>NC_080576.1:14912500-17412500 GCF_029962835.1 Magnolia sinica | reverse complement strand
GGACGAAATCTTTCTTATCTTCTTAAAACTTTTTGTCTTCTGGTTTACAAGTTTTGATTGCTGAGTTCGTCGCTAAGTCAACTCAGCACTTTCGGGTTAAACTACAAGTGGTTCGAGCCCACGTACTGTGAGTGCACTGTTGGGACTAGTTCGTAGTCGTTATATCCTGGAGGTCGAATGCTTTAGAAACCTGCTGCACTTGGGACATTGTCCAAGGGGGAGCAAATTTGATTTCAAGCCGAGTGACTCACGTCACGACTCAACTCAAATATATAAGTTTTCTATCTCAATTTGTGACGCAACGTGACACGAGGGGCTGAGCGTGGGCGCAGGCATGGGTGAGGGTACGGGTGTACTCACATTGTGTGTATGGTTACTCGCAGGACTTTATTTACAAGAGTGTACTCGCACTTGCTCCTTTTCGTTTTAAACTAAAGAGATGTGATGTTCAGTTGGTCGCACCTATTGGGTTTAAACCCAATGGACCTAACCCTTTCAAAAGGGTGCTTAATGCATAACTTCAGAGTATATATAAGGATTTACATTCCAGTTTCAAAAGGACGAAATCTTTCTTATCTTCTTAAAACTTTATCTTCTGGTTTACAAGTTTTGATTGTTGAGTTCGTCGCTAAGTCAACTCAGCATTTTCAGGTTAAACTACAAGTGGTTCAAGCCCGTGTACTGTGAGTGCACTGCTGGGACTAGGTCGTAGTCGTTGTATCCTAGAGGTCGATTGCTTTAAAAACCTACTGCACTTGGGACGTTGTCCAAGGGGGAGCAAATTTGATTTCAAGCCGAGTGACTCACGTCACGACTCGACTCAAATATATAAGTTTTCTATCTCAAAATTTTTTTTTTTTGGTTATTGATTTTAAATAGTCTATTCGATTCAACTAAATATTCCAACAGGGTATGTGGGGTCCATAGATATATTTGCGAGAAATCCATTGCATCCATCTATTTTAAAAGACCACAATAGCACAGGATTTTAAAAATCAGAGATCCAAAACTCATAAGGCCATACCATAGGAAACAGGGGATTGAATTGCTTGACAAGTTTTGCATCGGGATGATATTTGTTCCTAAAGTTTATCTGAGTTAATAATTCTATGAACCATTTGAATGACATATAAACATCATGTTCACCTCTAGGAAGGTTTTAAACATTGTCCTTCTCACTGATTTCTTGGTGTAGACACCTGATTTTGGATCTCCCATATTTTTCTAATTCTATCCTATTGTGGTATTTCAAAACAAATATACAAAGTGGATTGGTCGCGGACATCTCTGTGGACCCTACATAGCATAGTTATATAGATATCTCCACACCCGTCACATGCAATTAGAGCTGTACACGAGTCGAGTTGAGTCGAGTATTACCCAACTCATGCTCGGCTCGCCCTGGCCGAGTCCTGCTCGTACTCGGCTCTACTCGGGCGTCGAGCATGGATTCCCTGCTCGTGCTCTACTCGTCCGAGTACGAGTAGAAATCGAGTCGAGTCGAGTTCGAGTTTTCGAGTTGAGTTCGAGTCCGAGTCCAAATTTGAGCCCATTTTGAGTAGGGTTTTCGAGCAACGAGTTCGAGCTTTGAGCCGAGTTTGAGTTATAAATTGAGATTCATTTGAATTTCAATTCGATTGTCAAATGGAATTCGAAGTTGAACAAAGCAATAAAATATATAAAATGTACATAATTTATGATTAAAAAATTTCGATAATTACATATTTACATTACATTGTTCAAAATGACAATTTATAACTAATAACCTCCATAAAAGGAGTGTCCTCCTGTATTGTCATCCGATCCATCGGAACTGCTATCTATTTTTTCATATATATATTGGTTCACTTCCCCTGATTCAGAAGGCGAAGAGATATTTTCTTCATGCTCTTTTACACTTTGAACTAGATTTTTCAAACTTTCTTTATGTCAAAATTGTATGTAGTACCCAATGTCTTATAAAATTCACCAAGACGGGTCAGGAATTTGAATTTGTTACTCTTTTTCTTCTTCTTGTTTGTCGTACTCGATCCTGCTTTAACTTCATGTTGTCTTTGACTCGAATATCGCTGAAGTCTAGAAACTTCTTCCATACTGCATTTTAAAGCGAGTTGGAATTGTTCTTCCTCCAAAGCTTTTAATTTAGCTTCCTCCTTTGCATCTTTTATGGATGTCATTCGTGTACTAGATCCAGAAGCAGAAGGTTTGGATAGAGTGGAAGGTTTTCTATTCGAATCTAACAGGGCTTGAAAAAGAATTTGGACATCTTTAAGGGCATTGGGGCATGATTTTATAAGCGAAAGCGATTAGTCTTGTTCATAAACTTTATGCCACACAAACTACACTTAATCTTTATTTTTCCAGACCTTGGTAGTAATTCAACTAGGGAAGCATAGTCCCAAATGTTTGTCGATGGGTCAGATGATGACATATCTACACTCAATTTTGAATAAAAAAATCAGAATATTAATAAATAATTTGAACTTGATATAGGAATAAAATAAAGCAATGTAAATGTATCAAAAATAAAATCAAATGAACAGGCATATATATGTAAACAAATATCAAATATTCAAAGTCTTCCAAACCACATTCCAATACTTTCATGTTTGCAAAATAATATTACAGATCATTCAACTTCTAACCAAAAAGAATTGAAAAATCGAAAATAATTATTGATCTGCAAGTAGAGACTTGTCACGAATCTCAATCTCCTCTTCATTATCATCATCATTTATATCTCCACCCGATATCGGGCGCAACCAATCTTCCGTACAAATCAACGCTTCAACTGTATTTGGCAAAAGTGAGCTTTGATACTTGCTCACAACCCTGCTCCCCGTGCTAAATGCGAATTTTGATGCTACTGTTAAAATTGGTATTGATAATATGTCTCGTGCCTTCACAGGTAATGTAGGGTATTTTGATTTAGTAATCCTCATCTTTCACCATTCCAACGCATCAAATTCGGATCGCACTACGATTGGCTCACTGAGGTACATTTTTAATTCTGATTCCTTAGTATCAACTCTCATTCGTGCTTGTGCTAAGTATGATATGTATTCATTTAGCACATCCAAATTACCAGGTACAGAAATATCCACATCTCTACTTTCTTCAACATCCGCTGTAGGTAAAGTACTAACATACGATTTGTATAAATCTTCAAGGGCTTGACGAATCTTAGACGTCTCTGTTGCCACTCTTTTAGTAGGATAAAGCTTCATGAAAATAAAGCTAACCAACCCCATATTACAACGAAGATCAAGAATAACTGCCAAGGACATCAACAGATGACATTCGTCCCAGTATTTATTAAACTTCGTCTTCATACCAACTGTCATCTGACGTATGAAATTTAAACCCACACTGGCATTTTTCTGTAGAGCATCCTTAATCTTCTAAAGAGATGGAAGAAACAGATTCGCGGTTAGATACTGATTCCCAGAAAAAATCTTTATGCAGTCGTAAAAAACTTTGAGAAATGTGTGAACTTCTTTTGCTTTGGCTCAATCATTTGTACTCAGTATCCAAGAATACGTTCTGTCACGCGCCGCGTATTTAAGAAATGCAAGCTGTAATTCTATTGTCATATCTAACATTTCATAGGTCGAGTTCCAACATGTACAAACATCCAACTTCAACATTTTTTAGATGGCACATTCAAACGTTGGATGATGTCATTCCATACAATCAGTCTCGATGGCGATCCCCTTATATATTTCACACTTTCTTTTATATTCTCTATAGTGTTGTCAATTACTTTTAGCCCTTCTTGTACAATCAAATTTACAATATGGGCACAACATCTAACTTGGAATATTTTTCCTTCAAAAAATAAATTTCCTGTAGCCCTGAACTGGTTACGTAAGCATGAAATGATACTGTCATTTGCTGAAGCATTGTCTAAAGTTATTACTAAAATTTTCTTCTCAATGCCCCAGTCTTGTAGACAACTATAAATGCAATCTAAAATAAATAAACTAGTATGTGGAGGAGAAAGGTTGCGGAAGTTCAAAATTCTCTTGCAGAGTTTTCAATCCTTATCTACATAGTGAGCGATTAATGAAATGTATCATTTTCTTTAATTGGACGCCGTCCATAAATCAAACGTCAAACCTAATCTGGACACTAAAGCTAAAACTTCTTTCAGTTTCATCTTCTCCTTTGCATACATCTTTATGCACTCTCTTTGCACTGTGACGCGGGAGACATTCTCAGCTCGAGGTTTAAGGAATTAACAGAAAGACCTAAACCCTTTACTTTTTATCATTCTGAAATATTTTTCTTCCAGAATCACTAATCTAGCATACCACGCATTCAGCTTCTCTTTGTCAAACTTATGAGTGGGCACTACGCCTTGGGAGTCGTCCCCTTCTGACTTCGTAAATGATAGCAACTGTTGGCTGGGAGTAGGGAGTCTTGGTCTCTTAGGACACGTCTTCAAATGTCTAATTAGATGTGTTGTAGATCCTCTTGGAATCTTGCTGAATAACCTTTTGTAGTGATTACACTTTATCTTCTGTACACCGTTAACTGTCACATCTTCGAAATCATCCCACACTACTGATCTCTTCTTCTTCCCTTTACATGCAGTTGACGTGTTTGTGTCTCCCTCTACGATCAGAGGAGATGTGACTGATGCACCCATTCCAGGAGTATTAGGGCTTTCGTCTTGACTAGTCATACATAAAATAAAGTTTTCGATATGTTATACGGCTATACCTAGGCGGCTAGACCGTTAGACGGGCATACTTACTTAACTGTCTAAATCAGTCACCCATTTAAGGTTGGATAGATTGTAATGCCTTCATTTTCCAATTTAAATGTTACGCCGAAATTCCAGCAGCATCTCCCCTCATCTCTCTAGAATATATTAATCTTGTATTTGATTCTCATGTCAATCATCAACACAAAGTGTGGACATTTGACGATGGAAATAAATACATGAAATATATCCAGAGAGAAAAAGAAGAGACGAAACTAGAACAATCATATGCATTTAAATTAGAATAAATGAAGACATTACAATCTATCTAACCCTAAACTGTCCAAAAAGGGACAATTTGAGAATTTCTATGTATCCAAGAATACACTAAATCTATGTCTGGCAACATAGAGATCCACAAATGGGCAACTGATTATCTTATACTATAACTAGAACAATAAAAATAATAATAAAACCTACCAATCAAACAATAAATGAATTGAAAGTGCAATCTGAAATATGAATGCTAAGTGTAATAACTTAAGTGCACTAAGCATTCCTCAACCTAAATGCCAAATCCAATTAAGCTATTGAAACCCAACTCTAGCTACTAAGCATCCAACAAAGATAAAAGAATCACTATATTAAGTTCAAATACAAACAACAATCTAAACCAAATGACAAAAGAAATCAGAAAAGAAAAGGACCCAAAACCAGATTTTTGTAGCCTCTAATCAGATGGTTAGGATCTATCTTTTGTACTTTGCTAGCTTGTCCCACCACAATGGGGCCCACGGTTTTGAATGGCTACGATTGGTTATACATGGAAATTGAATGAGTGTCTATGTGCAACTAGCATGATCTGAGAGCAGTACTAAATCATTTTATATATAATAAAGAGAAAACTAGCAATGCATATTATACATTTGCAAGCCACCAATTAGGTAGGTTGGGATTATCAAATCAAAGTTCTTTTTAAGCTATGGCCCATTGATTGCAATACCCACCAAATTGATAATCAAGATTATTGTATGTAACTATGTAAAGTGAGTATTCCCTAGGTAAAAACTAGACCCAAATGGGGGTGGCAATGGACCGGGTTAAGGCCTAAATTTTAAGGTAGAACATAACCTTTGGGCCAATTTTATCCCCTAGCCGTCGCCCTATGGGGTCACATTGTCCACGGCAAAGTAGGCCACCCAGCCCGTTTCAACACCAGAGTCTAACACATGGTTTTAATACATCCCCAATTGGGAATCTAGGACTGACTCACATGTTCCTGAGTCAGAACTTTAAATTGGACTGAGTCATTGATATTTTCAATCTTGACTTGGATGCAGAACTATGTAGAGTTTTTTAAGTATAAGCCAAATCAAGCAAGTCTTATTTGACTAGGTTGAGCTTGGGATGGCCCGCTTAGGGTCGAGCTTCAGCTTTCTTTCCTAGCCCACCATGCTATCATCTATCATAAATTCGTAATCATATTTCATCATACCCATTAACCATATGAAAATCACTAGGGTGAAATGAAAATACAAAAATTAGCTGATAATTACTTTATATACGATTAAAATAATAATTAAATTAACAATTCTTACCTGATGGACGGACAGGGGCACCGGGCAGGGTGGGACGAGCTGCGGACAGGGCAGGGCAAGGACAAGCTGCGGATAGGGGCGTCGGGCAGGCCGGGGACGAGTTGCAGCAGGGACAGGGGCACCGGGCAGGGCAGGGACGAACTGCGGACAGGGGCGCCGGACAGTCGTTGTGGCCACCGCGGTGCTATCTTGCACATGGGGTGGTGAGGGGGGGTCGAAAGTGGAGGGGATGTGGCCCCGGTGGAAAAAGGGAAGGAGGGTTTGGAAAGATCGGGCATATCGGACAAAGAGAGTGGACGATGCTTTTCACATCTGCAGATGGAGGAAAAAATGGGGCCGAAAAAATGAGGGAAATGAAGGAAAAAGGGCAGAGGGAGTGAGAGAGAGAGAGAGAGAGAGAGAGAGAGAGAGAGAGAGAGAGAGAGAGAGAGAGAGAGAATGGGTAGGGAAGTTTTGAATGGGCGCTAGGAGGGAGGGAAGGAAAGGGAAGGGTTTTTTTTTTTCATTTTGGGCAGGCAGGCTGAAAGCATGAAAGCAACTAGGAGGGAGGGATTAGGGCTTTCGTTTTGGGTATATGGCCCAACGAGTACGAGTCGATTACCGAGTCAAGCACTGAGTCAAGCACACGAGTCGAGTACTACCCAGCTCGTACTCTACTCGAAATCATAACGAGTATAAAAAATCCACTCGTACTTGGATCAAACACCTGACGAGTCGAGTCGAGTTGAGTAATTGTGAGTCAAGTCGAGCGAGTACCCGAGCTTACTCTGCTCGTGTACAGTTCTACATGTAATCCTCTTCCTAAGAGAGCAAGCAGCAATAGCATAATCAATATTAAACACGGGAGCGGATTCGGTCTGATCGGGGTAACTGTGAATTCATCCATTTTAGCAGCTCATTTTATGACATAGACCAAAAAGTGAAGCAGATCCAAATCTCAGGTGGACCATACCACAGGAAACTGGTGATTGACCATTAAAAACTTTTGTGGGCCACCAACGTTTTGTATCAAGCTCATACAAGGTCTGTGTGATCTTATCGACAGGTTGGATGGCAAATAAACATTATGATTCGCTTAAGGAAGTTTTTAACGGTGGGCATTCAATTACCACTGTTTTATGTGGTGTGGTCCACCTGAGATTTGGATCTGCTCATGAGGAAACTATAAGTTCTATGCGAGCACATGGATAGTAGGCTCAAGGTTTTGATTTTGTATATAGGCAATACGATCTATTGTGCCCCACTATGGATGGACCACTTTCCAAGAATAACCCTGGCTGCAGACCCTAGCCACCAATCTCCTACCTATTTTAAGGTGAATGCAGACCACCGCTGCATTTGGATGATGAGGGTAAAGAGGATCTACTTCTCAAGCGAAGTGAAGAAGATGATCCCAAATACAACCCTAACTCAGACTCTCCGTGTACCACAAACTCTGTGAACAATATACTTGCAACATAAAAGAATGAAATAAGTGGTTCTAAAATGCGGCTATCTATGGTTGGGTTCACTAAATAGGTGGCCCTAATTGTTAAGTCACCCCGCTATCCATGTGGTAGAAGATGTTGGTTTAAATAATAGATATATGAAAGAAAATAGGAAAAAAAAAAAATCGGTGATCAATTAAAAAAGAATTATAAAATAAAAGGAATCGAGGAACGTTACTATCGCTACCTGGATCTAATGCACGCACAATCACATTCACTGATTTGTTTTAGTATAAAGCAAGAAGATTGATTTTTCTATGCAAGACACAAAGATCCTCTTAAGCGAATCTCTTAATTATCAATACTAATACAAGATAATTCCTATTCATGTTCGATATGGCACAAAAAAATACTAATACAAGATAAAAATAAGAAACTTATTTTACTCCTTATTTTTAAATTTAAAAAAAAAATTAAAAAAAGGAGAAGAAGAAGAAGAAGAAGAAGAAGAAGATGGCTCTACCACTTTGCAGTTCGCCAGCTACCATTTTCAGTGAAGAGCATGAAATGGGGATTACCTTCTGATGGCCCACCTGATGACAAGCCTCATTTAAGATTGGCAAGCTGACTCGGCTTTACACTAGGCTTTGGCCTACCAGCTTGCCTTGTGGGTTGGGCTTGGGTTTCACCTACATAGCCCTATTAATTTTCTGCTGGGCTTGCGCTTAAGTCATTTTAGCCCAACTTGGCATGACCCAAGCATCAGTTATGATCTTGCTAGGCTTGACAATAGGCCTAGTTTTGGGCTGCGCCAGGATAGGCCCAGGTCTTACTCAACACTTACGACCCAATACCCAAACCTAGCCTGAGCCCATCACGGGCGTAACATGGCAGGCCCAAACGCAACGTGGAAAAACATTGGTTGCACCAGGCCCACCCGACATGAAAATTGATAAAATCTCTATTTCTCCTTTGAATTTTTCTAATATATTCATTTATCAACTGATCCAGACATGTAAACAAAAATAAACATCTTATAGGAATAAAACCAGTGATCAGGTGGTTGCCAACTTAAAGATTAAAATGGCATATTTGTAGGGTATAAGACTTGCATATAAATTTGGGTCGGATTTGGTCCACCAAAAATGACTTGATCTCAATCCCAGCTTGAAAATTGATTGGGCCATTCATGCAGGGCTCAAGTTCAGCCCACCAACTGAGTTATAGGCCCAAATCCAGGTTGGGCTTGTCGGGCTGGACAGGTTGCCTAGCCCATTGCCACAGTTAGATCTTGCCCCTCCCCTCCATTCTCTTCTTCTTCCGTTCCATGGATGCCCAAAGCTAGGAAGATATTAGGGTTTTTTTTTTAAAAAAAAAAAATTATTTTTTTTTGTGTTCCTTGTCTTTTTCATGGGTGTTATGGTTAATTATATTTTTGAAGAGGTTGAGTTTTTAGAATTATTTTTAATGTCTCAATTAATTTAAATGGGAATAGCACATCCATACGGGTTCAATAGATTCATGCTTTGGTTGCAAAGCCATGTAAGTTTCCAAAAATCTATCGAGCTGAAAGGTGTATATATCTTAGTTTTCCACACATCTATCAAGCTGAAAGGTGTACAGCAAAGTAGGAAACAATCTCTACTCCCTCCAATGTATATAACACTAGTAAGGATAATTTTTTAGATTTTGAATTTTTAAAGGACATGGGGAAATTTTTTTTGAACCAAAGGAAAGATTATTTAAGTAATTTAGACATGTTTGGCAACTCACAGTTGAGATTTTACCTGCTTAGCCCTATTAATGGCGTACATTTTACCTACCCTATGGGGGCATTTTTGTCATTTTAAAATGCCGTGCGTTAACTGTGCGTAACTTGCACCCACACTAAAATAAGGTTTCCTAAAATATATCATGACATATTGCCATAGCAGAACTTTAGCCTTTGGATTTACGGTCATCTTCCAATGATCCAAACCATTTATATGATGGGCCTAGACAAAAAATAAAATCACTTAGACTGGTATTTTATCCCTTTGATCTTTTTCATTAGATTTGAGCAGTCTCTATTATAATTAAAGAGTTGAAATACTTCAATTTAAGCATTATTTAAAATATCTTTCAGCCATAGTTAAGCTAATCATATAGATGATTTTAGTGGTTGATGGTCCAATATTGTATTATATCAAGTGTTATACTTACTAAAATATCAAATAACTCCCCTTTTACAACCCCTCTTCCACCCTCTCCCGTTCTGCCAGCTGCTTCCTCTCTCATTAAGTAACAAAAATGAATGTCTTAGAGCTTTTGATACATTCAATACTCAATTTGTATCTTGTTAAATGGATATTTTAAGCGCTTATCATGAGAAATGTCTAGAATTATCGCGAGACGTTCCAAAACCAGGCGGTCTATCAATACCGAGGGCGTTCGGATTATACCTGGGGCGTCTATACTACATGTGGCATATTCGGTACCAACCAGATGAGAGTGGCACGAAATGATCATTCGAAGGAATGTGACAACTGTTAGTGGATGATTAGATGAATTCCATTTAAAAGGAGATCATTCAAGGAGAAAAGCAATCTTCATTACTAGTATCAGCTCCCCTCTTAAGAGTATTAGACAAGCACGAAATAAGTTTTCCGACCAGGCGGATGGCTCAATTGGGCAGAGAGAGAGAGAAATATACCAGCTGACTAGTGTGAGAGAGGGAGAGCATAGTAGTGATAGTAGGAGCTGGTCCATCAGGCCTAGCAACCTCAGCATGCCTAAACCTCCTTTCCATCCCTAATATAATCTTAGAAAGAGAAGATTGTTATGCTTCTCTTTGGAAGAAAAGGGCCTATGACCGTTTAAACCTTCACTTAGCTAAGCAATTCTGCCACCTCCCTCACATGCCCCACCCTCCTTCCTTGTTGGAAGTGGTGATGGATTTGTGCAAATCCAAAACCGTGTGAGCATCGTCTGAGCTAGCTGTGCTAGCTGTGAGATTAGATTTTCTTTCTAAAATTAGATTGCTAGCTATGAGATTTTTCTAGCTGTTGAGATTTTTTCTAAGTTTACTCTGCTAGCTAAGAGAAGATAAACAGTAGATTTTTTCTAGATTTTTTTTCTTTCTCTAGCTGCCCCTGGGATGTATCTGGACAGGGATAGATTAGTCTTTTTACGTAACAAGAAAAGCCTATAACAGCACCGTGTATTCATTTCTGTTTCAATACGATTCTAATATAGCAACATATCACTGTTTCTTTTTAAAAAGTTTATTTTCTGTTTTGAGGTAGCTGTAGCCACTCGTCAGCAAAAGGATTGGGTTTACAACCCAACAAACTGGTATCAGAGCCGACGATCCTTGGGCCTCATCAGCAAGAGGCAGATCCTGCACTCCCGGTTTTCAAAAAAAAAAATCAGTTTTTAAAAAAAAATCAGATTGTAATAAAAAAAATTCTGGTTTTTCAAAACAATCAGATAGCAAAAGGCCAAGGATTTGTCCACAACTCGACTGTTTCAGTAAAGATGGCCAGCACCATCCAGTCGCAGGTTCCTAAGTTGTCAAAGGACAACTATGAAAAATGGTGCATCCAAATGAAGGCGTTGTTCAGGTCGCAAGAACTATGCGAGATCGTCACCGATGGGTATGAAGAACCCACTATGGAATAAGAAGCCGCCTTCACCAACGAAGAAAAGACTGCTCTCAAAAATCAAAAGAAGAGGACAATAAGACTTTGTTTCTCCTCTATCAAGGGTTAGATGAATCCACCTTCGAAAAGATTGCCGAAGCAACATCAAGCAAGCAAGCATGGGATACCCTTGGCACCATCTTCAAGGGTGTTAGATCGAGTGAAGCGGGTTCGCCTTCAAACATTGAGAGCCGAGTTCGAAGCAACTCACATGAAGGAAGGTGAGAATGTTACTGATTATTTTTCGTATTTGCTTGTAACTGTCAATAATTTGAAAAGAAATTGTGAAAAGATTGAAGATGTCCGAGTTATTGAAAAGATACTTCGATCCCTTACAACCAAGTTTGAGCATGTGGTTGTGGCGATCGAAGAATCAAATGATATTGAGAAACTCTCCATTGAGGAGTTGATGGGATCGTTGCAAGTTCATGAGCAATGAATGCAGAAGAATGCCAATTTCATGCCGATGGAACAAGCTCTGGAGTCAAGATTGACTCTGAATGATAACAATGGTGGACGTGGAAGTTCACAACGTGGTGGACGTTTTGCTAACAATCGCGCAAGAGGCAGAAGGCGCGGATAGCAACAAAGCCATGCCCAAAACCAACAGAAAAATACCAACTTCCGTGGAAGAGGAAATGGTAGAGGTAGATCTATGCGTGGATGGGGAAGTACAAAGAACATCTAATGCTATAATTGCAACAAGCTTGGCCACTATGCATCTGATTGTTGGAGCAAGCCAATGAATTAAGACGAGCGATCCAACTATGCCGAAGCATCAGGACATGAACAAGAAAGCTCCACACTTCTCCTTGCACAAGAGAAAGGTAGTAATCAGCAGGACGTATGGTATCTCGACACGGGTGCAAGTAATCACATGTGCGGCGACAAGAAACTCTTTGTGGAACTCACAGAAGGAGTTCATGGCGATATAACGTTTGGAGACTCATCAAAAACACTGGTGAAAGGTAAAGGTAAAATCAAAATCTTTCAGAAGAATGGTGTTCCAAACTATATTTCCAATGTGTACTACGTATCCAACATGAAAAGTAACATATTGAGTCTCGGACAACTCCTTGAAAAAGGGTATGTCATACATATGGAGAACTCTTCTCTTTCCATAAGAGATATGCATGGACGTTTGATTGTAAAAGTCCAGATGGCGAAGAATCGTATGTTTCCTCTTCATATAAACACAATGCTTGAGAAGTGTTTGTATGGAAAGTAAAGAATGATTCCTGGATGTGGCATCTTCGCTTTGGCCATCTAAACTTCAATGGCTTGAAACTTCTGTCATCATCAAGCATGGTGCATGGCTTGCCTACCATTGAAGCTCCAGAACATGTGTGTGAGGCGTGTACACTTGAGAAACAACAAAGAAACTCCTTTCCAAGTGGAGTATCCCGAAGAGTAAAAGAACCGTTGCAGTTGGTTCACATCGACATCTGTGGACCATTAGAGCCAATCTCTCTTTGAGGTAATAAATATTTAATTACTTTCATTGACGATTTTAGTAGAAAGTTGTGGGTGTATGTAATCAAAGAGAAGTATGCTGCTTTTACTATTTTTAAAAATTTTAAGACCCTTGTTGAAAAAGAAAGTGGTCTTAAAATAAAAACCCTTAGATCTGACAGAGGTGGGGAGTACACCTCAAATGTTTTTCGAGAATATTGCAGGGAACATGGCATTAAGCAACAACACACTGCAGCATCATGCCACAACAAAATGGAATTGCGGAACGAAAAAACCGCACCATCCTCGATATGACGAGGACCATGCTGAAGGAGAAAAATCTGCCAAAGAATTTCTGGGCAGAGGCAGTTGCATGTACTGCCTATCTGCTCAATAGGTGTCCAACCAAGAGCGTCAAATTCCAGACACCGCAAGAAGCATGGAGTGGATACAAGCCGAGCGTGGTGCACCTTAAGATCTTTGGGTGTGTCGCCTACGCTCAAGTTCCAGAAGCGAAAAGGAAAAAGCTTGATGATCATGGCGAGAAGTGCATCTTCATCGGCTACAGCGAAGAGTCAAAGGCATACAAGCTCTACAACCCACTAACCAATAAGCTGGTGGTAAGTAGAGATGTAGTATTCTGCAAGGAAGAATCTTGGAAGTGGAACCAGGAAGATTCGACCAAAGAAAGTCAGGTTGAGGCCGAAGTATATGAAGAAGAGAGGCATATGAATCAAGAGCAGACACCCACACACCCCCTTCGGATCTAAGAAGTCTAGGAGTATGATCCATATCTCCTGGAAGTACTTCATCAAATCAGAATTCATCCAGCACATCTTCATCCAATTCTCCTTCATCCTTGGCTCCAATTAAAATGAAAAGCCTCAACGACATCTATGCAAAAACTGAGGAAGTGAATTTACTCTACCTGTATGCGGACCACGAGCCTCTCACATTCGAGGAGGCTGTGAATGAAGAATGTTGGATAAAGGCTATGGAAGAAGAGATTCATGCCATCGAGAAAAATCGAACATTGGAGTTGACCTTACTCCCTAAAAGCCAGAAAACCATTGGTCTCAAATGGGTGTACAAAATCAAGCGGAATGCCGATGGTAAGATCGAACGATATAAAGCAAGGCTCGTAGCAAAAGGTTACAAACAGAAATATGGGGTAGACTGTGAAGAAGTCTTCACCCCAGTTGCTCGCCTTGATACTGTAAGAATGATTATCTCCCTTGCATCTCATCACAGTTGGATGATCTACCAACTGGATGTGAAATCTGCATTCTTAAATGGGGTACTCGAAGAAGAAATATACATTGACCAGCCTGAAGGCTTTGTCATGCAAGGGGAGGAACACAAGGTGTATCGGCTGAAGAAAGCCCTGTATGGGTTGAAGCAAGCTCCTCGTGCTTGGAATGCACGGATCGACGGTTATCTTCAAGAGAATGGTTTCGTCAAATGTCCATATGAACATGCCATCTACACAAAGAAGAATGCCCATGGTGATGTGCTTATCGCTTGTTTATATGTTGATGATCTGTTGTTCACTGGAAACAGCCAGGAGATGTTTGAAGAATTCAAGCAGGCTATGTTTAAAGAGTTCGAGATGACTGATGGTGGATTGATGTCCTTCTTCTTGGGCATTGAGGTGAAGCAACAAGTCGGCGGCATTCACATATCCCAGAAGAAGTACACAAATGAACTTCTTGAGAAGTTTCAGATGGCCAACTGTAAAGCCGTAAATACACCTGTTACAACAGGCCTAAAGCTCACGAAAGATGGAGAAGGAAGAAACGTCAACTCAACCCTATTCAAGAGCCTAATCGGAAACTTAAGGTACCTCACAATCACTAGGCCAGATATAGTCTACAGTGTTGGGCTTTTAAGCCGATATATGGAAGCCCCAAAAGAGTCACACTGGCTAGCTGCAAAACGAGTACTGAGGTATATCAAAGGGACTATTGAATTTGGTCTTTTTTATCCGTACAATGATGAGACAATGCTGTATGGATACTCTGATAGTGATTGGGGTGGTGACCAAGATGAAAGAAAAAGCACCACAGGCTATGCTTTCTATTTGGGTCGACAACATTCACATGGAATTCGAAGAAGCAGAGTGTGGTTGCCCTATCCACATGTGAAGCAGAGTACATGGCAGTATCGTCCACCGTCTGTGAAAGAATTTGGTTGAGAAATCTGCTAAAGGAGCTGAAGCATCCGCAGGAAGAATCCACAGTCATATATGTGGATAACAAGTCAGCAATCGAGCTAGCTAAAAATCCGGTGCAGCATGGAAGAAGCAAACACATTGATACCCGGTACTATTTTCTGAGATATCATGTGAAGCAGAAAACGATGAAATTAAAATATTGTCATACTACGGAACAGGTGGCGGATATTTTCACAAAGGCATTGCCGACAGATGCATTCAAACGACTAAGAACGATGCTCGGAATGAAGCCGGTTTTGGTTTGAAGGGGAGTGTTGGAAGCGGTGATGGATTTGTGCAAATCCAAAACCGTGTGAGCATCGTCTGAGCTAGCTGCGCTAGCTGTGAGATTAGATTTTCTTTCTAAAATTAGATTGCTAGCTGTGAGATTTTTCTAGCTGTTGAGATTTTTTCTAAGTTTACTCTGCTAGCTAAGAGAAGATAAACAGTAGATTTTTTCTAGATTTTTTTCTTTCTCTAGCTGCCCCTGGGATGTATCTGGACAGGGATAGATTAGTCTTTTTACATAACAAGAAAAGCCTATAACAGCACCGTGTATTCATTTCCGTTTCAATACAATTCTAATATAGCAGCATATCACTGTTTCTTTTTAAAAAGTTTATTTTCTGTTTTGAGGTGGCTGCAGCCACTCGTCAGCAAAAGGATTGGGTTTACAACCCAACATTCCTCACCCACCTACATCCCTAGGAAAGATTTCATCCACTACATTGACCAATATGTGTCCCATTTCAAATTGGCCCCCTTATACCATCGATCCGTTGAATCTGCGTCTTATGATCCAGATATTGGTCGATGGATTGTTGTGGCCCATAATGCAGTTTGGAATGAGGTCGAGGAGTGTAGGGACCAGTTTCTAGCTGTTGCGACTGGGGAAAATAGTCATGGGTTTATACCTAATGTACCAGGATTAGAGACCTTTCCTGGTGAGATTGTGCACTCTAACCAGTATAAGTTAGGGAGAGATTACAGTGAAAAAAGCTGTTTTGGTTGTTGGGTCTGGAAATTCAGGCATGGAGATTGCCTTTGATCTCTCTAACTTTGGAGCAAAGACTTCTATAGTTGTCAGTGATGGCAGTATAAGCCAGGGCTTTTCTTGGCTTTACAAAGCCTTAGATTCAAACTCACTGGACACGTGAAAATTGAGAAGAGAAACTTTGCTTTTTTACTGTTGCTTACAAGCTTGTTGTCCTGGTTACAAACGGACTATAAGAGCTCTCTTATATAGGCATTTTTCACCAAGGTGAAAAGACAAAAATGCCCTTTTAAATTACACTATAGGGGCATGGTATTAACTGCTATAACAAATATCAAAAGAAATATTAAAAATTCTGCTGGAGGAACTGAACAGCCGTATGGAGGAATGCAACTGGTTGCTGGAAACTTCCTCCAACGTTTACTGTTTTTGAGAATCCATCTGGATTGGTTTGGACTTCCAACCGTCAGGAGTCCAGTAAATCCCTGTGACTAGCCTAGCCTTTTTTTTTTTTTTTTTTTCAAAAGAAACTTTTCCATTAAAGAAACTGACTTTACACGAAGGGAGGGGTGCTCAGGCTGACAAAAAATGTCCTGAGACCCAGCATAGCAGCGCATACATGTTCACTCCCCAAGTATAGGGTTGTGATGTAGTAATAAACTCGGTAAGACCGAGGTCGAATCCACAGGGACTGATACCTGTACATTATCTGAAACCAAGTAGAACTAGAACTAGGCTAAGATGTGATAAAAATATAATTTAATGAATAATGGTGAGAGATTAATGTAAAACTTTAAGGAATTCAAAAGAAGGAAACTAGGGATTCAGAGGATCCACTTGTAGGGATCAGGGAGATCTTATGCCTGCATTAAGATTTATGGAAATCAAACTGAACCTACTTGATCTGGTTTTCAAGAGATGAAAGGTATATGAATTAGAATGGATTCCATCATCTAACCATGCCCAGGAGACAAAGCAAATAACAGGATTAAACTAATTACCAACCAATCAAAAGTACATGAAAGTTAGGAAGGGTACTATCATCCAACCATGCCCAGGAGACGATGGTGAACAACAGGGCCTCCTGACGTCATAAACATCAAAAGAGAAAAAGAGATATTCCAAGCCATTGCAAATCCCATTGTAATTTCAGTCACAACAGACCATTAAAGACTGAGAAAATATTCTTTTAATAATCAACTTAAAACCAAGTTTAGTTCATAAATTTAGATGAAAAGCAGGAAATAGTGCCTCCCATCTCGCTACAGGCTTCACCTCTTAGCCCTAGCTAAGAGGTTTAGCCGACCATGATTAGTCTAAACCCAAAACAAATAGAAAGAAAAAGAAAACGAAAAAGAGAAGAAGAGAAGAAGGAAGAACTTATTGTCTTTTTAGCCTCCACGTTCCAGCTTCTCTCCCTGACGTGCAACAGCAACCCATAACCGAGCTTCAGCTCTCCCTTCCACGTCCAGCAGCCACGTGTCAGCAGCCGCGTCTCTACTCCCTTTCTCTCCCCGTTTCTCCTCCTTCAATCCTCACGTTCAGCCCTTTTCCCAACCAAAGACGAGATGTCTCCTCTCTTTTTCCATTTTTACTTATATAGAACTGTCGTCCGGGGCCGATTTCCGCACTCCCTGCGGAGAGTATACGCAGCCAGAAGACGATTCCCAGCCGGAAACTTGCTGTCGAACTCCACCCCCGTTTTCGCGCTCTGATCGGACCGATTGGAATATCTAAATCGTTCAGTCTTCTTGAACCTGGTCAGCCACACCTGGAGCTTCATTTGGACGGTTCAGATGGACGGACCGATTCTGTCCATGCTTGCAAAGTGGCCCGCGGCGGCCGGGCTTTTCGTTGTGCGAAAACAGAGCCTGCGGACGATTGCCGCTGGACTCTTGGTGGGGCCCATTATTGACGTCTACGAAAGAATCCATGCCGTCCATTAGATGCGTGACGAAATTTCAGTCAGAAAGGATTGGTTTTTGTCGAGTGTTGGTGTGGTCCACCGATGTTTCTCTTCCATCGTCTATCGTCCGTTTTAATGCTCGAAAAACTGATCTCCGGTGTCGGTTGACATTCATCACCTAAGCCTGAGTGATAGGGGGCACGTGCGTCTTATAGACGGTCCGGATCTGCCCTTTGATGCGTGGTGGGGCCCACAAAGATTCGTCCGCACGTCCGTGTGCGGACGCTGGACGAAAGAGTCACGGCATGAGGAAGAGTCTCGGTCAGAGACAATTCAATTTTTGATTTTAATGCCGTGCACGGCTAGTGCACTTATGCACCATGCACCTCTGTCTCATATGGGGTCCACATATGATGTTCGCGAAAAATCTGCACCGTCCATCTTCTGAATCATCAAAATTAAGACGTTGAGACCGAAGATGAGGCGTATCCAGAGCTCAGGTGGGCCCAAAATCAATGGTTTATGGGTTGATCTGAGCGTTGGGCCACTTCCAGAGGGATCCAATGGCTGAAATTTGACGTGTACGGTTCATTTATGGTCCTCAGGCCATGTACGGAGTTTCGAACTGATCAGATAGTGGGAACCCTATGATCTTGCATTCTGGACACTTTTCAGGCCCCTTGAACTTCAGTTTCTCGATTTTCACGGACCCCTGGTGTATAATTCCGTCGCTTTTGGTCTCCTAGAGTCCGTTCCTTGCCTTGGTGCTTCTGGAGCATCAAATTCATGCATTTACCACCCTTTTTCAGTCCAGGCTCTTAAACACACCCTGCATTACAAACACGATTAAATCAACCATTAAACGGTATTATGTTTGTAGATCTAGGTAACAACTGGGTCTGATATGCAATATTTGACCCTCAACACAACTCCCAACCAGCATTTTGCTAGTACCGAGCAAAGTATGCGAAAAAATAAGTTGAGAATTACAGGACAATCTTTATGAACTCAAGTGATTTTTTTCTTTTTTAAACAATTTAGATTCGAAAATTCTAAGATGCATGAATGTTGGACATTACTTCCTCCTGGAATCAAGTGCACAATAAATTTCATAATCAACTTTAAAGTATTTATGCATTAATTAGAACAATTCTAAACAATGAGTATCATAAGTGTATAATGAAATCTCGGCTTATCATCATTAAGAAATCCAATAGATAATTTCTATGATAACATTGATAATCAAAACAGTATTTAGAACACTCAAAACCTAAACCAGAATTTGCCTTACAATTCTTCTTTTTTATTCTTCCCACTTTTGATTTTTTCCATCGAGGGAAAGGAGAATCGAATCCGCACCTATAGGGAGCAAACCTATGGTGAAAATTATTCGCCTAACCTTTTCCAAAGGTATCTTTTTTTTAAAAAAAAATCATGACGGGCAAATTTTTCAAGCTGGTTCCTTACATGCTTAGTAATTACCAAGTTAACCCTTTAATATCAAACTGAAATCTTAATGTGAAAGCGAGATGTGACATGTGAAATCATAACTCAATCAATGTTTAAAACTTCTAATTATAAATTAACACTTCAAACTTAACTGTGAAATCTAAAATAATAGATAACTGAATCTAAGAGTCATAAATTACCAACTTCACTTATCTTATAATTTTAAATCCAAGATGGTTGTCAAAATCACTTCGAATTCAACAAAATGTCAGAAAATTTTTAAAATTTTCACAACTTTTATTCAAGACCAAGAAAATGCTGATTAGGTCACCTAATCTCCCACCCCCAACCTAAAATCTACATTGTCCTCAATGTAAAAGAAATAAGCATGCGATGCACATGGGACAAAATAAGTAATTGAGAATTAATGGAAAGATAATACCTGGATGAAAGAATCAAGAGGCTTTCCAAAGATATCTACGTAAGAGCGGGTCAGCACAAGAGAGAAACCAACAGAAGTAAAATGAAATAACAAAAATAAAATCCTACCTATACCACTTTCGTAGGTGCTCACGATTGCATTTAGCGTATGCAATAAGCCTTTAAACCCCTAGGTTGCCCCTAGTGGACGAGTTGTAGTCTCGTGAGGGTTTGCAGTAATGTTACCCACAAACATTGAACTAATTAATGATAAAAAATGAAATGAAATGAAGAACTGGGTTGCCTCCCAGGAGCGCTAAGTTTACTGTCTTCAGCCAGACAAATAAAGCAACTACCCTAGTCCTAAGAAAACAGGAAACCTACCTATACCTCCATCAGACTAGGAGATCAATCCTGGTAAACAGGATCAGTCAGAGGCATAGACATGTCCTCTGAATCAAATTTCTCGACAAATGGTTTCAATCGATGTCCATTGACTTTAAACTCCTTGCCATTGTCGGGATCTCTTATCTCAACGGCCCCATATGGAAAAACAGTGACAACAATGTAAGGGCCGGTCCAACGAGATCGAAGCTTACCCGGAAAGAGATGTAATCGAAAATTGTACAAAAGGACCTTCTGACCAGGCATGAATGATTTTCGCAAAATGTGTTGGTCATGAAATGCTTTCATTTTGTCCTTGTAAATTCTCGAATTATCGTACGCATCATTTCGGATTTCCTCAAGTTCATTCAATTGAAGTTTGCGTAGCGAGCCAGCGTTGTCCAGATTGAAATTAAGATTTTTGATCGCCCAGTACGCTTTATGTTCCAGCTCCACAGGCAAGTGACAAGCTTTCCCATAGACAAGTCTAAAGGGAGACATTCCAATAGGGGTTTTAAAGGCAGTACGGTATGCCCATAAGGCATCGGTCAATCAGATTGACCAATCCTTACGATCAGGGTTAACCATTTTCTCCAAAATGTGTTTAATTTCCCTATTAGAAATCTCAGCTTGCCCACTTGTCTGTGGGTGGTACGGGGTGCTCACCTTATGAGAGATACCGTATTTCTTCATTAAGCTCTCGAATGGTCTATTACAAAAGTGTGAGCCCCCATCACTAATGATGGCTCGAGGCGTTCCGAATCGAGAAAGGATGTTTTCTTTTAAGAATTTAATGACCGTGCAATGGTCATTCTTTCGACATGGAATCGCTTCGACCCATTTAGTGACATAATCCACGGCGAGCAAAATATACAGATTTCCAAACGATTGGGGGAATGGTCCCATGAAATCGATGCCCCAGCAATCAAATGCTTCAATGATCAGGATGGGATTCAAAGGCATCATATTTCGACGGGACAATGCTCCCAATTTCTGACAACGCTCACAAGCTTTGCAAAACTCATGAGTGTCCCTAAACATAGTGGGCCAGTAAAAGCCACACTGCAGAATCTTGGCCGTGGTCTTTTTAGCAGAAAAGTGACCACCACATGCCTGTGAGTGACAGAAGGAGATGACGCTCTGATGCTCATCGTCTGGTACACATCTCCTTAGAATTTGGTCTGGACAATATTTAAATAAATAAGGATCATCCCAGAAAAAGTTACGCACCTCGGTGAAAAATTTCTTCTTATCTTGCGCAGTCCACTGTGTCGGTATGGCACCTGTAGCAAGATAATTAGCAATATCAGCAAACCAAGGTGAATGGGAGACTCTGAACAGTTGTTCATCAGGGAACATATCATTGATATGAGTCGTCTCAAGGGACTCAGAGGTATTAAGGCAAGAAAGGTGATCGGCCACTACGTTCTCTACTCCCTTTTTATCTTTAATTTTCAAATCAAATTCTTGGAGTAGAAGGATCCATCGTATCAAACAGGGCTTAGAATCATTCTTCGAAAGAAGATACTTAAGTGCTGCATGATCTGTGTAGATAATGATCTTGGATCCGATCAAGTAGGACCTAAATTTGTCCAAGGCGAACACTACAGCTAAGAATTCCTTTTCCGTAGTCGAGTAGTTCACCTGGGCAGAATTTAAAATTCTACTTGTGTAATGAATGACGTAGGGCCGCTTATCTTTTCTCTGGCCTAGGACCGCTCCAAGAGCATAATCAGAAGCGTCGCACATAAGCTCAAAAGGAAAGCTCCAGTCGGGTGGCTGCATGATAGGTGCAGTGGTTAACGTGCCCTTAAGCTTGGTGAAAGCTTCCTGGCATTGCTCAGTCCACTCGTACGGAGCATCCTTTTGAAGAAAGTTACATAAAGGACGAGAGAGGAGACTAAAGTCCTTTATGAATCGCCTGTAAAATCCTGCGTGTCCTAAGAAGGATCACACGTCTCTGATGTTCTTGGGTGGAGGTAGGTTAGAGATAAGATCGATTTTCGCCTTATCCACCTCGATTCCTTTGGACGAGAAGATATGCCCAAGGACAATTCCCTTCTGAACCATGAAATGGCACTTCTCCCAATTAAGTACCAAGTTCTTTTCTTCGCATCTTTTCAGCACACATTTAAGACTTTCCAAGCACTTGCTGAAAGATGGACCATAAACAGAGAAATCGTCCATGAAGACCTCCAGATATTGCCCTACCATATCAGAAAAGATACTAATCATACATCGCTGAAAAGTGGCAGGGGCATTACATAGTCCGAATGGCATCCTTCGATAGGCAAAGGTGCCGTAGGGACATGTAAATGTGGTCTTTTCCTGGTCTTCATGAGCTATCTCTATCTGATTGTAGCCCGAATACCCGTCAAGGAAACTGTAATAGGAATGACCAGCTAACCTTTCCAGGATCTGATCAATGAATGGTAAAGGAAAGTGGTCTTTCCTCGTGACGGTATTCAACTTCCTGTAGTCAACGCGCATTCTCCAACCAGTAGTGACTCTAGTTGGCATGAGTTCATTATTAGCATTGGCTACGATGGTGATTCCGGACTTCTTAGGGACCACTTGAGTTGGACTCACCCATTGACTATCAGATATAGGGTATATAATACCTACGTCCAATAGTTTAAGAACCTCGGCCTTAACCACTTCTTTCATGTTTGGATTTAGTCTACGTTGTGGTTGCCGAGCGATTTTTACATTATCCTCAAGATATATGCGGTGAGTACAAATCGAGGGATCGATTCCCTTGAGGTCCGCTATCATCCATCTCAGGGCTCCTTTATGCTCAATGAGAGTAGATATGAGCATACTCTCTTATTCTTTCTCCAGGTGGGCAGAGATCACCACCGGGTATGTCTCATCTTGACCTAAATAGGCATATTTCAAATCAGAGGGCAAAGGTTTTAGGTCAAGCTTCGGCGGCTTGAGGTTAGACGGTAGAGACACTATATCGGTTTGTGGTAATTCTTCAAATTGTGGCCTCCACCGGTTAACTTCAAATACCGGTGCAGTATCAAGCAAGGCACACGTCTACCTAATCATGTCATCATCAAAATCATGGGAGTGGGCTAGGCATGTCTCTAGATAGTCGGAGGATAAGGTTAGAGGTGTCGTATCTTCCACGAAAGAGTCAATCATGTAAATGTCGTGGAAATCGTCATCATCCTCTGCGTTGCTGCCGTTATTGAAAAAAATGTTTGACTCCAATGTTAAATTTCCAAAAGACATAGTCATGATACCATTCCTGCAATTGATAATTGCATTTGACGTGGCAAGGAATGGGTGACCAAGAATGACGGGAATCTGAGTGCTCATGTTATTGATGGGTTCGGTGTCTAGGATGATAAAATCTATAGGGTAGCAAAATCTATCGACCTGGACTAACACATCCTCAATTATCCCTCTTGGTACACGAACAGAGCGATCAGCAAGTTGTAGTGTGGTTAGGGTGGGTTTTAATTCACCCAAACTTAACTGTTTATATACCGAGTAGGGAATCAGATTGACGCTTGCTCCTAAGTCAAGAAGTGCGTGATCAATTCGATGGTTCCCGATTACACATGATATGGTTGGGCTACCGGGATCCTTGAATTTCTGTGGCACATCTTGCTTCAGGATGGCACTCACTTTCTCAGTCAAGAAGATTTTCTTTTGAATAATTTTCCGTCTTTTGGTCGTGCATAAGTCCTTCAGGAATTTGGCATATGAAGGTATCTGTTTAACGACATCAAGTAGAGGAATGTTGACTTTCACCTGTTTCAACACCTCTAGGATATCCTGAGAGTTAGAGAGAGGTTTTGGTGAAACCAACCATTGGGGGAATGGAGCAACTGGCTTCTCTAGAAGTTCCGGTTCTACTTTTTGTGGGGCATCACTGGATCCATCATTGTTGTCCTCTTCTAGTTCTTGAGGCTTTTCGGGCCTAACCAGAAGAGTTTTATCAATGATCTTCCCACTCCTAAGAGTGGTAATGGATTTAGCATGCCCCATCTGATTTGAAGAGCTGGGATCATTAATCTCGTACTGCGGTTTAGGATTGGGGAGAGGTTGTGCAGGAAGCATCCCCTTTTCTATAACCGTCATATGAGAATCTATCTTTTGCATTAAATCTGTAATTCTCCGCATTGCCTGAGCCAGCTCTTATATAGGATTTTGAACCGGTTCCTCTTGAGGTTTCACTTGATTTGGATTTTGAATGAAGAAACCTGGAGGGGTAGCCGTTTGTCCATTCCTCCAACTAAAGTTTGGATGATTTTTCCAGCTAGGATTGTATGTATTGGAGTTAGGTCCAGTAAAAGGTCTTTGATAGTTATTTACGGCATTGGCTTGTTCATTCAACACTCCTCGAAAGGCAGGTATTGTAAGACAGTTTTCAGTTGTGTGAATGTTGCAATCACAGATGTCGCAAACAATTTCATTGACCTTATCCTTCTTTCTTTCCATGGCCTCAACTTTCCTTATGAGCGTAGTCACTTTACACTTGAGATCATCCTCTTCTTTCAAGAGATATAATCCACCTTTCTCCTTTAATTGAGTCGGCCTAGACGTGGTGTTCGACTTTGGGTAATAGTCCCAAGATTGTGTTTTTTCAGCCAAACTGTCGAGGTAGTCCCATACCTCGTCAACATCTTTATTAATGAACTCTCCATTACACATTGTCTCGACCATTTGGCGCATGGAAGATGTCAGTTCATCGTAGAAAAAATTTGTAATGCGCCACGTTTCAAATCCGTGTTGTGGGCATGAACTGACCAAATCTTTGAACCTTTCCCAACATTGGAAGAATGTTTCATCTTCCTTTTGGGCAAAGTTCATGATTGCTTTTCTGAGGGTAATCGTTTTATGATGTGGGAAGAATTTTTTTATGAATTCCCTCTACATGTCGTTCCATGTGCCAATGGATCTAGGACGCAGTGAATGTAACCACGTCTTAGCTTTCTCTTTTAAGGAGAAAGGAAAGAGTTTCAGCCTAATTGTATCCTCAGATACATTAGGAAAACATAATGTAGCTATAATCTCATCGAACTCTTTCAAATGTAAATATGGACTCTCTGATTCAAGTCTATGAAATTTGGGAAGGAGTTGGATAACTCCTGGCTTGATGTCCATTTGTCCTGTGTTTTCAGGAAAAATCATGCATGAGGGCGTACTCACTCCCGCCAATTGTAGATAATCTCGTAAAGTACGAGGCGGGGGTGCCTGTTGCACCTCATTCTCATCTTGGGTATCCTCCACCCTGGGTGGAATTAGAGGAGGTTGGTCTTCAGCCATTACTTCAATTAACTCAGGGGATTTTGAGCGGTGTCTAGTCCTGCGATGGATAGTCAACCCCTCAACCAATCCTCCTTCAGTCAAGAGACGTCGAGTGTCGTCACGGGCCCACTTGGGCATGAAAACACTCGCAGCCCTCAATTAAAAACCTAATCCTAAGAAAGGAAAAGAAAATCTAGAAAGAAAGAGAGAGTTGGAAAGAAATTACCAAATTGGAGTCTGAGTTAAAACCTGCAAAATAAAATAAAATAAGTTAGATTTTTTTAAAAAGAGAAGAACAATCCTTTAAAAGAAAGATAGAAGTGAACTAGCTTCTAAAAGAAAGAATTCCTAAAAGAAAATAAAAATTTCTAAAATAAATTAGTAGAGTCCTAAACTAGAAAGTAAATTACTAAAAGAGAATTGAAAAATAAAAAGTAGGGAAGGAGCTTACCGAATTAGAAATTTCTATCTTAAAGGCCTACAAAATAGGAAGGTTAGTTTCTACACAAAAATTCTATAAATAGAAAATTTCTAAAGGTGAATTTTAGAAACAAAGTTTAGATTCTAAAAGAGTTAAAATTAGAAATTAAAAAACAAAAGAGGAAAGTTTCTAAAAATTACTTCCTAAAAATAGAAAAATACTAGGATTAAAGATTTTCAAAAATTAAACCCTAATTCTAAAAATAGGAAAAAGTAGAGAGATTAGGAAGGAATTACCAATTGAGAAACTTATGGCAAGATCCTATAAAACAGGAAACAAGTTAGTTTTGAACTTAAATAAAAAAACTAAAGTTAGTGAAATCCTAATCTTAAACTAATCCTAAAACCAATTAATTTCAGAGAATCGTAACTGTCAGTCCCTGGCAACGGCGCCAAAAACTTGTTCACTCCCCAAGTATAGGGTTGTGATGTAGTAATAAACTCGGTAAGACCGAGGTCGAATCCACAGGGACTGATACCTATACGTTATCTGAAACCAAGTAGAACTAGAACTAGGCTAAGATGTGATAAAAATAGAATTTAATGAATAATTGTGAGAGATTAATGTAAAACTTTAAGGAATTCAAAGGAAGGAAACTAGGGATTCAGAGGATCCACTTGTAGGGATCAGGGAGATCTTATGCCTGCATTAAGATTTATGGAAATCAAACTGAACCTACTTGATCTAGTTTTCAAGAGATGAAAGGTATATGAATTAGAATGGATTCCATCATCTAACCATGCCCAGGAGATGATGGTGAACAACAAGGCCTCCTGACGTCATAAACATCAAAAGAGAAAAAGAGATATTCAAAGCCATTGCAAACCCCATTGTAATTTCAGTCACAACAGACCATTAAAGACTGAGAAAATATTCTTTTAATAATCAACTTAAAACCAAGTTCAGTTCATAAATTTAGATGAAAAGCAGGAAATAGTGCCTCCCATCTCGCTACAGGCTTCACCTCTTGGCCCTAGCTAAGAGGTTTAGCCGACCATGATTAGTCTAAACCCAAAACAAATAGAAAGAAAAAGAAAACGAAAAAGAGAAGAAGAGAAGAAGGAAGAACTTATTGTCTTTTCAGCCTCCACGTTCCAGCTTCTCTCCCTGACGTGCAACAGCAACCCATAACCGAGCTTCAGCTCTCCCTTCCACGTCCAGCAGCCACGTGTCAGCAGCCGCGTCTCTACTCCCTTTCTCTCCCCGTTTCTCCTCCTTCAATCCTCACGTTCAGCCCTTTTCCCAACCAAAGACGAGATGTCTCCTCTCTTTTTTCATTTTTACTTATATAGAACTGTCGTCCGGGGCCGATTTCCGCACTCCCTGCGGAGAGTATACGCAGCCAGAAGACGATTCCCAGCCGGAAACTTGCCGTCGAACTCCACCCCGGTCCTCAGGCCATGTATGGAGTTTCGAACTGATCAAATGGTGGGAACCCTATGATCTTGCATTCTGGACACTTTTCAGGCCCCTTGAGCTTCAGTTTCTCGATTTTCATGGACCCCTGGTGTAAAATTCCGTCGCTTTTGGTCTCCTAAAGTCCGTTCCTTGCCTTGGTGCTTCTGGAGCGTCAAATTCATGCATTTACCACCCTTTTTCAGTCCAGGCTCTTAAACACACCCTGCATTACAAACACGATTAAATCAGCCATTAAACGGTATTATGTTTGTAGATCTAGGTAACAACTGGGTCTGATATGCAATATTTGACCCTTAACAATACACAATTCAGGGGGCCCATCCCAAGGGGGGCCACCTATCATAAGGAAGGAGGCAAAACAAAAACAAAAAGGGGCGCTAAGAGAGTCGCACCGAACTAAGACCGGCCTTATCCAGGACTAGCTCCCCACAGGTGAGGACGGGGAGATCGGAAACGCCTTCAAATAATCTTGATTGTTGATTGGAGCTGGCCCAGCAGGCCAGGCTAGCTGTTGGCTACTTTGTGAGCATAGCTTAGCTTTGTACTGGGTTTAACTTGGTTTGATGCGTTAGCATGTTCACGTCCATTTCATCAAGGAAACACATACACGTTTTTCCTTCTTTTTTTTTAATTATTATTATTTTTTATTTTTTCATTTTTGTCTTTTAATGAATGTGTGGTTCGATGCCACCAGGCGTACATGATAGAAAGATTTTATACCTAGCCTGGTGAGGACCTTATATCATACCACTAAAAACATCATATGCTATAAAACAAACAAGCTAATGTAGAGAATACCAAAGTTAAAAACAAAAACCTCCTTCGTTCATGATGATACACTTACATGCTTTATTTGAAGCACTTAAAATGATACTTTATTTATTTTTTTATTCATGTATTTATTTATTTTACTTTGCCATAACTAAACGTTCTTTGCTAATGCATGCAAAGGTTGTGATCTCTTTCCGACTAGACAACTTCGAGGTTCATGAGAGATCTCTTTTTGGGAAAAGTATTTGCAAGCACCCACAAATACGCGTGGAATCAAGTTATGTGTATGGGCCTGACGTGGTTTGCTGTATGGCAGCAAACACATGAAATACGGTCTCCTCACCATGAAGATGTAAAGCCACAAAATTACAGTTGATCTAATCATCAGGTCGACCATACATGAATTTACAGGTTTTTCATTGTGGGTGTTCATTATCTTCTATGATGAAACCCCCTAAATGGCTGGATCAGCCTTAGTTTTGCAGCGGGTGATCATCATTATGTTTGGTGAACTTTCTTAGATGGGTTGGCTATCACACAAGAACCAAATGGGTCCCAAAATAGGTGGATCCAACAACTATTGGATGGGCACATTTGATGATTGGATTGTCCATTTTTCTCTATGGTGTGGGCACATTTGATGATTGGATTGTCCTGATTTTTGGAGTGTCTTGTCATCACGGTGGGATGAACTTGATGACGGGTTAGATTTCATATACACACACCATGGTGGGACCCACACTGATTTTGAAGTTTTCAGTAGTGTGGTGTCCCTCAATATTGATCCCTACGGCATGGCCAACCTGGTGATTGGATCAGCTTGATATTCAGGGCATCCCATTTGAACATAGCGATCAGCGCTTAATCCCATCATCAGATGGGACACACCATAGGGAACAATTTGAGGGGACACCACACCATTAATTAAAAGCACGTGGGATAATTAAATGAGAGTGCATCATTTGCAGTCTACTATGAAAATGAGACGCCCGGAAAGTAAGCCCAACACACAATTCAGGTGGAGTACCAAAACACTTGAATATAGGTTTTGGGGCTTTTTCGTTTTCTACAGTCTGTCCCTCTGATGATTGGATCAGCTTGATATTTGAGGTCACCCAGTAACTAAGGTTCTGCACATGATGGACGGCAGAATGGCACCATAACATAACCCTACATAGGGCAAAGAGTATTATGATTTCTTTGATTATATTAAAAATCGCAATATTTCTAATATTTAGTGACATTGTCTTTTACAAGAACTACAATCTGGGGTGATCCCGATTCCCCTTCTGATGTGAACCACGCTAGCATACATTGAGGGAGGTCATCACTTGCCAGCTTTGCATTCACTCACTGGTCAGAGAGAGCCACATGGTTGCAGCTTTCATAAGATCCACCCAATCCATCAGCCTTGCTGTCTCATTTTCACCATAGACCCAAAAATCATGATGATGTAGAAAACAGTTGGAATAGAATGACCACCATTAGTTTTGTATAAGGCCCACCATAATACTGTTTATATGCTGTCCAATTTATTCTTTTTTATGTCTCTCATAGGGAGGAAAGAATTACCCAAAAATCATAATATTTCAAAACTCAGGTGGGCCATACCACGTGAATATATTGGTTTTAGGTATAATTTTATGGGTAGCTCATCTTAGGTACCAAGGCAAGCATTTTTCACTTTTAGTATTGACCGTTTACCCTTGAGTATACCATATTAACTAATCTTACTCTAATCTTGTTGTATTATTTATTATTATGCAGGTTTATGTGCTCACGCGGAGCATGGTACACTTAGGAATGGTTCTTTAGTGGACCGTTTAATTCTCATGCTTAGCAAAATAAAGTTTGGCGATTTGTCTTAAGTATGGGATAAGGAGACCTGCTCAAGGGCCCTTTTACCTGAAAGCAACCATTGGCCGGTCTCCAGTTATAGATGTTGGGACCCTTCAGAAGATCAAGGTGGGAGAAATTCAGGTAATCATCAGATAAACCATGCTGATGCGTGTCCATCGAATTGGGAATGTCTTGGCCATATCTTGAATGGCCCATAAGCTTACAAATCAGATATAAGCAATGTTTCTGACGGTTATATATATATATATATATATATATATATATATATATATATATATATATATATATATATATATATATATATATATATACTCTCACGAGTTCCCGTGAGAACTCTTTGAGAACTCAACGTACATTATGTGAGTCTAAAATCTGAACGTTCCACGTGATGCAGCACTCTATGAAACCTCATAGCCTAACTTCTAGTTTGATCAAAAACTTTGGTGAGCCATGGCAAAAGAAAACCGTTTACTCCGTTAATTTGCATCTCTCTTTGCTATGGCCCACCATAATTTTAGATCAGGGTGAAAATCGGTCCCTTGGGGTTTCATGGAATGCCGCATCATATGGACCGTTCGGATTAGAGTTCCATGACATGTGTGCAAAGGTGCGCGGTGCGCATGTGCGCAAGTGAGCATGCCTATATATATATATATATATATATATATATTCGCGCTAGGTTTTCAGATTTTCTCAGTATTATTTAACTCAATATGATGTTTATAAATAATGTTGATCCGTTCGGACCTGAATTTTGTCGAGTTTTCTCAAGTTTCAACTGAGTCATGACCAGATCGAATTTTACTTGTCTTAATGAACTTGGGACGAGTTGAGTTTTTTCAAGTTTTCAAACCATGATTATTTATACAAAGGATCGCAACCATTGAATCGTTAATAACTTTCCAAATTCATGTTATAGATTATTAGTAAGGACTCATGGCCTTCCATTTCTGATGATGAACAGGTCCTGCCAGATTTAGTAAGCATCAGTGGTAGCCAGGCGATCTTCGCAGATGACTCATCTCATCCATTCGATGCTATAGTTTTCGCCACTGGCTACCGAAGCACAGCTAAACGTTGGCTGAAGGTAAACCTTCTCTTTGCAAAAAACGGAATTTGAATATTGTTATCATGTGTATGATGATATGAGCCACTCATCAATAGGGCTGTCAATGAGCCATCTCCAGGCCATGCAAACTCAATATCTTGAAAAAGGTCGTTTGGATAAGCCTGGTCCCACCAGTTCCAAGTGGAGCCCAAGAGAACCCCTGGCTTGGCCCGTTGATAGACCTAGGGTTATATATAGACCAAGAATCATAAGGATCGAACAATCGTTATCATGTGAAAGAAAAGGTTGTACTGAAAGTACTGGTTGAATTCTAATATCTTTTGTACACACCTTTTTAAATGGTTAGGATTATCAAATCGCTGTAATTTTTGGTACATAATCAATTCATGGTTACTCCTGATGAATAAATGGTTCAGATCATTATAGAAAGTAGAAGGAGAGGATTGGTGTGCATAAATCTCTTCCCATAAGTGTATATATTATACAGGTAGGAGATCCAGTCCACCCAGGTGGAGAAATTTTGCCATCCCACAAGGCCCACCCAGTAATTGGATTGGCCTGATCTCTGAGGCAACCAATCATCATGTGGGCCCCACCTGATGCATGGGTCGGATGGCATACAAAGACAAGGGTGAGCCCCACACGTACAGAACCAGACATTTCGTTGCTTATAGAGACGTATGTAGATTTTGATCGTTCAAATGCATACTAATGCTTGCATGATTCATGCAGGGCGATAACTACTTCCTGGACGAAGATGGCATGCCACGGCCAAGCTTTCCAAACCATTGGAAGGGAGAACATGGCCTCTATTGCACAGGATTCTCAAGAAGAGGACTGGCTGGGGTTTCCATGGATGCACAGAACGTGGCTGATGACATTGAGAAGGTCTTGGATGATTCTAATTAAATGGTGGAAGCCTAATAACAACTAACACATACAATACATATATGTGTAACAGTACCATACAACAACTTAATAGATGATGATAGTATGTGTTGCAATTTTTGAGAAATAATACCAGCGCACCTTATATTAGTTATCCATATGTACTTGTTACTTGGAACCAACAAATGGCAACTTTCCTTAGAAACAAGGTTTATTGTTTGAAGTCGGCTTACACTGGTGTATTGGTCCCCTATTGGATACGAAACAGCCTGATACAAGGTTATATAGGACAATACATAATGAAGTGGTGAACAATTTGTTAAATAACACATCTTTTTTTTTTTAAAAGGAAAATGTAAAAGAACACCATATGTAACTTTGTTGAAATAAAAACATGATGTACATATATATTTAACTGGGTTCCAACAAAAAAAAAAAAAATGTCCCTCATCTATCATATAATCCAAATGACACTCACCACCGACCTCAATAGTGTGTTGACAATCACCAAAATCTGCAGACCCCACCATGATTTATGTATTATATCCACACTGTCCATCTATTTTATGACATCATTTTAAAGCAAGGGCCAAAAAATGAGACAATTCCAAAGCTCAAGTAGACCGCACCACCAAGGGCTGGGCTCAGGCTTAAAAATTGAGCCCATTTATAAACAGTCTGGGCTTGAATGTAAATGTCCCAAGCCCAGCCTAGCCTGACCCAGCTTTTCTTTCCCTCCAGATTCAAAAAATCCCATGGATCTGATGCTCATACTCAGTGTTCCAAGAAAATAAGGTAGAATTCCACATCCAACGATCTAAGAAAATATAGCAGCGGTCGATATTGAATGGTTCACATATTCATATTCAGCGCTCCAAGAAAATACAGCAGCTTCACATACGACACCCAAAAATTCAGCCGGTCCAGTCAGCATGGATTTGATGCTCATGGCCCCACTGTATTTTATGCTCATGAATCACACCATCAATGGCTAAGATCATCCAATCTGGATGACCTATAGGGCATGGTCCATCTATTTTAGAGATCAACAAACCATAGATAAAGATTACCAAACCATGGCCTCCATTGATCAGATCTGAACCATAGCATGCATTGGTCGGATCTCACAAACCCAAAGAAATCTGAACCATGGCCTCGATTGGTCAGATCTAACAATCCGAGCCACGGCCTTCTGCATCGCCATTTTGATCCCATGGGGGGAGTGAGTAGGGCCAGGTAAAAGCAAGGGTAGATTTGCCATTTTGACAGTTAATTTCTTTCATGTAAAAAGTATATCATATTGGGGGATGTAAGAATCATCGTTGCCCAATAAAAAAAGCTCCACGTGCGCATGTATAACCTCACGGTGAAAAGCAAAGATTCTAATGAATATCCCTAGAGCAAGAGGTGGCCTAATCTCTGTGGGCTCCACAGTGATGTATGTCTTTTACCCATGCTATTTATCCATTTTGCCCCCTCCAAATTAGGGCATTAGCACAAAATTGAGCAGATCCAAAGCCCAAGTACACTACACTAATAGAAGGGATGCCACACCCACCATTGAAACCTTCTTGAGCTCAATCGTGATGTTTATGTGCCTTCCAACCCAAGAATAAGGTTACAAAGACATGAATGAAGGGAAAACACCGAATATAAGCTTAATTCAAAACTTTCATGGCTCTCAAGAGATTTTTAATGGTGGGCATTCAATTCTTATTGTTTTATGTGATGTAATTCATTTGAGCTTTAGACAATTACTACATGTAATTTATATTCATTTGTATTTTAAGCTTATATCTGACAAGCTCACATGGTATATTTTTCTCCGTTACGCCTGCAGAAGTCTATCACACTCCAACCTCTGTATCAGATAGGGTATTATCTAAGGGGCTAACCTATTCAAAATCTTAATTTTCCCTGCCAGGGCCCAGCCCATTGACAGCCCTTGATATTACTTTGTCATTTTCCAATAGTTAGAAGGAAAGAGGTCATTTACGCAATGTGGTATGCGTCAAAAACTTAAAATAAAAAGATGCGATGAATAAAAGTATCCCGTTTAGTAATCGGCCAGAATAATTCCATTGGCTATCCAAAATGTCCCGTTTATCAGTCAGCCAACGTCATTGTATAAGATCCTCTACATGAGCGTAATCACAGTATATATATTCAGGTTTTAATTTTGTATCTAGACCATTGATCTCTTGTGCCCCACCGTGAGTGGATGAACCACTTACCAAGAATCTCCCAAACTGCAAGTTCCCACCCATCACTTTTCTTTCTCTTCTTAACCATCTATTTACATGTCACCAACTCAAAGGTTCTTATTGTAATATAAAGGAGCTATTTGCAGCATGGTCCATCAACAATGGGGACCAGCAAACTAATGGTCTGGATCACTAAACCATGGACCCGACTGAACAAACTTAAAAAACCACAGTTTTATTCAGCATAGATAGTAACCACAACCAATTTTTTTATACTGACCTAACCAACACCCTATACTACAATGAAAATGAAGAAACAAACTGCCCTCTCTACACTGAAACACATCAGCACCATTCAGTAAATGGACCACTAACCCCTTATCCCCTAACCCTTTTGCAACTAACCATAGTATACTAATCTGATTAAAGTATCATGAAACTCCCTTCTAGGGCATATCACCCCAAAACCATTAATGATCTTATTAAAGTTCTAAATATTTTCATATCTGCTCAAACATCTATACTCATACAAATATAATTCGCCACAAACGCAATCCATATGATGCACAATCTAAGTAATTTTCGATAGGACTTGTTACAAACGATCGAATTCGATATCAAACATACAGCGGTTCCAGCTGCACTGCCTTGGAATTGAGAGGAACATACTCCCCCCAGTACACTTCGAGATGATCCGCCAGGCACGACTTGTCGATGCTCTGGTTGTGGTAGGACTTGCAAACGAAGTAGAAAACCGTTTGGATCACGAGGCTAAAGAGGATCAGCTTCACGAGCAACATGAAGAAGAGGATCCCAAATCCAACCCTAGCTGTTAGTCCCAGTGACTCCCCATGTACCACAAGTTTCTGAAACAATATACTAATAGACATAACCGCAATTTGGGATTTAAGGAATATGGCGGTTGTGGTCCATGCCTTGCCCTTGATCAATGCATTACTCTTCTCCATCGCCGCAATTCCATGCACGTCTTCTAGTACTGAAACTACACTAGCCAGGTTCCATAAAACAATAATGTACGCAAACCCAATAAAATATAATGTGAAGACAATGATCAGGACCATCAGAGTCGCCATGCCAATTCCCATCAGGAAGATAAAGAAGATCATGACCATTACTGTAAGAGTGCTGTAGCCTAGTAGGATTAGAACTGTCCATAAGAATGTGATCATGAGCCTCTTCCATACCTTGGGCACTACACTCATGACCTTTTTAAAGGTTAGGTCCTTAGCGGTGTAGATGCATGCGATCGTGTACACAACAGCAGACGTGGACAGGAGGGCGAAGATGATGACGAAGACGAAGTAGGCCACCTTGATTAGCAAGTAGGCGGTCCACTCGGACCATATGCGGTGAAGGATTTCATTCTGCTTTGGGCTACCAGGTTTGGTGTTGTCCAAGGCGTCTTCACTGGTGTCGATCTTTGTGCCTATGAGTTCTGATAATTGGATGTGTGCCAGGAAGATGAAAGATAGAGGTAGAACTAGAGCTAGGGTGATTTTGGAGAAGACCTTCCTCCATGTTAATACAATCTTGTAGGATTCCTTGTAGATGCCAAAAAACCCTAGAAACTGAAGCTCCTCAGGTCGCCTATCCATGGTAGGGAGGGAATGGATTGAGGAATTGGTTTTGGTGATCGTATTGCTTAAGATACGAGATATAGGACTTGGGTAGACTTTCCCTTCTTAAGATACCCCTACTCCTTGTGTAAATTACCAAAACGCCATTTAATTATGGAGGTTCACTTTGGTGGTACCGGTACCACTCCCTGTCCAAATGGTGTGCAATTAGGAATAGTATGATCAAATTCGGTTAAACATGTGCAATTAGGAACAATGTCAGGCATTCAAGAGCCGTACTCAATTCAAAACAATTAAATGCTTGTGACTCTGAGCACCAAACCTATTTGATTAGAATCAGACATATAAAGGTTGATTTAACCATTCAGCCAATGATGTTATAGCAATCAATTTAGAAGGGAAGGGTTAGACTGATGTATTCACCAAGTAAGAACTCAGAAATCAAGGGAATCTAATGATAGATATCATAAATATTTAAATTACTCTTAAGGTGTATTAATTGTATCGATAGTATCAAATATTATCCGATCTAAACTAAATTATAGATTCCAAACTTGTTATGGTGTAGTTGAACAAAAATGGAATATCTAATCTAAGAAACTAAAACAAAGGTAAGCAATGTTGCGCTGTAAAGATTAATTAGTTGTGTACGATAAGCACCAAAAGCTCTTTATCGAATGTTGCTTTTATAGATTTCAATAAAAGATAATTACACTAAGGTTTTCTTGCTAGACTTCAAAGCCGAATCATAATCTAATTTTCTTCTAATTCTAAATGAATTAATTTTTTTTCTTAATCTTCTATAATCTGCAAGCAAGTATCAATTATTTCTGAAAAAATTTCATACTACAGTTGCATGAGACAACTTTATGATTCGTATTTTGGATAAAGTTGCAAGTCATACATGTCACTTGTGCAACAATCAAATGTCTTTCAAGCAATAGTTCATTTTTCGTAACTACATGTGTCTACGATTCTAAGCCATTCCATTTTTGGCAGGGGTATGTAGAAGGATATGCATCAGAGATATCTCGGGCATCAAATGCTCTTGTAAGTGGGAATTAATACATGAGCAGTTACACGTGGCAATGTTTCATTGCAGAATGCGAAGGGTGCTAGGTCCGGTGTAAACAAAACCAAAACAATTTTCTAATTAAGAGTCATCCATGCTCAGCGCTATAGTCAGTATGATCTTATTTTATTAATATTGTATATCAACCATCCTACTCTGCCACGGTTGCCATGACATATGGATCATCCATTAATGTCCCATGCTATGCAAAATGCTATTTTAATTGCCTATTTTGCGGACTGCTGGTTAGACAAATGGGATCTTATGAACGCTAACCGAGTGGGCCATCTAAGATGCAGTCCATTGGATGGACGGTCCAGATCACCATGTGCGTGGCTGCGAAGAATGCACGACGGGTGGTCGCCTCTCTCTGCATCTTAACAAGCGTGCGCACGAGTCTAGAAAATGGCAATTTTGTAATTTTAGACAAAAATTGCCCTGTAAGAGATAAAAGAGTAATCGGTTTTTTATTTTTTTTAAATCACGGGCGGCACGAATCATGGCATTTATATATCCTGTGTCTTTCAAGGGCCAGGGATCTTTTGTGACAGAGACGAATTAGATGATCGTCGGGACGAGGACATTCACGTTATCCTCGAGCCTTGACTTTGTTCAAGGAAGACCCGCAGCTGCATCATCTCAACCACTGGTCTGATGTTCCCGCGATGGATTCGTTCCAAAGTACGAACCATCTTCTACTTGAATCCACTGAACGGCTTGGATCATTGAACAACGAATCTCATTCGTACAAATTAAAGGTTCGGAAGAATTTACTATGACTGGGTGCTGGACCCTCAAATTTGGACAGATGAAGCCCATGTTATAGTAATCCAGACCATTGGCCTGTTATGTTCCACCATGGATAGACTACCCCCAAAAGCATCCTTGATGGGACCATCATAGCCTTTTATTTCGAAGCTTGCTTATCGGTGAACAGTTAAAAACAAAAGTACAACAGTGGTCAATTCCAGATAAATAAAGTTCAGAGATTGGACGCTGGATCTTCCAATCAGAAAGATTTATTGGGAATGGTTCGTGGGCAGATAACAGGGGTCCATAGGTCTGGCTTGAATATTGGTTTTGAAGCCACGATGAAAACCGACCTGGCGCACGTCCAGGTCTTGGCAATTTCTGCCTGAGCTCGACAAAGCTTCATTTGCGATTTTAAGGGGCGTGATTCGACCTCAGGCCTAATTACGAAAAAGGGTCTTGAGCTGGGAAACGGATTGGCTATTCCCCTGCTACTAGCCCGGTGGCTGATGATCGGTGCTCCGTGGGCCCCACCATGATGTATATATTTACATATCATTTTAGGGCTTGATACCAAAAATGAGAGGGATACAAATCTCATGTGGACCACACTACAGGAAAACAATGGTGATTGGATATCCACCATTAAAATCCTCCTAAGGCCCACTGTACTGTTTATTTGACATCCAATATGTTGATTAGGTCATACAGACCTAGATTAAGGGGAAAAACAAAAATCAGATTGATCCAAAACTTTTATGGCCCCCAAAAAGTTTTTAATGGTCGATGTTCATTCAACACTATTTCCTGTAATGTGGTCCACTTGATATTTGGATATACCTCAATTTTGGCCTTGATATCCTCATTTTTGCTCTCGTACCATAAAATGATCTATTAAAATAGATGGACAGCATGGATGAAACACATACATTATGGTGGAGCCCACGGAGCACCGACCATCAGCCATCGGCCGGTTGCAGGGGGAGTAGCCAATCCGTTTCCCTTGGGCTGACCTTGAGAAGGCCGAGATCCAACCCATTTCTGCCCCTGGCAGACTTGGTGGCCTTTTCGTAATTTCCCAGTCAATTTTGTCTTTGCTATTGGAAGGTCCGTTGGATTCTTGGGCCACAACGAACCAACGGTCCTTCCAATGGGTGAAGCCGGCAGATTAATTAATATAAAAACAGTAATGGACAAGAGAACGTAGATGCTCCATAAAATCTGGATGAATCTTATATGGAGGATTATCTAATAATCCAATGCTCCTAGTTGCATTAGTTCAGTTGGACAGTTCAATGGATTGATCTGAACTGTCTATTAAATCCAGAGAACATCCAGTCAGCTGAGACGCAAAAATTACACCGATTGAATGATCCAACAAACATTTATTAAGTGTTATTTCATGCAGCTATCCTTTTTTTAACCCATGGATGGGATGGCTGCTGTTGCCTAACAAAAGCGATTCTTAAGAATCATAAGTGACGCGGGGATGAACGTGACGAGGATAACTACTCCGAATCCATGGAGCTTCTCTGGACTCCTCACAGAGACTTCTCGAATCCACTAGGAAAGAAAGCAGAAAATAGAAATAAATTCTAATAAATTCGAAATTGGTTAATTCCTAAATAAAAACGAGTTCACAACCCTTTAAATAGGGGTACCAACCAATGGGAAAGAAATCATAATCAAACTACAACTCAAACTCCTAGAATCCGCGACTTACTATAAATAGTAAACTTACTATTTATAGACGGTCGTGATGTCTACTAGTGCGCAAGGTTTTCGGCCAAAAATAGTAAGTTTCCTATTTGGCTTCACCAAACCGTTCTCCTAATTATTCTAAGCTTTTTTCACGTTGGGCGCAACTCTTAAAGCCCGACGGATGAAGAGTTATAATTAAAATAAAACTTACTATTTATAGTAAAAACGAAATTAAAACAGGGAAACGACCGTCGATCTAGGGGTTTTTCGCAATTCCGGACTACGCAACCCGGCATAGTAGGGTTGGTTGGCTTCAGTAACTTGTTCTACCCCAAAATCATATATTTTACGTCAGATAACTCATTCCGGATTGTAAGATACACCCGATTTAAGGTTCGATGGTCTGTGGATCACTTCTGTCGTCAACCGGGCCTTTTCTGATCCATCTTGGTCATGTAACTGTCTGCGACCCGCTCTACATCAGTCTCCTCCACTTCAAAAGAACTCGTCCTCGAGTTCTCGTCATACTTTAGTTCATGATATTCGGTCAGGTCCACGACATTGAAATTCTGTGAGATTGCCATGTCATCTGGAAGATCAACAATATAAGCGTTGTCATTGATCTTTTGGATGATTGGGACAGGTCCAATCTTCTTATTTTTCAACTTGTTGTACGTCCCGGTCGGAAATTTCTCTTTGCGCAGATGGACCATAACGTGGTCGCCCACCTCGAATACTTTTTGTCGCCTGTGCTTGTTCGCTTGTTCCTTGTATTTCTCGTTCGAGGCATGTAGCTTGGTCTGCACTTCTGCATGGATGCCCATGATCTTATCTGCCATATGTTCTGCTGCAATACCTGTGTCTGGGTGCTTGGGTAGAGGGGCCAAGTCAAGTGTGTGGCGAGGCACTCGTCCGTAGATAATCTGGAACGGTGATCTCCCTGTCGAGCGGTTCACCATGTTGTTGAATGCAAACTCTGCTTGAGATAAGGACAAATCTCAATGCTTCGGTTTTTCTCCTGAAATACAGCGAAGGAGGTTTTCCAATGTGCGATTCACAACTTCGGTCTGCCCATCAGTCTGTGGGTGGTAAGCACTGTTGAATTGAAGTCGTGTATCGAATCGATTCCATAAAGTTCGTCAAAAGTGGCTAATGAACTTCGTGTCACGATCGGAAGTAATGGTCTTAGGAACCCCGTGTAGCCGAATGACTTCCCTGAAAAATAAATTCGCCATGTGTGTTGCATCAAGGGTCTTCTTGCATGTGATAAAGTGCGTCATCTTTGAGAAATGATCTACCACTACGAACACCGAATCCATGCTGCGTTGTGTTCGTGGGAGACCAAGCATGAAGTCCATTGATAAATCCTCCCAAGGACCGTCAGGCACAGGTAACGGGGTGTAGAGGCCCGTATTCTAAGATTGTCCCTTGGAGGTCTGACAAACATGACAACGTTGTACGGCTTTTCCCACATCGCGTACTAACTGTGGCCAGTAATACCGCGCTTCCACAAGAGTTCGCGTCTTGTCTCGCCCCAGGTGTCCACCAAGGACACCTCCTAAATAATCTGCTCCCTCAGAGAACTTTTAGGGATGCACAATCGATTCCCTTTGAAGAGAAAATCGCCCTATATATGAAGGTCACTGGGGTAACCTTCTTAACACTTCATTCAAGAATCTTTGAAGTCTTCATCCTCGGCATATAGCTCCTTAAGACAGTCGAAGCCGACTACCTCGTTGCTCATTGTAACTAGTAGTGATACACGACGGCTAAGTGCATCAGCCACCTTGTTCTGCTACCCTGACTTGTGCTTCAGAATGAACGTGAATTCCTGTAAAAATGTAACCCATCTAACATGCACACGATTCACGTTAGCCTGACTATTAATAAACTTTAATACTTGATGGTCAATGTACAAAACAAACTCTCTTTGAATCAGATAATGCCGCCAATGTCGCAGTGCCTGAACAACTGCGTACAACTCAAGCTCATAAGTCGACCACTTCTTTCAGGCTTCGCTGAGCTTCTCACTGTAGAAGGCTACCGGCTTGCCTTCCTGTGATAATACTCCTCCAATTCTGACATATGAAGCGTCACACTCAACCTCAAACAATTTGTTGAAATTAGGAAGCACCAAGACTGGTGTTGTAGACAAACGATGCTTGATCTCATGAAAGCTCTTATCAGCTTTATCAGTCCACTGGAACGGTCCTTTTCATGCAATCTGTTATAGGCGCGACTATGGTGCTAAAATCTAGCACAAATCGACGATAGAAAGTCGCCAACCCATGAAAACTCTTCACCTCATGAATGTTTGTCGGGAGCGGCCATTCCCTAATAGCTCGCACCTTTTCATCATCCACACGAATGCCTGTGGACGTTACAACAAATCCTAGAAACAATAGGCTGTCGGTTAAAAAACTACACTTCTTCAAGTTGAGGTACAATTTGTTAATTTGTAGGACCTGTAGTACCTGCCTGAGATGTTTCCTATACTCCGCCTCATCCTGGCTATATATCAATATGTCATTAAAATATACTACCACAAATCGGCCCGTGAACGGTTTTAGAACTTGATTCATCAAACGCATAAAAGTACTTGGTGCGTTCGATAGGCCAAAAGGCATGACCAGCCACTCATACAATCCTTCATTGGTCTTGAATGTCATTTTCCACTCATCACCGGGTCGAATACTAATCTGATGGTACCTGCTCCTTAGATCTAGTTTAGAAAACACCTTAGCCCCTTCTAACATATCGAGCATGTCGTCCAACTGTGGTATTGGGAACCGATATTTGATGGTAATTTTGTTGATTGCTCGGCTGTCAATACACATGCGCCAGCTTCCATCCTTTTTTAGTGTTAATAATGCTGGTATGGCACATGAGCTCATGCTCTCTCTCAAGAGACCCTTACGATCAATTCCTCCACTTGCCTCTGAAGTATCTCACACTCCTTCGGACTCATCCGATAATGAGGGCAATTGGGCAGGCTAGCCCCAGGGACGAAGTCTATGTGATATTGGATGTCCCTCATTGGGGGCAATCCATCAGGTAAATCCTCAGGCTAGACTTCTTTGAATTCGTTTAGCAACAGTCTTAAACTTGAAGGGATGTTTGAGGGTTCATCTTCCTCACCCTTCACTACTACGACGTATACCTCGCCAGTTTCCTTGGATTCCTCTATGAAATCCCGAATGGTCAAGAGGGAACTTCCCTCCACTTTAGAAGCTTCAGGGTGGTTCTTTGGTACCATAGGGGCAAGGATTATTTTTTGACTATCCTTGACGAATACGTAGATATTATCTCGTCCCTGATGGGTCGCATCACGGTCCGAGTGCCAAGGTCGACCGAGTTGTAAGCCCCGTATCCTAAACCGTACCGTTCCATAGGCTTCCGCGGTCTTCCCGGTCGAATTTCGGCAACCTTCGACCTTTAACCGGTAATTACGCGCGACCTGAATTCTCGGGCCGTCAACCCGAGTCGACCCAACCCAGGACTCGTACCTTAGCGACCGCGTCGTCGCCGCGGTTCTAATGCCGCGACTCGCGCGCTGATGCGATGCTTTGGTTGGGAGATGTGGGCCAGCGTTCCGTGCGAGGAAACACCGCGCGTGCAAATTTTGAGAAAATCTCTACAAGGTGTCACATCAATCAATCAATCCCATCAATCCCATCATGTCAAGTACACATCAACTTTCACCCTTTCGCAAGCAACCCCCAAAGTCAAAAAGTTCTTACACCACCCATACCCTTTCTTACAACTTTTGCCAAAAAAGTCAAAAAGTTCTTACACTCCCATCCCTCTCTCCCATCCATCACTCCATCACCCATCACTCCCTCTCTCTCTCTCCCCCTTACAAGTCTCTCTCATTTTCAACTCTCCCTTAAGCAAAAAAAAATTCATACGTATGAGTCCTCCCATAGTGAGAAAATTGCATTTGTGAGGCCCACCTTTCCTACCCCTTCATCTGTCATCTCAACCATCCATTTTTCATCTTCCTCCATCAAAGAGAAGCTCAAGGAGCTAAGGAAGCCAAGGGAGCAAGAAGATCAAGCGGTGGGTGTTTTAATAGGGTAGATTTTGAGGTTTTTAAGATGGGCCAAGTGAGGCCAACCGATCAATGGTTTGGATCTCACTTTAGACCCTAAGATGTGGCCGATGGCCCACTTGGATCATCATGATCATTCCATGATGGGGCCATTCTCCATGGACCCCATCATAATGTTTATTTCTTTGCATGCTTAGGGTCATCTAGACCGTCTCTTTTAGTGGAGAAGGGATCTCCACCGTTGGATTTCGATTTCATGGACCCACATGTAATGGGACCCACTTGATGTATGATTTAATGTAAGGGAGGGCCCATAGTGCCGAGGTCCCTCCATCACGCGGGTCTCACTCTCTATCCCTCTCTCTTTTATTTTATTTTATTTTATTTTTATGATGATAATGAGGTTATGTGGCCCACTTGAATGGACCCCACCATGAGGTAGGTACTTTATCCAAACCATTTATAAGTGGGGCCCATCTTATATGTGTAGTACCCATGCCATCCATCACTTAGTGGCCCACCTAAGCTAGGCCCACCTCCAACGTTTATGCCAAGTCCAGCGTCCAGGGACGCTGGACGTCTGTTAGAAGGAACACAAATATAAGCTTCTTCCCAAGCTTGGAATGGTCCACTCTTATGGGTCCCACCTTGATGTATGTATTAAATCCATGCCGTCCATTCTTTTCCTAAGTTTGTTTTAGGCGTTGAGCCAAAAGATGGGGTTAATCAGACCTTCGGGCGGGCCATACCATACCAAATGGTGGTTTTCACCATTGAAACCTTCCCTGATTTCCTATACGCCAAAATATGTCCGATATTGGACTTGTTTTGAACGTGTTGAGCCATGGAAGGCCATTGGACGGTGTAGATTATCAAAGTGTGGACCCCACCTACGAAAACCATGGGAAATCAGAGATATAAAAATAATAATAATAAACACAGCAGTTGCTACTGCTGTGTCAGAAGGCAGCAGCGCTGCCTGCGCCAGCGCCCAGCGGACGGATGGGCATATGTACAGCCACCCACGGCTGTAGCCGTGGGCCCCACCTTGATGTTTATATACCATCTAAACCGTTCATAGGGTGGGCCACCCCCTGACATGGGCCCACCCAAAAAATCAGCGTGATCCAAGACTCAGGTGGCCCACACCGTATGGAACAGTGGGATTGAACCTCTACCTTTGAAACCCATTTGGGGTCCACAGAAGTTTTGGATCAGGGTGAAAATTGCTCCCACCCTCCATCTAGGCCCACTTGGCCTTGTCAACGGGTTGGATGGCATATCAACATTTTGGTGGGCCCCACATGGAGCCCACAGTGATGTATGTGTTATGTGGCCACCGTCCAGGCGGACGGTGGGGCCAGCGGTGATGTAAGTGTTTTATCCCCACCGTCCAGGGACGGTGGGCCCGTGGATTGCGTGCGTGTGTGATGCGTGCGTGTGTGGGTGTGTGCGTGTGTGCACTCTTAGGCCCACGGGTTATAGCCCATTGCAATATACATAAGGCCCATTGGTGCGGCCCATTGATGTGGCCCACTTAATGAATATAGGCCCATATGATACGGCCCATTTGATGTATTGAAGGCCCAATGGGATATACCAAAGGTCCATTGCAATGTGCAATCCCAACATGATTTATGACAGTCGTGCCTTGGGAGCAATGTTGGTTTGACATCCACATTGCAAGTATAATGTTGGTTAAATGTCCGCATTATGCCTTTCCCTAGGGCCCATTGTTGGGCCCATGCGTGTAATGTGTAGGCCGTCTAGGCCCATCTTCGTTATGAACATCATCTATCCCATATAACATGTTTAGTTCCATGATTCATGATCATATGCATCATACGTATGCTTGATATGAGAAATGACTGATCATAGCATATGCCTTTGGGCAGATTGCTTAGGAGCTCCTGTACAGGGGGTGTTGCCCTACATGAGCGCACGATACGCACAGGATTGCTGTATGACTGGATAATGTGATTCATGCATTTGCATTGTGTGATCTGGGTTACTGTACGCCCTAGCGACATCAGGGCCATAGCCTCCACAGACGCATCGTGGTTGGCAGGATTGGATACCGAAAATACTGTTCTACATGGGGTGCGATAGATATCCCTGGGTGAAAGTCCCTAAACCCTTATGGTACCAGGAGGTTGCTCCAACGTCTAGACCGAGTGGATGCATGAGCGCTGAGTGCCGATTACCAGACGGTTGCGCTTTCCACTGTGTCGTGGTCGGTTGGAAGGGGGTGCGGCCTTACCCGCCCGAGAGTAGGGGGCAATACTAGGCTGAGTCTGACCAGCTCGAGGAATGGGTCCGCTATTAACGAGCCGAGCCCGATTTTGGCAAGCGGATAGTGAGGTCTTTTTCACTCACCTTATTGCGCGCGATGGGGCGGTAATCTGGCTTGGAGTGTACTAGACCCCGGTGCTATTCCAGATTTTGAGCTATATCAATATGTGGACTTAGATGAGGATTTGTATGCTTGAGTTGCATTTCGCATTGCATGGCCTTGGTATGGCCGACATCATTCATGCTTTGCATCGCATGGCCTTGGTACGGCTATGGTATTCTTAGCCTTCGTCAGCATGTTCCGCATTACTCTGATACTGCATAACTACATTACCACCTTGAGCATACACTTTCACCACCCTCTAAGCTTTCCATAAGCTTATGCACGACCGTTGCGTGCAGGTGACGTAGGATCGCAGCAGCGCTGAGGCTTGGGTGCGTAGCTGATCTTTTTGGAGCTTTTGGTCTATCATCATTGTATTTCCCTTATGCTCATTGTACTTGTAAAGTTTTTTATTATAGTGGAAATGTGATGGAGTTTTTGGTTGTTGTTTGTGTGTTATGCCTTTGGTTATGCTTATTACGAATTAAACTGATGTTGAAAATCCTCCATATAGCATCCCAGGATCGGAACCTGGCGAATGGGCGCTGGGAGCCGAGAATGGGGTTCTACGGAGGCTGTCAGCGCCGGATTCGGCGATCGAAAATTTTATGAGCCCGATTTCTGAATTTGGGGCGTGACAGAAGTTGGTATCAGAGCATAACTCGGGAAGAACCAAAAATAACATTACATGTCTGCTATGAATGATTTAAGTCCTAAGTTCGGATAGCCTAGCGATCTTTTATTACCGACCCTTAACGAGCGTGCCTCCGAGAGTTTCAAGGTTGATTAGGCACCTTCGCTCTTTCCTGTAGGACATGGCGTGCAGGAGAGTGACCCGATCGACTCCCGCACCACCACCTGAGACTCCGACTCCACCACCTGCGGCTCCCGCACTACCACCTATGATTCCTGCTCTACCACCCGAGATTCCTGCTGCCCAGCCTGAGGATGTCGCTCCTCTACCAGGGATTCATGCTGCCCAGCCTATGGGTGCAGCCCCTCCACCAGAGACCGGTGCGGAGTCGACCGTATCTGTGAGTGCTTCCCAGTTACAGATGCCGCAGTCGTGTGGCCGCACTTCGAGGCGAGGCAGACCCCTCGTTTCACCGGCAGCGAGCAGGAGCGCTCGAGTGCCCTCCTTCGAGAGTTCCGACGCCTCGATCCCCCGCATTTTCAGGGTGAGCCAGACCCGACCGTGGCTGAGAGATGGCGCGCCGATGTGGAGAAGATATTTGAGACGATGGGATGCGCGACTGAGCGGCGAGTCCGATTAGCCGTATTTCTTCTTCATGGTGAGGCTGAGCACTGGTGGGCGTCAGTCTCCCGAGCAGCGAGAGCTGATTTTGTATGGACTTGGGAGGATTTTGTAGATTGGTTTGACCGACAGTATTTTCCTGATCACATCCGACGTCAGCGAGCGTTGGAGTTTGAGGCCTTGGTGCAGGGCGATATGACAGTGGCTCAGTATGCCGCTCGTTTTGTAGCACTGTCCAGATTTGCACCATACTTAGTGGATGATGAGGAGCGGAGAGCCCGCCGATTTGAGGGCGGCTTGCGTTACGGTCTTCGAGGCCGTGTTATTGGGCATGAGCTCCCTACTTTCAAGGAAGTGGTGCGGAAGGCCCAGATTTTTGGTGAGTGGGGACGGTTCTCGGTCGATCGGGTCGAGGAGAGGCCAGGAAGAGGCGAGCTTCTTCCGGTGATACCCAGCAGGTCGACCTCACCAGAGGCGCACAGGTCGCCCAACCTTCCGAGCAGCACCCCCAGCACCTCCAGTACCACCTCGAGGCAGTTCACCGGCACTTGTTTTAGGTGCGGTGCGGCAGACACCGTATGTGGGAGTGTCCTCGCCCCAAGCAGCAGAGGTTCACAACAGCCTCCACCACCGCAGCAGAAGCAGAGACCTCAGAGGGCCCCACAGCAGCAGTGACAACAGGCCCCACCACCGAGGCCACCTCGGCGGCGGCACGGCCTCCGAGGCGCGGCAGCGGCGATTTCGGCGCCTCGGCGACCAGCACGCTTAGAGGGGACAGGCACCTCCCACGCAGACCTAGGGCCGAGTATATGCCGCACAGCCTCAATCATCTAGAGGAGTCATTGAAGGTATACTTCCATTTCGCATGCATTGCACGTGTGTTGTTTGATTAGTGCATCGCATTCTTTTGTGGTGAGAGTTTTTACCGATCGATTGGTTTGCCATTGGAATCGCTCATGAGGGTTGCGATGATCAACTCCCTTGGGAAAGAGCTGCGATGTTGGGCCGATTTTGCTCGTCTTGCCCGTTTTAGTCGGGGATATGTTTTTACCTGCCGACCTGTTTGCTTTGCCGATGTCCGAGTTCGATGTCATCTTGGGCATGGATTGGTTTGCCGAGTACCACGCCATATTGAATTGTTCGCGAGGGCAGTCACGTTTTGTATACCAGGCTTGGTTTCAATTCGTTGTAGAGCCCTGAGGAGAGCCGTTGTCTTGTTTGATGTCTTGTGCCATAGAGAGCCCATAGCGGTGAGCATCGACCCGTTGCCTGTGGTTTGAAATTTTAATAATGTTTGAGAAAATTTGGGATTACCGCCTCGTCGACTCACCGAGTTTGATTGATCTCGTACCTGGTACCGCGCCTATTTCGAAAGGCCCCATATCATATGGCACCATTAGAGTTGTAGGAACTACTGAAGCAGTTGGACAAGTTACACGAGCTAGGCTTTCTCCGTACAAGCGATTCGCCATGGGGAGCACTTGTACTCTTCGTGAAGAAGAAGGATGGGTCGTTGAGGCTTTACATAGACTACCGCAAGCTCAACAAGGTCACGATCAAGAACAAGTACCCGCTCCCGAGGATAGATGATTTGTTTGATCAGCTGCAGGAGGCACAGTTCTTTTCGAAGATTGACTTGCGTTACGGTTTCATCCGATTCGGGTCCGAGAGGAGGACATTACGAAAGCATTCAGGACGCGTTATGGTCATTTCGAGTTTCAGGTCATGTCCTTTGGACTGACCAATGCGCCAGCAGTGTTCATGCAGCTGATGAACGAGGTCTTCCGTCCGTATCTCGATCAGTTTGTTGTAGTCTTCATCGACGACATTCTGATTTATTCGAGGACTCGTGAGGAGCATGAGCAGCATTTGGAGGTTACGTTGCAGACCCTCCGCGCACACCAGTTGTATGCGAAGCTGGAGAAGTGCGAGTTTTGGCAGGAGGAGGTAAAGTTCCTCGGTCACGTGGTGATGAGGGAGGGTGTCGCAGTGGACCCCTCGAAAGTTGAGGCAGTGCGTCAGTGGGACCAGCCCATGACTGCGTCCGAGATCCGTAGTTTCCTTGGTTTAGCGGGCTACTATCGGCGTTTCATTGAGGGCTTCTCTCGTATTGCAGCCCCGTTGACCAGGTTGACCCGGAAGGGCGCAAAGTTTATTTGGACTGACACCTGCGAGCGAGCATTTATGGAGTTAAAGGACCGTCTGACGTCCGCTCCTGTCCTCACTCTTCCCTCTGGGAGTGACGGATTTATTGTATTCACCGATGCCTCGCATATTGGTTTGGGTGCTGTCCTGATGCAGCACGGGAGACCAGTGGCCTTTGCGTCTCGCTAGCTCAAGGTCCATGAGCTGAACTACCCCACGCATGATTTAGAGTTGGCTGCAGTTGTCTTCGCACTGAAGGTGTGGAGACACTATCTCTATGGGGTTAGGTTCGAGCTCTTTTCTACCCATAAGAGCTTGAAGTACCTCTTCTCACAGTCTGAGTTGAATATGAGGCAGAGGCGTTGGATGGAACTCCTGAAGGACTATGATTTCGATCTCCAGTACCACCCGGGTAAGGCGAACGTGGTGGCGGATGCCCTTAGCCGTCAGCCACGAGGCCTGGTGGCGCATATGATGATTCAGGAGTGGCGGATGCTCGAGGATATAGCAGAGTACGACTTTGAGTTTGGCTTGCAGTCTTCTATTGTGCAGTTATCGAGCCTGTCGATTCAACCCTCTCTTGTCGCAAGGGTGATCGAGGCTCAGTGGACAGATCGTTACAGGATTACCGAGCAGAGGCATCATCGGTGGATGGCAGATTGGTACAGATGGTGGACTTCGCTTCAGAGGCCGATTATGTGTCCCGGATATTATTGAGCTATGTAGAGATCTTATGACCGAGGCACATCGATCGCGGTTTTCTATCCATCCTGGCTCGACGAAGATGTACCGCGATATAAGGCGACAGTATTTTTGGGCGGGGATAAAGCGCCAGGTCGCCAGCTTTGTGGCCAAGTGTGACACGTGCCAGCGTGTCAAGGCCGATCATCAGAGACCCCCTGGTCTATTGCAGCCGTTGAGTGTTCCGATGTGGAAGTGGGAGCACGTGTCGACAGATTTCATTATGGGCTTGCCAAGGACTCAGCGCGGTCATGACGTCATCTGGGTTGTCGTTGATCGACTGAAGAAGTCAGCACATTTTATTGCGATACGTGCGACTTGGCCTTTGGACCGGCTTACGAGATTATTCATTGAGGATATTGTGAGACTGCATGGCGTTCCAGTCTCGATCGTTTTTGACCGAGACCTGAGGTTCACGTCTCAGTTTTGGGGGAGCTTCCAGAGAACGATGGGTTCTGATTTGCAGCTCAGCACCGCGTACCATCTGCAGACCGATGGCCAGACCGAGAGGGTCAACCAGATCCTTGAGGATATGCTTTGGGCCTGCGCGATTGATTTTAGAGGTAGCTGGGATGAGCATCTGCGATTGGCTGAGTTTTCATACAATAACAGCTATCAGGCGACCATCGGCATGGCTCCTTTCGAGGCACTATATGGCAAACCATGCAGATCACCGAGTTGTTGGATCGAGGTTGGAGACCGTCGTCTCTTAGGTCCCGAGCTTGTGTAGGAGACGTCAGAGGCTATTGATATCATCAGGCAGAGGATGCGCACAACTCAGAGCCGGCAGAAGAGTTTTGCTGATCGTCGGCGTTGTCCCTTGGAGTTTGATGTAGGGGACCATGTGTATCTCAAGGTCTTGCCCATGAAGGGCGTAGTTCGATTTGGAGCGAAGGGCAAGCTTGCCCCGAGATTCATAGGACCTTTTGAGATCACTGGGCGCATTGGCGCCATGGCCTATCGGCTTGCCTTACCATCTCAGTTGTCTGGTGTCCACAACGTTTTTCATGTCTCCATGTTGAGGAAGTGTGGGTCAGACATCGTTCCTGTTATCGATTGGCAGCCGTTAGAGGTTCGTGAGGACGCTTCCTATATTGAGCAGCCAGTCAGTATCCTTAATCGGAAGGAGCAGGTCCTCCGGACCAAGATCATCCCGTTGGTGAAGGTTCAGTGGGGTCACCATTCTGTTGAGGAGGCTTCTTGGGAGGGCGAGGCTGAGATTCGAGAGCGTTATCCCCAACTTTTTGATGATTGATTATGTGTTGTATGTTGTATGTTATCTCTGATTTTATATAGTGATGTTATGTTTTTTCTCCCTCTTGAATTCTGCCTAATTGCGATGATTGTGTAAATTTTGAGGACGAAATTTCTATTAGGAGGGGAGAGCTGTAAGCCCCGTATCCTAGACCGTACCGTTTCATAGGCTTCCGCGGTCTTCCCGGTCGAATTCCGGCAACCTTCGACCTTTAACCGGTAATTACGCGCGACCTGGATTCTCGTGCCGTCAACCCAAGTCAACCCAACCCAGGACTCGTACCTTAGCGACCGCGTCGTCGCCGCGGTTCTGATGCCGCGACTCGCGCGCTGATGCGATGCTCTGGTTGGGAGATGTGGGCCAGCGTTCGGTGCGAGGAAACGCCGCGCGTGCGAATTTCGAGGGAATCTCTACAAGGTGTCACATCAATCAATCAATCCCATCAATCCCATCATGTCAAGTACATATCAACTTTCACCATTTCCCAAGCAACCCCCAAAGTCAAAAAGTTCTTACACCACCCATACCCTTTCTTACAACTTTTGCCAAAAAAGTCAAAAAGTTCTTACACTCTCATCCCTCTCTCCCATCCATCACTCCATCACCCATCACTCCCTCTCTCTCTCTCTCCCTTACAAGTCTCTCTCATTTTCAACTCTCCCTTAAGCAAAAAAAAATTCATACGTATGAGTTCTCCCATGGTGAGAAAATTGCATTTGTGAGGCTCACCTTTCCTACCCCTTCATCTCTCATCTCAACCATCTATTTTTCATCTTTCTCCATCAAAGAGAAGCTCAAGGAGCTAAGGAAGCCAAGGGAGCAAGAAGATCAAGCGGTGGGTGTTTTGATAGGGTAGATTTTGAGGTTTTTAAGATGGGCCAAGTGAGGCCAACCGATCAATGGTTTGGATCTCACTTTGGACCCTAAGATGTGGCCGATGGCCCACTTGGATCATCATGATCATTCCATGATGGAGCCATTCTCCATGGACCCCATCATGATGTTTATTTCTTTGCATGCTTAGGGTCATCTAGACCGTCCCTTTTAGTGGAGAAGGGATCTCCACCGTTGGATTTCGATTTCATGGACCCACATGTAATGGGACCCACTTGATGTATGATTTAATGTAAGGGAGGGCCCATAGTGCCGGGGTCCCTCCATCACGCGGGTCTCACTCTCTATCCCTCTCTCTTTTATTTTATTTTATTTTATTTTTATGATGATAATGAGGTTACGTGGCCCACTTGAATGGACCCCACCATGAGGTAGGTACTTTATCCAAACCATTTATAAGTGAGGCACATCTTATATGTGTAGTACTCATGCCATCCATCACTTGGTGGCCCACCTAAGCTGGGCCCACCTCCAACGTTTATGCCAAGTCCAGCGTCCAGGGACGCTGGACGTCTGTTGGAAGGAACACAAATATAAGCTTCTTCCCAAGCTTGGAATGGTCCACTCTTATGGGTCCCACCTTGATGTATGTATTAAATCCATGTCGTCCATTCTTTTCCTAAGTTTGTTTTAGGCGTTGAGCCAAAAGATGGGGTTAATCAGACCTTCGGGCGGGCCATACCATACCAAATGGTGGTTTTCACCATTGAAACCTTCCCTGATTTCCTATACACCAAAATATGTCCGATATTGGACTTGTTTTGAACGTGTTGAGCCATGGAAGGCCATTGGACGGTGTAGATTATCAAAGTGTGGACCCCACCTGCGAAAACCATGGGAAATCAGAGATATAAAAATAATAATAATAAACACAGCAGTTGCTACTAGCAGCGCTGCCTGTGCACGCCAGCGTCCAGGCGGACGGACGTACCAACAGCCACCCACGGCTGTGGCCGTGGGCCCCACCTTGATGTTTATATACCATCTAAACCGTTCATAGGGTGGGCCACCCCCTGACATGGGCCCACCCCAAAAATCAGCGTGATCCAAGACTCAGGTGGCCCACACCGTATGGAACAGTGGGATTGAACCTCTACCTTTGAAACCCATTTGGGGTCCACAGAAGTTTTGGATCAGGGTGAAAATTGCTCCCACCCTCCATCTAGGCCCACTTGGCCTTGTCAACGGGTTGGATGGCATATCAACATTTTGGTGGGCCCCACATGGAGCCCACAGTGATGTATGTGTTATGTGGCCACCGTCCAGGCGGACGGTGGGGCCAGCGGTGATGTAAGTGTTTTATCCCCACCGTCCAGGGACGGTGGGCCTGTGGATTGCGTGCGTGTGTGATGCGTGCGTGTGTGGGTGTGTGCGTGTGTGCACTCTTAGGCCCACGGGTTATAGCCCATTGCAATGTACATAAGGCCCATTGGTGCGGCCCATTGATGTGGCCCACTTAATGAATATAGGCCCATATGATACGGCCCATTTGATGTATTGAAGGCCCAATGGGATATACCAAAGGTCCATTGCAATGTGCAATCCCAACATGATTTATGACAGTCGTGCCTTGGGAGCAATGTTGGTTTGACATCCACATTGCAAGTATAATGTTGGTTAAATGTCCACATTGCAAGCAATGTTGGTTTGACATCCATTGCAATGTGCAATCCCAACATGATTTATAACAGTCGTGCCTTGGGAGCAATGTTGGTTTGACATCCACATTGCAAGTATAATGTTGGTTAAATGTCCGCATTATGCCTTTCCCTAGGGCCCATTGTTGGGCCCATGCGTGTAATGTGTAGGCCGTCTAGGCCCATCTTCGTTATGAACATCATCTATCCCATATAACATGTTTAGTTCCATGATTCATGATCATATGCATCATACGTATGCTTGATATGAGAAATGACTGATCATAGCATATGCCTTTGGGCAGATTGCTTAGGAGCTCCTGTACAGGGGGTGTTGCCCTACATGAGCGCACGATACGCACAGGATTGCTGTATGACTGGATAATGTGATTCATGCATTTGCATTGTGTGATCTGGGTTACTGTACGCCCTAGCGACATCAGGGCCATAGCCTCCACAGACGCATCGTGGTTGGCAGGATTGGATACCGAAAATACTGTTCTACATGGGGTGCGATAGATATCCCTGGGTGAAAGTCCCTAAACCCTTATGGTACCAGGAGGTTGCTCCAACGTCTAGACCGAGTGGATGCATGAGCGCTGAGTGCCGATTACCAGACGGTTGCGCTTTCCACTGTGTCGTGGTCGGTTGGAAGGGGGTGCGGCCTTACCCGCCCGAGAGTAGGGGGCAATACTAGGCTGAGTCTGACCAGCTCGAGGAATGGGTCCGCTATTAACGAGCCGAGCCCGATTTTGGCAAGCGGATAGTGAGGTCTTTTTCACTCACCTTATTGCGCGCGATGGGGCGGCAATCTGGCTTGGAGTGTACTAGACCCCGGTGTTATTCCAGATTTTGAGCTATATCGATATGTGGACTTAGATGAGGATTTGTATGCTTGAGTTGCATTTCGCATTGCATGGCCTTGGTATGGCCGACATCATTCATGCTTTGCATCGTATGGCCTTGGTACGGCTATGGTATTCTTAACCTTTGTCAGCATGTTCCGCATTACTCTGATACTGCATAACTACATTACCACCTTGAGCATACACTTTCACCACCCTCTAAGCTTTCCATAAGCTTATGCACGACCGTTGCGTGCAGGTGACGTAGGATCGCAGCAGCGCTGAGGCTTGGGCGCGTAGCTGATCTTTTTGGAGCTTTTGGTCTATCATCATTGTATTTCCCTTATGCTCATTGTACTTGTAAAGTTTTTTATTATAGTGGAAATGTGATGGAGTTTTTGGTTGTTGTTTGTGGGTTATGCCTTTGGTTATGCTTATTACGAATTAAACTGATGTTGAAAATCCTCCATGTAGCATCCCAGGATCGGAACCTGGCGAATGGGCACTGGGAGCCGAGAATGGGGTTCTACGGAGGCTGTCGGCGCCGGATTCGGCGATCGAAAATTTTGTGAGCCCGGTTTCCGAATTTGGGGCGTGACACGAGTAACATATGACAAGCTTCCATATCGACCACGTCACAAAGTATTTGATCCTTATAATTTTTGCCAATTGAAAACGAGATAGTGCATTGTTCAGTTACCTTGGTCTCATTTACCTTTTTTATCCAGCCAATTGAGTATGGGGAAGGATGTTTTATCGTTGGTAGCCGCAACTTGTCCACCATTACTCTCGAGACGATGTTTTCGCTACTACCACTATCTATGATCACATCACAAACCTTTCCGTTGATGGTGCACCGAGTACGAAATATATTGTGTCGTTGTGGATGTAATTCCTTTCGTGGGGCATACAGTAATCGTCTCACAACTATAAATTCGCCACGATCCTCGCCCGTCACTTCATCGCCACCTGCTATTTCTTCAGTGGTTTGTTCATGTTCATCATAGCGATGGTCTTCTTTTATGGTCTTATCTTCAGTGCCCCCTTCGTTTATAGTCAAGTGCGCTGCGGGACGTTGAGGACAAGTGTTTGATAAGTGGTCTGGTTGGCCACAGCGGTAATAATTGTTCTACCTTGGCCGAGTATAAGGATTTGAAATCCTACTTGGACCTGCTGTTGTGGGTGCTGCCGTTGAGGTCTGGATGAGCCACTCCCCGTATCACGGTTTACGATTATAGGAAGTTGAGGTACTGGATCTTTTCCTCGTGGCAGCACTGGATCCTGCGTGGGACCCGTCATGGGTGGCCGATTTGAAGGATATGAACGAGCAGGAGCTCTTGCAAGTTGTGTTTCTGCCCTACTCGCCAATCGAACTGCTTCATCCACAGTCCCGTCTGGGTACATCTGAACTCGGTCCTGAATTATCGGTCGCAACCCACCTATAAATCGTGCCACCTTCTATGACTCAGATTCTGACAAATCGTTTCGTGTAGCCAACCGTTGGAATTCTTCAGTGTAATCTGTGACAGTTCGATTTCCTTGTCTGCAATTTTGATATTGTTAGAATAATATCTGCTCATAATCACTGCGGAGAAATTGTGATCGAAGAAGACGTCTCATCCATGGCCATGATGAGATAGGCGCCTTATTCTGGCGGGCTCGTGAGAGTTGTAATTGTTCCCACCATGCAGAAACACCAGATTTTAATTTAAACGCTACTAATTTTACCTTTTTATGATCTGGCACGTCCATGTAATCAAAAAATGTCTCTACTTTGGATAGCCAATCGAGAAAATCTTCTATACGTAATAAACCGTTAAAACTAAGAAGTTCAGCCTTATCTCGATAGTCTCTTTCAGCACGATCTAGATGATCACCTCCATGAATTGGTCGCCGAGCAAAACCCTCATTAAGGTTCTCGTCGCTAGAACTTGAATCATCTGGTGTAGCCCTACGGTTTGCCACTGGTAGTGCTCTATGAAAATCGGGGTTGTGTCGTACAGCAACCATGGGTGGTGGAGCCACCATGGGTGGTAGAGTATCGCTTAAGGCTCGGGGCGGAAGTAGCGCATCCGCAAGACGGTCGAGAGTTGCCTGCAGCCCTTGCATAGTCAACTGACTCTCCCGGTGGAAAACTCTCATTCTTTCCGAAAGATAACGAATCCCTGGATCACCGTCCACACGATTTTGATTTATACATTCGTTATTTGCCATCGGCCCAAGGGGAATCCTCGCTCTGATACCAATTGAGGCAGGGATGAACGTGATGAGGATAACTACTCCGAATCCACGGAGCTTCTCTAGACTCCTCACAGAGACTTCTCAAATCCACGAGGAAAGAAAGCAGAAAATAGAAATAAATTCTAATAAATTCGAAATTGATTAATTCCTAAATAAAAACGAGTTCACAACCCTTTAAATAGGGTTACCAAGCAATGGGAAAGAAATCATAATCAAACTACAACTCAAACTCCTAGAATCCGCGACTTACTATAAATAGTAAACTTACTATTTATAGACGGTCGTGATGTCTACTAGTGCGCAAGGTTTTCGGCCAAAAATAGTAAGTGTCCTATTTGGCTTCACCAAACCGTTCTCCTAATTATTCTAAGCTCTTTTCACGTTGGGCGCAACTCCTAAAGCCCGACGGATGAAGAGTTATAATCAAACTAAAACTTACTATTTATAGTAAAAACGAAATTAAAACAGGGAAACGACCGTCGATCCAGGAGTTTTTCGCAATTCCAGGCTGCGCGCAACCCGGCGTAGCGAGGTTGGTTGGCTTCAGTAGCTCGTTCTACCCCAAAATCATATATTTTACGTCAGATAACTCATTCTGGATTGCAAGATACACCCGATTTAAGGTTCGATGGTCTAGATCACTTCTGTCATCAACCGGGCCTTTTCTGATCCATCTTGGCCATGTAACTGTCTGCGACCTGCTCTACATCAATAAGCAATCCATGGTTGCTAAGATATAGATGGATCAAAGTGTTGATTGGACGATCTTGTCCGTCCATCTCAAAGGCAGCTAATCAAATTGTTAATATTTTGAAAGGTGGCCCATGAAGTCAATGGACTGGACTGTATAAATGTCCCAATGTAAGTAGGAGCAGTTTAACTTTTTATACTAGTTTGGGAGCACTTGGAGCATTTCGTAGTAAACAAAGTACACTAGTTTTCTCCGGACGCAGTTTAGCTAGCGATCCCAACAATAGCCAAGCTGATGTCAAAGCTCCATGCCACACCGTGATGTATGCGTTTTATCCACGCCGTCCATCTATTTTTCCAGATCATTTCGGGGCATGAGCACAAAAATGATGCAGATCTAAATTACAGGTGAACCACACCATAGGAAAACAGTGTTGGTTGAATGTCCACCATTAAAAACTTCCTGAGGCCCACTGTAACGTTTATTTGCCGTCCAGACTGTTGATAAGGTCATGTAGGACTGAATTAAGTGAACAGTCTGATGACGGTGGGACAGGCAAAAGGAGCATTTTAATGGATAATGGATATGACAATGGGATACTCGCTTCCGACGACATGGCATTATCAACTCTTTGTAGGTGATAATGTTGTAGCGGCTCCAATGCCATGCACCAATGCGACCAGGGTGCGTGCTTTCTTAAATTGCCAGGCTCGTCGATGGCGTTCGATACGTGAATACACATGAATTGGCCATAATAAAAGTATTAAAAGTTCAATGGTTAAACAATGAGATCCATAGAAATCTATAGCCAACCCTTTTCTTTTATCATTAGAATGGTCTTAATCTTTTTTTAGAAAAAGCAATGAAAAGGAAATTCATTTCTCTTTTGAATTCTTAGATAGTAGAAACCGTCACATCAAGTTATCTTTAACAATGTAAACTCTTACTCTTAGGGTTTATTTATTTTGCCAAATTTTTTAACAATATAAAGAAAAGGTGTCATTATTACGATTTTACAATTGTTATATCAAAAGACAAGTAAATAAATTTATAATCACTGTAATTTTTTCTCTTATTATTGTAAAATCACCAATTCAAATAGAGACATGTATTTTGGTAACGATTTTCGTCATTATGATTTTATTGTCAATAAACCAAACAAGAAAATTGGTGGTTGAATGCAGATGTTATCAGGAGACCAGTCAAATAATTTGTAATCATTGAACATTTTCTTTATTTTACTTACATTATCCCATGAAACAAATCGACCCATGATTAAAAATGAGAATTTCCCTTTTAAAAAAACATAAGCTGTACCTACAAGTGCCAAATTCAAGTTTTTCAAGCAATTCATCAAACCCCTCCGCGGCAGATATTGCCTATCTTAAAAACCAGCTCGCTCCATTCATCAGGACGGCCGCATATATATGATAGCCAAAAGGATAACAAATGGTCCAGATTAAGCATACATATGTGGCTTGCCATATCAATGGACCGTGCTGGTGGTGTTGGGGCCATATATGTCTGCGGTGGTGCAGACCTTTTGAACGGCCCATATTTTACACACGCATTCCTGGTAGGCACACGTGGGGCTCATTTTTGGCGTTTGAAGAAATGGACCCACAATAAGCCAATGTGATAGTAAAAAATTTCCCTGATGATGAAAAGCACAAGAGTCCTAATAAAAATACGGATTTGATACAGGATGTTCTAAAAATGGAACATTTACTGAACTAAGTACAGATTGATATTGGCTGCAGGTTCACCATTTCCAGAAAACATTCGAACCACACTTGTATTTGTCCTTCCCTTCACACTCCAGCGCCAAGTCATCAGATATAAATGGCACTTTCTACATCACCCAAATCACCACAATAACAACATTAGGATTAGCCCAATCAGACTCATTAAAACTTAGCAATGGGTCAGGTTTGGGTCAGGTCGGGCTAACCCATTTACTAAACTAGCCACCTGAACCTGGCCCACAACCTATTATCATATTGCCCGACCCAACCCATTTGGAATCTATCAACCAAAAGCCCGATCAGATCTGACCCATGCAACAGACCTGACCCGACCCATTTACTTAAATGGGTCCCTCTTTCTTATCCAAGCCGGACCAACTACACATTTAGTCCAAACCCACCTTAGAACCAGGTCAGGCCAGTTAACCCACGGGCTAACCTGACCATTGCGGCCGGACACTGTCAGTTTTGAAGTCTTGAGTTTGACTGAGTCTGGGAAGACGGAGTCAAACCAGCCGAGTTCTGAGTTGACCAGCGAGTTTTTGGATATTAACATAAATGTGCATGCAACCGTGAATTAGTAACATCCAAAGATTTTTTTTTTGAAAAAAAAAAAGGAAGAAAAATTCAGTGTCGGATGCAAACCTTTTGCTTGGCGAGATCTTGACATCCGGTGAAGTTCTCTGGGAATTTGCACGTGCCGAACTCTACTGTGTACGCACGTGCGAAGTTTGCCCCGCTCGTGGCTAATCTCTTCTTGTCATTCAGTTCCTGTGCACACGTGCATGTTCTTTACTAAGTGAATTTTGCAGGTTCCACTGCTAATATATACTAACGATGATGATGATGAACGACAGTGATGAAAGTAACAAGAAATTAGATGGGGGTACTTCAACATCCAAGCCATTCGTAGTGGGGCCCACCGTGGCCAAAACAAGAATTATGCTGGTCTGCTCATCTGATCAGCCACACACGTAGATTGAACATGAACAGTTGGTCAGTTAATTTAAGCTATATCCATTTGATTTTTAAACGTGTGGCCCATCAGATCAACGGAGGATAGTGAAATACATGGTGGGACCCACCTGATGAATAACGGTTTGAATCAAATCACCGTTGGCAGGGCCCAAAAGTTGTAGAATTAACGGCAGACCTTGTTGGCTTTGCTCTTCTCCAAGTACTCTTCAATGACGCCAGCATTCGCAGACGATGTAGCGGCAGCAGTAGTAAAAAGAGCGGCGGCCAGACCGACAAGTGCAGCTCTCCTTCCCTCACTTCCTCTTCCTTCCTTCAATTCAGAGGATCTAACTTGCTGGGCCTTGATCATTGGCGATTTGGAGTGGGATGCCGCAGGCGATACAACGGACGGCATCGATGCGATCTTCCAATTGGCATCTGCGGTGCCTGAAACGGCGTAGTTGCATGCCAATACACTTGAATTCATGGATGCCATTGCCTCTGGAGTAAAGAGAAGAGGAGAAAAATGAAGGGTGGGGATTAGATCTGGTAGCAGTAGTAGAGAGATAAAGGGATGGTTGGAAGGGGTTTATGTGGGTGTGGGATGGATGATGGGGGGGGGTTAATGATAGAGGGATGTGGCTGGAGTGTGGATAAGGTGAGATTGCCTCAAGCCTCTATTGGCAGCGGACTCTGCTCTCTGTTCCCACAATCAAACGAGTGGTGGACTTTTCTTTGTGGTGGGCCCCACACGTGCAAGTCTATTTAGATTCCACCTGGAATATTTTTAAGGCCTTAATTATGTGATCCAGCATTTCTTGGAAGCGGATTGGGAGGTGACCCAACACCACCGATATCCCTGGTGACCGGACTGTGGGGCCCACCGTGATGTATGTGTTTTATCCACGCCGTCCGTAGTTTTTCCAGATTATTTCAGGGCATGACCCAAAATTGGAGCATATCCAAAGCTCAAGTGAATCACACCAGAGAAAACAGTGGGATTGAATGCCTACCGTTGAAAACTTCCTAGGGCCACAGATGTTTTGTGTCAAGCTGATATTTATACGTTCCCTACATCCAGGTCTTTGTGACCTTATCAACAGGTTGGATGGAAAATAAACATCACGTGGGCTCTGGGAAAGTTTCAACGGTGGCCGTCACTATCCCTATGTTTTTCCTGTGGTGTGGTCCACTTGACCATTGGATCTGCCTCATTTCTGGGCTCATGTCCTTAAATGAGCTAGCAAGACTGATGTACGGCGTGGATAAAACGCATGAATCACGGTGGGCATTACAGAGTCGGGTCACTCACCGGGCAATCCACATCGAGAAGAAAAGTGCTCCAGTGTTCTCAAGAGCACTGAAAGTTATAGTGCTCCTAGTTCAATTGGTTCACTAACACGGTTCAATGGATTAATTTCAACTGTCTATCAAGTCCAAAAACATTTTATGGACTACCATACAAAATTACACTGATCCAATCATCTAATTGATCCTTATTTTTGCCCCTTTTGCAAAACTATGGTTAAAATGATTACGATCTCCTAACAAGAGTGATTCTTCCGAGGGGGCATTTGGATCGTAAGCTACTTATACTTCAAGTTACTTATCTTAATTTTTACCTATTAAAATAAAGTGATTAACTAACTTTAAATATTAATAAATTTTTTTAAAAAAAAGTTATCATTGATCATAAACCAAACTTACTCATCTCAAATAAGTTGCTTATCTACTTCTGTTAGTAGAAAAGATAACTTATTTGGTGGTATCCAAACGGGCCCTTAGAAGCATTAGCAATCCATGACGACTCTTAGCAAATAGATGGATCAGATTGTTGATTAGACTTATTATGTGCAAAAAAATCTTGACCGTCCATATTAAAAACCACTAATTAATATTTGTTGGATTCGTCTGAAGTTTGCACCATGAAACATGGTTGGACCTGATGAACAATCTGAATCGATGAATTGGATAGAATTAAGCTGTCCGATTGGACCAATGCAACTGGGAGTACTATAGCCTATAATGCTTTGAGAGCACTGAAGAAATTTTCTTTTGTGATTTATGCGAGTATGCATGGGCTTTAATGCTGACAAGGGGCCATGGTTCTGTCACCATTGGTCTGTCGAGTCCCACCTTGGATGGACCTTATCTCGAAAATCTCCCAAAATATCTCAGCGATTATTTTTGCACCTTTGAATATTTGTATCTCTTCTCAGCCGTCTAACAAAGAACCACAAATAGAAAGATTTAGATTTTCCCACCGAGGAGACTTTTTTTTTTTTTTTTTGGGAAATGGCACGTCCGGGGGTGCCCAGTAAACCAATGATCTGGATCACTGAACCATGGCCCCAATGGTGAGGGTTGAAAACCAGCGTATACGGCGCAAATATGCAGCCGTTCATCGTGCGTAAGGATGACATTGGAAGCGGATTGCGTGACAACCCCAACACCACCGATATCCCTGGTGACCGGACTGTGGGGCCCACCGTGATGTGTTTGTTTTATCCAATGTGCATCCGTTTTCCCGGCTCAGCTTAGGGCATGAGCGAAAAATTGAAGCATATCAAAATCACAAGTGGGTGGACCTCACCACAGGAAACAGTGGGGATTGAACGCCTATCGTTGAAAACTTCTTGGGGCCCACAAGTTTTGAATCAAGCTGATATTTGTGCTTTTCCTTCATCCAGGGTCTGTGTGACCTTATGAACAGGTTGGATGGCGACAGTGGGCCCTAGGAAGGCTTCAACGGTGGACGTGATTAACCCCGCTGTTGCCTATGGTGTGGTCCACTTGAGCTGGGATATGCTTCAATTTCGGGCTCACAAATGAGCTGGCAAAACGGATGGACAACGCGAATAAAACACATACATCACAGTGGGTCCCACAGAGTCCGGTCACCACGAATATCGGTGGTGTTGGGATCATGCATCGGTCTTCAACTCCCAACCAAAAAAACAAAACAAACACCCAGATCCATAGCTCAACTGGCAGACTGAGCGGAGATACCTTGTTTCAACACTTGAGGTCTTGGTAACGATCCCTAGTGGGGGTGGTTAACATGGAGTATGTGTACTAACAAGCTAACTCAAAAAAAACAAAAACAAAAACAAAAAAAAAAAAAAAAAAAGGCTTGAAGCATGCTCCACAGAAGCATTTTCCGCTCCGCTTTTACCTTGGTTACATTGTAGCATTTTCCAACAAACAAGCATCCATTAACCAAAGATTATGATAGTTTCTGAGTTGGGGAGTTATGAACTATCTGGAATCGGCCCAATGCCTCTGACGGCCTAATTTGAGTTTCATTCCACGTATATAATTTGTAATTCCAAGCGCATGAACATGCATACTCTGCTAACTTGCTCACTTGAGAAACAGAAAAGGTGAATAGCGGCGCAAATGCCAACTTGGCTCACCTGTGAATGATCCAAGCCATGTGCCAGGTGGGCTCACGTTAGGATGCCCTTTCCCCAAAGCTAGCCTTGTTTGGGCACGTTTAATATATGCCAATGGCGAGGTCCTTTCGACTGTCAATATACTGATACAAGTGCAGCCAAACCATATGAGTGGATTGGCCTTACTTTTGGGCCACAAGCTTATATTCAGGGGAGAATGCATGTAAAAGAGTGTAGTATGAGAAGTTTAGCTACAAAAGGTTTTGGGTGATCATTTCTCCTCAGTCGTACTAAAGGGTCTAAGGACCTGTTTTAGACATTTAGAATAAAATCAACCACTTTAGGCAAAAATATAATACCATCTACCACCACCTTATTGTACCATCCAATAAATTCAACCACTTTAGGCAAAAATCCAACAGGCCTAGAAGTGCACCATCTCTCTCCACTTGAGTCTCTAATTCAAGTTTTAAAGATTATATCATTTGCAATCAGTTTTGCTGGTTTTTAGCCAATTATAGCATTCAAAATTGTTTTTAAAAATATAAAATAGAAGCAAAGTGCACAAATATGCATTTTCCAATGATCCCGTAGACCTAACATTCAGCTTCTGTGGAAAGCAGTAATAATATACAAACTGCAATTTTTTTTAATAGGTATGATCTGTGAATATAAACCAAGTGAATTTATGAGTAGGCCTATAACAATCGGTATGGCATGCCACAGCCCAATACCAGTCTTATTCTCTCTTCTTTTTTTTCTTGCTTTTTTTCTTTTTCTTGAAGTGTAAACTCATCCGGTGCTTGCGATTGGATTAGGGCACCGAACATGCATGAACTTGATAAAAAGAAAACGAAAAACTAAAACTGGCATTTCCGAATTTCCTTTCAAAGAAAACTGCAATATCCATATATAACAGAGAAGGTGGGTGAATTTCCCTTCAGGTGCATGAACCATCTACCTTATTGCCCCACCAGATATGGATGAAACCTTGCAAATACCTGCTGACGTAGTGAAAGGCACATTTTTGTAACAGGCTATGAGCTCTGCGTTTGTGTGCAGATCTGTTTGCACTGTTTCCCAGACCTTTTTCTTCGGGTTGAGTACGTCATCTGGCTCACCAGAAAATCCTGAAAACATGACCCTCTCTCCCACAGGAGCAGACTCAGGCGGATTGACCAATTCAACCTGAAATCCATGACCAGAATTTATCAGCACCTGCAGTTGATCTTACATTGAATATTACCAGTAAGGTTCCAAATTGGTTATATTAGAGTGAAAAGCGATAAGAATGGTAGTAGTTTCGCAACCAGCTGACTTTTCTTTTTTAGTTTTATAAATCCTTACTAAGCAGAATTCATTACTTGATAATATATTCTCTCTTGCATTTTTGAACATGTATGGATATAAGCACACCCTCCAACATGTTTCCATCAGGAAGTGAGAGGGGGTTAAGGGCAGGATGCACATGTAAAGGGGCATTCTTGTCATTTCAGTCATTGTTAGGGTCATTTAAGGTTAGCCTTCTTGGAGATTCAAACCCAGGTAGTTAGGTCTTCCATGTGTTCCCTGCTAAATTCAAAACTTCATGGTAATCTTATAGTTTTTATATATATATAACACACACCGGTTCTCACGAGAACTCGTGAGAACTTTTTGAGAACTCATCTCACGTCATATGAGCCCAAAATCTAAATGGTCAACGTGATGCAGCACCCCATGAAACCCCTAGGGCCCAACTTTTACCCTGTTTCAAAACTTTGGTGGGTCATGGCAAAAGGAAACAGTTTCCTCCCTTGATTTTCCTTTCTCTTTGCTATGGCCCACTAGAGTTTTGGATCAGGTTGAAAGTTGGGCCCTAGAGGTTTCATGGGGTGCCGTATCACATGGACTGTTTGGATTTTGGGCCCATGACATGCGTGCAAAGGTGCACAAGTGAGCATGCCTATATGTGTGTATGCGCGCGCACGCGCACACACACACACACACACACATATATATTTGAGTTTAAATAATTTAAATTATTCAAATGTAAAAATATTAAATACAGAGCTGGGGTGGAATCTTATTATTAGGAGGACATGAGGTCCAGTTTATCAAAAGCAAGAATTTGTCTTTTGGAGGGGAGAAAGGTGTCAGGGGTGGGCATTTCTGACATTCCGCTCACTATATATATATATATATATATATATATATATATATATATATATATATATATATATATATAGGTTGAAATAATTTAAATTATTCAAATATAAAAATATTAAATAGGGAGCTGGGGTGGAATCTTATTTTTATGAGGACATCAGGTCCAGTTAATCAAAAGCAAGAATTTGTCTTTTGGAAGGGAGAAAGGTGTCAAGGGTGGGCATTTCTGACATTCCATTCACTGACAAGGTCAGTTGTGTGTTGATTCATTTTGAAATTCAAACATAGGCAATCTTCTTCTTCTTTTTCTTTTCTTTTTCTTTTCTTTTTTGACTTTTTAATAAGAAAAAGCAAACTTTAGTCATAGCCTGTTCACACCCATGTTCCAATACTTAAGGGGCATTTTAGTCACTCTATTAAAAGGGAAGTTTCAATAGTTTCACCAGCAAAGAAATCCAAAAGGGAATACAGAATTGATATAAAGCAGACATGACCACCCAAGTATTTGCATTATGTATCATAGTATGGGTAGTAATCATGAGTTGCTAAAGCATCCGATGCTTCTAAAGTAAAGGTCATGTTAGTTGCTTACTTTGGTGTGGTCATCATTAGAAGCAGCCAGAACCATCGCATGTGACTTTATTCCCCTCATGGTCGCTGGCTTCAGATTACAAAGAACGCAAACTTTCCGATTCTGCCCATGGATTAACCAACAGAACATGAGCATGGTATCGAATGACAACACTTGCATGTTGGAAAGTGACTTTAAAACTGAAAGAATTTATAGAAAAAAAGGGCAAAATGAACCTCCATTTCTTCAAGAGGAATGTATTTGACAAGGCCACTAACAACAGTGCGTGGTGATGCTTCGCCCACATCGATCTCTTCCACATAAAGGGAGTCAGCATCGGGATGCTTCTGAACTTTCGTGATGAGACCCACACGAATATCGAGTCTTGAAATAGAAACTTCTGCATCAGCCACCTTTGGTTTTGCTTCTACTGCAGGCTTAGCTTGTAGTTGCTTCTTCCCATTTCCATCTGTTCAAAAACATAGATATTGGATGAATATCTTACCTTGTAAGCCAGAGCCGCAAAAACTGATTAATTGAAAGATCCCAGTAGCACTTAAATCCACAAAATTCATCTCCAAAATCAGTACCATAAAAGAGAGGAATTATCTGAACCTCAAGCTGAATATGCAGAATCCTTGGATTTTCAGCTTGTACAAGTCAGGCCCATGATTCAGTGATCTAGACTGTTGGTCCGATAGGCCCCTCCCTGGATGGAACATGACTACGATCTCCCAGATTAGAAGACCCTAGCCATCCATTCACTGGCACTTTCTTTGGTTGAATGTGGACCATCACTGTATTTCTTTGACTGATGATCTATTTGTGGGTCATCAATCGAATGGTTAGGACCATTCCATCAAGGAAATATTTGGGGCACAGTCCTTCCACTGTGGTGCATCTCAGAACAACGGTCCGGATAACTCAACTATGGGCCCCACTTCTACAAACTTACAACATTAGGTTACTATGCATATCCACCTTTCAAGAATCACTTTCATCAAAAATAGGAAAAGGCGTCAGACATGTGAAACCAGCTTCAGGAAAGAAACAAGCTTTCAATGGGTGCTATTGTGCTAATATTGTTTTCACTTTTTCTAAGAGTAGAGACTACTACCACTGTCAGATTCCTTGCTAGATTCCTGATCATTGTCAAGATTCTGTGAATTTGCATCAACAGAACAATCTGAATCTTCAAGTTCTCTGTACGAGCCCTACAGAAGCAAAAACGGTTTCATGTTCTCCCCAAGAAAGTGAATCCACTATGATAATGGGATGCCCGAAAAATCAGGTCTATAAAATCAATAAGCAGGCGACAAAATAGAAAGACATCCACCCAAAACTTCCAAACTGCATGGTAGCCCACGTGATGCTTGGATCAGCCGTATTTTTGGGGCATCCCAATTTGTTGGTGGAGTGACGACCCTTCTGAATAGGTTGGATTCCATATATAAACCATAGTGGACCACACAAACAGAGTTGTAGAATAAGCTCTCTACAAACGTTACAAGGGATCTCTCTCTCGATTGTTCCTCTTTTCTTTTCACTTTTTTTACTCGTGCATAATTTTTCCTATATTCAATGGCCACCCCATTGTCTGTAGACATGTTTGATGTAACATGAATGACCTGCACCTCCAGACAAATTTATATTGAAGCATCCCTTCAGGCACAAAATTCCAAGAGGACTTGTTAACCATAATATGAAATGGGAAATGCAATGTTGAAAGTTGATTGTTAAAAGTTGAAGTTTGAAGTGTAAAAAATAAAATTCATCAGCAGTGGCCAACTTGAAACTGAGAATATCTACCAACCAGTTCACCACCAAGATGTAGAAGTTTAATGTCCTCTTTCAGACAAAACAGGAGTCTATAAATCCTCTTTGAGTAGAACTAAAAAACTGTTTACATCCATCTGTAATATGAAAATCCACCCACTTTAGCTGAACTACAGTCTTTTTCTCCAGAATGAAGAAACATCAGTCTCAAGAGAATTTTCTCATCATGAGATTTATGCTGCTCTCTCTCAGAACTCAAAGGGAAGGTCCTAACAACTCATCCTTTGATCGAAGAATTGCAAATGATCAAATCAGTATGAAAAAACATCTCGAATCAGTAAAGAAAACAAACATCACAAGTGCTTCTCATACTCAATATTGTCCTAGTGCAGCCTAGGGCACCTTGGAATAAACATGTCTAGTATGGAATAATCACAGGCATGTTAGCATTGGCTTTATTTGTTTTCCTACCTGGGCATTAAACACAAATTCTCAAGAAACAAGAAACATTTTTTTCTTACAAGTTACAACAGATCACATGGCAATTCCCATAACCTTTTTTTTTTTGGTAAAGCATGGCAATTCCCAAAACTATGTCATCTGTATTTACCAGTGACTAGGGGAATTTATTTCACATAACCAGAATAAAGAAATAACTGTGCCGTTGAAATCATGAGAACAGAAGATCACATTGACAAATAAACGAATTGAATACCTGACACTTTTGTTTTCTTCAGTTCCTCAGCAATCTTTTGTGCTTCAGCTTCTGCTTTCGCAATCCTATCTGCTTGACTTCCAGCAAACTTCTCTCTAAAGAATTCTACAGTTTCATCTTTCTGTATATCGATTTTAAAAAAAAAAAAAAAAACTTCTCATCTTCTGTACTAAAGTGAGTTTCATTGGACGGATAAACCACAGCATTACGTAATTGTAGCAAGAAAATGAAACTCTGATGTGTGTACAAGGAATGTGAATTACACGAGAAAATCCAGAACTAACAGGAATTTATGAAAATACCATTTCTTTAAACAATGGCTCAGGTGTCCCTATTTTGTGACCGCTAGGTAGAATTTCCCAAGGCCTTCTTGCCCTGTCGATATCTCCTTTTTCATCACAAATTGAGAGTTGTGTTTCAGGAGACAAATTAAGCTGCTTCAGTACCTAAATGGCATCCACAAACAAGAAATGCTTCAAAATGCCATACGAAATTGAAACTATTTAAAGTACCAGAAAGTAAAACAGGCATGAACGGTGCAAAAAATGTGGCTACAAGAGCATTTTCTTCTAACAAAGCCTGGATGTATTACCGCAATAGAGAAAGATGGCATAAAAGGCTCTAGCAAAGAGGCAAGCAGATAAACAAGCCCAACTGAAGTCTTCATTACAATGGAACAGGAAGCTGGGTCTTCCTTGTAAAGCTTCCAGAATTGGCTTTCCTGTATTACATATTAAAAGTGCAGTTACAGTTCAGCAGAGAGATAAATCCCAGACAAAGGGGGAAATTTTACAAGCTTACTTGTAGATATGCATTTCCCTCACCAGAAATGCTCATTGCAGTTCTAAGACCTTGCTTCAGTTTAACCTAAAACAAATGACAAACCAAACATTTGTGATTTGAATAATATCGTTGACAGAAAGCTTCCCAAAACCAAGCTAGTGCATGTTACAGGTTGCACATCCAGTTTCAAAAGAGCAAGTTACAGGTTGCATGTCCAGTTTCAAAAGAGCAATAAAAAACCCCAAGGATACATCAAATGATTCAAATCACCTTCTCCATGGCTTCTAAATACTGATCAACATGGTTACTAACTTTCTCAGCTAATGTCTTAGTTAAGAGATGTGATTCTGCATTTGGAGCATCAGGAATGGTGGAATCGTATCCTAATCCTGCAGAAATGGACAAGTGATCAGTCATCAGAGACAACAGCATGAACTTAATGAAATTGAAGTATTTCAGTTTCTTATGAACATCATAATCTACTGAACCAAGCTTCCTAATATAACTCAGTACTTACTAAACTACATGTCTGAAAACTGCAGACAATTAAATTTTTGGATATCTCTTTCAAAAAGTGGATAACTGACTAACCAGGAGGCTTTGCAACGAAGCTCAAGACTCGATTAACAAAATTGCCCAAGTTATTCAGCAACTCGCTGTTTAGTTTGGCCTGCAAGTCCGCCCATGTAAACAATGTGTCTGACACCTGATTTCATACAAAGCAATAGGAATTTGCAATCACTCTAGCAGAGAAAGCGATCAAGTAAACATCGACTGGCAATCAGGCGAGCAAAACTACATGTGGTATTGGCAGAACTCACCTCTGGCCTATTAGTTAGTAAGTAGTATCGCCATACTTCTGCAGGAATCTCTGTATCCTTTGCATCATTACCAAAAACTCCCACACCCTTACTTTTGGAGAACTTCCCTGCATACATAGATCACAGCAGGATGCCAAGCAAAATAAGACTCAGCAGTCCAATTAGTCAACAACCATAGATATACAACCTAGCTAAAACACTCAAAGAACTGAAACATCACATAACATGGTAGACACTTCAACCTTACATATGATTTCGCATGACTGCCAATACAAAGAAAAATGATTAATAGGCAAGCAGACCTGTTTCATAGTTCAAATATTCTGTCACACTGATAGTCTTCATCAACGTCCAGTTTTCACCAGTTCCAAGAAGTGTTGAAGGAAACATAACCTGGGTTAGAATATAAAGAAAACCTGAGCCATGAAGAAGGACAAAATTTTACCAAGCATCATCACACACTCGTAAAGAAACAAAAACATTAGTTTGACAAAACTAATAAAATTATGGTCATAAGGAGAAGGTCAGAAGGCAGCAACTACATGCTTTCTTACCGTGTGGAATGGCACATTATCCTTGCCCATAAACTGATACAACTCCACATTTTCAGGATTCTTCCACCACTTCTCCCAGTCAGGGGTATAGCATGAGGTGATTGAGACATATCCAATTGGCGCATCAAACCATACATAAAAAACCTAAACAACACATCATTAGAGAACGCAATCATATTGTGAAATGAAACAATAGACCTGTAAGATAATATAACACATATCTAGCATGCTTTCATAAATCCCAGGCAACATGGTTTGTGCCCCAACAAGAAATAGAAACAGAGTAGAGAAACATGAGATACGCGTGCCTGTGTGTGTATGTACAGTTGAAATGATGTTACCTAACCTTATCTTTAAACTTCTCATGTGGAACAGGCACACCCCACTTTAGATCCCTGGTAATACAGCGGGGTTTCAATCCTTCCTTTAGCCATGCTTGTGTCGATTGGATAGCATTTTGACTCCAAGATCCAGCCACTGACATATTGTAGATATACTCTTCCAATTTATCCTTCAGAAGTGGCAGCTCTAGAAACAGGTGATCTGTATCACGAATACGTGGAGTGTTCTGACACATCTACAAGAAAAACAAGCTCAAGAATAAAATAAGCATAAATAGAATAGCAGAATATTTCATTCTAGACTTCTCTACAACACCAAACATTTCTAGTTTTGGACTCTGCACCAACAGCAAATCACCAACCTCGCTCATCACAAATAATGTCCTCATCAAGTAAAAACGAAAATGAAAGGTGTGATCTCAATGAATAAGAAGACATTACATACCTTGCATCTAGGATCCTTCAGCTCGGTAGGATTCAACAACTTCCCACATTGTTCACACTGGTCCCCTCGTGCAGACTCATAATTACAATCTTTTGTTGGGCAAATGCCCTCCACCAGCCGGTCAGCCAGGAAGCGCTTGCATGTATCACAATAAAGCTGCATTACAGTTGGAAATAAAGGTAAATTAAAAGTCAGTACTGCACATAATAAAGGATGCCATTCAAAGTCCAAGTTAGCAGTGGAAAAGTCCCACAAATAAGGAAAAAGTATGAGAAATATGAAACTAACACTCTGCCCTTGTAATGCACTGAAGTCCAAAACAACATCCATGCTAGGGTTGTCAATGGGCGGGGCCTGGGGTAGGCCTTGGCCCAGATTTTGAACTGTTTTGGGCTGGGCCGTTGGGCCTGGCCTATTCAAAATTCTGATTTTTCAGGCCCGATCCCAGCCCATTGACTCCCCTAATCCATGCACGAACACATAAAAAATAAAAACTAAAAAATAAAAAGGCACCTGCTGCATTGTGTTTTCGGAAAGCCAATTGTTCTCCAGCAGTTTCTTGAATATTGCTTGGCAAACTTCTGTCTGCTGGGGACTTGATGTACGTCCGAACTCATCAAAACTTATATCAAACCAATCATAGACCTCCTTGTGAATTGTGTGGTATCTACAAAGATGCATACCCAAGTTTAAGAAGTGGCATAGATACAGAATGAAAAAATGTTAACGTGAATATGAAAAACAAGAATAGGCCACCTTTGGGATAGCAAAATGAATACAAAAGCAATCCTAAAATGAAGATCAGCAAGACCTTGTTTATCAGCAAAACAAAATGCAACACTTGTATTTCAATGCATGACAGATTTCACGAAGATCAATGGCCTCATATTGGCAATGAAATATTGCCAACGCCCCCTACTTGCTTGATGGAGCTCTCTGTATCTTCAATCGACTTTTTTTCGTTTGGATAAAGTATCACTTGCCTTACCTTTTGTGTGTGTGTGTGTCTTCACTTGTCTTGAGGTTTGTTTTTTTTTTTTTTTTTTTAAATGATGAATTTTAATAGAAGCAAAAGTCAAAGAGGAACTCTATGAAGAAAAACAGGGCTAAACAGGAGGGGAGCTGAGCTTCTACCTGCTCCTATTTCAGAAACACCAATTACTTCTCACCCCCCACATAGCCCGGGCTAACCTCCTAAGCGGCCTCCCCTTTTTCCGGAGACCACCACCATGCCACACTAGAAGAAAGCCTTCAATAGGCCCTGATATCACAAAGGTATTCCTAATGGTAATGGTGGTCGTTGCGGCCACCACAGTTACCTTTTTATATGGGTCGCAATGGCAGTTATGGACCCACTAAAGGCCATTATGGTCTCTTTGTTTATTAAAAGCAAAAATCCCAAAAACCTATATCTGCCGTGTAATGTTGAAAAAAAAATCTAAAAAACCTATATCTCCCTCTAAATAGACCATTAAGGGGTTGTTATAGCCTTTACAAGGGGCATAACAAGCAAGGTGTTACAAAGCGGTAATGGTGGCCGTAACGGCCACCATCATTAACGTTATGATAAGGGCCATTACGACCCTTTTTTTTTTCTTTTTTTCTTTTTTGAAAAAACAGTTACAGGATCATTACGAGTCCTTTACGGAACCATTACAGAGCCTTTACGGCCTGTTTTTCTTAAATGGCCATTACGGCTGTTTCGACCCCGTAATGCGCAATGGTTATGACCGTTACCGTTATGTAACTGATTTTGAATACCTTGGTAACAAGCCATTAATGGCAATTACAGGTCATTCATTGCATAACGGCTATTACGGCCGTTACAACCCCGTAAGGTGTAACAATTAGCACCGTTACTTTTACGTAACGGCCTTTACAGCCCCGTATCGGCCTTTACGGCACACCATGGGCATCACCCACAAAATTTCGAAAGCTTCAAAGAAATTCATCCACACCCCTCTAACAAAAGGACAATGGATAAATAGATGGTCTATAGACTCTGTGCATCTTATATACACATCACACAAATATTGGGAATCAATATCTTCCTCTTCCAAAGGTTATCTATAATAAGCACCATTTTCTTATATGCCAACCAAGTGGCTGCCACCTTTGCACACATGTCACCCTCGAATCAAGCCATAGAAAGACCAAACCGAAAACTGGCCCGATGCTTCCTTTTTCAAAACCAACACATCTCTCTCATCCAAAGAGGGGCGATGATGATGAAGTTGCACCAAAAGCCAAATGCCTCACCCACTTCCTCATCCCTCAAATTCCTCAGGCATCGGAGATAACCAAACGACCACCCTATCTCTGATCCATGCACCATCCCAAAATTGGATCCTCCTACCATGCCCTAGAGAGAACCCTATACCCCCCCTTTTTTTTTCTTTTTACACACGCGCACACACCCTACACACTCACACTGTAGTGGAATTTCACCACCTATGGATACTGGAACCCTTGACCGGGTGTTGAAACTCCTAAGAGTCTACCACCGGAGCAAGAGTAAGGATCTACCTAGCAACCCCCTTCCACAACACTAAGGCCCTATATAAAGATGAGTATTTCATCCACCACCCCTCCTCTACCCCATATTTCGAAGCAATCACATCTCTCTATAATCTACCATCTTCAGTGCCAAACCTCCACAACCACTTGCCTAACAATGCAAGATTCATTTGTTTCTACTTCCTTACACTTGCTCCCCCTTCCTCATAAGATTTACACACATCTTCCCAACTTAGTAAGTGAAACTTTTGTTTTACCTTGGCTCCTTACCACATAAAGTCCCGTTTCAATTTCTCTAACTTTTCCAAGATAGACTTCAGAAACTTAGAGAGACATGAAGTGACAAGTTCAACAAGGTAGCTTTAATAAGCATCAACATAACTCCCACTGATAACCCTCTCTTGCAGGTGTTTCACCAGCTTACCAATGCATAACAAAAGGCCAAGATATGTGGAAAGAAAATATCCCACAACATCTTGCTTTTTAGATGTTCACCTTCAACCTGAAACCACTTCAAAGCATTTCACTATTTTCCTCAAATTATCCACCTTCTCTTCATCAGCATCACAAAAAAGTATGATATCATCAACAAACTGGAAATGGGAAATCTAGAACTCCGTATTCTCCACCCAAAATCTACTTATAAAACCCAAAGAAAGACCCTTGTCCAACATCTTACTAAGTGCTTCCGCTACCACCCATGAATAAATAGGATGAAAGTGGAGCCCCTTGTCGAAGACCTCTAAAAGCCTTATAGAAACCTCTCAGAGACCCATTGACCAACACAGAGGATTTGGCCAACAAAATGCATTCTAGCATCCACTTCCTCCATCTCTGCCCACAGCGATCACCCCAACATGTTATCTAGAAAATCTAACCAACACGGTCATATGTTTTCTCTAAAACAAGCTTGCAAACAACTCCTTTTTTACCGTTAATCAATACACTCATGGGCAATTAGCATATTATACAACATTTGTCTCCCAGCAATAAATGTGCCTTCGACGCTAGAGATAGCCTTTGCTAGAGCCACTACAAACCTAATTGGTAAAATTTTATAAGGCCCCCTCATTAGGCTAATAGGCCTAAAGTATCTTAAGCATTTGGCACCTTTTTCAAGATGATTGCAATGAAGGAAGCATCTAGTTCCGTGCTAAGCGGCCACTATAAAAATAAAATAAAACCACAATAAAATTTTGTAGATTGACCTTCACCAACTCCGAAAATAATAATAATAAATAAATAAAAGAACGCCAAGGGATAACCATCAGGCCCTGAGGCCCCATCTCTATCCAATGCTTTCACCATTGCTTTGACTTCCTCATCCAATATCAGCTTCTTCAAGGGTCTAACCTCCTCATCAAATAGATTTTAAATGATAAATTGTTGAGCTGCGGCCGCACCCAGCTCTCACCCTTGAGCAAATTCTAGTAGATTTGGACGATGATGGCATCACACACTTAAAGTTTTTCTTCCACCCTCGTTCCGTCCATTAAAATACCTTGAATCCTATTGGCCCTAACCTGAGGACTTGCAATTCCATGGAAGAACTTCGTAAATTTTGTCATCTTATTTAAGTCACTTAGCTCTAAAGCATTGCCTCCATTTGATCTCCTCCTCTTTTAGCCAATTCATGTAGTCTAACGAGAGTTATTCCTAGTGGCTATCTCCTCCAGTAGCCTTGCCCCCTCCCTGAGGTTAAAAGTAATGTTGTCAAAATCGTATCGTATCACAAATTGTAGTAGGGGTTAAATCATATCGAATCGCAAATCATATCGTAAATCGTAAGATTTTTATAATGTTCATCAATGTGCACCAAGTAATACCATGTCATGATAGTGTTAAAGGATTATTATCAGTGTTAAAGGATTATTATTCCCTCTTTTTTTTTTTCTTTTTTTTTTTTGGTCTTTTAGAGATTCCCCTTTAAAAAATACAAGGTCTTTTAATAATTTATGTTCATATTACCTTTCTTAAATATAGAATCACGGTGGAAAAGCAGCCTTTGATATTGTAGACCAATGAAAAAAGATATTTTGATTTCTAAACATCATTCCATAATACATATAAGTTAGTATGATCATAATCATCCATAAACATAAAAATAAAATATAAAAAAACATCACAGGTAAGTAATACATCAATTTGGTGCTTCAACTAGTTAAGAAGTAAGAAATCACAAAAAAAGCTACTTGATTTAAAGTTGAAGAGAATATATATCATTTAATCTCTTATAAAGAACAAATAAAATATTTTTTTCTAAACGATTCTTAAAGCCCCCACTAATTTAAAAACATAAAATGATAGCAAAGTGAAGCTTAAACTATAAGATACCAACTATAATTTGAATCGTAAATCGGGATTTGAATCGTAAATCGTACGATTCAAATCATAGAATCATAGGATTCATATAAAAAGAGATTCAAGGTTGGGATTCAAATCATTTTGCTTAAGATTCGACTAAAATCGTATATCGTAAATCGTAGGATTTTGACAACATTGGTTAAAAGCTCGAATATCCTAAAGAACATCAGCCTTCCTCTTCCCTAAAACCTCCTCCTTCCATTTGATGATATGCCCTTTAAGAAGCCTAAGTTTCTGAAAGAGCTTAAAGCTTGCACGACCTTCCCCAAAAAACAAAAAACAGAGAGAGAGAATGGCCACCATTCCTTTACTAAACTTGGAAATCCCTCCACCTCTAGCCACATCAATTCAAATCCGAACAACCACAGGCCCCAATCCTCATCCTCTACCTCCAGAATTATTAGGCAGCGAGTTGGAAATGGTCTCTAAAGACCCCCCATCTATTACGCTAAAGGAAACCTCTCCACCCAATCTTGAAATACCAAAACAACTTTCCTTCCATTTGTCCAATTAAATTTAACATTACGCATCGGAATATCCATAATCTCATTTCTACTAGCCCATTCTGAGAAGTCCCTCATGTTGCGCGTTATCTGACCCCCATTTAATTTCTCGAATGTAATTGTAACTATAATCACCAAGCGCCAAGTTTCGAAGGTTCATTAATCAGTTCTTTTTCATGTAGCACGGTGGGGGTTTAGGAAAGGTTGGGAAAAAAAATTGGCACATGTCTTCTAGCAGGAATTTGGTTCCTTTGGCTTGCAACGAACAGTCATTGTTTTAGGAATCGAAAAGGGGCAAGTTTCAGAGGTCTCAATAAGGCTAAATTGCATGTTAGCATCAAAGTCCATTGCTTGTTTCCTTGATAGTTGGCTAGAATTGTAAATTTTCTTTTTCTGTTTCTTTTTTTTTAAAATTATATGTTCTTTTTCTGTTTCCTTTTTTATTCTTTTTTGTTGCAGCTTCTCATCAATAAAATCGTCAGTGTTCAAAAATAAATAAACAAACACTATGTTGAAATCACTCCCCAAGCCCACAATAGTTGCCTGTTGCCATCTCATATGAACTAAATCCAGCTCAGTCCAAAAGCTAGCACGCTGACCATTTGGTTTGGCCCATATGCAGCAAAAAACACCAGTCTAAACCCTCTCCCGACATCTCATAGCACCACCGAAATGGAGAATTTACCTGCCCGCTACTCCTCAACCAAATCTCAGAATCCAAAATCATAACAACACCTCCCACAATTCCCACTACATCAAGAGCCAACCAATCCCTTCTCATACCTCCCCAAATAGAGTCCACAATCCCGTGATTGATCTGTTGTGGCTCTGTCTCCTGCAGCGTAAATAGCTGGGCCTTGAATTGCTTGCAAAGATCTCTGATTTAAAACCTCTTTTACCTGCAACCCAACCCTCGTATTCAGCCGAGCAGCTTCATCACTCCACCACCCTTGCCCCATTCATTGCCCCTGCATTTGTCTTCTCTGCTCTGGATCTTGTCCCTGCTCATAGTTCACTAAGCTTCCTAACCTTTCCAATTTCTTTTGCCCCGGATGAGTTCTCTATGGAAAACTCTGCTAAGCTACCTCGGATTTAAGATTACCTCTTTCTTCCACAAACTGAAAAGGCACAATGAAATCATCTTCACAGTCCACGAAGGAGACTCCGACCATCTTACCAACATGCTCGATAGTGTCCTTGATCTACCAGATGCCTCGAGCCATTGAGACATGACCCCCATGCTTTTCTACTAGATAAAAGCAATCACGAACTGCATCTCTTTTGCCATTGCTCGATCCCTCTCCCCCACCTGATGATATTGAAGTGAAGAGCTATCCAGCACCTCTGTCAGAGCTCCACTGCTAAGATGTAATTCCCAGGCTGCCAAATCATCGCAACTCCCCTTCTTTGAGAGCTTGATCTCTAGATTGACGATGATCAGCGTATTTTCCTCCCTTGTCTCTTGCCTTGGAACCCATATCACAATCCTCTAGAGTTTGACTGCCTGTCAATCAAAGATCTCGCTAATAGGAGTTGAACACCATTTGAATTAATTGGAATAAAGGAACCAGTTGTTGGTGCGAGGATCTACTCTGGCCCTTTGTGTATCTCCTAACTGTTGCTCATTAGACATGCTACAAGATTAGGCAATAGGATCTTAACTCTACCGTTGAATAAAACGGTAGCATTCTCACATGTGAGGTGACTTATGACATCAGTCACACAAGCAACCGGGGAGAGGGATTTTGCATGAGTGGGAAGGGATACATGTGTCAGCCATCCAGGACACACACCCTCCTCTTCGGAGCACATTCACCATTTACTACCCTCCTTGATCAAGGCTCCACATGTGGCCCAAGCTTCTGTCACCCCATCATCGACATAAAACACAAGCAAATTATGGGGCAGGCAATCCCCGTCCATCTCGCCACCTACTCTCAGCACGCTCATGATCATCCCATGCATGGCCCAAACCTCATCCGAGCCTGCATCTTCCCTTACATAAAAAGGGGTACATGGCATGACGTAGGATGATGGAAACTACCTTAAGATACAAGATGAGAGATCAATTTACACATTAATTTCAGCAATCAACATGTAAAATCAAACATAACCACATAATAGATTCAAAAATTCAGATTTATAACACAAGGGTCCTAGGTTTTCACATACGCGGTGCACAAAAATATAAAATAATTCAAGAGTGACCCACTTGGAAGTAAGGACTTTCAATTTAGTGTGGGTAGTGCAACAACCACATGGATAGACAAAGATGCAAGCAAAATTCTGGTTTGATGAAAGAATGTTTCACAAAATTTAAATTTTCATTAGGGTTTTATATTCATGGATGGAGATTTAAGAATGGGATTTTTAGGGATTCAAAGGATTTAAGGATTATGGAGTTTTGGAGGAAAACCCCAAATGAGGGCCCACACGTGTCTAGGTAAAGGAGAAGAAAGAGAGGGAGGATTGAGTGGAGTTTTGATGGGTTTAGAAGGTTGTAATGGAATGGGAAATAGGAATACAAGAAAAGAAGAATGATACCTTTTGAAAAAGAGAAAGAGGAACGATATATCTTGGGGAACCCACCACCAAACAAGTTTCTAGCCTTCCACAATTTAATTGGAATGAAGTGTTTCTCACAAACCCTAAAACACAAGGAGGAAAATTCCTTCACACAAAAGAGCTTGTCTCTTTTATCTTTCTCAATAACACCACTAGGGTTGAACCTCCACCCCCCGTGCTTTTATAATTAAAATTTTGAAATAATTACAACTATGTCACCCACTTAAGTGAAATGGCCCCTTTTCCAAAATACAAAAAAACTAAAACATTTATTGTCAATCTCAACTATCAAATAAATCCTAAAAATAACCAAAAATATAAAGAAAGTAAGATCATAGTCTAAGGGGCCCAGATCTAAAAGATCTAGTAGCCCGATGGCCCGATCGACAAGATCTAATAGTCAAATTGACACGAAATAAAAATCATATGACTAAAATGGTCTTCTAAGCAGCCGACATGCATCATCCCAAAGTGGAGTCTTCCTGATGTACGTCCAGTGCATGTAGAGTATTCAAAATGGCTCGGCGGACCCTATGTGGAACTCGTCTCCAATCCACAAAGAAAGTTACGCTGATACGGGTGGTCGTTTCTGTCTCTGCTACACCCGAATAGGTCATCTAATGTCCCCATCATGGCAGGCTCCCCAGCAATTCGGCTCCAAACCAAGCATTGTCCTTCTGTGAGTACAGAACCTCATCACTTCCTCATCAAGCTACACAATTGTCTAGGTACATCGCAAGAGAGCAGCGTTCTTCACTCCACCTACCACCTGCATGCCACTCTCAAAGGCACACGTGGTGGGTCCATCAAAAGGTAGTCAGCCGGTAGATGTGTTTCCTTGCTAACTTTCGCATATTACTCTTGTTTAAACATATAGAAGACTGTATGTTTAAATTCGAGTTAATCAGTCTCCCCTATTTTTATTTCTCATGGAAATATCGTTTTATTAACATAATAGCATGTTGAAACAAATGTTGGAAAATAGACAGCTTTTAAGATTTCAATGTTTTTTTCCTACACAAAATCTCAATATGAGAAAGATATTTACGGAGATTTCACCTCTCCCATGCGATCCCAAATAATTCCTTCAACACCAAGTCGCTGCAAGATATTTACAGAGATTTTAAACATCCACTTTTCTGTCTCTATTGGCTATCCATGGGGAATCTGATATGACAGCCATCAGCCTATACATTATATAATTTCATCTATAACCATGTTCAGAAATTTCCCACTATATATTCTAAGGCTTGTATATGTGCCTCTTCATTCTAACTTCTATTGATATATTTCCTCTTTGATAATATATAAGGAGAAGGTAAATATTAGATCGACAATTTTAACACTCCACTGAATTGAGTTAATTTGGAATAAGATAAATTATGTAGAGCATTATCATGATATTTACAAATCTAGTATCTTTGTCAAAGCAATTGAATTTCAATTCCCATGGCAGGTTGTCTAGAACTTCATAACAATTTTTATGACTTCTATCAATAGGAAAATGATTGATGGTCCTGAGACTGCTTGAAATAGCAGTCCACCAGACATGGGGCTACTGTCCATGATGAGAAACCACTAATCCTGTGTGCCCCAACACAGACAGCCACAGTACAAAAGTCCAACTGATTGGTCAACCCATTCGGTCTCACCATAGACCACAAATGGATACTAAAACTAAAAAGGCCATTGTTCACGTTCTTCAAGCAGAGAAACAGGTCTTTTAAGTGTATGGGGAGGATCTTCCAATTGGTACAATTTTTGCAACATGATGCATCCATGATAAGATCCACCAGAAATGCTTCCTATCACTGAGGTAGGGGCCCCATGTACGGATAGTGGCCAAAGGACTACAATTTCAGGTAGTTCAATGAATTACTAAACCCGGTCTCCCAATCTAACTAAAAACCAGCCCTTGTCCTCTGTTTCTCGGAAATTTCCTGCTCTGTGATACCAATTGTCAGTTAAAACTCCATACTCTCAAAATGGATGTGTATTTCCACAACATGAATATTACGAGAATTCATATTCAATTAGAAAGGCAATGAAAGGCCCGACTCACTTATCACAGATCTGCTGAGGTGTGCAGTTCTCCTCCATGGCCTTCGTCTCTGTCGCCGTCCCGTACTCATCCGTCCCACACATGTATATCGTGTTATAGCCGCGGAGGCGGCAGTAGCGAGCAAAGACATCGGCACTCAAAACACCTAAAATTCACAGAGAGAGAGAGAGAGAGAGAGAGAGAGAGAGATTAATCAATCGAAGAAATAGACAGAGACAAAACCCTAGAATTCGCAGAGATATAGAGAGAGCGAGGGAGGGAGATACATCCGATGATATTGCCGAGATGAGGGACGTTGTTGACGTAGGGAAGGGCACTGGTTATCAAGATGTTTCTCTGGCCGGGAATTGGGAGTTTCGGAGCCGTCCTATCTCCCATGGTGTCCCTTTTTCTAGGGTTAGGGTTTTCTTTCTTTCTTTCTGCAGATGGGAGAGAGATGAAATATGGGAGATGGGACGAACGCCGGAATTTTCTGCAGAAGGAGAAGAAATGATGCTGAGAAATTTCAGTGAGTAGAGAGCGAAACGGAGATGGACGTTAGTTTAAAGACTTTGGGCAAGAAAAAGACGAAAATACCCCTTATGCACTTTAAAACATCGCACGCACGCGATTGGCACGCCTGATCAGGCATGGGTGGTGGACCAATAAGAGCATAGCATTCATAGAGATCATACGGTAGAATAGCAAGAACTGGACTAAGGTAGAACTATCTCGTCACAGTACACATGGGAAGTTCATGTATAAAAATCATGGATTATTTTATTTCCAGCACTAAAGGTTGACCGTTAAACAATTTCGTTAACACCGTTCAATTGAATTCCAACGTTCAGATAGAAAGATCATCTGTTGGATGTGTATTTTTAAAAAATAAAAATAAATACATTCACAGTACATATACCTAATTGGATGGTCCCGATTGATATGTTACTCTTTCAATGGTTCTTTGTAGAGATGGTCTACTACGTTTTGGTTCACCGGCCGCAACATCTCACGCGGGTTACTTGGAAAGAGCCGCGCTTGGGTATTTCGTGCTGTGTACACTCCGGGGTTACTTTCGCAAAACAAGAAAGCATTAGTGTAACTTTCATAATATCCAATCCGTCCATCCGCTATAAGGTTGTATTTTAACGGTTGAAACCAAACTTCATGATCATTGATACTTAAGAATGGTAATACCATGGGAAATAGTTGGGATGGAACGCTAACCATTAGTTTTATATATGATCCACCGTGGTGTCTTTATGCCATCCAATGCATTTACTGACGTTCCTCAACAGGATGAATGAATTATCTGAAAAATTACAGTTTTCTAAAACACAGTTGGCACATAGGACGTGATTTTAAAGGTTTTAGGAATAAACTCACCTGAGTATTGAATTTCATCTTAGTTTTTAGATCAGGACCCAGAAATGGGTGTCTTATAAGTGATGGACGGCGTTGATTTCATTCATGTTAATTTTTTTCTCCTTCGTTACTGAAAGCAACCCTGGTGGGTACCTAGCACGACGCTTGGAAATGTTTAGTCAACGAAAATACAGAAGGGGTTTGCGCGTGTGATATGTATAATTCGTCGCGGCATATATGACAATCTAGGAAGCGTTTATAGAATCAGTTCCATTCGTCAGGTGGACCATAGCATATATTTTCTTAAAGTTTATCTGAAATCGTTAACCATTTTATGATATGTACATGGAATATTTACGCTGGGTGGATGTTTTCGACCACCCCTTTTTTGCGCACGTGTGGCTCATCCGATGAGATTAGTACTTTTATTTTCTGGCCATGGCGTACTCACGATGAGCCCCGATTGATGAATGGTCGCACATGCCACTTTAGCACGTACGAGTTATGAGGACAGTAAGATCTGGATGGCTTCACCCAGGGCGTTCGTTAAAAAAAATATAAAATAATAAAATAAAAAAATAAAAAATAAAAAAAAAGGTCCAAGACAATATTACGTCCAGCTCTCTCTTTCTCGCTAACTGCCATTCGTGTAGCAAATCTGACCCGACCAAAAGGTGAAACACGGTGGACGCCAACATAAAATCAAGCTTATCCAGTTGAGCCACGCCGTCAAAAAACTACGGCCGATGGTCTGATTCTACATATAGCAGAGGCCCATTCAATGAACGGATCTGCTTGATTTTCAAGACCTGCAATCTTCAAGCTGTGACTCATCTGTTGCACGGATCTGATGATCCCGTATACATAACACCTTGGCGATAAGGACGGAGCTCTTTACCAAAATTCACATACTCCCTGTCCTGTAGATCATGGACGGGTTAAAGTAACTTGAAGCCCAAGCAACGAATTTTAGCGGATTGTGATGAATCAGACTTCAATCGAATCTCCCAAAAAAGGAACAAGTTCCGAATGAATTGGAGTTTATATCTACGGCCACTCTCTTTGACTTTGCATACAACCATTTCCTGGCGCTAAGCACTTATCGCTGGTATCTTGTCTTACGTTCATGAAATCCACGCCGTCCATCACGTACACCACTCCCCTTTTGCCTTGATCCCAAAAAATCAGGCGGATTCAACAATCATACGGGCCATCCCAAATAAATTATACTTAAAACCTCTAATTCATGTGATATACTCCATCTGAGTTTTGGAATACTGTAATTTTTTTCATAATTCTTTCATCCTGATGAGCGGATTATATGAATGGACACATAAACACCAAGGTGAGCAGTATGCAAAACTAACGGTGGGAGTGCCTTCACAACTTCTCCTATCCTGTGGCCCACGTGAGTTTCGGATTAAGGTGACTTTTGGGTTAAATGGTTAACATGACGCAATGTGCTAGATGGATGGTGTGGATCTAATGAAAGTTCCAGTCATGTGGCTCTCGGTTTGTGGAAAGTTAGCCAGTACGTATGCAGCGCGAGGTACGCTAGCGCGAGTGAGCGACTTCGTAAAAGACCTCTAAAACAGCGGCAGCATTTGAGAAATTTCGTTTGCTACCCTTTATTGGGAGGGTTAAAAATGACAAGAAAATAAAATTACCAATTTGTCCCTTCGTGAGAGAATTCTGTGAAGTGGTTATTCCTACGCAAGAATCCACCATCACTGCGGCGAGAATCCACCATCACTTCAGCATTTTACAAAGATACTTTACTGGGAACCTAGACCCACTGCATTGGGAGTGGATTCCTTGTAGATAGGGTAACACCACGTATAATCACACTGTGACATAGAGCTATTTTATTGGCCATTAGACGCTTTTCAGACAGGGACCCACGAACCATATCTAGTGTTTTTTTTTTTTTTTTTTTTTTTGGGAGGAAGAGAGAGTGAAGGGAGAAAATTTTACCTTTTGTTTTTGAAAAAAATTCCTTGCAGGAATAGTCCCATGTCGGGTAGAAATGAGGATGTTTTTTTTTCCTTTATATTGGAGTTCATATAGATAACTTTTTGTTATCTCACTAAGTATGGTATGCCAAAAACCACATGCACATGCCCACCTGGCCCATTGGATTTGGACTTGTCTACCTGTAAATTTTTCTTTTTTCTTTTTTTATTTTCGGCTTTCGACTAAGTCTTATGGGTGGTAGACATACATTATAGTAATTGTGTAATGACCATTCATTGTAACGTTGGCAATCACCTCAGTGCTAAGTGGCTGCCACGTGGGCATGGGTTATTACTATATATTCCCTTTTAGTGAGAAAAAATCTAAATAATTAAAACACCAAGAAACCCTGACCCTAGTCGCAAGTTTTCTTCCCTTTGTCTTCTTCAAGAAATCTAATTATTGCTTAATTGTTTCTTCCTATTATTCTTTTTTTTTTTTTTTGCCATGATATATTGAACATTAAGCCATTGTGGTCTTGGAGCTGTTTTACCCAATCATCGGTTGCCTTTCCTTATTAGTCAAAAATTAATAGAGGTGGGTCTTTAGACTCTAAGACTATATTTGTCAATTTTTCTAAATCCTATGGTTCCAATGAACCTAATGCATTATCCAAAAGTAGTAAGAGGGCTAGAATGGCAAAAGATTTTGAACCTATTTTTTTTTAATCAGTTAGATTTAAAGAGGCCATGTCTTCTCATGATACCTCATTTTGGAATGAGGTGAATGAGGCTATAGATACTAAGATGGATTCCATCCTAGCTAATCATGCATGGAATCTAGTTGACTAACCCAATGGTCTCATATGCAAGTGGGGTTTTAGAAAGAAGCAACGACCTGATGGTTCTATAGGTAAATGCAAAGCTAAACTAGTAGTTAAGGGATTCAGATAAAAGGAAGAAATAGATTTCTTTGATACCTATTCTCTTGTATCTAAGATCGCGTCTATTAGAGTGTTAATAGCTATTACCTCTTTACATAGTTTGATTACACATCAAATGGATGTTAAAACTGTCTTTTTATATAGAGATCTTGACGATGAGATCTATATGGAACAACTCAAAGGATTTGTAGATCCTACCCAACCTTTAAAGGTATGAAAGTTACTTAAATCATTGTATGGTCTTAAACAGTTTCCTAAACATTGGCCTCAACATTCATAGATGATGGCTTTGATATTAAGGAAGTAGAGAAGTGTATATAATATAAGAATAATGGCTCAATGAGTATCATCATTTGTTTATATGTTGATGACCTATGAATACTTGGGTCTAACAATGACATTATAAATCAGATCAAGGCATTTTTATCAACCAAGTTTGAAAATGAATGACTTAGGAATGGCTAATGTGCTCCCGGAGATCAAAATTATCAAGAAAATGGAAGAGATAATTCTTACTCACTCTCATCATATAGAATGCATTCTAAAAAAAAATAATACAACATGGTAGACTACAAACTTGTATACACTCCTTTTGATCCTAGTGTTCACCTATTTCCTAATAAAAGGACAAGCGTTGATCAAAATGAATATGCTAGTATTATAGCCAGACTAATCTATACAATGAATTACACTAGACTAGACATAGTTTATATTATGGGAAAACTAAGTTGGTTTACCAGTAACCACGATGAAAAGCATGGAGAACCTATTCATATAGTGTTCAAGTGCTTAAAAAAGATTCAGCACTATGGTTTGCACTATGACAAATATCCAACATCATTGGAAGGTTATTTTAATGCATATTGGAATTTTCTTTCTGATAGTTGTAAAGCAACTAATGATTACATTTTTTCTCATAGATGGAGGAGATGTAACTTGGTAATTTGAAAAACAATTTAATATCTTTGACTCGACTATGGACTACGAGCTTATGACCTTAACTTCCGTTGCGGAAGAGGCGAAGTGGTTAAGAAATATCTTGTACGATATACCATTTTGGAGTAGATCAGTTCTTACTGTTAAACTAAATTGTGATGGTAATGCATTTATCAATCATGCAAACAACTCATAATATAATGGTAAGAGGGGACCGATTAACCGGAAACACAACAAGATAAGAGAACTACTTAAAGGAGTGGTCTCCATAAATGAAATTAGATTGCCAAAGAACTTGGGGGGATCCTTTAATTGACCTTGCAAGGGGAAAACCTATATATATAGTACATCGAAGGGAATGAGACTTAAGTCGATTGAGTGAACTACCTATGATGGTAACCAAACCTGAATGATTGAGGATTCCAAGAAACATGTTCAATGAGATAAACAAGTTATAGAGTAGTTCTTGGAAGCATTGAACTTTGAAAACTGGGTTTTCTTTCTCATTCTGAAATACAACAAGTGCTACTTGTGACAAATTGGAAGATGAGGTTAAATCTCTTAATGAATTTTATAGTTATTATGGATGGGACGCATGGTCACGAGTGTATTCTTAATAGACTCACTTATATGAGTGTGAAGATGTGTCCGTCTTCTATGATAATTTGACTAGTTCTCTAGAGCGCTCATCAAATTGGGATTAGCACATAACCTTAAAGTGCATTTTATTTTATACACCAGCGAAGTGGTGATCTTGCGTGTGTGTTTATTGATCTTACCGTTCAATAGTTTAGTTTTGTAAAGCATTGTTATAATGCCCTAGATTTTTACTAATTTGAGAATTGAATGCCTTTAAGCGTTATCTTTAATTCTTGATTTGAGTGCATGTGTATGTATTCGCACGTGTTTGGGACTAAAGTAATTTTGGATCCACTAAAACTGTCCAACTGAATGCAAGCTGTGAAATTTGAGAAATGTGAAAAAAAAAAAAAAAAAAAACCCTTAACCCAAAGCTTGGGGGTCGACCCGTATTTGGATAAAAGTTGTGGGTCAACCCCCAATTTGAGGGTCAACTCTCATTTAGACAACTTAATTACACTAACTTCAAAATTACGTATATTATTTGATACAAATCTGATTGAGGTGATTTAAAAGCCAAAACGAAGTTTAATGAGTATAGTTTTATAAAAATAAAAAATAAAAAATTGAAACGAGGTTGATTTTAAAATGTTTTAAAAACTATACAAAAAATCATTAGTTTCTGGCAACTTGTACCTTTAAAAGTTTAAGAAATTTTCTAAAACTCAAAATGTAATATAATTTAGTGAAGCTACAGTCAACTTTATGATGAATTATTAAAAAAATTATAAAAATAATTCATTTAGTAAAAGTCTCAAAAACAGTACAAGCAATAAACCTATTGACTCTGAAAATTCCTGCAACTGCATGTTGCTATTGAGCCGGATGCATATTTGTTATCTTGGAGTTTTAGTTTCAATGTCGTATTAGAAATTGCATCTAATTATGCCAAGAATCATCCCATGTGGTTAAATTAGGATTTTCTATTTTTAGCGTTTCTTACTATTTCAAGAAACTTTCAGTTTATTCAAATTAGAACTCTTGATTAGGATGATTAGGAGAAAATAATCGTTTTCGCTAATTATAAATAGGCTGAGGTATATATTTATTTAATCCAAACCCTTACCACCCTATACGAGAAAACTTGTTACTTTAACATGTTCCAGAAACGCCAAGATTAACTAAACTAGCTCTATACCGCTTGTTAGTGGTCCGCTAAACCCAAAACTATAAAAAGACATTTGTCCTATTAGGCTTGATGTCCATCATGGATATTGAATCGAGATTGCGCATGGAATCGCTTAATTTGGAGCCGAAGGGAAACACATTGCTATGTGAGACTGAGTTGAAATCAACGGGAATTTAAGTTAATTGTTCACCAGTGATCTTTTCCGAAGGTTGTGACTTTTGGGTCGTTAGATCGCAACCAAACTTAAGAGCTAAACTAGAGTTATATCTTATACATTTCTGTATAGTCGCAACCCTAATGGATGATTAGTAACTGTTGAACTAATTTTTTATTATAACCATCGATCGATGTGTCTAATTTGTGGAGTAGTTGAAGCCTTGTATAGATCACCATTTATAGTAACTATTATACGACATAAATTGATCTATACACCTTTTAGTGGGCCCCAATAGATAGAAACAACCTCCCATAGGATTACCTAACCAATAACCCAGATTATGGCCAAACGCAACACATCTGGCACTATAAAAGGCCCTCATTTGAGTACCCCATACAAATTTTTCCTAGTATATAAAAGAAAAATAGAGAAAGAGAGGAAAAAAGAAAGAGAATGAGATTGAGAATATGAGAGAGAGAGAGAGAGAGAGGGATTTGGGATTCCCTATTTTTATGAGTTGTTAGTGCTCCAACCAAGCCATATGAGTCACCGATTTCTCCGCTAGATCCACCCAATTCAAAGTTAGAGGTAAGAAATGAATCATACTTTCCAATTCCAATATCTTTAGTGTTACAATTTCATGAATTTTACCTTAGCCTTTCTAATTTGTTTATGAATCATTTTTTCTCCAAAAACCTTAACCCTTAAGTTTGTTCATACCAGGACTTGGGGTCCCGACGATCGATTAGGAGTGACTCATGTTATTGTAGGAGCCATTTTTTGTCGTGGCCTCGTGTGAATGTCATTGTACGCCAATTTTGGGCTCGGATTTGTTGAATTGAGTTAGGATTTGCTCAAATTAAGTTAGGTAAAACTCTTAACCCTTGATTAAAGTCTAATTAGATTAGAATTTAAGTTATTAACAATGGGATTGCCGATGAATTAAGGTTTTGAGTATTTTCTCATAATTTTTTAACATCAGGTCGCATCCGAATCAAGAATTTTTTACTCCAAGGTGACGATTTACCCTCAATCTTTACTTGGCATTTTAGATGATTAAATGTATCTGTTTGCTATTTGGTTAATAACATATTCAATGAAATGCTTGAGTGATATGAAATTCCTAATAAAACTCTTCAATCTTGAATGTTGAGAAACATTGATATAAATCAAATTGTGTTGAGGTAGATTGAATTGTACATGTGTTCAATTATTATGTGTTGCTATATGTCAGATTATGTTGGTATTGGTTAGATTGTACTAATCATACATGTGTTCAATTACTATACCCTAGTGTGATATTGAATTTCCTTGTGATTATACTATATAGTTGTTAAATCCGAATTGTTGTTATAGTGGATCGAGCTTCGCAAATTATTTAAGTAAGCAGATGACTCACTTTAAGGTGGTCATCCTAGACTTATATGACCGACTAAAGTTGAACATGGATAATCGAAAGTAGTTGAAATTACACAGGATATCGTGCACCCAATGTTGGTTAGCCCAAGGTCATCCATAGTTGGCTCAATTATTTTTATGCTTAGTGATTCTATAATATTTGATAGAATTTGAGATATTACTATTACCATTGATTTAAGTCTACCCATAACCATTAATACGTTATGATTTTATAACGATTCATGAGTTGAGTATAGTGGTATGGGATACCGTGTTTGAACTGTCGCTTATATTAGGGTGACGAGCCTCCCCATAGTGACCAATTAGCATTAATGAATGTGATAGATTTTTTTTGAATGGTCCCCATCAAATACCCGGCCAATGGTTGCGTATTAGAGTATGTTTCAAAGGACTCGACCATAAATGGAATTGGGTGACAAGCTATTTTTTGTATTAATTTAGTTTAAGTGATAAGATTACACCTCTGAATTGATTATTCATACTCGATATTTGGGTGACGGCTTTATCGTGTTGATTTATATATTATAAGACATCATGTCATACCTTTGGAATTATTGATTTATGAAGTATACCGAAAGATAAATCTTAATTTGGATCAAATGACACTAGTGAGGAACTACTACGTGCCGCAACGAGTCATGCGATCTGGATAATGACTCATGATATAACGACAGTATCCTAGCTTTGCCAATTTGATATATGAATTAAAATTAATAATCAATTGGCTAATTATGCATATCCTAGGATAAGTATTTTTTGAAAAGTATTGAAGTCACTTGTTGAGGGAGTGTTGACATTCTGCGAAATAAACATTGAAGTTATGTGTTAAGGAAGTGTTGGATTGTGAGGATCATGCATCATCAATAATATTCATGCACTTAAAAAAAAAAAAAAAAACTAGATAAGAAATGTTTATTTGTTATATTATCATTACCTATATCTAATGATGTTGATAATATGCATAATTTTCTTAATATTTGTGCATTAGAGATAAAATGCTTAAAAATAATATATGTGGAAATATGTAATTATTGCAATCATACTTATAACTAAAATGTCCCAAGTATATTCTTGGGAATATTTCTTCACTCTGTTGGCATTCGACGCCTTATATTTGACATATTTAGATAACTTATGTATAAGACTAGTTGGTGGTGCACTCGGGGTGTGCCAGTAGTTCTGTAACTTCTTCCCACTTGGTATTGTATTTTTTTTATACATATTGTATTTATCATGGTTTGTATAATTCTCATATGGATGATCATCATGTTTGGAATTGTATCTTTGCATATTAATCTTATATTTTTGGGTTTTGATATCTCTACATTACTTTGGATCCGCTAAGTTGAAATGTCTTACTCTGATTATTTGTGTATGGAATTAATGTAAACCTGAATGAGAATACAAATGCGTTTTTCTTAAGCACATACTTGTGAACTCGGGACCAGAGTCTCCGTACTCAGGTGTCAAATTTTAACGTGTGACAATTGTCCACTAAGTCTATGGTATGTAATTACCTCCCACTAGACAAAGATTCAAGTCTACAAAACACCTTTTTTATGGATGCTAGGTTTGATGCTCATGTATCTTTTATTTTATTTTTAAATAGTAGGGGATTAATAGTTTTGGTTATTGTTTTAAAAAACTAAGAGAGAGAGTATGGAGAAAAGTTCACTTTTTATCTTTGAAAAAGTTGCTTGTGAGAATAGTCTCATATTGAATAGGAATGATGCTTTTTCCCCCCCTTTATATTAGAGTTTATGTGGATAGCTTCTTGGGTATGATATGCCAAAGACCACACACGCACACGCGCTCTAGCCCATCACACCATGCCGGGCCGGGTTCAATCTTGTATACATGATAAATTTTATTTTTGCCCTTTTGTTTTGAGCTTTTGACTGAGTTTTGTGGGTGCTAGACATACATTACGACAACGGTGTAGTAATTATTCATTGTAACGTTGGCAACCACCTCAGCCCTAGGTAGCTGCCATGTGAGCATGGGATGTTACTATATAATCTCTCTTAGCGAGAGAAAACCTAAGTGATTAAAACAGCAAGAAACTCTAACCCTAACAACAAGTTTTCTTCTCTGTGTTCTTTAAGAAACCTAATTATCTCTATTGTTTTTATTTTAATTATCATTATTTTTTTTTTTTTTTGTCATTGTATATTGAGCATCAAACTGTTGTGATGTTGGAATTAGTTATTTTATCCGATCAATGGTTGTATCACTAAGGCGATCGTGACAGAGAGTCTGGATTAATCTTTTACTTCTAGAATGAGGCTTGAATTATCATCAGAAGAGCGACCTACTTCCACATCTCCTTTGATTCTTCATTTTTCTTATCCTTTTTATTTTGATGAGGAATCAGTGGATACATTTTCACTTGTTATTTCCATGTTAAATCTTAATTCGGTTTTTACTTTTTATTACATTGATTGTTGCTATTATGGGTACTTGAACAACATGGTAAATTAATGAAATAGCACCATGTCACTGCCTATCCACTCCCCACTTTGTTATGCCGCTGAGCATCCCTCATTTCACTGCGAGTTGTTTAGCACAAAGAACCAATTAGGATTTAGGAATCTATAGTAGGCCACTTTCTTCTTATTTTTCAATAAGTCTCCAGAATGGGACATGATGTGGACCCCACCCCTTGATTGGTTCACATAGGTGATGGGACACTCATATCCAATTGAACACTCTTCCCAACGAACCTTGTCAGCTACAATTTCATAAGATAAGAGAAGAACATCCAGTCGCCAAAGGCTTTTGATAAAGAGATATCACTATAAGACTCCATCAGGTGAGCCACACATGATCATCGGTTTAGATCAGACCGTTGGATTATTCAGATTGAGCGATTTAGCGGGCCTCACACAGTGGTGATCAATGATCATTGTAAATAGGTTTGGAGCGGGACACTTGAACCATGGTCCCTGTACACGACTATTAAGCCGGATATGGAAACTTACGGTGTGGAGACCCTAGAGGTGAGAAGTATGTTGGGTAAGCTTCTAGCCCTCTTTCCTATATATACATGCATTAGTCCCCTCACCAACACAAGCGAGAAAACCCTAGTCTCATTGAAGGTTCTCTAAGGGTGTGAGGCGCAGAAGATCTAGATTCCTATCGGCAACATCAAGGCATCGGGATGTCTTCCCAATCAAGTATGCCTTAAGAATTAAGATTATTATGTTGAATCTCTTTCATTGATGCATAAACGATCCGTCAATTCCGCAATACAGATCCATCAAGCACGTCTAGTTGCCAAGGGTTTCAATAAAGAGCAAGGCATGATCAATGAGATCTTGAGCCCCTTTAAAAGCTTTGCCAAGGATTTTAATAAAGAGATGGGCCTTTCTTTTGATGATCAACAAGACTTTCAGCCCCGTTAAAAGCGAAACCCACAACCATCTGCATGGTTCTCACTCTTATTCATCAGCTGGGTATTAAAATGCCTTATTAAAATGCCTTTTTACAGGGTGTTTTGAGGAAGTGTATATGATACGCAGCAAGACCCAAGCACATCTTAGCTTTCAATGTGCTAAGGTGTTTTGAGAGAGAGGGTTTCGCTTTAAAAATGCCGAAATCCTCTCTCTCTCTCTCTCTCTCTCAAATGGTAAAGAAGGTTTGGAGCAATGGTCCACAAAGCATACAGATTAATGGTTACAAATACCAGATGGATATAGCATTTGCGCATTAGAATGCCTATTGATCCATATAGTCAATATGCTTGAGATGCGCCTCCAGAAGTATCATGTGAATGGTAAGATACTAAGCATCATACAATGCTCCTAATGTCTATGGTTGGCATTGTTTATACAAGTGAGGCTCATGGTTCAGTCACACATACTGTTAGTAGGACGGTCTCCACTTGAAGTCTGATTCACCAAAATTCTCAACAGGAAAATCCTAACCATTCAAATGTTGACAAGAAAATAGAGGGTTAACAAAGAAAACACACCCACACATTCAGAGGGAAGGAGGGAGGGAGGGAGATCTACACTTCAGTAAGTCCAACATCAATGGCTGGTATCTTCCAATATGGGGGTATTTTTAGTGCACATCCAATCCAGAAGGAGGATTTCTGTATCAAATATCGACACCAAGAACAGCAGATAAGTCTACTCGTAATCTCTCTTCGTGAGATCATCTTTCCGAGAGCTGCGTGAATATATTATTACAGGAATATGGCTCAGCCTACTACTTTCCAACCACAGCTCCCACAAGAGAAACTCCATCCCTAGGATGCTTTTGGTAGTGCATCACATGGACCATGTCTCCAAACTAAAACCGGATTGATGGGGGGCCATTGATTACAGTGGGACCCACTATCCTGCGATCAAAAGAAGCATGTAAGAAAGGCTCAATCGCACACATCTCATCATGTTACATATATCCTAGTATTTGTGTGGGGAAAGCCTTAGACGTGTACAGGGGTTTTGGGAAGGATTCCGATTTTCTTCCCTATTTAGCCGGTGTCTTGAGCCTTCCCCATCTCAACAAGCGATCAAGGGTTCTTCAATCCCCTTTTTTCCACACTGCCCTTAACACCAGGTGCATTTAAGTAGGCATGACTATGAGAGCCCCACCAGCCATGAGATATTGAAACAACCAAAAACTACCTTAAAGCCGACAGATGAGTTGTAACTAACAGCCTTAATAACTGACATGGTTCAATTGCAACAGACATTCTCTACCACTAGAAGCAATGGGTTAAATAAAAATCATGACCTGACACTGACGGATTTCACTTTGGCGTACCGTTCTTCGAGTTCAAACCACGACTCCAAGCCAACCAGCTTATTGAACTCCTCGAACGTGGCCAGCTTGTGAAGCTGATCTCTGGTGCTTCCATTCTCCTTCAATGTCTTCAGAATGTCGATCATCGCACGGGCTGATGCATAGAGGGTCGTTAGTGGGTGAACGATGAGATGGAAGCCAATCTCTTTCAGCTCCTGCAGCGTGTGCAATGGTGTAACCCCACCTTCAAGCATGTTACAGACCCGGTAGCCACGAGTCTGATGCGCGATTTCCTGGAGCTCATTATCGTCCCTCGGTGCCTCCACAAAGCAAGCATCAGCCCCAGCCTGCACGTTTGTTTCCAGCATAGAGATCATCAATTCTCACACAGAGATCATCAATTTTCACAGAGAGAGAGAGAGAGAGAGAGAGAGAGAGAGAGAGAGAGAGCAAAAATTCCGCTCAATCTTTTTGGGTTTGTAACCTTATATCACATGGGCCAGTGATGCTATTCGTTAAAGGCTTGCAATGTCTCCCAGATGTGGACCAGAGCTTGAGTCTACTGCAATGAATGAAAATGGGATGATAACGAGTCCGACTGAGTATCACTGCATTATCACTTTCGGTGTATTTTGCAGGCTGAGGTGTTTAATACATCCCACCATCCACATTTTACTAGATGGTGCCAAATAGCTGCCCTTCTGCCATCCTCATTCTGAGGTACATCCAAACAGGCCCTTAGCCATTACCCAAAAGTCTGTCAAGCCAGTGAAATTCTGCCTTTTCTTATGCACCCCTCTGTGTGAGGTGCTGGAAGAAAAGAATTTAACAGGTCTGAGGGCCTGTTCATATATTGGTACACTATAATTTTGGACATGCTTGGGAGTAATGAATCCCAACATTCCTATTTAATTTCATGTAGTACATGCATAGAACTGAGTACATCATAATCTCTTATGTTTGTTTGGACGTTGACTGTTTCCGATGAATTAGGATGATTGATCGTTTGAGAGGTTTGTAATTTAAAAATCTGCTGGGGCTGCCACAATGACTCATGGTTCAGTGGCGTACATGTACAACACATGCATAGATGTGTTTTGTACTCCAACCACCAGACGTGATAATCATGTAATTCATCAGGCCCTGACATCCAAATATGGACCCCACTGGTGGATATATACAGGGCTGATCCATGTGTTTTTACATCCATCCTTCGCAAGAAAGGATTAGAGGATCGTACCATAGGTTATTGTTTTTCAAAGTTGTATGTGTATTGTCTGAGTGAGATGGGTATTCGTTACGGTATGGAGTAGCATGCATTTGGGTACAAATACTGTGACCAGGTGTGGAGATGGGTCAACAACAATACATGTTGACCTATGGCAGTCAAACTGAAGGCAGGACAAATATGTGCCGAAAAGCAATCCAATTTCAAATGTTGCAATGTCTGTGCCAGAGCATACTTAGCAGAGGTACCGATTTTTTTTTTTCCTAGCTGATTTGACATTTACAGCTGTCCATCTGAACGTCTGAATTGGTATTAATCCTTACAAATGACAGGGCATAGGAGATTATCAAACAATGTACCCATCACATATTTACCACTGATGGCGTCAGACAGGTAATGTAATTTACAATCATTATGATTTTACTTTTCATTATTGGCATAATTTAGGAAACAAACAGCCCCTAAGATTTACTCCTTTATTCTTCTATTTTATTACTAATATTTTAAATATTAAATATATATTAATCTAGCAACAGAATAAGGTTTGATGAGCCACATGCATGTAAGGGAGCCTGTTTACACACCACGCTTGTGTCAAAGAGGCACATGTGTGTGCAACCTAATCCATCCACCGGGAGGTCCCGACCATGTAAATGCCCTTATTTGACCTGGATAGAACTCGAAACTAAGGTCCAAAGACCCAATGAGTACCTGGACTGGATTGGATCTAGGTCCAGGTCCCAAAGAATGAAGCCTAGACCCGGCAAGTCCTGAACCCAATCAAGTTGGCTATGGGTGCTCTAGGACTAGGACCCAATCCGAACCTGACCCTCTGACAGCCCTGGTTTCTGCAGCAGATAGACACATAAACGTACTTAATGACATCGGCAACGCCTGCGCTATACTACATAAGTTTGAGATGATTAGTGACTCAATCACGCTTCTCAGTCTATTAACTTGGTTTTAGTCATCAAACTCAGTCAGCAAAAATATACTTTTAAAAGCTTCTTCTAGAGTTTTTCCAATCCAAGATGCAGGCAGGACAAGGATTTGAGTAGAAATGGATTTTTTGAAATGTATTCTGTATCCAAGGACACCAACTGCCACACTAACCTCTCTTCCCTTAATCCCTATAAAGGACAGCCGAATCCTCACTCATTGTAGGCTTTCCCTTAGTTCATTTTGTTGGAATTATCCAGCTTGGCATTCGTTTCCTTAACTACGACAACATGATCTAGAAAAATGCAGTAAAGCACACGACCACCTCTAACAAACCCATTCGTCTAGTTTTCCCACCTTTTACCTTCACCCGGTGGTGATATTAAAAAGATAGCAACCAAGTCTACTAATAGGATGAGAATCATTTACCAGGCACAATTCTGGAATTTAGGCAAAGGCAATAGTGGAAATTTTTATGACCATCACATGCCGATGAAACTTGAGGGAATTTTTTTAATTATTATTGTTTTAAAAGACAGCCATCCAACCAACTACTACATGGTTCAAGTCCATATCTCAATGGTAGAAGCATGTTTCAAAAGTGAGGTGTTTGAGTTCAATCCCAACTTACCCAGCTGCATAGAGCAAATTGTTTGGCATTTAGAGGCAACAAAAGCAGAGGATAAAGATTGCAGATATGATCATGTTGATAGGGATGTATGAGAAGACTTGGAAGATCCAAGAATCAGGCCAGGCAAGGCAAACCAACCTACAAGCTGATAGGAGATAAAACGATGTAGAGCCAAGTGTATAGCTCACCTGTGTGCAAAAAAATCAGAGAAGGGACCACTGTTTGCTAAGAAAATTGGTGTAGGAGCCACTGAGTAGACCCGAAAGGAGAACAAGGGGAAGACCTAAAAGGACTCAGATAGAAGTGGTGAGAAGAGATATGAGAGGTTTGTTAATTTATAGTGGGATGGGCCTTTGGATAGGAATGATTGTCGAAACAAGATATGTAAATCTGACCCCAAATAGCTAGGACAAGACTATGATGAGGATGGCGGTGATGCCGATGACAGTGGAGAAACAATACCGGTATGTTTACATTCCTAGGAAGCTCTAGAATGCATTGCACGCTGGCCAAAGCTTCATATTTATGCGTGTGTGCGCGCATGTGTGCGTATACATATATATTCAAGTATAGATAGATAGATAAAGGGTTTTAACAACTTCCCCAATGCTTTGAAGTGTTGAGTGTCCAATCATTGATCTGGGATGTTCATTCATTCATACAATTGGGAGCAAGCAATGGTGAAAAAATCATGCCAATTGGATGATCATAACCCTTTAAACTGGGCCAGCTTGTTACAATCGTCCACTTTTAGGAGCCATAAATCACACAATTAGAACCATCACAATCAACTACTTTGGAATCATAGGCAACAAAAAGTTGGATCTATTGAATGGATGTTACAAGATGATGTTTGAATCTATTTTATTTCTCCACCAAATCTTGGCCGTCCATTTTCCATTTTCTACTCTATCAATTGTATGTTTAGGATTGTCCAATCAGAATGGATGTTACAAGATGATGTTTGAATCTATTTTGTTTCTCCACCAAATCTTGGCCGTCCATTTTCTACGCTATTAATCGTATGTTTAGGATCATCCAATCAGCATGATTTCTTTCACCATTGCTTGTTCCCAATTGTATGACTAAATGAATGGCCTAGATCAGTGATTGGACACTCCACATGTCAGTTAAAGCACAAGGGACGTTGCTAATGTCTCACACACATATTCATAGGATAAGTGTAGCTGGGCAGTTAAGGATAGCTATAAGACCAGCCAAGCTTTATGGGACAGAATGTTGGAGTGTTTAAGGAACAACATGTTCATGGGATGAGTGTCACATAGTTACATATGTACATATTCACATGATGAGTGTAACTGGCCAATTAAGGATAGGAATAAGACCAGCCATACATCATAGGACAGAATGTTGGGCAATTGAGGAACAACAACAGGTTCATAGCATGTATAGCTGAAATAAGGATGTTGAGATGGATGAGAAGCAAGATGAGGAAGATAGAATTAGAAATGAATGCATTCGAGGGAACTTTGGAGTAGCACCAATAGGTAATAAAACGAGGAAAACTAGACTTACATGGTTTGGTCATGTGCAACGGAGAACTTCCAGGGTTAGGAGTGAGTTGGTACAAGTTGAAGGCTCTAAAGGGGCAAACAGAAGGCCCAAAAGGACATGGGTAACTTGGCCCTTGATAGACCTGAAGAAAAGACCTGAAGACCCAGGGTCTAACTTGGCCCTTGATAGAGTAGAATGGTGGAAAGGATCCACTTAGCTTATCCCAATTAGTTGGGATAAGGATCAGAAGATTATGTCATACATACATAACGTAGAGTCCAATAGTGAATCCAGTAATAACCAATATTTCCAACAAGATTACATCCATTTTGGTGAACCTACATGATATGGCTGGTGCCAGTTTCAAGAAAACTTTCAACATTCCTTTTGTTTTGCAAATAGGTGAAGTCGTACCTTTTAAAGATTTTGGGCAAAAGCATACTTCTTCCAAAATGTACTTGTTGCTACATATTTCATGATGATTTATCATAAAATAGAATAGTATTGTCAGGTCCTTAAGTTTGCTAGCTGTTACTCTAGTAAAGTGAAAAGCAAACAGAAATTAGCATCAAGTAATTGTGAGTGGTAATGACATTGATTGCATGCTCTTAAAAAGTGATACTTCTGCCACACAAGAGCTTCAAGGAGTAAGTTCAGGCATAGTTATAGCATTCAAAAATATCACATCTTATCTTGTGTTATGAACTAGGATGAATTAGTGAATCTAAAGTTCAAATGACTTCATATAGTGGTTGGTGTTTGTAATATCCTATCAAGGGCTCAATGTGATACCTCCATGTAGAGGTTAGCCCGTGAAATGGCATCTGATAGCCCTGTTTTAGCAGATGTTGCGCGAGCATCAGTCCGAGCTACAAGGAAGAAGTCAGAATCCCCAATGGCATCTCTTGCAGAAGCTATCTTGGCAGCATGCTCCTCAGCAGCTATCACCTGGAAAAAATAGAAAAAATAACAACGGAGATAATAATAAAATAATAATAACATTGACAAAATACTTATGGAGATCTGAAATCAATCACCACACAAGAACGTATATGGACACATACTGTGTGAGCATGCATAGCCACACACCCATAGATGTGTCTACGGTACCAGTAAACTAAACTTGAATGTTAATGTATTCATGAATGAATTTGTAGCATTCTGTTATAAGAACTTCTCTTGCAACATATAACACCCAAAGTTCAACTGACCAATTACAATGGAAAAGACAAAAAGTACTAAGCACAAAGTACCTGTTTGCCATGCATATGGCCTGGTCAAATGCACATAAAAGCACCAGTGAAAATTTGTCAGCATCATGCAGTCCAAAAGAAAGAAGTATGAAATAAAAGAAACCATTACTTTTTCCTGCCAATATCCTTAGAAGCGAAATACATTAAATGGGAGACGTTAGAGATGAGGTGCTCTCTTACCACACTTCTTTGGCCATGCTTGATCCTGTAATAGAAGAAAAATATTGACGTAAAGAATTATTGCTACAGGACTTCATGATTTTTAATAATGAGGATTTAAAATATACTAGTGCCAAGTTCAAAAAAAAGAAAAAAGAAAGAAAGAAAAAAAGAACCCAATGTCTCAAATCACCTATGATTTACATTGTACCTCGAGAAAGCAACCAGCAGCACCTGCTGCAATCAAATCTCGGACAGTCCTCTGAACATTGAGAGCGTTGCCACCGCCAGTATCTAGCAAACATTAAAGAGAAACAATTGATTTAAATACATTGCAGAAAGTCTGAAATTGAGTTTTTTTAAAATAAACATAATAAAGAAAAGACCTTGAACTTAAGCAAAAGAAACCTCACATTAACACATGCAACATCTTGTCTTAGACCAAAACAAGAAAAACATAATATAACTTCTGTTGGCATTAACTGACAACAGTAGAAGCAGGACAATTCTAGATGCAAAGAATCAATATGTTTTGCATCTTGACACGTATGATTATCCACAAAAGGAAAAGAGAGAAGCCCACATGATTACTTGAAACTTGAGTAAGCATATGAAAGTAATGGATTTCGTAACTTAAACTTACTGGGCACTGTTAAAAATCACTGTCGCAGATTTCGGGGAACTATGCTGGTGGGGCACCAGGCATAAAACTATTACCAGATCCTTGAACTAAAGATCTATGAAAGCTATTAAACTAAAATGAAACAGCCAAGGATAGAAGTATCCTCTTTTTTCTTCTGAAAGGAAATTAAGATTTTATTAAAGCAAAAGACAAAACAAGACAGACACCAGAGCAACAGCTCAAGGGAGAATATAATGAGGAACCATCAATCCCTTTCGAAGGCAGGCATAAAGTTGTTTAAACCAATGGTCCAATTAACAAACCCTTCTTTAGCCTAATGGAAGATCTAATCATACATTTCAGCTTTGTTGCAGAATTTCCTCTTTTCGCTTCCCTTCCAAATAGGCCAAAGCTCAGCTAACAGCGTAAGAGGCCACAAGATTTTTCTCCTCATTCCAAGCAGCCCCATCACACATGCCAGGTCTAGAGAAAGACCAAGATCATCCCATGCATTGCTCACACCATCCCAAAAAACGTCAACATACCTCCACCAAACAGCTCTTGAAATTCTCAATGCATAAACAAATGGTGTACTGATTCCTCATTCCAAAAGCAAAGAATACAAATGTTTGTGATGATAATCATTCTACTCCTCATATGGTCAATGGCAAGGTATTCAATAATGGTAATGATGGTCATGTCAGTCATTACAATACAGTCTGTAATGGCCTTTACGGTCCCCATAACACCCATTACGGCTCTGTAATAGTCAGACTTTTTAAGAAAGTGTATTGGCTCCGTATCGGACTGTTATAAGCCTGTTACAGGCCTCCTTTTTTTTTTTCTTTCTTTCAAAATGGGCATTAAACAATGGGTCCCATTGTTACCATTATGTAATGGCCATTAAGGGAGTCATGTAACTGTTTGTGAATACCATGGTCAATGGTAAGCATCTTAGACTTCCCAACAAGCCAGCCAAAGACAATACCCACTACTCAGATAACCCAAATCAAATCTATCTGGGCCCCCTATCCTTCCTTCTACAATCCTCTGAAAGTAGTAGATAGAACAAATCTACTGAGAAAGTCCCCACCCTCTCAAGGTTCCGCATCCATACATCACTTTCTCTTAACGATGGTTTCCATCTGTTTCTGAAGCCCATGAGGATAAGAAGTTCCTCAATCTCATCTTCATAAAGATCCCTTCAAAATGCCAGCAGCCACAACACCCGTGAAGCGATTAAAACCACCGTCAACCACTTGATGCAACTAAAACCACTGCCCAAGCAACATGCCACCACAATCAAAGCACAAATTGATTCCAATGGCACACGGAATATGTAAGGATCGTGTGCAATAAATAAAAAGAAGCCAAAGAAGAAAAACCCAACCACAAACCACACAAGAACACAAGATATAAGTGGTTAGCACTAGGAGTACATCCATGAGCAATCCGGCAAAGAAAAATCCACTACAGCAAGGAGAGATTACAAAGAATAAGGAATTGAGTACCTTCTTCAAGAATACAACAAAACCCTCTTGAATCCAAGCTTAAAAGAAAAACCATCTACTATTGCAATGCTAGTTATAGATCTTCTCACTGTGGACACTTTGAGAAGAAAACCTTGGAGCACCTCTTGGAAAGCCTTGGAGCCTTGAATCTAGCCTTTACGAAGAAAACCCCTTTCTTGAAACCCTCTTGTGTAAGAAAGAAACCCCTATCCAAAATTTGCAACTCTACCTTAGCCGCACATAACTTGCTCTAAAAGCCACCCTTTCATGAGGGAAATGTCAAATATACCCCTCCAATGGTCCACTGACAATTGAGCCTTGTTAGCTTATGTGAAACATGGGTCGTATGGGCTCAAAAAAGTGGCTAAACCCATAGTGATTTTTTTTAAAAAAAAAAATTAAGGTAATATTTTTATTGAAAGAACAACAACAAAACACAAACCGAACAAAAATAGAAAAAACGAAGCAACAGGGGAAAGCGAAAGCAACAGAGAACATAAAAACACCCAAACAGAGAAAGGGCTACTCCTCATTAGCTTGACACCAAAAAATAATTTTTTTAAAAAAAAGACAAAAAACTAGGGGGCCCAGTCTCTAAAATGGGCTAGCATTCCAGAGAACACCCCTGCCGCTAAGCTTGAAATATTCTTGAAGCATCTATTGTTGCACTCAACCCAAATGGTCCAGAAAACTGCTAGGAGGATTGCCCTCCATTTTCTTTTACCTAGGGCTCCACCAGAATCTACATGCCACCTAGAAAGAAGATCATCTATCGAGTTAGGCATAACCCAAGAAACCCTTGCTAGTCTGAGGACGCTCCACCAGATATCGGACGAGGAGTAGTGTAATAGAAGATGGTCCACTGATTCTTCAACTTGATAGCAAAATCACTTCCTTGCCTTGCCAATCACCATCATTACCTTGGCTTGAAGCCTAGAGAAGTCAAGCTCCAATCTAACTCATCTATTTGAACGATCTTTGTAAGCATGTCCGCTACATTATCTTCCATTCCTACCTTCAACAAATGAATTTGGTCATCTTTAATGACTTGACGAATGAAATGGTGTTGAATTGCAATATACTTGCTTCTCTTGTGATTAACTAGGTTCTTCGCCAAATAAATGATGCTCATATTGTCACAAAACAAATCCATAGGTTTATAAACAAAACATTTCTCTCCCAAAAATCCTTAAAGCCAAACCGCCTCCTTACAAGCTTTCGTTGCTGCCATGTACTCGGCATCCGTAGTTGACAATGCTACCTTTCCTCAAAGCTTTGACATCAAACTTATAGGACCATTTGCAAAACAAAATACATATCCCGCAGTCAATCTTCAGTTATCAAGATCACTGGAAATCGGCGCCCACGCTTTTATCATTGTTTTTGAGGTGTATAGGCTGATTTGGATTGAAGATGTAGTAGACTTAGAGTCGTCAATTGCCAATTAGCTCAAAATCCTACAGTCGGCGAGAACATGCAGAATCTGTAAAAGCCAGAGAATTTTCTTTAAGTTGACTCTTAATCTACAACTCGGGATTCTGAGTAAGGGACCTCGGTTACAGAGATGAAAGGTGTTAGGCACCCTCTTTGCTCGTATGGGTGTACGGTCTATACTTCGTGTGGTAAGCTAATTTCAAGAGATAAGATGATAAGATGCGAAGTATTAAAATGAGACTAGGCAAACCTGAATTTCTGATGTGGTAGGGTCCAGAATTCCAGCAAGCCACAGAGCATATATTCAGAGAATGTCTAGAAAGAGGTTTAAGAAGAGATGCGATGATGATAGAATGTTATGTAGGAGGACTAGGCTACCATGAATTTCGGATGCAACATGATCCAGAGTTCTGGCAAGTCACGGAGCATACATTCAATGACAACCTAGAGAAGCAAGGAGGTTGAGAAGGAAAGTAATGATGCGATTGACGAATTATGAATGCAAGTGATGATGGCACGATCTTTGGCTTGCACTTGAATGTGGCTTGGATAAAGTATGTATGTTATGGTTTGGAATGGTTGACATAAGTGGGTGTAGGAGGCTAAGAGAGGGTTGGAGAAGGCTAACGGGGATTGAAGAAAATGGGAGCTTGAGAACTCAAGCACTCTCTCTTACTCTCACTCACTTACTCTCTCTCCCTCTCTCACTCTCCTTCTCTTGGTGAGAGTTGCTTGGTGTAGAATGAAGAGAGGATGGGGGTACTCATAGCCCCATTGCTGGTTTTCAGGTAATTGTTAGGACTATGAAGGGTAAAAGTTGGGTGGAGGCTTATGGTAGGTTGAAGGGTAGGAGGTGTCCCATGGCATACTCCCATAGGTTGATAAGGTTGGTAAAATAGTAAATGGGTGGAAGTCCAGGGGTAAAGTGGGTCCCAGCACAGTTGTCTCTCCAGGGGAGCAACAACTGTAGCTCAAGGCACATTTTCCAAGAGGAGGCGGTAATCGAATTACCTCCGTTTACTGTTCATCTCTATAATTTAGCCAACTGACTCGTTTGTGCCTCAAGAGTGGCTTAAGGCTTGGACTTAAGGCTTTGGCTTGGAAATGGCTTGGGTATGACTTGGCTTAAGAAATGGCTTGACTTAAGTAATGTCTTGGGTATGGCTAAGGCTTGAGAATGGCTTTTTGCTTAGAAATGGCTTGTGGTGTGGTTTTGGCTTGGGAATGGCTAAGGTATAGCTAGGGTTAGGGTCATGGCTCTTAGGGACCATCCATGCTTTATCAAGTTGCTAACCTGGGTGGGGTGTTTACACATCTTAAATAGAGCTCTAACAACCGTAACAAAAAGGAATAGGATTAAGGGGGGGGCCTAGCGCGTTATGCCTCTTCTTCCTCTAATAGCAACTCTATACACATCTCTAAGGTATTTGATCTCCTAATAGAGAAATCTAAAGATTGACACCCCACATGAACTCCAACCATGCCAAGACCTCTTCAATTGAGACATTATGCCTGCCTACCATTGTCACTAGACTCCTAGCAAGCTTCTTTTGCATCTCTTTTATAACCAATGAGCCTACCTTGACCTCTTTTGTGCCTTTTAGCTCTTCCCCGTGTAAATTTGTCGCTTCTCCTTCCCCTCTTCCTTTCCTAATAGCTTCAATCTCGTTAGCCCACAAAAAAGATGTGTAACCAACCAGCCACCCATAGAATTCAAGGTGGCCCAGGACATGTTGAACTTCAGTATAGGGTTCTAAATGGGTCAGCAAACCCATTGGGGTACCCAAACCCGACCCATTTAGACCCGACCTAGACATGACCCATTTGTTAAGTGGTACGGATCTAGGTCTAAGAACACAGGCCCAATTGCTAAACGGGGTTGGATTTGGTTACTTTTATGTTAGGCCCGACCTGAACCCATTTAGTAAATGGGCGGGCCTGGTCTATCTTGCAAGGGACCCATCCAAACCCGGACTTGTCCAAACCCGGTATAAATACTTGCATACCTTGACAAGTAACATGGGAAAACGAGAAATCCACCCCATGGTCGGCTAAGAATACGGGGCACCATAGAATATAAATCAACACACCGAAGATGGTGGGATTAATGAATTAGGATGTATGTGGATTGCATGTGAAAGGCTTTTGCAGGAAGTTCCTGCACTGGGATGTTAAGTGGGGCCCGCCATGATGCTTGTAAGAAATCTGCCCCGTCCATCCATTTTGCTAACTCAGTTTAGGACATGAGACCAAAAATGAGGCAAATCATTTCGATCTTTACCTGCGTCATTATTTGCATTTTTTTTATTATGAGAAGTTGCTAAATTTAATTTTTTATTATTAATTGACATTTATTAATTTTGATATAAAATCAAGGTGATCAAGACCTGACCAAACTCTTTAGACCCGTTATAAGTAGGTCTGGTTCAGGGTCTGGATATCCCTTAACCAGACTGGTTAGACCTGACCCATTTATAAATGGGTTTGGGTGGATCTCCCTCTACCAGATCCATACCCGTTTAGTAAATGGGCGGGTGTGGTTTTGGCTAAACCTGCCCCCAACCCGACCATTTACAGCACTACTTGAGTAGCAAGCTGTTCCATAAACTACTAGCGAATGTGCAGTGAAGAAATACATGATTGATCGTCTCTAGATTGGCCATGCAAATGATGCATCCATTTGGAAGCATTCGTCTTTGAAGGTTATCCACTATCAGTAGTCAATAACCTCTCCCTTCCAACAAGCGACGCAAAAGCTGCTACTTTCGGTGGATCTCCATAAGTCTGAACATGCATAGTGGGTTTGATGACCTCATCCGTTCCATTGTCGTGTAACAATTTATAGAATGACCACACATACAAACAACCAGATCCATAGAGAGCTGAAGGTACAGTTGCATTTTTCATCATTATTTGGATCTAGAAACAAGCTATTGATGGATATCTCCTCTTAGCTTCTATGTATTCAGAAATAGGTTGGTGTTGAAATGAGAATTTAAAGCTTCTTATGGTAGTGTTGTATAAACTACGAATTGTTTTCATTGTTGAATGAAATGGTGGTGAAAAACGGTTATCATAGTGTGGCCCTCCTAAATAGAGGTACCAAGGGGCTAGCAGCCTGGTTCTCTAGGGAATGTGGTAATTAAGAATTATGTTTGGATTTGTTATTAGTATTTTTAATTTCTTTAATGCTTATATTAAGTTGCTACTCCACATTACGGGCATCTCAAATATGTGGGCTCACTTTTGTGACCAAGCTGATGATTGGTTTAGCCTAAGAATCAACTCAAAGATTCATTTAAATGGGTTCCACCCAATGGTGTATTTTCTGCCAAGGTTTCTTATGTGATTATAAGATTTTGTAATGATTCTATACTCCAAGCTCTGCCTGACATGAATACACAACATCTTACTTGTATGTGACTTACAGGTTGCTCAAAAACTACTAACCAGCTTACATCCAAACAAGCAGCATGTAAGGGCCTGTTTAGATGCCTGTAAGTTTTTAAGTTGTAAGTGACTTATAAGTACGTGACTCACAGTTGAAGGTCACTTACAGGTTATTTTGTTTGGATGTAAGCTGTAAGTCACTTACAGGTAAATTGGTTTTTGTGTTTGGGTAGCCTGTAAGTTACTTACAAGTAAGAAGTTATATATTTACAGCCAAGCAGAGCTTGGAGTAGGGAATCATTTCAAGATGTTATAATCACATAAAAAATCCTGACACCAAATATATCATTCTCTTAAGCCTGCCAAGAGGAATATTTAAGCCAATTCTTATGCTATTCCATGGTGGGCCATTTTTGATATTTTACTTGTACAAGGTGTAGTGCATTAAAATAATTAAATAAAAAATTTAAAAATAAATAAAAATGGTCCACGTCAATAGACCAGACTGTGGGGAGCTTTAATGGTGGACATTCAATCACCACTGTTTCTTATGGTGTGACCCACCGAAGATTTGGATATACTTCATGTTTGGGCTTGGGCCCTAAAATGAGCTGGCAAAACTGATGGATGGCATAGATATACCAAAATAAAACACAAATTACGGTGGGCCCCACTGTCACATCCTAATTGAATCCATCAATTCCAACAAAAGAAAAAAAAAACCGCAACCCTAATTGCGTGCAAAGAAGGAGAGAGGGGAAGAGAGATGGGCGCATAGCAACACTAATTGCAGAGACGGAGAGAGGGAGGCGCACAAGGCCATTGCAGAGAGAGAGAGAGAGAGAGAGAGAGAGAGAGAGAGCTAGCTTAGTGGAGCTTCTTCAATGGCTAGAGCTTTTCGGTAATGGAGGTGCGTTTTCCCTCTCTTCCCCTTGTTTAAAAAATCAGACCATTGGCCTGTAAGTCACTTATAGGGAAGTGACCTCCAGCCCCTTGAAGTTTCTTGGCAGTTTTTCCTGTAAGTGACTTACAAGTTGTAAGTGAGTTACAGATGAATTTCTTCCCCCAAATAGCACCTGTTAGTGACTTTCCTATAAGTCACTTCCCACGAACCCAACTTACAGGCAACCAAATAGGCCCTAAGTGACTTTCACTTGAAAGTTCACTTACAACTTAAAAACTTACAGGCATCAAACGATCACCTGTTTGGATGCCTATAAGTCACTTACAGGTGAAAGTCACTTACAGATAACCTGTTTGAATATAAGTTGTAAGTCACTTACAGGTAAGTTAGTTTTTCTGTTGGGTAACCTATAAGTTACTTACAGGTGAAAAGTTGTATATTCACACTGAGCAGAGCTTCAATTAGGGAATTGTTCCAAAGTGTTATGATCATATCAGAATGAATAATATCAAATATATCATTTTATTAAGCCCATCAAGAGGAATATTTGAGCTAATTTTTTATATAATATGAAGCAATAACTCAATTTAAACATTGGGATTAAATTTAAAAACATTAATAGCAAATATAATAATTAAAGTATATTAACAATGTCTTCTTTAAAAATTAAAAGTACATTTTTTCATTTAAATGTAGACGTTGAACCGTATATTTAAGCATATCTAAAGCTAAAGTAGACCATACCACGGGAAAAAGTGAGAATACTGATTTCAACCGTTGAAACCTTTCTAGTGCCCATAGTGATCTTTATTTGTCATCCAACATGTTCATAAGATCACAAACACATAGATGAAGGGAAAAAAAAATAAAATCAGCTTGATCCATAACTTTTGTGGCCTCCCAGAAATTTTCAACGGAATACACTCAATTCACACTATTTCCTGCGGTGTGGTCCACTTGATCTTTGCATATAGCTAATTTTTGGGATCAGGACTTAAAATTAACTATTAAAATGGATGGACAGTGTGGATCAAATACATATATCATAGTGATCCACAGAGTTTACACATTACTTGGCACGCAATCCCTTCCAGCATTATACTCAGCCGTTGGCAAGAGTTCTTTTTTGAGAACTCATCATACGTGATTTGAGTCCAAAATCTGAACGGTCCACGTGATGCAGAACCCCATAAAACCCCCATGACCTAACTTTTACTTTAATCTAAAACATTGGTAGGCCATGACAAAAGAAAACATTTTCCTACCTTGATTTGCATCTTTCTTTTCTATGGCCCACCAGAGTTTTAAATCAGGGCAAAAATTGGTCCCTAACGGTTTCATGGGATGCTGCATCACATGTACCACACGTGTGAAAAAATGCGCACGTGCGTAAGTGAGCGTGCCGTGCCTTACAGAGTAACGTCAAACCACTCCCGTTTTCGGGGAGAAAAAAAGGGTAGATGAAACCCTACCGTTTTTGGAGGAGAAGAGACGGAAGGCGGTAATTGCAGAGAGGGAGGGGGAGAGAGATTGCAGAGAGGGAGGGGGAGAGGGATTGCAGAGAGGGAGAGCTGTCCCGACTGGTTGATGAAAGACGAGGAAATGGTGCGTTTCTCCCTCTTCCCCTCTTTTTAAAAATCCGACCGTTGAGCCTATAAGTGACTTACAGGGAAGTGACTTCTCAACCCCATCTCCCTGCAGTTTTTTGGTAGATTTGCCTGTAAGTGACTTACAGGTGATTTTTCTCCCCCAAACACCACCCGTAAGTGACTTCCCTGGAAGTCACTTCCTACTTACCCAACTTACAGGCATCCAAACAGGCCCTAAATAAATAAAAGAAAACCCTCGAAGAGAGAAACAAACCGGCATCGGCAATGATAGGGATGAGAGGAGCTGCGGCACAGACAAGGCGAGCAGTTTCCGCCATCTCCGGAGGCCTGAAAATCAACACATACATTAAAAAAGAAAAGAAAAACAAGTCATATACAAATGCAGCAAGAAGGATAATAGAAGGAATCCGGGATTTGGGGGTGTCATGCGCATAGGGGCTTACGTTAGCAAGCCGAAGTCGGGTTTGCCAAGCAGAGAGGCGGAAAGGGCGTAACCAGAGATGAAACCGGCGCTGAAACCAGACTTCTGGACGATGGCAGCTGAGAGCGCATCGTAGCAGCCGGGCATCAGGACCACGCCCTGCTCCTGTATCAACCGCTCGATGCGTGTTGGCATCTTTGCCGTTGGATAAATGGTAGCGTTTCGGGTTCTTCTCCGAAATGTCGGGCTGTTATGATACTGTAGGTTCGTTGCGGCTTTCATTGTCATCATTGCCATCGACATTTCCGAAGAGGGATTGGAAGTTTGAGGCGTTGGAACTGATTTCGTTCCGTCTCGCTTGTTGGGGAAAGAGCATTTATTCGCCTGCTTCCGCGCAAGAGTACACAGGACGCGGATTAGGTACTGACAGGTTGAGTAGCGAGACTCCGCTCCTCAATTCAGGTTACCGAGTTATGTGGGTCCCACCATGAGTTATGTGTTTTACCCCCACCGTCATCCATTTGGAGATATCATTTTAGGGCATGATCTAAAGAATGAAAAATATCCAAATCTGTAGCGGACCCTACTGTAGAAAACAGTGGAGAGAGTGACACACCACTGTAATGTTTATTTGAGATCCAACCTATTCATAAGTTAACAAAGACATTAAAAATAGGAAAAACACGTATATCAGCTTGATCGTAAACTTTTGTTGCCGTCAGAAGTTTTGAATGGTGGGCGTGTCACTCTCTAATGTTTTTCTGTGGTGGGGTTCATTGGAGATTTGAATCTGACTTATTTTTTTGGCTCATGCCCTAGAATGGTCTCCAAATTGATGGACGGTATGGATACAAAACATAAACCATACATCATGGTGGCCCGCAAAACTTGGTGACGTCACTTCAGTAGCCACTTTCGCTACTCAAACCTTTCGGTAGCTAAACCGCGTCCGATTACAAACCCGCTACACACGGGTAACTTTCGCATGCGAGCCGCCAATTCGATGATCTATGCTGATTTCGTGCTAAGCTTTTTCCAAGAAGTTGCTGCGCTTGGATGTCACATGGGCGCACTGTGTTGTTTGCGAAAAATCCATACTTGCTCGTCTTAGTGCATGCAATAAAAAATGAGGCAGATTCAAAAGACAAAGTGTAGCACTGAAACCTGTGGGCCATCTTTTCCAGCGAGTCTCTGCTACACAGAGACCTGTGGGGCCACTCCATTGTCCTTGTGAAAATCGACTCCGTCCATCAGTTTCTCCATATCGTGTTACACTAATAGCTTAAAAAATGAATTAGATCCAAAACATGAATGGGCCTGAACGCCTACCACTGAAAATGTATTGAGTCCAAAGAAGTTAGGATCAGGCATCTGGTGAGAATCACCTTATGATCGGATTTGATAGCATGATTTTAATGATGGAAATTTCCATCCCCACATTTTTCTCGTGGCCTATCTTCGTTTTTAGGCTCTCGTTCTAACGTGAGTAAGAAAAACTAATAGTCAGGGTGGACCCTAGGCTTTCATTCAATTGAAAACAGGTCAAGTAAGGCTTAATGGACAATTTTGGCAACCTTCAAATGATCCGGTGAACGACCATCGATCAATCAAGGATTCACTCAATCAATCGAAGGATTGATTGATGATATAAATTTAGTTTACCTTTCCTTACACATGAACTAGCCGGTAAAAATTTAATGACTAAAAATTTTCTTAAATGGATCAAGTCATATAAGATAGGTCGTTTTAAATCTAAAGGGGTTTAGATCTAAGATTACTAAGATACCTTATAATTTATCTGATCTTCCACTTTGATATTTTAAATCTTCACATATTTAGTTTTCAAAATCTTGTTATTGAAGCTTAACTAACTCAAGACACCTTAATTCATGTTATTGACAAAATTAAAGGAATAATAGTTTTACCAGTATAAACGGATGTTACTTAAGTTTTTTTTATTATTATTTTTAATTTTTCCCATTGATTGTATTATTCTTACATGTAAATTAATAAAATTGGTGATCAATCATATTTTTTATTTTACATATTCATTATTAATTCACTAAGAAACTCGATATACTATCTCTATTGAAAGAAAAGTCTTTAACTCAAAGATAAAATAATCTCACTATGAAAGTGAGTACTGGGGCATAAACCAAAAAATTAAAAAGATTCAAAGTAGGCTACACTATTGGAAAACATCGGTGATTGAAGGCTCATTATTAAAAACTTCTTAAAGCCCATTGTACTGTACTTTTCTTTTCTTTTTTCTTTTTTTTTTAACGGCTTATCAATCCATATTTTGGAATTTGCGTCTGACTCATTTTTCTCGTATCATAAAATCAGGCGGCAAAATGGATGCACAGCCCAGACAAAACACATACATCGTGGTGGATCGACCGAGCAACGACCAATAGCGACCAGCCACTGGCAGTGTCAGTACGCAATCCACGTCCGCCTAGCGCGGTAATCATGTTGGTTCGAAGGGCGTGACCATTCGCTGATGTGGATCTACGGTGTAGATGAAATCAACTCCGTCCATCAGGTCCTTCAAACCATTATAGCCCGAACATAACACTGATCCAAAACCCAGGTAGGCCTCACCATAGGAATAAGTATAAAATCTGGCTAAAACCCTTTAATTCATACGGCGTGGTCCACTTAGGTTTCAAAATAGCATTATATATAGAATTTACCTTCATCCCGATGAAAAGCGTCATCTTAATGGAATGGATGACATATATAAACTACGCTGGACCCCATACAAAACTAACGGTGTTGTTTCATTCTAGCAACTCTTCCTCAAAGTGAAAATGAGGCAGGGCACATGATGGACAGCGTGGATCTTATCCACGTTTTTCTCAATATGATGCTTCAGGCTAGCGGGATTTTTCGTACAACTGTCCATATTTTCTATGGATGGAATTGCCCCCAATGTGAAGTTTATGTATAGGCGCCTAAAAATCATCAGCTTGCGCGGCAGAGCAGGTCCTTTTGCCTACGAAACGTCGGAAATTAATAATATTCACACCCTGTTATTTTAAAGCATACACCTCCTTTTTTTCTTTTTTTTTTGAGATTAGCCTGTTGCTGTGCCATGCCAGCCCTCCAAACCAGAGCAGGAGAGAAGTGGCACTAGCATGCGAATAAAGAGAACGTGAATGTCAGTTCCTTTGAGATCGTTCCTTGGAGGGGCCATCATTTATAAACGAGCATTTGGTATGTGAATACGGTTGTGGTGCCCATTTAAATGTGATCATGTATAACATTATAACATGATTAGTGGTGGCTGTACTCTCTCTCTCTCTCTCTCTCTCTCATCACACGAGGAGTCGCGGTGAGCACAGTGTTTTTCACATGTGTGGAAACTAGAGAAGAGGAAATTTCTTTGAAACCAAGCAGGAGTTTTCATCCCTTGTCTATGCATGGGATTGCCTTAGGGGGCTTTTGGATCCTAAGTAACTTTAGATAAGTTACTTATGCATCGAGTAGCTTATCTTAGTTTATACCCTTTGGGTAAAGAGTATATTTATTAGTCAAAAGGTTAAAAAGCATGTTTCTTTTTTAATATTATAAGTATTTATCCCTCAAGACTGTTTGGTGCCCCTCACATTCGCCCTCCATCATGTGGAGTCAACTTTTAATATGGACCATTCATTATGTGGCCCTACCTTTGATATGGACCATTCATCATTACGGGTCTACTTTTAATGTGCATGTCCATTATTTAGGGCCTACCTTTGATGTTGGTAATCCATTGTATGGGGCCCATCTCCAATATCTATTGCCCATCATGTGGAGCCCACCTTTGATGTGGAACATCCATCATGTTGGCCCCACCTCCAATGTAGGTTGTCCATCATGTGGGGCCTGCCTTGGATATAGGCCACTCATCATTAGAGTTGATCTTTGATGTGGACCGTTCATCATGTGGGGGGCCACCTTGATGTTGATCATCCATTATGTGGGGCCCACCACTATTAATTGGACATCATGTGGAGCTCACCTTTGATGTGGATTGCCCATCATGTGGGCCCCACATTCAATGTGGGTCGCCCACCATGCAGGCCCGCCTTGGATGTGGGCCATTTATCATTAGGGGTTGACCTCCAATGTGGACGGCACATCATGTGGATCCACCTCAACGTAGGCCATCTATCGTGTGGGGCCTAGCTTCAATGTCCATTTCCCATCATGTGGAGCTTACCTTTGATGTAGACTATTCATCATGTGGGCCTCACCTTTGAAGTGGGTTGTCCATCATAGCTGTCCATTTTAGATTAGGACTATTTATCATTAGAGCTGACCTTTGATGTAAGCCATCCATTATGTGGGTCCAGATTAATATGGGTGATCCATCATGTGGAGCCCACCTTTGATGTAGACCGTCCATTGTGTGGGCCCCACCTTCAATATGGACAGTCCATCAAGTGGGGCCTCCTTTAACATGGACCATGATAGAGAGAGGTAAAAATTTTATATATATATATATATATATATATATATATATATATATATATATATATATATATATATATATATATGTATATATATATATATATATGTATATCTATATATATATATATATATATATATATATATATATATATATATATATATATAAATTTATGGGGATAAATAATTTTAAGCATACAAGTTACTTTTGCAGTTATATTTATCAAAGAAACTTAAGTTAAAAATTAATTTATTTAGTGGTATCTGAACAGGCCTTTACTGTTAGTCACCTGAATCATGATTGGATGAATTCAAATTTGAGTTAGTAGTTCATATTTATGTTTTTAAAGATCTTCTGCTTATTTGAGTGAGCCCGTTTACATTGTTTTTCAACCTTTCCAACTAATTCAATATTGCTTAGTTTGCCTAGCTAGCTAGTTTTATCATTGTATCAATTTTACTTTTCCATAATGAACCTACCTCAATAAATTCCCACATGTGGACAATTTACTTGATTTTATGTATGCTAAATGTATAATTTCAATGGTGATTGGTCAAATTATACATCATGTACTATTTTACATCTAGGGCATATTCATTTCCCCCTTTACCACAATATATACAGGTAAGAATATAATGATTACATTTTTCAAAAATTACATAGCTCAGACGTGAGGTTTGGCTATGTCGTAGTCATATTTATTTCTATTTTAAAAATTCAATGGTCCGTGATCTGAATATTATATCAAGTGAAAGTGATAATTGATGCAACATACACTAGATTAGATGATCCTAGCCATTTGAACGGAGGCCTTCAAATCTACAGCACCGAAAGAAAATAGTCAATGATGAACATTTTAAGTACTGCTGGAAAGTAAAGAAAAATGATGTTGCAGTCTAACGGTAAGTGTGTTTTTAAAAACATTATCCATCCATGGTTAGGCCCATTAGATGGAACGGTTGCTATTAATGGTCAACCCAACCATATGAAATGAAAAGATGGCTCTACAGTATTATGGTTCTTCTTCATCATCTCCTTATTTTTGAGAGCCTAACTCATCTGCCACCGATCAAGCATTGCCAACGTACAAATTTCAAGGTTTTAAACCGCATTTGATGAGATGAAAAGTACTCTTCCAAGATCAAAGAAATGTATCCATTTGCAATTAGCATTAGACAATTACCGAACTAAGCATCCAACTGAATTTACTTAATTTGAGACCCACCTGATAATATCTTTGTCGAGGCGTGTGTGTGTAAGATCGGACCACTCATCTTCCATAGCCCTTTCGGTGAGTGGGCTGTCATGGTTTTTACGTGGTTGAACTTAATGTTGCTGTCCACCGTTTAAAAGGCTTGGAATATAACACAGGTGGGGGAATGTTGGCAGTAAAAAAGAAAGCTGAGAATGCGATCATTCATACACCCCATTGCACATGACCATTGTTTTCATGATCTCTATGTGTGTTAGAAGTGATTTGGCCAATTTTACCCGTCCAATTAGTCATACTAATTAAGAGATACAATCTTCAAGAAAAAAAATAAAAATTGCAGGCTGTTTGTTAGAATAGGTATTTATATGTTTACAGCTGGATAATATTAGCACACGTCACAGCTCAGCAACTGCGGTCTCAATCAGTGGAGGTGATAAGGTTGGTGATAAGGTCTCAATCAGTGGAGGTGATAAGGTTGGTGATAAGGCCTCAATCAGTGGAGGTGATAAGGCCTTAATCAGTGGAGGTGATGAGGTTGGTGATAAGGCCTCAATCAGTAGAGATGATAAGGCCTTAATCAGTAGAGGTGATGAGGTTGATGATAAGGCCTCAATCAGTGGAAATGATAAGGCTCCAATCAGTGGAGGTGATAAGGTTGGAGATATGACCTTAATCAGTGGAGGTGATAAGGTTATAGATATGGCAGCAAATGTTATAGAGATTTATAGGCCTCAATCAATGGAGAGACGTTGAAGAATATCGGTAGCAGCAGATTTTATGGAGATTTGTATTCATGTTTTTCATGTTTAAATTCCTTGCCTCTGTAAACGCCTATAGTAGAGTATTCACGTTGTAATCAATTGAAATAAAAAAAGTGTATTTTTTTTCTTTATGGTATCAAAGCCATTGTAAACACTTGGCATCGTTACTACGTCAAAGCTTCTTTCTCTTATCTTCCGCTCTCTTCTTCCGCCATGGATACTCTATCTCTCAACGTTGGCAACTTCATTACACTCAGACTCACCTCAAATAATTATCCCTTGTGGCGTGAACAAGCCTTGGCCCTTGCAAAGAGTCAAGAATTAGTCGGCCATCTCACAAATGAAGATCCTACTCCCATTAAATACACCACACCAAATTCAAATAGTTCCACAAATGCAGAAAATTTTATTCCACAGTTAACAGATGCTTTCATAGCCTGATGAAAGTCTGATCGTCTCCTTCGTGGGTGGATCATCGGAACATTCTCAGAGGAAACTCTCAGACTCGTCGTTGGCCTCGACACAGCTCATGCCATATGGGAAGTGCTCAAGAATGTATATGCCCAAGACTCGCAAGAACGAGAACTTACACTATGGCAACAGGTAACTTATCTTCAAAAAGAAGATGACAAAACCATTACAGACCACATTCGTACCTTCAAAAGCCTATATGACAATCTAGCAACTATTAGAAAACCTATTCCATACCAAGAAAAAGTCTTCTGTCTTCTCACTAGTCTTGATCCTCAGTATGAAACTTTCACAACAACCATATTGAAGCCCCCACAACCATCATACTCTGAGTTGGTTTCTCAACTCCAAAATTTTAATCAAAAGCGCAATTGGTTTTATAGTCATACAGATGTACCGGCCTCATCTCTCACTCATCAAATGGCATTTTATGGTCAGCTGCAGCAATGATCTCAGCAAACTTCCTCAGGCTATTGTGGAACCCCACAGAAATTCACATCTAGTGGGCGTGGATTCCAAGCACAACAACAACAATATAAGGACTCCAATCGGAGCTACACAAATAACCCTCTTTTTGCCAATTCATAGCGTCGTCCTCCACCACCAGGTGAGCGTCGCATAACTCCTGCAGAGAGGGATAAATACCGTGACCAACAGTGTCAATACTGTGGGATAATGGGTCATGTTGCAAAGATCCATTGGTGGGTATCTAAAAAATCTACTCATCATGATGAATTCCCACAAACACTTGCAGCACTTACCTTGGACAACACCATCGCAGATACAGAATGGACAACAGACACTGGAGCTTCCAATCATAGGATAGGTAAGCCAGGTATATTAACCAATATTCATAAATATTCCGGTACTGGTACAGTTCTAATTGGCGATGGATCTTCCTTTCCAATTCTTGCAATTGGTGACTCGTGTATAAAACAAAAAAAAAAAAATCTGCTTTACCTCTACACAATGTCTTGCTAGTTTCAGATTTAAAAAATAATTTACTCTCTATAAGCCAGTTAACTAATCAATTTTCTGTTAATTGTGAATTTTCTAATGCTGATTTTTGTGTTAATATAAGGATCGGGAAACACGACAACCAGTGATAACAGGGAGACGTAGGGGTAATCTTTATATTCTATCATCTTCGTTGGAACTTTATTTTTCTCATCACTTCAAATCTGGCACTACAGAAGTTTGGCACCAATGCTTAGGCCATCCTCAGTCTTCGGCTTTACAGTTATTAAAAAATAAGGGGTTAATTGATCTTTTAGGGGCAATAAAATCTCAACATCTTTATGATAGTTGTCAAGTAGGGAAGCTTAGTCGTTGACCTTTCTCTTGTTCTAAACATTCAAGTTCTAGTATTTTTGAAAAAATTCATTGTGATTTATGGGGACCCGCTCCTGTTTTATCTATTGCAAAATTCAGATATTATGTGCTTATTTGGTTGATGACTTCTATAAATATACATGGATTATTCCCTTACGTCATAAATCTGATTTTTTTAATGCATACTTGGCCTTTAAAAAATACGTTGCCAGGCAATTCGACAAACAAATTAAAATTTTCCATTCAGATGGAGGCGGTGAGTTCATCAACTCTAAACTTTCAACTCACTTTCTTTCCATAGGCATTATTTATCATATATCTTCCCCATATACACCTGAGCAGACTGGTATGGTTGAAAGACGACACAAGACTATAAGAGAGCTAGGTATGACTATGTTATTTCATTGTGGTGCTCCTTTATTTCTATGGGTAGAAGCTTTTACTACAACTGTCTATCTTATGAATCGACTGCCTACATCTGCCCTTAATTTTGAAATCCCATATTTTGCGTTGCATGGAGCTCATCCTTTTTACTCTTCACTTTGTACCTTTAGGTCTAAATGTTTTCCTTATACTTCGGAAACACGATGTCACAAGTTTGATCCAAAAACAATTCTCTGTATTTTTGTAGGCTACAGTGATAAACACAAGGGATACAAGTGCTTTCATCCTTCAAGTAAATTTTTTTTAATCTCTCGGCATGTTGTTTTCGATGAGTTAGTCTTTCTTTATAAGACTGCTAACACTTCTCGAATTACATATACTAAGCCACAGGTCATTAACATCTTTGATTCTTGGTTACCACACACTGACATGCACTTCCCTGTTGAACCTTCTTTGACATCTTCAACACCAACTTGTTTGAGTCCCTTACTAGGAACAGACATCCATCATTCAACCCCACCATCCCACCATCCCAGTTCCACTGACCTACCAGCTTTTCCATCCTCCCTTTCAAAGACTTCCAATATGCTTACTCACAATCATAGCTCGACACTACCTGGAACACCTCCACCGCACGAGTCTCAACCAACGACGCTTCCACAACTCATGTCTGGACCATCAGAGTTATCTCACCTTACTTCAGTTTCTTCAACACCAACATCTCATTCTATGGTCACTCGGTCTAAACTGGGTGTGGTAAAACCCAATCCAAAGTATGCTTTGATTACAACCACATCTATTAGTGTACCTCGTGAGCCACACAATATTAGATTTGCTTTGGCACATCCTGGGTGGAAAGCTGTCATGTATGAGGAACTTGCGGCATTACATTAAAACCAAACCTGGAAACTTGTTCCCCGCACATCTAATATGCACGTTATTGGCTCTAAATGGGTATTCAAATCAAAACTCAAACCCGATGGTTCTTTAGATCGACTCAAGGCTCGTCTTGTTGCAAAAGGCTATCATCAAATTGATGGTGTAGACTACACTAAAACGTTTTCTCCAGTTATCAAACCGGGAACCATTCGCATGATCATTATTGTAGCTCTTGTTCAGCGGTGGCCTATTCGTCAGCTAGACGTAAAAAATGCATTCCTGCATGGTCAAATCTCTGAAGATATATATATATATATATATATATATATATATATATATATATATATATATATATATATATATATATATATATGCAACAACCTCCAGGACTAACGGATTCTCAACACCCGACATATGTTTGCAAACTCTAAAGAGCTCTTTATGGTTTAAAACAAGCACTTCGTGCTTGGTTTGATCGATTCAGTACATTTCTCCTTAAATACGGGTTCTTTTGCAGTCTAACAGATCCTTCCTTATTTATTTTTCATTCTGATTATGGAATACTAATTTTGCTTCTTTATGTAGATAATATACTGCTCAAAGGATCCGCTCCATTACTTGTTACAAATTTCATTCAACTACTGAGTAGTAAATTCGCAATGACATTCAACTACTTGGGACCAATTCATCATTTTCTTGGCATAGAAATCTCCCCAACTTCCAGTGGTCTTCATTTGTCTCAGTCATACTATGCTCTTACCATACTTGAATGATCCAACATGGTAGATTGCAAGCCCATGAGTACACCTCTCGAAGCTAAGACAAAAACCTCATCAACTGAAACTCTTATGGAAGACCCTAGTTACTATTGCGGACTTATTGGAGCATTACAGTATCTCACACTAATACGCTCTGATCTTTCATTTAGTGTTAATTATGTATCTCAATTCATGCATGCTCCTACCTTGGCACATTTGAAAATGATTCGACGTATCCTACGATATGTCAAAGGAACTATTGACATAGGATTACATTTTTCTTCAAACATTACACTTAATCTGTTTGCTTTTTCAGATGCAGATTGGGCAAGGTGTTCTACTACAAGATGTTCCACTACTGGCTATTGTACCTACCTCGGAGGAAATCTCATCTCTTGGTGTGCAAAGAAACAACATACAATTTCTTGATCAAGCACCGAAGCAAAGTATCGAGTCATGGCTAACATAGTAGCTGAACTCACATGGATGACATTCATTCTCAAAGATATCCGCATTCTAATGGCATCTCCTCCCATACTCTACTGCGACAACCTTAGTGCTCTTCATATGACAATTAATCCTATGTTCCATGCACAAAGTAAGCACATCGAGTTGGATTATCATTTTATGCGTGAACGTGTTGTGCTTGGTCTACTTATCACTCGACATATCTCTACTGCTAACTAAGTTGCAGACCTCTTCGCTAAGCTAATGTCAAAGGTCGCCCTTCATTATTTCCAAACCAAACTTTGCCTCCAACCCCGACATAGTTCGCGGGAGGATCGATATTAGCACACGTCACAGCTCAGCAACTGCGGCCTCAATCAGTGGAGGTGATAAAGGCCTTAATCAGTTGAGGTGATAAGGTTGGTGATAAGGCCTCAATCAGTGGAGGTGATAAGACCTCAATCAGTAAATGTGATAAGACTTCAATCAGTAGATGTGATAAGGCCTTAATCAGTGGAGGTGATGAAGTTGGTGATAAGGCTTCAATTAGTGGAGGTGATAAGGCCTCAATCAATGGAGATGATAAGGTTGGACATATGACCTCAATCAATGGAGGTGATAAGGTTAGAGATATGGCAACAAATGTTATGGAGATTTGTAGGCCTCAATCAATGGAGAGACATTGAAGAATATCGGCAGCAGCAGATTTTATGGAGATTTGTATTCATGATTTTCATGTTTAAATTCCTTGCCTCTGTAAACATCTATAGTAGAGTGTTCACGTTGCAATCAATTGAAATAAAAAAAGGGTATTTTTTCTTTAGATAATACCTATCCTAGTAAGGTCTTTCAACAGGCAGCTTTGTACCTCTCAAGTCTATCATGCAAGTAGTAAGGAACCTGTGAAAATAGCTGTGGGGTGTTGAAAAGTGCCTTTAATCTGCGGTAGTGTTGCTCGACGACCGAGATCTCTTTTGGTTGATGGAGAGTTTTTGTGATTTTTTCGATGGTGGGAAGCTCAAGTTGGGTCGATTGAACGAAATGTGTAAATTTTAAAAAATATAGGTTTTGCTTTTTAATCTTATACGAAAGTGTGTGTGTGTGTGTGTGTGTGTATATATATATAAGGGGGATTCTAAGCACGATAAAAGTATTGTAGAGAATGCCTATACAACTTTTATGATTTTTCAAGAATAATTCATTTTGAGAGTTGAGGATTTCGAAACTTTAAGTTGTCAATCTCTTGTAACTTTCTATATAGTTTTTTTTTTTTTTTTTTCGCAAAAGTTTTTTCATATAAAATCTCTATATTTTCTGTGATTGCTTGGTTTTTATTTCTCTATTCATATATTTAATCCGTTCTAAGATTACTTTCACGTCTATGTCGGCTGTGTGCGCAATATAAGGCATACATAATGAGTATGTGCATCAATTCCATGCATCTATAATGTCAACTCATGTTGGGACTAAGGTATTCCAAAATAGTTAGGTAATGGCTGTTGCGGAAAAAAAGGCATGTAACAACTATAAGGGTCCAAAATATGTTTTTTGTTTTATTTATTATTAATATTATTATTTTTTGAGTCTGCAATAGTAACAACTATAGGGTCCAAAACATGTTTTTTGTTTTATTTATTATTAGTATTATTATTTTTTGAGTCTGTAATAACTGTTATAGGATTGTCACAAACATTAGAACACACATTATAACCATGACAGTGACCACTGTTACTGTTGAATGTCGGTCCAAAATCGGATAGGCTTAAAACACAAGTGGACCACCGTATGAAAAAAAGTGAAGATGAGACGCCAACCGTTAAAATTATTTAAGTGCCTGGTCTTTAGCCCAACCTGTGTATCGCCGCACCCTTTTTCACCGTCTCTTTCGCTTTCCCACCAATTTCACTCCCTTTTTCTCTTTTGCTCTCCCTCTCCCTACGTGAGTTGCGTGTGCCATATACTCTATACTCTAGCTCACGTACTGTATAGACCTATGATGGGGTTATTGAAATGGTCATTATTATATTTTTGGGCGGTCTGCTATAGCCCCACGTGCACCTAAACACAAGGATACATGAGCCAACCTTACATATGTAGAGGACATTTGATACGTATGGTCAATAAAAACTTGCTAGTGTTTTCAGACCATCCACCATTTCCTGATAATTGACGAGCCTGATACTTTTGGCCACATGATATACAGGATGGCCCCCACCTGATTTATGGTTGAGATGTTCCATAACTTGCCAGATTGGCAGGTGTGTCCACATGTAGAGGTGTAAGTGGAGGGTTACATGTGGGATCTATCAAACCTCTGTTTGTTGTTGTTGCAAGACAAAGTTAGTTTCTTATGAGAGACCCCTTGAAGGCTACCAAATCATAGAAAAAGAAAGGAAACTAATCCTCCAAAATACAAATACAAATGTAGTTGAAATGGTTAAGAAAACTACTTCCCAAAGGAAAGAGATTTGTTAATTGGTCAAGTCTAGGAGAGAAAATGGGCCAAGATGGATTGGGCCCGGCCACACCAACCCAGCCCGCTCTGGAATTGGTTTGGGTTGAGTCTAGAGTTCCACAGACTGGTCCTGGCCTTGGCCTATGATTCTCTAAAGGCGCAACGAGATCAAGATGCATGGCGGACTACCACAGTAGCAGTTCCTTGTATGATGGGCCGGTCTGGGCCCGGACAAAACAGGACCCACCTTAGCCTTGCTAGTTGTATCTTTCCATCATCATCAAATAAATAGTCAGAATGAATTCACTGTGAGGGTTTCAAAGCCCTCACAAAAATGATTTTTGGAGAAATCATTTTCACCTCCTAATGATGTTCACAGCTGATTAATCAATTTGTTAACGTTTCGACTGATTGGAACTTGACTTAGTATTAAAGAGTATTAATCCTATTGCTTGAATTTGGAAGAATCCAACCAAATCCAAATAAAAATAAATAAATAAAACTTGTACAAGAAAATGCCATTTACAAGGTTATTAATTTTCCTTAGTCCAAGTCTATCATCTGACCTCTTCTTTGAGTTTGAAGCAAAGGTAATAATACTTCCAAAGAAAATAGATTAGGTTAGAAGAGAACGTGATAGTATTTTCACCCTCTTGATGTGCTTGTTCCATTCATCTGTTTATCCCATGATAGCTAGCTTATTAAGGATTTTAAATGATTGATCGGGACTGTCTAATCAATGCACCACCTCTTCAATTATCCACAGCCCAAAACTTACGGCGATTGGTAGTCTGATCCAGTAGCCATTTCCTGGTGGTCTATGGGAACTAGAAAATTTCAGCTAAACTACTCTTAAGAGCTGATCAAGTCCTTTATTCTAGAAACATCATTAAACAATATTTTCTGTATAATTTGAGTAGGACCATCCAAACAACCTTTGAGATTTGAGAGTCCACATAAGAACTGGTCAGTTTTCAGAGATATGGGTGGACTCAACACATTCCCTCCACTCAAGAACTAGATGGCCCACAAGGAGTGTTGCTACAATTGAGTTCGTTTTGCCTATATCACTACTCAGGATCACCAATATGCGTCAACCCACTTGGCCCTACATCCAAAGATGGTTGGATGATAAGGACCGTCCATGTTTTGGCTGTCACTCAGAAGGATCAAGTAAGAAAATTAGGCCGAATGGGTGACTCTTACCATTGATAGGTGTAGCTGAATGTGGACTATTGAAAGGATTGCTTCCGATGGCTCACTTTCAACTCAGTAAATCAATGGTCAGGATCATTCATCATTGTGATTATTGGGCAACCCCACTCAGAATAGCAACCACAGCCCACAGGATGGACGCTTCAGATTATCCAACCATCTTTGCGTGGGGCCCCACAGTGCTTACATGGGCCCACATGCTGGCTTCATCTTGTTACCTAATCAAAGTTAAAAAAGAAAAAGAAAAAGAAAAAAAAAACATGTTGTGTATTCAGGAAGAAATACATAAGGCCCAATGACATTGCTCTTGGAATGTAGTGTATATGCTATCTCAAGGATGAAATGCTTCATTCACATTAGTAGAATGACTTGGTTTCTTGTCATAGTCCTCTTAATTTTCAGCTTTCTTGAACCTATTAAGATCACTCAACCAGACAAACATGTATGCATGTATGTATTTAAGCAAGCATGCATGTATGTACTATATATTCAATAGGATATGAAGCCAACAGACATACAACTAAGAATACCCATGCAATCCTCACACTTTCATCTCCTGCAGCTATCATCACATGTGTACTAAATGCAAAGATTTTGTGAAGATTGTATTCTACATATATGAGCAGACATGAAGATGTCTATGATGGTGAATCAAAATGATGCCAGCTTACTACATCGATCATCATTTGAATATCTTGATGCAACCTCCACATATGTAGAAACATGGAAAAAAAGAGGACCTCTAAAAAGGATATACAAAATAGAGTTTTATTAATCAAGATGAGATTCCCACACCAAGAAAGTCTATGAATGGGACATCCTTGTGTTTTAAGGACTCTTCTCCACGTTCTTGTTGATTATTCATTCTAATTTTCGGTAAAGTGGCAGAATTATCCCCAAATCTTACCATATCACCCTTAATCATGGCCTCATTAGCACTACTGTCACCTAAACTAGCGTACCCAACTGGATTAGTTACAATCCTTTTGTAGATGGGCTGCCCTTGTGCCCCACCGAGGTTCCGATATCCGCCGTACATGGAAGAATCAACGAAGTAGCGGCGAAGAGACGGTTCTGAACTTTGGGAGCTCTCTAGAATGCAATAATTAGAATTTGAACCTAAGTAGTCCCTTCTCCCACCACCAAAAGCATCCCAGGATGGCGGTGCGGTTGAGGAGGAAAAAGCCCAAGAAGTCGACGGATTGGAAATAGAGAATTGCCCATCTTTTGGTTGGTTTTCGAAATCAAAGAGCTTGCTAGTATCAAACTGGTACCATTTCGAGCTGTTGTCTTCTTGGGTTCTTGAAGAGACAGTGAAAAATCCATTGATGCTGGTGTCTGTATTACTAAGAAGATGGTGTTGGCAACTTCTCTTTCCAAAGAGCCTAGAACGTTCTCTATGCCGTCTAGCCATTATAACATGCCAATGATTCTTGACGGCGTTATCGGTTCTACCAGGGAAAAGCCGGGCGATGAGGGCCCACTTGTTTCCATGAACACGGTGCGCTGCAAGGAGCCTCTCTTCCTCTTCTTCTGTGAATGGCCTTCTGTTGATTCTAGGATCAAGTTGGTTAAACCACCTCAATCTACAGCTCTTTCCTACAAGAAAAGGATGATGGGAGAAAGATCCATTTCTTAGACTTCCTTATAATTCAAGAAAAGTAGAGAGAGAGAGAGAGAGAGAGAGAGAGAGAGAGAGAGAGAGAGAGAGAGAGAGAGAGATTTCCATCATGCCTCACCTGATCTTCCTTGTAGTTTCTCAGCAATTGAATTCCAGTTCTGGGGCCCATACTGTTCCACAAGCTGCCGGAGTTTCTCATCTTCGGCGGGCCTCCAGTGACCCCGCGGGCAGTTCTTTGTGTCATCGGCGCCTATCTCTGATTTCTCCATTCGCTGTAGAGCTTAGAGGTTTGGAAGTTGAGAATTCTCTTGCATGAAGGAATAAGAAGGAGAAAAAAAAAAGGTTGAGAAATGAGGTGGGGTTGGGCTAGGGTTAGGGTTATAGTTATGGATGAGAAGTCACTTTTGTTGGTTTTACACGATACGACGAGTGTATACATGTGTAGTTCTTAAGTTTTGCGTGTTTGGCCATTGCATCAAAACCCTCTCTTTCAAATACCACCTATTTTCGTAACTTCCTTAACAATATTCTAACATCTTTCTCTCTCTCTCTCCTCCAACATCTTTCCTTTCTCTCTCCTCTTTTCTCTCTTGTATATGTAGGTATGCATGCATCTGTGTTATATATATATATATATATATATATATATATATATGTGCGTGCGTGTCTGTGTGTGTGTGTGTTTGTGTGTTAACATCCTCAAACATTTTGAATGACAGGTGGGACACGCCCAATCATCAATCAGGACGGTTCATTCTATAGTAACCGAAAGATGAATCCATGGTGAGAAAATCATGCTGATTGGATGATCCTAATCCTTCGACTGGTGCTAATTTGTCATAACCATCTGTTGTTTACAACCAGTAGATCACGTAGTAAGAATCATCGAACCAAAGTGCTGATTTTGGAATCATAAAGAATACACGGTGAGATCTGTTTAACATATGTGTCAAGATGATGATTGGAGCTTGTTTCTGTGCTTAATATTGGCTGTCCATTTTCCATACTATTGATAGGATGCTTAGGACCATTAGATTGGTATGATTTTTACAGCATGACATGCTACTGGTTGTATGAATGATTGAATAGCTCAGATTAATGATGTGACACCCATGTGCCATTTAAAAGCTTGGGGACGTCGTGGGAATGGTAGAAAATCCCGCATAATTCAAAAAATTTCACCATAGTGAATCATTTGCGGGCCTGAACGTGATGTTTTCATGACATCCACCCCCTTCATCAAATGCACGGCTCTTCATTTTGAGATGGGCCCAAAAATCACATTGATCAATGACTCAGGTGAGCCACAGGACAGAGAAACTGTAGAGGGAAGACGCCTACCCTTGATTTCATGGAAGGTCCACCGTATTGTTTATATCCCATCTAACCCATTCACATGAAGAATCTGCCCTTAGATGAAGGGGTCCTATGGCCATCAGGTCGACATTCTAGTGGGCCCCATTGAAGATTAATGTTGGGTGTCCTCATCTAACTGTTTCCTACTGCGCAGCCCGTGGCAGTTTTGGATCGTACTGACTTTCGAGCCCTTGGGGAAATGAGACAGGGCGCATTTGATGGATGGGTCCGATGTCATCAACACACTAAGGTGAGGCTCACACAAAACATTTTCACCATAATTACAATGAAACGGTTGCATGGAATTATATACTAGAAATGATTAAATGCAAACATTTTCAGCCTAATTGTGGTGCAAATCATCTTTGTGGGCCCCACTCTGATGAGTTGATGACATCCACTCCGACCATCGTCCATGCCATCCTATGTTTGAGCATGGGCCCAAAAATCATGCCAATCCATTACTCAGGTGAGGCACGCTATAGGGAATCCTTAGAGAGGGATTGTACCCAAGTCCAAACTATATGTTCTTGCTCATGTCACTTACCTAGTCATGTATTAGCCTGATTTTTGTGTCCATGGACAAACGAGCAATGGGATACTCAGGTGTATCAATGCATATTGAGAGACTTTAACACTCCAATGCTCCCCCTTGTATGCGGGTGATAACGGGTATGAATTGGGAGACTTTAATACTCCAAAACTCTCCCTCACCTGCGGGGTGATACTTGGTAAGAATTGAGGGTTTTAACACTCCAACACTCCCCCCAACTTGCAACGCGATAATGGATGAATACTTCACTCCCACTATAAACGGCTCCTCATGGAAGAATAAATTATAGTAGCAATATTTACTATTTTCAGAATTCGAATACTCTGATACCATATCAAACAATTAGTTTCTCTAAAAGCTTGAGCCTTCATACGATGTATATCAATGTATATGGAGTGACTTTAACACTCCAACAAAATGATCAGACAGAGTGGCTAACCATGTAGTCTAAGTTCTGTGGGATCCACTGTGATCCATCTATGATATCCAACCCATCCATCAGATACTTCCCATCGCACTAGTCCAACAGCCCAAGAATCAGGTCAGTCTTTGCTCAGGTGGGACAACCATAGTTTTGTTTGGGGTTCACCACACTGTACATATGAAATTTTGACCATGCAGGCCTTTCATCTGGCCTGGATGAAGAGGGCACACCCAAAATTGAGCCATTTTGCAGCTCGGGTGGTCCCAGTGCAAACCAACGGCCAGTGTCCCGTCCTAATTGCTTCTCTATATATACTGTGGCCCACCTGACTCACATTGGCTTGATTTTTAGGCCCTTGGCCTAATTTACAGCATTGCATATGATGGATGATTTGGATATCACGCATGCATCAAGGTGGGCCCCACAAATCTCGACTGCATTGTAAGCAACCACCCACTTAGTCTATGTAATCATTCGTATATATGTGTATAAACGTTTATCCATATGAGTGACCTTGCTTTCGTGATATATTAATATAATACGTCTCCCAACTATCTGAATTTTCCTATACGTAGCTTGTCGATTTGCATGGCTACTAAAGTAATATAATAATGTTATGGGAGACTATTTGCACCCACATTGATAATGGCATCTTTCTTTCTACTTTTGTTTTTTCTTTTTTTACTTGCGAAGTGGTCCAATGCTCTCTTGGAATTAAAGGGGGAGATGTTGATCGTCAAACCAATCGATCTGGAATAGCCATTTGGTTCATCTAACTCTTCATATGCCAACCCAATTAAAAAACAATTCTAGCCATTTGATCAATGGTCTAGAAAAGAGAAGGTCAAGATCATATAAATCATATAAAGGAAGTAGCTAGCTAGTGGGCGTCAACTCATCCTTTATGGTTCCAAAGAATCATTTTGAGTAGACTGTCCTAACCATCCATCCATGGGTTGGAAAATGAATGGCTCTGGAAAACTTTTGAAAGGTTAGGATCTTAACATTGGCGTGATTAGACCACAATCTACCCTATGGACGTTCCAGATCAACCGATTGGTCATTTTATGTGTCCCGATGCAGCTCATACTCTCATTGCAGCATGATTTAAAGTGGTATGAGAGGAGCACAGGATCATGTGTCAAGGTTACTGTAAAAACAGGTCCACGATACAACCAACCAATATGCTATTTTTAATGGGTGGGATTTTCTTGCTTTGGACAAGTAGTTTATCTAACAGCTAAGAGTAGGCAAGCTTCTATTAATTGCTGTAAAAGAAGGGTTGGTAAATTCATTGTTTTCAAACCCTCTCTTGGTATCTGATTTTTTTATATACACAGTCAGTTTTTATAGCTTCTACTTGGGGTGATATCGATTGCAACTTGGAAAAACTACTGTGCTTTTGGATTGGACGATATTACCCTTATCAAACGTCAGAAATTTCCTTTAAAATGAAGAGGTTTGCTCAAATGCATCCGGATGTATTTTCGATACCATATATCGAGACTCTAGCAATTGGATTTGGGTCTTTTTGAGTGGTATGAACGGTTTATTTAGTAAGGTTTCACTTGGACGGGTGATACCCAAAATAACTCTTAGATTAAATATTGAGATATAATGATTATTCAAATGTTATGGTGACCATTCATGTTCTAAGCAAAAAAGCCTAATTATTAAAGAATTAAAATATTTTACTTTAGAGTTTTTATTTGACATCTGTTTACCATATATAAAGTTAGACTTTTCATATAAATGATTTGAATCATTAGAAAATTACTCAGATTCAAAGGTTAAAGTTCATATGCATCGTATTGTAATACACTAGGGTGTATTCGAGCAAACCTTTTGAAATGACGATTTTTTTTTTTTTTCTTAGGTATGACTATTTTAAGAGAGTGGGAGAATAATTTTTATACTCTGGCTGAGAACGATGGATGATAAGTAGGCACCCAATATACATACAACACATATATATATAATCACTTAAAATATATACACACACACACACACACACAAAAGTGGAAATGGTTCTATACGGTTGAGCTCATGGGAACTTCCCATGAGGCCGAGCTGTGTGGGTCCCACCGTGATGCGTGTCGAACATCAATACGGTGCATTTGATGGGCCCCCTTTAAATGATGGGATATCCCAAAATTCATCCGGAACACAAGTGGGTCATACCATCTAAAATAATGTGAAGACATTCTTAACACATATAAAAGCACTTGGTGGGCCCCACCTAAAATTTGGATGCATCTGAAACTTGGTCTGACCACTCATCCAAGTGGGACACACATAATGGATGATCTGGATTTGTGAACCACGCCTTGGTGGGCCCAACAAATGATTATGAATGTTTTAATAGGAGGGTAACTCCTCTAAACTTTTGTACATGGTGTGCCCCACAAAAGTCATCGATTACCTTGATTTTTAAGCCCGAGGCCCACCATGGAATGGTGCATCTGACTAATGAGGTGAATGTTTGATATGCATCACGATGGGGCCCACACAGCTCGACCTCATGAGAAGTTCCCATGAGCTCGACCTAGAACCATTTCCCATCCACACACACACATAATTCTCTCATTCAAAATGTCATATACACATACACAGATAATTACTTAGAAAATTGCATATATGAAATACAGGTACGTAATTCAAATGACATTGTCAAAACTACAAGTCACAAATACGATTTTTCACAAACCTAAAATTTATATAAATGATTATTATCACTATTAGATTGGTGTATTTATTTAACAATTAAAAATGAAAATTATCCATTTAACAATTAAAAATGAGAATTATCCAATGATCTTGTTCAACAAACAAATATTCATGAATAAGAGGTTAGGATCGCTCGGCAAATCTCATGTTGATAAGCCACAATGATTTTTATAGTTTGTTTAGTTTAATTTTACTTAATTGTGTAATGTGTCCATACTCATGGCTTAACGTATAATAACTAATAAGATTTTTTTTTCTTTTTTTAATTAATTAATTTATTTATAATGTAATGTGCACAATTTTTTAGTGCTGCGTATCAAGCATCATACGCCGCCAGAGTATCATATGGATGAAACGGGTTCTCAGTTTACTAATCCTAGTCCCAGTTATTGAGGATCCATCGTGTGTCGCCATCCATTGGGGCTTACATGCTGAATGGTCTGATGATCGTTAATTTTCATGTTGTGGACTCTATGCTACGAGGGCTAGCTACTTCAAGAAATTTTAGGTGAATGGATGATTGTTGCCGTTGCATCTGTAGATGAATTTAGAACAGCGAAAGGATAGTTTTCAATGGCTGTCATTTAAGTCTAAAAACCAATGGACGGATCATCGCTGAAGGATCATTATGGGATGATAGCTTAGTTATGATGGCAATGAGAAAATGGATGGCTCAGATCGTCGGACCGTCTGGGCATGCGAGCCCCAGTAGGTGACGACAGGCTGGATCCTGAGTCGCCACGGAGGGAAAAAAGAACTTTTCTAGTCACTCTACGCGCCGGCACACGTTCCAAGCTAGCACACGTGTGCATGATCTCATCTGTCCATCAGGTGGTCACCACTGTGTGGATTGCCTGGTCCAAAATCAGGTTCGATGGCTAAAAGACATTTCATTTTTCCATATGTTCCGTACACTGTGGCCCACTTGATGGGTGGCCAGCCTGATTTTTATCTACGTTGTTGAGCCCTCCTGACGGATGGATGTGGATGTTCACAATACGTGCCAACCAGTGGATGGTTTGGGCTGTTGACACGTGTGGGATTATCAAACATCTAATCAGATAAAGTAAGTTGGCTTAGCCTTCCAATCCAACCTTACATTCTAACCAATATTCCTGCCGTGTGAGTAGTCCACACGAGCAAGAGTCCCAAACCAAGCATTAGATGGGCCCTACCTGATCCCCGACTGTGGGGCCCACCGTGATAAATATAACTTACATCCATACCATCCATACGTTTTTTCAGATCATTTTAGGGCATAATTTAGAAAATGAGTAGATCCAAATCTCAGGTAGACCACCCCATAGGAAACAGTGGTGATTGACCATTAAAAACTCAAAAAACTTATTGTGGGCCACAAAAGTTTTAGATCAAGCTGATATTTGTATGGTACCTTCATCCAGGTATTCATAACCTTGTTAACAGGTCGGATGGCAAATAGACATTCTAGGCCTCAAGAAGGTTTTAATGTTGGTTATTCAATCACCATTGTTTCGTGTGGTGTGGTCCATGCCCTAAAATGAGCTGTAAAAACGGATGGACGTCGTGGATACAAGGAACATACATGAAGGTGGGCACCATAGTCGGGAATCCACCGACTTGGGATCCACCGAAGCTGCGCTCCCTGATGCGATAGCAATATTGGTTGGACAGTCGTAATCAATTGATTGCAGGAAAAACGAATGGGTAAAAGTTATATTTAGCTTATGGTTCACAAATAATGACTAAATCCAGCACTTTCTATTATCTAAATGATCTAATTCTTGGCATATAACCAATCACTAGTGGGCCCCACTTGATGAACGGTCCTGATCTGTACATATGTGCCCCGATCACACTTCTACAGGCGCGTAGTGTTGGCAAACCCCTCTGGTAAAAAAAACACGTGTTTCTTACTTTCTGAAATTCGAGTCTATCTCTTGGCTGTATTTCAGCGGACTTTTTTGAATTGGGTTCATGGAATTTGGGCTTTAGATGTGGAAAAAGGCTGATACTCTTGCGGATTATGAAAGTCCATACTCATGCATAAAATTTATGTACACTCATGATTCATATAACCCAATCCAAGCCTTTCAAATAGTGGGGGAACTGTAATAGACGATAACGCAAAACAAATGAATGATGCCAGATTGGCGACGAACAGAAATGGGACGTTAGGCAGTGTTTGGGCAGTGGGATTAGAAGGGATTAGGTGGGATGGGATTCATCTGGTCGTGTGCCAATTCCACTCCATGTTTGGGAAGAATGGAAAAGCTTGGAATTAGATTGGATGGAATGGGTCCCGTGCCAATTTCACTCAATTTTAGCAAGTTGTGTAGGTCCCACCATGATGTGTGGGCTATATCCACACCGTCCACCCATTTTTTGAGATTATTTTAGGGCATGGGCCAAAAAATCAGATAAATCTAAATCTCACTTGGACCCCACCATAGAAAGCAACTGGGATTGAATACTTACCGTTGAAAACTTCTTTGGGGCCACATAAGTTTTGGATCTACCTCATTTTTAGGCCCATGCCATAAAGTGAGGTTATAAAACAAATGAACAGTTTAGATATAACACGTGTGATATTCTCATTAATTTCAAATGATAGTGGGTATATCCATTCAATATACCACCATATTACCAACAAAGCATGTAATTCATCTTATCCCATGGCAACAGGGAAAATCCCTACTATGGGTAATAATTACGTTTTTTTGAATCGCAGCCCACCTAATCCCTTCTAATCCCACCGCCCAAACACGCCTTTAAAGTGAGAAGTCATCGAGTGTTACAAATTCAATGAAAAGTATCGATTAATACGGTTAAGACAGTAAAAACTGGTTTTATTTTGGGATAAATTCCCCAGTTACAATTAAACCAATGGTTTGAACGGTTTGGATTATAGGGGAACGATCACATAATTCAAACGTACCTGAGTGCCCATGCATTCGAGCTTCCGTAGGACCACTGTGATATTTAGGAGACATCCAAACCGTTCCTTAGGAGCTACCTCAATTTGACTACACAACCCAAAAATCAGGTGGCCACACCACAGAAACAATGTAAAATCATGCCTAAAACCGTAAATTCACTTGGTGTCGTCTACCTAAGCAATGAAATCGCTTCAACTTTGGGTTTTCTCTTAATACTGGTGGGGCCTGTCTGATGAACGGATTGGATGGCATGTGCAAAGATTTCTGAGCCTCACACACATTCTGGAAATTTCTAGGTAGGGCGCCACCCTCCCCGTTGCTCACCGTCGGTCCATGTAGTGTCCTCTACCTGGCTTTTGGATTAGGTTGATTTTTCGTTGTGGAGGGTAGGGGGTGTGGTCATCTGATGGATGGTTTGGATGACACAGAAACATTACACTGTGTGTATCACACAGCTGGAACGTATGGATCTCATATACATTTAGATGTATGCGATCATTCCCCGGATTACGGTTACGTGTATGCATGTATGTATTTTTTTTTGGTTAGCTTGTTAGTACACCACTTCACTGTTAGCCCCCACTCGGGATCGATACCAAGGCCTCAGTGTTGAAACTGAGTATCTTTCACTTTGGCTGCATGTTGCTCATTAGATATGTGATGTTAACTCGACCAATGATTTGGACGGTTTGGATTATTTGGATTATTTCATCTCACTGATTAAAATAAAAAGCTGGTGGGTATTACCGTTTGATCCATTTTGATATATATTATTTGTTACTTAGAGTTTAGAGATTAATATCCACACGCATGCATGCATAAGACCTGCTCCAGTGTTACATCCAATATTTTTAACATGTACAAGATCCTGACCTTTCATATTTGGGCCATATCTTAGGCAAGGTCTATCCAAGGAATAACATTGGTCGGGTTGATCCTGGCCAATGGTTGGAGGCTCTTGTTTATACGTGGCCGGGATTGAGTGCTTGATAAGTGAATTCACTGGATACGATTTTCTAGCTACACATGCCAGTATAGAACTCGTGTGTCAGATCAAATCTTTCCATCAGATGGGCCACACTGTTTAGATTATCTGGCCTAAAAATCAGACCATTTGACACCTTAGTTGGGCCACAGTGTACAAAACAAAATGAACGGATGTAGAAACTTTTTTAACCATCATATTACTTTGTACATTGTGGCCCACCTGAGGAGTAGAACAGCCTTATTACGGAGGCATTATTCTCCAACCAGGTGGAACGCTCAGATCTTGCAGAAATGTATATAGGCACGTGTGGCGGCATATGAATGGGCAGGGCTCCACATGCGTGTGGAATCAGCAAACTATACGTGCGTGTATGTCGTGCTGATCTCGCGTTCATCCTATTTCACATGGTATATTTTAATTCCGTGTAAAAATAACAAGAAAGGAAAAAATCAACCTCAGAAGGTCTTATTGGCCACCTACATGCCTTGCTCGCGGGGCATCAGGAGGTAGAGAACTGATAACCTACAGGCAACCGCACCACAGCTTGTGGTGCCGCACCATCTTTTCTGCTCACATGCGACTCGTTCCTGGACATCCGCACCATTAGAACTCTAGGACCCACAATGAAACCCATCCTTATGAAAAATTAGGACAGTAGACTTACTACGTGGGCCACATTGAATATTAACGTACGGTGCCGATTGATTCCAATGTATGGCCCATATGATGAGAGGGATCGCCTGATTTTGTGCCAGGTGATCTCCCTGGTGGTGGGCCTAATGTTTTATGGTACAAAAGTACTGCATGTACGGCATCAAAGGTTATGATGCGGTTGTCTGGTGGTGATCAGTTCCCCATGAGAAAATATGGGTAGCCCGTCTCTCTTGGTTTACTTCCATGTAGATGGACCGTCAATAAGGAAATGGAAACAAAAAAGAAATTGTGAAAAAAAAAATAACATTTCTCTATCAATAGGGATTTTTGCCCTACTCATGATCAAAACCCTTAAAACCCTTCCCCATCACATCTTAATACGGTAATAGGGTCCCATGCACTTTTGCCACAAAGTACTAAACAGTGGCTACTCGTTGGATCCACGTGGCCCAGTGATCCAGGCTTTCAAAATCATACACCACATTGAGAATGGACGTACCTCAAAAAAATAAAACCGATCAGATTATCTTAATTACCTTTATCTATTCCTTGAATTTGGACAACTGGCCTTTTCTTTCTAACCATCCATTTGATGGCCACCAATTAGACAGTTAAGATGGTCCATTGGTTTGATTTACAGGTCATGCTGTATTAACAACGCGGCTTGTAAGTTTGAGGATCTGGATTATCATGCATGTATGCCACGTGTCAGATGTCTTAGTTGCCACACTTTAATACTTAATGGAAAACTCACAATAAAGCGTCGCGCTTTAATATGCGCCTTGCTATTTATTCCTTTTTGCCCTTCATCCATACATGTACCATTCTTTAATACAGTTAGGAGCGCATGGACTATCGTCCATCAACCCTATTTTGAAAAGAGGAAAAGTACAGTGCATCAACCGTATATCAAAATGTAGGTATCCACCGTTCAATTAAGGTATCCACCGTTCAATTACTGCACATACATCCTAGATGGGCCTTACCTACCAAAAATCGCAGTCTATAACCCTAACCTTATTGGGAATGGAATCTTTTGTGGGCCATTGACCTTGAGTGTTGCTAGCCGTCCAAAAATAGGCGACCGATCATGGCCAAGAAAATAATCATTTTTTGCTTCAATGTTCATTTTTGACTCATCCAACGGTCAGCCTATTGATTTAACGGTCCTGATCGTAGGCAAGCACGCTGATTAGACTGTAAATACAATTTTAAATATGGGATACCAATGTATAATGTACGGCTAGGATAATAACTCTTAAAAATAATCTTATATTATATTAAACTTATAATAATAATAACCCAATACGCGTGGCACGCATATCATGAATCCTAACAACGGTCGGCAATGTGTCATGCTAATTAACTAACATTGTAATACAAGATTAGCTGAAAATATTCTTTTTTATATTACTATAGGAATCAAATACAATATTTTAAACATTGCTTCTTGTATTGCAATTTGAAAATCTTTAAAAAAATGCCAAATCAAAAAAATTGAAAAAGGTGACAAATCAGTGCCCAAACAGGGACCAATAACTTAAACTGATAAATGAATGCTTTAAAAAAGCTGTTTGTCCAACCATCTTATTGAGGTGAGATGCATAAAAATACCTTGGATTTTGATGAAAGTGACCCAAAACAACAAAACTGCCCAAAGCTCTCGTGCTTTCCTAGTTATAAAATAGTTGTTTGTTTTTAAAAAAATTTATAAAAATTGCATAAGATTCATGTTCATATTTAAAATGGCTGTCCACTAATAACTAAAGGTGGAATGTCATAAAAACTGTCTAAACTATTTTTGTGTACCTCGAATACGTACAACCGTTTCCTTTCTCTAGAAGGCCACATGATAAAGAGATTTGATAGGTCCGCACATGTGTGGAGCCTTGCCATGTGGCACATGTACGAGAACTGAGCTTTTCTCCTATAGAAATCAGGGCATTCTACTTATGAAGTGGGCCATGGTGTAAACAACAAATGAACCACTATCAAAAATTGTTTTAACCATCTGTTTGTTTTGTATATTGTCTTCATTCATCTCAAAGTGAAAATGAACTGATTTTGAGGCAGGAGATCAATTCAGTGTGCCCCACCTGATTGGAAAGGTCAGATTTCAGACACATATGAGGTGTGCTACTTTGGGACGTCCCTCTATGCGGATGGGTAGGGTACCATAAGCAGACCACTATACATGTCTATACCATAAATACCTATTTTTCCTATAACGCCCATTTTGTATATATATATATATATATATTTTTTGAAAGAAGAAAATTTATGAAGAAAGAAACTTCGGTACACTCGCAGAGAGTAATGTTTCATACTCATCCACACCACAAATCTAAACATGGCACATATGTACATCAAATCAAACCGTCCAAATTGTGATTCCATACTATTACTAATAAACCACATTGAAATATGTTCCTAACTGTCCAGTTCTTGGAGATCTATTCTACGGTTAAAACAGAAAGGAAAGGTCAACGGTCCAGTTCAACAAACGAGTTCCCATTAATCAAGGGTCAGGATGATCTGATCAATCAATCATTCGAGCCATTTACTATCTACTGTGGATCTAAATATTTGGACAGTTTGGTTCAGCTGCATGCCAATCATAGATCCTCACCATGGTAGAATCTTTCTATGTGGGTCATCTAATGGATGGCCCAGATCACAGTCCACAAGAAGATGAAAAGTGGCTCACCACAACTCTGGTCTATGATGAAGACCATACCATATTTCTCTAGGTATGACTGTACATATATATGTATGGGATGTATGTATTAGAAAAAATAAGGTGACCTACTTAATTTAGGTCTGTGATGGAGTGTGGGTTTGATTTTAGTTTGTTTGAAATAGCTTATTCTTTTTATATATTTGTGGGTAAACAGTCATGTTGTTGATATTATTTTTATGTACATTTGTACGCTGAATGGGATTGTATTTTTCTATTCTAATGAAAGTGGAGGAGAAAACTGTTTCCAACCTCTATCTTAGCCTTCTAAGTTCAAACCCACCATTAATGAAATTCTTTCAAATGATAAATACCGTTAGAGAAATCTCTCCCTCTCTTTCTAAACACGAATGGAAAGGTTTGAGATAGCTTTCAAACAGTAATTGCAAAGGTTTTCAGTTACATATACAAACATCCATTTCCCACAAGGTCTCCTCAAGTAGAGCTTTTGCTAAGCCCACACGTACTCCACGCACATGAGCATGCTACATGGATAACAGATCCTAGCTGTCCAACAGTCCACCCACTTAGATGCCCTGGTAGGTCAACTTTCAGATGGGGTACATGGGTACCATATCCTAATCGTCCATCAGATGGACCCCACCATGTAGATGCCCTGGTCAGAAAAACAGGCGAGCCCACTTATCTGGTGGGACACAGACGGCCGAAGAAAGCTTGGCCACGCTACCTGCCTGGCTCTAAAATTCCAGTCCATTGATGGGTGGACCAGCCTGATTTTGGGCTAAATCATGTACAGGGTCGGACCTACCTGAAGGATGGTTTGGATCTTGCACCAGTGTTCGAAGCTGGCACGTCAGGTGCCTGTAAACGGGATATCTTATACACACGTGTGGACTTAGCAAACCTCCCTCCAGAAAAACCATAACCAACAAGGAAGTTATTTGACACTCTACCGGATTATGACCGTTCACACACATGCATACGTGTATTAACTTAAAAATCCATGACGTTGGACACATGAAATCAAATAAAACACGGCAAATCATGGGACCCACTTTAGATGTACCATAACACAATCAAACGGATGAAAGGGACGTAATCTCTGATCAATATACATTTCTACGTCGAATTCCAGCAGTCAACTATTGTGTAATTCTAGCCGTCCATTAGATGTCCACTAATAGGCGAGGCAGGGGTTTAGTTAGTATATTTTTTGTTTTGTGGTCCATCCAGACTGAGGCCCATGATTTGGACCGTTCAATTCAAGTTGCATATATATATATATATATATATTCCACGTATACAATTTCTAATTGCATTGGTATGGACCATCACACTCTACCAAAGTATCATATCTTTCCCTCTAACCAATACCCCACCAACAAAGCCACCTAAGCCCTTAAAACAACATCACATCTCCCTCCATGTCACCCCTTTAACTATTTCAAGCTAACCTATCTTTTCCCAACCACACTAATTTTGACATCAACGTACATTGAAAACATCAAGAAACTAATTTGACTGACCATCCAAACACTCCTAAAAAACACATGCCACTACATCTCATGGCCCATTAACCCCAACGGCCACCCTCATTTAGACCCACCCACATAAAATCATGGCCTCTCTTTGCACACTTGGGTTCCCATCTTGGGTTTGATTTAATTTCATAACTTACCTGAAAGCCCCACCTCATCCCTCCTTTCATTTAATGCATCTTGTTACAAGGTAGTTTTGGTGCTTGCTAGCCTCATTAAATCAACTGCTATTTTTAGAGAAATTTTGTACATGTCAATGGAAATATTCACCCCACAACGTAGCCCATGGTCCGTTTTATTGCATTTTCTAGAGTGGGTGTGCCATACACACACACACACACACACACACACACACATCTGGGACATTCATCATGCAGTCCATGCATCTCCATCGAATGTGTATTCTAATAATCATTTTATTCTAAACATATGGGATTTGTCCATCGGTTCAATTTTTACACGAAGAAATACTTAATACATGAGTGTATCAGATTTTATGAGCATACCCGACACATGTGGGCCACTTGTGTTGGGCTTTTTTTAAAAAAATTTTTTTTTTGTCTGGATGAAGCTTTCTGATAGTTGTTTTCTTGCCATTGTTTCAGTTTTATGTTTATTCCATTGGACAAACTAACTCCATTTTATCCCAACTAAAAAAAATACTAACTTATGAGAGTCAATAAAGGTTGGTTTTGGAGAATGTTTTGTTTAATACCCTTAGGAACCATGGAACTTTGCTAACTCCACACGCATGCAGAGCCCCGCCCGTCCACATGCAGGTGCATGTGCCAATACGGTACATGCGTATGAGATCTCATCCTTCCATCTAGTTGAAAATAATGCTTGGATCTTCCACCTTAAAAAATGGGCCATTTCGTTTTTCCGGTGGGCCACGCTTTATAAACCAGCCAACAGTTGAAACAATTTTTTCCAGCCCCTATTTGTATTGGTCCAATTTTCGCACGGGAAGATCTAAAGTGTGTAGCCCACCTGATGGAAAGCTCAAATCTCACACACGCGTCTCATAGCGGCACGTGGCGTGTGCATTGATGAGGACGGCTAGACACGCGTGTGGAATTAGCAAACCTCAGGAACAAGAAGGTGCATCGTATGGTAATGATCGGTGTACCTTAATTAAAATATTGCTTTGGAAACAATAGCATGTCTTACAAGAAAATGACAAGTTAGGTACTAAGGTGGTTTTCATGAAATCTTAGTTACCTGCTTTTGATCCATCTCCAAGGGATTCTGATTGGATCAAATATACTTTTTAAGCAGCCAAACAGGTAACAAATCGCTCTATAAGGTTGCTTGTCAGTTTGATTACTGTTAATAACTGGCTCCTCAGCTATAGGGATATGGCCTTTGTATCTTTATCTAATGGGATTATATTTTATTTAAATAGTAAAGAGGAGTAATCATGTACCATCCATTACAATGGTAAGGTATCATCTCACGGATTTTTTTCGCTAACTTGTCATGCCCCTAGGACATCTGAACCGTGAAAAAGGTGGGCCTCAACATGTAAATCAGCTGATATGAAATTCACACTGACCCAGTTACTGGGTGGGGGGCTTCTCTACGATGGTCCAGATTGATGACCTGATGATTGATTTTGAATGTGTGGCCTGCCTGATATGTGGGGTGGTCTGATTTTTTAATTAGGTGAACTTTCTGGTAGGGTCCACATTTTGAATGGATCGGATGTCCTACAAAGATGAAATGTTGGCAGGAAAGAGGTGCAACATGCTACCTCTGAATGCGAGGCTGTATATGATCATTCATCTCAATTATATATAAACACGCACACGCCCACGCAAAAGAATGAAGCATCAGCATCAGGGTCTATCAATGGGCTGGGCATGGTCCAAGCGGTATAAAAAACTTTTACCGGCCCAACTCAACAAGCATAGCCCCAGTCCTAACCAACTTCATTTCCATGTAATAACGGCTATCAGCCTGAAATGGGATTGAGTGTCCATTTTCTTTAGAGCTAACTGAAAAGAACTACTCACGTGTGCCAATTAGCAAACACAACATCCTGAACGATACATCTCCCACCGTCCATCCAGGTGCAGGGAGTCCCTATGCACATCTCCAACAAAAAAGAAAAAAATTAAAAATTAAATTTGGACAGGAGATATTATAGGAATTTATCCATTCCACTGATCGACGGTGGGAGATGTTTGGTACACAGCGTTGCCTGTGCCACTTGGCCCACGCTGCCCCTCTCCCTCCAATTTTTTTAAAAAATAATAATAACTTTAATACTCTGCTACAGTGTGCTGGTGATACACAGGCACTTGGAAATTACTTAGAGAATACACACGTGGAATAAAAATAAGTAAATTTAAAATGTCTAAGCCATCGTGAGCATGTTAATTTGTTTTAGCATTTACTATAGTAAATACAGTAAGAATGTAATAATTATATTTTTCGAAAATTATAGGCCGTTACGATGAGGTAATTTGACTACACTCAGGGCCTTTTTGTTTCCATTTTAAAATTTTGGTGGCCCATGATCCAAGTATCATCTCATGATAATAACTGCATTGACCAATTTCCTATGGGCCATCAATTGGATGGTCCAGACAATCCTAGCAGATATTGTTGATTACATTCACACCATGTCAGTGTAAATTGGTGTATTTTGACTGGGTATTTCCTGCTTCCATCCAGACGCGACCCAAAAGTACTCATTATCCACTTACCCATAATTGCTGCGGCCCTAAGCTCACCATATCAGATAGGGTGGTAATGGGCCAGGAAGCCCACCTGATCTGATGAGCCCGACCTGACTTAGACCTAGTATCTTAGCCTGTGGGCTGGGTTTGGGCCTTATATGAATGATGTGATCCATTTTACTAGGTTGAGCTTGGGCTGTTGGTTTCATTAATTTGAAATGTACATTTCTTTGTGCATCTGTAGCTCAACATAAAAATTTGGAAATTTCAAGTGGCATATTGGACTTTTATCAAATTTCGGGTTGGGAGGGCGGGCCCTATTGCCTTGGGTCTTAAGTCCGGTCCGGGCCTGCTACTAGCCTGCCCGGCCCAAACTCAGCCCAATGCTGTCCTTATCAGAAATGTCTTCTATCGACTTTAGTGGGCCCACTGACGAGTTGTATCATACTAAATTTTGGCTTCAAACATGCCATTGACAACCAAACGGACGAACGGAGTGGATGTCAAAAAAAAAAAAAAAAAAAAACAGTGGACCCCACACATCTGATCCACTTCACCTATTATAGAGGATTCATGTGCCTACCCAACATCCCAGGACAGTTACCCAAATGGCCAAATATCAGATTGGTAATACGCGATGGACGGAAAAGGAAGATTATAGTAAAGCAACTGATTATAGGAGGTATTGGAATACAGTAAAGCCATTGATTGATTGGTGCAAATGGTATGTTTTCCTACCAAGCGGGTCCATTCATATATTGGGCCCTGACATATATGACATATCTATAAAAAGTTGCATTTATCAACAATTTCTGACCGTACGATCGGTGACTATTAAAGCAAGGGTAACAAATAAAAGATAGTTAAGAGTCAAAAGAAAACTGATGGATAGGATATCTGATAGGCCCCAATATTACACGTGACGGAGCCACATAAAATCAATGTGGTTCGTCCATCTAGTGGGTCCTATCAAGGAAGTCTTAGTTGTAAAAAATCAAATTTATTAAAATCATTTGTCTACCGTTTCTTCGCTTTCCCACTATTTAATGTGTACCATTGATAGTATTAATTTGTTAATACCATTATTTACGTAGGCCATTGATCGAATGGATATGATCATCGGATCTTCGTGTATTATGAATTATTTCCCATCCATAGTATGGTGAGCTAGATGTACGGTCTCAAATGACAACTTAATCTGCCACGTGTACCATCACAGATGGCTCTACCATAGTCAGGTTCTACCGCCTCTACCGTATTATACAGAGCGAAGAAGGAGAGATTGACCACTATTAATGCCACCTTTTAGCGGCGTCTTTTCGACACGCTTCCAAAATTTACATTCCCAGAGTAAATCATTCTGTACGGGCGCAGACGGTGGCTAAACATCTTTAGCTACGGTTATAATCCGTAGCTATAAATATTGAATGCAAGGTCTTTAACTGCAAATAGTGTGTCCGTACAGAATAGTTTACTTTCGAAAAGTAAAGTATGAGAGTGAGTTGAAAAGACGCCGGGTAAAAGGCGGCTTTACAGTGGTCAGTTTCTCGTGAAAAAGTTAAAATTTGAAGATCAGGATCGGAAGCGGATTTTGTGGTGGTACCCTTGTAACAGCTAAGTGGGTGTTACCCCTACCATGCGGCCCAGATTGATGATTATTTTTATATTTACGCTGTCCATACGTTTCTACAGCCTATTTTAGTATATTTTAGAAAAAATTATGAAGATAAAAATCTCAGGTGGACCACGCCACAGAAACAAAATTTGATTTAGTGTCTCACCATTAAAAATTCCAAAGGGTCCATCTTAAGGATTTAGTAATTTTATTTGAAATCTAACCTTTTGATAACATCAATAATATCTGGATGATGTGAAAATATAAATATCATATTGATCCAATACTTTTATAGACGAAAAAAGAGTTTTTAATGGTTATTCATCACTATTTCTATTGGAATGGCCCACTTGAGATTTGTATCTTCTTATGATTTGGGATCAAGTCTAAAAATAATATAGAAACGAATATGGAAGGCGTAGATATAGAAAAATTACATTAATTCAGGCCCCACACAGTTAGAGTAACACCCACTAAGGTGTTACCCTTGTTGAGGCTATCATTACCCAGTTATGGAAAACGAAAAGACTAAAATACCGTCAAATGCAATGTTTCAAGTAACTTCTAATAGCCATGAAAGTTGCAGTCGGTTGTTGAAATTTTTTTTAAAAAGAAAATGAAGGGCACTTTTGAGAAGGTTGCCTTGGTTGTAAGTGAAATGGACGAGCACTCGTATTGCAAGTGTATCCATCCGAATCCTAGCCTCCCCAGGATCCCCACAAATGTCATGTCGCAGCGCGTGTGAGATCTGGGTCGTTCATCAGGTGGGCTCTACCATTTACGTTCTGTATCCTGTAAGGCAGCGGCTGCCTGGTCATCTGTGACCTATGCTAATCGTTTACCATTGGTCTATCTTCTTCAAAATCCTTTTTTTTTTCCCCCATATATGGGTCTGTTAACGTAGAGGCTACACTTCCAGGCGTGCATTGGTGCTCACGCAGGCCGATGAATGGAGAGCATCAAGGCTCTAATGCATGAAACACAGATTCTCCGAAATGTAGTCTTTAATGTTTTAACGTTTGGACTCCTGAGCGACCAAACATTCATAGTCGGCCCACTTCATGAGCAACACTTATCTTGAACATGCCACATTGGTACATGTGACGAAAGTAGGATATGGATGTTATTGCCGCCAGCAGCCATGCCAGTTCTCCGAAGGAGTGGGCCTGTCATGCTTTTAGGCTGGGCTTGGGTAGAGTACTAGGCTTAAAGGTCAGGATTGGGCTTAAAATTCAAGCCTGGGCTTGGACAATGTATAATAACTTGTCAGCCCAGTTTATCATGTTCCGACAATAGGCTTTGGGGCACTGACTCCGCTCTTGGGATATGACTTGAAAATTTTTGATGATTTTTTTTTTTTTTTTTTTTTTAAGGTTTTCCTCAACTATAATATCAATGAAATAAGAGAAAAACTGAAAACTTTTATTCCATTATTTAATATTTACAATTACATTATATAGGCAAGTTCCAAATATATAATACATCGCAGATTTCTAAAAGAAAGAAATATTAGAGTAAGCTAATATAATGTCCATGTTAAGCTACTCTTGCTGGGTGACTTGCTTTGGAAAAAAATTGAGAATAAGGAAGGTATGTGCTAAAAGCCTGGTGATGTATATCTCGTATGTGCAATGTGTCTATATTATAATATCATATTGTCGTGAGGTACCTCGATGCAATATATGCAATGTGATGCGATATCATATAACACTGATGGACATGAGATGCAATAAAACGAAATGTCAATGCAATCATATATATCACACATATAACGCCAATATCCGGTATATCCCTCCAAATATCCAATACATATAGCTTAGTCCAGCCCATTAAATTCTGGAACAGAGTTTAGAAAAAAAAACAATTACTTGGAGACCTAGTAATCGGCGGCTTGGGTCGACCTAGTGTAATGTTAATGTTATACTCACCCTGTCAGCTAGGTGATTCACCCCACGTAGCCCCGAATGGTAGACCATGCAGTTGAAAATCATGCACAGGGCAACACTAACCCTTGGTGTGGCCAACTTGAATCACACGTCAGCTTAATTTCTAGATCTCATGTATAAATTTGGTCCGGCATGTAATGGTTGGAGTTCATATAATCATCATGGCAATCCTGTAAAAAATAAGGGTGGATATCTTTTATCAACCATTTCCTTTGGTGTGGCTCACATGAATCACGTGCTAGCTTAGTTTTTTAGCCCTATGTGTAATGTGGGATTACACAACTGATTATTGGAGAGATTTCAAATACACATCATGGTGGACCTATAAAAATTCAAAGGTGGCATCCCTTCAATTATTAAGGAATATATATATATATATATATATATATATATATATATATATATATATATATATATATATATATATATATATATATATATATATATATTTGAGAATTTAATGGCTTAAATTTTAAATTTTTATGAAAAATGATTATCTTTATCTATACAGCAGAATGGTGTGCCTGGGCGCATTAACAAGACCATCCTTGAGCGCGCCAGGAGCATGAGGTTACATGCAGGGTTGCCTAAGACCTTTTGGGTAGATGCTGTGAATACTGCCGCATATCTCATCACTAGAAGTCCCTCAGCACCATTGGATGGTGGGCTATCAGAAGAAACGTGGACTGGAAAAGAAGTGAACCTTGTACATCTCAGAGTATTCGGTTGCATTTCATATGTTCACATTGATGCAGAGCACAGAAACAAGCTGGATGTGAAGTCTAAGAGGTGCACGTTTATAGGTTATGGGCAACATGATTTTGGCTACAAATTCTGGGATGCAAAAAACAAAAAAATCATCAGAAGCAATGACGCAGTCTTCAATAAAAAAATGATGCATAAAGACTGTGCAGGAAAATAAGGCCGAGAAAAAGGAATTCGTAGAGTTGGAAGAGTTATGAGACACGGGTGTTACAGCACCACAGGATGATCATGCACAGGAATATTATGAGGCAGAGCCGCATACACCAGTTGTGAGGAAGTCTACTTGGGAGAGGAGACCCATGGTCCGATACTCACTCACCTTACATTATCTACTGCTGACAGATAATGGTGAACCAGAGTATTTTGAAGAGCCATTACAATCGGATACATGGGTTAAGTATGAGCAGGCCATGGATAATGAGATGGACTCTCTTGAGTCTAATCTTACATGGGAGCTAATCACTCTACCCAAGGGTAAGAAAGCTCTTCATAACAAGTGAGTTTATAGACTAAAGGAGGAGCACGATGGTTCGAAACGGTACAAGGCTAGATTGGTTGTGAAAAGATTTCAACAAAAGGCAAGTATCGATTTCACTGAAATATTTTCACCTGTGGTAAAAATGTTTACAATTCGTATGATCTTGAATATAGTGGCTACAGAGGATTTACATCTAGAGCAGCTAGATGTTAAAACAGTCTTTCTTCATGTAGACCTTCAAGAAAAGATATATATGTATCAGGCGACAAGATACATGGCACCAGGAAAGGAGAACAAGGTGTGTAAACTGAAAAAGAGTCTATATGGCCTAAAGCAGGCCCCGAGGCAGTGGTACAAGAAGTTCGACAATTTCATGTCGAGAAACGGTTTTAGGAGATGTCATCCAGACTACTGTTGTTATTTGAAGAAGTTTGATACATCGTACATCATCATTCTTCTGTACGTTGATGGTATGATTGTGGCTGGTTCAAGCATAAAGGACATTTCATATCTCAAAAGACAACTGTCTAGAGAATTTGCCATGAAAGATTTAGGAGCTGCAAAATAAATCTTAGGCATAAGGATAAAGCGTGACAGGAAAATAAGAAATTAGTTTTGTCATGGGCAGAATATATATTCAAAGTACTTGATTGATTCAATATGAGAGGTGCTAAGCCGGTTAGCACTCCATTAGCCAACCACTTCAAGCTATCTAAGGAGTAAGGTGAAAAGACGCAGGAGGAACGAGACTACATAACTAAAGTCCCATATGTGTCAGTTATTAGGAGTCTAATGTATGTTATGGTGAGCATGAGGCTAGACATTGCTCAAGCAGTGGGAGTTGTTAGCAGGTTTATGAACAACCCTGGGAAGGAACATTGGGAAGCTGTGAAGTGGATCCTTAGATACTTGGTAGGTACTAAGGATGTAGGGTTGTGCTATGGTGGATCAAAAATCAAGCTACAAGGCTACTTGGATTCAGATTTGGTAGGAGATATCGACAGCAGAAGAAGCATTATAGGTTATGTCTTTACTCTGGGTAATGCTGCAGTCAGTTGGGTCTCTCAGTTATAGAAGATAGTATTTATCAGTACGACGGAAGCTGAATGTGTTGCGGTTATAGAAGCATGCAAGGAGATGGTGTGGATGTAAGGTTTCATAAAAGAGTTAGGTAAAAAGCAAGTAGATTGAAAGTTGTATAGTGACAGTCAGAGTACAATACACTTCGCTAAAAATTCAGCCTTTCATTCAAGGACTAAGCATATTGTCATCAGATATCACTTCATACGTTCGTTACTAGAAGATGGATCGATTGCTCTAGAGAAGATTCATATAAGTGAGAATCCTGCAGATATCCTGACCAAGGCGGTCACACGGAAGAAGCTGAAGCTCTGTTCAGCTTTGATTGGTCTTCAGGCTTGAAACGGGGAGGTGATACACTTCCCATGTAAAAGACAAAGTTTTATTACCATGGTGTATGCATATGAAATCTAATCTGTCATCAAGTTCACCCCACCATGATGACAAGACACCCCAAAAATCAGGAAAATCCAATCATCGAATGTGCCCACACCATAGAAAAAAAAAAAGGACAACCATCCCAAAAACCTCCAAATTCTGGTGGTGGCCCACCTAATAGTTGGATCCACCTATTGTGGGACCCATTTGGTTCTCGTGTGATAGCTAACCCGTCTAAGAAGTTCACCAAACATAATGATGATCACCCGCTGCAAAACTCAGGCTGATCCACTGTGGTCCACCATAGAAGATAATGGACACCCAAAAAACTTGTAAATTCATGTGTGGTCCACCTGATGACTAGATCAACCGTAGTTTTGTGGATTTAGATCTTTATGGTGACGAGACCGTATTGCATGTGTTTGCTGCCATACAGCAAACCACGTGAAGCCCATACACATAACTTGATTCAACGCGTGTTTGTGGGTCCTTGCAAATACTTTTCCCAAAAAGAGATCTCTCATGAACCTCAAATTCTGAAGTGGTCTAGTCGGAAAGAGATCACAACCTTTGCATGCATTAGCAAAGAACGTTTAGTTATGGCAAGATAAAAATATATATAAATTTATGAATAAACAAATAAATACAGTAACATTTTTAGTACTTCAAATAAAGCATGTAAGTGTATCATCACGAACGAAGGAGGTTTTAGTTTTTAACTTTGGTTTCCTCTATATTAGCTTGTTTGTTTTATAGCATATGATGTTTTTAGTAGTATTATATAAGGGTCCTTACCAGGTTAGGCCTAAAATCTTTCTATCATGTACGCCTGGTGGCATCGAACCACACATTCATTAAAAGACAGGAAAAAAAAAAAAAACTAGGCATCAAACCAAGTTAAACCCAGTACAAAACTAGGCTAGTCACAGGGATTTACCGGACTCCTGACAACTATAGAAGTCTTTGCTCCAAAGTTAGAGAGATCAAAGGCAATCTCCATGCCTGAATTTCCAGACCCAACAACCAAAACAGTTTTTTCACTGTAATCTCTCCCTGACTTATACTGGTTAGAGTGCACAATCTCACCAGGAAAGGTCTCTAACCCTGGTACATCAGGTATAAACCCTTGACTATTTTCCCCAGTCGCAACAACTAGAAACTGGCCCCTATACTCCTCGACCTCATTCGAAACTGCATTATGGGCCACAACAACCCATCGACCAATATCTTCATCGTACGATGCAGATTCAATGGATCGATGGTATAAGGGGGCCAATTTGAAATGGGACACATATTGGTCAATGTAGTGGATGAAATCTTTCCTAGGGATGTAGGTAGGTGAGGAAGGAGGGTGGGGCATGTGAGGGAGGTGGCAGAATTGCTTAGCTAAGTGAAGGTTTAAACGGTCATAGGCCCTTTTCTTCCAAAGAGAAGCATAACAATCTTCTCTTTCTAAGATTATATTAGGGATGGAAAGGAGGTTTAGGCATGCTGAGGTTGCTAGGCCTGATGGACCAGCTCCTACTATCACTACTATGCTCTCCATCTCTCACACTAGTCGGCTGGTATATTTCTAATAAAATTTTCCTGGAATAAAATGTGGTTTATATATATATATATATATATATATATATATATATATATATATATATATATACAGAAATTGTTGATCTAGGCCATTGGTGGATGAGAGACTCACTGTGGATGGCCCACTCCCAGAATCTCTCTCCAATGGAACCATCCTAACTGTTTGATAAGGGGCCTTAAAATACATGGTTAAGAAAGCGTGGCAATATTCCATATTAAATATGCAATCACTGTGTGGTTGGCTTCAATGGTCAGAATCACCGTGGGGGTTCACTTGTATAAACACTCAATGGCCAAGGACATTATACACATCCGCTTTGATAAACATCTATCTATTAAAGAAAAGCTACAAATAAAAGGCCGCTCTTAGTGGTAAGCAATAACCATCTTATGGGCTATTAACAAAGGAAGTAGCCACACACAACTAGGTCTGTCAATGGCCAAGGCGAGACCTGAAATTCATGCCCAATTGCTAATTGGGCTTGGCTTAGACAGTATCTAAAAACCCTCATGGTCCAACCTGGTTAGGATTTCCATGGGTGGTTTGGTTTATGCACAACCATCTTGCCAAGACCCAAGTTGTCTATTTTGGCCCATCATAGACCCATCCTGACTCAGACCTCGGTTTTACATTGAGGATTTGGCTTCAACAGCCCGCCCAGACCATTGACAATCTATAATGACACCATGACATGAGATATTCCATCCCCTGCAGTTAACACATGGAACGTTTATCTTGGATGTATATTGCAAATGATTTAAAATAAAATAAAAAAAAAACCAGAGGCTTGATTGAGATCTAGAATAATTTTTGGAAGTACCTTTTTGGCAGCTGGGTCGAGGTTTTGAACCTACAGCCTCAAGGTTGTAACTCTGAAGATTGTTGAATTGAGCTATTGGCTCGGTCGGAAAACTCATCGTACTTGTCTAAGACTTGGTGAGGGCCACCGATTTTAGCAATGCAGACTGCTTCCTTCAATTGAATGACCCCCTTTTAAATGGAAACATATTAATCATCCGCTAACATTCCTAAAAATCCTTAGAATGATTTAAGCTTCATATGTTTGGTACTGAATGCCCCACGTGTACTGTAGGTGCCCCACGAATAGTTCCAATGCCCTCGGTATTGATAGACCACAATTTTGAGAACTTCTCGTGATAATATTGGTCACTTCTCATGATAAGTGCACTCAAACTATCGATGTAACAAGATACATATAAATTATTAAATGCATATAAAGTATTAGGACATCCATTTTTCACAATTTTATAACTTAAAAGATCACATTTTGCATTAATTAAATGATGTGTTTTGAGTATCTTTTCTAATGTGTTTGTTAACTTGAATTCTAACTAACCATGTTCATGAATATGGTAAAAGAAGTGGCATGTAAGACGCTTAGTTGTAAAAGGAAGATGATCTTATTGATGGAGAGATTTTCTAAGCACACAACTTTCTAATTTAAGTATTTCAATCCTTTAATTATTTAAAGATTATGGAACCATTCAAATTAAAATAAAAAAAAAGTCAAATGATCGAATGCATAAATTATCTCAATCTAATAGATTTTATTTATTTATTTTATTTAAACTTTGCCTAAGGTGAAACCCATCATATAAATAGCTTGGATCATTGGAAATTGACCTTGGATCCAAATGCTAAAGCCCAAACATATCCTATTACGAATGTCTTGATATATATTGGAAAACCTAATTTTGGTGTTGGTGCAGATTCCACATTATTACGATGCACAGGTTATTTACATCAACATTTTAAATTTATAAAGTGCTGCTATATATAATGTAAAATACACACCATTGATATGCTTGAGCGAGTAACATTTCAACCATTGGTTGTTAAGCAATGAGACACTTCCAAAATACAAGTGACTTGTCCTTTGGTTCAAATCCCTCACTATTCAAAAATTCAAAGTCCAATACTCCCCAAAAACTAATTGAGCTATGTTTTGCATCTTACAAAATTAAAGAAAACTAAGATGAAATTAACACGCATGGTTGGCATCCATTATCATGGACCTCTACTCGAGATTTCCATCACCTTAAGCCTGACAATATCGTCATGCATGATTTAGTGACCGAGGTGTGGATCTATTGGGACCATAGATCTAAAGCTTGGTGACTCTAATCAATGCTCAACTGAGTCAACTTGACTAGACCAGAAAGTGAGCCAAATTACAGTGAAATCTGTGATGAGAGTCGTCATTCGATTGAGTCAAGACGAGAGATTCTTAATTTTACAAAAAAAAAGCAAGTGGAGTGATTCAAATTCACAAGCTAGCTCCAACTGACCAAGCAGTGATCAGTTGTGTTGACAATTGCAAATTTTTATATTCATACTACTTTTAGCATCTAATATTATTAGTGTAATTAAATTTCTAGTTTTCCAATCAAATACCGAGTTGAGTCTTTAAGTCAACATGACTCAGCTGGACATCAAGTCGAGTCCAGTTTTTGAGATTTTAAACTATGATTGCAAACCCAAATTAATGGACATGTGATTCCTGAAAATTTTCTAGTTTGAAAGAGGATTCCTGAAAATCTTCCTGATCGAAATATGTTGACCCCTCGAGGTGGTGTCTTGCTTATTTATGTTTATGAGAAAACATCAACGGTCTACATCTGATAAAAAAAAAAAAAAAAAAAGTCAAATATTGAAGTGTTAGGATCTTTGGAATATGCAAGATCTTAATGGAGCATGCCTAGTTAATTGTGAGGCTTGTCAGCTGAAAGGTTTTTTTTTTTCAAAAAGGGCATCCCCTGGAACTTTGATATTATAAACAAAGCATGTACAAACAGGAGATTCAGGAGTGCGAACCACAAAAATCTTGGGCCTCTCCTATCGTATCAACTAAAACAGAGAAGAAAATCAAAACAAAAAATCCCAGACCGGCCAGCCACTAAAAACAAAAGAAGAGCACCATGAAGAACCTCTAAAACTTAGCCGGCCTGGTTCTAATCATTCCAAGACCGACCTTGTCGAGGAAGATCAGTCCACTGACCTGCCTCGGGAGGGAGGACGCAAGGGAGACGAGGGAGGACACTTGGAGCTCACTGCCCATACGGGCCATGGCATCCGCCGGTCCATTGCCCTCCCTGAGAATATGGTTGAAAGAGCAAGTTTCTTTCTGTGTCAAGGTGCTAATCCAGAAAACCCAATGTCTCCAAGGCCACGGGGTGTGCGCCTTCCTAAGGAGGAGGTCCAGGACGATCTTGGAGTCGGATTCGATATTCTTCAGCCCTCTTTCCAGACAAGGGCTGACCCCATCATGAATCGTACGCAGCTCAGCATCGTTATTCGAACCCACCCCATAGCCAGCCGAGAAAGCAAAAAGAAGGTTCCCATTTTCCTCCCTGCAAACACCGCTGCTGCCAGACAATACCGGGTTACCTCTCACAGACCCATCAACATTAAGCTTGACCCACCCTTTCGCCAGCTTTCTCCATGTGACGATTTGGGAGCAAACATGAAACTGATGGGGGACAACATCCATCCATGAGGCGGCCGCTCAAAGGACTCACCATCCATGCACTCCTATGCGATAGCCAAAGCATGCAAGAGCATATCGTTACTTAGAATGCTTGTGGTGGTTGAGGCCTCAATTGTATGATTGCTTGTGGGTCCAATGTAGTACTTGTGTTGTCTGAGACACAATATGGCTGGCCTAACATGAAAGTGCCTTGGCGCAGTACAAAGCAAATCAGTCCAGTCATTGGGTGGACCACACGTATACAAAAGTAATAAATAGTTTGAGAAAATGGGGTTTCCATGTACATTACAGATAATTGGAGAGGCCTATTTTTAAGCTGGGTCAAGTACAGATAGGACCCCCCTGATGAGGGGCTTGTCTCTCGCACACATGCACCATGTTGGCTCATGTACCCATGAGTGCACATGAGTCCCCATGTGCTGAATGCAGCCGGGGTTTTTATTTTGGGTAGTAGGGTCCATGGTTCAGTGATCCAGACCATTGGTCTGTTGAGCCTATTGTTGATGGACCGTTGCGTTAATATCTCCTTCACAGGACAGTGAAGTGGCATGTAAATAGATAATTAAGAAGACAATTACAGTGAAGGTCCACATACAACTGAAAATTGGTCCAAGATAAATGGCTAAGATCTTCCAGTTTGGGAGATTCTTGGCAAGTGGTCATCCACGGTGGGGCACATGCAAGAGATAGAAAACTGTCACCTATCAAGACTGAAAAAAAATAAAAATAAAAATAAAAATAAAAAGAGGAAAATTGAAGTATCAATCAGATGTCCGTATTTCGGAACGAGTTTTGTATCATGGACCATCCATCAAAAGGCCCACAAGTTGGACGGCCGGTTTCACTGTCTATATGGGCATGTGTACTATAGAGTGAAAACCAATTGTGATTGGTGCCAATGCGAGGCTCAGATGCCGATATGGCACGTCCATGCTAGGTTTGGGCCGTTCTTAGAAAGGTCCCATCGTCTCTTCCCTGACCCAAAAATCAAAAAAGTTCGCTCATTAGGTGGCTGACGTGTCTGTTGGATAGCGACACGTTGATTTGTTTTTTCCACCATCCATTTCATCATACACAAGTGGCCAACGCGATGAGCAGGCTGATGTGATTTCATGGGAATGATTTCCCTGTCGGGATTACACTCAAATATATAACTCTTGGAAGAATCACAGCCAAAATAGGAAACAAATCCCGTCCTATTTCTGAATGATTTAAGATTTTAAAAACAACAATCTTCACCATGTCTTTAATCATTAACATATAGCTTTTTGTCCTCTTCTCTCATTTGTGCCTTGCATCATAGCTTCACCATCGCTTCTCGTGCACACTCCGTCCTCCTTCTATGTCATCGCCAAGCCCAAAGAAATAACATAGAACTTGAACTTTTCTACAGGAATTACCTTGGTGAGCATGTCCGCCGGATTCATGCTAGGGTAAATCTTCTCCAGAGTTACGCCACCTTCCTCAAGCACCCGTCGGATAAAATGGTGACGAACATTAATGTGTTTAGTACAAGAGTGATAAATAAAATTTTTAGCTAAATTGATAGCGCTCTCACTGTCACAATTAACCAAAACAGCTTCCTGCTAAATTCCCAATTGATTTATCATGCCTCCCAACCAAACACCTTCCTTAAACGATTTCGTCACTACCATATACTTTGTTTCAGTCATGGAAAGAATCACTAGAAACTGAAGCTTTGACATCCAACTAATTGCTCTACCCGCTAGCACAAACAAGTAATCTGAAATTAACTTTTTGAAATATACACTGCCTGTGTAATCTGAATCTACATACCCTAACAATTTTGCCCATGCCTTTTCAAAAGTTAAGACGTAATCCTTAATACCTCGAATGTATCGAAGTAATCATTTCACCACTTCTCAATGTTACTTGCTAGGGTTTAACATGTATCTGCTCACAATACCAACTGCCTGTAAAATTATCTGGTCTTATATATACCATAGCATACATTAAACTACCCACGACATCCGAATAAGGAACATAAGACATAACTTGCTTTTCCTCGTTTGATTTAGGACATTGTTTTGAGAAAAGCTTGGAGTGAGCCACGTAGGAAATGCTGACCAACTTTGCCTTGTCCATCCCATACTTGATCAACACCTTCTCAAGGTATTCTACATGAGATAACTAAAGCATGCTCTTCTTATTGTCTTTATGAATATCTATACCAAGAACCCTCTTTGTAACTTCCAGATCTTTCATCTCGAATGTCCCTAATAACTGAGTCTTCAGTACATCGATATCAGACATGTTATGACTGATGATCAATGTATCATCAACTTACAATACTAGGATGATGAACTTGCCATCACTCAGTGTATTGTAATAAACACAGTAATCATATTCACTCCTAGTAAATTTACAACTCAACATTAAAGAATTAATTTTTTTATACTACTACTTAGGCGACTGTGTTAGGCCGTACAACGACCTCATTAACCTACAAACCTTATTATTTGCCCGTTTAACTTTATAGCCTTCTAGTTGCTTAATGTATATCTGCTCTTCCAATTCTCCGTGCAGAAACGCAATCTTTATGTCCATTTGTTCTAGTTTGAGATCGTATTTGACAACCAGCGCCAACACGAATATGATAGATACTTTACAACCGACGTAAATATCACTATGAAGTCAATGCCTTCTCTCTGAGCGTAATCCTTCGCTACCAATCTCGTTTTGTATATATCATATTTGCTTTTGAATAATCACTTACATCCGATCACTTCTCAGCCCACTGAAAACTCCACCATCTCCCATGTATTGTTCTTATACAAAGAGTGCATCTCATTGTCCATTGCCGCATTCCACTTTTTTGCATTAAGCTCATCAAGAGCATCCTGAATAGTAGACAGGCCCTTCTCATTTGTAATGAGGGCATGTGCGATATTAGAATCATCCACATATCTCATCGGCAACCTGCAATCTCACGATGGATTTCTTTTCACAGGTGGCTGCTCAGCCTGGTCCAATATATACCTATGTCCACGCATCTATCTTTGTCTGAGTATCACCTGTGTTAATTTAGACGTATATAACCAACCTCTCTAGTTCCTTTTGCTTCTCTTGATCATTCTTGCCAAATAAGATGAAAATTTTAATGTCATTATTAAAGGATCTTCTAACAGATATTATCATTTAAGTGTGTTACTCACCTATAAGATGGTATTCGGCTTCGCAGGTTCTTGCAGATAAGTATGAAAATGTCATTCAGAGTGCGATTGTAATATTCAGGTACTAAAAACAAACATTTTTAGATGCAACTTACATGAGATGCTTTAGTTTATGACATTATCACAATTTTATTTTGATTCCTAGCTTACTATCAAAATGCCAAATTTGGTAATGGGTATTTTGCTATATTGACTTAACATAGCATTGCTAGCATATCATGGTTTAACCGATTTAGTTTATGTAGAATGTGGATATGGAAATGCGAATCAGTGTCTGTTCACAACCCCAAGTGTAGGGTCGCGATGTGGTAATAATCTCGATAAGACCGAGGTCAAATCCACAGGGACTAAACCTTGCACGTATTCTGAAAGTAACTAGAAGTAGAACTAGAAGAAGATGTATCTAAATCAAGAAAATTTAAGAGAATAATCATGAATTACTTTAACTAAAACTTGTAAAATTCAAAGGTGGGAAACTAGGGTGCCAATGATCCACTTGTAGCAATCAGGAAGCTACCTTGAATTGATTCAAGGACACAATTGGAATCAGAGTCCTATCCCATCCAATTGGTAAGAAGAGATTTTTCAGATCTCTGAACTTCTCATGGATCTAATCATCAATAGATAAGAGTGGTGAAGATTTGGAAGTGATTCCATCACCTAACCATGCCCAAGAGACGATGGCAAACGACAACAATTTACCAAACCCACAACCAATCATAAGAGAATTGTGAAAGTTAGAAAGGATTTCATCATCCAACCATGCCATGGGACGATGGTGAACAACGGAACTTACTAATTTTCATAATCTCAATTCAAGAAAAAAAAAAATCTCAAGCCATCACAGATCTATTGTAATTTGAGTCGCAACAAACCATTAAAAACTAAAAATATTCCTTCATAATCAAACTAGAATCCAAGAAAATTCAATAAAACATAAATCAAAACAAAGCAAACATCTCCATCATACTACAAGCTTCACCTCTTAGCCCTATCTAAGAGGTTTAGCTCATCATAGACATAATGAATTTAAGCTCTTAAAGGAAAAATATAAACAAAGCAAACTAAAGATGAATGGCCAGTCACGATCTCTCTCTCTCTCTCTCTCTCTCTCTCTCTCTCTCTCTCTCTCTCTCTCCTTGCTCACATCCCAAGATTGCCTCCACGGCTGCCCACGTCCAAGATGTCCTTTTTCTTTCTCTCCCTTCTCTTTTATAGAAGCTTGGAGTCAGTTGTGCGTGCGTAGCAAGGGGCGGTGGCTGTAGTTTATGTAGCAACAATCTTACGTGCATAAGAAACCGCAACCCAGTTTACGTTTGGGCCAAGTTTTCGGGATGGCTGAACAACGCACCTCCAATTTTTCTCCATGGCTGGGGTCGAATTTGGCCTGGGCTCCATCTGAACGGTTCAGATTGGCCAACCGATCAGAGGTGGTGGGCCACATCTTCCCGGAACATCCGGAAATCGCGGACGTGCGTAACTTACGTAGGAAGTTGCGCTGACATGTTTGGTGGGCCCACAGTGATGTTTTTGATAAAATCCACCTTGTCCATTGGATTCCTGACAAAAAACCGGTCAGTAAGGTCTGGTTTTTCTCGAGTTTGGTGCAGCCCACTATATCAGATCTTCTCGCCGTCCATCTTGCGTTTGATCGTGATTTATGAGTGTACACCTGCATAGGTGCTCAGGATCCCCATGATTATGATTGGATCCACCGTCCGGACTCAGTGGATGGTTCGGAACGACCATCTGGTCGAAGGTGGTGGGCCACCACTTGTCACGGCGGACAATCGTCCGTTCGTGCGAAAGAAGGAGAGAGAGAATCCCTATTTGATTTGAATTTCACAGGTCAACCCGCTTTGACCGGGCGTCCCGGTTTAGTGCACGTGTGCTGTCACACTCACTCCATATAAAGTGAGACCCACCGTGTCCGTCCATCCATTTTTTCATCTAATTTGAGAGGTTGAGACCAAAATTGAAGTATATTTAGATATCAGGTCGGCCCCAAATCAGTGATTTAGTGGTTGATCTATTCGTTGGTCCACTTTCACAAAGATCAAAGGGCTGAATTTTGATGTGTACAGTTAATTTAGGGTCCTCAGGCCAGATATAAATTTTCGAGCCAAACGGATGGTAGGAACCCTGTGATCTTGCATTCAGGACGACTTTCAGGCCACTTGAACTTCAATCACTTGATTTTCTCGGATCTTTGGCGTGTAAATTCTTCGATCTCGGTCTCGTAGGATCCGTCCCTTGCCTTGGTGATTTGTGAGCATTAAATCCATGCCTTTAGCACCCTTTTTTAGTCCAATCTCTTAAATTCACCTTGCAACACAAACACAATTAAAATAGAGCGTTAAACATTATCATGTTCATAAAATCAGGTAATAACTGGGGTCTAATATGCAATATTTGGATCTCAACACAATCCCCAACCAACATATATTGCTAGTCCCGAGTAAAGTATGCGAAAAATATTTTAAGAATTAAAGGACAATTTCTATAAACTCGAGTGATTTTTTTAAAAATAATTTAGATACTAGAATTCTAAGATGCATTAATGTTGAGCATTACCTTCTCCTAAACTCAAGCGCACGGTAAACTTCATGGTCAAGTTCAAAGTATTAATCCATTGATTAGAACAATTCTAAACATTGAGTTCCATGAGTGTATAGTGCAACCTCGACTTATCATAATTAAAAGTCCAATTGTCAATTTTCATGATAACATTCATAACCAAAAAAGACATTCTGGATAACTCAACCTACCGAAACTTGCCTTACAGTTTAGCCTTTTTATTCTTCCAGCTTTTGATTTTTCCATCGATGGCTTTCACGCTGTATCAACCTTTTTAAAGATCTTTAACAGGTAGCCGTTTTCGACGACAACTATTTTTTAGCTGGGTATTCTCTCTCTCTCTCTCTCTCTCTCTCTCAATAAACATGATGGACAAATTCCCCATGTTGGTTCCTTCCATGCTTAGTGATTACCATGTTAATAATTCAATATCGAACTGAAACCTTAATGTCTAAGATAGATGTAACATGTGAAATCATGACTTAATCGATGTTTAAAACTTCTAATCATGGATTATTAATTTGAACTTAACTGTGAAATCTAACAAATAACTAAATCCAAGAGTCATAAATTACCAACATTAAGTATCTTATACTTCTAAATCAAAGATGGCCTTCAAAATCACTTTAAATTCACAAGAATTTTCAAAAAGAATTTAAAAAAAATTCACAATTTTTGTTCAAGACCAAGAAAATACTGATTAGGTAACCTAATCTCTCATCCCCAACCTAAAATCTACATTGTCCTCAATGTAAAAGATATAATCATGTAATGCACGTGAGACAACGAAATTAAAGGAGAAGTGATGGAAAGATATTACCTGAGGAAGGAATCAAGAGGCTTTTTCCAAAGAGATCTCAGCGTGAAGGTGGGTCAGCACAATAGTGAAACCAACAAAAAGCAAACTATCAGTGAAACCAACAAAAAACAAACTATCCTAGAGCAACTAGAAAGCAAACTATCATAGAGCAACTAGAAAGCAAACTATCCTAACAGCATAAAGCCGACTATCCTAGAACGACAAAAAGCAAACTACCCTAGTCCTATGAAAGCAGGGGAAAAACTACTCAATCATGCCACAAGGTTCCTCCTTCGGCCAATATCTTGATAAATTTCTCAGTAGGTTTCTCAACAAGATCATCCAAAAGCCCTTTTTGCAATAGGCTTGGATGCCCTGGAATATAAATTTCCAGAGAAACTTATATACCTCACCATAAGGTTTCCTTTTAATCTCCTGAGGTGTCCAAAGTATATACGATGCACCTGTGACAGAAAAAGTTTCAGAGTTAGTACCCCATGGTAAATAAGAGACTACACATAGATGAAATTTAGAAAATTCTCAGAAAGTGATGTAGTCTCAACACATTCGGAAGTTTCAGACCCCGGCTCCAGCTCCTCCTCCCTTAATGGTAAACATTTAGAATTTGGGGAAGAAGGGGCTTCAGAATAAGGGTTCTCTCGGTCAGTGACAACTACCGAGGTATTGTCTTATAAGGCATCCACTATTTCTTTTATCATAGGTTCGTTTAAATCTGCAAAGTGTGTCAAGCAATCTTCCAAAGAGTTGAGAAATTCAGCTGAGAGTGATTTATTTTTCTTATTAAAGTTTGTGATGATCTGCCCAAAGATTTCATCGTCTTTGAAAATGGATGGTTGCATGCTCTCATGCTCTTGTCCTGCATAGACAGATTAAAAATCAACAGGCGAAGAATTTATGTGAAGACTTTGTTCATCGATACTACTCAGTAAAGGCACTGTATTGTCAAGGGTTGACAACTCAGATGGTGGCCTTAACTGAGTGGTTTCAAATTCCAGAGTCATATCAGGCGACTCGTCCATCTCTCTAATCATATTATAATCTAAATCGGGAGAGTAGACCGAACATGCCCCCAAAGAGTCATGTGATTCAACTGGAAGGGACTCTTCCTTCACATTTAAATCAAACATGTCATATGGGTGGAGTAAAACTTCCTGTGCCTCGTGATCACCTTCTTGGACCATAATTGAAGTTGATTCCAGTGAAATTTAGGCTATGCTCTTATGAATCTCATCCCAATACTTATCATCATTCAATTCAGTGCAGTACACACTTGGGATGGGATTGCTTTCCTCACATTTTATTCCTAAATTGGGTTGAGGTTCGAATAAACTAACCTTTTTCTCATTATTAAATTCAGGCGTGTCATGTGAGTGAAGTGTATCATCATCATTGTATTTGAAAGACACCCACGTCTCTTGATCATTCTTTTGAATAATCATCGAGATCGGCTCATTGGGAAATTGAATTGTATGCTTATTAACGGAATCCAACTCCTCATTCCAAATTCCAGAATTCTCCACAATTGCATCACGTAAACTCCACTGTTGAATATCTTTTCTAAGTTCTTCTAATCTTTGAAGTGTATTTGCTAGCTGAGCTCTAGAGTTTGGAAGAAATTTTGAATTAAATTCTCTTATATTGTTTCTGGTTGAATTTCAAATGTAGAAGATCCAAGAGAATTATCACTATGATGCATTGCTGGTTTATCTTCCCAACGTCGATGTGTCCACTGATCATAGTCATACGGCTCATAGGTGGGAGAATATGATGGTTGTTGATATATATTATCAGCCATAATATAATCTCTCATTGTTTTCTTCTTGTTTGATGGTTGATTATAATTCTCATTCCCGTAATTACGATAACCCCAACACTCACGTACTATCCGTGGGGTGTAATTGTTCTCCCACATATAATCGCGTAAGGACTTCTTAACCGGTGTAACATTATATTCTGGTCGGTTCTCGATGATGGTTTCAGAAAAGTTTTGAAACATAGGTTGATTTCTATCATAATCATCATACATCCCTTCACACTTTTTCGCATTCTCAAAAGTTATCTCAGCATATTGACGTTCCCACTCGTGCATATACATGCTGAAACCCTAATCTTGAACCTAATCCTAAAAGAAAATAAAAGGAAAAAATCCTACAACAATAAGAGATCTAGAAATAGAAAGAGAAAGATTTAGAAAAAAGTTACCAATTTGAAAAGTTCTATGTTATGATCCTGCAAAACAAAACAAAACAAGGTAGTTTCTAAAAACAGAAAATCTAAAATTAGAAAGTTTCTAAAAACAAAAATAGAAAGTTAGTTTCTAAAAAGGAAAGAAATCCTAGAATTAGCAAGTTTCTAAAAATAGAAAATAAAACCTAACCCTAAAAATAGAAAAATCATAATCTTAAACTAATTCCAAAACTAACTAATTCAGAAGAACACAACCGTCAGTCCCCGGCAACGGTGCCAAAAACTTGTTCACAACCCCAAGTGTAGGGTCTCGTTGTAGTAATAATCTCGGTAAGACCGAGGTCAAATCCACATGGACTGAACCTTATACGTATTTTGAAAGTAACTAAAACTAGAACTAGAAGAAGATTTGTCTAGATCGGGAAAATTTAAGAGAATAATGGTGAATTACTTTAACTAAAACTTGTAAAATTCAAAGGTGGGAAACTAGGGTGCCAAGGATCCACTTGTAGCAATCGGGAAGCTATCTTGAATTAATTCAAGGACACAACTAGAATCAGAGTCCTATCCTATCCAATTGGTAAGAAGAGATTTGTCATATCTCTAAACTTCTCATGGATCTAATCATCAATGATGAAAGTGGTGAAGATTTGTAGGTGATTCCATCACCTAACCATGCCCAGGAGACGATGGTGAACAATGAGACTTACTAATTATTTTCACTATCTCAATTCAAGAAAAAGAAAATATCTCAAGCCATCGCAGATCTATTGTAATTTGAGTCACAACAAACTATTAAAAACTAAAAATATTCCTTCATAATCAAACTAGAATCCAAAGAGTTCAATAAAACATAAATCAAAACAAAGCAAACATCCCTATCACACTACAAGCTTCACCTCTTAGCCCTAGCTAAGAGGTTTAGCTCATCATAGACATGATGAATCTAAGCTCTTAAAGGAAAAATATAAACAAAGCAAACCAAAGAGGAAGGAAGGAAGATGGATGGCCGGCCACGATCTCTCTCTCTCTCTCTCTCTCTCTCTCTCTCTATCTCTCCTCCTTGCTCACGTCCAAGGATTTCCTCCAAGGCTGCCACGTCCAAGATATCTTTTTTTCTCTCTCTCTCCCTTCTCTTTTATAGAAGCTTGGAGTCGGTTGTGCGTGCGTAGCAAGGGGCAGTGGTTAGAGTTTACGCAGGAAACCGCAACCTGGTTTGCGCTTGGGCCAAGTTTTCAATGTGGATGAACAGCGCACCTCCAATTTTTCTCCATGGTTGTGGTCAAATTTGGCCTGGGCTCCATCTGAATGATTCAAATTGACCAACCAATCAGAGGTGGTGGGCTACATCTTCCCGGAACATCCAGAAATCGCGGACGTGCATAACTTACGTAAGAAGTTGAGTTGACGTGTTTGGTGGGCCCCACATTGATGTTTTCGGTGAATCCACCTCGTCCATTGGATTCCTGGTGAAAAATCAGTGGGGAGGGGGTGGTTTTTCTCGAGTTTGGTGCGGCCCACTGTATCAGATCTTCTTGCCATCCATCTTGCGTTTGATCGTGATTTACGTGTGTACACTTGCATAGGTGCACAGGATCTCCATGATTGTGATCGGCCCCACCGTCCGGACTCAGTGGACGGATCAGATTGACCATCTAGTCGAAAGTGGTGGGCCACCACTTGTCACAACGGACGATCATCCATTCGTGCGTTAGGAAGGAGAGAGAGAATCCCTCTATGATTTGAATTTCATGAGTCAACCTGCTTTGACCGGGCGTCCCAGTTCAGTGCACGTCCAGTGCATGTGTGCTGTGCACACTCACTCCATGTAAAGTGAGTCCCACCGTGATGTTTCGAGAAATTCGCTCCATCCATCCATTTTTTCATCTAATTTGTGGGGTTGTGACTAAAATTGAAGCATATCCAGATATCAGGTGGGCCCCAAATCAGTGATTTAGTGGCTGATCTTTTTATTGGGCCACTTTCACAAAGATCCAAGGGCTGAATTTCGACATGTATGGTTAATTAAGGGTCCTCAAGCCAAATATAAAGTTTCAAGCCAAACGAATGGTGGGAACCCTGTGATCTTGCATTCAGGACGACTTTCAGGTCACTTGAACTTCAATCACTTGATTTTCTTGGATCTTTGGCGTGTAAATTCTTTGATCTTGGTCTCCTAGGTTCCGTCCCTTGCCTTAGTTATTTGTGAGCATCAAATCCATGCCTTTAGCACCCTTTTTCAGTCCAAGCTTTTAAATTCACCTTGCAACACAAACATGATTAAAATAGAGCATTAAACATGATTATATATGTAAAATCAGGTAATAAATGGGGTCTAATATGCAATATTTGACCCTCAACAGTGTCTATTCATAACCCCAAGTGTAGGGTCGCAATGTAGTAATAATCTCGGTAAGACCATGGTCGAATCCACAGGGACTAAACCTTGTACGTATTCTGAAAGTAACTAGAGCTAGAACTAGAAGAAGATGTAATGTAAACCAGAAAAATTAAGAGAGTAATTGTGAATAGATTAATTAAAAATTAATAAATTTAAAAGTGGTAACTAGGGTGCCAAGGATCTACTTTTAGCAATCGGGAAGTTACTTTGCATAATTCAAGGACACAATTGGAATCAGAGTCTCATCCTATCCAATTGGTAAGAAGAAATTTGTCAGATCTCTAAACTTCTCATGGATTTAATCATCAATAAATAAGAGTAGTGAAGATTTGGAAGTGATTCCGTCACTTAACCATGCCCAGGAGACAAGGCAAACAACAGTAATATACCAAACCCACAACCAATCATAAGAGAATTGAGAAGATTAAGAGGATTCCATCACCCAACCATGCCCATGAGACGATGGCGAACAACGGGATTGCCTAATTTCACAATCTCAATGCATGAAAAGAAGATATCTCAAGCTATCACAGATCTATTGTAATTTGAATCACAACAAACCATTAAACTAGAATCCAAGAGAGTTCAATAAAACATGAATCAAAACAAAGTCAACATCCCAATCACGCTACAAGCTTCACCTCTTAGCCCTAGCTAAGAGGTTTAGCCCATCATAGGCATGATGAAACTAATATCTCAACAAGCATTAAAAGGAGAAAAACTAAGAAGAAAGAAGAAGGAGAAGAAGAACTCTGATGCCGCCAGTCGTCCACCTCTCTATCTCTTTCTCTCGTCCACTCCACGACTGCCCCAAGGATGAATTTTGACATGTACGGTTAATTTAGGGTCTTCAGGCCAGATATAAAGTTTCGAGCCAAAAGGATGGTGGGAACCCTGTGATCTTGCATTCAGGACGACTTTCAGGCCTATTTAACTTTAATCACTTGATTTTCTCGGATCTTTGACGTGTGAATTCTTCGATCTCGGTCCCCTAAGATCCGTCCCTTGCCTTGGTGATTCTTGAGCATCAAATCCATGCCTTTAGCACCCTTTTCAGTCCAAGCTCTTAAATTTACCTTGCAATAAAAACATGATTAAAGTAGATCATTTAAGCATTATCATGTACGTAAAATCAAGTAAAAGTTGGGGTCTAATATGCAATATTTGACCCTCAACAATGTCTTGCATGGATTTTTATTTTTTTTATTTTTTTATTTTTTTTGTTTTGGAAATGTACTTGTATGGATATTTGTTGGAAAATGAAAATAGTTTCCTCAAGATGGCCAATTTACTGTTCCATCCATATATATATATATATATATATAAAGAAAAAGCTCTATCATTTGATTTGATTCCTCAGTGAGGATAATCTAGTTCATTTTCATCTTGACATACAATCTTTCCTATTTGGGTTGGTCTTCAAAAATCCATATGAGTCCTCAACTCTTCAAAACTTGAATACAAAATGACAGCATCCCCTCTCCCTATGAATTCTATTGAATCTCTGTATAAAGACACCATAGAAAACAACCTGAACTCAGGCTGATGATGAGCTTGCCCAACTGGTATTGAAGAAATTGAGCCCTTTAAGGCATTAAGCAGCACCACTTTGCCTTCAAGATCTTGGAATTCCTCTCTCCAAAGCCTCCACATATTTGTGTTGAAGAAGCATTTTCCAAATGCTAGAACTACCAGGACGGAATGGCCTGAGACATCCAGCTTGTCGTGACCTAGAAAAGAGACCCATTTAAAGATTTTGTTTTCTATAGTGAACTCTTGCAAAAGCTTGCATCCTTGGAGGTATTGGAGCCCTAAGTTTTTGCAAAAGGATACAGATGCCTACCATTCGCTCAAATTGCCTAAACAGGGAATTAGAGGTGAAAATCCTATTAGCCACCCTCTTCCGAACCTTCCTATCCTTGCCCGAGATTGCACTGCTAGTCACCTATAGCTCGCTTATCAGTTTCATGGACTACATCTTGTCCACATCCAACTCTCCCCACCCTTGAATTCAAACCCTTGATATCTAAGGGACTCTCTTCCTTTAATGGATCCAAATTAGTAGGATGGAGAAAAGAACTGACATTGCTTTTAACTTCAATCCAGCTCTTCCCCGGTGTTTTCTTTATCCCTCTATTTTCTATCAGCTTTCTTATCTTCAGAGCATCACACCACGAACCAGCTGCCTTATATACATTGGCAAGAAGGATGTAGCTCAAATGGTAGTCTGGCTCCAGTTCCATCATCTTCTTCACCACGCACTCAGTTACACCCATGTTTGAATGTTCTGTGCACGCACTGAGAAGAGCTGCCCAAAGAGATGAATCATCCCAAAAATCTTCTGCCTTCCCTATCAAATCTTCTGCTTCTTCAAGTAGCCTGGCTTGGCTAAGAAGATCAACCATGCAATTGTAATGCTCAATCCCGACTTTAATACTGTAATCTTCCTTCATTGATATAAAATACCCTCGCCCTCTGTCAACAAAACCAGAATGGCTACAAGCAAAAAGAACAACAATAAAACTGATATAATCAGGTCTAATCCCTTCCTTAGTCATCCCATCAAACATCCTAAGAGCTTCCTCTCCTTTACCATTCTGAGCAAAGCCACAAATCATCGAATTCCAAGTAATCAAATTCCTAACAGGAATCTTAGTAAAAACTCAGTAAGCATGATTGATATAACCGCTCTTCGTATAAAGATCAACGAGAGCCGATTCCACAATCACATCCCTCCATCACCCGATCCTTGGATACTGACAATGAACCTCTTTCCCTAGTCTCACAGCTGCTAGACCGGCACAAGCACGAAACACTGTGCTGAAGCTGTAATGATCTCCCTCTTTCTTCATCTCCCTAAAGAGCCCAAGAACAGATTCATAATTACCATTTTGACAGAACTCACCAAACAATGCACACCATGAAACCGATTTCTTCATGGTCATCCGATTAAAGACCCGACGAGAATCTTCAACTGATTTGCATTTCCCATACATGTCAACAAGGCTACTCTTAACAACGACATTACTGCGAATTCCAGTGGTAATAACCTTAGCATGCACTTCTTTCCCCTGTTTCAACGGCCCCAAATTACCACAAGTAGTCAGAACGGCCCCGAACGTAAAACCATCGGAAACTAATCCATAATTCCTCTTCATCAGGTAAAACAAACCCAAAGCTTCCTCAAACCATTCATTCCTTGTAAACACTGAAATAAGTGAAGTCCAACAAATTGCATCTGGTTCAACCATTTCGTCGAACACCCTCCGTGCGTCTTCTAAACTTAGATTCCTCCCATACATATCTATCAAAGAACTGGCAATCACACAATTGGAATCGAACCCACAACCCAATATCTTCCCATGGAATCCCATCCCAAGCCTCACATCTCCAACCTCAAAACACGCTTTGATTGAGGCGGATAGAGTGAACCCGTTTGGCTCAACCGCGAAATCTGACAAAAGATCAAATTTGATAAATATTAATCTTCCCAGGGCAGGTTTTAGATTATGTCATGTGTGATTAACAATATTATCTTTTCAGGTTGATGATATTATCTTCCTAGTCAGGGACATGGATTGCCTAATGCCGGCCCTAAGCTCTTTTGGTCCCACCCTGGCGAATGTGTTATATCCACTCCATCCATCCATTTTACCAGCTCATTTTAGGGCATGAGTCCAAACTCACGTAGTGCTTGTTTTTTATTTGCCCCCTCGAAAATTCCTGCAAATGGATAATGATTAATTACAATGTAATTCATTAATCTTTTTTCTAAGCCGACAATGACTAACTTTTTTACGTTAAAACCAAAACCAAGGGTTTGAATTTTATATGAGGCCCATTGTGATACATGTGGCTTATCCATATCATTCATCCATTTTGCAAGGTGATTTTAGGGCATGAACTCAAAATTGAGGCAAATCCAAAGCTCAAGGGGACCACGTCACACCGAAGCAGTAGGTTGAACGCCCACCAGTAAAAACCTTTTATGATCGGGATTTCCTAAGGTATGGGCCATGTGAGCTTTAAATTTGCCTCATTTTTTTAGCTCATGTCCTAAAATATTTAGGTAAAATGGATGGTGGACTTCATATATTTAAATTAGCCTTTTTTGAACTGAGTTTCAAGGTTAAATTATTTTCAACTGTTAAATAGACATAAATAATAATAATTATTATTATTATTATCTATTTCCAGTAAGTTACTGACCTCCATTTACATCAAAACAAACATTCCCTTAGTAAAGATCTAAACCTCAAGCCAACCATGCTACAGGAAATGCCATGGATAAAGACATCGACTTTAAAAACTTCCTAGGGTTATAACAGTCTTGGATCAAGCTGATTTTTGGCTGATATTTGCATTTTCCCTTCATCCATATTCGAGTCACTTGTAAACAAATTGGATGATATATAACACTATTTCTGTGTTGTGATCCACTTGAGTTTGTGATTTGCCACATGTTTGGGCTCATGTCAAAAAATGAGTTGGCTAAACAGATGAACCAATGGATATAACACATACATCATGGTGGCCCAAAGAACCTAGGGCTGCAGGCAATGCACATCCCTCAGTCCAAATCTAGTAGTCTGAAAACTACCCCATTGTACCGTTGAAGAGTCACCACCATTTTTTTAATGATATGAGAGATGAATTAGTGGTCTCTCATTCTCGAAACATTCCCATGTACCTAACTGCATTTAGACTCATTCCGCATCGCCTCCATGGATCGTCCAACCGTGCCAAAAATCACAACAATCAGATCATCCTAAACATCCCTGACTGTCCCTATCTTACATCAAAAGATCTTGTCCATCTATTTCTTCATGCCACTAACTTTATTGTTTGTTGTTACACCTGTATTGCGGAATTGACGGATCATCTATGCATCAACAATGGAGATTCAAAACCATAATCTAAAAGCGTACCTGATTGGGAAGACATTCCGCCGACAAGAATCTTGATCTTCTACACCTTGCACCTTTAGGAGAACCTTCAATGGGATTAGGTTTTCTCTGTTGTGTTGGTAAGGGGACCAAGACATCTATATATAGGAAAGAGGGCTAGAAGCTTGCCCATCACACTTCTCCCTCTAGGGTCTCCACACCGTAGGTTTCCATATCTGGCTAAATAACCGAGTATAGGGATAATGGCTCAAGCATCCTTCCCCAAACCTTTATACAATGATCACAACTGTAGTGGGACCCACTGAATCGCTCAATCTGAATAATCCAACGGTCAAATCTGATGATCATGTGTGGCCCACCTAATAAGAGTCTTACATTCTCCCACTTGGGCTACACTGATCTCTGAAAGAAAACAAAATATTTTATTTAAATTGTGAAAATAATTTTTAAAAAATGCATTTGCTTTTGAAAGTTCCTAATGGGTGCCCTACTGAATTTCAAAACAATATCGTTGGATAATTATGAGCAATGCTTGTCAGATCCGGTCCATCAAGACTACAGATATTGAAACATGGTAGTCAACACAACATTTATACATTTCAAAGTGCAAGGAATCACGATCACGAATACCAATAGCCTCAATGACATGGATCAAGGATACGGGGTGTGGTATGAAGATTGCACATCTAATATGATCACATGTACCTATCTTCAAGTAGTCCATCTAAACGTGTCACCAAGACACAAACCAAATTCTTGCTTACTCAAAACTGAAAGTGCACACTGAAGGAGAAGCAAGATATAAACTGAATAACAGAATCATCAATGCATAAAGAGATTTCTGAAATGTCTATACATAATTGGATCAAAATTGAAAAACTCTCACTACTGAAATACATCCTTGGAATCTACAACTCGCATAAACGTCACATATTTTTTAAAGACCGTAATCGGAAGACCTTTAGTGAGAGGATCTGCTATCATCTGCCTCGTGCCGATAACTTCTACAGACACCTGATGATTCTGAACTCTCTATCTTTCACAACAAGATACTTAATATCAATATGCTTTGACCTCGATGAATGCATGTTGTTGTTGGAGAAATTAACTACAGCTGAACTATCACAATAGATTTTCAATGGTTCGGGATTATCTGTACAACCCGTAAACCAGAGAAAAAACTCTGAAACCAGATCGCTTGACTCGTGGCTTCATGATAAGCTACATACTCTGCTTCCATGGTAAAAGACGCGGTAATGGACTATTTTACACTCTTCCATGATACAGCTCCACCTCCTATCATAAATACATAGCTCAAGGTGGACTTCTTACTATCAAGACAACCCGTAAAATTTGCATCTGTATATCCAACTAACTCCAAATGGTCAGATCTACTATATGTGAGTGCAAAGTCCTTTGTCCTTTGCAGGTAGCGTAATACTTTCTTAACCGTTATCTAATGATTCATTCCTGGATTGTTAAGATACCTGCCTAACATTCCAATCAGAAAAGTAATATCTGGGCACTCACAAATCTAAGCATACATGATGCTCCCTACTGCTGACGCATATAGAATATCTTTCATCTTGTCCTTCTCTAGGTCGTTCTTAGGACACTGAAATTAGCTAAACCTATCACCTTTTACAATAAATGCTTGGCCAGGAACACAACCTTACATGTTAAACCTTTCGAGAACCCTATCGATATAAGCCCTTTGCGACAAGCCAAGCAGTCTACGTAATCTGTCCCACCTAATCTGAATGCCGATGACAAATGATGCATCACTAGGATCTTTTATCTCAAAGTTTTGAGACAGAAATTTCTTAATCTCACGCAACAATCCAATATTACTACTGGCCAACAAAATGTCGTCAACATACAAGACTAAAATAATAAACTTACTCCCACTAATTTTCATGTATATACACTCATCCGCAGTGTTTTCAATGAAACCATATGAAGAAACAACTTTATGAAACTTTAGGTACCACTGTCGTGATGCCTGTTTCAACCCATAAATAGACCTTTTAAGCTTTCAGAATAGATGTTCTAAGCATTTAGCTTTAAAACCTTCTGATTGTAACATATATATGTTCTCACTTAGGTCTCCATTGAGAAACGCAGTTTTCACGTCCATTTGATGCAGCTCTAAATCCATATGAGCCACAAGAGCCATAGTGATCCTAAATGAATCTTTCTTCAACATAGGTGAGAAAGTCTCCTTAAAGTCAATACCCTCACGTTGACTGAAACCCTTTGCAACTAGTCTAGATTTATACCTTTCGATATTGCCCTTAGAATCTCGTTTGATTTTAAGTACCCACTTACAACCAATCGGCCTAATCCCTTTAGGCAATTCAATAAGGTCCCTGACTTTGTTGTCTTTCATAGATGATCAATTTATCCTTCGTGGCATCGAACCATTGATAAGAATTTACACTTTGTTTGACTTGTGAAAAAGATACAAGATCCTTTTTAGTCCCAATATCAAAGTCATGCTCCTACAAATAGACGATGTAACTATCTGGAATCGCAGATCTTCTCTCTCTATGTGATCGTCTTAAAGGATCATTATTCTGAATTAGGTTTTCTGTTTCCTCATCAGTGGGTTGTATTTGAGGCTCTATATGGTCATCCATAGGGATCTTAGGGTCCGTTGTTGAACGGATAATCATGCTACTCTGAATGATTATGGTGGGAATCACAATCCGTTCTTCCTCAAACATAATGTTTTTTAAGTTCGCGCTCCCACTATCTTCAGTATTCTCAATAAACCTGGCATTCACAATCTCAATAACTCTCACGGAATATGATGGACAATAGAATCTGAATCATTTAGATCTTTCTGGGTATCCAATAAAGAAGCAACTAACCGTTTTAAGATCAAGCTTTCTTTCATGAGGGTTATACGGTTTGGCTTCAGCAGGACAACCTCATACATGAAAGTATCATAAACTAGGCTTTCGCCCTGTCCACAATTCATATGGAGTTTCATTATAGCCTTATTTGGGAGTCTATTCAGGATATGCACAACTGTTTTCAACGCATCACTCCACAAAGATTCTAGTAACGTTGAATTACTAATCATAGACCGGACCATGTCCTTTAGGGTGCGATTATGCCTTTCCGATACACCATTTTGCTCTAGAATACCAGGCATGGCATAATGAGCAACGATGCCACAATCTTGTAGGTATCTAGCGAATGACCCTGGATTACACCCAGATTCGTCATACCTTCCGTAGTACTCTCCACCACGGTCGGATCTGACGACTTTTATCATTTTATCGAGTTAATTCTTGACTTCAGTTTTATATATCTTAAATATATCTAGGGCATTTGATTTGTCGTTAATAAGGTATAAGTACCCATAACGAGAGTAGTCATCTATGCACATTCCAAGATGCTGAAGGGAACGGTCCACAGATGTCTGTATGAATTACTTCCAAGAGTCGTACGCTCCTAGTGGCACCCTTTTTCCTGGTTTAGTCTGTTTACCTTTAATACAATCTATGTAGACTCCAAAGTCTGAGAAGTTTAGAAAGTGAAGAATTCATTCACACACAAGCCTTTCCAATCTCTCACAAGAGATATGGCCTAATCGTCTGTGTCAAAGCATGGATGAATTTTCACAATCTAACATTCGCTTAATGCCTTTAGTGTTTCCATGTGATGGGTTAATACTGTAGGCATGTGAAACATTCAAATCTAGTTGATAAAGGTTATTAACTAAACTGTTAGAACCAATCAAAACCGAATCATAGGAAATACTTAATTTTCTATTTCAAAATTTAAACTGATAATCAAATTTGTCTAAACGGGAAATGGAAACCAAGTTGCACCTTATAGAAGGCACACATACACAATCTACTAGATCAAGAAAGTGTCCTGACAATAACCTAAGCTTAAAGACTCCAATAGCTTCCACGTCTGCTCTAATGTCGTTCACCATATAAACCGATCTTTCTGTATTGGTTGGTGTCCGGCTTTAGAGCATATCCTATATGGAATTACATATATGAATAATTGCATCAGAGTCTATCCACCAGGAGTCTGTGAACATATCAGCTGAATTAGACTCAAAACAGACTAAAACTTGATTCTTATCCTTAGAAACAACTCATTCTTTAAATTGTGTGCAATCCTCTGTAAGACCTGAAGAACGATTTCCTAAATAGTGCTTCCTTTTCTTACAGTTGGACTTAGTAAGCAAAGGTATATTATTAAACTGGTTTGGAATATTGGAAACAATCATGGCTGGACATGAAAAAAAAATATAATAATCACATCAATGAATGAACAAGTCTCACATAATACTACATAAATGTAAACCTCAAACATTATGCATATATTAACATTTGATTGATTTGAGCCTTTAATCAAATGACCTAGAATGATGATGAGTCATAATCATCAAATTCTGGTAAGAGCCCGGCGTATCATTGTGACTCCTCCTTTGGGCGAAATTGTAATATACAAGAGACTTTATTGAACATGAAGCCAATCAGTGCTAGTGAAATAAATTTAAGACGTCCATCACCTTTGGGCAAAATGAATCTCTCAAACTTTATAACAATCACCAATCACTTCACTCCGCTCATATCCTATTAAGTGATGATACCTCTTTGTTCTGACCACTACCTGCTATGGAAACGAACGCAACTAAATGCAATCCTAATATGGATGGTTACTAAATTCCATAAACTGAAGTCTAAAAGCAAAAAATTTCGCCAATTGAGGTCACTTTGGTGGCTAACACAACCAGCTCTAATTCTCACTCCCAGACCCAAGGATTGCTACATGGTCCTACCCATAATGAACCATTCTGAAATGGTTCTAATTTGGCCCAAAATACGACTGATGTTGACCGCCCGTAGGCTCAAAAGTTCTAGAGTGATGGTTGGATTAAATTCTTAATGGTCAACATACGACTTAATATCAGCCTCAACCAGATGGGTAATCACCCTATTTTACACCAGATCAAGACTGAATAGTAAATATAACCATATTTACTAAATTACCAAGGCTGTTTAACAGGTACAGCCTACCAACCATCAATAATTTATATATGTTTCATTAAATCTGAAATGGCCTAAAGTGGGGTATAAAATGGGTATCAAACAAAACCAAATAAGGGCCTAAGGTAGCCTGCAAACAGACCTTGTCAACGGGCCTGAAATAGTTTGGGAATGGGCTTAAACTTATCTCCAAGGTGGGCACTAAAATAGGACCCAATGTATGCTTAAATTAATCCAAATTAGGCTCACAATCTGCTGGAAACGGGTTTATCATTTGGGCCTAAATCAATCTATAAATAGGCCCAAAATAGGCCCAATGCACAGGCCAACTAGACAGGCCCATAGAGAGAATCCATGTGCAGGGGCCACTACACAGGTCCAACGGCCCATTCCATAAGCCCAAGCACTAGACCCAATGGACACGTCCAAAAAACAAAAGCAAACCCTTTCCGAAGGGAAAATGTCGTTCTCAGCCATTCCGTAAATGTAGTCGCACGTCTCTTCCTCCACTTTCCATGTCCGAATAAAGGGAAAAAAGAAAATGCTCAGCCCCTGGCATCTCGCGGCAAAATTCACAGCTACAAGATCCGGCCACCCGAACCACCATCTCCATCCCCGCTGGACTCTAACCGCAATGCCTCTCCTCTTCTACCTTCTTCCATGGCACCGACGGCAGCACCACTAGTGCAGCGAGAGTCGACTGCTGCACAGAGTAGTTGGAAAAAAAGAGGTTGCGATGGGTTCAGATCGATAGCATTGCTACCACATCTGATAAAGGAGGAGAGGCGGAGATGGGTTCGACCATTGATGGCTGTAGGTGGTGCTGGAAATGGTGGGTTGCGGGATTGTCGGAACCCATGGTTGTTGCAGCCACCATGGCAACAATAGCTGCGCCATGACCCTGCCGATGAGGGATCCATCTTCTTTCATGGCAGTCAACGCTCAAACAGGGCAGTAACGTCACTGACGGCCACAGATCTAGGATGCTTGACTATGGATTTGGTGATGCCCAGATCTATATGGGCAGACGGCCTGTCCGCTCAGAAATTCAGCGGCTCGCGAAGGTTGGTGCATCGATGTTGGAATCCATGGCAGATGTGGCTTTTACCGCTGATTATGGCCACTGTAGTGAAAAAAAAATTTTGAATTCCGAAACTGCAACAAGGTTTTCTGGAATCTGAGGGCCCGTTTGGCCGGGTGGATTGGAAGGGATTGAATGGTAATAGGGTGGATGGCATGGATTTCTAGGTAATTATGGCGTTGTCAGTGGATTGTCTAGAGATCCATGGGATTGCTATATCCCTGGATTGCTAAATCCGGTCTGTTTGGCACGCCCGGCTAATCCCGGGATTAAACCTTCTCATCCCTTCCAATCCCTCAAACCAAGCACGTTCGGGGCAAATTTGAACGGTTTAGGATGGATTGGATGGGATTTAAATGTAATGATGGTGTTGTCAGTGGATTGTCTTAAGATCCATGGGATTGGGATCACACCACCGACTCTGTTTGGCACGCCGGGCCAATCCCGGGATTTAACTTCCAATCCCTTCCAATACCATCCAATCCCGTCCAATCCGACAGGCCAAACGGGCCCTGAATGATGTTATGGTTGGGCAAATCTAAATCCTCGATTGTTAGAAAATCTCCAAGATTAATACATAGGATGCTCTAATAGCAAATGTTATATCTGTACTGTAGAATTGACGGATCATCTATACATCAATAATGGAGATTCAAAATCATAATTTAAAAGTATACCTGATCAGAAAGACATTCCGTCGACAAAAATTTTATTCTTCTTGCATCTTACACATTTAGGAGAATTTTCAACGAGACTATGTTTTCTCTACTATGTTAGTGAGGGGATCAAGACATCTATATATAAAAAAGAGGGCTGGAAGCTCTAGCTTACCCATCACATTTCTCCCTCTAGGGTCTCCACGCTATAGGTTTTCATATCTGACTTAATAACCGAGTACAGGGACATCGGTTTAAGCATCCCGCCTAAACCTATATACAATGATCACAACTATAGTAGGGCCCGCTAAATCGCTTAATATGAATAATCTAACAGTTAGACATGATGATCATGTGTGGCCCACCTAATAGGAGTCTTACATTTGTATCATATGACCACTAACTTTTCTTCATGCCAACCAGATCGTCTCTCGTAATAAAATAAATCACAAGTAAACACTGTGGTGGATAAATTCATGTGCTCCCGCGAGTCACCACTTCAAGATCAAAACCAGCGGCAGCGGCACTCCGAATATTTTTAGTGGGTGCGGCCACGCCTGCTATTTCCGATGCTTTGACTGCGAAAGGAAGATAATCTGATGAGGAGGGAGCACCAATCGCAGTGCAAGTGGGTGGGTTACCGTCCTGCTTTTTGACTATTTATTCCTCTTCCCTATGTCGCGGCTGACGTTCTCAGCATGTGTCTCCTCTTGGGGTCCACATGTAGAGATGGTCCGATTATAGGAACCGTCCATCTTCTTGGTGCTACTACAAGTGATCTATGGAGCAAACATAGTTCTTTAAAACGAATCTGGATTTTTTATTTTTGGAGTTGAATGTGAGCCATTGAGAGTCTTGATTTCTGGTGTTCTACATTTACACGTGCATAATTATAGTTAGACCATCTCGACATGGTCCTGATCATTAAGATCATCTCGAGATGCTGGCCCCAGCGACACATGCTGGCAAACGAATTCAATTATTAGATTACATAGCTTGAGCAGAGGAGATTCAGTCCAGCTCTCTGTACCATAAAAGAATGCCATATTTGTGATGATCCAAACCGTTCATTCACTGGAGACAGATTTGATGGTTCATAGACCATGATGACTTGGTGTTTGGACAATCCTAACCATGTAAAAATATGTTGCGTGTGTTTTTTTTGGCATGCTTTTACATCCATGGTTAGCATTATCGTATCATAGCGATTGTTGGTATATTGTCTACTTATGGGGCCTTATGATGAATGAATGGACTATATGCAGTTGAAAATTCAGAGGAAAAGATGGGGCTTGCATCTCTATGCGAGTTATTACAATGATCCGTACGAATGATTAATAATTTCAATCATGGTGTAATAAACAATGGGGGGAAATACAGCATAAGAGTCTTACGGTACTTTTTGCTTTTCAGAGTGTAATGCTTTTACACCCGTGAGATAAGATACCAAGAAAGTTTTGACTCAGTCAATATTTTTACTTCACTTACGCATACCATAGTGTTACTGATGCAAAACGTATCAAGAAAGTTCTGACTCAGTCAATATTTTTACTTCACTTATTCATATCAAAGTGATACCGGTGCAAAATGTGATGAGGTCGATCACCATCTTGCTCTAAACTTCTCGTAGAAATTTTTCGAATTCTAAGGAAAAAATGAGAAAAACTAATTTTTTTTTTTATAAAATTTGTAATTTAATTGATAAATGAAATAAATAAGTTCACAATCCTATAAATTAGGATACTAAATAATGAGAGAAGTTTTAAAATCAAACTACAACTAAAACTCTTAGAATTCGTAACTTACTATAAATAGTAAACTTATAATTTATAGACCGTCATGATATTTACTAGTGCACAAAGTTTTCGACCAAAAATAGTAAGTGTCATATTTGGCTTCACCATGCTATTCTCCTAATTATTTTAAGCATTTTTCGTGTTGGCCGCAACTCCTAAAGCCCAAAGGAGGGGGTGTGTGTTAAAAAAAAAAAAACGAAGAAAAAGAACAAAACCAAATGTTAGGGCGGACGTTTTACCTTCTTTTGGGCTCTCTTTCCAGCCACATAACACTCCCTTCTCTCTGTTTTTCTGTTTGCTGCAACCATTCTTAGTTAATACTACTATTTTTATCTCCTTTTGAGCATTATGAAAGTGGTGTTGGTGTTTGGCGTTGCAAATACTTATGACTAGAGGTGGGCATGTTGGACCCGATCCGACCCGACTCGGTACTGTTCCGAACAGAACCGACGGCATAAATTGGCCTGATCGAGTCTATCCATCCAGATCCGATCGTTTTTCGAATCAGGTTCGGATAGTAGTGTATCCGGACAGAATCGATCCGAAAATCCGGACCGAAAGGGTCCGAATCGACCCGACCCGATCCGACCCGGAGACATAAATATCCCTCTATTTTACAAAATATCCCTGTATCTTTGGCTTTTCGTTTGGCGCCAAAAAAACTCGCCGAACATACACTTAGCCCCCAACTCTCTCTCTATCTCTCTTTATATATGTCCCTCTCTTTATATCTGTCTCTCACTTTCTGTTGAAGATGAAGGCGAGTAGAAGACTAGTTAGATATGTGGTAGATCAAATACCTCTCTTTCTGCCGTTAGATTTTGGAGATTTCTCTGTTGGAGAGATATACACTGAGATACAATGGATAGCTGTGGATGGAAGAGAGAAAGAGAAAAATACTGATAGCAAACATTGATCAAAGAAGGTCAGCGTACAGCTGTTTACAGGCGTCGTCTTGACAGCCAGACCCAAAGAGGGAAGCGGGTTGGCTAGTGTAACATTAGCAAGTTTTGTGGCTCTAATCATGAGGTATGTGTTATATCCAAACCGTCCATCCATTTGGCAATATCATATTAAGGGTTGGGACAAAAATAAAACAAATCTAACCATTAAGTGGACCACACTACGGAAAGCAGCAGGGTATTGAACGTCCACCATTGAAACCTTTATGGGTTCACAGAAGTTTTGGATCAACATGAAATTTGTTTTTCCACTTCATTCAGGTCTTTGTGACCTTAAGAATAGATTGGATGGAAAAGAAACATTATGGTGGCCCTACAAATTGTTTAACGGTGAAAATCATCATCTCCGTTGCAATTTATGGTGTGGTCCAAATGATCTTTGGATCTGATTCATTTTTTTGGATAATGCTCTAAAATGATCTCTACAAAGAGTGAACGATGTAGATATAGTAAATAGGTCACTGTGGGGCCATGTAATGTGGATCTCCTTTGAACCGTTCGTATAACTTGGAGCTCGAGGAGCGTCAGTGCTCGTCTTCGCACGACATGTGCCTAGATCAGCTAGCTAGCGGCTCTGTTTTGAGCACGCACCCAATTTTGGGCGGGACCGTGGCTAATGGTTGGTGCTCTGTGGGCCCCACCATGATGTACATGTTTCATCCATTCCGTTCATCCATTTTTACAGATCATTTTAGGGCTTGATAAAAAAAAGTATAGGGATATAAATCTTAGGTGGGCTACACCACAGCAAAACAATAATGGATGGATATTCACCATTAAAATCCTTCAAAGGCCCACTTGACTGTTTATTTTAAATCCAATCAGTTGATTTGGTCATAAAGACCCAGATGAATGGAAAAAATAAATATAAGCTTGATCCAAAACTTTTATTGCCCCCAAAACGTTTTTAATGGTCAAAATTCATTCAACACTGTTTCTTGTAATGTGGTCCACTTAAGATTGAGATATACTTCATTTTTTTTTTCATATCATAAAATGATATTTAAAAATAGATGGACAGCATGGATGACACACATACATCATGGTGGGCCCCACAAAACACTAACTACTAGCCACTTGGGAGTTACCATTTACAAAGCTTCTTCAAGAAGCTATCTCTGTTGTGTAAAGCTTCTTCGAGAAGCTATATGTGGTGTAAAGCTTCTTCAAGAAGCTATCTCTAGTGTAAAGCTTTTTTAATAACCGTCCGTTTTTTTCCTACTGAGTAAATTATGTGGGGCCTATTTTGAACTTTTTTTGGTTTATCTACACCGTCCATCAGTTTTTATTTGAACCTTACTCAATCCGATCCGACTCAGTTTTTCTGACCGAGTCAGAGTCGGATTGATTCAAGCCACTACGTGTTTAGATCTATTTGAGTTAAATGACCCGGATCCGGTCCCAAATCGGATTGACTTCGGGTCGGGACCTACAAATTTCGAACCTGTTCGAGTTGGACCAAATCCGATCCGACTCGGTCCGATGCCCAGCTTTACTTATGACCCGTGCGCTCTATGAGGTTTCATTTGTGGGATGTTGTATCGTGGGTATAGTATCTTGGGAATCTTATATACCTACTAAAGGACCCACATGCCAAGGACCCGAGCCCAAGCCCAGTCTAGCCCATGATCTAATCAATCGATCGTGAGTCTGGCTTTCTCATCCGGTGGCCATTTGGCTGGTATGTCAAAATAGTCAGCGTGATACCGTCATGGCACTTGATAGATGGGCTGTAATAACCAAATCAACGTGTCTCGCTACCAATTTATCATTAGTGGGACACATTGCAATGCCAGTGCCTATTTACTTATACTGTAAGAAATCTATCATGAACCAGCTTGCATGGCTGTCGTGAGACAAGATTCCAGTCTTCCAAACCCCACCTACCAAAGAAAAAGTTATTATTTATGGCGAGAAATTGTCCATTGCTCTCAGTTATAGTGCTCCTAATTGCATCTGTCACTTGGACATTTCAATCGATAGATCTGAACCGTTTATTAAGTCTATACCACATTTTATTGACAGCTACGCAAAAATCTCACTGATAGGATGATCAAATCCATTCCTGATTTGTCCTTATTTTTGTAGCCCTCCTTTTTCAGAGCCATGAATGAGATCTTAAAGATTGCCAAACAAAAATGGCTCTTTAGAATAATAAGCAGTCTATGATGGGGCCTAATAAATAGATTGATCAAATTGTTGATTGGACCTATTTTTTTGCGGATGATCCTGACTATCCATATTAAAGGCTAATAATCAGATGGTTATGCTTGACAGATTATATGATATCTGCATGGTAATCCATGAAATATAAGCCGGACCTAATGGACGGTGTAAATCAACTGATCGGGTTTTCCAAGTGCCCCAATCCAACTAGTATTACTATAAGCTACGGTAGTCTGAGAGGACGTACGGTAGCATATCTCCTCTCTTTTCTTCTCTTTTTTGGCATTTCAACTGCGTATGCGTACAAGTACAACCGACAGTTACCGTGTCTTAAGAAACATGGTTAACCTTTCATTTGACCAAGCTTCAGCTAAAACCCTTCACAGTCCACACATCTGAGGTGGGCTCTGCTATAAGATCGCAGGGTGCAAACATCAGGCTGGTAATATCATCAAGTGGGCCACATCGGTAGGCTGGATCTGACCATTGGCAGGCATGATTCGTACTGTCCGTTCTTTTTTGTGGCCCATCTGATGAATGGATCTACCTCATTTTTAAGTCCAGGTGATCTTAGTTTTCGTCCCACCATTTGCATGGCTTGGATGGCATAAGAAATACAACCGGTAACATATATTATACATAATCCATTGCATCTTGGTGTATAGGGAATGATCAGCGTCCGCTCTAACTTCAGGTAGACGCCACAGTAGAGGTCATGACCTTGTCTTAGACGTGTAGAGCCAACCAAACATAGTTGCTAGGTCTGGTCATCAGTAGTGGGACCCATATCCTGGACACCATCGGATAAGAATCTGACGGTGATCATTCCATTTTTGACCGACGTGCTGCTACATGGGATATCGACTGGAAGGCTAGGCGGCAACCTTTTTTTTTTTTTTTTTTCGGTTTTTGGAGCTAAGTCTCCTATGTTAGTTTTGCGCAATTTAAAAAAAGACGGGTGGCTCTGTAACGGCAAACATCACATAATTGTACATAAATTCAGACCGTCCAAGTGGCTGACCCAACTGAGGGTGGAGTGTAAGAAAAAAATTGCACTGACAAGATAATATTAATAATCTGATTTTTCATTTGAATTTGGACCATGCATTATTTTATTTTTAACCATCCCTTTGATAGTCATTAATAAGATAGTTAGGATTACTTGCTCATCCGTTATGGTACCCACAATTTGGATGGCCTGGATGGACTTACATTAGTGCTACATGTGAGGAGATGAGTCACCACCATTTTTTAAATGCTGCTCAACTAATACAGAAGTCTTCGTGTTGTTTTAGATAAGGCAAGTCTGTATGGTCTTTGGATTAAATATTTTACTGCGGAATTTTATAAGATGCCTATTTTGCTGACGCTCTGGATTCCCCAGAGGCCATGTTTCAGCATCCCAAACCGTTCATATGGTGGCCCTCTCATTAGATAAGGGATGAGTTGGGAATGTCTCAGCGGATCCGGACCCTTAATTTTTGACTCTCCTTCTATTAAATGTTAAATATACTTGTACTCTTTTAATTAATTTATTTTTTATTTATTGATGATGTAAGACCGGTAAGAGCATGTTTGGCCGGGCGCTGGATATGGTATTAGATGAGATTAAGAGGGTTATTGCATGTCATCTCATCCAATTTGTTGTTTGAGATGGTGGGATGTATTTCATCCGTTGCGCCCTCATAAACACTGCCCAAGTCTGAGACAGATTTTGGCAATCCCAAGATGCGAGTTTTCACCGCTATGTGGGGCCCATCGAGATATCAATGAGATATCCACTCCCTCCATCATTTTCACTGGTGCACATTCAGCCATGAATCTGTTTTTAGGCAGATATAAAACAGTAAGTGGGGCATACCACAAGAAGCGGTGGAGATGCAAACCCATTTATTTGTGATGGTCCAAACACACTGTTGTATATCCCATGGGCTATTGCAAACTCATGGGATCAACGGAAAAACACTGACACTACCATCATTACCTTAAAATTCATTCCATCCCTCCTAATCCCATGAGATCGGTTCGGCCAAACACGCCCTAAAGGACTATTCAAACATAAGGATAAGATTATACAAATTCAAGTTCATAAGGCTGATTGGATAAAAATTGTATAGACAGAGACGTTTTCAATGGCTATAGATTTGTTAATGATGAACTACTCAATGCATGTGATATATTGTTGAAAAAACTATCAATGAACTTCACATATAAGCTAATATTAATAGTTATGGCCTTAAATGGTTTAGAAAAATTACTATGTTTTGGGATTAGTTTTGAATTTAAAGTGAAATTTTACTAAATTTAATAAGATTCAATTTCTATTATTTTAAAAGTATTTTATAGACCTCTGTACCTTATGATAACTTTTGTTTGTGATGTGGAATGGGTTGCGAATTCGTTCATTGCTAATTAAGATGGGCTGAAGAAAAGAAGTCAAAGAATGATTGAACACACTCAGTATAGTTTGATGGGCTGATATATCAAAGTTCTATCAAAATTTTTAGAAATTTCAGAATTTTCATTGGACATTTTTTGTCTATTTCAACAAGTGGACAAGATCTAATCGATTGGTCGAAATCCAGTTTGACAAGTCGATAGGTTGAAAATCACATAATTTTGGTTTAAATTTGGGAATACTTTTTAATTGTTTTGACTTGTCGAATTGGATTTGTGTGATTTTCTAAATTTATTTCATAGTTTGATTAGGATCCTTACTTTTGCTCGGGTGGTAGACTCTCAGGAGTTTCAACACCCAGTCAAGGGTTCGAGCATCCATATGTGGTGAAATTCCACTAGTGTGAGTGTGTGGGGGTGTGTGTGCGTGTGTTAGAAAAAATTAAAAATTCATAGTTTGATTAGGACTATTAATTTAATTATGTTTTTTTAGAGTTATTTAAAGGTGTTAAACTCATTTTTATAAGATTGAATTAATAAATTTTTTGAAAATTTTCTTATTTCTCTCATGGATTTGAAAAGGCTTTTGTGAATTCAAGGTATTTATTGAATGAGAAAGATGGTGATCGACCTTATCACATAATTCCATACATCAATTGGTATCGGAGTGAGGACTCTCCTCGGTCCAATAATGACTGGTGATGGAATTGACCAAAATCCTGTGGACGATAATTTCAGAATTCATTATTTATTAGAAAGAATGAAAACTTTTTATCGGGATAATCAATTAACCATGTAAAGGCCAAAAGCAACCCCGAACCATATTATGGATGCACTAATTTTATCATAAACCCAAGGCAACGCTCAGTCACTTATGATCATTGTACGACACAACCTCATGTTTTTCGTAGAGTACCTTCGGAGATAAATTGCAGGGTTATCTCATATGAGTCAAGCTCTAGTTATGAGAATGTCAGTGCATCATTGCCTGATGATTGGTTCATGAAGATGATCGACTAGATCATATTGAAAAAAACTATCAAGGTAAAGACGAACTACATAGTTTTAAATGAATTATTGTGTATAAATAACTTTTTTAATTGATTAACTGAAGTATAATAATATTTTGATTACATAGATATACCGGAAGAAAAGAAAGTGAAATATAACCTGTAAGGTGGGGGCAATTATAACTCTCACACGTCAGATGAACAAAGCGCACATCCAATCATAACCATGGATGAGACACTTTTTTTTTTCTAAAATCACAACTCCTGGATAATGACTATAACCAATTGCTATTTTAGTGATATCAAAATTGACTATACTGAATCAAACCATTACTAATTATATCAGAGAATTTCAGCACTTAGCATCGAGAGAGATTGTAATGGACCTCATCACATCATCGTGTCAATTTACATAAGCGAAACGAGTTTGAGCTAGTTTAAAATTCATTTATTATTTTAATAAGCAAAATTGATCTAGAATTGTTATTAATAATATCAATTTTATCTCTCTTTTTTCTTTTTTTTTGCCGGAGAAGAAGGCAGTAATTTTCTTTTTCTTAATTTATTGCACCACTACATTAGTTGGCCACTAGGAGAATTGTTGGGATCGTCTGATCCCGGGGATACTGTGGAGATCTTATATCCAAAGCTTGTTCACACAGATCAACGGTTTGATCTCCATTGTTAGGGCACTAGAATATTTAGGCGAGTTCAGCCGTGGGAGAAAAAAAGAAAAAAGAAAAAAAGAAAAAGAAAAAGCAAGTGGAGGTAAATAATAATTAATAGCCACGAAATTGTGCGTGTCGAACCTGTCTGTCCACTCTCTTATCGATGCAAATTTCCACAACAGTTTATGTTCAGTTAGCGTGCAACAAAAAGATCTGTGGTTGCTACACCAAGAAATGTGTGCGACATCCCCTCCGTCCATTATTACCTCAATATCATTTTAGCACGTCAACTCAAACATCTGCCCGAAACAAGACTCTAGTAGACCACACTACCGGGAAAAGTGCCAATGGTAATGCCTACCAACAAAACTTTCTCTGGGCCCACCAAACTTTTGTATAAGGGTTTCGTTTGGCTTTTTTTATTTTTACCTTCATTCTCATTTTAACAACCTTATCAACGGTTTAGATGTCATACAGGTATTCCTTCTGGCCCCACAAAAGTTTCAATGGTGGGCATCTCCATCCCCACATTTCCCTGTGATGTGGCCCATTTGATTTTTTTTATCAGACTGATTTTTGGAATAACTTACTAACATGATGTGCCGAAGATGATAGACAGAGAAGTTGTCAAACACATATTACGATGGGCCCCACATAAATTACGTTGCACGGACTCTCCATCACAACTGTTGTAGGAAACATCCTGTTGCGGGAGCACGGAAATTCGATGGATATTGAGATCTCAGGTTTTGTCAGTTCCCGAGGTGGTTAAATGATACGGCGGAGCCGACTCTATCATTTCATGAGGAACGGTCCCATCACCGTCCATGCGGGATGGACAGCTGTTGATCGGAACCGTACATGTACTCGAGTATAGCATGACTGGCCACTGTAAAATATTTAATAGAAAATAATGCTAGAAGTTGGTTATATTCTCTTGGACGGTAGATGAAAAGATTAAACGGAGATATCTTAGAAGAGAAGATGAAATGAAGGGATGGATTAGGTACTGATTTTTGTTTTTATTTTTTCAAATTTTGGTCCATCTAAGAAGATTTTCACTAGATGAACGGTGCGGATCAATCTTCTTGCTTTCCACGTGAACGGAGGAAGGTGGATGTATCTTATTACGATAGAGAGGGCTCGATTGTACCGTTTCCTTCGCCCATGCAATCACGAACCTCTGACTTTCGATGGCTGATTCACGGCCGAGACAAGATGTTTTCTTTTGAAGAATGGTAGTTGCCAGTGCCCATCCATAGATGCCAAAGGCTATCACTCGTCCCTGCAGATTTGAGACACGTGTAAATGATCCGGTCCTTTAATAATCTCTCCTTTATGTTGGATGTGCGTTTTTTCATAAAATAAAAAAGATCCATTCAAAAAACACTACGGGAAAATATGGATGGATTAAATGCCGGTAACAAACGGTGAATATTTAGATAATTATATTTTATTAATATGAATAAATTAAAATTATGATTTTTATTTAAAGAACATTAGAAGTGGGTCCGATTGATGAACGCATCAGATCACTCATATATGTCTTAAAGTTGGTACTTTTTGAGCGCTTGTGTTTGTCATTTTCAGACGGCGCGTGCCAACGTAACTCCGGTTGTTCCTATTCTACATGGACAATTCCAACGTACCTTACAAAATGGTAGTCCTCAAACAATCACGGCATGTGAACTGCCCCGTATGATCATAACCGTTAATTCAGTCGTCTCATAACTTGGGCCCCACAGTAACCCACAAAACCAACGGCTAAAACTAATGAGAAAAACCGTGATACCGTGGCAAGGTTGATACGCATGCATTAAGAAGTTGCACACGTGGCACAAGATTAAGTCAATCTGACCGTCCAAACGTTGTGTCTCAACTTAGATATCTTTCAAACTAAAAAGTTTTGTAGTTCATTTTTCTAACTTCATGGGTGATGGATGTTTAATGGACGGTCTTAACAGAAAATAATTAACGGTGTGATTCCAGAGTTAGTCATGCCACGTGTAAAATTTATGGATGTTTGCATCTGGCAGAGTATCAAATAACTACCGGAACAAATTAAAAAAAGGCTGTAACTTTCAGAACCTCAAACCGGTACAAGGTTTTGGCTACCGACAAAGCCTTACATCAGATGAACGGTCCAGATCAGACTGTCACTACAATTTGAGGTAGTCCCGCGAACTATTTGTGAAGGAGAACTGTCCCAAACGTCAGACAGGTATAAACATATATCAGAGAGAACAGAAGCAAGAAAAACTAGGAAGAAAGGCGTTTGAAAAAACAGAGACATGGAGAAAAACAGCATTCCCAGCTGAGAAGAGACTCAAAACAAGGTAAGTTTCTCACGCCTTTTCTCAATAGAATTCCAAAAGATTGGATTTTTATTAGTCTTTTGAATTGCTGTTTCTAGAATCTTGAATTAGGTACCGAAAACAAGAAAGAAAAATTCAAAAAGATTGGATTTTTTAAAAATTGGGATTCCTCTTTTTCTTCTCCTACTCAATTTCTTTCTTCTTTGTTGCTTTCCTGCCAAACCAAACCGCACAAAGTTGCAATTTTTAAATTAAAAGATACCCCAAAGTTGTCATCTTGCAATAGCTTTTGGCTCTTTCAAATGCAATTCATGGTCAAGATTTCATCTTTCTCTTCTCTTGGACTCCATTTTGAGGATTTCTTCAGTTGGGTGTTTCTGTAATTTGAAGATATGGGGCGTGTGATGTGATCCTGATTCATATGTCTTGATGCCTGCTTCATGTATGTAACAGATGATCCAAGCTAGTTCTTTGATGGATATGTTTCATTTTGTTTTGGTTTTCATCTAGTTTTCTGATATTTCTCTTCATGTTTGTGTTTTATAACCATGTTTTGAAGCTTTATGATGTGGAAGATTTTCCATGTTGTAATGCCACCATGAAAGCTCTGTGGGGTCCACCGGGATGTTCATGTGAAATCCACTCCGTCCATCAGTTTTTTCCAGCTCAGGTTAGTTTGAAAGCCAAAAAATGAGGCAGTTCCAAGACTCAAGCGGGCCACACCAGAGGAAACAGTAGGGATGGAAATGCCAATCACTGAAACCTTCTTGTGGGTCGCCGTGATGTTTATCCGACATCCAACCCGTTCGTGAGGTGATTCTCACCAGGATGAAGGGAACACACAAATAGCAGCCTGATCAAAACTTCTGTGGGTCCCAAGAAGATTTCAATGTGGGTGTCCAATCCCCAGTGTTTCCTGTGGTGTGGCCCACGTGAGTCTTTGATCTGCATCATCTTTGGGTCCTCATCCTACATGAGCTGGAAAAACTGATGTACGGGGTGGATTTCACGTGGAATTGCAGTGGGCTCCATAGTGCTTTGGGTTAGAGGAACTCCCGGTAACAGGTGTTGCAAGAAACTGGCTTCCAATAAAATCTATCATTCATTTTTATTTTTTGGTTGCCGCAATTCAGGACTATTGGCTTTTCTTGAATTTCTTGATCTGTAGAAGAGGTATTATGGGCCGCTGAGCCTCAGTAAATACGCTTCAATGAGGCTTCGAATTGTATATATGTATGGGCCCATGGTTGGGTGATCCAGGCCGTTGATTGGATGGGCAATGCCCCCAAAATTTTGCAGACTTGAAAGATCGTACGCCTATGATATTTGGCCTTTCTTTCCATTGGAAATGGTCTTAGCTGCATTTTTTTTTTCGTATGCAGCTATTTGTAAGCCACTGATTGAAGGGTTCAGATCTTCTGATGTTCGAGATGTTTGAGGCATCTCCTGTCCATGATGAGGCCCTTCGAAGCAATGATCTGGATCATCATACCATGAGCCCTGCATTTGTGGAATTCGGAGCCTGAGCAAGCTTTAGCAATACTGAGGATTAAGACCCTGTAATTGGAAACTAGTGTATATCTGAAGCATCTTCTTCCAGTCACCTGTTTATTGACAGATACTAAGAAAGTCTGAATTTCTATTTCTCTCTCACAGCTTTGACTTTTATTTTATTTTATTGGTTCTATCATATGTTTCTACTTTGGGTTTTTTGAGGCTGGATTGAGATACTAATCTGTGAGGTTTTTAGTGTATAAATCGTTGAAGATTATTTTTTTTGTAACTCATTTGGAGGTTTGTTAAGCCCACATGCCTGTGGAACGCTGCCCATTCAGACGCTAGCACACGTATGAGAACCAAGCTTTCCATCCGGTTTGGCACAGTGGTTAGATCTTTCTGCCTCAACATTTAGGCGGCTTTACACTGCTGGTTGGCTATATATATATATATATATATATATATATATATATATATATATATATATATATATATATATATATATATATATATATGTATAAAAAATGAATCATATCAAAAGATCGGTCTGGATGAAGGCGCTCTTAACGCGAGTTTGAAAGAGCGAGTTTCAAGCCTCTTCACCCTATTCTCTATCGAGAAATCGGATTGCGTACTAAGTTATTCAGTACACTCTTATCGTACTGAGTAAACTCTGTTGGGCCCACTGTGAACGTATCTGGTCCATCCACGCCGTCCATCCGTTTTTCCATATTATTTTAGGGGTTGAGACCAAAATGTAAGCATACCGAAAGATCAAGTGGACCATACCATTGGAAACAGTTGGAATAATGACTTCCATCGTTGAAACCTTTCTAGGGCCCACAGTGATGTTTATTTCTCATCCAACCTGTTCATAAGATCACACAGACATGGATGAAGGGAAAGCACAAATACAAGCTTTATCCAAAACTTCTGTGGCCCCCAAGAAATTTTCAACAGTAGATGTTCAATTGATACTGTTTCCTATGGCGTGTTCCACTTGAGATTTGGATATATTTCATTTTTTCATTTTTAGGTTCAAGCCCTAAAATTATCTGTTAAAATGGATGGACGGAGTGGATAAAATACATAAATCACGGTGGACCCCACAGAATTTACTCAGTACGCAATCCGCTTTCCTCTACTGAAGGATGTGGCGGAAGCCTTTCACATAAAGTTCTTCCGCTGAAAACCTAAGTGGGACCCACCGTGATGTTTTTGAGAAATCCAATCCATCCATCTATTTTGTGAGATCATTTTAGGACATGAGGCCAAAAATGAGCAGGATACAATACTCAAGTGGGCCGAAAACGTAAGGAATGAATACACACAGTTGAAATATTCCTAGGGCTCAGAAGCTTTGAATCAGGCTAATATTTGAGTTTTCAGTTCATCTCAGTGGTAATGACATTACAAACGGTATAGATGGCATGTAAGCATCATTGTTGAACCCAAGGAGGTTTCAACGGTAGAAAATTCCCTACCCACCTTTTCCTTTAGTTCGGCCCACTTGAGTCTTACATCCTGCTAATTTTTGGTATCAGGTCCTAAAATGAGCTCAAAAAATGGATGGACGGGGTAGATTTCTCAAAAACATCATGGTGGGCCCCACCTAGGTTTCCAGCGCGCGAAAGACTTTTATAGCAAATCCGAGTCTGAAAAAACCGTGCTGCGGATTTCCTGTGAAAGCCTTTTGCAGGAAGTTCCTGCACTGGAAACCTAAGTGGGACCCACTGTGATGTTTTTGAGAAATCTAATCTGTCCATCTGTTTTGTGAGATCATTTTAGGACATGAGGCCAAAAATGAGCAGGATACAATACTCAAGTGGGCAGAAAATGTAAGGAATTAACACACACAATTGAAATATTTTTGGGGCTCAGAAGCTTTGAATCAGGCAAATATTTGTGTTTTCAGTTCATCTCAGTGGTAATGACATTACGAACGGTATAGATGGCATGTAAGCATCATTGTCAAACCCAAGCATCATATGAAGGGATGTCATCCTCACCATTTATGTAGGACAGTCAAAGACAATCACGTGAACGGCTAGGATTGAAAGAAATTGAGCTAGAAAGTTCAGTCCAAGGGTCTAGTGCGCATTATAGCTTATGAGTGGCCATAACGTTGCGATCAGTTATTTGTTTCGCACGTATTATGTTATGGGAAAGCTATCGACATGCTTTGCATGCTGACCCTATATTATTTTCCAAAAATAGTTTGTTTTAGGGGTTAATTTTGGGTTTTGAGTTAAAATTATTATTTTTACTAAGTGATTATTTTTGTTATTTTCAGGGTATTTTAGAGTTTGGAGAATCCTGAAATAGCTTAAAGTTTGAGTCAGGATAAAGGGTTTAAATCAATTTAGAAGTCATTTACTTATATATACACACACACACACACACACACACACACACATATTTATATATTTATCTATTTACTATGGTAGGAAAGTTTACTATTTCAGAAAAGTAACGAATTTGGGGTTTAGAACTTATATAAGTCATATGAAAGGGCTTTGTAAACAAAATTTTCATCAATAGTACCAATCTTATTACTCGTTTTTAGATATTTCGCTCTCCACGTGGGTTCAAGGGCTATTCTTATGAAGAAGACAATGATATCTCTTCTTTATCTACATGCCCACTATATTATTTAGTATCAAAGTGAAGCCTTTCCTCGGGTTAGTGGCTTCCAGTACCGGATTGGACGACAACACTCCTTTAGATGGTGCTTCGGGGGATACTTATGTGACTAAGGCAAAGTTCGAGGCCTTTCACTAGGAGTTCCAACGTTTAATGCAAGAGATGCAAGCAAGGATTGATCTGATGATCGAGGTCATGATCACAAACATATTTGTGGTAACAAATGACCTATGACCATCAAAGAGGCTCATGGTAGGGTTGTAAACGGGGTAGGCCTGGGGTTGGCTTTGGCCTGGATTTTGAATTATTCAGTCGGGGCTTGATGGGCTAGGTCTATTTAAAATTTTGATTTTGCCCAGCTTGAACCCAATCCATTGACAACCCTAGCTATCAGTCGGTCAATTTGTGCTTAAGTAATCACGCCAAACCGTAGACCACAACTCCAAGGATACAAGGTTAACAGAAGTGCTTTTTGGCAATTAGATGTTGAAGAAGAAAAGTGGACCTATGTAGATCAACGAGTGCCTCTTGAGGAATCAATGAAGATGAAGAGTGGACCCATGCAGATGAAGGTATGCTTCTTGATGAATCCACCATTGAATCACTGAATAGATCCACGGATGGGTGGATTAATTGAAGGATATGTAGTTGGCCTAGAAGAGGTCCCTATTGAATTAGAACATCATTTAACCAATGGATTAACGGGAGGGATCATTGGATCAGCAAATTCGGATGACCCAATAATCAAGTATCACCACGATGAAGATCAACACTCTCCTAGCTTTCTCCTCAGTGGCCAAAGTGCATGGATCAAAAGCCGGAAGTAAGGGCAACAACAACGTGGCTAGTCCACATTAATTGAGAGCAACCCATCACAGATTTAGTGTTCCAAAAGAGGTGGAAGTTGACATTTCAGATGTGAAGGATTTAAAAAAAGAAGCGAGGTTTTGTTTTCCAAAATTTCATCATAAGTATAAAATTCCAATCCGATTTGTAGGCCTTCACCATCAGTTACTATCGAAGACAGAGAAGAAGCACTACAAAGGCCAGTCATTGCAATGGGCTACTACTGTTTTAAACTTGGGAAGAGTTTAATTTTTCAATTGGACGGGTCTACTGCATCCAAAGTCAAGGGAAATCACATAAACGGCTAGGATTGAAAGAAGTCGAGATGGAACGCTCGATCCAAGGGTTTAACACGCATTATAGCTTTCAATGGCCATAACTTTGCGACCTATTATCTAATTTGTGCATATGATATATCATTGGAAAGCTATTGATGAGCTTTATGTGTTGACCAATGCCAAAGGCCATTGGGTCCTAAACGGCTTTCCAAAAGTAGGTCATTTTAGGAGTTATTTTTGACTTTTTCTTTTCTTTTCTTTTCTTTATCTCTTTTGATAGGTGAGTATGGGCTTGAACCCAAGACCTCAATGTTGAAATGCACTCTGTCTACCATTGTGGCATGGGCTCAAACCCTGAGAGTTAGGGTTTTTGCTGTTTTTAAGGTATTTTAAGGTTTGGAGAGTCCTAAAATAGCGTAAGGTCCTTGTTTGAGTCAAGGGAAAGTGTTCGAGTCATTTTTAGAAGTCGTTTACTATTTTCAGTAAATATGAATGTTTCCTATTTCAGGAAAGTTACAATTTTAAGCTGTAGGGCTTTTGTAAGTCATATGAAAGGGATTTATAAATAGACTTTTTATCAATAATATCAATTTAATCTCTCATTTTAAGAGATTTCTCTCTCCTTGTGAATTCAAGGCTATTCTTGAGAAGAAGATGATGATCTCCTCTTTGTCCCTGCAGTCATTAGCCATGCCTGTGTACATGTTACACAAGCTTATGATTAAATTGAAACCTTACAAATGTTTCGTGTACCATTTACAATATTGGCTTAGTGCATGTTTGGAAGTTCCTCAATAAATGGGGCAGGCGGAAATAGTATCTGAGGACTAAAGAAGCCGAGAAGTAAAAACCTAGACATTTGGGTTTTCACTTTTTGTGCTGCCCTAGTGCTCGGTAAGTTAAAAGTAAAAAAGTCGCCATACTTCCATATTCAACCAAAAGTCGATTTGGGGGTGCTTCCAAATGCCACTTTAATGATGTAGTCCAGTGAAAATGTTTTTATCTTTCATTTCTTTTGGTTCAATCCAGGTATCCTGGTGGCTTCAAAGGGTTTCAGGTTTCAACCGGTTACAACTAGTGTCCATGCTTTTGAAGACCTTCTTCTCCAATATGAATAGAGAAAGAGAGTTATGCCCAGTATTGGTTACAGTCCACGTGGGTGAACACTCATTGCTGCAACAAGAAGATAACCTTTGTTGATAGAAAACTCCAACCAGCACTGCCTGTCATTGATTGATACTGCTATTTTTCCACAACGATCCTGAGTGGTTTGATAAGGGTGGCATGTCTTTTGTCAGGTCTGTAGATTCATCCACCTCCTCTTATGGAGAGTCCAACCTGTATGTGCTCAAAAGCAACAGTGACGGGACTGGTTTATCCAGTCAAATATTCAGCTCAGATAAGTGGAATTCCAAGTCCAGTCATGAATCTTACCGCCATGATCTTCAGAGTTCTTTCTTAGAAGAGTTTCCTGCTAAACAGGCTGTATTACATCACCCATCTAACTCCATGACTCCAGGATCTGGTTTTCGACCACAAGGTCTCACTTCCTATCCGATGATGGCTACTTCTGGATCTTCTTCTGTCACTACACAAAATCCATATAACTCGCATTTTGCACCAACTCGGCTTCCACACCCCTCATTTGCTGATGTCACGCATCATGCCCGCTCTGTATCGGAATACATGGATATAGGAACCCCGGAGCATGGGATGGACTGTGATGAAGACGACATCAGATTAAAGCTTCAAGAACTAGAGAGAGTGCTGCTGAATGATAATGATGATGAAGATCAGGGCATGAGCATTGGTGGCGAATGGGCTGATCCCATCAACAATCTTCTTTTCCCCACCTCACCAAAGGAATCATCCTCCTCAGACTCGAACCTCAGCTGCATCACCAGCAACAAAGATACGCCTGTGCCACCTGCCTCCAGTGCACATTTGTTAAAGAATCTAACTCCCAAGCAGTTACTCTTTGAGTGTGCTGCAGCAGTATCAGAAGGAAAGATGGAAGAAGCGTCGGCCCTTATATCTGAGCTCCGACAGAGGGTCTCGATTCAAGGTGACCCACCCCAAAGGATTGCAGCCTACATGGTTGAAGGCCTCGTGGCCCGCATGGCTGCCTCAGGTCAGGGCCTCTACAAAGCTCTCAAATGCAAAGAACCTCCCACTTCAGACCGCCTCTCTGCCATGCAGATCCTCTTTGAGATCTGTCCATGTTTCAAATTCGGGTTCATGGCTGCCAACGGTGCAATAGCTGAGGCATTCAAAGATAAAGAGAGAGTCCACATCATAGACTTTGACATAAATCAAGGAAGCCAGTACATAACGCTCTTACAAGAGCTCTCAACTCAGAAAAACAAACCAACCCACGTGAGGATAACTGGTGTGGATGATCGTGAGTCGGTGCAACGCTCAGTTGGTGGCCTGAAGATCATTGGGCAGCGGCTTGAGAAGCTTGCGGAGGTATTGAGGTTGCCGTTTGAGTTCCGAGCAGTAGCTGCCAGGACAGGGGATGTTACCCCATCAATGCTTGAATGTCGGTCTGACGAGGCGCTCGTAGTCAACTTTGCATTCCAGCTTCATCACATGCCAGATGAGAGCGTCTCAACAGTCAACCAGCGGGACCGACTTCTGCGCATGGTGAAGAGTTTGGAGCCAAATCTCGTGACAGTCGTCGAGCAAGATGTGAACACCAACACAGCCCCATTCTTGCCGAGGTTTGTGGAGGCCTACAACTACTACTCGGCCGTGTTCGAGTCTCTGGATGCGACGCTGCCGAGGGAGAGCCCAGACAGGATGAACGTTGAGAGGCAGTGCCTCGCACGGGACATAATCAACATTGTGGCTTGCGAAGGGGAAGATAGGATCGAGAGATATGAGCTGGCTGGGAAATGGAGGGCAAGGATGACAATGGCTGGTTTTGTTGCGTGCCCACTCAGTGCTTATGTAAATGGGGCGATACAGACGCTGCTGCAAAAAACGTACTGCGACAAGTACAAGGTGAAGGAAGAAGGCGGGGCCCTATACTTTGGTTGGGAGGACAAGATCTTGATTGTTGCTTCAGCATGGAGATGATTTTTGGGTACGTACTGCTGTGCTTGGTGTTCTTCTATCAGTTCTTTTATGCGTGTGTGTATATATGCATGGGATTGATTTAGTACTCCTAATATCTATAATCTAAGTACATCAGGAGGAAATAAAGGATTTCTTTTTTGGTGAGCTATCTTTATACGGACCTCATGCCTCCTTTTTTTTTTTCTTTCTTTCTTAATAATCCTGCAGCTTCATGGAGTCTGCTTGTATGTTTTACTTCCGCTTTCTCCTCTCTAAATGGTTTTTAAAACTTAAAATGAAATCCCTTAACAAGCCTATATAGTTCATTAAAGTTTAAACCAAAATGCTTTTAGCGATGTTACAGAAACCCAACTTGCAGACTATCGAAACACTGTTGCAACTTGGGGCCTGTTTGATATGCCCAAATCCATGGGAAAACAAAGGATTTTTTGAATTCGTTTTTTGCCAAGGTACTACTGAGAAATGGATGCCAAGGGATTCCATTTTTAACGATATGTTTGATTGTGCGCGGCTGTTTTGGGGCAGCATATGGACCATCTAGGCCAACAAGAAATCAGCTACCTTCCTGAGTATAGAGTCTAGGAAAACACTGTTGAGGCTTAATACTCCCAGGCCGGTACGATGGCCTAAGGACTGACCACTCCGACCAACCCAACCCAAGGTGTTGAACATTCACCCTCCAATTGGATTGGGTATGTTTTCCCACACCCTAACCAACATTCAATTGTTTTTTTTTTTTTTTTTTTTCAAGTTCGTTAGTATATAATCCATTACAATGCTTGTGTTACCCATACATATATGATTATACATGTATATTAAGCATGTTAGTTCAGGTTCTCGGGTTGGATTGCTCAAGGCCTCAGCCCAAGTCCAATCCCAACCTAACCTGATGTCGCATGGAGTATTTCCTGCCCAATCCCAACTCAACCTCAAACCAACCCAACCTAAAGTTCAGGCTGGGCCAATTGGATGCAGTTGAACCTGACCCAAATTGCAGCATTCAGGTTGGGCCAGTTGGGTGTGGTTGAGCCCAGCCCTAGTTGCACACCTAGCTACAATTTCTAGGCAAATAAAGTGGAAATCAGAATATTTTTTTTTAAAAAAAAAAGAAAGAAAAAGAAAAAAAAACTTGTAATTTTGTTCTTAACTTGCAATCACAATCTCTTTTCAGTTTAATTTAAGAGCTACTTCTCATTGAGTCATGATGAATAATAGGAAGCATCATAATGTCCATGATCCAATTCATTGGTGCATCCAACACGGCCTAGTTCTTTCATTGATCAACCACTCTGCACTCAAATGCCCATGAAAGCGGCTTCATGACGCTTAGCATGTAACAAAAAACAACCAAGAGAATGTGAGAAGCTGTGATTTGTTATGAGGATTGCATCCCCAGTAGATATCTTATAATACATAGTAAATCTAATAATGTACACGTCCAAACATGAGTTCTTTTTTCATCCATGATAAACCACTATGGTCGAAGGATGGCCTGTTTCAATGGGGCTCCATTGTCCCACTAGCGCTCAGGTGGACCAGAGAATTGTACCTGTAGTTCCCTGCACCGTTAGGGTCTGTTTGGATTTGGGAAATCTGATTTTCAATTATTGCAAAGTGTCATAATGGTCTCCACACGTTTGGACGTGCTGGTGGAGACTTATTTTTTGATGTTGAATTTTTCTAATGCTGTGTCCAAATGGCGATGTTGAAAATATATATGAGAATCCACAGAAGATATTCTCTGCATTTCTCTGTATGGATCAGACAACGGTTTTGATGCTCTCCACTCCTATCATAACGCAGCCTCAGTTACGCCTACCTCATTTCTCTAGATTTGAGATGATCTGACAATGGTTTCAGCACCCCTGATGTAACCCAACTTCAACATCACCTGCTTCATTCTCTCTGCCTTCTCGTCCTCACACCCTTCATCTCCTTCACCATTCATGAACCCCGACGATGGCATTCTTTACCAGGATGTTCGCTTAACATATCGACGGTGACTGTGATACAACACTGTTCATCAGTGAATCATTCATCTGTATGCAGAAGTCCTCCAAAAGGCCAGCACTCCAAGCTTCTAGCTCTCTCATATTGGCAGGATTATCTCCAAGTGAGCATGGAATTTTCAATTAAAAACAAGGTCATATCTATGTTAGTTTGTTGCCATCCTCCAGAATTTTATATGTTCACTGCATGCTACTTCTTCCCAAAAAAATTTTCCTCGCGAAGAGATTTTCCCACTTTGCAATACATTCCATGCTACATCTTCGTATTACTATAGCATATCCAGATCATGCATACCATTTCTCTACATGTAATGTATAGTAACTTGATCTAGATGCTAGTAGCATGTCTATGATTTGATGAAGATTTGACAAACCTATTCATGGCGAATAGGTGACTGATCTTCAAATAATTACTTAGGAAATACTCTAATTCTGAATATCTCAACTACCTACATTTCATATAAGTAGCCTCTCTATATATATATATATATATATATATATAAGGATTTACAATCATTGCGATTTTCAATTACATTACTTGAGATTCTACTAATCCAAATAGGCCCTTAGCATCCTTCCGTGGAAATGGATGAGGGGGCATCTCGATGCCATCAGCATCTCCTTCTAGCATTTGGATCACTCTCCCCATAGTGGGCCTATTCGAATGGACTTGCTAGATGCACCACAGCCCCACCTTACATAACTTCTCTACCACTTGCATGTCCTCTTTATCATCTCCAACCCTTTTTCTCGCTTCCCTCAGTAAGGGAACTTCCCCTCTTTCGATTCTGTTAAACGCCCACTCGGGGAAATACTCCCGGCTGGATGTACTCGCTGCTTGATCGTAGTTCCTCCGCCCACCCACCATCTCCAAAACAAGCATCCCATAGCTGTAAACGTCCGACTTCTCTGTTACCGGCCCATAGACTTGTGCCCACATCTCTGGAGCTGCATACCCTGGTGTTCCCTGACCTCCTGTCAGTGAAACATGGCTGTGTTCCTTGTCAATCATCTTTGCAAGCCCGAAATCCGCCAGTTTTGCTGAGAAATTTGAGTCTAGAAGAATGTTGTGGGGCTTGATATCACAATGCAGAATCCTACTCCTACAACCTTGGTGCAAATACCATATTCCTCTAGCGGATTCCAAGGTGATGTTGTACATCTGCTTAGTACTTAGCTGTTTGAAATCGCTGTGTTCTTCTTCATTGTTGGTGCATTCTTCTTTGTTGTTGGTGCGGGGAATGTATCTATCAAGTGATCCCATTTCCATGTACTCATAAACCAATGCTCGTCTCATTCTGTCGACACAGTAACCGAGCATCCGGACCAGGTTCTTGTGGTGCACCCTCCCGACTGTTGCGACTTCAGTCATGAACTGCTTTTCACTTTGCTTCGACACCTTCAAGAGCTTGATTGCTACATCAACACCACCGGGCCCATGATCAATGGTCCCTTTGTAGACACTTCCAAACGCTCCTTCTCCGAGCTTTGTTGAGAAGTTGTTGGTGAACTTCTCGAGTTGGGAATAGGAATACCTGGTTGGGGATATTCTGGCAACAGCTTCGGAGCTTATGCCAGTTTCATCTTGGAATTCCCGCTTCATCTTTCTTCTTCGGATGACTAAGAGAGTCGCTACCAGTGCGAGAACAGGTATGAAAATGGCGGACGAAGCGGATACAGCTGCATCAAATGAATAAAAGAAGAGAGCTGAGTAGAGGTTTCTTCCCAAACAATGGCCGAGATGGAATGGTGGCCACTGGATCACTGGCCCGGTGATGATCAGATGGTGGGGCCCACCCCATCCCTGGTCGCAGTGGCCAGTGCCTCAATCAGTGGATGGGGCCCACTGCCTGATCATCATTGTATCAACTTTATGAGATAAATATATTTTGTTGCAGAAATGAGGCAGCATGAAATATAAAATTACCTGCAATGAGTACTTTGGACGGTCCAGATCCTCCGCCTGTGACCCATGTTTGAAGGTCCTCTGTCGTTCCTAATTGAACGAGATCATGGTGTCAGTGAGAAGAAATGATGGATCGAATTTTCTCTATTACAGATTACTAAAAGCTGTCTGATCTCTGATCAAACATTATACGTGGACCGCTTCCTGCACCTGCTCACCAGTATACTTGGGGATTTTTACCGCAAAATTCCTCCGGAAATTAAATTTTACTAAATAGTACTTCCAGTTACCGATATTTCCAGGCAATCCTTTTTAAGAGGAAAAATCAAATCACTGTTCTCCTTTCCTTTTTCTCTACAATAAAGTAAATAATCGAAAGTTGTGGGACCCCACGTGGCATGTGTCTCACATCCAACCCGTCTAATAAATGCACACCAACTTTATTATTAGGCAGAAAAAAAATGGCAGATCTCCATTGAGGAAGAGTCTTGGATGAAGAAAAAGGAGGAAGTGTATTTGCAAAAGATAGGCCGATTTTAAATACAGGCATATTTATCGGTAAGAATTATGTCCATTCATGAAAGGAAAATGACGACTCTTTGTATAACACGATTCCTGGATTAACCAATTTGAGAATGACACATGTTATGTAGAGCAAAATATAACATGCAAAAGATTCGTAGAAATATTTGGAACACTATTTATGAAAGTACAATTAGTGCTGAGTTGGTAGTACATGTCATTTGATGACAGCGTGCGACTGAAAGTCAAAAAGGTGAAAAGCTGTCAAGAAAAGCGAAACGATTACATAAATACGAAAAGGTAGAAGGATCTGAAAAACCGACGTCATAATGATTGATCTACCATAACAGTTAAGGTAGAGAAAAGAAACAGATACAAAGTATTTGTGTAGTAGAGAAGTCTATAAATAATAGAAAAAATTCACATAATAAATTGTTTCATGCCCAAAGAATTTTGTATTCGTTACGATACGCTCGTAAAGGTTGATACGTATATGTAACGACCATGACCATTATTTGATATGGGAGTGAAAATGGATAGTTAGTTTTTGAAACTATATCAATTGTTACCATGGCCGTAAAGGCCGTTACAGGGCATAACGACCGTTACTCCCGTAACGGTCGAAAAATGATCATTTAAAAAAAAATAAAATTTAAATTCATTTTTTTTTTTTCATTCCAAAAACTTTCCTATATCATTTTACAACAAATTTTGACCACTATTACTATAACTTTTAAAATTAAAACTATGGATTAAAGTGATCTGAGCGAATAGAATCTCCAAGGGTATTTTCTTTTTTAAAAAATTGAAAAAGTAGTATTTATGCTTTTTTTCTGATTTCTAATTCTAATGCTTGATTGTGATGTGTAAATATTAGAGATATAATCATATTAAACAATTTACTAGACAACCCGATATAACACTCTTACCAAAGAGTGGACCGTTACACTACCATAAGCATGTTCAAAATAAAAAATGAATACATATTTGAAATATTTACATTATTCTTTATTTTCTAAATATTTTTTTAAAATTTTTTTCAGGTTAAATTTTTTTTTCAATCGTTACGGGGATCATAACGGTTGTTACGCCCCCGCATCAACCGTTATGGCCAATACCCGTATCAGTAATGGTGGTGACCGTTATGGCTATTGTTACCGATACAGAATACCTTGTTTCATACCAATCCAATAAATCCAATCAAATTTATATTATCTTAGCTGTAATTTAAGTCTATAACCATACGTTGGACTTTATCTATTATCGGTACAAGCATTTCTTCTTTAGAAAGCTTTCTTGTAGTTGTATTTTAGTAGAACGTGAGTAGTTCTATATAGTTTGAGGATAACCAAATCTCTCTTTATGGGAAGAACCCCACCTTTCATTATTCTCTAAGCAATTTCTGAGTAGCTGAATAGGTGACCAATCTACTCAAATCATGATCATATACAGTTGTAGTCATCGTATCTACCTATATTAACACTTAGGGGCAAGTTGTTAGTTGAAATTGAGCTCCACAATTGATTCTAAGCACGCTGGCACACATCACCAGTGACTATAAAAATCCAAACCAGTAAAAGTGTCCAAGATATTTAACTTCGCAAATTAATGTTCAACTACCATGCTTCCGTCGAGATTATTGGATCATGGCCCCATCAAGCAGTGTCCAATGTGATGTTTCTGTGACATCCACTCCGTTCATTAGTTGAGCAATCTATTTTCACCACACAGAGAAAATCATCTTGATTCAAAAGTTAGGTGGACCATACCTCAGGAGTAATAACGTAAAATCACGCCTGAATACTATAAATTCACTCGGTAGGATCCACCTGAGTTCTTTTTATGGCTGATTCTTGGTGTGCAATTTGATCCTGGTTGGGTCCACCTGATGAACGGGTTGGATGGCATATAAACAACACGGTGGTTCAAGGAAGCTTTTCATGCGGGTCCTCGGCCCCACTGTTTCACGTGGTATGACCCATCTGATCTCTGGATCGACGTGATTTTTGAGCTCAGGCTCTAACATGAGGTGTATCAATTGATAGACAGAGCGAATGTGTGACACAGGCCACGGTGGGTCCACAGAGCTCGACTGTTGCACGGTCTTTCTACAACAGGTGTCCTAGAGGCCCGGTCCGTAGAGGAACGGATTGGCTACTCCCCCTGCCGGTCGGTGCTCTGTGGGCCCCACCATGATGTATATATTTCATCCATGCCGTCCATCTATTTTTCCAGATCATTTTATGCAATGAGACCAAAAACGAGATATATAAACGTCTCAAGCAGACCACATTACAGGAAACAGTGTTGAATGAGGGGTACCATTAAAAACTTTTTGGGGGCCATAAAAGTTTTGGATCAAGCTGATATTTGTTTTTTCCCTTCATCTGCGCTGTATGACATAATCAACAGATTGGATGTCAAATAAACAGTACAGTGGGCCTTAAGAGGATTTTAATGGTGAATATCCAATCACTATTGTTTTCCTGTGGTGTGGTCCACCTGAGATTTATATACCTCTAATTTTTTATATAGAGCCTAAAATGATCTGTAAAAATCGATGAATGGAATGGATGAAACACATACATTATGGTGGGGCCCACAGAGCACCGACCGCCAGCCACGGGGCTGGTGGCAGGGGGAGTAGCCAATCCGTTTCATGTCCGTAGCCACCCAATCCTTAAATCTGCTATTTGCCTATTTTTTGACTTTGACCCCCAAGAGGGTAGTCAAATAGTCGACGGACTACTGATTTGAATTCCTCGTCAGCCTGTTGGGCCATGTCTAGATGATCGGAACGCTCCAGTGGCGATCGAGTCCAATCATGGATAGGCCATGTCCAAATTATCAGGTGCTATGAATGGCTATTCGATCCACGCACAATTAAAACCATAGAATGGTCATCCACTTGCGCTCATTTGAATGGACAGGATTAGAAAAGAGGAACCCGTGTGTGTGACGTCTGGAGCCTTCATTGGCTGATCCCCACTTAATCGATACACCTGTCAAAAATCATGCTGGCCTGATCATCTGATGGGACACACGTGTACAAAATAAACAAACGGTCATGAGAAATTGACGCACGATAAAAAAAAAAATAGAAGTTTGGTACACGTGTGAGAGCGGATTAGGTGAGACCTCGGCCTCATGACCCAAGCCGTTGCGGCCCTTACGGCTGGGTTACCGTGGGCCACCTTGATGCACGTATTATCCACGCCGTCCATCCATTTTTCAGATCATTTTATGCATCATTCCCAAAATGAAGCAGATCTAATTATCCGGTGGATCATACCATAAGAAACAGTGGTGATTGACCGTACTACCATTAAAAACGTCTTAGGGCGCACCTTAACGTTTCCATATTGTTTATTTACCATCCAATCTGTTGATAAGGTCACATAAGCCTGGATGAAGGGAAAAAAACGAATATCAGTTTGATTCAAAACTTTTGTGGCCCATTAATGTTCAATCAACACTGTTACATATGGTATGGTCCACCTGATAATTGGATCTGTTCATTTTTCGGATGATGTTATAAAATGATCTGGAAAAAATGGATGGACATAATACATACATCAAGGTGGACCCCACGGTAAGAGCCATACCGTCTTGGGTGAGGCCGGGGTCTCACCTAATCCGACCTGTGGCCCACCTGATGGTCAGATGGTCTGGGGATCAGGTGATGAGTGGCTCTAATCTCGCTCAGGTGTTCCTCGTTTCCACGTGTAGAGGCGAGTGCATTTAGAATTTTCTATAGGCCTAATAGGGGTTTGCTAATTTCACACGTCGGGCACGTGTGCAAACATGAAACACGTGTGTGATCTGAGCTTTCCATAAGGTAGGAATTTGGAAAGAAATAGATCTTCTGCAGAAAAAATCATAGAATTTCAATATTCAGGCGTGCCACAATAAAGAAAGTAAATCAGTGGTTTAAATTTTTTCATAACCGATTTGTTTTGATATACAGTGGCCCACATGAGATTTAAAAAAGCCTGAATTTCATGATAAAAGATCTAAAAGGTGTAGCTCACCTGATGAACAGCTCAGATCTCACACATCTCACATTATTATACATGCACCGGCATGTAGAATGAGCAAACCTAGGCCGGATATGGTGTGGTTATACACTGAGTTACGGTGTATAATCCACATTGAATTAAAACGCGCACGTACCGTCAGAGCAGTTAAAGGAGTGGACGCTGGATGGGCAATAGCAAACGAACGCCGTAGATAGAGGGTGGGACCCACAACGGCCCCCGGAGGCCTCGCAGCCCTGGCAATCCAACGGCTTAGCATAGCGCAACCTGAACCCCTTCTGCAAAAAAGCCCTCAGGTCCCTCTCCGCGCTCACGTTGAACCCCAACGGCGTTATCATTAAGAACTCCTCGCACCCGGGGCGCGTCACGTACCCCGGCGCATAGTAGCGGAAGCTGGAGTTATCCTGGCCCGGACACCCGAGACAGGAGGCAGGCAGGAGGCCCGAGCCCGATTCGACGTGACTGGTGCAGTTGAAGTGCGTCGCCCAGGTGAAACCGAAAGCGAGGGAGAAGATGCTAACTTGGTCAGTGTAGGATGGAAAGGATACCTTGCCGCAGCTAAAGAGCGTCTGGCTAGCAACGGTGAAAGACGCGCTCTTGGAGTCGGAGGTGAAGTTTCCGACGACTCGGAATCTGCGTTCCGGGGCATGTGGGTTGGAGAGGACGAGGTATTGGTTGTTGGGGCATGAGGATTGGAGGATAGGCGGTTGGCAGAAACGATGGAAGGAGAAAGGGTAGCTAAGATTGAGGCCGTTACACTTGGACGGTGCGCATAAGTTGTAGTAGTAGAAAGGTTCTGTGCTCAGCGTTGGATTGTCTTGGGATGTGGTTGTTGAGAAGAAGAGAGTGAGGAAGAGTAAAGATAGAAAGATTAGGAGAAGGCTTTCCATGGGGGTTTGAGGAGATGCCATGTTGGAGAGAGAGAGAGAGAGAGAGAGAGAGAGAGAGAGAGAGTCTGGATGATGTGAAATCGAGGGGGAAGAGGGCGTTTTATCTTGCAAGAGATATCCTGCAAGAGTAATACTTTGATACTCTGGCACACTGTACTGTATGATACTCGAGCACTTACAATTTACTCAGAAATGGCATACATGTAATATTAATCATTCAAATTTAAACTGTCTAAATGATATTGGGGTACGTCATAGAGTGGAAATTACCTTTGTTTTGAGCATTTGACTATTCAATGGTGTCCTTTTCACCCCTTAGTAAATAAGTTAATATTTAATGTGGAGTCGTTTACGAAAATCGTTCTGTCCGGAAACGGATTGGCTACTCCCCCTGACACCAGCCGCGTGGCTGATGGTCGGTGCTCTGTGGGCCCCACCATGATGTATTTGTTACATCCATTCCGTTCATCCATTTTTAAAGATGATTTTATTGTTTGATCCCAAAAATGAGAGGTATATAAATCTTCGGTGGACCACACCATATGAAAACAATAGTGGTTGGATATCCATCATTAAAATCCTCCTAAGGCCCATTGTACTGATTATTTGACATCCAATATGTTTATTAGGTCATACAGGCCCAGATGAAGGGAGAAAACAAAAATCAGCTTGATCCAAAACTTTTACGCCCCAAAATGTTTTTTAATGGTTGACGCTCATTCAACACTGTTTCCTATAATGTGGTCCATTTAAGATTGGGATATATCTCATTTTTGGTCTTATACTGTAAAATGATCTGTAAAAATGGATGGACGGCATGGATGAAACACATACATCATGGTGGAGCCCACGGAGCACCGACCACCTGCCATTGGCTGGTGTCGGGGGAGTAGCCGATCCGTTTCCGTCTTTTGGTACATTTTTTGACCTACGTGGAAGAGGCTGCTTTAAAGAGGAGGCTGCTGGACTTTTGATGGCTGTTATTGAATTATGCGTGGAAATAGGGAGCAGATGATTCTACCTTTATTCTTGGTCCACCTCGGTGTGTTGCCGTACGTCATCTGATTTTTAAATATATTAAAGAAAAAAATACATATAAGAAAAAGTCTAACGATGCGGTTTCCATTTGAGAATTCAGCGCAGTTTGAGTAGCGAGACTCGCTACCGAAGTGACGTCACCTAGTTATGTGGGTCCCACCATGATGCGTGTTTTGTATCCATAGAATGAATCAGATCCAACACTCGAATAGAACCCATCACAGAAAACAGTGGAGAGAATCATGCCCACCATTCAAAACTTCTAAGGGCGACAAAAGTTTTCGGTTAAGTTGATATTTGTGTTTTCCCTTCGTTATTGTCTGTATTAACTTATGAACAGGTTGGATCTAAAATAAAAATCACTTTGGACCTTAAGAAGGCTTCAACGGTGGACATTACTCTCCTCATTGTTTTCTGTGGTGGGTCCACTCCAGCTTTGGATTTGTCTCATTCCTTAGATCATGCCATTAAATGATCTCTTCGAATGGTTGGACAGCGTGGATACAACACATATATTATGGTGGGCCCACGGAACTTGGTGCCGTAACGTGACTTCAGTATTGATTCCCTAGAGGGGGTGGCTAACTGTGGAGTGTACGGACAGTGAGTGTGTACTAACAGGCTAACCCAAAGAAAAGAAAAAAGAAAAAAAAAAGTTCAGCTACTTGACGTGTCACTAATCTCCAGTTTCTTTCTTCTAAAATTTAATTGATCTGTGTTATCTCATGGCAATTTTATAACATAAAAAAAAATATTTACAAAATTTACTTATTAGTAAGGAATATTAGCTGCGACCCAGGATGAGTGATGTCCGTAGGATCCTCATCGTGGGCCTACCTTGATCCATGCGTTGTATATCTACCTCATACATCCGTTTTCTCATATTATGTTAGAGAATTGTACAAAAAATGAAGCAAATACAACTCTCTAAGTAGACCACGCCACAGGAAGCATAGGTCATTGAACGCCGACCATTGAGAACTTCATTGTCCACTATAATGTTTATTTGCCATCCAATCTATTGTTGATAAGGTCAGATAGCCCAGACGAAGGAAAAATACAAATATCAGCTTGATCCAAAGGTATTTGTAGCCCATGAAATGGTTTTAATAATCAATGACTAGGGTTTCTTGTAGTGTGGTCAACTTGAGATTTGGATAGGGTTCACCTTTTGGACTGCTCTGTAAAATGAGCTTGTAAAATGAATAGATGGTATAGATATTCAATGTATACAATTAGATGGGTCCCATTCACATTGGGGGATCCAGAGTTGTCAAGTTCTTTTTTTTACACTCGGACCACGTGGCATGGTACACAGCACCCATGTTGGTACTATGTGCTACTAAAAATAAAAAACTTTTGTTGGCTTCACCATGATTAGGGTTGGGCAAGTGGCGACTCGGTAAACTTGACTCGTTCAACTTGATACGAACGGAGTGGGTGAGTCGATCCTAATCGAGCTGACTTCATCCAATTTGAACTCAAAACGAGTTGAGTTCGAGTCATCTAGTAACTCGACTCGACTTGACCCGAAATCTGCTCCGTCCATCAATTTTACCAGATAATTTTAGGGCTTGAGACCAAAAATGAATCATATACGATGTTCAAGAGGACCACACCATAAGAAATAATTGAATTGAATGTTTACCATTGAAAATTTCTTAGGGGCTACAAAAGTTTTAGATCAAGCTTATATTTGTGTTTTCCCTTCATCCATATCTATGTGATCTTATGAATAGTTTGGATGACAAATAAACATCACTGTGGGGCCTAGAAAGGTTTCGACGGTAGAAATCATTATCCCCATCATTTACTGTGGTATGATCCACTTGATATTTGGATATACTTTAATTTTGGGCTCAACCCCTTAAATTAGATGGAATAACGAATGGACGGTGTGGATAAACCACATAGATACTGTAGAAACCCCACCCAGGCTAGCAACTTGATAAGGCAAGGATGACCTTTAGAAGAGAGCTGAAAACCACAACCATTCCCTAAACCCTAACCTTAACCTAAACCCTAACTCAAACCATTATCTGAACTAGAGCCTACCTGAAAATCGATCCAGTTCCTAAAAACATACCCAATCATTTTGATCTAAAACATCCGAAAACAGTCTTCGGGTCAACCAGATGCCCTTAAACAGGCTTACCAACCAAAACTCATGGAAAACCCAGCCCAGGCGGTAATCTAACTACCTCTGGCGGTAATCAGAGTACCGCCCCCTATCCAACAGGTGTGTCCTCTGAGCATACAGCTGTTCCCCTCCCAAAGTTAACTTTCCTATAAAATTATCCCCAAAGTTTATCCTATTTACCATTTTATCAAACCCAAAGAGCTTATAAGAGCATGTCACATGTCACTTCTCTCCTTTTAACCATTCACAAGTTGCAATGTCAGCATTTACCCTCCATAAACCCTGCAATTACGAAAGTGTCATCCCAAAAGGCTATAAATAGCCTTCACCTCTCTTCATTTCACACAACACTTTTGCCCAAGAGATAAAAATTTTAAATTTTTTTAAGGGAGATTAAGAGAGAGAGGAAGAGCAAGTGAGTGAGAATGAAAGAGAGCTTTTGAGTCTTCAAGCCCCACCCTTTAGCCTTCCTTAGCCTCCTTTAAGTTATCCTCAACTTCTATAGTCCCATCCGGGTTGGTCATGGTGCACTCCATGTCCTAGTTATTTTAAGTGTAAGCCAAAGATCATACTATCTTCCAAAAAGCATTCATCATATCACAATTTTCCTTCTCAACCCCTTTGCTCTTCTAGATTACCATTGAATGTATGCTTTATGATTTGCCGAATATCGGATCTTGTCACATCAGAAACTCATGGTAGTCTAGTCCTTTTTTTTTCTTTTTTACTATATTAGCACCATCGCATTTGCTTTTCTAGACATTCCTTGGATGTATGCTCTATAGCTTGTCAGAATCCTGAATTTTACTACATCAGAAATATGAGTTTCTCAGTCCCACTTCAATCATATCATCCCATCCCTTAAGATTACTTTATCATACGGAGTAGAGACCATATACTTGTACGGGCGGGCAGAGAGGGTGCCTAACACCTTCCCTCTTTGTAACCGAGGTCCCTTACTCAGAATCCTGGATCGCAGACCAGGAGTTAATTTAAAGCAAGGGAGTCTTCGGATTCTCTAGCTTTGCATATTCTGCAGGTTCTATCCGACTGCGGGATTTTGGATTAAGTGGCTAGTGGCGACTCCAAGACAACATATTTAATTACCCCCTTTGTCAAACAAACAAAAACCCAACAAAAATCACTGAAACCAACGTGGGCGCCGTTTTCCCAGCGTTCACAGAATGACGACTCTACTGGGGAATTGTTAAAGCATACTGGCTGAGACCTGATTCGAAAACGTGTGGTACTCCAATCTTAAGGGACATTCTTCATACATTACATCCATAAAAAAAAAATCAATCTTTGGCTTACACTTGCACCAATCCCAGCTATGACTACCTGATCTCGCACAACAATGGCTACCCAAGAAGAAGAGTCGGTAGCTTTTCTAGCTCTTGAAGCACCGGCACCAGCACCGGCGCTGACACCTCTAGCGAATCCCACAGATTCACCAGCTACTACAACCATGAACGAGATGGCTCAAAATCTCAAGGCAATGCAGGAACTACTACTTCGCCTAGTACCAGGCATCATACCGAGCATGCAGGTAGCACAACCTAATGCTCAAAACAGTTCAATCCTACAACTTCCTTTTGCCTTCTCTTCCTTCACCAACAAATCCCATTTTACCTTTTCCTACTGAATCAGCACAAAGATCACCAACATCTTCCTACAAATGGGAACAACCTTCCCACATATCTTCCAGTACATTTTTCAGCACATCTCCCCGGAAACGGGAATACAATCAGATCACAACACAGGCTCCCCCTTGACGGGAGTCACAAACAAGAATTGGTGGATGCCCACGAAGGTGGCAAATTTCAAGTCCAACATACTCCCCCTAACGGGAGTCACAACTAGGAGTTGACAGATATCTCAGGCAGGAGCCATTTCCGAACATCACACCCTCCCCTAAAAGGGAGTGGAGTTCAATTCCAATTACCTCCAGCAACCGGGAGTCCATCTTCTTTTCGACAACCCCCCATCCATGGAAATCAGAGGGTTGACGAGATAGACCCTTATGATGAAGAAGTAGCCTAAGCTATGCAGCAAGGGGCAAGAAATCCACAAGCAAACAGATCAGAAATTGAGGAGCTACGAGAACAGCTCCAATTGATGTCAAACCATCTGCAAAGGCAGCAAAGAGTGGATCATCCATCCACAAAATTCAAGGATTTATGTCCTTTTTCAGATGTTAGGGTACCTCAAAACTTTGAGGTACCAAAGTTCAAAAGATATGATGGTAGTGGGTGCCCCACAATACATCTGAAAGCCTTTTGTGGGGAACTCAAAGTAATTACAGGGAATGATGGAGCCTTGATACGGCTCTTCTAGAAATCCCTCAAGGGTGATGCTCTGGATTGGTATACGTCAATCGACTGCCATCAGATTAGGAACTGGGAAAGACTTTGTAGAGCCTTCATTGATCGATTCTCCTACAATCTGAACATGGCTCCAAGGAGAGCAGACTTGGCTGCCTTGAGACAAAAAGCCGACGAATCATTGTCTATGCATGTGGGACGGTGGCAAGCCATGGCCGCCTAGATAAGGAATCCCATCGATAATGAGGAATAAATCTTCATGATCGTCCATTCTGTGAATCCAAACATTTCCGGATACCTGATTTCGTACCCATATGTAAACTTCTCCCAACTCATCCGAGTTAGAGAACAGGTAGAGACCGGGATAAGAGCCGGAATCATCTCCCCATGGCCACATCAGGCCACCTCAATCAAGAGAAACAAAATCAAGGGGAAGCCCATTGGATACGGGAATGAGAACGACACTGCTCTCATGCAATGTACCACAGAAGCAAACAATATCGTGGCAGCCGCTTAAGGCCAATCAATGTGCTCAACAGCAAGAGAAACATCAAAACCGACAATACCAACCACAACAAATTCAACATGGATACCCGGTACAACTGCCTCAACAGCAACAACAACAGCCCAGGGGGAATGTACAATACTCATATCAGAATAAACAAGCGATGTTGGTTAGGAAATTCACTCCATTGATACAAACATACAGTCAGATAATGACAATGTTAATGTAAAAATAACTTTTCACACCACTCTAACCTCGGCCTCCACCAAATCCTTTACAACCTAGCTACAACAAAAATGAGTATTGCATATATCATTAATCTCAAGGCTATCCAACAAACCACTGTTTTGCTTTGAAACACGCGGTCCAAGATTTGATCGAAAGCCAAAAGATCATGATCACCCCATAGGCCAATGCTATGGCTCAGGCCAACATTCTCTAGAATCCATTGCCATCACATCAAGCAGGGCCCAGCTCATCAGACACCTCTACCATCAACAACATTGAGGAAGGACATCCCTCGTACTCCTTCCCGCATCATTCTATACATGCAATCATGCCCGATACGACAAATTGATCATGGGGATATCGACAGGCACCCCCGCTTGAACCATAGGTACTTCTAGAAGCAACACCAGGAGTACAACCTCTCATCCTCCAAGGGGCACCTCCAACATCAAATCCCTCATATCCAAATAGGTCAAACTCTGAACCTCTCATCTTACAGGCAGGACCCCCAAATCTTGCCCTGTTAGTCTTGCAAGGGGCACTTCTGGCCCAAGAACAATCTCCTAGCATCTTTCTCCTACCCCATCAACTGGCACATGCCCGAAGGATCCCTCCCTCATAAAACACACCTCAAAGAAGGGAGGAGAGTCCCATCCTAGAACAGGCAAAACCCTAAAAAAATTCAGTCGTACTCCAAGGAAAACCCCCACATCCGCCGCAAACCATGTTGAAATCAACAATATCTTCTCAGTCTCAAGGTCAGGTATGTCTGGAAGGAAGGTTAGTTCCTTCCTACGACACAAAAGTAGTCCCATGGCATTACCTGGAATGCGCCAAGGTGGGCAACATGAACCCCAATGGTAGGTACTTTTAGAGAGACAATCAAAACAGAAAGAATCTCGGGGAGCTTTATCAAGAACGGCTAATAAGGTTAAAGCTGCCTACGATGTAAGCTCAAAACCATTCCTGCACAAATCTCCATCTAGGAATTGTTGTGCATATCAAGGTCACACCGAGAAATCTTTGCAAAGACCTTAAACAATGCACACATCTCTCCCGATGTACCACCTGAAATGGTGGCACACATGATTGGGCAGCTCTCCGCACCACAGGCAATCACATTTTCTGATGACGAGCTGCCACCAGAGGGCTGCAAGCATGGGCGTTCACTCAACATAGTTGTCCGTTATAGGGATCCCAAGGTCCCCCTCGTCCTCATTGATAACGGTTCGAGCTTAAACATTTGCCACATGAGGATTGCCGACCGTCTAGGGATCGAACCACCTCCCTTCAGACCCAGTAACATGAGCGCCAGAGCCTTCGATAACTCCGAAGGCAAGTAAAGGCAGAGATAGACATAAAAATACATATTGGATCATACGTGTCCATTGTCACTTTTCAAGTTCTTGATATCTTTGCCTCATTTAATCTTTTGTTGGGACAACCTTGGCTCCATGCTGTTGGAGCAATCCCATCAACTCTCCATCAAATGGTTAAATTTCCTTCCGAAAACTGAATTATCTCCATTATGGCCGAACCTGAGATTATCCCGTCGGCAACAGTCAATACTCCAGAACCTAACATCTTGGTGATCGATATTCAGCACGCGGAGGATGACATATCATATCACAGTTTCGAGTTTGAAATTGTGAATTCCATCACTAATCCTTACCTGCTCGCTGCAGAATATGTCATTCCCCCTACTGAACATAAAATCCTTAACTACCGTACCGAATTCCACAGAAAGGTATGGTAGTGAGGCAAGCTATGACAAACGAATGAAGACAGGGATTGGGGTATCAACCCTTGCTAGAGGATCAGGCTGCAAGGCCCAAAAAGACACAATCATTCAAATACACACTCATCCGATTTGTCAAATCTGGGGTGGTTTTCGGGGACACGGTGACCACTCTCGAAGACCAGTTCCAAAGGTTGAAGCTATCGGAAAATTTCAGCCAGGAATCCATCTGGCCGCCAATACGATGGGATAAGATCCTCAAAGCCCCAGAAGAACCTCCAATGTTAGTGGCAAAACCATCGGAACCATCAGATGAAGCCAAGGGCATGATAGCAGGATCACCCGCAAAGGATCAAGGGTAAGAGGTGCTCTCTACAAGACTAACAGACAAGAACGGGGAGTCACCCATCCCCATCATCAGCCAGGGAGAGACCCTTCCGTCAGTTACTCAAAACAGCAAGGGGCAAAAGCAGCCCATTCACTGGATCGAAAAGGGGAAGTGGCCTTTCCTTGATTGGATAGACATCAAGATCCGACAGGAATGTGGATCAGAGGAGCTGTAAGAGCTCCAACTCCTGAACGAAGAAATTAGGTCAGATACGGACTCCGAACCCAGTCTAGTAGACATCATGGTTATTGGGATAGATGACCCACCAACACAGCCAGATCAAGCCAACAAAATCAAAAGGGGGAAAGAACCGAACTGGTCAGCTATCTCCCTGATAGTTGAATCGGCCAGTAAGCCACCCAAGTGTACCGGCCTAAAAAAATACCAATGTAAATAACAATTGGCATCTTGAATCAAGCAGGATCAGTTATGGTTTGCAACACCGTCCTGTTCGGGATCCCTTAGAACAAAAAAATCAAAAAATCTCCAAAATCCAAAAACAATAGATATTCCAGAAATACCAAAAAAAATAGATATTTATCAAAATCCCAAAAAAACAAAAACTCTTCAAAAATAAAAAAATAGAAAATCTTTCAAAACTCACTGTGCTAAACACACCACTCACAACATTAGAATTCAAGGTTGACTCGTATGATTTCAATCCAGAGCTAGACTTTGAACTAATGGGTTTGGATGAAGCTCGAGATGAGGGAAATGATGACCAAACTCTTGAATTAGAGGATTCTCTCAAAAAGTTTGAAACAAAGGTCAATATCATTGCAGACGATTTCGAAATTGTAAACTTAGGATCATCGGAACTCTCTAGAGAAGTGCGCATCGGTAGGTCTTTGTCTCTAGAATACAAGTAGAGGATGATGAAATTCTTGAAGCCAAGATTATCCAACTTTGCTTTCTCCTACGAAGACATGCCCAGGCTCAACGAAGAACTGATAGTACATCACCTACCAACAAAGCCTGAAATGAAGTCGGTCAAACAAAAGCTCCGAAGAATGAAGCCAGAATGGGCCCTTAAAAGTCCGTGATGAAGTCATTAAGCAATACAATGCAGGACTCCTGGTAGTCTCCAACTACCCAGAATGGCTCGTAAACATCGTACCAGTTCCAAAGAAAGATGACAAAGTTAGGATGTGCATCAACTTCTGGGATCTAAACAAAGCCAGTCCCAAAGATGATTTTCCTCTGCCTCACATCGACATACTGGTAGATAATATAACAGGGCACAAAATCTTCTCATTCATGGACGGTTTTTCCGGCTATAATCAAATCAAGATGGCTATTAAAGACTATAAGAAGACATCTTTCATCACACTATGGGGAACTTTCTACTACCGGGTTATGCCATTTGGGTTGAAGAACGCAGGAGCTATGTATCAGCGAGCCATGACAGCCTTGGTACATGACATGATAATCAAGGATATGGAAGTCTATGTGGATGACATGATCGTCAAATCTCGCACAATCGAAGGACATTTTAAAGATCTTAAGAAGCTTTCGATAGGCGAGAAAATTCAAGCTTTGCCTCAATCCACAAAAATGCATCTTCGGTGCAACAGGAGGTAAACTGCTAGGCTTCATCGTTAGCGAAGATGGCATTAGGGTGGATGAAACCAAGACAAAAGCAATCATCAAAATGCCATCTCCAAAAATTGAGAAAGATTCGGGGCTTCCTCGGGTGAATACAGTACATCGGTCGATTCATTGCTTAGCTCACACCTAATTGTGAACCCATATTCAAGCTCTTAAGGAAAGACTCGCCAAAAGAGTGGAACAATGATTGCCAAGCGGCCTTCGACAAGATCAAGAGGTACTTGCTGAAACCCCCAGTGCTTATGCCACCTACACCAGGTAGGCCATTGCTACTATACATATCTGTCACAGTAGAAGCGATCGGATGCGTCCTCGGCCAACACGACGTCTCACGAAGAAAGGAACAATCGATCTACTAAAGCTGAAGGTTCATTAGCTACGAATCCAAATATTCTAGTTTAGAGAAAATATGCCTCGCCCTGGTTTGGGCAACACAACGACTCCAACAATACATGATTGCCTATCCAATCCTTCTGCTCGCTCGCATGGACCAGTTAAAATATCTGTTTGAAAAACTGACATTAACAAGAAGGATCGCAAAATGGTAAATGCTGCTCTCTGAGTTTAACATCACCTATGTCACTCGGAAAGCAATTAAGGGGCAAGCACTGACTGACCACCTATCAGCACACTCTCTACTAATTATCAACCATTGAAACCTTCTTTCCTGACAAGAATATCCTCCTCATTGAGGGAGAGGAAGAAGGGAAGGTAGGAGAGTGGACACTCTTTTTTGACGGAGCTGCTAACTTAAAGGGGAGTGGAGTAAGAGCAATACTCTATTCCCCTGACGATGTCCCGATCCCTATCTCCAGGCAATTAATATTTAATTGCACTAACAATGTGGCTGAATATGAAGCATGTATCGTCGGTCTGAGAAAAGCCATCATCCTCAATGTGAGAAGATTGTGTGTCTTTGAAGACTAACAACTCATCATCAACCAAACAAATGGTGAATGAAGAACCAAAGATGAAAAGCTGATCTCCTATCATGTCTAACTGGAAAATCTGACCAAAGAATTTGATAACGTCACATTCTCATACATGCTTCGAGCCAAAAATCAGTTTGCAGACACCCTCGCCACGCTCGCCTCAATACTAGAGATTCCTAAAGGAATCTCTGAATGGGAATTAATCGTAGAACTTCAAGAAGAGCCCACTTTCTGCCTGCAAATCAATGAAGTGGGCCAGCCATGGTATGAAGACACCAGAAAATACCTCGAGCACCAAAAATACCCTGAAGGAGCTACGTCAACTGATCATCGTACTATCCAACGACTAGCAGCTCAATTCACAATCACCAGGGGTACCCTCTACAAGCGATCCTTCAATCAAATCCTCTTCCGCTGCGTGGATGAAACAGAAGCAACCAAAATCATGTCAGAAATCCACGAAGGACTATGCGGCCCACACATGAACGGTCATATGATGGCAAAGACGATCCTATGGCTCGGCTACTATTGGCTAACAATGGAGACAGATTGATATAAACATATCAGGAAATACTTCAAATGCCAGGAGCATGCGAATGAAATCCATGCGCCTGCTTCCAAGCTATACAACATAACAACGCCATGACTTTTCTCTTTTTGGGGTCTTGACATCATAGGGAAGGTCAGTCCAAAAGCTTCAAACGGGCACGAATACATCTTGGTGGCAGTAGACTACTTCACAAAATGGATAGAAGCGGCATCTTACACCACCATCACAACATCTCACGTGATAAAGTTTATAAAAAACAACATCATTAGCCGATACAGGATTCCTCATGCTATCATTACAGACAACAGGTCACCGTTCGTCAATAAAAGGATGGGCGAGTTCATCGAAAAATTTAAAATCTAGTGCCTCTGATGAATAGTGAGGTCAAAGCCGCAAACAAAACAATCATTTGAATACTGCAGAAAATGGTCAAGACATATCGTGACTGGTTGAAAATGCTCCCATACGCACCATGGGCTTATTGGACATCTGTACGGTCTGCTACAACCGCAACTCCTTTCAAATTTACATACGGAATGGATGCAGTACTACCAGTTGAAATTAAAATCCCATCTCTCCAAATATTACTAGAAAGCGAAGTCAAGGAAGACGAGTGACAACAAGCAAGATAAGATCAACTACACCTGGTAGATGAAAAGCGCATGCATGTGCTTAGCAACTCACAATGCTATCAAAGAAGGATCGCACGGGCTTACAACAAAAGGGTTCGAAAGATGAGCTTCAAAGCCAGCGATATGGTTATGAAGTGCATTTTACCACCGCACTTGCCAAACCCCAGAGGGAAGTTCAAACCTTCGTGGGATGGACTGCTGATCATTTGAGAGGTACTCCCAGGAGGCGCCCTTTGGCTTACCAACTTGAGAGGCGAGGATCTTCCAGAGCTCATCAACGCCGACAACGTGAAAATCAATCACGAGTAACCGTACCTAACTTCTTCAATGATTACAATCACAAAGTTGATGTCAATGAAAGATAGACAAAAAAAAAGAACCCATCATTCCCTCCCCAGACAGCTCAAAAAAAAGAGGGAGAGAGAAATGAAATTCAAATAAAAAAAGAAGAAAGCAAAAATCCAACAAAGCCATCTTACTTTCCCTAAATAATCTGACCAAAATAAACAGCTTACGATTGTGATCAAAGACAGAGGTAGGAAGGTAGCCAATGGGCCGGCTATGAAGGAAATCTCCCCATCTCTCCTGGTACCCCTAAGCCAAAAAGAAAAAAAACGTGCCTAAAGCAAGAAGGGTGACCTGAAAACCCAAAAGGGCAGCTTGAGTAAAAATAGCAGGCATGTAGCGGATTTGGTGAAAACCTGAAAAGGCACCATAGGTAAAAAAGCACAGCTGCCAAGGGGCAGTAAGAGCAAAAATTTGAAATGTGGTGAAAATCCAAAAGGGTGCTATGGGCAAAAATGACGAAAGCCGGTCGAAGAGAAAACTTGAAAAGGCGCTACAGACAAAAAATGACAAAAAAATGAAAATAAAAGTGCAGGTACAGTGGAAGCTGAGGCAACGAGCAAAATGAAGAGACACAAGGAAAAGCTAAGTTCCAGATCAGAATTCTGTCAGACTCTACATAGATCCAAGGGACATGATCCTAGTACGCGCTATTCTCAAGGAACCAAGATCCCTAGTACACAACTCAGAATACCGAACTCAATGTGGGCTGAGCCCAATATTCTGATCCCATCATCTAAAGCATAAATCCAAACACAAACAAACACCGGCAAGCTATGACTCAAACAATTTTTTTTTCTTCCATTCTTTTCAAAGTTTTTTTTTATACACATTATCTTTCAATAAAATAAAACATACAAAAAAATAAAAATAATATAAAAATAATATAAATACACATAAAAAAGACGGCCGCCAACAGAATCAGAGACCAACAGGTAAGCCTCCATCCCCTCCCTCATACATCGATAAACGCTGCTTGAGTCTGTCCACCTCCATGTGACCATCCCTCTCCAGATTGCGAGATGCAATTATGCTCTCATCATATTGCCGCCCCACCTCCAGACAACAGGTCATGTCCTCACAAGTATGGGAAAGCACCGAAAGCTCGGATATGAGGTGGTCATGCGTAGATGACAGGAATGAAAGATCAATGAAGAGCCTCTCCTCGAATGCTTCCAAGGAGTCATCAACCCCTAAAGAAGATGAATCAGCATCCCCAAGGATGTCCTGATTAGCCTCATCATCAGCCAAGTGCCAGCTGAGAACCTAACAATAAAGCGACTGCTCTGCCACCCACTGCTGATACGACACTGTCGCCAAAGGAGGAGCCCAGGACTCGAACTCCAATACCGTCACATCCAGGCAGATCTGCCACAAAGACTAGACTCGCTGGCAAAGAGCCGACATGTGCAAAGGAATAAGAGCATGCCTGAATTCCTAGAAAGTAAAATCAGGGATGTCTTGCCAGAAGCTGAACTGTTGGAGGAACCGAACCAGATGTTAAGAGCATTACCCTCGAAAGCCCAATAATAGCAGAGGAGTACAAGCAACGCTACAGATCAACGGCATACGGCAGAGCCATGGGGCATCTCAGCTAACCTCCCATCCTTGGAGTTGAGAGAACATATGACGATAAAGGTACTTCGTAGCCTCGGCACCAAGGGGAAGTCCATCTAGAAGCAAAGACAAGACGTCAATAAAATGAGAGTCAGGCCAGGAAAGGAAGAGAGTCATATACAGGTGTTTCCACAGCCACACCTAAAAAGATGAAGGACCATGCATGAGAAATATACAAAACATGACGGAAGGAGAAGAGGAGATGAAATAGAAGATACCTGAAGGAAAGAGCAGCACCCCCCCAGGATACGAGTCTGCGTGAGCGAACACTCAGACAAACACAGGAAAAGCTCCGCCAGTACCATCGAGACAATGCTCTTGCAAGCAAGGACATGGCGAAAAGCGTCAAACAGAACCATCAGAGATGACCGTCGCCATCTTAAGAAGAGCTTCTTTGCCAGAATACAAAATATCAATGCATTCAAGCACTGAAGCTGGCGATCGGATCCATCATCTCCCCGAGCAGTAGAGCACTGATCATATATGAGCTCAAGGGAGAACTCATCGGCTCTATCATCAACCGTGGGGAGAGTTGCCTAAAACCTGAACCAGGGCTCCATATCTGAGGACCAAACCAAATGAATGGGGGAAGATACGACTCCTGGGAAAAAGGTGAAAAGGCCAAGCTATATGTCCTAGAGGGGGGGTGAATAGGACAATGCCAAATAAAAACTTATAACAGCGGAATAATAAAGAAAATGATAGCCAAATTAAATAATAATGCAGGAAAGAAAAACAACCTCAAAATTCAGATCTTGAGAGGTTGATACAAACGTTATTCTAAGGACAACCTTACACCAAAAACAGAGTTTATGGTAGGACAACCTTATTTCTAGAAAGGTCTTTGTATCAAGTCTCAAATCGAAGAGGAATACAAAAACAAATATGAACTGAATTGAAATAACTTGTAATTAAAGATGTATTGTTCTAGGGACAGCCATACACCATAAAAATGGCAGGGCAACCTTGCTGGAACAACTTTCAAAATGAAATTGAAAAACAAGCTTATAAAGGAATAGCAGAAAGTAAATTCTAAGCTATTACAACATTCTCACAAAGCTTGAAATAATTACAACATTCACCACCATACATACATCCCACAAAAAGAATAAAAACAATTAAAAGAATAAATCAATCAACCACAACTCAAAGGATTTATAGTGGTTCGCCTGTGTGTTCACCAACTGTTATCCAACAGCCACACAAAAAGCTACTCCACTCCTAATATCCTCACACAGGGGATATTAGCGTTCACTAAAGATAGGTTTTCCCAGGTTCACCCAAAACCCTTACAATTGTGTCTTTGTATGTGGGCTTACACAATTAAAAAACCCCCACTTCTGAGTTTTCCTGGCTCTCCTCAGATAACCAATATAACAAGATTTTTCTGGCAAATCTTGAAAGAAACCAAAATAATAGAAAGGAATTTACAATATGTAAAATACCTGAATATCTTCTTCGTTGTAGCAGCCCGGTAGAACCAAATCAAAGTAGATGATTGAATGTCCAAGTTCAATGTCCAATACTCGATTACAATGGTTCTAGATCTAATTGATTTTAAATTAAACCAAACAGGGCTTGCCTTAATTGATTTTGATTCCAAAGAAAGGGAATAACAATTCCACTTTTCAAATCGGATTGGATAAGCAGAAACAAAATCAATTAAAATAAAGCTAAGAGAAAGAAGATATTAAATAAGCACACTTAGCTTAAATGGAGCACAAAATTATCTCTCGAAGTTCGACGAAGATTGGCTTGAATACTATAATTAAATCGATGATTTCTTCGAGATTCGTGCACTATTTATAGGTGAGAAGATCAGTTCTTCGATTGGTCTAGAGTGCTCTACGACTAGTCGAAGCTCTAATAGGATATTTGAAAAATCCGCGGGATATGCTTTGACCGTTCTACGATCGTCGTAGCCCTCCTACGATCGTCGTAGGTCACCTACGATCGTCGTAGGTTTCCTTCGATCAGTCGTAGGTCCCGCAAAGACTGGACTTCGAGTCGAGATTCTACGATCGGTCGAAGATGCGTAAACACTGTTCCTACGATCGGTCGAGCAGTTCCAGGATTAGTCGAAGGCTAACAGATTTTATCCGTAATTTGTAACAAACTTACGATCGATCCAGGAAATGTTTAGATCGGTCAAGCAAGTCTAGGACTAGTCGAAGCAGACCTAAGACTGGTCGAAGAACAGACCAATCACATGTAAAATAACATTCGACTTATGTATCCGAAATGACCTACTTCTAAGGTCATCCTATGGTCAAACAAACCTCAATCATGAAGTATGGACATTGAAACAAGAGACCATGAAGAATGAGCCTTGAAGTCTTGATGTAGACTAAACCTTGAAGTAGCTCAATCATGAAAGTGGCTTGAGTTTCAGCTTGAGTCTTGAGTTCAGCTTGACTTTCAACTTGAGTCTTGAGTTCAGCTTGAGTCTTGTGAGCAGTTCTTGCATTCAAGAGTCTTGTCTTGTGATCAGTTCTTTCATTCAAGATCTTGAGTCTTGTACTTGAGAGCGTTGCTTGATGTGAGCTTAGCTTGTTCATGTATGTTGATCCTTGAGAGAGCTTCACTTAAGCAGGTTATATATAACATAACAGTGATTTTGGCACCACAAATTTGACAACAAACAGGGATATAAACTATAGCACTTACAATCTCCCCCTTTGTCAAATTAGTGACAAAACACATAACCAAACAAAAGTAAAACAACTGGTTAATACATGCAAATCAATAAGCAACATTAAACATTCAACCAGTTTCAACATTCAACAAGATCAAACATATATTCTTCTTGACACCCCACTCCCCCTGAGTAACATAACCAATGCTACTCCTCTCACAATCACATTAACAATAAACCATTCTCCCCCTTTTTGTCACAAGATGACAAAGGAGAACTAAATAAAGGAATGAGAGTAAACATGAGGAGGAAATAGAGTATAGCACAAGAGTCATAGAGATACTCAAGATAGCATCACAGATATCCAGCATAAATATTACATTAAGAACAAATATATATACAGCATAGAATCCAACTCAAACTCAATCAAACAAGAGCAAAGTAATAAAGTTATTACATACCAAAAGTCTCATAGAAACTAGTCAGAATTAGAACTTGAAGATGGAGCAGGAATAGAAGGATCAAGTTGGTGCATGCCTTTGTTCAAGCGCCTAAGATATTTGCGCATATACTTGAATTGCAAAGCATGAGCAACAGACATGTTCTCCAACTTAACATTAATATTCTCAACTTTATCTTCTAATGCACTCAGACGTGCATCAACATCAGATGGTACAAAATCTGGATCATTAGCAGAGTCAGAATCCAGTTCCTCAAAAATATCATCCATATTAATATCAACACCAGCTTCTTCAGGACCACCATCAACACCACCACCTTGTTCAGGAAGCAGATCCAACTTCATCTTATTAATATTTGTATTGTTGAAGATCAGATGATGGATTGGTGCTTCATCAACAGGCATATCGACTAACATATGAGTAGCCAATACAGTCATAAAGTATGCAAATGGAATGTCACTATGACCAGGATGGAGTCGAAACTGAAGAATGAAATGACAGATTAAGGAAGGCAAACAAATCTGAGTACCATTTGAGATAGCATGAATTATCTTGCAATTTAAACAAAAATTGAAATACAATCTAGCAAATATATACAATATTATACAAGAAGGCATAAATTATCAATTTAAAATGCACATGCCAAGATCAAATTTCATCTTTTTGAACCTGCTTTTATCAAGAGGTTTTGTGAAAATATCAGCACGTTGATTTTCAGTAGGAATATATTCTAGAGATATAACTTTTTCTTCTACTAATTCCCTTATATAATGAAATCTAATGTCAATGTGCTTAGTACGAGAATGCTGAATAGGATTTTTTGAAATATTTATCGCACTGGAATTATCACAATGTAATAACATAGAATCCTGTTTAATTCCATAATCACTTAGCATTCGTTGCATCCAAACAAGCTGTGTACATGCATTACCAGCTGCAATATACTCAGCTTCAGCTGTTGAAAGTGATATAGAATTTTGTTTCTTACTAAACCAGGAAACTAAACAATTTCCAATAAAAAAACAACCACCACTGGTTGATTTTCTATCATCTAGATTACCAGCCCAGTCAGCATCCGAGTACCCAGCTAATTGGACATTGGTTTCATGAGGATACCAGAGACCTAGATTTACAGTACTTGCGACATATCTAATAATGAGCAATCAAATGAGATTCTTTTGGATCAGATTGATATCTTGCGCAAATACCAACACTTAGAGAAATATCAGGTCTACTAGCAGTTAGATATAACAAACTACCAATCATACTCCGATAAAGTTTTGAGTCAACATTTTTACCATTAGAGTCTTTTGATAGTTTCAGGGTAGTACTCATAGGAGTATCGAAATTCTTACCATTCTCAAATCCAAATCTCTTGATTAGATTCAAGGCATACTTAGATTGAGAAATGAATATTCCTTCAGATTGTTGCTTTACTTGCAATCCAAGGAAATAAGTCAATTCCCCAACCATGCTCATTTCAAACTGTGATTTCATCAAATCTGCAAACTCAGTAGTCAAGTCAGTACAAGTTGATCCATAAATGATATCATCAACATAAATCTGTACTATTAAGATATGATCATTTTGTTTTTTAACAAACAGAGTTTTATCAAGATCCCATTTGAAAATTATGAGTTAAAAGAAATTTCGTTAGTTTCTCATACCATGCCCTAGGTGCTTGTTTTAATCCATAAAGTGCCTTTTAAGCCGATACACATAATCAGTATTTTTGGAATCTTCAAATCCCATTGGCTGTTCAACATAGACTTCTTCATGTAAATCGCCATTTAGAAAAGCACTTTTTACATCCATCTGATAGATCTTTATCTTTTTAAAACATGCAATGGATATAAATAGTCTGATAGATTCAAGACGTGCTACTGGTGCAAAGGTTTCATCGAAATCAATCCCTTCAATTTGAGTATAACCTTGTACCACCAGTCTAGCCTTGTTTCTAATTATATTTCCACATTCGTCAGACTTATTTTTGAAAATCCATTTTGTTCCAATGATGTGTTTATCTTTAGGTCTTGGTACGAGATACCAAACATCATTTCTTATGAATTGGTTGAGTTCATCTTGCATCGCAACAATCCAGTTCTCATCAGTAAGCGCTTCTTTTACGTTAGATGGTTCAATTTGGGATGTAAAACATACATAATTACATATATCCTCAAGTTGTCTACGGGTGCGAACACCAGTGAGAGGGTTTCCAAGAATTTGTGTGGTTGGATGATCTTTAACAGTCCTCAACTCAGAATCAGTTTGATTTGATGAAGTATCAGGTTTATCAATGATTAGTACTTCATCATTATCTGAATTAGAAGTTGGTGTGTTTAAATGATCATCAATGACAACATTAATGGATTCTTGAATCACACCAGTCCTTTTGTTCAGGACCCTATAAGCTCGACTGTTTAAAGAGTATCCTAGAAAAATACCTTCATCACTCTTCGTATCGAACTTTCCCAAATTTTCACGATCACGTAAAATATAGCACTTGCTGCCAAAAACTCGAAAGTATTTAACAGTAGGCTTTTTATTGAACCACAATTCGTAAGCCGTCTTATTATTATCTTTTTTTGTGTAGACTCGGTTAATAATATAGCAAGTGTGTTGACTCTTTGACCCAAAGATTTTTAGAGAGCTTCATGCTATTCAACATGACATTAGCCATTTCTTGAAGCACCCTATTCTTCCTTTCTACAATTCCATTTTGTTGTGGAGTTTTGGGAGCAGAGAATTCATGTAATATTCCTTGGTCGGTACAGAACTTCTCAAAATTGCTATTCTCAAATTCAGATCCATGATCACTACGAATTTTACTGATTTGAGAAGATTTTTCAGTTTGAATCCTTTTGAGAACTTTTCTTACTTCTTCAAGGGTTTCAGATTTATCCCTTAAGAAGACTACCCAAGTGAATCTGGTAAAGTCATCAACTATTATCAAGATATAGTTTTTACCACCACGACTTTCCGTTCTGGTAGGTCCTATCAAGTCCATGTGGAGAAGTTCGAGTGGTCTTGATGTGGTATTTGAATTCACCTTTTTGTGTGAGTTCTTTGTTTGTTTGCCTATCTGGCACTCACCACATATTTTATCTAATTTCTGAAGTTTGGGTAAACCTCTTACAAGTTCTCGTTTGCTCAATCGATATAAATTTCGATAATGTACATGTCCAAGACGTTTGTGCCATAAATCAGTCTCGTCTGTATGGACCATGTAACATGTTTGATTAGATGAGCTGGATTCACTAATAATATAGCAATTTTCAGACGTTCTACGTCCAGTTAATATTACAGAACCCTTATTGTTTAGTATTTCACTGCTTTGATTAGAAAACCGAACATTATGGTTATTATCACATATTTGTGATATACTAAGCAAGTTGTGCTTTAGGCCTTCAACATATAAAACATTTTTAAACACTGGAAGATTAAAAAGTTGAACCGTACCTTGGCCTAAAATCTTGCAGTTGCTTCTATCACCAAATGTGACTGAACCATCAGTCATATCTTTCAGATCGGTGAATAAGGCTTTGTCACCTGTCATATGCCTGGAGCATCCACTGTCTAGGTACCACTTTGAATGACTTGTTGCTTTGAAAGCAGTGTGAGCAACCAAGCAGGTGACTTTAGGAACCCATTTCATAATTGTTTTGGGTTTAGGAACATAGTAGGTCTTCTTTTGTGTATACTTGTAAGAATGACCTATAGAGTTAGATTTTAATAGCTCCTTGAGTAAATCAACTATCTTTTCAGCTAGTGGATTTCGATTCTGATTAAAGTTGACATGGCTGCTTCTAGGTTTTTGAAAGGTTTTTGAATTTCTAGAAAAATCTTGATAAGTACTTTTCCCTTTTGAGTTTGAGGACTCTCCTTTAACAAACATAGGAGGAGTATACTTTTGTTTAGGAGGTTGATTTTTATCATAGCCCAACCCGGATCGATCGCCACATTTTCTTGATCCGGATAACAATTTTTCTAACTTTGGATCACCTTGGGCATATTTCCATGTGTCCTTTAAACTCAGAAGAGAGGAAACTTCAGTTTTAAGTTTCTCAATTTCAGATTTTAAATCAACAATTTGAGAGTTTTTAAATTCCAAATCGCATTTTGATTTTTCAAAATTATCTGAAATTTGTGATTTTTCTAAGACAAGCGATTCAAAACATTTTTTGAGTTTAGAAAACTTTTCTTTTTGAAGTTTAAGTTTGACAGCAATTTTACAACTTTCCTTATATAGGGCATTGTAAGCATCTTGAAGATCATCTTCATTTTCACATTCACTATTCAGATTTTCTTCACTTGTAGAGTCATTATCTGAAAATGTGAATTTGGCTAGAGTCATAAGAGCTTTGACCTCATTGCCCGACTCGATTTCAGAATCTTCTGATTCAGAAGAACCTTCAGAATGAGATGATTCATCCCATGTAGCCAACATACCCTTCTTCTTGGGTTTGTCCCTTTTAGGACATCTATTTGCTAAGTGCCCATATTCTAGACAGTTGTAACATTGACTATCTTTCAAGGATTTTTGAGATTTGGGTCTAAACTTCTTTTGTCATTTGATTTTTGAAAATCAACTCTTTTCTTGCTTTTGAAAATTTTGTAAAATTTTTAGCTAAAAGAGCCATGTCATCTTCTGAATCAGTTCTTTTGAACTACATTTAGAAGATTTTAGAGCGATAGATTTACCTTTAGGAGCTTTAAAGTTTAACTCGTAGGTTTGTAGAGAACCAACTAGTTCTTCAACCCTCATATTATCCGTATCACGAAGTTCCTGGATTGCGGTTACTTTAGAATTGAACCGTTCAGGAAGTGAGCGTAATATTTTTGCACATACTTTACTTTCTGGGATTTTTTCGCCAAGACCCCACATTGAGTTTACAATGTCATTCAATCTAGTGTAAAAGTCCATAAACATCTCATTTTCCTCCATATGAATTTCTTCAAATCTGGTTGTGAGGAGTTGGACTTTAGATATTTTGACAATTGTAGTACCCTCGTGTGTCATTTCTAATATATCCCAAGCTTGCTTTGCAGTATCACAAGAGATGATTCTTTTGAACTCATCCGGTGATAGTGCGCAAGTAATTGCATTTAGTGCTTTAGCATTTGCACTACTCTCACTTTTCTAAAGGGTGGTCCATTGGTAATATGGTGTGGTTTTCATAGACTTTGAACCATCAACCCCAGTAACTTCCATGATAGGAGGATTCCATTCAGTCACTGTGGCTTGCCAGACTTTAGGAATCCATTTCATAATTGTTTTGGGTTTAAGAACATAGTTGGTCTTCTTTTGTGTATACTTGTAGGAATGACCTATAGAGTTAGATTTTAATAATCATCGAAGAATTAAATCCAAGAATTAAAAGGAGCTATAAGGCTCTGATACAACTTGAAAAGGCCAAGATATAAGTCCTAGAGAGGGGGAGAATAGAACAATTACAAAAAAAAACTTATAAAAGCGGAATAATAAAGAAAATGATAGACAAATTAAATAATAATGCAAGAAAGAAAAACAACCTCAAAATTCAGATCTTGAGAGGTTGATACAAACGTTATTCTAAGGACAACCTTACACCAAAACAGAGTTTATGGTAGGACAACCTTATTTCTAGAAGGTCTTTGTATCAAGTCTCAAATCGAAGAGGAATACAAAAACAAATATGAACTGAATTGAAATAACTTGTAATTAAAGATGTATTATTCTAGGGACAGCCATACACCATAAAAATGGCAGGGCAACCTTGCTGGAACAACTTTCAAAATGAAATTGAAAAACAAGCTTATAAAGGAATAGCAGAAAGTAAATTCTAAGCTATTACAACATTCTCACAAAGCTTGAAATAATTACAACATTCACCACCATACATACATCCCACAAAAAGAATAAAAACAATTAAAAGAATAAATCAATCAACCACAACTCAAAGGATTTATAGTGGTTCGCCTGTGTGTTCACCAACTGTTATCCAACAGCCACACAAAAAGCTACTCCACTCCTAATATCCTCACACAGGGGATATTAGCGTTCACTAAAGATAGGTTTTCCCAGGTTCACCCAAAACCCTTACAATTGTGTCTTTGTATGTGGGCTTACACAATTAAAAAAACCCCCACTTCTGAGTTTTCCTGGCTTTCCTCAGATAACCAATATAACAAGATTTTTCTGGCAAATCTTGAAAGAAACCAAAATAATAGAAAGGAATTTACAATATGTAAAATACCTGAATATCTTCTTCGTTGTAGCTGAGAGTTAGAACCAAATCAAAGTAGATGATTGAATGTCCAAGTTCAATGTCCAGTACTCGATTACAATGGTTCTAGATCTAATTGATTTTAAATTAAACCAAACAGGGCTTGCCTTAATTGATTTTGATTCCAAAGAAAGGGAATAACAATTCCTCTTTTCAAATCAGATTGGAATAGCAGAAACAAAATCAATTAAAATAAAGCTAAGGAAAGAAGATATTAAATAAGCACACTTAGCTTAAATGGAGCACAAAATTATCTCTCAGAAGTTCGACGAAGATTGGCTTGAATACTATAATTAAATCGATGATTTCTTCTGAGATTCGTGCACTATTTATAGGTGAGAAGATCAGGTCTTCGACTGGTCTAGAGTGCTCTACGACTAGTCGAAGCTCTAACAGATATTTGAAAAATCCGGCGGGATATGCTTTGACCGTTCTACGACTGGTCGTAGCCCTCCTACGACTGGTCGTAGGTCACCTACGACCAGACCTACGACTGGTCGTAGGTTTCCTTCGACTGGTCGTAGGTCCTGTAAACCTTCACTGGACTTCGAGTCGAAGGTTGTACGACTGGTCGAAGATCAGTCGACACTGTTCCTACGACTGGTCGACAGATGGACTAGTCGAAGGCTATGATTTTATCCGGAATTTGTAACAAACTTACGATCGATCCAGGAAATTCTTAGATTGGTTGAAGCAAGTCTAGGACTAGTCGAAGCAGACCTAGGACTAGTCGAAACAGACCAATCACATGTAAAATAACATTCGACTTATGTATCCGAAATGACCTACTTCTAAGGTCATCCTATGGTCAAACAAACCTCAATCATGAAGTATGGACATTGAAACAAGAGACCATGAAGAATGAGCCTTGAAGTCTTGATGTAGACTAAACCTTGAAGTAGCTCAATCATGAAAGTGGCTTGAGTTTCAGCTTGAGTCTTGAGTTCAGCTTGACTTTCAACTTGAGTCTTGAGTTCAGCTTGAGTCTTGTGAGCAGTTCTTGCATTCAAGAGTCTTGTCTTGTGATCAGTTCTTTCATTCAAGATCTTGAGTCTTGTACTTGAGAGCGTTGCTTGATGTGAGCTTAGCTTGTTCATGTATGTTGATCCTTGAGAGAGCTTCACTTAAGCAGGTTATATATAACATAACAGTGATTTTGGCACCACAAATTTGACAACAAACAGGGATATAAACTATAGCACTTACAAAAGGGAGTCCAAACAGACGGGAAAACTCCTCCAAAGGACTTAACTCTAGGTCATTGAAGGAGAATAGGTTCAGTGCCAGAACCTAGTCGTAGGACGTAGTGCTCAACAACCTCCAGTCCAGGCGAACCCGATAAAAGTGAAGGACCTCCCCGAAGCGCAAAGAATGCAACTCATAAATCTCGGAGGCAGTCAAACTCCTTATCTAGATGCGCAGTCTCTCTGAACAAGTACTGCACGACTATAAATGATAGGTACCGACTAGCACACCCTCGACAATTTGGAAGCTCAGATCAGGTGGCGAATCGTATAAAATGGGCATACCCTCGTCCAAGAAGTCAATCTCATGGTGACGAAAGAAGCCCGACTCTCCCATGGCTCGCGAAGTGTGTCCTGGAAAGTAGTAACAGATGAACCAGGGTTGCTGATAAGCCTCACATCAGGAGCTGTCCGAAAGGTACCTATCCCAAGTATCGCAATACCCGGGGCACTCCAGTAACCAACAGGGCCATCACCTCGATCCTCGACATCAGCTGCACCTCCCATCATGACCTCGTAATCTGTGCCAAAAATCAGGCCCAAACCATCAACATGGGGCCATCACCTGCCCCATCCAGACCACTCATCATGCTCAAACCATCAAGATGGGACACACCATCCATCATGGCCCCATCCAAACCATCGAACCCGATCAAATCGCCATCTCCACCATTAAAACCCATGCCATCAACCATGGTGAGATTTGGGCCATCCACCACCATCATAGCCCCATCCACACCATCCAATGGCATGCCCATACCCAGGTCTTCGAAAGTTAACCCATCAAACAATGACCCATCAAGTGTAGGCCCATCCAAACCATCTAACCCCCATCCATCCCCCAAACTCTCTCCAAACACACCATCACCACCCATTCCACTATTAATGGTGGTAGAAGCCACATCATAAATGACATTCACATCCTCAAGTGGCCCGACCTACCCTCCATTAACACCCATCAGTCCCTCATCAAAGTCACTCATAAATAGGCTCCCACCCACCATGCCAATATAAAAAGGGGAAGAAGGTGCATCATTTACCTCAAAGGGGCCCATCCTCCCATCATTGTTGGACCCATTAAGATTCTCTCCAACTCCAGCCATGGGATAAAGGACAACAAGAAAAAGATAGAGGGGACAAAAGGGAGAAAAGGGAGATAAAAGGGACAATCCAGAAATCAGAGCAGGGAAGGAATATCGAGGGACAGCAACCTCAGACGAATAGAAGAGAACAGACTTCGCTGAAAGAAAAGATGAGCAGGGGCGGTAATCCGAGTACCGCCCGCATGCTATCTCTGCACCTGTAGACTGACACAGCCAGAGGCGCTCGCAAATGTCAATGAGCAGTAGTCCGACTACCGCTCGGGCCTAGATCTCGCACAAATCATGCACAAGGCCCACCTAGGGAGTTAGAGGGGTCCAAATCGTTAACAGTTAACACAATCAGATCAACATAAGGGCTCAAAAAGTAATGAGAAAGGCAACATCAGATGAACAAACTCTGATATATATGGAAGAATGTACACATATAATATATGAACGAAAATGACAAAAGAACACTACTCATCAGGTACATAGTCATCCATTTCCTTCGAAAGGACTTCAGGTCCCAAAGGGCTTCCTCCACAAAACGCGCACCGCCATACAGAGCATAAACATTTCGAAGAATTGGGCCGATACCGTACTGCTCGCACCAGGAGCTGTACTCCCTCGATGGATCGATAAAAGCAATGGCCTCATAGCCCTTCAAAGCAGTAGCTAACTCTAGCTCGGGTACTGCCCTTCAGTCTACCGATCCGGATGGAGGACTGAATGGTACCAAGGGACTGCCGGTCAACTGCTAGAAGAGTCTTTCCCCTAGGTACCATTTCGTCATCCGAGAATCCTCCAAAATGCGATGTTGACGCAAGGCCTGGAAAGCTTCCTAAGCCTCATGAGTAAGAGCAACGGCCGACCAAAAGTAAGGCTTAGTGCGAAATTGACAAAAACAAAAGAGTCAGGGAAAATGGGCGAATAGGAAAGAGGAGATACTAAAAGGCAATTACTTACATCATTGGGAACGAGGGCATCAACATTAGATCTCCAAGCGAGATCAGAAAACTGACGGGTGCGGGTCTGGTTATCCTTATACCACAGCATCATACGTGGAAAAGGAGGGGTGTGGTCAATCAGAGTAGGCCCCAAGTGGAGAAAATGATAAAAAACAGACTTGCACTAGAGTCGACAATCAAGAGGCGCACCAGAATCGACCATACAAAGGTACGATACGAGATAAAGGGATTCGATACACACCTCGATGACTGGGTAAAAACCAGTCAAAGATCTGCTGCTACAACGGCTGGCCTTGTCCAGCCCTTTATGCAAATGGGCCAGAAGCGCAACATTTCAGTTGTATGGCATGGGAAAAGTAATATCTGCCAAGAGCGACAACAGACGGGAGCTCACCAGCTCATTCCCATGGCAGAAGATCATGGCTCTTAGGGTATACAAAATCAAGGCACGAGCCTTCATAACGGCCTCGGCCTCAGTCTGAGGAATGCGTCAAGAGAAGTTTGCTGATAGCCAAAGCAATTTAAACCACGGCCCTGAAAAGTCTGAGGAATAAGGCATCATCCCTAACAGACTCATCCAACCATCCTCAGTAGGGATAGAGAAGTCCTCCTCAAACGGAATGGATCCCCCCTCATACCGAAGGCCAAGTTGCATATAAATGTCATAAGAGGTGATCCCCCATTCTCCAAAAGGGAGGTGAAATGTATGGGTCTTGGTGCGTCACCTCTCGGTTAGCACGGATAGGAGCGCCATGTTCATCTTGCTCAGACGGACTCTAAACAAGCCAAATAGGGGAGTACGCTCCAACACCTGCAAGAATAGTGGTTGGGGATCCTTGAACTAATCTGGCTAATGAGTGAGGACCCCACGACCTCTCGAGACCACAGGAGCCTCTCCTTCCTGAGTCACATCGAAAAGATGTCGACCCTCTCGAGGACCATAACAAGGATCAACCGACTGACGAGAAGGTCCAGCCTCATTCCTACCATGACGAGGCATGCTGTATGGTCAAACATTCATAGGTAAGTATTCCTCTCACTCTCATAAAATAACTTAAACATTCCAGAAGAGGGATACACATCGTGAATGGGCTTCTAAAGGCCCACACCTTAAGGCCCACATTTCAAAGTTCATTGGTTAAAGCCAATCTCAAGGCCCACATCTCAAAGCCCATTCTAAAGTGCGTTGGTCAAAGCCCATCTTGAAACCCATTTCAAAGCCCACTTCAAGGCTCACATCTCAAGGCCCATTTCAAAACCCATTTCAAAAGCCCATTGATCAGAGCCCATCTCAAGGCCCATATCTCAAGGCCCACATTTCCAAGTCCCATTCTAAAGTCCAATGTTCAAGGTCCATACTTAAAGGCCTAATCCATTGTCCAAATCCTTCTCTCTAGGCCCATGATCCAAGTTCACCTGGAGAATCCAACCCGTACATGGAACCAAAAATCAAGCCAGGAAGTATTGTCCACTCCACAAATGATGACCCACCATCAAGATCTACACGGTTGGAAGATCCAAGTGGGCCACAAATCATCAATCTGGCCCATTAAGGAATCACCATTTCATGATGTGTTGAACTTGGGCCTTCCTCTCCTTCACAAAAAGAAAAAACCAAAAAATAAATAATAAAATCCATGCACAAAATAAGAGTAGGGCACATTTCTTATCACACCCCACTCAATCAAAAAATATACACCATTCCATGGTAAACAAAAATTTTCCAGCAAGCTCAAAGTGTTGGAATTCCAGGTAAAAGTTCCCAAGATCCAGATCCTTAGCTTCCCATGTCCAAAAAGAAAATCCAGGACCACAAATAAGATGTCTCAAAAGCTCCATGAGCATGGATGCTAAAATCCATCAAACAGAAAAATCATTCCACAAAGAGACAACCGCCTGGAAGAAGATCAAGGGGAAAAAGCAGAAAAGAGGTGGGAATGGCAAGGAACCAGCACCAAAGGAAGACAACAGCTTGGATTGAAACAACAATGACGTCCTTAGAAGGAAAAAATGAGAAGAAGAAATAAGGAGGAAAGGAACCTGGCCCGGACCAGCACCAACGTCCTACCAGTGGATAAATGGGTGTCAAGCGGTAATTCGACTATTGCCCGTGGTAGTTGGACTACCGCCCGCCGCCCGCCGCCCAACTTGCACGGATCAACACTTCCGTCCCTTGTGAAGTGATAAGACATCCGGAGAATGCTTCGGACCGATGGATAATGGACGGAAAGGTGAGAAATGGAAGATTCTCATGAGATAAACCCACTATCTCATGAGAAATTGCAAAATCTCATGAGAAACTGGGAATCTTAATAAAATAAAAAATAATTTTAGGAAAATATACAAAAAAAATAGAAAAGGAAAATACACGAAAATAATAGCAAAATAAAAGCCTAGATTAGCCCTATTAACTCACTAGTGGAGGCAATACGACTGTCTGAGACTTATTTAAATAATACAATAAAAATCGAACGACTACTACGTGAAAAAGCGAAAAATAAGACATTTTGAGACGGTTGTGGACCGTCTACAAAATCCTTTGGTTTAAAGACGACTCTTAACCGTCTTTAATACAAAGCAAAATCGTCTTATAAATGTTGAACGTCCACAAATCATTTAAGATGGTTAGAATCAGTCAGTAAGTTCTAAGAAAAGACAACTATCGACCATCTAGAATTAAAGACGGTCCTTAGCTGTCTTATATGCAATTATCTGAGATAGTTAAAGACCGTCTGCATTTGATACAGTCATTAGCGGTCTTATCAGTCATCTGAGATGGTCAGAACTGTCTGCATTAGAGATGGTCATTAGCCATCTTATAGTGATCATCTGAGACGGTCAAAGGCCGTCTACATTAGAGACAGTCATTAGCCATCTTGTAGTGGTGGGGCTCATCACTGCCTTAAATGTTAACCTTAAACAAATACTAACTTTTATTGGCCAATGGGAGTCAATGGTCCTACACTTCATAAATTTTAGGTGCGATGATAACTGCCACTACAAGTGGGAGGATTGGGAGTGGCTCGAGGATAAACGTCAATTTTGTGTGCTGATGCATGCTTTATATGATAAGCGGGGGCCTATTGATTGGTCATCCAGACTGTTGATCTGATGGGCCTACTAGGTGGATGACCAATAAATCAGCTAGATTAAAAGATCTTAACCATTTGCTGAGTAGAAATGGATTAGCTGCTCCCTCGACCATTAGCCAAAGGCTGGTGGTCGATGCTTTGTGGGCCCCACCTTGATGTATGTGCTTCATCCATGTCGTACATCTATTTTTCTAGATACTTTTATGGTAGAGCCAAAAAATGGTATATTCCAATCTCAAGTGGACCACATTACAAGAAACAATGTTGAATGAACGTCGACCATTAAAAACTTTTTGGGGCTATAAAAGTTTTGGATAAAGCTGATTTTTATTTTTTCCCTTCATCTAGGTTTGTATGACCTAATCAACAGATTGGATGTCAAATAAACAGTACAGTGGGCATTAGGAGGATTTTAATGGTGGATATCCAATCACTATTGATTTCATGTGGTGTGGTCCACCTTAGATTTATATTCGTCTCATTTTTGGTAATAAGCATTAAAATGATCTAGAAAATGGATGAACGGCATGGATAAAAGACATACTTCATAGTGTGGCCCACATGACTAGTGGCGGGGGAGTAGCCAATCTGTTTCCCCTCATGTGTGGTATAGCAGGGACGCGGATTAGCTACTGACAGATTGAGTTGTGAGACTCTCGCTGCTGAAGTGACGTAACCAAGTTATGTGGGCCCATCATGATGTATGTTTTGTATCCACACCGTCCATTAATTTGGAGAAATCATATTAGGGGGTGATCCAAAGAATGAGTCAGATCTAAAGCTCGAGAGGACCCCACTAAAGAAAACAGTGGGAGAGTAACGACCACCATTAAAAAGTTATAAGGGCCACAAAAGTTTTTGATCAATCTAATACTTTGTTTTCCCTTCTTTCATGTCTGCATCAACACATGAACAGGTTGGATCTCAAATAAACATCATGGTGGACCTTCGGAAGGTTTCAATGGTGGATGTCACTCCCCACTGTTTTCTATGGTGGGGTCCACTCCAGCCTTGGATCTGCCTTATTCTTTGGACCATGCTCTAAATGATATCTCCAAATGTATGGACAGTGTGGATACAACACATACATCATGGTAGGGCCCACGGAACTTGGCAATGTCACTTCAGAGTCTCGCTACTCAGCCGTCAGTAGAGCTGGGCAACGGTCCGGGTCAGATCGGATTTAGCCTAACCCGGTCAGATCCGAAATTCTAACAGGTGGACCCGAAATCGATCCGATCCGAGACCGAGTCCAGGTCACTGGACTCGGACAGATCCGATGCTTGATTTATTTGACCCGATCCGAGTCTGACTCGGTGAGGGAAACCGAGTCGGATCGGGTTGGACACTATTCGGATCATTTCATATGGTGTGGTCCACTTTAATCTTCAATGTATCATAATTTTTTGTTCAATGCCTAAATTGATATGTCAAAATGGATGAACGGCTTAGATAACATATATACATCAAGGTGGGCCCCACATGACTATAAAAAATTTGTATAAATGCATGCTGCATGTGTTGTCCCATCGGGCAGGCTACTGAAGTAACGTCACCAAGTTCTGTGGGCCCCACTACGCTGCATGTGTTTCATCCACACCGTCGATCAATTTTGAGATATCATTTTAGGGCATGAGCCAAATAATGATGTAGATAAAAATCTGTAGTAGACCACATCACAGAAAAAAGTGGGGAGAATGATTCCCACCGTTGAAACTATCCTAAGGCCCACCGTAATGTTTATTTGAAATCCAACCTATTCAAAAGTTGAAAAATAAAGAAATAAGGGAAAACACAAATACCAGGTTAATCTAAAACTTTTGTAGCCTTTAAAAGTTTTTAATGGTGGGCATCACTGTCCAGAAAACTTTCTATATTGGGGTCCACTGGAGCTTTGGATTTCATTCATTCTTTGGATATTGCCCTAAAATGATCTCTCCAAATGGATGGAAGGTTGGATACATAACATACATCATGGTGGGGCCCAAGTAACTTGGTTAAGCCACTTTAATACATACTCTCACAACCTACCGTATTGACGTGTAAAGCAAGTAAACAGCTGTTGCCCGCCTGTTGATTTGCCGTGCAAGTAACCCATTCACATATCTGAGTGAACTCTGTTGGGGCCCAACGTGAATGCATGTGGTGTATCCATGCCGTCCATTTGTTTTTTCAGATTATTTTAGCTGTTGAACCCAAAATTGATGAATATTCAAACATCAAGTGGACCACACCATAAGAAAAAGTAAAAATATTGTTTTTTACTCCGGATCTGGCCGGATCGGAACGGTCCGAATCTATTCGGATCGGGTTTTCGGATCGGAACGGTCCGGATTAACCACTATCCAATCTCGATCCGAAAACTAGTGGGATCTAAATGATCTTACCCGATCCTACCCGATCCAGGCCGTCGGTTCTGTTCGGAACGGGTCAGATCGGGTCTGATTGGGTCGGATCCACCGAATCGGTTCAAAAATGCCCACCTCTAACCATCAATATCCAATCTGCGTCCGTACGACAGCTAATCTGGAGACGTGGTTTGGCCAGTTACGCTGCCACCTGGTAGGTGGCTACTGGTCGGTGCTATGTGGACCTACCATGATGTATGTGTTTCATCCACGCCGTCCATCCATTTTGAAAGATAATTTTAAGGCTTAATCACAAAATGAGGTAGATTTAAATCTCAGGTGGACCATACCAAGGAGAAACTGTTTTGATTCAACGTCCACCATTAAAAACCTCCTAAGGCCCATTGTAATGGTTATTTGACATCTAACCTATTGTTTAGTTCATACACAGTTAGATAAAGGGATATATATATCGGCTTGATCCAAAACTTTTGTGGCCCCAATAAATTTTTTAATGGTGAGCGTTCAATCAACACTGTGAGGTCCAGTTGAGATTTGGATAAACCTCATTTTTGGGCTCATACAATAAAATCATATGAAAGAATGGGTGGGCAGCATGGATGAAACACACACATCATGGTCGGGCTCACACAGCAGTACCGACCACTAGCCATTCGCTAGAGGGTTAGCAAGCAATCTGTTTCCGAGATTTCCTGCCAAAGCCTTCCGCACGAAGTTCTTATGCTAGAATTTAGGTGGGGTCCACCGTGATGTTTGTGAGAAATCCACCCCATCCATCCATTTTTTGAGATCATGTCAGGACATGGGGCAAAAAATGAGCTGGATTCAACACTCGAGTACGCTTAAAACGTGAGGATTGAATGTCCACAGTTTAAATATTCGTGGGGCTTAAAATGTGAGGATTGAATGTCCACAGTTTAAATATTCGTGGGGCCAGAAGTTTTGAATCAAGATAATATTTGTGGTTTTAGTTCATCTCGGTAGGAATGATGTTATGAATGGTGCAGATGACATGTAAACATTATTGTTGACCCCAGGGAGGTTTCAATGGTAAGAATTTACCTACCCACCCTTTCCCTTAGTGTGGCCCACTTGAGTCTTGAATCCTTTTATTTTGGTCTCAAGTCCCAAAATTAGCTCACAAAATGGATGGAAGGGGAAGATTTCTCCCAAATGTAACGATGGCCCCACCTAGATTTCCGGCACACGAACTTCATGCAAAAGGCTTACATGGTAAATCCGCTTCGAGCTAATCCCCTCCCCTTTTTATGCGGCGGAATTCGAAAGGACTCGGATTATCCTACCAGCCGTATCCAGCTAGTAATGGCACCAATCTTTGAGTGGCCACTGTGAAGTATGGGTCTTATCCACATTTTCCATCCATTTTTGCCTATAATTTTAGGATACAAGACCAAAAATGAGGTAGATCCAAGGATCAAGTGGACCACACCACAAGAAGCAGTGGTGATAACGATTCTCACCGTTGAAATTAACTTTTGTAGGGCCCACCGTCATGTTTGTTTTCCATCCAACATATTCATAAAGTTATGTAGACCTGTACGAAGAGAAAACACAAATATCAGCTCCATCCAAAACTTGTGCGGGCCCCAAGAAGTTTTCAACGGTAAGAGTTTAATCCCAATTGTGTAGTCCACTTGAGTCTTAATCCCGATTGTGTAGTCCACTTGAGGCTTGGATCCACCTCATTTTTAGGCTTATACCCTAAAAGGATAGGAAAAAAATGGATTGACAGTGTAGATATGATCCATACATCTCGATGACCACTCAAAACTCATGTGCGTGCCTAGCCAGAGACCGGCGAGGTGCCAAAGTCTCCCGCCGCTCGAAAATCAAAACTCATGCCCGCTCCCTCCCTCAATTTCCCTTTTCCCTCTGCAGCTCCGATCAAAACCGGTTTGTGTGAGAGAGAGGTGGAGCCTTCACCACAGGATCCAAGCTATCAATAGGTAGATCAACTCAACCAAGCCATCTCCAGGTGAGTACCTTTCCATGTCTCTTTTGAAATTTAGTTTTATCCTTTAGACATGATCATGATGATGTAAAGGGAACCACTGATGGATGGCCCACTTGATGGATGATGTCCTTGATGATCTAACCATCCATCCATAGGGTAAATCCACCTTGATGCTTGTATTGTATATTCATGATGTCCATAGAGTTTGACTACTCCATTTGGTGATTTGGGACCCATTGGTGTAGCTTATCATGATGCACATGTTCTGTCCAAGCCACCATTTTGGTGGGGCCCACAAATAACTTTGATGATGGCCCCAAAGTAGACCTAACATCAGGTATACCAATATCAAAACAATCCAACATGGACAGACATAACCATGTTGGATTGTTTTGAGATTATTTTGGAGATTGAAATTTTAAGAAAAAACCAATTTTAGGTTGTACATTTTTACCTAATTTCTTTTGCAATGTGTGCAAGGATTAAACATGATCCCGTACCTAAAGTTGTGCTTAGTTGAAGGGAAAATATATATCATGAAATTTCATTATATTTCATGATTAATCAATCTAATTTGTGCAAAATACAATGAAATTTCATGATATTAGATGTAACCAAACGCACCCTAAACAACAACCAAAATCACAGGTCTACCAAATTGGGTAGTTTTCACTCTATTCCTTCAATTAGGTTTTTGATTAATGATTGGGTGAGATGTTCTAATAAAATAGTAGAGTGTGGGCTACCCCACTTTCACTTGGCAGGGTGTCATCAGGGCTGTTCATTTATGTGAACACGGCATGTGATATTACCTTAGATCTAAAGAGCCTTAGCAAATTATTTTGATAAGATCGGTGCAATGTGAAATCTAAATGTATTTTTCTTTGTCATACAAGTTGTGGCTATTAGAGATATAATATCACCTCCTCGTAGGAAAACATTTAATGATGTGTACATTTCTTATGAGCTCATGGACACTGATCTTCACCAAATTATTCGTTCCAATCAAGCTTTATCAGAGGAGCATTGTCAGGTTATATTTAAGATTTTCATAGTAAATAGATTAAGAGCCAATGATAATTGTAAGTAGACTTACAAAAATTATAAATAGAATTGAACAAGGCTTAGATGATGATGATAAATCTCTATAATCATGAGATGTTGGGGATTTGTTCTGCGGAATCACATAGATCTAGATCTAGGATAGAAATCCAATAACGTCAAGCAATCACAAGAGAATACAAATATTTAACGTGGAAAACCCTTGCGGGAAAAAACCACGGCACAAAGCGACAGAAATCCACTATAAAAATAAATTACAAGAGAGAGGACTTACCCGATTCGAACAATCTCGAATCTCACCCTTACTACATCCTTTGATAACCTTAAAACCCTTTAGGAACCCTTGGAAAACTTTTATAAAGCTTTAGAATACCTTAGAATAGCCTTAGAGACCCCTATTTATAATTTGGGAAACTCTACTTATGCACCTAATTTGAAAAAATTTGAAAATCGCCTCAAATTTACGCAGTTTGCGCAGGATCTATGTAGCCTCGACTAGTCGAAGGAGGGCCTCGACTGGTCGAGCAACCCGCTCGACCGGTCGAGCCATCCCCTCGACTGGTCAAGCAGCCCGGTCACTAAAACATAGGTCGCTGGACTTTGAGTCGAGCAGGTCTCGCCTGGTCGAGTGGACCCTCGACCGCTCGAGACATGCTCTCGACCGGTCGAGCAAACCCGAAAAAAAATTAGATTGAATACATCTGTTTTGACAACAATCTCCACCATATCTTTAATCTTCAACTGTGTAGCTTCTTGACCTCTTCTTTTATCTCTCTATCGCATCATAACTTCAACCGTGTACACACTCCGTCCTTCTTTTACGCCATCGCCAAGCCCAGAGAAGTTGCATAGAACTTGAACTTCTCTGTAGGAACGACCTTGGTGAGCATGTCTGCTGGATTCATGCTGGTGTGAATCTTTTCTAGTGTGACGCCTCCTTCCTCAAGCACCTGTAGGATAAAGTGGTGACGAACATCAATGTGTTTAGTACATGAGTGATAAACAGAATTTTAAGCCAAATTGATAGCGCTCTCGCTATCACAGTTAATCGGCACGGTCTCCTGCTGAAGTCTCAACTGCTTTATCATACCTCTGATCCAAACACCTTTAAACGCTTCCGTCACTGCCATATATTCTGCTTCGGTCATGGAAAGAGCCACCACAGATTGAAGCTTTGACATCCAACTAATTGCTCCACCCGCTAGTACGAACAAGTATCCTGAAGTAGACCTCCTGTAATCTATACTGCCTGCATAGTCAGAATCCAAATATCATACAAACTTTGTTCCTGTCTTTTCAAAAGTTAAGACGTAGTCTTTCGTACCTTGAATGTATCGAAGTAGTCATTTCACTACTTCCCAATGTTGCTTGCCGGGGTTTGACATGTATCTGCTCACAACACCGACTGCCTGTGAAATATCTGGTCTCGTACAGACCATGACATATATTAAATTGCCAACCAAATTCGAATAGGTCACATGAGACATAACCTACTTTTTCTCATTAGATTTAGGACATTGTTCTGAGGAAAGTTTGAAGTGAGCCGCATAGGGAACGCTCACCGACTTTGCCTGATCCATCCCATACTTGATCAATACCTTTTCAAGGTATTCTACCTGTGATAACCAAAGCCTGCTCCTCTTCTTGTCTCTATGAATATCTATGCCGAGAATCCTCTTTGCAGCCCCCAGATCTTTCATCTCTAATGTCCCTGATAACTGAGTCTTCAATACGTTGATTTCAGACATATCTTGACAGGTGATCAACATATCATCAATATACAGTACTAGGATGATGAATTTTCCATCACTCAGTGTCTTGTAATAGACACAGTGATCGTATTCACTCCGAGTAAATTTCTGACTCACCATGAAAGAATTAAATTTTTTATACCACTGCTTAGGCGACTGTTTCAAGCCGTACGATGACCTCATTAACCTGCAAACCTTTTTCTCTACCCTTTTAACTTTGTAGCCCTTTGGTTGCTTCATGTAGATATGCTCTTTCAATTCTCCATGCAGGAATGCAGTCTTAACATCCATCTGTTTCAGTTCGAGATCATACTGGGTAACAAGCACGAACACGAATCTGATAGATATCTGCTTTACCACCGGCGTGAATATCTCTGTGAAGTCGATTCCTTCTCTCTGAGCATAACCCTTTGCTACCAACCTTGCTTTGTATCTATCCTGTTTCCTTTTGAATAACCACTTGCATCCGATTGCTTTTCGGCCCACGAAAAGCTTCACCAGCTCCTATGTGTGATTTTTATGCAATAACTCCATCTCATTGTCCATAGCCGCCTTTCCCTTTTCTGCATCAGGCTCATCACGAGTCTCCTGAATAGTAGATGGGTCCCCCTCATCTATAATGAGGGCATATGCAATATTAGAGTCGTTCCTTTATCTTGCCGGTAACCTGCGATTGCGGTGAGTTTCTTCTCACAAGTGGTTGCTCCACCTGATCATGTACCTCTGTCTCTACCTGAGTATCATCTGTGTTAATTTGGACATCTATGATCACCCTTTCTGGTTCTTCTTGTTCCTCTTGATCATTCTTGTGAAATAGGGAGCTTTCATTGAATCTGACGTCAGTGATGAACTTGCATGTGACCTTGTTGAATAACCTGTAACCTTTCACACCATTACCATAACCAACAAAGATATACTTTTTGACTCTATAGTCTAGCTTTTCTCTCTCAACTGACAGTACATGAGAGTAAGCCTCACAACCAAATATGCGTAGATCTGAGTAGTTGATTTTCTGACCACTCCATACTTCCTTTGGAATTTTACATTCAATTGTTGTTGAAGGAGACCGGTTCACCAAATAACAAGCCATGTTAACGGCCTCAGTTCATAGGTCCTTGTCCAACGCAGCATTACTTAACATGCATCTGGCCTTCTCCAAGAGAGTCTGATTCATTCGCTCAGCCACACCATTTTGCTCGGGCATGTGGTGCACTGTGTTATGCCTAATGATCCTTTCATCCTTGTAATAATCATTAAACTCAGTGGAAGTAAATTCTCCACCATTGTCAGTCCTTACAACATTTATTTTTCGCCCTTACTGTTTTTCCACCATTGCCTTCCATTGCTTGAATATGGTGAAAACTTCGAATTTACGTTTCATGAAGTAAATCCAAACTTTCTTGGAGAAGTCATCAATAAATAAAACAAACCATGACGACCCCCTAATAAAAACTTCTGGCGATGGCCCCCATATGTCAAAGTGCACATAATCAAGCACTCTCTTACAAACATATTTTCCAGATTTAAAAGACAGTCTAGATTGTTTACCATATATACAATGCTCGCATATATTTAAATCAGAATTTTTAAAAACTGGAATCAAACATTTATCAGAAAGTACCTTCATGCCTCGCTCGCTCATGTGGCCCAGGCGTGCATGCCACATACGTAGAAATATGGAGTCTACAATAGCTGTTGCCGCTCCACCTGCCGAAGTGCTCCTAATCAACTTGTAAAGTTTTTCGTGTCTCTGCGCTCTCATAACCACGAGTGCCCCTTTTGAAACTTTAAGGACACCATCAATACCGGTGAACTTGTAACCTATAGCCTCGAGTGTACCGAGAGGAATCAGACTTTTCTTCATATCAGGAACGTGCTTGACGTCAGTTAAGGTACGCTCCATCCCATCAAATATCTTGATGCTCACCATACCAATAGTCACAACATTATAAGCATTGTCATTACCCATAAAAATCTGCCCACCATCGTATTCCTTGTAACTGGCAAACCAACTCCGATGAGGAGTTATGTGATATGACGCTCTTGTGTCTAGGATCAACTCATTTGCAAGATTGTCGTGAACATGTCCGATCATGGACACAAACAGAACTTCACCACCACTTGTCTCTTCATCAGATGTGACAACATTGGCTTCGTTAGAAGAATCCGCTCAATTTTCTTTCTGCGCTTTAGGATTTCTACAATCTTTCTTCATGTGTCAAGACAACCCACAATTCCAACACTTTAATTTTCTTTTGCCCTTGCCCTTGGATTTGGATCTAGGCCTTGAGGATCCTGTACCTCGCTCAGAATCTCTGGCCCTCGTAATCAGTGCCTCGGAAGATGCCCCCATGTCGCTATTTAGCTTTCTCATAGCCTTTCCTTGAAGGACTTAGATAACGGTGTCAACACTTAAGGTTTTATTTATGGTACACATCGTGTCCCTGAAAGACTCATATGATGCAGGAAGAAAATTCAACAATATATATGCCTGTTCCTCATCTTTGATCACTTTCTCCATATCCATCAATTTGCACATCAATTTATTAAAGTTGCTGATATTGGCTTCAAGATCTCCACCCTCTGCCATCTTGAAAGTATAATACTTAGCTTCAAGTGTAGGTGATGTTCAGAGGACTTCTTTGCATAGATGATCTCTAACTTTGCTCACAAACTAGCTGTAGTTTTCTCCCTCAAAACATTATAGAGAACCTCATCCGTAAGATATAAACGGATAGAGGCTAAAGCATTACTATTAAGGTTTTTCCATTCATCATCTTTCATGGTAGATTTTCGCTCCTCAAGAGCCTTAATCTCATATTTCTTGGTTAATAGGCTAATCATCTTAACCTTCTATAACTCAAAATTATTTTTGCTCGAGTACTTCTCAATATCAAACTTGTCGTTTCCCATTATTACTAATCCTGCAGATTCAGATCTGTGCCCCAACGATTGCTCTGATACCACTTGTTGGAGATTTGTGCTGCGGAATCACACAAATCTATATCCAGGATAGCAATCCAATAACATCAAGCAATCACAAGAGAACACAAAGATTTAACGTAGAAAACCCTTGCGGGAAAAACCATGGCACAAAGCGACAGAAATTCACTATGAAAAGAAATTACAAGAGAGAGGACTTACCCGATTCGAACAATCTCGAATCTCACCCTTGCTACACCCTTTGATAACCCTACAACCCTTGAAAAACTTTTAGAAAGCTTTAGAATACCTTATAATAGTCTTAGAGACCCCTATTTATAGTTTAGGAAACTCTATTTACGCACCTAGTCTGGAAAAGTCCGGAAACTGCCTCAAATTAATATGCAGTCTACATAGGATTTGCGTAGCGTTGACTAGTCGAAGGAGGGCCTCGACTGGTTGAGCAACCCGCTCGACTGGTCGAGCCATCCCCTCGACTGGTCGAGTAGCCTGGACACCAAAACATAGGTCGCTAGACTTTGAGTCGAGCGGGTCTCGACTGGTCGAGTGAACCCTCGACCGGTCGAGCCATGCTCTCGACCGGTCGAGCAAACCCCCCAAAAAAAAATCAGATTGAATACATCTATTCTGACAACATGAGAAAAGTTTTCGATTTTCAGATTTCGGTGGGGAAATATTGGAATTGCTCATATGACTTTCAGTTTGTGGTAAAAATCTAAACATGCATATCTGGCCTTGTTAATGCATCTTTATTGGCATTAAACAAAGGTGAGTTGACTTGCACCAAGTTGAGAAGCTTGTATATGCATTTTATTCTTGCACCAAATGCAGCATTATAAATAGGAGATTATTTTGTGGAATGTTGTTAAGCAGCCAGCTTTGTTGGGGAACCTTGGTTGTATAACACATCTTGTACATGTACATTAAGTGTATTTACATTTGACTGTTGCTTTCCTTGCATGACCTGGTACAAGGCTACCTTGTTAAGATAGCTCTACTTTTGTGTGATGCATGAGTTGGGCACATGCATTTCATTTGATTAGTTGTTTATTATAATTTTTCTTTACTTTTTAGCTAAGGTGTATTTTCTGAATTACCTTTCTAGCTCTTTCGTTGAAATTGATGAACTTACCTAGATTGGATCAGCAGGCTATGGATGAATCAATGGTGTGTAAATCTACTTATCATTATTTACATTCAAGTGTTAGGTGAACATGAAGCATTCATTTTGGTGTCTTCACTGAATTTCTTTCTTCTGGCTTAGTTTTTGGCCGAGGCAAAAGAAAGTATGTTGTGCACATTGATAATAGTGCTAATTTTGATAAATGGTTTGCTCTCATTTTCTTATTTATTTATTTATTATTTTAAAGCAAATGAAGTTTCTTTTTAAGCTTAGCCATTATACTTATTATGATTTATATCTATGTTCTGTTAGTTGAATAATTTTTTTGCTATTAATGAAGAAACACAAAAAGAAAATTTATGTTGTTTTTTATAATGTAAGAAAATTTCCAACGATGATGATAAATCTCTATAATCATGAAAAAGGTTTTTGATTTTCAGGTTTTGGTGGGGAAATATTGGATTTGCTCCTATGACTTTCATGGTGAAAATCTGAACATGCATATTTGGCCTTGTTAATGCATCTTTATTGGCATTAAACAAAGGTGAGTTGACTTGCACCAGGTTGAGAAGCTTGTATATGCATTTTATTCTTACACTAAATGCATCATTATAAATAGGAGATTATTTAGTGGAAGGTTGTTAAGAAGCTAGCTTTGTTGGAGAACCTTACTCATACCAAAGGCGTTGTGTGATAGTCTTGATACATGAGGTTGGAAATACGACAGATGTGGCTAGTGATTTAGAGGTCTATAATGGATTATGGAAGCTGCTATGGATTTGACTTTTGGCTATGGAAATGCTAAAAGTTGATTTGGCTATGGAAATGCTAAAAGTTGATTTGGCTAAACACTTGCTAGTAAAAATAGTTTGCCAATATCGTGAAAATAAATTTCCAAAACTTTATAAATGCTTCATGGTTGCAAATTCACGTGGACCATAAAACACATGAATTTAATAGCCTTTTGTTTTATGATAGTAGATTTTATAATGTCATTATATTAGAAGTTTGTAGACCATGAAGGCCATCTCATTAAATGAATACTGTTGTTTCTATTTTTTTCAAACCCTCTTTTAATTCATTGATTAGTTTTCGTAATATTGTACATATTCTGTTGCAAAGGGAAAGAAAATGCTTGATTAGTTTTTGAGCTCTTTTAAGCTTCTTTATCATTCATATATGGCAGTGCAAACCTTTGCTAAACTGTAGCTCTAATCCAAAGTTTGTGTGCAATATGATCAAGTACATTAATGGTTCAATTTGATTAAGTGCATTAACATCTAATCTTACAGTTAACATCTAATACTATCTTATTTCTTTGCAGGATAAGATTGTCATATTTATGGACCCTTATGCTTCAATTCTTGTTCTCATCATCATTGGACTCTTATACATGAGAATCAATGAGGTATCCCTTTAACACATGCCTCTTTTTAGAAAGCTTTAATTTTTGTTATTGTTTCTAGTAACTTGAATTGGAATACTTTTCTTTATTATTTCCTTGTCCACGTAAATGAAGCTTCTATTTAAGTTTAACAATTCTTCTTAATTCTAAATTATAACCATGTTTTGTTGGTTGAATTTTTTTTTATTAGATTAAAGAAACACAGAATTGCTTCTGATTTTTTTTTTTTTTAATGCAAGAAAATTTCTGATGGCTTTAGGCTGTTCATATTTTTCTAAAATATTGAAATCCCAGACAGTCCATAACCATCCTTTTAATGTTCATCTTAATGACGGCCCATGATCGTCCTTCCTTACAGACAGTCTATAACCGTCCTTTTTTAAAGACGTTAAATGCATGTTAACGATGGCCAGAGACCGTCAGTGTTTTAGAGATGGTCCATAATAGTCTTTTTATTATCTATCTTTACAGACGGTCCATGACCATCCTTTTAATGTCCTTCTTGAATGACGGTTTATGATCGTCCTTTAACAAATACGACACAGCAAAATAGGACGGCCCATGCGACGGTTCAAAACTGTCATTTATTGAGATTTGAGACAGTTTTCAGCTGTCCTTTCTTCACTGTTTTGGTATAGTGGACGACGCCCTCCCACGAGATCGAACGGATCTTTTAAAAAATCTCAAAAATATTTACAATAAAATTCCCAAGGAGTATAGCTCCGAAGAGGATAATTTTTAGCAAACAAAAATTTTCAAAAAAAAATTGCATTTGGCACGAAGTATACTGAGGAATCTCCCATATTCCCTAGTTGCGTCTAGTGCAAACAACAAAATAAGATTCGATCTTTTTCGGTTTTCCTGGACGATGATCAAATCCGTATATGATACAAGTATGATTGACCCGATCTTAATATCTGGACAGTCGTACGACTCGAATGTAAGTGACGATTTGATCTATCTCTAGTAAGAATAACCAAATTCAAAGTGGAGAAGATTCGTTATAGCTAAAGTATCAAAATAAAAAAACTGTATGGAAAAAATTACCCGCACATACCTAGTCCAGGATATTTGGAAAGTCTGATCGAGTCCAAGTTTACGTAGTGAGTTCCCCGTAAGACCGTAGAATGCACATGGCAGCTAACCACTTTGACAATCAAACGGAATAAGTACTCTTATGGTGATTACGTAGCAAAGGAAACACATAATCTAAATAGTACGGGAATCCCCATAAAGCCACAGAACACGCAGGGGCCCTACTTTTTAGACTTACCCTCCAATGCTACCAACAATCTGACGTGAAATGGTTGTGATCCGTGGCTCGTAATGTCGCAGAACGCGCAAGGACAATCACTATGTTTTCCTCAAACCCACATGATATGTGCGAGTTATCTCGTTTCCAAACAGTAAACTGACTACAATACGATGATAGGCAATAGATTTGAACCACAATATTTTCTGACTAGAAGGGTGGGGTGTCCACTTGCTTTGGCATTCGGTTGCTCGCAACCTCAGCCAAAGAGGGACATCTGTAGACACCCCACCTAGGCTAGCAACTTAATAAGGCAAGGATGACCCTTAGGAAGAGAGTCAGAAACCACAACCATTCCCTAAACCCTAATCTTAACCAAAACCCTAACTCAAACCATTATCTGAACCAAAGCCTACCCAAAAATCGATCCAATTCTCAAAAACATACCCAGCCATTTTGATCCAAAACATCCGAAAACAGGTTTTAGGCCGACTAGAGGCCCCAAAACAGGCCCACCAGCCAAATCCCAGGAAAACCCAGCTTGGGTGATAGTCTGACTATCGCTCGTTATCCAACAGGTCTCTCCTCTGAGTACACAGCTATCCCCCTTCCAAAGTCAACTTTCATATAGAATTACCTCCGAAGTTTACCCTATTAATTTATCATTTTACCAAACCCAAAGAGCTTATAAGAACATCCTACATGACACTTCTCTCCCTTCAACCAATCATAAGCAGCCATGTCAACATTTATCCTTCATAAACCCTAGAATTACCAAAGTGTCACCCCAAAAGGATATAAATAGCCTTCACCTCTCTTCGTTTCATACGGCACTTCTACCCAAGAGATAAAATTCTCAAATTTTCTAAGGGAGAGTGAGAGAGAGAGAGAGAGAGAGAGAGAGAGCAAGTGAGTGAGAGTGAAGGGGAGCTCTTGAGTCTTCAAGCCCCACCTTTTAGCCTTCCCTAACCTCCTTCAAGCCGTCCTCAACTTTTACAATCCCATCCAGGTTGGTCATGGTGCACTCCATGTCCTAGCTATTTTAAGTGCAAGCTAAAGATCATACTATTTTTCCTAAAACATTCATCATATCATTATTTCCTTTCTCAACCACCCTGCTCCTTTAGATCACCATTGAATGTATGCTCGGTGACTTGTTGAATATAGGATTCTGTCACATCAAAAACTCATGGTAGTCTAGTCATCTTTAAAAAAAAAAAAAAATTTATATTAGTATCATCGCATCTGCTTTTCTAGACATTCATTAGACGTATACTCTATAGTTTGCCGGAATCCCGGATTTTGCTACATCAGAAATCTGAGTTTGCCTAGTCCCACTTCGATCATATCATCTTATCCCTTAAGATTACTTTATCACATGGAGTAGAAACCGTACACTTGTATGGGCAAAGAGGGTACCTAACACCTTCCCTCTTTATAACCGAGGTCCCTTACTCAGAATCCCGGATTGCAGATCAGGAGTCAATTTAAAGCAAGAGAGTTTTTGGATTCTCTAGCTTTGCATATTCTGCAGGTTCTAGCCAACTACGAGATTTTAGATTAAGTGGTTAGTGGCGACTCCAAGACAATATATTCAATCAACTCCTTTGTCAAACAAACAAAAGCTCAACAAAAATCTCCGAAACCAGCATGGGCGCCAATTTCCCAGCGTTCACATATACTGTGTGGGCCTAACTGAGTTTACTCAGTATAGTAAGAGCCTACTGTACTCCATGTGCTGGCAATCCAATTTCCAAACGAAACTGTCTAATGTTTTTGTTAAGACTTTTCCTGAAATGTAATTTTTTTAATATATTTAAAAAACTGATGATGTGGCACTTATAGTGACGTGGACCAATAATAAAATTGAAATAAGCTGCTAATTGTTTCCACGAAACAGAGGATCCGCACTCATTTTCCTAATGCCGTGTGAGAATGACGATGTCAAAATATATATAAGAATCCACGGAAGATATTCACTGCATTTCTCTGTATGGATCAGACAACGGTTTTGACGCTTTCCACTCCTATCATAACCCAGCCCCAGTGGCGCCTACCTCAATTCTCTAGATTTGAGATGACCTGACAATGGTTTCAGCACCCATGCTATAACCCAACTTCAACATCACCTGCTTCATTCTCTCAGCCTTCTCATCCTCACAACCTTCATCTCCTCCACCATTCATGAACCCCGACGATGGCATTCTTTACCAAGATGTTTGATTAATACAACATTGTTCATCAGTGAGTCATTCATCTGTATGCAGAAGTCCTCCAAAAGGCCAGCACTTAAAGCTTCTAGCTCTCTCATATTGGCAGGATCATCTCTAAGTGAGCATGGAATTTTCAATTAAAAACAGGGTCATCACTATGTTAGTTTGTTGCCATCCTCCATAATTGCATATATTCACTGCATGCTACTTCTTCCCAAGAAAAATTTACTCGCGAAGAGATTTTCCCACTTTGCAATACATTCTATGCTACATCTTCGTATTACTACAGCATATACATCCAGATCATGCATACCATTTCTCTACATGTAATGTATAGTAACTTTATTGTTATTTGGGAAATACCCTAATTCTGAATATCTCAATTACCTACATCTCATGTAAGTAGTCTCTCTCTCTCTCTCTCTCTCTCTCTCTCTCTCTCTCTCTCTCTCTCTCTCTCTCTCTCTCTATATATATATATATATATATATATATAAGGATTTGCAATCATTGCGATTTTCAATTACATTTCTTGAGATTCTACCAATCCAAATAGGCCCTCAGCATCATTCCGTGGAAATGGATGAGGAGGCATCTCGATGCCATCAACGTCTCCTTCTAGCATTTGGATCACTCTTCCCATAGTGGGCCTATTCGAATGGACATGCTGGATGCACCACAGCCCCACCTTACATAACTTCTCTACCACTTGCATGTCCTCCTTATCGTCTCCTACCTTTTTTCTCACTTCCCTCAGTAAAGGAACTTCCCCTCTTTCGATTCTGTTAAACGCCCACTCGGGGAAATACTCCCGGCTGGATGCACTCGCTGCTTGATCATAGTTCCTCCGCCCACCCACCATCTCCAAAACAAGCATCCCATAGCTGTAAACATCTGACTTCTCCGTTACTGGCCCATAGAGTTGCGACCACATCTCTGGAGCTGCATACCCCGGTGTTCCCTGACCTCCTGTCAGTGAAACATGGCTGTGGTCCTTGTCGATCATCTTTGCAAGCCCAAAATCCGCCACTTTCGCCGAGAAATTTGAGTCTAGAAGAATGTTGTGGGGCTTGATATCACAATGCAGAATCCTACTCCTACAACCTTGGTGCAAATACCATATTCCTCTAGCGGTTTCCAAGGTGATGTTGTACATCTGCTTAGTACTTAGCTGTTTGAAATCGCTGTGTTCTTCTTCATTGTTGGTGCATTCTTCATCGTTGTTGGTGCGGCGAATGTATTTATCAAGCGATCCCATTTCCATGTACTCATAAACCAATGCTCGTCTCGTTCTGTCAACGCAGTAACCGAGCATCCGGACCAGGTTGTTGTGGTGGACCCTCCCGACTGTTGCGACTTCGGTCATGAACTGTTTTTCACTTTGTTTCGACACCTTCAAGAGCTTGATTGCTACATCAACACCACCGGGCCCATGATCAATGGTCCCTTTGTAGACACTTCCAAACGCTCCTTCCCCAAGCTTCGTTGAGAAGTTTTTGGTGAACTTCTTGAGTTGGGAATAGGAATACCTGGTTGGGGATATTCCAGCGACAGCTTCGGAGCTTATGCCAGTTTCATCTTTGGATTCCTGCTTCATCTTTCTTCTTCGGATGACTAAGAGAGTCGCTAGCAGTGCAAGAACAAGTATGAATATGGCAGACGAAGCGGATACAGCTGCATCAAATGAATAAGAGAAGAAAGCTGAGTTGAGGTTTCTTCTCAAACAATGGCCGAGATGGAATGGTTGCCACCGGATCAATGGCCCGGTGCTGATCAGATGGTGGGGCCCACCCCATCCCTGGTGGTAGTGCCCAGTGCCTCAATCAGTGGGTGGGGCCCACTGCCTGATCATCATTGTATCAATTTTATGTGATAAATATATTTTCTTGCAGAAATGAGGCAGCGTGAAATATAAAATTACCTGCAATGAGTACTTTGGATGGTCCAGATCCTCCGCCAGTGACCCATGTTTGAAGGTCCTCAGTCGTTCCTAATTGAACGAGATCATGGTGTCAGTGAGAAGAAATGATGGATTGAATTTTCTCTATTACAGGTTACTAAAAGCCGTCTGATATCCTATCAAACATTATACGTGGACCGCTACCTGCACCCGCTCACCAATATACCAAGGGATTTTTACCGCAAAATTCCTCTAGTAATTAGATCTTACTAAATAATACCTCCAGTAACCGATATTTCCAGGCAATCCTTTTTAAAAGGAAAAAAGCACATTATTGTTCTCTTTTCCTTCTTCTCCACCCACGTGGCATGTGAGACCTTTATTATTAGGCAGAAAAGAATGGCAGATCTCCGAAGGAAGAGTCAAGGATGAGAAAAAGAAGGAAACATAATGCAAACTATTTGCAAAGGATTCATCAGTTTCAAATACAGGCTTATATAGTGGACAGAACCGTGCCGGTAGTGAAATGAAAATCATGACTTCTCGTATAACACAAATAAAACCCTCCATAAAACATTAAAATCACCATTTGGTTTTAGTCTCAACCGAGGGGCATCAATAAGGGACTGACATGTGGAAAAGTAGTTGATCGCATTAATTACATTGGGCAACAGACTAGCCTTACTTTTACCTTTTACCCAAAGGTGAAGAGACATCTGGGCAATGTTGTATCCTCCCCATTCGTGAATTAATCAATTAGGGAATGACACATGTTGTTTTCTCAGAGAACAATATAGCATGTAAAAGATCTGTGGAAATATTTGGAAAACTTTTTACAGAAGTACAACTACTGCTAAGTTGGTAGTACACATTATCTAATGACAGGTCGGGATTGAGAAGTCCAAAAGGCAGAAATAAAGAGAGTCAGAAGGATTTGAAAAACCAACGTGACAACGATTGAACTACCATAACGGTTGAAATAAAGAGGATAAATAGATACAAAGTATCTATGATCCATGTAGCAGAGAAGTCTATAAATAATAGAGAAAATTTGCATAACAAATTATTTAAAACCAATCCAACAAATCAAGTCAAATTTATCTTATCTTATCTTAGCATAATCTTTTCCTCCTTAGCTCTATTTTAGGTATGACGGTAATTTCTTAGATATAATCCAAGTCTACGCCCATATGTTGGACATTATCCATTCTCAATACAAGCATTTCTTCATTTAGAAATGTTTATTGCTGCTCCGCCTCGATTGATTGTGAGTATTTCCTTATAATTTAACAACCAAGTATAAAAAATACTTTTGTAAGGAAGTCAAGCCGAACCCATCTTCAGAGGAAGAACTCCACCCCTCTCATGATCATTCTCCAAACAATTTACAAGGTTAAATAGGTGTTGGATATGCTCAAATCACGGTCATGTACGATCATACTGATCGTATTTGCCTATATTAATACATAGGGTCAAGTTGTTTAGATTGGGAGTCATTCATTGCTTCAACTGATCCCTCAACCTTTCTTTCAGACATATTCTCCGTGAGGGTAATTCTGTGGCAGACGCGCTCGCCCGGATGGCAAGTGAAGGTTGCGGCAATTTGGTTTATTGTTCTCGGTCGGACTTGTCGAGGAAGGTCAGGGGCCTATTGGTTCTTGATAGGGCGGGCTTGGGTTACTTGAGAACCTGAGTCCATCGGCTTTTGCCCCTTCTTTCTCGTTGGGCCCCTTCTTTTTCTTGTTTGTTTTGCTGTCTCGGTTTTGTTAGGGTGGTATATGATAGGCCTGGCTCCTTTTCTTTTTGTTGGGGTCAGCTCGATAAGCTGTACATTTGTTTCTCTATTTTCAATAAATTCGGTGGCGTGAGCCCATCTTTAAAAAAAAAAAAAAGAAAAAAAAAAAAGAATATTTCAGTAAATTTTTTTTTTAAAAAAAGTTGTTTAGTTGGAATTGAACGTAAAATTGAATCTAGTACGCTAGCACACACCACCCGTGACCACAAAAACCCAAACCAGAAAAAGTGCTAAACACATTCAACTTCACAAATTAATGTTCAACTACCATGCTTCCATCGAGATTATTGGATCATGGCCCCATCAAGCAGTGTCCGATGTGATGTTTATGTGACACCCATTCTTTACATTAGTTGAGCTAACTTATTTTCACCACACATGAAGAAAATCAGCTTGATTCAAAACTTAGGTGGGCCATACCTCGGGAGTAGTAATGTAAAATTACGCCTGAATACTCTAAATTCACTCGGTGGGAACCCATCTGAGTTCTGTTTCTGGCTGATTCTTTGTATGCAATTTGATCCTAATTGGGTCCATCTGATGAACGGGTTGGATGGCATATAAACAACACGGTGGTCAAAGGAAGCTTTTCATGCGGGTCCTCGGTCCCACTGTTTCATGTTGTATGTTATGACCCGTCGGATCTCTGGAACGACTTGTTTTTTTAGCTCAGGCTCTAACACGAGGTGTATCAATTGATAGACAGAGCCGATGTGTGACACAGGCCACGGTGGGCCCATAGATCTCGACTGTTGTATGATCTTTCTACAACAGGTGTCGTAGAGGCCCGGTCCATAGCTACCTCCTTAAATCTGCTATTGGCCTATTTGAGTTGACCCCATGAGGCGTAGTCAAATAGTCCGCGGACTACTGAATTGAAATCCTCGTCAGACTGTTGGACCATGTCTAAATGATCGGAACGCTCCAGTAGCGAGTCCAACCATGGATAGGCCATGGCCAAATTATCAGGTGCTACGAATGACTATTCGATCCACGCAAAATGGTCCACCACTTGAGCCCCTTTGAATGGACAGGATTAGAAAAGAGGAACCCCTGTGTGATACTGGAGCTTCTCATTGGCTGATCCCCACTTAATCAATACACGTGTCAAAATCATGCTGGCCTGATCATCTGATGGGCCACACTTGTACAAAATAAACGGACGGTTACGAGAAATTGAATCACCGTAACAAAAAAAGTTTGGTATACGTGTGAGAGCAGATTAGGTGAGACCCCGGCCTCACCCAAGCCAGTGGGGCCCACCTTGATGTATGTATTATGTATCCACACCGTCCATCCGTTTTTCTTGATCATTTTAGGAAATTATGCCAAAAATGAAGTAGATCCAAATATAAGGTGAATCATAGCATAAGAAAGGTAGTGATTAACCGTCCTACCATTAAAAACGTCTTAGGGTGCACCTTAATGTTCCATAGTGTTTATTTACCATCCAATCTGTTGAAAAGGTCACAAAAGCATGGAGGAAGATAAAAAATGAATATCAGTTTGATCCAAAACTTTCGTAGCCCATTAATGGTCAATCAACACTGTTACATATGGTATGGTCCACTTGATAATTGAATCTGTTTCATTTTTCGAATAATGTTATGAAATAATCTGGAAAAACGGATGGAAGGCGTGGATACATAATACATACATCAAGGTGGACCCCACGCTAACCCCACGGTAATGACCACACTGTCTTGGGTGAGGCCGAGGTCCCACCTAAACCGACCTGTGGCCCACCTGATGGTCAGATGGTCTGGGGATCAGGTGATGAGTGGCTCTAATCTCTCTCAGGTGTTCCTCGTTTCCACGTGCGGAGGCGAGTGCACTTAGAATGTTCTATAGGCCCAATAGGGGTTTGCTAATTCACACGAGGGCACGTGTGCAAATATGAAACACGTGTGTGATCTTAGCTTTCAATGAGGTTGGAAAGAAATAGATCTTCTGCTTAAAAAATCAGACAATTTCAATCTTCAGGAGTGCCACAATAAAGAAAGTAAATTAGTTGTTTAAGTTTTTTTCCTAACCGTTGATTTGTTTTGATATACTATGGCCTACATGAGATTTGAAATGGCATGAATTTCACGATAGAAGATCTAAAAGTTGTAGCTCACCTGGTGAACAGCTCAGATCTCACACATCTCACAATATAATACATGCACCGGCGTGTAGAACTAGCAAACCTCGGCCGGATATTGTGGGGGTGTCTTAAACACTGAATTACGGTGTATAATTCCACATGGAATTAAAACGCGCACGTACCGTCAGAGCAGTTAAAGGGATCGACGCTGGATGGGCAATAGCACACGAACGCCGTAGATAGCGGGTGGGACCCACAACGGCCCCCGGAGGCCTCGCAGCCCTGGCAATCCAACGGCTTAGCATACCGCAACCTGTACCCCTTCTGCAGAAAAGCCCTCAGGTCCCTCTCCGCACTCACGTTGAACCCCAACGGCGTTATCAGTAAGAACTCCTCGCACCCGGGGCGCGTCACGAACCCCGGCTCATAGTAGCAGAAGCTGGACTTATCCTGGCCCGGACACCCGAGACAGGAGGCGGGCAGGAGGCCCGAGCCCGATTCGGCGCGACTGGTGCAGTTGAAGTGCGTCGCCCAGGTGAAACCGAAAGCGAGGGAGAAGATGCTAACGCGGTCGGTGTAGGATGGAAAGGATACCTTGCCGCAGCTAAAGAGCGTCTGGCTAGCAACGGTGAAAGACGCGCTCTTGGAGTCGGAGGTGAAGTTTCGGACGACTCGGAATTTGCGTTCCGGGGCATGTGGGTTGGAGAGGACGAGGTATTGGTTGTTGGGGCATGAGGATTGGAGGATAGGCGGTTGGCAGAAACGATGGAAGGAGAAAGGGTAGCTGAGGTTGAGGCCGTTACACTTGGACGGTGCGCATAGGTTGTAGTAGTAGAAAGGGTCTGTGCTAAGCGTTGGATTGTCTTGGGATGTGGTTGTTGAGAAGAAGAGAGTGAGGGAGAGTAACGATAGAAAGATTAGGAGAAGGTTTTCTATGGGGGTTTCAGGAGATGCCATTTTGGAGAGAGAGAGGGTGGAAGAGAGTCTGGATGGTGTGAAATGGAGAGGGAAGAGGGCGTTTTATCCTAGTTCACAAGGAATTAGGGGAGTTATCCAGAGATATCCTGCGAGAGTAATACTATGATACTCCAGCACACTGTACTGTATGATACGGGAGCACTTATTATTTACTTGAAATTGCATACATGTAATATTAATTATTCAAATTTAAACTGTCTAAATTATATTGGGGTACATCCAGTATGGTCAAATTCTCCAAATAGGTTTAACCTTCCAAATATTTCGAGGCTAGCCTTTTGACATGTCTCGAGAAGTTTTCTAGATTAAATTGCCCTTGTTCTTGGTTTAATAGTGGTATGGTTTTTTGAGTTAATAATAACGTATGTCATATTTAATGCCGTAGATGGAAGCCTTTTTGGGCCGACTCTTGGGGCTCACATTGATGTATGTGTATAATCCATGCCGCCATCCTTTTTGCTGTGTCATTTTAGGGCTAGGGCCTAAATATCAACCTGGTCTAGAGTTTGTGTGGGCCACATAATAGAAAATAATTATGACAATGGCACTCACTATTGAAACTTTTCAGGCCACTGTGATGTTTGTTAGAAGTGGACATTGTCTAAGTCAGGACTTTTTGAGCTCGCAGCGAGCTAGTCGACAAGGTGGATGGAACGGATCACCCCATTGTGGCCTTCGACTCCTATTATTTAAAAATAATCAAATTATTAATTACATCAACCTGACAACCACGACCGTTACCATGTTATAACCACAAACCTTACCATATTATACGGGTATGGGTCGTGGTTGTCATGTTAAATGGGTTGTGGTTTTCATGTTATATGGGTTGTAGTTATCATATTATATAAGTCGAGGTTGTCACGTGACTTGTGGAGTTCGTGGTTGTAATGTAATAAAGGTTGAGATTGTCATGTTATAAGGGTTGTGAGTCCTGTCGTGATTTATGTGTCGAATTTAATCTATTCATTAGATTTAGAATTTAATTTAATGTCACGGCATAAAAAATGAGTTACATCTAATGTGCTAGGACACACGCAGAATCTGATCCACAACTGACTGGCACGCAGGAACGTCTTTGCTGCCTCTGTGAAGGTAATGAGCCAACGACTTCAATGCTAACCCATGGGCTACCATGCAATGTTCCATTGATCTGACAGTCTTAACGATCTATTTACTAGCATCTAATACAGACGGTTGGTATCGTTTACATGAGATAGGTCCAGTCTAATCAACAATTTAATCTTCGTTAGGGCCAATCGTGATTGTTTGTGATTGTGAAAGGAACACATCAGTTTGGCAATCCTAACCATCCATCTACGGCTAAGAAAAAGGACGACCACCAAAAAATAAGGCCAAACTAAGGATGGATTGGACTATCTGGGTCATTGTGATTTTGACACTGTTGTCCATGAAATGTGCTCTGGACTTAATGGACAGTTTAGATCCATCAAATGAACTGTCCATATGATCCAACGTAACTCCTAACACTGTAACTTACATTGGCATTGTCTCTCCAAGTAGCTTGTATACATCCAACGTATTGCAATAAGATACGTTGGGACTTAAGCTTTTGAATCGGGGTAATCTTTGAATGATCCAACCGTCTATATGACAAGTATAGCCTGTTAGAGTGGAATATAAATAGATAAAAGCTCTCAAATCGATTATTTCAAGCCTTTGATAATTTTCTTCATTTTCCCTGAATTTAAACAATCAAAACAATATTCTTATAATAAAAGGGTTAAAATATTCAATCTAAGATATTTTTAGGACATCACCCATCCAAAGGAAACCCTAACAAATAAACAGTTTGGATCACTAAAAAAACCAAAAGCCTGCATATGAATGTGCAAGGCTCTACATGAGTGTGGAATTAGCAAACCTGAAGAGGTGGTCGCGAGTCAACGGTTGCAACGTCAAGTTACGGTCCACCCGGCGTATGTGAGATGGATGGTTTTATTGGGCCCACCATGTTGTATATATTTTATCCACATCGTCCATTCATTGTGAAAGATCATTTTAAGGAATGAGCACAAAAATGAGGCATATCAAAGGCTCATGTGGACCACACCATAGAAAGCAATGAAATTGAAAACCTACCATTAAAAACTTTTTGAAGGCCATAAAATATGTGGATGTAACTTATTTTTTTGGCCTATGATGTTAAATTAAATTCTAAATCTAATGGACGGATTGGATTCAACACATAAATCACGACAGGACCTACTAACCTTATAATATGACAACCTCGACCCTTATTACATTACAACCCTAAACTCCACATGTCACATGATAGCCACGACCCATGACAACCATGACCCAAGATGACCACGACCCATATAACATGACAATCATGACCCATATAACATGATGACCATGACCCATGTAACACAATGACCTTGACTCTTATCACATTACAATCACAACCCATATAACACAATAACCTCGACCCTTAGCACATTACAACCACGACCCATATAGCATGATAACTACAACCCATACCCATATAACATGGTAATGGTCATGGTAAGGGTCGTGGTTGTAATGTGGTTGTGGTTGTCAGGTTGATGTAATTAATAACTTGATTGTTTTTAAATAATAGGAGTTGAAGACCATAATGGGGTGATCCGTTCCGTCCACCTTGTTGGCCAGCTTGTCGTGGGCCCAAAAAATCCTTACTTGGGCAGTGTCCGCTTCTAACAAACATCACAATGAGCGTATAAAGTTTCAAAAGTGGGTTCCATTGTCACTATTATTTTCTATTATGCATCCCACACAAGCTCATTTTCTATTATGTGGCCCACACGAGCTCTGGATCAGGCTGATATTTGAGCCTTAACCCTTAAATGACACAACAAAAAGGATAAGCAGCATGGATTATAAACACACATTAATGTGGGCCCTAAGAGTTGAGCCTTGTACATGTTAAAAAAGGCTTCTGTCCACATCACTTTCTTAACATTAAATACGACGTAACTTCTTATTTACTCAAAAACCATACAACCAAGGAGAATAGCATTTTGGTCCAAAAAGTTTTCCAAAGCTTGTCAGGCCATCCTTGGAATAGTTGGTAGGTGGAACCTCTTTCGAGAATTTGACCATACAACAAAGTTAGTATGGTCAAAATCCCTAGAAATTACCCTTTTTTTTTTCTTTTTTGGAGAAACTGTATATATTCCATCTTCAGGTGGGCAACACAAAAGGGTAGCCACACAGGATCCCCTAACAAAAAAAAAAAAAAAACGAGGAGCCTATCGTAACGTCTAACTTATCAACAAGAATCAAACAAAAGAAAAACCCCCCAGCAGGAGGGCCACCCAAGCTGGAGATCTAAGCCTTAACCGAGCCTAATCTCAGTTTGTTAAGAAAAAGCTGACCCCTGACCTCCCGAGGAAGGCCCGGGCTAGCGTTGAAAAGAGCTGAGGATTGAGAGGAGCGACCCAGCCTAGCCAAAGCGTCCACAGGCCCATTCCCTTCCCTGAGGATATGCTGAAATTTAACATGGCCCTTGGCCGTCAGGCCCTTGATCCTGCTACACCAATACTTCCATTTCCAACCAGGATTGGACTTCCCTGTGAACATGTTCACCACTAAGAGGGAGTCCGATTCTATGATAATGTTAGTCAAGCCCTTGCTTTGACAATGAAACAACCCGTCATGAACCACTCTGATTTCAGCCCTAGTGTTGGACGACACCCCATATCCCGCTAAGAACCTAAAAATAAAATCCCCTAGCTCCCCTCTACAAATTCCTCCTCCCCCCGCATTGCCTGGATTTCCCATAGAAGACCCATCTACATTCATCTTAACCCAGTTAGCAGGAGACTTATGCCACTTCACTACCCGGGCCCTTCTAGCTGGGAAGGCACAAGCCACGATCCCCAAATCAGCTAGGATATGACTGTTTGCCCATAGGTTAGACTGCGCAGGATTCCGGGACTTGATGATCACTTGCGCCCACCTGTTGACATGCAAGATTTGCATCTGACATGAGGGATGCCTCCCCTCAAACTTTGCTTCATTCATGCCCTTCCCAATCTCCATTGAATGATACAGGGGATCAGCTTATTCAGGACCCCACCCTAGTCCCCAAGAGCAGGCACATTCCACCACTGAAGCATCCTGTCTTCAATTGAATTGGCTGTCAGATTGTTCTTGCTGAAAATAGCTGCGAAGTGTGACCAAATAGCTACAGCCCAATCACTGAGGAGGAAGAGATGAATGGCTGTATCACACGTTAGGACCTGACCAGCTGCCCTGTCATAGCAGACGCACTACAACGCTAAAGATATCCCTCTAGCTTACATTGAGCACTCTACCGGGATTGCGCCTTTGATGGTTTTCCACGCTAGGAGCAAGATCTTGGGAGGCAACAGGGCGTGCCACACTTTCCTCGCCCAACCGATGCGGGGCCTAGACATTCTGCTAGAGTCCTAGGCCGTTTTCACTGTGAACTCGCCATTAAGGGATAAAGGCCAGACTGGCATTGCTGGCTCGTTTGATGTGCTAAAGCCTTTGTGAAAGACGAAGTTGATGGTCTCTTGAGAGAGGAAAGAGGACACTACCGATAGCGGAAGGGGCCTGACTTGGCCCAGGAAGTCGCGGATCTCCAAGCCCCTCAGCGCCGTAGGAATAGGGGATGCCACTTTGCTCTCCAAAGAGCCCAGGCCTAATCAGTTGGTTCTCCAAAGATTAAGATCACCCTTCCAGATCTGCCATAGTACCTTAGCTGCCATGAGCGGAAAAAGCTTGCGAATTTTCTTCCACAGGGGAGGCTGCTGACGTCCCCTGCACAAGACCATCATTAGCCAAGTCCTGGTTGTATTTAGTTGCCATGAAAGTCCTCCAAAGGTTGCGAGTTCCCTGGTATTTGATGGCCCATACCATTTTAAGACGCAGCGCTTTCATCACCTCTGCCAATTTTCTGATACACAAACCCCCTTCCGATTTGGGGGTCATAATATCTAACTTGTCTCTCTAGTGAAGCTTTTTCATGCCTTCATTCCAGCCCCAAAAGAAGTCTGCAAACCTTCTTTCCAAAGCCTTTAACACTGCAGAAGGAACCAGGGCTGCTGCTAACGTGTGCACCGGTATACTACTCAACACATTTTGTAAAAGCGTAGCCTATCCTATTAGTGAAAGACATCTGGACTGCCACCCTCTAATCCAATTGTCTACCTTATCGATCAACTATTAGAAATTTGTTGTTTTCCTTCTCTCTACTGCAACTGAAACACCTAAGTATAGCAGATTAGAAGAGGCTCTCGACATCCCAAGAACCTGCTAAATAGAGGAGGCCTTGGAGGCAGGGAGGCGGCCCGAATAGAGAAAACTGCTTTTAAGCAGATTAATTTTCTCGCCTGAAGCCCTTTAATAGGAATCAAGGAATCGCTTCACAACCCGTATCGATTTTAGACCCCTATTAAGGAATAAAAGAGTATTATCATCATACAAAAGATGAAAAACCCGGGGACATCCCCTACCTAGCTGAAAGGGGTTGCAGCTGCCCTATCCATCAGATTTGTGACTCTCTTGCTCAAAGCTTCTGCAGCTAAAATGAACAAACTAGGAGATAACGGATCTCCTTGCCTGGGACCCCTGGTAGACTTGAAGAAACCCGCAGATTCTCCATTGATCAGCACCGAAAACCAACAGTTAGACTAGCAACGCTCCACTAGCTTCACCCACGGGCCCGAGAAGCCAAACCTCCCTAGAATTTTCTTTAGGAAGGCCCACTCGACTCTATTGTACGCCTTCTCCATGTCCAGCTTAACCACTATATTCCTGCCATGCACTTTTTTGTTCAAGTCTCACAAAACTTCCCGGGAGAGCGCAATATTTTCTGTCATCGATCACCCTTGGACGAAAGCTCCTTGCTCAGGAGAAATCAACTTTGGGAGCACCTTGGTCAACCTTGTAAAGATGATTTTAACAAATATTTTATTTACATTGTTGTAGAGACTAATAGGTCTGTAGTTTGAAACTTTCTTTGGCACGGTCCCTTTGGGAATAAGACATATTAGCGAAGTCGTGAAAGCTCTCGGGAAAGACCACCTTTGAAGATGGAAGAGGCTACCTTCAGGAGGTCTAGCCCTATTATGTCCCAACAACCAGCGAAAAAGGCTCTTGAAAAGCTATTGGGGCCTAGCGCACCGTCCTTTGGGAGGGCCATGACTGCCTGCTTAACTTCCAGAAGGGACAGGATAGCCATGAGATGGGAATTGTCCTCCACCATTACCTTATCTAGGATAGCTGAGAAGAGGCCCTCCTCCAGATCTATCACCCCTGCTGACAAGAGCATGTGGAAGAATCTCACGGCCTCCACTTTGATTTGTTCTTGAGATTCTACAATCCTCCCTTAGTCTAGCTCTATGGACCTGATCATCGATCTCCTATTTTTTTTCGTGACCGAGGCATGAAAAAATTTAGTATTACCTAGACATTACCTTTGTTTGAGCATTTGACTATTCAATGGTCTCCTTTTCACCCCTCGGTAAATAAGTCAATATTTAAAGTAGAGTCGTTTATGAAAATTGGCCTGTCTTTTGGTCCATTTTTTGATGTATATGGAAGAGGCTGCTTTAAAGTAGAGTTGTTTATGAAAATCGGTCTTTTGGTCCATTTTTTGAAACTATGCGTACTTTGGATGTATGTGGAGGAGGCTGCTAGCCTTTTGGTGGCTGTTATTGTATTACGGCCTAACATTATGCCGAGAAGATTATATACGATTTTACATCCTTATTTTTAAATAGACAAAAATGCCCCTTCGTAGAGAGGAACTTTTCCATTGGTGATTCGAATTAGGTGGGGCCTACTACGGTTTTGGTGTGAAATCTATCCGATCCATATGTTTTACCCCCTCATTTTATGGCATGACCTAAAAAATGAGTCTGATTCAAAAACTCAAGCGGGCCACACAATAAAAAATAGTGGAGATTGTAAGTCCATTGTTGAAACATTTGTGGGGCTACGGAAGCTTTGGATCCAGCTAATATTTTTATTCTTTCAGTTCTTCTCAATGGTAATGACCTTATCAATGGTTGGACTGCTTTATGAACAGCTTGAGATGCATATAAACATCAGGTGGAGACCAAGAAGGTTTGAACGGTAACCAGCTCCTTTTCATTGTTTCTCATTGTGTGGTTCAATATGAACGTCGCCCGCCATGTAAGCAGTCACATTCATTTCTGCTTATCAATTGGATAGATGGGGTGTAGAATTGACTTAGATGTAAAAATACGTTTAATTTTTAGAGTCGCTACTAGTAAAATGAAGATTGGAATTTATGACTGGCTACAAATCGTAGAATCGTTTAACAGTTAAGGAATGGTAAGATTCTCCAATTCAAGTAATTGCTGCTGGTCTACGACTGTGATTCTAAGGGCCTTGGTTAGCAGAAAGGAAGGGGTTAGGCACCCTTTTCCGTCCGTGTAGTGCATAGTCTCTACTTTATGGGGTTTTATGACTTTTTAGAGCATTCAACAGAATTTCAGCGTTATATACGTAGTCATGCTTCCCATAACTCACGAGGGGCTGAGCAGGCGAAAAAAGAAGAAAAAATAAAAATAAAAATATTCTAGCCTTACTTCGAAGAGTCAAATGACCAAGGGTAGGTAAATAAAATATAAAAAACACGTAAATAAGAGAGATCATCACAGAATTTTATTTTATTTTATTTTATTTTATTTTTAAAGTAAGCATGTGTATTGTTGATGTGTTTGGAATGTGTGAATTGCTATACAAATGGATTTGAGATGTGAGAAGGAAAAGGGGAGACCCAACACCATTTTCTTTATAAAAAAAAAAAGGAATGATTGGATGTCCCCGATTCTAATCCTACTCTTTAACTTTTCTAGCTTCTTTGGTAGTCTGTTTTTCCTGGAGCTGATCTCCTAAGTTGGCTAGGGCCTCGACGTCGATTAGGCAATCTCCAAAGTCTTCGGAGAGCAGGGCCCCACCTTAACATTTCTCTCACCGATTCTCTCTATCTCTCTGTAACTGCTTCCTCCGTCTGTTACTATTCCCGAATGGCATCGTTGTGTTGAATATCGACTCATCGAGTTTGTACCTGATTGAGACGTCAAGCTAGCCCTATTCTTGCCAAGTTCAGATCAATTTCAAGCTTTGTCTAATCCTCAGATCATCACTTAGTAAGCCCTCTTCCTTTAACTTAGATTGTCCATCTACACCTTGCAACCTTTGCACCATAATTCCTTATTTTCTATTTTATTTATATCAGAGTTAGTAGGCCAACCTAATCACCTTGCCATTTTTTGGAAAATTTCATAATCTAGTTGGTCCCCCTATCAAGTACTGGTAAGCCATTTTTCTCTATCTGAATCATTCTTGAACACTTCATGTAGATACATCTTTGTTTTCCTCCTTTACGCCATCACTCACTGAGTGACTCAGTCAATCAACATGTAGTGAGTTCAAAATAGAGTTTAAGGATTATAAGACCCCATTAACTCAAATAGATAACATATTTTCATTCTAGGAAAGTTGGTCTAATTAAATAGGGTTTGGTTAAACAAAACGGAATAGAATTTGTGTTTCAAATCACAAGTTGGATCGGATGAACGGTGATTTTCGAATCAACGCATGTTGTGGATAAATATTCACCAAAATCTTATCAAATATCTTAGGTAGGTGATCTTCCCGATTGAAAAGCCTACATTAGTATGTACTTTGATTCCATTAATTATTTATTTCATATTATTGATTTAAGTTATTTGATTTTGGTTGTACGTAATATAAAATGCATTTATTTGATTTTTAATATGTGAAATTAATTTATTTGATTATTGTTACGTACTTTTGAATATAATTAAGTTATGGGTGCTCTGTCTTAAGAAGGATTATTATGTTATTCTGTTATAATTAGTGTTTTGCCTAAGGTTATTTTTTAAAATGATGTTTATTTTATGCCGTATTTTAAATTTAAGCAATTGTGGATATTCAACCCCTGCTCTATATTACAGGATGCGTCATATCTAAATATTCAATCATTGGCCCGTGTTTCAGGATAAAATTTATATTTTCCTTTATTTAAGATTAAGTAAATGTACACATGGGTACTTTGATCGGACTCCCTAAAATATTAGATGCATGATGCTCTACCTTGGGAGGTCCAAAATGGTCACGATGCTCTGCTTTTGGTTAATCCGTAAAATGGGTGCATCAGCGCTCTGCCTTGGCAAAGTCCAAAAGCAAATCAGAAACTATCTTGTTTTATTTTTTATTTATTATCAGAATTTTATTTGTTACTAGTGGAATGTTAACGTTCTCTTATATTCAAGTTGTGGATGCGTAAATATAGTTTTGGTGCATACATTCATGGGCCATGATCCCCAATAGGTACGAAACTATTCAGGATTAGGAGTTTATCACCTTGGAATCACTTTGCATGTTAGGAATGAGACTAATGTGAGTTGTGGCACTTGGTACGAGGCCCCTACTAGCCTGCGATACTATGCATTATGACTAAATCTTTCATTATGTATTCTTCATTACATACTGATGTAAAATTTTTAATTTTGGGAATGACGTAACCCTACGAGTCATTGCGCTCACATTCGTATAAATTGTTTTGTAGGGTTTGTATATTAAAAACCAATTGAAAAAAATTGAAGACATTTTCATTTATTTATTTGAAGATTAATTAAACTTCAATACATTTTATTATTATTTATTTTAATTTAATACATTTTATTATTATTTAATTTTTAATATTACTTAGGTAGGGCGTTTATGCTCATATCCCCTGGTGTTGTCTCATGCCTGTTAAAATTACATGTCAAAATGAACGGACGGAACCGATTTCTCACAAACAGCACGGTGTGCCCCCACCTGCCCTAGGGCAATCCATCATTATAAGTCCCTCCCGTTACGTCACCCAACATGTAATAAAGGCTGACAACCGGCGCAGCTTCGGTGGATCCAGCATCCACAAAAATGGGGAATCCCTGACCAAGGACCTACTTTACTGTATTTGACAATATCCAGGTCATCCATCCATTTTGAAAATCCATTATAGAGTGATTTTTTAAAAAAAAGGAGCAGATCCAAATTTCCGGTGACCCATAATATATATAGAAAATAGTGGTAATCGTTAAAAACTTTTTAAGGGCCACCAAATTTTTGAATCAAGCTGATATTTCTATGGTCTCTTCATCTAGGTTTTAGGTTTTGGTGACTTTACCAACAGGTTGGATGGAAATAAACATTCTGGCAGCCCCTGTGAAGTTTTTGACGGTGGGATTCAATCACTACTGTTTCATGTGGTATGGTTCATGAAAAATTTTAATCCGCTTCGTTCCTGGGATCATGTCTTAAAATAATCTGTTAAAATAGATGGACAGTGTGGATGTAAGGAACATTCATAGGAGTACTCGGCCCTATAGGGATCCACCCAAACGGCACCGGGCACCAGTGCGAGAGAGAGAGAGAGAGAGAGAGAGAGAGGGGCGGTTTAAGTGAGAACCTTGACTCACACAAGACAGTGTGGCCCTTACCGTGGGGCCCACCTTGATGTATTAATTCTGTATCCACACCGTCCATCTTTTTTCTTTTTTCTTTTTTTTTTTTTGTATCCACACCGTCCATCCAAACGGCACTGGGCACCAGTGCGAGAGTGTGGCCCTTACCATGGGGCCCACCTTGATGTATTAAATCTGTATCCACACCGTCCATCTTTTCATTTTAGGGCATTATCTAAAAATTGAAGCTAATCCAATTACCAGGTGGACCGTACCATAAGAAACAATAGTTATTGACTATTAAAAACTATTTATGGGCGACAAAATTTTTGGATCAAGCTGATATTTGTTACATCCTTTCATTCAGGTCTGTATCACTTTATCAACAAGCTGGACGGTCAAAAACCATTACGGTGGACCTGAGGAAGTTTTTAATGGTAGGCGTTCAGCAATCACTGTTTCCTGTGGTATGGCCCATCTGAAAATTATATCTTTTTAATTTTGGGACCATGCGATAAAATAATCTGCCAAAGTAGATGGATCACGTGGATATTGGTTTCATATTCATATATCGATGCGGTCCCTACCGTCAGGATGGCACCCACATTGCTGGTTGTTGGCCGCAAGTCATGCTCAAGAGGGGAGGAGTGGATTAGGTACGACCCTGTCTCACCGAACACAGAGCTACCCTGAGTGTGGGGCCCACCTTGATGTATATATTGTATATCCACACTGTCCATTCATTTTTCAAAATTATTTTAGGGCATGACCCCAACATTAAGCAATTAAAATCTTAAATGGAGCAAAACATAAGAAACAGTAGTGTTTGACCATCAAAAACTCCTTGAGAACTAAAAAAAATTTGGATGAATATGATATTTGGTTTTCCCTCCATCCAGGTCTCCGTAACCTTATCAAAAGGCTGAACGGGGTGGATATACAATACATGTATGAAGGTGGGCCCCACTATCAGGGATGCACCATATTTAGTGAGGCCAAGGTCTCACCTACTTTGCCGCCGAGACTTGGGAAGAAAGCGAGGTGGGGCTCACCACGGTGTTTGTGCAGAATGTAGGTATAACCCAGAAAATGAGATAGATGTAATGCTCAAGTGGACCACATTAAACAAATCCATTTCACGGTACAAGGATTGACCTTGTTGAAACTTTCTTAGACCCCACTTGCCATCAGATCTACGTCATCTTTTGAGCTCATGGCCTAAAATGAGTTTATGAAACAGATGGACGGCGTAGATCACTTGTATATGTAAAGGTAAGCCTAGTAAACTCTTTCTTTCACACACTTGTCTAAGACAAAAGGGTAACTTTTTGAGGTATTAACAGCGCATTTCTTTTGAATGTCTTTTTAAAAGGTAAGTTAGTTTTTATAAGTATTTTCAAATCAGCCCTTTATTCAAATATGCCATAAAGGCAAGCGGATTTTCATAAATAACTTTTTAAAGTATCATATGATACCAAGAAAAAACTCATTTTAACTAATGGATCACAACACAAAAACTTCATCATGCCTAAGGTCATAGGTTCAATTACCCATTTTGGTGTTTTTGGGTGTGATCAATTACCCATTTTAATCAACACAGTTCATCTATTTTACTAACTAATTTTAGGCCATGACCTAAGAATAAGGCGGATCAAAATCACAGGTGTACCGCACTGCAGGAAACGATGGTGATTGAACGCCTACCATTGAAACTTGTTGAGGCCACAAAAGTTTCCATGAACTCAAAATATCTTGGTGGAGGAAGGTTTCAATGGTCGGCGACATTGACCCCATTGCTTCATATGGGGTGCTCCACTTTTCTTGATTTTTTGGTTAGCTTGTTAGTACACACTCCACTGTGTGTATACACTCCTGTTAGCCACCCCCACTGGAGAATCGATACGAAGACTTCAGTGTTGAAACGGGGTACACCAGGTGCTTCCCTTGAGTATCATTGGATCTACCTTATTTTCAGGCTCACACAATAAAATAATTTGAAATAATGGATGAATGGGGTATATAAAACATATGCATCATGGTCGGACCTACATTACTTCGCTAGTACCGACATGCACGGGTGCTGTGCTCTACAGTCCGCAATCCAACACCCAGAGGGATGTAACACTGAGGTGTTAATGGTTATCTTGATCGGTTGGATCTGGATGGGTCTTACTTTTGTAATGTTTGTTGCAAATTTAAACCGTCCACCAATTTGTCCATCACATTTTAGTGGATGGGCCCAAAATCCAAGCAGATCCAATGCACAGGTGGGTCCCACGACAAGAAAAGTGGTCGGCAGCTTATCACTCTTGAAATTATTAATGGTCCATGGTTTATGTGTTTAGGCCATTCAAATCCAACCGTTTAGAAGGTCATTTCCAATCAGCTAAACGTAACCACTGGATTTTGTCCCTAATTTAAAATTTTTGTGGCTCCATGCAGTTTGAAGGGCCTCCATTCAATATACACTTTTAACTTTAGTATGGTCCACTTGGGGCTTTGGATCTGGATCATTTTCGGAGCTAAGACCTAAAATCATGCGAGGGAAATGGTGGACTGACTCAGATTTTTCTCAAACAATATGGTCCATTTTTTTTAGGCCATCCAAACCATTGAAACGGCATTTCCAACCATTTAACCATTTAGAAGATCATTCCTAGCGGGTTAAACATAACCACCGAATTTTTACGCCTGATCTTAAGTTTCTTTGGCCCCAAGTGGGTTTGAAGAGCATGCATTTAATATGCACTTGTACTTTCCGTGTGGCCCACCTAAGCTTCAAATCTGCATTATGTTTAGGCCCAAGCTCTAAAATCATATCAAGGAAATGGTGGATGGCTCGGATTTTTCAAAAAGAATATGGTGAAGCCAATGATCACTGCGACCATCTCTTGCAAACATGTTCATAACTAAGGTAAAAGCATTGTTGGTTTAATTACAGGGTATTTTCGCCTTAAAAATCATATATTAAATTGTAAATAATAAAAAATGGCTTACGACACCATGTGCTTTAATGTCTAATGTTGTAAAACTTACGAGGTATACTTTAAATATTTTAAATCGAAACGGCATATGACACCCAATGCTTTGATGCCTAACAACGCAAAACTAAAGCGGTTTACTCCAAAGGCAGGTAATTTTATGGAAAAAGAATTATTATTATTATTATTATTTTTTTTATTTTTAAAAGGGCATATGACTAGCTTGCTTGAGACGGATGTAGTAGCTTCCCAGTCTGAATACCATTTCAGCTCACATGTCTGGGATCTGGGCCATCCATCCGATAAAAGATGCCCCGAATACTCATAACATAGGGTATATAGATATCGTATATTTTTGCAGATCGAATATAGAAATTTGGCTTTTTCCCAACAGTTCGTTTTTTGAGTGGACCCAGCTGATGTTTCGATAAGCCATGCGCACCGTTCACTCTATATGGTGAATAAACCCGATATTTCATCAGTTTAAACGTTAGCACGTGTACTGCGGATCTCTAATTTGGTGTCGCACGGCTAAGAAAGAAATAAGGCGGGTCGAGAAAGAAAGGAAGGAAGAGAAAAGAGGTGGGTCAGTAGGTTTACAATAAGCCAAGAAATATTTCCACGGAAGGAACAGGAGTATGGAGACCGAACTGTGGAGAAGGATGTTTTGTTGGACTGGTCAAGATGGTCTCCGTCCAAACACTTCTGTCATCACACATCAACCATGTGATGATAAGATGCACTGAGACTCAGTCAAAGCAGTTACGTAGTCTATACACTGAGTCTCGTGCACCGACTTCCACAAGTTTTTCGTCGTCTTCTGTCACTATCATAAAAAGTTTTCTTACCGTAATCTTTTCTAGATTTCTCAATCGTACGATGATGCGCCTCCTGGTTCTATAACTGCCCACGTAGCCCAACAAGCAACTCATTCAATTCACCATTTGTCTGATCATGGCATAAGTCAAATTTATCCCGCTGGTTGCTATAATGGTAGGGTCATGACCATCCTTAGCTTATCTTCTGATCCGGTTTCTTCCGATGTTAGAAAACCACATAAATATTATAAATGAATTAAGAAAAGTACTCGCAACTGCATAACTAATTTCAAATATGAATAATTCAAAATTTACATAGAAAAACCCTGCAGGAAAAAATCATGGCACAATAGATAGAGTCTTATTAATTTGAACAAGTAACGAATTAACTTCACAAGCCTTAGCTATGCCCTTGAAATCTTAAGAATGATTTAGAAAGCCCGAGAACACCTCTTCTATTATCATAATTCTAATTACACTTAATATATATACTATCACAACTGGAATAGGAAACAAATTCCGCATTTACGCAATTCTTAGGACTTCGATAGCATTGACAACCCATCGAGGATTTGTCAATGGTATCGATCTTATTTCAATGACACCGAGTAGCAACATTAAAACATTTCAGCAACCAACATGAAAATTTTTAAATTTTTTAGATGACATCGAGCACCTGTCAATGACATCGACATCTGCTCGATGTTATTGACAAATTTAAAATATCAACATCTCCACTATGTCTTCAATCTTCATTTATCATAACTCTTTATCTATCACTATCTATAATTCTGTTTTCCATCGTAGCTTCACCATCCCTTCTTGTGCATGCTTTGTCTTCCATTTATGCCTTCGTCAAGCTTAGAAAAGTTACATAGAACTTGAACTTCTCTGTGGGAACCACCTTTGTAAGCATGTCAGCCAGATTCATGCTTGTGTGAATCTTTTCTAGAGTCACGCCTCATTTCTCAAGCACCTGTCGGATAAAATGATGACGCACATTAATATGTTTAGTATGTGAGTGATTAACTTAATTTTTGGCCAAATTGATCACGCTTTCGTTGTGACAATTGACTGGCACGACCTCCTACTAAAGCCTAAAATTGATTTATCATCCCCCTCAACCAAACATCGTCCTTAAATGCTTCTGTCACTGACATATATTCATCTTTGGTTGTGGAAAGATCAACCACAGACTGAAACTTCGACATCTAACTAATTGCTCCACCCGCTAGCACAAACGAGTAATCAAAAGTCGACCTTCTAATATCTCTGCCTGTGTAATCTGAATTCACATAGCCTACTAACTTGTCCCATAATTTTTCAGATGATAAGATATAGTCCTGTGTACGTCGAATATATCGAAATAGTCATTTCACTGCCTCTTAGTGTTGTTTGCCATGATTTGACATGTATCTGCTAACAACACCAACTGCATGTAAAATATAAGGTCTTGTACAGACCATGGCATACATCAAGCTACCAAGTGCGCTCGAATAAAGCAAATAAAATATATCCTACTTTTCTTCATTTATTTTAGGATACCTTTCAGAAGATAACTGAAAATGATCCGCATAGGGAACACTAATTGACTTTGCCTTGTCCATCCCATACTTCTTCAATACCTTCTTAAGGTATTTTCCTGAGATAACCATAGCCTGCTCCTCTTCATATCATTGTGTATGTTAATGTCAAAAATCTCTTTATGGCCTCCAGATATTTCATCTTGAATATCCCTGATAACTGAGTCTTCAATATATCAGTCTCAGACATACTTTGACTGACAATAAGCATGTCATCAGTATACAATACCAAGATAATGAACTTTCTATCATCTAATGTCTTGTAATGGACACAATGATTATACTTACTCTTGGCAAACTTCTGACTCACCATGAAAGAATCAATTTTTTATATAACTGCTTGGGTAACTGTTTTATGCCTTACAATGACCTCTTTAACCTGCAAACCTTGTTCTTGCTCCTTGTATTTCGAAATCTTCTGTTTGGTTCATGTAAATTTGCTCTTTCAATTCCCCATGCAGGAAAGTAGTCTTCACATCCATCTGTTTCATCTCGAGATTGTATTGAGCAACCAACGCCAATACGAATATGATAGATATTTATGTTACTATTGGCGCAAATATCTCAGTGAAGTCCACACCTTCTCTCTAAGCATATCCCTTTGCTACCAACTTTATCTTATACCTATTAAATTTCTTCTTGAAGATCCATTTGTACCCGATCACTTTTCGACCGATGGAAAGCTCCATCAGCTCGCACATCTCGTTCTTGTACAAGAAGTCTATTTCATCATTCATCACAATTTTATACTTTTCGACATGTGACTCATTGAGAACCTTCTAGAAAGTAGATGGATCCCCCTCATCTGCAATGAAGGCAAATGTAACATTTTAGTCATCCCTGTATCTAGCCACTAATCTGTGATCTCACGGCGGATTCCATCTCATAGGTGGATACTCCACCTACTCACGTACCTCTGTCTGTGTCTCTATCTCAGCATGTGTCTCATTTATGCCTAATTAAATGTCCACCACTAACTTTTTAGGTTCCTTGTGCTCATCCGTATGTAACAATGATCATTCATCGAATTTGACGTCAAAGCTAATGATGATTTTTCATATGACCCGGTCATACAACCTGTATCCCTTCACACGACTACTATAGCTAACAAAAATGTATTTCTTAGCCCTTTGGTCTAGCTTATCTCTCTCAATTGATGATACATAAGAGTAAGCATCGCAACCAAATACAAGCAATCCCGGCTAATCTACCTGCTAACTTCTCCACACTTCCTCTGAAATCTTACATTTAATGGTCGTAGAAGGGGACTGATTCACCAAGTAATAAACCGTGTTAACGGTCTTAGTCCACAGGTCTTTGCCCAACCCAGCATTACTGATCATGCATCGAGGCCTTTCTAAGAGAGTCAGATTTATCCGCTCAGCGACATCATTCTGCTTTAGTGTATAGCACATTGTGTTATACCTCACGATCCCTTCATCCTTACAACATTGAATGAATTTCCCAAAAGTTAATTCTCCACTATTATCTGTCTTTAATACCTTTACTTTTCGCCATAACTATTTTTCCACTACTGCCTTCATTGCTTGAAGTTGGTGAAGATATTGAATTTATTTTTCATAAAATAATTAAACTCATACCTTCCTATAATAGTCATCAATGAATGTGACGAATCATGACAACCCTCTACCAAAAACCATAGGCGACGACCCTCATACATTAGAATGTACATAATCAAGAACACCCTTACATACATGTTTACCAAATTTAAAAGATAACATTGAATGTTTATCATATATACAATGCTCGCATATATTAAAATCAAAACTTTTAAAGGCTGATATTAAATAATGATCAAAAAGTACCTTCATGCCTCGCTCACTCATGTGGCCCAAGCGTGCATGTCACATATGTGTAGACATGGATCTGCTACAGACTTTTTAGTTCCACTAGATGAAGTGATCTCGATCAACCTGTAAAGGTTCCCGCTCCTCTATACCTTCATGACAACGAGTACCTTCTTTGAAAATTTAAGAACACGATCAAAACCGGTGAATTTGCACCCAAGCGCCTCGAGTGCTCCAAGAGATATCAAGCTCTTCCTCATATCAGGAACACCTCTCACGTCGGTTAAGGTATGATATATGCCATCAAATATCTTAATGCACACTAATGCAACACCCACCACATTACAGGCATTATCATTGCCCATAAATGCTTGGTCACCATCACATACTTTGTAAATGGTGAACCAACTCGAATGATGAGTCATGTGATATGATGCCCCAGTATCTAAAATCCACTCATCATGTGATACGATCCCTTAACGAATTCCTTCTCATAAGTGTCTACTCCACTTGCTCTTGTACCTATATTTGCGTCTTGTATCAGCATTTGTTTCATCTTTATCAATCTAAACGTCTACAACCAACTTTTTCACTTCCTTGTGTTTATCGTTACGGAACAAGGATCCTTTATTGAATTTGATGTCACGACTAATGATGATTTTCTGTGTGACCTGGTCATGTAGCTTGTACCCCTTCACACCATCACTATACTGTTCACAACCCCAATTATAGGGTCGCGATGTAGTAATAACTTGGTAAGACCGAGGTCGAATCCATAGGGATTAAACTTGTGCGTATTTTAAAAAGAACTAGAATTAAAACTAAAAAAAGATCTAAATACAAAATCTAGAATAATTGAAAGTGATTGTGAATAAGGTTGATTAAAACTTATAAATTTAAAGGTGAGAACTAGGGTACTAAGAATCCACTTGTAGCTATCAAGATGATACCTTATTTGATTCAAGAGATACAACTAGAATCAAAATCCTATCTTATCCAGTTAGGAGAGGAGATGATCAAATCTCTAAACTTTTCATTAAACTAGCCTCAATAGATAAGGATTTTGAAGATTTGGAGGAGATTCCATCACCCTACCATGCCCGGGAGATGATGGTGAACAACGGGATTTACCAATATCACAATTTCAAATAGGAAAAGAAGATATTCAAAGCTATCGCAGTGTTTATTGTAATTTAAGTCACAACAAACCATAGAAAATTGAAAATATTCCTTAAAATCAACTAGAAATCAATGAAGTTCAATATAAATAAGAATCAAAGCAAAATAAACATTCCAATCACGCTACAAGCTTCACCTCTTAGCCCTAACTAAGAGGTTTAGTTAACCATAGACATGATTAAACCCAAATCTCTTAAATAAAACATGAAAACAAGATACCTAGGAACGTCCCTATTTATAGTTGTGAAGTTCCACCTTATGCACCAACTTGAAATTTCTGCAATTCGATCGCAAAACCGCCTCAATATACGCAGCCATGTTACGCATCGGTCAGACCAAAGTCGAGTCCGAAGCATGGTAGGATTCTGCTTCATCAATTGCCCAATTTTGGTCAGACCGAGCATGGGTTTAGTCGGATTGAACTTAAGTTGTCGGTCGAACCGAATTAATCTTTGGTCGAATCAAATTAACTCCAAAATTTATCGTTCTTCACTGGAGCTTTTTGTGCACTTTTAATCGCACTGAGTCTTCCCTTTGGTCGAACCGAACTGGGTTTCGGTTGGACCGAATTGTCTATCAGTTGAACGAAATTAGCTTTCGAATTTCATCTTTGGTTGTTGGACTGTTTTGTGCGAATTCAGTCGGAACGAACCTGTCTATTTTCTGCTGAAGGTTCTGCATTCTTTCAAGTTATTTCTTCATCCTTTGTACTTGGTTTCCTTAGATCTTCGTCATGTGAATTCTTCGTCCTTTGTCTTCTAAGATCCATCATTTGCCTTGGTGATTCTTGAGCATCAAATCCATGTTTTTAGCATTATTTTCAATCCAAGCTCTCGGATTCACCTTGCAACACAAACATATATAAAATATATCATTAAGCATTATCATGTTCTTAAAACCAAGATATAATTAGAGGAAAATATGCAATATTTGACACTCAACGTATAGCCAAAAAAGTTATATTTTTTAGCCATTCGCACCGTGTTATGCCTTATAATCCCCCCATTCTTATAAAATTGATTAAACTCCTTAGAAGTAAACTTTATACCGTTATTAGTTCTCAGAAATTTCAATTTTTGCCATGTCTACTTTTCGACCATTACTTTCCACGCTTTGAAAGTATTAAAAACATTAAATTTATGTTTCATGAAATACACCCAAACCTTTCTAGAGAAGTCGTCAATGAATGTGACAAAGAATGATGACCCTCATCTATAAACAAGGGGAGACAACCTCCACACATCCGAATGCATATAATCAAGTTGTTCTTTACTAACATGTTTTCCAGTTTTAAAAGAGAACCTTGACTATTTCCCATATATGCAGTGCTCACATATATATAAATCAAAACTTTTAAAGCTATGAATTAAACAACAATCGAGAAATACCTTCATTCCACCCCCGCTCATGTGTCCTAGGCACGCATGCCACACATGTGCAAACGTGGATTCTGTTATAGATGTTTCAGCTCCATCTTATATTGTGCTCCCTATCAACTTGTAAAAGTTTTTACTCTATCGTGCCTTCGTAATAATGGGTGCCCATTTAGAAACTTTTAGGACATTCATAACTGACCAATTTACATTCGAGTACATTAAGAGCTCTCTGAGATATCATATTCTTCTTTAAGTTAGAAACATGCCTCACTTCTATCAGAGTATGTTCCACCGCATCAAACATTCTGATATAAATCGAACTAATTCCAATTATCTTACAAGCATGATCGTTACTTATAAGAACCACACCACCATCATACTCATTGAACGTGATGAACCAACTCCGATAAGGACACGTGGTACGATGTCCCCATATCTAAAATCCACTCATTACACAAGTGTTTGACTTTGAACACAGACAATACGTACAACCACTCATCTCCTTACTGGACTTCACTGAATTGTCCTTCTTTGGTCATGTTGACTTCTCATCATTCTGGGTTTTAGAATTTGTACAGTCATTCTTCATATATCTTGTCATGTCATAATTATAACACTTCAACTTTCCTTTGTTGTTCGACTTGGACCTAGATCACGACTTCCCCTTCTCTCGCTCAGATGATATTTCCTTGGCAACCAGTACACCTGTATAAGTACATTCCCCATCATTATTAATTTTCAACTGCTTTGACTGAAGGGATGAAATAATGGTATCTAGGTTCAAGGTATCTCTACATGGCACAGAGTATCCACCAGATACTCATATGAATCCAGAAGAGACATCAACAAAATTAGGGCTTTTTCTTCTTCGTTAATCTTCACGTCCAGACTTGTCAGTTTGCAAATCGATTTGTTGAATGTGTTAATGTGCTTAGAGAGATCCGACCCTTCCGCCGTCTTCAAATTATACATTTGTCTCTTCATATATAGGCGATTGGAGAGAGATATGCTCTCCAAATTCACCCATAGGCTCGTGATAGTCGTCTCATTGATGACATTATAAAGGACTTCGTCGGCCAAGAATAATTGAATTGCGCTAATTGCCCTCTGATTAAGTTCATCTCAATTATCTTATTTCATCGATTTAAGACGTTTTGCTTTGTTCATGAGTGTTTGCTGCAATCCTTCCCAAATTAGGAGAGATTTCATTTTCAACCTCCATAATTCAAATTTGTTTTTACTCGTGAATTTCTCTGCCTCGAACTTAGCATTCGATCCATTCGATGTCATATCTCATATTCAATTTGAAAACTCAACATTCGCTCTGATACCACTTGTTGGGGATACGACAAGCTCTTACACAACTTATCTGGCGCGGAAGCAACCTTAAAAAGAATTAAACAATATAATATGGAAATAAAAATTCAAGTAACTACAGAAAACATATGAATTTTATGAAGAAAAACTCTTGCAGGAAAAAACTACGGCACCAAGTGACAAACAATCCACTATGATTTAAAAAGAAAAAAAAAAGATACAAGAGATGGAGCAACTTATAAATTTTAAAAACTTAGCTTTCTCCCTCTCAAAACATTTGGCTCTCAAACTCTTACAGTTTGCAATCTTACATTAATCGTGTAAGACCCGTGTCCTAATCCGTACGGTTCCGTTAGCTTCCGCGGTCCTTCCGGTCAAATTCCGGCAACCTTCGCACCGTATTCGGTGTTTGCGCACGATCCTAAGCCAGTTCCCGCGCACCGACGTCGGCTTGGTCCGAAAGTTATATCATAGCGACCGCGTCGTCGCCGCGGTTCCAACGCCGTGACTTGCGCACCGAACCGATACCCAGGCAAGAAGATGCCGATCAGCGTTTATTCCGAAGAAACACCGCGCGTTACGGATTTCGAGGGAATCTCTACAATTAGTCCCATCAATCAACCATTAAAGCATCCCATACCTCAAGTACAACAACCCATCTCCACCTTTTTCAAAAGTCTACCCTCTTTCCACCTCACCACTCCTCTTTTTCCATTTTCAACATCAACCATCCCCCATCACTCCATCACCCATCTCTCTCTCTCTCTCTCTCTCTCTCTCTCTCTCTCTCTCTCCCCCTTACAAGTCTCTCTCTCATTTCAAACTCTCCTATAGCAAGTCCCATACGTATGAGTCTCCTATGGTGAGAAAATGGCATTTGTGAGGCCCCCTTTCCCACCCCTTCATCTCTCATCTCAATCATCCATTTCCCATCTTCCTCCATCAAAGAGAAGCACAAGGAGCTAAGGAAGCCAAGGGAGCAAGAAGATCAAGCGGTGGGTGTTTGGATAGGATAGTTTTTGATGTTTTTAAGATGGGCCAAGTGAGGCCAACCGATCAATGGTTCGGATCTCACTTTGGACCCTATGATGTGGCCAATGGCCCACTTGGATCATCATGATCATTCCATGATGAGGCCATTTTCCATGGACCCCATCATGATGTTTACTTTCTTGCATATTTAGGGTCATCTAGACCGTCTGATTTAGTGGAGAAGGGATCTCTACCGTTGAATTTTAATTTAATAGGCCCACATGTAATGGGACCCACTTGATGTATGATTTAGTGCAAGGGAGGGCCCATAGTGCCGGGGTCCCTCCATCACACGGTCTCACTCTCTATCTCTCGCTCCTTTGTTTTATTTTATTTTATTTTTGTGATGTTAATGAGATTGTGTGGCCCACTTGAATGGACCCCACCATGAAGTTAGTAGGTTATCCAAACCATTTACCTGTGGGGCCCACTTTGCGTGTATTGTACCCACGCCATCCATCAGTGGTGACCCTCATGAGTAGGCCCACCTTGCTCGGCCAGAGAGTCCAGCGTCCAGGGACGCTGGACGATTGGTGAAAAACACAAATAAAAGCTTGGTTCAAGCTAATGGAGGAGGCCCATTCATGTAGGCCCCACCTTGATGCATGTCTCCAATCCACACCATCCATTCCCTTCCCAAGCCATTTTTAGGCGTTGAGCCCAAAGATGGGACCGATCAGATTTTCAGGTGGGCCATAACATGGCAAACAGTGAGTTTACCATTGAAATGTCCCATATTGCTCCTATACACCGAAACAGGCCCAATATTGGGCTTGTTTTGCTTGTGGGGGGCCATGGAGGGCCATTGGACGGAGTGGATTGTCCAAATATGGACCCCACCTGCGAAAACCATGGAAAATCAGAAAATCAAAAAAAAAAATACCTTGGGCAGCAGCAACGCTGCTGCCGTTGTCAGAGAGCAGGCAGCGCCTGCTGCTACCTGCGCACCAGCTCCAGCGGGCGGACGGTTTGGCCGACGTACAGCCCAGCACGGCTGTAGCCGTGGGCCCCACATTGATGTTTATTTGTCATCTAATCCATTCGCACGGTGGGCCCTAACGTCAGTGGATCACCCTCTGAAAATCACCTTGATCTAAGGCTCAGGTGGCCCACACCGTATGAAACAGCGGGATTTAACCTCTACCTTTGAAACCCTTTTGGGGCCCACAGAAGTTTAGGATCAAAATGAAATTTGTTTCTACCCTTCATCTAAGGCCCACTGGCCTTATCAAGGGGTTGGATGACATATAAACATTATGGTGGGCCCCACATGGAGCCCACAGTGATGTAAGTATTTTATCTCCACCGTCCGCCTGGACGGTGGAGCCCACTGTGTGTGTGCGCGTGCGTCTGTGGGTGGGTGCATGCGTGTGTGTGCGTGCGTGTGGTGTATGCGTGTGTGTGTATATATATATATATATATATATCTATATATATATAATATTATATTATATATAATATCATATGTATTATATATATATATATTATATTATATCATGTTTAATATAATATTGGTGGGAGGCCCACCTTGATATAGATGTAAGGCCCATGGGTTGAGGCCCATAGATGTATTAGGGGCCCATGGGTTATGGCCCACAAAAAAAAAATGTGTTGGGGCCAATGGGTTTAGGCCCATTTGATGTACATATGGGGCCCAATTGGCGAGGCCCATGTGATACACAAACGGCCCATAAGATTAGGCCCATTTGATGCATTCTAAGGCCCATAGGTTATAGTCCATTGCAATGCACATAAGGCCCATTGGTGCGGCCCAATGATGTGGCCCACTTGATGAATACAAGGCCCATATGATATGGCCCATTTGACGTATTTAAGGCCCAATGGGACGTGCCTAAGGTCCATTGCAACATACGATCCCAACATGGGTTATGTAATGATGTCTACATCGGGCTGTACCTTGGGAGCAATGGTGGTTTGACGTCCCCATTGCAAGTATAGTGTTGGTTAAATGTCCGCATTATGACTTTCCCTAGGGCCTATGGTTAGGCTCGTGCGTGTTATGTGTAGGCCATCTAGGCCCACCTTCGTTATGCACATCATCCATCCTATATAGCATGTTTAATTCCATGATTCATGATCATATGCATCATACGTATGCTTGATATGAGAAATGACTGATCATAGCATATGTCTTTGGGCAGATTGTTTAAGGGCTCCCGTACAGGGGGTGTTGCCCTGCATGAGCGCATGATACGCGCAGGATTGCTGTATGACTGGATAGTGTGATTCATGCATTCGCATTATGTGATATGGTTACTATACGCCTTAGCGACATCAGGGTCGTAGCTTCCACAGACGTATCGTGGTTGGCAGGATTGGATACCGGAAATACTGCTCTATATGGGGTGCGATAGATATCCCTGGGTGAAAGTCCCTAAACCCTTATGGTACCAGGAGGTTGCTCCAACGTCTAGACCGAGTGGATGCATGAGCGCTGAGTGCCGATTACCAGACGGTTGCGCTTTCCACTGTGTCGTGGTCGGTTGGAAGGGGGTGCGGCCTTACCCGCCCGAGAGTAGGGGGCAATGCTATGCTGAGTCTGACCAGCTTGAGGAATGGGTCCGCTATTGACGAGCCGAGCCCGATATTGGCAGGCGGATAGTGAGGTCTTTTCCACTCACCTTATTGCGCGCGATGGGGCGGCAACCTGGCTTGGAGTGTACTAGACCCCGGTGATATTCCAGATTTGAGCCGTATTGACATGTGGACTTAGATGAGGATTTGTATGCTTGAGTTGCATTTCGCATTGCATGGCCTTGGTATGGCCGACATCATTCTTTGCACCGCATGGCCTTGGTACGGCTAATGGTATTCTTGGCATTCATTAGCATGTTCCGCATTACTCTGATACTGCATAACTACATTACCACCTTGAGCATACACTTTCACCACCCTCTAAGCTTTCTATAAGCTTATGCACGACCGTTGCGTGCAGGTGACGTTGGATCGCAGCAGCGCGGAGGCTTGGGCGCGTAGCTGATCTTTTTGGAGCTTTTGGTCGATCATCATTGTATTTCCCTTATGCTCATTGTATTTGTAAAGTTTTTTATTATAGTGGAAATGTGATGGAGTTTTTGGTTGTTGTTTGTGGGTTATGCCTTTGGTTATGCTTATTACGAATCAAACTGATGTTAAAAATCCTCCTTGTAGCATCCCAGGATCGGAACCTGGCGAATGGGCGCTGGGAGCCGAGAATGGGGTTCTACGGAGGCTGTCGGCACCGGATTCGGCGATCGGGAATTTTGTGAGCCCGGTTTCCGAGTTTGGGGCGTGACAGAAGTTGGTATCAGAGCATAACTCGGGAATAACCAAAAACAACATTACATGTCTGCTATGAATGATTTAAGTCCTAAGTTCGGATAGCCTAGCGATCTTTTATTACCGACCCTTAACGAGCGTGCCTCCGAGAGTTTTCAAAGTTAATTAGGCACCTTTGCTCTTTCCTATAGGACATGGCGCGCCGGAGAGTGACCCGATCGACTCCTGCACTACCACCTACGATCCCTGCTCCACCACCCGAGATCCCTACTGCCCCGCCTGAGGATGCCACCCATCTACCAGGGATTCATGCTGCCCAGTCTATGGGTGCAGCTCCTCCACCAGAGACCAGTGCGGAGCCGACCGTATCTGTGAGTGCTTCCCAGTTACAGCAGATGCTGCAAGCTGTGACGGCCGCACTTCAGGGGCAGGGTAGACCCCCAGTCGTTTCACCAGCACAGGCAGAGCAGGAGAGCTCGAGTGCCCTCCTTCGAGAGTTCCGACGCCTCGATCCCCCGCATTTCCAGGGTGAGCCAGACCCGACCGTGGCTGAGAGATGGCGCGCTGACGTAGAGAAGATATTTGAGACGATGGGATGCGCGACTGAGCGGCAAGTCCGATTAGCCGTATTTCTCCTTCATGGTGAGGCTGAGCACTGGTGGGCGTCAGTCTCCCGAGCAGCGGGCGCTGATTTTGTATGGACTTGGGAAGATTTTGTGGATCGGTTTGACCGACAGTATTTTTCCAATCACATCCGACGTCAGCGAGCGTTGGAGTTTGAGGCCTTAGTGCAGGGCGATATGACAGTGGCTCAGTATGCCGCTCGTTTTGTAGCACTGTCCCGATTTGCACCTTACTTAGTGGATGATGAGGAGCGGAGAGCCCGTCGATTTGAGGGCGGCTTGCGTTACGGTCTTCGAGGCCGTGTTATTGGGCATGAGCTCCCTACCTTCGAGGAAGTGGTGCGGAAGGCCCAGATTTTTGAGGCTGAGTGGGACGGTTCTCAGTCTGATCGCGGTCAGAGGAGAGACCGGAAGAGGCAGGCTTCTTCCAGTGATACCCAGCAGGGTCGACCTCAGCAGAGGCGCACAGGTCGCCCAGCCTTCCGAGCGCCCCCAGCACCTCCAGCACCATCTCCGAGACAGTTCACTGGCACTTGTTTTAGGTGCGGTGCGACAGGACACCGTATGTGGGAGTGTCCTCGTCCCCAGCAGCAGCAGCAGAGAGGTCCACAGCAGCCTCCACCACCGCAGCAGCAGCAGAGACCCCCACAGCAGCAGCAGAGGCCCCCACAGCAGCAGCGACAGCAGCCTCCACCACCGAGGCCACCTCAGCAGCAGCATCAGCACCAGCCTCCGAGGCCGCAGCAGAGGCAGCAGTTTCGACCGCCTCAGCGACAGCAGCAGCAGCAGCACGCTCAGAGGGGACAGGCACCTCCCCAGCCGGCTCAGGCTCGATTCTATGCAGCCCAGCAGGATCCTCAGTCATCTGGAGGAGTCGTTGAGGGTATACTTCCAGTATCTGCATGCATTGCACGTGTGTTGTTTGATTCTGGTGCATCGCAAAACATCAGTAGAGAATTTATTTGATCCGCCACCCAAGCAAATTGCCAGTAGAGTCACCCCCGTCAATGCTCCTAAAGTGCTATGAAATGTCTGTTATATATGCATTCTGTCCATCTGTTGCTGCAGATATGAGCTAAAAAAAAATTTCATTTCAAAACTCAAGTGATCCTTGCCACAAGAAACGATGGGATTGAATAAGATATAAATATCATGGTGGGCCATAGGAACGTTTTATTGGTGGGCATTTACTCTCCGGCCCGTTAGTTGAGCACGCAAAGACTTTTGATGTACCTTATTTATGAGCTCATGTCCTTGCTCTCATTTTTTAATTTGATCCGCCACCCAAGCAAATTGCCAGTAGAGTCATGGCAATTTGCTCTCATTTTTTAATTTGATCAGTCATTGTTTAATTTCACCGCAGCCTAGCATGCTCTCATCCAAGTGCCTCATGGGATTAACTAGGACGCAGTCTGGCTGGTGTCAAAGCACTGTGGGCCCACCATGATGTATGTGTTTTATCTCGTTCATTTTGCCAGCTTATGTCAAGGCATGAGCCCAAAAATAAAGTAGATCCAAAACTCAAGTGGATTACACCAAAGGAAACAGCGAAGATTTAAAGCTAACCGTTGAAAACTTTTTGGGAGGCCATAGCAGTTCTGGATAAGTTGATATTTGTGTTTTTCCCTCGTCCAGGGTTACGTGATTTTATGGACAGCTGGATGGCAAATAAACATTTCGGTGGGCCCAAGAAGATTTCAATCATTTGAGCAATGAAGCCGCCTCAATTTTGAGCTTATCATGCCTAGCTAGTAGCTGGAAAAATTCGATTGGCGTGGAGAAAAACTACACACACATCGTGGTGGAACTCAGAGAGCTTTCACATCAGCTAGCTGGTTGGTTCTCGGATCACCAGCCAAAAGCCCGTCGATTAACCAGGCATCACAACCAGTGGGACCTACTGTGTGTGACCTGGCCTCAAAATAAGGATGGCCCACTAATCACATGGGTCCAATCTCAAAAGAAATAATAATAATAACGGATGGCAAAAGAGTTGGCTGACAGTGTATACCCAACACGTGTATTGCCCACCTGATGAGTGGACTGGCCTAATTTTCTAGCTAGATCATCTGGACGCTTGGTCCCACCCGGCTGCATGCTTGGATATTCCCCAACCGGGAGCGGTTGATCGACCAAGGTGCGCGGGACCCCTGACTGTGGGGCCCACCTTGATGTATGTGACTACATCCACGCCGTCCATCTGTATTGAAAACTCATTTTAGGGCACGATAAAAAAATGGAGCAGATCCAAATCTCAGATCCATAGTACAGGAAACAGTAGTACTTTGACCATTAAAAGCTTCTCGTGGGTCACTAAAGCTTTGGATCAAGATGATATCTGTGTGGTCTCTTCATTCATATAGGTCTTTGTGACCTTATCAACAGGTTGGATGCCAAATAAACATCCCCGTGGACTCGATGAAGTTTTTAATGGTGGGGATTCAATCACAACTGTTTCTTGTGGTGTGGTCCAACTACGATTTGGGCATGCTTCATTTTTGGAATCATGCCATAAAATGATCTTTGAAAAATGGTTGGACGGTGTGGATGAATACATCACTGTGAGCCCCACAGTCAGGGGTCTCACCTAATCCGCTCCCTCCCCAAACATGCTACATTAGCAGTTAACACATATGGGGTATCTCCTTGCTTGATGAGAAATCCAGCTTTTCATCCCGGGTACAAATGGCAAGCAACATGTACAAGATCCGAACCGTTCATTTGATTGGCCCTGCCATGCATGGCGCAGAATGGCACAAGCCCCAAATTTCCCGCTGGTCTGACGATCTTAAAGGCCAATAAGATGTTAAAGATTACAAATAAATAGTTACGGAGAATTCCAAGTAATGATGAATATTCAGTGGACCAGAGCCCTCTAATTGTCAGTTACAATTATCCAATCCATGTGATTTTGTCCGCGTACCCAGCAGCCAATCCACCATAGAGCCAACCAGATGAATGGTCTCCAGATCTCATCCAACCCAACTTACACTTTGATTGAGGAAACAAATAGTCGGGTATTTAAAGCGTGATCATGTGGGTCTCACCAGTAACAACCCTGGACACGCTTGTATCGAATGGCGCTGGAGGAGCGTCGATCACCACATTCCCCTCCAACATCTCTATAACCCTGCGCATCGTCGGTCTCAGAGCGGGTTCGAATTGTATGCACCAAAGGCCCACCAGTGCCATCGTCCTCACGATCTCATCTTCTCTTCTTTGGTCTGAATTGTGTTTAGACCACTCACCACCAACCTCCACCACATAGTGCAAGTAAGCCCACTCAGGAAAGTAGGCCTCACTCACCCTGCTAGCTTCTTCTTTGAAATTCCTCCTCTTCCCAACCATTTCCAAAACCAACATCCCATAACTATAAACATCCGACTTGCTGGTCACCGGACCATGGTTCATCAACCACATTTCTGGTGGTGCGTATCCCGGAGTCCCTCTACCACGGGTGAGCGACGCATGACTAATCTCCCTATTCAGTGCTTGTGCTAGGCCGAAGTCAGACACCTTGGGCGTGAACCTCTGGTCGAGAAGGATATTGTGAGGCTTGATGTCACAGTGCAATATCCTGACCCGGCATTCGTCATGGAGAAAGGCGATCCCCCTCGCGGTGCTGACAGCAATCTCATGGAGCTGAGCCTAGCCCAGCTTATCGGGCAAACCGTGGTCACTTTGGTAGATGTACCTATCTAAGGACCCATTTGCCATGAATTCATACACTAGAGCTCTTCTCGACTTATCGAAACAAAAACCCAAAAGCCGGACTAGATGGTTGTGGTGGATTAGGCCAATGGTCTGGACCTCATTGACAAACTGGGCCTCGCTTTGTTCAGTTTCATCGAGAAGCTTGACGGCCACCATTAGGCCTCTAGGGAGGTTAGCCTTGTAAACGGATCCGAAGCCGCCTTGGCCAAGCTTGTGAGGGAAGTTTTGGTTGTATTTCTTCAGCTGTTTGTAGGAGAATCTAGGAGAATCTCGATCGTCGGCATTCCGGAGTAGTAGTTGTGTAGGAATGCTTCAATGGAAGCTGGGGTACTATTGTCGTTGTTTGGATAGTGTCGAAGCAATAGCTCGTCTTGACCACGTTGTTGTGATCTTCGCTTCATCCGACGCCTCTGAAGGTAGTAAATGTAGATTGCACATGCTATGACAGTTTCCAATACGAGCCAAAATCCTTCAACAAGAAGAAGAAGACAATGATCAGACATGGACACCTATGCTCCCTCCAGCTGCAGTTGCAAACTTGGAGTTAATCGTTCAATGACATTTTCGGAATGAAAAGTACCAACAACGTTTGGAAGACTGGTGGGGGCAATATGGGAATAAATGGTACATAAGTATAGTTTTGAGGTGATGGATGGAGGCATTTCGGGAATAAGCTGCAAACTTTTCACCATGGCATTTCGAACTGAGTCATGACTCAAGACTCCATCAAACAACCTACTTTTTACCATGGCATTTCGAGCTGAGTCATGACTCAAGACTCCATCAAACAACCTACAAGCTTTAGGTGTTAGAGTACGGTGAATCAATATATATATAAAGGGACTTTATCACTCTCTTATGGGTGCGGGATGGAATTCCACACGGAAACATATTGGACAAAGGTGGAAAAACGCTCACACCACAAGCAGGCTGGGTGGAGGCACACTCACATTTCACATCATAAACATGCGGGCTTGGCACCCATGGGAGGATATATTAACAGAGGCATTTTTGCTACTCCGCTTTAATACCATATGTTAAGGTCAAAATCTGGACCACCCTCCACTCAATACTGTGAGCCTCGAACGGACCCTGGTCCTGCACAGAAAGGTGAGCAAAGGAGACCCCGGCTTAAACAGTGGACCCTCCGATGCCTAAGTTAGGCTAGAGAATTTGAGTCTAAGTTGCGTAATGTAGAGAGAGGGTGTAAGATATTGTATACCTGTTGCAATGGGGTCCCCTGGTATTTATACCTGTGGGTAAAGATGATCGCGTTCGTTAATCTCGGCACGATTTACTCAATCATGCAGATATTGTAATCGTGGAGATATTATCCACAATATTTGGGGCGTGTAGTGTATCGTGTCTTAAGGGCGCTCATCCCTAGGTGAAATCTTGGGTCACGTACGTATTTAGGTTAGTCTTCCAGCTCAGCACTCGGAGTATCCTTACTCGAGCTCGGCCTCATCCTGTCCAGACCCGAGACCAAGTACTAGTATTCGGAGTCAGTCGAATAATACGCTTCGGACTCAGATGTACGCATAGTTTGGCTGTTTCGCCAATGTGAATTATTATAACTCGGAGTCGTGATTCGTTGGTAGCGAACTTGGCCACACTAAACCTTCATAGCCCTCTTGAGGTCTTTCCTTTGAGCTCCGAGCTCTGTAATCAGCTTGACTTGTCGGATCAGATTTTCCTGTAGCACCATGTAAACATATAATTACTTTGTTGAAATTGTATTTTTGATTACACATTGATATAATTAAGTGGTTGTTTGAAATGATATTAGAGTCGAAGGTTAAGTGTTTGAATATCGAGAGCAGCCAATATGAATCTTTTATACTAAGCAGGCAAGTTTCCATTAACATATACATAAGACAGCTACTCTTACCAATAATCAGCATCACTCGCTGCTTTGGGCGCTGCTGCTTTGGCCCACCGCCGGCAGCAACAGGCTCAGTTATAAGCCCTTCAAAAGACAACAACACATATTAGATCTAACCAGCATAGGGAAACAAACACACATGAGAATATTTAGACGGCTTTTGAAGTTTGTAGTTAGATCTAGTTCATAAGTTTTAGGAACTGTTTCATGCACCCATAAATCCAATGGTTCAGATTGCCCAGCTCCAGTTAAGCTGTAGAGCTTTAGGATGCACGTTCTAGTTATGGGAAATCGGATTACGTACTAAGTTACTCAGTACCCGGCCATAAGCTCTTATCGTACTGAGTAAACTCAGTTGGGCCCACTGTGAATTTATGTGGTTTATCCACACCTTTCATCCGTTTTTCCATCTCATTTTAGGCGTTGAGCCCAAAATTGAAGCTTATAAAAATCTCAAGTGGACCATACCACAGGAAACAGTGGAAATAATGATTTCCACCGTTGAAAACTTTCTATGCCCCACAGTGATGTTTATTTGTCATCCAAACTGTTCATAAGATCAAACAAACATGGATGAAAGGAAAAAACAAACATAATCTTGATCCAAAACTTTTGTGGCCCCCAAGAATTTTTCAACGGTATAACTTCAATTCACATTGTTTCCTGTGGTGTGGTCCATTTTAGCCTTCTATATCCTTCAGTTTTGATCTAAGGCCCTAAAATTATCTTGTAAAATGGATGGACAGACAAGATAAAATACATAAATCACGGTGGACCCCACAGAGTTTACTCAGTACGCTAAGCGTACTGAGTTACTCAGCACGCAATCCGCTTCCTACTTTTGGCTCAGTGTAAAAGCAAATTAAAGAAAAACTAACATTTGAAAGATCTAACCAAAAAATAAAAAGTAACAGTGGAATGATAGTGTCAATTGAAAATTTTACACGGAAAACGTGGTGTATAAACCATGTAAACATTCTAGCACACCCCTCTTGACCTGGACCATCCAAACAGTAATTCACCTCTTGGATTGATCACATCCGGAAAATTACACTAGTCGAAAGATCCCAACCATCCTTTCAACAACCGACAAAAGCCAAACAGGCGATTGAATGATCAGGCCCATCCATGAAATAACACATGCGTTAGCAGTCAACAGGCAAGTGCCCAACAGAGAGAGTTTATACACCAAGTTTCAGTGTATATAAATACCCAACAAAGAATCAATCATCCAAAAGCCATGATCTAAAAAGTAACATACCATCAGAGCCGTTGTGTCTATGGACCCCAGAATTGCAAAACAAACCTCGCTACCAGTTCGCCTCTTCTCATCAAGATGCCCGCATCTCCCACCATCCCTTTCCATGCGTGACCCACAAACCCCATCCCAGTCACTTCTAAAACCTTCTTGAAGAACCTTCCTAAGGTTCCCAACCCCACTGAAGTTGTTAAACACTTTCACTGGGATGACAGTCCTAAAAGGTCTACAGTTGGGTATATCAGACATGGACCCATCGTAGAAATAACACAAGTTGCTGGTCTCACCACACTCCAAACATGGTCTTTCTGCTAGCTTAGAGACTATCTTCTTCAGGCTTATTCGTGCAGTTGAAGAAGGTTCCCATCCAGTAGTCAGACTTTGGAAGACCGCTTCCACGAGCCATTTCTGGAATTCAAACCCGGCGTAGGCCGTCGATCCCTTGAAGGGAGGGATCGGGCCGCACCCGAAGAGAGAGACACATCGACGAACGTGACCATCCGATTCGAGTAGACTTCATTTGTCAGGTCCTCGACGATCGTATATTTTATGTATGGGTTTTCATTGTCAGTGATGAAGAGGTGCCGTTCTGATGTAGAACATGTCACAGATACGTTCCTAGCATGGTTGGGCCGAAAGAAGGTGGACCGTAAATTGACCGTAACTTTTGATCTGGGTATCGTTATGGGGTGCACAACCTATCAATCTTTACTAAAATGGGCCATCCGAGGTGAACCGACCCACTAAGTGGGTCGCGTCTGTCTATTTCATCAGAAAATGCGCGCTTTCAGCTCAAAAACAATTTTTTAGGAAAAATTTACCATTTTTAGTAATTCCGAATTTTTAAATATTTTTTCTATTTTGAGACTTTTAGATTTTATTCCCTTTTAGAAATAAATTGTAATTATGCCAGGACCCTTCTAGCAAAAGTTTTTTTGAAATTTTTATTTTTAGAAATTAGGCTTTAGAAGAGTTTTATTAGAATTAAGATTTTTATTAGAGTTAGAATTTTGTTAATTTTGGTAATTATGAATTTTGATTTATTTTTTTCTTTATTAATGGTGTAAGGAGACACATTAGTGAATAATCATCAATTAATTTTGAATTTTATAGAATTTATTTTCTATTTTGCTTGCTTTCTTTCTCGTGGATTCGATACTGTGAGGAGTCCAGAGAAGTTCCGTGGATTCGGAACAGTTATCCCCCTGAGGAATACGGTGCTCGACCTCATGTTCTTGGATGAGGTTGTTATGTAGGTAGGGGTGTACACAAACCGAGCTAGCTTGGTTAGCTCGCTCGACTCGACTCGAAAAAGCTAGATTCGACTCGGTTAGAAGCTTAGTTCAAGCTGAGTTGAGCTGATTTTTTGAACTCAAAAATGAGTTCGAGGCAAGTTCGAGCTGGCCCCAGCTCGACTCGACTCAGATCGAACCTAGCTCGAATCGAACTCAGATTGAACTAGTTCAGTGATTCGGTTACTTTGATATTGATGTTGCTCACCAAGTGTTTGATGAAATGACTCAACGAAGTGTGGCTAGTTGCAAGGAAGGTATGTATATGAAATAAATACCCTTTTTTTCTTGATTTTTATGTTTCTTAGAAAGTGTTTGATAAAATACCAATAAGACCATTGCAGTTGTTTTACATACAGTGAGATTTTGAAGGTGCAATCCAGGTGTTTATGAAAATACTACATGGGTGAACTCGACTCGATCTTGGCTCGAACTCGGCTTTTAATGGCCCGAGCTGCTGACCGAACTGAGTTGAGCTAGCCAGTCAAGCTTGAGGACCGAGCTGAGCCAAGTTTGAGCGGAGGTCATCTAGTGGTCGAGCCGAGTCGAGCTGAGGCCAGCTCAACTCGATTCGACGCAATGTACACCCCTATATGTAGGCGCTACAACACAGCGCATTCCTTCTGAATGGGAATTTGAGGATGGATTTGCTGCATGTGGATGGAGAACATTGGTTGTAGTAGAAGGAAGAGATGTTGGATGTGTGGCCCACCTAGAGAAAGGTAGAGATGAGGTGGAAGAAGAAGATGAGGTCAGAGAGGTGGTGAGAAGGTTTCATGGTGGGAAATTTGTGTGGGAAAGCTAGACGAGGGATTTTAGGGATTTTGACCAAAATGATGGATTTTGATGAAAGTAGCCTCGTGAATGCCAAATGCCCCCAAAGGGATTTTTAAAGCTAAAACATTTCGGCAATGGTCTTTTAACAATTTAAAAAAAAAAAATCATACAAAATTACCCCTGCTTTGGATAGAACAAGCTACATAGCACTCATCTCAAGGCACAGGACTTGTCATTGGGCCCACTGGGAGATGATTCTAATCCATTTGGTTTTTTCATGGCCCTCCATATATATAGAAAGATGATAACATTACCCTTATACAATTTATGTGTGGCCCATAAACCCAATAATCTATAATAGTGTCAATTCACTAACAATTGTTTTCTTATGATGTGGTCCATATGACATACGAATGTTAGTCATTCTTCCAACCATGGCCTTTCATGAAATTATGAGAATAATGAATGGAGTGGATTATACACATAGGCAATGGTGGGCCCCATAGAAGGTATTTAAATCTCTTAGATAAGTTAACCATTGCCTTTTTAGAGGGTCATTCTTCTTTCTTGGAAAAACTATGGTCGTGGGACCCACTGCCACTGTCTGTCGGGCGTTTCTCTTTGATGTCTATCCGATTTTTCTCTTTAGCATTCGATTATCTTGTCTTCTACGACGTTTGATTATCCAGCATTCTTCGACGTTCATCTGGAAACTCGTTTGCTTTAAAGCTTCGTCCACCACTTCCATTATCATGATCATACATTATATTTTCCAGCGTAGTGGTCCTCTTTGTTCCATTTTTCAATGTCCCTATCATCCTAAGGAAGTACGATTTTAGTCATTATTGAAGGTAAAACATTAAATGTCTGGTCAAGGTTATCATGCGTTAAGGTTTATGTCGTGATATGTTTAGTGTCCATGTTAGCATGTATTAAGGGTCTAAGTTATCATGCAATATAAACAATAATATGTGCAAAGGTCAAGGTTATCATCCATTTGGGTCGAGATGGTCAACCTGTTTAGTAAGGGTCAAGGTTATCATCCATTAAGGGTCGAGGTTGGCATCTTTTAAGGGTCAAGGTTGGCATGTGTTAAGGGGATAGGTTGTTAAATGTGAAGGGTTGAGGTCGGCATGTGGTATGGGTTAGGGGTGCACACAGTTTGGTTCGATCCGGTTCTGGTTTCGTCAAATGTGAAGGGTCGAGTTCGGCATGTGGTTTGGTTAGGGGTGCACATGGTTTGGTTCGGTCTAATTCTGGGGTGAAACCAGAACCGGACCGTTCCCAACGTTTCCAGGAAAAACAAAACCAGAGCGGGACTGTTTGCACTAGAACTAAATCGGAACTTGACCGTAAAAAATCGGTTCGGTTCCGTCTCAGTTCTATGGTTCTAGGCTTTTTATAATCCAATCTGATTACATGGTTTGTTTTTATAATTCAACCCACTTGCATGGGTTGTTTTTTATAATCTGATACAATTGCATGGTTCTTGAGAGAGAGAGAGAGAGAGAGAGAGAGAGAGAGAGAGAGAGAGAGAGAGAGAGAGAGAGAGAGAGAGAATAAAGAAAGATTAGTGTTTTTTTTTACTTTTTATGTTAAAAAAATTAAATATTAAATATTTATTGACCGAGGGGTCCAATTCAGTTCTACATGCCAAAATAGCAAATTTGCAACAAATTTTGCGACGGATTTGGTACATCGCAAAAATGGCTTGGTATAACGATGGATTTAATCCGTCGCTAACGGAAAATGTTCGTCGCCCAATCTGTTTTTCACAAAACCGTAGTGAGAAGTCATGGAATTTAGAGACGGACCGAACTCCGTCGCTAAAATCATATTTACGACGGATTTTGGTCCGTCACAAATCTGTGACGAATTTAATCCGTCGTAGATTTTGATATTGCGATGGATTTTGGTCCGTCGCTAATTACCACCCAAAATAATGCGTAGCGACGGATTTTTAGTGGCTTTTGCGACGGTCATGGTCCGTCGTAAAATGACTTTGCCTGCACATTTATATTTTTTTCATTTTTTTTAAAGAATATGGTTGAAAATTATGTTTTTATTTTTATTTTTATTTTTTTGTATTGTAAGAATTGTATTTTTAATAGATTTTCAATGGTTTAATTGTACATATTTAAATCTAAGATTATTTTTTAACAATTGATTGAATGCAAAGAATTTATATTTTGTTTTTATGTCAAATGAGAGGAAGTTATTATTAATTTTTATTATTTAAAACTAATATTTAAATGATTTGTAATATCACATGAAAAAGAATATTGAGAAGTTTAAAAAATTTAACCATGTTTGGGAAAAATTGAGATTTTGAAAAAGAAAATAAGAGTTTGTATTTTGAAAAATAAAATAAAATTGAAAAGTTCTATAAAAATTGACAAGTATGAAAAAATACTTTTTTTTTTTTTAATGGAGAAGTTCGAAAAAATTGAAAATTTCAAGATGAAACGATATTAAAAAATTTATACTCTAACAAAAATAAGACATTTTGAAAAGGATTCTTTTTTTTTTTAAAATTGTGATATTGAAAAATAATTGAAAATGTATGAAAATTGAAATTGAAAGAAAAAGCTATTTATAAAAACATTGAGATTTAATATATATATATATATATATATATATATATATATATATTATATATATATATATATATATATATATATATCATTTTGAAAAAGAAAATTGAAAAGTTGAAAACAAAATGGTGCTTTTGAAGAAAAAAAAAATCAGCATTTTTAAATTTTTTTGAGAAAAAAAAAAGATTTTGGGAATAATTTTGAGATTTTGGAAATAAAAATTAAGAATTTTTATTAAATTTTTTTTTTTTTGAAATGTTTGATAATAAAAATGATATTTTGTTAAAAGTTTTGAAAGAAAAATTAAGATTAAAAAAATGTGATGTATAAAAGGAAATTGAGATTATTTGTGAAAAAAAAGAAGAAGAGATTTTTTACTAAATTACTCTACACATCCACTAATTAAACCTTTAACAGCTTACGCGCACAAAGATTCACTTGTGAAAAAAATGATAGCCCAAGTTTAATGAAGTGTAACCGAGATGTGCTAAGGTTGCTCTGAATGGTCAAGTATATTCGAAACGTAGTGCTAATTAGGATAGAAAACAAAACTCGACTCAATATGACTTGAAACAAATCGGATTCATCCAAAATAGTCTTTAAATGGGCATGATCAGTTTGTCTAGGTCTAGATTGATTTTGGACAATTTGAACTGACCTTAAACTCAAATTTGACCATTGGATCGCAAGATATGGCCCATCATATTGTTGATCAATCTTTTCCATCCAATATCTTTCTCATCCGAAACCCGATCATAACGATTGACTAGTTAAATCGAAGTTTGAATATATAAAAAATTGACTTTTCATAAAAGTTAAGAAGTTTCAATAAATTGAGATTTGAAAAGGAAAAAGAGATTTAAAATTGATAATAATTGAGAAAGATTCAGATTTTGGAAAAAGAAAATGAGATTTGAAAAAAAAATGAGATTTAAAATTGATAATGATTGAGAAAGATTCAGATTTTGGAAAAAGAAAATGAGATTTAAAAAAGACAGATTTTTGGCAAAAAATTAACATTTTTTAAATGAAAATTGGGAAGTTTTAATAATAAAATTGTGATTATTGAAAAAAAGTTCAAAAATTTGAAGAAAATTTGACAATGTTTGAGAAAATATGAGATTTTGAAAAAAAAAAAAAAAATGAAGTGATTTTGAAAAAAAAAAAAATGATTTTTATTTTGAAGATAATCGAAATGTTTGTTAAAAAATTGAGATTTTACGAGAATTACTTATAATGAATTGTAATAGCAAGAATAACTTAAAATGACAAGATTGGTCTAATTCTATGATAGAGCCATTCTAAAGTTGATTTAAATGGAATGGTCAAATGTATTCATAACATGCTAATTAGGATATACTAGAAAATTCAACCTTTTACGACTTCGAACGAATCAGATTAGTCCAAAACACTTTTTAAATGGGAAATGAACTATTTGTCAAGATCTCGATCAGTCCAGATTGAAGGGTAAAAACTTCAGATGTTTAAATTAAATTTTACTCAAATCTGACCATTAGATCGGAAGATATATATGGCTCATCATATTATTGATCAATATTGTATGCCCAATATCTTTATGATATGTAGCCTGATCAGGGCAAGTAACTAATCGAATTAAAGGTATTGATTAATAAAATAGAGTGAATGGATCAGATATCTAAAATGGGCCAAATATTCAGGTCAAAATTGTGACCTAACTTACTGACCTCGTGAAAACCTAAGAATTGATGTTAGTAAGGTTTTTGGGCACATCATGATGTGTGTCAAACATCAACACCATGCATTTGATGTGTCCCCTTTAGGTTATCAGATATCTCAAAAATCATTCATATACGAAACTCAGGTGAGCCGTATCATCTAAAACTATGTGAAGACATCTTAAAATATATAAAAGCAGTTGGTGGGGCCCACATGAGTTTTGGATGCGGCTGAAACTTGGTCTGACCCCTTATCCAAGTGGGACACATATAATGAATGGGTTGGATAAAATAAACACATCACGATGCCCCACATAGCCCTGCCCACATGAATTACCATCCAAGCAATTCTAATGGAAGCGGATTGCTTACCAAGTAACTCAGTTACCTTAGCATACTAAGTAAACTCTGTGGGGTCCACCGTTATTTATTTATTGTATCCACTCCGTTCATCTATGTTAATAGATAATTTTAAGTCTAGAGAACAAAAAAGAAGCATATCCAAAGCTCAAGTGGACCACACCACAAGAAATAGTGTGATTGAATGGGCCACATAAGCTTGGGAACAAGCTGATATTTATGTTTTCTTTTCATTCATATCTTTTTATATTATAAACAGGTTGGATGGCAAATAAACATTACCGTGGGCCCAAGGACCATATCAACCGTGGAAATCATTCTTCCACACTGTTTCATGTAGCATGGCAAATAACATTACTGTCAATCCATTCATCCATTTTTTGAGATCATTTTAGAGAATTATTTTAAAACAAATAAAATGAATCATATCCAAACATTAAATGGGGCACACCACAAATATCAGCAGAGGTAATGATTTTCAGGGTGAAAAGATTGTAGGGCCCACCACAACATTTATTTTCCATCCAATCTGTTCACAAGGTCACAAAGACCTGATTGAAGAGGAAAAACAAATTTCATATTATGTGACCCCAAAAGGGTTTCAATGGTAGACGTTCAATCCCCGTTGCTTTTGATCGTGTGGTCCACTTGATACTTAGATCTGTCTTATTTTTCGTCTCAAGCCTTAAAACGAACTCGCCATATGGATGGACGGTTTGGATATAACACATACCTCATGATAGCACCCACGGAACTTGCTGACGTCAACCAGCCCCGCTCTCATACGGTTTCAGGTTGAGGACTGGTTTGGCCGCCGCCCTAACCAGTCTCTGTTTCAACCCCTCTCATACGCTCTCCTCTCTCCTCTCTCCTTTCCTATAGATCTCTCCTTGCTCGACTCTCTTCCCACTGTCTCTCTCTCTATCCCCACCCAAGATCCTGCTGCCGACCGCCCTACCCGCGCACGCCCTCTCGCTCTCTTTGAATCTGTGGTTGAAGGCTTAAATCTCCAGTAACATTGAGGTATCTCTCTCTCTCTCTCTCTCTCTCTCTCTCTCTCTCTCTCTCTCTCTCAATGCCGATTTAGGGTTTTTCGGATTTTAGGGTGGATTCCACGGGAATGTTTATTTGCCATACAACCTGTTGATATGCTAGGTGGGACCCACGGTGATGTTAGTTGCAATGGGTTCTCGATCAAGCGGTTTTCGGTCGGAAGCAGTACGGATTTAGAGCTCAAGGAGTTTCCTAGGTTGCATCCATGACGGCGCTCTTCAACTACAGAAATAGGATTCGGGATCTTTACTGCTTGAGGTAGGATTCAACATCCAATCCTTTCATTTTGTAGTTTCTATTTTTTTTAAACCATAAGTTAAAATCATTTAACGGAACTGATTCTAGGGCTATACCACCATCTAGAGTAGGTCCATCATTTAACAGATCTTTACTACATACTTTTAAGGCCCGAAGTCAGACCCGTTCGCCTAGATGTTCATGAAAAGCCGCTTGTTCAACAGCAGGCAGAGCAGAGGGAAGTCCTGAGTCCGGGAGTCGCTCATCCAATTCTGGCATACAACCATTCATCTAATTATGTACCGTATAGCATGCAAACTATTTGAGGTGCTTAGCTACAGCCATTTTATGTATACAATCCTGATTTGGGTGGCTGTATTTTGCTGAAATCTGCGTGTTTAAGTTACTTGATTTCCATGACAAATGACCTGTTACTCAAGGACCCAATCTGGCCTATGCACACATGACACGTGTCATCTGTAACCAACATCTTTCCAAGATTGTCATGGATCAAATGATAGAGAAACACATGGCCCAACCATTTTATCCAAAAAAGAAAAAACAACGTAGCTGGCTAATCATTCAAGGGAATTAAAGTGGGCCTAAACCTAACAACCTTTCCATGTGTGTGGTTGGGTCTTTGTTACATTTCCTTGTATTGGGCTTTCACTTGCACAATCTTACATCTTTTCGTGCCTTCTAATTTTGTTCTACACGTGGGATATCTGCATATGCATCAGGTGGGCCCCAAGATGGGCTAGCCCAAAACAGGAACCGTGCGGCCCAACTGATCTCAGGCCGGATGTTCTGCACGTGCCAGCTTGGAAAACCTTATCACATGTAGAGGTACGTGTGGATAAACTGTATTTTTCTCTGATGTGTGCTCTGTAGTTTGTAGACCTTTATCTCCTTACGTGAGCCATTGGGGCTGGGACCCATATTTGTAGTTTGCTTATCAATGCATTTGTTTGTCTATCCAAAAGAACTGAAAGCAATGATAGAGGCTAGCTAGACATACACTTTCACTGTCCACGTGATCATACATGTAAATCAATCATTTGGTTCTTTTCACCATACAAGGAACGGTGGATATTATCCTCCATTTGGATGAAAGTGGGATTATTTATTCCTCTTTGATTATATCTTTTGCTCCAATATTTAGAGAAGATAATGGGACTAAGGTAGGGCTGTCAATGGGCTGGACTTGGGCCAGGCAAATCAAAATCTTGAACAAGCTAAGCCTGAACAGTTCAAAATCCACATGGTTTCACAACGGTAGGTGTGGATTGAAAACTCTCAACCTGACAAAGGCATTCCATAATGGTAATGCCATAATGGTCACTGCCATTACTGTTATGGTATCGGCCGTTATAGCGTCTCTATCTCTCTGTTTTTCTTTTTTTGAAAAATCTGTTTTGGGACCATTACAGGGCTGTTATGGACCGGGTTGGGTCATTCCTTCTGTGATGGCCGTTATGTCCATTTCACACCTGTAATGCGTAATGGTAAAACCGTTACCGTTATGTACTCGTTTTGGCATAACATGAACCTGATCCCAACCGACCCAGGTAGGTTGCACTCTGGTTTAGGCCAAGGGAATTCTCACTGAACCCGATCTTATATTATCTACATTTGATGCTATTTTTATGTCAAGCATACATGCTATAAACTTTAAATCATGGCCTGCATGAAAATAGGGTTCATGAGAACTGTGCATGCTGTGTTTATGCTGTATAATGTTCATGCTTGGAACTGTCTATTCATGGAAGATAGGGTTCATGATTGGAATTGCCCTGGGGCCTGCATTCTGAGTAGTGAGTAGTCCGGTTTATCTTGAATAGACACTCTAAACATTAGGAGTTTTATTATCCATTTGTATGATTTTATTTGTTTATGATTAGTGATTAAAGATATTTTGCTAATGTTATTTTCACAGTTATTGGTGTTACTCTAATGATGCTATTTGATGGTTAGATTTATTTATTTATTTATTAAATAATTGTTTTAATACACTAGTTGCAGGTGTCAACCCAACCAACCTGAGTTTTGTAAGAGTTGATTATTCAATACCTTGTTTGGGTCTGGGTTGGGTTAGGCCTTGGGATGACTCTTGAGCTTGGGTTGGGCTTGATTTGGGTCCCAACCCAACCTGCCTAAGTTGCACCTCCACCTAATACAAAACTTAGCTAGGGCACATATCCTTAACAGGTAGTGGTAGTTACAAGTCAGATGATAGAGTGTGGCATGAGACTCCACACCTTTTTTGTGCCACAAGGTTTCACTTGAGTGTATGTGAGAAAGGCATGATGCACGCTTGCATTCTCTTAAGAAGGGGTTAAAGACCCCACGGGAGAAAGATTGCTTATAAAGGTGCAGCCAGCTCTTTTAAATGTCGAATTCAAAAGGTTCATGATTGCTAGGGGGCTGTCCGTGTAGTAAGTGTCATGCTCTGCTGTATTTTCTACTGCAAAAATTCACTTGAGAGGTGAGGGATTAAAAAGATTATTTTGTAGTAGCTGCTCATATTGTAAGTGTCATGCAGTGCATTTTCAGCTAGGAAAAATTACCGAGGAAGTTATTTTTTTTATTTTTTATTTTATTTTATTTTTTTTCAGGATGTTTATGGCAAAAAATGCGTTGCATGGCAGTTGTCGTGCAAACAACCTACAGGTAAACTCTTCCCTATTTGAATTTGATCCAATTAAAACTACCAATGTTCTGCAACAAAGACGGTTAGCTTTCTGCCAGGAGTAAACATGAGAAGAACAATATCTGTCTTATAGAATCGACAGTTAACATTGTTCAGGACTCCATTTGTCGTTTAGAGAACGTGTTCTGCCTATCACGTGCAGTCTCCAACATCACAAATGCAAAATCAACGACAATGAAGGAAATAAATTCTACCAGACTAGGTCTGCAAAAACAAAAATCACATTTCACAATTCTAGAATTATGAAAATCCAACTGCCTACAAAAGAAAGTAAAAAAACCAAATGAATGTTCTTTTAAACAATCATTCTTTCCTAAAAGAATGAAAAAACAAGACCGTGATTTCAATTGAATCAGGTCACAAGCTCACGATACACAATATCATCAGTTATGGACCTGCCCAATATTATTCTTTTTCAAATGCCAAGTCAGGCTTAGAAATTTTATAAAAAATGTAGGATGGGTTTCTGAATTTTTTATTGAATTGGTGTTTGGCTGCCTTGATAATTTTTCCTACAAAATTCTACTTGTCGTGCTTTACTGCAACAATTTATGCACCCAAATGTTATCTTGTGTACTTCTTGTCCTTATGAGTTTTCTCTGATAAGCATGGTTATTCACATTGATTGTGTTTCTTTCACTGCTCATATCTTCTCTTTCAATGAAAGCCCTCTTATGATTTGGTTGCCAATTTCTATGGAAACTGGATTTGGATGTACTATATGCTTATCAATATGCTATTGTTTTTCGTACAGGTTTATCTTACAATTAATTTTTTTATGCTTGATTGAATTGCGGGCATGGATAGCACTGAAGGTCCAAGTCTCTTTCCATTGCACCGTTGCAGAACTCTGCATCTGGTTTGTGTTGTTTTCGTGTCCTCTTTTTCTTTAATTTCTTCTCTTTTTTTTGGCTTGGATCTGTTTCATTTTTTGGCTCATATTCTAAACTGATTTGGAAAAAAATAAATGATCGTGATGGATAAAATAGATACATCATGATGGCCTTTTGTTTGTAATATGTAGGATTATTTCTCAAGAAGACGGAAGATGGTGATAAATCTCAAATATATAGGTCTGTAGCAAAAAAAATTAGTTTCTTCTGGGATATTTAACAAAAATTATGATAAGTGAGCTTATTTAATTATTTGATGTTTCACAGATCCGACATATATGATCCGGGCTATTCCAAGCAATGCATTAGATAACGTATGTTGCACACTCCTTGCTCAGAGTGCTCTTCATGGTGCTATGGCTGGACACACAGGCTTCACCGTGGGACTTGTTAATGACAGACATACTTATATACCTTTCCATGTAAGTTCCATTAACACAGTTGTTTCCATTTCAGGTTTTGATTAGTGAACAACATGGATTGAAATATCCATAGTGAACAACATGGATTAACACAGTTGTTTCCATTTCGTATAGGTCCCAGTGAAAAACTAGGCTGTATCAGGCTATATTGGCTGTACGAGCATATTCGCGTTGTTATAGGCCGATACAGCCATAAAGGCCCAAATTCGAATTTTCTTTTCCAAATTCTTTCATTTTTCTTCTTTTTTCATTTCAACCATAGAGGAAGCTTAGAAAGTTATTGTATATTTAGGCTTATTTTGAGGGTCAAAACAAAAGATTTGAGTGGGATTCAAAGAATCCAAGCAAAATGAACCATTTTGGAAAAAGGAGAGCTTGAAGTGTTAACTGGAACTTATCATCTATCTAGACCCTCTAATGATGGGCCATTGCCCAAAATGAGGACATCTAGTGCAATTGCTACCCGACAGGGTTTTGTAGCTCATCCAAGATGCACATGGCATAAATGTGTCAAATCCTTCTAGACCAAATGGGTGAACATGAATGTTTATTGTATCGATGTTGGGTGAACATGAATGTTTATTTCTCTTGCTGAATTTGGTCATGTTCAATTTATTGTATCGGTGTTGGGAGAACGTGAATGTTTCAGGGGAGTGAAACTGCTGTGGTGAATTGTGGTTTCTACAGTGAAAATTGAGGTTTTAAGATATCTGATGAAGACAAAGCTTGCAATCGTGCAAAGCTGTCATGTCTACTCGTGCATTTGGTGGCGGAGATGATCTGTATCAACCTATTGGAATGATAGAGGCATCGCTTAGAAAGGTGACGTTATACCTTGAATATCTTCTGTTACTAGTTTTTTGTCATGCTTTGTTACCTCATGTATTTAAGATTGTTTTTGGGATACAGGTTTGCCATGTGGCATTTTGGGATGAAATAACTCATGAAGCAGCGGGGAAGAGAATTTGTGAAGATAATGTGATTGGTTTAAATGGTTTAGGAATGGTTGAAACCGTTCCTAAAGAGGGATTTTGGTGTTGTGTGTATGATAATGATGGATGGTTTAAAAGATTACCCGTCCACAATCAAAGTACCTGACGAATTGGCTATTTACTTTTCAGCAAGATCAAGTGATCAACTGATGTATGGCTTGGATGTCCCACATGTTTGCCAGGCTGGCAAATGTGATAGCGGTAGTAGGTATATGTGAGCTTAGCAGATCTTTTTTGTGACAATGATACAACATAATGAAACGCTTTTGCTTTAGATTTCAATCTTGCATCATACTGCATGTTCAGGTCCTGATTCTTCAGGACTTTAAAGTTGCATGACTTTGCTCTTAAGTTGCACAAGTACAAAGGTACACCTCAGAATAGAATGTATGTTCAATAAGGTGTTTTCTCTTTCTTTAGACGTCCTATAGCATATTCTGTTTGTAATTATCATTTTCCTTGCTACAGTGGATGGCGGAACAAGATTCATGTAGCCAACCCCAATTGGAAGATCATCTCCATCCAATTAGGATGCTGTTAAATGAGGATCACTAGTTGCGGTACCTCATCATATCATGGCTACACTTCTGATAGGAGAGATTTAAAGGAAATGTACCATGTTCTAACAACCATTTGTGTGTTGACCATAATGGAGGTGAGACATAGTGACTAGCAAACTCTCTTTGCAATTCCGTGTTTCACGTCCAACTTGAAACTATGGGAATTGCTGCTTGGGTTAGCCCCACTTGGGCCATTTCCTCTTTACTGAATTGAGTTAGCAATTTTGTGAATAGGCTTCTTATTAAACAGTCATGTGAATTATTTTTTGAATGACCATCAGGTGTGAGATTCAAAATAATAATAAATCTAACAATATATATATTTTTTATTCACAAATATTTTAGCAACAGACCAAATCCGTTGCTAATTTCTGAACAGCGACGGATTTGAAGTTCGTCGCTCTCCTCATATTAGCGACGGACCTTACCATCGCCAATATTTTTAATGAATAATCTGGTGGGTTTTTTTTTTTCGAATTTTAGCAACAGACTTTTTATTTTTGTGACGGACGGGCCTTATCCGTCGTAAACGAAATTGCGACCCAATAAATAGCCGTGGACCAAATCCGTCGTTTATTTAGTTTTACGACGGATTTGGTCCATCGCAAATTCGCAATTTTAGCATAGTGAACCCGAAGCCAAGAACCAAACCGAACTAACCAGTTCTTTGATTTTCGGAACTGGAACTGGTGCACTTTAGAACTAGACTAAACCATGCGGTCTGGTTGGTTCTGGTCCAATTTACCGGTTCCATGTGCACCCCTAGTAAGGGTTGAGGTTGTCACTGAAACGTACCCCAAGTCCAGCCCGTTGACAGCCCTACAACTCACGTCTTAGATTTGGATCATCAACGCGATGATAGTATCCTGAACACTCACAAAATAGAATAGGGTATATGTAAGACCCGTATCCTAGTTCGTACCGTTCCGTAGGCCTCCACGATCCTCCCGGTCGAATTCTGGCGACCCGCAATCTGTTATCGGCATTTACACACGACCCTAAGTCGTGTGCCGTATTCCAGAATTAGCTCGACCCGAGACTTGTGCCCTTGCGACCGCGCCGTCGCTGTAGTTCCAACGCTGCGTCTCGTACGTTGAGGCGATACTCGGGCTAGGAGATGTGGGCCCGCGTTCAATTCGAGAAAACACCGCGCATTGCAATCCCAAGAGAATGTCTCATCAATCACATCAATCAAGTACACATCACTCCCATCACTCACACCCATCCCCAAGTATAACCACCCATACCCGAAGTCAACTCTCTTACACAAGTACCATCACTCACATCTCCCATCTTTCTCATCTCTCTTATCTCTCTCATCTCTCCTATTCTCCCAAACAACTCTAACATCCTAACCTCCATGAGAGAAGCTTTGTGCGACCCACTCCCTACCACTCAATCCAACCCTTCAAAGCCGATCTCAACCGTTAAAATCCACCCCTTGGAGCTCTAGATCACATTGGTGGAAGGAGTCCGAGAAGATTAAAAGTGGGTGAGTTTTGTATGATTTTGATGATTAGAGGGCCCACTTGTTGTGGGACCCACTTGATGTATGCATTGTATAAGAGAGGGGCCCATAGTGGCAGGGTCCCTTCATCATCCGATCTCTCTCTCTCTCCCTCTCTATCTCCCTTTTTCCTATATTCGTGGCCCACCTGATGATGTGCGAGAAATCCAGGCTGTCTAGTAGCAAGGTTGCCCTTGCTGTCCATTGTTGCTGGACATCCAGCGGCCACTCAGGCCTATTTGGATGGGAAAAACCAAATTTCAGCCGGGTCCCAGGGCTGTGTGGTCCACCCTGGTGGACCCTACCGTGGTGTATGCATGTTATATCCTCGCCGTCCATCAGTTGCTCGCCTAGAGCATGGCCAGATGGGCCATGATCTACTGGACCGTCCGCTGTCCAAGCAACAGGTGTTGTAGAAGGAAAATACAAATATCAGATTTATTAAAAGTTGGTGGAACCCACCTTAATGTAATTGTTTCATTGCACCGTCCAAGGTGTTGGACGGTGCTGCGGACCCCACCATGACGCATGTGTTTTATCCTCTACGTCCGTCCGTTTGCCAGCATGGACCCACCTCAATTTTTGTATTTCGTCCCAGCCGTTCATTCATCTGGACGGTGGGCCCGCAGCAGTGGATTGGCTAGAGCACCGCACCCAACAGCATTAACTGCTGCGGAACGTCAACAAGCTTCGTGGGTCTGATCACATCCTAGCCATTCATCTATGCGGACCCCACGCAGCTGATTAGCTTCTGTTGTACGTCAGCAAGGGTTATGGAGCCCACGTGATATATGTATTTCATCCTATGCCTTCTGTCCCGATTAGTGGGACTCACACATGATATATGTGTTTCATCTTGTTGCATCAGCAGCAGTGGGACCCACGTGTGTGTGGCCCCCATGTGATGCATGCGTTTTATCAACGCTGCCCATCTGTTTTAACCCACGCTGTCCATCTGTTTTGCAATCCCCACCGTCCAGATGGTTGGACGGTGGGCCAAACGGTGATGTATGTTGCAATCCTCACCGTCCAGTACTCTAGACGGTGGGACCTCCTGCCACATGTGTGGGGGACCATCATGATATATGTGAATATCCACACCGTCCAATATTGTTGGACGGTGGATGTGCTTTGGCTGGTATACCTCACACCAGTTATATAGCTACTGTATGTCGTCATCAGCCTATGTGGGCCCTGTACATGATGTTTGTGTCAGATCCAAACCGTCCATCCATTGGTGGACCACCCTGATGTATCCATTCATTTCATACCGTCTAAACGGTGCTAGACAGCATTTGGACGGTGCTGTCCAATGTTTGGACGGTGCTGATTTACATGGACAATGGTTGGACGGTGCTGATTTGCACGTTCAATGTTTGGACAGTGGTGATCATCATTAGTGGACCATGTGCCCCCATAGAATGATAGTGTACAGCGATACACATGTTACACCTACAATTATTGAAATGATTTTTGGTGTGGTCCAAGCCCACTTAAGGCCCATTGATGTGGCCCACTTGTTGTATTTAAGGCCCATATGATGGAGCCCGCCTGCTTGAATCTGAGTCCCATGGGCAAGGCCCATTGTGTGTATTCGAGGCCTATAGGCAAGGCCCATATGATGTATTCGAGGCCGATTCCGATTCCGATTGTCGAGGCCGATTATTGAGGCCGATTCCGATTTCGATTGTCGAGGTCGATTGTTGAGGCCGATTCTGATTGTCGATACCGATTCCGATTCCGATTGTCAAGGCCGATTATCGAGGCCGATTCCGATTGTTGAGGTCGATTGTTGATGCTGATTCGGATTCCGATTGTTGAAGCCGATTCCGATTGTCGATACCGATTCCGATTGTTGAGGCCGATTTCGACTCCGATTATCGAGGCCGATTCCAATTGTTGAGGTTGATTCCGATTCCGATTGTTGAGGATGATTTTGATTGTCGATACCGATTCCGATTGTCGAGGCCGATTATCAAGGTCGATTCCGATTGTCGAGGCCGATTCTGATTCCGATTGTCGAGGCCGATTCCGATTCCGATTGTTGAGGCCGATTGTATAGGCCGATTGTCGAGGTCAATTATCGAAGCTGATTTCGCTTGTCGAGGCCAGATATCGAGGCTGATTGTCGAGGCCCAATGTTATGTATATGCGACCTGTATTTGAGGCCCATTGTGATGTGCATTCGGCCCATATTTGAGGCCCAATGTGATGTATATGCAGCCCGTATTTGAGGTCCGTTGTGATGTGTATTCAGCCCGTGTTTAACGCCTGATGTGATGTATATGAGGCTTATGTGATGAGGCTCATTGTGATGCATTTGAGGGCCAGGCGATGGAGCTCATTGTGATGTATGTTAGGCCCATGTGAAAGGCCAATCGTGATGTGTATTAAGCTCTTAAGTGAGGCTCATGGTGTTGTATATTTGACCCTTGTGTGAGACCATGGGTCCACTATATGTTAGGTTCTATGTGGGTCATTCCTTTGGGGGCAATGTTATTAAATGTCCACATTGTCGAGGTTGAATGTTGATGCCGGTTATTGATACCGATTATGAGTATGTGACACATAGCATCATGATACATACCCATACGCATCATCTATATGTTTGTTATGAGATATGGTTGACCATTACATATGTCATTGGGCAAGTTGTTATGAGACTCCCTGATAGGCGGAAGTTATCTCACATGAGTGCACGGTATGCGTAGGATTGATGCATGACTGGATTGTATGACTCATCATGCATCTTGCATTGTGTGTTGTGATTACTGTATGTCCTAGCGACATCAGGGTCGTAGCCTCCACAGGCATATTGTGGATTGCCAAATGGGACACCGAAAATCCGTTATTAGCATCGAACTGCCATAGATGGCCCTATGTGAAAATCTCTAAATCTCCGAGGTCAGAAAACGCCCCAACGTCGAGACCGAGTGGATATATGAGCACATGAGGGTCGTATACCAGTAGGCCACGTCTCCCACTATGTCGTGGTCGATTGGGAGGGGGCGTGGCCTTACCTGCCTGAGGGTAGGGGGCATAGCTAGGCTGGGTTTAACCAGCTCGTGATTCGGTCCGCTATCGACGTGTCAGGTAGATATTGGCTGACTACTGACCAGGCGGATAGTGAGGTCTCTTCCACTTGCATGGTTGCACGTCCAGTCAGCGGTGATTGCATGTAGAATGTACTAGACTCCGGTGATGATCTCAGAGATATATAGTACTGATTTGTGGAGTAGGAGTTGTATACTCATTTATTCATTCATTCACTACTCACTCGGGCTGGTGGTGCGCAACTATTTGTTACGTGTACTTTTGCAATGGCTAGGATTTTGGTTGGGGCACACGACTAACCTGAGATCAGGAGTTTACCACAGTGAGTCCGACTATCCAAATTATGTATGAGACTGGTTTGGATAGAAGTCCCTTGTGATGGACCCAATAGCCTGTGATTCTATGTACTATTATCCCGACTTCACACCCCCGCTTGGTCATTCGCACCGCATATTGCATTGCACCTTCGATATCTGATACCTGACTCTTTATAATTACTCATCTGCATAGCTGATTTGTATTGCGTACTTTGATATTGTATGACTAATGGACTTGTCAGTATTTCTGCTTACTCTGATATCGTATGATTCATGATCGCGCAAGTATTTCTGACATTGTATGATTATGACGTTGTATTTGTGTGCTTGACACTTATCTTGTGCACATACTTTCACCACTCTCTAAGCTTTCTATAAGCTTATGCACGATAGATTGGTGCATGTAGGGGTGCACATTGAACCGGTAGAATCGTGGAACCGGACCGGAACCGACCAAACGGTCCGGTTTTGTCTGGTTCTAGAGTGCACCAGTTCCGGTTCCGGTTCCAAAAATCAAAGAACCGGTTACATCGGTTCGATTTGGGGGTATGTAGAACCGAACCAAACTGTGAACCGATCCGTAGAACCAAACCGTGGATCCGATCCGTAGAACCGAACTGTGGAATCGAACCTGGAACCAAACTTGGAACCAAACCAAGAACCCTTTGATTGTTTCCATATTTGACTCATGATTTATAGTTTATAATGCACCGTTTAATTATTTTCATAAATGTATTTTTGCACACCTTATACAATATTTAAACCATTCGTCAAATGGACCACAACATGGATGGGCATGGGCTAAATAATAAAATTAAACATGCAATTGGGCTGGATTATAAAAAGCCCAGAACCGATCCGGAACCGAACCGGTTTTAACGGTTCAGTTCTAGGGTGCCAACGGTCCGGTTCCGATTCCGGTTCCGAATATCCTAGAACGGTTAGGAACGGTTCGGTTTCGGTTTCACCCGAGAACCGGACCAAACTGACCCGTGTGCACCCCTAGCTGCAGGTAGCGTTGGTCGTAGCGACGTTAAGCTTGGAGAGTGCAGCTGTCGTGTGGAGCTTTGATTTTTTTTTTTGACATATGTATTTCCCTTTCAGCATTATATTCAAAGTTTATATTAATGGATATATGAAGATGATGTTGCTTTTGTGATTTGGGTAAACTTTTGGTTATGCTTCTTACAAGATAAATCTACGTTGGAAAATCCTCCTTGTAGGATCCCAGAATCAGAACCTGGCATATGAGCACTGGGAGCTGAGAATGGGGTACTACGGAGGCTGTCGGCACCGGATTCGGCGATCGAGATTCTTATGAGTTCGATTTCTGAGTTTGGGGCGTGACAGTAGATATCTACATATGTGCGCGGATCGAATATAGAATTTTGGCTTTTTTCCAGTGTTGATTTTCTCGTTTCAAGTGTGAGTGACTTGCCTGATGAGTACTGGACCTATACGAAATTTGGATAGCCATGCTCTTCGTTCACCCTAGATCTGATACTTCATCAGTTTATACATTGGCACGTTTACCATTGATCTCCTACTTTCGTGTCACACAAGCAAGTATATAAGTGTGGACCTGTATGTGAGCTGTGACTTGCCTGATGAGTGGACCTATACGTGAACACTCATTGCTGCAACAACAAGATAACCTTTGTTGATAGAAAACTCGAACCAGCACTGCCTGTCATTGATTGATATATACTGCTATTTTTTGGCAACATTCCTGAGTAGTTTGATAAGGGTGGTATGTCTTTTGTCAGGTCTGTAGATTCATCCACCTCCTCACACGGTGAGTCCAACCTGTATGTGCTCAAAAGCAACAGCAACGGGACCGATTTATCTAGTCAAATATTTAGCTCAGATAAGCGGAATTCCAAGTCCGGACATGAATATGACCGCCATAATCTTCAGAGTTCTTTCTTAGAAGAGTTTCCTACTAAACAGGCTGTATTTCTTCACCCATCTAACTCCATGACTCCAAGGTCTAGTTTTCGACCTTAAGGTCTCACTTCCTATCCGATGATGGCTACTTCTGGATGATGTCACTCATCATGCCTGTTCTGTATCGGAATACATGAATATAGGAAGCCCGGAGCATGGGATGGACTGTGATGAAGACGGCATCAGATTAAGCTTCAAGAACTAGAGAGAGTGCTGCTGAATGATAATGATGATGAAGATGTGGTGAATGGGCTGATCCCATCAACAATAATCTTCTCCCCAACTCACCAAGGGAAACATCCTCCTCAGACTCGAACCTCAGCTGCGTCAGTAGCGACAAAGAAACACCTGTGCTACATGCCTCTAGTGCACGATTGTTAAATAATCTAACTCCCAGGCAGTTACTCTTTGAGTGTGCTGCAGTAGTATCAGAAGGAAAGATCGTTACAAGAAAAGGCACTTTTATCGGCGGTCAAAACTGCAGGTAAAAGCCCCCAAAAACACCGGCATTACCTTACCGGCGCTAGACAAGCTCCAGAAAAGGGGTATGTCGGCAAATCTTTTGCCGGTGCTAAGTCGCTTTTATCGGTGATTGTTTGAGCGCCGCTAATTATGGAGTCTTTGTTGGCGCGCTCTCTGACTTCACCGACGCTTTTGTTGGCCGTTGATATTTTTGACAGAAGCGCCGGTAAAAGTGAAAAAAGCGCCAGCAAAAGTTTGTCCAAGCGCCAGTAAAAGGACAGTTTCTGGACACTTTTAATCACGGAAAAACACCGGTGAAAGTCTTTGTACGTATTTGAAAGGCCCCGGTGTAGGCCAGTAATTTTTATTATTATATATAATTCAATTGAAACCTGTATTTTTTTAATATTTGAAACATAAAAAATGTTGCAATACAAATTAAACTGAATATTAAACAAAATTTATATTACTTCACAATAAAAAAATATAATATTTAAAACAATAAATTGAAAATGGTCTTGAATATATATATATATATATTGTAACGTCCTGGAAAAATCCGTACAAAGATCGAGTACAACCTCAGGCAGAACAACCCAAGTACTGCGTCCGGTTATATAACTTAGACGGAATTTAGTTAAGTAATTGGTGGATTAAGCTTGGGCCACCATTTTCACAAATGAGAAGGCCAAAAATCATGGGTACCATTGGACTAATACTATTTGAAAATGTAGGAGAAATTCCAAGGGCCCGTCGCTCTCGGGAGTACGTTGAAACTCTGTAACGGACCTAGACCGCACGTCTGAGGTCCGATGACCCTGAAATTATTAGACGATGTCCGTCTTGCTGGGCTTGATAACCATCGCGGAAACCAAGCCCAAATAGTGTCCAGAAATGCCCAACTTGAGCTGTGGGTTAAGTGCATAGGAAATGCAAATACCTTAAGAAAACGAACTAAAGCTTAGGTGAATTGGGTCGTTCGCTCTCACATAAAGTTGAAGAATTCAGACCGTTAGTTTGTGACCAAACTTCACCCATGGGGAAAGGAAATTCCCTGCACCTGCCCATATAACCGTGGCCCTGATTGGACACGTATGACCGTTGATCTGACACAGGCTCTCCACGGTCGATCGGCTTATTCGATCACACTGAAATCGTGTCCTAGTATGGATCTATTGTCAATGAGTGTACCCTATGACGTAGATGAGCCGTGGGCCTCCCTAGGAGCCTTGTTTGTTAGAAACGGCCACCCACGGGGTAGAAATTACATAGTATAAAGTAGCCCTGAGGCCATTTGCACCACATCTGGGGCTATAAATAGCTCTCATTTCATCCTCTCTCTCTCTCTCTCTCTCTCTCTCTCTCTCCCATATACGAATTTCATAAACCCTAGAGGGAGAGAGAGAGGAGAAAAGAGAAAAGAGAGAAGGGGAACTTTGGGAGATCGCTGTAGAAAGTCTTCTCCCATAAATCCACATGCAGAAACCGTCCCTTTGCACTACCAAACCTCTTTCGGCTACGATTTCGGGTAAGAAATACCAACCCTAATATCGATGTAAAGCTCCCGGATATTTTTTCGTCAACATAGCTAACCAGTTTTATCATTTAGGTTCCCGACGTTCCATTTTTGGAAACGTAATTTGGATCAAGTTCGAGTTGAGCGTACTAACGAAAGGTGCGGACTATAAACGCTTAGGTTACGGTTTATCAGTGCTTTCATGTCAACTAATGATTTATGCTTGTCTTGATTTGATTGCTACCGTATTGTCTTAAATATGTTGATTTCTGTATGAGATACACCTATGAACTGTGATAAATATACGATGCAACCTATGTGTTTGTTAAAATGTTTAAATGAGCAATAAAAAATGATTAGTGCTTACCATGATTACTAATCTAGGATTCATCATTGTCATATGCATATAGATCTCTCTGTATCAAGAATTGATAAAACATATGTTGTAACTAACGTAGTATATGTGTTTGATAAATTGTCTAAATGAGAAAATTGTTGATGATTTGTATTTATTATGAGTATTAAGATATGATTTTTATTGTCTTATACATATGTATGATTTCCTCTCTGTAATCAATCGATAAAATGCAAGTTGTAGTTAACATGGTCTATGTGTATGATGAAATGCCCAAATGAGAAATCCACATGGATTGTTTGTTGAATGCTGGGATAAATATTACAATTAGTTGTTAACAGCATTTGGGTAGGATTGAGGCTACAAACATAGTCTAGGCAATTGGTAAAAGTCCATGTTTGGGTGGCCGAATTAGTCTTGCCACCTTGGGTAAGCCTGAAAGATACGGGTCGTATGACGACTGCCGATAGTGGCTAGGCTACGAGAGGCGCTTATGTGCTCCATGTCGATTAGGTCAGCGTGCACCCGTACCAATTAAGTTTACCTAACAAACCGATTGACCTATTGTGTGTTTACCATGTATGGACGCGACTGTTTGAATCTAAGGTACCCCTCACCAATGCAGAGACCCATCTTTAACCATGGTACCATGATCCTCAAGACTCATGAGCTGGGCATGGTGGTATGGGACACTGTGTTTGTGCTGTAGACTTACGCTGGGGTGATGAGCCTCCCCATAGTGACCGCGAGCACCACTCCTTGCAACTTGCCTATCGTATGTGTTTGCTTAGGAGTGACGAACCTAAATGGATCTAGAGCACAGGAAGAGGACCGCTGCGGTTGTCTGATGCCTAATATTTGATTTGGATCGATATTAAAAAGTGAGGTACTCTAGCTTTCCAAACTTACTGTATGAATGAGCATAATTAATCACTTGACTAACACGACCATACATCACATTGCATTAGTTAAGATGTGCCAAAAAGGCGTTGGAGTTGCACATTGAGGAAGTGTTATCATGCGAAATAGGCGGTCGGAATCGCGTGTTGAGGGAGCATTGATGGGTGAGGGCATCCATCATTACTTACACTTCATTTCTGCATTAAAAAAATAGTTAGAAAGTGGTTGTTATGATTGCCTTATCATTACTGCTTTGATTGACTTGATAACATGTGTAACTTTTGCCTTATAGAACTACTGAGTTGATCACTCACTCCCACTCTGGAACGGTATTTTAAAACACCAACCAGACACTGATGTAGATGCAGGTACTGACGACGTCTATGTATTGGAGCAGGACTTCTTGGATGAGGAGGAGGAATTCTCCTACTTCCAACTCTTGAGCGGGCCAATGTAGGCCACGTACCGTTACGCAAAGATCACTGGGCATCTGGGCTTAGTTGGACACATTTACATTTTCACATTTTGTTCATTTTGAAATGATACATGTATATATTAAACCCGGTTACGTACTTATACTTTGGAAGAAACCTTGTGAAACATCTGCATACTTATACAAACATGTTTTAGAATTCCACACTTGTTTAACTTAATTAAATCTGTAGTATGATACGTCGTTTAGTAAAATTTCATGCATGCTCAATCAATCAATATGGAAGAAATTAGAAAACTATTTTTCACAGGACATCAGTGATATTCGGAATCTTGGGAGTCGAGCCTTGCTTGACCTTCGAAATTTAGGGCGTTACACACACACACACACACACACACACACACACACACATATATATAAGCAAAAAGCAAATCCTCTATGCAGTCTACTCCTAGCACGAGTGGCGTCAAAAGGCTGAAGTGCTTATAGGCCTAAATTTAGGCACGATTGATTAAAATCCTGCACACAAGGAAAAAAAAAAGGTCAAAAAATAGCATTCGACAAATTTTATTTTTTTACACACACACCCGACACTACACCAACGCACGCCGTAGTGGGATTTCACCACCTATGGGTATTGAACCCAAGACCTCGCGTTGAAATTCCTCAAAGTCTACCACTGAGTTAAGGACTTGAAAACAATCAATCCTTTGATCCTCCATCTTTAAAAAGTCAAAAACTATCAAGGTAACAAATGATGTAACTTGAATTCCATTACATCTATTGGCCATATCAGCTTTGTACATGAAGACTTTAGTATACATATAATTACGATCTATAAATCATGTTGAAAGCATAAAGAAGAGCACTTCAGTAAGATGCTCTGTTGTAAGCAATTTTGTAGGAAGAACTCCAATTGAATAACACTCGGAACAAATTGAGATTCTTACAAATATCAAACTCAAAAAGTAATTCACAGATCAGCAGCTATCTTTAAGAATGTAGGATAACTTTCTATTGCCTTTTGTTTTTTATAATTGAAGGACTACCATTCAAATGGTAGTGTAGATACAATATGCAAAGACTTTGATCCCAAAGAATCTGAACTGCCCTAAATGACACATCTGAACTTCTCTAATGCTTCAATCGAGTCATCCAACCAGCCAAAAATTCATTAAAGAATGACTTCACCAGAAGCAGTTCTGTTACCAGCTACTGATCATTTACAAACCCTTGGCTGCCATGGTCATGTTTCAGTCATATATGCTGGCAAAATAAAAGACAGTCCCCACCCAATCCTGTCCCAAAATAATAATGAACTAACAGCAACAAAATAGAAGTTCTGCACAAACATAAGCATCACACAACAAAAGGTCGCAAACTTTGGAGCTAGCAAGGACTTCCACAATTAGTTGCTGACAACCATGTATTACTGAAATGCTCCCAAGTTACCAACTCAATCTATTGACATACAGATGCACACCAAGTAAACATGTTCTTCTTTATGGTTTTCCTACTAAATACCAATGTAGAAGAAACATGGAATTTTACAGTATAATCATCAGAGGAAGAGCTATCCGAGTGAAACTTACAATGAGTCCAGCATATACAAAAAGTTCTCTGAATAAGAAAGGTTGCTCGAAGGAAGAACTGGCGGCCTTCCAGCCATGCTCAAATATGCTGCTGCCGTAGTAAAATTGCCCTTTAGATTGTTTAATCGATTGCTAGGGGGCTGTCTATGTAGTAAGTGTCATGCTCTGCTGCATTTTCAACTGCAAAAATTCACTAGAGGTGAGGGATTAAAAAGATTATTTTGTAGAAGCTGCTCATATTGTAAGTGTCATGCAGTGCATTTTCAGCTAGGAAAAATTACTTAAGAAGTTAAAATTTTATTTTTTCAGGATGTTTATGGCAAAAAATGCGTTGCATGGCAGTTGTCATGCAAGCAACCTGCAGGTGAACTCTTCCCTATTTGAATTTGATCCAATTAAAACTACCAATGTTCTACAACAAAGACGGTCAGCTTTCTGCCAGGAGTAGACATGAGAAGAACAATATCTATGTCGCATAGAATCGACAGTTAACATTGTTCAAGACTTCATTTGTCGTTTAGAGAACGTGTTCTGCCTATCACATGCAGTCTCCAACATCACTATCTTAATCATGTTCTTTCCCATCTCAACACTTTCTAGAAATAGAATTACCCTCTATTACTCAGCTTCAAATGAGCACAAATTACCTAATTTCCACTTGATTAAAGCAGGATAATTGAAGAGATGCTCTTTAAATTAAGGGTTCTAGTTTATTGAAAATGTAAAAGAATGAGAACAAAGGAAATGCTCCGTACAAAATCAAGTTGTGAGAAACAAAATCCAATTCTAGATTTGAGAAGAGAATTTGTGAATGGTTTCTGTTGTTTTTGATATTTCATGTCGAACATCAATTGATAGGGATACCAAATGAAGAATAAATTGGCTTTACCGAGAACATAATAAGATTGAAATGGGCTTTATCAGAAATGCAAAAACAACGACAACAAAGGCAAAACAAAAATCACATTTCACAATTCTAGAATTATGAAAATCCAAATGCCTACCAAAGAGTGTAAAAAAAAAAAAAAAAACCAAATGAATGTTCTTTTAAACAATCATTCTTTCCTAAAAGAATGAAAAAACCAAGACCATGATTTCATTTGAATCAAGTCGCAAGCTCATGATACACAAGAAGTATGAAAAAAATAAGACAATGAATTCAATTGAATCAGGTCACAATGTTACAGTAAACTACCCATTCAAACAAATTTTTTCTACCCATCCATTCATCTTGTATGTTGGCAGCCTGATTTGTAGAGCAGAAGTTCTAACAGTGGGACATGCGCCTACATGTGGATGGCAGGGCTGCCATGTGAATTTAGCAAACCTCAACTTTTTCCTTTCCAATAGAGTCAGCAACACAATTAAAAGAAATGCTAGGAATCTACACATGACAAAGCTCCCTAGGAGTGATAAACTAGAATGGATATAAGAGAAATTTAAGGAAGAGTACTAAAGAGACAAATTATAATGAAACGAGCACCATTATTGCTCACCCCACATGCGACGATGATTTAGACATATAATAGAATCCCTAATGGCATCTCTAACTGACTAACTAAACCAGTCACCCATCCAAGACTGGATAGATTATAATGCTTTCACGTTCCAATTTAAATGCCCACACCGAAATTCTGATAACATCTTCTTATGTCTCTCTAGATACGTTGATCTTGCATTTGATTCCCATGTCAAGTATCCACATAATGTGAGGATATTTGACATTAGAAATAAATATAAAAAACGTAACGAAAGAGAAAAGGATAGATACAATGCATAACTAGCATGTGCGTTTAAATCAGGGAATCGAAAGTATTTTAATATATCCAACATTCAACTATCCAAACTTGGGATAATTTGAGGATTTTTATGCTTCCAAAAGCACACTATATCTATGCTTGGCCACATAAAAATTCTCAAATGGACAACTGATTGTCCTATACTAAAACAATTACATAATCAATCACAATTGGCATTCATCATTTAGCTAACTAATAACAAAATGCATTTTAAACTAAATAAACAAATTTTGTTTTGATAAATTAACCTAGTAATATCTACTACATACTAGTAACATATAAGCAATATTGGAGCACCATACCATAGGCTGTAAGAATATCATGTCCCCTTAAAAAATAAATCCTATAAGGATAATATATATGTCATTCTCAATCACAAGTATCATTCATCATCCAATTAACTATTAACAGCATTTACAAAAATAGAAGATATCTAACCAACTCTATATAATAACTTGCAACTTAACCTGCTGGGAACCGTCATACACCGTAATGTCTTATGGTAAAGCAGGTTCTGAGGAGTTACAAGTTGGGCCTCTAGGAAAGCATATAAATGAAGTGACAAAAATATAAATTAAGCAAGATCAATTATTTATGAAAGAGATTGATGATTAATACCTGAAAATTTTCTTAATTTTCTTAATGGAACAAACTTTGCACCAATCACTAACATAATTGGAGGGCCGAATATAAAGCCCTAGCCTCTACTCTTATAAGCATACCAAATTTAATATCAAATTCAAATTAAGTACCTTCATAGGTATAAACATAAAATAAGACTACCAAACAAAAACAAACAACACTACGTCTCTCTTTTAGACCTAATGGGCAGATTTGGTAGTTCCATGCTAGGACCCTTAGGTCGATGTGAAAGCGGGCTCCGAAGGAGCTACTGCTTAGAGAGCACGACTAGAGATGTTACCTCTTCTACCAAACGGGTTATTTTTCTAAAGAAATTTACTGAATATTATTTAAACTTATGTTAATTAGTTCTATTTTATAAATGCATAGTGAAGACAAAACATGGACCATACACTTCAACCAAATCATTAATTGGCCATAAAAGCTATGTAGACAGTCAATGTGTCCATGCATGCATAAAAAACCAAACACTTCAACCAAAAATATCAATGCATAAAATATTTATAATTCAGAGAAACAAAAATTAAGAATGGCATTGTACCCGGGAAAGTCCATAACCATCTTCATAAGCATTTTTTTCTTGGATGTGATCTAACATGTGATCCTGAAACACTAATTAGCCTTAAGGTGACCATTTGATACTTCTAAATGTACACGTGGCATACATTAGCTCAGTTAATTGACTAAACCCATACATCATAGTGCATTTTATGACTGAATGGTTTTAATGTTTGGCACATGAGCTATGCCCCCAAGCTTAATGTTGGCCTTTTGTAGAACTCAGGATGTTTAAATGGTCATTGTGCAAGTTTGAAACTGATTGGCCGGTCCACTCGTTGAGTGGGCCACCTGTATGAACAGGCAGTTTAACCAAATTGCCAATGATCCTTGTTTAATATCCTCAGAGGAAAAAAAAAAGGTCCTTGCTTAACATTTGCTGCTTCACTGCGTCCTACCAGAAGAGCTCAAGATGGGGGCCACCTAACATGCACTGGTTAGACGTATTGCAGACATGCTAGGTTGGTGCCTGTGCCATTTGGGGCAAGCAAGCCTCATGCAATCCTAGTACAATGACTGATTTTATTTAAGATGGAACAGTTTTTCTTCAAGCAATATGTTGTATAAAGCAGAGTTCACAGTTCTACTTATAAAGTCCTAATAATGCCTAGTGATCACAGAGAAAACAATTCCCATCTGCCCACAGAATTGCCATTCAACTCAACTCAAACTTGCAATAAAAAAACACATCTGCATATATCAATATATTGAACCTACATTGTGAATGGGGTCTTCAATAAATGAGAATTCTTAAGTCTGATTTTATTATAAAAATCAGCCCTATCTACTTACCAGGTGGCACACATTGTAGAAAACAATATCAAACCACTGATAAATATCAAAACAAAATGAGTGGATGAGAGAGAGAGAGAGAGAGAGAGAGAGAGAGAGAGAGAGAGAGTACTATTGTGTATTCAGACAACCAACTTTGAGTATCCAACATGTGATGACAGAGAGTTTGTTTTAGAAAGAGTTGCAGATCCTATCATTCTATTTGAGGAACCTGAAGATGCTAAAGCGCATATAATGCTTATAGTTTTAAAACCCCATTTTTTGGCATTGTAGTTTTTGAAACTATAATCCCAAACGAAAGGAGCTGCTGGAGCCTGTAATAGGTTTTCTACTGCCTAATAATCCTTCCTTATACTGAGAAAAAAAAAGCTCTCTATCCAGGAACAGAACATCACAGACAACAGCTTAGCTTTCTATTTTAAAGATACTCCTAAGTAGTAAAAACAACAACAACAACAATAACAATCAGAGGGGATTGAACTGTAAACCCCAGCTTTTGATGTATCCATCTTTTATATTTTTGGTTAGATTAGTCTCAGAGAGTAGAATGTCCTATACAGAAAAAGATGGGGTGTACAAGATATTAATTAGACATGGGTGTACAGCCCAGCCAACATACATGCCAACCAGCACATGTGTGAGATCCGGCCCTTCCATCAGGTGGGGGCCACTATATTGATGTACAGGCCCAAAAGTAAATCCATCCACTCATCAGGTCGGGTTTCTGTGTGTACTAGGAAAGAGATGGAAAAGCAAGTTTTGTAGACGTTCAAATGGTTTGTACTCTGTCAATAACTTGATGAGTGGACCTGCCTGATTATTGGGTCAGGGCATCTAGAAGATGGGCCCCATATGATGAAAGGCTTGGAATGTACACCATATTGAGTGTTGTAGTGTATAGATCGGTTAGCTTCATTAAAATTAACAATGTTCTATTCTCTTAAAATCCCCAACACCAAATCAATTTACAGCATTTCAGAGAAAAACATGAAGAACTATCCAAAAGATGAAATGAAAAAAAGAATTCTATTTTTAAAATTATTTTTTTTTTTGTTTGTGTTTGTTTGTTTGTTTCTAGTCTCAAAACGACATGAAATATCACAGACTGTGAAATTAGAGATAACAAGATTCAGAAATAATCATATCTTCTTACTTTGCATTTCATTTCAAGATCAAACAAACAAGAAATTAATGATAAAAATGTAATAAACAACCAATACATTTCTAAAAACAAAAGCATATAAGTAAGAAATATAAATGCTCATCATCCCAAATCCAAGATGGATTGCACAAAATTCAGTTTATTCTACATCTCTCACAAGAAATTCAAAACTACCAAACACAGATGCAAGAGAGAAGAAACCTGCCAAAACAATCTCTTCAAAATAATCCAGTACTTTATTGTGGCGAGTTAATAAAATATTCTCTTTGATTTCCTACATTTCCCTTCTTACTGAATCCGCTAAGTTTGAACACCCTGTAACTGATCCAGATGTAAGTAATGACTGTCTGCAATTAATCTTTTAGGCAGGGTACTGCACTAGTGTATACAAGCTCTAAAAGAACTAGCAGCCAAAATTTGGGTTCTTTTGACTCTACTTTCTTGAGATACCTTGAAGAAATACATACAAATGCTTTAAAGAAAGAAATACTCATGGCAGAAGATGGTGAAGGCCAACAGTGCAATGCAGCACCCACATGTACGGCATCAACAGAACTTGAAACAAAGGGAAGTCTTGAGATATCAGCCCTCACCAAGATTAAGTTCCTGGAAGATAACAAATTCAGTGTATCATTTTCCAACTCATTAAAAAAATAATAATAAATAAAATAAAATAAAATAAAAAGGAAAAAAGAAAGAAGAAGAAGAAGAAGAAGAAGAAGAAGAAGAAGTCATGGCCACCCATAAGTAAAATTAAGTAGAAGGTGATTTTAATTGAGATGATTAATTATATAAAGATTACTTAAAAGGAAGGATTTGAAATAGGCAATAAACTCCATTCCACTATTTAATTAAAATTTCTTATTTCAATTTATACAGAATATGTTAGTGCCTTATGGTCCCATGGACTATTCATGTATGATGAGCTGATGAGCAGGGCCAACAGAATTGCAGAGTTCAAGCACTCACATCATGATCCTGCTGACCCTCAAGTAGTTGAATTCTACTACGGTGCTGACCTTTGGTATCCTTAATGTTATATGAGAGTAGGCTTAATTGCAGTTAAGATACTTTCAAGTTTGTTGGACACAAAAGGATGTAAATTCAATAGCAGCAGCAATTTGGTCACAACTAGACCCATTTCCTTCCAACAAGCTTAAGGAACCAAATGAGTGAGGTTATCCAAACGTACTATCGACTCCCACATTCTCCAAGACTCGAGTAGGCAACACCAACGTCCAAATAGATTAACCTACAATGCCAAACCAATCTAGCCCTTGCACCTGATAACGGGAAGAGAACCAACCAATGGGCCAAGGACCATTTCGATAGTGGGATCCATCTTAAACAACGTCCAGATGTCCAAGAGCTCTTTAAAATTTTAAATAAATAAATAATAAAAAATCTAGTTACAAGTTCCAATTGAAATGGTGCCATTAGATTTATTTATTTATTTTTTAATCTGGATCATCTGAAGTGCACAATTTGTTGGGAATTTCCCATCCACAACCGGATCCAACACATGAACAATTACGTTAGTTAAAAGCCAGACTCAAATGTACAGTTTGTTGGGCAATGCTTGATGGTCGGTTGAACGTAGAGATCAGAAGAAAAGATAATCCATCAGGAAACATTTCCATTATCCTTTTTTTCTCTCTCCTTCACAATATGAGAAATGATCTAGTGCTTGGAATGCATCAGTGCAGTTGGGCTTACATTCAATTTGATCCTAACGAGCTCAGGCTAAAAAACATAGAATGACCGATTGATCCACCCCTTAAATGCAGACCATCCATTTGCTACCAACACAATAGCCATGATCATCTGGTTCTGTAAAGATATAGAGGCATGGCCCATCATATATTTGGAGCTCAACAAATGAATGGCCTAGAATACCAAAAGACATGAATAAAATAACCCTATTGAAAACTAATTAACCACACCATCCAACCACCAAACAAGGGAGCATGGGAACAATTAGAGTGCAGAGTCGTATGAGAAATTCTATGGACAAATAGATTTGATGACAAACCCATGTATAAATCCAAGCGAACTAGTAAAACAGGAAAAACAAAAATACAAATCATCATTAGGTCCTACGGTACTTTTACATAGTAAATCCAAATGATGAATCTTATCCACCCATTAGGGATTCAACATAGTCAATCCTTAATTAGGGTTTCAACATTGTAAATCGCTAATTAGGAATTCACCATCGTAAAATCCTAATTAGGGTTTCAACATTAAAGATACTCGATCTTAAGAGAGAGATTGAGCTTGAGATCGACACATGGGGGGGGGGGGGGAGTCCGAGAGTGATTGTACCACATACGGAGGTTGCTTCGCCGCTCGATTGAGAGAGCTCTTGCTTGGCAGAAGGAGAGAGAGAGAGAGAGAGAGAGAGAGAGAGAGAGAGAGAGAGCTTTGGTAGCTGTTGGGATTGCAGCAAAATATGGGTTGTGGAGTTGCACAGAGAGAGAGAGAGAGAGAGAGAGAGAGAGAGAGAGAGAGCTTTGGTAGCTGTTGGAGTTGCAGCAGAATATGGGTCGTGGAGTTGCACAGAGAGAGAGAGAGAGAGAGAGAGAGAGAGAGAGAGAGTCGGGGTCGTGGAGTTGCACCGAGAGAGAGAGAGAGAGAGAGTTGGGGTCGTGGAGTTGCACAGAGAGAGAGAGAGAGAGAGAGAGAGAGAGAGTTGGGGTCGTGGAGTTGCACAGAGAGAGAGAGAGAGAGAGAGAGAGAGAGAGTTGGGGTCGTGGAGTTGCACACAGAGAGAGAGAGAGGGAGAGTCGGGGTCGTGGAGTCGCAGAGAGAGAGAGTCGGCGTCCGTACTTACCTTTTGCCAGCGCCCTGTTTTACCGAGCACCGGAAAATGATCCCACCAAAGGGTCGGCGATACACATTTTTTTTTTTTTTGTCGTGGATGCAAGAAGCGTCGGCCCTTATATCTGAGCTCCGACAGAGGGTCTCGATTCAAGGTGACCCACCCCAAAGGATTGCAGCCTACATGGTTGAAGGCCTTGTGGCCCGCATGGCTGCCTCAGGTCAGGGCCTCTACAAAGCTCTCAAATGCAAGGAACCTCCCACTTCAGACCGCCCCTCCGCCATGCAGATCCTCTTTGAGATCTGTCCATGTTTCAAATTCGGGTTCATGGCTGCCAACGGTGCAATAGCTGAGGCATTCAAAGATTAAGAGAGAGTCCACATCATAGACTTTGACATAAATCAAGGAAGCCAGTACATAACGCTCTTACAAGAGCTCTCAACTCGGCAAAAAAAACCAACCCATGCGAGGATAACTGGTGTGGATGATCGTGAGTCTGTGCAACGCTCAGTTGGTGGCCTGAAGATCATTGGACAGCGGCTTGAGAAGCTTGAGGAGGTATTGAGGTTGCCGTTTGAGTTCCGAGCAATAGCTTCCAGGACAGGAGATGTCACCCAATCGATGCTTTTTTTTTTTTTGAAACACACGCACCCGCCACACACCCACGCACGCCGCAGTGGGATTTCACCACCTATGCGTTTCGAACCCAAGACCTCGTGTTGAAACTCCTAGAGTCTACCACTTGCGCAAGGACTGGAACCCACCCCCATCGATGCTTGAATGTCGGTCTGACGAGGCGCTCGTAGTCAACTTTGCATTCCAGCTTCATCACATGCCAGATGAGAGCGTCTCAACAGTCAACCAGCGGGACCGACTTCTGCGCATGGTGAAGATTTTGGAGCCAAATCTGGTGACGGTCATCGAGCAAAACGTGAACACCAACACAGCCCCATTCTTGCCGAGGTTTGTGGAGGCCTACAACTACTACTCGGCCGTGTTCGAGTCTCTGGATGCAACGCTGCCGAGTTAGAGCCCAGACAGGATGAACGTTGAGAGGCAGTACCTGGCACGGGACATAGTCAACATTGTGGCTTGCGAAGGGGAAGACAGGATGGAGAGATATGAGCTGGCTGGGAAATGGAGGGCAAGGATGACAATGGCTGGTTTTGTTGCGTGCCCACTCAGTGCTTATGTAAATGGGGCGATACAGACGCTGCTGCAAAAAACGTACTGCGACAAGTACAAGGTGAAGGAAGAAGGTGGGGCCCTCTACTTTGGTTGGGAGGACAGGATCTTGATTGTTGCTTCAGCATGGAGATGATTTTCGGGGACATGTACTGCTGTACTTGGTGTTCTTCTATCAGTTCTTTTATGCGTTTGTATATATGCATGGGATTGATTTAGTACTCCTAATATCTATAATCTAAGTATATCGGGAGGAAATAAAGGATTTGTTTTTTGGTGAGCTATCTTTACGAGGAACTCATGCCTCCTCCTCCTTCTTCTTTTTTCTTAATTTATCCTGCAGCTCCATGTAATCTGCTTGTATGTTTTACTTCTGTTTTCCCCTTTTGCTACATGGTTTTTAAAACTTAAATGAAATCCCTTGATAAGCCTAAATAGTTCATTAAAGTTTAAACCAAAATACTTTTTGCGATGTTACAAAAACCCAACTTGCAGACTATCGAAACGTCGTTGCAACTTGGGGCCTATTTGATATGCAGGAATCCAAGGGAAAACAAACGATTTTTCAAAATCATTTTTTTGCCAAGGTACTATTGAGAAATGGATGCCAAGGGATTCCATTTTTAATGATATGTTTGATTGTGTGCGGCTGTTTTGGGGCAGCATATGGACCATCTAGGCCAACAAGGAATCAGCCACCTTCGCTGAGCATAGAGTCTAGCAAAACACTGTTGAGGCTTAATATACTCCCAGGTTGGTACGATGGCCTAAGGTCTCACCACTCCGACCAACCCAACCCAAGGTATTGAACACTCACCCTAATCCAATTGGGTTGGGTATATTTTCCCACACCCTAACCAACATTCAATTGATTTTTATTTTTTTTTCAAGTTCAACAATATATAATCCATTACAATGCTTGTGTTTCCCACATATGATTATACCTAGTAAATTAAGCATGTTGGTTCAGGTTCTTGGGTTGGATTGCTCAAGGCCTCAACCCAAGTCCAAGCCCAACCTAACCTGATGTCGCATCTGAGTATTTCCCGCCCAATCCCAACTCAACCTCAAACCAACCCAACCTAAAGTTCAGGTTGGGCCAGTTGGTTGCAGTTGAACCCGGCCCAAATTGCAGCATTCAGGTTGGGCCAGTTGGGTGTGGTTGAGCCCAGCCCTAGTTGCACACCTAGCTACAATTGCTAGGCGAATAAAGTGGAAATCAGAATATCTATATATATATATGTATATATATATCTATATATATATATATATATATATATATATATATACACATACATACATACAAATTTGTTCTTAACTTGCAATCACAATCTCTTTTAAGTGTGATTTAAGAGCTACTTCTCATTGAGTCGTGATTAATAATAGGAAGCATATTATAATGTCTGCGGTCCAATTCATTGGTGCATCCAACACGGCCTAGTTCTTTCATTGATCAACCACTCTGCACTCAAATGCCCATGAAAACAGCTTCATGACGCTTAGCATGTAACAGAAAGCAACCAAGAGAATGTGAGAAGCTGTGATTTCCTACGAGGATTGCATCCACAATAGATATTTTATAATACATAGGAAATCTAATCATGTACACGTACAAACATGAGTTTTTTGTTTTCACCCGTTGATGAACCAGTATGGTCGAAGCATGGCCCGGCTGAAAGCTTCTAGTTCTCTCATATTGGCAGGATCATCTCCAAGTGAGCATGGAATTTTCAATTAAAAACAGGGTCATATCTATGTAAGTCTGTTGCTATCCTCCAGAATTGCATATATTCACTGCATGCTGCTACTTCCCAAGAAAAATTTCCTCGCAAAGAGATTTTCCCACTTTGCAATACATTCCATGCTACATCTTCGTGTTACTATAGCATATCCAGATCATGCATACGATTTCTCTACATGTAGTGTATAATAACTTTATCTAGATGCTAGTAGCATGTCTATGATTTGATGAAGATTTGACAAACCTATTCATGGCAAATAGGTGACTGATCTTCAAATAATAACTTGGGAAATTCCCTAATTCTGAATATCTCTACTACCTACATCTCATGTAAGTAGTCTTTCTCTCCCTTATATATATATATATATATATATATATATATATATATATAAAAGGATTTACGATCATTGCGATTTTCAATTACATTACTTGAGATTCTACTAACCCAAATAGGCCCTCAGCATCATTCCGTGGAAATGGATGAGGGGGCATCTCGATGCCATCAGCATCTCCTTCTAGCATTTGGATCACTCTCCCCATAGTGGGCCTATTTGAATGGACATGCTGGATGCACCACAGCCCTACCTTACATAACTTCTCTACCACTTGCATGTCCTCCTTATCGTCTCCTACCCTTTTCCTCGCTTCCCTCAGTAAAGGAACTTCCCCTCTTTCGATTCTGTTAAACGCCCACTCGGGGAAGTACTCCCGGCTGGATGCACTCGCTGCTTGATCGTAGTTCCTCCGCCCACCCACCATCTCCAAAACAAGCATCCCATAGCTGTAAACATCCGACTTCTCCGTTACTGGCCCATAGAGTTGCGACCACATCTCTGGAGCTGCATACCCCGGTGTTCCCTGACCTCCTGTCAGTGAAACATGGCTGTGGTCCTTGTCAATCATCTTTGCAAGCCCAAAATCCGCCACTTTCGCTGAGAAATTCGGGTCTAGAAGAATGTTGTGGGGCTTGATATCACAATGCAGAATCCTACTCCTACAACCTTGGTGCAAATACCATATTCCTCTAGCGGTTTCCAAGGTGATGTTGTACATCTGCTTAGTACTTAGCTGTTCGAAATGGATGTGTTCTTCTTCATTGTTGGTGCATTCTTCTTCGTTGTTGGTGCGGCGAATGTATTTATCAAGTGATCCCATTTCCATGTACTCATAAACCAATGCTTGTCTCGTTCTGTTGACGCAGTAACCAAGCATCCGGACCAGGTTGTTGTGGTGGACCCTCCCAACTGTTGCGACTTCAGTCATGAACTGTTTTTCACTTTGCTTCGATACCTTCAAGAGCTTGATTGCTACATCAACACCAACACCACCGGGCCCATGATCAATGGTCCCTTTGTAGACAGTTCCAAACGCTCCTTCCCCGAGCTTTGTTGAGAAGTTGTTGGTGAACTTCTTGAGTTGGGAATAGGAATACCTGGTTGGGGATATTCCGGCGACAGCGTCGGAGCTTATGCCAGTTTCACCTTTGGATTCCTGCTTCCTTTTTCTTCTTCGGATGAATAAGAGAGTCGCTACCAGTGCAAGAACAAGTATGAAAATGGCGGATGAAGCGGAGACAGCTGCATCAAATGAGTAAAAGAAGAGAGCTGAGTTGAGGTTTCTTCTCAAACAATGGCCGAGATGGAATGGTTGCCACCGGATCACTGACCCGGTGCTGATCAGATGGTGGGCCCACTCCATCCCTATTCGCAGTGCCCAGTGCCTCAATCAGTGGGTGGGGCTAACTACCTGATCATCATTGTATCAATTTTATGTGGTAAATATATTTTCTTGCAGAAATGAGGCAGCATGACATATAAAGTTACCTGCAATGAGTACTTTGGACGGTCCAGATCCTCCGCCTGTGACCCATGTTTGAAGGTCCTCCGTCGTTCCTAATTGAAAGACATCATGGTGTCAGTGAGAAGAAAAGATGAATTGAATTTTCTCTATTACAGATTACTAAAAGCCGTCTGATCTCTGATCAAACATTATACGTGGACCGCTTCCTGCACCCGCTCACCAATATAATAGGGGATTTTTACAGCAAAATTCCTCGAGTAACTAGATTTTACTAAATAATACCTCCAGTAACCGATATTTCCAGGCAACCTTTTTTAGAGGAAAAATCACATTACCGTTCTCTTTTCCCTTTTCTGTACAATAATTAGTAAACAATCGAATGTTGTGAGACCCACTTGGCATGTCTCACATCCAAACCGTCCCATAAATGCACACCAACTTTATTATTAGACAGGAAAAAAAAAATGGCAGATCTGGATCAAGGTAGTCTTGGATGAGAAAAATAAGGAAGCATAATAATAACGATTTGCAAAGGATAAACCGATTTCAGATACAGGGGTAATTTCTTAGCTGTAATCCAAGTTTATACCCGTATGGTGGACTTTATCTGTTCTCAAATATAAGCATTTCTTCGTTTAGAAAGGTTTCTTGGAATTACGCCTCGAGTATTTCCTTATACTTTGATGACAACCAAGTATAAAAATTACTTTTCTACTATAGGCAAATCCAAACCCATCTACGGGAGAAGAACCCTACCCCTCATAATTCTCTAAGCTCAAATCACTGTCACGTAGGATCTGCCAAGCCATATTGGCACCTGGGTTAAGTTGTTCGGTTGGAATTGATCTGCACAGTTGAATCTAGCACACTAGCATACTGCCATATTGGCACACGTGTGATCACAAAAACCCAAACCTAAAAAAGTGCCCAACGCATTACTTCACATATTAATGTTCAAAGGCCATGCTTCCATCGAGATTATTGGATCATGGCCCCATCAAGCAGTATCCAATGTGATGTTTATGTGACTTCCACTCCGTACATTAGTTGAGCAACTTATTTTAACCACACGTAAAGAAAATCAGGTGGGCCATACCTCGGGAGTAGTAATGTAAAAATCACGCCTGAATACTCTAAATTCACTCGGTGGGACCCACCTGAGTTCTGTTTCTGGCTGATTCTTTGTATGCAATTTGATCCTAGTTGGGTTGACGCAGGGATGAACGTGATGAGGATTACTACTCCGAATCCACGGAGCTTCTCTGGACTCCTCACAGAGACTTCTCGAATCCACGAGGAAAGAAAGCAGAAAATAGAAATAAATTTTAATAAATTCGAAATTGATTAATTGATGAATAAAAACGAGTTCACAACCCTTTAAATAGGGGTACCAAGCAATGGGAAAGAAATCAGAATCAAACTACAACTCAAACTCTTAGAATCCGCGACTTACTATAAATAGTAAACTTACTATTTATAGACGGTCGTGATGTTTACTAGTGCGAAGGTTTTCGGCCAAAAATAGTAAGTGTCCTATTTGGCTTCACCAAACCGTTCTCCTAATTATTCTAAGCTCTTTTCACGTTGGGCGCAACTCCTAAAGCCCGACGGATGAAGAGTTATAATCAAACTAAAACTTACTATTTATAGTAAAAGCGAAATTAAAACGGGGAAACGACCATCGATCCAGGGGTTTTTCGCAATTCCAGGCTGCGCAACCCGGCGTAGCAGGGTTGGTTGGCTTCAGTAGCTCGTTCATGATACTCATTCCAGATTGCAAGATATGCCCGATTTAAGGTTCGATGGTCCGGATCACTTCTGTCGTCGACCGGGCCTTTTCTGATCCATCTTGGCCATGTAACTGTCCGCGACCTGCTTTACATCAGTCTCCTCCACTTCAAAAGAACTCGTCCTCGAGTTCTCGTTATGTTCTGGTTCATGATACTCGGTTAGGTCCGTGACATTGAAAGTCCGTGAGATGGCCATGTCATCTGGGAGATCAACAACATAAGCGTTGTCATTGATCTTTCGGATGATTGTTACCGGTCCAATCTTCTTATTTTTCAACTTGTTGTACGTCCCGGTCGGAAATCTCTTTTTGCGCAAATGGACCATAACGCGGTCGCCTACCTCGAATACTTTTTGTCGTCGATGCTTGTCCGCTTGTTCCTTGTACTTCTCGTTCGAGGCATGTAGCTTGGTCTGCACTTCTGCATGGATGCCCATGATCTTGTCTGCCATATGTTCTGCTGCAATGCTCGTGCCTGAGTGCTTGGGCAGAGGGACCAAGTCAAGTGTGTGGCGAGGCACTCGTCCGTAAATAATCTGGAACGGTGATCTCCCTATCGAGCGGTTCACCATATTGTTGAATGCAAACTCTACTTGAGACAAGGTCAAATCCCACTGCTTCGGTTTTTCTCCTGAAATACAGCGAAGGAGGTTTCCCAACGTGCGATTCACAACTTCGGTCTGCCTATCAGTCTGTGGGTGGTAAGCACTACTAAATTGAAGTCGTGTATCAAATCGATTCCATAAAGTCCGCCAAAAGTGGTTAATGAACTTCGTGTCACGATCAGAAGTAATGGTCTTGGGGACCCCATGTAGCGAACGACCTCCCTGAAAAATAAATTCGCCACGTGTGTTGCATCAAGGGTCTTCTTGCATGGGATAAAGTGCGTCATCTTTGAGAAACGATCTACCACCACAAACACCGAATCCATGCCGCGTTGTGTTCGTGGGAGACCAAGTACGAAGTCCATTGATAAATCCTCCCAAGGGCCGTTAGGCACAGGTAACGGGGTGTAGAGGCCCATATTCTAAGATTGCCCCTTGGAGGTCTGACAAACATGACAACGTTGTACGGCTTTTCCCACATCGCATACTAACTGCGGCCAGTAATACCGCTCTTCCACAAGAGCTCGCTTCTTGTCTCGCCCCAAGTGTCCACCAAGGCCACCTCCATGTAGTTCCTGAATAATCTGCTCCCTTAGAGAACTTTGGGGGATGCACAATCGATTCCCTTTGAAAAGAAAATCGTCCTGTATATGAAGGTCACTGGGGTGACTTTCTTGACACTTCATCCAAGAATCTTTGAAGTCCTCATCCTCGGCATACCGCTCCTTGAGACAGTCGAAGCCGACTACCTCGTTGCTCATTATTACTAGTAGTGATGCACGACGGCTAAGTGCATCAGCCACCTTATTCTACTGCCCTGACTTGTGCTTCAGAACGAACGTGAATTCCTGTAAAAACGCAACCTATCTAGCATGCACATGATTCACGTTAGTCTGACTATTAATAAACTTTAATGCTTGATGGTCAGTGTACAAAACAAACTCTCTTTGAATCAGATAATGCCGCCAATGTCGCAGCGCCTGAACAACTGCGTACAACTCAAGCTCATAAGTCGACCACTTCTTTCGGGCTTCGCTGAGCTTCTCGCTGTAGAAGGCTACCGGCTTGCCTTCCTGTGATAATACTCCTCCAATTCCGACATATGAAGCGTCACACTCAACTTCAAACAATTTGTCGAAATTAGGAAGCACCAAGACCGGTGTTGCAGACAAACGATGCTTGATCTCATGAAAGCTCTTATCAGCTTTATCGGTCCACTGGAACGGTCCTTTTTTCATGCAATCTGTTATAGGCGCGACTATGGTACTAAAATCTCACACAAATCGACGATAGAAAGTCGCCAACCCGTGAAAACTCCTCACCTCATGAATGTTTGTCGGGATCGGCCATTCCCTAATAGCTCGCACCTTTTCATCGTCTACACGAATGCCTGTGGACGTTACAACAAATCCTAGAAACAATAGGCTGTCAGTTAAAAAACTACACTTCTTCAAGTTGAGGTACAACTTGTTAATTTGTAGGACCTGTAGCACCTGCCTGAGATGTTTCTTGTGTTCCGCCTCATCCTGGCTATATATCAATATGTCATCAAAATATACTACCACAAATCAGCCAGTGAACGGTTTTAAAACTTGATTCATCAAACGCATAAAAGTACTTGGTGCGTTCGATAGGCCGAAGGGCATGACCAGCCACTCATACAACCCTTCCTTGGTCTTGAATGCCGTTTTCCACTCATCACCAGGTCGAATACGAATCTGATGGTACCCGCTCCTTAGATCTAGTTTAGAGAACACCTTGGCCCCTTCTAACATATCGAGCATGTCGTCCAACCGTGGTATTGGGAACCGATATTTGATGGTAATTTTGTTGATTGCTCGGCTGTCAACACACATGCGCCAGCTTCCATCTTTTTTTGGCGTTAATAATGCTGGTACGGCACATGGGCTCATGCTCTCTCTCAAGAGACCCTTACGGATCAATTCCTCCACTTGCCTCTGAAGTATCTCACACTCCTTCGAACTCATTCGATAATGAGGGCGATTAGGCAGGCTAGCCCCAGGGACGAGGTCTACGTGATGTTGGAGGTCCCTCATGGAGGGCAATCCATCAGGTAAATCCTCAGGCCAGACTTCTTTGAATTCATTTAGCAACAGTCTTAAACTTGGAGGGATGTTTGAGGGTTCCACTTCCTCGTCCTTCAGCACTATAGCGTATACCTCGCCGGTTTCCTTGGATTCTTTCATAAAATCCCGAATGGTCAAGAGGGAACTCCCCTCCACTTTAAATGCTTCAGGGTGGTTCTCTGGTGCCATAGGGGTAAGGATTATTTTTCGACTATCTTTGACAAATACGTAAACATTATCTCATCCCCGATGGGTCGCATCACGGTCCGACTGCCAGGGTCGACCGAGTAATATATGACAAGCTTCCATATCGACCACGTCACAAAGTATTTGATCTTTATAATTTTTGCCAATTGAAAACAAGATAGTGCATTGTTCAGTTACCTTGGTCTCATTCACCTTTTTTATCCAGCCAATTGAGTACGGGAAAGGATGTTTCATCGTTGGTAGCCGCAACTTGTCCACCATCACTCTTGAAACGATGTTCTCGCTACTACCACTGTCTATGATCACATCACAAACCTTTCCATTGACGGTGCACCGAGTACGAAATATATTGTGTCGTTGTGTATGTAATTCCTTTCGTGGGGCATACAGCAATCGCCTCACAACTAGAAATTCGCCACGATCCTCGCCCGTCATTTCATCGCCACCTGCTATTTCTTCAGTGATTTGTTCATGTTCATCAAAGCCATGGTCTTCCTCTACGGCCTCATCTTCAGTGCCCCCTTCGTTTATAGTCAAGTGTGTTGCGGGACGTTGAGGACAAGTGTTTGATAAGTGGCCTGGTTGGCTACAGCGGTAACAATTGTTCGACCTTGGCCGAGCATAAGGATTTAGAATCCTACTCGGACTCGCTATTGTAGGTGCTGCACGTTGAGGCCTGGATGAGCCGCTCCCCGTATCACGGTTTGCGGTTGTAGGAAGTTGAGGTACTAGGTCTTTTCCTCGTGGCAGCACTGGATACTGCGTAGGACCCGTCATGGGGGGTCGAGTTGAAGGATATGAACGAGCAGGAGCTCTTGCAAGTTGTGTTTTTGCCCTACCCGCCAATTGAACTGCTTCATCCACAGTCCCGACTGAGTACATCTGAACTCGGTCCTGAATTGTCGGTCGCAACCCACCTATAAATCGCGCCACCTTCTGTGACTCAGATTCTGACAGATCGTTTCGTGTAGCCAGCCGTTGGAATTCTTCAGTATAATCTATGACTGTTCGATTTCCTTGCCTGCAATTTTGATATTGCTGGAATAATATCTGCTCATAATCACTGGAGAAATCGAGATCGAAGAAGACGTCTCATCCGTGGCCATGATGAGATGGGCGCCTTGTTCTGGCGAGCTTGTGAGAGTTGTAATTGTTCCCACCATGCAAAAGCATCAGATTTTAATTTAAACGCTACCAATTTTACCCTTTTATGATCTGGCACGTCCATGTAATCAAAATATCTCTCTACTTCGGCTAGCCAATCGAGAAAATCTTCTATACGTAATAAACTGTTAAAACTAGGAAGTTCAGCCTTACCTCGATAGTTTCTTTCAGCACGATCTAGACGATCACCTCCATGGATTGGTCGTCGTGCAGAACCCTCATTAAGGTCCTCGTCGCTAGAACTTGAATCATTTGGTGTAGCCCTACGGTTTGCCACTGGTAGTGCTCTACGAAAATCGGGGTTGTGTCGTACAGCAACCATGGGTGGTGGAGCCACCACGGGTGGTGGAGCACCACCTAGGACTCGGGGCGGAAGTAGCGCATCCGCAAGACGATCGAGAGTTGCCTGCAGCCCTTACATGGTCAACTGACTCTCCCGGTGGAAAGCTTCCATTCTTTCCAAAAGATAACGAATCCCTGGATCACCGTCCACAGGATTTTGATTCATACCTTCGTTGTTTGCCATTGGCCCGAGGGAAATCCTCGCTCTGATACCAATTGACGCAGGGATGAACGTGATGAGGATAACTACTCCGAATCCACGAAACTTCTCTGGACTCCTCACAGAGACTTCTCGAATCCACGAGAAAAGAAAGCAGAAAATAGAAATAAATTTTAATAAATTCGAAATTGATTAATTGATGAATAAAAACGAGTTCACAACCCTTTAAATAGGGGTACCAAGCAATGGGAAAGAAATCAGAATCAAACTACAACTCAAACTCTTAGAATCCGCAACTTACTATAAATAGTAAACTTACTATTTATAGACGATCGTAATGTCTACTAGTGCGAAGGTTTTCGGCCAAAAATAGTAAGTGTCCTATTTGACTTCACCAAACCGTTCTCCTAATTATTCTAAGCTCTTTTCACGCTGGGCGCAACTCCTAAAGCCTGACGGATGAAGAGTTATAATCAAACTAAAACTTACTATTTATAGTAAAAGCGAAATTAAAACGGGAAAACGACCATCAATCTAGGAGTTTTTCGCAATTCCGGGCTGCGCAACCCGGCATAGCTGGGTTGGTTGGCTTCAGTAGCTCTTTCTACCTCAAAATCATATATTTTACGTCAGATAACTCATTCCGGATTGCAAGATACGCCCGATTTAAAGTTCAATGGTCCGGATCACTTTTGTCGTCGACCGGGCCTTTTCTGATCCATCTTGGCCATGTAACTGTCCGCGACCTGCTCTACATCATGGGTCCACCTGATGAACGGGTTGGATGGCATACAAACAACAGTGGTCTAAGGAAGCTTTTCATGCGGGTCCTCGGTCCCACTGTTTCACGTGGTATAACCCATCTGGATCGACGTGATTTTTGAGCTCAGGCTCTAACATGAGGTGTATCAATTGATAGACAGAGCGGATGTGTGACACAAGCCACGGTGGGCCCACAGAGCTCGACTGTTGCACGGTCTTTCTACAACAGGTGTTCTAGAGGCCCCGTCGCCACTCAAAAAATCTGCTACTTGCCTATTTAAGTTGACCCCAATAGGCATAGTCAAATAGTCCGCGGATTACTGAATTGAATTCCTTGTCAGCCTGTTGGGCTATGTCTAGATGATCGGAACGCTCCAGTGGCGAGTCCAACCATGGATAGGCCATGGCCAAATTACCAGGTGCTATGAATGACTATCGATCCACGCACAATTAAAATCATAGAATGGTCAACCACTTGCGCCCCTTTGGATTGACATGATTAGAAAAGAAGAACCCCTGTGTGAGACTGGAGCTTCTCATTGGCTGATCCCCACTTAAACGTTGCACGTGTCAAAAATCATGTTGGCCTGATCTTGTGATGGGCCATACGTTGCAAAATAAACAAACGGTTATGAGAAATTGATGCACCATAAAAAAAAAAAAAAGAAAAAAAAAAAAGAAAAAAAAAAAGAAGAAGTTTGGTACACGTGTGAGAGCGGATTAGGTGAGGCCCGGCCTCACCAAAGCCGCACCAGCCCTACCGCAGGGTTACCGTGGGGCCCACCTTGATTCATGTATTATTTATCCACACCGTCCATCTGTTTTTCCAGATCATTTTACGGCACTGTCCCAAAAATGATGCATATCCAATTATCAGGTGGATCGTACCATAAAAAACAGTGGTGATTGACCGTCCTACCATTAAAAACGTCTTAGGGCACACCTTAATGTTTCCATAGTGTTTATTTACCATCCAATCCGTTGATACGGTCACATATGCTTGGATGAAGGGAAAAATCGAATATCGGCTTGATCCAAAACTTTCGTGGCCCATTAATGGTCAATCAACACTGTTACATATGGTATGGTCCACCTGATAATTGGATCTTTTTCGTTTTTCGGTTAATGTCATAAAATGATCTGAAAAAAAGGATGGACAGCGTGGATACATAATACATTCATCAAGGTGAGCCCCACGGTAAGGGCCACACCGTCTTGGGTGAGGCGGGGTCTCACCTAATCCGACTTGTGGCCCACCTGATGGTCAGATGGTGTGGGGATCAGGTAATGAGTATCTCGCTCAGGTGTTCCTCGTTTCCACGTGCGGAGGCGAGTGCACTTAGAATATTCTACAGGCCCAATAGTAGTTTGCCAATTCCACACGCGGGCACGTATGCAAATATGAAACACGTGTGTGTGATCTGAGCTTTCCATGAGGTTGGAAAGAAATAGATTCTTTGCCTAAAAAATCAGACAATTTCAATCTTCAGCGTGCCCAAATAAAGAATGTAAATTAGTGGTTTAATTTTTTCCTAACCGTTGATTTGTTTTGATATCCTGTGGCCCACGTTAGATTTAAAATCCCCTGAATTTTATGATCGAAGATCTAAAAGGTGTAGCTCAACTGATGAACAGCTCAGATCTCACACATCTCACAATATAATACATGCACCGGCGTGTAGAACTAGCATACCTCGGCCAAAATTTGTGGGGGTGTATTAAACACTGAATTACGGTGTATAATTCCACATGGAATTAAAACGCGCACGTACCGTCAGAGCAGTTAAAGGGATGGACGCTGGAAGGGCAATAGCACACGAACGCCGTAGATAGGGGGTGGGACCCACAACGGCCCCCGGAGGCCTCGCAGCCCTGGCAATCCAACGGCTTAGCATACCGCAACCTGTACCCCTTCTGCAAAAAAGCCCTCAGGTCCTTCTCCGCGCTCACGTTGAACCCCAACGGCGTTATCAGTAAGAACTCCTCGCACCCGGGGCGCGTCACGTAACCCGGCGCATAGTAGCAGAAGCTGGAGTTATCCTGGCCCGGACACCCGAGACAGGAGGCGGGCAGGAGGCCCGAGCCGGAGTCGACGCGACTGGTGCAGTTGAAGTGCGTCGCCCAGGTGAAACCGAAAGCGAGGGAGAAGATGCTAACGTGGTCGGCGTAGGATGGAAAGGACACCTTGCCGCAGCTAAAGAGCGTCTGGCTAGCAACTGTCAAAGACGCGCTCTTGGAGTCGGAGGTGAAGTTTCCGACGACTCGGAATCTGCGTTCGGCACGTGGGTTGTAGAGGAGGAGGTATTGGTTGTTGGGGCATGAGGATTGGAGGATAGGCGGTTGGCAGAAACGATGGAAGGAGAAAGGGTAGCTGAGATTGAGGCCGTTACATTTGGACGGTGCGCATAGGTTGTAGTAGTAGAAAGGGTCTGTGCTAAGCGTTGAATTGTCTTGGGATGTGGTTGTTGAAAAGAAGAGAGTGAGGGAGAGTAAAGATAGAAAGATTAGGAGAAGGCATTCTATGAGGGTTTGAGGAGATGCCATGTTAGAGAGAGAGAGAGAGAGTCTGGATGGTGTGAAATGGAGAGGGAAGAGAGCGTTTTATCTTACTTTACAAGAAATCGTGGGAGTCATCAAGAGAAATCTTGCAGAAGTAATACTTTTGACACTTATAATTTACTCAGAAATTGCATACATCTACTATTAATTATTCAAATTGCAACTGCTTAAATTATATTGGGGTACGTCATAGAGTAGAAATTATCTTTATTAGAGCATTTGACTATTCAACGGCTCCTTTTCCACCCCGAAATCAGATTGCGTACTGAGTACCTCAGTACGCTATTATCGTACTGAGTAAACTCAGTTGGGCCCACCTTGAATGTATGTGGTCTATCCACGCCGTCCATCCGTTTTTCCATCTAATTTAAGGGGTTGAGCCCAAAATTGATGCATATCCAAAGATCAAGTAGATCATACCACTGGAAAAAATGGGGATAATGATCTCCACCGTTGAAAGCTTTGTAGGCCTCACAGTGATGTTTATTTGTCATCCAACCTGTTCATAAGATCATAAATACATGGATGAAGGGAAAAAAAACAAATATAAGCTTGATCCAAAACTTCTGTGTCCCCCGAGATTTTTTCAATGGTAGACGTTCAATTCAATTATTTTCTGCCGTGTGGTCTTTGAACATTTGATATGCATGGTTTTTGGGCTCAAGCCCTAAAATTATCTGCTAAAATGGGTGGACGGAGTGGATAAAAAACAATTTCATGGTGGACCTCACATAGTTTACTCGGTACGCAAAGCGTGGTGAGTTACTCACTACGCAATCCGCTTCCTTTCACCCGTAGGGCGTGTTTGGGCGGTGGGATTAGGAGGGATGGTATGGATATTAAGGTAATGATGGTGATGTCAGTGGATTGGTTTAAAGTAAAGTCGTTCACGAAAATCGGCCTGTCATTTAGTCCATATTTTGAAAATGCAGTACTTAGGATCTACGTGGAAGAGGCTGCTTTAGAGTTGTTTATGAAAATCGATTGGTCTTTTGGTCCATTTTAAAAAAAATATATGTTGGTGGCTTTTATTGTATCACCGACTGATATCATGTGCCGTCAAGTTTATATACGACTTTATGTCCTTATTTTTTTAAAAAACAAAAAGGCCTCTTGATGGAGATGAAATTTTCCATCGGTGGTTTGAACTAGGGAGGGCCTACCATAGTTTTCGTGTGAAATCCATCCAGATCATATGCTTTGCCCGCTCATTTATGGCATGACCTAAAAAATTGAGGCAGATGCCGGGACAAAAAATAGTGGAGATTAAAAGTTCGTTGTCGAAACATTCGTGGGGCCGCAAAAGCTTTATATCAAGCTAATATTCTCTTTTCCTTTTGGTTCATCCCAATGATAATGACCTCATCAGCTGTTGGAGTGCTTTATGAATGGATTAAGATGCATATAAACATTAGGTGGAGCCCAATAAGTTTTGAGCGGAAGCCAACTCCTTTTCATTGTTTCCCATCATGTGGCCCACTATGAATGTTGCCCGCCGCGTAAGCGGTCATCTTCACTTCTGCTCATCAATTGCATAAATGGACTGTAGAATTAATATACGTGTAAAAATATATTTAATTTTTAAAGTCGCTACTAGCTAAATGAAGTTTGAAATTTACGATTAAAAATCGTGGAATCACTTAGTAGTCAAGGAATGGTAAGATTCTCCAACTCAAGTGACTTCTGCTAGTATACGACCGTGATTTCAAGTAAGAGTCTCATTTACAAGAATGGAAGGGCTTAGGCACTCTTTTCCGCATGTGCAGTGTACGGTCTCTACGTTACGGGATTTTATAGCTTTTTAGAGGATTCAACAGAATTTTGGCATTATATATGTAGCCACATTTCATATAATCCATGAGGTGTTGGGCAGGCAAAAAACAAAGAAAAAATAAAAATAAAAAGATTTTAGCTTTATTTCGCAAAGTTAATTAACCTTAGGTAGCCAAAAAAAATAAAAATGCAAGTTGCTTGTGAGATTATATATATATATATATATATATATATATATATATATATATATATATATAAAAGTAAGTGTGTGTATTATTGATGTGTTTGGAGTGTGTAGACTGAAATGCAAATAGATTTGAGATGTAAGAAGGAAAATGGAAAACTAGAGACCCTTTTCTATAAAAATAAAAAATAAAAAATATTTAGATGCTTCCGATTCTAACCATATTCTTTTACTTTGTCAGCTTTTTTAGTAGTATCTTTTTTATGGAGCTGATTTTGCAAATTGGACAGGGCCTCTGCGTCGATTAGGAAATCTCTGAAGTCTTTGGAGGGCATGCTCCATCTCAACGTTCCTCTCACTAACACTCTTTGACCCTTTGTCACTGCGCCCCCCTTTACTGGTTCCGAATGGTAACACTATGCTGAATATACAGAGAAAGAGATCATTGTTCAGTTGGACAATGTTGGACACCATGCAAAAATATTAAAACATTTGAAAGGTACTGTAAGGGAAACAAGTGTCTGTCAACCAATGGTCAGCCAATAGTTAGCCAACTTAGGAACGATGTCCATACCCACTTAACCTTCGGATCCCCAAGTCTTATCTCATGTTAATTAAGATGACCTAACGAAATGGATGGAAGGAGCAAATTTCTCACAAACATCGTGGTAAGCCCCACTTGTCATAGGGCAATCACATCATTAAAAGCCCCTCTTGTTACGTTGGCCAACCTGTAATATAGGCTGACAATCCGAAGAGCTTCCGCATCCACCGAAATGGGTGGGATCTCTGACCATGGGACCTACCTTGATGTATTTGCCTATATCCATGTCGTCCATCTGTTTTGAAACCCCTATTAGGGTAACTTTTTAAAAATGGAGCAAATCAAAATCTCTAGTTTATCATAATATAGGAAATAATAGTAATTGACCATTAAAAACTTTTCTTAAGCTATAAACATTTTGGATGTTGAGGATCCTTTGCCTTAATTTAAGGTCTTCCATACGTGCATCCATTGACCCTCAATTACAGGAGTTTATTTAGCTAATTCTCTCCATTGATTTTGTAATCGACATTTACGTGTACTTACTACAGTATACAATCTGTAAATGTATATATATGAAAAGCTCTCACCACTCAAACATGTGATGGTTTTCAAACATTCTTATGGTACCAGAGCAAGCAACTAAAGCACCAGGAGCAACAGATGGATGAAAAGTGAGGCCAAAATACAATGTGCCCTTAACATAGCGAAGAATGCACTTTATAGTAAGAAAAGTAGTCTTCAATCGGAGAGTGTAGAAATTGACTGATAGAGTGTACAACATGAGCAATATCGGGACGCGTGATAGTTAAATATTGGAGAGCACCAACAAGAGATCTATAAAGAGTGGGATCCGAAAACAGAGGACCGTCAGAAGATAGATGCTGGGAAACAACCATAGGGGTGTGAATAGGCTTGTTGTCAAGTAACTGAGCTCACGTGAGAATGTCCCGCGTATATTTCAGCTAACTGATAAAAAGACCATCAATGGTGGGTGTAGCTTTATGACCAAGAAAGTAACTAAGAGAACCCAAATCCTTAGTAGTGAACTCAAAATTGAGCTTACAAGTAAAGTTGTCAAGAAGAGAGGAGTTGTTGCCTATAATAATAATGTCGTCAACGTAAAGAAGCAAATAAATAATGTTCGACTATGTGTGAAAGAAAAAAAGTGATGTGTCTTCACGATTGCAATAAAAACCAAGGTGAGTGGGGAAAGAGCTGAATCGTTGAGGTCATAAAGAGCTTTCTTCAACTGACAAACATGAATAGGGAAGCGATGGTCAATGTACCTAGGAGGTTGTTCCATATAGACATGTTTAGTAAGATGACCATTGAGAAATGCATTCTTGACATTAAGTTGGCGGAGAGGCCATTTGTTGGTCACAGCAAGAGAGTACAACACGGATAGTGGTAGCCTTGATGACCCTTAATTACAGGAGTTAGACTACCAATTTCTTTGCGAACTTGTTGTCGCTGGCAAACTTCGCACACAGTATGTGCCCTCTCACTTACAGGTTGTCGATATCTTCACCAAAAGTGTGCCTAGGCCTCTCTTTCAAATTTTCCAATCCAAGCTCCGCGTCTGTTCAAATCCGATGCTCAGCTTGTGGGGAGGGGCGTTGAGGATCCTCTGCCTTAATCTAAGGCCTTCCATATGTGCATCCATTGACCCTCAATTATAGGAGTTTTTTTAGCTAATTCTCTCCATTGATTTTGTAATCAACATTTATGTGTACTTACTACATTATACAATCTGTAAATGTATATATATGAAAAGCTCTCACCACTCAAACGTGTGGTGGTTTTCAAACATTCTCATTGGATGTAGCTAATATTTGTATGGTCTCTTCATCCATGTCTTTGTGACCTTACAAATAGGTTGAATGGCAATAAACATTCAGTCAACCCCTGTGAAGTTTTAAATGGTGGGATTCAATCACTACTGTTTCATGGGTATGGTTCAACTAAGATTTTGATCTGCTTCATTTCTTAGATCATGTCCAAAAATAATCTGTCAAAATAGACAGACAGTGTGGATGTAAAGAACATACATCACAGTCGGCCCCATAGTTAGGGATCCACAGTCCTTGGTGGATCGGGACACGGATTTCCTGCCAAAGCCTTTTGCAGGAAGTTCCTGCGCTCGAAACTTAGGTGGGGCCTACCGTGATGTTTTTGAGAAATCCACCCCTTCCATCCATTTTTGGAGATCATTTTAGAACTTGAGACCAAAATCGAGTAGGATCCAAGTCTCAAGTGGGCCGCACTAATGAAAAATGTGTGTAGGGAAATTCCTGCCGTTGAAGCATTCCTAGCGTCAAAAGTGATGTTTATCCATCTATACCGTTTATAACGTCATTCATATTGCGATGAAATGAAAAAACAAATGTTATCAGGATTCAAAGCTTCTATGGCCACACGAATATTTCAACTGTTGACATTCAATACTTACTTTTTTAGCCCACATGAGTATTGGAAATGGGTCATTTTTTACCTTATGTCCTAAAATGAGATCATAAAACAGATCAATGGAGTGGATTTCTGAAAAATATCACTTCGGACCCCACCTAAGTTCCCAGCGCAGGGACTTCCTGCGATAGGTTTTCGCAGGGAATCCCCGTCCGGTGGATCGGATCCACCCAAACGGCACCTGGCAGCATTGAGAGAGGGAAACGGATTGGCTACTCCCCCTGCCAGCCAATGGCTGATGGTCAGTGCTCTTGGGCCCACCTTGATATGTGTTTCATCCATGCTGTCCATTTATTTTTCTAGATAATTTTATGTTATGATATTAAAAATGAGGTATATCCCAATCTCGAGTGGACCACATTACAGAAAACAGTGTTGAATGAACGTGGACCATTAAAAACTTTTTAGGAGCCATACAAGTTTTTGATCAAGCTGATCTTTGTTTTTTCCCTTCATCTGGGTCTGTATGACCTAATCAACAGATTGGATGTCAAATAAACAGTACAGTGGGCCTTTGGAGGATTTTAATGGTGAATATACAATCACTATTGTTTTCCTGTGGTGTGGTCCACCTGAGATTTACATCCTTCTCATTTTTAGCATCAAGCCCTAAAATGATCTGTAAAAATGGATGAGCGGAATGAATGAAACACATACATAATGGTGGGGCCCACAGAGCGCCGATGTGGTATGGTCCATCTGAAAATTATATCTTTTTATTTTTGGGAGCATGCGATAAAATAATCTGGCAAAGTAGATGGATCGCCTGGATATGGATTTCATATATCGAGGTGGTCCCTACAGTCAGGATCGCACCAACATCGCTGGTTGGGGGCCGGACGTCACGGTCAAGATAGCAGGAGTGGATTAAGTCCGACCCGGTCTCACGGATCATAGTGCTGCCCTTACTGTGGGGCCACCTTGATATATGTGTTGTATATCCACACCCTCCATCCATTTTTTTTCAAATTATTTTGGGGCATGGACTCAAACATTTAGCAGATCCAAATCCAAATCTCAGATGGACTAAAACACAAGAAACAGTGGTGTTTGACCATGAAAAACGTCTTGAGAGCCAAAAAAAAATTAGATCAAGATGATATTTGTTTTTCCCTCCATACCGGTCTCCTTGAGCTTATCAAAAGGCTAGAGGGCGTGGATATAAAATACATGTATCAAGGTGGGCCCCACTGTCAGGGATGCACCATATTTGGTGAGGCCAAGGTCTCACCTACTTTGCTCCCTAGACTGGGTGGAAAGCTAAGATTATTTTAAGGTATGACCCAAAAAAGTGAGATAAATGCAATGCTCAAGTGGACCACATTACATAGATCTATTTTATGTTACAAAGATTGACCTTGTCAAAACTTTCCTAGACCCCAACTGCCATTTAGATGTACGTCATCCTTTAAGCTCATGGCCTAAAATGAGTTTAGGAAACAGATGGATGGCGTGAATTAATCATATATGTAAAGGTAAGCCTCGCAGACTCTTTCACGCACTTCAGACAAAGGGTACTATAGCGAAAACGAATGGCCTCGGGCGTAAGATAGACTTTTTGATATATTAACAGCACATTTCTTTTAAAAGGCGTGTATTCAAAGATGCCATAAAAGCAAGTGTGTTTTCATGAATAACTTTTTGGAAAGTATCATATGATGTGAGAAAAAACTCCTTTTTAACTAATGGACCACAACACAAAGGGGACGTCATGCCTAAGGTCATGGGTTTGATTACCCATTGTGGTGTGTGTAGGTGTGAGCTGTAAAAAACAGAAATAAAAAGTCCATTATTTTGTGGACCTCCTGCTTTCTTGGTTTTACCTCATTTAAGGGTGGGTGTGTGTAGACCGTTATGATGGGCTCACCTTTATGTATGCATGTGATTGATGCAGTTCATTTATTTTGCTCACTAATTTTAGGCCATGATATAAGAATAAGGTAGATCTAAATCACAGGTGGACCGCACTGCAGGAAATAATGGCGATTGAGCCCCTACCATTGAAACTTGTTGAGACCACAATTTTTGTGTGAAGCTACATTTATGTTTTACCTTTGTTCAGGTCCGTGTGACCTTAACAACAAGCTAGAAGGCAAATAAACATCATGGTGCAGGAAGTTTTCAATGGTGGGTGTCATTGACAGTATTGCTTCATATGGGGTGAACAACTTGACCATCATTGGATCTGCCTCATTTTCTGGTTCACACGTTAAAATGATTTGGAAAAATGGATGGATGGTATATATAAAACACATGCATTATGGTGGGACCTACATTGCTTTGCTATAGTACTGGCATGGGTATTGTGCTCCTAATCCGATCTCCGGTAAGATGTAACTCAAAGTGGTAGACTGAGTGAAAATACCCTCGTTTCAACACTGAGGCCTTTGTATCGATTCTCAGGTGGGGGCAGCTATAACTGGAGTGTGTACTGATAGTGGGGCCTATACTAACAGGCTAACCCCCAAAATAAAAAAAATAAAAAAATAAGTGGTTATCATGACCAGTTAAATCTCGGTGCTTCTCACTTTTGTAATGTTTGTTGCAAATTTAAACTGTCCACCAATTTTGCCATCACATTTTAGTGCATGGGCCTAAAATCCAAGCAGATGCAATGCACAGGTGGGTCCCACAACAAGAAAAGTGGCCAATAGCTTATCACTCTTGAAATGATTAATGGTCCATGTTTTATGTAGGCCATTCAAATCCAACCGTTTAGAGGGTCATTTCCAATCAGCTGAACGTAACCACTGGATTTTGTCTCTAATTTAAAATTTTTGTGGCTCCATGACAATTTTAAGGGTCTCCATTCAATATACACTTTTAATTTTAGCATGGCCCACTTGGGGCTTTGGATCTGGATCATTTTCTGGGCTAAGACCTAAAATCATGTGAGCGAAATGGTGGACTGACATGACTCAGAATTTTCCCCAACAAGATGGTGGGCCTCATAATCACGATGACCATCTCTCCATGAAATCTAACCCAGAATCAGAGATGTGATAAGGCGTCTGTCTTTATCAAATCTCAGTGGGGCCCACCTTGATCATGATACTTGTGAAAAATCCGACCTGTCCATCAATTTGGCCTTCTAATTTTAGGGTGTGGGAAAAAAATCAAGGATGATCCAATCTATTAATGGTTCCAAAAATAGAAAACATGGATTGATGGCCTTTAACGATTCACAATTTGTTAGTTTATAGTCTACTTCAGCGCTTGATAAGGTGTTAATCGTATCACAATCTGTTAAATCTCGGTGGAACCTACTTTTTTGAAACTTATCACAAATCCAAGCCATCCACCATTTTTGCCATCTCATTTTTGGGGCGTGGCCCCAAAATTCAGTGGATCTAATGCACGAATGGATTCCACGACAAGAAAAAGAGGAGCGGTGGCTGACCACCATTGAAATTATCAATGGTCCATTTTTTTAAGGCCATCCAAGCCATTGAAACGGCATTTCCTAGTGGGCTATAAACATAACCACCAATATTTTACACCTGATCTAAAAATTATTTGGCCCCAAGTGGGTTTGAAGAGCATGCATTTAATATGAACTTGAACTGGCCGTGTGGCCCACCTAAGCTTCGAATCTGCATTATGTTTAGGCCCAAGCTCTAAAATCATATCAGGGAAATGGTGGATGGCTCAGATTTTTCGCGAAGAATATGGCGAGCCCAATGATCACTGCGATCTCTTGCAAACATGTTCATAACTAAGGAAAAAGCATGGTCGTTTAATTACAGGCCATTTTAGCCTTAAAAATCGTATATTAAATTGTATATAATGAAAATGGCTTACGACGCCATGTGCTTTAATGTCTAATGCTGTAAAACTTAAGAGGTTTACTTTAAATGTTTTAAAAGGAGGACTTTTTCAGTAAATAAACTTATGGCAGGTAATTTTATGGAAAAATAATTATTTATTATTATTATTATTTGCGGTATGAACCGATGTATTAACTAATCGATTAGGATAACTTAAATTGAATTTTGCTGTTTTTTTTTTCTTCCACAAATCGCGAATTTGTCAATTTGCCTGAGGTAGGATAACGGGACTAGCTTGCTTGAGATGGATGTAATAGCTTCCCGGTCTGAATACCATCTCAACTCACATGTCGGGGATCTGGGCCATCCATCCGATAAAAGATGGCCTGAACACTCATAAAATTGGGTATATAGCTACGTATGTGTCCACGTCGAATATAGAATTTTGGATTTTTTCGAACCGTTCATTTTCTCGTTTCAAGTGTGAGCTGTGACTTGCCTGATGAGTGGACCCATCTATGTTTGAATAAGCCATGCTCACCGTTCACCCTATATGTGAATAAACCCGAACCCGATATTTCATTAGTTTATACGTTAGCACGTGTACCGCGGATCTCCGACTTTGGTGTCGCACAGCCGATAAAGAAATTAGAGGTGGGTCAAGAAAGAAAGAAAGAAAAAAGAGGAGGGTTAGTACGTTTACAATAATCTAAGAGATAATTCCGCGGCAGGAACAGAAGTCTGATACCGGACCATGGACAAGGATGTTTTGTCGCACTGGACAAGGGGTCTCAGGTGGGATTAGCGTAAAGACGCGTGTAATGCATATTTCTCAGTCCAAACACATCTATCATCACACGTGTCTAATCATGTGATGATAAGATGCACTGAGACTCAATCAAAGCAGTTGCGTACGTAGTCTACCCACGGAGTCTCCTGCAGCGACTTTTACAAGTTTTTCGTCTTCTTCTGTCACAATCATAAAGGATTCGTTATCATAATCTTTTCTAGATGTATCCCTTTTACAGTCGTACGATGATGCGCCTCCTGGTTCTCTCACTTCCTAAATAGCCCAACAAGCAACTCACCATTTATTTGTTCGTGGCAGAAGTCAAATTTATCCGGGTGGTTGCTATAACAGCGGGGTCTGGTCGTGGCAATTCTTCTTATGTTGGAAAACCACATAAATATTAGAAATGAATTAAAAAAAAAAAAAAAAAATACTTGCAACTGCACAATTAAGTCTAAATAAAAATAATTAAAATTTTACATAGAAAAACCCTAATAGGAAAAATTCATGGCACAAGATATGGAGTCTTACTGGATTGAACAAGCTTCAAATCAACTTCACAAGCCCAAGCTATGCTCGTGAAATCTGATGTATTATTTAGAAATCTCTAGAACACATCCTCTATTATTCTAATCCTGATTACACCCGATATGTATACTATCACAATTGGAATAGGAAACTAATTCTGCATTTATACAATTCTGTGCGCATTTTTTATGAGACCTTTGATGGCATTGACAACCCATCAAGGATCCGTTGATGGTATTGAACTTACTTCAATGACATAGAGTAGCAATATTAAAACATTTTAGCAACCAACATGGAATTTTCTAGATTTTTTCCGATGGCATCGACATCTGCTCGATGTTATTGACAAATTTAAAACATCAACAATAATCTCTACTATATCTTCAATCTTCATTTTTCACAGCTCATAATCCATCACTATATCTAATTCATCCTTCCATCATAGCTCCACCATCCCTTCTTGTGCATACCTCGTCTTCCATTTATGTCTTCGCCAAGCCTAGAAAAGTTACACATAACTTGAACTTTTCTATGTGAACCACCTTTATAAGCATGTCTGCCATTTACACTTATGTGAATCTTCTCTAGAGTCACACCTCATTCCTTAACTTGTCAGATAAAATGATGTCGACACACATTAATATGTTTAGCACATGAGTGATCAACAGAATTTTTGGCCGAATTGATTGCGCTTTCGCTGTGATAATTGATTGACACGACCTCCTACTGAAGCCCTAACTGATTTATCATCCCCCTCAACTAAACATCTTACTTAAATGCTTCTGTCACTGACATATATTCAGCTTTAGTTGTGGAAAGATCTACCATAGACTGAAGCTTTGACATCCAACGGATCACTCCACCCACTAGCACAAACAAGTAATCAAAAATCGACTTTCTATTATCCACATTGCTCGCATAATCTGAACCCACATAGCTTACCAACTTATCCCATAATTTTTTAAATAATAAGACGTAATCATATGTACCTCGAATATATCGAAATAGTCATTTCACTGCCTCCTAGTGTTGTTTGTCGTGGTTTGACATGTATATGCTAACACCACCCACTGCATGTAAAATTTCTGATCTTGTATAGACCATGACATACATCAACATACCAAGTATGCTTGAATAAAGCGCATGAGACATATCCTACTTTTCTTCAACTGTTTTAGGATACTGTTCACAAAATAACTTAAAATGAGCCGCATGAGGAACACTGATCAATTTTACTTTGTCTATCCCATACTTCTTTAATATATTCTCAAGGTATTATTCATGAGATAACCATAGCCTACTCCTCTTCATGTCTTTATGTCTGTTAATGCTGAGAACTTCTTTATGACTTCTAAATCTTTCACCTCAAATGTCCCCGATAACTGAGTCTTTAATATGTCGATCTCATATATGCTATGACTGGCAATAAGCATGTCATCAATATATAATACCAAGATAATAAACTTTTCAACACTCAATGTCTTGTAATAGACATAATGATTATATTCACTCTTGGTAAACTTCTGACTCACTATGGAAGAATCAAATTTTTTACACAATTACTTAGACGACTATTTTAGATTGTACAATGACCTCTTTAACATACAAACCTTGTTATTTGCTTATTATATTTCAAAACTTTCTGGTTGTTTCATATAAATCTATTCCTTTAATTCCTCATTCAGGAAAGCAGTCTTCATATCCATCTGTTACAGCTCGAGATTATATTAGATAACCAACACCAATATAAATCTGATAGATACTTGCATTACTATCAACGCGAATATCTAAGTGAAGTACATACCTTCTCTCTGCGCATATCCTTTCGCTACCAACCTTATCTTATAAATATTATATTTATTCTTGAAGATTCACTTGCACCTGATCACTTTTTGACCGATGAAAATCTCCACTAGCTCTCATATCTCGTTCTTGTATAAGGAGTTTATCTTATCATTCACTGCAGCTTTCTATTTTTGGGCATCTGCTCATGAAGAGCCTCCTAAAAAGTATATGGATCCCCCTCATCTGTAATGAGGGCAAATGTGACATTTAAGTCATCCCTATATCTCACTAGTAACCTGCGATCTCGCAACGGATTCCTTCTCATAAGTGACTACTCCACATACTCCTGTATCTTTATCTCCGTCTATGTTTCAGTCTGTGTCTATTTTTGTCTAATTGAATGTCCACCACCAACTTTTTTGGTTCCTCGTACTCATCCATACGGAACAATGATCCTTCGACAAATTTGACGTCAAGGCTAAAGATGATTTTTCGGATGACCCGATTTGCAGCCTGTACCCCTTCACACTACCACTATAACCAATAAAGATATATTTCTTAGCCCTTTGGTCTAGCTTATTTATTTCAATTGATGGTACATAAGAGGAAGCATCGCAACCAAATACACGTAATCCCGAGTAATCTACTTGTTGACCACTCCACAGTTCCTCTGGAATCTTACATTCAATAGTCGTAGAAGGGAACCGATTCACCAAGTAATAAGTCATGTTAACGACATTAATCCACAGGTCCTTGCCCAACTCAGCATTACTAATTATGCATCGGGCCCTCTCCAAGAGAGTCCGATTCATCCACTCAGCCACATCATTCTGCTCTGGCGTATGGCACACTGTGTTATGCCTTACGATCCCTTCATCCTTATTGTATTGATTGAATTCCCCAAAAGTAAATTCTCCACCATTATTTGTCCTTAGTACCTTTACTTTTTACCCTGACTATTTTTCAACTACTGCCTTCCACTGCCTGAAGTTAGTGAAAATATTGGATTTATTTTTTATAAAATAAACTCACACTTTCCTGGAATAGTCGTAATGAACGTGATGAACCATGATGCCCTCCACCAGAAACCACGAGCGACGACCCCCATACATTAGAATGTACATAATCAAGAACATCCTTACATACATGTTTAACAGACTTAAAAGGTAACCTTGAATGTTTATTATATATACAATGCTCGCATATATTAAAATCAAAACTTTTAAAGGCTAGAATTAAATAATGATAATGAAATACCTTCATGCCCCGCTCACTCATGTACCATAAGCGTGCATGTCACGTAAATGCAAACATGGAATTTGCTATAGACTTTGCATCTCCACTCGATGAAGTGTTCCCGATCAACCTGTAAAAGTTTTCGCTCCTTTATGCTTTCATAACAACGAGTACCTCCTTTGAAAATTTAAGGACATGATCAAAACTGGTGAATTTGCACTTATGCGCCTTGAGTGCTCCAAGAGATATAATGTTTTTTCTTCATATCAGGAACGTGTCTCACCTTGGTAAAGGTACGCTCCATGCCATCAAATATTTTGATGCGCAACAATCCAACACCCACCACATTACAGGCATTATGTTTGCCTATAAATATCCGGCCACCATCACACTATCTGTAACTAGTGAACCAACTCTGATGAGGAGCCATGTGATATGATGTCCCAGCATCTAAAATCCACTCGTCATGTGATACGATCCCTTGGCAGATTCCTTCTCACTGGTGTTTGCTTCACCTACTCTTGTATATTTATCTGCGTCTAGTATTAGCTTATGTTTCATCTCTGACTATCTAAACGTTTACAACCAACTTTTCCGCTTTCTTGTATTCATCCTTACGAAATAAGGATCCTTTGTCGAATTTGATGTCACTTTTAATTTTTTGTGTGACCCGATCATATAGCTTGTACCCCTTCACACCATCACTATAGCCAACAAAGATATATTTTTTAGTCCTTTGCATTGTATTATACCTCACAATTCCCTCGTTCTTATAAAATTGATTAAATTCCTTAAAAGTAAATTTTATGTCGTTATCGATTCTTAGAATTTTCAATTTTTGCCATGTCTGTTTTTCGACTATTACCTTTCATGCTTTGAAAGTAGCTAAAACATCATATTTATGTTTCATGAAATAAACACAAACCTTTTTAGAGAAATCTTCAATGCATTTGACAAAGAATGACGACCCTACTCTAGAAACGACGGGCGAAAACCTTTACACATCCGAATGCACATAATCAAGTTGTTCTTTTGCCGGACAGGCCATGGCAAGACCAAGTGCGGGCCGCCAAGCCGGATGACCATTTACACTGAGCTACAGTCCGTCCGGGCTGTACCGCGACGCCGAAAGGTCAGAAAAATCTATAAGTTTAGGGGATCATAGGTCTCACTGGGCTTGTAGACTATCGCGGACCGCGGACCCGGCAGACGCTCAGAAATGGGATCTGGCACTGACTTAATGCACCGCGACTATGCCAGGACCAATCTGGCGCTGGCAAATGGAACCAAGATTCCAGGTTATCCGACCATTGGATCTCTTCCATATTCACCGTGGAGGCCTAATGGATTTTCCTGCGCCTGCCCACCAACTCTGGGACCCGATCGTGGGCCGGTCACCGTTGATCGCAAATCGGACCCGTGCGGTCAAACCCCTGGTCCGATCGTCTCCAAATTTTGCGTGGCCCTTCATCAGGCCATGAAGCACCCATCCTAGAAATCTCATAGCCTGAGGACCACCAGAATTACTTAAGTCACTAAAATGGACCCCACAGGGCCGTTTAAAGATCAAAGCCTTTAACTCAAACCCCACTTTCGTCTATCCGTTCATTCCCAAATTTTACACGGTTCCTAGGCGGGCCATGAGGCACTTACCCACCGAATTTGGTGGCCAAGGGAGCATTAGGACCACGCCAACCCCGAAAATGTCCCTTGTAGGCTATTTTGGGAATATGAGGGAACTTAAGGCCATGAGGCCCAAGTCTAGGGAATAAACCCTATCCCTCATTAATCTCTCTCCCATTTGCTACAACTACCAAGAGAGAAAGAGAGTGAGGGAGAGTAAAGAGGAGAAGAGAGAGAGAAGGAGTAGATCAAGGTGGACCCTAGATCGAGGTGGGCCCCAAGAAAGCCAACCCCTCCACTCTTTGCCACTCTTGCAAGGAGAAAACCTTTCTTCTTAACCCCAACAACTATCCGTGGGTTGCTTAGGTGAGTTTTTCACCATCCTTCTTGAAATTCGGGTAGTATGGTGGATTTGGGTTGGGATTCTAACATGCAATAACTTGATTTAGGGATCCCGATCGTTCTTCCCAAAGGCCCTCATTCCTAGGGCGTTTTTCGAGTCTCCAACGAGCCTTAGGTGCGGACTATTACTCCTAGGTGGCCTAGCGCCAATTTCAACATGAATTTAATGATTATGATTGTTTGTCTGATGCGTCTAGAGAGTGTAGAGAAAACTTAGGAAATCATGTCTATTTCAAATGGTATGGAATTATATGCTCTACATGATTTTACTCACATGATGCAAACCTTGTTCTCGTATATTTGTTGAAATTCTTGATTATTGCCTATGGATGACTTGTTGGATTGTTCATATCATTATGCCCTATAGCATGCTTGCCTCATTAACCTTTATGTAATGGATTCCATGAGTTGTAGGAAGTGAGCAACTTCCTCACCAACACACACACCACACACATGCAACATTGCTCATTAATTGTGATAGCTCGCATGTAGACGAATTTGAAATGTATGATTGAGGGGTGAGAATATGACTATGATTGTTGTTAATTGATAGCTCTGTTTCCGTCGACGTGTTGTGAATCACCATCCAATGCTAGGGTTGGACCAAAAAATGAGAAGAGTTAAGGCGGTCTCGTTGGTAGGATCGCCTTGAGGCTAGACCCACGGACTTGGGCAAGTGTGTGTGGGCGACTGTAGTTAGACTACGTGGGTCGCTCGCACCCGATGTCGTTCCGCCACACGCTTGCCCGGACTCGTGCGGTCCAGCCTACCGTCTGGCCAACCACGATTGTTAACCCTGTCTGCTCACATTTGTATGGAACCTGGGACTCCCCACAACCATCGCAGCCTAACGACAAACCACTTGAATTCGGCCCACAGCCTCGTGAGCCGGGCATGGTGGAATGGGACACTGTGTTCGAGCTGTCGGCCTACGCTGGGGTACCGCGCCTCCCCGTAGTGACCGCGAGCGATCCCTTTTCTCATGGCACTCCTCATGTGCTTGAAGTCGGGGATGAGGAACCCGATGGGATCACGGACCGCGGGGCCTCGGCCTCACGCATTGGGGGGTCTGGGCCTCGCAACCAGAATAGGGCATTAATTAGATGGGGTGTACCAGTCTCCCCAAATCTGCTGGATGAATGAACCTAACTAAGAACCCGGTTAACACGACCGCATCGCATCGCATTAGTTAGGTTGGCGACTCGGCAGTCGAGGTCGCACTGAGGGAGTGTTGGCATTGGCGATCGTCAGATGTTGTCGCACAAGGGAGCGTCGTGGTGAGGGCATGCATCATGTCATGTTGCATACATGCGCATTAACAAGAGTACTTAGGCTTATGTGATTGTCTGCTTTTCATTAAAATCATGTAAAAATTGTTGCTTGTGACAACTTGAGATTAATAGCACCACTGAGTTGATCACTCACTCCCACTCTGGGACGGTGTTTTAAAACACCAACCAGACCCTTTGATAGATGCAGGTGACTCAAGACTGGAGGAGCCTAGCGAGGTGAGCCTGGACGAGGAGCTGGAGCTGTCCTACTTCCAGCTGATGGAGGGGTCGCCGCCTGCATGAGAGGCGGGATTGGAAGGCTGGGTTTCAGGCTCTGTCCCATTCTTTTGGACATCATATTTTTTGTTATTTTGTCTGGGCAACGCCATGCGCGACCCATTTGCTTTTATCTTTGGACTTGTATATTTATAGGTGAGGCCTCTTTATTTCAGCAGACATGTGCGTTCATGTTTTCATGATCAGGGAACTTCAGACTGCGCAACTCAAATAGATTAAAGGCACATTTATGATCATCTGGTAATGGTGACTCTCGGGAACGCTAAAACATCATATTTATGTTTCATGAAATAAACACAAACCTTTTTAGAGAAATCTTCAATGCATTTGACAAAGAATGACGACCCTACTCTAGAAACGACGGGCGAAAACCTTTACACATCCGAATGCACATAATCAAGTTGTTCTTTACTAACATGTTTTCTAGTTTTAAAAGATAGCCTTGATTGTTTCCAATATATGCAATGCTCACATATATTTAAATTAAAACTTTCAAAGCTATGAATCAAACAACGATCGAGAAATACCTTCATACCGCCCTCATGTATCCTAGGCGCGCATGCCACACATGTGCAAACGTGGATTCTGTTATACATGTTTCAGCTCCATTTGATATCGTGCTCCCGATCAACCTGTAAAGGTTTTCGCTCTGTCATGCCTTCATAATAATGGGTGCCCATTTATAAACTTTCAGGACACATTCATAACTGACCAATTTGCATTCAAGAGCCTCAAGAGCTCCTTAAGAAATCATATTCTTTTTAAAGTCAGGAGCTTGCCTCACTTCTATCAAAGTATGTTACACCCCATCAAACATTCTGATACAAATCGAACTAATTCTGATTATCTTACTGGCATGATCATTGCCCATACGAACCACACCAACATTATACTCATTGTACGTGATGAACCAACTCTAATGAGGACACGTGATATGATGCCTCAATATCTAAAATTCACTCGTTACTCAAGTGTATGACTTTGGATACAGACAATATGTCACAACCACTCATCCCCTTGCTTAATTACATTGAATTGGCCTCTTTCGGTCAATATATGACTTCTCATCCTTTTGGGTTTTAAATTTACACAATTCTTCTACATATATCTTATCCTGTCATAATTCTAACACTTCAACTTTCCTTTACTCTTTGACTTGGACCTGGATCGTGACTTCCTCTTCTCTCACTCAGATGATCTTTTCCTAGCAACCAGTGCACCTATATAAGTATCTTTTCCATCACTATTAATTATCAATTACTTCGATTGAAGGAATGAAATAACGGTATCTAAGTTCAAGGTATCCCTGCGATGGTACAGAGTATCCACCAAATACTCATATGAATCCGGAAGAGACATTAATAAAATTATGTTGTTTCTTCTTCATCAATCATCACGTCCAGATTTGTCAGTTTGCAAATCAGTTTGTTGAATGTGTTAATGTGCTGAGAAGATCTGACCCTTCTGTCCTCTTCAAATTATACAATTGTCTCTTCATATATAGGTGATTGGAGAGCGATATGCTCTCCAACTTCGCCTATAGGCTTGTGGTAGTCATCTCATTAATGTCATTATAAAGGACTTCGTCGGCCAAGCGCAATTGAATTGCACTAATTGCCCTTTGATCAAGTTTATCTCAGTTCTCTTATTTCATCAATTTAGGACATTTCATTTTTTCAATGAGTGTTGCTGCAGTCATTTCTGAACTAAGAGGGATTTTATCTTCAACCTCCATAATTCAAAGTTGTTTTTACTCGTAAATTTATTTGTCTTGAACGTAACATTCGATCCATTTGATGCCATATCTCATATTCAACCTAAAAACTCAACATTCGCTCTGATACTACTTGTTGGGAATACAACAAGTTCTTACATGATTTGTCCAATGCGGAAGCAACCTCAAACAAAATTAAACAACATAATAGGGAAAGAAAAATTCAAGCAACCAAAGAAAACATATAATTTTTACGAGAAAAAACTTTTGCAGGAAAAAAAAACTATGACACCAAGCAACAAACAATCCACTATGATTTAAAAAAAAAAATTAAAAAAAAAATTACAAGAGATGGAGCAACTTACAAATTTAAAAAACTTAGCTTTCTCCCACTCAGAACCTTTTGACTCCCAAACTCTCACATTTTATAATCTGACATTAATCCTAATTTCATATTAACAAGGCTATTTATATAACCCATGTAAAGAATTAGAAATAAATTTGCTCACTTACTAAAAAAATAAAAATTTGTGCGAACCATCATTGAATCATCGATTGAAACGACTCCAATTTTTTCAATCAAATTGATAAGACTGTAGATTGATTCAAAAATATTATTTCAGCAACACATTAAAGACATTCAATCAACATCCTAGGCCAGTAAGCCTACGTCAATATGGTTGAGTGGGGCCGATGTGCCTCTCTCCTTCTAAGTGTCTGGCACACCAGCTGGTCCTCTGCTCCTTGTGCATTACGTTCTCTCCAATGCCAGCAAGACAATGTGACGATTCGGAATGCCCGCTCCGTAAGGTCATTTAGATGTCCATAAATGAAGTACATCAAAAGTCTCAGCGTGCTCAACTAACGGGCCGGAGAGTAAATGCCTACCAATAAAAATTTCCTATGGCCCACCATGATATTTATATGCCATCCAACTGCTCGAAACGTCATTCTCACCATGATGAAAGTGTACGAAGTAATATGAACCTGGTCCAAAACTACCCGCGTCTCAAGGAAAGTCTTAAAAGGAGGTGTTCAATCCCATCGTTTCTTGTGGCAAGACCCACTTGAGTTTTGAAATTGAATGTTTTTTTGAACTCATATTCTACATGAGATGCCATAATATATGTATAGACATTTCATACCACTTTAGGAGCATTGGCAGGGGCGACTCTGCTGGCTTTGCTTGGGTCAAGGATCAAATAAATTCTCTACTGAGGTTTTGCTAGTAATTTCACCGCAGCCTAGCATGCTCTCATCCAAGTGCCTCCTGGGATTAACTAGTACACAGTTTGGCTGGTGTCAAAGCACTGTGGGCCCACCATGATGTATGTGTTTTATCCATGTCGTCCATTCATTTTGCCAGCTTATGTTAAGGCATGAGGCCAAAAAAGAGAAAGATCCAAAACTCAAGTGGATTACACCGAAGGAAACAGTGAAGATTTAACACTCACGGTTGAAAACTTCCTGAGAGGCCATAGCAGTTTTGGATAAGCTGATATTTGTGTTTTCCCCTCATCCAGGGTTACGTGATTTTATGGACAGCTGGATTACAAATAAACATTTAAGTGGTCCCCAGGAAGTTTTCAACAATTTGAGCGATGAAGCCGCCTTGTAGCTGGAAAAATTGGATTGGCGTGGAGAAAAAGTACACATACATCGTGGTGGAGCCCAGAGAGCTTTCACATCAGCTAGCTGGTTGGTTCTCCGATCACCAGCCAAAGCCCGTCGATTAACCAAGCATCACAACCAGTGGGTCCTACTGTGTGTGACCTGGCCTCAAGATAAGGATGCCCACTAATCACATGGGTCCAATCTCAAAAGAAAATAAATAAATAAATAAATAAATAACGGATGGCAAAAGAGTTGGCTGACCGTCTATACTCAACACGTGTATTGCTCACCTGATGAGTGGACTGGCCTAATTTCCTAGATAGATCATCTGGACGCTAGGTCCCACCGGGCTGCATGATTGGATATTCCTCAAACGGGAGCAGTTTAGGTGAGACCCGGATCGACCGAGGTGCGTGGGATCCCTGACAGTGGGGCTGACCTTGATGTGTGTGACTACATCCACGCCGTCCATCTGTATTCAAAACTCGTTTTAGGGCATGATAATAAAATGGAGCAGATCCAAATCTAAGATCGACCATAGTACATGAAACAGTAGTATTTGAGCATTAAAAGCTTCTTGTGGGTCCAAAAGCTTTGGATCAAGATGATATTTGTGTGGTCTCTTCATATAGGTCTTACAGGTTGGATGGCAAATAAACATTCCGGTGGACTCCATTTTTAATGGTGGGGATTCAATCAAGACTGTTTCTTGTGGTTTGGTCCACCTAAGATTTGGGCATGCTTCATTTCTGGAATCATGCCCTAAACTGATCTTTGAAAATGGTTGGACGGTGTAGATTTAAGGCACATACATCACTGTGAGCCCCACACTCAGGGTTCTCACCCACCTCGGTGGATCCGGTGTCTCAACTAATCCGCTCCCTCCCCAAACATGCCACGTTAGCAGCTAGCACATATGGGGTATCTCCTCGCGCTTGATGAGAAATCCAGCTTTTAATCCCGGGTTCAAATGGCAAGCAACATGTACAAGATCCGAACCGTTCATTTGATTGGCACTGCCATGCATGGCGCAGATTGGCACAAAACCCAAATCTCCTGCTGGTCAGACGACCTTAAAGGCCAATGAAATGTTAAAGATTACAAATAAATGGTTAGATAGAATTCCAACTAATGATAAATATTCAGTAGACCAGATCCCTCCAATTGTCGATTACAATTATCCAATCCATATGATTTTGTCCATGCACCTAGCAGCCAATCCACCATATAGCCAACCAGATGAATGGTCCAGATCTCATCCAACCCAACTTACACTTTGATTGAGGAAACAAACAGTCGGGTATTTAAAGCCCATTTGATACTAGAGAAATTAACATTTCAAAATCTTTGTATGCATACATGTCAGTATCATGTGAAACTATGAACTCCCGCCTTATGTTACGATCCGGAACAAGGTGATTTAAAGTATCGTCCGAAACTGATACGAACCAATTTCAGCCACAGACAGCATGGCTATAACAGCCCAATACAGGCCCGAATGGGGTGATATGACCGGGTTTCAATGGTGAACGATACAGTCCTTGATTGGGATCATGCGGGTCCCACCAGTAACGACCCTAGACACGCTTACATCGAATGGCACTGGAGGAGCGTCGATCACCACATTCCCCTCCAACATCTCTATAACCCTGCACATCGTCGGTCTCAGATTGGGTTCGAATTGTATGCACCAAAGGCCCACCAGCGACATCGTCCTCACGATCTCATCATCTTCTCTTCCTTGGTCTGAGTTGTGTTTGGACCACTCACCACCAACCTCCACCACATAGTGCAAGTAAGCCCACTCAGGAAAGTAGGCCTCACTTTCGCTACTAGCTTCTTCATTGAAATTCCTCCTCTTCCCAACCATTTCCAAAATCACCATCCCATAACTATAAACATCCGACTTGCTGGTCACCGGACCATGGTTCATCAACCACATTTCTGGTGGTGCGTATCCCGGAGTCCCTCTCCCACGCGGGAGGGACACATGACTAGTTTCCCTATTCAGTGCTTGCGCGAGGCCGAAGTCCGACACCTTGGGCGTGAACCTCTCGTCAAGAAGGATATTGTGAGGCTTGATGTCACAGTGCAATATCCTGACCCGGCATTCATCGTGGAGGTAGGCGATCCCCCTCGCGGTGCCGACCGCAATCTCATGGAGCTGAGCCCAGCCCAGCTTATCAGGCAAACCGTCGTCACTTTGGTAGATGTACTTATCTAAGGATCCATTTGCCATAAATTCATACACTAGAGCTCTTCTCGACTTGTCGAAACAAAAACCCAAAAGCCGGACTAGATGGTTGTGGTGGATTCGGCCAATGGTCTGGACCTCATTGACAAACTGGGCCTCGCTTTGCTCAGTTTCATCGAGAAGCTTGACAGCCACTACTAGGCCATTAGGGAGGTCGGCCTTGTAAACAGATCCAAAGCCGCCTTGGCCGAGCTTGTGAGTGAAGTTGTGACTGTATTTCTTCAGCTGTTTGTAGGAGAATCTCGTCGGCATGCCAGAGTTGTAGTTGTGTAGGAATGTTTCAATGGAAGCTGGGGTACTATTGTCATTGTTTAGATAGCGTCGAAGCACTTGCTCGTCTTGACCACGTTGTTGCGATCTTCGCTTCATACGACGCCTCTGAAGGCAGTAAATGTAGATTGCACATGCGACGACAGTTACCAATACGAGCAAAAATCCTTCAACAACAACAAGAAGAAAATGATCAGACATGGACACGTATGCTCCATCCAGGTGCAGTTGCAAACTTGGAGTTAATCGTTCAATGACATTTTCGGAATGAAAAGTACCAACAACGATTGGAAGAATGGTGGGGGCAATATGGGAATAAGTGGTACATATATAAGTATAGTTTTGAGGTGATCGATGGAGGCATTTCGGGAATATGCTGCAAACTTTCCGTGGTTTTAAGACTCGTGGACTCATATTGGTTCTTTCAGTCTCGAGTTGAGTCATGACTCAAGACTCTGTCAAACAATCAATTGATGTAAAAGCTCGATCAGTTTTATATATATATATATATTAGAGGTCTCAGACCAAGTTTCAGACATTCAAATTTCAGGTGGGCCCTACCAAGTGCTTTTATATGTTTTAGGCATGTCTTCGTATGATTTCAGATGGTATGGCCCACATATATGGCTGATTTTTGGGATATCCCATAATTTAAAGGGGACCCATCAAATGCACCGTGTTGATGTTCGACATGCATCATGGTGGGGCCCACACAACTCGAGCTCATGGAATGTTCCCCCGAGCTCGACGGAATAGAACCTTTAACCTTTTCTCATATATATATATATATATATATGCAAGTGCGAGATGAAATTCTGTACGGGAACATACTGAACAATGGTGGAGAATTGCTCACACTGTGAATAGGCTGAGTGGAGGGACACTCACAGTCACACCATAAACAGGTGGGCTTGGCCCCATGGGAGGATATATTAACCAATACAATTTTGCTACCCGGCTTTGATACCATGTAAACATATAAAACTCTGCTGAAATTGTATTTCTGATTACACATTGATATACCATCCTCTAATAGCTTAAGCTTTTAGATCAAGTGATTGTTTGAAGTAATTTCAGAGTCCAAGGTCAAGTGTTTGAATCCGGGGAACGGCAAATATAAATCTTTTATCCTAAGATGGCAAGTTTCCATTAACATAAGACAGCTACTCTTACCTATAATCAGCATCATTCGCCGCTTTGGGTCTCTCCGCTTTGGCCCACCGCCCTCAGCAACAGGCTCAATTATAAGCCCTTCAAAAGACAACAACACATATTAGATCTAACCAGCACAGGGAAACAAACACACATGAGAAGAAAATTTAGACAGCTTTTGATGTTTCTAGTTACATCTAGTTCATAAGTTTTAGGAACTGTTTCTTGCACCCATAAATCCAATGGTTCAGATTGCCCAGTTCCAGTTAAGCTGTGGAGCTTGAGGATGCACGTTCTAGGTTTGTCTCAGTGTAAAAACAAATTAAAGAAAAAATAACATTTGAAAGATCGAACCAAAAAATAAAAAGTAACAGTGGAATGATATTGTGTCAAATGAAAATTTTACACGGAAAACGTGGTGTATAAACCATGTAAACATTCTAGCACACCCCTCTTGACCTGAACCATCCAAACAGTAAGTCACCTCTTGGATTGATCACATCCGAAAAATTACCCTAGTTGAAAGATCCCAACCATACGAACAACAACCAACATAAGCCAAACAGGTGATTGAATGATCAGGCCCATCAATGAAATAACACATGCGTTAGCAGTCAACAGGCAAGTGCACAACAGAGAGAGTTTATACACCAAGTTTCAGTGTATAAAATACCCAATAAAGAATCAATCATCCAAAAGCCATGATCTAAAAGTAACATACCATCAGAGCAGTTGTGTCTATGGACCCCAGAATTGCAAAAGCAAACCTCCTTACCACTTCGCCTCTTCTCATCAAGATACCCGCATCTCCCACCACCCATTTCCATGCATGGCCCACAAACTCCATCCCAGTCAGTCCTAAAACCTTCTTGAAGCACCTTCCTAAGGTTCCCAACCATACTGAAATTGTTAAACACTTTCACTGGAATGATAGTCCTAAAAGGTCTACAGTTGGGTATATCAGACATGTACCCATCGTAGAAATAACACAAGTTGCTGGTCTCACCACACTCCAAACATGGACCTTCTCTTAGCCTAGAAACAATATCTTCTGCAGGCTTCTTCGTGCAGTTGAAGAAGGTCCCCAACCAGTAGTCGGACTTCGCGTGAAAGACCCCTTCCACGAGCCATTTCTGGGATTCAAAACCGGCGTTGGCCGTCGATCCCTTGAAGGGAGGGATCGGGCCGCAGCCGAAGAGGGATACATCGACGAACTTGACCATCCGATTCGAGTAGACTTCATCTGTCAGGTCCTCGGCGACCTTGTATTTTATGTGTGGGTTTTCATCGTCAGTGATGAAGACGGTGCCGTTCTCGCATGAGGTTGTTATGTAGGCGCTACGACACGGCGCGTTCCTTCCTAATGGGAATTTGAGGATGGATTTGCCGCATGTGGACGGAGAACATTGGTCGTAGTAGAAGGAAGAGATGTTGGATGTGTGGCCCACCTGGAGAAAGGTAGAGATGAGGTGGAAGAATAAGAGGAGGTTGGAGAGGCGGTGAGAAGGTTTCATGGTGGGAACCGTGTCGAGGGTCCTTGCATCCAAGGGAAAGGTGCGTGGGAGAGAGAGCCGAGAGATTTCTAGGATTTTGACTAAAATGTTGGATTTTGACTAAAGTAGCCTCGTGAATGACAAACGCCCAAAAAATTGAGACTGTTAAAAATATCCCAGCGATGGACTTCTAACAACTTTTTAAAAATTTTGGTACAAAATTGTTGTTGCTTTGGTTCCAGCACTGGTGGGGCTTTGTGTGGAGGAGAAGCTACATAGCACTTATTTTGAGGCATGAGACTTGTCATTGGGCCCACATTGAGATAGATCTAATCTGTTTAGTTTCTTTGTGGCCCTCCATATATATAGGAAGACGATAACATCATGCTGATATAATATATGTGTGGTCCAGAAACTCGATAATTTATAACAGTGTCAGTTTACTAATAATTGTTTTCTTGTGATGTGGTCTATATGATTTATAGATGTTAATCATTGTTCCAATCATGAACTTTCAAAAAATTTTGAGGATTATGAATATAATATATTCTACAAATTGGTGACGGTGGCCATAGACAGTATATAAAATCTCTTAGATAAGCCAACCATTGCCTTTTTAGAGGGTCATTCTTCTTTCTTGAAAAACTATGGTCGTGGGACCCACTACCACTATTCCTCGGGCATTTCTCTTTGGTATCTATCCGATTTTTCTCTTTGGCATTCAATTATCTCGTATTCTACGGCGTTGATTATCCGGCATTCTCCGACATTCATCTGAAAACTCGTCAGCTTTAAAGCTTCGTCCACCACTTCTACTATCATGATTGTACATTATATTTTTCGTCGTAGTGGTCCTCTTTGTTCCATTTTCTGGTGTCCTTATAATCCTAGGAAAGTACGATTTTAGTCATTATTGAAGGTAAAACTTTAAATCTTTGGTCAAGGTTATTATTAGGGGTGTACATCGAGTCGAACCGAATCGTGCTGGCCTCAGCTCAACTTGGCTCAGCCATTGGCTGACCTCAGCTCAAACTCAGCTCAGCTCAGCCCTCGAGCCTGATTGGCCAACTCGGCTCGGTTCGATCAGCAGCTCGAGCCGAGTTCGAGCCAAGATTGAGCCGAGTTCGACATTAGGGCATTTTTACAAACACCTGGACTGCACCTTCAAAATCCCTCTGTATGTGAAACAAAAGCAATGGTTTTACAGGTATTTTATCAAACACCTTCTAAGCAACATAAAAACCAAGAAAAAATGGTGTTTGTTTCATGTACATACCTTCCTTACCACCAACTACTCTTCATTGAGTCATTTTATCAAACACTTGGTGAGCAACATCAATGGCAAAGTAACTGAGTCATCGAATTAGTTCGATCCGAGTTCAATTCGAGCTGGATTCGATCCGAGTCGAGTCGAGCTGGGGCCTACTTGAACTCGTCTCGAACTCATTTTCGAGCTCAAAAAATCAGCTCAACTCAGCTCGAACTTAGCTTCGAACCGAGTCTATTCGAGCTTTTTCGAGTCGAGTCGAGCGAGCTAACCAAGCTAGCTCAGTTCGTGTACACCCCTAGTTAGCATGAGTGTTAAGGTTTAGGTTGTGATATGTTTTGTGTCCATGTTAGCATATATTAAGAGTCTAGGTTATCCTGCAACATAAACAATAATATGTGCAAAGGTTGAGGTTATCATCCATTATGGGTCGAGATTGTCAACCTGTTTAGTAAGGGTCGAGATTATCATCCATTAAGGGTAGAGTTGGCATCTGTTAAGGGTCGAAGTTGGCATGTGATAAGGGGATAGGTTGTCAAATGTGAAGGGTTGAGGTCGGCATGTGGTATGGGTTAGGGGTGCACATGGTTTGGCTCGGTTCGATTCTAGGTGAAACCGGAACCAATCCGTTCCCAACGATTCCAAGAAAAATAAAACACGCTAGAACTGAATCGAACCTGACCGTAAAAAATAAGTTCAATTCCATCTCAATTATACAGTTCTAGGCTTTTTATAATCCAATCTAATTACATGGTTTGTTTTTATAATCCAACTTAATTGCATTGGTTGTTTTTTATAATATGATACAGTTGCATGGTTCTTGAGAGAGAGAGAGAGAGAGAGAGAGAGAGAGAGAGAGAGAGAGAGGGGGGATAATAAAGAAAGATTAGTGTTTTTTTTTTTTTTTACTTTTTATGTTTTAAAAAAATTAAAAATTAAAAATTTATTGACTAAGAGGTTCAGTTCCAGGTTTGGTTCCATGGTCTGGTTCATGGTTCGATTCGGTTCTACAGAACCCCAAACCAAGAACCGAACTGAAAAATAGAACGAAGATGACAACTTCACTGAAAAATATAATGCATGATCATGATAGTAGAAGTGGTGGACAAAGTTTAAAGAATACGTGTTTTCGAACCAAAACTAGAGAGAAATGCTAGAGGGAGAGTGGTAGTGGGTTCCACGATCGTTAGTTTCTTCCAAGAAAGAAAAAAGGCCCATGCACATTTTGAAAAAGGCAATGCTTGGCCTTATCTAAGGTTGTTCGTACATAGATTGTGGGGCTCACCATCACCTATGTATGGAATCCACTCCATCCATTATCCTCGAAAAAATCATGTAAGACTATGGTTGGAAGAACGACCAATATTCGCCGATCATATATGGACCAAAACACAAAACAAATAATTTGTATTGAATTGACACCATTATACATCATCAGGTTTTGTGGGCTACATGGAGATTGTATCAGTGTAAAGTTATTATCTTGTCAAATAAATAGAAGGATGCAAAGGAAATTAATGAACTAAATCTACTTTCTAATGGGCCTGATGATAAGACTAGATCTATCTTTTAATGGGCCTAATGACAAGTCTCATCCACATCATTACTTCGAGATTGGATGCAATATAGCTTCTTCATCACTAAAAATCTGTACCAATGCTGGATCCAAAGCAGAGGCATTTTCGTCTCCATTTTTACAACTTTTGTGCTACAGAATTGTGAAAGAAATCTTTTAGGAAGATATGACTCTGAGGACATTTGTCCTTACCATAAGGCTACTTTAAACAAAATCTCCATATTTCACGTGGGGATGACTTTGCAGTCTCCCGGCTCCGAAAAGTCAAAATAAAAACCACTTTCCACGGAGTTGTGCTAAGTGGGGCCCACTAGAGGCCACCCATCCCATAATCGCAATGGTTTTGCCTAGTGATGTGCGGGAGCAGATTAGGAGCAGCCTCAGCCTAACCCAAAACGGTGCGGCCCTAGCCGTGAGGCCTACCTTGATGCATGTATTCTAATCCACACGTTCCATCCGTTTTGCCAGATCATTTCACGGCATTAACCCAAAATGAAGCAGATCTAAATATCAGGTGAAGCAGATTGAAATTTCAACGGTGGAGGTGTCCATTCTCACTGGTTCGTTGGTGTGGCCCAACTAAGTTTTGGATCTACCTGATTTTTAGATTCACTTCATATTATAGTCTTTAAAAACTGATGGACAGAGTGAATTTGTCAGGAACATCTCTGTGAGCCCCACGCAGACACAGTAGCTTTGTGGCATAAGTACCATCTCAACTCACTACGATCTCAATGGGCGGAGCTCTAGTCTGAACAATCAAAATTTTGATTAGCTGCGTACAATGGCTCGTCCCGAAACCGTTCAAAATCCGGGCTGAAAGCCTGAAACCATCCCAACTCCGGCCCGTTGACAGCCCTACAACTCACATCTCTTGGATCTGGATCATCAACGCGATAATAGGTATCCTGAACACTCGTAAAATAGAATAGGGTATATATCTGCATATGTGTGCGTATCGAATATAGAATTTTGGCTTTTTTTCCACCGTTGATTTTCTCGTTTCAAGTGTGAGGTGTGACTTGCCTGATGAGTGGACCTGTATGAAATTTCTACAAGCCATTCTCTCCGCTCAGCCTAAATCCAATACTTCGTCAGTTTATACGTTGGCACGTCTACCGTTGATCTGCTTTCGTGTCATACGAGCGAGTACACTCGCGGGACCCGGGGCTACGTGGAGCTTCTTTGTCCATGGCAAATCCCTGTTCATCTGTTTTGAAAGAACACAATACGATAAGTTTCTCCAAATCAGGAAAATCCTAAACTTATGTGTGCCACACAATGAAACAGTGAAAACGGAAATGTCTACCATTGAAACCTTGGTAAAGCTGACCATGATGTTTATATGCTATCCAAACCATTTGCCTGCACAGAAAGAGGACAAAGGAGACCCCGGCTCGAGCAGGGGACCCTCCGATGCCAAAGTCAGGCCTGGACTCGGGGTCTCAAAGTATTGAAAGGTTTTTTAGAGGGAATTTGTTTTCGTACCTCTCAAGGTGACAGGGGTCCCCCTTTTATAGCTGCTGGGGTCCTCATGATATTGAGCGCTGAGCGCGGGATCTTCTCCTGGTATCACGGAGATATGATCGTGCCCATCTTGAGCCATCATCCGATCCCGTGAGCTTCGGGGTCGGAGATCTTATCCCAAGATATCCGGGATGAGATCTGACCTAGCGACGGTCGGTCTTGCAAGGTGGTCCGCCCGACACATGCCCGGAACGCTGATAAGTCGTCCGAACCGACTCAACCATTATCTCGGTTTAGCGAACCATGCATCGGATTCGACACATCCCTCGGTGACCCGAGGTATTAAGTCCGAGTCCCGAGGCATTAAGTCCGAGTCTTCGGACTTGTGTATTTTTGCCCCCAACAGTAACCCCCCTTACTCCGTGTGCTTCATATGGCACTGAGGAGTAGCGAGTTTGGAGTCGGTTCGTACCTCAGTCCGAGATGAGTCGTGGTCATTAAATGCATTCCGTTAGGTCTTTGATGGGGGACGGTTCAGCTCCTGACATCGCATGCGCCGTCAGCCGTCAAATCGCACATCCCGCCAACGAAGATTGGACACGTAGCAAAGGTATTATTGTCGCCGGTCGACGTGCGCCACGTGTCGAATGAGGCAATCGATGCAGGCGTCGAATCATTTCCCCATTAACTGTCTCCGCCGTATGGCGACCTTATATAACGTCAGGGGCCCCGCACTTTAAACTTTTACTGCTCTTGCCATTCCCGCTCCGCATTTTCTTCGGGGTTTATATAGCCTTTCATCTCCTTCTTTTCCTTTCTCCTAACCGTCGGTGCCTCTTTCCGCCATTTCCGTTTTCCTTTCTCCCTCCGGTGAGTTTCTCCTTCCTCTTTATTAGATAATAATGGCGGATAGGAGTTCTCAAAGTCCCCAGTGGGGAGCTTCCTGAGACGAAGGCGAAGCGCAACGTTTTGGAACGTTGTGGAATCGCCTTCCATCGACGAGATAGCGGTGGACGCCAACGCCGCTAGTCTAGGAGAGAGTCACCGGCTCGGCGTGAGCGCCGCTTCCGTCGTTCCTTCTGGTGGGCCTCGTCTATTAACCCGCCGAAGGCCTAACTTGCCAAGGGATATGGAGGAAGATGAGGAGGAAGAAGATGAAATTTTAATCGCCGAAGGAACCCCGGATCTTGCTCCTGTTAGTGAGTCGGCGCAGGCCGAATCTGAGAAGGATCGGGGGAAGATTTAAGCGGTCCGGTTCCCTCGGTCTTGACTGAGACGGACTTGGACAGAATCCGAGTCGGGTACCATATTCCCGAGTCGGTCATCACCTATCTCCCCCGTCCGAATGACTTGCCGGATCACCCTCCTGCTGGGGCTGTCGCGATTTACCAAGTGTCAATGCAATGCGGCTTTTTGTCTCGCATAAAGATTGCCGGGACAGATAGTCCCGAATGGGTGGAGGAACTTACTCGGATGTGCGGTGTGGTGGGCTGAGATGGAACAGCCACCTCTTACTCTCCACCTGTATCAAGTGCGGGTAAATCCGAACTACCCCGGCTTCTACGTCTTCGCTGCTTGGCGAGGCGGAGGCGGTTCCCCGATAACCGACCCTCCCACTTCCAACAAACACTGGAGAGAGCGTTGGTTTTGGGCATGTGGTCGCTGGGAGACGGATGAGTCCGGTCCCACGAGGCTCGTGTCCCTCGGGCTTTCCAAAGAGCAGTGACTTGGGTTTTTTTTTTTTTTTTTTTTTTGTAATACTCGAACTGACGAGCTTGTGTTCGGCGGATATTCCAAGAAGAGGCCGGCTCGCACCATCGCCTCGGCTCGGATCAAAGAGTTGAGGTCGTTGGATCCGAGGGACAGTCTTGGAAGGTGCTTCTACAACCGGAGCGCCTTCATCTTGCAGGTCTGGACTCGTAAGTTACAGGTAATTAAGAACGAATCTTCTGAATTTTCAAACTTCCCCCGACTTACTTCGCCTTATTCTCCCTTTTTTTTTGTTTTTGCAGATCCTGCCCGAAGCTCGTCCCAACCTAAGGATTGTCCCCGAACCGAGATGATCGAGCTCGCCCCGCCCTTAGGCCGATCCACGAAGTCAAGGCCCCTCCGCGGCCGCTTCTTCTTTGAGCCTCGCCACCGAAGAGGCAAAGGGTGCTGCGGAAGGAGAAAGAGCCGACGAGTTCTTCCCCTCCGGTCGTCATGATTCCCGACCCGGACGAAAGGGCGGAAGAGACGGCGATTGCTGCTTCGGAGCCTCAGGCGGTACCTGACTCGGCACGCGTTGAGACGGATGTTCCGAGTCGGGAGGAAGAGACCGGGGCCGCGTCCTCCAGGGGGGAGGGAGAGACGAGGACCGCGTCCTCCCGAGGGGAGGAGACGAACCAGGAGGGGCCGTCAGTCCTGCAGCAAGTGGTGTCGGGGATGGTTCCTTGGGCCCTGGCCCACGGGTGTGAAAGAGAGTTCGTGAAACTCTACAACGCCCCGTCGTCGCAGACCGTCAGTCACGCTGCCAGGATGCTTTTTGAACTCGCTCCTTTCCTAATCAAGGCCAGCAAGGAGCTATCCTCAACTCATCGGCTGCAGGCTCTTCTGTCTGAGGCCGAAGGTCGACGCGAGGAAGCCGAGATCCCGGTCGGCGTCCTGACAGGCGAGGCATCCCTTGCCCGGAAAGCTGCCGAAGACGCGAGGGCAGAGGCGGCTTCCTCCAGAAGAGCCCTGGACGAAGCGAAGGCAGAGGTCGCTCAGGCACTGGCTCTACTTTCCAAAGCTGAAGAAGAGAATCAGTGAGTTCTGGCAGTCCATGCTTCGTGCGCGGATGACTTAGCTCGGGCTAAGCTTGAGGCGGCGGAGCACATTCAGCAGGCCGTCGAGAAGACTCGGGAGGCCGAGAAGGCTAGGGACCAAGCCGTCCAAGCATTCCTCGAGTCGGCGGAGTTCGAGGATGAAAGGGACCGCTTGTTCCAAAGCGATATCTGGAATGCGTCAAGGACATAAAGAAATCCTTCCCTGACCTTGACCTTTCAGAAATCGAGGGTGGAGCAGCCTCGGGATCCGAGAACCCGGACGCCACTGCTGAAGATACTGCTGGGGACGAGGCCGGCGCATGAGGACCGTTACCGGGACCCTTGGACACATATATGTATATTTTTTTTTGATGTATTCACTTGCTTTGTACTTACATATGTTTTGATGAATGAAAGAGAAATGCCTAAGTTTTACTTATTCGACTTGGCTTTATCCTTTCTTAGTTCAGAGTCTTTAATCGTTGAAGATAGAACTAGGGATAATAAACTTTGAGGTGTTCAGCGTTCCAAGGGTGGGGCAACGGTTGTCCGTTTAGGTCTTCTAGCCGATACGTTCCCGGTCTAATGGTGCCCGAGACGATGTAGGGTCCTTCCCAGTTGGGTCCCAGTGTACCCGAACCAAATTCCTTGGTGTTAGAAAACACTTTTCGAAGAACCATATCCCCCATTCGAAATCTTCTAATTCTAACTCGGGTATTGTAGAACCGAGCCACTTGTCGCTGCCGCGCCTCCGTGCGCAGCGTGCCACTTCTCTTTGTTCGTCCGAAGGTCAAGTCCGAGTGCAAGGAGTTCTTCGTTCTTCTGCATTGAATGTGGTGATCCGAGCCGAAGGTAATCCGATTTCAACGGAGTGACGGCTTCCGAGCCATAGGCTAGTGAAAATGGAGTCTCCCCTGTGGTCGTTCGAGCGGTGGTTCGGTAGGCCCAAAGAATTTTCAGGAGCTCTTCGGCCCTGCGCCTTTGGCCCCGCCAAGCTTGGTCCGAAGATGTTGCTTGATAATCTTATTAACCGCTTCAACTTGTCCGTTGGTTTGAGGATGATGAGGCGAAGAGTAAACGTTTCGATTCCGAGGTTGTCGCACATCCCGCGAAAGCTCCCATTATCAAATTGCCTTCCATTGTCCGTGACAATGGTACGGGGTACTAATCGGCAGATAATATTTTTCCATACAAATTCGGTGATCTTCTGCTCGGTTATTTTAGCTAATGGTTCTGCCTCGGCCCACTTCGTGAAATAGTCCACCGCTACCACAGCAAACTTGGTCTGACCTTTTCCCATAGGGAGCGGTCCTATGATGTCCACGCCCCACTGTGCGAAAGGCCAGGGACCAGTCATCGGCGTTAGTGCTTCGGGTGCTTGCCTCGGAATTGACGCGAACCGTTGGCATCTGTCGCATTTTTGAACGAGCTCGCGAGCGTCGTGTTGGATAGTGGGCCAGTAATATCCCTGTCGTAGGACCTTGTAGGCAAGGGATCGCCCTCCAGAGTGGTTTCCGCAGATTTCTTCATGAATTTCCCGCAACACATAGTTTGCCTCGCTGGGTTTGAGGCACCGCAACAACGGGGCGTAGTAACCTTTCTTGTAGAGGGTTCCGTTGAATATGGTATAGCGGGAGGCTCGAATTTTAATTCGTCGGGCCTCGGCACGATCATCGGGCAATTTTCCTTCGTCAAGGTATTGGCGGATTGGATCAATCCAGGAAGGTTCCGAGTCGATTGTATTGACGGCCTCGCTAATTGGCTCCTCTATGCTTGGCTTGTCAACGTATTCGACAGGGACGGACCTGGGTATTTCATCTTCTTTGTCCGAGGCGAGCTTCGCTAGCAAATCGGCTTTGCTGTTTTCCGTGCGAGGGATCCGAGTCACACGACAGAATTGAAATCCGTTGATAAGTTCTTTCGCTTTCTCCATGTAAGCCCTTAGCCGGTCTTTCCGTGTCTGGTATACACCGGTAACTTGGTTAACGACCAACTGAGAGTCGCTGAAAACACTCAGGTGCGTTACTTCCATGCTAGCGGCGAGTCGGAGGCCGAGTAACAACGCTTCGTATTCCGCCGTATTGTTGGATGCTTGGAATCCGAGTCGTAAGGCATACTGTATATAGGTATGATCGGGGGTTTCCAGCACAACCCCAGCCCCACTGGCCTTCGAGTTGGAAGAACCGTCGACATACAGATTCCACGGAATAGGACAAGTGGGAGCGGTTGAAGTCGGAACTGCACCGTCTTTCAGTGTATCATTTACTGAAAGTTCGGTTGAAGACGTTCCCTCGGCGATAAAATCAGCTACGGCTTGCCCTTTGATTGCTGCCTTTGGTCGGTATTGAATATCAAACTCACTCAGCTCGATAGCCCATTTGGTGAGTCGGCCGGAAGCTTCTGGTTTCTGCAGTACCTGGCGAAGCGGAAGGTCTGTCATTACAATGATGGTGTGAGCGTGGAAATACGGCCTAAGTCGCCGAGAGGAAGTTATTAAAGCCAAAGCCACTTTTTCCAAGCTTGGGTATCTCGTTTCTGCTGGCAATAACGCTTTGCTGACGTAGTAAACCGGCAGTTGCTTTCCTTCGGATTCTCGTATCAAAGCCGAGCTAACTGCTGCCTCGGACACAGCTAGGTAGAGGAGCAACGACTCCCCCGGTTCGGGTTTTGATAAGAGTGGTGCAGAACCGAGGTATGATTTTAATTGCTGGAATGCTGCTTCACACTCTTCCGTCCAACCCATCGCTTGTCTTCCTTTCAATTGTTTGAAGAAAGGGAGACATTTATCCGTTGCTCTGGAGAGGAATCGATTAAGTGCTGCGACTCGTCCGGTCAACCGTTGGACATCCTTAATGATTTTGGGGGATTCCATATCAATCAGAGCCTTTATCTTCTCAGGGTTTGCCTCTATTCCTCGTTGACTGACCAAGAAACCGAGGAATTTTCCGGAGCCTACTCCAAAAGCACATTTACTTGGATTTAGCTTCATCCGGAACTTCCGCAGGATTAGAAACATTTCTTCCAAATCATTCACATGATCTGCCGCGTGTATGCTCTTGACGAGCATGTCATCGATGTATACTTCCATGGTTCGGCCTATAAGTCGAGCAAAGATTTTGTTAACTAACCTTTGATAAGTTGCACCGGCATTCTTCAGACCAAATGGCATCACTCGGTAACAATAAAGGCCTTTGTCGGTGACAAAGGTAGTTTTTGATTTATTTGATTATATCCCGAATATGCATCCATGAAGCTAAGGAGCTCATGTCCGGTTGTACTATCTACTAGCTGGTCTATCCTCGGAAGCGGAAAGCTATCTTTGGGGCAGGCTTTATTTAAGTCGGTATAGTCAATACAGACTCGCCACTTCCCGTTGGACTTCTTTACAAGCACGACATTCGCAACCCACTCTGGATAGTGTATTTCTTCTATGAAATTAGCCTGGAGTAGTTTGTTGACTTCTTTCTCAATGATGGCGTATCGTTCAGGGCCGAGTGGTCGTCGATTCTGTCGGATCGGTCGATATGACGGATCGACGTTAAGTCGGTGAGTCACCACGGAGGGGTCGATCCCTTGCATATCTTCATGACTCCAAGCAAATACGTCGGCGTATCTTCGGAGCAGGGCGATCAGCTTTTCTCTCAAAGGGGACTGCAGAGAAGAGCCAATTCGTACTGTCTTGGATCCATCTGTTTCGACTAAGGGGATTGAGACAAGATCTTCGACCGGCTGTCCTCGTTCATAATTCTCGCCCCGAGGGTCCAATGATTCGATTGTTAATATGTTGGTCGGATTCTTGTCGGCGGCTCCTTTTACAGCTATCATGTAACATCGCCTCGCGTCTTGCTGGTCTCCTTTGACAATTCCGACTCCTGACTCGGTCGGGAATTTCATTGTAAGATGGTATGTGGATACCACGGCCTGGAGGAGACTCAATGAAGGTCGGCCGAGTATCGCGTTGTATACCGAGGGTTGATCGACGACCAGGAAGTCAACCATCATCGTCGTCTGATGTGGGGCAGTGGTGAGTGGTAATGAGACAGTCCCCTCGGGCAGTACTTGTCCTCCCGAAAAACCGATCAATGGGGTCCGAACCGGGCGTAACGCGGATCGTTCGATCCCCATTTTGTCGAACGCCCCAGTAAACAATACGTCTGCAGATGATCCTGTATCGACGAGTATTCGGAACACTTTTCGGTTAGCGATCGCCAATGAGACGATCAACGCATCATCGTGGGGGTGATGGATACCTCGGGCGTCTTCCTCAGTGAACGATATGCAATATTTTTCTCTTTTCTTTTCCTTTGATGGCCGATCTATAATCATGAGCTCGGGCTGAGGCTGACTAAGTTTTCGTGCATGATTCCTTCGCGCGTTGTTTGAGTCGCCCCCACATTGTGGACCGCCGATAATCGTCCAGATTTCTTCCATAGGCTGACTCTCGGTCGGGCGCGCCTCAGCCGCCCCAGCTTTGACCATATGTTCTCTGAGTCGGCCTTCTTTTATGAGTCGTTCGATCTCTTCTTTTAAGTGACGGCAATCACTTGTGTTATGCCCGTAATCGCGGTGATAATGGCAGTACTTATCCTTGTCCCGTCGATTAGGATTACTCCTGAGCTTACTGGGCCAGCTAACAAAGCCTTCATTTTTTATTTCCATCAGTACCTCTTCCCGAGTCTTATTCAGGGGAGTATATGTGGAAAAGCTTCGATCCGGCCGTTTTCCTGACCTTCGCTCGTCACGCGCTTGATCCTCTTTGCGTTTCCTCCCTCCGGCCGAGTCGGCCTCTTTTTTGGCCGACTCTTTGGCCAAGGTTTTAGTTTCACGCAGGATTCGTGCTTCCTCGGCGTTGGCATATTTATCGGATCGTGCCATAAACTCTGTCAGAGTATCGGGCGGAGTTTTGTCTAGAGAAGCCAAGAATGGCTTATCTCTGACTCCTTGCATGAGCGCATTGAGGGCCGTTTCTTCCGAATGTTTTCGAACTTGAAGGGATTCGAAATTAAAACGCTTGATGTAATCTTTCAATAGCTCTCCCTGCTTCTGAACTACGTTATTCAGATGTGCAGGGGGCTTCAATTTCTTCTTTCCACCGACGAAGTTGGTGAGGAAGGCGTCGCTCAACTCAACGAATGAACTGATGGACTTTGGTTTCAGCTGTTTGAACCACAGTCGAGCTACGTCAGTCAATGTAAGAGAAAAGGCCCGACACATTACTGCATCCGAGGCATCGTGAAGTTCCATATAGGTCCTGAAGCACTCGATATGCTCGGTCGGGTCGGTCTTGCCGGTGAAAGGAGTGATTTGAGGTAATCGAAACCTCTCGGGCAATCGGGCCTTCAGTACCGAGTCCACAAAGGGGGATGCCTTCGCTTCGGACCCGGTTGAATATACATTCCGGCCGTGCTTTATGTCCGCCATCTCTTTTGCCAGCTCTTCCCGCACTTCTTTTTTGAAATTTTGAATGTCGGCTTTCCAAGGTTCGCTGCTTTCTGCCGTGCCTTCCATGGAAGGGCGATTGCGCCTTCTTCGCTCTATTTCGTGCCGAAGATCAGTCGGGGGGCTGACTGCGCCGGAGATGGTTCTGATCCGCCTTGGGGTTGGCTTGGGCGGACAGACTGCGGCGCGGGAGGTTGAGGATCAACCGCCGTAGCCGTAGCTGGAGCGCGTGCCGTCTCCCCTTGAGGATGAGGGAGCGGCTGCATTTGTTGCTGATACATTCGTTCCAGCATCTGCTTCATCATATTCATATCAGATCGGATTTCTTGAACCTCCTTATCCAACCGTCCACCGTCGCGATCCTGCTGATTGTTGCTTGTCCGGGTCGCTCCTCGTTGGCGGTTGTTAGGTGGGTTCTGGGCCACGGGGGCCGCGACTGGACCCACCGGTCCTTCAATCTCATTTAAATCTTCCTCTGGGACCGTCCTTCTAGTCATCACCATTGGAATCAATATAGTGATACGAGGTGGCTTTCTTGTACGGTTCCCACAAACGGCGCCAAACTGTTGATGCACTGTGTCTGGTTCGTCCTCCTAGACCCTCGTATGCCTGCACAGAAAGAGGACAAAGGAGACCCTGGCTCGAGCAGGGGACCCTCCGATGCCAAAGTCAGGCCTGGACTCGGGGTCTCAAAGTATTGAAAGGTTTTTTAGAGGGAATTTGTTTTCGTACCTCTCAAGGTGACAGGGGTCCCCCTTTTATAGCTGCTGGGGTCCTCATGATATTGAGCGCTGAGCGCGGGATCTTCTCCTGGTATCACGGAGATATGATCGTGCCCATCTTGAGCCATCATCCGATCCCGTGAGCTTCGGGGTCGGAGATCTTATCCCAAGATATCCGGGATGAGATCTGACCTAGCGACGGTCGGTCTTGCAAGGTGGTCCGCCCGACACATGCCCGGAACGCTGATAAGTCGTCCGAACCGACTCAACCATTATCTCGGTTTAGCGAACCATGCATCGGATTCGACACATCCCTCGGTGACCCGAGGTATTAAGTCCGAGTCCCGAGGCATTAAGTCCGAGTCTTCGGACTTGTGTATTTTTGCCCCCAACAGATACAATGATCAATTGCTGGATCATGGTGACTGACAATAAAAGGCTGAGATAGAAAATAATACATGCTATTAAAATTCAACCATAAAAATGGCCAAATATCAAGCAGCTATGGTCTTACAACGTGAGTTTTGGATCTACCTAATTTTTAAACCTATTGTAGCCTTTCAAAACAGATGGACGGAGTGGATTTGTCAGAGACATATTTGTGGGCCCCATACAGCCATGTGCATGGGAATATCTCTGTGCCGGGGGTCACAGGGAATCCGCTTTTCCGTGAAGAGATAAGAGGTGGGTCAGTACGTACAGAGTACGGCAGCCAGGAGATATTTCCACAGCGGGAATGGAAGTCTAGATGCTGGACTGCGTCCAAGCATGTTTTGAAGCGGGATTAGAGAATAAGGATGCACGCGATAACCGTACACGTGGTCAGTGTTCTGTGGGTCCCACCATGATGTATGTGTTTCATCCATTCCGTTCATCCATTTTAAAATATCATTTTATATCTTCAACCCAAAAATGAGAGGGATATAAATCTCAAATGGATCACACCACAGGAAAAAAATAGTGATTGGATATCCATCATTTAAATCCTCCTAAGGCCTGATGTACTGTTTATTTGAAATCCAATCCGTTTATTAGGTCATAAAGACCCAGATGAAGGGAGAAAACAAAGATCAACTTGATCCAATACTTTTATGGCCCCCAAAAAGTTTTTAACGGTCGAAGTTCATTCAACACTGTTTCCTGTAATGTGGTCCACTTGAGATTGGGATATACCTCATTTTTTGTGTATTACCATAAATTGATCTAGAAAAATAGATAGACGGAATGGATGAAACACATACATCATGATGGGCCCACAGAGCACCGACCACCAGCTCCGGGGCTGGTGTCCTGCGTCCAAGCATGTTTTGAAGCGGGATTAGAGAATAAGGATGCACGCGATAACCGTACACGTGGCATGCATTTTCCTCCATTCAAACCATCCATCTTAAAGTTTTCTTAAAGAATCCAAACTGGAAATATGATCCTAACCTACAACTGAAGTTGACACCCAACATAATCTTGAAAAAAAAAAAAAAAAAAGTGAATCATCCAAAGTATACGATTATTGGAATTCATCCCATCAACTAAAGGACCGGAATCGTCCACCACAAATGTTTTTTTCCTTTTACCCAGGGCCTAAACACACCATGTAGTATACGTACATCCACTCCATCCATTAGTGAGAACTCTTATTGGAACCGTACAAAATTTTTAAAAAATAAAAAATCAGCCTGATAAAAAAATCCTGGGGACAATGATGCAGGTTCATCTCCACATTGGAGTGGGGTGGGCTACGAGGTGGGGCCGTAAGATGCAGGATGGCTACAGGATATATAGGTCCCACTATCAGTGGGACCCATGAGATGTGGAATAGCTCACAAGGAAGTCTTGGTTGGGTTGCATGGGAGGGCATGTAAAATGCAGAATAGCCACGGGGTAGGTCTCATTCTACGACCCACAGGATGCAGAGTAGCTCACGGAAATGTCGCCGTCGGGTAGCCTGAGAGGGTCAGGATAAAGTGCTATTCCTCATTGCTCCTTATCGTATGGTCTATAAAAGCCGTAGATTTAGTTAATCTTTAGTATGCAAGTTCTTGTATTAAGGAAGAATGGAAAATATGTAAGCTTTTGTAATTTTTTTATTAATTTTTCTTGTCTCATTAAAGAAGAAAGTTTGGTATTACTATTTTATGTATGGAAGCATATTACTAATGTAGAGGTATGCTTCTTATCTCTTATTTTTCTTTTCACTTTTAGATTTTCGTTTGACTTTTTTATTTAGTATTGTTTTACTGATCGTGTGCAAGTATTTTCCCCCGTGATCTAGCAATGTTACTGGGAGTGGGGCCGAACGGTTGCCTTGGGCCCCACCCCAATTAAACTCCTCCAACGTCTCTCTCTCCTCGTTTACTCTCTAGATAATTCTTCTTTCCTCCTACCTTTTTATAAATATAATTTTGTGAGATGAGAAAAGATAACAGTGCGTTTTTCCTTTTATCGTGAGATTTTTTTATTTTTTTATTTTTATCATCTTTGAAAGTGAGGGCCTATTTCGGTTTGTGGGATTAAATGGTGTGGAGTTATATTAGATGGAATTAACACCGTTATTGCATGATAATTGTATGTATGGAAATAGCATGGTATTTTGACCACCTAATCCCACATTTAGGATTAAATTCTTCATTATGAAATAATATTATATTAAGCAAAACTCATGTTTGGTTGACCATGTAATTGTAATCAATGAACCATAATCAAAACTAATGTCAGTCACTTGTACGCATATGCAACTCGAATGTCACGTGTAACTTACACGGGCGCATATGAATAGACAACATAGATAAAACATGAGCATCAATGTGAGGCACATATATGTAGTGGGTTTTAAAATCCACCACAAATCCTGGAATATCTATTTTTGAGACAAGATGATACTATTTATGGATTAATCCAATCCTTCCCCTCATTTACAAATGCTAGATGGAATTTGCATGGGACAAAATGCAATTCTATGCCACCTAATCCCATGTTCCAAATAAGCCCCGAGTAAACCATATTGTACTTGGGTGAGTGAATCCTCAAGCCGTTTATAGTGTATTATCACCTCCATTTTCAACTATTGCAATCAATTTTTTTTTTCTCTCATTTTTACTTGAGCATTTTTTATTTTCTTGTCCGTTGGATCAGCATCACCCCAACAAGCGATAGAATATGAGGGATAGGGTCTTTTTTACATCATTTTGATCTTCACATAGCTTAGATGTTTTGGGTGCTACATAAAATAGGTAAACCCTGTGGAGCTTAGGTGTTTTAGGCACTGTATAAAACAATGTTGTGGAGGATTATGGACCATGGTTTTAATACTAGTACAATATATCGACTCGGATACGAAAGGACCTGAACAGGTTCAATCCCTCAGGTAGGAGAAATGGGATCTTTAGTCTAACTCAAACATACTCTTAGTCAGGTAAGTTTTAGGCGATATTGTGATGCAACTCTGATGCCACTTTGAGGTAGAACCCAAAGAAATGCACTAAAGAGGAGGAAAAAAAAAAAAAAAAAAACTTTATTGCTATAATTTGGGTCAAGAGTACATAAATCAAATGAGAATAAGAAAAGGAAATAACATGGAGATTTACTCACCCAAGGGGTTAGAGAATCACTCATCTAACAAGGGATAGTTTCAGGAATCACTCACCCAAGGGGTTGGGAATCACTCACCCAAGGTTTTTGTGTGAGTTAAGAGAAATAATTTGAGTCATTTTTACAAGTCTTTTACTATTTTTTTTAGTAATTTTGAAAGTTTATCATTTTAGAAAAGTTATAAATTTAAGGTTTATGGCTTATATAAGTCTTATGAAATGGCTCTATAAACAGATTTTTCATCAATAATGTTAATGCAGAAATCTGGTTCACCCACGCCGAGCTCCAATGTCACGCTCTAAACTCGGAAATCGGATTCACAGGAACCACGATCGCCGAGTCCGGTGCAAACTGGGTTTAAGTAGTGTAAAGTAGGGTGAGAGTACTAGATCTAACGTACCCGTCTCTCTTCATTAGATGACTATTTATACCTTGAAATCGGGATGGACATGTCCGCATTTCTCGGCACAATCTTAGCCACTAACCACGACTGGTGAACATGTAAATGTTGGCAGTGGTGCAATTATCCCACAGATCGTGTGATATTGGGACGTGGTATTAGTCGCCTCTACTCTTCCAATTAAACTCGAGAGAGGTGATGATGAAGTTACACCTCAGAATTGGTCACACCTCAAAATTGATGTCGAGCAGTGTATTACTTCCTCAACCCTCGTCTCTTGGACATTCCTCTCCAAGTCTCGTTACTCAAAGACCCCTCCAAGCCTCGCTACTTCGGAGATCATTCTTAAGTCGAGGCGCACTCCAGATTTTTCCATAACAGAAACCCCCTACTCTCTAAGTACGGACACGGACTCAAAGAGTAAATACATGGGAAAAACGATTCACGACCTCTTGAGCTATGACGAGTCAGTTCGTTTAAAGTGTACGGCTGCAATTATGGCTCCCTGTCATCAAGAAGGCGTATCGTCGAGACTCTTCAACTGCGGACCTATATTGGATGAACACGTGGCGACGGTTGCAGATTTGAATCATCGGAATAACTACGGAGCTGCCGTGTGGACTACAAGGGACGGAATGGCATCGCTACAACTACTCGATGCCTATAGCACGTGGCTCGACATTCCTCGGCTAATGACCCGTCACCACGTGTCTTGCAGGGTCGGCTCGTGACGGTTCAGCTGCGGACGTGTCGGTTCATCATGATTACAGAGGACATGTTCAGGCTATATAAGCCCTCATACCCTTCCATAGGGCAAACTTTACTTTGTATTTTCTGCGAAGGCGCTTGTTGCATAAGTTCACCTGAGCAGGTGATTTTCGGTGAGTTTCTCTTGCTCCTGGCCTTCTTCCAGTTTTTCTCTTTTCATTTTCAATCCACAATGTCAAACGGTTCAAATGAGGATCGAGAGGGATATGCATACGACGGCGACTCCAGGCAGGAGAGGTCGGAATCCAGATAAGAGGTTTCTGAGGGTCCCTTAGAAGTGGTACCTCTCTATCCTCCACCCGAAAGGGACAAAGGGTCCAAGTCCGATGCCCGTCCGAAGGGCACAAAAAGAATACCTCAAGATCCGATGAGGAGGGCTACCGTTGGACCTTCAGGTGGCTGAGCTACGGAGCTCGTCCTTGGAGGCTCAATACTTATTGAGTCCCAAATGGACTGGGTCCGAGAGGAATTCCAAATCCCTGACATCCAAATATGCGCACCTGCCCCCCAGGACGCCCCCAGGGACCCTGTCGAGGGTAATGTCACTATCTTCATTTACACTTTGCAATGTGGGCTTCAGCTTTTGTTGCATCCTTTTATACGTGCCTTGACCGCCTGCCTGAGATTAGCCCCAGGCCAGCTCGTCCCCAACACCTAGAGAATTTTAATGGCATCATACATGATATGGCACCAAGTTGGGAACCAGGAGTTAATGCCCGATGAGCTCCTGACGCCTTATCAAGCCAAGCACGATCGTAACAAACCATGCTGGTACTACTTTGCTGCCCGGCCCGATTGAGGTTTAGGCCTCGTCCTCAGACTTCCTTCTTCCAACAAAGATTGGAAGAACAAGTGGTTCTGGGCCTAAGGTAAATGGGAAGCACCTGTGACTAAGATCAGGAATCAGTGGGTCCGAGTACCCACCCGATTTTCTACCTCAGGTCGGATCCCGAGTGATACTTATTTCTTCCATGATTTTTTAGCATGACCCATTCTGATCGATCTTTACTTCTTGTTTTTAGACTTCCCAAAGGGAGCCCCCTAACTCTCGTCTCTTCTCAAGAATCAGGTTGTCAAGGTGAGGCTACACACGGAAGAGCAGCGTGTATGGCACTACGTGATCAGTCTTCATCAATTCAGGCTCTGCAAACTCAAGCCACTCCCCTCTGCTCTAAGTCAGTACCACTTCATTATGCTGAAGTCCCCTAAACTCGAAAAATTTTCTGATCTTCTGCTATTTGTACAGGTATGGCCGAAGCTTCCAGATCTAGGAAGAGGAAACCCTCGTCCCTTAAAGATATACTGCTTGCTGAACCCCGAGTGAAGATTACTGCTCATAAGAGGCAGGAGACTCCCCAAGGCTAGGCTTCTGTTGCTGCAGTTCTAATTTCTATTACTGCAGTTCTAGTCAACATTATAAGGGTCGGCATTGCTGCTGCATCCGGGGCCGAGGTCGCTCAGGCTCCTGCCCTCCGACCCTTCACTGCCTCCCCTCAAGACCCTAAGATGCCCCCAATAGCCTCTGGACATCCCTATATCGCAATCCCATCTTCCTCTGAGTGCGAGGAGGCCGTCCGAGCTGCTGAAGGAATGCTCTCCCCTCCTAGGGACGGAGGGGCCACAATGGCTAAGGTTTTTATAAACAACATTGCCTCTGTCTACTACAAGGTAACTCTCGCACGAGGATTCTCCACTCGTTTGCTTTTGAATTGTTCCTGGCTCATACTCTCATCTCAATTCAAGCAATGTCAATGTTCCCGTCAACTCGAGAGAGATTGAGGGAACTGACTAGAAAAGACATGGAAATAGCAACTCTCCAAGGTGATGTCGGAGCACTTCGGGAGGAGCGAGAGGAACTTCGCGGCCTGCTACTCAAGGAGAAGGTGAGGGAGCTATTATATCAAGGGGACATCAATGAGCTTCAAGCTCGTTGTGATGATGTTGCGTCTGAGCTTGAGAAGATCAAAGCTCATCTTAGTTTGGTTGAGGGAGATAATGCTCGGCTGGTGGCTAAGTTGAAGCAGGCTAAAGTCGATGTTGCGGAAGAGTTGAAGCTTGCGGTCAGGAGGTGAAGGCGGCCCAACGCGCTGATTTGAAGCATTGACTACGTCGATGAGGGCCATTGCTGTTGAAGAGTTTAAGTCTTCAGCAGAAAGATCTGTCGAGACCGAGACCTTCTACAACTGTGGCTATGACACTTGCCTTGAGGACGTCAAACACCTTCATCTGGATCTCAACCTGGATGCTCTCACTAGCGAGGAAGCAATAGACAAACCTACCGAACAAGAACCTCCTCGCCTGACTCCCAACTCTGAGGTTCCTCCTCCCCAGCCCCTCAACCTTAACCCTCCTATAGAATAGCCTTTACCCCTCTTCTTTTTATAGTCGACTTCACTAGATATTTTTGGATGATGATTTTTACATGATGATATTTGGGTGATGATATTTTCTTTATATATCGATGGTTGAATGATGATTGATGATTGTTGATCTGTCGAATGTTTGTCGAATGACAAGCTGACCTCTTCTATAAGAGTCAGCTCGCCGAAGGATTCCGCCTTTGCATATGAGAGACGGTCCCTCTATAACACCCCGTACTTTTCAGTACTCGAGTATTACCATTTAATCTAATTTAGTGTAAATACAAACTTAACCTATTTAGATATTCACGTTTATTACAGTTTAAATCCGACCGTTGAAAGCAGTTCGCACCTATATATCAAACTATCCATCCGTTATTCTTCAGGACGGACCATCAAGTCGTCAGAAAAACTTATCCATATGATTTTAATTTCATGGATAAACAAATCTAGCCGACCATTGTAGAATTAAAGTTATGGATCACAAGATCCACCGTTCATCGAGTCCATGACTTCCTGTCCAGTGATTTAACACTTACTCACACCGCGTGGTCACTGAATTATAAAAGAAACCATTAGAACCTATCCATACTAGCTTAGAAACACTTAGAAACATCGATGACTAGGCTGAGAAATGATCCGACCATTAAACAGTCGATAAACTATTAGTTTGACTCATAAAAACAAGAAGTATGGCCCGCTTGAGCTATGGATCTGCCTCATCTATGGATTGTCCCTAACTTGGATAGTTGAACCTGGTGATAAGTATAGATTCCACAAAATAAATCTATAGACCCGTCCATTAGGTCCATTTCATATCATTGGATGATATTACACCAAGTGACCACCTAATTCAGAAATCCCTGAAACCGCTGATAACCGAAACTAAAAGAATCTGGCCATCAGATTGATGTAAACCAACACTTAAAGATTGCAATACCCTTGATGTGGCCCACTTAAGTAATGGATTGGCCTCATCTGTGATCTAAGGTTGTAATGGGACCCTGCAAAGTGTATGGACGGAACATATTACACATCTTATTGATGTGGAACCCACCTCGAGCTGCACGTGCACTCACTGGGAAAATGCCCCCAGTGCACCATATTGCAAAGCCAGTCAAAATGGGTTTGACCCGACGGATTTCTGAAAAAGAGGAGATCTCCTCTTCCTCTTTCTTTTTCCCGCTAACGACAAATGGATCGTTGATTCGAAATTAGGTCCATCACCATCCGCTGATCGGATGATCCAAACCGTCCATCATATTTCGGACGAACTGCCAACCAAAACCTTGCCCCCACTCAATGTATTTCACTCGTGCATAAGCACAGATCAAAATGCAAATAGGCTACGTGTGGGACAACGTTTGAGAACAGAAACCGTATGTTGCACTAGATGTTGGCCCACCAATCGTTTATGACTGGATCATCTGAACCATCCATCAGTTGCGGCCCTCAGTTCTGACCAAAACAGCAATCCCTACGCATTGGGACACCCATGAAGGCACATGATCTCAGGCGCAACCCACCTACGTTGGCCGTTTTGCCAAAAACGGAAGATTCGTTTCGATTTTTCTCGCTAGGTTGGCAATCCGCATGAGAGGCCTTCTCCGCAATCCCAACCACTCGTTTGAAACATATCTCAGCGCTCCTTTCAACGTCGGAAAAGAGCAGGTAATCGTCTGCTAGGCGAGACGGCGTGGAAAACCTTTCCTCTTCGGGAAAGTCACGCTGGCTCAATCTAAGCCTTCCACCTAAGCTCCAAAAGATGATAGGAGATTATCCCGCGTGGTGGATCATCCCCATGCATGTGGGGAGTGATAGCCACAACCACTCCACCACGAAGTCTTGCAGCATGAAGATATTGGTCATTGGATGTCGGCGTAAAGCTAACCCTAAGGCTATAAATAGGGGCCTATTCTCTAGGGATTCTCACCGAAAATTTTGAAGAGAGAGAGAGAGAACGAGGGAGAGAAGATCGGAGTCAGCCTCGGTGCCGCATTGCACCGAGCTATCCGCTTCTGCTTGACTCGAGCCAAGCCAGAGAAAGTGAGGAAGAGAGAAAAGAGAGAAGAAATATGAAGAAACGAGAGGGAGAGGAGGAGAGAAAGCAGGAGATTTGGTGCGGGTAATGTGCGCGACCTCCTCTCCAGCAGCGTCAACCACAGACCAAGTCCAGCCTTGACCCAAACGAGTCCTGACTCGTTCTGGTCGAGCTCAACTCCGTTCTAGCGCTGCTGAGTTCGAGCAGCTCCTCCCCACCACACCGGAAGGACCTCTATTTCTAGTCGAGTTTCAGCAGTAAGGTGAGAAGATCGACCAGCTCTTTAGGCCGTAATAAGAAACCAGGCCCAACTCGACCACAAGCTCTGGGCCGAGCTAGCCTTCCAGTAGACAAGTGGGCCAGACTCAGGTCCAGCTCTATGGGCCAAGCTTAAGCTAGGTCCCAACCACCAAACCGTGCTGAAAAGTGGGCTGAGATTAGCCCTATTTTGGGCCATGATCTGAGCTAGGTACTTTCCACCATCTGGGCCATGGGTTGAGCCAAACCCAATAGCAGTTTTAGGCCAACTTTGGGCTGAAATCAACCCTGGAACTGGGCCGAAATCAGCCCCATAACTGGGCTGAAGTCAGCCCAGTCCAGTGAAGCTAGCCGCACAGTGGGCCTGTGCTAAGCCCAGCCACATGTATGGGCCTGTGCTAAGCCAGCCACACAGTGGGCCTAGGCCAGCCCAGCCTCGGTTTAGGCCCAATTTATGTAGGCTTGAGCCCAACTTGCATGGGTTGGGTAAATCCCAATAAGCTCACCTAGTTGTGGTAACCGAGAAGTATGGAGGCAGGCCTCATTATCCATGTGTAGAAGAAAAGGATTAGATCGGGCCTAGGTAGCTTTGAGTTGTCAATTCATCCGTTAAACTTCGATTAATAACCTCTTATTGGGAACGCTCTAGGTGTGCAATTAGGTGACGTTGAATCTTGGGGTGATCACTGAAAGAAAGAACTACGTAAGAGGATCCAACTCGAAAGGTGATGATTTCCTCCCCTTGAGCTTTCCATTTTTTCATTAGCTTTAAGGGATAGTTTTTATTTAAATTTCGATTGATAATTGATATCTTCATCTTATAATAACATGTGTTAAATTTTGGGATTGAATTGCTATATTACATGCTTAATATTTATCTTGCATACTTTCTTATACTTGTGGATTACTTATGGACTGCTTATGGAACTTAAACTGGTACATCAGTGGGAAACCCCTACTTATAAATGTACACCCATACTTAGGATGTAACTCGATTGATTGTGAATGTAATGGACCTTCGAATTAGTGGTTATTAAATGGTGGTTTAAATCGAATATTGATGTGGGCCTACCATCCATGGATTGTTGTGTCTAAGTGGTTTTTGAGAATGGTCTTTTATCGCATATTTTTTATATTTGCTCTATGTGGCTTAGTTTTTGTATTTGCCCTATATGGGTTCGACGTATTATTTAGTGCAACCATGCGATGGCAGGCCCCATATACTGAAATATGATTAGCCACTAGTTGATGGGTTTACATTAAACATCCTAAGATGAAAAAACTTCATGAGCTAGGGATGGTGGTCATGAGACACTATGCCCGAGCTATCGGCTTACACTGGATGACGAACCCCTCGTAATGACCATTAAGTTACTCAAATCGACTGATTGTAATTAGAATAATAACGGTTTGCCTAATTATGCATTCATAGCATATTGGCGATGACGGGTGGCTAATTCTGGATGTTGTAGCATGTGCACTTAGTTTAGTGGGGTATCATTTCGCTAGCTCTCAAACCATTGACTATTGATATATACGTGATGTATGATGTCTTGGTCACTATGCTATACGAGATATGCTACGCTGGTGACCAGTCTTATGCATGGGTGACGAACCTAAGTCTGACTGGATGAGCATCCCCAGGTCAATGTGCATTCACTTATCCATGCATTTAAATAAGACTACATTATGTACTATTTTGAATGACTTGTTATTTTTAACTATGCTTAGCTAAGGTTGCGGTGTGTAATTTTAAGGGAAATTCACACTGAGTTAGCTACTCATCCATCAAATATATAACCGTATAGGTAGCACATGTGTTTTAAGTGATATTCAGGTTCAGACTGATGAGGAGCCGAGTATAATTATCAAGCATGCATGGTTGTACCTGTCAAGAGAAGTTGCGCGATCTTGCGGCTTACGTTTAAATATTTTTTTTATATACTTCTCATGTATTAAATTATGTAAGTCTTGTATTTGTTAATATCAAGACATTGGTTTGTATAAGTCATTATGGGTAGCCTATTGTATATTCTAAATGTAAATGCAAATTTTCCTTTATGTTCATTTGTCCATCCTACATTATACTGCTAACTTTGAAAGAATATATATATATATATAATTTAGCTCTCTATAGGTTAACACTCGAGTTTTTTAGGAAACGAGTCATATACTTGGGTCCTAAAAATACGGGATGTTACACCCTTATAGCATACTAGGAAGGTGAGCCGGCCATCCGATCAGACGGCTAACCTTCCCGCATGACCTTTTTCCTCGTGGGGGTCCCTGTAGATTATGTAGAATTGAACAACTTCTTGTAGGAAAATACTTTTTTTATTAAAACAGTAGACTTTCGGTGGAATGAGCCGACCCTTACATTACTCCCTTTAAGAGTAGTAGATTTTCAGATGTTCGGCATTCCACGGATGTGGTAGAGGACGTCTTTCCAGATTCTCAAGTTGGTAAGAACCGGGCTTTGCCGAACTAACAACTCGGTAGAGACCTTCCCAGTTAGGCCCTAAGGATCCTACTCCAGGCTCCTAAGTGTTTTAAAACACATGACGCAAGACGAGATCTCCTGGTCAAAAACGTCTTGTTTTAGTCCTGGAGTTGTAGAAACGAGTGACCTGCTGATGTCGAGCTGCGATCCGTAGTCTGGTAACCTCTCTCAGTTCTTCAACTAGGTCGAGGTTCATTGTCATTTGGTCAACATTTTATCCATCGTGATATGATTGCACTCGGGCGATGGGAAGCCCTATCTCGGCCGGAATGACTGCCTCTGCTCTATATGAGAGAGAGAATGGTGTTTCCCCTGTTATAGTCCAAGCTATCGTTCTATACGCCCATAACACGATGGGAGCTCATCAACCCATGCGCCTTCAGTTTTTTCCAACTTGGTCTTGAGATGACCCTTTATTATCTTGTTCACTGCCTCTACCTGACCATTTGACTGAGGAAGCCGAGGTGAAGAGTAGGCATTCCTGATATCGAGCCCTTGACATATGCCCCTGAACCTGTCGTTGTCAAACTGCTTCCTATTATCTGAGACAATGGTATGCGGAATACCAAATCGACAAATGATGTTCTTGTAGATGAAGTCTGTCACCTTCTGCTCAATGATCTTGGCCACAGGCTCGGCTCCGACCCACTTGGTAAAGTAATCCACCATCATGATCGCGTACTTAGTCTGTCCCTTGCCTTGGGGTAGAGGGCTGATGATGTCAATCCCCCACTGGGCAAACGACCAGGGTCCACTCATGGGAGTCAACTCTTCTGCTGGCTGCCTAAGGGTGGCTGCGAACCTTTGGCATTTATAACACTTCCGAGTGAAGTCTCTAGAGTCAACTTGGATAGTCGGCCAGAAGTATCCCTGACAGATATTTTCTGAGTCAGGGCTCTGCTCCAAGAAGATTTCCACATATTCCTTCATGGATCCCTCTAATCACATACTCGGCCTCGTCCAGTCATAGGCACCTCAGATATAGCTGAGAAAATCCTTTCTTATATAAGGTATCTCTGATGATAGTGTACCGAGCCGATCTGACCCTTAAGCGTCGGGCTTTTGCCTTATCCTCGAGGACCTTTCCATCCTTAAGAAACTCGACTATCAGATCCATCCAACTTGGAATCACCTATACGGGTTGGATGACCTTGTGACCATCAATACTTGGCTTACTCAAGAATTCCACTGGGACAAACCTCAGGATTCTCCCTTCAGTTACGTTGTCGAAGCGAGCTTAGCAAGTGCATTGGCCCAAGAGTTCTCCACCCTTGGAATTTGGCTAATGTCGCACTCCTGGAACTTTCCCATTAGCCTCCGAGCTTCAGTCAGGTAGGCTATCATTTTAGCTTCCTTTGCCTCATATTCCGAAGATATTTGATTTGCGATGAGCCATGAGTCACACCTGACGTCTAGAACTCGGACTCCTAAGGTAGATGCTAACCTGAGCCCGGCCAATAAGGCCTCATATTCTGCTTCATTGTTAGAGGCTCGGATTTCGAGTCGTATCGCATACTGGACTGTCATTGCGTCGAGCGCAACTAAAACGATTTCGCCTCCCTCTCGCTTTGAATTTGCTGAACCGTCCACGAACAACACCCACTTGTCTTTTACCTCGGCCTCCCTCACACACTGAGGGATAGGAGCTGTCATAGGAATCTCTGTCAATCTTATGAGCGCATCTGAGCTAGGTAGTCCCATTTCACTATTCTGAGAAGTGAACTCTACTATAAAGTCGGCTACTGCCTGACCTTTGATGGTTGTCCTCGACCGATACTCGATATTGAATTCGCCGAGCTCAATTGACCATTTGATTAAACGTCCAGACACTTTTGGCTTCTGCAGTACTTTTTGAAGAGGTTGGTTTGTGAGAATAATGATAGAGTGTGTCTGGAAGTACAAACGTAGTTGTCAGGTTAAGATGATTAAAGCTAGGGCGAGCTTTTCCATGTCTCGATATCTTGTTTCGCTTGGGATTAGCACCTTAGTGACATAATAGACTGGGTACACTGCTTTCCTCTAGACTCTCTAACAAGTGTCGAGCTGATAGCCGAGGGAGATACGGCTAAGTAGAGGAACAACCGTTCTCCTTTCTCTAGTTTGGACAATAATGGGGTCGATCCCATATACTACTTCAGTTGTTGGAAAGCTTGCTCACACTCTAGAATCCATTTTTCCTTCTTACTACCCTTCAACTGCTGAAAGAAGGGGAGGCACTTGTCCATGGCCTTGGAGATGAAATGATTAAGCGCAGCCACCCTTCCTGTAAGACATTGTATCTCCTTCAGATTTCAGGGCGAGCTCATATCCAGGAAAGCCCTTATCTTCTCTGGGTTAGCCTCGATTCCCCTTTGACTAACCTGGAAACCAAGGAACCTACCCGAACCCACACCGAACGCGCATTTGGTCGGGTTCAGCCTCATCTGATACTTTCGAAGGATGGAAAAGGCCTCGGCCAGATCCGAGGTGTGATCAGCCGACTTGACGTTCTTCACCAACATGTCGTCAATGTAAACCTCCATGGTCTTACCGATCTTTTGAGCGAACATTTTATTTACCAACCGTTGGTAGGTTACCACTGCATTCTTCAACCCAAACGGCATCACCCGGTAATAGTAAAGCCCCTTGTCAGTGACAAGCATTGTCTTCTGCTTGTCCGAGGGATGCATTACTATCTGATTGTAACCAGAATATGCATCTATGAATGTCAGGTGCTCGTGCCCGGCTGTATTATCGACCAGTTAATCGATCCTCGGGAGGGGGAAGCTGTCCTTGGGACAAGCCTTGTTGAGGTCGGAATAATCTACACAGACTCGTCATTTCCTGTTGGCTTTTTTTATGAGTACAACATTAGTGATCTAGTCGAGATAGTTGATGTAAGACCTCGTATTTTCTATACTCAGGTGTTACTATGGAGATCTAAATGACTTTACACGTGTGAGAACGCATGTAATTCCGACCACACACCTCCATCCAACAATTCTCAATCTATCCATCTTGATCATTAGATTCAAACTAAACAACCCACAACGTATCTATATGGTACTTTGAATTGACCTTTGACCCTTCAAGATAAGACTACACCAACAATGGTGATCAAACCCATAATCGATACAATTACAAACATAAACCAATCTCTTAACTTGGCCCTAAATCGACTCGATCAATCCACATCATAATTCAAAGCCAATCTGACCGTTGATTTAGGTGTCCAGCTATACACCTACACCTTGGAATCCCGAGGAAACCATTGATCATCGATTTATGACAAATAGACGGTTTGGAATCCAACCAAACATTACCAAAACACCCTAACACAAGAATAAACTCGAAGACGAATTCAGAAAAATTAAAATATAATGTAAGTGGACTACTAGTACACTTAATGTACTAATTAGAACTGATCCAACCATCAAATCAATGAAATGGCCACTTAACTATTGATATTTTAGTAAATATAGTCCACCTAAGCATGGGAATTGCCTGATAAATGGATAGATGTCCTAGCAGGACAAGTAAAATCAAATGGATGGTACAGATTGCACCATACACATTTGTGGACCCCACTCTAAGCTTGCACACGCACCTGGGAGTGGTGCACTCGCGGTGCACCAAACTACAGCTTGGGTCAACAAGCTGTTGACCCGATGAAAATCCAAAAAGAGGAATTTCCTCCTTCTTTTAAACTTTCCCGCCAGTAACTGCATTTGAAAAACACCGTCCGTGTGCGTTACATGAGGCCCCTCCCACACATGGATGCACGCGTACATGCACATGATCTCTTGCACAAATCGGGTATGTGCGGTTACTTTTCCAAAAACGGAAAACTCCGTTTCTTCTCCTGTTTACCAGGCTGGCAACCCTAGCCTCTAGCAACCTCAGCCGTTGGATGAACAACATCCAAACCATTCGTTTTAGGGGATCTATATAGCTAGCATTTGAATCTTTCCATCACCGCTGCAAATGGGATCAAACCTAAGCTAAAACACTAATCGCCGTACAAGTCGTGGGGTCCCGCATAGTCATTGGACCCATCCAATCCATCCAAAAGGACCCGATCAAAGGATTAGCTATCGGGAAGAGATCCGTCATTGATGGACGGATCATCTTCCACGTTAACTGCATATATCCATCATCTTACCGTGGGTCCTGTTTCATGATCAAGGCCGCCCATTCGGTGGGCCTTGGTGTCAAAGGTCTAAGCATGGCATTGGATCTGCTTCATGCGAGTAAGATCTGAGTTTATACCGCTTAAACTCTTCTATTAAAACGGCCCGGCCATAACTAATCGGGTGATTAGTTACGCTGGAAAGACCTAGAAACTAATTAGTGAAACCTTATAAAAGATTTCCTTTTAGGGTAACCTTCCAGAGAGGGAAAGAAAATCAGGAAAGAGAGAGTTACGCCGTTCCTCCCTCCCCCATTAACTGACTCGGACCGAGTCACGAGCTCATCCGAGCTTGTGCGAGACTGGGCATGTCTGTCAAGCCCAACTCCTAGACATCAGCTGCGGAAAGGAAGAAGAAAGTAAGAAAAGAAGATGAGAGGAAAAAGGAGAAGACCGAAAGAGAGAGGGAGGTTGGGCGGTTGGTGTCGAGTCGGGCGGACTCGATTCGCTAAGCTCGCGGTCTGGACTATCCAGAACCACTGCTGGACGTCCGAGTGAGGAGAAATGAGAAAGGAAAGGAAGGGGGAAAGAATGAAAAAGAAAAACAGAGAAAGAGAAGAGGAGAACGAGAGTGGCAGGGGCACGGTCCGAGTCTTTATTGCGAGTCTGCTGCCGAGTCGAGTTTGGGTACATCAGTCTTGAAGGGAGGTTGTGTCAGAGATGATTTATAGAGAGAGAAGGAGAGAAGGAACAGGGAAAGAGAGAGTGGATGAGTTCGCCAGTTGGCACTACACTGAGTTGAGTTCCGGCCGCAAGTTCAATGACTCAGTGAGTCATTGGGTCTGCTGTAATGTCTGCCTGAGTTGGGCTGCTGGACTTGTCTTCAAAAGAAAGAAAAGAGAGTGAAAGTAGAAGAAGAAAGCATAAGGAAGAAAGAAGAAAGGAAAGAGTAGATAGAAGAGAAGACAGAAGAAGAAGGATGCCTAGCCTACTGAGTCGACTCACTGAGTCAACCAGCTGGTTCACAGCAAGCTAAGTTGAAGTCAGGCAGGTCAGTAAATTCTCCCAAATACAGAAATTCAAGTAAATAAAATTCTAAGAAAATTAGAGTTTATTATTTTAATTTCTCTTTGGTTAACCCTGAAATTTATATTTAAAGTGTGGAATTTAAATCTTCCAGGTATAGACCTTTTGTGAGGAATCAATTAAAAGCAGCTTGGGTTGGATTAGATCCAAGGTTTCTTGAATTCAAAATCGAGCATTGGCGAGAAATGTGCCTACATCAAAGGTGAGGGATATCCCACTTGGCTTCCTCATTTCAACGAATTCTAAGATAATTTAAGTCTAAGACATTGTAATTGTGAAAATATTGATTGTGGTTCCCTTAGTCTTGAGTTGATATTGATAAGCATGTAGGAATACCTCAAATTATGTTACCCTAACATATCTTATGAGAATTGCTTTAAGATCACCATGCCATAATTGGAATTGCTTATGTACATGCATGTTTCTACTAGTTACACTGATGGGTTTATTCCATTAACTCTTTATATATGCTAGATAGTTATAAATTGAATCTAATGAAGTTTTGATTATGTTATGAGAGTAATATTGTTAATCCTATGGAATGTGCATGAGCATCATGGTACATGACATTCACGCATGACATATGAGCTTTTCCGAGTGCTCAATGTAAGCCACACTCTGTTCGATTTACTGAAAGTTCTAACACTTTAGTTTAACTCACAGAACCTGTGCATTTGGATCACTTTGGGTGCTTTTCTTTATATGAAGCTTTTCCGGAATTAGACACTCCTCGGGCGTACCCCGTTTATTTTTCCAGGAGATATCCTTGGGTACACTCACGTGCATGGTCTTTTCCGAGTGGCTAGTTCTCCTTGGGCGTACCGATGAGTATTTTTCTGGGTGACTAGTTTGCCTTGGGCGACCCTTTATTTTGACAGCAGGATGTGCATGCCTAGACTGTGACTTGAGCATACATTCATACCTCTATACATTATATATAAGTTCATATTCTTCTCATTATGATTTAATATATTAGTTTAAATTATGTTGGAATAACTTAATATGCACGAATCCATGCAGAAAATTTTCACTTAGTTTTCACTCACCCAATCATGCAGTTGCACCAAATAGACACAGGTATGATGAATAGGTGAAGACCCCTATGATAAGATTCCAGGGATGGCTGAGTAGGAGTTCGGCTAGGAGAGCCTTCATACCGATGTAGTTGAGCCGTTGGAACTCAAATGATATTTTTGGAATTGCATACTTTCTTGTTTCATACTTTACGTTTTACTTGGATTGTAATAAAAAAAATTCTCCTACTGTGGGATTTTATTTTGCTTATATTTACTTGTATTAAATTGCCTTATTATTACTCTCAATATTCTTGGTTTACGCGATAGTTATCTTACATAATGATTTTGAGATTTGCTATTAATTAGATGCATGTTAGTCCATTTTATAACGTAATACTCGAGTTCTCAATGAGGAGCGACTATCCTCGGGTTTTGAGAACCAGGGTGTTACAGTTGACCTCTTCTATGAAGTTGGCGTCAAGGAGCTTAGCAACCTCCTCGGCGATCACTGCGTACCTCTCCGGCTCGAAAGCTCTCTTCTTCTGCTTGACAGGCTTGTATTCTCGATCCATGTTCAGTCTGTGGGCCATAACTTCAGAATTGATGCCCAGCATGTCCTGATGAAACCATGCGAAGACATCATTGTGCTATCCTAGGAAGTTCATCATCTGATTTCGTTGCTCGGCAATCAACGCCGATCCAAGCTGGACTGTTTTGGTCAGATTGGTGTCATCGAGCGGGAAAGTCAAGAGGTCCTCCACAGGGGAACTCTCTGTTGAAGTGTCTTCTCTAGGGTCGAGCATACCTATGGTCAAGAGATCCTCCATAGAGGGGCTCTCGATTAAGGTATCTTCCGCTAAGTTGAGTACACCAATTGTGAGGGCTTGCTTTGCCGAGCCCTTCCTAACTGCTATCGAATAGCACCTCCAAGCTTCTTGTTAGTCACCTCTGACATAGCCCACTCCTCTGACCGCAGGGAATTTCATCATCATGTGGTATGTGGAGACTACCACCCTCATGGTATTAAGAGATGGTCGCCCGATGATGATGTTATGAGTTGACGGTATGTTCACCACCAAGAAGTCCACTAACAGAGTGACCCAATTTTTTTCCTCTCCTACTGTGACCGGGAGAGAAATCGCACCTTCCGAGACAACTTTGTCTCCTGCAAAGCCATGCAACGGGGTCCTTGTAAGTCGGAGGCGTGACCTGTCAATACCCATCTTATCAAATGCCTTGGAGTATAATATGTGGGTTAAGCTCCTTGTATCAATCAAGATGCGATATACCTTGTGATTGTCTATCGCCATCGAGACTACCAAGGCATCGTCATGGGGATGTTGAATCCCACGTGCGTCATCCTCCGAGAACATAAGACTGCATGGACTTGCTTGGAGTTCCTTTCTCGGCCTGTTGGCCAAGTGAATGTAATGTTTGGGGTCGGTGCTCCGAGAGTGACCTTTACGAGCTTGATTCAAGTCACCACTTATGAACAGACCACCATAAATTGTTCAGATCTCCGTGCCTTCGTTTGTAGCTCTCCACAGTTGCACGTCCTTCCAAACATGCTTTTCTTTTTTTATGTGCTGACGCAAATGACCCTTGCGAATGAGAGTATCGATTTCTTCCTTCAGGTCGACAAAATCGCTAGTATTATGCTCATAGTTGTGATGAAAGCGACAATATTTACGCTTGTCCCGCTGACCTGCTTCTTCCTTCATACAACTTGGCTAGTTCAACAATTTTTTGTCTCAGATCTCCAACAGGATCTACTCCAGAGAAGTGTTGAGAGGGTATAAGAGCTGAATCGGCTTTCGGGCTTTCTACTCTGCCTTTGGCTGCGAGATGAATACTCATTTTCTCTCTTCTTACTCGTACTAGGTTGCGGCGGAGCATCCTTATGCTTCTTGTCCTTGGAAGGAGGTTCCGAGCTTTGAGCACTTTTCCACGAGATAAAGAACTCTTTGGCGTTCGTATATTTCTGAGCTCGACTTATAAGTTCGCTCAGGGTGGTCGAGGGATTCTTCCCTATTGACAAAAGGAATCTCTCATCTCTGAGCCCGCTGATCATTGTGATCAGTGCCATTTTATCGGAATAATCGTCCACTTGCAAAGCCTCTTCGTTGAATCGAGAGATGTAATCTTTTAATGATTCTCCGCTTCTCTGTTTGAGGGTAAGCAAGTGAGTCGACGGCTTCTGACTCTTCTTCTCGACAATAAACTGTGTCAAAAAGGCTCTACTAAGTTCAGCAAATGTGTTAATTGACACCGGCTTAAGCTGTCGGTACCACTTTTTAGCAGCCCCCGTGAGGGTTATGGAGAAAGCTCTGCACATCATTGCTTCCGATGCAGACTGAATCTGCATCCAGGAACGATACGACTCCATGCGTTCTATCGGGTCTCCAGACCCTGAATATTGGATGATAAGGGGCATCCTGAACCTTGGAGGCATTGTTACCTCCATAATTTGATTAGTGAACGGAGGCTCGGTCTCCTCCATCATCGCTTCTATTGCTGGAACTTGCGTCTGTTGATCTCGCTGCATATTCTTAATCTGGTTCCAAAGCTTTTCAAGTTGAGCTTCCCATGGTTCTCTATTCTCTGCAATCGCTTCGTGAGGAGCATTGACCACGGGTATCCTATCCCTTCTTCGCTTTCTAGCTCATGGCAGAGGTTAGTAGGAGCTAGGGCCAAGGTCTCAGATACGTTTGTCAGAACCCGAGCTGCTGCATCTCGTAAATGAGTTAGGGCCCGGGCTTACATGCTTTGGGATGTTCTTGCTTGCGAACCTACGAGGATGGGTTGTTCTGCAGTGATCGGAGCGGCCTCCCATTGATCGAGGGGCAGATGCTGACTTGTCGCATGTTGTTGCTTCATTTGATTGATCTCATTGACCAATATTTGCACTTGATTTTGTAACGCTCCATACTTGCCACCTCGACTTCGAGTTCGTTGAGACGGTCCCGTAGGAACTGACTCAGCGTGGAGTATCGAGGACGAGTGTCATTGTCCAGCGGGTTCAAGATCTGCTACCCGCGCTTCAAGTGCTTTCCTTTTTCCCTTAGCCATTTATGGTAGAGTTACAAAAGACTTTTTGTCGTTTTCCCACAGACGGTGCCAAAATGTTGATGTAAAAATCTGGTTTACCCACACCGAGCTCCAAGCTCTTACTTCGAGCTCTGTAAGCCTACACAAGAGAATGACAAAGGAGACCCTGGCTAAAGCAGGGGACCCTCCGATGCCAAAGTCAAGCTAGGAATTTGGGTCTAAGTAGTGTAGATGAGTTTCAGGTGAGAGATTTTGCGTGCCTGTTCCTATGCATTAGATGGCTATTTATACCTTATAACCAGGATGGATGTATCTGCATGCATTTCTCAGCACAATCGTAGCCACTAACCACGACTGGTGAACATGTAGATGTTGGTGGTTGTGTAGTTATCCCATAGATCGTGTGATATTGGGACGTGGTATTAGTCGCCTCCACTCTTCCAATCTAACCCGAGAGACGATGACGAAGTTGCACCTCAGAATTAATGCCGAGCAGGGTATAACCTCGTCAAACCTCATCACTTGGAAATTTCACTTGGACCTCACTACTCGGAGGCCTCTCCAAGTCTTGCTACTCGAAGACCCCTCCAAGCCTCTCTACTTCGAAGATCATTCTCAAGTTGAGGCGCACTGCAAATTTTCCCAAAATTTCCTCATTTTTAAAAATTTCCCTCAGGAATTCAAGGTATATTCTTGAGAAGAAGAGGATGATTTCTTCTCTTTGTCCATGAACTCCCTACACTAGTCATGCTTATGAATAAATCAAAACCTTATGGATGCTTTCATGTGCCACGTACGTGTTTGGAAGTTCCTCAGTAGATGGGGCAGGTGGAAATAGTATCCAAGGACAAATAAGCAGAAAAGTGAAAACCAAAACCATGACACATCCAAGTGCTTGGTAAGTTAAAAGTTGCCCTAATGACATATATTTCAACCAAATGTCGATTTGGGGGGTGCTTCCAAATGCTACTTTACTGAAGTGATCTGGTGAAAAGGTTTTTATCTTTCATTTCTTTCAGTTCAACCCAGGTAGGCTTCGAATGTTTCAAGTCTCAATTTAACATCCATGCTTTCGAAGAGTTTCTCCAATCTGAATAGAGAAAGAGAGTTCTTTCCAGTATTGGCAACGTGGGTGAACACTCATTGTTGCAAAAACCAGATGACCTTTGTGGATAGAAAACTCAAACCAGCACTGCCTGTCATTGATCAATGCTGCTGTTTTTCTACAATGTTCCTGAGTGGTTTGATAAGGAGAGCATGTCTTTAGTCAGGTTTGTAGATTCATCCACCTCCTCATGTGGTGAGTCCAACCTGTATGTGCTCAAAAGAAAGGGAGACATGGCCGGTTTATCCAATCAAATATTCAGCTCAAATAAGTGTAATTCCAAGTCCGAACACAAATCTTACTGCCATGATATTCAGAGTTTCCTGCTAAATAGGTTGAATTTCTTCACTCATCAAAAACTCATAGCTACCAAAAAAACCCGTAGCCATAGAGAAAATCTTTCTTATCAGCAAAAAAAATTATATATATATATATAGAAAAGAAAAGAAAAGGTGACCCTCATGTATCCTACTCGCATATCTACCAGGACATGCTTTACAATCAAATTTCCTGTGTGTTAACTAGTTCACCTGATACCTGCTGAGAATAGGCAGGATTCCACTGCTGGCCCGGTGCTTGATGAGCCTGTGGCCAAGCTTGAGGTTGAAGTCCATAACCTGCAGCCCACTGGTTCTGTGCATTTGGATATGCACCTATGAGCGATTGAGCTTGTGAAGGAACAGCTGCATAAGACTTGGCCATCTTTGCTTCTCTGAAGCCAAAAAATCTTCAGCACGCCGTTTTTTAGACTCTGACACACTCCTTTGGTGTAAAAACAGCTTAAAGTGCTGATTTTCAACCTTCTTGATTGATTGTGGATCTCCAAATAGATCCAGAAACTGCAACAAAGGTTCAAACAAAGAAATAAAAATTACTTGATCTGCAGAAATAGAAATAATATTCCCAACATTTGTACCAGTATCTCCAACTTTAAAACATATTCCAAGAAGAATTTCCAACATATTGAATCACATGGTCTCTTCTTTCCTCTTTTTTTTTTTTTTTTCCTTGTGTTTTTTAGAGGAATCAGTAGAAAGAAAGCACAGTCCAAAGCTAACTCAGAGGCATTGCACATCTCATATGCACAAATCAGTCTACCACTGAGAAAGCTGCCCAGAAAACAGAAATACATAAGATTAAAATCAATTTAACTGAGGCATAGCAACCAACATCAAGTTGAAGGGGCTTCGGTATGTGTGCTTTTCCTCAATATGATTAGAGGTACTTTCATGCTTCCAAGGAGCTTCAAGCTACTTTTGTAATTTGAAGAAACTAAGGAGCGCTGAGTGATTTCAGAAAGTGCATGCTAGTAGTTCACTTCTGATCAAAGAGATTATTTTCATGGCTCTCTCAACAACACAACAAACCATTACCTCCAAGAATATGCTAGACAACTCTTCTCTCTTGGTGATACTCGTCATATTCGGGTTATCGGGGTAGGGTGGTATGAACTTCTCCACCAAGGAATCAACATAATCAATTCGCTTCGGGAATGATTGAATTGACTCTAGATGGATTACAGCCTGCACAATTCAGGTAACCTTAGACAGGTTAAATACAAAAGTGCATGGAAGAAGTTAAAGACCTTAGGTGAATATAAATATATTACAAGGGTGAAGAGAAACAGACCTCTAGAAGTGATTTCGAGAGTTCCACATGCTCAAGAACTTCAGCTTGTATCTCCCTGGCTTTTTCTCCATTACCGGCAACCTATGAGAGAATGGCATAATATAAAATTTATACAGATGTTGCTGTTGCATCCAATAATATAAACTCTGGAACATCATAATGAGCTTCTTTTTCCCAATAGTTGAGCCTCTAGAGTGCTGTGTGATCGCAACATTCCAATTAAACTTGCGGAAAAGTTTTATAAGATAGCTATTAGATCAGCTACGGAGGAAAGGTTTGGACCATTAAGAACGAATAACATGGGGAAAATGTTTAGGATTTTGAGATGGATGTGCACTAGAAGGATAGAATTAAGAATGACATTTTTCGAAGCAACCTGGGGGTCATCATGATTGGAGATGAAATAATAGAGCTGATTCAGATAGTTAGGGAAGTGCCAAGGACGATGATATCTCTTTCTGAATCTCAAGTTAGCCTGATTTTTTAGTCCTTATCATAAAGTTACGGACTATGATATCTCTTTCTGCTAACTGTTTTCCCAAAAGAGCACCCCAACAAAACATGCTATATACAGTCTTCTCTCAATTTTATCTAGACATTGATGCCTCTATAAAAATCAAATCTCCCTTCCTATAAACAACAGAACATAAATCATTCATAGGTTGGCACTCGCATGGATAGCAGATAGCAACTACAACTGTAATTTTTTATTCTCCTTCTTCAGTGAAGAACATTGGCAGTAAGCAAGATGATCATCATTGCCTAGAAGGACATTTACTACCATTCTGTACATAGAAGGACATTTACTACCATTCACTTAGAAGGGCAGTTGGGTGCAGAATACATGGAGATCTATGAAATTATTAGCTAAGCAAATGATTCTACTGTCTAAGACTAGTTTTACCACTTAACAACAATAAAATTTCATCATGGACAACCCCACATTAGACAACCTTTCACTTATTTCAATCAGTCTAATTTGGTGCAAAATTTCATTATATTCAATGATTAATCAGTCTAATTTGGTGTAAACAAACACACCCTTAGGAGAAACCATGTCTTGGGAAACCCTTTTACATTTTCCTTTCCTTTCCTTGGAATTTCTTTTTTTGTTTTCTTGATGAATGGGCAACTCAAGCTAGAGCAGAAGCATGAGTCTAGAGAGTGACTTGAAGCAGGAGCATCACCTGGTTAGAAGGATCTTGCAACTGAAAGTGGAATACAAGGTAGGATAACCAGAAGCCTTTATATGTAAGGACTGACAACAATATAGAATGCATACATCGAGGTGGCCCTATGGTCAGGGTCGCACCCACGTTGCTAGTTCCGGGTCATACTCAAATCATGCTCATTCTACAAGTCCTTTAGAGCAAAGGGCTTCTAATTTTGTTCATGATCAAAACCACCCCAACAATTCTAATGCCATATGAAAAAAAGAAGAAGCCTATATGATCATTAACTAGGCTCTGAATCCGGACTCGTGCTAAACATGGCAAGCCAAAGCCCAAGCCCATCTAACACCCACCCAAAAGGTTTCTCTAGAGCAATCTCAAGGTAGGTCATCCCGATATCATGCATTGGTGGGACTGTGGATAAGTAATTTGGATAGCTGATTTAATTAGCTCTGCTGAAGTAGGGGAATTGTTGAAGGGATATGATACATGGAACTGGAAAAAACTGTAATGTGGTAGAGCAATCCATCCACATGACACATGGCAGGTTTATGTATTGATCAGATCCACACATATAGACAGATTGCTCACATTTTAAAATAAAAGCCATGAGACAATCCCAATCCATTACTTCTAACATTTATCCAGCTTATCCCTCTCTCTCTCTCTCTCTCTCTCTCTCTCTCTCTCTCTCTCTCTCTCTCTCTCTCTCTCTCTCTCTGTTTTTTTTTTTTTTTTTTCCAGCAGTGTGTCATTTTAATGGTCGCTTATACCAGCAGGCCAAACAGCACAACTGCGTTTTCTTTTGGTTATTTTATTTACTTTATTCCAACAATTTTCAAGTCAACATGTTATTTAAGCGGTCAAGGGTCAGGATTTTGTGTTCAGAATATCTCTCGAGATGGTGAAGATTGGCAGATTTGGGATCCTAATCCTAACTGAAACAACTACAAAGTTGTCATTTCAGGATATTTATGGTAACAGCAGGACTCAAGTTTCAGACCTTGTTTAGATTAGTTTAGTTTTATTAATATTATTATTTTTATCATTTTTGGAAGGTAGTTTCATGGCAAGTTGATTCAGACGATCAATTATCTCGCTGATCTGATCTTCTAACTAGTTGATTCCTTTACATCAATTGTATGGCTAAAGTGAAAAATAATCAAATTCATCCAGCAACCATAAAAGGGAAAAAAATCACATTAAACTCACTTGATCAATGAGGACCTTCCACTTTGATGAGCCTCAGCAATGACCAGTGTTTACTTACCTGGAATGGACCAGACTGTCGGATTGGTTGGGATCAGAACTAGTCACTGAAACAGGACGGGTTTTGGCTAGGACTGAAACTCCTCAGTGAAATGGGTCAGTTCACTAAAAACACAAGAACACCGTTTTATTAAGAACATGCAAGTTCACGAGGCTAAAGAAAACACGACTCTATTCATGTTGCCTTTCAACCATCACATGATTAGAAGCAAACAAATCATCACAACGAAATGCAAAATTAATGAAAAGAAAATAAACAAATGACATGATTTAGTTTTAGTGCTGTAGAAATAGAAATGACAACAGACAAGTCACCTGACATCATTAATGCATGCACTAAGCAAACCTTCTATTGTATAAAGAACAAACATGAGAAAAAGAAATGACTTGTAAAGGACCGGAAAAATACTGTTATATAACAAGCTTGGTATGAACAAACCTTCTACTGTACAAAGAACACACAGGAGAAACAACAATAGTAGAAACTTTCTCAATGGAGCAAATAAAGGTCTTTCTGACAACACGCATCATTGAGCGAAGTGTTGTGTTTCTTTTATCTGAAACTCTGGAAAGCATTGGAAAGACAAAATAAAGGATTTGGATGCAAAAAAAAAAAAAAGATTTCACCAATTCCTCTCAACCTCTCTGAATTTAGATATGCCATTCCAAATAAGATAGCCCCTTTCCCTCATCACATTATCCAAAGTTCAAACACTTACTAATTCACTATACCTGTTGGCTATAACCTTTTTCCAAAGGCTACCACATTTCTAAGTAATTTAATAAGCGCCTGCGTATCATCCATCGCATTCTGCCAGAGTTCTTCACAGGAGTTCTTCACCAAATGCTCAAAAATCAAACCACATCTAAAATGAAATGAAGGAATTCAGCCAGAATTGAGTACCTTCAAAATAGCGGGTTTCTTAGAGAGACCATAATTCCCGAGCTTGATGGCCTGCCTAGCAATCTGAATGGAGAGCCCCTTGTATGCTCATGGTGTAAAAGCACATAATGATGAAAGACAAGTTTCAATGGTTACACAACATCATTCAGATGACACCTACACTCTTCATCTCCTCAAACAGAGCAATGGCTTCTCTCCCATGGCCATGTATGGCAAGACTGTGAATGATCGATGTCCAAGACAGGATGCTTCTCTTAGATATTTCACCAAACAGCCTCAAAGCATCATCAATGCTACCACAGTTGGTAAACATTCAATGAACACATTGCACGATGGCACCATCTTTCCAATCCCTTCCTTTTCAACATAAATCCCAAGCTCCAGCGCTCCCAAATAGGCACAAGCTGAAAGAACCGTCACCACAGTAATCTCATCAGGCTTGACAACCTTAATCGGCATCTCTCTAAACAGCACAACTGCATCATTACACCAACCCAACCGAACATACCCACCAATCATTGTGCTCCAACGCACTGGATCCGACTTGGGCATTCCATCGAACACCTCACGAGCAAGCTCAATTCCCCCACCACAGCAAGAATCCGACTTGGGCATTCCATCAAACAATTCACGAGCAATCTCAATCCCCACACCTCAGTAAGAATCCGCATGAACCAACGTTTGGATGGACGCTTTGGATTCGATTTTGGCGGTAAGGCAAGAAGGTGAGAATTTGGATTTAGGGGAAGAAAACCGCATGTTAGAGAGAGCTGCTTCAAGACCTTGAAGATATAGATATTGTAGGTCTCATTTTGCAGCAACCCGGCACCTGCACCCCTCATTTGCTTATGTCACTCATCATGCTAGCTTTGCATAGGAATACAAGGTGGTGGTTGCCATGTGTTAGGGGTTGTGGGGCACCATGGGGTATGTTTTGAATTTACTCCATTTATTTGATTCAGAATTTAATTTAAGGCCGGGAGTAAAAGAATGAGTCACATTCATAAATAAAGTAGATCACAGCATGATGGAACATTTGGGAGTGAAGGGACATCATTATCAGCTGTGGTAGGTCACAGAGAGCTTATATTAGGCTGAAATTAATATCTTCTTGTTGAAATAGTGGAATAAGAAGAGAATAAACGAATGGGATCATGTCTTCAAGTGGAGCCAATCACCGAGGAAAAAGAAAGAAAGAAAGAAAGAAATGAAATGAAAAGAGAGGTTAGTCTCTTGCACGTACAGTATCTTAGGACCATTTTAATAAAAGTTACTACTTTTTACTACTTTCCCCATTCACTTCGTGATTTCTTTTAGACTTCTTCAATGGAATCCCTTAATGAGCCTATGGTTTATGAACGTTTATAAACCAAAATACTTTTTGCAATATTATACAAAACCCAACTCACAGACTATCGAAACATCGTTACAACTTAGGGCTTGTTTGATATGTGAAGACCCATGAGAAAGAAATTTTTGCAATCATTATTTCCTAAGGTACTGATTGAGAAATGGATTCCATTTTTAATGATATGTTTGATTGTATACCGGTGTTTTCGGGCAGCATATGGATCATCTAAGCCAACCAGAAATCTGCCACCTTCTCCGAGTAATTAGAGTCTAACAAATCATTGTGAGGCTTAAGACTCCTAAGTTGGTAGGGTTGGCCTAAGGACTGACCCAACCAGAGCTACCCAACCCAAGGTATTGAACACTCAGACCCTAACACAACAAAGTTAGGGTTGGATTGGGTTGGCTTTATCTTCCCACACATGACTAACCAACATTAATTCCTCAATTGAAAATTTTTCAGGTTCAGTAGTATATAATCTATTACAATGCCCGTGTTTCCCATATATGATTATACATAGTATATTATGTTCTCGCTTCAAAAAAACTATGCATGTAGGTTCGGGTTCGGGGTGGGTTGGATTGCCCAAGGCCTCAACGCAAGCCCAAGCCAACCTGGGGTCGCATTGAGAATTTCCAGCCCAATCCCAACCCACCTCAACCCAACCCAACCTAAAATTCAGGTTGGGCTAGTTGGAAGCAGTTTAGCCCAACCCAAATTGCACCATTGAGGTTGGATCAGTTGGGTGTGCTTAAGCTCGGCCCAAGTTGCACCCCTAGCTGCATTTGCTAGGTGAATAAAGTGGAAATAAAGAGAAAATATACTGCAATTTTGTTCTTAGCATTCATAAGGAGAGCCCTGCATAGTCCAAATCCAATCTCTTTTAGTGTGATTTAAGAGCTACTTCTCATTAAGTAATTATGAATACTAGGAAGCATTATAATGTTCCCGGTCAAATCCATCGGTGCATCCAAAAGCACCCAGTTCTTTCACTGATCAACCACTTTGCAATCAAATTAATGCCCATGAAAATATAGCATCATGACACTTCGATTTACAATGTAAGAAAAAACACCCAAGGGAATCTGAGCAGCTGTAATTTGCTGTGAGCATTGTATCCCCAATAGATATCTTGCAACACAGGAAATCTAATCATACACACATCAAAACACAAGTTATTTTCTCACCTATTGATGAACTACTATGGTCAAAGGATGGCCTGTCTCAACAGGGATCCATCGGTCCACTAGAACTCGGGTGGGCCAGAGAATTCGACCTGTAATTCCCTGCACCTTTAGCAGTCTGTGGAAATGGATGAGGGGGAATCTCTATGCCTTCGACGTCTCCTTCCTGCATTTGGATCACTCTCCCCATGGTGGGCCTATTCGAATGGACAGTCTGAATGCAACATAGCCCCACCTTACATATCTTCTCTACCAGTTTCATGTCCTCCTTATCATCTCCTAACCTTGTTATTACTTCCCTCAGTAAAGGAACTTCCCCTCTTTCAATTCTGTTGAATGCCCACTCGGGGAAATATTCCTGGCTAGATGCACTCGCCGCTTGATTGTAGTTCTTCCGCCCACCCACCATCTCCAAAACAAGCATCCCATAGCTGTAAACATCTGACTTCTCTGTTACTGGCCCATAGGCCTGCGACCACATCTCTGGCGCTGCATACCCTGGCGTTCCCTGTGCTCCTGTCAATGAAACATGGCTGTGGTCCTTGTCAATCATCCTTGCAAGCCCAAAATCCGCCACCTTCGCCGAGAAATTTGAGTCTAGAAGAACATTGTGGGGCTTGATATCACAATGCAGAATCCTACTCCTACAACCTTGGTGCAAATACCATATTCCTCGAGCAGTTTCCAACGCGATGTTGTACATTTGTTTAGGACTTAGATGTTCAAAATCGCTGCAATCTTCTTTGTTGGTGCGACGAATGTATCTATCAAGTGATCCCATTTCCATGTACTCATAAACCAATGCTCGTTTCATGCCGTCGACGCAGTAACCGAGCATCCGGACCAGGTTGTTGTGGTGGACCCTCCCGACTGTCGCAACTTCAGTCATGAATTGTTTTTCGCTTTGCTTCGATGCCTTCAAGAGCTTGATTGCTACATGGACACCACCGGGCCCGTGAGCATGAACGATCCCTTTGTAGACACTTCCAAATGCTCCTTCCCCAAGCTTTGTTGAGAAGTTGTAGGTGAACTTCTTGAGTTGGGAATAGGAATACCTGGTTTGAGATATTCCTGCGAAAGCTTCGGAGCTTGTGCCAGATTCGCATTCAGATTCCAACTTCCTCTTTCTTCTTCGGATGATAATAAGAGTTGCTACCAGTGCAAGAACAGGTAAGAAAATGGCCACTGAAGCAGAAACAACTGCATCAAATGAATAAAAGAAGAGAGCTGAGTTCAGGGTTTCTTCTCCAACAATGGCCACTGGATCAATGGTCCTATTCTGATAAGATGGTGGGGCCCACCCCATCCCTGGTCACAGTACCCCGTGCCTCAATCAGTGGATGGGCCCCACTACCTGATCATCATTTCATCAACTTTAAGTGCTAAATATACTTTCTTGCAGAAATGAGTCACCATGACATATAGAATTACCTTCAATGAGTAATTTGGACGGTCCAGATCCTCTTCCTGTGACCCATGTTTGAAGGTCCTCAGTCATTCCTAATTGAGCCACATTATTATGTCAGTGAGGAAAATGATGAATTGAATTTTCACTTTAACCGCTTACTCGTCTGATCTTGGATCAGACATTGTCCGAGCTTCCTAATCCCGCCCACCAATCTATCAATATGAAAGGAAAACACAAATATCCACTCGATCCCATCGTAAAATAATGTTTAAAAAAAATGAATGAACCGCTTGGATAAAACCCATACATCATGGTGGGTCCCACAGAGCCCCTGCCTTGACCTATTTCCTTCTAGACGGGCAGTACGCAATCTGCTAGCTTCCGCATTCATCTCAATTGGTTGGACTCCCAAGGCGTAACTAATATTAATAAATGGGAATGAGAGAAGAAATCACAGCTCAGTGGATCCCACCATGGCATTAATGTGAAATCCATCCCGGCCATCAAGCTTGTCATCCATGTTAGGCCCATCAACCAAAAATCAGCTCTATTCATCTTTCAAGTAAACCACAATGCATTAGGCAATGCTCGCTCTCCAAACTGTTTTCCCTCGTATGATGGACATGATGCATGAACCAAAAATCAGTTCTATTCATGTTTCAAGTAAACCACAATGTATTGGGCAATGCTGGCTCTCCAAACTGTTTTCCCTCATATGATTGACATGATGCTAGGGCCTCATGCCTAAATCATCACGTGGTATTTAATAGTTGGATAGAATTTTATATAATCTTCACAGTAGGCCTTAATTATAATAATCACAGGTGCACCTCTCTTTGTAAGCCTCATTTTTTTCCCCTCGACCTAACATGGATTACACTTTTAATGGTGGGAATAGATATTACATATGCATTATATGGCCCCTTTTTTTTGTAAGGTTAAGCGTTTCTTTTAGTTTTCAGAATTGCTTCTTAATTGGGGCAAGCTGGGTGTACAAAAATTCGACATTGCGCTGGAATTTGGGCTGGGTGTACAAAAATTCCACATTAAGCTGGAATTTGTGCTAAGATGTAGGCACGACATGAAGAAAGCTTGGTCTGGAGGTGTCACTGTCGAATCCGAGTGTGCAGTGAGAGTCGACTGCTAGTGACCTCTCTTAGTGGTTGGTGCTATGACCATCATGCATGATTTATGTATTTTATCTGCCAAGTCCATCCATTTTATGAGATTAATTTAGGGCACGAGCTAAAAAAAACGGGACTTTTCTAATCTCAAGTGGTCCACACCAACTTCATTGGGCTAACTGTAATGTGTATTTGCCATCCAACCTGTTGAATAGGTCACACGGACCTGGATGAATGGAAAACACAAATGTCAATCTTGATCGAAAATTTTTGTGCCTTAAAGAATTATTTAATGGTTGGCATTCAATCACCACTGTTTCCTGTGGTGTGGTCCACCTGAGATTTGTATCTACCTCATTTTTGGAGTTATGAGCTAAAATGAGCTGGAAATACGGATGGACGGCACGGATGAAATACATACATCGCGATGGGCCCACGGAGCTTTTCCAGCACCGACCTGGGTATCGAATTCGATATGATGCATGTCAGACCGAATTACAGCGCGCACGTACCGTCAGAGCAGTTAAACCGATGGACGCTGGATGTGCAAAAGCACACGAACGCCGCGGATAGCGGGTGGGACCCACACCGACCCCCGGAGGCTTCGCATCCCTGACAATCTAACGGCTTAGGATACCAATACCCGAACCCCTTCTTCAAATACGCCCTCAGATCCCTCTCGGCGCTCACGTTGAAACCCACCGGCGTTCTCAGATGGAACACCTCGCACCCGAGTCGCGTCACGAACCCCGGCGCATAGTAGCAGAAGCTGGAGCCATCATGGCCCGGACATCCCAGACAGGAGGCGGGCTGGAGGCTCGCACCCAACTCAAGGCGATTGTTGCATTTGAAGTGCGTACCCTCGGTGAAACCGGAGGAGAGTACAAAGACTCGAGCGTCGGAGTTGTAGGATGGCCCGGATACCCTGCCACAGCTAAAGAGCGCTTGGTTGGCAACGGTGAAAGACGCGCGCGTGGAGTCGGAGGTGAAGTTTCCGATGACTCGGAAACTGTCGTCGTTAGTTGGGCAGTGGAGGAGGAGGTATTGGTTGTTGGGGCATGAGGATTGGACGTTTGGCAGTCGGCAGAAGCGATGGAAGGAGAAAGGGTAGGTTAGGTTGAGACCGTTACACGTGGACGGTGCGCATTGATTGTAGTAGTAGAAAGGGTCTGTGCTAAGCGTTGGATCGTCTTGGGATGTAGTTGTTGATAAGAAGAGAGTGAGGGAGAGTAAAGATGGAAGGAGAAGGAGAAGGCTTTGTGTGGGGGTTTGAAGAGATTGCATGTTGGACAGAGAGAAAAGATGGCGTGAAATGAGGAGGGAAGAGGGCGTATGGTGCTATTTACATATGGTGCATTTCCCTTCGAGAAGATGGGCGTGCATTTGGTGTAGGTTGACTGTCTATCGAACATGCTATCTCCAGCACATTTCAAAAAGGACGCGGATTGCGTATTTGACGCAGGGATGAACGTAAAGCGATAACTATTTCAGATTCAAAAAGCTTCACAAAGCTCATCGGACTTGTCACATATACTTGTCGAATCACATGGGAAATAAAAACTAAAAATAATTCTATGAAGTCAAAATAAATTTATTAAATATTAATACATAAAATAAATGAGCCAACAACCATTTAAATAAGAATATCAAGACCTGGAATAAACTTAGTAATTAAATTATAACTAAAACTCCCTAAAATTTGCAACTTACAATAAACAATAAATTTATTATTTATTGTAAGTGTCCTACATTATTTTTCTAATTTTTTTTAAACACTACACAACTCCTAAAGCCTAAAGGATGAAGAGTTATAATCAAACTAAACTTATTAAAAATAGTAAAAACGAAAATATAGATGGAATTTGACCGTCGATATGATGAAATCATGCAAATTCGGCATGTGCCGGGTTGGTTGGATAAAGTAGCTCGTCCTACTCCAAAATCATATATGACACATCAAGTAACTCATTCTGGCTTGTGAAATATGCTTATTTTAAGGTTCTGATGGTCTTGATGACTTCTGCGTTCGATCGAGCCTTATTTAATCCATCTTAGACATGAAAGTGCCCGCAACCCGCCCGGTCTACATTAGTCCATTTTACTTCAAAAGAACTCGTCCTCGAGTTCTCGTCGTACTTCAGTTCTTGATACTTGGTCAGGCGCGCCGTAATGATACTTGGATCAAATGTTACGGTCAATTTACGGTCCACCTTCTTTTCGGCCAACCATGCTATAATCTGTTTATCCACTCCGTTCATTTCTTTTATTTGATCATTTTAAGTTATAAGCCAAAAAATGAAGCAGATCCAACGATCAAATGTAACACAACATAGATGACTTATCTATTTATCCACTCCGTTCATCTCTTTTATTTGATCATTTTAAGTTATGAGCCAAAAAATGAAGCAGATCCAACGATCAAATGTAACACAACATAGATGATTTATCTGTTTATCCACTCCGTTCATCTCTTTTATTTGATCATTTTAAGTTATGAGCCAAAAAATGAAGCAGATCCAACGATCAAATGTAATACAATATAGATGACTCTGGCATCTAATGCTTTATGCATTCAACGCAACCCAAGCTTATTATTTCGTGTGCCTCACTTGAGCGCTGGATCTACCTATTTTTGAGCTCACGCCTTAACATGATCTGAGATATGAGAAAAAGAATTGACGGCGTGGATAAACAAATACGTCACATGCAGTGCCCCGTTTTACATGTTCATGTTTAGGGACGGGCGGGTTGCGAGGCAATCGGCATTCTTTGAATAAGAAGATTATGTGACTTTGTCAAAACTGGATGAAATTAAAGTTACATGGGATATAGGGATCTACCGAGATCGGTGTATCCCGTGGGCCTACCTTGATATATATGGAGAGAACCTTGATATATATAGAGAGAGTCGCTCTCAAATCCAACTGGTCGAACCACCGTTAGCAGTTCACCCTGAGGATTGCTTCCAACAGGTTAAGTGCGTGCGACATCCAATCCTCTTAGTAGGTTGGCTCCAACATGAGGATCACGTGGTGCAAAAATCAGACCTATCAAATCATTAACTGAGCCACAATATAAAAAATAGTGTATTGCCATTGATTAATAGCAAAATACAATTGCGAAACGCTGGGTCAGTTGATGCAGCTGATTTTTGCATGAAGTGTTCCCCGTGGTGGACACAGATTGCTTACTGACACGGTGCTATGTGGACCCCTCATGATGTATGTATCCTATCCACTACTTCCATCCATTTTTCTAGACTATTCTATGGCATGAGCCTAAAAATGAGGCAGAACCAAATCTAATATCGATCACACCATGGGAAAGAGCAGTGATTGAACACTCACACTAAAAACTTCTTAGGGATTATAATTTTTTTAGAGTAAGCTGATATTTGTGTTTTCTTTTCATCCAGGTGTGCGTGGCCTAATCAACAGGTTGGATGACAAATAAACATTTCCGTGAGCTTTAGGAAAATTTTAATGGTCGGCATTCAATCTTCACTGTTTTCTTGTGGTGTGGTCCACTCGAGATTTGGATCTCCCTCATTTTTGGGATCGCGCTTTATAATTATCCGGAAAAAAAAAATAAAAAAAAAATAGATGGACGGCTTCCATAATGCACATATATATCATGCTGTCCGCGTCCCCTCAGGGATGCTATCCGTTTGAGGCTATTCTTAGAGCATTTAATTTCCAAATTAATAGAGTAGAAAAGGCTTATTTAATAATTTTGAAAGCAATACGCTTGCATTTATCATGGTTTGCTAATTGTGAAGGTTCTAAGAAAATCCACCATAATATTTTTAAAGAAGAAGAAAATCCTATTACTAACGGTGGGGTCCACCGTGATGTTTGAAAGAAATCCACCATGCCCATCCATTTACCAAATCATGTCATGGCCCAAAAATGATGCAGATTCAAAACTCAAGTGGGCCTCATGACTGGAAAATTTTTAGTTGGAAAATGCCCACCGTTGAAACCTCCCTGAGGTCCACCATGACGTTTATATGCCATCCATACCCTTGATAAGGTTATTGCCGGTGAGATTAACTGAAAACACAAAACTATTAGCCTAATCCAAAACTTCTGTGGCCCATGGATGTTTAAAGAGTGTGAAGTTCAATCCTCACTGTTTCCCATTGTACATCTTGCTTGAGTCTTGGATCTGCCTCAGCTTTGGACCCAAGTCATAACATGATCTAACAAAAAGGATGAGCATGGGAAGATTTTGCACGAACATCATGACGGCCCCCACCTAGCTTCCCATGGCGTACACTTCGGTGCTCGTTACTTTGAAAGAGGGAAAAGAAGAATACATGGGTAAAAGACATATGAGGCCGACGCTGCCAGTAGAGAGGAGAGAGATGGCTACTGGACTGTCTATCTACTTTTCTAAATAATTTCAGTGCATGATCCCAAAAGCAATACAGATCCAAATTTCAATGGACCACACCAAAAGAAAATAGTGGTAATTAAACGTCCACCATTAAAATCTTCCTAAGGCCTGTGTAATGTTTCTTTACCATCCAACTTATCAAGTAGGTCACGCAGACCTAGATGAACGGAGAACATAAACATCAGCTTCATTCAAAACCTTATGTAGCCCCTAAGAATTTTTCAATAGTCAGTGTTCAATCACCACTGTTTTCTATTATGTGGTTAACATGAGATTTTGGATCTTCTTCATTTTTTAGTTCATGCTCTAAAATGATTTAGAAAGAAGGATGCATAGTGTGTATGAAAAAAATATATTCATGATGGCACACAATGAACCGTACATTACTTACTAAGTCTTTGACAGCGTCAATAGGCAATCCGCGAGCGTGCAAAGATCTAAGCTAATGGCTTTGCCAGATATGAACGCGGCCTGCGGCTTACAAGGATTCATGACTGTGGGGCCACTACGGTAGACATGCTTTATCCATGCCGTCCATCTGTTTTGACAGTATATTTTAGAGCATCATCCCAAAACTGAAACAGATCCAAATCTAACGTGGACTGAAGCAGATCCAAATCTAACGTGGAACACACTATAGTAAGGAGTGGTGATTGAATGCGCAATGTTAAAAACTTCTTGCTGGCCAGTAGAATGTTACTGAGGAGTGGTGATTTTATGCGCAATGTTAAAAACTTCTTGTCGGCCACTAGAATGTTTCTTTGCCAACCATCCTGTTGATAAGGTCACAAGCAATCTGTCTTCCCCACAAATATCAGCTTGATCCAGAACTTTTGTGTTCCCGAATAAACTTTTAACGGTGGCCATTCAATCACCAGCGTTTCCTATGGTGTGATACACCTGAGACTTCCATCTGCCTCATTTGTAGGCTCATTACCTAAAATGAGCTGGAAAAATAGATAGATGGCATGGATTAAAAACAGGCCTACAGAACTTTTACAGCACTAATGTGGGTCACGATGGAATCAGACCACGGGAGTATAGTTCTCCGCGTACGCAAATTAGTTCCGAGTGGCGTGTCGGAATACCTGCGACCTCTGCGTGGTACCCACCACGACGTTTACGAGAAATTCACCCCATCTATACGTTTTTACAGCTCATGTTAGTACATGAACTCAAAAATGAAGTAGATCTAAAACTCAAGTGGGCCAGATGAGAGGAAATAGTGAGGATTGAACGCCCACCGATGAAACATTCATGGCCCACATAACCTTTTGAAGGTTTAGATGGCATATAAACATCAGAGTGGACCCTAGGAAGGTTTCAATGGTAAGCCTTTCTCACTCCACTTTTCCCCCGCCGTATAGCCCATTTGAGTTTTGGATCTGCCTCAATTTTTAGCTTACATTCTAAAATAAGCTAGCAAAATGGATGGATGGAGTGGATTTATCACAAATATCACAGTGGGCCCTACCTAAGGTTACAAGCAATCTGTCTTACCCTATCTACCGGTTCCAGTTAGCAAATTTTAATGAAAAAAAATGCAAAAACAAATAACCGAATCTAGTATTTTCCAAAGTGGTTGGATCTTATGAATAGTCCAATTGAATGGACATGAGAGAGTGTGTGTATATATATATATCCACTATCTTCATCCACTTTCTTGTACATATTATTTGATGAGCCCAAAAATGAAGTAAATCTAAATATCAGTTTGACTCATATAAACAACCATGATTGATGATTGACCATTAAAAACTTCTTAAAGGCTACAAAAGTTTTGTATTAAGATGATTTTTTTTTTTTTCCTTCATTCAGGTCTGTGTGACTTAATCAACAAGTTAGATGGCAAATAAATGTTATGGTAAGCCTTAGAAAGTTTTTAATGGCAGACATTCAATCAATAATGTTTCTTATGGTGTTGTTATAATGTCCTAGATTTTTGCTAGTTTGGATTTCTAAAAATTCTTAGAAATTTTTGTTGTAATTAGCTTACGTTGTCAATTACTAACCCTTAATGTTCAAGATGAGCTTATGTGCGGGTAGTACTAATAAATAACCGCACAAATACCAATTAATCAACTGTATGAAGCCAACGAATCCGTCCGATCACTTAAACATCGAGTCTAGCCTCGTAATTTCTTTATCCAGGGTTCAAACCTAACCAACCTATATATCATTGACTAATTAAGGCAATTGCAACTAAATAATGACGTACCAAAAGCTGAGACAACTATGGATCAGATCTTAATTAATAAATCAAAATAACATAGTTACTCCTTTAGCCTAATAATCAACGGTTTTAGGTGATTAGGATCGAATCACTATTTCCCCGCGAATAGGCCACACTATGAACTTAGCTAATCCAAATCCTAATTGTCGCGACAAGAAATCTCACCACCCAAAAATGTCCTGATTTTTCAAACAAACTTTACATCGCTTGTTAGTGGGCCACCAAACCCTATACTGTAAAAAGATGTTCGTCTTAGCGGGCTTAATGTCAATCGTGGGACATTGAGCTGAGATTGCACCTTAAATCGCTCAACTTGGACTCGCAAAGACAATGCATGAGATGTGTGAATATTTTCAGAATTAATCAATAACTTAAGTTACTTGTGTGCATCCGGTCTTTACCAAAGTTATGATTTTTTTACTATTAGATCGTGACAAAATTTAGTGCACTAACATAAGTTAATACCTTATATATATTTATATAGCCTTAGCCTCGATTGACCATTGGTGACCGTCGAACTGACTTCTGATCATACCCGTCGATCAATGCATCCAAATGGCGGGTCGATCGTATCTATATATAAATCATTATTAGGGCTAACTATCCGACGGTATATATCGACTCCTACACCCCATAGTAGACCTCAAATGTTAGAAACACCCTACCATAGGGCTATTATAATGAAAACTCAGTCTTAAGGTCATTTGCACCACTTCTGTAACTATATAAGACCCTTATTTGGGCACCCCCTCTCCCCATACGAATTTTGCCATTAAAATGAAGAGAGAAAGAGAGAAGGAGCGAGATGTTGGAGTGTTCTTGATGGATTCCTTTCGATCAAGCCCTAGCCTCGACCATTCTCATCCGTTGAATCCATCACACTCGTAATCGAGCGGTAAGAAACGAACTATATTTTTCAACCTAAGTTTTTCTAGGTGGAATTACATGAATCTCACCTAGTTGCTTTAAAATTGATATAGGAATCGTTTTCCTCCAAATCCCTAACCCTGGGAGCTCAAAATCGGAGATTCTTCCTTATTAAAGGTGCGGATCATTATTCTTAAGTTACCATTTATCGAATTTTAAGGATCTCAGTTAATGATTTATTGTTTATAAATAGCTTGATGTATGCTAACATGTTCACATTTTGATTTGATCGCAATATGTGTTATTGCTTGTTTATGGATGTTCACATGTTTGATAAAATGCGTTAGTAATTGAATGTGTTGTTCTATTGATGCTCACATGTTTAATGGAATGCATAAGTGAGTGTGTGATTTTATTGATGCTCACATGTTTGATTAAATGTTCAAGTGAGTGTATTATTTCTATTGATGCTCAATGTTTGATGAAATGCCTAAGTAGTAGTGTTATTGAATTTACGCTTCATATGAAACCTTCTTGTGACTGCATGACGACTGGCTAGTTTATAGTGATGTTTAAAATTGCTTAAAACGTTGGGACAGACGTCGGCTAACCACTCGAAATAAGGGGTGAACCGAGTTAGGTCGGTCACCCTATGCTTGTTCAATCGACCTAGGTCGAACACGGAAGACCAACTGTAGTTGGACTACGAGGGATGCTTACACTCAATGTCGGTTGTTCCGAAATTCTCTCAAGTCAATCAAACTAGTCTAACAACTTACTGATCATGTATGTTCATAATGTATGACATGACCAAATTGAATTCAAGATACCCGGTTCCCAGTAGATGAGTTCATTCATAATCGTTAGTGTGATACGACTCCATTAAGACTCATGAGACGGGCATGGTGGTATGGGACACCATGTCCGAGCTGTCAGCCTATGCTGGGGTGACGAGCCTCTCCATAGTGACCAGTGAACACTAATAGAGATGATAAATTATTGTTCAAACAGTCCCCATCAAATTACCCGGCCGATGGTTCAGTGTCAAAGTACCGTTTGAACGACCCGAGCGTAATGAAATTGAGTGATGAGCCCTTTTATTTTGTGGTGATTTGGTTTTACGTAAGAAGCCCGTACCTCAAAACTGAGTGATCATACTCGGTGTTTGGGTGAAGACTTATCCCGGGTTGATCCTCATGCCTTTGGGTATCATGTCATACCTTTGTAATTGTTGATTTGTGAGATATACCGAGTAATACTTAAATTTTGATTAAAGTATACTGGTAAGGAGCCGTTACACGCCTTAACAAGCCACGTGATCCGGATAAAGATTGTGATATAACGTCGGTATCTTAGCTTTGCCAATCTATTGTATGAATTAGAATTAATAATCACTCGACTAATCATGCACATCAATCGCATTGCATTAGAATATATAGGATATTGCGATTTAGCGTTGGAGTCGCTTGATGAGAGAGTGAAGACATTTGCAAAATAGGCGTTGAAGTCGCTTGTGAGGAAGTGTTGGATTGTAAGGCACATGCATAATTTTATAATCTCATTCGTGCATTTAACAAGAGTATCTAGAAAGTGGTTGATTTCTTGTTTATCATTATCTGCGCTGATTAAGTCGATAACATGTGTAATTTAGAACTAATAGAACCACTAAGTTAGCTACTCATTCCCACCTAAGACAGTATTTTAAAACACCAATCAGGCAATATTATTGATGCGGGTACTAGCGAGACCTCAGACGGGTAAACTTAGATTAGCTTGTGCTACTGCTGTTATGTTTTAGAGGATTTGGCGAAAACCGAAAACTTTACACTTTAATTGTCTTACGTATATATTTTGTGGCTTATATAATCCTCATTTAGGCGGATTATACTTTGAATGTTAGCCATATATTTATTGAGTTTTGTTATCTTTACCTCGCTTTGGATCTACTAATTTAAATTGCGCTACTCAATTGCTTATGTGTAAAATGAATGTGAATCTGAACGAGATCACATGTGTATTTTCATTTGGTTCTCACCTGAGAACTCGAGACCAGGGTTTTTGTACTCGGGTGTCGATTTTTGGAGCATTACAGTTGTTCACTTGAGATTTAAATTTACTTCATTTTTTACATCATTCCATAAAATGATTTAGGGAAATGGATGAATAGCATGGATATAATACACATACATCAGGGTGGGCCCACAATCAAGGATTCATCAAAGCAGTGTCCAATTGTATTAAGCTCAACGTAGTGTTTAGTTGTATTGGGCTCAACACGGAGTTTCAACACATGGGTTTGAGTACCCATTGTGATGAAAAACCATTGTGGTGTGAGTGCGTGCTAAAAAAAGGTAGATTCCATAATGAGTAAACTCTATGGAGCCTACATTGGATGTGTGTGTCTTATCCACACCGTCTAACCATTTTTCCAAATCATCTTACATCATGAGCCTAAGATTAAAGCATATCCAAAGCTCAAGTCAACCAGACCACAAGAAATTGTGGGGATAATGACGTCTAACATTGAAACCTTCCTAGGGCCCACAGTGAGGTTTATTTGTCATCCAATCTATTCATGAAAAATTGGGCTTTGTGGTGAGATGGTCGGCGGGGTGATAATTTGTTCAAGGACTTAGTACGAAAATAAGGTAGTTGTAATTCGAATATTTGTTTGTCATCTAGTGTGAACCAAACTTCGTGACAAGATGACTGGTAGAATCACCTAGCACACATAACAAAAGGGCTCCATAGCATACCATTCGAAATTGAGTGATCTTCCTTATGATCTAGTAGAATGTCTTCAATGAAGGGTGAAGAGAAATTAACAATAAAAACTATGGCCTCATGCTATGAGTAGTGCTATTAGAGAGCGATGGGAAGTTAAACTAAAATAAAGAGATGAGCATCTATGAGAGACTGATAGATAAGTGGCGTTGAGCTAAGTTTTGTTATGTTGGTGTGTGGCCTATAGTTCTTTGTTATATGCTCTATTTATAAACTTGAGAGACAATGACCTTCAACAACCTTCGGGAGCATGGGACATTTGGTCAGCTAGTTGTGCAAATTTTCTTGAACTTTCATGTAAGTATAACGTATTGCATTGCATTAGGTAACGTGTACAAGAGGGATCATGTTTTCAAACAAATACATGATTATGTATTCTACATGACTTATGGTCTTACGATGTATAGAATGAACTTTGTTGGAGAGCTTTACCTTACCCACTCTTTCAAGGGTGCAGATGGTAACCATACACGGCATGCATATTCCTCTCCAAACCCCTTCTTGTGGAAGCCGCAAAGATTAGTCTCCGTGAAGAATTCAAACCGGAAATGTGATCCTAACCCTCTATTAAGGTCGACATCAAAGAGAATCTTGGAAAGAAAAGAGTGGGCCATCCAATTTATACGTCTATTGGGAGCATGATTTGAACGTAAACATGCGTTGCACGCATACAAAAAGCGGATGACCGGAATTGTCTACCACAAATGTTTTTTTTACACGGCCTAAAACACCTACGCTCTGTGGAGTCCATCATGTTGTATATGTAGATCTACTCCGTCCATCAGGTGATAAACGTTATTAGAACCATACATGCAAAAATTCAATGGATAAAAAACTCCTATGGACCACATCGATGGGAACAATGTAAAATTTCTACTAAAACCTATAAGTTCTCATGGTGTGGCCTGCCTTAGTTTTGTATTAGGTTGATTTTCGTACGTTCACTTCATCCTATTGTGTCACACTTAATTAAAGGGTTTGATGAAAGATACATGCCGTGGTGGCCCACAAAAACCTATGGTTGACATCCAATCCCCATTCATCCATCGTTAGTAGTGTGGTCCACCCGAGTTATAGATCTAGCTGATTTTTGCCCCAAGCCCTGGACTCAAGGATAAAACCAGATGGAAGGAATTTATTTTAAATAATTGGTGGTCCCACCAAAACTAAAGTGCTTTACATGCTACATAAAATATTACCTTGGATTATGAGGTTTCTGGTGCATGGTTCTAAGGAATTTATTTTAAATAATTGGTGGTCCCACCAAAACTTTTATCAATTTATTGGAAACATTTATATTCAACTGAAGCTTGTCGTGTAAATGATAAAATTGTAATGTAATTACTTCATCAAATTTCTAGAAGAATGTGCTTATGAGACTTTGAAATTTTCTTAGTAATGTAATTGAAAATGTTGTGATTACAAACTCCTTATTTCTTAAGTTGTAAAATCAAAATGATGACCGTTTTTCATTACAATATTATGTAAATATCTCCACCCAAAACATACTCTAAGACAGTCCAACAAGTCCAGTTGGATACGGAATGACCTGATTAGATTCAAAACAACCGTGTGGGGAAATGGATTCCTCAGTCTAAGATGAATGGACTCCCGATCAGTAAGACTACGTGTCCAGCACTCCGGCGGATCGGCTGGTCTTTCTTCTCTGTACGTGTCCGTTACGTTCTCTCTCCAGTCTCAATGATAAGACGCCGTGAAGATGTCCTTGTAACGTCTGAGTCCATTAGTTTCGCTGGCTCATGTTAAAACAAGAAGTTATAAAATGACAGGACACGACTTTGGTGGATCGTTGGAAACGTAGAGCCCACCTTGATACATTTACATTAAATCCACTCCGTCCATCCATTTTGAAAGATTATTTTATTATATGACCACAAAAATAAAGTATATGTAATTCTCTGGTGGACCACACCACATGAAACAGTGATGATTGACCATTAAAAACTTGTTGTGGGCCACGAAAGTTTTGGATCAAGCCGTTATTTGTATGGTCCCTACATCCAGATCTTTTTCACCTTATCAACAGTTTGGGTGGTAAGTTAAAATTCTGGTGGTATGGTAAATAAACATTCCAGTGGCCTCAAAGAAGTTTCAAATGATAAGTTAATCACTAATATTTTTGTGGTGTGGTCTACCTAAGATTTGCATCTGCTTCGTTTTTTTGCATCGTACCCTAAATTGAGGTTTCAAAATGGACGGTCCGTAAAGTAAGTAATATGAATCAAGGTGGGCCCGCAGTTAGGGATATACTGAATTGGCGCCCATAAAGGACGACATCAACCATCTCTGTCAGCCCAACTGATAAGCCAGACCAAGATTGAAGCATATCCTAAGCTCAAGTGGACCCCATCATAGGGAATGGTGGTAGGAAATTGAAATATTCTTAGGGCCGAAAGTTCTGGATTAAGCTGATATTTGTGTTTTCCCTTCATTCATGTCTGTGTGACCTTATGTATCCTTATATACATGTTCAACATCACTGCTGGGCCTTCGGTAAGTTTCAACTGTAAACATTATTATTCTCACTATTTCCTGTGGTGTGGTTCACTTGATGAGTTTTGGATATACTTTGATTTTAGGTTCTTGTCCTCATATGAGCTGGCAAAATGGATGGATGGTATGGATAAGACACATACACTTACGGTGGGCCCCACAAAGTTTACTGAGTTACAAAGTAAGTGTGTAGCTCAAGTGGTATAGACTGAGTGAAAGATACCTCGTTTCAACACCGAGGTCTTGACATCGATTCCCTAGTGGGGTGGCTAATAGTGAAGTGTGATCTGACAGTGGGTGTACTAACAAGCTAACCAAAAAACAAAACCAAAGAGTACCCCGTCCACTTCCAACCAACCAAGCCTCAAAGCTCATGGTGCCTACCGTGTAGGTTGAAGATTACAGAAAGGGAGCTTTACCAAGATAGCCTCTGGCTTTTGAAAAAATAGACCTCTCCTTTTTTTGGTCTATGTCTTTTAGTTTTTTCATGGACTAAAATGTTGTTGTTTTTAGTAGTTTGTGGCCATGCTTGTTGTTGATGCAAAAATCTGATTCACCCTCGTTGAGTTCCAAACACTCGCACCAAGACCTGTAGGCCTGCACAGGAGAAGGACAAAGGAGACCTTAGCAAGAGCGGGGGACCATCCGATGCCAAAGTCAGGCTACAAATCTAGGTCTAGGTAGTGTAGCTGGGGCTTAGTGTGTGAGATATTGCAAACTGTCCTTCTGTATTTGATTGTTATTTATACCTTTTAATTGAAGCGAATGTGTTCGTCATTCTCGACACGATCTTAGCCTCTAATCATGATCGATGCGCATGTTGATACTGGCAATTATGCAGTTATTCTGAGATCGTGTGTCGACAGTTACTACTTGTGTGTTACTGAGGATGCTTCCCTAATAAGATTGTAGGTCACGTCTCTATACAAATCGACCTGTTGGCTTTAGGAAGCACATTCCTGCTGCCTGAACTGATGGGCAGGGATAACGTCGGTGCTAAGAGTTGGGGTTAAGTCCGAGCTCAATTTAGGCTTTAGATTTTCCCACAACACTTGCTATTGTTCAAGGAGAAGCTTCTAAGCTCCAATCCCAATATGTGAGGCAGTGGTTGCATAGTGATTGAGCCCACTCGAAGACATTTAATTCGTTCATTTTCTGTAGCCTACTATTTTAGTGGAAAGACACTAACTTCAGCTTGATATGAGTTTTCTGTAGTCTAAACAAGAGATAATGGTGATCGTTCACTCTCAATTATTTCCTTGTAGTGTGGTTCACCTAATTTGCGAAGGTAGCTCATTCTTTAATCCATGACCTTTTATGAAATACTGACTCCAATGGAGGGAGTGGATTCGGCACATATCCGATGGTGGACCCTACGGACAGTGCCCTTGCGAGGTTAAGGGTAAGGGTCGAGGTTGTCATGTGTTAAGGGTCGTGGGGCTTCAGACATATCTATTGGGCCCACTGTGTGGTATGTGTCGAATCCACTATATACATTCTCCTTTCAAATTTTATGAAAGGCGATAGTCCAAATAATGAGCTACATCCACTTGTCAAATGGACCACACCACAAGAAATTAGATGGTAATGAACTACTATATATCATATATTATCACTTGTCAAGATTTGTGGGATAGAAAGAGTTCGTTCCAACGTGAGTTTGGCTTGTTCCTAAAGAAATGATGAGCCATAAAGGGAATGAATGAATTGTATCTACCTTCCGTGAACCTAATGATTAAGTGCTGGCCATGACATGCAATGGGATTTAAGCTACAAAGCTTCTCCCACGCTTCTCCATTCAACATCTATACTGTCTTTGGGCTCCAATCAAGAGCATTTTGATCCCTTGACTTTTCAAGCAACGCTTCAAAAAAGAAAAAAAAAAAACTATGTAGAGGAAGGCCAAACATATAGAATTGGGGCCATTTTGGTAAAAACTCCTTACAAATAAATGATCTGATAGAAATCCAACTAATGATAAATATTCATTGGGCCAGAGCCCTCCAATTGGCAGTTACAATTATCCGATCACTATCATAAGGTAGATGCACCCAATCCACCGTAGACCCAACTAGATGAACGGTCCAGATCTCATCCAACCGAACTTACACCAAACAGTCCGATATTTAAGCCTGTTTGATACTTAGGCCCCATTTGTTAAATCTAAAGTCTAAAGCCTAAATCTGAAATCTGAAGCCTGAATATGAAATCTGAGGCCTAAATTTGAAATCTGAAGTCAAAAAACTTGTTTGGTAACTATGGCTGAAGTCTGAAAATTAAGTACTGAATTTGAAATAATCTGTTTGTTAACAAACATCTAAAATGTCTGAAATATGTTAATTTGACACATTTGCCCCTATCTATCTCCTGTTTGGAAACGCTTTACATTATAAAAAATTATTTTTTATTAAATGAAAATAAATTATTTTATTTAATTCAAATAAATTATAAAGTACTTAATAGAAAATTAAAATATCATTATTCATAAAAACAGATAAAAAATTAATGATTTGCATATATAAGTGTGGCGGCAATTTCTTCTCGCATATTGGACATAATAGTTTATTCAAAGTTCTTTGAAAGAATATTTTTATCATTGTATTATTGGAAGAGTGGATCGGAGATGGATTCTTTTCTGATGTAGTTGTGTAGTGTCATGCATGCAATAACTATGTCTCTTTGCGTTGGGAAGGAATATGGTGTCATCAGCTCATACGTCACAAAGGCAAGGGACAGATCTCAGGGGACCGAGATCGAAGAATTTACATGCCAGAGATCCGAGAAAATCACACTACTCGTGTTAAATGAGCCTAAAAATCGTCCAGAATGCAAGATCACAAGGTTCCTACCATCCGTTCGGCTCGAAACTTTATATCCAGCCTAAAGACTATAAATCAACCGTACACGTAGAATTTCAGCCATTGGATCCTTGTAGAAGTGGCCCAATGGTCAGATCAGCCCATGAATTATCAATTTGGGGCCCACCTGATATCTGGATATGCTTCAATTTTGGTTTTAACTCATTAAATAAGCTGATAAAACAGATGGACGGAAAAGATGTCGTATACACATCACAGTAGAACCCACATGTACACACACGTGTACATAGTTTACATGCAGCAGACGTGCACCGTACCAAGATCTGGTCAACAAGAAGGATGACCCGTTCCTTCTTCAGCACGGACGTCCAGCGGACGCACCACGTCCACCAGGTTTTGTTAGTGGGCCCCACCCATCCTCCAAGTGGATGATCTAGACCGTTCATCTTCTCCAGAGGTGTGGCTTGACCCTTTTCTAGGTAGTCGTTTGCTCGTTGTGCACATATACAAGAGGATTGTCGAAAAAAGGAGGATGGACGGCGGTTTGAAGAACCTATGGGCCACACCAAATCTGAACCAAAATATACCATACCCGACTGGTTTTTCGAGAAGAATCCGGTGGATGGTGTGGATTTCTTAAATGACAGATGCAGTGGGACCTACCAAGCATCAGCGCAAGCCGATTCCCGCACGCCCTGCGTCCGTGAAATCCATCCCAAGACGAGCGCCGAGTTGTACGAGGACGCGGATTGCGTACTGCCCCCCCCCCCCCAGCTCCGAACGAACGGACAGTTATGTGGGCGGGCCTACCGTGATGTATCTGTACATCCAAACCATCAATCCCTTTTCTTAGATTATTTTAAGGCATGAACACAAAAATGAGGCAGATCCAACATTCAAGTGGACCACACCAAAAATAGCAGCGGGATAATGATTTTCACCGTTAAAAAATTCACAGGTCCCACTGTAACATTTATTTTCCATCTAATCTGACCCCAAAAGGGTTTCAATGGTAGACGTTCAATCCCCACCTTATGTTTTTCTTATATTATTTTAATATATGATATGAAAGATGAAGAAGGTCCGGAGCTTGAGTGAGCCACACCAAAGGATGCCACAGTGATAATGACATCCATCGTTGAAACCTTTTTAAGAGCCACTGTGATGTTTTTTTACCTTCCAATCTAGGTCATGTATACATGAATGAAGTGAAAACACAAATATCAGCTTGATCTGAAACTTCTCCAGCTCTCAAGAAGTTTTTAACAGCGGATGTTCAATCCCCACTTTATGGTCCAATTAATCATTGGACCTGCTTCTTTTATTGGATCACACCTTAAATTATCTGAAAAAGTTAATGGACGGTGTGGATCAAACACATAAATCATGGTTGGGCATAAAGAAGCTTCACATGTTAAAGGTTGATTTTGTATTATGCAAAAAATTTCCGTTAAGGGTACTTTTGGAAGAAAAAAATTTGTTTAATGAAAAATCACGGTTTAATAAAAAATCATGGAGCGCATTCCGCGTTCACCATTAATCCAGACTCCTATCACGGAAAGAATTCAGTGAAAAAGCACTTAGCGCTTTCCGTCTTTTGCGTTAATAACGCATTAACAAACACCACTAAACACGGGAAATTTTCCCCATTCCGTGTTAAGTGCAAAAAATCAATGTTAACAAACGCGGCCTTAGACTCACATTTCAAAATCTCTATATGCATACATTTCAGTATCATGTGAAATTATGAACTCCCACCTTTTGGTACAATCCGCAACAAGGTCTAACGTATCGACCGAAACTGATACGAACCAACTTCAACCATAAACACTAGACAGTATGGCTTTATCGGCCCAATACAGGCTCGAATGCGACAATATGGCCAGGTTTCAATGGTGAACGATACAGTCCTTGATCGGGATCATGCGGGTCCCACCAGTAACGACCCTAGACACGCTTACATCGAATGGCACTGGAGGAGCGTTGATCACCACATTCCCCTCCAACATCTCTATAACCCTGCGCATCGTTGGTCTCAGATCGGGTTCGAATTGTATGCACCAAAGGCCCACCAGCGACATCCTCTTCGCGATCTCATCATCTTCTCTTCCTTGGCCTGAGTTGTGTTTGGACCATCCACCACCAACCTCCACCACATAATGCAAGTAAGCCCACTCAGGAAAGTAGGCCTCACTTTCGCTACTAGCCTCTTCATCAAAATTCCTCCTCTTCCCAACCATTTCCAAAATCACCATCCCATAACTATAAACATCCGACTTGCAGGTCACCGGACCATGGTTCATCAACCACATTTCCGGCGGTGCATATCCCAGAGTCCCTCTCCCATGGGTGAGCGACGCATGACTAATCTCCCTATTCAGTGCTTGTGCGAGGCCGAAGTCCGACACCTTGGGTGTGAACCTCTGGTCAAGAAGGATATTGTGAGGCTTGATGTCGCAGTGCAATATCCTGACCCGGCATTCGTCGTGGAGGTAGGCAATCCCCCTCGCGGTGCCGACTGCAATCTCATGGAGCTGAGACCAGCTCAACTTATCTGGCAAACCATCGTTATCATTTTGGTAGATGTACTTATCTAAGGACCCATTTGCCATGAATTCATACACTATAGCTCTTCTCGAGTTATCGAGACAAAAACCCAAAACTCGGACTAGATGGTTGTGGTGGATTCGACTGATGGTCTGGACCTCATTGACGAACTGGGCCTCGCTTTGCTCAGTTTCATCGAGAAGCTTGACGGCCACCATTAGGCCGTTAGGGAGGTTGGCTTTGTAGACGGATCCAAAGCCACCTTGGCCAAGCTTGTGACTGAAGTTGTGGCTGTATTTCTTCAGTTGTTTGTAGGAGAATCTCGTCAGCATTCCGCTGCTGTAGTTGTGAAGGAATGTTTCAATGGAAGCAGGGGTGCTGCTGTTGTTGTTGCTTAGATAGTGTCGTAGCGTTTGCTCGTCTTGACCACCTTGTTGCCATTTTTGCTTCATCCGACGCCTATAAAGGTAATATGGATATGTTGCACATGCAAGCATCGTTCCCAATCCGAGCCCGATTCCTTCAAGAAGAAGAAGAAGACAGTGATATGTAGATCAGACATGGACGCCTGTGCTCTGTCCAGGTGCAGTTGCAAATTTGGAGTTGATTGTTCAGGGGTATTTTCGGAATGAAAAGTACCAACACGGTTGGCGTTTTTGTTAGCGGATTAGGTGCGGCCTCGGCCTCACCCAAGATGGTGGGGCCCTTACCGTAGGGCCTACCTTCATGTACGCATTCTATATCCAAGCCATTCATCCACTTTTCCTGATCATTTTAAATTATGAGCACAAAAATGAAGCAGATCCCAATCTTAGGTGGATCATTCCATTGTAAAAAGTGGTGATTGACTGTTAAGAACTCATTATAGGCCACAAAAATTTTAGATCAACCTGATATTAGTTTTTTTCTCTTCATCCAGGTTCATGTAACCTTATCAACAGGTTTAGATAGAAAATAAACATTATGGTGAGCCCTAAAAAGATTTTAATGGTCCACTTGAGATTTGGATCCCGGGTTCACGTACTATAGAATACATACGGCAGGTGGGCCATGGTATATAGAATACATACGGCAAGGTGGGCCATGGTAAGGGCCCAACGTCTTTTTTTTTTTTTTTTTTTTTTTTTTTGGGGGTGGTTAGCTTGTTATTACACACGCATGCCAGTACACACACTCTATGTTAGCCACCCCCGCTAGGGATCGATACCAAGACCTCAAGTGTTGAAACAAGGTATCTCCACTCAGTCTGCCAGTTGAGCTATGGATCTGGCTGTGCCCAACTGTCTTTGGTGAGCCCTGTGCCGCATCTAATCCGCTCAAGGGATAGGGTAGTACTGGACCCTAGTTGACTAAGGCGGGCCCAAGCAATTCCTACCATATAAACAAGTTTGGATCACTGAACATGACCCATACCAACCCATCCTAATTACACCACACGTGAATGACGAATGTTGAATGGGAATTGCTCAAAAGTGTTTTTAGACCGTCTATTGTTTTTACATAATGAGGGCCCACCTGATAAATGGACCGGGAGACATTCATCATTGTCTCAGGCTCAACCCAGCCTAAACACCAGACCTACATTTTAAGACGGGCTGGCCGTCAGGAAAAGTTTAGCTGGTCAGGTCCTTGCCGTACAGCCTTTTTTCAATTGACCAGTCTAATCAGATTGGTTTGGTGGGCCCACATTCGATCACCGTCCCGTAATAAAACAAACAGAACATTCACAAGGGTAGTTCAGACCGGCCGGGTCACTCCCCTAACTAATGATATATAGTAATAAGAGTTTCATCATATTTAAGTGCATGGGATTGTTTGTAGCGTTCCTATGCATCCAAATCAATGAAGGATCCATTAGTTCAAATAGACAGGCCCACCACAATAAGATCACGAGATCCCTTGGCCATAGTAGATTATATCACGAGATTAACCAATCTTTTATGTGCTAAGAAGGCAAGTTTCCATTAACATGAGACAGCTACTCTTACCTATAATCAGCATCACTAGCCGCTTTGGCCCACCACCCGCAGCAACAAGCTCAATTATAAGCCCTTCAAAAGACAACAACACATATTAGATCTAAGCAGCACAGGGAAACAAACACACATGAGAAGAATATTTAGACAGCCTTTGATGTTAATTTGTAGTTAGATCTAGTTCACAAGTTTGAGGAACTGTTTCATGCCCCACAACTCCAATGGTTCAGATTGCCCAGTTCCAGGTAAGTTGTGGAGCTTGAGGCTGCACGTTCTAGTTTTGGGTCAGTGTAAAAACAAAGTAACTGAAAAAATAACAATTCAAGGATCTACCCAGTTTGAGCTTAATGCGAATGATTAAAATATCTTCCAATTTATATGATCATCAATCAAATAAAAAGTTACTCTACATACCAATAGTTGCAGTGGAATGATATTGGGTCAATTAAAATATATACACGGAAACATGGTGTATAAACCATGTAAACATTCTTCCACACCCCTCTTGACCTGGACCATCCAAGCAATAAGTCACCTCTTGGATTGATCACATCTGAAAAATCACACTGGTTGAAAGATCCCAACTATCCAATCAACAACTGACATGTTTATTTACTATTGCCCACAATATCCAAAGCCAAACAAGTGATTGAATGATCAGGACCACTTAATCAGCGAGATCGTAAGGCTGAAGGCCCACCCATGAAACAACACATAAGGCAGCGGTCAACGGGCAAGTGCACCAACAAAAAAACCGAGATAGCTATACACCAAGTTTCAGTGTGGATGTTATACCCAAACAAAGAATCAGTCATTCAAAAGCCATGATCTAAATGTAACCTACCATCAGAGCAGTTGTGTCTATGGACCCCGGACTTGCAAAAGCAAACCTCACTACCAATTAGCCTCTTCTCATCAAGATACCCACATCTCCCACCATCCATTTCCATGCATGGCCCACAAACCCCATCCCAGTCAGTCCTAAAACCTTCTTGAAGCACCTTCCTAAGGTTCCCAACCCCACTGAAGTTGTTATACACTTTCGCTGGAATGAAAACCCTAAAAGGCCTACAATTGGGTATCTCAGACATGTACCCATCGTAGAAATAACACAAGTTGCTAGTCTCAACACACTCTAAGCATGGAGCTTTCCTTAGCTTGGAGAGCACATCTTCTTCAGGCTTCTTGGTGCAGTTGAAGAAGGTCCCCGCCCTGTAGCCTGACAACTGCAAGACCCCTACCAAGAACCATTTCTGGGACTCGGACCCAGCGTCGGCCACCACCAATCCATTGAAGGGAGGGATTGGGCCGCACCCGAAGAGGGATACATCGACGAACGTGACTATCCGATTCGAGTAGACCTCATCTGTTAGGTCTTCGACAATCTTGTATTTTATGTTTGGGTTTTCATCGTCGATGATGAAGACAGTCCCGTTCTCGCATGAGGTTGTTATGCAGGCGCTACGACACGGTGCGTTCCTTCCGAATGGGAATTGGAGGATGGATTTGCCGCATGTGGACGGCGAGCATTGGTTGTAGTAATAGGAAGAAGTGTTGGATGTGTGGCCCACCTGGAGAAAGGTAAAGATGAGGTGGAAGAAGAAGAGAAGGAAGTTGGAGAGGTGGTGAGAAGGTTTCATGGTGGAAAAGGTAGCAAGGGTCGTTGCACCAGAGGGTGAGGTGGGGAGAAAGAGGGATTAGAGAGATTTTTTAAGTACATGAGGACTACGTGACTCTGAGAAGTCAGACGAAAACTCCAAGTCAGTTTGTCCATGTCTCAGCAACTCCTGCCTGCGTACGTATCCGGTTAGAAACATGCCGTGGGTAGAGTTGATCAGCTTTCCTATCGGAACGTGGACCACTTTCTACGAAGCTGTACCAGGTGGGGCCCACTTCAGACCACCCATCTCATTATGACGATGGTTTTGACTAGTGATGAACAGACTTCATTCTCGCCTAGAGATGATACATGATCATACAGCGGGACCCACCGTAGTTATTTGTACGCCAGAGGGTCAGTTGGCCATGAGTTGGCCATGACAGGTATTTGTGTTATTTCCATGGTTATAGAAATTAATCAGTGACTCTTGACTCGTAACCTAGCCGAATCATCTTGACTAGACAGGAAGCATATTGCTTCCTGATGTGCCTGTACGATAAACCGTCTACGTGGGGTTAGGGGTGTAAATCTGGCCCGCCTGCTCACAGCACGGCCTACCACAGTGATGCAGCAGATGACGTGACGAGGTCTATATACTATGTTCTTGAATATATAAGTACCTTGAATCTACGGAGTGGTCTTAATTTATTAGAGAAAATCCACGTGAAGAACTAAAATTTTTAAGAGTTTTAATTGATAGATTAAATCAATAATAGAAATGAATTCAAAGGCCCTTTAAATAATTCTAAATAAACTTTAAAAACATAATCAAAGAGTTTTAATTAAATAAGCAACACAAATTCTAAAAAATATGTAAATTTTCATTGTTTGTCAATTTGTTGTTGACCTGTCAAGTCGACGGGTGAAAAACAGTCAAAAAGTGTTTAGAGATTTAAACCAAAAATTCTGCAATTTTCGACCCGTCAACCCATCAAACCGAATTTCAATCTGTCGACAAGATCTGTCGACTTGTCTAAACTAATAGAAATCAGCCAGCAAACAATCTGGATAGTATTTCAACCGGTTGAACAATATTTCGACCTGTCTAAACTAATAGAAATTAGCCAGCAAGAAATATAGAATTTCAGGTAGAATTTCAACCTATCGACCTATTAAAACTATGTTGAATTTTGTCAATTTCTCCTTGGGCTTCTTCTGATCCATGTGTGAGACCCGACCCGAGTTCGCATGTGTGCATGTGTGTGTGTGAGTATGCATCTCATATATTTTGGCCCCGCGGTCCTACCGGTCAAATTTCGGCGACCCGCGACCTTCAGATAGTGATTGCGGTCACCCTTGAGTTTGGTCACGTAGACCCGACTTGGATTGACCCAAGACCTATGCCATTGCGACCACATCATCGCCGCGGTTCCAACGCCGCGTCTCATGCGTAAATCCGGCATGTCCATTAAAAGTTGTAGGTCACGCATTATTCGGGTCATTGATCATGATGTGGGGCCCACTTTACCCATGTGCACGTTTTTATTATGTGGGCCCCCCTAGGTTCCATGTGCCTAACCTAGTCTAGTGCCTAGCCTAACCTACACCTTTCCCATAGCTAACAATGATGAAAGTGCTCTAACCTAGGCTAAGATAGCTTCTTTCCTAGCAACTAATAATGGGTTGCTCTAACCCAGTCTTCTTTTCCAACAAAAAGCTAAAAATTTTCTCTTCTCAAGAGAAAGAAGACATCATTTCCCCTCCCCTTTCTAGAAACTAATCATTTCAACTCTAGAAACTCTCTCATCTCCCTCTCTCTTTCTTCATTTCTCTCTTCTCCTCTTTGCAAATGCCCTCCAACATCCACCATTGCTGAACTTTTCCAGCCCTCTTTCCTCTTCTTTCCCCCTAGATCTAACCATCAAAGATCCATCATCACCATTGAACCTCCTTCCTTGAAGCTTGAGAAGAATGGTGGTTGAAGAATCTTGAAGATCTAACAAGTGGGTGAGCATGTAGGATAGATTGCATGGTTCTTATTTTCATAGATCTTTTGTTGCTTCATATGGAGAGTGTAGAACTCACCACATCAATGGTGAAGGTTCACCACTCCTTGGATAAGGTTTTTAGCCATCACTTGCGTGCATGCGATCTTGATGGGCCATTCTCCATGGACCCCATCTTGATGAGAATTCCTTTATTCTTCTCTTCTCTCCTTTCTGTGGTTTGGATGTAATCATTATGTGGCCCACCTAATGTGCCATGCAACTAGAATTTTCAAATTTTTAGGACATCCAAGACCAGGTTGCTAGACACCCAGGCACAATTGTGCTGCCTAGTTTTGCTGCTTGATTTGGAAGGCCTTTGGGCCTGATTTTATGGATTTTCTTGGGGAGGGGCTGGGCCTGGGAGTTGTGTGACACATCAGGGTGGACCCCACCTTGTGGAATCTATGATTTATTTCTCATTTATTAATTTTGTGGGCTGATTTAGACACCAACATGTTGCTGTCCAGATTGCTGAAATTTTATTTTATGCTGTAATGTATGGGTTGTAGGCCTTGTTTGTGGTCTCTTTTTCGCTGATTTCTTAGACTTCTCTTTGAGGTGTGGAGCCCACCTAAAAGTATGGTAAAACTCACTTTCAAATGTCCCTATTTGATCACCCAAAAGGGTGGGCCAAGGAGGTGGACGGTCCAGATTTTTTTGGACTGTCTAGCCACACTGTTTGCTGGAAAATCATAAATATCAGCCTGATTTTGAAATGGTGGGCCACCTTTGTGGATCTCACCTTGCTGTATACTTGTATAGGAAGGTTGGCCTTACATTTTTCCAAATTTACATAGACCTGAGCCCACTCGAATAGGGTGCTAAAGTCAGGGACAGCAGCATTGCTGCAGTAGGAAAATAAAAATCTGGACCTTACTGTCCATAAATTGCAGGAGTTAAATAAAATATTTTTACTATCCCAAAAATTCTAAATTTTTGTAGGGAGGTGTCCCACCCATGGTAGGACCTATCCACACAATTTCGGGGCCAAGGGATCCCATTTGGGCATCCAAAAGGGTGGGCCAACATACTGGACTGCCAGAATTTTCTGCTGTGCAGTCCAGCAGCATAGTCCCATAAAAATAATATTTAAAAAATAATAATTTCTAAGAAGATGGGCCATATTTATGGATCCCACCTTGTTGTAGGCTTGATGAGGGACCTTGGGTCCAAATTTTAGGAATTTTGGAGGCCCAGAACCCACCCATTGGATGGCCCAAATTCAGGACAGTTATATTCCAGCAATATTTCACCCTGGATAGATTGTATTCTTTAAATTAATTTAAATACTTTTGAGTATCCTAAAATCATAAAAATTTACAGGGAGGTGGTCCACCTATGGTGGGACTCACCTACAAGTTTTTGAGCCAATGGAGCCCCATGCACACCATGACAAGGGTCAGACTGGCTCCCCACGTTCAGACGTCCAGATTAACCAGATTTTCTTGATAGTCTGTTTTATTTAAATTAATTAAAATACTTCTAACCGTCTAAAAATCATAAAATTTTGAGGGTTCGTGGCCCACCTATGGGAGGACCATCTTGTAAAATTTCATGGCCATCGTGCCCCTGTACTGACCGTGGTGTGGCCTGCAAACTTGGGTCAGTTTTGGGCCAGATACCCAGGCTCGTAAGACTACCCACCACGGGATGCCCCTACCTTGGGCTGTTGCTGGGCCTGTATTCTAGTGGCATGGCCCACTTCTAATGCATGTTGTGTATTTTCCTCTCATCCGGTGGGACCCACTATGATATGTGTGGGTCACCATGGGCCAGTAACCCATCTGGATTACATAAATTTTTGGATTCCAGCAGGCCCAGGAAGTGGGTGGGCTGGAATTCCAGCAAGGGGCTCAAATTTGCTCCATAGTTGATTGTTTTGGAGCTGTTGTGGCCCACCAGATTTAAGGGAGTGTTGCACACACTCCTTGCCTTATTTCCTTAGACATTTTTGGGCATAATTAGTTCCTCTTAAGGCCAACCTTTATGGTGATGTTGGGGGTTAGCCTTAACCAGATTTTTGGTAGTTTATAGGCCCAATGGGCTGGAAACCTATTTCTTGAACCCAAGATCGTGCAGGGCCTGACCTTATTATTTCACAGGCCCAACGGGCCGTCTACAGGCTAACCGTGTGTATTTATTAGCTGTGATGCCCTCATGAAATGCTTAATTATGGGCTGACTTGCGAGACCCACATAAATGTATATTGTGGAGGGCCTTGCTAAGTCTTTAAGCTGATGTGGCAAGGCCCACACTGTCAGTATAGGCCTTGCCCATGTGTATGCTTGGGCTTATGGGCTGCCCTCAAGTCCACCATAATGTATGAATTGGATGGCTTTTATTTTGGGTCATTTCTTTAGGGCCCATTATGTGATATAGTACATGCATGTTTATGTTAGCAAGTAGGCCTTGTGGACTCAGTTCTTTTGGATAGGCCCATTGATCTTGGGCCTATACTCTCCTATCTATTGTGATGGGCTTAGGGGCAATAATACATAAGAAGTCGGGCCCTTGGCTGCCCACTAAACTGACCCTATACTTGGGCCAAAAGTGAGGCCCAACTCACTTGTGTTAAATGTGAAACTTGCCCATGTAAATGAATTGCTGGGCTGCCCATGAAGCTCACCACAATATGTGGAATTATGACCTTTGTGGTTGGGCCCAAACCTTACTTGAGGGCCCACTATATGGCCTATGAGTTGGGCTTGGTGTATGGCCCATTAAGCCATGCATTGCTTGGGCTTTAGACCTTACACTATATGAGTAGTGGCGAGCTACCTCTTGGAAACCAGTTGAGGTTGGATTTCCTCCTGGGTGATCCTAAGGTAAACCCATAGGTTTCTCTATGGATGGTTAAAGGCCCACCATAGACCTTAGACCATTTATTTAAGGCTCAATGTGCATGTATGTGGAACCTACCTTAACGCATGTTTGGTCCAGGCCATCCAAGCCTTGGATCGCCTGATTGTGGAAGCACTCTCTGCCTTGGGTTGCTGCTAGACTCACAATCCAGTAGCAGGCCCACTTGATCTTTTCATGATATATACACACTCTCCATCTGGTGGGGTCCCCCAGTGAGTATAGTTGGCCTTCATGAGATTATTTCCACATAGTCAACTAATTTCTGGACCTTAGCAGGCCCAGGAAGTCAAACGGGCCAAAAGTTTATCTAAGGGCCTTAGATGTATAATTTTATGGTTAAAACTTTATTTGGCTGTGGGGCCCACCATATTGAGAACTTGTGTACGTGTTACATGCTTATGTTTTCTTATAATCTTTGGGCTTAATCAGTGCATTCTTTTGGGTCACTTTTAGTGATCTTATGAGGACCCCATCTTAAGATCATAATTTTGGGACATCCAGTGAGCCCAGAGTGGGCAGGGACGTCCCAGCTTAGCCCAGCCATATATTGGGCCAACTTTCACCATTTTGATGGACTTGTGGGCTGAGATAAGGATAATATTGGGCCCTTGGTTGCCCACTTAAATTGCTAGTTATTGGGCTGATGTAGTGGGGCCCATTTCATCCAAACTTGAACTTATGTTTATTTTTATTTTTTTTAGCTGTACATTGTGTACGCGGGCTGCCCACCAAGTCCAACTTAATGCATGGATTCTATGGCCATTGGAAATTGGGCCTTGGGCCTTAATTCCTCTCTTAGAGCCCATGTTGTTAAAAGTGGTATTATATCTTTTTATGGCCTATTATGATAAATATATGTATGTGGTTACTTTTATTTTTATATTAAATGTAGGCCTTGGGCCTTTTATCCATATAGTTCATGGTTGATATGCCTTTTTTGGAGAATGGTGGTTAAATGTCCCCATTATGGACCTCTCTAGGTCCGGTTGTATTTAAGAGTGATTGGATACTTATCTTAGACTCTTGCTAGGCTCATTTCTATATTACTTAGACCCATAACATGTATACTTAGTCTTGTGGGCTACCCCAGGTAAATGGGCCCCCACTAGAAGTTGGATTCCTTAAGGATGTTGTCTAAGTACCTAGTCTTGGTTCCTTCTGGGATAGGAGGAATATAATATACATTGTATACCGCCTTATAGTATGATTAAATTCATCATCATAACCATGTACATCATTGTATGCTTAGTTGACACTCTGTGTGTGGTCATATTATGTCATTAGGCATTGCATGTTACCCTCTCTGAGGGACGTAGTATTCTCTCTTGAGCACGTTGGATGCTTGGAATTGATATATGGTTGATTGTGTGATTCATGCATCTGGTATTGCATAACATGTGAGCATTATCGCCCTTGCTTCATCAGGATTATAGCCTCCATAGATACATCGTGGATGGTCATGTTTGGACACTGGAAATGTTACTTGAGCATACCGGGTGCATAGGATGCCCATGGGTGAAATTCTCAAAACTTTCATGGTACCAAAGATCTGTTCCAGCGCCGTGACCGGGTGGAATATATGAGTGCACGAGGGCCTCATACCGTTAAGCTGCGACTCCCACTGTCGTGTAATCAGTTGGATAGGGGTGTGGCCTTACTCGCCTGATGTAAGGAGGCATTGCTAGGCTGAGTTTGACCAGCTCGTGAATGGGTCCGCTACCGTCAGGCCTTGCTGGTGATTGGTTGTCCACAGGCGGGTAGTGAGGTCTCTTACGCTCGTTTGATTGTGCGGAGTCTGTAGAGCGGCAGTCATCCAGCAGTGTAATGGACCCCGGTGATTTTCTTATGATGGAAATGTACTTGATATGTGGATTGGATATGAGCACTAGCATTACTTCGCATGGCATTTGCATCGGTTGTATAAGCCTCATATTGTATCGCCTTGGCATGACGCCTAGTACCCATTGCATTACAGTACTCATTGCATCATATAGCCTTGGTATCCGCATTATTGTACTACCTTGATATAGCTTCTTGTGTTCATGAAAGCCTTGGTAAGACTGGTGGTGTTGGCTTTGATCATGTCTCCTCTCTGTATCTCCTATTATTCTTCTATGCACTATTATCACACACTTACACCACCCTCTAAGCTTCTATAAGCTTATGCACGATTGATGCGTGCAGGAGATCTTAGGCAGGCATCGCAGTAATAGAGTTTGGATTAGAGCTGAGCTTGAGGACCCAGTGTTACAGACTTCCTTTCTTTCTTTTATTATCTTATGTATGTCCTTTTGGACCTTATTTAAGCTTGTAAAAGTTCAAATTCTCAGTGGATTTTGTTATGTGTGCCCTTTGCTATTCTCAGATACTTGCTGTGATCTTGAGTATGCTCGTATTGGAATGATTATAGTATTATGAAAATCCTCCTTGTTGGATCCCAGGATCGGAACCTGCTTCAAGAGCCGAGAATGGGGTACTACAGAGGTTGTTGTGGCCAGAACCGGCCATCGGGTTCCTTGTGAGTCCGATTACTGAGTCTGAGGCGTGACACCATGAGTGTTAGGAATGTATTTCATCCTCATCCTACATTAGATCCTTTCACTTTAAAAAAAAAAAAAAAACTCGTCCTCGAATTTGGTTCACTGTACGTGTTCAACTTTCTCAAGTTCTTCAACAGACTTGGTTCACAATATGTATTTAACTTCGAGTGTCGACATTTATTAGCCTCTTTCTTATATTCTGCAGTAGGCTTCTCTGATTTCTCTTCGACATCAGCATAAATAGTTGCTACTCAAACTATCATATTCTTTCTGCAACACTCAACTTAGGTAATTTGAGCCAAGTTGAGTGCAGGTTTAAAAACTCGGGCATATACAACCTCAAATTGGGTCTGGTCAGTAGGTTGATTCTTTGGGTTGTTAAAGACAAACTCAACCCAAGGAAGACCAATCTCCTGCATATGGGACAATTCATCGAGAAGTTCGCAGAGCACAACCGCCTTGAACTCCTGTAACATTGGTTTTGCATCATTTGGAATATTCACGGACTCCTCATCTGCTTCCTTTTCTACTCATGCCACCATCACTCCCATCTTCTTAGAGTGTTCAATGAAATTCCATTCGTTCACGAGAGGCTATTCGTTCGCTTCAAACGTATTGGATTGGTTCTCCATTTTCACAGGGACCACATGTACGCCACTGACAAATTTGACAGCTTGTCGTGACTCATTCTCAACTAGGTCACCTCTTGCTAACAAGCAATAGGACTTCTCTAAATATTCTCTCACCGATTGGCTATCCTGCCAACAATTTTGGAATTGTTTAAGTAATATCATATCGTAGAGGGAGCAATCATGCATGCAACAATTGCTTCATCCACGACCATGTACGGATTGGTGTTTTCATCTGTCTCGTCCGCTCGAGCCGAAGTTGTTCCCATAAAACCAAAGTTTGTTCCTTCAACTTATAAGTCACAAGCTTAACTTTATTCTCTTCCGCGATGTCCATGTAGTTGAAGAAACATTTAACTTCAAGCAGTCAATCGAGGAAGTCCTTGATGTGGAGTCAGCCATTGAAAATATGAATATTGACTTTCATCCTAAATTTTTGTTCCATCCAATCTATACGATCAATGCCTTATCTAGGATGTTGGGGAATCATGTCGCTGGATCCCACCTTCTCAGTTAAGATTTTATGATTCACTGCCGGCATTGCCCTACGATCAATTTGATTACGAATTTCAACACCTACCGGGGGCGAATCACCGCCACGAACACGGAGCTGCCCTGGGGCCTCCACCATGTGATCGATGGCAGCCTACAACCCTTGCATGACTTGTCAATTCTCTCGTTGTGCCAATTCGAAAGTCATCATTGTTGAAGAAAAATTCCTTGTAGCACCATCCATGGAAATGTTACCTGACCCGTTGTTAAAAGTTATAGATCCGAGAAAAAGCCTATCTCGGATACCAACTGATGTAAGGGAGGATGTGATGAGGTCAATTACTATCATCCTTGATTGATAAATACCTTAAATCCACAAGAGAAAATCTCAAATTCGCGATAAGAAATAGAATTTCTAAGAGTTTTAATTAATAGATTAAATCAATAATAAAATGAATTTAACATCCTTTAAATAACCCTAAACAAACCATAAAATATAATCAAAGTGTTCTAATCAAATAAAGAAACAAATTTAAAAAACATGTAAATTTACGTCGTCTGTCGACCTGTCAAGTCGACCAGTCAAAACAACGAAAAAGTGTACAGAGATTTAAATTAGAAATTCAACGATTTTCAACCTGTCAACAAGATTTGTTGACCCGTTGAAAATGGCAGAAATCAGCCAGCAAGCAATCTGGAATAGTATTTCAACTTGTCGAACAATATTTCGACCTGTCTAAACTGACAGAAATCATCCAGCAAGCAATCTAGAATTTCATGCGGAATTTTGACCTGTCGACCATAAAGGTTGACCTGTCAAAGCTATACTGAATTTTGTTGATTTCTCCTTGGACTTCTTTTAGTCCATGTGTTTTAGGAATGTGCTTAATCCTTGTCTTACATAACACGATTAAATTGGCCTGTGGCACGACTCTGCATGGCTGTCAAGCCTGGCACGAAAAAATAGCAAGTCATGTTGGGTTTCAATATCCTGGCTCGCAGCACGGCACGAAGCATAGCCCAACAGGTACGGCCCGTAATACGACACGTGTCACGACTCGTTTAAGATGATTAATGGCAGGCCCGTCATGGCCCTCTGTAATACCCCAAACTTTTCAATACTCAAGTATTGAAAGTTCTCAAGTGTTACCATGGAATTTAATTTAGTATATACATGTGAATGTCATAAATCTAGTCTATCCTAACCTTACATCTATTTTCTAAATTGAATCTGACCATGGGGAATAATCTTCATTCATATATCAAATCATTCAACCGTTGATTTTTAGAGACAGAATCATCATATATCTAAATAATCTCACTTGTCTATTATAACCAACCGTTCAATCAACTATTCACCACTAGATAAAGATATTTAACCGTCCACTTTGAGCTTGGACCACCCAATCATAGTAAACTAACTACCTGATCTTTACATCCACCCGTACATGTATCGATCAAGATACTGATCCATTAATCTTGTTCACCATCGATAAATATGTTTAACCCACCATCAAAACTAAAATCTAAGGAACTTATATATGTTAACAAGTCAACAGAATCTAATGATATACATGTTTTATCTCTTGATTACTCCAAAAACCCACTTTGTGTTCATCCATTTACGAAATTGACTATATATCCACTTGTATACATGGTCAGAGTAATAGCTATCAAGTTTTCCTATTTTTGACATGTCATCTGACCATCCATCATGTTATTTGATATATGTATCTCGTCTTAATTTGGTGAATAACTCTTTATTTGTAATGATTTGTATATAAGTTCTTTTATAAGAATTACTTGGAAATGTGCCCATTACCATGTAGAATCATTAGATTTCCCAAAACTCTCATATTAGTAATAATTACGAAAATATTATTAACCTAAACCCTTGAATTCTAGATCACGTGGCTTTCATGATCCGTTTGATATGAAATTTTATACCATGCTTATGTAGCATACGCGTTGAATTCTAGCCCTTAGATCTTTGTAAAAGTGGCTCAATTGACAAATCAGCCTCTTAACAGTTGATTTTGGTATCCATCGAATGAGGAAAGCTTGTGGTAGTCGTAGTAGGATATTTTTTTTATATGAACGACTTGGATTGCCCATCATATGGACCAAATGTGAAATGTGAGAACCCCACCTTAGTAGGTTTTTCCTTAGGCACGAAATTAGTTATTTTAGACTTACTAACTCTTTCTAAATCTAAACCTTCCGATTTACCCATTTTCCTTCGTCTTTCGTAACTCAAACTTGGACCGCACTTTGACCTCATATAATTACGAGATCATATAAAATTTAGACCCCGATTTATAATCTTACACCGTTGAATGTTAACTACCTTAAAGCTAGTTCATTCCTTTTGGCGCAACATGTGAAATTTCATATTTAAGCCTTTTCCACCATCGATCAACCACCAAACTTTGTTTAACCATTTACTTATCTTCACTACACATTTCTCCTAAAATTGGGCTCTGATCATTAAGTGTGGACCTTTAATTGAAATCAAATCTGTTTTGGCAACCGCTAGGAGAACTTTCAAGATAAGCTTCCAATCAACTCCATATTCACAATCGTGGCCTAACATGACACTGCAAAATTAATGAAGGGAGTGGATTTTCTAAAAAGTCATCACAGTGGATCCCACCTATTATGTACAACCGAACTGAAAGTTTGAAACATCCGCACGCTATAACATCGTCCGAGAAGCACGTTCACGAGAAACTCTTCCACTGAAAACTTCCTAGGATCTGCTCATCTAGCAGATCTGAACCATCCAAACCCCATTTGAGAAGCACGTTCGCGGGAACTTCTTTCATTAAAAACTCCTTAGGATCTACTCATTTAGCAGATTTAAAACTGTCCAAACCCCATCAGGGGGGATTCCAACTCCAATTGGGAGTTCTAAGAAAGCCAGGAAAAACCCACGCCACTAGGATTTGCCGAGTTTCGTGGACTCGAATTATAACAGCATGCAAAAAATGCCCACCACAAGGATTTGGGGAACCCACCGAAACGATCGATCTGATCCTTCAATTGGATAGCCCATCAAGCATTAATAGGTCGATCAAGACCATTAAGAGGAGACAGCACGAAGAAATACGAGCTGGAGTGAAATCTGCCATTAAAATGGAAGTCAGCTTCCTTGAGAAAGTGTAGGTTGTTAGTCGTTGAGATTAACACCATTTTAGGATCAAAGACGTCTACCTGATAACCCATCTAAATACCTATCATCCCTTTAATTATTTGAAGGAATGAACTCTCGATCTAGATCACTAATCGAACCAAACAGCCACCAGTGTTGTCGTGCACAAACATTCCAAGCATAAGCTGCTGTTGCAATGAAACCCGAGACTCGTTCCTCATGCAAAATTTTTCTGAAGGCTTTATAAAAAGCCCAACGTGAAAGGGATAAGAAGGACACAGTTAGAGGGAGAGAATTCTAAAGGAAAACCTGAGAAGAAGGGAGGAAACAAGAGGAGAGGAGAGAGCACACTGAACCGAGTTAACTCGGTTGGGTTCAGTCAGGTTGGAGTTCTAGTTTGTCCAGATCCTCTATCCGGCCTTCCAAAAAAAAGAAAAAGAAGGAGAAGAAGATATAGAGAGAAGAATCGAGTGGTAGACTAAGTTCCCAACATTAGAGGGTGATCAAGAGCCAAGCTGAATTGAGTTGACTCAACAAAAATATTCACTAAACTTCAAGTTGCACTGGTAAAGACTAGCTGCTAAACAATGTAATTTTTTCATCCAAATAATGTTCGATCTAAGTCCTCTTAATTTGATTTGTAGTTAAGTTTCAACCTAACCCTAAATCTACACCTATACTTTTAATCTTAACCATACAATCCATATAATATGATGATCTAACCATAAAAATCACGTTAATTGTGCTAGAATTGGGTACTATAACCCATCTATTCAAATCTAACAACGTAGACTGTTATTGAATGCAGGAGGTGAGGGATTTTCTTTAAACTTACAATAGTCTGATTTAATTATCTTATTCTTGCATACTTTGAATTTATTGTTGTTAATTTTCACCATATGAATGATTGCTACGTAACTTAAATTATTAAATTATTCCCTTGTAACACAAGTGATGTGTTGGAGGTCTCCTACGTCTAGTGATTCATATATTTTATCATGGACGTAATGCACTTTGGGTAATGACCCTCTTGGTCGATACGTAATTCCATGAATTTTGAATAGTGGTGCACAAATCGATGTAAGTAATCTGTCATGCATGTTACATTACTTCCGTGATTGGATATTACAAATAGTCGCTCCATGAACAAATCGTGTCATGTAATTATCCGATCTGTGTGTTGTGTCGTTCAAGGTGTTCACGTAAATCCATGGTAGTATTGGACACACCGATGAATCTCCATAGTATGAGACGCGAAGCAAGTCAGGTTTTTTATGAAATCATATTTCATATTGTGATGATCACTATGTATGATGGATCGCATACACTATGTTAGGCATGCATTCATGTAGAATGGTTGCGCATACTAATACCACTCATAGCGGTGGAGTATGAGATGTATGAGGACCTTTATTTGATTAGTATAAATCACTTGAATTATTGTAAACGTTAAAGGATAACCATTACTATGAGTAAGGTGTTGACCCTATACAACCATACAAACGTTACAAGTGAAGTACAAATTGAAGATATAGATGATAATCGCTCTATGAAAGATTATTTTGAATAAAGGAGAAAGATATCATTACGTTTAGCTTTATCTTCTGTTACAAACTTTGATAATGTAATAAGTTCCCAATTGAGAGGGTATTAGACAATTAGCTGAAATTTATGTCTTGATGAAATAAGAAGTACAATTGATTTTATTCTTATAAATTGATACCTTAGTGAATATAAATGGATGTGCATGATATAATAATATTAAAAAAAAGGAGCAATTTTGAAGCATCCAATTATTACTTTCTTAATACTCAGAATTCTTGGTCACGAATATGTACTTGGGGAGCGAAAACTCAGGATGTTACACCCTCAAACAGCTACTTTTGTGAAATTGACTATTTTACCCTCCCAGCAGTTATAAAACGGCTAGTTTAGGAACAAAATGATCATTTGACATTGAGAAAATTTATAAAAGAATATTACTCTATTCTTCAAAGCTATTAAAATCTTCATCTCTCTCTCTCAAATCTCTCAAGTTCTCTAAATTCTCAAGCTCTCAAGCTCTTAGGTTCTCAAGTGATCAAGTCCACAGGTCTCAATTTTGTGAAGGTCTTAAGCTTTCCAAATTAGAAACTTGAAAAATATCAAGTTTTCAAGTTCTCAATTTCTCTAATATTATCTGAAGTTATCAAAGTTTGGTAACTTTCTTATTTAATTTTATTTCTTTTATCTTTTAATTATAATATTATATAATTAATTCACACTCTCTATCATCATTCTTATTATAATTAAGATAACTTTTCCATATAATTTATTTAATATATATTAGATATGGATGCTAGATTCTTTAATATACACTTAAGAATTGGAGTATATTAACGAAACAATCCCTGATTATGGATCCAAGACTTCTCCTCCTTTTCCCAACCTGAATTTAAATCAAGACATTGGTTATGAAGAAGAACCCGTAGAATCATCATCTAGTATGAAAAAGATCCATACTTCAAAAGTTTGGGAATATATGAAAGTAATTAATTTTAAAAATAATAAAGGTAAGATAATATCTAAGGCCATTTGTGTCATGGAACCATCTTCCAAAGAAGCATCACATCTTTCACTTGTTCAATGACACCACTAAGAGGGAGGACAGAGTCAAGGAAATGAATAGTGCTATCGTGATTTACCTAGGCCATCTACATATGATACATGTCCTTCTCACATTGATAAAAAAAAGTTCTATAGGTCCACCATGATGTTTGTGTGACATCCACTTAGTCCATCACTTGAGATGAATCATTTTGGGACGTGAGCCCAAAAATACCTGAAGATAACCCTCATGGAGCATGATGAAGTTCTCAATCGGGCTGATACTTGGGTTTTCCCTTCATCCTAGCTGTAATCACTTTATGAGTAGGTTTGATAACATATAAACATCATTGCGGGCCCAAACTGATTTAATGGTGGCATTCTTATTCCCATCGTTCTTGATATTTGGCCCACTTGAGTTTTATTTGAACATAGCTAGCTTTGGGATCACATCTAAAACTGAGTTGGTGCAACTAAGGGACATAATGCTTGTCTCGCAAGCATCACGGTGGCGCCCAACAGAGTTTTTTAAGAAGCAAATAGCTAGATCGAATCTTTGTAGCATTACTCGGGGAAATAGATAGAACCACTATTTAATCCATCTTTAAGGGGCCATTTGGATGTTATAAGTTATGTAAATGATAAGTTGCTTATAGATAAGTCACCTAGAAGCGGAATTTGGGGGAGAAAATTTACTTGTAAGTAAATTACCGACAAAATTATCAAGAAAGTTCATAGGGCTAAGTGTGAGAAGTCACTTCCCTATAAGTGACTTCCAACTAAAAGTCACTTTTCAGGTAAAAGTCACAATTTAGGGTATGTTCGTTTTGCCAACTAACCCAATAATGTAAAGGAAATACATCATCATTACAAATTTATCATGGACAACTAAACACTAGAATCGTTAGTCAAATTCAAATGTATTTGGGAGACGGGTAAATGATTTTATAATTATTACACTTTTCATGATATTGTCATGAAAATTTTCAATCTAAACAGTAATATTAATTTATTTTTATGATGATTTGACAATTAAGTAATGTAAAATTGTCATCTTATTATTTTATCATGGATAAATCAAACAATATAAAATTGTTATCATTACAATCAAATGTAATCGACATCAAGAGATAAGTAATGTAATTTGTAATCATTGTCCATTTTCTTTATATTATCATCATAATTAGTGAAATACATAGGTTCTTAAAAACTTATATGCATCCAAACGTCCCCTTTTTGACAATAAAACCATTTTATTTTGCTTTTCATAAAATAGTAGTACACAGTTGGAATTATATAATTCCGAATACAATTAGTTTTCTTTATGGAGGTTTTTTGTTTTCCTTTCATTTTTTCATTTGGTTCTTTTGAATCTCTTCTTGGTGGCAGGGTAATAGGGTAAAGGTCTTTTTCAGGCAAAATTCCTCTTGAAATTTGTTAATTATGAAGAATGATGAGGTGTTGAAATGTACATCCCTGGGAATTTCAAAGCCTTGTATCTTTATTATGGGATACATATGGAATGTTGGTATATGGTTTATAAATATTTTTTTACCACAAAACTCCTTAAGGTATTGGATTTTATGAAATGGCGACTCTAGTAGCTTACAGAGTTTTTAAAGAGGAGAAAGTGGAAAAATCCAAAGTCTTTGGGCCCATGTGTTATGTGTCTCACATCCAACCAGTCCAACACATGCATACCAACATTATCATTAGACAACTAAAAAATATGGTGGATCCAATTGTAAGGTAAGCTAATCCATTTGTTTTTTTAGTACGCCATTCAATATATACCAATTCGAGTGTAGCCAATCTAATGATCTAATTGACCTAATGTTTTGTCCGTATTATGACTATAGCGTAGTGCATATGTTTAATGAGTTGGATGTTATACACATATCTTGTAGGCCCACAAGTCTTGAGCTTCACTATTAAGAAAAGGTAGTTATGTAATTTCATCCCTCAAAGAGCACCTCGACATTATTTCTAATCGTGGAGGCATTATTTGGTAAAATATATTTCTTCCAATACTTTTGCCCTAAAAATCCCTAGATTATATGATGAATGATGGTGTATATATTATTGCGTAGTTGTAGTTGTGTCTGGTGTGTAGGGATATGATCAAGTGTCTCTAGGAGCCCCATAGGCACCGTTCATGTGATTTTTGGTACATCAAACGAACGACAGTCTAAACAATATTTACTGTGTGGACGGTCCAAACCTGTCAATCGGTAGCTTATAAATGGTACTAAAAGGACAAAGTTCAGCAGTGGCTCACATTCAGTGATGAAAGGCCCATTTATTACATGGACTGGATGATCCAATTAAGTCGATTTTTTTATTATTATCGTGGCTGATAACAGGTAGAGTCTGCAGGATGCCAACTTTATATGATACACAAACTTGAGGCACATATATGCTGTCAACAACCCCAGCCTCGGTCGGCTTTGGCCAGGATCGATTTTGAACTGTTTGAGCTGAGCCTATTAAAAATTTGATTCTGTCAGGCCCACGTTTAGACGGAGTGTGTGTCACACATACACCACAGTGGCCCCACAGAGCCTTTTCATGAACTGAAAATTAGGCCAATCCAAAACTCTAGTAGTCCTCACCACATGAAAAGTGGCAATGTAGACTCCTACTATTGAAGAAACCTTTTTGGGGCCCACCAAACATTTTGATTTAGCTGATATCTGGCTTTTCCTTTCATCTTTCGTCTTAGTGGGGCTCACCTTGTGAACATGTTGGATTGCATATAGACATCACATTGAGCCCCCACAAAGGTTTTAACAGTAGGCATTACTGTCCCTTCTGTTTCCTTCGGTTTGGCCCACTTAAATTTTGAATTGGCCTGACCCCTTGCTAATGTCTCTGTTCTAACATGGGCTGGCACAAATTATGGGTTGAGTGACATCCTTTTGTTGCACCGACTCCGGAGTGGCTCATGCAACTGCGCCACTCATCCCAATTGCAAAGAACTGGGTTGTGGATAAGAGTTTGTTGGGCTGGCTTAAGTCCACCCAATCTAGGCTTCTTCTTTTTTTCTTTTTTCTTTTTTTCTTTTTCCTTTTAACTTACCAATACCATATGGGCACTTGATCTCATGATCTTAATGTTGAAATAGTCCGTCATTAGGCTGAAAGTCCTCACCTTACTCAAGGTTGGGTTTGCGATGAGAACTCAGTGACTGAATCCAAACCCAACTTTGTATCCCCCTCTTTAAGTATAGTGTGAGTAGCTAGGGGTCTTATGTGAGTAGTAGAGATAACCGCGGGCCAATCCCACTGCTAATCAAGATCCACGTGTTTTTTACTTTGATGAGATCTACTCTGTCCATCAGGCACGATACCTCATGTTCATTTAGGAACCAAAAAATCAAGACAGTCGGTTTTGTGTTGGCCCACGATGGTTGAGAGAGAGGCGTATTTAAAACTCAGCCCCAGATAAGATCAAGGCTTCTCATCAACTGGGCCCTACTGCAGGGTTAGTGAAAAATCATTTTGATGGGATGTATGATTGGACGCTAACCCTCTATTATTTGAACCACCTGAAGAATGTTCCAGATCTCATTAGTCAAGTGGGCCAATGTGAGCCCGCATCTGAGCTGGGCTTCCTATCAAGCTTGGCGCTTCCTATCCAGCATGAGACTAGCCAAGCTGGATTCTTTAGATCAAGGAATAGCTGGCTTGGAATGTGTACCATAGCTCATGGTTCGGGTCTGGACATACTTCGGCCTAGCTGGGTCCAGTTTCAAGTTGCAACATAGGGCTAGCAGTTTGGTGATCTACACCATTGATTTGCTTGGCTCGCACTATGGATGAACCACGCCACAAATCTTTCCACTCCTTGCATGCAAATAGGCAACGGGTCACACTCAACTCACAAAATGCCCAAGATTGACGGCTTGTATCGAATTCTTGGAACACCACCCATCCAGTGCACCGCTTTGTTGGATCCCTGACTGTGGGGCCCACCATGATGTATGTGCCTTACATCCACGACGTCCATCCGTTTTGACAGATCATTTTAGTGTATGATCCAAAAAAATGAAGTAGATCCATACTCCGGTTGACAACACCACAGAAAATAGTGGTGATTCACCGTTAAAAATTTCTTGTGGAGCAGAAAATTTTTGGATCAAGCTGATCGTTGTGTGGTCTCCTCATCCTACTCTTTTTGACCTTATCAACAGGTTGGATGGCAAATAAACATTCCGTTGACCGCTAAGAAATTTTTAATGGTCGGTATTCAATCATCACTGTTTCTGTGATGGAGTTCACATAAGATTTGTTTCTGCTTCAGTTTTGGGATCATGACCTAAATCTATCAAAACGAATGGACCGCATGGATGTAAGGCACATACATCACGGTGGGACCCACAGTCAGGGATCCACCGAAACTGCGCCCGTCCATCCACTACCAATTTCACCATACCAACGGTCTGGATCGCTTAGATATGGCCCATCTCCTCTTCCTCTCCTTTACTTCTCGAGCCTTCGCAATCAAAAGGCGGCCGCCCTTCGCCCTTCCCCTCGCAAAACGCTTCTCTCCCTCTCTATAAGATTACTGCCATCGTCAAAATCAAACAATCATCATAATTTTTGTGATATTCCAACGCTTCGATGTCGAAATCTCTGGTCCAGCCCATAGGCCAGAAGCGGCTGACGAACGTCGCAATCGTACGGCTAAAAAAGCACGGGATCCGCTTCGAGATCGCATGTTACAAAAACAAGGTCCTCTCGTGGCGCTCTGGAGTGTAAGGCCCTCAACCCAAAATCTCCTTCTTCTCCTTTTATTTCCATTTTTCCTTTTCTTTTGTAGATTTTTTTACAAAAATTGATTTACAAAGGTATTTTGGTTTTTTAATACAAATGATAATTTGAAAATTTCACAACTCGAATCATTAACTCTGAGATATATGAATTAGATTGAGGTCGATTTTGGCATTTTAAGGGAGCTTCTGGATACACTATGGCATTTGAAGGGAGCGTTTGGATACACTATGTAGTTGAATTTCGATTGTTATTCTAATGAAGTTTTTTTTTTGAAAGATGACGATTTCATAAAAGAAAAACAGAAAACAGAAACAAGGAAGATCTGCTGAGATAGCAGATCGAAACTAAAATCCTAGAAAAAGATAATCACTGTCTTTAAAAGAAGCAACATGGGCGGCCCATTCGATTAAGGCTCTTTTAGCCTTAGACAGCACAAAGTCAGCAGAATTAGCCATTTCCCGAAAACAACGATTGTTTCGCTCTTCCCACACGAACCACCAGACCGCGAGGAGCACCATCCTCCAAAGCTTAGTTTGGACTTGCCTATTTGCACACCATGCCATGATAAAAGCAGGGTGTCGGTCTTCTCCAGCAAACACCAACTAACATGGAAAGAGCGAAGTAAACCCGCCCAAACAGGTTGAATGAAAGGACAGTTGACAAGAAGGTGATTGACCGTTTCTGCTTCCCGCATGCAACAAAGGCAAATATTCGGAATAATCATCCCTCTGAGCCTGAGGTTGTCAATAGTGAGAATCTTCTTTCTTCCTGCAAGCCAGCCGAAAGCCACTATCCTAGGAGGAGCAGCATATTTCCACAAAAATGGGGCGTGGCTGGGCTAAGATGTGGGGCTGATGGCCATCAGGAAGCTGTATAGAGATCTGACAGAGAAGGATCCTTTCTTATCAGGGTTCCATCTCAAACTGTCAGCAGCAGAAGAAGAAGGCAGGACGGCTGAAAGGCATTCCAATAATTCAGCATATTCGGCAATTTCCCAGTCGTGGAGATTTCTTCTACAACCGATACTCCAAACAGGCTTTCCGCTTATAATCTCGTAGCAGTCAAAAACAGAGGCTGATTTTTGTGAGGTGAGAGAGAAGATGGTTGGAAAGCGAACTCTAAGGGAATTGTCCCCAATCCAATTATCTTCCCAGAAACGAATGTTTGCCCCATTGCCAACATCAAAGCCAATACCTCTAACCACCTCCCTTTTCAACTTGAGGATGTCCTTCCAAATGGGGGACGCCTTGTAAGAGGATGACTCCTTGGTCCACCAACCACCATCAGATTCCCCATATTTGAGCTTGATTACAGAGTTCCAAAAGCTCCCTGATTCCGCTCCCAAACGCCAAATCCACTTTCCCATCAGCGCAAGATTCATATCTTTGAGCACTCTAATCCCAGCCGCCACCCCCCCCCTCCCGGGTCAACCATACGACAACAGACCTCCTTCCACTTGAGCAAATGGAATTTCTGCTTGACCTCCCTTCTGTGCCATAAGAAGTCACACCTTAATCTTTCTAACGAGGCCAGCAACATGCTCGGGCATTTGAGAAGAGACATGAAGTAGATCAGGAGGTTGGACAAGGAGGCTTTAATCAGGGTAATGTGCCCACTTAATGAAAGATATCGACATTTCCATCTCGCCAGCAGCTTCTCGCATCTGGAAGTGACTTTCTCCCACATCCTTAAGGCGGGCCTACCAACGCAGAGGGGGAGACCAACGAAGGAAGTAGGGAAAGCAGCCATAGTGCAACCAACGATAGCCGCTATGTTCGCAATCTCGTTGCTATCCATGTTGATACCGAGTAGCTTGGATTTCGCCAGATTGACTCACAGCCCCGAAACAACTTTGAAGCATCAAATAGTAGTCCGAAGATTTTCTACCTTATCGGTACTAGCGTTTGAAAAAATTAGGGAGTCGTCCGCATATTGGACGTAAGTGATCGGGTCACACATACCTGGGATAGAGATCCCGAGGAGGACGTCTTTGGCCTGACCTTGTTGCAACATTCTGGATAAGGACTCTATCACAATAAGAAACAAAAATGGGGATAATGGATCACCTTGCCTAAGGCCCCTCGAGCTCTTAAAAAAACCTTTAGGGGATCCGTTAAGAAGAACGGAAAAATGAGTGGACCCGATGCATTCCTCCATCCAGCCTCTTCAATTCTTATTGAACCTCATCCGATTCAAAAGATACTGAAGAAAAGCCCAGACCACGTGGTCATACGCCTTTTCGATGTCCAGCTTACGGACGATGTGCTTCTTTCCTAATCTGGAGGCGGAGTCCAGGCACTCGTTAGCGATGAGGGCTGCATCCACTATCTGCCTGCCAACAATGAAGGCATTTTGGTTGCCAGATACAATGCTTCCGATCACTCTAATGAGACGATTAGCCGGCACTTTAGCTAAGATTTTGTAGGGGGCTCCCAGAAGACTGATCGGCCTAAACTCTTTGAGAGACGCTGTCCCTGACATCTTTGGAATGAAGGCGATGAAGGATGCCCCCAAGCTGTTGGATAACTTGCCTCTGTCATGAAACTCGGTGAAGAACTCCATCACGTCACCTTGGACCACCTCCCAAAAATGTTGGAAAAAAATGATGGGGAAGCCGTCCGGGCCAGGGGCCTTGTCCCCAGCCATAGAGGCTAGAGCGTGGCTGACTTCCTCGACAGAGAAAGGGGCCTCTAGAAGATCGGCATCAGCGTCCGAGAGCCTCTCAAAAAAGAGATTATTAAGAATTGGTATTTCAAATGATAATTTGAAATTTTCACAACTCGAATCATTAACTCTGAGGTATATGAATTTGATTGAGGTCGATTTTGGCATTTTATGGGAGCTTCTGGATACACCAATTCTCTTCTTTGCCAGGTTGGTTGATCTCATCAATTCCTAACCTGTATGTTAAAGGTACGAGTCTTGGTGCTAATTTCTTCAAAAACACTATGGCATTTGAAGGGAACGTTTGGATACACTATGTAGTTGAATTTCGATTGTTATTCTAATGAAGTTTTTTTTTTTTTTAAATGAAAGATGACGATTTCATAAAAGAAAAAACAGAAAACAGAAACAAGGAAGATCCGCTGAGATAGCAGATCGAAACTAAAATCCTAGAAAAAGATACTGTCTTTAAAAGAAGCAACATGGGCGGCCCATTTGATTAAGGCTCTTTTAGCCTTAGACAGCACAAAGTCAACAGAATTAGCCATGTCCCAAAAACAACGATTGTTTCGCTCTTCCCACATGAACCACCAAACCGCGAGGAGCGCCATCCTTCAAAGCTTACTTTGGACTTGCCTATTTGCACACCATGCCACGATAAAAGCAGGGTGTCGGTCTTCTCTGGCAGACACCAGCTAACGTGGAAAGTGCGAAGTAAACCTGCCCAAACAGGTTGAATGAAAGGACAGTTGACAAGAAGGTGATTGACCATTTCTGCTTCCCGCATGCAACAAAGGCAAATATTCGGAATGATCATCCCTTGTCAATAGTGAGAATCTTCTTTCTTCCTGCAAGCCAGCCAAAAGCCACTATCCTAGGAGGAGCGGCATATTTCCACAAAAATGGGGTGTGACTAGGTTGAGATGTGGGGATGATGGCCGTCAGGAAGCTGTATAGAGATCTGACAGAGAAGGATCCTTTCTTGTCAGGGTTCCATCTCAAACTGTCAGCAGCAGAAGAAGAAGGCAGGATGGCTGAAAGGCACTCTAATAATTCAGCGTATTCGGCAATTTCCCAGTTGTGGAGATTTCTTCTACAACCGATACTCCAAACAGGCTTTCCGCTTATAATCTCGTAGCAGTCAGAAACGGAGGCTGTTTTTTTTTAGGTGAGAGAGAAGATGGTTAGAAAGCGAACTCTAAGGGAATTATGCCCAATCCAATTATATTCCCAGAAACGAATGTTTGCCCCATTGCCAACATCGAAGCCAATACCTCTAACCACCTCCCTTTTCAACTTGAGGATGTCCTTCCAAATGGGGGACGCCTTGTAAGAGGATGACTCCTTGGTCCACCAACCACCATCAAATTCCCCATATTTGAGCTTAATAACAGACTTCCAAAAGCTCCCTGATTCCACTCCCAAATGCCAAATATACTTTCCCATCAGCGCACGATTCATATCTTTGAGCACTCTAATCCCAGCCCCCCCGTCAACCATGTGACAACAGACCTCCTTCCACTTGAGCAAATGGAATTTCTGCTTGACTTCCCTTTCGTGCCATAAGAAGTCACGCCTTAATCTTTCTAACGAGGCCAGCACCGCGCTTGGGCATTTGAGAAGAGACATGAAGTAGATCGGGAGGTTGGACAAGGAGGCTTTAATCAGGGTAATGCGCATATCGACATTTCCATCTTGCCAATAGCTTCTCACATTTGGAAGTGACTTTCTCCCACATCCTTAAGGGGGGTCTACCAATGCAGAGGGGGAGACCAACGAAGGAAGTAGGGAAAGCAGCCACAGTGCAACCGACGATAGCTGCCATGCTCGCAATCTTGTTGCTATCCATGTTGATACTGAATAGCTTGGATTTCGCCAGATTGACTCGCAGCCCCGAAACAACTTCAAAGCATCGAATAACAGTCCGAAGATTTTCTACCTTATTGGTACTAGCATCTGAAAAAATTAGGGAGTCGTCCGCATATTGGATGTGAGTGATCGGGTCACGCATGCCTGGGATAGAGATCCCGAGGAGGACATCTTCGGCCTGACCTTGTTGCAATATTCTAGATAAGGACTCCATCACAATGAAAAACAAAAATGGGCATAACGAATCGCCTTGCCTAAGGCTCCTTGAGCTCTTAAAAAAACCTTTAGGGGATCCGTTAAGAAGAACGGAAAAATGAGCAGACCCGATGCAATCCTCCATCCAGCCTCTCCATTTCTTACCGAACCCCATCCAATTCAAAAGATACTGAAGAAAAGCCCAGTCCACGTGGTCATAAACCTTTTCGATGTCCAGCTTACAGACGATGTGCTTCTTTCCTAATCTGGAGGCGGAGTCCAGGCACTCGTTAGCGATGAGGGCTGCATCCACTATCTGCCTGCCAGCAATGAAGGCATTTTGGTTGCCAGATTCAATGCTTCTGATCACTCTACTGAGACGATTAGCCAGCACTTTAGCTAAGATTTTGTAAGGGGCTCCCAGAAGAATGATCGGCCTAAATTCTTTGAGAGACGCTGCCCCTGACATCTTTAGAATGAGGGCGATGAAGGATGCCCCCAAGCTGTTGGACAACCTGCCTTTGTCATGAAACTCAGTGAAGAACTCCATCACGTTGCCTTGGACCACCTCCTAAAAATGTTGGAAAAAAGAGGATGGGGAAGCCGTCTGGGCCAGGGGCCTTGTCCCCAGCAATAGAGGCTAGAGTGCGGCTGACTTCCTCAACAGAGAAAGGGGCCTCTAGAAGATCGGCATCAGCATCCAAGAGCCTCTCAAAAAAGAGATTATCAAGAATTGGTCTGCGCCTTTCATCACCTTTGAGGAGAGCCACGAAATAATGGACAGATTCATCGGCTATTCTGGCTTTGTCTTCGATCCGAGTACCATTAACGAGGAGACTGCTGATCCGGTTGTTCCTGGCATGCATACTAACCACACTGTGGAAGAACCTGGTGTTTCGGTCCCCTTCCTTTAGCCAAGAAACTCTAGCCTTTTGCTTCCACGAAATTTCCTTTTGCAGCGCCCTTCCTGCCAAGTCTTGAATAATCTGAATTCTTCTAGCCATAATGTCTGTAGACATGGGAGTCCCTTTAGCCTAAGAATCGATTCTTTGCAATTCAGCAAGTAGAGCGCCGGCTTCCTGCTCTTTACCACAAAATTCATTGAAACTCCATTCCTTCAGCGCGGCCTTTAGACGTTTCAATTTGGAGCTGAGCTTGAACCCTGCAAAACCTTCAACCAAGAATGTCGACCACCAATCCTCGACCATCTTCTTGAAGCCATTTATCTTTAACCACAAGCAGTCGAACCGAAAAGGCTTGGGACCCCAGATTTGATCCTCCACATCTAGGAGGATAGGGCAGTGATCCGAGGTATCTCTAGGAAGGGCAGATTGGGAGGAAGAGGGGTGCGAGTCGAGCCAGGTAGTAGATACGAGGAACCTGTCAAGTCTGGAAAGAGTTGGAGTGGCTCGGCCGTTGGACTAGGTGAATCTAGCGCCAAGCAGAGGGAGGTCCACCAGCTCGTGATCTTCAATCCACCGAGAGAAGGCAGCCATTGTAGGAGCGACGCCATGACCATGGGACTTTTCGTCCGAGTATCTGATAATATTGAAATCGCCCATGATGCAGCAGGGCCCTGAAAGTCTGAGGATGGAATCCGACACCTCTTCCCAGAACTGAGGCCTACAGGAATCAAGATTCGGGCCATAAACAGAGGAGAGGAGACACGAGAAGCCCGAAGATGTGTGCTGAAGAATCACCGAGACTGAGAAGGAACTGGTCCAATTGGAGAGGAGGGACCAAATGGAGGACTTCCAGGCGACAATTATACCTCCTGCGCTACCAATAGCATCCAAAGAGATCCACTTGATGTGTCTGCACTTCAATAGGGTACTCAGGAGCCGCTTGTCGCAACCAGAAACCTTCGACTCCTGAAAACAAACCACATCTAGATTGGAGCGATCGCAGATGTCCTTGATAAGGCATCGTTTCTGCTTGGATCCGACGCCTCTGACATTCCAAGAAAGCAACTTCATTAATCAAACAAACTTCCCCGGTTGCCCTGGCTCCTCCCCGGTTGCCGATATTCTAATGAAGTGGGAATGACCAAATTGTAATTTCCTTCATTGGTGTTTGTTTCAAGGTCTGGACTCTAAAATGCAATTGGGTTACTTCCAAGTTGGACTTTCGAAGAATCACAATTGCAATTTGAGGGCAACTAGCTCATTATGAATACTAGGAATTGGATTTAAGCAGCAGTTTTGGAGTGTGCCGCGCTTGGGGCAAGGTTTTATGTATCATTATCATTATACATATCGCACTCATGGGATACAGAAACATGTATTGATATTGTTGATAACATCATAGATACCGGGGAATGTATCGCTTTCCCAGGAAACGTTGTGGAAGCATTACGAAAATGGTGGAATTTTTCAATGAACCTTTAGGAGATGTTAAAGGACATATCACACATTTAGGATTAAAAATATTATAGTAAACACCTATACATTATAGATTTCCGTTGTATAACGCCCAAATTATGCGTTTTTAGACAAAAATATTTAATCAATAAATATGATTTCAATGCACTAATTTTTAAGAAATATGCAATAACTGAGAACACGTTGTTAGAACACCCCTATAAAGAGATCCTGTAAAAAATAAAAATAAATAAATAAATAAATAAATAAAATTGGAAATTTTTTTGTTGTTGTTGTTGTTTTTTTTTTTTTTTTTTTTCCTACATGAATTTCACATGTATTGACGATGGTATCATTGATATTTATTGATAATATTGGCAATATTATATCGGTGATACTATCAATAATATCTGACATAACTTGTAAATTGTGTTACTAACTCCTATATGTGGATTGCTGAGGTGCAATATGGATAATATCAGCCGATGTTATTGAAAATATTGGTTATTTTTTGAACTCTGGCACAGGACAAAAACCAGTAAGACTTGCCTTGACTGATCCAACTTGGTCCTGTTGCAACGTGGTGACTCATTCACTTTGGACTTAAGCTGAAACGACTTGAACGATGCTAGGTAGTGTCGGAAGATTTTTCAAACTATGCTAGGCAATGTCACTAATTTTGTCATTTCCTCTTGATTACATTGAATGTTCACAATTCAATCCGCTTGAACTGTACATCTGAATACAGCCTAAGAATTTTTGTGATACACGATGAAGGAAGAAGAAAGAAGTTTTTATTCTTCTTCCACTTTTTTTTTTTTTGGAAAGATGATGCAATTTATTGGGGCCAAAGACTGAAAAAAGAAACACTATACAGAGGAAACAGAAAAAGAACAAGACAAGAGAAAGAAAATATAAAACCCCCAGACCTAACCCGAACATCCGAAGAAGACCTCTGATTCCGAAAGATCTGATTATTTCTCTTTAGCTAGATAGGCTAGAGCGAAGCCAAGAGAGCAAGCCTCCATCTCTGACTAGACAAACAGCCACCTGAGTTACCGTGCCAGGAACTGAACAAGGCTTCAATTGACTCGAGTAAGATCCAAGAGAGATTAGGATCAAAAGATGCCAGACCAAACAATTGTAGAGCAACAATGGATAAAGAGGTGGTCCACTGATTCTTCTGCTTAAGGGTAAGGGATGCAGGCATTAGAAAGCACCGTGCCTCTTTTCTGAATGAAGTTTGTTCACCATCAGAATTCTCTTCCTAACTAATGAGCTAGGTGAAGGCAACAACTTTTAGGAGGGCATGGGCATACGACGAGCATGAGACGGGCATAAGACCAAATAGGCAAGGAGCATTGCTGATAATCCCCGGGCCCAACCTGAGATAAGTTGATGCAAAGCGAGCGAACAGACAGTCTCCCATCAACCCCAGCACGCCATTGCGACGAGTCCTCAACTCTCGGCGAAGTTGATAGACCCTGCAAACGAGATAACAAGAGGAGCAAGTTATCAAATTTAGCATCCGATAGGGCCTTCTGACAAGGAGAACCCAACTATAACCTGAACAGAAACATGCAACAACTGAAATCTCAACCACCGGGCATAGGCCAGCCAGATTCAGGAAAGCCAAATGGAGAGGAGAATCTCCGCACTAGGAATCTTCCTAAAACCTGACCCTAGAGCCTTCCCCCACAACAAAATTGCAGCCATCTAGGACGCTAGGGGCCAACCGAGGCACGGTAGAAGCAGGACTCTAATCCACCAACCCATAGAAGAAGAGTCATATTTGGCCTCAATGATTTGATGCCACGGACTAGAGACTTCAACACCAAACTGCTAGACCCATTTGCTCAAAAGGGCCAAGTTAACAAAATTAAGCCTTTTAATCCTTGCACCCCCTTCTAAGAATGGTCAATAGACCTCTTTCCAATTCAAAAGATGAAATTTACAAGAGGAAACACCTCCCTACCAAAGGAATCTCACCTTAGTCTGTCAATGCGCTCTAGGACCGACCTAGGGCACATAAAAGGGACAAGAAGTACAGTGGAAGATTGGATAAAGAAGATTTTATAAGGGCAAGCTTACCTCTAAGAGAAAGAAGCTTACTCTTCAAGGGACTAAGCTTCCGCTCCATTCTTTCCACTACATAGTACCAAAGATGACCCGCTGGTTTACCCAAGCATAGAGACAAACCGAGGTAAGTCAAAGGAAAAGCCCCCATCCCCCAGCCAAAAATCTTAGCAAAAGAAGACAAGTCTGCTGAGATTTTCGAATCCCCAAAATCTCGAACCTAGACTGATTAATTTTAAGCCTAGAAGCCAGTTTAAACCAGTACACTGAAATACTTAGATTGGCTATTATAGAGTCCTTAGCTTCGCAAAAAGGATGGTGTCATCAGCGAATTGCAAATGACTAATTGGCTATGGGAAGATAGACAGGGAGAAACCTTTAAACAGCCCTACCTCTTGCCCTTCGGATAGAAGTTGATGCAACCAAATGGCCACACGTGTCAATTGATCAAGATTTGAGGAAAAGGCCCGCATCTCATGCTAGCACACTTCGCACGTGTGCAGAAGAAAATGGCCACATTCCTTCTTTTTTTTTTTAAACCTCATCTCTACTTTCTTTTTCTTTAAAATCTCTAGATTAGGAAATTTCCTCTTTCTTTGATATCTTTATTTTAGGCAGGGGATTAATGCAGGGGCATTTCACACCGGACTCAAGTGGGGTAGCCCGTGGGATGCGAGGACACACTCAGGGTGGATGACCCATGTGATTTGGGGCCCACAGGGGAGGTCTCGTATTTGAATCCTCACCGGGGATGATTAATGCAGGGACATTTCACACCAGGCTCGAGTGGGGTAGCCTGTGGAATGCGGGGACACACTCAGGGTGGGCGGCCCATGTGATTAGGGGCCCACAAGCCCATAGGGGGGGGGGGGGGTTGGGCCGAAGTCCTAACCTATGAGATGTGGGGCCTGGGCTATGAGATAAATTTTATTAATTCGTCGTATTCTTATAGTTCGAGCTTTTAGAACAAGTGGTTAATTGTCCTCCATCAAATTGGTATCAGAGAGGGAGGTCTCGTGTTTGAGACTCCTCACCGGGGGTGATTAATGCAGGGGCATTTCACACCGAGCTTGAGTGGGGTAGCCCGTGAGATGCGGGGACACACTCGGGGTGGGCAACCCATGTGATTTGGGGCCCACGGGGGAGGTCTCGTGTTCGAGACTCCTCATTGGGGGTGATTAATGTAGGGGCATTTCACATCGGGCTCGAGTGGGGTAGCCCATGGGATGCGGGGACACACTCGGGGTGGGCGGCCCATGTGATTTGGAGCCCACGAGCCCACGAGGGGGGTTCAGTCGAGATCCTAACCCATGAGATGTGGGGCCTGGGCTATAAGATAAAGGGATTAATTCGCCATATTCTAACAGTTCGAGCTTTAGAGCAAGTGGTTAATTGTCCTGCATCAAGGATAATTTTAAATATTTTCTTATCTAAGTATCTTCTTATTTTAAGCATTTTCTTAATTAGAATGCTTTGCTATTTAGGTGCTTTCCTATTTTCATAGATTTTTAGATTCCATCTCTTTTATTACATATTGTAAAGTTGATTATAAATAGGACCTATGGCCTATGGAACAAGACAAGCTGATTAATATTCTCACTATGAAATTCTCTTATTTTCTCTACGGTGGTTGTTGAAGGGAGGGAGAGTCTCTAGTTCTAGACTAGAGGATTGTTGAGCTTGCTCACAGTCTTGCATTTGTGATCTCTAGCATTCAACTAGAGGATTGTTGGGTCTTTTCCCACAATCTCTTTCTTTTCTTATTAATTTATTTGCTTTTCCTTTTGGGTTTACATCAGAAGTCTGTTGAGAACTTCAGAAATGATCACAAAAAGGAAGGGGGAAATGGCATCACCCGACCTAAGGCCCCATGAGGATTTAAAGAAGCCAAAGGGAGAAATGTTAATTAGAACATTAAAGGAAGCAAAGGACACACAACAATGAATCCACTTTCTCCATTTAACACCAAACCCCATCCTTGACAACAAATAATCCAAGAAAGACCAATCTGCATGGTCATAGGCCTTTGCTAAATCTAGGAAGCAGAAAGAATTTGTTCTACTAATCTTTATTCTTTGACATTTAATAAGTCATGATTGCGCATGTGTCAAGGAGAGGATTAGTTTATTATTTGCATGTGTTATTCCACGAGCATATTCTTCTTTACGCAGTGGAAAAATGGGAGACTTGGTATATATGTTAGAAAACTTCCTTTTCATTACAACCATGAAGACGTTTACTATAATCTAGCTAAAGATCAAATATCAGTATTGAATATGTTTAAGAGTAAATGGATTGATCCCCAGAAAGTTTTGAATCTATGAATACAACGAAGCATATGAACAGTGCTATCCTTATGCCGTGAAGACCCTAGACATACTAAAACCTAAGCGTCATACACAACAACTACAAACAAGTAATCATAGATGCATAACACAAAAACAGTAACAACAGGTACAACATATAAGAATCCTTAATAGCTTTCTAGTAATTGAACTACAGAAAAATAGGTAGATAGAGGCTGTTAAGAATCCTTGACAGCGATCAAACTACAATAAACAAATAAGAAGAATCACTCTTCTTACATGCTACAACTATAAGCAAAAGAACAAAATGAAGACTCCAAAGCTTTATTCAATCAACAATCATCATCATTTTCCAATCTTTCTTTTTGGGTAACAATACCAGGGATTGAACCCTGGATCACACACACACACAATCAATTATATCATGTTAAAATTTGCAACTCCCTTTTAGGCCCATATTTATAACCACCTAAACAACCCAAAAACAATGGTCGAACTGAGAACATTCTTGATATAACTTACTATCACTCGAGGACTTTACAAAACTTATTGCACCCCAAAAGTAGAGTTGGGTTTATGCAAAACTTGCATACAACTAAGGCTTTCCTTAAACCAACCAATTCCAAATTGGAAATAAATTAGATGAATCTTTGACTAGTAAAATCAATTAAGAATTTGTAACTAAGGTAATTTGCTAACCAAGCTACTCAGGAATAACTTTAACTGGAGTGACTGGATCAACAAGTAATCCCACCAAGGTTAGTTTCTAACACTAGGACCCACAATGGAAATCTTCTTTAAATCATGGACTAGCCAATTGACTCTTGTTAGATCCTACATCATGACATTATTGACAAAACCCTAAATTTGGTAATAACACTCTACCATGTTGGTAATTTAATCATAATTTCTTTCAATACTTGTCTGAATCACAGTCCCATTTGAAAGTTTACTTGTTATGCTATATTGCTATCTGGCTGTGCCAATTTTCTGCCATTTGATCGTCATCTAGCCCCCCAAAATATGGCCCACAAAATAAGTAACAAAAATTATACTACATTAGAATGTCTCTTGGGGATTGTAACTAAAATTTCCTTGTTTAACTGGAATACCCTTTGCAGTAATTGAAACTATTTATAGAAAATGTTGAATTGTTGTTTCTAATGTCATACAGAGAGAAGGATCTGGATGAAGTGTTGCAGTCACAGACCGTCTATTCAAATGTTTCAAAAGGAGTTCTTGCAAAATCGAAGGATTTGATTATGGCCTTTGGGACTGATGATCATGCAAAGATATGCTTGGAGGTCAGTCAGGTGTCAACTATATTATATAATATTTACATGATCTAAGAGTTGTTTCAAACTTTTAATGGCATTATTATGATTAGTCATAATGCAGACATTGTAAGGTATATCCGAAGCCATTAGGGGTAGGCCTTTTTTTCTTCAGTCTTCAACACAATGTTGGATACATTGTATGTTACTATGTGCTAATTGTTGCATGCATGTCATTGACTTCAAATGTGTAGTCATTAGTTTCCAAAGATAAATCAGTGAACAGCTTTTCTCTTTGCATGCACACTTGATTTACCATATAATGGTTATGTATACTTCTAAAAGCTTTTAATTCTCAAGCCATCACCACAATTCAAGTTAATGGTTTTGATTGTATTGGTATTGCACGTTCTACTTTCTTATCACTAGCAAGAAGTTTCCCGAAATGACCACTTTCGATACATTGGATCAATAATTCATGAGAGTGTAAAGATTGAGAAGGATGGTGCCCATAGAATTGAAGCTGGGTGGAAGAAATAGAGATATGCCTCAAGTGTTTTATGTGATAATTGGGTACCACTCAAACTGAAAGGACTATTTATAGGATAGCTATAAGACCAATCATGCTTTAAATGTTGGTCAATAAAGGAGAACATGTTCATAGGATGAGGATGTTGAGATGGATGAGTGGCAAGACAAGGAAGGATAGAATTAGGAATTAATGCATTCTAGGGAACTTAGGATTGGCACCAATAAGTAATAAGATGAGGGAAAATAGACTTGGATGGTTAGGTCATGTGCAAACCAAGAACCACGCCAATTAGGAGTGAGTTGGTACAACTTGAAGGCTCTAAAAGGGCAAAGGGAAGGCCCAAAAGGACATGGATGGAGGTAGTAAGAAAAGATTTGATGGGTTGTATGATCTAACTGAAGGTATAGCCCTTGACAGAGTGAATGGCATAATAGGATTCATGTAGCCGAGTTTACAAGAATTGCTGGGATTTGCTTCCAAATATATTCCATGTTGTGGTCTGGCACATGCCCTTGATTTCATTTCTTGGGAAGAAAATCCTTAATTAAAAGGTAAAAAACTAGAGAGAGCTAGTCTATTACATGGTACAAAGTAATATAATGCAAATGATGCAGGTAAGTTTTAATATGGTCCTTCGTCTTTAGAGTGTCTCAATCATCAATTGGGTGGAGCATTTTGGTGCTTCAATGACTTAAATAGCCTTAGCTCAAGTCCTCTATAGCTTCGGGAAGTTTGGAAGTTCTGAAAGCATATTTTCTTTGCCTTGCCTTGAGGTGTTCAAAAGACATCAAGCAGAAACAACACTAGGCCATTAATAGTCAACGCGAGACTACCTGACTCCCGAGAAACCACTACTTGGGGCTCTGGATAGTAAGCACACAACCACCATCGGGGCCCTAAACAATCAGCTCTGGGCCATTGCTTAGGTTTGTTAGATAGCATGGGGATAGTCAACGCAAGGCCAAACTACCGGTAGCCAAACAGATGGGGCAAAGTGCCTACTAGATGTCCGAAGAGTGGTGCAAATCCACATTTCAGAGGTACGACCTCTTAGACTCATTCTCAAATTGTCCTAATTTGTTCATTTCAGCGGCAGGAGTTATCTTTCTTCTTCTTCTTCTTTTTTTTTCTTCTTTCGGAGGAGTTTTGGTTTGGAGCCCCCCCTTGCTGAAGAAATATGATGAATGAAGAGATTGTCAAGTCAAGTTTAGTAGTTTGTTGGATTTCCTTCAAAGGGCATGCGCTTCTCATGAGGGGGATTTGATGGTTTGGGCGGCACATAAGTTGGGAAGGTTCTTCATTGGTTCGCTCCTCAACTTGATTTGCAAACCGTCTTACTCCTTTGTTTTGCCTCAACCATTCCCCCCTCCTCAAGTGACAGTGTTTGTTGGTTATTAAGCCACAAGAGGGTTCTTAGTATTGATAATCTTCAAAGGAGATCCTTAATCCTTCCCAAATTTGCCTCATGTGCATGGAAGACGAAGAATCGATATTTCACCTTTTTATTCATTGCCCTTTTGCATAGAGTGTGGGTTCTGTGGGAGCATTTTCTGGGTTTACTCAAGACAGATTGGGTGATTGATGTTGGAGACTATGGAAGGCCTCCTTTGTGCATGCCATGGGGGAGGAATGGGAAAAGTCAAAAAAGTTAAGTGGAGGTTGATTATCCTGGCAGTGTTTCAATTTATTTCAGGAGCCCTTAGTAGGTGGTTCTTCCGAAGTGAGAGCACCGATGTGGAGGTCATTAGGAAAATCAAGTTTCTTATTTCGGGTTGAGCCATTTATGTAAATGCAGCTTTGGCTACTAATCTTTCTGTTTCCTTTTGATTTTCTGGGCGTTTTGTATTCTTTCCTCGCATTGTTGTGAATTTTTTAATAAATTTGTTGTTATCTTCCAAAAAAAATTCTCTCATTGTCCTAAGTGTTGACACAAGGAGAAGGAAGAGAAGGGATCTCCAAAAGATCCGAAGAACTCTTAAGCAATCAAATGGCATAAGTTGTGGGAACGAAAACCCAAACAGATATTTTTAGTGATGAGAGAGGGTTACTTCCTGCCCACAGGATGGTTACATAGTTATTTCCTCCGTATAAGCTTGTTAGGTAGTATGGACATGTGTCTTACTGTCATTAGACGACTCGAAGCGCTTTCTGCCAGTGCGCTATAGGTGCAAAATATCGTTATGTGCTAACAACATCCTGTTGAAGAGATTGGTGTTGTACTATCTGTAGACAATTAGTGTGGTGCGTCATGCTTGATTCTGCATTATCTCTCGATTATGAGCATGAACTGGACTTCATTTTCTTGAAAACTACTTGCTGCTTGTCTGGCCTTGCCCTTAGTGAGCGCAAAGTGGAAACATAGACTTGCACTAGCCTTGATCGTTGGTGCGGAGTGTGTTAAATTAAGGATGAGCGTGGATCGTCCTGCCTGGGTAGTTATGCTTACAACATTTTGGGCTTAGTAAAATTTTGATACCAACAGATGCCCCCCCACTTGACCTAGCCAAAATTTTAACATGAAATGCTTAGAGTGTTAATGCGAACTTCCAACACGATAGTCGGCACGGAAATTCCAGCACGATAGTCGACACGGATTTTGGCGGTGTGGCAGGATGGGTATTGTGGGTGACATATGGCGCAACCCTTCAAGTACCTGGGCGTCTGTGAAAAATATTGGACCCCCTCCCATTCATCTCATTTCTACTACTGCTCTGTCCAACCCGTGCTAACCGTCCAACCCACACTAACTGTCTTTTGCTACAAGTCGGTTACACGTTGATTGTTAAAGGCAGTCCGCACTGGCTGACAAGGTTGGCTATGTGCTATCCATTTAGGGGACGCTTTGCCCATGCGCCAACCGGGCTTAGTGATCTGGACTTGGAACTTTCTAAGACCTTGATCTAGTAGGCTCACCACCTTGGCGCAGGATGTTATTGATGTTAACACGACATGACTGGAGGTTTGAGCTCATGGTTGGTGCGATCTGGACCTAGAAAATTTTAAGGACCTAATTATACCTAGCAGGCCGCGTGATGCAGGACAATTAGCCACTTGCTCTAAAAGCTCGAATTGATAGAGCATGGCGAATTAATCCCTTTATCTCATAGCCCAAGCCCCACATCCCATGGGTTAGGACCTCGGCCAAACCCCCCTCGTGGGCCCCACATCACATGGGGCCCGCCTCACATGGGCCACCCGCCTCGAGTGTGCCCCTGCATCCCACAGGCCACCCCACTTGTGCCCGATGTGAAAATGCCCTGCATTAATCACTCCCGGTGAGGAGTCTTGAACACAGACCTCCCACTCTGATACCAATTTGATGTAGGACAATTAGCCATTTGCTCTAAAAGTTCAAACTGATAGAGCATAGCAAATTAATCCATTTATCTCGTGGCCCAAGTCTCACATCGCATGGGTTAAGACCTCGGCCATACCCCCTTTGTGGGCCCCACATCACATGGGTACCGCCTCACACAGGTGGGGCCCGCCTCACACAAGCCACCCGCCTCACACAGGCCGCCCACCCCAAGTGTGCCCCTGCATCCCACATGCCACCCCACTTGAGCCCGGTGTGAAAATGCCCTTGCGTTACCATGCCTTGGAAAGTCAACATAGAGTGGTGAGATTTTCGGCACGAGCATTTTTACAACAGCCAGCCGGATTGAACTGACTCATCAACGCGGATTGACACTTAGTCAATTCTTCTCTTTCGACCTTAGCTATCCAATTAATTGGGATAAGGCTTAGATGATGATGATGATGATGGACTTTCTTTATCAGGCGAGGGAAGACAAGTTTAAATTCCATTTGGTTGGGTGGAGAAAGGTTTGTAAACCAATGAAGGGATCTTGGAATCAAATCTTTAAAAGCAATGAGCATAGCTGATGCAATTGGAAATGCTGAGTGCCTTCAAGTCTGAACTCTTCTATTTTTTCCACAATATTGAATCATAACACTAAGTTGGAATTGACAAAAGAAAATTTCAGATTTGAATAAGAAAATATGAATAATGGTGGTGGAAACGTCCTGTTTAGCAAATGGACTAGAATTCTTGGCCCGTTTAGTTAATGGATCAGGCTTGGTCTGACCCCCACCCAGGACTGAAGCCATTGCCACCCCTACTTTTAAGATTTCTGAAAACTGCCATACACACAAATACTTCTGCCACAAAGAGCTTTTTCTATGGGGTTGATGTTGTCAGCACTTTTCTGACATCATGAAATGTCGGTGACCCCTTTATACCTCCAAACATGCCCCACTAGTCTCCCTTTACTGCAGCTGTGGACTGCATCATCTCAAATCTCACGCTCACTTCTAGGCCCTTTTGGAGCTGATACAGGCCCATTTTCTGCCCCATTTTCTTCCAGCGCCACCATCTTCTACTGCATCTCTTGTTCTTCTTCATGTCTGCATCAAAATGACATTTTTATGATTATTGTATCTTGTATGGAAAGATTAAATTTTGTGTGGTCCTCTATTACTCATGTTTCTTAATTTCAGAATTTGAGTCTTACTATGACAAATATACCAAAACTGAGACAAGAACGGTACTTGGCCACAGTTACCCAAAATGAGAAACACATAGTGAAGTGTAAGCGGGTAGAGTAGCTTTGAGAAGTCTCTAAAGCATCCTTCTTAAGTCAATTACTTTTTTGCGATGACTGCAGGGGTGTCAAATTTTCTCTTTCAATTGATCCACTATTGTTCCCATGATGTCATATTTTGCATTTTTATTTGTTAATATGTTTATAAAGTCATCATTACTTGCAGGTTTATGGAAGATGTAATCTTTTATTTCAGCCGTACAGAAAAATATATTCTCCCAATAGTTTAGGAAGTGCAGAGATATTAAGATTGTGTCGTTTGATTGTTTTGCAAATCCATTTTATTTTGTTATGTTTGCTGTGTTCTACTTGATTAGATCATCAAGAAAGTATGAACTGTATGTGTTTTCTGTTAGGTGTTTTATTACACAGCATGCAAGTTATTTAGCACATTGTGTATGCCAACTGATGTGTATTCATGAAATCAGATTTTGGAGAAAGGTGAGCTTCAGGTTGCAGGGAAGGAAAGGGAGTCTCAGTTATCAAGTCAGTTCCGGGATATTGCAACAATAGTCATGCAGAAGACAATCAACCCAGAAACTCAACATCCTTATACTATCAGCATGATTGAGCGGCTTATGCATGAAATCCATTTTGCTGTTGATCCTCATAACAGCTCAAAGAAACAGGTTATTTCCTTAGTATTATACAATTTCGGAATTTGACATTCTTTTGATGCTTAAGGACACTAGTTTTTCAATCCCCAAGGATTTCATTAAAAAATGCATCTAACCTGACAAACTGAGGAACTTCCAGTTCAAGAATGCGCTATGCTAATTTGCCTTTTGTTTTTCATATCCTTACATATTTCAATGTAGCATTTTTAGTAGAGGTCTCCCATTAATTCTTTGATACTATAATTCCTCTATCTTTTGGTGTCAAATTAATGAAGTAATCTAACCTAATTTGGGATCTCATAATTTTTTTTACCTACAGATTTGATTGGCCGTGCAGCTATATTACAGTTCAAATAAGCAGTTTCATAAGCTTAAGAACTGGTTTTGGTGGAAAAAAATGTCGTGTTATTACTTTTTCGCAGGCATAGTTTAGATTGCAGAACATAAACCTTGACTTCATCAAGAGTTTCCTACCCAACACCAAGCTTGAAATGTTTCGACTTCGATGTGTAGATGATATCCATTATCTTGTTGCTGCTTATCTCCTCCTCTTGTAAACCCTGTAATGTATCTGGTTATTTTTATTCGAAATCGAGCATGATATGGGTACTGTAGTTGCTTGATAATGGTGTTCTATTACCATTTATCGGCTTGCTTTTGCATTCACAACATGCTCTCTTTCTTCTTTGCTTTATCAATCATATGAGGATCTTTCTTCTGAATTTGTCGTGTTCTTTATGTACTCAAATTATCATTATTCAAACATTGGTTAGTTTATGCCATTAATGGCTTTGTTTGTTGTAATAATAAAATCTTCAACTTTCCAAATAATTAAATCCCCTGGGGGCTTTTAGCAAATCCTCTGGTACTACTGCAATTCCTTTCTCATACTCTTGTCTTGTACTTTCAAACCTGATAATTTTGGACATTTATTATCTCTCGTCCTAAGTTTGTTTTTTCCTATGCAAACAAGCTCATAATTTGTTCTGATATTTCTATTGGTGTCTTCAGTAGTGAATGGGAAAAGGATCGGGAAAACTAAGTGTTGAATCCGTCTTCATGGGCATTTCTTCTTCCCATGGGACAATGTGTTCCAATTCAAAAAAGACATACATAAAAACTTAAATATGTGCGCGCACTTGTGCATGCATGTGTTAGCAAAATTTGATGAGGACATCACTTCACGTACACCTTTGCGTACGTATCAGAGGAAGCAGGCTGCACCGATTTCTCTATGGCTAGGGGAGGACTTGTGATCATGTTGAAGACCCCATATGCGTGTATGAGCATTTGGAAGACCCCACACTAGGAAGATGCACATGGGCTGTTATATGGAGTGATCTAGACCGTTGGATTGGAGGGACGTGACGATCAGGCCGTTGGATCGCATTAATCACATAAGAAGGCCATTGATCGTGGATCGTTCACATCAGTTATTTAGACTTTATCATCTTTTAGGATTTAGTTTGATTATTTTATTTTTGGACACCTTTATGAGTGATTTTAGTAGATTCTCTTTAGACTAGGGCCATTTCTATTAAAAATTCATAAGACAGTGTTTTTTTGGAATTTTGAAACTTCTTGAAGCTATAAAAGAAGGGGGGAAGTGTGACATCTGCCCATTAGATTTTGTGAAAGAGAGAGAGAGAGAGAGAGAGAGAGAGAGAGAGAGAGAGAGGCTTTTGCTCATTTCTTCTTCTTCTTCTTCTTCTTCTTCTTCCATCTTCATGAGATTTGAAGATACTTCCATGTGATTTGAAATGGAGATTATTGTGAGACTAATCTTCATCAACAGAGTTGCGAAGTCTCCATCTATCCCTACATCATTACCCATTCATTATCCATCAAGGTTTTTTCTTCAAAGTTCTTCGATTCTCCCATCCCAGATCTTCATATTCTTCTAAACCTAACTTTCTCATACCCATCAACAATCCAAACCCTAAAAGACCTAAACCCATCCAACCTAGCTACACGTGTGACCGTACGACCACATGTGTGAACCCTGCAGGTTGGCCGTGCAACCACACCTTGGCCCTATTGGTTTCCTATCATCCTAGAATTAAAACCATCTTCTTTATTGTCCCAAACCCTATCCCAAACCTAGAAATCCCTAACTTTCCTATTTTCTCAAACTACCAAACCCTAACTTTTCAATTTACCCAAAATCCTTACACCCCTTCTACCCAAAACCCTAATTTCCATATCCTAACCTTTAAACCCTTTATCCCCTTCATCCAATTTGATCCCATAAACTCAAAATCCTAGATTTCTCTAATTTCCCTAACCCTAATTTTACCCTAGGTGGTATTAAGTCTTTTACTTTGAAATAGGCTTTACCATATGCTAATTGGATGTCCCTACATCTATTAGATCCTAGTTTCCTTTATTTAATGATCTTGTGATACGATGTTAGTAACCTAGGATAGGATTATGCATGATATTCTTATGGTTTACTTGGTATCAGTGATCATAATGGCAGGCTTTATGTTCTTTTGTTGATTAGCTTAATTTTGGCTACTTGATCTCACATAATACTTGGTTCATGCATCAGTCCTGCATCAAAATATCTCTTCCCTAGGAGTTAGTCTCACACATTCTTTGACTAAATAACCACAAATCGTAGAAGTTCAAAACATATATTGGGAACATTGGGCCAAAACGGATCGGAAGAGGGACCTGTACATTCTGGTAACTGCGCCTTGAGTATGGTTTCTGTACTGGTAGGAAAGAATTAAAATGACAACCATCATATGAAGTTATTAGCTATTTTTTTAGAACTGTTAAAGTTTGCCAATCCAACCTGAATGTTTGAAATGCTATTGATTAAGAAAGTGGGTTGAACCCTGGGAAACATGACAACATAGATTTGTTCTTATTGTGAAAAATTATTTTAACCAAGAACATGGGCATTTCTCGCAATCAAATGCAGCACACTTCTATAATCTGCCAGTTTTCTGGTACTCTCTTTCATTTAGCCAATTTCCTTTCCGTTCTTCTGCTGCTCTGAATATTTCCATGGGTATGACTATCATGAAGGAACTGCATTGGTTCTTCCTGGTAGCAGGATTGCAGAACATATGGCTGTGTGTGTATTTATGTGACTGTTACCACACAACTTCAAAGATCTATACTCAAGGCTTCATTCATTCTGTTTTGATCTTTGTTGCAGGCTTTGGAGGTTATACGTGAGCTTCAAAAGAAGTTCCCAATAAAACGCTCGCCAATGAGACTACGGCTCGTTGTCCCTGAAAAGCATTCCTCTTCTCTCATGGAGAAACTTAGCACTTGGAGTGCAAGTGTTGATTCCAAGGATGAGTCTGGAAATCAGCTCTGTGTGGTAAGTCTAAGATTTCTGCTTCTTTGTTTCTTTTATATGAGTTGAGTATCGATTTCTCTAATTTTTTCTTCTCAAACGGTTTCTTAATTAGGGCTTATGCACAACTCGTGAATAGTTTACAATGTTTACCAAATTAATATTTGAAAACTCTAAACCCTAGATAGATTTAGCTATAAAATATTGGTATTCTTTTACTTTTTTTTTTCCTTTAATTACACTATGGTAGACATTGGAATATGGAAACTCAAGTAAAATATGGAACTTCCAGACCTAAATACAACCACCAAAGTGTTCCTGTGTGTGATCAATTTACTGGAGAAGTTGTGAAAGACTTCTTTTACAGTGGAAAAATCTTAGTTAGAAGGATGGAGAAACCAAACAAGGGGCAGAGATTGCCCAACTACAAAGGGTCAATCTAGAGATAAGCCTTCTCTGGCAAGATTTTCCAAACCCAATTTGCATCTCTCATACATGTAAAAACGTCACTTAACAAATTGGCGGTGTCAACAATCCCGTCTATAATACATACAAGCCTTCATGGTTCTAGTTCTTTTCTTGTCACTGAAGAGATCTTGTTACTGGCTTGCCTTCAACTACCAGAGAGCCTTCCTAATGGTGCTTGAAAATTTTCAAGCCTTGAGGAATGACCCTTGGTGGCTTATTCTCTGCTTCAATACATTCACATATGCTGCATTGCCTGAAGAAAGTGTGGAACAAGGTTGCCTTTGACATTTCCAACACACTGCTAATTCCCACCCAACCCATGAGTGTTGATACATGTGCCCATTTGTGCAGGTGGGGGGAGCAGGCATGTGCAATACATATGAAACCCCTTTCGAGACCAAGCAGTCTCTGCTCAGGGTTTCATTTCTTTTTCAAGATGACTAAGATTCATTAACCAAACAAAACCCTATTGCATCTCAACTATTCTGAAGAAGTGATCCTCTCGTCACCGACCTAAAAACCAAGACAAAAAAAGAAAACAAAAGAAAGCTAGGTGACAAAGCATACAAAGACCCTTAAACCCAGGGCATGATACCATCTCCAAAATCCTCATCCCAATCCTCCAGGGAGACCAAAAAAATTAAAAAATAAAAAAGAGCAGCTAGACCGCTCTAGTGCCCAGCTGATTACCGTGGCCAAGATATTCCTTTTCATATTTTGCATGTGAAGTGAAATTATACTTGAAAATCCTGTGTTTTCTGTCCTTCCAAATCCCCATAAAATGCTGGAAAAAGTGAGGGTCCACAAGATTCTTTATCAACCTTCGAAAAGCCCATCAGCCCACTTGCTAGCTGTGTCGCCAACGGGCCATTTAACACCCACACATTCCGGATGCTGATAGGATGGAAGCCCAGATATCCTTAGCCGCTGGGCAACGAATTAGAAGATGGTAGATGGACTGATTCTTCATTAGCCATACACATTATGCACCTATTCAGAAGCATAAAGTTCCTCTTCTGCACCTATTCATTAGCCATACACATTTTTGCTAACCACAGCTAGCTAAACAAACGCCTTCACTCTTGGGGATGCCAGGAATTTCCACACTAATGCACATGGGGGATGAGCATTAGACCTTCCAGTCAGTCAGAAAACGTTGATTTCGAGGAGAATGCTCAGCGACCATTTCCATGACTTCCCGTCTTCCTCCAAGATATCTGTCTGGGCACCAGGTAGTTTAGACAGCAATTCCATGGACATGGCTGTTTCTTCATCATTCATGTTTCTTCAAAGACTAATTCTCCAAGCTATGTTAGACCCAGACAGCTCATAGCACTCCCAAACTTTGGCCTCCTTGCAAATAGCAATGGAAAACAGCCGGTGATACGATATGGCCAGAGGAGAATCGTCAAGCCAAGCATCCAGCCAGAATCTGACTTTTATCTCCTTTCCCAACAAGAAATCTCACACCGTTAAACAGTTCGATTCCAGTTTGACAAGCAATGTCCCAACTGTTGACATGGATCGAGAGGCCCAGTTTGCTCCCTTCATATCAGAGATCCTTGAGACCTAGAATTTATGCCCAGAAACCAACCATTCTCAGATTCCCATATTTGCCTTCTATGACTTTCCTCCACAAAGCATTTGGTTCCTCCGTGAACCTTTGCCACCATTTACTTAACATGGACCAATTTTTTCTCTCTAACATTGCCGATGCCAAGATCACCATCACACATTGGTTTTTGGACATCCTTCATGTTCGAGCTGATGCGGCTGGAAGTGGAGGGCTTTCATGAGCTGGTCAAGTGATGAAGGTCCGTTGCGGTGGAGGGAAATCCAGGGTGTAAATTATTTCAGAAACTTAAATTGCCAACAGGTAGGATCAATATTTGGAAAAAGGAGGTCTAGGGAAGCGAGCATTAGAAGTAGAGAATGATTAGAAGTAGAAATCATTCTATGCGATATTCAAGCCCTAGACATTAAGGAGGAGGGAGGAGAACTTTCCGAGGAGGAGAAAGCTGAGATGGTTAAATTATCTCTTGAATACAAGAATCGGTTGAAGGAAGGGGAGATTAAGTGGAGGTAGCGGTCAAGAGAAACAGCGCTCAGAGAAGGAGATATGAACACGATATTTTTTCATGACAGCCTAGGCCAGGAATAGTAGGATTCATGGTGGTGGATGACAAATCAACAACAAGATTGAAGAAAAATCTCAGATTTGTGATGCTGGCGTTGCAGTCCAGTTCTGCAAGAACATACTTTCGGGTTAGGGGTGGGTGAGACTTTGGCTTAATAACTTGGGATTCAACCAACTCTCAGTAGTGGAAGCGAATCTTTAAAGAAGCCAATTTATGAGGAAGTTAAAAGTACAGCGAACGCTTTGGGTAGAGATAAGGCTCCAAGTCCGGACGGGTTTCCTTTGACGTTTTTTCCATTTTTTTTTTTTTTTTTTAAATTTTTTGTAGAGTTGGTAAAGGGCGATTTGGTCAACTTTATAACCAACTTTTATTTATTTATTTATTTATTATTTTATGGAGGTCAGTTATCATTGGACTTGGGCACGTTGTTCATAGCTATTATTCCAAAAAAAGGAGACGAATGCGAGAGACTTTGGGCTAATTTTGGCTTCGGACATTTGTAAAATTTTGGCTTCAGCCATTCAGCTAAATATTATCACTGTTTCAAAAAAGAAAGAATGTGAGAGACTTTAGGCTAATTATCCTTATTGGGGGTCCGTACAAGTTCCTAGCTAAAATCTTGTCTTCTAGGTTGTGAGTGGTTCTAGCGAATGTAATTTCCAATGTCCAAGGTGCGCTCGTTGCTGGTAGACAAATCTTAGATAGTGCGTTAGTTGCACACGAATGTATCAATTCGCATCATAGGGAATGAAAAAAGGGCATCTACAAGCTTGATATTGAGAAAGCAGATGATCATGTGGACTGGGACTTTCTTGATTACATGTTGGGGCAGTTGGGACACAGGCAAAGATGGAAGAGGTGAGTCCGTGTTTGCATTCAGTTGGCCAAGTTCTCCATGCTAATTAATGAGTCTTCCAAATTCTTCTTTAAGGCTTTCAAGGGTTCTTCAGCATGGGGATCCACATTCCCCCTTGTTCTTGGTGGTAGCGGAAGTTCTTGGCAAGATGTTGGACAGAAGTTAATCTACCAGTGTCATTAGTGGGTTCAGGATGGAGAACACAGTTTCAGGTTTCTCATCACCGACCAAAGTATCGTATTTTGTGATGTAGGGGAAGTTATGGTGGATAATTTGAGGAAAATTGTGAAATGCAGTTGGGATTGAAGATTAACATTCGAAAAAGTGAGATGTTGGAGGTTGATATAGCCAAGTGAGCCGTTGGGTACAAATTGTTGGTCCTATTCTAAGATGTTTTATGAAGGGATGATTTTCTCCTTTTACCTCATTTGAGATGCCCCTCATGGTTTTATAATTATATTATTTCATAATGGAATTCGGTGCAATATATTTGATATGAGCTTTTTGGAGCACACACGAGTGTGCAACAAAACCCATTTATGTACCACACATATGCCAGCATGATACATAGGCATGAGATCCAATCCATCCACCAACTTGGTCCGACCTTCTACATGTTCTGCCAAAAATAAATCTGGTCCATTCAACGTGTGGGCCACAATATTGTAAACAGGTGGATGGGTTATAAAACTTCATCCAAGTTTTTCACAGGCATACATTTGTTTTGCAAACTGTGTCCCACCTGACCAATGGATCAACCCAATTATTGGGCTAGAGCATCAACATAATGGTGCCTTTCTGACAGATGGATTGGATCTTGAACTTATTGTCCCTTGTTGGCACATATGTGGCGCATACATTTTCTTTTTATTACACATGAGTGCGCCTAGCAAAGCTCAATTTGATATTTGATCAGCTTGCATTGACTGTGTGCTTGCTTGCTTAATTGTTTGTTTCAATGTTGTCAAATGGCATAGGCGATTGTATGTGACCCAAGGGAACTGTGTGCATATGAGATCTTATAATCACATATGCGATCAGATAGTAGCCCCCAAAGCTTTTGAGCAAATAAAAAATGAGGAAAATAGGAAAAAAAAAATTTATTAAAAAATAAGTTGTGAAAAAATACTAAAGTGTAAGGAATTGTGTGTGTGTGGAGAGAGTAAAATAGAAAGAGTAATAGAGCAAAGAAGATATATATATGGTTGGTCGTCCCAACAGTCAGATTCATTTGCATAATTGTGTCTTATACGGCTGCATACTTCTTTGTGCGACTGCATACTTCTTTGTGCGACTGCATAATGCCCAACGGTGCAAAAACCGCATATGGTCTTTAAATGGCATATGCGATCGCATATGACAACACTGGTTTGTTTCTTTATATCATGCATGGTTGGTCATCAACTTCTCTTTCTTTTTTTCTTCTAGCTGTTTAAAGTTATAGTTATTGTACAGGTCTGTCAAATCGAACCTGGTTTTTTCCGGGATTGCGATGCCTTGGTGAGGAATATGCAGGGGAGGTTGGAAGTTCTTGCTGTTTCAGTACATTTTGAGGGGGACACACATGTCGACCATTACGATGATTATGAAGATGTTCCATTGAGCATTGCCAAAGAGCCTACTGCCTCTGTGCTCCAAATCAGTGAAAGGATGCAGAAGCAAGCCATCTCTACAAGAAATGAGAATGCCAAAGAACAGGTCAAGCAGAATAGGTGCAACACATGTGACGCAGATGTGGGAGATGTGAAGCAGTACCGGGAGCACTTCAAAAGCGAGTGGCACAAGCATAACCTGAGGCGCAAGACGAGGCAGCTTCCTCCCCTCACTGCAGAAGAATGCCTTGCTGATGTGGAAGTAGGAGATCTGAAGACCGATTTGCAGGATTATTCGTTTTGAGGTGAGCAGAAAACTGCTATGCATGGTTGGATGAAGTAGTATCACATGGAATAAAGTTAAAATAAACCATGTCAAAACAAAGATCAGAGTATAAATTATATTTTAACCAATGTCAAAGCTATAGTTATGGTGGTTTTACAACCAATAGAACAATGTATGTATGACTTCATCCCAAAAAAAAAGAAAAAAAAAAAAGAAGAAGAGAATAATATGTATGTTTGTGTATGTAATAATAACCAAATTAGGAACTATACTTTTTATGAATTTCGATGTCAGACATACACACTTGTTTAGGAGTCAAACATTCAAGGATGCGCATGTGTCTACTTTACATAGCTTTGAATATTAATATTTATTATTAAAAAGAAATGAGTTTAAAGCAATTATAGTTTGTGTTAGAAGGAAATGGGCTTGCTAAAGGCCCTTTCCATTGCTTTTCCCAATGCCCATACACTTGGAATGCTGGCACGTGACCATATTTGCATGCCCCACCTAATGTGCCCAAGAAATCATACAGATTAGATGATCTTGACTGTCCAGTCAGAGGACTTCGAGAACTACGTATGAAAGATTAAGAAGGTTGACCTGCATTGACATTCAAAAGTCCTCTTGTTCATCATTATCATCATTTAAGCCTTATCCCAACTTATTGGGGTCAACTATATGAATCCTTTTCTGCCATTACACTCTATCAAGATTCAGGACCCACAAGTTAAGACCATAGGTCATAAAGTCTTTTCTTACTACTTCCACCTACTTCCTTTTGGGCCTTCCCCATGCCCTTTCAAAGCCTTCAACTTGTACCCATTCACTCCTAACCACTCTATCAACAGTCCTCTGGTTGGACAGTTAAATTATCCAATCGCATGATTTTGCACTAGCCCATCCATATCAAGTATGCCAGATGATGCTGGTAACGCTGCATAAAGGGATAGATACACTAGTGGGGAGCAAAAGGAAAGCATGAAACAAAAGTAGTTACTATCGTGGATTGGGTGCCTTTCCCTCCAGAATGGATCGGCTGACTGAGGATGCATAGTGGAAGGAATATAGTAGTGGAGGTTAATGTCTGTGTCCAGTTGGCATCCTTGGTTAAACACTATTTTACCAAAGATCCCGGGTTGTGTCTCTGATGCTCTTGGCTTTTCTCCATCTGTACTGGCCTGCCTGTTTGCCGGCTTTTCGCTTAATGAAAATTTTGTCATTCGCTGGGGGGGCTTGTTAAGGGAAAGCAGGTAGCCTAGGATCAGTGCCCTAAGAAATGCTGTACTATTACACCGCGTACAGGTATTGCATATACATGCAAGTTGTGTTCATGTTCCATGCTGCATTTGTTGTTCATCTTCTTATGCTTTGACAGGTGGTGGAATTGGCGCTTTGTGAGTGTTCCCAGAAAACTTCTCATTTGCAACAACATATATGGCATGGTGCGGCCGGCTGAAGCAGCACCATGAATGGATTGCCAGATTGACAGGCCATCTGTGCATCTCCTACTTGGAAACTGCTGAATGTCTGCTGAGTTGGAAAATGGGTTTTGCCTACCAATACATTGCTTGCATTTTGCAGTGGAGCTCAAGCAATTGTTGTTTCTGTGAAAGGGTCATTCCCTTGGATCACAAGATGTATACCTTTCTATACTTTTGTGTAAAAATATCAATGAACTAGTGTTTGGTTAGCTTTCATCTTCCTTGACTCTATGATTGAGGTTTTCTGCTTTCTAAGGATTTTGGTCAATGCAATATGGATTTTTTTCATGAATAATTTAATGGATGCTATTAGGCCACCCCATAAGAAGTGCAATAGGAGTGGGTTCAAGTTGAAGGCTCTTAGAGGTGAAGGTCCAATAATCTGGGTGGGGATAAAAGACTTGATGACCTATGGTTTGACTGAGGACATGGTCCTTGATAGAGTGGAATGTCAGGACAGGATTCATGTAACCAACCCCAGTTGGTTGGGACGAGGCTTAGATGATGATGATCATGATCATGATGAATTCATTCAATCGGATGCTACTAGGTCACCGTGTAAGATATTCCTAATGTGGTTTTTTTCCCCCTCTTTTTTTATTATTATTTTTTTCTGAGTAATAATTACCTTGGTGGTGTTGGCCTCCCCACAACAGCAGCAGAACATAAAGCTAGCAAAAGATTAATAACTTCAGGTTCATTGTCATTGATAAACTCATTTAAGGTCTGCTCAAGAGATTAGCTTTTTCTGGTAGAATTCAAAATATGTAAATAAGCAGTGTGAGAATTTTTCAGTTTGAACAATCTTTTAGCAGCCATGATTTACCAATGTTGTTTATTTCTTTTCTAATTCACGGTACATAGCGTGCAGCGTGTATGCTAGGTAGCGTGGCTTAGCCTGAATGCTATGTAGCTCACGAAAATAGCTTAAGTTGCTTGTAGCCTACGCTACATTATCAATAATTTGCATATGATGCATGCTACATAGACTATATAGCTCACGTTACCAGTTATTTTTCACTATCACATCAAAATCAATCAATGCTTTTAATGATTTGTTACATTCTTTCTATTTCAATTAAAATTAGTTATTCTTTTCAATGCTTTTAGTAAAATTATATAAGAAACAGTATTAAATCAGTTTTGTTGCTCTTTCTTCACTTTTATACCTGATCATTATACCTTACTATTACTTTAGGTTACATTTAGTTGCACCAAATATCATGAAATTATTAATCAATCTAATTTGGTGTAGAATATTATGAAATTGGTGCAACCAAGTGCAACCTTGATTAAAAATCTAGAAGTAGCATGTGGCTTACGTTACACGCTATGTAGCTTACACCTCATGCTTCAGTGGGGTGAATGCTTCAGTGGGGTGAAGGCTACGCAACACACTATTTGCTATTTAAAACACTGGTAAAACATATATTAGATTAGGCATATGTTATGATGGACAGATCTTTCGACAGCTAGTCCAGTGGCTTCAGCCTTCCAATGTTTAGTGCACACCCAAAGGACTGGATTAGGTCTCTGTTGATTCTGCTGCTGCGACATTGGAAAATCTATGATTGATTCCTCTTTGAAGTCAATCTTCAATTTAAATGACGTAAATCATGAAGCCACATCTTTTACTTCTCCACTCTCTAATGAATGCACAGATGCACCTGAAAAAGAAGTTGCTTCCAAGGTTGGGAGATGCCCACAGAGATACTTGGAATTCCCAGTTTTGGTGCACCTTTCATCACCTGATTCCCTTTATTTCCTATAAATTAAGTAATGGCAATAATCCATGAATAGGGTATGCGTTGGATGCCTGGGCCTGCTCAAGTACTCGACCTATTTGGTGGACCCAAACTCCCTCGTAAGCAGTAAAACATTGTCAACATTGTTAGAATGATAATATTTCAGTTATCATTCTGGTAATATTGAAACCCAGGACGCATGTGCAGCTTTTTATGGATGCAAAGTTAATGGCAGTGCCTGATGCGGAGGGGCTGCTATAATCATCTAAAGGAGATCAGTCCATGCTTCACTGTTTCAGGATGTTATACCTGGTTTTCAATTGGGATGAAGACTCATGTTTCTTTATTCCAGACCATTGACACTGTTGTGTGCCATGTATGCCTAAAATTTCCTAACCGATTGGACATTCTCAATCTTTCTATTTGTGGCCTAAAGATAGTGAAAATGCAGCGAAGGTTACCAGACCAATGTGCCCCAATTATCAAGAAATGAAAGCCCGTGTGCTATGCAAAGGTTTGAGCCACTTGCAGTATTATACCTCTACAGAAATTTGGCTTCTGATCTACTGTGGATACTTGGTCAGGTTGCATGCTGTGAGAATGTCACCAGTCTTTCACAAAATCTGGCATGATGAATTGCCCTATTCAAAGTGACTGAAGCATACATCTTATTTTGAATGGAAAATGGACTTATTTCTTGCCATATCGTACGACAGGTTACAAGGCTTTAAATGAGCGATGAATAACAAATAAAAGAATTAGAATACAATGCACTATAATTCAGTTTGTATGGACACTCCCCCACAAGCTTAAGTGTATACAAATCCACCATTCCCAGCTCATACATCAAATGAGCAGAAGAACATAGTCTGCCCAATGTTTTTGAAAGAATTGATCATTACTCCCAGGAAAGTATCCTGACATTAAAAAAATATCTCCAATTCTATCAGGGCAGGCACTCAGTTCCAACAAGTGGGGCGCACAGTGGTACCGCAGACCATTCATCTGACGGGCTCCACCTTGGAGGAACCATGCCCCTAAAATCTCCAAGGTCTGTATATCCCTTGAAATAAAAGCTCATAGAGGTGCAGTGTGACTCTTCATGATCAGTTCTGGCCAGAGAAGCGAAGGTGAATGCTACCAACCATGTAGGTAGGAATGGCTGTCCTACAACTGAAGTTCCCTCTCTTTCATGGAGCTTATCTTGGCTCGTTTACTGGGTCCCATAAGTTCCACCAACGAGGGAAGAGGCCGAGGCACTGGGACATTCATCATCCTGTAAAGCTTCCTTAAGCTTGAATTGAAACTCCATGATGACACCATGCCAGAAGTACTCTTCACGACACCCATCTCCCTACCATCTTTTGATTCCTCATACAATGCTTCAGTACTGCTCTCCTTTTGAGAGGATGATAATCCCTCCACTGTTTTATTGGACACGGCCCATGAAATATCAGATACAGTTCTATTCTCTTCATGCAATGGGTTGAAATCTTGAGGACCAGGATTCGCCCTCCCCAACGACGTAATATCTCTTGATTTCTCAAACTGCAATTCAGTAACAGTATCCTCCTTAACGGATGATAATTCTTCCACTGTCTTATTCGTAGCAATCTGTGAAAGATAAGTGTCAATGGACCCACTATTCTTCCCTTCTTGCAACATGTTAAAATCTTGAAGGCCGAGTCTTGCTCTTCCAAACAATGTAATGGGTCTTCTGTTGGATACAGGAGACAAATTCAAGCATAACCTGACATTGTTTGTGGATTTTGCTGGGGGTGACTGGTTGCACTCTGCAGAACAAGGTGTGGACCCCACCTTTGAAGAAGTAGCGATAACATTCAGTGAAACATCTGAAATTGCAGAAGCTCGCGACAAAGAAGACTCTTTGGTATTAATGTTCAGTAATTTCCATATAGGATCATCAGCTGTTACTTCATTGTTGAAACAGTGATTTCTGACATAATCAAGCTCCATAGCCCTGCAAGGGGGAGTTGTAGAGATGACCCGCTTGGGTTGGAGAAGTTGCAAAGCCCATTCCAACTCTTCTTTGGATGAATGCATTGAGTAACAGACATGCCAAACACCAAACTTGTCTCTCTCCGCTCCCTTAAATCTCATCTTACTTTGCTTTTCTGTATCTGAAGGCTCTTCACATGCATACCATTGCACAGATGGGCGGATAAAGAGGGGCTCTGGTTGAAGATTTGACCAAGCCTCTTTAAATTTTGCTTCTGCTCTTTCATAAAGTTTGGGAAATCCTTCAAATATCTGTGTAAGAAAGAGAGTCTAATCACGGATTTGGCGACTGGAAAGAAATCGTAGGGGATATTGATAAAAGAGGGCATACCTGGAAACGAGAAGATGCATCTGGGGACAGAATGTGTGGAGCTGTGAGTGTAAGAGCATGGAAGCATTCGGCATTTTTGGTCTCATCAACATATATCTTGGATCCGAATGTTCTAGATATTTCCACAAGTATGTCTTCCTGGCCAAGAAGATCACAGGCCAGATACACAACCGGGGCATTTGGGTGCTTCCATATGCAATTGATCACCTGCATAAGGGAATCCAAGAAGACTTTGTTGCCTGAGTTTCGTAAGAAAAGACTCTCCGCTGAAGAAAGAAAACTATATTGTGCAGGTACACATTCAGGTGTCGGATATATGGGTTCAGCACAGCTATAGATTGGACATAATAATATTTAATACAGTTCTATTTTAAAATATCTTTTAGAAATTATATATTTTGACGTGTAGCAGATTTGAATAATGGGTATAATTGAGATGCCATTATCCCACAGATCCATACGGGGATTGCCTAAGCCCAATGCGGCCCTATGAAAAAGTGCCACATGCACGCGTTAGACGCAGGGCCACAATGAAAAGCAGAGAATCACCTGCACGAAATGACGATTTTACCCTTTTCAGTGCAGGACCCACATCTGGCGCACACGTGGTGCCTTACCATTAGGCCACATCAGATTACAAGTTTACCGGCAATTCACATCCCACAGATCCCATACCCATGTATGTCATGTCAGACAGTTAGCAAGTAGGATTTGAAGTACCCAGTGACATAGTTGACAACAATTTACTTTCTGGAGTCTGTAATATCACACATTGGGCCATCTGAGACATGACAACAAAGGCAACTAGAGCTAGAAAATGGTGGGACTTGCTTCAGTTTACCTGTCGGATTGCTGAATAATTGCTTGGGAAATGTAGAGAGCAGCTGGCAAACGTGCAGTCCAGGAATAGGTAGTCAAGGGAACCCTTAGTCTCTCTTCCTTTCTTGGATATGTATTTCATAGGTAAATTTTGCAGGCAGTCGGCAGTGAGCCTGCAATCTCCTGTATGCAGAATATTGCCAAAGCTGCCTTCAAACAAGAACATGACTGCTCCTAAATTTTACAAGATGAACACACCATCATCCATAAGCAAACTTCTTGCCAGATCATTTCCAATTGAGTGTGCAAAGAAAATGCACCAGAAAATACATCAATTTGATAGGTAAACAAGTCTACTACATCTGGTTACAAAAATCATTCGCATCTAATAATAGCACATAAAAAAGCAATTGAAATAAAATTCTCATAAATGTGGAAGTATAACAGCAGTAGCATACAGTAAGGCTGCATTTGGATGTGCTAGTGAATCAAACTGCAAATGTTCAGTTCAATTGGGAGAAAATAACAAAAAATATTATTGGTCTCCAGTTATTGACAACAATGAAGTAACTCTCATATTGCAGTTAATTTTCTTCTGGGTCCAACTTGCCCGTAAAAGTAATTTCTTGGAGACTAGGCCCCTCAATATTACAAAACACAATCTGGCTATTTCACTCAGTGTTTTAAACAGCGAATAGCTTGTAGCGTAGCATTCACCCCTCTGAAGCATGAGGCATAAGCTACATGCTACTCTAGATTTTTAATCAAGCTTGTGCTTGGTTGCACCAATTTCATGATATCCTGCACCAAATTAGGTTGATTAATAATGAAATTAATAAAATTTCATTATATTTAGTGCAACCAAACGCAATCTAAAGTAATAGGAAAGGGCAATGATTAAGAACAAAGGTAAAGAAAGAACAATGAAACAGATTTAATTCTTGTACTTAAATTATTTTACAAAAAGCATTGGAAAGATCAACTGATTTCTATTGAAAAAAAAAAAAAAAAATGTAACTAATCATAGAAGACATTAATTGATTTTAATGTTGTAGTGAAAATAGCTTATACCGTGAGCTACATAGTGTATAGCGTAGTTTATTTAGCATGTAGCGTCTGCAAATTAATCATGTAGCATAAGGTATATACAATTGAACCTATTTTCATGAGCTACATAGCACTAAGACTAAGCTACACTATGTAGTGCAAGCTATACGCTACGTAGCGTAGCTATTTAAAACACTTATTTCAACTTTGTTAGACCAATGATTGCATTTAAATACGATAGCATATCCAAATGCAGTGTTGTACATCAAGAACGAGAAATTATTTTTTTTTAAAAAAAAACTCATCAAAGCAAAACTCCATCTGCATTTTTCAGTGATCTTATCTTCACTTCTGAATGCAGTCCTTTCTCATTTTTCAAGCTCAATAGATCTAAGTGAGCTGTTACAGTTAATGGTAATAAACTAGATTACAGGCAAAGAATAATGGAGGTGAAATTTCTCAGAAGCCAGGTATTAGGATCCCAACAAAATTTAGGGATTTTTACAGTAACTCCCCATCAAATTCTATAACTATACCTGACTTCCCCGTCAAAAATAAAATTAAATGCCCCTCCCCACAAAATCAAAGTTGCATTCAACTCCCTACGCTTCCTTAAAATATCTTAGTTTTCCAAACTCTCTTCTGCTCCCTCTTTATTTCAACGTTGTCTAAAAAGTCCTTTTTTTCCCCAGCTTTAAGAAAAGGAGGAAAGTCAATTAGAGGAGACAATTCACTAAAACAATCGATCTCGAGAAAGATATCTTTCTGGTCTTAGATGTTTCATCTCTTTCATTTTTATTTATCTCCATAAATGATCAAGATGATCATTGGATCATTTTGATTTTTGAGGTCAATTAACCTGCAAAAATAGCACAAAAATGTATCCCACTCACCACCGATGGCCATGGAAATTTTAGTGTTGATTGATCAGGGTTGCTAACCAGAAAAAGACTTCCATTTCATTCTGTCCACTTAGGGACCACTGAATTGCTGGTTAGGATCCTTGGGCCATGTCCATCATAGTCATTTAAAGGCAATGAAGTGACTACTAAATTGATTGTTAAGCTTAGAAATGCACAGGGCTTGTTCTCTTTTTAAATGGCAATTAAATTCTATTTAAAAACGAGACAAATTACAAACAAGACAAAAAATTACAAATGTCGTGGGGCTTATTCTCAAGTCGGCTGTGGTGGAACAAAGGGCAACAATAATGCCATGTGAATATAATGTCATTGTATTCCTAAAAATTAATTTATGAATTAGTTACTAAGCACCTGGTTTATGAACTAACAAATATACATGATCAATTGGCATGAATACACATGATTAATTGGCATGTGAGTGGTGATCGGTGTACGAGAGTGACTGCACAACTCTGCAGCTACTAGTGGTCCATGCACTATTCCAAACAAGTTTGTCATTGTTATGTGAACAAAAGTGGAGCACGTTCTCCCTCATCCACCTGTATAAGAGGAACAAGCTGAGATATGAAAAGATCCAAGAGCTCATATTTTATGATTGGGCCCACAAGTACATACACCAGAGCCTTGTATGCTATGGGCCTTAGGCTCAACCTTTTTTTAACTTTTTTAATCTTTATTTTATGCTTTCCTTATTTGTCCCTTGTCTTTCTTTAGTTTTTTCCTCCTAATAAGGGCATGTATGTAATTCTAACCTTCTCCTATTGTCATAAATAAAATAGGACCGGACATCTGAGCCCTATGAGCTTCTTTTCTCTCTCAAATTCTCTCCTCCTCTAACAGGCACTACACTATAAAGTTGTGGTTGAGGCAACTACAGGCAAACAACAGATGAAAACCAGACCAAATCCGGTAGAAATGTGTTCGCTGCTAGGGAGGATGATATACCAATTTACGATTGAGTTAAGTTGGTGGAATTGGACTAGGCAGATCAAAACTCTTGTACCACACTAAAGAGGCAACAACCATGGCATCAATGTCGACAAAGTTATCGATGTAGTAGCGGGGGATCAGTCTATCAGCCAACTTTTTTACAGCTTGATGAGAAAGCAGCATCTGGAAGCAAGGGCCATGAGGCATTAAGGTTGTGTGGGGGTTGCATGGTGGCTGGTGTGATCCACAGAGTGACGACAATCAGATGACATCTCCATCTAAACAAAAGGTAGCAAAGGTAATCATGGCGATGACAGTAATGACGAGAGGGACGACAACAACAAACAATATTCATAGAGAGAGTATGACGTCTCTTAGCCCAATCATTGGGGAGGAGTTTGACCACACCACCTAGGACCCAGAACATTGTACTCATTCCCCAACACAAATTCATCAGCCAACACAGTAGTTCACGCATCCTAGGAGACAAGATGTGAATATTGCAAGGAGCATTGAGTCCATAGACGTCAGTGATGGGCAAGGGAGCTCCACTTCATGCTACATTACAAGTATGGTTCATAGTGGATCCAATGGCTATGATACACACATTCAGCTACGAACATGGTCAGGATTACAATCATGAATACGACCCAGAATATGGCTAATGGGTTTTTAATCCCATTGATTGAACGTCCACACATATGAAGGGTCAGATGCAATCAAAACAAACAGAGAGAGAGAGAGAGAGAGAGAGAGAGAGAGAGAGAGAGACGCATTCACGAACATCATACTATTAAATCTCCCAGTTTCCAAGCCACAACCCTTATGCAAGAGCTCTAGCCTCAAAAAATGTTTCAATATTAGTTCTTAGAGCCATACTCACCTTTAGGAAATGAACCCTATAGCAACTCCTTCCTCACATCCAAACATTGGGGGGGTTAAGAGAGAGAAGGAAAGAGATGGGAGATTTCCAAGCCTAGTTAGGGGGATCCTTGAGGTCTCCTCACTTTTATAGAGTTCCATATGGGCTTTGGGCCTCATGGGCCTTCTTACTTAAGTACATGTAAGCCATTATGTACCACTTGCCTATGAGAAGCTCTTTATGCACATGAATTAAACTCTCGGTACTTTCACCATCCCACATCCTTCAATGTCATCATCATCCTACTATCATTTGGGCACAAGCCCAAACATTGACCTCACCTGATGATATTAAAGATTCACCGTCGGGTTTGTACTAGTCAAGGCAAAAACACATATACTAAAACCCATGAAAATATGTTTTCTTCTGCAAATATTTTTTCTAATCAAAATCCTTTTGACCTAAAAAGATCATATATGGACATGGCTATACAGGCATATAATTTCAAATGATCTTCTTAGGTGAATTAGTATATAAAATAATGCTATATGCCATGGATTCCTTGTTGAGCAATAATGTGACATACACGCTTCTATTCAAGTGACCCAATTACAAATGTATATCATCTTGTGTCTCAAGAATCATAGCATATGCTAAAGTCAATAATGATTGATTCTCAAGTCTAAGGATGTTTGAATGAGGTAATTGTGAATGTATGCTCTCTTCATGGGACCTACAAGCATTCCTCACATGATCCACTATTTAATATGTTAACAGACACGTTGCAAACATTCATTTACCGATGTGAGTCTGCAATTCAAGTTGTGATGTAGGACAGATGATCTAACCTAAAATTATGTGCTGAAACTAAATAAAGGATTAATTACAACAATCAAAACTCAAAATAAAACGACTCTATCAAAAAGTTAAAGAATTCAAATAACAAAGCATGTTCCAATTCAAAGCCGAAAACAATCCCACAATGTAGATCTAACAAAATATGAATCGATTAGGATCTATGGAAGGTAAAACTTCCATCTACCATAGGGCTTATTCCTAATTCAAAGGGATTCACTTGGTGTTAGGCTTTTGGCTAAACAAGGTTTAGGTTTAGGGTTTTAGATTTTGGGAATTGAGGATTTAGGTTTACGAATTGGGGATCTAGGGTTTATAGATTTGGGATTTTGAGAACTAGGGTTTTGTGGTATGGGATTGAAGTAAAGGACAAGGAATAGAAGGAGATGTTGCAGAAGAGCCACGGGACAAGGGGGTCATCTATATGGACAACCGTACATGTGTGTCTGTACAACCATACGGACACGGGCTTGGGTTGGGGTTGGATGGGTTAGGTCTTGATTGGGTTGATGTTTGGATGGATTAGGGTTTGATTTGGTTGTGGTTTTGAGGAAGACAAAAGGAAAATAAAAGACAATGAGAAATAGAGAGATTGAAAGAAGTAGAGAGAGGGGAAAGAAAAGGAAGATAATACCTTGAAGAAGAAGAAATAAGAGAGAAGTGGAATCACTCCATGATTTCACGACATCTCCATTCACATAAGGTTTTCTTGTTGCTCAAAAGCAAAAGAGGGAAATTTCATTCAATGCATAATAATGCTCCAAGGTTCACACACCCAACCCTTTATAGACTAATTAGGGTGCTTTTACAACCCCCCCCCCCCCAAAAAAAAAAAAAAAATCCTTATTATTCAAAATATCCAAAATACCCCACAAATCAACTTAAATATAAAACAACCCACAAAATAAATAAAATAACTAAGGAAATAACTAAACTAATGTCTCATGATGTCTAAACAAATGTCCCATGATGCCCACGCCAAGATGGCCCAATGATTAAAATGGGACACTAGTCATAAAGTTACATGACAACCGTTCACCATGCCAAACGAAGTATGTAATAGTCATGAACATTCCTTTTCGTAGACAAGGTTCCTTGAGTTCTCTCTACCATGCCATTGACTTGGCCATATGCACATGACCCAATACAATGTCTATAAGGGACTTCATGATTTCTAACCATACTATACAATTAAGTATAACACATAATAATGCCCATTAACAGATAATAATGCTCATTAACACATGATGATGAAATATTCATAATTTAAAAATATAAATTATGCATTTGTAATAGAGTCAAGTTGTGATTCAGCTTTCCAAGGCATAATTCCCAACAATGGCTATAGATACAAAGGTGCCTAGCCACAGTTGGTGGTGACAGTTACGGTGTCTACTTAACTTCCACCAATATGGATATAGATACAGAGGTGCCTAGCCACAGCCGGTGGTGACAGTTACGGTGTCTACTTAATTTCCACCAATATGGATGTAGATGCGGAGGTGCCTAGCCACGGTGTCTACTCAATTTCCACTGATGTGCATATTAAGGCAATTTGATGAGAATTGAGTACCTAAGATATGTTAGAGACCACATGGTTTGGTATCATTAGCTCATAAGCTAGGCACAAAACTGCACTCATGTGAGGTAACAATACTATGCCCACCCCTATAGAGAAATAGACAACAACTTCAAGCCATCTTATAACTCCATGTGGGTCTACGTCAAAGGTATATTTTTCGTTCGCTTTTTAGCTTTTGGTTATATTATTTGTATTTCATTACATGTGCTTTGTAAGATTGAATTATATGAACTCATCTTGGATATAATTGAATCACTTATGGCCAACAAAGTATAGTTTCATCCCTAAACAATAGAAAACTATTGTGGAGGGTCACTTTTTATCATGTTTTGACGTTAAAGCATACAATGATATCTCCTTTAACCTCTCCTGAAGTTTTATTGAAAAATTCCATCATTTTCCCAAGGTTTCCCCAATGTTTCCCTCATGTCGTGATAAATTACACAACATATTCCCCAATCTTTCCATCTTGTTGTGATAAATTACACGATACATGCGATATTTCACGTTATGTTTCCACATCCCAAGGCTATGATACATAGTGCGATACCAATACATGAAACATTGGTATAAATCTTCGGAATAAAATCTAGAATAGAGAGAAGAGTTTGTGACTTAACGACTTTGGTGGAAGACTGAGCCCTCAAGATCTGACGGTCTACACGATATGGAACCTTCACAAAACTGAAGATGAACGGTCCAGATCTAGCGGTCCGCCTAACCACTACTGGAGCAGATGGGTCTAATCACCCCTCTGATTTTATGGTATAAATGGCCCCGGATTAGGATCTATGGCTTAGATCGTCCCAAGGACAAGCTAAACGGACAAATTTCTATGTACAACTATTCCTCTTTTTACTCTCGTTATTTCTGATATCTTTTCACGAGAGAGCCTTATCCTATTTATAGGAAAGAATGAGAGTTTGGAAGAGACCAAAAATTATCTGGTCTTATCCCTATCTCCCCATCTAAATCCAAATTCAAATTTCAATTTGAAATCTATCTGCTAAAGGAAAAGGCCGAAAGAAGCCTAAACTCATGGGACCCACCCACTAGTGATTGCTCACCAGTGGGCCCCACTAGCCTATTTCTAACATCTCCCACTCAATCACATTGTGGGATAACCACAAAAATTTTTCCAACTCGCCTAATAACAATCAAAAAATCAAACATCGCGATCAAAAGAATCAGAGGCGTGGGACCAGCCAGATCACCGTAATCTTCTCATGGGTGTTAATGTACTAAGTGACCACCTAACTAGTACTCGATAACCCAAGCTTTGCAATGTCTGTCCTAATCCACATGACCACACCGGATGGAGTTAACTCCCAATCTAGAGTACTCAGCCAACATACGCACTTATCCAACTTATCGAGTTATTCCGAAATATCTATTTTTCATAAACTTCAACTAAAATCAATTTAAAGCAATACTTATATATATGTACATTTAAAAAAGAATATTGTTTGCAAAAGTGTAATAAAAATAACTCGATACTAGCGGCGGATAAGTCTTCAAGTGCGTATTTATAGTTCTAGAAACTTGGTGTAGCTGTCACGGGATCTTCCCCATGCAGATGTGTAATTTGGAATCAATCAAGTTGTTTTCTTAGCGTAACTGAATCTGGCCAATCAAGGACATTTTGTCTTATACGCTAAAGTAGCGACACTCAAACTCATCCTCCTATACACAAGATGAGGGTAGCTAAGGACACAAAGAATCACCTACGGGACTGGCTACTCGCATGTTGCAATGATTAGATCGAATCAAAGCAATCTATAGGTAAAAGGTCCCAGCACGTGGCTACAATTCATGTCGTAAAGTAGACAATACTAGGTATATGTCGGGTCTACAATACGTAGGTCATTCTAGATAAGGTACAACTCATCTCATAACCTCACAACCTGACTATTAATTCAAGCCATAACATTAATCGCATAAAAAGGAATGATGCGATTATGTTATTCGACTTGATCAGTCTCATCTTCAATCTTTTAAGATTGTATGCGGATACAACTCACTCATATCCTCATCCTTATTATTCACAATAAAGAGAAGTTCATACCTCAATATATGAACATTGCCCCAAATGTACCTCTCTTGTACTTTCAAGGTTGGTCAACCCGTGAGAGTGGATGACCAGCCTGCCGACAAAAATAGAAATCCTACATAAACTCATGGTAAATGTTGATGATCTACTTACCTAGTTACTATAAGTATTCAATACCGAATAAATGGAATGTGTTATTCATTAATGAAAGATCATAGGTACTAGATACAAGCTTATCACTCAAGCTTTCCTCAATCCCATCTGCCTAACGTGAACCTGAAATAGATCTTTTGCTATAGGTTTCGTCATGGGATCAGCCATTATTTCCTTAGTATAAATGTAGCTGAGGATGACCTTCTTATCTCTCACTTGATCACTAACGTGATGATACTTGATCTCAATGTGCTTGGACTTCTGGTGGTGTTTAGGGTCCTTTGCCAAGTCAATGGTAGAAGTATTGTCTATCTTTAGCGATATAGGCTGTCGAACGATCGGTACAACACCCAGACCTAATAAAAATCTGCGAACTCATACACACTCTTGAACTGCAGCACAACATGCAATGTACTCCGCCTCCATAGATGAAAGAGTTGTGGATGTCTGTTTCTTACTCAACCATGAGTTAACCCCCCCTCCGAATAAGAATACATATCCTTAAGTAGACTTTCCCTCGTCGGCGTCATTACCCTAAGCAGCATCAGAATATCCTTTGAGCTCGAGGCTCGTGCCTTCATAACACAACATTAGGTCTTTTGTTCCTCTAAGATAGCGGAATATACGTTTGACGGCTTGCCAATGAGACTATCCCGGGTTATTCTGATAATGGCTGACTATGCCAACTGCATAGCTAATATCTGGTCTAGTGTAAAGCATAGTATACATTAAACTCCCTACTGCACTTGCACAAGGTACTGAGGACATGGCCAATTTCTCGGCTTCAGTTTGGGGACACGATTTTCTATCTAACTTGGTAGATTTGTCCATAGGGGTTTCAATAGCTTTTGAATTTTTCATCCTAAACCGCTCTAAAATCTTTTGTATATAGATAGCTTGAGACAAGCCTAAAAAATTTTTAGGGCGATCCCTAATGATTTTTACCTCAAGAATAAAGTTGGCTTCACCGAGACCCTTCATCTCAAAGTTCGAGAATAGTCAATCTTTAGTCAATATCAACAATTGCATGTCATTACCAGCTAGCAGGATATCGTCTACATATAAAGATAATATCCAAAAAAAAAAAAAAAAAAATTCTTCCAGACCGTTTCATATATACACAAAAATCTTTTTCACTCGTTGTGAATCCAAAAGTAGTGACGGCTAAGTGGAACCTCATGTACCACTGTCTTGAAGATTGCTTCAACCCATAGATAGATTTCAACAACTTGCAAACTTTCTTTAGATGCTTTTTGTCCACATAACGCATGGGCTGTTGCATGTATATCTCTTCATCCAAGTCACCATTTAAGAATGCGGTCTCTACATCCATCTGATATAACTCTAAGTTTAAACTTGCAACAATGGACAACATCACGCGGATTGATGAGAACTTTGCAACAGGTGAAAAAGTCTCCTCATAATCAATGCCTTCTTTCTGTGTGAAACCTTTAGCAACTAATCGTGCTTTTTAATCTAAACAATTATGCACATGACAACTATTCACATACAACCACTAAAAATAGAAGTTGTAGCCACATGCGATTAAGTGGGACCCAATATGAGCTTCTTCTTGTGCACAAGCATGGTGTAGGCACATGTAGCATGGGGTGTGATTGAATCAGAATGATTTCTGACTGCACAGCTCAGCCATCGAGAAAATAGTTCTCCATCTTTTTGCACAAAAACGATTTGTGGAGGCAGTATTTTGCGCCGGCCCAAGCATGTGCCCATGTGTCACACCCGTGCAGGATCTAAACTATCCACTAGACCCGCCATCACGTGGCCATACCCTCTCTAAAAAACCATCCCTTCTTCACATGGGCCACTATAGTGGTGTAAAATGTAAGTCTGAACCGTAGGGTAGGGCGAATTCCTGACAGGTACTCACACATATCTCAATTGTCAGTTAGAAATTAAAAGGATTTTTTCGGCTGTCATCCAAACAGCCCCAGAGTGCTATTGGATGCACTTAAGAAAAGCAGTACACTTGTTAGTGTAATGAATTGGAAATTATCAAATTGTGATTCCGTCCTTGCCATTCATATCGACCCGCTGAAGTCTTACTTGCAACTATTTAGGAACATACCACGATTCGACGGCTACTTCTTCATTATGATTTATAGGAAATATTTTCAGCATTTTTATAATTTCCCCTTTATTAAACTGAATATCCGCAATTCAATACACTTGTGCATCCAAACGCAACCAAATCATGAGAGACAGATGATGGAAACAATAAAAAGACCCAAAATCGAATATTGATGCTGAAGGAACAAAAACACCAAAAATCGATTTGTGAAGTGTACCTGGGCAGTGGTTGGCGTCGAAAGCTGACACGGAGAAAGCACCATCAGGATCGTCGATGACCACCGATTGGCCCACTTCAATTTCGATAAAAAGAGAATCGTCGATCTGTTGAATCGCATTAAAAGATTTAAGTATATGAAAATATTTAAAGAAAAGGAAACAAAAGATTGAGAGAGAGAGAGAGAGAGAGAGAGAGAGAGAGAGAGAGAGACGTGTGGGAATTGATGAAGAAGGAGGGTTTTGGTCAGATGGGTGGAGTAGATTGGGAAAGAAGAATGATGGGAGATTCCGACGCAATGGTCTTTGTGGGCGTGAGTGAGGAAATGGTAACGCTTCCTCTTTGAATTAGGAGTCCACGTGTCTACCGAGAATGGGATACCTTTCGGCATCTCTATTGGCATCTCTCTTCCTTTCTCTTTTCTGCTCAGCAGAAGAATTCCAGAGAGAGAGAGAAGAGAGAAATAGAGGAGCGAAAACAGAGATGGTCTCTATAAATGTCTCTTTTCCCCTCGCGCTTGCGAGGCTTCCGCAGGAAGGTTTGGCGAGAGGGAACTGGAATTTGGAATGGGGAATTGTTTCATACTCTGGTAGACCTTGGCGATTCATACACATGCATCCAACAATTGTGGGAGCGGATTAGGTAAAGAGACGGTGCGGCCTTACCGTGGGGCCACGTTGATATATCTACTCTATATCCATGCCGTCCATCCTTTTTTTCCTTGATCATTTTAGAGTATTTTCCGAAAAAAATAAGAAGATCCAAACTCAGGTGGACAATATTCTAGGAAACAGTGTTGATTGAATGTCCAACAGTTAAAAACTTCTTAGGGCACGCCTTAATGTTTCCATAGTTTTTAGTTTCCGTAGGGCGCGCCTTAATTTTTTTGGGATCATGCACTAAATATAGTCTAAGAAAAAGGATGGACGGCAGGGATACAGAATAGATACATCAAAACGAGCCCTACGGTAAAGGACGCACCGCCTTGGGTGCAACGAGGTTCTCAGCTAATCCGCTACCTAAATTGTGGAACCCACTCTCACAGTCCCGAAATCAGATTTGTTTAGAAATCCTGACATCTGATTCCTTGAGATATGACCATTGGACATTTCTCATTTTTAGCCGTCCAATAAATACCCACCGATTAGACGGCCAGTCAATCGAATAACCGTAAGTTGTAGAGACCATAATTTGGACAGTTTAATTGGGAGAACTTCTTATACTCCGCTTATGCAATTTCTAGGTAATTTTATATGTTGCCACTAATGGGACACACATGTTGAAATGGTCCATAATTTGAACGGTCCATATTTCCAAAAGTAACGCAAGTTAGTTATTGTCCCATGGTCAAGCGAAGGTAATGATCCTAACCATTAGGTTTTAAAGTGAGACATTGAAATTTTCGTTTCATGACTTATATCTAGTGCTGATTCTCTTAGCGGTGATCTCAATTCGAAGTGGTAATCCGTCGGGCCACTTAGCCTGGCCCTATTGGTGAGCCAACCCTATGGGGCCAATTAGGCTCGGCTTGAAATCTAGGGCAGGTTCTCGGTTGGGCGAATGATATGGCCCAAAGGTGGTTTTAATAATTACAAAAAAAAAAAAAAAAAAGGCATTCAATGGTCTAAATCGTTCATATTTTTTTATAAAAGTGTTACATTTAATTATATATATATAATGCTCACCTGCGCACTTTCTACGTGAGCACCGTGTGCACCTTTACACACCTGCGCACTTTTTTACACACACATCATGGGTGCAAAATTGGAACCGTCCACGTGATGAGGCAGCCCGTGAAACCTCACCGGCCCTGTTTTCAGCATGACACACGCGCGCGCGCGGAAACACTCACCTGCCAACCAGTTCGTACGTACTACATACGAACTTTTTTGAGAACCCATCATACATGATGTGGATCCAAAATCTGAACCGTTCATGTGAAGCAGCACCTCGTGAAACCTCCTGGGACCAAGTTTTACTTTGATATAAAACTCTGATAGGCCATGAAAAATGAAAACAGTTTCCTCCCTTGATTTGCATTTCTCTTTGCTATGGCCCACCAGAATTTTAGATCAGGGTGAAAATTTTCCTCTCTCTCTCTCTCTCTCTCTCTCTCTCTCTCTCTCTCTCTCTCTATATATATATATATATATATGAGTGATGGTCTCCTGTCAACCACCCCACGTGCTACTTTGTGCGGTCCAATTTCCACTGCAAATAGGAAATCGGATTGTGTACTGAGTAAACTCTATTGGGTCCATTGTGAATGGATGTGGTCTATGCACACCGTCCATCCGTTTTTCAAGCACATTTTAATGGTTGAGACCAAAATTGATTCATTTCCAATGCTCAAGTGGACCATAGAACAGGAAACATTGGAAATAATAATTTCCACCGTTGAAACCTTTTTAGGGTCTGCAGTGATGTTTATTTGTCATCTGGCCTATTCATAAGATCACACAGATATGGATGAAAGGAAAACATAAATATCAAATTGATCCAAAACTTGTGGACCCCAAGAAAATTTTCAATGGTTGACATTCAATTCATACTATTTCCTGTGGTGTAGCCCACTTGAGCTTTGGATATACTTCATTTTCGGGTTTAAGCCTTAAAATTATCCGTTAAAATGGATGTAAGGAGTGGATGGAATATATAAATCACAGCTGGCCTTACGGAGTTTACTCGGTACGCAATTCCTTCCCGCAGGAGACTTGGGCGCGACGGGTTGAGAAGTGACTGACACCAAATTTTGTGGCCCCACCATGATATATGTTTTGTATCCATGCCGTCCATCTATATGGAGAGATCATTTTAGGGTAATATCCAAAGAATGAGTCACATCCGAAGCTCCAATGGACCCCACCACAGAAAACAATGGGGAGAGTGACGCCACTGTTAAATATGGATTAGATACTGACAAAAGGTATGCAGATTATATACTGACATGTTGAGTAGGGAGACTGGCTACTAAAATTAGGTCACCAAGTTTTGTGGACCCCACTACAATGTATGTGTTGTATCTACAATGTTGATCCATCTGGAGATATTATTTTAAGCCATAAGCTAAGAATGAGACGGATCCAAAGCTTTAGTGGACCACCACCACATAAAACAATGGGAAGATTGATGCCCACCGTTGAAACCTTTCTAAGGCCCACCATGATGTTTTTCGAAATCAAACTTGTTCAAAAGTTAACAAAGACATTAAAGAGAAGGGAAAATACAAATATAATCTTGATTGAAAACTTTTGTGGCCTTTAGAAGTTTTTAACAGTGGCATCACTCTCCCCACTGTTTTTCTGTGGTGGAGGTCCACTAGAGCTTTGGATGTGACTCATTTTTTAGATATTAACCTAAAATGATCTCTCCAGCTGGGTGGACGGAGTGGATTAAAAAAAAAAAACAACATATATTATGGTCCAAAATTTGGTGACGTCACTTCTTAACCTGTCAGTAGCCAATCCGCGCTAGGTCTCCAGGAGGAAGGAATTGCATACTCTAAGGGGCCCGCTATCATTTAGATATTCCATCCACTCCTCACATCCATTTTAACAGATAATTTTAAGGCTTAAGCCCAAAAATGAAGTATATCCAAAGTTCAAGTGGGCCACACCACACGAAACAGTGTGAATTGAATGTCAACTGCTGAAAATTTTCTTGGGGTCCACAAGTTTTGGATCAATCTGATATTTGTGTTTTCTTTTGATCTTATGAACAGGCCGGATGACAAATAAACATCATTGTAGACCCTAGAAAGGTTTCAATGGTGGAAATTATTATTCCCAATGTCTCCTGTCCTATGGTCCACTTGAGCATTGAAAACGATTCAATTTTGGTCTCAACCATTAAAATGAGCTTGAAAAACGGATGGACAACATGGATAGACCACATCCATTCACAGTGAACCCAACAGAGTTTCTTCAGTACGCAATCGGATTTCCTCTTTGTGGTGGGGATTGGACTGCACCAAGTAGATATATATATATATATATGTGTGTGTGTGTGTGTGTGTGTGTGACCATATATATGTACGTCTGTGTGAGAGAGAGACCTTTAAAAAATTCTTACATTTGGACAGTTTCCAACGTCTGGTAATGTCAGTATTTTCTTTGAAGGGCCAGCCAAGGCCATTGGGGCCAAGGCTTAGGAGAGAAGGTCCACCTGCGGCCTAACCCTGTCCCAACCCTAGCCCCAGCTCGGCCCATTGCCACCCCTGGTCTCAATCATCCATTTCCAGCGTTATTTTCTTGCGGCCATGTGATGTGGAGTCCACGACATGGACGGTTTTGATCATCTAGCCGCACAGCTTGTGGCCCCATGGCGGCGACACACTCTGACTCCCATGTTGCGCCGGGTGCAAAACGAACTCTTCCTCCGAGATAGGAGAAATGGTGTTTGGGCATCATAGGTCCCTTCACACGTGCATGAAGTTGAAGCCGTCCGTGTTTCTACGGATCATGTATTCGTTTGATTTACTTAACGAGTCTCCAGACCCAATGATTTGGTATATTCAGCTTGAGACTCACCCGATGAGTGGCCAGGCTCCCACACGAATGTCAAGTTGGCACGTTCAGATGTATTGTACATAAAACCATGCAAATTTGCAGGCCTACAGTACATGCAGCAATCCCGGAGCTCAGAGGGATGGGGTGCCCATAAGTAGACATGGGTATCCACCAACTTCAGTGCGACCTGAACGTGGACACGTTTTACTCGTTCAGCTGGGCGTGTCACGGCAGCTCCCTAGTTCTTCCCCGTTACTCCTCGTTTAGCACTTCGGATTTGGTGGTAAATAAGGGCCCGTTTGGCCGGGTGGATTGGAAGGGATTGAATGGTACTAGGGTGGATGGCATGGATTTTTAAGTAATGATGGTGTTGTCAGTGGTTTGTCTTGAGATCCGTGGGATTGCTATATCCAGTCTATTTGGCACGCCCGGCCAATCTCGGGATTAAACCTTCCCATCCTTTCCAATCCCTCGAGCCAAACACGTCCCGGACAAATTTGAACGGATTAGGGTGGATTGAATGGGATTTAAAGGTAATGATAGTGTTGTCAGTAGATTGTCTTAAGATCCATGGGATTGGGATCAGATCACCGACTCTGTTTGGCACGCCCAGCCAATCCCAGGATTTAACTTCCAATCCCTTGCAATACCATCCAGTCCCTTCCAATCCGACTGGCCAAACGGGCCCTAAGTGTATTTCAAATCCAAATAAGATAGACTTTTACATTTGGTAGCCTTGGATTTGGAGATCAATAAAATCAGAAGTATTTCAAATTTAATATTCCTGTGTGTTTTGAAATCTCACCAAAATGCTAAGATTTATGTACAATCTACAGGAAAAATTCTTTTGATATCCTGAAACAATTTAATTATTAGCAAAAATTCTAATGATACTTTAAAACAATTCAATTATTGACCGCAATGTTAAAATACATCTAAATAGATGGTTAAAAAGGACAGTGTCACATGCATGTGATCCTTGCATTTGTGGCTTATCCAAGGCTCAGAATTTGCTCCTTTTTGACCAAAGTATGGCTCAGAATTTTCTCCTTTTCCACACAGGAGTATATATTTTAATAAGCTTATTATAATCATTCTATCAAATATTTACACACACGTGTATATATATTAATTTGGGATATGAAAGCTAATTTAGTTAATCAAATCTACGTCCGGTGAATATATCAAAGAATTCCAATGCCCTCCAAGTACCTCTCAAAGCGAAGATTTGGATTCCAATGCACTTGAATCAAACACAAATGAGGATTTGGAATCACCCTGGTTGGTGTAATTGTGATTTGGAATCCAATGCATTCCAAATCCAAGCTCCTTAGTGCCCGTTTGGCCGGGTGCATTGGAAGGGTTTGAATGGTATAGGGTGGATGGCATGGATTTCTAGGTAATAATGGCATTGTCAGTGGATTGTCTGAAGATCCATGGGATTGATATATCCCTGGATTGCTATATCCAGTCTGTTTGGCGCGCCCGGCCAATCCCGGTTTTAAACTTTCTCATCCCTTCTAATCCCTCAAACCAAACACGTCCCAGGCAAATTTGAAGGATTAGGGTGGATTTGATGGGATTTAAATGTAATGATGGTGATGTCAGCGGATGGTCTTGAGATACCTGGGATTGGGATCAGATCACCGACTCTGTTTGGCACGCCAGGCCAATCCCAGGATTTGACTTCCAATCCCTTCCAATACCATCCAATCCCTTCCAATCCGACCGGCCAAACGGGCCCTTAGTGTTTAACGTGGTTTGCAAGAAGAGAGATCTCCATCTCTCTCATCTCTCTCAGACTATCCTGCTCATCTCATTGCGTGCGGCCCCTTCCCTCTCTCAACCCAAACTCTCCATCTCGATCTCTCCATCCCTGTCATTTTCTCATAGAGCTTGTGTCACATCTTCTCGACCGAATGAGTAATCTCTTCCTCCCGGGGTTTGCCAACCGCATCATGCATTCTATTGCAACCCACCTGCGCATCAGCCGCAACATGACAAAGCTCCGAGTCCGACCACATCTTAGCAGCCATTAATCCATTGAATTAGGGTTTTCTTCTATAGTGAGGGTTTTTTTTTTAATCATGTAATTTATATGTATGGACTGAGATTAGGGGTTTATTTGGGCTCGACGGATTCGAAATAGGGACTGAATCCAATTTTGAAGTTTTCTTTATCTTTTTTCTTTTTATTTGATTGGGATTAGGGGTTTATGTATGTTGTTTACAAAACATACTTATATACTTAAATAGGTAAAAACTAGGATAACCTACTTGAGGCATAAGTAACTTAAGTAACTTACCATCCAAACACCCCCTGAATGGCAACTACATTACTTTCAAGATTGCCTGAAAGAAAGGTAACAACCATCAGAGTTTTTTTTTTTTCTTTCTTTCTTGAGGAATCCAATTTGAAAGCTATTTCCTCACCAGTGGCCCAAGTACAAAACTGCCAAAAACTCGTGCATTCTTAAAATTTAAAAAGTTTTTAAAGGAGCATAATATCTTGAAGATCGCTGGCAACCACATGAAACGCATTCTTATATACACCGGTGGTACATGTTGGCCACCAGCAAAAATGCGCCAACAATGATACCATGTGTTGTAGTGATGCCATTGCAAGCACTAAAAATAAGCATCGCACGTTCCATGTGCATTGCATTGTTCCATAGTGCATTTCCCATTGGATAGATGGCATTAAAAGCTTTAATCATAATTAATGATAATCCCATTTTTATTGGTGATTTTAGTAGAATACATTTTAGATGGAGTTGTGGTGATCCATCCTGATCAGATGGCAGCCTAGGATTGGGTCTCACTCCATGAAGGTGCTTGGCTTGATCCGTTTGTCAGGAAGGAATTTAAGTCATTATGCAACCACTTTTACATCTAAATAAACAAAGTTTGGACGAACCTAAAACACAAGGCAAAAGAAGGAAAAATAATAGCTCTTGATCTTGCAAAAGAAAATTGCCACACGAGTTTAAATTTGCCACATTTTCCACTACTAAGTAGGTTGATTTGATTTTTTGCCCAGGCACTTCCATATCAGGGCATGCCTAATGGACAATGAGAACTTGCATGAACCGGGATATTACATTGAAAGTCCTAATTAATCTTCTTAAACTTCCCGAACAGTTTATCAAAATTCTCAATAATTAGGTAGGAGCACACCACATGTAATTTTCATTAAAATAACAAAAGGTTTAACAAAAATTCAAGTGGGTGCCACAAAAAACGAAATGGGCCTCACCTATCATATACCACAACCTTGATTGGCTAAAATAAAATCAGAATAGGCCCAAATCAAAAATAAATCCGAAGGCCCAAAAACATCTATAAATAGATACCAACAAAAAAACAGAGCCACATAGAATCAATCAGCATAAAGCTTTGCAAATGCCCTCCCAATTGACGTCAAACATAAGTCCTTAGCAACAAAGAGTAGTCAGAAAAAATCAGCCTCCCAACCACCAAACAGCCCTAAATTAGCCTCCTACAAATCTTCCCACAACCCACAAGGCACCAACAAAAACCACCACAACACAGATAGAATCACATCCCCTGATAGTACCAGCATCATCACCTCTCACCATCACAAACAGAAAGACATCACAACGATTCTAAAATACATGCCCCTTCGTCGTAAAATTGGTTTGCATATCCATCAGTAAATTTGAAGGCCTCGTTGTATTCTCCATCTACTGCTACAATTTTAAAAAAGCGTGGGAGACAAATATTTGCACCGCTTACCTTGAACTGTTAACCCGGTATAATCTCTAGCAAAACCATCATTTGTATCTCTTTACCGTCTCTTCAAAATATAATGAGGATGAAGCACCTTTACATTTTAATTATCTAAAACTTTTAATTCATGGGTACATAAGATTCCTACAAACTCGAATTTCTTGCAGCTACATGTCATTGTATTGTTTAATGAGTCAAATTTAACAGTACATCCTTCATATTTGTTGTTATAAGTAACTCGAAACTCTACAACATGCCAGACTTACCACATTTATAAATTGAATGATTAAGAATTTTTTTTATACTCGTCTTGAAATATTTCAAACATTTCTGGAGTATACGCTTTTGCGGCTTCCTTCAACATCATTGCACTAAGACACATTACCAAAGTACTTAACATTTTGAAATTAACATTGGATTCCTCATATCGTCAATCAGCCGCTACCCACTCATAAAAGTGAAAAAATGCAATAGATCATATTTACAGTTCAAATATTTTTTCAATAAGCTATTCATGCTCTCAATTTGTTGTGTGCTCTTCATGTCAGCACATAATATATTTCTTCCATAAACCAAAGCCTGTTGTCTTTCTTTAAACATACCATTTACTCACTTGTTTTGCGTTAAATCATACTTCTCGAGTACGTTATTCCATATGCGGTTATAAACTCATCATCCACCTCATAATCATACATGCTCCTACTAAAATAATGTTTATAACAACTTAACTTTGAAATACATTATTAAGGTGTTTGGCAACATTTTAGTAGATATGCCAAACCTAAGGTTCGAACATTGAACCGTACCTTCTTAGCATACCAATTGTAAAACACGTATGCACTCCTGTCAGAAGTAAACTCCATTCCTACTTTTGGTACTTCATCTGTGTTAAGAAGTACATATTCTTTTGCTTCTTTGTAGTTTATTTGTTAGTTTGCTTCTCGATCATCTATTTCAATATCAAACTCCAACCTTCAACATGGTTGAGAAAATGCTTGGCTATCCAAGGTAATATCATCCATTTCGGCAATTAAAGGTCTATCCATCATCAATAAATTTATTTTGAATTTCTAGAATTATTTCTAGTTTCTATTTTTCCTCGTAGATTTGAAAAGTCTATGTGAAGATCCAGAGAAGCTTCATGGATTCGAAGTAGTTATCCTTGAGGAAGATGGTGATTGAACTCATCACGTTCATCCTTACGTCAAGAACCTTGACTAGCCACCAATGGTAAGATCGTAATGCAAGAGATGCTAGCTATAGATCTAGACACTGAGAATGGTGCAAGGTGGGTAGGTGGAAGGGGTTAGGTTGGGAGAGGAGGGGAGAAGGAAGGGGTTGGAATGGGAGAGGAGGGGCAGGAAAGGTAGAGCGGGGTGGGTTCATTGCCTAGGCTAAGGACCCAAGAGAGGGAATCTATCCGTAAAAAAAAGTTGGCAAATCCAAGTGATTTTGAGTGGTATAGGTGCTCCGACCTTTAGATTTCTTATTTTGATCAGGATCCCATTCTTTATCCTGAGTGTTGCTACCTAGGACCTCCTGGTTAATATGGAGGGGTATTAGCAAAGCTTGGACCAGAGTCTTTGGGATCTATTGGATAAGCTCCATCTTCCATAAGCCCGAACCATCCTTATCTCTGGTAGCGAGTACATGATCTCTGTCGCTTGTACCATGGAAGATGATGGGCTCTGGCCGATTGATGGACGTTTTCAAGTTTTTGTAGAAACATTCGCCAGAGGATGCCATCTTCCTCCTTCACAGCAACCACAATATCATTTTCATTAGGCCCTTGAAGGAGAATTCTCTCCTCTGCTAATAACCAGGGATCATTCTCCGCCCATTGTGGAAAACTCGTCCGAAGCGATCTTCTTTCAGAAAACTCATCAGGAGGGATCATACTTGCTTCATTGTTGAAACAATTATTTTTGACATAATCGAGCTCCATAGCACTGTAAGGGGCTGTAAAGATGACCTGTTTGGGTTGGAGAAGTTGCAAAGCCCATTCCAACTCTTCTTTGGATGAGTGCATTGAGTAACAGACATGCCAAACACCAAACTGGTCTCTCTCTGCTTCCTTAAATCTCATCTTACCTCGCTTTTCAGTCTCTGAAAGGTCTTTACATACATACCATTGTGTAGATGGGCGGATAAAGAGGGGCTCTGGTTGAAGATTCGATTGTGCCTTTTCGAGTATTGGTTTTGCTCTTTCATGCAGTTTGGGAAATCCTTTAAATATCTGTGTAAGAAAGACTCTAATCATGGATTTAACGACCGAAAAGAAATCGTGGGGAATATTAATAAAAGAGAGCATACCTGGAAACGAGTAGATGCATCTGGGGACAGAATGTGTGGAGCTGTGAGTTTAAGATCTTGAAAGCATTTAGCATGTTTGGTCTCATCAACATATATCTTGGATTGGAATGTTCGGGATACTTCCTCGAGTATCTCTTCATGGCCAAGAAGATCACAGGCTAGATACACAAAACGGGCATTTGGGTGCTTCCTTATGCAATTAATCACCTGCAGCAGACACAAATTCAGGTGTCAAATATATGGGTTGAGCGTAGCTATAAAATCAAGGTGTTCCATAATGATAACGGTAGGCATAACGGCTACCATTGTTACATTTAAGATATGAGGCATAACGGCTATTTATGGCCCCGTAACGGCCATTATGGTCTCTCTTTTTTATTTTTTGAAAAAACTTTCCAAAAAATCTTACCTTTATCCGCCTCGTAATGTTGATTAAAAAGTATGAAACACTTGTATATGTCCTGTAATAGACCATTACAGGATTATTATGGCCTTTATAGGGGATGTAATGTGCCGTTAATGCCAATTATGTGTCATTTTTTTTCCATAACGGCTGTTATGGCTATTACGACCCCATAACAGACCTTTATAGAGGATGTAATATGTCGTTAATGGCAATTACAGGTCTTTTTTTTTCATAACGGTTATTATGGTCGTTACGACCCCTTAACATATAACAGTTGCCACCATTACCTTTACATAATGGCCTTTATGGCACATCATGTATAAAATGGGCGTAATAATATTTCATACAAATCTATTTTAAAATATCTTTTACAAATTATACATATTTTGAAGTACAAGCATATTTGGGTATAACTGAGATGCCATTATCCCACCGATTTGGATGTCAATTGTCTGACCTTGATGTGGCCAGAAGAGGATTGGCTAGTGTACCACACACCAGCTATATAGTTGGTGTAGGTACATGTCGTACAAAGACTAGCACTAACGCACCCCGAGCTCCGACTTGTACGAACGGTTCAAAGTGGATCAAAGTTACATGGCCCCCACAATGGTATATTTATTCACATCGTTCATCCATTTTTTGAGATCATTTTAGAATACTATCCAAAAATTGAGTCGTATCCAAAGATCAAATGGACCACACTACAAATAGCAACGGAGATAATGATTTTCACTTAAAAAATTTCGTAGGGCCCACCATAACGTTTATTTTCCATCGAATCTGTTCATAAGGTCACAAAAGACCTAGATGAAGACGAAAAATAAATTTCATATTGATCCAAAACTTCTATAAACCCCAAAAGAGTTTCAATGGCAGATGTTCAATCCCCACTACTTTTTTCAGTGTGGTCCACTTGATTGTTAGATCTGTCTTATTTTTCATCTCAAGCCTTAACAACAAGCTCATAAAATGGATGGACAGTTTGGATATAACACATACCTCATGATGGGACCCACAGAACTTACAGACGTAAATACACCGGCTATATAGTTGGTGTGTGGTACACCAGCCAATCCGCTTCTGATGTGGCCAATGAAAAAGTGCCACATGCATGCATTATATGTAGAGCTGGGCAATCATGACCCGATCCGGTGGATCCGACCCTATCCAACTAGATCCGACCCGACCCAACGGCCTGGATCGGTGCGGATCGAGCAGGGCAGTCCAGATCCGAAAGCTTTTCGGGTTGAGTTCGGATCCATACCTACCCGGACTGATCAAATTGGATCCGATCTGATCCGGAGCCGATAAACCGCATGCATTTTCACGATGGTCCCACCAGAGTTTACTCAGTTTCAGAAGCAGATTTGTTGGTTTACCACACACCAGCTGTATAGCTGCTTTAGCTGCATGTCGTGTGGGAAGACAAGTACGGTGGAGACGGATTGGCTACTTCATGGCTGGTGGTCGGTGCTCTGTGGGCCCCAACATGATGTATGTGTTTCATCCATTCCGTTCATCCATTTTACAGATCATTTTAGGGCTTTATACAAAAAAAGATAGGGATGTAAGTCTCAGGTGGACCACACCACGGGAAAACAATAATGTTGGATATCCACCATTATAATCCTCCTAAGGCCCACTATACTATTTATTTGACATCTAATCTGTTGATTAGGTCATAAGGACCCAGATGAAGGGAAACAATAAATATCAGCTTGATCAAAAACTTTTATGGCCTCCAAAACATTTTTAATGGTCAACGTTCATTCAACACTGTTTCCTATAATGTGGTCCACTTGAGATTTCGATATATCTCATTTTTTTCTCATAACATAAAATGATCTATAAAAATAGATGGAGGGCATGAATGAAACACATACATCATGGTGGCACCCATAGAGCACTGACCAGTAACCAATCTGTTTGTGCTGGCGTCAGGCGCTCCTCGAGCTCTGAGTTGTACAAACGATTCAAAGGAGATCAAAGTTATATGGGCCCCACAGTGATGTATTTATTATATCGACACCGTTCATATATTTTTAGAGATCATTATAGAGCATTATCCAAAAAATGAATAATATCTAAAGATCATCTGGACCACACCACAAATAGCAGCAGAGAATGATTTTCATCGTTAAACAATTCGTGTGGTCCACTTGATAGTTAGATTTGTCTTATTTTTCGTCTCAAGCCTTAAGACGAGCTCGCCAAATGGATGGACGGTTTGGATATAACACATACCCCATGTTCAGACCCACAGAACTCGGTAACGTCAATCCAAAAGTCACCTGTGCAAGCTGTGCTTGCGTGAAAAGCAAGTCACCGTGATTTCATGCCGTACACGATCATCAATCCGATAAAAATGTGGATATGGTAGATGGAAAGTTCTTTCAGACCCATGTGGGGCCCACCTTGATGTATATGTTTTATCTAAGTCGTTCATCCATTTTGACATATCATTTTAGGCCTTGAGCACAAAAAGACGGTATATTAAAGGCTGAAGTGGACCACACCACATGAAAGAGTTAGATTAAATTCATGCGATCCGAATCGTACCCAACCCGATCCGACTCGATTTCCCTGACCGAGTCGGACTCGATTCGGGTAAGGCCAACCATGCATTGGATCAGTCCGAGTCCGATGACCCGGACTCGGTCTCGGATCGGATCTAGTTCGGGTCAAGCCATTGCGATTTTGAATCGGATCGAGTTGGATCCAATCTCGATCCGATCTAGACCGATGCGCAGCTCTAATTATATGCAAGTGTACAACAAAAAGTGGAGATTTCACTATGTGAAATGACAAATTTACCCTTTTCACTGCTACAGGGCGGATTGGCTGGTGTACCTCACACTCACTATACTGATGCTGTATTGATGTCAGCAAGTTCTGTGAGTCTGATTATGAGGTATGTGTTATATCCATTTGGCGAGCTCCTCTTAAGGCTTTAGAAGAAAAATAAGACAGATCTAACTATCAAGTGGACCACAATCCAAAAAGCAATGGGGGATTTAACGTCTACCATTGAAACCCTTTTTGAGCTCACAGAAGTTTTGGATCAATATGAAATTGGTTTTTCCTCTTCTTTAAGGTCTTTATGACCTTATGAACATATTGAATGGAAAATAAACGTTATGGTGGGCCCTATGAATTGTTTAACAGTGAAAATCATTATTCTGCTGCTATTTGTGGTGTGGTCTAGATGATCTTTGGATATGATTCATTTTTTGAATAATGCTCTAAAATGATCTCTAAAATAGATGAATGGTGTAGATATAATAAATACATCACTATGGGGCCCATGTAACTTTGATCTCCTTTGAACCGTTCGTACAACTCGGAGCTGGAGGAGCATCAGTGCTAGTCCTCACACGACACGTACCTACAGCAACGATATACCTAGTGTGTGGTACACCAGCCAATCCGCTTCTGTTCTACAGATCCCGTACCGGTGTATGTCATGTCAGATAGAAGCGCTGGAGTGTGGTCCCATCATTAGGTATGCGTTATACCCAAACCGTTCATCCATTTGGCGAGGTTGTCTTAATGCTTGAGCCTAAAAATAGGGCGGATATAAAGATCAATTGGACCACACTGCAAAAAGTAGTGGGAGATTTAACGTCTATCATTGAAACCCTTTTAGGAGTCACAGAAGTTTTGGATCAATATGAAATTTGTTTTTCCTCTTCATCCATGTATTTTTGACCTCCTTAGTCAATTGGATGGAGAATAAACGTTATAGTGGGCCCTACGAATTTTTTTAAAGTGAAAATCATTATCCTGGTTGCTATTTTTGGTGTGGTCCATTTAAGCTTTGGATATGATTCTTTTTTTTTCCTAATGCTCTAAAATAATCTCGAAAAATGGATGAACGGTGTGGATATAATAAATACATCATTGCAGGGCCATGTAACTTTGATATCTTTTGAACCGTTGGTACAATTCGGAGCTCGAGGAGCGTCAGCGCCCGTCTTCGAACGACACGTATCTACACCAGCTATATAGCTGGTGTGTGGTACAAGAGCCAATCCGCTTCCGATTTGAAGTACCCAATGACATAGGTGTCATTGCCAATCATCTATTTTTTTCTGGAATCTGTAACATCACACATTGGGCCATTTGATACATGACAACATAGGCAACCGGAACTAGAAAATGGTGAGACTTGCTTCTGCTTACCTGTTGGATTGCTGAATGACTGCTTGGGAACGTTAGAGAGTAGCTAGCAAACGTGCAATCCAGGTATAGGTAGTCAAGGCGACTGTTAGTCTCTCTTCTGTATTTCATAGGTAACTTTCGTAGGCAGTCAGGGGTGAGTCTGCAATCTCCTGTATGCAGAATATTACCAAAGCTACCTTCGAACAAGAACATGACTGCTCCTAAATTTTACAAGATGAACACACCGTCATCTTTCAGCAAACTTCTTGCTAGATTATTTTCAATTGAATGTGCAAAGAAAATACATCAATTCAATAGGTTAACAAGTTTACTACATCTGGTTATAAAAATCATTCAGCAACTTATAATAGCTAGCACATCAAAAAGCAGTTGAAATAAGATTGTGCCATCAATGTGGAAGTATAACAGCACTATCATATAGCAAGTTTGAATGTGGATGTACAAGAGAATCAAACTGCAAATGTTCAGTTCAATCAGGCGGAAATAATAAAAATTATATTGTCCTCCAGTTATTCATAACAATGACGTAACTCTGATATCACAGTTAATTTTCTTCCAGGTCCAACTCATGGTATGCCGTAAAGGCCATTACATAAAGGTAACGGCAGCAACCGTTACACGTTATGGGATCGTAACGGCCATAACAGCCGTTATGGAAAAAGAAAAAAAGACCTGTTATTACTGTTAACAGCACATTATATCCCCTATAAAGGTCATAATAGCCACATAATGGTCTATTATGAGACATATACAAGTTTTTCATACTTTTTAATCAACATTACGGGGCAGATATAGGTTTTTCAGGAGTTTTTTCAATTTATTTTTTTATAAGACAGAGAGAGAGAGAGAGAGAGAGAGAGAAAAATGACATTGAAATTTATTTGTTTATATGTTTTCTGTTATTTACTTTAATATGATGTAATAAGCTCCCACGGCGTTTAAAGATTAGTCGAACGCCTTTTACTCTAATAATAAATACAGTTGATTTTACTCTCATGAATGTAACTGGATATGATATAAATGAAAAAAACATGCGATTTTAAAGTATCTAATTTTATATTATTAACACCTGAAATTCTCGGGCACAAGTATATATTCGGACCACAAAAATTCGAGATATTATAACACGAAATGCAGAGTTTGTTGCCTTTAAATATGAACTCATTCATAATGACAAACCCGCGACTGTTGCTCGACTGGCCATCTCATGTGACGCATACAATTAACCAAAGTTGGGGCATGTAGGATACTCTTCTCTCAGCTACTTAAACCTAATCACTTACACGCTCATATTAAGGAGTAACGCCACATGACGACTAAAGGTATTAGCAAGTTTGTTCTCGACCACACCCTTATATTTAAGAATAAAAGAATATTCCTAAAGAAATTAGACCCATTTAATATGCCTAGAGTTTAGTTTCTTCTGGGAACTGAGGTAACATAAGGCCTCGTGGTTAGAGAATAAGACAAATTCTTGCGGTAATAAATAATGCCGCCAATGGTGCAAGGATTGGACGACCGCATAGAACTCTTTATCATAGGTGGAATATTACTGCTTTGCCTTATTCAACTTCTCACTAAAATAAGCAATGGGGTGCCCCTCATGACTAAGCACTCCACCTATACCTACCCCAGATGCATTACATGCAACTTTAAAGACTTCAGAAAAGTTTAGAAGGTGCATGATGGGAGATTTGCTTAGCTTGCCCTTAATCTCTTTAAATGCTTTAGAGGAAGCTTTAGTTTATACAAACTCTCCTTTCTTTATGCAATCAGTGATGGCAGCCATGATGAAACTAAATCCTCTGATGAACTGCCTATAAAAAGTTGATAAGCCATGAAAGCTTCGCACTTCGTGAATATTACACAGTTCAAGCCACTTAACTATGGACCTAACTTTCTCGAGGTCCGCTCTCATGCCCTCAAACGATATGATGAATCCTAAGAAGATAATGCTCTTTGACATGAATGTGCACTTCTTAATGTTAGCATAAAACTTTTTAGTTCTGACGATCCCACAAACTTGCCTCAAATGGTGGAGATGTTGTTCCTTTGATGTTATATAGATAAGAATGTCATCAAACTACACCACGAGGAACTTACCCATAAAGGGTCTCAACATCTACGTCATCACTCTCATAAATGTGCTCGGTGCATTAGTCAAGCCAAAGGGCATGACTAGTCACTCGTATAGCCCATCATTCGTCTTCAAGGTTGTCCTCTACTCATCTCCCAAGCATATACGTATTTGGTGATACCTGCTCTTGAGGTCAATCTTCAAAAAGATTGTGGCACCCGCCATCATGTCTAACATATCATCAAGATGTAGTATGAAAAATTAGTACTTGACCATGATTTTATTGATGGCTCTACTGTATACACACATGTGCTACATGCTGTCTTTCTTAGGTGTGAAAAATGCTAGCATGACACACGGGCTCAAACTCTCATGAATGAAACCCTTCCTGAGAAGCTCATCTACTTGCTTCTTCAACTCTACATTCTCCATAGGGTTTATTTGATAATGAGGAAGGTTTGGTAGAGTTGACACAAGGACAAGATCAATGGCATGCTAAATGTCTTGCCTGGGTGGAAGCTCATCTGATAAGTCCTCTGAAAATACATTATTAAACTCATCCAGAATCAGATTCACCTCAGGGGGTCCCTTTACACTATCCTTAAATGTAACTTCTCTAGCCACTAAGGCGTATACCATCAAATCCACCTTAGCCTCTCTCTCAAACTCCTTGGCGTTGATAATATGGAGAGACTTAGGTTGGGATTTCCTCGTATCCCTTGGGTTACACGACTTCCCCTCAGTTTTATTCTACGCATTGCTTTTTGGTGGGAGAAGAACTAGAGTGATCTTCTTGCCCTGATACATGAATGAACACACATTTAAGCGATCATATATCATCATAGTATGGTCAAATAACCAAGGCCGTCCCAAAATGATGTGTCCAACATTCATAGGCAAAACGTCGCACCAATGCGAATCTAAATAGGATACAAAGTTAATAGGTACGAGACATCGCTGGGTAAAAAGCATGGAGGATGCGTCCACCCATGAAACTCTATAGGGCTAAGGGTGCAGTTCATGTTTCAAATCCAAACGAGATAAAGTGCTAATGGAGATCACATTGGTACAACTACCACTATCGACAATCACCTTGCAATTCTTCTCTCCACATTTTGCATAGGTGTAAAATATAATAATCCAATACTAGTCATCATTCTCCTTAACATTGGTCAAGGCGTACCTGACTACTGCAAGTGGTGTGGTCTCTTTTTCCTCTACTTCCTCATCACTAGCACCAGTAATATTGGGCTAATAGACTTCTTCTTTAAAATCGTCATGTTCATCTCCTTCCTCACCAGGGCCTTATTCCTCTCTTTTGAGGGACACTAATGCGCAAAGTGACCATTCCTTTGCAATTGAAGCATCGCATTTGTTCACTTCCCCTAGAGCTAATAATACTTTCTATCCATTTTCCTTTGACATCTTTAGGGTTGGGCAAGGAGCCAATTTGGGGCTTGGACTGACTCCCCATGTTAGACCTAGTGCCTTGAGAGTAAGTTTTAACACTTGGATCCCGAGAGTCATAATGTTTACCAATTGGTGTTTTGAGATAGTATTCGATGTCTTGCACCACTTGGTACATGTGCTCCAATATGCCAACGTCACAAGAATAAAGTTCTTGTTGGATCTTGAATCGGAGGCATATTCTAAATCTGGACAATGTAATTATTGGGTCCTCCTCAATATCACATTGCATCATGTACTCCTCAAACCTGGCAATGTCATCTGACACAGTCATAAGTCCCTGGCGCAAGGTCTGCCAATGGTCTAAGAGCCTCTAGCGATAAAAAAGAGTGAGATACTTTTCTTTAAAGACATTTTTCATCTCGGCCCAGTGTACAATTGAGGGTTCTATTCTTTCAATTTTACGCTCCATGTTAGCCCAAAAAATTTTGGCCTGACCCACCAGTTTTATCTTGAAAAATCTCACTCGACAAGCATCAAACATATCATACCACTTAAAATAGTAGTCCATGTCTACTACCCAATCAAGGAATGCTTTGAGGTCTAATCAACCATCAAAACTGAGAGCCTCAACTTTTACTAACTTCATGACTTGTGTGTCTAGATCATGATAGTCATGATGTTCCTCACGTTGTGGTTAAACTTATACTCGACCATGGCCAACGCCTTAACCATGACCATGCCCTCGCTTATCAACTTCATCTACAGCCTAAGATTGAACATCTTCTTCATTGTCGGGGTTTGCCTATAGGGAGGCATCAAGTTGATTGGCGTGCACATTGGTCGCGGTTAATTGAGTAGCGGTGGTTCTATTGTGCACTTCAATGGTTATCATACGGTGATTAATAACATTAAGGGCCTCAGCAATCTGCTTTAGATTCATTGTGGGATGTAGACCAAAACCACGTCTAGAACGAGTGGACATACATAAGGAAACTCTAAAAGAAAAACCTAACTAAATCCTAGGACAATCCTATGATGAAGATAAAACCAACCTAGAAATCAACTGGACACACTAGAAACACCATTATGAAATTTTAGTAAGAGTGTAATATGAAAATTACAAATTGAAAATTCAACAATACAACAACCTGAGATTACTATGTTAAAATTCAGCAGTGGTATAAGTGGAAACGCTAGCTGAAATTTTAGCAATACATACTCCCAACTATGAAAAAAAATAAATCAGCAATATGATGTTATATGCAATGTATGCTATACTAACCCTAGATGTGACTCTAACTTAACCATAACATAAAAATCCTATCCTAAACCTATGGGCATTGATACCAAATTTAATGTAGAACCAATGCATAAACTCAAATATTGTGTAAGATCAACCCACAAAATTAAATTAATTAATAAAAATCACAAAACTTGCTACCATCATAACAAATACTAAAATTCCAAAAGGAGATCATGCATAATTCAAGCCTAGATTACCAGGCATCATCCTACGTACAAGACCATTAAATAAGGAAAACTAGGATCTAATGGATATAGAGACATCTAAATAGCATAGGGTTAAGCCTACTTTAAAGGAGAATGTCTAATACTACCTAAGGTGAGATTATGGTTTAGGAAAATTGGAGAAAACTTGGAATTAGAGTCAATGGAGGTAAATTAGGTAAATGGGTTAAAGGGTTTAGATATTAAGATAAGGGAATTAGGCTTTTTTATGAAGAGAATGTAGGGGTTTGGGTTTAATTGAAGATTGTGAAGAACTAGGATTTGGTAATTTGGGAAAATAAGAAAATTTGGGATTTGTAGGTTTAGGATTATGGTTTGGACAAGAGGAGGTAAGGTTTTGTAGTATGGGTGATGGGAAAGCAAATGAGCAAGGGTGGGGCTATATGGCTAACCCTAAGGGTTCACATGTGTGGCTGTATGGTCACACGTGTGTGCTAGGTAGGTGGGGGCTTTAGGTTTCTAAGGTTTAGCTCATCGATGGATGTATAAGGGATGAAGATCGAGAGTATGTTGATGTCTTGGGATGAATAAGAAAAAAAATTGAAGAACTTAGAAGAATACCGTGATTGTTGATGAAGAAATGAGAGTGCAAGGGATAGAAGGAAGCCTCACACTTCTATTGATGAAGATAAGCTTCGCACCAATCTTCCTTGCAATTCGCATGAAAGTCACCCTCACGTCGCATGAAGATGAAAGAAGAAAACAATGAACTTTCTCTTCTTCTTCTTTTTTTTCCCTCAAAAACTAAATAGTAAGGAGGTCACATTTCCCCCTCTTTTATAACCTCAAGAATTTTTCAAAATTACAATTTAAAACCTGTCTCATGAATTTTGACCAAAATAACCATAGTCTAATGAAAAATCAAATAAAATCACTCATAATGTATTCAAAACATAAATCGATCAAAAAGTAAATCCTAAAAGATAATAATGTCCAATAATGATAAAAATGATCCACGATCAATGGCCCGATCATTTGATCTATGTGATCCAACGGCCCGATCGTCATGTCCTTCAAATCCGATAATTCAAATCACTCTCTAAAGCAACACGTGCATATTCTCAATATGAGGTCTTTTAGATACTCACACATACACACAGAGTCTTTAACATGATCATAGGTACTCGCCTAGTCACGAAGAAATCGGTGCGGCCCTCCTCCTCTTCGGATATGTACACAAAGGTATACGTGAAGTGACGTCCTCATTAGGACATGCTTTGGTATCATTAACTCATAAGCTGGGCACATAACTACAATCATGTGAAGTAGAAGTATTATGCCCACCCATATAGAGAAATAAACAAATGCTTCAATCCAACATATAACTCCATGTAGGTCTGAATCAAAGGTATATTTTTTGTTCGTTTTCAACTTTTGGTTATAATATTTGTATTTCATTACACGTGCTGTATAAGATTTGAATGATTTGAACTCATCTCAGATATAATTCCATCAATTATTGCCAGTACTGTAGAGTTTCATCCCCTAAGCCATGGAAAACTATTATAGATGGTTATTTTTTATAATGTGTTGAGTTCTAAGCTTACAATCATGTGTCCTTTAACATCTCCTGAAATTTCATTGAAAACTACCATCATTTTCCTAAAGCTTCCCCAATGTTTCCCCCGGTGTTGTGATAAATTACATGATAAATGCGATATTTCCATATTTCACACGATGTTTCCATATCCCAAGGTTTTGGTACATGGCACAATAATACTACAAAAAACATTGATACGAATCATCCAATAAAATCTAGAAGAGATTGTAATTTAAACTAATCCCTCTAGCTTTATGCTTAAAGTTTGCTTCAAGTTCCCTTCTAATACCTTCAAACACAGTAAGAAGCACTCAGCAAATTGTATGCAAAATATCATAAAGAGTTGAATGTACATATGACCTATAGCCTTATTTATAATACCTTTACATATGCAATTTCCTAATTTAATCCAATCTCTACTCCTGATTTAATTCAAATCCGGACTATACTCGCAAACTGAAAGAGATAAAAATAAAAAAGCAACTCCTAAAACAAATAGAACTCTTAAGCAACTGTGCGCATGACAGCTATTCACGTACAACCACTCAAAATAGAAGCTCTTGCCATGTGTGATTAAGTGGAACCAATACGGGCCTCTTCTGGTGCACAAGCATGGTGCGGCAAGTGTATTATAGGGTGTGATTGAATCAGAATGATTTCTGGCTACACAGCTCAGCCATCGATAAAACAGCGGAAGCGGATTGGATGACGTACCACACACCCGCAATATAGCTGGTGTGGTTACGTGCCGTGCGAAGACGACCGGTTGAGGCTCCTCGAGCTCCGAGTCTTACGAACGGTTCAAAGGAAATCAAAATTACATGCCCTAAAATGATGCGTTTATTATATCTACGCTGGTCACCTATTTGTCAAGGTAATTTTAGAGCATAAGCCCAAAAATAAATTATATCCAAATCTCAACTGTACCCACGACAAAGAGCGGCCGTAATAATGATTTTCACTGTTAAAATATTCATAGGGCTTACAGTAACATTTATTTTCCATCCAATCTGTTAATAAGGTTACAGAGACCTAGATGAAGAAGAAAAACAAATATATCAAAAACTTCTGTAATCCCCAAAAGGATTTCAATGGTAGACATCCAATCCCCCACTACTTTTGCAGTATGGTCAAATTGATATTTATATCTGGCATATTTTTTGGCTCAAGCCTTAAGATGAGCTTGCTAAATGGATGGACAGTTTGGATATAACATATACCTCATGATGGGACCACAGAAATTGGTGACGTCAACACACTAGCTAGATCGCTGGTGCGTGGTACACCAGCCAATCCGAGAACGGATTGGCTACTCCCCCTGCCATCAGCCAGTGGCTGGTGGTCGGTGCTCTGTGGGCCCCACCATGATGTACGAGTTTCATCCACTCCGTTTATCCATTTTCACAGATCATTTTAGGGTTTGATTCCGAAAATGAGAGGGATATAAATCTCAGGTGGACCACACCACAGGAAAACAATAGTGATTGGATATCCACCATTAAAATCCTCCTAAGGCCCACTGTACTGTTTATTTTCCATCCAATCTGTTGATTTGTTCATACAGACCTAGATGAAGGGGAAAAAAAAAAAAAAGATCAGCTTGATCCAAATCTTTTATGGCCCTCAAAAAGTTTTTAAGGGTCGACGTTCATTCAACACCGTTTCCTATAATGTGGTCCAGTTGAGATTGGGATATAGCTCATTTTTGGTATCATATCATAAAATGATATAGAAAAATAGATGGACGGCATGGATGAAACACATTCATCATGATGGGACCCACAGAGCACCTACCACCAGCCATTTGCTGGTGGCAGGGGAGTAGCCAATCCGTTCTCCGCCAATCCGCTTCCGAAAACAGCTCTGTATACTTTTGGCACAAAAATGATGTGGAGGCAGTTTCTTTGCGATAACCCGAGCACGTGCCTATGCATCACACGTGAGAAGGATCCAAATTATCCATTAGCCACGCCACCTTTCCAAAAAATCATCCATTCTTCACATGAGCTATGTCTGAACCGAATGGCGAATTCGTGACAGGTGCTGACATGTGTCTCAATTGTCAGATAGAAATTAAATGGAATGGTTTTTTTTTTTGGCTATCATCCAAACAGCCCTCTGCATTTAGATGCACTACCGAAAAGCATTACAGAGGTTGGTGTAATGAATTGGAAATGATCAAATTGTGATTCCTTCCTTGCTATTCTTTTTTTTTTTTTTTGTTAGCTTGTTAGTACACCCACTGTCAGACCACACTTCACTGTTAGCCACCCCCACTAGGGAATCGATGCCAAGAACACTCAGTCTACCACTTGATCGTATCCTTCCTTGCTATTCATGTTCAACGTCTGAAGTCCCAATTGCAGCTATTTTCAAGTTGGAATTGAAAGGAACATACCATGATTCTAAGGGCCATGTCTTCATTATGATTTCTACGGTATATTTTCAGTTTTTTTAAAAAAAAAAAATAATTTCCACTTTATTTGTTATAGATAAAAATGAGCAGCTGGCCAGGATGACTCAAGATGGAAGGACGACTTCCATCAAAAAGCATGCTAAGCCATGACTCGACCTCAAAGTTGAACCGGGTCCAACTAGTGTCAACTACAACATCGAGCTCAGTCTGACTGACCTCGAGCTCAGCCTGACCGACCTCAAGCTTAAGATCATCTTCGGTCTACCTAAGTTAAATGACAAGTTCGGCCCAAGCCTAAATTCGAGCTCGACCTTACACCTCGGCCTGCTTGGCCGCCCACTGCCTAGAATCTACTAGAAAATTCTCTCCTGAATTTTCTTCAAGAGTCTCAAAGGAATAATCGCGCTTTCTCAAAATCAACTTCTTAATACGATGCAGTATTATATGGCAGATTCATTGCAATACTCGACACCACCTCCAAGGGGCCTATATATACATGCCCCTTCCACATATGAAGGCGACCACAATTCTAAGCCTTAAACCTAATCTTTAAGCTAGAGTCTCCTTTGTCTATTTCTTGTGCAGACATTTGAAAGTCCAGGAAAGGCTAATCAGTTTTCCGCATCAACAGAAACAATGGTAATAAAAGGACCCAAAATCAAATCTCAATGCTGACCGAACAAAGCACCAAAATTTTTTTTTTGAACGGTAAAAAGAAATCCAACCAATTAGGGAAAGAAAGAAAGAAAGGAAAACAAAAAACGAAGAATTCAAAAGTTACCTGGGCAGTGGTTGGCATCGAAAGCTGATACGGAGAAAGTGCCATCAGGATCGTCGATAACCACCGATTGGCCCACTTCAATTTCGACAAAACGTGAATCGTCAACCTGTTGATTCAAATTAAAAGATTAAGAAAATTTGAGATAGGCATATGAAAAAAACGAAAACATTTAAAGAAAAGGAAATAAAAGATGGAGAGAGAGAGAGAGAGAGAGAGAGAGAGAGAGAGAGAGACATGTGGGAATTGATGAAGAACGAGGGTTTTGGTGAGATGGGTGGAGTAGATTGGGGAAGAGGAACGGTGGTAGATTCCCTTGCAATGGTCTGTGTGGGCGTGAGTGAGGAAATGATAACGCTTCCTCATTGAACTAGTAGACCATGTGTCTACCGAGAATGGGAAACCTTCCGGCAGCTCTGTTGGCATCTCTCTCTTCCTTTCTCTTTTCTTCTCAGAAGAATTTTAAGAGAGAGATAAGGAAGAGCAAAAACAGAGACGGTCTTTATAAAGTTCTCTTTTCCCTCTCCCTTCTATTACAAGGCTTCCATGCAAAGATTGGAAAAGGAGCGGGAATCAACTTTGGCGCGGATTGGATATGGATAAGGTCAGTAGCCAAACTGCTACTGAAGTGACGTCATTATGTGGACCCCACCATGATGCATGTGTTGTATCCATACCGTCCAACCATTTTTAGAGATCTTTTTATGGCAGCTAGATCTAAAGTTCAAGTGGACCCCACCACTAAAAATAGTGGGGACAGTGACATCCACCGTTCAAAACTTCTTAGGGGCTACAGTAGTTTCCGATGAAGCTGATATTTTTTTTTTTCACTTCAACTATCTCTATGTTAACTTATGAATAGGATGGATATCAAAAATACATCACCGTGGGCCTATAAATGTTTCAACGGTGGGTGTGACAGCTCCCATGGTTTTCTGTAGTGGGTCACTTGAAATTTATATCTTTCTCATTCTCTTTGTAATGCCATAAGACTATCTCTACAAATGATTGGACGGTATGGATATAACACATGCACCATGGTGGGGTCCACAAAGTTTGGTGACGTCACTTCAGTAGCCATTTGGCTACTGACCTTGTCAGTATCCAATCCGCGCCCGTTTGTTTCATACTCTGTCAGAGGATGACGAATTGACGATTGATACGCATTCACCGCCACTCTCAACATTCTGCCTTCGTCGTTAAGTTTTCGGATGAGTGCTCAAAACGAGGGAAGCGGATTGGCTGGTGTACCACGAACCGGGTATGTAGCTGCTGTATTGACGCCTGTAAGATATGTGGGTCCCTCGCGAGGTATGTGTTATATCCAAACTGTCCATCCATTTGGCTAGCACGTCTTAAGGCTTGAGTCCAAAATTAAGACAGATCCAAAGACCAATTGGACCACACTGCAAAGAGAAGTCGGGGATTGAACTTCTACCATTGAAATCCTTCTGGGGTCACATAAGTTTCGGATCAATATGAAATTTGTTTTTCCTCTTCATCCATATATTTGTGACCTTATTGACAGATTGGATGGAAAATAAACGTTACGCTGGGCACTATAAATATCTTAATGATGAAAATCATTATCATTACTGCTAATTTTGGTGTGGTCCATTTAACCTTTGGATATAATTATTTTTTGTATAATGTTTTAAAATGATCTCAAAAAATATATGAACCGTATAGATATAATAAATATATTATTGTGGGGCCATGTAACTTTGACCTCCTTTGAACCGTTCAAACAACTCAGAGCTCAAGGAGTGGCGCTCGTCTTCGCACGGCACATATCTACGACACGTATCCATGCCAGCTGCATATTTGGTGCGTGGTACACCAGCCAATCCACTTCCCAAGACGAGACCCACACCACCCATATTGCTGACGTAGATACGCGTCGTGCGAAGACGACCGCCAACGCTCCTGGAGCTAGTTTGTACAAACGCTCAAAGGAGATCGGAATTACAAGGCCATGATGTATTTATTATATTCATTAAGTTCTATCCATTTTTTGAGATCATCTTAGAGCATTATATAAATAATGAATTATATCGAAAGCAATTGGACCACACCAAAATTAGCAGCGAGAACCATCATATTTATTTCCCATCCAATCTCTTAATAAAGTAAAAAAATATACGAACGGAGAGGAAAAACAAATTCTACGTTGATCTGAAACTTCTGTGACCCCAGAAGGGATTCAATGGTAGACGATCAATCCCTCACTGCTTTATACCTATCTTATTTTTCGGCTCAAGCCTTACAACGAGGTCGCAGAGAATGATTTAATGGTTTGGATACAATACATACGTCATTATGGATCCACGGAACTTGCTGACGTAAACACACCAGCTTCTTCTTTTTTTTCTGTGCTCAAGATTCTGCCTTCATCATTAAGCAAAGCAAAGTATGTGATACCGGACGCGGATCGGCTACTGAACTCTGGTCACCAACTTCTGTGGGGCTCGCCATGATGTATGTGTTTTATCTGCGCCGTCCTTCCATTTGGAGATATCATTTTAGGGCATGAGTCAAAGGAGGAGTCCGATCAAAAGCTCAAGTGGACCACATCACAGAAAACTGCGGGGGATTGAACGCCTACCATTAAAAACTTCTTTGAGCCACATAAGTTTTCGATTAAGCTGATAATTGTTTTTTCCCTTGTATCATGTCTGTGTTAACTTATAAAAAGGTTGGATCTCAAGTAAACATCATGGTGAACCTTATAAATGTTTCAACAATAGGCAACACTGTCCCTACTATTTTCTGTGGTAGGGTCAACCTGAACATTGAATCTGCTTCGTTCTGTGGCTCACGGCCTCAAAGGATTTTTCCAAATGAATGGACGGACTGGATACAACACATACATCATGGTGGAGCCCACAGAACGTAGTGATATCACTTCAGTGGCCACACTGGCTGCTGTCGGATCAGTAGGTAATCCGCGTCCATCTAATACTACTCTAGCGGCTTTTTGGCTTTTCTTTTCTTTTTTACCTTAGGTATACACGTGTAATATTCACTGTCATTAGATATATTATGTTAATATAATTTGCCTAATATATTTCATACCCACGCTATCCATACATTTTGCATTATCATTTTTAATGCTAACAAATTAAATGAGAGCATGTAGTCTAAGATAACCAAAAAAAAAAAAAATCAAATAAAAGAAAATTAGAAAAAATAGAAAACTTATTTGGACAAAAAAAAAAGAAACCTATCCCTGCTCACATATTCACGGGATGATCCCAACACGAGTCAACGGCTTTACCATCTTACTCAACACAAGGAAGGATGAGCTATCCGTCAGCTGATAAGAATGAAAGTTTGATCCCTTCGTTGTAGCAAAAGGAAAAAACAAAAAAAAAAAAAAAAAAAAAAAGCATACCTAAGTAATATAGGCAAAGTAAAAATCGAAAATGACACTTCAATTAAAAACACCAGGCACACAGCAGATTAAGTGAAAACCTAAAAGGGTGCCAATGATAAAAACAACGAAGCTGTCAAAGAGCAGATAAGATCAAATACCCGAGACGTTATAAAAACCTAAAAGGGCATTATGAACAAAAATGACAAGCAAGCCAGACATTGCAAAATTCTAAGAGGGCGTTGCAGGCAATATTGGCCAAAAAAAAAAAAAGTACATGAAAGATCCAAGGCAACATGAAGATTCAACACATGCGAGGAGGGCAGTCATAAGTCAAAATTTCTTTTAACTTCCCAAATCATAGGGGCAAGAAACCATTCCGCACTATCTTAAAGGGATCGAGACCCTTCGTGAACAATTAGAAAATTAATTATGACATCCAGTTGAGTCAATGTTCTGTTCTGATCCCACATCTCTGGGCACAACAAGTCCAAATCATGCATACACTGGCGACGCAAGGCACAAAATTTTCAAAAATAAAAAATAAAAATCCATCTCATCATATGTTTTCTTTACATATATGTCTTTCCTTTGCTTATTAAAAAAAAAAAAAAAAAACAATGCCTTCCACCATTTTCGTACCATATAAAAAGTGCATATGGAAGGCCCAATAGATCCAAAAACTAAGCAATGAGCTCTCAGTCCTCATTGAAATCCTCAAAAGGTAAGCATCTCTCCCCCATATCCAATACTTCAATCATCTTACTGAAAGTACTCTCTCTCTCTCTCTCTCTCTCTCTCTCTCTCTCTCTCTCTCTCTCCTCACAGGTATTAACACTCATCGACCATAAAGCAATCTCACTTGCTAGCAGAAGCCAATGTGCGAAAATGGTCAGTTAGCATACTATGGCCCATAAAATCACTGTGTCAATCAAGAGAACACTAGAAGCCAAACAAAGTGAGGTTAGTTTTCCTTTCAATAAAAATCATCATCAATCACGACCATCAATTCGCGATCCGATGGACTGGATAACTTTCAAAAATATTTTCAATAAAAACCGGCATCGATCGCGACCATCAATTCGCAATTCGATGGACTGGATCTTTTGCAAAAATCACCAAAACAATTCCAATACAAACCAACATCAATTGCAACCGTCAATTCACAATCCAATGGACTATATCACTTTCAAAATTTTAAAATATTTTTCAATAAAAACCAGCATCGACCACGACTATCAATTCACAATCCGATGAACCAAATCATTCCAAAAATCTCAAAACATTTCCAATAAAAACCGGCATCAATTGCAACCATCAATTCCCGATCCGATAGACTGGATTATCTCTCAAAAATATAAAAACATTTTCAAATCCCTAAAGAGCTACAAAACCTTGGGATGACGGAATCGATCATGTATCGAAATCTTGACCACGAAGCCGTGGGATAATAGAAATGATTATGGATCGGAATCTTAACCACAAACTCGCAAGACGTCGAACTTGATTGGTCGTAAATTGAAATCCTGATCGTCATCCATGGAAAAATCTACAACATCCATAATAAAAGCCAGAGTTGATCACAATTGACAATCTGGATGACCCCAAAAGCAATCAAGTCTGATTACTCTGTGAGACGATGAAATCAATCAACTACGCTAATTGGATTCTTAATCACAATTACCAAATAGACTTGCACTAAAAAACCATCCCCTGCAAATCTTAGTCCCAATTGCAACAACTAAAATACAATCAATAAAGTGTGTGTGTGTGTGTATATATATATATATATATATATATAAACCACAATCCCAATAGCAACCATCATACGCACTAACCCCTCACATGTTTCAATAAAAGCCAGTATACTTGAAGTCCCATAGACATCCCCAGTGGAGACAACCAATAAGTTGGACACATTTCAAAATCATCTTGCAATAAAAATCCCCACAGAGTATGACTTCCTAGAATGGGGCGACTTTCAAAATCACAAAATAATTTCATAATAAAGCGTAGACTTCTAAGGCACTAAGAGGTATTCCACATCTTTAGGTAGAAGTAAGTGCAAAATCAAATAAGATCCGATATCTCATAATTTTCTTGAAAATTATTGGATCCGAATGTACATCAAAGTACGATTAGACTGAACACCAGTGCCAGCTCCATCGTATCAAATGCTAATGCTAAGAAGAGATAATAGGCTAAGGCTAGTTAGAAGTGTAACGCCCCGAAAATCGGCACCCAGGTATGGAGACTCTGATCCCGAGTTCCTGGGTGTTAACCTAACAAAAAAATGCACATGTGCGAGTTCCTAAGTGCTCGCACAATCCAGTTAACGTTCTCCCATGATTAATAATCAGATTAGCCTTAGATCAATAGCTTCAAAAGTCAAGTAGAGATAACAAATTCTAGAAGTACAAGGCTAATAGTCAAATGTACAATTCCAATAATGGTGATCGCCTAAAATGGGGATTATACAAGCCATAATGAACATACAAGAAAATCAACACAAAGAGCACACCCAATCGGGGACTCCAATATATACATACACAAAATTGAAATAAATGTAAGCTTTCTAATTTTGTTCGACACTCCTAAGACTTAACGACGAAAGCGCAAGCCGGTCTAAGCCTACCGGATGGAGATCTTTATAGCACCTGCATCAACAACATCGCTTGATTGGTATTTTAAAATATTGTCCTAGGTGGGAGTGAATAGCTAACTTAATGCTTCAATTAGTTCTTAGTTACACATGTTATCGACTCAATCAGCGCAGGTGATCATAAACAAGAAATCAATCACTTCCTAAATACTCTTGTTAAATGTATGAATAAAATTATGAATGATGCATGCTCCTATTTTGCAAATGCCAACACTTCCTCATCACACGACTCTGATGTCAAATCACAACATCATATTCTAGTGTAATGCGATTGATGCGTATGATTAGTTGAATGATTATTAATTCCAATTTATATAGTAGATTGGCGAAGCTACGATACCGACATTATATCACAAGTCCTTATTCGGATCATGTAACTCGTTGTGATATGTAGCAGCTCCTCACCAGTGTCCCTTTTATCCAAATTCAGGTATCACTTATTATATCTCCCAAATCAACCATTTCAAAAGTATAATATGATACCCGAAGGTATGAAGATCAATCTGAGATGAGTCGTCACCCAAACACAGAGTATGATCACTCAGTTCAGAGGTGCGGGCTTGTCACATAAAAACTAAATCAACACAAATGAAAGGGTTCATCACCCAATTCCATTCACACTCGGGTCATTCGAACGGTATTCTAGCACGAAACAATCGGCCAACTATTTGACAAGGGTTGTTCAAACAACAATCTTTCATTTCCATCAGTGTTCACTAGTCATTACGGGGATGCTCGCCACCCCAGTGTAGGCCGACAACTCGTACATAATATCCCACCATATCATGCCTGGCTCATAAGTCTTTATAGGATTGTAATGCACTAACAGTTATGAATGGACCTATCCATGAGAACAGGTTATCCTATATTTTATTTGGTCGTGTCATACATGGTGAACATACATGATCAGTCGGTCATTAGATTAATTTGATTGACCTAGAAGAACCCTAGCACAATCAGCATTAGATGCAAGTATCACGTGTAGTCCATCTACTGTCAGTCGTCCGTGTTCAACCTGGGTCGATTGAATAAGCCTATGGTGGCCAACCTAACTCGGGCCACCTCTTGGTTTGGACGATTTACTAACTAATCCAACTTGTAAATAATTTTAAACATCATTAAGGGCTAATAATTCATTAGACAATCATGATGAGATTTCAAATGGACCATAAATTTAGCAACATATTCATTCAGGCATTTCATCGAATATGTGAGCATCAATAAACAAGCAATAGCATGATTTGTAATTAAAATCGAAATATAGACATGTTATCATGCATCAAGCCATTCACAACAAATAACTATTAATTAAGACTCTCAATAGTCAATAAATGGTAACCTAGGAATAATGGTTCGTACCTTTAAAATGATTCGTCTGACTTAGCACCCTTAGGGTTAGGGTTTTATGGAGAAAACATCAATTTCTAATCGAATCAACTGAAACGTAGGTAAGATTCATAGAATCTAACATGAGATAGTTTAACTGGGAGGTAGGAAGCATTTCTTACCTTTGATCGCACGTAGGGGTGGATTTGACAGGGTGAAACTATAATAGCTCGAGTTTCGTCGAAGGAATTCTAATGCAAGCAAACACCAAAGACCCCACCCTATTTCTCTTTCTCTCCCTTGCTCCATTTCTTTCTCTCTTTCTTCCCAATTTCTAGGGTAAATTCGTACGAGATGAGGGGGTGTGAAATGGAATGGTATTTATAGTGTCAGATGGTGCACAAATGACCCCAAAAGCCCTTTATTCATCATGCTAACCATGAAGGGGGTTGTTTCCAACTAATGGGACCCGCCAGGAGGTATACTGGTCAATCTAAGACATGGAATAAGTGTCACAATAGGCAATCTATGTTTGGACACAATCTTCAGATAACCAAACTTGTCGATCAACCGAAAAGGCCCTAACCCAGATCGACGATCACCGAGCGTCGATCAGGTATAAAATTATATGGATGTAAGCATGGTAATAATCTAAATCGGTGCCCTAAATTTGGTCATTTAATGATCCAAAAACCACAATTTTGGCAAAGACCGGATACAGACAATTAACTTAAGTTCCTGACAAATTTTAAGGGCATTCACACATCTCATGCACTGGTATTGCGAGTCTAAGTTAAGCGATTCGAGACACGATCTCGACTCAATGTCCTGTGATGGACGTCAAGCTCGTTAAGACGAACGTTTTTTTATAGTTTCGTATTTAGTATCCCATTAACGAGTAGTATAGAGCTTGTTCGAATAATCAAGACATTTTTTGAATGAATTTGTTAGCGAGATTTCTTATGCGCGGTGATCAGGATTTTTATTAGCTAAGTTTATAATGTGTCTCATTCGCAACTAGCGGAAATGACGATTTAATCCTAATCACCATAAATCATTAGTTCTTAGGTTAAAAGAGTAAGTAGGTTAGTTTGGTTTGTTAATTAAGATCCGTCCCCTGGTTGTCTTGGCTTTAGGTAGGTCTTTATTTAGTTACAATTGCCTTGATTAGTCAGTGATAGGTCGGCTAGATTTGGGGACTCATATGAATAAATCACGAGGTTAGACTCGATGTTTAAGTAATCGATTGAATTCGTTAGCTTCCCATGTTTAATTAACCGGATTTGTGTTGTTGTATATAGGGAGTACGCCCTTAGATTTTCCTTCATTTTAGAAATTACAAGTAATAGGTGTAATTGAGAAAAAAAACATTAGACATTATTCAATAAAATCATTTTAATTTTTTCTCTCATGGATTCAAAAAACTACCCTGGTTTTAATCACTTGAGAAAGACGGTGATCTTCCACATCACACCCTTCCCCGCATCAATATTCAACAAAATCTTCACAACGTTGGGATCATCCGATCAAGCTGAATTCAGAGCCACAGATCATCAAAAGTAGACCCCACAATTCGGACCCTTTGGATTAAGGTACATGCATGCCATGAGTACAGTCACTGCCTGCAGATGGACCTGTCAGCGTATCCGTGTATTTTCTCTGGAACTTGCATACAAACAAGTCTGGGCCCTGTTGTTCATAGTCCAGTGACCAAGACCACTGATACGACTCCACCCACTTTCCATGGCCCATCCACCAAAATCTCTCAGTAGGAGAAAATCCTAACCCTTCATTTATGTCCGTAAAATACACGGTTAAGAAAGAAAATAGAGCAAAGGTCCACGTACGACCAGAATAAGGCAAAAGATCCAATGTCTATGAGCTTCCCGCCGTGGGAATTTTTGGTTTGTGGACAATCTAAGGTGGAATCCTTCATATTTACAGCTTCAATTACTGAGCCACGGTCCCACTCATATCAACTGAAAGCCCCACAGGCGGCAATTGGCAGTTTGCAGATAAGGCCTGAGCCTGGCATAGGCCTGGAAGAGCGGGCTCAAGCTCGAGCCGAAAAAATTGGGGACGCGGATTTCCTGGGAAAGCCACATGCTGGAAGTTCCTGCACAAGGATGCTGGGTGAGGCCCACTGCTATGTTTGTGAGAAATCTACTCCGTTAATCCGTTTTACAAGATCATTTTAGGATTTTATACCAAAAATGAGTGGATCAAAAACTCAAGTGGGCCACACGAGAGGAAACAGTGGGGATTCAGTGAGAACCGTTGAAACATTCTTGTGGCAATAAAAGCTTTATATAAGGCTAATTTTTTTTCTATTTTCACTTCATCCCGTGGTAATGACTTATAAACATCAAGGTGGAGCCCAGGAAGGTTTCAATGGTAGGTATTTCAATCTCCACTGTTTCCTCTCGTGTGGCCCACTTGCGTTTTAGATCCAACTCATTTTTTTCTCTCTTGTCCTAAAATGATCTCGAAAAACGGATGAACGGGGTAGATTTCCCATAAACATGGCAGTGGGCCCCACCCACCATCCTTTCACAGGAACTTTCTGAGAAAGGCTTTCACAGGAAATCCGCGTCCAAAAATTGGTTGGACCCGGTTCTATCCCAGCCTAACCTAAAAAATGAGCAAGTCCCTCTCTCCCAGGATTGAAGTTCCTAATCCATCCCTTGAGTCAGTGGGCCACACATTCACAAAGAAATAGACGATAAAAAAAATAAATAAATAAAAATGAAGGCCAATGTTTACATGCAAGATGTGTGTGCTGCAACCGCGGCCTAACAAATGATTGAAACGATATCAATGTACCGACGAAGTCAGGCAAGGCCCTGTCAGGCTAAAAGGACATAAGCCCAAGCCCGGGTAACAATTTGATCAGGTCATACTTGAGAGGTGCGAGCCCAACCGATGGACCAAACCAATTCGCTCAACCCCGGTCCAAAGCAGGGCCAGGTGGGCCGCTCAGCCCGCTCCCAACTGTATCTATTGTAGAAAGTCTTGGCCCAAGCATTATATAATTTCTTGTATTGCATATCAAACTCTTGGCTCCACTTGTAGTTTTTGTTACCCTAAGATTGAAAAAAAAAAAAAAAAAACTCATATCGGAGTTAACTATCACACAAACATGTGCACGATTGACCCAGGGAAGGACGTGAGGTCGAGCACCGTCTTCCTCAAGGGGATAACAATTCCGAATCCATGGAACTTCTTTGGACTCTTCACGGAGACTTCTCGACTCCACGAGGAAAAGAACAAGAAAATAGAAAATAAGACACAGCCTCCGAATCCATGGAACTTCTCAGGACTCCTACAAAGACTTTTTGAATCCACGAGGAAAATAACAAGAAAATAGAAAATAAATTCTATAAACTTTAAAATTGATTGATAATCATTAAAAACGAATTTACAACCCTTTGAATAGGGATATAAGCCTCACAATAAGTTTCAGAATTAAACTACAACTAAAACTCCCTAAAATTTGTAACTTACTATAAATAGTAAATTTAAGTGTCGTTTGTCACTTAACCATGTTATTCTCCTAATTTTTCTAACAGCTCAAAGGGAAGAGTTATAATCAAACTAAAACTTACTAAAAATAATAAAAACGGAAATAAACATGAAATTCAATCGTCAATATGATGGAATCTCGCAAATTCGGCGGGTTGCGCAACCCGCAAAGCCAGGTTGGTTGGCCAAAGTAGCTCGTCCTACCCCAAAATCATATATGGTACATCGGGTACCTCATTCCAGTTTGTCAGATATGCATGTTTTAAAGCTCTGACAGTCTTGATGACTTCTGCCTCCTATCGGGCCTTCTCTGGTCCATCTTGGACATGAAAGTGTCCACGACCCACTCTACATCAACGTTCCAGACCTTTCATCTTTTGAGCCCTACATGGGGACGGGGCATATGCCACAAATCACACCAACAGAAACAGCCAGTATCTTGTACAGGTGAGTGGCTGTGTGCAAATGGTGCGCTTGATGACCAAGATATGTCTAAAACTAACATGGTTTAAAGATTGATTGGCTAGAAGACTAGATCTTGCTTTCAGACCACGTCACCGAGGGATTTTCTTTCCTTTCTTTTCTTTTCTCTTTTTCCTTTATAAAGAAAATGAATATGAAGCCTACCAGTTACAAAGATCATACAAGGAAATGTTACAAACAGAATCAAGGAGATCAGCTCACAACCATAGTTCAAATTCGAGCTCATCATCATCCTTCAGCTTTCGTGCACAGTCCATGCAATTATTCACTGCCAAGAATCCTCCAAGTACGTCGAATTGGTTGCCTGAAACCGAAGTCTAAGACCCTTTCCACGTTGATGAGCAGACTACATCTTGTTCCGGTCGAAATGGATGTTGAAGAATGCTTTTGAAACAGATGCCTTAGTCTGATGCAAGGTGTGTTTGGCATGGTTGGAGACAAAGCATTCTTGCCTGTCACAAACATACACCGTTTGCATGTGTCTCGCTCTAGGGGAAGTTGTCCGGCCAAGGATCAGGATAGTTCACTGTCAGTTTCATTGTCGTGTTTGGATAAATTCCAGAAGAGACTGAATGATGGACCAGACCATCATGGCTAATCCCCATTGTATAGACAGGATGAGGCGGAGATAGAAAACAGCTTTTGTGGGCTGGTCCCAAATGCCGTAATGGGCTTGAACATGGAGACACAGGCAAAGACAAGTTCATTCGTGCGCTGACCTGATCACTGTGAGGAAAAGAAATGTAATCATCAAATCATTTGCTTCTTAACCCAATGCCCAAGTAGAAGATTAAGGGTGCGTTTGGTTGCACCAAGTTTCATGATATTTTGCACCAAAATTACATTGATTAACAAAATTTCATAATTTTTTGTGCAACCAAACACACCCTTAAGAAAAATAGAGGAACAGACGGAGAGGTTGGCTGTGTCTTGTACCTTGAGCTTTTAAAAGTCTTCAAAAACCCAGCCGTGTATCTCGTCCCATTATCTCCATCATATGAAGGAAAGTTCTTTCTGGGAAATTCTGTCATGTTCTGCTCACAAAAAGAGTAGTCTTAGTTGAAAGCATTAAGAGTGGTAACTATGAGAAGTTTTCCAATTTGAAAAGGTTCCGAATATCCAATGCTGCATGAGATGTGAAAACAATGTTAAGAATGGCGAATAATCTTTTGGTTGAATTTCAGGATTGCTATATTTCGGGACAACAACCAACAAATGGATTAGATTGTTTGTAACATGGCAATGCAAATGAAGATGGTCTAGTACACTACAGGCCCACGATGAGGATTACATGAAAAGGAGACTCGAATATAGTTCAACTTGCAGCCAAGAGATAAAGAATCTACAAAACTGTACCTGTATACAGCTGCTACCAATGGACGATTGTGATGAATCTCTATTCGTGTTGATCTTTGCGACTTTCGCAGTGGATTGATCTCGAATAAAAGGGTGTTCCATCAGCTGTGCTGCTGAGGGACGTGCAGATGGATCACGTTGCAGGCAGAGCCTCAGAAAGCTTTTCCCATCATCAGAAATGTGATCTGGAATATCTGGAATATCTTTGCTGTTCGCAATTTTAAATATTGCAGCCACCTGTTAATTTCAGCACAAATAATTTAGGTGAATGTTGAAGATGAAAAAGAAAATCATGTAAACACTTACGAGAGCTAGAACAGATAAGATTAGATGGATGATTTTTGAACCGAAGCATGAAAACAAACACAAGTAAGCTAGTTGACAAAAGATGGTGGAAAATCAGTATCGCACCCACTCGTATTGGCTCCAAGGAGGCTTAGACGTTGCCATCTCAAGAATCGTGCAACCAAGGCCCCAAATATCCACTGACAGGTTGTAGCCATTACTGTTTGTTATAACCTGTATGGAAATGATGTACATGTGGACAAGCAAACACAAGTGATTATTATTTTTATACAGGAAAAGAAAGAAGTGGCATATAAGTCGGAGGTGGCATCTTTTTTGTTGAGCCCAGAAATTGTATGGGCAGGGTCCAACTTTCAGCAACCTAAGCCGTTGAGCTGGTGAACCATGGACCGCCCGTTATCAGATGGGCTGTGAACTAATATCCGCTCTGTCAGATTATCCTAGCAATCTGATGGAAGCAGGAAATTAGAACCAATGGTCCACACTTAACAAGGGGCCTACATTGGTCACTTAAGATCATCTGATAGGGGATTTTTTTGGGGTATCTCCCATCTGCCATGGTCCCACCATATGAATAGTTTGATCATCGAAAGGTGGCCTGCACATCCACCATTTACTGGACCAACCAAATGCTCAATCAAGCATTGTGTATGTTGTCAATAAAGTAGAAAGTGTAATTAGTCACCTCAGGAGCCATCCAGTAAGGGCTTCCTTTGAAAGACAGCATGGACGAACAGGATGTAATCTGGTTCAAGTGAAAAGAATTCATGAATTGCCTACAGGCAACCAAAAAAAGGAAACACACACGCACACACATACACACATACACACAAACGCAAAATTCTTGATGTCATGGCTTCAAGGAATTATAAGGAAAGTCATATGAAGAAGTAATAAGCATGGTTTGAAGGCTCATCAACTGGGTCCAACTCGTCCAGCCCAGAGTCAAGTCAGGACTCAGGCAAGTTACAAGTCTGACTCAGGTCAAGTTGGGCATATTCTTAACGCTGACTCATGGTGCCCAACCAGATTGGACTCGACCAAGTCCGAGTCAACTCAGACAGGTCACATCCAACTCAGACGAGTTGGCAATGCATGGTAATAAGATAGCATGCATTTTTAGCTCTCCGACTTATGCTACTGCAGTGCAGGAATTCGATTCACAAACAGGAACAAAGAAGTATGGGTTTTGACTTCTTTTTTTCTTTTAGAAAAAGAAGAGCAGTTGGTTGAAGTAACAATTCTTTTGTTTTTTTTCTAACCCTCCTGGTTGACTGTGGACTTGATGAGTCAAGTCAACAGGTGACTGAGTCCCGAGCCAAGTCCATGTTTGCAAACTACAGTTCATGCTATATAAAATAAATGAAAGTAGTTAGTTTATCTAAGGTTTCTATCAATAGATTTCTCTATAAGATTAAAGCCACATACATGTTTGGCCATGCCGAAATCCGCCAGCTTGATTCTACCATTAGGATCTACAAGTATGTTTGCCCCTTTAATGTCCCTGGCAAGCAAAACGACACTTCCTTCAGTTTCTTATGGTTATTAGAGAAAGGAAACAAAAGTTCTCAATTAACACATTACTCAACAAGGGTATTACATGAAAACTAAATCAACCCAATTAAGTACCTATGCAAAGTATTCCTTTCATGCAAGTAGGCTAGCCCTGAAAGGATCTGTCTGGTGTAATTTTGAATAACTGGTTCTGTAAATGGGCCATATTCCTGAAGTAATTTCTGGATGGAGCCTCCAGAGACGTACTCTAGATAAACTGAAAGTGTGCCTTCAGCCTGCACATGAATATGTCGAATCATTCCGAGTGTGGGATTTTGCATGATCTTTCATTCATCATACATTTGGAAGAAGGTATTTGAAGAGAGGAAGGAATTTTATTTTTTTTAATGGGAATTAAAATTTAAGGTGGTTGGCAGTATGTACCAGTTCACTTCCATAGTACTGCACAATGTTTGGATGCAAAAGCTGACTGAGCAGAGAAATTTCCTGTGCGAATGAGAAAGAAAAATGAATCAGCACCTCATTTCTTCAGTTCTAGGAGTTACTTACGGGTGCATTTGTGTGCACTACAAGCTGAATTTCAGTTGCTAATTTAATTAAAGGGAAAGGATGAAATTGGAATCCCTTGCATTAGTTTCATAATGAGGACATAGCCTTCAAATTACAGTTAGAGCCTGTTTCTTTCACTAGTTACCACAGTAATGTAAAGTAAATGTGCAATTTTATAAATTACTTTACCCATCTCTTGACAACATCTGCATTTGACAGCCGATTCCCATGTTTGATTTATAGGCAGTAAAATTATAATGATGGATGTCAAATCATCACCAAAATACACTGATGTGACTGTTTGGATTAGAGATTTTCACAGTAATTACATGAAAAAGTGTAATGATTACAAATTCCTTGACTCCTGAATACATTAGTATTTGACTAACCATTGACATGTTTGATTTGGCAATGGTAAAATCGTAATGATGACACATTTACTTTACATTACTAGGAAAATCAGTGAAACAAACAGTTACACTCCTTTCATGTACGACTTGAAAGTAATGTCATTGCAATTCAGAACCTCCATTTTGTACCAATATTAGGGCAATTCCAATTTGGGCATTTCCATGGGACCTGTTTGGATTGGTGGAATCCTCTTTCCTTCTGTGGAAAAGAAATCATTTTCCTCAAATGTGACATTTTCTGCCGTTTGCAAAAACAAAAGCAACTATGGAAATCAATTTCTATTTCCACATTTTTCCTCAAAAAAGGGCGATCCAAAAAAAAAGTAATGGAGATTTCCATGTTTTTCAAGAGACAACTCTCAATTTTTTACCATCGACCTATCCACACTTCCATGGAAATCATTTATACTAAAACAAACAGGTTATTTAGGGTTCTCTTCCATAGATTTACTTCTATGCAAGGTTTTCCATTCCAAATCTACTTTCTAGATTCCACCAATACAAACAGACCCTTAATCAAATTAATTACACAATTCAATTCAATTTCCCACCCAAACACAGCCTAAAATACAGATTACATACTATATAAATTGTTTAAATTATATAAGAAGATGTTAGATGGACCTGATTGAGTTGTCTGAGACATTCCTCTGAATTTTGATCGTCGGAAATGACTTTGACTTCTTTTATTGCACACAGGCTTCCATTTTCACTGTCAGACAGAAATACAACACAAAACTAAATTAGATTTTCTTCGCTTGGCCTTGTAATGTTTTCACTTTTCCAAATACAATCTTGTTACTTCTAGTGGACAAGAAAAGGAAAGAAACTCAACAGGAATCGACTCAACACAAGAGGAATTACATTTACCTGTCAAATCCAACATATACATGCCCAAACGTTCCCCTTCCTAAAAGCTTTCCCTTCTTCCATCTTGAACAGAGGCCTTGAACAGTGTCATTCGACCCATTCTTTCTCAAGGAATGTGAATTGGGAGAACTCGGAGGGAGTGGAAGCGGATGGCACCGACTCTTTACATCTTCTTGCTTCTCCATTGAAGATTCCGCACTAAAACCACAGACTCGTGGATGCAAAGGCGATGTTGGACTTGTATGCCCTCTTGATCCTGGACATGGACTTCTTGGTCTTGGGTTTAGATCTATCTCAACAGATGCTCTTGGACTGAATAAGGTGCTTGCATTAGGAGGTGAAGCGGAACCATGTGTGAGAAATTCACTTCTTGGAGAAGTAGACACGTCTAGAAATTTGGAATGTTCTCGAAACGGACTACTTGAAACAAGATGCCTCTCTGCAATCTGTTCCTGTCTTTCAGAATTGGGTTTTGGATTTCTGCCCCTGGGTGTGTTTGTGGGATCCAAATATCTAATTTCCACAAAGAAAAAAAAAATCAAAATATTCATAAGAACTCATAACGGTTGCCTGCTGCAAACATTGCAAAGGTCTAGATTTTAATGAAAAAGAGGAACAATATTAAAACATTTATGAGACAGTCCAAAAACCTTAGATTATGGCAATAACTACAATAATTCCTGAGGCAGACAAACAAACCAAATTCATTAAATTATAATATTTTGATTGCTTACTCCTCCAAAATACACGGCATGCCCGGGCTCTCAGTCCAAATCAAATTCAACACTATGGCTACAATTGGATGCAACGGCAAATTAAATCACAAACATTCAATTTAAGCAAGATGGGATGGGATAAATAATGGTTTCCTAATATCAATCATGTGAAGAAACCGTCGACTTGCTTCTGCATTTCTTTCAATTCCTACTTGAATGAAACAGGAACCCATACTCTCGTCATGAATGGTAAAGAAACTCAGTCTGAATATACACTTTTAGTAGTCTATGAATTGCAATTCAGTTTGATAGAGCATCCAAACGAACACTAATATCCAGAATCCAGATCCAGATAACAACCACCACAGGATCCAAATCAAACTAACAGAACTAAACAATTAATACCAATCAATCTACCTTCAACAAAACAGAATTTCACACCAATTATGATAAGAACAGAACTTGCAGCAATCAATGAGAGAGAAACCAAAAACCCATAAACCAGTCGACATCATAATTCCCGAATATTGCAAAAATCCATCAAAACCAAAACTTCCAACAATCAAACAACAACAACCTGCTTGACGCTGACATACCAACCGCCGCAGAATTCTCAACACCAGGGAAAAACCCAAACACCCATTACCAACGTAGCCTCAAAAAACACAAATTCACAGCATTTCAAGCAATTGGGTACCTGCAAAGACCGACGAATCCGACATCCGGCCGATCATCGGAAGATCCGGAAGAGCTGACGCTTGAGATGGACCCAGAAATAAGCTGTTGATCATGAACAGGGGACAAGGCCGTCAAAACTGACGGGCGGGGTAGCGGATGGCCCTGCTTCTCCAATACAATATCAGAATCGAAACCGGAAAAAGACCCAGTATCAAAATTACTCTTCTTTGCAGAGTTTCGAGCGATGGTTTCATCGAAACTCTTGGACTTGGATTTTCCTTTCCCATCTGTGATTGGAGCTTGCTGTTCTTTCTTCTTTCTACTGGAATGGAATTTCTTCCCCCACCATGCAGACATGGTGTGTGAAAACATTGATAAGGTGGAAAAAGAGAAGGTGGGTAAGGCTTTTGGGCTGGGACTCGAATTGACTGTGGCCCCTCCAACAGGAAATTCTTATGGGTGAAAGCTACATGGGGCCCACCGTGATGTTCTTGAGAAATCTACTCTGTCCATCAGTTTCAAATATTAGGTAGATTCAAAACTCAGGTGGGCCACACAACAGTAAACAGTCAGATTGGAAACGGCCAGCATTGGAACCATCCAAACTGTGGATGAACCTACCATGAAAACATAAATATTAGCTTGAAACAAGATAACCATGAAGTTTCAATGGGATGCGTTCAATCCCTACCGTTTCCTTCCGTGTGGCCCAACTCACTTTTGGATCTGCCTAACTTTTCGCCTCTATTTTTATTCGGAGCTTACGAAACCGATGGACGGACTGGATTGCTAAAGGAAATTTCAGCGGACAGCACAGGCAATTCGCATCCATTTGGGCTGGGCTTTTACACGTTGAGAGAGGGAGGGAGGTGACCGCCGGCCGGTAGTTGGATTATGACGGGTATAAAGCTATTGCGAGCGATTCGCGGTATTGTTTCCACGCGCGCCCTGTGACCTAAATGCCTATGCAGCTATTGTGAAGTTTTCATGAAATCCACTCCGTTCATCGTTAACCACCGACTATTATAAGACTTTATGCTATAGATTAACTCCATCCAAAACTCAAGTTAGCCACACCACGGTCACGACATTGAGCCAACGTCTTGAATAACCTGGTATTTGGCTTTTCCCTTAATCTTTATGTACGGGTTGGATCTCATATAAAAATGACAATGGAACTTTGAAAGATTTCAACGGTGGACGTCTCGGTTCCCACATTTACCCAGGTCATGGTCCGCTAAGCTTTGCATCAACATCGTTTTTGAGTTTACCGTCTAAAACGGTATCATTCAGGTGGACGGTTGAATGTGACGTATACGTATGGTGGGCCTTAGTGATTTATTTTGTCTGCTATGAGAGGGGGGGACGCGCTGTAATGCAGCGAATGCGTCGGGCAATCGATCGAATTCCGCTGCATTATTCGAGAGAAGGTGATGATGTAGCATTGACGTTTTGCATGTAATGAATGATGACGTAGGGTGCGGGTATTTGGGGACGCGGATAATCAACTGACGGTGCCACTAGTGGTGTCCGCTGTACGGAAGCAGATTGGCTGGTGTACCAGACACCTGCTATATAGCTGGTGTATGGAGGTTAGCAAGTTCTGTGATTCCCATCAAGAAGTATGTATTATATCCAAACCGGTGGCGAGCTAGGCTTGAAGCTTGAACGGGAAAATAAAACAGATTTAAAGATAAATTGGATCACACTGCAAAGAACAGTGGGAAATTGAACGTCTACTGTTGAAACCATTCCGGGGGTTATAAAAGTTTCGGATCAATATGAAATTTGTTTTTCCTCTCCATCATCGCGTGAGATGGAAGAAGGAACATATCATCACACGTGATAACTGGAAGATAGTTAAGGAATCAGGACAATTCGTTATAGTGGAATGATGGGTAAAATACTTAAATGTGCAAAAATAAAATAATTAAGCTTATTCATGAAAAATTATATTCATTAAAATGGACCGTCGGTTGTTAATTCAAGCATAATAGAAATCTTTCCTGAACCTTATTTAATTTTGGAATCTAAATTAATCTGACCTGTACAAAATGGAGGGAATACATATTTTATACATATGTTATATATGCGTATGTGTCTTGAGGCTTGAATGGAAAAATAAGACAGATCTAAAGATAAATTAGACTACACTACAAATAGTGGTTGGAGATTGAACTTATACTATTGAAACCATTTTAGGGTCACAGAAGTTTCGGATCAATTTGAAATCTGTTTTACCTCTTCATCCCCGCGTGAGATGGAAGAAGGAACATCTCTTCACAAGTGATAACTGGAAGATATTTAAGGAATTAGGACAGTTCATTATAGTGGAATGATGGATAAAATACTTAAATGTGCAAAAACAAAATAATTAAACTTATTACATAGAAAATTATATGCATTAATATGGACCGTCAGTTACTAATTCAAGCATAATAGAAATCTTTCCTGGACCTCATTTAATTTTGGAATCTAAATTAATCTGACCTGTACAAGATGGAGGGACTACATATTTTATACATATGTTATATTTGCATATGTTCCGAGAAGGCCTCTATATATCTCATCCGAGCGAGTTTCCTTAGAATTCCAATGGCATGTAATGTAGCTAAGTGAGTGGAAAGGATCATTTTCGTGTACTGTGCTCGTGCCGTGATGTTCATGAACGGGGATTGCATCGGACACTGCCACTAGCTATTGGACAGTGTAGATAAAGCACATGTATCATTGTGGGGCCACTGAGCCTATGATCATCTGCTTCGGATTCGCAACCGCACGAGCCTCCCGGACGCGGATTGGCTACTGACGCTGCCAGTAACGGGGCGTCTACCAAGCGGTGGTCTATGAGCCACACACACACACATATATATATATAGTGGTGGTCTCTTGTGCACCGTCCCACTGGAGACTTTCATACACACCAAGGCAGGTTTGCTTACGGGTCTAGTCCCATTGTGATGCGTTCATGAAATCCATTCTAATGATTAAGTTTGTGATGAAAAGTTAGCCAAAAAGTTAATAAACTATGCAAGTTCATGATTTAAGTAGGCTACACCAAAGAAAAGCAGGAGAGGATGCATATCATTGGATTTTTACAAGGGCTACATGAGAATTGGATCTTACTCAAGTTTGGTCTGATACCCTTAAATGATATCGAAAAATGGATGGACAATCTAAATCATGCATGTATCATAATGGGACCACATTGCAGTTTCAACACCGTCCAGTATAGGTTGCCACTTACAAGAATTACATCAACATGTATGAGACAGGTGGGAAAACAAGGTGGGAGGGACAGAGATGGCCCAATCGTGATGAGTATGTGAAATCAACTCCAATAATATAGTGCATGAGGAAAACATAGTCATAAGGATCAAACATAAGACATTCATAATTTATGATGGACCACATATGCACAAACAATGCAAGCGATGCCCACCATCCAAATTGTTTAACTTAAAGTAGCTTGGGCATCCAAATTGTTTAACTTAGTGTAGCTCACATAAATCACTTATAGGCATAAAATTTGGTCCCCATATATGAATTTTTATAAAGTGGATAATGTTTGGAGTAAATGCCAAATAAACATCACGGTGGACCTTGTACAAAGTCAACAGTAGTTGTCCCCCTCTCCTACTGTTTCCCTTCGTGTAGCCCTCATGAATTAAGTATCAACTTGATGTTAGAGTCTCACAGCTTAATTTCTCTCACAAACCTAATGGTCGGGGTGGATTTCACGAATACATCACAATGGGCTCACCCCAATCCACTTGTCTAAGAAAACCTACCTTGGTGAGTAAGAAAGTCTCCTACGTGATGGTGCGCAGGAAACCACTACTCTCTCTCTCTCTCTCTCTCTCTCTCTCTCTCTATATATATATATGTGTGTGTGTGTGTGTGTGTGTGTGTGTGTGTGTGTGTGTGTGTGTGTGTGTGTGTGCTTTATTCAGGCGTTCATTAATTTTCAAGATCATTTCATGGCATGAATCGAAAAATTAAGTAGATTCAAATTTCAAGTGGATCACACAACAGAAAAATAGTAATTATTGAAGTCTACCATTAAGAAGCTTTGTGGGCTTATTGTAATGTTTATTTGTCATATAAAATATTGATTAGGTCACGTAGACGTGAATAAAAGGAGGTAAATATATCAGTTTCATCCAAAAAATTTGTTATCCGTACGTATAAAGTTTTTAATAGTGTTTCCTACTGCGGGTTCATTTGAAATTTGGATCTACCTCATTTTTAAGCCCATGTCTTAAAATAATTTGAAAACATATGTATAAACGGCATGGATTTTTTTATTTTTTTTTTAAAAAAACCATGCATCATGGTAGGAGCCATGGAGCACCGTTCGATTACTGACAGCATAAGCAGGCAATCCGCACCCGAACGCATACGGGTGCCTACGCGGATTACCTAGAGCCCAAAGATCTGGGGTGATCACAGGGCCACGGTGATTATGTGAATGGCGTGGACGCAGTCTGGAGTGATGCTAGCACTATTAGGTGACCAGTGGTTGGTGCTCCGTGAGGCCATCATGATGTATATGTTTTATCCATGCCGTCCTCTATTTTTTTGGGTCATTTTAGGGCTTGACCTAAAAACATGAGGAGATCTACATCTCTCGGGTGGACCATACCACAGAAAACAGTAGGGATTGAATTTCTACCATTAAAATCGTCCTAGGGCCCATTGTAAAGTTTATTGGAAATCCAACTTGTTGATTAGGTAGCAGAGAATAGGATGAAGGGGAAAAACAAATATAAGCTTGATCCAAAACATTTATGGCTCTCAATAAGGTTTTAATGGTGGGTGTTCAATCAACATTGTTTCCTGAGATGTAGTCCACTTGAAGTTTGAATCTAACTCATTTTTGAGATCATACTATAAAATGATCCGAAAAAATGGATGACCAGTGTGGATGAAATACATACATCATAATGCGGCCCAAAAAGAACCGACCACTAGCCATTGGTAGTGGCAGGTTCACTAGCCAAACAGTGTACATACTACGTAGACTCTGTTCATACCTTTCTCCTGCTCATTTTGAACCAAACGCAAGGTAATCCAAAGCTCAAGTGGACTACAACATCATGAGAGATAATGGGGATACAGACACCCACGGCTAAAACTTCATCTAAGTTTTGGATCAGGCTGACTGGAGGTGTACATGAGTTGAACTGAATCGAGCTTAGCATAGCTTGACTTGGCACGGCTCGATCCTCGAGCCTAACTAGTTAGCTCGGCTTGGTTTGGTTAGCGGCTCGGGCCCATTGGAGCCAAGATCGAGCATTTGCGGCATTTTCTCAAACACATGGAGTACACCTTCAATTTCTCACGAAATGTAAAACAACAGCATTTATTTACAAGTATTACATCAAACACTCATATGCAACATAAAAATCAAGATAAAAGAGTATTTGTTTCATATCCCCACCTTCATCGCTACCAGTCTGCACTTCGTTGAGTCATTTCACCAAACACTTGCTGAGCAACATCATTATCAAAATAACCGAGTCACCAAACTAATTCGATCCGAGTTCGATTCGAGTTGGGGTTCAATCCAAGTTGAGTCAAGCTCGGGCAAGCTTGAACTCGACTCGAAACTTTTTCAAGCTCAAAAAATTAGCTCGACTCGGCTTGAACTTAGTTTCAAACTGATTTGAACCGAGCTTTTTCGAGTCGAGCGAGCTAACATAGCTAACTCGGTTCATGTACAAACTCTAAGGCTGACATTATAGTGAGCTCATGAAGTTTTCAATGGTGGATGCCCATATATTGGCTCATGTTTTTCTCATGTCCGAAAATGAGCCGCCGTAATCAATAGATGGAGTGGATATTATACATACATTAAGTAAGTTAAGGGCATGTACCTATTTATACTTACCGTAGGATAGTATTGGACTATTGTAATGATCATGTAAGATTGATATTTCCTTGTGAAATCCGGTAAGTTGACTAAAGTTAACTTGTTGCTTAAGATGTGTTGTAGATAGATGGTACACGGGTTGACCAAATTAGGTATTTGTTTGAATCAACCGTGTAAGTCATTATCTCAACCATATACTCCACATGCGACTACACAATGGATTACCTTGCTCGGTTTGAATAGAGTACTAATCACTTATTAGGCAAAATGCCCATAGTAGAATTTCTCCAAGATTAGAACATGCATGGGTCATATCATCACATTTTGTTACCCATCTCTTGCTCTCGATCCTAATTTAATGCACCTATATATTATACCCATGTTAAATTATTCAAAAATTAAAAAAATTAATTAAGAAAACATGCCTACCTTTTGATATATTTTCAAACACACGCTTTATTTAGAAATAGTTATGGATATGCGCTTTTCATGATTAAAAATAAGACGAAAAATAAGCTTGTTTGGCTTTGACTAACGATTTCTGACGGAAATGCGCCGTAAGATCATTTTGCCCTTATTGTCAATCATATTTAGAGTTGGATCCGAATTTTTTGTGCTTGCTTTTGTCAATGTATAAAGGGATCAACCGTAGCATGCAAAGTGATCCCTGCCGTCCATTTATTTGATAAGGTCATTTCACGGACTGATCACCTGTGTTTCAGGAAGATTTCAACAGTATTCATCATCCGGATTTGATTTTATTATTGTGGGTTACATCTAGCTCAAATCTTACTAATTTAAGTTGTGATTGAATCCCTACCATTAAAAACTTCATAGGGGCCATGGGAATGTTTATTTGCCATCCAACATGTTGATAAGGTCACAAAGACCTAAATGAAGAGACCACACAAATATCATTCGATCCAAAACTTTTATGGCTAAGTTTTTAATAGTCAGTTACCTTTGGTTTTTTTTTTTTTTTTTAATAGTATGGTCCAAATGAGATTTTGATGTGCTTCATGTTTTTGGACTTTGCCTTAAAATGAGTTTTCAAAATGGATGGACGTCTTCAATATAAGTCAAATACATCAAGGTGGGACCCATGGTGGTCAGGGATCCCACCAACTTCCATGGATACGGGATCCACCGAAGCTGTGCCTGCTGTTGCCAGCTTGTATTATAAGCTGGCTGACATGGTAGGAGGCCTTTAAATGACATGACTGCCCCACGACAGGTGGGGCCATTGTGATGTTTGTGAGAAATCCACTCCGTCTATCAACTTTGACAAGTCATTTTAAGGCTAAGAGGCCAAAAACTCGGGGAGATATTATGCTCAAGTGGCCCACACGACGGGAAACAGTGGAAGGGTTGGTTACTATTCAAACCTTTCTAAGCTCCACTTGATGTTTTTATACATCCCTAACTATGGGGCCCACTGTGATGTATGTAACTTACATCCACACAGTCCATCCATTTTGACAGCTAATTTTAGAGTAAGATCCCAAAAATGAAACAGATCCAATTATCAGGTGGACCATAACATAGGAAAGCTTGGTGATTGAACTTTCAACCATTAAAAACCTATTAGGGAGCATCTTAATGTTTCCATAGTATTTATTTTCCATCCAATCTATTGATAAGTTCATATAAGCCTAGATGAAGGGAAATAACAAATATCAGCTTGATCCAAAACTTTTGTGGCCCATTAATAGTCGATCACCTCTTTTTTATGGTATGGTCCACCTGATCACTACTATTTTTTCTAGTTAAGGTCTACCTGATAAGTAAACGTGTTTCACTTTTTGGATAATACCCTGAAATGACCGGGGAAAACTGATGAATAGTGTGGATACAGAATACATGCATCAAGGTGGGTCCTGTAGTAAGGGCTGCACCATCTTGGGTGAGTCCATGGTCTCACCTAATTCATTCCCTCTCTCCGCTCCGACAAGCCTTGTACAGGCTGGCTGATACGACGTGAAGTGACTTTCAACGACGTTATTGCTCCATGGCAGGTGGGGCCGATGTTTGTGAGAATCAACTCCGCCCATCCATTTTAGCAGGTAATTTTAAGACATGAGATAAAAAATCGGTAGGATATGAAACTAAATATGGTCACATTATTGAAATGTGCTGACTATTATTCAAACCTTTTAGAGCTCTACTTGATGTTTATATGTAAGCCAAACCGTTCATAAGGCGGTCCAACCGTTGGTAAGATCATTACCATTGGGATGACTGAAAAAAAAAAAAATATATATATATATATATATATATATATATATATATATATATATATATATATATATGTTAGCCTAATCTAAATCTTTTGTGGCTCCATAAATGTTTTAATTGTGGGGGTACAATCTCCATTATTTTTGTGTAGCCCACTACAGCTTTGGATCTGCCTTATTTTTTGGGTGATACCATAAAATGAGCCGGCAAAACGTATGGACTGCGTGGACTTCTCACAAACATCACGGTGAGCCCCAACTACCTTCAAAACACGGAACACAGTATTTTTGCCTTTTTAAAAATACAATTGTAAAACCGTATAAAATCCTTCCTGCATACGACAACAGCCGTTTATACTATAATAGCGCACAAAAGGTTGACAACTCCCTTGAAACATTTAGAAAAGCAGATGTATTATTGAAAAATTACTATAAGGTAAGCAGGCTTTTATAAATAACTCAAACTAAAAACATCTACACCTTTACACATAATGATCACCTGCAACCTTCACCATTAGGCTTTTAAAATAATCTCCTTCATAGTCTTGTAAGGGATGGACCAGAGGGACCCAAAAAGAAGCTCAATAAAAAAAACAAAAAAACATCAGGCTTTCAAAAAGATTTCCCATATTGTCTTTTAAGTGTGGACTGAAGGGACCCCAAAAAGAAGCTCAATCCAAAAATGATTGATCCAACACATGCCCACTAGCTGTGCACAATCATGCATAAGGACACCAGATACAAAATTTAAAACCCAAGCTGTGGATTTTTGCTGTATATACAATTTCATTTTAAATATTTTTATAGAGTACGTGAGTCCCTGATTGCAGGGATTACAATACAAAAGAAAAGTCTACGCTTATGTATAAGAGGCAAAGCAAGTCAACTTTCTAAAGAGGAGAATGTGCAAGGACAAGAAGGACAAAAAAACATTATCTTTAAGAGAGCCTTGAAGAGACAGACAGTGTTGTGATGCCAAATGCTGCAGAATGGGGATAGCAGTATGTCTCAATCGCTGGTGCCAAACCGGTGGAATCACATGTTCTCCAATAAAAGCAAACGGCTGACTCGACTTCTCTGGATACTACGATGAAGATGGATGGGAAAGAGCCCATTCTCACTCTGGCCGCCGTCTTGGTGTCCTTTATGCAAAAGCCATCTGAAGAGAAAACGAAAAAACAATTGTTGTCATGGAAAAATTGATTTTTAGAACGTAGGTTAGCAGAAACATTGGGGCAATGTAAAACATTGCGCATATGAAAATTGAAGAATTATGATGCAAGAGGGTAGAACCAATGTGGGAAATCCGCAGACCTGAACAATTTCCAAAAGCCACTTTATCACATCCTTAGTATTCATCATGAAGAGCAAGGTTAGCTAAGTCAGCAGTGATATGATTCGAGGCACCACTCTATCAGTGTACCATGTCTGATCATCTGATTGTCTTCCGGACGAAGTGACCACAGCAGCAAGTTTTTTAGTTGGAACTCTCCCTTCATAAGCATGATCCATCTGATGGTAGCAATTTATGGTAGAATGGCCTGGTCAGCCACAAATCCGGCATAGTGACCGAGGACTATTTTTAGTGTAAGCTGAAGTATGAGAAGTAGATGAATAGTGAGAAGGTCCTTGATGGAAACCTGAAAGGGAAAGCAAATAAATCAATATGAAAAGAAAGATATTACAGGAAAAGACTCAACAATTCTCTAACTAAATGTTAGAGATCACGAATGCAAGTCGTGAGTAAGCTCAACAGTCATCTAGTCTTAAACTAGAGATCACTTTCCCTCCCTTCAACAGCTACTGTAGATACAAGAAATTTTATAAAGATAATATTAATCAGCTTGTCTTATTCCATAAGTCATAGGTCTCATTTATAATCAACCTTACAATATGTAACAAAAGATATGAAATCTAAAATTTTATGAAAATAGGAAAGCACCTAAATAACAAAGCATTCTAATGAAGAAAATGCCTAAATAAGAAGATATTTAAGTAAGAAAATATTTAAAATTATTCCCAGCCTAAAATAAAGATATGAAGAAAAGAGCATATTTTCTAATCTAGATATTTGAAAGAAATGGAAAGTGATAATGGGCTAAAAAAGGAAGGTGGTCCTTTTCTTGTACACACATGCGGAGTGTGCATGTGTGGGATGTGGGACAATTGCATCAGTCCTTTATCATTAGACCGAGTATTATTCAAATGGAATGGCGCACCCATTCCACAGTGGTTATTCTTAGTTTTTAGAGTATATAAAGCTGTTGCAGATGCTTCAATGGGAAGTAAATTCTGCTCCTCATGTCTCATTTCAACACTTAGAAGGAGACCAACAAGGTCATCCAAAGAGACCGACGTGTCCTGAGCTTGAGCAGAATTAACTGTAGCCTCATAAGCATGGCCTAGCACCACTCATAATCAATGTGATCAAATCATCGTCAACTACTGGTTTTCCAGCGAGAGCTAAATTATCCACTATATTGTTCATCCTGTCAAGGTAGTAAAAATTGAGAAATTACCTTATTTAGTAGTTTGGAGTTGATTTTTCAATTGCATAATTCGAGTTCTAGATTGCGAGGAATACCATTTCTCAAGAGATCTCCAAACATCTCAAGATGTTGAGAGACAAGCCGTAGTGGACAACACACTCGGAGTAAGCGTAGCATTAATCCAACTGAGAAGAGATTGATCTTGTTGCTGCCATTCGATGTAGATGGGATTAACGACATTTCTCATTTGGCCTTCCTGCATTCAAAAACACACATGAAGGTCTTAAGGGTAGTGCTTAAAGGGCGAAATGATTGTGGAAAAATGAAAATTTTAAAGTAGTGCTTGAGGGTCTCTTTGACTAGGTACTCCTATATAAACATCCAAGAGGCATTTAAAATTCAATTTTCATGTTATTTTTCATGACATGAGTTTCTTCATTGCATTCCAAAGTGTATCTCAGTCACTGCAGAAGCATAATACAGTCTACTCTTTTTGTCATATTCGTTGTAAGTGTGTTCAAAATCAATCATAAACATTATTTATTGTAGATCGATTGCAGAAAATTGGGCTTCATTATATCCTACAGACAAATTGCCAATAACACAGATAAGCAAACTGACGCAGGGATGGACATGATGAGGTTGAACACGGTCTTCCTCGGGGGATAATTACTCTGAAGCTTCTCTGTACTCCTCACAAAGAGTCCTCGAATCCAGAGGAGAGATAGAAAATAGAAATAAATTCTAATAAAATTGGAAATAAATTGATTAATGATAAAAACGAATCTACTACCCTTTAAATAGTAATACCAAACCTAGGAAGAAGTTTCATAATCAAACTCCAACTCAAACTCTCTAAAATCGTAACTTACTATAAAGAGTAAACTTACTATTTATAGACTATCATGATTTCCAATAGACTTCATGGTTTTCAGCCAAAAGATAGTAAGTGTCCAATTTGGGCGAAGCATATTATTCCCCTAATTTTTCTAAGCCCTTTTCTTGTTGGTCACGACTCCTAAAACTCAATGATCAAAAGCTATGATCAAACTGAAACTTACTATAAATAGTAAAAATGGAAATGAAATAGATTTTCAACCGTCGATCTGATGGAATCTCACAAATTCGGCGTGGTCAACCCAGCATAACAAGGTTGGTTGGCTAAAGTAGTTTCTCCTACCCCAAAATCATATATGGTATGTCAAATAATTCATTCCAATTTACGAGATATGCCTGTTTTAAGGTTTGACGATCATGATTACTTCCACCTTCAATCGGGCCTCTCTCATCCATCTTGGACATGAAAGTGTCTGTGACCTACTCTACATCACAAACTAGGATTCAATCCATAATAACAGTAAATAATTCAATCCTTAATAGGGATAAATACTATTTTTAGGGAAAGTGACTCCATAATACCAATTGACTTGAAGCCGCATTTCTTATGCTTTAACGTAAGTTTTGCTTATCATTCTCCTTTGCTGGAAATCCTTTTTAAGGATTCAAAAACTATCTAGGTGACATAATTTTCAATATGGCTTGATATTAACCAAGGAATTATAAAAAAATGACTCTTTATGTGAAATGAAATTTCAAGGGAACCCATCTACATCCGTATATCTCCATAAACGGTGGGGATAATGATACCATAGTTGAAACCTTTCTAGGGCCCATCGTGATGTTTATTTGTCATCCAACCCTTTTTTTTAAATTATTGGTTAGCACAGTAGTACACACACCCCACTGTTAACCACAACCCACCTGGTGATGGGGATTTTCTCCTCATTACTGGGTTCGATTCGATGAAATCGAACCAGTTTCGATATCATCGATAATTGCTGGATTTTTTACCGCTGGTTACTGGACAGTTTTTTGGTCCTGTCGATATCATCAATGGACTTTAAATGATATCGAAGGCTGTCATCGAGAGACCTTTGATGACATCGATAATTGTTAGATTTTTATTCACCCCTGGTCGCTGGACAGTTTTTGGTCCTGTTTCGATATTATCGAAGGACCGTCGATGATATCAAAGGCTGTCATCGAAAGACCGTCGATATCATCGAAGAGTTCTACAGATGTAATTGCGAAAACATAGATTTTACGGATTTTGTTTCCTATTTTGATTCTACCTCTTTCAATTCTTATATAAAGGGATATATGCAAGATTGAGGTATATTCTAGGGTATTCCAGAGAATTTCAGGGTATTTTAGGGTATCCTAAAGCTTTGCAAGGGTTTTTGTAACGCCCTGGAAATTGGGGGTCATGCATACACTCGACTCCCAAGTTCCCGAGTGTCACTTATAATCAATTTTATTGTTTTATGATTAATCAGGCTTAAATGCACAGTATGAAATTTCTTGAAGCATGAAACACAACCACAACCAGTCTACTGAAATGAAATAGGCTAAATATATATACACATCCAGAATAATGCAAAAGGGTCACACAAGGCGTTGCCCAACAAAATCACAAAAATATGTCCAAAATGAATAATGAGCTGAGTCCAACACCCAGCGACCCAAATCTTCTACTAGGCCGGTGGAGAACCGTCCATCAGCTGGAAGTAGGACAGCTCGTCCTCCTCCTTAAGACTCGTGCCGCCAGGCTCCTCATGCTCTGCATCATCTGCACCTATGGAAGAGTCCGGTTGGTGTTTTAAAACACCGTCCCAGAGTGGTAGTGAGTAATCAACTCAGTGGGTGCTATTAGACTTAAGTTGTAACAAGCATCAATTATATTAAGAATTTAATGAAAAACAAGTATTCATAAGCACTTGACTAATCTTATTAATGCGCATGCATGACAGATGATATGATGCATGCCCTTACCACAACTCTCCCTCGAGCGACTTCATCTAACGATCGCATATGACCAACACTCCCTCAAAACGACCTCGACTGCTGAGTCACCACCCTAGCTAATGCGATGTAATGCGATAGTGTTAGCCGAGTTCTTAGTTAAGTCTATTCATCCAGTAGATTGGGGAATTTGATACACCCCATGTATCAAATGCCCTGAACGAGTTGCGAGGTCAAGACCCCCCAACGTATGAGGCCAAGACCCCGCGATCCTTGATCCCGTCGGGTTCTCCATCCCCGACTTCAAGCACACGGGGAGTGCTGAGAGAAAGGGATTGCTCGCGATCACTACGGGGAGGCGCGTCAATCCAAAGTAGGCCGACAGCTTGGACACAGTGTCTCATTCCACCATGCACGGCTCACGAGATTGTGGATTAATATTCCATCCGGTATCGATGGGCTACAACGGTGGTAGGGTGTTCCAGATTTCATACATAAGTGAGTAAACATGGTTAACAAACAGGGTTGGACAGTCAATAGGCTAGACCGCACGAGTTAGGCGAGCACTTGACGGACGATATTGAGCACAAGAGGCCCATGCAGTCGAACTACTGCTGCCCACGCCCACCCGCCGAAATCCATGGGTTTAGCCTTGGGTAGCCCTACCAATGAGGCTACCGTCTCTCCTCAAGTTTCTTAACCAATCCAAGGATTTGAGAATGACTCTTAACATGCCAATCATCAAGATTACCAACTAGCATAATAGTATCATGTTCACAAACATCACAACATACGGTTCAATTATTCCTAACAAGCATGCTACAACAACATCACAAGGTGCATGTGAGTGATGTGGATCAGGGAGGAAGTTACGCACTCCCTACACGTCAAGGGATCAAATACATAAGAGTGATGAGTTAAGCACAACATGAAACAACACATGTGAGAAGAGATCAATCAAACATGAGCATGTAGTTATTCATATACTAATTCATGTGAGAGACAAGGTCAACATCAAATGCGAACTAAGCATGCAAATTATACAATTCCAACAACATACCATCCCTAAGTTTCCTCTAGATCCTTCAATATATCATACCAAACGAACAAAATCATTAAACTCCTACTATAATCGGTGCTAGGCCACCTAAGGATAATAGTCCGCACCTTAAGAGGAGATTTTTATTCTTTGAAATCTCAGGGTTTGAGGATTTGGGTAAAACCGTCAATTCCTAAGCTAAATCAAGAAAGACAACATTAATGTCTAGAAATCTACACTAGGTTGCTCTATTGAAGCGAAAATATACCATCCTTACCTCCGTTTCTTGGCATGGGTGGGTTTGGTGGAGGTTTTGTAGTAGCCACCGGTTTGGTTGAGGAAATACCAACCCTACAAGCATCAAGATTTCCCTCACCCACACAAACACTCTCTCCCTTCTTCACTCTTCGTCCCTCTCTTCTTCCTTTCTTCTTTCTCCCTTTTCTCTCATCTCTCTTTCTCTCTTTCTTTTCTCTAGGGCAAAATCGTATGGGGAGAGGGGGTGTCCAAATGAGGCCCTTTTATAATGTCAGATTTGGTGTAAATGGCCCCAAGGGCTAGGTTTTTACTGTACTAGACCTATGAGAGGGTCTTTCTAAGCTCTAGGGCCCACTATGGGGCGTAGGAGTTGACACCCACCGTTAAATAGTTGGCCCTAATGATGATCTACGTACGTATATGATCGGCCCACCATTTAGATGCGATGATCGACAGATATGATTAGAAGTCTGTTTAACGGTCACCGATAATTGATCGGAGCCGTGGTTATACGGATATAAGCAGGGAAATATCCTTACTCCACAGGTATCGTAAACCGACGGTCTGAAATCCTCAACTTCGCATAAAAATGGACGACCCAATTCACTTAAGTTTCAGCTTTCTCCTCTAGAATATTTACAATTTTCATGCACTCGTCCTTCGGCTCAAGTTGAATGGTTCTGGACACTACCCAGGTCCGACTCCCGCGATGGACGTCAAGCCCAGTAAGACAGACATTACTCTATAATTTTGTAACTAGTGGCCCACCAATGAACGGTCTAGAGCTTGTTCAGAAAATTAAGGCATTCCTAGAATGAATTAGGTATTGAGATTTCTCGTGGGCGATGATTAGGGTTTGGATTAACTATGTTCATAGTGTGGCCTATTTATAACTAGTGAAAGTAGAGATTTGTCATAATTACTTTAAACCGTTGATTTTAAGCTAAAAGAGTAATAAGGTTGATTTGGTCTATTAGTCAAGATCCGGGCCTTATCTGATTTGGTCCCGGTTAGATCTTTAATTTAGTCATGATTGTCTTAGTTAGTTAGCGATGGGTCGGTTAGATTTGGGTCCTTGGTGAGTAAATCATGGGGCTACATCTGATGTTCAAGTGATTAGGCAGTTTCGTTGGCTTCCTACGGTTGATTAATCAGACTTGTGCGGTTCTTTACTAGTACCATCCATATATAAACTAACATTAAGTGCTAATGGTCCTTAAGTAATATTATAAGTTAATTAATAACAATAATAAAATTTGAGGATTTTTGAAAATCCAAAATAGTAAAAATCCAGGATGTTATAGTTTTGCTAAAGGGCTTAGGGTTATCAAAGGTGTGAGAGAGAGAGAGAGAGGAAGCTTGTGGAAGGGAGGCTTTGCTCGTAAAGGTGATCTACCATATCTCAGCGCTTCCACGTCCTCGTAATCGGTGAGATCTCTCTGTCTTCTTTGTTTCTCTTATTGTTTATCCACTCCTGTGTGAGTGAAGAAGGTTTGATCCAAGCGCTGTGTGCTTGTGATCGGTTGTAACGTTCTACTTTATAGTGGATTGTTGATCTGGATGAGGTCCCATGGTTTTTACCTCTTTGAGAGTTTTCCTCATAAAAATTCCTAATGTGATGTGGTTTATGTTCTGATTTAGTTCATTGCATTATTATTCTATAATTCTAGTTTGTTTCGGGAGGCTAGATCCTAAGGTTTTGTGTAAGGCCCCCAACAAAGTGGTATCAGAGCTAAGTTCATTGAACAGGTATGATCGATTTTGAATTATGGAAGGTGGCTCATTAAGGATGATCAGCCTCAATGGTTCTAACTGGACCATATGGAAGGCTAAGATGGAGGACTTGCTTTATTGTAAGGACCTATATTCTCCAATTTTAGGCATATCAGCGAAATCCAAGGATATGTCTGATGATGATTGGAAGAAGATGGACTGGAAGGCGGTAGGGTTTATTAGACAATGGTTGGACGATTCCGTATTCCACCATGTGTCCACGGAGACATCAGCCGCTAGCCTATGGCTGAAATTGGAAGGGCTGTATGAGAGGAAGACATCCGGTAATAAAATTTTTCTAATAAGGCGACTTGTGAATCTCAAGTTCAAGGATGGTGGTTCTGTAGTCGAGCACATGAATGAGGTCAGTAATATAGTGAACCAGCTCTCCGCTATGAAGATGGTCCTGGATGATGAATTGCAGGCTTTACTATTGCTTAGTTCATTGCCTGACAGTTGGGAGACATTGGTGGTGTCTCTAAGTAACTCCGCGCCAGACGGAAAGATATCCATGGAACAGGTTACTAACTGTCTCTTCAATGAGGAGACAAGGAGGAAGTCTCAGAGGTTTACTCAGCAAGAGGCCCTTGTGACACAGGAACGGGGGAGAGGAAAGAACAGGAAGGGCGGGAAGGTCCGAGATAAATCAAGAGGCAAGTCGACTACCAGAAAAGATGTTAATTGATAGAATTGTGGGAAGAATAGCCACAAGCATGAATGTCGTGGTAAGAAGAACGACAAGAAAGGAAAAGGAAAGGAGAAGGAAGATGAATCAGATTTCACTGCAGTCGCTTCAGATGGCAACGTTGTAGTTATTCTTTCAGCAGATCACAATATATGTCTCACGTCTACGAGTCAGGACACCGACTGGGTGGTTGACTCAGGAGCTTCTTTTCATCCGACTCCACGTAAGGACTTCTTCACAAGCCATAAGTCAAGTGACTATGGGACCGTGAAGATGAAAAATTCTGACGTATCGAAGATCGTAGGAATTGGTGATATTTGTGTGAAGACCGATGTGGGCTACACATTAGTTCTCAGGGATGTGAGGCATATCCCAGACCTTCGCCTCAACTTGATGTCAACGGGAAGGTTGGATGATGATGGCTATGAAAGCCAGTTTGCTGGTGGGCACTAGAAGCTCATCAATGGTTCATTGATCACAGCCAGAGAAAAGAAGTGTTGCACCCTTTACAAGGCAAGTGTCAGTATGTGAAAGGGTGGGTTGAACGCAGCGGAAGATTCAGCTATTAACATGTGGCACAAGCGTCTAGGCTACATGAGTGAAAAAGGGCTTCTATCACGCCCCGAACTCAGAAACCGGGCTCACAAAATTTTCAATCGTCGAATCCGGTACCGACAGACTCCGTAGTACCCCATTCTCGGCTCCTGGCACCCATATATCAGGTTCCGATCCTGGGATGCTATAAGGAGGATTTATAATCATCAGTCTGATTCATAATGAGCATAACCAAAAGCATAACTCACGAACAATAACCATCACAAAATCCAATATGATCAAAAACTTTTGAGTACAATGCGTATAAAAGGGAAATACAATATAGTGGAAAGTAACAAAACTCCAGAAGCTCGGCTGCACGCTCCAACTGCGGCGAGACTATGGTTGCGACTACGTCCTGGTGTCACCTGCACGCATCGATCGTGCATAAGCTTATAAAAAGCTTAGAGGGTGGTCTAAGTGTGTGCGCAATATAAGCATGCTTAGAATGCAAGGTTAGAGTAATGTGGAATCATGGTGATGAGCACATGAATGCAATCAGCCGTACCAAGGCTATACGATGCAAAATATGAATGCTATCGGCCATAACACGGCTATGCAATGCAAGATGCAACTCAAGCATGCCAATCCTCATCATATAGCAGTACAGTTTTCATTCTGAATAATCACCGAGGTTTAGTACACTCCAAGTGGCACTGCCGCTCTCCTAGCCGCACAGTCCAATTAAGCGTAAGAAACCTCACTATCCACCTGGCCAATAGTCTGTCAATACCTATCCGGCATGTCGATAGCGGACCCATTCACGAGCTGGTTAAACTCAGCCTAGTATTGCCCCCTACCCTCGGACGAGTAAGGTTACGCCCCTTTCCAACCGACCACGACACAGTAGGAGATGCGGCCTCCTGGTATTCGGCCCTCGTGCACTTATATATCCACTTGGTCTCGACGTTGGAGTCATCATCTGGTACCATCGGATTTAGGAATTTCACCCAGAGACATCTGTGGCACCCCGATGCTTAGTAACAATATTTTCGGTATCCAATCCAGCCACCCACAATGTGTCTGTGGAGGCTTTGGCCCTGATATCGCTAGGGCATACAATGATCACAATCACACAAATGCAAGTGCATGAATCATACCATCAGACATGCAACAATCCTGCGCGTACCGTGTGCTCATGTCGGGCAACTACGCCTATCAGGGAGTCATAAACCATCTACCCGAAGGCATGTGCAATGATCTGTCAATCCTCACATCAGGCATACATATGATGCGTATGATCACGAATCATGAATCTATACTAAACATGTTATGTGATTATGGGCTCTGATCAAAACGAAGATGGGCCTAGACGGCCTACACATTACAGGTGTGAGCCTATTAATGGGCCCTAAAGAGAGAGTGACAATGCAGACATTTAACCAACATCATCCTTATAGTGTGGACATCAAACCATCATTGCTCCCAAGGTATAGCCCGCTATAAAATCAACACATATACTATGGTGGAATCACACTACAATGGGCCTTATGTACGTCTTATTAGGCCTTGACCCATGGGCCTCCAGTACATCAAATGGGCCTCATACATGGGTCTCGTATATATATATATATATAAAGGTGGGTACGAGCCACAAATGCATCAAGATGGGCTTAGTCACAAGGGCCTTGCATACATCACAATGGGCTTCATAATATGGGCCTTACATAAATCAAGGTGGGCCTTGTATGTATCAAGGTGGGCCTCAACGGACGGCCCACAAGCACACCAAGATGGGCCTTATCACATGGCCTTAAAATAACCTCCAAAACGGTTGGACGGTTTGGATGAAACTCATGCATCATAGTAGGTCCCATAGGGATGGAAGGCATAGATAAATCACATACTTCATGGTGGAGGTCCACACCGATGATATACATACATAAGTGGGGCTCACCATAATGTTTATTTTCCACCCAACCTGCTGATGAGGTCACAAGGACCTAGGGCCCACTAAAATGTTTACTTTCTATCCAACCTAGGGCCCACCATAATGTTTATGCGCCATCCAAACTGTTCATAAGGTCACTTGGACCTTGGGCCCATTGTAATATTTATTTATCATCCAATCTATTCATAAGGTCACGTTGACCAGGGTAGGGCCCACTGTACTGTTTATTTGCATCCAATCTGTTCATAAGGTCACGTGGACCTGGGGGCCCACTGTGATATTTATCTGCCATCCAACAGTTCATAAGGTCACGTGGACAGGGAGTCCACCCTAATGTGGTTCACAAATCCAGCCCACCCATTATGTGTGTCCCACTTGGCTGAGGGTTCAGACCAAGTTTCAGCCACATCCAAATTTCAGGTAGGCCCCACCAAGTGATTTTATATGTTTTAGGCATGTCTTCACATGATTTTAGATGGTGTGGCCCACCTGAGTTCCGTATACGGCTGATTTTTGGGGTGGCCTCCTGGTTCAAGGGGACCCATCAAATGCATGGAGTTGATGTTCGAAACGCATTACGGTGGGGCCCACAGCTGGGGCCGTGAGGCCCAGCTCGTCCGTCCGTCCGCCCACCCACTGACAGCAGCAGCAGCAGGTGCTGCTGCCTTCCTTTTTTTTTGAAAACCATTAACCTGATGGTTTTTGATAGGTGGGGCCCACCTCAGACTAATCCATCCCAGTCATTGGTCCCCGTGGCTCGATACAATCCCATCGAGTCCAATATTGGGTATTTTTTATGTACACGAGCATCAGGGAGTATACCAATGGTAGAAACACTTTCCTATACCATGGCCCGCTAGGAAACCAGATCAACCTCATTTTTTTGCTCAACGCCTAAAACGATCTGAGGAAGAGGATGGATGGCCTGGATTAAGTACATGCATCAAGGTGGGGCCTACCTGGTCTACCTAAAAACTCTCTTTTTTTTTATAGCTTGTAAGTACACACCCCTGTCTGTACGCGCATTCCATGCTAGCCACGGTTTGTCCAGCGTCTAGGGACGCTGGACGGCATGGAAAGAACACAAGCATCATGGTGGGACCCACATGGACATGGCCCACCATGGATGTATATATATCTATATATATATAATATAAATATATATTACATATGTTTACATCTAGTGGATGGGATTTCCCTTAATGTGGTGGGCCACTCCATCTGATGGATGGAGTAGATCTAACACAATTTGGTGGGGCCCACGACATTCAAGGGAAAGAAAAAGAGAGAGAGAGAGAGAGAGAGAGATACGGTAATGGAAGGGAGGGACCCTGCCACTATGGGCCCTCCATTGACATAACACATATATCAAGTGGGTCCCACAACAATTGAACCTTAAAAATCAAATTTAATGGTGGATCACCCACCTCTAGGCCTCCTCCTTTCTCCCTTAGCCTTCTATGCTCCTTGCCTTGCCTTTTGATGGAAGTTGATGGACTTTTGATGGTGAGGATGAGAGTTGAGAGGATGGGCCACACTTGGCTTTGGGGAGAGTTAGGGAGGCTTGGACGTTTGGGGTTCTTAGTTGCTTGGAAGTGAAGAGATGAAATGAGAGAGGAAAAATAATAAAAGGGATGGATGATGTAAGGAAGGGGATGGGAGGTATGGGTGAGTTTAATTTTTTTTGAAAAAAGGAGATGGGTTTGTTTGAAAATTGTAAAAGAGGGATGGTGAGTGGAGAGAGAGTTGACTTATGGAAAAGAGAGAGATGGGTTGCATGTACTTGACTTGTAGTTGAGGTATGGAGTGCACTTGATTGATTGATTGATTGATTGATTGATAGGACATGTGGTAGAGATTCCCTCGATAATCGCAATGCGTGGCATTTTTTTCAGAATGAACGCAGGCCCACATCTCTTAGCCTGGGTATCGGTTTGTTGCGCAAGTCGCGGCATTGGAACCGCGGCAACGGCGTAGTCGCTATGATACAAGTTTCGGATTGAGCCGACGTCAGTGTGCGGGACCCGACTTAGGTTCGCGCGCAAACATTGGATACAGGTGGAGGATTGCCGGAATTCGACCGAAAGGACCGTGGAAGCTAACGGAACGGTACGAACTAGGACACGGGCCTTACAGCTTCAGCTACTAGCGAGGAAGCGGCTCCTTCCAGACGTGACAGGTACACCTCTCAAAACTTGTATTGATTATTTATCAGGGAAACAGTATAGAGTTTCATTTATTAAATCTGCTTCTCATGTTAATAAAGTGCATGTATTAGATTTGGTTTATTCTGATGTTTGTGGTCCTATGAGGATACAAACCTTAGGTGGGACATTGTATTTTGTCACTTTTATAGATGATGCATCTAGGAGGTTTTGGGTTTATGCTTTGAAATCCAAGGACGAGGTCTTTGGTGTGTTTAAATTGTTTCATGCTATGGTCGAGAAAGAGACAGGTAGATAATTGAAGTACATACGCACTAACAATGGTGGTGAATACATTAGCGACTTTCATGAGTACTACAAGCCCCTGGGTATACGGCATAAACAGACGGTTCCCAAGACCTTCCAGCATAATGGTGTGGCTGAGCGAATGAATCGCACCATTGTATAGAGAATCAGATGCATATTATCCCATGCGAAGTTGCCGAAGACGTTCTGGAGAGAAGCAATGCACACAACAGTATTTGATAAATAGGTCTCCATCAGCCCCATTGAATGGAGAAATACCTGAGAAGGTGTAGACTGGACAGGATCCATCGTACAGTCATCTCAGGGTGTTTGGATGCAAGGCATCCGTTCACGTACCAAAGGACGAGAGGTACAAGCTCGATATGAAGATCAGGCAGTGTGTGTTCTTGGGGTACGATGATGAAAAGTTCGGTTACAGATTATGAGATCCGACCAAGAAGAAGCTCGTTAGGAGCAGAGATATGGTATTCTTTGCATATCAGTATATCGAAGACATTGGTAAGCTAGAAAAGAACTAACCTAGTTTAGGTGAGCTAGAGGACATGGATCCGGTTATTCCTTCCATGGTGCCTGATGACGGGGGAGTACAGTAAGGTCCAGAGGACGAGGGAGTTCCTACAGAAGATGGACCAGGGGAGTAGCCCCCACTTAATCCACCTGTTGAGCCACAAGTGAGGAGGTCATCTAGGGATAGACAGCCGTCCAAGAGGTACTCGCCACATGAGTACATTATGCTAACTGATGGGGGAGAGCCAGAAGATTATTCCGAAGCCCTAGCCGACGAGCATAAGGAGGAGTGGTTGAAAGCTATGCAAAAGGAGATGAGATCCTTGCATAAGAACCACACCTATGACATGGTGAAGTGGATACTGTGGTATCTAAGAGGCTCATCCAGGTTGAGCCTATGCTATGGTGACGGAAAACCTGTGTTAGAGGGCTACACAGATGCAAATATGGCAGGTGACATAGACTCCAGGAAGTCTACATCGGGGTTTATGTTCACGTTTGCAGGGGGAGCGATTTCTTGGCAGAGAAGCTACAGAAGGTCGTAGCATTGTCGACGACAGAGGCCGAGTACATTGTAGTCACAAAGGCATGTAAAGAGATGTTTTGGATAAAGAGGTTCCTACAGGAACTTAGCCTGAAGCAGGAGCAGCACGTGGTCTATTGCGATAGTCAAAGTGTTATACACTTGAGCAAGAATCCAAGTCAGCACTCCAAGTCGAAGCACATAGAGATTCGGTATCACTGGATCAGGGATACTTTGGAACAGAAGGTGTTACAGCTTGAGAAGGTCCACACGGACAATAATGGGTCAGACATGATGACCAAGGCTTTGCTCAAGGGCAAGTTTGAGGTTTGTAGAAATCGGGCTGGCTTGAAGAAGGTGGATTCCTCTTGAGTCGAAAAAGGAGAGATTTGATGGGGATTTTCTCCTCATTGCTGAGTTCGATGAAATCGAACCAGTTTCAATATCATCAATAATTGTTGGATTTTTGACCGCTGGTCGCTGGACAATTTTTTGGTCCTGTCGATATCATCGATGGACTTTAGATGATATCGAAGGCTGTCATTGAGAGACCTTCGATGACATCGATAATTGTTGAATTTTTCACCCCTGGTCGCTGGACAGGTTTTAGTCCTGTTTCAATATCATCGAAGGACCGTCGATGATATCAAAGGCTATAATCGAAAGACTGTCGATATTATCGAAGAGTTCCGCAGATGCGATTGTGGAAACGCAGATTTTGTAGATTTTGTTTCTTATTTTGATTCTACCTCTTTCTATTCTTATATAAAGGGGTGTATACGGGATTGGGGTGTATTCCAAGGTATTCCAGGGAATTCCAGGGTATTCTAGGGTTTCCTAAATCTTTGTAAGGGTTTTGCTAAAGGGCTTAAAGTTATTAAATGTGTGAGAGAGAGAGATAGAAAGAGAGAGAAGAAGCATGTGAAAGGGAGGCTATGCTCGTAGAGGTGATCTACCATATATCAGCGCATCGACGTCCTCATAATCGGTGAGATCTCCCCGTCTTCTTTATTTCTCTTATTGTCTATCTACGCCTGCGTGAGTGAAGAAGGTTTGATCCAAGCGGTGTGTACTTGCGATCGGTTGTAACGTTCTGCTTTATAGTAGATTATTGATTTGGACGAGGTCCCATGGTTTTTACCTCTTTGAGGATTTTCCACGTAAAAATCCCTGGTGTGGTGTGGTTTATGTTTTTATTTAGTTCATTGCATTATTATTACATAATTCTGGTTTGTTTCGGGAGCCGAGATCCTAAGGTTTTGTGCAAGGCCCCCAACACCTGGGAATGGATAACAAGACCCAAATACCAACACCCACATCCAACCTTGATGTAGAGCTAGTCGCAGACACTTTCATAGCAAAGATAGACCAGAGAAGGCCCGATCGGGGGCGGAATAATCCGGACCATCAGAACCTGCAATTGTATATCATAAATTGAGATGAGTTTTTCAACATGTCATATATGATTTTGGGGTAGGAGAACCTACTTAAGCCAACTAACCTAGCTATGTCGGATTACCCATGCCAGATTTACGAGATTCCATCATCTCGACAATTCAAAGTTCCATTTATTTTCGTTTTTACTATAAATAATAAATTTTTGTTTGCATGTTACTTTTGATCCTTTGAGTTGTATAAGTTGTGCCCAACATGAAAAGGGCTTAGAAAAGTTAAGAGAATAATGTGGTTGGTCTAAATTGGACACTTACTATTTTTAGTCGAAAACCATGAAGTCTAATAGGAATAGAGGCTGTCCATAAATAGTAAGATTATTATTTATAGTAAGTTATGATTTTAGAGTTTTTTTGTTGAACTCTAAGTCTAAAACTCCGTCCTAGGTTTGAGCTCATAACTGCTTTTATTCCCCGTTGATTCCAAGAAGCTCAGTGAAGAGTTAGAGTGCTCCATGGATTTGCAGTAGTTATTCGCCAAGGAAAACGGCATCGATCTCATAACAACTCAATCCAAAACTTTTGTGGCTCCGAGAGGTTTTTAATGGTGGGCATTCAATCACCACTTGAGCTTAGGATCTGCTTCATTTTTTGGTTTATGCCCTAAAATAAATGGGCAAAACGGATGGACATCATGAGAGCTTGTTTGACTTTCGACTCAACCATAATTACCATGTTAATGGATAATAATTATTTACCTAGCTAATTACCACATCTTTATTGGATGCAACAACTTTCTTTTTTAACACTTAAATTGAGAAATTTATGAAATCAACATGGGGCCCATCGTGATGCGTATGACTTATCCACATCGATCATTTGTTATGTCAGTTGAATTTAGGGCATGATAAAAAAAAATGAGGCAATCCAAAGCACAAGTGGACCACACTATAGGAAATAGCGGGAATCGAACGCCTACCACTAAAAACTTTTTGGGGCCCTTAAAAATTTTAGATCAAGCTGATATTTGTGTTTTCCCCTTATCTATGCCTCTGTGACCCTATGAATGGGTTAGATGATGAAAAAACCTTAATGTGGGCCCAATGAATGAAACAACTTTCAACGGTGGGCGAATTAAGGCCATTATTTCTTTTCGTGTGGGACATTGAGCGTTGGATCTGCTTCATTTTTCAGCCTATGCCCCAAAATGTTTTAATAAAATAGATGGACAATACGGATATATCATATACATTATGGTGGGGTCCAAGGATTTAAGTCAACACTTTTGCGTCAATTTTCGAGATGGAATTACTCTCACATTTTCAAACCATGTGAAAAAGTAATAATCACTTATTTACCAGGATTTACACATATAGTTGAAAATCAAACGGATCCTAAATATAAAACACATGCATCATGTTGAGCACCACAGCTGCGCCGAACATGTCAACACACCAGTGGGGGTGGTGTTGACAACACCACTGACCCACGCCCCGAACAATGGACCCCGCCAACTGATTCCATTTTCATGGGGTAACTTTCCAGGAAGCCGGATGACTCTTTGAGTTTTCCGTGGAGACTTTGGATCAGTGGGACTTTTGAGCGCCGTACCAAAACTTAAGAATTTCAAACGAGGACATAGGGCTGGTTGGGAAACACGCAGAATGTGTACATCTAGGTAGGTTCGTATGCTTTAATTATTTCCTTTCCTATCAGGAGTTCCGATAATTTTATTCGAAATTTCTTCATTCATATTGAACCGCTTATCGAATTAAATTCCGTTCCACAAGATCCTAGCTATACATCATCTTCGCATTTATGCCGGATGTACATCACCTTTTATTCTAGAAATAGGACTCAAACGGTCGTGCTTCACACTTATGGGTTGACCACCTCAGCAGTCTATACTCATTTAAGACTCCCATTTTTCCATTTCAGGCCTTAAACACCACATTCAATAAAACTCTCTAATGACATAATAACATTTCAAAACTACACTTGAATGACTGAAAATGACTTGCTGAGTCTTAATTGATAAGAACCTTCAACGTCATGGTTAAATGACTCGGCGACTCAGATGAGTTGAATGTTGGGGTATTGAATGAGTAAGGATCAACAAGTTAAAACCATGGTCCAGTGCCTTAGATCATAACAGCCGGGCGGATCTCAAGATGTTCCAAGTGTGGACGACTGTCTCAGACAGTAGAAGATTTTTAAGAAGAGTAGCTCTAAGTTCCAATGGTTAGACTATAAATTACAATCAACCTATCAGATAACTTCCAACTTGTGATGTGTGTGCAACATTCAACTTGTTTAATATGGTGGCCCTATCATGAAAATCTCCTTCAACAAAAATCAGCCACATTCACTTTTCAATTGAACCATACTTATAATTTGCTATTTATCAACGGCTAGAAATTATTTCCTATGTTGTGGACCGTCCAATGAGCAGATGGAGCTGATTTTCACCTCATGGTTGGGCTAACATATTGATCAAGGTATTAGATGTCACATACTCTTAACTGGTTGGAAGTTATCAGCTGGGTATAACTTGTGGTCCAACTAGTTGGACTTGATTAAAATTTTTGGAAAAATCTTTTTATACAGCTCGGACTGCAGGACCCACTATCTAACCGTCTAGAAGGGCACACCATCAAGAAGGTGGGACTTCCAAATAATAAAAGTCAATCCAACCACCATGGCCACCATGTTAATTTGGAGTTTTTAGGTGGAATTCTATTCTTCACACTTCGGACTGCAGGGCCCACCATCTAACCGTCTAGAAGGGCACGCCACCAAGAAAGTGGGACTTCCAAATAATAAAAGTCAATCCAACCACCATGGCCACCATGTTAATTTGGAAGTTTTTAGGTGGAATTCTATTCTTTTCTATGGCATGGCCCACCTAAATATTATATAGACCCGATTAATGGGGATCCATCGTCATGGTGGGACTCGATGAGCAGGTTAGATGACAATTGAATAACATTGACATGTAGGTGATTGAGTTTAACGCATGTTAGTAATACCTTTTACACCCATGTTAATTACCTTTGTAAAACAAAGCTTTCTCCACAAATGATCTACCCTTTTATTTTGAAGTGATGTATTAATTTCAATTAACTGATATTTGATGTAGAGCGGGTCGCAAATAGTTTCATGGCCCAGATGGATCAGAAAAGGTCCGATCGATGACAGAAGTGATCCAAATCGTTAGACCTTAAATTGGGCATATATCGCAATCCATTATGAGTTATCGAACGTAAAATATATGATTTTAGGGTAGAATGAGTTACATTAATCACTTAACCCGCTACGCCAGGTTGCGCAAGACGGATTTGTGAAATACCACCAGATTGACGGTCGTTTCCATATTCTAATTTCGTTTTTACTATAAATAATAAGTTTTAATTTGATTATAACTCTTCATCATTGGGCTTTCAGAGTTGCGCCCAACGTGAGAAGTGCTTAGAATAATATGGAGAACAACTTGGTGAAGCCAAACAAGACACTTACTATTTTTTGGCCAAAAACCTTGCGCACCAGTAGACATCATGACCATCTATAAATAGTAAGTTTACTAAGACTTTTAGTTGCAGTTTGGTTTTGATCTCTCCCAATGCTTGGTATCCCTGTTTAAAGGGTTGTGAACTCGTTTAACTCATTCATCAATCAATTTACAAATTTATTAGAATTTATTTCTATTTTTCTTACTTTCTTTTCTCGTGAATTCGAAAAGTCTCTATGTGAGGAGTCCAGAGAAGCTCTGTGGATTCGGATTAGTTATCCTTGAGGAAGAGGGTGATCGACCTCATCACATTCATCTCTGCGACAATATTTCAGCCATTATGGGCGGATGAGATCTATCAAGCATGATGGCCGAAATCTTGCTGGCACATATTGCATCCGCATACCTATGCCTTGAAACTGATATTGACAGGATGCATGTGCTGCTTTTACAACCAGATCTACAGCTACGAGGTTTGCCATCACGCAGAAAATCTCTCCAGTCATTAGATGGCACGTCCATGAGTGGGATGGTTTAGAAGGATTTGTCAATTGTCCACATTCAACATACACGTGTGGCCAAATGCGGATTGGTCTGATATTCCGGCCACGTTATTCATGGTGAGGTCTACTGTATTTACTTCCCTAATGTCGTACACACGTGTGGTGCTGCAGTTTTAGGGTGCATGTGGGGCTAGCAAACCTTGAAGACAGATAGTAGAACTATAGGCTATCACTAAGACAGCCACACAAAAACTTTGGTGGCCCATCAATCAATGGAAGAGTCCGCAGGATACATGGTTCGGATCATCATATAGACACATACATCTGGCATGTGTATGGTAATCGATATGGACACACGCAATGAATGGTTGGGATCATCGTAGATGCACGTCATGTACATTGCATCCCTTCTCAAACTAAATTAGGACGTAGATCAGCTGGCTAGCCCAACGGCCTGTAAGTTAACTTGAGCCTGCGTCTGTTATAATCAGGCGGTGATTGGGCTGATCCAGGCCTAACGTTGATGTAGAGTGGGTAACAAACACTTTCATATTCAAGATAGACCAAAGAAGGCCCGTTCAGAGGCGGAAGTGATCCGGGCCGTTAGAACTTTAAAACAAATATATCTCACAAATCAGAATGAGTTATTTAACATACTAAATAGGATTGTGCGTAGGAGAAGCTACTTTAGCCACTCCACCCCGCTATGCCAGGTTGTCCATATTGAATTTGCAAGATTCCATCATATCGACGGTCAAGATTTCATTTTATTTTTGTTTTTATTATTTACAGTAAGTTTTATTTTGATTATAACTCTCCATGTGTAAATGAAATAGAATACTTACTATTTTTAGTCAAAATCTATGAAGTATAGTAAAAATCATGACAATCTATAAATAGATTTCTATGACAATCTATAAATAATAAGTTTTATATGTACAATCAGTCATGAATTTAAGGGAATATGAGTTGTAGTATCATTTTAAAACTTCCTTGAAAGTTTGATATTATTATTTAAAGGATTGTAAATTTATTTTTATCGTCAATCAATCAAATTTTAAATTTTTAGAATTTATTTTTATTTTTAATTTTTCCCCCTTTGGATTTAAGAAATATGTATATATGTGTGGATTTTAGATAAGCTCCGTGGATACCGAGTAATTATCCCCTCGAAAAAGGTGGTGATAGACCTCATCACACCCATCCCTGGGACAGCCCTCCATCTCTTCCATTTTTATAGGGCACAAGTACCCGAGATCTTGGCCATTAATAAGGTGGGACCAACCATGTACGTTCTACGGCCCGTAAGGCAGGCTGAAATGGCTACACTTCCGCATCGAATGTTAGCAGTAACTTCTTTTGTACGTGTGTAGCTCAGATGGTGAATGGACTGGCATGATTTTCGGGCAAAGCAGTAACTTCTTTTGTACGTGTGTAGCTCAGATGGTGAATGGACTGGCATGATTTTCGGGCAAAGGTACGTAAACAGTTGGGGCCACCTGGCATCTCACGTTGCCTGTGTCGTGACATGTGCCGGCACGGAGGATCGTAATACCTCTAGATTTTGCTTCTTCATCCACTTTTTCCAGAGTCATTTCTCTGAAATGTCCTTTTTGCATGAGCAGGTGTACTCATGCTCATCCAGCGTCCATCACCCATGGGCCCACAAGCAAAAATGTATAGCATATCAGAACGGTCCATCTTCATAGAGTTGGATGGGAATGAGCAGAAAATCATGCCGAACAAATGACTGTGACCATCAACTTGTGGTAGTCACGTATCGCCCAAGCCAGCCCCAGGTTGGCTTGGGCCTAGATTTTTGGATGGGTCGGGCTCAGCAAGTTGGACTGGGCCTATTCAAACTTCTTCCGTTGTTTTGCCATGGCCCGGCCCATTGACAGCCCAAACACTTACAGCTGTACATGATCCGATTTAGCCCGATTAGCTCGCTTGACTCGACTTGAAAAGGCTTGATTTGACTCGGTTGGAAACTAAGTTTGAGCCGATTCAAGCTGATTTTTTGAGCTCGAAAAAAATTCAAACCGAGTTCGAACTTGGCTGAGCTCAACTCGACTCAGATCGAACCCAACTTGAATTGAACTCGGATCGAACCAGTTCGGTGACTCGTTTACTTTGATATTGATGTTACTCACCAAGTGTTTGATGAAATAACTCAACAAAGTCTCGGCTGGTGGCAAGAAAGGTATGTATATGAAATAAATACCTTTTTTCTTGATTTCGATGTTGCCTAGGAAGCATTTGATGAAATACCCATAAAAACTGCTATTGCCGTTTTATATATAGTGAGATTTTGAAAGTGCAGTCCAAGTGTTTCTGGAAGTGCTGCGCAGGTGAACTAGCTCGATCTTAGCTCAAACTGGCCCGAGCTGCTGACTAAACCGAGCCGAGCTGGCCGAGCCGAGTTGAGCTTGGCACAGCTCGACTCAGATCGACTCGTGTACACCTCCAAACACTAAACTAAATGTATTTAGACCTGACCCGATTTTAATAGATGGCAAAACAATTGATGGCTAGGATCATCCGGTTGATAAGTTTTTCAACTGTGGGGAATCCATGCATAGGATCCACTAGACCAACGGTCTGGATCCTCCACTTCACGTGGGAGCCCTGCCCATCCTCCGGCAACCATACGTGCCAATATGGCAACGTGTGCAAGATCCTACTTTCTATCAGGTGGAACACACTGTATAGATCTCTTAAAAACGAGTCTATTCTATTCGTCAGACGTGCCACGGTATTCAAATCGAACAGTTGTCCTAAACATTTCTATCCATCCCATTGTTTTTCACATCATGGCCCAACTGATGAGTGAAACAGCCTATATGATATACAGGCCAGAAGATCTAAACACTTCGTCCCACCTTATGGAAAGATCAGATCTTGCACGCATTTGCCGTACCAGCATGCATGCTGTCGTGAGGATGGACAGTGCTCCACAGTACACGCGCGTGTGGCCATAGCCAACTTAAATGCAGGAAAAAGACAAGAAAGAACAGAGAGAGAATGATAAGAAAGCACGAGTGGTTATATATCCACCAAATTGGTGGGCCATGCAACAAAATACCTCGTCCACATGATTTTAGTCACCTAAGCACCATTCAATCCATGAATATCCATTGAGGATTTGGGAAAAAAGAAAGAAAGAAGAATCAGAATGCAATGCTCTTCCTATCCTGATACCACAAACAAAATCAAATAGAGAGAGAGAGAGAGAAAGAGAGAGAGAGAGAGAGAATGGCAGTTGAAATGAGTACCATTGCTACTAGTACTACTAGAGGATGTATGCTACGAGCTCACATCCCCTTTTACTCTAAGGAGAAGCTTCATTTGCCTACATCTAATGTTTTTAAGATGGCCAAAACCTCTCTCTCATCATCAACACTATCTTCCTCTTCTTTCATCTCTCCTTCAACCCTCCTCCACCGCCGCCAGTGCAGGTCTGGCATCATCTGCAAAGCCGGTAGTGGAACCGATGTAGGTAAGCTGTTTATCTTATTAGTCCGCGTTTGGATACACAAGTGAATTGAATTGCGAACATTCGTGTTTTGAGTTACAGTTACATTTACTTTCGGCCCATACCTAGTTGGGCCCGGGCGTGAACTTAAGCCCAATAAAGGAAGTCTTGGACATTGAGCTTGAGTTTGTCTCATATCTCGACCGACCATCATCTTCTTATCTGTTTTTATCATATATAAACCCAACGTAGCCTGCATCCTAGTCATTGGGGCTTGGGCAGATAATATGAAATGGGCCTTATTTCATGGGCCAGACCCATATGATCGGCCCATCTTCTTCCCACCCAAAACTTCAATGGTGTGTTTTACACTTGGGTTGCATTAGAAATGTTGTTGGTGATACTCTTAAATTATGCTACATTTAGGTGTTATTGTGATTAACAATCTGGCACTTCGCCGCACGGGATGTGACAATCCAGGCCCTATTAAGGATGGAGTACATTACAAAATCACGCCGACCGTTTGTTCTTAACCATTGAAATATTCCTGTTAAATTTGGACCTCTGAGTAATTTCTCTTTAACCATCTAAGTTTGATGGCCACTAATCCATTTGGCAAGTATCATTTGTTTGATTAACATGGGCCGAAGATTCGGATGCCTGCACTATACTTCTTTTTCTTTTTTCTCTACATGTTTGGGATTGGCTAATGTTCCTCGAACCGCCCTGGGGCGTCATTTGGAAATTTTCAGCTCTAGTGGTGACTGATACAGACTGGAGCAATCTCGTTGTTGGTAGCAAAACGCCCGTTCTAGTAGAATTTTGGGCCCCATGGTGTGGACCCTGCCGAATGATCACGCCAGTGATCGACGAACTGGCGAGAGAATACGCCGGGAAGATTGCTTGCTACAAGCTCAACACCGACGATTGCCCGACCATAGCCACACAGTACGGTATTCGGAGCATACCGACTGTGTTGTTCTTCAAGAATGGAGAGAAGAAAGAAAGTGTCATTGGTGCAGTGCCCAAATCCACCTTGACTGCTACCATAGAGAAATATTTGTAAATGTGATGCATTTGCTTAAAACCATGGTTACCATATGGTTCATGTGGTTGCACCATAACAATTATCCTTACGTGGATGCATGTAGTCCATGAATTTCTGATAAATGTATAACTGTGGGGCCCATGGTGACATTGGTCACAATTTAGGCCCGAGCTTTCAATTGTCAAGATGTCCTTCCATTGAGAAATGATCACTTGTGTATAACATCACTCCGAGCAGTGAAAAAGGTGGGCCACACCATGAAGGTTGCCTGGAGAGAAAATCAGGTTGGCCCAGTCGTTGATGGACACTCATTGGTGGGCCCAACCAGCCCAACAGAGTTGTATTCGGTGATGTTAGGATCTTAAGAAATTAATGCATTATACTTGCATTGCTTATGCTTATGGTTATAATTAGTTATCAAATACCATCCTTAGGTGTAAATCATTATGTTATAATGCATTGTCACTTCCATAATGAGCGGAGTTAAATGAATGCACGTCTATCATCCATCACGTTCCCCCATAGGATCAAAGTTTTACTTTCCTGATATCACCTCTTGCATTGCTTTATCATTGCAGATTTTGTGAGAGTCTCAAACATAAGACCTTTCACTCTGATATCACTTTGATGCAAGACAATTAATCACTTTCTCTAAAAGTTCAAACTGATAGAGCATGGCGAATCAATCCATTTATATCATAGCCCAAGCCCCGCATCCCATGGGTTAGTACCTCAGCCAAACTCTCCTTGTGGACCCCACTTCACATGAATTCTGCTTCACACGGGCCACCTGACTCACACGGCTCGCCCACCCTGTGCCCCGCATCCCATAGGCTACCCCACTTGAGCCCGGTGTAAAAATGTCGCTGCATTAATTCAGGTTAGGTTCACACCCAGATAAAACGAGTTCGAGTCGAGTTGATTTTATTATTAATATTATATATTAAATGTAATTTTTTAATTGAATTAACATATGTGATGAAATATTAAATAATACTTTGTTTTAATTGAATTACGTAATAGTCTATTACATTAGGCATTTGGGGGTTTTGTGCTCTCATTGTCATTCCCTAGCCTAGATGAGGCATATAGGAATTTGATGCTCTAATTGTCGGTTCCTATCCTATATATGTGATAGAATATTATTCATCATGTATCCGAATAATATGACATTTTAAAGTTAAGCTAGGTGTCCCTTGATAGAGTGGGATCGCAGAAGATGATGGACCTAGTGGATCTTCGTTTAACTCTTAGAGATCAAGACTTGGCCTTTGTGGGGCCTAGCTAGAGACGGACAGTCCTTCCTAGCAGGGGCTTTATGGGGCCGCCTTGATATAAGTGTTTTATCCACGCTGACCATCCATTTTGACAAATCACTTTAGGACATGGCCCAAAAAGGAGACAAATCTAAGGCTCAAGTGGACCACACCATAGGAAACAAGAAACAATGGGGATGGAATGCTTACCATTGAAAACCTCTTAGGAGCCACAAAAGTTTGGATTCAGTTGATATTTATATTTTCCCTTCATCCCGGTCTTTCAGCAAAATAAACATCACAGTGGGCCTAGGAAGGTTTCAACATTGGGGATTGTTGTCACCACTACTTCCTGTGTAAAAAGTTATGTACAAGCTAAAGAAATTCAAAATGGTTGAATCCCAATTCTTCCATTTGCTCTGGTTTCATTTCTCTTTCATGTTATATAAATTTATATTCCCTTGATTTAAGGGACATACAATCAATCAAATAAATTTAAATTTGAAAAAAGATATACACTAAATTATACAATGACACTAAATCATTAATCAAGGGAGAGAATCAATCTTACATTGAGTTATACAGCTAAGTGATTCCAGTTTGAATTGAGAGGAAGATTGATTAACAGAAATATAGCTATTAGTGTGGTCCACTCAAGCCTTCAATCTATCTCCTTTTTTGTCTCATGCCCTAAAATGATATATCAAAATGAATTGACAGCATGGATAAAACACATACATCACAGTAGGCCCTACAAAGCATCTGCCAGGACCGTCCATCTCTAGCTGGGTCCGGGGGTACTACCAATCCGCCCCCAAAAAGATCAGGATGACCAGGAAGACCTGAACATGATGAGGAAGCACGAGCATTATAGGACCGGACCTGACCTATTGACAGCCCACTTTCGGTAACTGCTCAGATTCGCTTATAACCCATGTTGATCCAAAGTCTTAAGTTCATATTTTAATGACTAAAATCATTTATATAATGAGACTTGTTGTAAATGGAGGTAATACTCTAAAAAAATTCAGGCTTTCTAAAAAAAATTTGGCCACAGTTGATGCCTTTTTAGCTAGATTAGGGCTAAAGCATGGCTAAAGAGGACTAGGGTCAACCTTAGCCCGACCATAGCCCTGCCTAATGTCACCCCACTCATGCCAAGGTTGGCTAGGAGTGGCAACGGGCTCGGTTTAGGTGCCTGGCTAGGTTTTGCTGAACTCAACACCACACTATCCCAAGGCCCCGAGCCCACCAATCAATGGTTGGGCGATTAAGTACCTAGAGTAGTAAGGATAGATTCATTCTATCGAAGTGTGCTTTAGACTTTAGTACATTGGCATAAGCTGAGTAAATGTCTAAATGATACGGCAAGAATTTTTGTTAATGGGATGATCCCAGCCATTCCGTAAGTGGCCTACGAAGATAAAACCAGAAAAAAAGTGGCCAACCGTTGGAAATTGAAAAGAAAAAGTCCTTTAAATCCAACCATTTTGCCATATTTGATCTGCACAATTTTCGACCCATGGTCCATACACAAGATCCCAACTTAAGAAAAGTTCCAGTGGTTGTTCCACTTACTCCTTTTCATCATGTAAAGATGCCTTCTAGCTTGGGAATTTTAGGTTAAGGGGCTATTTGGATGGGAGTAACTAGAGGTAAATTGGGATAATTATGAGTAAATTGAGGTAAATTGGGATACTTGGGAGTAAATGGAGGTAAATGCAATTTGGATTTCAAATGCGTTTCATTTACTCCCATCCAAACACAACTGAGTAAGCCATTTACTCCCAATTTATTTAACCCCATTTTCATTTCCCATTTACCTCCATTTATAAGCTTCCAAACGGACTCTTAGAAAGACTTAATTTAATAATTTTTTTAGGGATGTTTGATTTTTCATTTCTCAGCAAAAAAAAAAAAAAAAAAAAAAAAAAATAAATGGTAAAAGGCTCATTATTACATTTTAACCTTGTTTGGAATATCATGAGTATGCCTGAAAAAGATGACTTAAATTTGTGGACCCTAATGTAATGTATATGACATATCCACACCGCCCATCTACTTTATTGGAAGATTTTAGGGCGTGAGTCCAAAAATGAGACAAATCTAAATCTCAGGTAGTCCATATCACGGAAAACAACGACCTTAAATATCCACCATTGAAAGTTATTTTATTTGACATCCAACCTATTGATAAGGTCAAAAACACCTAGATGAAGAGATCACAGAAATATCATCGTGATCCAAAGCTTTTGTGGCCCATAAGAAGTTTTTAATGGTTAATCACCATCATTTCATGTACTATGGTCCATATGGGATTTATAACTGCTTTATTTTTTTAATTAAGCCCTAAAATGATATTTCAATACAGATGTATGGTGTGGATGTAGTCACATACATCACAATGGCCCCACAATCAAGGGTCTTACCTAATCCGCTTCCCCCACAAGTCTGGTGGTCATTGGTAGACTTACGGTGAAAATGAGTAATACTCGTTCATTGCAGTGCACTTTGATAATGCATTCACCTCACACGTGCATGAGATACGGCTTGCTCTTCCGATGATCCTCATCATGTAGATTTATTTTATAAAAGCAAGATACGGTTATCATTAGTTGCACCAAACATCAATTATAGATCATTGTTGTCAACCATTCGTTTGTTTTGTATGATATGGATCATCTGATTATTCTATTATTGTCACGAATTCAATCAAACTAGACCACTCATATGATTGAGAGTCAAGATTAAGTTCACATGTGTAAGTAAAATGCGTGGGTGTACCAGAGTCTACTCGACTCAAAGTTTGAGTGAACCGCTAGTGTCCCCCATGTTGAGTTGAACTTATTAGAAACTATGATCAAAGATTTTAAGTCATCTCAACTACTAAGATCTGCCTTGCATTCAGGCGATTATGAAAGGGTAGGGGTTAACCTTTCTGAATGATTTCTTTTTACCTCGTGACAATTGACATGAGTTCATGAACTTAAGGACTTGTTCTTTCAAAACACTTTTAAGTTCAAAAAAATTCTTGAAGGAACAAGGATGCCTATACAAATTAAATAAGGTAAAATGTTATCGATTTCATTAATATTTTGAAATGATGTTCATTACAATCGACAAGTCATGGGACAACCAAATGAATAAACAACAAAGGAAAGGATAAATGTTTGGTGCGTCTATCGAAATAGACGATCGAAGCGGGCATGATTAGCTAAATCAGAACTTAGATGATCATGGTCTATAATTTAAGGTTGTAAAAAGATTACTTATACTCCTGAGGTATTGTAACAAGAACCGATAGGCAGTAGCTATGTAAAACTAGGCTAAGCTATGCTAAAAATAAATAAAAGATAGGTTGATGTGTTTGGTGTAGGGCCTGAGCTCTTCTTCGATTGCTTCTTTCATTGAATGTTAGGACAGTGAAACCCTCGTTAGGGTTTCTTTGTTGTTTCCAGATCCTTTATGCCCACCTCATTGTTTTGGATATGGGAATTCTTTTGATTGCTCTGTAACTGGAGACTTGGATTGGAAAAAAGGACTTCTTTTGAATTTGGACTACTTGACTTCTCGAATTTTCCTCTTGTAGTTGATTCGTCGTTGGGTGTCTGTGGTCCACCAAAGACTAGACCTACATATGTCAATATTCCTCTGATCAAAAGGGTTAGGTCGAGGGCTAAACCCTGATAAATCCCAAGCACCCAATGTCTTTGGTGATGGTCCACTACACGAATTAGGCTAGAGGCCACCAAGGGATGTCAAATAATCTAGATCAAGCCTCATTTACCATTTTCACCATTCACTGTAAGATGATTTAAAATGCTGGAAAAGATAGATAAATAGATAGGATCCATCATATCCTGACCATTTAGGTTCTTGATCCCGATCGAAGTTCGATTCTCGGAGTGTCTAGGTGATCCCCCAGTCTCTTTCAATCTCCTCATTGTTGGGCAGACTAGACCTATTCGATATGTTATCATCAAATAGGCTTGCTTCTCATCCAGCTCTCCCATTTCTTTTGCTCTCATCAATGGACAGCTCAAGATCAGTCAATGAAATTCTCTCTCTCAACTTAGGTTCGAACCCAAGTTGAGTTGGCTTGGACATGGGTTCGATGTCCTAATGTTCGAAACCTCATTGATTGTTGCTGCCGCTCCAAATATCTCTGGGGAGATCTCCCATTCTATAAGAATTATGAGAGACAACTTCGCTAAGGATATCATTGTCAGATTCATGATAAATATGTTCTTTTAGCAGGTATCTTATAGACGTGCCTAATACATTGCCTCATAAATAAGTACATTAATCATGATCATGTGGCATGTAGTGATTCACCCCCTTAAGGGCAAGCGTAAGGGCATGTGCCATCGCATTAATAATGGAATGTATAACGTTTAAGAAAAATTAACCAAAGATCTCTTTATGTGTAGGCACACCTCCTATGTGTGCTAAGCACACTTGCCAATTTCTTACTGGGCCAAGTCAGGGCGCCAAAAATAGATGTAAATATGTATAGGCCTAGATTCTTAAATATGGCAATCTACATTGTTCCAACCTCTTAACAACGGTCTCTAGTCTATCACACGTGTACATCACCTCTACATGTGAGGTGAGTGTTCTTTAAAAGTTCACTCTAGCAAATGCAATAAGCAATCATCGGGAAAAAGTAACCACTAAAATGTCAATAATGACCTGATCAATGAGGGGTGGAGTAGGTGAGACCCCAGATCCGCCCAGGTATGTGACTACATCCACACAGTCCATCCGTATTGAAAGCTCATTTTATGGCACGATCCAAAAGACTAAGCAAATCCAAATCTCAGGTGGACCATAATACATGAAACTATCATGTTCGACCATTAAAAGCTTCTCGTGGGCCACAAAAGTTTTGGATCAAGTTGATATTTGTGTTGTTTCTTCATCCAGATCTTTGTGACTTTATCAACAGGTTTAATGGCAAATAAACATTCTGGTGGCTCCCATGAAGTTGTTAATGGTGGGGATTCAATCACTATTGTTTCCTATGGTGTGGTTCACATAAGATTTGGATCAGCTTCATTTTTGTTTAGGATCATGTCCTAAAATGAACTTTCAAAACGGTTTTTTGTCGTCAGTGTTACCCTGTTTTTTGGTGGTATATGGAAACACAGTATATACATCAAGGTGGGCCCCACGCTAAGGGCATCATTATTTTGGGTGAGGCTGGGGCGCGCCTAATCCACTCCCTTTATCAAGAGGGGTCTGCTATATAATATAAATAATCTTTAGGCCGAAAATGGGGTTGATCCATCCATCAGGTAGACTACAAGTGTGTGTGAAAAAACAAAAACAAAAACGAGAAGCTACCAATGGTCTAAATCAACCCACACGAGTTGCTCATCTTGAGGGGACATCCTAAAAATTGGTAGGCCATTTTTGCAGTGGCCCCACCTAATGAGTGATCTGGGCCCCACCTAAAAATCACCCACATCAAGGAGAAGGGGGCCTTTCCGTTTTGATATTTGTATGGCCATTTGTGCTTCATTCTAAAATTCCCATATTAGAGGACAGCTTTACATAATGAAAAAGAGTGAATAGAACCACCACCGGAACTTTTCATGAGTTGGGAACTAATACATATGAACCATGGGTCAAAATTTGTGTAGATCAAATATATCAAACTTAACGGTTGGATTTAAATAGACTTTTGTTTTTCAATTTCGAACAGTGGTCCACTTTTTTCTGATTATATCTTTGTAGGCCACTTAGTGAATGGCTAGGATTATCCAATTAATATAAATTCCTGCCCTATCATTTACTTCCATAGAATGAATTTATCCTTGCTACCAAATCCAAACGGTACGAAAGACTCAATTTAAGATTTTTTTTTCAGAGCAATTCCCTCCATCCACGTTGAGTCTCATCGTATAAATGGTTAACATTGTAAGCTTAGATGAATGTGGGTTTTAAATTACACATTTTAAAGGAGAAACGCTCACAAGTATCTTTAAACTGTCTTTTTTTTTTTTTTTGATAACATTACCACACTTGATGATTGAACGGGCCAATGAGCCAAACTTACTTCGGCACAGGGCCTAGATTTCAAGAGCACCCATGCCCCGTTATCACCTGTAGTGGGCCATACGTGAATTTGAACCGGTTAGTCCATCTTCTCTACAACCTTTATTTTGTCCAGTGTACAGAAGCTGTAGGGCTTCATGAATGGTGCCGATCTTCCTTGTGTGCTGCGAGGAGGAGGAGTCAAGTCCCATGTGGAGTCTGAATCCATATATGCACCGGTGCTATTGAGCGTTTGGCGCGGGGTATTAGATGGGATTAGGTGGGATAGAATTGCATTTGGTCCATTACAATTCGATCCAACATTTGGAGAGGTTGGGAAAGGTTAGGATTAGGTTGGATGGAATTGTATCGAGTCCCATGGAATTTTTTTTTACACACGCACACACACCACCACACACTCATGCCGTAGTGGAATATCACCACCTATGGGTACTCTGAACCCTCAACCAGGTATTGAAACTCCTGAGAGTCTACCACTTGAGTAAGAATAAGGACCCAATCCCACGGAATTGCATTTTGGTCCCACCCAGGATTTCCATGGATTTTGAAATCCACTACACATGTGGGCCCCACATTGATGCATCTATTTATCCATGCCATCCATCCATATACACAATTTACATGTGACATTCTGGTTATATATGTGTACAAGTGAACGACATCCATTGTGAATTTAGTCCGTTAATTACAATTCCATGGTCTACCAAACATGATTTTGCTTAATTTGGTGTTCTCCTGTCAAAATTTTTTATATCCCGAACATGGGATTAGATGGCTACAATAACATGGTATTTCAAACATGAAATTATTGTGCAATAATGATGTTAATCACATCTAATACAATGCAATACCATTCAATTCCACAGACCAAACACGCAAATTTGAGCGGTTATCAAAAGTGAAACTAGAAAATAAGGATGTCAACAGGTCAGGTTCAAGTCCCATCATATAGTGCCCATCACTTGATCAGGTTCAGGTCTCGCCGGTTCAAGTCGGGATCTTTTAGGGCCCGAGTCTCATTCTCCAGGAGTTAAACTAATCTGATCAACTCCATGTACCAATGGAGTATTGGTCAGGTCCATTATCTCCTGCCGTTCCCCTCTATCAAGGGACACAGTAACATGAGTAAGGAATGTCATATTATTCAGATTCTTGATAAAAGTTATGACATAAGTTTGATGCCGCTGCTAACTTAAGAGAACAGCTCCTTGATTCATTTGGACGAAGGACCTACGATGAGAGTACAAAACTCTCAAATCAACAATGTAAATAAACCATTACGTGATTCAATTAAAATCCAACATTATTTCATATTCAATTACATAGGTTAATTACAATCAAAAAATTATATTTAATATATAATATTAGTGATAAAATTAACCTGGCTCCGACCCATTTTATTTGAGTGTGAGCCTAACCTGAATCCCACTAGACCCAATTTTAAAATGGGGCAAAATGATAGGCCCAAATTTGAGCCAATTACCAAATGGTTCTAACAACCTGAACCTGACCCATGAGAATTGGGTCGTGTCCATGGGTACCCACGGAACTAGGATTAAGTACGGACCCCTCCACTATCCAAGTTGGCCACCATCCATCTATTTTGCTAGCTCATTTTATAAATGAGCCCAAAAATGAGGTAGATCTTAAGCTAAGGTGAACCACACCACAGGAGATTGTGAGATTGCAAACGTCTTAGGAGCCCACTATAATGTCTATTTGCCATCCATTCTATTCTTAAGTCAAGTAAACCTACATAAAGGAAAAACACAAATATTAACTTCATCCAAAACTTCTATGGCTGCAAAAAGCTTTCAAGGGGCTGTCTGGATAGGAGTAAATGGAATTAAATGAGTGTAATCGGGAGTAAATAAAGGTAAATGATAAGGGTTAGTGGTTCATCCCTTTGGTTTCCTGTGAGTCCAGCTTGTGGATGCATGATTGTAGGGCCCACCAGGATGTATGTGCCTTAAATCCATGACGTCCATCTATTTTTACAAATTATTTAAGGATATGGTTCCAAAAATGAAACAATCCAAATCTTAAATGGATCAAACCATGGGAACTAGTGGTGATTGACTACCCACCATTAAAAACTTATTGGGGTCCATCAGAATGTTATTTATTGTTCAACATGTTGATAAGGTCAAAAGGGCTTGGATGAAGGGACCAAATATATATCAGCTTGGTCCAAAACTTTTGTAACCCATACGAAGTTTTTAAGGGCCCGTTTGGGAGCATGGATTTGGAACCTCCTAGATTTGAAACCTCCTAGGATTTGAAATCCTCCTATTGTGTTTGGCACTCTGGATTGGGAATCAACTTTAATCCAAAAGTAATTATGCATGGTATATTTACAGGGTTTGAATTTAATTAGTAAATTAACTTAATATCTCTAATTAGTGAACATATGTAATGTTTCACAGAATGGTTGTAATAAGCCTGTTGAAATATATACTTCACCCGAAAATGATGAAATTCTAAGTCTCAGATGGGTCATAAGCACAAGATCATGTCTGAGTGACTATCCAACGATTTTTACCGTTGATTTAAATGGACAATGTTCGGACAGTGCTGATCATCATATTAAAGTAATTATAGTGATGCAATTGATACCCTAGTTATTTTGGGATATCATTAGTAGGCCATGTGCCCAATAGTTTCATAGTCTAGTGACACATATTACATATGCAACTCTTGTAAGGATTTTTGATGTAATCTAAGCTCTCATGGTGGATTTGAAACCCCTTCTTTGAGGGGGATTTAAAATTCCCCAACCTTATGGTGCCAAACAACCCGGGGGGTTTGAAATCCCCCAAAATCTATGGTGTCAAACGACCCATGTGATTGACTACCTACCATTAAAAACCTCTTGGTTTCCATTAGAACGTGTATTTATCATCCAAACTGTTGATAAGGTCAAAAAGGCCTAGATAAAGGGACCAAATAAATATCAACTTGATCAAAAACTTTTGTGGTCCATAAGAAGTTTTTAATGGTCCATAACAACTATTTCTTGTGGTGTGATCTATCTAAAATTTGGATTTATTTCATTTTTGGGACCATGCCTTAGAATAATATGTAAAAACGGATGGATGGCATGTATTTAAGGCACATACATCCCAGTGGGCCCCATAGTCAGGGATCCGCCCACCTTGGTAGATCCCGGGATCCACTGAAGCCACACCCATTTTCTACAGTGCCATTCACTTGAGATTTCAAGGCTGGGCTTACAGAGCTTTTCCGTCGGCAATTTGGGTAATAGTGGAGTCACTACCCAGTGTCCAATGGTCATTGGTAGACCTACGATGAAAAAGGAGTCCTTGTCCCACAGCACTTTGATGATGCATACGCCTCACACATGTGAAGGATAGGTTTGCTCTTTTGATTATCCTCAAACGTACATTTCTCAACATAAAAGCAAGATAATGTTATCATCAGCTGCACCACACATCTACACAAAATTATAAATAATTAATATCAATAGTTCATTTGTTTCGTATGGCATGAATCATCTAATTATTATATTGTTGTCTCTCAGCTTGTTTTTTGTCTCATGTGGTGTGTGCGAGCGTTTCAAAATTAATTGTGCATTTCGATTCAAATCGAATAACTTTGACCCTAAGCATTAAGATATGTAGATACGTGGAATAATTAAGATTGTATATATGATTGAGATTAAAGAAGATTGATTGCCTATTTACTCGCACTTGTCTGAAGGTGGGGTGAAGGTAGGGTTATTCTCCGAATATGAGTTACGCTTTGCCTTATATACAAAAATTTTTTTAGTATGTTAGGTAATTAAAAACTACTAAGACCCTTTCTAAATGAAAAACTACTTATATTGAAACGAAACTAGTCAAGGGCCTGTTTGGCCGGATAGATTGAATGGGATTAGGAGGGATGGGATCAATTTTAAGGTAATGATGCTGATGCCAGTGGATTGGTTTAAGATCCATGGGTTTGCTATATCTCGGGATAAGTTTATCGGCTTTGTTTGGTTTGTTTGGCGTACCATGGGATTTTATGAACCCATCCCTCCTGATCCCTCATAATCTGCCCGACCAAACTGAGTCCAAATATAAAAGCATAAACTTAGATAACATATAGATATACCGCTACTCCTAATAATTAAAGTTATGATATGAAAAGATGGATTAATTGATTTGTTTGGTTGGGGAGATTCATTCAATTTTTTACAACCTATTAAATTTCTAAAGTAATATCCAGATAATTATTTCTTTATTTCAATAGTTACGTCGTCATAGTTGACGTCTACCATTAAATTAAACGCAGCTTTACTTTTATAATTAAAGTAACCACTGAGAAGTGATAATGACATGATCAACGAGTGGCTGGGAACGTGTGGGTCGCCGTAGCCTTTTTCGGCAGTGCTAAAGCGCGACAGGAAGGGAATATTGGAAAAGTAAAATTTGGATACTCTGGCAGAATGTTAGAGATGATATACATGCGCTTTGCAATTACTTAAAACCTACATAAGTGGCATACAATTAATCCAAATTAAACTGTTCAAATTACGGGTACTGATTTTAGATTTTTCATGAGTAAAAATCTAAGATCATTTAGATATCTGACTCTCGGATTGGTGGATGTCGATTGGACGGTTAAAAATGAAAATATCTAATAATCTTATTTTAACAAACAAGTGTCCACAAATCAGAGGTTAGGATTTTTCAACCGACATGAATTTAGAACTGTGAGATAGAGGGTCTGGGTTAGACAATTTAGACCGTTGAGTTTGAGTTAACGTACACCACATGTCATTATTTTGCACTGTCTGCGTAGCAAGCGCCATACACTGCCTTAGTATTACATGATTCTCTATTTCAGAAAGGGCAGCGACCCCCTGACTGGTCGGCATAGATGATGAATCATTCACCGACCAATAGTTAGCACGTGGCAGGTGGAGTGGATCCCAACCGTTCAAGAAATGGGACTGGACCTGGTCGGTTGTATATAGGAATTATTAGACCGGTGGCCCGCAGCATGGAAGGTGTTTTCGTTTTGTAAGGTGGGAGTTGTCGTGTCAAGGAAGTTCTAAGGCATTCTTCATTCGAGGTGGGACACAACAGATCGGAAGCGGATTGGCTGGTGTACCACACAACAGCTATATAGCTCCTGTAGATACGTGTCGTTCGAAGACGAGCGCCGACGCTCCTCGAGCTCCGAGTTGTACGAACGGTTCCAAGGAGATCAAAGTTACAGGGCCCCACAATGATGTATTTATTATATCCACGCCGTTCATACATTTTTCGATATCATTTTAGAGCATTAGACAAAAAATGAATCATATCCAACGCTCAAAAGGACCACACCAAAAATAGCAGAGAGGATAATGATTTTCACCGTTCAAAAATTCTTAGGGGCCACCCTAACGTTTATTTTCCATCTAATCTGTTAATAAGGTCACAAATACATGGAAGAAGAGGAAAAACGAATTTCATATTGATCCGAAACTTCTGTGACCCCAAAAAGGGTTTGAATGGTAGAGGTTCAATCCCCCACTGCTTTTTGCAGTGTGGTCCACTTGATGTTTAGATCTATTTATTTTTTGGTTCAGGCCTTAAGACGAGCTCGTAAAATGGATGAACGGTTTGGATATAACACATACCTCATGATGGGACCAACAGAACTTGTTGAAGTCAGTACACCAGCTCTATAGCTGGTGTGTGGTGCACCAGTTAATCCGCTTCCCAACAGATCAATGGCCTGGATATCGCACCTTTGGATATCACTCGTCAGATTTGAAAGGCGTGTACTAGTTGAAAGATGAGGCTATGTACCATGGAATTCCTCTTTCATCCTCACCAATCATTTAATGGCCGCTGTCTGGTACTGTATGATGGGCTTCCCTCAATGGTCTGGATGTCAATGACGGTCTTGATCGGGCCCGGGTCCACCGAGTTGGGTGGGATATCTGAACGTAGGGCCCACTGTGATGTATTTGTCTTATATCCACGCCATATATCCGTTTTGAAAACTCATGAAGCAGATCCAAATCTTAGGTGGACCATAATACAGGAAATAGTGGTAACTGACCATTAAAAACTTCTCACGGGCCACAATCGTTTTGGATCAAGCTTGTATTTGTGTGGTCTCTTCATCCAGGCCTTTGTGATCCTATCAACAGGTTGGATGGCAAATAAGCATTCTTGTGGCCCCATGAAGTTTTTAATGGTGGGGATTCAGACACCACCGTTTCCTATGGTATGATCCACGTAAGATTTAGATATGCTTCTTTTGCAGATCATGCCCTGAGCTTTCAAAATGGATGGACGGTGTGGATGTGAGGCACATACGTTACAGGACCCCACAGGTACGCATCAGGGGATCCACCCAAACCACGCTCATCTTGATCGGGCGCTTGTTAGGTGTTACCTGGGGGAGACGGATTGGCTACTACCCCTGCCACCAGCCCTGTGGCTGATGGTTAGTGCTCTGTGGGCCCTACCATGATGTATGTGTTTCATCCATTCCGTTCATCCATTTTTAAAGATCATTCTAGATTTGATCCCAAAAATTAGAGGTATATAAATCTCAGGTGGTCCACACCACATGAAAATAAAGCGATTGGATATCCACCATTAAAATCCTCCTAAGGCCCACTGTACTTTTTCTTTGATATCCAGTCTGTTTATTAGGTCATACAGGCCCAGATGAAGGGAAAAAGCAAAAATCGGTTTGATCCAAAGCTTTTATGGCCCCCAAAATGTTTTTAATAGTCGACCCACATTCAACACTGTTTCCTGTAATGTGGTCTACTTGAGGTGGGGATATACCTCATTTTTGGTCTCATATTTTAAAATGATCTGTAAAAATAGATGGACAGCATGAATGAAACACATACATCATGGTGGGGCCCACAGAGCACTGACCACCAGCCATTGGCTAGTGTCAAGGGGAGTAGCCAATCCGTTTCCTTACCTGGGTAACATCTCAGTTGGTGTTACCCTTAACGTGGGGCCCACATTGATGATTTGTTGTATATCCACGCCGTCCATCTGTTTAGTAAGCTCATTTTAGTACTGTGTTCCAAATATTATGCAGATCCAAATCCCAAGTAGACTGCACCACAGGCAGTGATGATTGTGTGTATCACCATTCAAAATTCCAAGAGGCCCATGATATGGTTTTAGTAATGTTTACCTAGAATTCAACCAGTTGATAGTGTCAAAAAGATATGGAGAAAGGGAAGATACAAAGATTCGGTTTATCCAAAACTTTTTTGCCCGCAAAAAGATTTTAATAGTCATTTATTATTATTTCTAGTGGCATGGTCCTCCTAAGATTCGTATCTTATCTTATTTCCATTGGCATAGTCCTCTTAAGATTTGTATATTGTTAGAGGCTGTTTGGCACGTGGGAATAGATGGCATTAGATTTCTCATATCCATCATTGGATTTGTCGCTTGGGCATAGTCACTTCAATGGAACAGGAGAAGCTTTGTATACGGGAAGAGTAAATCTCATGGGTTCGTGCTGTTTTCTATCATCTCACACGGGGGTCTAAGCAAATCTCGACGGAGATCTCGTTCTCCTTCTTGGAGCAGACCTACCGCTGGAAATGATAGGTCGCTCGTAGGTAGAGAGATCATCCAAGATCTCACAAGATCCTCTTTATAATGTCGAGCGAGAGGGCCTTAAAGAGACACCCTGTGATCTTCCTATTTCTGGTACATCAGTGGTGTCATCTTCTCATTCTTCTTCTTTTTTAAGTCTTCTATTTTATTTCTATAATTGAACGTTGATACTTATCTATCAACCCTACAGATTGAGAATGGTGGTAGGACGCTCGTTGCCCTGTGCGTAGCCTGTTATCAGAGGTGTTTCAAGTGTTTTAGGTAATAACCATCACCTACAATAGACACCCATGGCAGTCATTACAGCCTGCACCTTGGAGAAGAAAGTAGCCTTTTCCTCAATGTATGCTAGGCTTTGAGATGTGTAGGTTATCTATTTTAGGGGTTTTCAACACAAAGCAGTCCTGCTTAACTGCTATTTTAAGACACCCGGATACACATCCCAAACTAATATGCTTGTGTGAGAATGATAAATGCCTTGGTTGAATCTTATGTTAGTGCATCTTAAGAGTGTGTTCCAACTATGAATAGCTTTTTGTGAAGCAAGTGTGATATTTCATCGGTTGTGTGAAATCCTCCTTTCATCTGACTTGATAAATACTTTTAGCTTTCCTTCTTCATATAAGTATAGCCAACATCAGATCATCTGATTCTGAGAATAACTCATACACAATTGGGCCAAACTATTGAAGTGCTATGGATCTTGTATGGACCCTCCTTGAAGAGTGTTGAATATCTTTTTGCATGTACACTCATTCATTTGAGTCTTAGATACTAATTGCTCACTTAGCAAATTAAGCATCTACCAAAGGAGAAACATCAAGTTATTTGTAAGGGCCTTGCATTCTTTCTTTTGTATTGAGAAATCCTTGAGAATTTTCCTTTATTTTTGAAAAATGAAAAAAAGATAAAAATAAAGAAATGAACGGAGAAGAAAATGATTGTCATATTTGGATAAACCAGTTTCGCACAATACTTAGCTGTGGTTAGAGACTTAGAGATTTTAAGAAAATCAAGAAGATCCCACCTTATCACCTTTACATTCTTGGTTTGATGATTCAAAGAGTCATATAGAAAACTACAATTGGAAAGTTGATAGATCAGAGATGCATTTTGGTAGTTTTGAAGATATAAAAGAGTGGATTTCAGAATCATCTCAATCATCAAGAAGCTTATTTATTGTCTTGTGTGTACATCTTGATTGATTGATTGCCATCACAGGAAAAGAAACTACATTGCAGTGAAATATAAGATAGAACAAGAAATCACATGGCAATCAGTCAATCAATCAAGATATACACACAAGACAATAAATAAGCTTCTTGATGATTGAGATGATTCCGAAATTCACTCTTTTATGTCTTCAAAACTACCAAAGTGCATCTCTGATTTATTGACTTTTCAACTACAGTTTTCTATATGGCTATTTGAATCATCCAACCAAGAATGTAAAGATAATAAGGTGGGATTTTCTTGATTTTCTTAAAATCTCCAAGTCTCTAACCACAACTAGGTATTGTACAAAATTGGTTTATCCAAATATGGCAATCATTTTCTTCTCTGTTCATTTCTTTATATATATATATATATATATATATATATATATATATATATATATATATATATATATATATATATATATATATATTTATTTATTTATTTATTTATTTTTTTCATTTTTCAAAAATAGAGGAAAATTCTTAAGGACTTCTCAATATAAAGGAAAGAATGCAAGGCCCCTATAAATAACTTGATGTTTCTCCTTTGGTGGATGCTTAATTTGATCAGTGAGCAACTAGTATCTAAGACTCAAATGAATGAGTGTACATGCAAAAAGATATGCAACACTCTTCAATGAAGAGGGTCCGTGCAAGATCCAAGGGCCTTCAATAGTTTGGCCCAATTGTGTATGAGTTATTCTCAGAATCAGATGATTTGATGTTGGCTATACTTGTATGAAGAAGGAAAGCTAAAAGTATTTATCAAGTCAGATGAAAGGAGGACTTCACACAATCGGTGAAATATTATACTTGCCACTAGAGGCTATTTATAGTTGGAACACACTCTTAAGATGCACTAACATAGGATTCAACCAAGGCATTTATCATTCTCACACAAGCATGTCAGTTTGGGATGTGTATTTAGGTGTCTTGGAATAACAGTTGAGCAGGACTGCTTTGTGTTGAAAACCCCCGAAATAGATAGCCTACACATCTTAAAATCTGGTATACACAAAGGAAAAAGCTACTTCCCTCTCTAAGGTGCAGGCTGCAATTGCTGTCATGGGTGTCTATTGTAGGTGATGGTTATTACCTAAAGCATTTGAAACACCTTTGGTAACGGGCTACGCGCAGGGCAACGCGTCCTACCACCATCTTCAATTTGCAAGATCGACATATGAGTATCAACATTCAATTATAGAAATAAAATAGGAGACTCGAAAAAAGAAGGAGAAGATGACACCACCGACATACCAGAAATAGGAAGATCACAGGGCATCTCTCCAAGGCCCTCTCGCTCGACGTTATGAAGGGGATCTTGTGAGATCTTGGATGATCTCTCTACCTGCAAGCGACCTACCATGTCCAGTGGTAGGCCTGCTCCAAGAAGGAGAACAAGATCTTCGTCGAGATTTGCTCGGACAACCTGGGTAGCGGACCCCTGTGTGAGATGATGGAAAATAGTACGAACTCATGGGATTTACTTTTCCCGTATACGAAGCTTCTCCTGTTCCGTGAAAGTGACTATGCCTAGGTGACAAATCCAAGGATGGATTTGAGAAATCCATTGCTCAGGCGACAAATTCATGGTGGTTCTGAGAAATCCATCGCCCAGGCGTTGCTTCCAAGAAGAGCATTAAAACCCACTTCCAATGTCAGTCCCAAACACGCCCAGGCTAATATCCAAGGGTTTCACAAAGCCACTCCCACCTAATGCCATCTATTCCCACGCGTCAAACAACCCGTCAAGGTTTGGCATAAAGTCATAAAATGAGATGTAAAAACAAATGAACATAGTGGATGTATAACAAATATATTAAAGTGGGACCCACACGATTAGGGTACGCCTATTAAGCCGTTACCCAATAATAGCTGATCCGCTCCTGTCTTGATTGGGCACGGATTAGGTACTACCCCTGTTCAGTGCGGCAGGCAGATGCTTTGAGGGGCCACTATTATGTATGTCCTTTATTCATATCGTCTATCTATTTTTTTTCATATTATTTTAGACTATTACCCCAAACATAAGCCTGTTCCAAGGCTCAAGTGAACTACACCACACGAAGCAGCGGTGCTAAAGATGCCCACCATTGAAACCATCTTAGGCCCCAATGTGTTGTTTATTTTCCATCCAATATGTTGATATGGTCATATACACTTGAATGAAGTGAAAATACAAGTATCATCTTCATCCAAAACTTCCGTGGTCCCCAACGGTTTTTCAACGGTAGTAATTTAATCCTGTGTGGTTCACTTAAGCAGTAAATATTCCTTATATTTTAGAAATGATGTTTAAAAATGAATGGACTTTGCGGATGAAATCAATACAATATGACGGACCCTCAAAGCCCAGCTTGTCCCGAGCTCTGAATAGGTGGGGTAGTACCTAATCAGCGTTCGTCTTAATTGGGTGCGGATTAGGTACTTCCTCCGCTTGTTCGAGCTCGGGACAAGCGGAGGCTTCGAGGGATGCTGAGGGGCCACCGTATGTGATGTATGACTCTTATCCACACCGTACATCCATCTTTTCATATCATTCTAGAGTACTAAAATAGTACAGATCCAAGACTCAAGTGGACCACACCTTCGAAAGTAGCGGTGTCAAGGACGCCCACCGTTGAAACCTTCTTAGGGCCCACTTTGTGGTTTATTTTCCATTCCAACCCTTGATATGGTCATATGCACCTGGATTAAATGAAAAAACAAATATCAACTTGATCCAAAACTACCCGTGGTCTCTAAGATTTTTTCAACGGTAGGAATTTAATCCCTACCTTGTGGCCCATTTTAGACTTGGATATATATCTATTTCTGGAATAAATTTCTAAAATAATATGAAAAAAATAGATGGACGGTGTAGATAAAGTTCATGCATCACGGTAGCCCCTTAGTGGCCCTCCGAGCCTTCGCCTGTCCTGAGCTCCAAACAGGCGAGGGTATTATGTAATCCGCGCATGTCTTGATCGGACGCGGATTTCCTGCGAAGGCGTTTCGCAGGAAATTCCTACGCTGAGAACCTAGGTGGGGCCTACTACGATGTTTATGAGAAATCTACCCCGTTCATCCGTTTTTTGTGTTAATTTTAGACTATTAGGGAAAAAATTTGAACCGGATCCATTGCTTAAGTGGGCCGATGACGTGAGAATTTAACGTCCACAGTTGAAATATTCATGGGGCCACAGAAGTTTTGAATCATGTTAATATTTGTGTTTTCAGTTAATCCCAGTAGGAATGAGGTTATGAACGGTATAGATGGCATGTAAACATCACTGTCGACCCAGGGAAGGTTTCAACGGTAGGAATTTTCCTAACCACCTTCTCTTTTAGTGCGGCCCACTTGAGTCTTGAATCTTGATCAATTTTGGCTTATTAACCGAAAATGATGTCAGAAAACGGATGGACAGAGTGGATTCATTACAAACATCACGGTGGGCTCCATCTCAGTCTCCAGCGCAGGAACTTCCTGTGAAAGGCTTTCGCAGGAAATCCTCGTCCGTCTTGGTCGGACGCGGATTTCCTGCAAAAGCCTTTCGCAGGAAGTTCCTGTGCAAGAATGCTGTGTGGGGCCCACCATCATGTTTTTGGGAAATGTACTCCGTTCATCCGTTTGGTGAGCTCATTTTAGGAAAATTGACCAAAAACAAAGTGGATCCAAAACTAAAGTGGGCCACACGAGAGGGAAAGAAATACCTACCGTTGAAAGCTTCCTGGGCTCCACCTTGATGTTTATATGCCATCCAAACCGTTTATAAGGTTATTAACACAAGGATGAAGTGAAAATACAAAAAATTAGCCTGAAACAAGGCTTTTATGGTCATAAGAATGTTTCAACCGTTCTAACTGAATCCCTACTGTTTCCTCTCGTGTGGCCCACTTGAGTCTTGGATCCACCTCGTTTTTTGTAGCTTGTCCTAAAATGAGTTCACCAAACGGATGAACGGAGTACATCTCCCAAAAACATGATTGTGGGTCCCACACAGCATTCTTGCGCAGGAACTTCCTGCGAAAGGCTTTCGCAGGAAATCCGCGTCCGTCTTGATCTACCTCACTGGCTGCCACGTGTTGACTAGTGTGTCATTCATGTAGCACACCGAAGAGAGCCGACTGCATGCTAACTAGTACACCTTAGCGTACACAGTAAGCTTTTTCGAGCCCACACGTGATGGATGTGTCTTATCCAAGTCGTCCATCCATTTCATGAACTTATTTCAGATTATGAGACCAAAACTGAGATATATTAAAGCCTCAAGTGGACCACACCATTGGAAACAATGGGGATAATGACATAATCCACTGTTGAAACTTTCCTAAGGCTTAAAGTAATGGTTATTTTTCATTCAACCGGTTCATAAGGCCACCAAGACATGGATAAAGGAAAACACAAATATCAGCTTGATCCATAACTTTTGTGGCCCCAGGAAGTTTTCAACCGTGACCATTCAATTTTCAATTTTTCCTCTGGTGTAGTCCACTTTAGCTTTGGATGTGTTTCAATTTTGGGCTGAAGCTATAAAATTATCTGTAAACCAGATGGATGGTGTGGATAAGATACATACATGATGTTATCCCCACATACTTTCAGTGGTAAATCCACTCCCATCTCTAATGAAAAAGAAAAACCAAAAACCCCACTTTGTCACTTGATGACGTCTGAGGCAGCACAACATTCCTTGTCAGCTTTTGGACACCCCTTTAGATTACTTTGGAGTCAGTATACTGTGAAGACAACTCCGATATTTTCAGACAAAGCGAGCGGCAATTTGACAGTGCGACCACAATCAAGGGCAGGAGCGGTCTCTCACTTTGGCTCATTTGGGAGTTTCTAAATGAAAGTAAATGAAAAAGTTAGAGATAAATTAATTGAAAATAAATGGCTTACGTAACTGTAATTAGATGGTAGTAAATGCAATACATTTGAAATTCAAAATTTCTATTTAAATGGGAGTAAATAGGAGGAATTGAAATACATTGAAATATTTCAATATATTCATAGAAATATATGCTATATTTCAAATTAATTTTAATATGTCTAATTAATGTACATTTATGATATTTAACTAAATGAGCATAATAAGCCCATTAAAATATATACATTTGCCAAAAATGAGAAATTTATATAATGATAATAAACAAACAACTTGCCCACATCTTTTAACTGTCTATTTATATAGCTAACTTTTGGATGGTTCAGATCATTTTATTAGTGTGATTTTAGTATTGTAGCCAGTAATTGAATTATTTTGGAGCATCATCATTATGACATGTGTATGGCGGACATGTGTTGTAGCACCACCTTTGTTCACTCACCAGAGAGTTCAAAAAAGCGTTTCACCTCCATTTACTCCCAAAATCCTCTCATTTAGAGGTTCATGTACTCTTATTTCAATTCATTTTCAGGCATTTAGTTCTATTCAAATATACCTTAAATGTCACTTACCTTTATTTACTTTTAATTTCTCCCATTTACCTCCACTTACTCCCATTCAAAAGGTCCTTAGATGTGTCACGAACCAAAACTTCACCTGATATTTTGAGTGTACGATTTTTCCAAGTGCTTTTGGCCATCGACTGCTAAATATGAAAAATTGTTCAATTTAAGTTACTTATATGTCATGTGAATAATTCTTAGCGAACACGATTGTATGATTGACTCTGCCAACATTGGCTTCTATGGTGGGAGGACTCTCATGAAGCCCACCATGATGTGTTTCATCCACGTTATGCATTCGTTTTTCCAGCTCATTGTAGGCCATGAGCCCAAAATTGTAGCATATTCAAATCTCAAGTAGGCCATACCCAAGAAACAATGGAAATAATGACATCTACCATTGAAGCTTTCTTAAGGCCCACAATGATATTTATTTATCATCCAACTTGTTCATAAGATCAAGCTACTAGGAAGTAATTCCTTAGATGGACCGATAGTCATGACAATCCAAGCGAGAGGCCTTCCAAGAGCCACAGCTGGCATAAGAATTCCTTGAAGTATGGTTCAGCTAATGACCCAAAATGGCTGGCAAATGGATAAAACACATGCATTGTGGTGGGCCCCATGCAATCCGCATTGTTGCGTCGTTGCTTGGTATGTGGGCTTAAATGGGATTAAGTGGGATGGAATTGCATCTTGTTCCATGCAAATTTCGTCCTATGTTTGGGGAAGACGAGAAGGGTTGGGATTATGTGGGACCGAATTGCATTGGGTCCCATGCGGGATTTTCAATGAATTTTAAAGTTTACTGTACATGTGGAATCCACTTGATGCATATGTTTTATTCATGCAGTCCATTCATATACGCCCTTTATACATGACAATATAGTTATATGCAGGTATAAGTGAGCAACATCCATTATGAATTTGGTTCATTGATTATAATTCCATGGTTCACCAAACAAGATTTTACTTAATTCAAATTTTTTTTCCCCCTGCTAGAATTTTATCTCAAATTTGAAGATTAATACAATAGTATTTCCAGACATGCAATCATTCGCAACAAGAGTGTTAATCCCATCTAATGAAATTCCTCGCCATTTAATCCCACGGATCAAACAGCCTCCAGTGGCTGTCTAAATACAGGCTACAGTATCAAGGTTCATTTTCACCGCCGTCTGACCGAATCTTGGTATTTCCGTTATTTATCGAGAATGTCAGGTTGCCTTGCTTTCCTCTCGTAAAGATAATGAAAAAAAGGCCTTTTCGCTTTTGATCCCATGAGTCTAAAAAAGGTTTAGTGCCTCCGCAGTACCGTACCGTATGGGTTGGGTTTTGTCGCTAACCACATATTGGACGACGATGATGATCCGAGACATTCATGTTGTCATTACCCTCTTATAAAAGCTATAACCTTATAATCATGTTTGATTGATGATCCTGAGATTTGGCTCTTGGATTTGATTATGAGCAATACAAACTTTAATTTTCAACGTTCCAAATTCATCCTTCTACAATATCATCCGTTCAACAACTGTTTCTTAAGATGGCACTTATATATAAACGGTTCAAATCATCATCATCTAAAGTGCATTATGGGGTGAAGACCCAATCTTTTGGTGGGTGGCTCTTTACCAATTTTTTCAAATTTTTTTTTTGAAAAAATTAGCACTGTAGGCACCCTCCTTGTATGCCTTTTTTTTTTTCTCTTTCTTTAAGTAGGTTTTGTTCCGATCGAATAAATTTTTAGGTTACAAAAATAAGATTTTGGTTAAAAATATCCTTAATTTTTAAAATAAAGCAGTTGAAAAAAATAAAAGTATTCTCATTTTTATATGAGTAGAAGTCTAACTTGGTTAGATAGGTTTTGCTCGGATCTAATAAAAAATTGAAAATGGTGGGCGGTCCGCTGGCTCTATTCTAAAATAATTACCTTTTTTTTTATATATAACATTCGGTAGAGTGCGAAGGACAGATGATATGCCAGGACTTAGAAATTACTGAAAAAAAGAAAATAGTAAGCGAATGGTCAAATTAAACGGTCCAGATTATATTACTCAGTATAGATGTATCATGAACCAAACAGTAACCTTATTTAATTTGCTTTCAAACCGGACGTTTATCGACGGTTAAAAATGAAAATGTCCGACGGTTCTGTTTCGACGGATTCGCGTCCACGAATCAGAGGTTGAGATTGTTCAACCAAACTGATCTTGGGATAGTGACTTTTCGATGGTGTGCTGCACGATCTGATCGGTTTTGTTCGAGTTAATATACGTCACGTGTACAATTTCTGAGCGCCTGCGTATCAAGCGTCATACGAGCCTGAGTATCATATAACTCCTTCCACTACTGCACATGCTAGAAGATGGAAGTCCAACCACTCTCAAACAGAGTCGCACCAGTAGAGAGAGAGAGAGAGAGAGAGAGAGAGAGAGAGATGGGCCATGGAAGTTCGAAATCGAACGGTGCAGAACCTTCTGATGCCGGTAACGGATCTGAAACCTCGCGTATCTCTCGAATCCGGAGGCGACTGCACCTACATCGCCGTGGCAGTGCCTCCGATTCCAGTAACCAGCTCAAGAACATCGCCCCTGAGGAATTCACAGGAATCGCTCATATCCAACTCATCGAAGTAAGCGCTCTTTGCTACTACTGCTTCAGCTCCCTTTTTTCCAATCTCTTGAATTTCTCCCGAATTTCTCTTCTTCTCACAGGCGGAGATGAAATTCAAGGACCGATGGTTTGCTTGCGTCTCGTTGGGAGAACGGACGTTTCGTACGCCCAAGTCCGATCAGTTAAGGATACTGTTTCCAGGCCTTGATTGCAATCGTTTCTTCTATCGTTGAATTGATCTTTTACACCTTCTTTTTTGACGCACACACCCTCTTTTTTCTGCTTCAGGTATCGTGATAATACCAAAGGTTTATTATTTAATAATACTGGATAGTCCGAAGTTTACACCTATAATTCGAGTATCTAAAGTAGGAAAAAGAGGGTGTGGGCATCCAATATAAAGGGTTTAAATGTCATTTATCTGTATCTTGTGTGGGGTTTGCTAATTGCTATCACACACTCGTGTATAGCCCGAGAAATTATCTGATCCTTGTGGCCCAAGGCTTTGCACTGTGCACTCGGGTTTTCAGTTCCGATAAGTGGGGTTCATGGTTAAGCGATCCAGACCATTGCTCTGTTAGACCCCACCATGAATGTAATATGTCCTGAGAATCTACTGAAATGGATAATCCTAACCTCTCCATCTGGCTCCTACAAATGGACGGTTTATAAGAGAGATACAGCACCAGTCCGCCCTCAACTAAAGAAGTGCAAAGATGGGTGGGCAGGCTCTTCCAATCTTGGAGAGTTTTGGGGCATTGTCATCCACAGTGGGGCACGACAGACCAATTGTGTAGAGTAGTAAAACATGGGCCCCACTTGTCAGAACTGAAAGCATGAGTACGCTGCAAAGCTTTGGATTGAGGATCTTACTATTCCCCGCGTAGACCCTTTTCATGCTGTGACAGTTACTAATCTGATGTGTGTGCAAGATCCAAGATGCCTCGAGGTGGGCATCTTTTGTAGATGCTTTGGCCTAAAAGTCAGGCCAGTCTACGCATCATGTGTGGGACACAATGTACAAAATAAATGAGTGGCTAAAAAGCTCTTTAGCTGTTTTTTTTTTTTTTTTTTTTGGGTACTTTGTAGCTCATGTGATGACTGGACTGGCCATTTTTTGGGTAATTGGATCTACCAGATATTTTTGTACACCACTTTTTAAATGGTTAGGTTCAGTTTGAATTGTCCCAGCAATGTGATTTTTGGTCTCTTGCAGTCTTGCCCCTGGTGAATGAAAATTCTGGATCATCATAAACATATGCCGTGGGTATGAACCACACATATACACATGCATATGTATATCTGTAGAATTTCATCATTAATTGTTGATATCCGGAACGATTAAATCTCAGAAAAGTTGTGAAATTAGTGACTGTAAATCTTAATCTTTGAATGGGATATTTATCGCATTCAGAGAGTAAGACCTAGAGCACTTGAAGCAACAAAAGACACTCTATCCATTAAGGCAATGGATAAGAGTTAGCTACAAGCAGGGAATGCCTGGCCACACCATGCTTAGCCAGGTCATCCGCAATATGATTCACCTGTCCAGGGACTGAGGAAAAAGGAAACTAAATGAGGATATCGCAGCCCTCAAATCTTATTTACACAAAGGAAGTAGTACCAAGGAATCCACAAGGAGCTACTAGCACAACAAATGGCATTTTTGGAGTCTCCAGACCGAGAGCACTCTTAGCCACTCTTAAGGCCTGTCCTAATTGTTTCCCATTCCACTTGGTTAAAATCCCCAAACGCAATATGATCTTCATCTGGCCTTGTTGATACCTAGTAGTACCCCTACCACTTAGGGATGCTGGTTTCCTAGAGAGCAACCATCGACATTTTGCTTCCACCACCCTTCTAGCATATGGACCCACTAGGCAGAAGCTTTCTTCACTTCTTCCTGGTTCGTTATGGTTAGACTCAAAGTCTTCATCTCAGCTTGGTTAGTACTTATCCTTTCATTGAATGCAACACAAATTTAACTCTATCTCATTCCAAGGGTTAACTATTCTCTCCCCCTGATGTTTGGTTTTCGATCAATCAACCATGGCCAACACAATATGATACCACGTGTTCTGTGGTACAAGATTTAGACCACATCATCATCATCATCATCATTATTGCATTCCCCCAATTATTTGGGGTGGGTTTTGTGAATCCTATTTTGCCTATCTTTGAAATAGGGATCGTTCTTTATAACATTAACCCTCCTCCATTAACCTGGCTCGTGATCAACTGGCACATTTTCTATCAGGCGGAGTTATGGATTTTTTAATTTTTTTTGGGAATTGATGATTTTCTTAATATAAAATATCAGGTGGAATTATCAATTACACCATATACTATTATTTAATACTTTTTTCAAATAGAATAAGTAACAAGTCATCATTCAGAAACAGTTACCTCATTGCCTTCTTGAACCCGAGAATTTATATGGTTGTCGATGCCTTTGACACTTTCAGTTTCAATCTCTCAACTATCTCTTGAGAAACTATATTCTCACAGCTTACACAATCAATAATTATCTTGATCCTTTACCATTTTTTTACGACAAGTTTTGAATATAATCATTCTTAACCAACCTTGCTCATCTTTCATCATTTGAGTGGTGACTAGGGTTTTATTTCTTTCCAGAAATTTGTCAAGCAATTGATGTACATCTATTTTATGCACTAGTCTTTTATGCCATATCTCCTTGATTCATTCTTTTGACATTCAAGTTCTTTCTTTCATTCCTTTCTTTATAATACCATCCGCTAAGAGCCCCCTACATCCTCTTCATTATCATGATTATAACAAATGATTCTTTCAAGTTCCTTTTCACGGATTCCACAAATAACACAGTTTTGCCAGGAGATTTAGAAATCCATAAATGTTCGTAAGATCCACCCCAACGCATGCAGTGTTCTAGTCTCAGGTCTTCTCCTTGCATCAAGATTTGCACCAGTTGATCCACTAGTTGCCATATCTTTTGTTATCTGCATCATCTTCACTTGATTGACTTGCACATCATGGTCTCAAACACTATAATTTCTTGTGCCAGTGGCAGTGAATCGCGGTCCCGTCTTAATGCCAGAGAACAAACTTGTTTGATACCAAATTGGTGCAAAGTAGAGGACTGCTTTCAAAACCACCCCCAATTTGCACTACCTATTCCTCTGCAAATATATAATAGGAACCATGGCCCTTTGGAGTTGGCTAATGACATTTTTTTATTGGGTTTTTTAGTTGAGTCATGCATGTTGGAAAGCATTACCATAGCAATACGTTGCGTTCCTTATTCAACATTTGGACCGTGCTTTTATTCCATGAATGTGTGCAATGGCAATAATTATTTCCTTCATAGGTCAATCAATAATTTTAGTGTTAGTGTGTGCATGGGCTTACATGGTTGATCTTAAATTAGATCAGAATTTATTTGACTAAGCTCATTTCGTTGACATTTTCCAACATTTTTATACACTGTAGTACAATATAATGAATGTGCAGCATTTCCTTGAAATTAACACTTCTTTTTTGTTTTTTTGGTGATGATTACGTAAATGATGTTGCAGAACAGACAAGCCCGTTTGGAAGTCTGTGAGTAAACCCAAGCACCATATTATATGGCAATCATATGAAATTTTCATCTGTCCTTTTCTTTTGATTTGTTCACAAGCATAAAAAATATATTTTCATTGAGCATTGTGTTGATAAAGACTAAGAGCAATAACTTGTCTCTCGAAGAAGAGAAATTATGCTGTCTTCACCCTGAGGACATTTATAGTCCTTGTGCCTGGAGTCCCTATAACTAGGGAATGGTTAGTGATCTAGATTGTTGTTCTTATGGGCCTTGATGTGGATGGTCCATTCCCAAAAAGTCTCCCAGATTTAAAGATCCGAGCCGTCCATTCTGACCTTTTTCTCCATTGATTGTGGACCACTGCCGCAGTTTTTCTTAACCATCCATTCGTTAATCACCGATCAAATGGTTAAGACTGTCCTGTGCCAGGATTTTTTTCCCCAATAATATGGGCCATCTATGGTGGGACCAATCTGAAAACTGATCTAGATCATGAACCATGTTGCACTTTTATAGAAACTAAGAGGCTAGGATGCTATGCATGTCCTTGAGCCCTTGAAACTTGGATCATAAAATCCCTCTATCACAAAGTGCTAGTTACTTGCAGCTGATGGCAATATTCTCAAGCTTTGTCATGAAGAAAAAAACATTCTCAAGCTTTATTCATTTTCACGCAGTTCTGGTGGTTTCAGCATTTCTTTTTTCATTAAAAAAAAAAAAAAACGTTTGTTTGAACGTGAATGTGTTTTTTCATCAATTCGCTTTATATGGTAGTAAACCACTGAGTTTTCCTGAAAACTGGTGGTTTATCATTGAGCAGAAAAAGCCATATTTTATACTCTTCTCAGTGGTACTTTTTTTTTTTTTTTTCCTTTTTAAATTGTTAGCTTGTTAGTACAAGCCACTGTCAGTTCACACATCACTGTTAGCCACCCCCACTAGGGAATCGATACCAAGACCTCAGTGTTGAAACGAGGTATCTTTCACTCAGTCTACCACTTGAGCTATGGATCAGGGTGTTCTTCTCAATAGTACTTGTCCCTGTTTATAGGAGATAATATATTTATTTAGTAAAAGGTTTTGTTGTGATCTTTTTTTAATTGGTTGTGCAACTGGAAACTTTGGTATGGGTTTTTCCATGGTATGCCAAAACGGTTATGTAACAGTAACATTGGTAACCGTTACGCGTCACAAGGCCGAAACGGCTCTAACAGCCATTACAGAAAATGCCCTGTATTGGTCCCATAAGTTTTTCAAAAATAAAAAATAAAATAAGGCCATAATGGCCGTTATGGCCCATATCACAATGGTAATGGCGGTGGCCATTATAACCACCATGACTGTCATGGAACACCTTGGTTTTTTTTCCAATGATCTTTTCTGAAAACAATTACTTGATTTCTTCCTTGATGTCTTTTTTATAGGAAAAGAAACTTGTACTGGAAAGAAATGGTCCTCACATTGCACGGATATCAGTGTTTGAGGTGTGTGATTTTCTTAAGCTAATCTTTTTAATTTTCCTTCTTTTTTTTCTTTTTTTTTTAATTACTTTGCCTCATGTAATAGAATTTTGTACCAAAGTCCTACTTGGACATGGCAACTTTGTCAGCAATTCAGGCCGTAGCCACTTGGCAACATTTTAGGACACACACACGTTTCGTTATACGTTTCATTTATACAATTATTATTATTATTTTTTTTGTTTTAGTTTCTAAAAATTCAGAATTGTAAGAATGCCACTGTAGTGGCACTTTAGCAGTATTGTAGTCGCACTGCAGCAAGCGGTGAATAATCCTTCTTTACAAGATACGATTGCTTGGTGGACGATGGTAACAAAAGGGAGTAAAAAAAGAAACAAAGAGGGTAGAAGGTAGGGAAAGAAAGGAGGGAAATGAGGGAGGTGGTGGGGATCTGAATGCTGTGTAGAGAATCATCTCCTCCTTTCACACCCTAATGATATGTTGTTAACCCTAGGCAACATAAAGGAATGGTGTCCTGAGGGAGTGCCAAAGCATATACATAGACACCCTAATAAATGAGGCTTAATAATATACATATAAAATCCCAAACACTCAATGCACACAGACCCTTTCAAACAAAAAAAAAAAAAAACAAAAACAAAAACAAGAACAAGAACAAAAGCAAAAACACAACACAAAAAGTTGCACATAGACACACAATCATTCTACTTTTCTACAGGTATCAACTAGTTTGTGTGCCTTTTCCTGCTGCTGTGCAAAACTGCATTAAGAAGCTGTCCATTTTCTTGCCTTTTCTACCTCAATTCTCAAGGGAGATGTATGGGAAGGTCCGGTGATGCCGCTTGTGTTTCAGTGCTATGTGATAACTTAGCTTGGAAGCTGGGAACCTCCTATCGTGGCCTAATTTTATTCATTTTGTGTGCACGCGTGCATGCATGTCTATGTCCATGGTGAAAATGCTCTTCATGAAAGCAGTAGATTGGCCTTGATATGTTGCACCACTATTTTGCAGACGAATAGATTATCCAGGAACAATTTGATTGGATATTGTGAGATCGATCTCTTGGAAGTTCTTAGTCGGGTAAGATTTCTCCCATTTGTATTCCTTCTACAAAGGATTTGCACACACAATCTTATGTCAGTCGTCATCATCATCATCATCTAAGCCTTATCTCAATTCTCAACTAAATGGGGTTGGGCTTATGTCAATGTTTAGAAAAGATCCCTGCTCCATTCTTTCCTTTTCATGAGGCTGAGCATTGTCATTGAAATTTTTACAGAGGCCTTCCATGAATATGCATCTATGCACAATGTTTTATTCCATGGTACTGGTAGTTGTTATATGAACTTGAAATTGTAGCTAGGCATACCTTTAGGGTCAAGCTCCTTCAGATCAAGAACCCCTTGTTCCCTTCTACGATTATTGAAGGGGAGCTTCTATTTATAAACTAGCCAGTTGATTTAATTTGCTAGCTGGTCTTTTTCTTCTTCTTTTTTCAGCTCATGTTAATTTTTAAACCTTACACATGGTTGGGATGTTAATGGTCCATATTTTTCTTTTTGTTCAAACAACAAACTGTGATTCTTACAGGAATCAGATTACCAGTTTGAGGTGCTCGACTTGGTGGATCCATCGTCATCCGACAAAGTCGTGGGTACCATTTCTCTCTCATGTTCTGTTGAGGTAGGCTGAAAATCAGGACAATTTGTTGCCTTTACCAATGATTGCTAGGTTGAACAAATTCTTTAAGATTCTTGTTTATCGTAGTTCTAACAAATTATACATGGCATGGCAGGATCCAATTGAGACAGAAAAAAGTTTTGCACGACGTATCTTGGCTATAGTGGTACCTTCTAAATTATCTTCCATTTCTGTGCATATCTTCTTTATTCCATTCACCTTTTGTGCAACTTTCATGATAATGTTTTTGAATGCCAGAATGTAGAATAATTACTGAATTATCATGGGGGGTTCTTACTAGTACTTGGTTCTTTCCCAAGTCCATGAATCTGTAGTTTATCAATGAGTAATGATGTAAAAGCTGCTATGGATATGACATGGAATGGAAACATGCAAACAATGTTAGCCTCACTCTTTTAGCATGCTACTTATTATCATGTTCATTAATTTATTATTTTCCCTGTGCGATACCATGTATTCTGATTTCTACATCAGCAACATACTCCCTTGTCGAATTTGATATGTCGCATTGACTTTGACATGGTGCTGAAACAGTAAATCATTTAGTATAGTTGGAATTTTTTTTAGCAATTCTTGGAAATGCTAAATTCTTGAAAAGGCCTCAGATCACTTTTTATTCAATATGTTGATTGATTCTATGGTTTTATGGTTTGGTTCCTGAGATTCCTGAACTGTTTGGTGTTGCTTGTCAATTCCAAAGTCATTTGTGGCTCGTGGAAGCTTGGACAATGGCCAGTAGGCTTTTAGTTTCTGAGGAATTGGTTCTTTTGGAATCTCTTGTGGGTGGCAGTCCTTGCATCTATCAGAAGGAGCATGTTGACAGAATTTTCAAAGACAGGTGAGCTTAGGAGTAGAGGAGGGATTATCTACTGGATGTTGATTTGCAAGGACTTTGGTTGGGTCAATGGAGGTGACTTTAAAGAGAGTTCAAAAAGTGTATAAGCCAATTGGAGTTCAGCAGACGCCATTGAGCTAAACTTTGACAGCTCTTTTGGCTATACAGTCTCTGGGAGGCAATTCTTCAGGATCCTTTGGGTAGGGTGTTGAGGATTATCTCAAGCGCTGTGTGGTTTTGTGATTCCACTGGAGCAGAAATATGAATTATGCCAATTTTTCGGAAGAACTTTACTGTTCCTAAGGTCTTTGGTTGTGGGAGGCGACTCTAATGTCAATAGAGGGATGGACACTTCTGTTAAGTACCTGTGGGAGCCAGCTATAGAGGGGGTTAGGGAGATGTGCTTGAGTCATCGGATTGCTCTCTCTCATAACTTTACGGAGGCTTATTTGAAGCCAGCTCTTTAGCTAGAGAGGTTGCTCCTAGGGGTGGCAATGGGATGGATGGTCCAGCCCTGTAGGGCCAGGGCCTTAGGCACAGGCCTCGGTTTGAAATCTAGGCTGGTGCCCATGTCGAACCAGGCCTGGGCCAATAATAAATGGCCCGGGTCCGGGCACCGTGACATTGAGCATTCTCACACAAGTGTGAGATCCAGTCCGTCCGTCTTGAGGGTCCCACCATGTAGATGCCTTGGCAAAAAAAGTCAGGCCTGCCCACTCAAATGGTCAGCCAGATGTTAGAAACAAATGGACAACTAAGAAAATCTTGGTCAATATTTTTTTGGTTGTCCACTTATTTTGTAAAATGTGGTCTACATAATTTGAATTGGCATGATCTTTTTGGTAGGGAATCCACACTATGGGACCCACTTGAGGGATGACTTGGATTGCACACCCATATGGGACCTACTTTTTTATTCTCTCCTCCTCAAAAGGCTGGCCTGGGCCTTAGCCTGGCCCTGTAGGGCCAGGGCCAGGGCCCGGCTAGGGGCTAGCCTGGCCCATTGCCACCCTTAGGTGCTCCCTCCGTTATTAACTGCAGATCTTTTCTCAATTCATGCTATATTGCTTTTTCTTCCCTTACTAAATTTTCTCAACGAAGATTTGGATTAAAAAGTGGAAAACTTTATTTATTTATTTATTTTTGAACAATAAAAAATGGAAAACTTTGGCCTTATACAAACCTAATAAGGGAAAAATCATGATGGAGAAGATTTTGTTCTTACAGGTCCATTGATTGAAATAGTTCACAGTACCTTTTCCTGAAGGTCATGTTGATATATACTTTCAGAAAAGCATTGAGCAAACACTATGCCATTAGTTGTTCCCCATCCCAATGCTTTCATATATAAATTTCAAATCCTTACGTTCTTTAGTATTTGGCTGCTGAATATAGGACTATAATGAAGATGGCATGCTTTCGCTCTCAGAGTTTACTGACTTGATCAATGCATTTGGTAATCAAGCGGCAGCTAACAAGGTCTAGACTTAAGTTTATTCCCTACATGCATATTGAATTATTTTTACATCTTTTACCTAAGATCATTGTGTTGGTTGGTCATAATAAGCCGCTCTCAGCAACTCATGCCATTGTGTATTAGAAAGAAGAGCTTTTCAAAGAAGCAGACAAGAATGGGGATGGCGTTGTTAGCATGGATGAGTTAGCAAGCCTTCTAGCTGCTCAACAAGAAGAGTAATGACTTACTGAATTTCAGTGGACATGATTTGAAATATAATACTTCATTATCTCATAGTTCATTTATTTTATTCTCTGTAAGCACTATCATGGAAATTACAACCATTTCAAGCTCACCAAATTGTCATGTTGCACAAATTGCTTTATTGACATAATGCTTTGCTTTGGTATTGATGGATTTGTCATGTTCGAACTAGGTCTTCTCTCATTTCCATTTCATAATGCTTTTCCTTGGAAGATGTAGAGCTCTTATGTCGTTTAGTAAAGAAGAGATATTTCTTGACCCAGAAGTCAGAATGAATGGAATCACTGGAGCAAGAATGTCATAATTTTGAAGAGACTGTCTCTGTTCTTGCAGTTCTCAATATTGATCCTTTAGTTTGCATGGGTACAGAGTTGGTAGATGTTAACAACAAAAGGTTTTGCCTAGACAATGTTAAGGCTATGAATGCAGCATTCACATGCACTCTTTTGATCATGAATGTTCCAATGTAGCAACTTTGAATAAGTGGAAACTGGACTCTGACTGAGTCAGAGTCTCAGTTCAAGTTTACTCAAGGCTTTGTTGACTTCTTGTGTTGCCTTGGCTGAGTCCATTTTTGTTTTAGCATAAACATAGAAACATTATAATATTGAAAATAATTAAAACTGAGAATTGTGAGCAGCTAGTTTACTAATGGTAGAATCAATTGACATGGGCCAATCAAAACACATGACCAGCCCATGTTACCTGGGTACCGCATGGGGCACCCTGTGGATGGCTTTTGTACTTAAAATATTAAAAGTGTTGTACTTGGTTACGATGCCTATCTCGAATCATATGGGTAATTCTGTTGCTAGCCACAGACCATGTAACTACAAATTGCATGATCAATACAATGTTGATCCATGTGGATAACCCTTTCTGACAAACACAACAATGATTTTGTGTCAACTATCATTAGGTTGATCCTACTGCTCAATTGGATGGTTTTCTGTGTGGCAACCTAAAGATTTCAATTTTGATCCCAGCTTCTTGACAGAGTAAAAATAGCAAAAATCTTCTAACCAAGGTGCCTCCTGCATCTCCTCTTAGTCCCAGTGCCAGTGGCCACTGTCATGACTTCATTTCCTGTTCACATTTAAAGTCACGTACCTTGCACTTTGTCAGCACTGGGACTGCATCAAGAGTCCTGCTTCATGCAGCTAAGTTTCAATGGGAAAAAAATGGAATAGATGGACTGTACCCATCTATCATAGATGACATCATCACAGTATTCTGACACTTGTCCAAGCCTGTGCTTGCCACATTAGGTTGTTGAGGAACTGTCGCTGTGGTGAGGAATGGGCTCTATCGACAGATGATTGTGTTTGAACTTTTAACAAAGTTATAATGGATATCGTCATCATATGAACTTAGGTGGTGAGCACGGTGAGAATTCTTGGAACCATGGCATTGAGCCATGGAAGCCTTATCATGATTGAGTTAGTCTTGAAGTTAGCTCATCAGGAGCACTAAAATTGATCCTAAAGATATTCTTACGTTCCCAACTGTGGCAACAATATTCACGTAAGATCTTTGGAAATACTAGTGAAGTGGTGACTTCCTTTGTGTCTCGTAGCTAAAGTGTTTACTGAACCAAATGTATGATCACTAATGCTATTGGGGAATTGTTATTATTTTCAAGCTGCACCATTATGAAGAAAAGATGCCAACTAGAATGTGCAAGTTTTTTATATTGTTCATTGCAGGCGTGTCTGGTTGACTTGAATGGTTCTTGACTCTCAAATGGATTCACTTTATCATGATAAATTTGCCAATTAGTTGGTCTGAAATTTGGGCATGCAGCTCATTAGCAGTTGAGTCGAGACACTCTTTAGGGTCTACCTGAACTTTCCTGCCAGACAGGTGATGAGTAGAAGTTTCACCATCGTAGTCCCATTTGGACCTCAAATTGTGCCCCTAATGTACTTGAGGCCCTCAATTATCAAGCCCATGGTGGAAAACCAAGCTACACAACTCTGTCATGATGCCTACCCACTTTCCCTTGTTACTCTGGGGCCTTTCACGCGAGGAACCTTTAAAAGTGGCTGACTCTTAAGCACCTACAATTAATATGCATTGCACAAGGGTCAACCTAGTGCTTTTTGCAAAAGTGTAAACCGTCATATGCTTCCAAAACACTGCTTTTCCAATCCCAGATAAGATAATAAACTAAGCTTTGTGGAATACACTAAAGGGCTCGTTTGGGAGCTTGTATTTGGAATACATTGGAATTCAAATCACGAATTAAGGTGATTTTGAATCCTCAGTTGTGTTTGGCAGCTTGTAATCAGAATGCATTAGAATCTAAAAATAGTAATGCATTGAAATTCTGTAGTATATTTATAGAAATTTGAATTTGATTACTATATCAACTTTAATCTCCCAAATTAGTGTACATATGTGATATTTGACATGATGATTGTAATAAGCCCATTGAAATATATACTTTGGCCAAAAATGACGAAATTCTGAGCCTTGGGTGGGCCACAAGCATAGGATAAAAAATAAGAGACTAACAAATGTTTTTTCTACTGTTGATTTACATGGTCAAAGTTTGGACTGTTTGGATCATTCCGTTGATGTAATTTTAGTGATACAGCCGATAATTTGATTGTTTTGGGATATCATCAGCATGCCATGTATACAATGGATTAGTAGCCTTGCGACACCTTTGTTATATGTGTAACTCTTTTGCCTTTAAAAATGAGCAAAAAAGGCATTTCACTTAAAATCATAGCAAGGGGGACAGATTTCAAAACACACCAAAACTTTGTATTCCAAATAGCTTTGATTCCAAATACCATTGAATCCACGCTGCTAAACAACTTTTGGATTCCGAATGTACTCAAGTAAACTCAAATCCATGCTGCCAAACGACCCCCTAAGGGAGATTACTAAGATGGAGATTGTTTGTGCCATGATGTCACCCTAGTGTCTCCCAACAATATGCATGCCAGCCTCTGGCAGGTCTCTTCTTGTCTTCCATCAATTTGTCTATACCACTATCAGCCCAGGTCCACCCTGCATTTGATTCAATGCAGTTTGCAGTTATGTGCATGTGCAAGCCTGCAAATAGTATTGTCTACTGACTGTGCCTGGGTTGGCTTGGGGCCTGGATTTGAACTGGTTAGATCAGGTCTATTCAGATCTTGATGTTTCTTCATCCATGCCCAGCCCATTGATTTCCCTCCCTGAAGACATGTATTGGTGCTTGAATGGGCACAAAAAAAACCAAGTTGTGACCACCTATGTTAATCTAGACGCTTGAGTGACTAGTAACATTTTAATATTTGTTAACCAATGCTGATTACTTTGAAGGTATATTATTCTTGGATGTTGAAATCATTTACTTTTTCAACATGTACTATCCATTGTGTTCAGCATTGATGAATTCTGCATTTCTTGTTAATGTCTTTATTATTTAGATGATGTTAATAACTTCATGCCTCAGCATTAAATCATGTCATACTTAGTAGTACTCTCATTTTGTTGGATCTATACAATGATACTGCAGGGAATCACTTATAAGTAGCTGCCCTGTTTGTGGTGAGAGTCTAGGCAGTTATGACAGGCTAAATGATATTATTCATTTGACTTTATGCTTCGACGAGGGAACTGGAAATCAGGTTATGACTGGAGGATTCATAACTGATAAGCAAGCTTCATATGGGTGAGAAATTTATTGACATTGTTTGTGTGCATGATATTTTTGGTCTTATCTTACCAATCCATTTGCCTTCCTGTCGTGATTATTTTGTTTCATGGCAATTGTCATATTTCTATGCAACTTGGATTTCACATATGTTCATTATCTATACTTCTCTAGGTGGATTTTTAAGCTGAGTGAATGGGCTCATGTTTCTTCATATGACATTGGCCTGAAGTCTGGATCAAGCGCTTCACATATAGTGGTATGCATCACTCTTTTCAGTTCAAGACTCATGGTAGGCAGAAGTGGCTTGAAAAAGACAATCTAATTATTATTTGTGTTTCCCTGATGGGATGACTGGTGTCAACAGTGCAATTGAATGTGTGAGGGCCATGCCCATCTTAGCTGTGAAAAGAAAGGAGTGATGGCAGAAGAAACATTCTGTATTTTGTTTTGCTTCTTTAGCTTTTGGGTAGACGTTGCAGTAATCAAGTACCTTTTCCCATTTAGAAATTTAGTTTCAAGGACTCTGTGTTCCTTGATACACCTCCTTTTTAATGAATTGCTGAAGGCAAATTGAGAGGTTTGTCAACTGCTGCATAAAAAAAGTCGCAGTTGAATGAACGCAGAATGTGTCTAATTTTCATTTTCATGTTCTAAGTCTCCTGCAAGGTTAGTTATCTATCAGAATGATTCACAAAAGAACAATAGACTACCGTCAATTTAGCTTTCAAGATGGTTATCCTATGTCTAAAATGTGACAGTTAGTGCACGTGATTTGTGAATGGTCTAGGACATTATTATTGTAATGGGCCTTATTCTTTTTCCATGTCTACTACCATCCATCAGCACTTTAGTCATCTTACCTTTCAATCGCCTCTTACACATTGGAAAGCAGACCAGGTGTAAGTTCCAGGATGGTTTAGCAAGTTCATCTGCAAAAATTGGTTAAAGCATTTTGGATGTAAACCTGATCATTTATTCAGTTCCAAGTTCCAACTTGATTGAACCAGCTGGTTTAGTCCTTTTTCTAAAATATTGTCTGGAGAGAGTGCTGCAACTTGGACTTTTGAGTGAGGCCTTGTTTATTCTTGATATTTGATGCAATTTGGATAATGTGGATAATCAACATCCGTGGAAGTCTATTCTTGAACAAGAATTAATTATTCAGTGTTAAAATTTGAAGAAAATTTAAGTGCCGGTTGATTTGTGTTTAGGGGCTCTTTGATGACAGTGTCTAGATGAAGAAATAGCATCTATAATAAATCAACAGCATCTCGTCAGTAATTCTTCTGCTGTGCATGTTTTATTTGAGTTGCTAATACGAGGTCAAGTTTTCTTCCATGCACATATGTTTCTGCCTTGCTGATTATTTTTCAAAATTTTCATGTGTTTGGTATTTGATGTAGAACATATAAAAGGTCTTGAAAACTACCTATGTTTCTTATGCAACTAAGATTGTGCGTCCTCAGTCCTCACCAATGAAATATTATGCTATGCCCCCTTCAGGCATCTGTCTCATCTGGTCTCCACATATATACTTTGTCAGGTGCCTAGGTATCATAGTTCGATGGCCAATTTAGTCTCTGTTTCTCATTTAATGTTTTGTCCTTTCAGGTTTTTGATCGTAAGACAAAGAGGCTAGTGGAAGAACTTATAGATGGAAAGATTATTTTATCAATGAGAGCTATTTATCAATCAAAAGTAGGGCTCACACTTATTAATGCAGGTACTGTCAACCAATGAGAGCTATTTATCTTTGATTTGTGAAGGATCTTCAAACAATCCAACCCCAAGCAATGAGTTTGTGAACATAAGTTTTCCTTCTACTATCTTTTGCCTTTTGTTTTTGGAAGAATGCAGTAATCTTGTCCCCCTCCTTTGAACCATGCAGGCATTGATTTTTGTCTCCATAAAGACTTCTCGCTCCTCATAATTTCCTAATATTCTAGCTTTAAGACCTGCCTTTCCCTTTTAAAAATTGTTGCCAAATGATCGGGCTTCTTTGATCATATTAAACATGGCAATTTTGCTTAAGATCTCCTTTCTTATCTTTTCCAAAATGTTTGCTCCATGTCTTTAATTTGGCCTTAAGAAGTTGCAATTTCTTAGCCAACTGAAACTGGCCCAACCTTCTACACAACTGCAATGACATGAGTTGCTTCAAATCACGAGTCTCAACCCACCAATTGTCAAAAGAGGAAATTGTAGGCTCGATCCATCACTCCAATGAAATTGGGGAGTGATTGGATTCGGTACTCAGGTGGACTGTTTGAATGACTTCCTGAAATTGGCTTTCCAGTCTATTGACACCAGGAATTGGTTGGGCTTGCACACAATTAATTTTTGCTTATTGTTAGTCCACGCGAACCTGGTCTACTTAAATGTCAATCAATTCATTTTCGGCATCAGAATATGCAAATCTTCTTATACAACTAGACGGTCAGCATCCCTGAGCTTCTTGTAAGAGAAGCGATTGACATTGAAGTCCTATCCCCCTCACCACACCAAGTCCTATCTTCTACCTGTCACATTGAGCTCCAACCAAAAAAAATCAACCATTTTCCTAGCATTGTTTGGACTGTACAATGCTGTAAGAACCCACAAATAATCATCACCTACATGGGAGCATCAGATTGAAGCCGACTATTCACCTTTGTGCTTATAATCAACCCCATCTTTACCTTTATCCCATAAAACAATAACGGCTTCAACCAAACCCCGGAATTGAGTTTGTATTTTAATTTACACAGTTCTTTTTTGTCTGTATTTTACTATTATTTTGTTTCGCTCCTTATGTTAAATTTTAATATTTTAGATGTATGAGTGAGGAACAGTTGCAATGTTTTGCAGGATGCAGTAGAGGATTATCTGTAAAAATAGAGTTGTAGCTGATCTTCTGGCTGTAGAACACTTAAAACTCCATTGCAATTTTAGACATGCTAGATGCTCAGGAACACGATGTTCAAAATCTGGTTTCATTGTCTTGAGAAGTAGCGGAAACATGTTGGAAACAAAATTTAACCCCTACAGGGATTGGTTTAAGACATCATAGCTACCTATACTCATTTGAACAATGTGAAGGAACCTAAATAGCCTCAATAAGCAGCAGCGGAGGATGTCAATGTTAAGAATCTAACCAATACACCAAAAGCCCCGGGACTGATGGAATACGTTAAGTCAGGCTATTAAACCCTTGGGATAGTAACATTCCACCACACTTCACAGCCGACATCCATGGCAGCCCACTCTGTGGCAGCACTCTGGGCTCTTATGCAAGTAGCCCTTTCCATGCATGACAACTTCGCTTTGGTTGTTTAGGTAGCCCTCTCTACTCATGGCATCTACACTCTGATTGTCCAGGTAGCCCTCTCCAAGTCATGTCAGCTTTCAAAAAAGTCATGTCAGCTTTCACTGTGGTCCAGGTTGCCCTTTCCACTGGTCGCCCCTCTGTGACTCGAATATAGGACGTGGTGTTGGCTCCATTACCAATTGTTATGTTCCTAACCAATACACCAAAAGCCCCAGGACTGATGAAACACATTAAGTTAGGCTATAAAACCCTTGGGATCGTAACATTTGATCTCATTCATAATCCTATCTGTTATTCAAATTTCCCTCTCATTCATTATCCTAACTGTTATTCAAATATCTTCACAACCCTAGTCTACTGAACTAAATCCTTAAGGCTCGAAACGACTCTCTCCCACAATCCATGCATAGAAAATCAGACAAAGAGGACTCACTATGGCTCTATTATTCATATGACAAAAAAATTTATATATAAGCTTATTTTCTAAAGCCCTCCCTGAATTTCTACCCTTCTATTTTGTGTTTCCGTGAAAAGGAAAAAATAAAATAAAATCTGTTGAGTTAAACCGTCACCTTGGTATCTTTAGCAACCACTGAATGGAACTCTTGTGATAATTGGATAAACCACATTAAGGGCTGAGCCAAGGGAGCTTGCCTTCCTTCTCTATCAATTTAGTGTGTATATAGAAAACCTGTGTGTTCAATTCAGTCAGGTAAAAATAGATACATTATATACCTCCAAAAAAAGGAAAAAGAAGAAAAAAGAAAAGAAAAGATACAATTAATATGCTTTCTAAATTAGAGTTAGATAGATACAAGCACATGAGAAGCTTGCAAAACGCTTCTTCTATAGAACTTATCAAATGCGTCAGATTGGTGTTTCCAGTGATTTGGTGGTTTAATAGATACATTGATGTGAACCAGAAGTTCCATTTATTCCGCAGGTTAACACAAACTCGTCTTTTTATATGTTCTAATTGGAAGTGATGACTGATGACAGCTTTGAGAAAAGGAAATGTGTTCATTGCATCATATTAAATTCTTGCATTGTGAAAACTACATGAATGGTCCAAATTATTTATCACAAAATTGAGTGTAAATTATGTCTGGATTCTATTTGATTTCATGTTTCAAGATTATTTCTTTATTGGCTAGGGCATGAAAATGGTGTTCCATTTGGGCGCAGGGGCAAAAGAACTCCTGCAGAGCATCTCTGAGAAGCAAGGGAGGCGAATGAATTCACCTGAATCTGCTAAAGACATACCCAAGTTTATTGAATTTTTTAAGGCATGGACATCATCCTTGATAATTGAGAGAAGTTTTGTTTTGCAGTAGTATAGATTCCTAACAACTTTAATATCTTTCATTTAGCAAAAGAATGTCATGAATCAAATCTACAAAAAAATAGAGAAACAATGGAAAGTTATCATTAAAAATACTTAAGGTTTTGGCTGATTTGCAATTTTTTGGAAATTGTTGCTGGTGTTCCATTCTCTTAGCATTTTGGGAGTCACATCTTTGGCTTGAATTATAACAAAAATATTTCACAAATATTGCATTCAACTGAAGTTTGATCTTGTTCCACTGGATCCAACTTTTGGCTCTGGTGATTAGCATTGGTAATTTCTTTTAGAAACAATTAGACACTATTTCAACAAACCTAAAACTCTGAAAATCACACATGCACATCATGAACAGGGATTGCTTGCTCAGAGTCTTCAGATGCAAATGACACTTGTATGTCTCCAGCCCTCCGACTATCTCAAGCACTTGCCTGCTATATCTGACTGTCCTAACACAATATAAAAAGATATTAGCAATCAGGAGATGCAATTTCCTCAATATTCTAATTTCTTACTGATGTTGAACCAAGTTGAATTCTGGCAATCTGGCAGGGGACAGGTACATGGGTTGAGGTACTCTACCTGTCCATAGAACCCATTTGTGCTTGGGTAGGATCCGTTTTCTTCCTCTTAGAAACTCAAGTTTTACACAAATGATACATCCCATCACAAAGAACCTGGTATGGAGTTCATGGAAATACTGCACCGTATAGACATGTACCTGTTTCATAGTGATTTAAAGTGAATTTTCTTGCAGCATGTGTTTGGTTAAGCTGATATGTAGAAAGTACCCAACTTTAGTGTTTTCTCAGATGATATTTAGCGAACAACAATGAAAGCATGAGTTTAATGGTCATTTGATATATTAAAAAAATGGTGGATGCAAGAATCCACAGCCTACCATGTCTTTCAAGTTGCACATTGCTTTCTACCACATTGTTTCAAATGAAGTTTTACCATAGCATTCCTCTAATTTGGACCAGTATGGAATTGAATAGAAAAAGAAATTCAATATGAAATCATGAATAGTCATTGGCTCTATTGGTGCAGAATAGTCCATACTTTATTTTTATGTATGTATGGATAGGTATTCCTCTCAGCAAGAAGCCAAATTAACCCCTTCATTACCTTTTCTTAATAATGAGAAACAGTTTGAGAAAACTGAGTTGATCCCTAGAACTGCTGGCCCTAGAACCAGAAATAAATAGGCCTACTCAATTGAATTAAAACAACTCTAATTGGAATTCAAAATCAAATTGATTGATGTTTTGTTCGAAAAAGCTGATAGATTTGATTGTTGCATTGTAATAGAATAAATAAAAAATAATAATAATAAAAAGAATCCGAGAAGAAGATTTTTTTACTTTTTTTTGAAACATGTTCGTTCATTCCTACTGCTTATCATATTAATTTCTACTCTACCTTCCGGGAGGTCATTCTTTGGGGCACCCCATTTAAATCATTCCGGTGAATTCCATCCAATCTCCTTATTTGATGAACTCATTGGAAATCATGTAAAGACAATTCCTAAAGGGAAATATTGAATGAATAGATTGTAAATTATGAGATTTTTCTATTCCCTTTTCTTCCAGGGAAGATACTAATCGCAGTGAGAATGAAATTTCCATAATGATTGCAAAACCCTCTAATAGCATTTGGGAATAAAACTTCTTGTTGTGCCCAACGAATTGATTTTCATTAGATAAATAAATGCATTTCATTCTCCTCGTCATGACTATCAAAGATAATTTTAACGTGCAGAGTTTATATGCAGTCAGTCATCAGGCCATGTTCTCTTAATTGATTTTCTTTCACTTTTGCAGGATCAAATCAATGTGGCTGATGCTAAGTACCCTATTGAACATTTTGAGGTATTTTTCTGAGTTCATAGGCTTTGAAGTACTAGAAGGCTCCTCCTTTTTTTATTTTCCCTGAACCGTGCATGACCTAAATGGAAATATATTCTGGATGTTATGTTTAATACATCATCATACATTTGCAGCTCGGGTAGGGCGTGATTTATTTCTCACTAAACAGTATTCCTTTTATTCTTTCTACCTCTCTACAATCACTCAAGCCGTGAATTTGTAATACCTACTTCTAGTTGTAGGCATGTCAGTGGTCAGGTTCAGGTCAGTCTTGATGTACCTGTATCCAGATTCCAGACCCAACCACACAAATTAGTTTTGGGTCCTGTTGGATTCAGGAACTACTGATACAAGATGAGGTATCGGACTTGAAACCAGTGTTGTCATGGCAAATATGCGATCGCATATGTAGCATATGCGAAAATATGCGATCACATGTGCGATGTATGCGATCGCATACAGCATATGCGATCACATATTGGCCATGGCACATTGAGTTTTTTATTTTTATTTTTTTGCAAAAAAACAACATTTTGCCTATAAAAAGGCTTCCAAATCTCCTCCATTTGTAATATTCTCACTCCAAAACTCTCTTACTCTCTTTTTCTCTTACATTTCTTAATTACAAGTGGTTTTAATCTCTCTTTCTTGTATTTCCTACTTCTCTTAATTACAAGTGGTTTTAATCTCTCTTTCTTGTATTTCCTACTTCCAAGTGATCTTAATCTCTCTCTCTCTCTCTCTCTCTCTCTCTCTCTCTCACATTCCCCTCTCTTGGAAGTTGGAAGATCAAGATTCAAGCACTTTCAAGTTTCAAGGAAGATAGCTTGTTGATTTTCTATAATAATAAATAAATAGCTTGTTGATTTTGTTGTTACTTCTTGTTATCTATATTGTTAAATGTCGATGACTTGATGTTTAATTCACTGTTTAATTGATTTTATCTCTCTCAAATGTATTTTAAATATGTAAAATTAGTTATCTATTAACTTAGAAAAGTTCTCCTTAGTTTCTTTTATTTTTTTACTTTTTTTTTAATATTATATATATATATATATAGAGTCATGCTCACGTGCGCACCTACGCACGTGCGCACCTTTGCACACGTGTCATGGGTGTCTAATCTGAATGGTCCATGTGATGCGGAATCCCATGAAACCCCATGTGACAAATTTTCACCCTGATCTAAAATTCTGGTGGGCCATAGCAAAGAGAAATGCAAATCATGGGAGGAAACTGTTTTCATTCTTCATGGCCCATCAAAGTTTCAGATCAAAGTAAAACTTGGGCCCGGGGGGTTTCACGAGGTGCTGCTTCACATGAACGGTTCAGATTTCGGATCCACATCACGTATGATGGGTTCTCAAAAAAGTTCGCACTAGTTCCATGCGAACTGGTGCGCAGGTGAGCATTTCCCTATATATATATATATATAATTTTTCAAAAAAATAAAAATAAAATGCGGCTGCATATGCGATTCGACAACATTGCTTGAAACCATCAGGATTTTGGTACAACAGTCATCCCGTTGGTCCCTGTTGGGTCTAATTTTGAGCATGAATTAGGATTTGGGATGGGGCTCGGATCCAAAATCGGGTTGGAATCAGGTTTGGGTTCATACTAGAAACAGGCATTTTGTATGGTTCTTGAATAATAAATATAAGTGAAGGGCCAAAAAAAAAAAAAAATCATAGTGACCTGACCTGATTTCTAATCAGATCTGAATCTTTGGACCCAAAATCTGGATCCAGACCTGATTGGGAACTTTGGATATTCATGGGGATCTGGGTTACCCTACCTGCTTGAACATATTTGGTTTATTTGTTTTTTCATATTTTTTGCTTTTCTAACATTGAGAACGCTTGTAGGCAGATGTTATACCTATGAGCAACTATGAAGTGTCATGCTGAAGGCAGCTTAAATGGTTAAAGTTTTGCTTGGGCCCCGGTCAATGAATTTTCAGTAGCTGTGGTCAAAATTCAATTTGACCCTCTTACCTGGATTAGGTTTACGTGTTGGATTGAAGATATTTCCAGTTTTGGTAGATAAATTTTAAGTCCTTTTTAGGATATTTTAGTTAAATGATTTTCTGTAGAAATTGCCATCCCCTTCCATATTTGGATAATGGAGCTAGATTCTGGAAGGAATCCTGGCAACAGGGATCATACGTTAGCATGGAGTGCATGTTTCATGCCAATATCTTTCTGTTGAGAGAGGGTTTCATCAAAATTTGATCTGACAAATAGCTCAAGCGAACTAGTTCCTTTACTATGCATACCACGCATGCAAATCTCTTAGTGAAACACATCAATTCCTTCCATATACTGGCAAACTAGTTAGCATGTTCATTTATTCTCAATTTACTAAGTTGAATATAATCCAAAGTAGCATATACATATGCATACATGCGCGCGCGCATGCAGAACCATATCAACATCTTTTATGAGTTCTTTTGCATCTAGCATTCTTATGTAGAAATGAATTTTTACCTTATTTGCAGACATTTAATGAGTTTTTCATAAGAGAGTTGAAGCCTGATGCAAGACCAATTGCCCACAAAGAACATGACGATATTGCTATTTGTGCTTCCGATTGCCGTCTAATGGCATTTCAATCAATTGATGACAGTTTAAGATTTTGGATTAAGGTGAAATCTCTAACTTTCCACCTTACAGAGATTTAAGAGACGCAAGAAGCACAATTCTTTTGAGGTTTCTTTTTCTTTAGAAAATAAATTATTTGAAAGTATTTTCCTTATGTTATATTGCTGAAGACATTCTGAGACAAAAAGCTTCTAGTTTTCTCTCTTGCATGCACAAAGTCATTGGAAGTCATTTCCAGTTGAAGTGTTATGATGCAATGGTTAACATTTATTGGTCTTTCAATGTGTAACTTAACTGGTTATTCAACTAGAGGTAATATCTTGGGGAAGGGTTGAGACCCCTATAGTCAGCATGAAAGGATCATAATATTTGACGTTATCGGTTCTATCTGAGCTTACCAAAGAAGAAAATCTAGAGGCAAAAATATTATACGCAGACTATGCCAGATATGTAAAACAAAAGAAGTTTGATGACGGGGAAAAAAATTCGAAACAGTTAAATGCTATAGCTGTGTTGGTATGGGTACAGGCCATACGAATATACAGGGTCAAGGAGATGGTATGGAAAAACTGTAGAAGGTTGGTAAATTGTCTGAGTTCATGCTGGGTAAGATTTGCATGAGAGGATTTCCATGAAGTGAACCAACTTGAGTGGCAGAGACGGTAGAATCCTCTTAAGTTGCTATTGTCATTTTATGTAAATTTTTGTGATTGGGTATTGTATTACTTGGCATTGTAATTTTGGTCTGCAGTATCAGCATCTTATCATCAATATAAGATAGGTAAACCAAGGGTTTGTCCCACTCATTTCCCCTTGGTTCTTATCGTATCCCCATGCACACACATACCCACGTCACATTTGATCAATGAAATCAATTCTCTTGAATCATTATTACTATTAATTTGTTACGACCTAGCTACTACGAACTTCAACTTACTGTTAATCCTTTCCTTTGGAACCTACGTGGTGTACTTATTGTAGCATTTTGTGTGATGCAGGACATGGAAATTAAATATGATATGCAAGATTTCAGACTTTAGATCGTACTAATTTAGAAACGTTCACAATAATTCCACATCCTACATAAAGTCAAGCATTCAACAAGGGGAATCTACGAGGGTCCAAGCCTACACATGTTAGGGCTAAATCAATTAAAAATTATAGACCAAACAATGCTCAAAGGATAGTAGATTCATTCACAGATGCAAATGATTATTTCTCAATCCAAGGGATTCTCACGTTTCAATTCGGAAAAACTCAGGGTTTCAAAAGTGGAATAGAACTTGGGGATTTGAGATAATCTAGTGTTAGGGTTATGGAAACAAGGTGAAAGATGAGTGAAATAGAGACGAGGAAACCTGTGATCAGCCCGCACGTGTGGACAACAAACCGGCCTGACGCACCTGCGTGTATGGCAGCCTGCATGTGTGGGGCCCACGAATTTGGAATCGGCCGGTTAGGCCCTGGTCCGCCAGGGATGGGCCACCTGCCCTCCAAATTTCAGGCCAAATGGATAATTAGTTTGAACACGGTGCTCCGCCGAAGTTTTAGCCCTCCTGCAGGGCCAGATTATGGAAATCTGCTGTAAGAGAAAGATTAGCTGCAAACGTGGGTGGATTTGATGAGAGGATGACTGTAGGAGATGAGGAATATGGAGGGCAGGAGATGGGGGCGATTTGGGATGGGTGTGGCTTCACACCACGATAATTAGCTCTTCGAAGAAGGGAGGGTTTCGCACCCAATTAGGTTTCCACAACTCAGAGAATTAAAGAAGCATGAAAATGCAGAATTTTATTAATCATCTTCAATAGAAAAAAAAAAAAAAATCCTACAAGGGGTTGCCTATTTATAAGAAAAATCTATACCCCAAGAGCTGCGCCATGTGTGCATACTATTACTTAAAGACGAAATAATAAAAAATAACAACTAATCAATGCAATCTAAACCGTTCATGATATTATTAATAACGGTAATAGGCAAAACTCAAAGTCTTAGGTCACCTAGGGTAGTGGGTCACGATTATGAGATCCAATGATGGGATCCACATGATGATCGAGTCCACCCCAAGGAACCAAAACACAATCCTCTAACTAGGAGACCCTCCATGGATGTCGTCATCGATCCATATCGAAGGTGGGGCCCTCCTCGCGTACGTGCTTAAGGGGGGCGGGCGTGTGCGCCAGATGTCCCCATCAACTCTCCCCAGCTACGAAGATTTCGCCACTGGCGAAACAAAACTCCTAAACCGCTCTAAGATGTCAGGATCAAGTCTTTGAAGCTCCTTCTCAGTGAGCCACGTACTGTCTGAAGCTGGGCATGACTTTCACTTGACCAAGAACTTTTGAAATCCGCCGTGTGATGTCGATATTATCTGATGGTTTAGAATATCCTTTATCTCCTCTCTAAGTGTGAGAAGGGTAGGTATGGGAGGTAGAGGCTGGAAAGATGGGTCGGGAGGGGGCTATGGATCAAGGGAAAGGTCTGATGAATCAGGATGGTTAGGTGACATGCTGAACAATATATTAGTGGTCCCCTGAAATGCAACTAGATCCTCCACATTGAATGTGAAAATAATTCCCATGGAAGGTGGAAGATCCACCACATACGCATTGAGACCATTTCGTTTTATAATTTTAAATGGTTTAGCGCTACGTGCGTGTAATTTACGAATGGATCCCTGAGGGTACCGCTTTGGCCTGCTACGGACCATCACAGAGTCCCCTACATTAAATTCCTTGAATCGTTTATGTTGGTCAGCAAAAATTTTGTAATGTTCATTACTAGTATTGATCTTTCGCCTGATTTCTTGATGCAATGAATGAATGCGATGTGCAAAGGACTTTGCAGACTCTGATGGCCTATGGGACAGGACTATAGGGACAAGATCAATAGGCTTCCTTGGTTTATAACTAGTAACAACTTCAAAAGGACTTAAACCTGTGGATCTATTGACAGAACTATTAAATGCAAAATCGGCGATAGGTAGCAAAATTCTGGTGTGCTCCCCCACTAAACACCTGAGCAAAATTCCCAGACTCCTATTAACCACCTCAGACATGTTTGGTAGAGTCGCTCTAGGGACTAAATCAATGGCGTGATGTATATCCCTCATAAGGGGAAGCTCATTCGGTAGATCATCGGGAAAAACATCATGAAACTCATCCACTACCGGAATGGCCTCAGTGGGTAACTTTGCACTAGCCTCTGGTGTACTTTCCATAGCCACAAGGGCGTACACCATCGAGTCCGACTCAGTCTCTCGCTCAAAGTCTTTGGTATTTAGTATATGGAGAGGCTTAGAATTGGACTTCGATTCCTCAACCAACCTCAAGTGATAAGAGAAAGGGAGGTATTTTTGCTTAAGAGTTTCTTTCATTTCTCCCCAATGGATATTGGTGGTTCCATCAACCTCTCTTTCTTTCACTCCACATTAGCCCAAAACTTCTTTGCTTGGCCCACAAGCTTCATCTTGGCAAATTAGACTCGACGAGCATCCAACATGTCGTACTACTCAAAATAGTGGTTCATATGCGCCAACCAATTTAAAAAAGCTTTAGGGCCCAAGTGGCCATTAAACGTAGGGGTCTTTACTTTAACTCCCTTGAGGAGTTGCGCATCTAGGTCATAATGATCATGATGCCCCTCGCGAGGTGGGTGCACGGGTGCTCGCCCATGTCTGTTTCTTCAGTCGCCCCCATTCCCTTGTCTATCCTCTTGACCACCTGCCTAAGATTGGGTATCTTCCCCAATGGCGGGGTTTGCCCAAACGGATGTCTCTACTTGGGTAACGCGCACATTAAGCTAATTCCAATGTTGGTCAATACGTTATTCCAAGCGCCTACCCAAAGACTCAAACTGTCGGGTTATGTTGTCCATTGACTCTTGTAATTGCTCCATGTTTAATGCAGGGTGCAACCCAAAACTGCGACCAGTACATCTACAACTACCCACTCAACTCAAAGGTCCTCCAATGCAACTATATGCATCTAAATGGGACTAAATGCTCCTATAGGACTATATGAGGGAAACTACGCAACGCTCCCAAAATTCCAGCAACATAATTGTCCAAACAGTTTGTTAACAGAAAATTCAGCAATGAAAATTGGGGAATTTTTAACGATAGAAAATTCAGCAGTCTATGTTGTGAATGGTGGGTCCTAAACAACCCTATATGATGAAATTTAATGCAAAATAAACGCGAGTAGACTAAACCTTAAACATGCAATGCAATCCCCTATGAAAAACCTAAGCTCTGATACCAAATTTGATGCAAGACATGGAAATTAAATATGACATGCATGATTTCAGGCTTTAGATCATACTAATTTAGAAACGTTCACAATAATTCCACATACCACATAAAGTCAAGCATTCAACAAGGGGAATCTATGAGGGTCCAAGCTTACACATGTTAGGGCTGAATTAATTAATGATTATAGAACAAACAATGCTCAAAGGATAGTAGATTCATCCACACATGCAAAGGATTGTTTTCCAATCCAAAGGATCCTCACGTTTCTATTCGAGAAAATCTAGGGTTTCAAAAGTGGAATAGAACTTGGGGATTTGAGATAATCTAGGGTTAGGGTTATGGAAACAAGGCGAAAGAGGAGTGAAATAGAGACGAGAGGGAACTTGTGATAAGCCCACACGTGTGGACAGTAAACTGGCCTGACGCAGGTGCTTGGACGGCCCACGAATTTGGAATCGGCCAACTAGGGCCTGGTCAGCCAGGGATGGGCCACCTTCCCTCTAAATTTCAGGCCAAACGGATAATTGGTTTGAACACGGTGCTCCGCCGAAGTTTCAGCCCTCCTGCAGGGCCAGATCTGGAAATCTGCTGTAGGAGAAAGATTAGTTGCAAACGTGGGTGGATTTGATGATAGGATGATTGTAAGAGATGAGGAATATGGAGGGTAGGAAATGGGGGCGATTTGGGATAACTGTGGCTTCGCACCACGATAGTTAGCCATTTGAAGAAGGGAGGGTTTCATACCCAATTAGGTTTCCACAACTCAGATAATTAGAGAAGCAGGAAAACGCATAATTATATTAATCATCTTCAATGAAAAAAAAAAAAAACCCTACAAGGGGTTGCCTATCTATAAGAAAAACCTATACCCCTAAAGCCGTGCCATGTGCGCATACTATTACTTAAAGACGAAGTAATAAAAAATAACAACTAATCAATGCAATCTAAACCGTTCATGATGTTCCTAATAACGGTAATAAGCAAAACTCAAAATTCTAGGTCACCTAGGGTAGTGGGCCACAATCATGAGATCTAATGATGGGATCCACATGATGATCGGGTCCACCCCAAGGAACCAAAACACAGTCCTCTAACTAGGAGGCCCTCCATGGATGTCGTCATCGATCTAGATTGAAGGAGGGGCCCTCCTCCTTGCGTACGTGCATAAAGGAGGCGTGCGTGTGCGCGAGATGTCCCTATCATTGTGTGTGGATCTCTGTATCATTTTTGAGGCCCTATATTCCCTAATAATGCCCTTAAACCACATTGTCAAAAAATCTTTGCATCTTTACTAACCACTACAAGTGGCATGCATCTACTTCATATGGGGTGATAGTGAATGAGAATCAAGCTTTCCTATCATCAAACTTTGGCCACTATATGGTTTTCTTATCACTGTTAGGAACAATATTTGTTATTCCCAGGGTCGGAAATTTTCAGTTGAAGGTCTATTGGGAAAAGATATATGCTCCAGTGCTTTTAGCCATGGATCCTTGGTGATATTTCGGTTGGCACCCCAGGTATTACCATTATAAAAACGTCAAATGGCCATGGTTTTTAGTGAGATTGAATTGTACCCCACTGAGTTTTATTCACCAGTAGTTCCTACTATTTCTACTACAAATGGATGCAGGATTACCATCGTTTCCATGTTCCAGTCTCTGGAACCATTGAGCAGTTTGTTGATATTCCCGGATCCTTGTACACGGTACATCCAACTGGATCTCTTTTGACATAGTTGAATGGCTTCCTTGTACGGTCTTTTTTGTCTTTTCAATTTATTTTTTTTGTAGTTATGTGATCCATGCTTTCTAATGTCTTATCTTGCTAGGTGAATCCTATAGCTGTAAATAGCAAGTATTGTAACGTCTTCACCGAGAATAAGAGAGTTGTTTCTCTTCTTTCAACTGAAGATTTTGGAAAGGTCCGTTGAATCTGCCATATGATATTGCTGCAACTCTTTCAAGTTCCAATGTTTTCGTGGCATGTAGTAGTGAATCCCATCTCAGTGACTGTACTAGTCATGATGACTCAGACAATTTCAAGTTTCAACTATTTTCTATGATTTGATGAGACGTTTGGGTGCTACAGGATTCAACATCATGGTTCTGGACAGAAAGTAGGCTACCATAGTGAGCTTGGCATGCATCTCATTTGTTATAGTTTATCATATCATTCGAACTTTACCTGTTATGTGATGCCTCTGGACTATGATATGCAGATTCTTCCAGTCCCTCAAGGTACCCATGTCAGATGCGAAACAACATGGGTATGGGGACAGGATCTGTGTTCGACATGATATTCTAAAAGCTCATGTAAAATGATATAAAAAGAAAAGAAGAAAATTTGTTTAAAATGTCTTAATAATAAAATATGTTAGAAATATATGTAATACTTCTAATTTCAAATGTTCCAGTGAAAATCCTTTCTGCTATCTGGTTTGTTGATGTTTCCATTGCAGGTTGCGTTTATTGCAATTGGAGCAACGATGGTGGGGAGCATCACCTTTACTAGAAAGCAAGGGGAACGTGTCCAGAAAGGAGATGAGGTTCTTTTTTCATAAGTCTGGTCTCTATTTAGGTTTGTTTTTGTCATGGATTTAGCACTTCTTCAATAACACTGTTCTTTCACTCATTTGACAGTTTGGATATTTCTCGTTTGGAGGCAGTACTGTAATTTGCGTCTTTGAAAAGGTATGTATGAATCGTAGTCTAAAAAAATCATGAAATTACCCTTCATTTTTAGTTGATTGGTTTTTTCTTTTTTCTTTTTTTCCCGTTCTTTCCATTTTCCGTGCAAGTACTAGAGCACCCTTAGGGACACAGACTGGTAGACATTACAAGCCTGTTTGATGTAGGACATGAAATTCAGATATGATGTGCAAGATTTCAGGCTTAAGATCACATAGTCATAAACAATTACACAAATTTCACATCCCACACAGAAGTCCAAATATTCAATTAAGGGGAATCTATGTGGGTCTAGACCTACACACGTTAAGGCTGGATCAATAAAAATTATGAACCAAACAATACTCAAAGGGAAATAGAAATCATCCACACATGCATGACAATCAATCCGTAATCCAAGGAATTCACTAAATTCAATTCAAGGAACCCTAGGGTGAGAAAAGAGATAGAAATTGAGGATTTAGGGCAATCTAGGGTTAGGGTTTATAAAATTAGGGATGAAAAGAGGAAAACAAGAGAAAAATCTGTCCCAGAAATAGTCCCCACGTGCAGACGGTGCCTCGAGGCTGACGCACGTGCACAGGTGGGCTGGCCGCACGTGCGATGAAGGCCCGCCTTCCCAAATCGGCTTCTTCGCCCTGGTCGGCCAGGCTTGGGCTGCAAAACCTCCAAATCTCACGTCGATCCGAGCTACGGTCTGGGCGTGGTACTCTGTTGAAGTTTCAGCCCTCCTGCAGGGCTAGATTCTGAAAACTGGTTGTAGAGGGATAAACAGCTGCAAAACAAACGGATTTGGCGATAATATGGTTGTGGGAAGGATGAAATAAGATGGAGGGGCAGATGGGGATAAACGTGGCTTTGCATCACGGTACTTAGCCCTTCGAAAAGGGAGGGCTTTGTACCCACTTTAATCTTAGCCCTTTGAAAAGGCAGGGTTTCGCACCCACTTTAATTTTTCCACAACTCAGAAACTTAGAGAGCAGAAAAATCACGCAGAAATTTTTATTTAACTTCAATGAATTAAAAGAACTACAAGGGGTGCCTATTTATAGGAAAACCCTATACCCCAAAACTCACACCATGTGCGCAACCTATTACTTGGCGATGTAGTAAACTAAAATAAAAATCAATCAAAGAAATCTAAAACGTTCATGATGTTCTAAATAACATAAATAATCAAAACTTAAAATATGAAATCAATTCGACTAGTGAGCCACGATCATGAGATCCCATGATGAATTTTTCTTGGCTATTGGGCCCACTCTTTTGAACCAAAACTTCGTCTTCTAACTAGGAGGCCCTCCCTGGACGTCGTCATCGATCCAAATCGACGGTGGGACCCTCCTTCTGGTGTACGTGCGTAGGGGGCCCGGTGTGCGTGCGCGTGCGCGGGATGTCCCCATCAATTCTCCCCGGCTACGAAGATTTCGCCACTGGAGAAATAAAACTCTTGAATCGCTCCGAAATGTAAGGATCAAGTCTCTGAAGCTCCTCCTCAGCGAGGCACATATTGGCTGAATCTGGACGTGAATTCAACTTGACCAAGAACTTCTGAAATCCGTCGTCCAATGTTGAAACTAACTGATGGTCCAGGATATCCTCTACTTCTTCTCTGAGTGTGTGAATGTTAGGTATGGTAGGTAGGGGTTGGGAAGAAAGGTCGGGAAAAGTAGGTATGAGAGGTACAGGCTAGGAAAATGGGTCGGGACGGCTAGGTATGGGAGGTAGAGGCTAGGAAAATGGGTTGGGATGGGTAGGAATGGGACGTAGAGGCTGAGAAAATGGGTCGGGAGGGGGCCATGGATCAAGGAAAAGGTATGGGGAATCAGGATGGTTAGGCGAAAGGCTGGACAATGCGTCAATGACCCCTTAAAATGCAACTAGATCCTCCACATTGAATGTGGAACTAATTTCCATGGAGGGTGAAAGATTTGCCACATACGCATTGAGACCGTTTCGTTTTATAATTTTGAATGATCCAACACTATACACGTGTGATTTTCGAACGGCTCCCTGAGGGTACAGCTCTGGCTTGATGCGGATCATGACAGTCTCTTACATTGAATTCCTTGAAACATTTATGTTGGTTTGCAGAAAGTAAGTAATGTTCATTACTAGTCATGATCTTCTGCCTGATTTCTTGATGCGATGAATGAATGTGATGCACAAAAGACTCTGCAGGCTCTGACGGCCTATGAGACAGTGACATAGGGACAAGATCAATAGGTTTCCCAGGTTTATAACCAGTAACGACTTCATAAGGACTGAGACCTGTGGACCTATCGACAGAACTATTAAACGCAAACTCGGCTATAGGTATTACGGTATCCTAGAGGGAGACTCATCCAGTAGATCATTAGGAACGACATCACGAAACTCATCCATTACCGGAATGACCTCAGTGGGTAACTCTACACTAGCCTCTGGTGCACTCTCTCTAGCCACGAGGCTGCACATGTTGTACCCCTCAAAATAATGATCTTGATGTCTCTCATGGAGTGGGGGTACGGGTGCACGCTCATGACTGATTCCTTGGCCACTTCCATTCATTGGTCTATCCTCCTGGCCACCTGCCTAAGATTGACCATCTTCGCTAATGGTAGGGTTTGTCCTGAGGGAGGCCTCTATTTGGTCAAGGCGTTGATCTATGCTTCGTTCCAAGCACTTACACTAAGACTCGATTTGCTGGGATAGCTTGTTTAGTGACTCTAACAATTGTTCCATGTTTAGTGTAGGGTGCTAGCCAAAACCATGACCCGTACGTATGGGTGTACAACTTGCTAACTCCACCTAAGGACTTTCTACGACGACTATATGAGACTAAATGATCCTATGAGACTCTATATAAGGGGACTATCCAATGCTACTCCAGCAATATAATTAATAAAATAAGGGACTATGGACTCCTAAAAGCTACTTGTGATGGACTAGATGCATGATGGACTCAAACAAACTAACCCTAAACAAATAATGTATTCCCCTATAAGAACTCTAAGCTCTGATACCAAATTTGATGCAGGACATGAAATTCAGATATGATGTGCAAGATTTCAGGCTTAAGATCACATAGTCATAAACAATTACACAAATTCCACATCTCACACAAAAGTCCAAATATTCAATTAAGGGGAATCTATGTGGGTCCAGGCCTACACACGTTAGGGCTGGATCAATAAAAATTATGAACCAAATAATACTCAAAGGGAAATAGAAATCATCTACACATGCATGACAATCAATCCCTAATCCAAGGAATTCACCAAATTTAAATTAAGGAATCCTAGGGTGAGAAAAAAGATAGAAATTGGGGATTTAGGGCAAACTAAGGCTAGAGTTTAAGAAATAGGAATGAAAAGAGGAAAACTTGACCCAGAGAAAGCTCTTGCGTACAAATGCTGGCCCGGGGCTGACGCACGTGCGCAGGTGGGCTGGCCGCACGTGTGATGGAAGCCCGTCTCCCCAAAGTGACACATAGGCTTTGGTCGGCCAGGGGAGACCTGCAATCCCTCCAAGTTTGACGATGATCTGTCGTAAGGTTAAGGTGTAGTGCTCCGTCGAACTTTCAGCCCTCCTACAGGTCCAGATTCTGGAAACTGGCTGTAGGGGGATGAATAGCTGCAAAAGCTAGGAAATTCAAAACAATAATGATGATAGAAGATGAGATATATAGATGAGAGGGTAGGGACGGATAGGGATAGATGTGGCTTCGCACTACGGTTGTCAGCCCTTCGAAAAGGAAGGGCTTCGCATCCACTTTAATCTCAGCCATTCGAAAAGGGAGGACTTCGTACCCACTTTAATTTTTCTACAACTTAGAAACTCAAAGAGCAGAAAAACCACGCAGGAATTTTTATTCAATTTCAGTGAATCAAAAGAACTACAAGGGGTGCCTATTTATAGGAAAACCGTATACCCCAAAACTCGCACCATGTGCGCAACTTATTACTTGGCAATGAAGTAAACTAAAATAAAAACCAATCAAATAAATCTAAAGCGTTCATGATGTTCTAAATAACATAAATAAGTAAAACCTAAAATATGAAATCAATCCGACTAGTGGGCCACGATCATGAGATCCATGATGGGCTTTTCTTGGCTATCGGGTCCACTCTCTTGAACCAAAACTTTGTCTTCTAACTAGGAGGCCCTCCGTGGACGTTATCATCGATCTAGATCGATGGTGGGGCCCTCCTTCTAGCGTACATGCGTAGGGGGCCCGGCATGCGTGCACGTGTGCGCGGGATGTCCCCATGTTTATCGTAAAACATGGAAAATAGGAGTACTCAAATATGTCATGTTTCAACTGTTTTCACTTTTCTTTTTCAACTAGTTGATAATGCTTTTGCAGGTATTTGAGAGAGGAATTGTAGGATCCTAACCCAGGGCTTTGTACACTATGATCAAGTTCTCAATTCCAACAAGTGGGGCCATGGTTCAGTGATTCAGACCATTGGTCTATTGTGTGCCACCGTGTATGGACTTATTCCCTGATATCTCGTGGATGGGACAATCCTAAGTCCTAACCTTTCAATTTGTGGAATACAAACATGTGGTTGAAAGAGATACGACAATTGTACACATTTAATTGAAACAAAGCCCAAGAATGGCGGTTATGATCTTTCTAATCTGGGAGAATTTTGGGGCAGGGTCCATCCAGTGTAACACAAGACCGATGATCTGAATTACTGACCCATAGCTCCCACTTGTCAGAACTGAAAACTCGAGTATATTGACCCAAGCCTTGGGGGAAGCAATCCTACGATCCCTCATTTGGAGAAGCTTGTGATGCTATCTAGCAATTTGCAAAAATAGCTGGACACGTCATTTTCCCATGACCCAGAAGAGCACAGATCATCCTAGTTTGTTTTAAGAGGTGCTATGTGATGTTCTGCCAAACAAAATGGCTAAGCAACTGTAATGGTGGTACCTTCCTTCTGTGTCATCTAGACAATTCATCTGGTAGACCATAATTATGTATGGCATATAGCGAAAAAATCCATCGGTTAATCTCAACTTCACACCCTCAAAACAAACGGTTTATCCAGCAGTACATATCCAAAGGGAAAATGATTTACACCAATTACATGGGTAATTAATTTTTCAATGATGATCTTTTGGCGCTGATCCATTTATGATGAGGTCCAGTACCTGAATGGTTTGGATCACGGAAAGGTATATGTCCCACATGTAGTGTGTTTCTGGCTGATTGAAAAAGTGCTCCCTGAATTGGTATGGTATGTTTCCTTATGTTTTTAACATCAAGGACATAATGTCTTCCACAACTCCTGTCAAATGATTTCATGATGGAAATAACAAGTGACCATCCCTGCCAAATTACCTAATTATTTTTATTTCTTCAGGACACGATAGAGATTGACGAGGATCTCCTTGCAAACAGCAAAAGATCACTGGAGACTTTAGTTACTGTAGGTATGTCATTGGGTGTCTCAAAACAGAAACGAGCTGAAACAGGATCTCTAAATTTGGAAGGGTTTACCATTTCTTGAGTGCCTCAAGCATGTCCAGAAGTGATCTCCTCAACATAGTACAAGGCAATGAAGGATTGAAGCTCTCTAAGTTATGTAATTTAAGACTATTTCCACCCACATATCTTTTGTATATTCAATGGAAAAGAAGATTAGTACTATACAATTTTATTTGGAGCATGCGACATTTTCCCCATCAGTACAATGCAAGCACAAATCCATCCCTTTCATTCCACAATACGGTAATGGGCCAGCCATTGCTGTACTGCAGGATGTGTGCATGCAAATAATAATAATGATGATGATGATGATGATGATGATGATGAGCCGGTCAGTGATGTACTGCAGGAAGTATGCATGAAAAAAGAAAAAATAAACCAATTCCTACGGCATGTCAAAACATGGTTTACTTTGATCTATTGTCACGAAAACCTTAACTGATACCCTTCCAGTTTGATTAGGTTAGACCAGGCGTTGGACCATTAACCTTAACTGAGACCTGGCCAGTTTGATCAGGGTTAGACCAGGCTTTGGAACCATTGCTACCCTCGTTTCATGTGATTTGCAGTATACGGTGGTCTGTCAGTGGCTGTGCTAGAGTTTGGGCATTGTCATAATCACTTATTGTTTTATGTTCCCCATTAGTTTAGCATCCATCTAAAGTTACTTATTGTATTTACATGATTACATATCTGCAACTTTCATCTTGATTACATTTATGACTTGACGGTTATCCATTTTTAAGGATGTCAAGAAATGATTCCCACCAATATCTGACCTGATTTGCACCTCCACGGTATATCAGTACTTAAGCCAGGGTTAATTCTGTATTTGGCGGAGAAGCCTAACCTGGCCGCTACGGACCCGTGAGGCCAGAGCAAATCAAACATGTTTGGATGATCATAAATGTCCAACCAATGACTTTAATAGTCTACCATTTTTTCCCATATTGCCTATTCCTATGGTGCTGATTAGATGGTATTTTAGATGGCATTCTCCATGTCACACACTCTGCATGGTATGCGTAAATATGGGATTTTGCTACCATCCTCAAACCTTTTAAATGGCACACAGCATGACCCATTGTCGATCCAAACTGTTCATTCATTCATGTAACTAGGAGCGAACCATGGTGCAAAATTCATGCCAATCAGGCGATCCAATGGGTAGCAAGAAAATGAACAGTCAAGATTGACTAAAGAAACAAAATAGGTCCAAACATCATCTAAAAACATCTACTGGATAGATCCCATGTATTCTAAAGTAAGATTTAATAGATTCTAATCTTGTGATTTATGGCTTGTAAACAATGGACAATTGTAACAAATTGGCCTTGTGTGCAGACAGTCATATGGAGAGAGAGAGAGAGAGAGAGAGAGAGAGAGAGAGTCCATATCTTTTAGATAACGCGAGAGAGAGAGAGAGAGAGAGTCCATATCTTTTAGATAACGCTTAGTTTACAAATGCAACAATGAAAATGACAAAAGTGATACATTTCATTCAACGGTCCCTCCACCTATGTATAAATATGTGACTCTCCCATCTTTTTTTTCATCTTCTTTTTAACCTACACAACAGTGGAAAGCATCAAACCCCAACCAGACTGTGATGCTCCATACAATTCTTCCCTCCGTTGTCCCATTCCTGAGGTTGTTAGTAGAATATATGCAATGAAACCCCATAATACAAGGATTCTGCCCAGTTACAACAACAGTAAGAATCCCAAACGCAAGCAAACAAGGGAAGGTACAGCTTTCCCCCATTGGAAAGGCTAAGCCATATGTATTTCCCATTCCCGAAATTATACAGAAAAGGGAAGCCATGGAAAACCTAAGTTTTTTATGGACTTCGACTCACATGGCCGCAGGCAACATGCTTCTTTTTCCTCGGGCAGCTCGAGCTGTGTGGGAAATGAGATTAAAATGGACCAATAACCCCTCAAGGAGATGACTTCCAATCGAACTGGAGATTATTGAAGGTGTTGACTGTTCCAAGCCCACCTAATTGCCGGTTCCCCATATCTTGTTGCTGCTGATGATTCATCGTAGTTTCTTGAGACATCGAAGGCATGCCGACCCTTCCATTCAACATCACAGAATTGTTGGACATTGCAGCTCTGATTCCACTAGGTGTAGCTGATGAGCCAATCCGCCCCATGTTGCCAAATCCCACACTTGAATTGTTGGCGATCCCATTCCCAACTAGGCCATTCAGCACTGTGTTGCCTGTGTGTGTGATTCCGTTGATGCCCTTTATCTCATTCCCCAACGAACCGACACTAACCATGCCACCACCTCCATTTAGCTGGGACGACATCATCATTTCTTGTATGATTTGCTGAACGGAGCTCTGAGAATCATTTGGCTCAGCTTCGCTGGCCTGCGAAGGCTGTTGCATGGGGATGTTTGCAGGTGAATTTGCAGAATTTAAGTGGGAGGTGGTGGCTGAGGTTAAGGCATTATGTGATGTTTGTTGGGGGTTATTAGACGCAGACAGCGTCGGCGATGGGAAAGGGGAAGATGGGTTGGCTTGGGATTGTGGTAGTGAATTAGATGAGCTGGCCGACGGAATCTGAACCGTGGTCCCACCATATGGACTGTTTAAAGTGCTCATTGAGTTCTCCTGCCTGGAATTCATCGAGTTTTGGTGGAGAAGTCCGACAATGGTACTGGTGGAGGTGGGGGTAGATGTGGGATTGAGGGAGTTATTTACATTGACAACCCCATTGCTAGCAGCAAGCTGCACTGCATTTGTCTGAATGGAATTCTGGTCATTGTTCGAGTTCTGTGTCATGGATTGCTCCTCAGGCTGTTGACTTTGACTGTGGGGCCCAGATGCAGCAGCGGTCCTTCGAGGGAAGTTGATCAAGCTTGCTGAACAAGAAAATGGAAATTGTTTACTACATAGGCTCAATAAAATCAACATTCCAGTTCATGACAATCAAATGATTCCCATATCTAAATCGAATTTCATGTTTCTGTGCCGAGACAGGTGCGTATCAGAATAATTGTAAGACAGGGTTACAAGTATTGTGCAAGGTTATCACTAAAAATTATCAGATCTTTAAAAAGCAACCACTACTCATCAAGGACGAGCCATGTTAAAGACATTAGCAATTCCAGGTCAGAGTTGCCAAGGGAACGAGTCAATAAATAACAGGAAAAAGGCACTCTCTGAAGAATAATTTTTCCAGGACACAATGGAAACAAGACTCGAGATCATATTGAAGATTCCATCTACTTGATAAAATGATAAAAACAAGCTATAAAATATGAGTAGCATGGATAATATGGTAGACATTTAGGAAGCAAGAGTTACTCTGTAGAATCTCTGAAAAGAAAAGGAACAAGAAAACTAAAGCTTACCCATCGGTCCAGTCCCTGTTTCGCGGCTGTAATCGATCAAATCTTTCATACTATTAACCACCTCTGATATCTGCAATTAATAATAGATCCAACAAATCAGCCGTAGATAAAGTAGCAACATAACAATAATATCAGCTGACAGAACATCTGGGTCTCACCTATATTCGTAACTCAACCTGAGATTATAAGGGGGAAAAAACACTAATTGTGCCTAAATGGAACAAGCCAAAACACACCTCAAGGGTGAATACTTCTCTGTTTTATTTTACATAATTTTTTCTATTAAAATTAAAAATCATGATTCATGAGCACATGTCCACTTCCGATAATCAGATTGCATGTTTCTTGATCATTTATGGTGTGAATTATAACTTTTAGTTTAACCTCAAGTACTATATGCCTGCACCAGGCCATGTACGGTCTGAATATCAGAACTTGCAGTTTTTCAAGGAATATACTGGTAAACAAGATCCTCAAATGTGAAAACTCACATTAATTTGAAAGAGGGATTCAAAAAAAAAAATCCAAAATCTGTGACTTAACATACCCAGCCAGGCATTGGAGAAGGCTAATGAATTGAAGGATTGCCTATTTCTAGTGTAGGATTCCTTTAGTGCATCATTCCATCAACTGTAAGTTCACAATTTTTTATGAAGCATAGCATTGACTGATGTGTATTCAATGCATCATTCCATCAACTGTAAGTTCACAATTTTTTATGAAGCATAGCATTGACTGATGTGTATTCAAGTTTTATTATACCACTGGAATTCAAAAAGGTTTCCTCATGCATGAGAAATTAGAGTTATTTAACCATGGCACCATACATCTAGTACACATTTTAGATTCATCATCGTCATCATCATCATCATCTAAGCCTTATCCCAGCTAATTGGGGTTGACTACACATTTTAGTTTGATTTTTAAATAAATACTTTGGATGATGAAATAATTCATATCATGTTTTTAACTTCTAGGACTTTCCACAATGTTAACCGATATTAATTGTGTTTGTTGAACCCGAATGGGTATGGCAGCAAAAGCATCACGTTAGCATAAGACATACCCAGGTTTGACAACTAGGAATATAGGGTTTTCATGTCCTTACCCTAAATCATACCCTACCGAACCAAAAATATACCAACTGCCACTGTCTCAAAGCCACATAAATAGAAGGTTAGTTTCATTGTTTTCAGAAACATAATGATAGAAGAAATCCAAACAAATAAACAGGATGTTGGCATAAATTCTTTACTTATCTAGGGCATCTAGGAAGGATAGCAAGTGAAGTTATTTACAAAGGAGAACTAAGACAAGATAGGATGGCCCCAGAATAGAAAAATACTGCATGATTTACAAATCAATGAATAAAGCCAATATAAGGCTTGAAGTTTGCTAATTCCACACACTTGGACCCTGCCCATCCACGCCTAAGCACACATGCCAGTATGGCACAACTATGTGAGATCTGGGCTTTCCAACAGGTTGGAAACCCACTTAGATCGTCTTGCTTGAAAGTCATGCTGTTTCACTCAGGCAATCCAGTCTACAAAACAATGGATGTCTAGAGAAAACATAGTTTCAACCAGCTGTTTGTTTTATTAACTATGGCCTGCCTGAGGAAGGAAGTGGCCCAATTTGGGGGGAAGAAGATTTAAACAGTGTGGCTCACCTGATTCAAAACTTGGATTTCTCTCACACGTGTCATATCAGCATACATATTTCTTGAGTGTGTATGTGCAAGGCTCTACACACATAGGGGCTTAGCAAAACTCAAAAAGCTTTATGACAACATACAAGACAAATTACATTTTGGCAGGCCTAGAGGGAGTAATTAAGAAACAATTTTTAGGTATCAATTACCTCCAAGGACTTATAAGACTGGTTGACAAGCCAAGCAATTCATCAAGAACATATTGACAGGAGTTAGCATAGAGCAAACTACCTGAAGGCAACGCACATATCTCTTTGTATATCCCAATTCATTTACCAAAGGTACCTCCAAGGCTTTTGCCAATTGACGAGCAGATGCAACAAACCTAGACACAGATAAAGTATTATGTTATTAGAGATTAATCAATTCATAACTTGGGATGCCGCAAATCAATAAGGGATGATTGGGATGATCTCACATGTGACCGACTGTACAAGGGTATTATGGTTCCTATTAGGGCTGTCAACAGCCAGCCCTAGGGTTGGCTTCAGCCCAGATTTTGAATTTGTTCGGGCCGGGCCTATTCAAAATTTTGATTTTGCCTGACCCAAGCCCGGCCGATTGACAGCCCTAGTTTTCTAGTGTTTCAAACTATTTTCCTTTTAGTCCTTGAGATGGGGTGTTAGAATATAGACTTTAGTTCATGGGCTTTATTTTATGTAACAAGTATGCGGGGTATTTTTGTACTTTCACATTTATTATTTTTTTACCATGTGCCCTCTTCTCTCTTTCCCTTGCTCCTCATATTCATTCTCTCTCTAAATCCTACTCAAGAATATCAAAGCGGTAACAGATTCATACCTTGTTTCTCCCCCCCTTTCTTTCACATTCTTTCTCCCCTTCCTTTTTTTGCTTTTACAGGGTGAAAACTTGAATTGTTAGGGGGCTGATTTACACAAACCACTTCTGTTTGTTGTTCAACCACCATATGTTGGGATGTTTGGTTATATCTTGTTAGTGTACTTGAGGCGTATACGACCATCCATAGCCATATTTGAATATCAACTGCCAGTGTAGATGAAATGTAAATCGGTTATCGTATTCGTTATGAACCGGTTTGTACGTGTGTCGTGGAAATCAACGATCTACACTCTCTTGAACCAAGTGTTAGGTGAGTTCAAGTTCTGGTTCTTCTCTATGTGTTTGTTTTCTTCTCCTTCCTAAATATGGATGTAAAAATAATGCTAAGAATAGTCTTCTACCTCCATATGAGTCGATGAATCTTCAAATTACATTGACCGAACTTAACGGTGCAAATTATTTACAAGGGGCCACATCGTTAGAAGTGTTTCTTATAGAAAGAAGAAAATTGAAGTATTTGACATCCTCTTAGGTTTGTTGAAAGTTTAACATATTATGCAGATTGGGTGGCAGAAAAAGCTTAGATTAGGGCCTTGTTAGCACAGAAACACATTAGTGCAAATATGTGCAAATGTTATCTTTTTCAAAACAACAAAAGAAGTTTGGAAAAATCTTTTAAAGAAAAAAGTTTGAATTTTTTTTTAAAGGAATGTACTCAGGTGACATCAAAGCTTCAAACAAGGGGATAAGAGCGTAGGCAAATATTATTCGGCATCCTTGGATATGTGGGAAGAACTAAACGTATATCAACCCCTGTCGACTGATTATGAAACCATGAGACAGCGGAGAGGACCTTTGTGTTGGCAAATTCCTATCTGGTTTTCGTCCTAAGTTTGAACTCATGCAAGCTCAGATTCTTGGAGGCAGTGAAATTCCATATGATACAAAGGTGTTTGCCCATATTCATCATGCAGTTAGTGCAAATACACCAAGTTCATCTACATCTGATCGCTTGACCCTTATTTCTTCATCTAGTAGGGGAGATGGAGGGAAGTTGTGGTGGTCATAGTCATGGTAGACAATTTGGTAGTAGAGATTCAGGGGAAGGTTGTTTTGGAGGTATGGATACTTGGGGAGGTCGTGGTTCAGATTGGTGGCAGCCATGGTCGTGATCGTGTTAATCGAAAATGCTCTAACTGTGGTCTTTCTAACCACATTGCCAATACATGTTAGGGCCTCGCTAATAGGCCAGCTTGGGCAAATTAGGTTCATTTTGTTGATGACGGTATTGAGGGCTATATCTCCAAGCCCATCTCAACTCATTTCAAATAAAGTACAATAGGTGATATAGTTACGCTGTCCAAAGATGAGTATGCCAAATTACTAAAATATCGTTCCACCCACGTGTCCTCCACTACTACTCTTGCTCAATCAGGCATGATATATCTTGCTTCCTCTGAAAGTGTTCCTTGGCTTATTGATTCTAGAGCTTCGACCATATGACTAGTTAGCATAGTATTTCATCTCGGTTAGATAAGTCTACTCATATTTCCTCTGTAGCATTAGTTGAAGGCAACTACAACCCATGTGTCTAGGTTGGGTACTATTTATCCTATTCCATCACTGCCATTATCATCAATGTTACATATTCCTAAATTTTGAATTAGTTGTCAGTAAGCTAACCAAATCCTTGAACAGTTCTGTTACATTTTACCCTTCATATTATGAATTTTAGGATTTAAAGACGAGGATGATTGGTGAAGGACATGAAGCGAATGGTCATTATTATCTCGACAGTGGAATAATTGGAATTGCATTGCGAATAGATATCTCACCTTATCAGTGACATTGCAGGCTTGGTCAATCTCATTGAGTAGTTTTAAAGAGTCTCGTTTCATCATTGCCTTATGTCTCTGAGTTGGAGTGTGCAACTTACGAGTTAAGCAAGCATCATAAAGTCTCTTTTTCACCTTATGTATATAGACAAAGGGAGTGGTAGCCCCTTCTCTTTAGTGCATTCTGATGTTTAGGATCCAGATTGTACTACTAGTTTATTTGACTTCAAGTACTTTATTATCTTTGTGGACGATTATTCTCGCTTTTATTCTCACTGCTTTAATTGTCAAACACATGAAGTTGATCTTTGTTGGTGTTACATGAGGGCATTCATAAATCAAAAAATTAATATTAACCATGAGACAGATCTCCCAGGGACAAAAATTTGAGGCTGAGAAAAATAAATAGCAGACAGAGTAATAACTATTTCCTGATTTAGAAAATTCAATCCAGTACAATCACAGATTCATGCAACTGCAGGAAGAAAAAAAAATCCCAGATCGGAAATGGTAATTTGGCCGAAGCCCGAAGTAGAACATGATAGAGTGACTTACATATTACAATTAGTTTGCAAGTCCTGAGCAGATAAGTTGGAAGATGCATTTTGCGTAGCAGCCTGGTATTTCTGAGCCACTGCACCGAGCTGACTAACCTGCCCATAGGAAACATCAGCTATCAATCATCTGGAAGCTATAAAAATGTACCTCAAAGGCATCATATATTTGGGAGGATCCTCAATTAGTTGCGATAAGGCTTAGATAATGATGATGATGATGATCCACTACACAAACTAGAGCTCCTTTTGGAACTTAGGCTGCATGCGTGTGGAACTGCCCGCTCCCAGTGCAAAGGTTTTGAGGCCGCCTAGAACTGAAAGGGCGCAGGGTCAGGAAATGCATAGAAAACAGATTCACTTGAGTAGGCTCTGTTTTCCATCAAACCTGGTCCAACATAACGATTCCACTTGTTTCATCCAAGACCTGAAACGAGCCTGCTTCATTTTATGTTTTCCTTTGCCGAAACTAATAATTCCCAGCCATTATTTCAAGACAAGCAAATACAGCCTTATCAAATGGCGCAGTAAGAATTTACAACAAGAAGAAAGTAAATTATTTTTTTTTGCCAATGCCTAATTCAGTAGGAAATGTCATAAGCTAATCAATGATGCATCACAACTAGTGAAAAGGATGCTAGATGCAGCAATAGGTTAAAAAAATAATAAAAATTAAAAAATCAGTTGAACTTCTAGTTTGGACCTGAATGAAATAAATGTGAGCAAGGTGATAAAGAAACTAAAACAAATGGAGGCAGAGAACTATATTTGAAACAAATCAGTATACAGTAAATGTAAAAGGCATTTCTAAGTGTATCTTGGGTTCACTTAATTGGATTTATTATTACTTCTTTGCCATAGCATATTTAGGTATATCATATTACTTGTCTTTTCTGTAACTCGGTACTATATATGGTCTTACATTGGATATCCTTTTCACTTGCCTATTGCCTTTTTCTACACATGTATTGTGTGAATTTACAAGGTAACTTGTTGATTTGCCTTAATCTGCATATTCAACAGAAAACCCATATAACTTAGCTCTATCCACACCCATTTTCTCATCAATAAACCAAACTAAATCCTTGCTTGTTGACGTAGTTTTTACCACGGCATCAAAAGGTGCCTCTTCTTTTCCCTTTTTTATCTATCGATTGGAAGCCCTCAATAATCTCATTCAGAACAGTCATACACGTTGGGAGTTTACTAATGAAACATAAAGCAATCACGAGCCAATGTTGTAAAATCAATTTTACAGATTCGGGAAGAGAAAATAACCAAGTTTAAGGGTAGATACCCACACTCATCCACAGCCACAACCTCTTTCTCCTCAAATTATGAAGAAATTAGCCCCTGACAACAATTTCTAGAATCGATTCCCTTTTCCTGATTTCTTAAAATCCACCAGGGATGCAACCCACCAGCTTGTCCCAAACCTGGGTAAAGGAGCAGGGTTGATGTAATATGGACAGCCAGTCATTAAACAAATCGTGAGAATCAGCTGAATCCAACTAGCTCAGATAAGGCCATTATATTGATGATGATGGTATTTTTATGAGCTCTAATGAGCTCTATAAACTGGGTCAATTTTCAAGTTTCTCACACAGGTTGCTTCCTCCCGCTCCAAGGATGATTTCCAAAATATAATGACAAGCTTTTGACAACCAGTAAACTTAGGGTGCAATCCATCACTTAGTTAACCAATCTAGTGACTCTGTGATCATCATCACCAGAGTCTTTCTCCCAGAAATTTAGGGTCAGCTTAATAGAGGAATTTCAAGATTGGAATAGACTTCCATAAAAATTCAAAAATTTTAAAATGTGAGACTGTGAGAGTCATATCCTTTTAAGTACATCTATCACCATGAATGTCCAGTCCAATCCAAGGTTAGCCTGGATTGAAACTTGTTCCGGTATGTGCTACATGAACGGGTATGTGGTACGCTACCTCAATACCTGGTAAGCTAGGGTAGGATCATGTGATGTTGAGCGGGTCGCAGACACTTTCATGGCAAAGATGGACCGGAGAAGGCCCGATCGGAGGCGGAAATGATCCGGACCGTCAGAACCTTAAATCAGTCGTATCTCGCAAACCCGGATGAGTTTTTTGACATATTATATATGATTTTGGGGTAAGAGAACCTACTTAAGCCAACCAACACCGCTATGCTAGGTTGCCCATGCCGGATTTGCGAGATTCCATCAGATCGACGGTCAAAAGCCCCTTTTATTTTCATTTTTACTATAAATAGTAAGTTTTAGTTGGAGTATATCTTTTGATCCTTTTTTGTTGTAGAAGTCGTGCCCAACATGAAAAGGGCTTAGAAAAGTTAGGAGAATAATGTGCTTGGGCCAAATTGGACACTTACTAGTTTTGGCCAAAAACCATGAAGTCTAGTAAGAATAGAGGTAGTCTATAAATAGTAAGTTTACTATTTATAGTAAGTCACATTTTTAGGGTGTTTAAGTTGGAGTCTAAGTCTAAAACACCGTCTTAGGTTTGAGTTCCTTATTTAAAGAGTTGTAATTTTATTTTATTTTTATCATCAATTAAGTTATTTCGAATTTATTAGGAATTATTTCTACTTTTATCCCTTATCGATTCGAGCAAGCTCTATGAGAAGTCTAGAGAGCTCTGTGGATTTGTGGTAGTTATCCCCTGAGGAAGATGGTGATCGACCTCATCATGTCCCTCCTTGCGCCAAGTGGAATCAAAGCGAGGACTCCCCTCGTGCCGATGGCAATTAACAACGGAATGGACCAAAATCCCGTGGATAGTGATCTATGGATTTGTTATCTATCAGAAAGAATGGAAGACTTCCACTGAGAGAGTCAGTTGACCATGCAAGGGTTGCAGCAACGCTCGACCGTATTACGGATGCGCTAATTCCACCCCGAACCCAACGTGACGCTCAACCGCCCATGATCGTTGTACAGCACAACCCTGTTTTCCATAGAGCGCTTCCGAAGACAAATCGTAAGGCTATCCCAGATGAGTCGAGCTCCAGCAACAAAGACGTCAGTGGCGTCATTGCCCGACGACCGGTCTGTGGAGACGATCGACTATATCACGCTAAAAGAGACTATCAAGGTAAGGCCAAACTTTCCAATTTTAATGGCTTATCGTGTATAGAAGACTTCTTCGATTGGTTAGCCAAAGTAGAACGGTATTTTGATTACATTGACGTGCTCGGAGAAAAGAAAGTAGGAGAGCGTCCTCGACCTCCTACAACCGCAAATTGTGACCCGATGAGCGATCCATCAAGGCCTCAACGTGCAGCGCCCACTACAGCAGGTTCGAGCAGGATTCTAAATTCTTATGGTCAACCAAGGCCAGACCATTGTTACTGTTGTGGCCAACCGGGCCACTTATCAAACACCTGCCCTCAATGCCCCGCAGCCCACTTGGACATTAACGAAGGGGACAATGAAGGTGAGACAGCAGAAGAAGGCCCTGGACTTGATGAGAATGAACTAGTCGCTTAAGAAGGAACTGGTGACGAAGAATGGTTGTCTGAGGATCATGGCGAATCCTTGATCGTAAGGTGGCTATTATATACTCCAAGGAAGGAGGTGCACCCATAGCGGCACAATATATTCTGCACGTGATATACCATCAATAGCAATTTCTGTAATGTAATCATAGACAGTGGCAATAGCGACAACATCGTCTTGAAGGTGATGGTGGATAAGTAGCGGCTACCTATGACAAAAAATCATTCCCCTTTCTCGATTGGCTGGATGAAAAAGATGAACGATACTAAGGTAACTGAATAATGCACCGTCTTGTTTTCAATTGGTAGGAATTATAAAGATTACGTACTTTGTGACGTGGTCAACTTGGAAGCATGTCATATGTGGCTCGATCAACCATGAAAATTGGACAGTGACATAACCCACCGAAGACAAGACAATGTCTACGTCTTCGTCAAGGACGACCACAAGACGATCTGTGCCCCTATAGCATCAGAGAACCACCTTGAAGCTTCTAAAGTGGAGGAGAGGTCTCTTCTGACCATTCAGGATTTTGTGGAGGAATCGAAGAAAACCGCCGAGTGTATGCCGTAGTAGTAAAGGGTGAGGAATCGGAGCTCTTAAACATTCCCCCAGGTTTAAGGCCGTTGCTGAATAAATTCGAAGAAATCTGGCCCAAAGGGCCACCCCCCCCATGCAGGACATCCAACATCACAGACCTCGTCCCTGACGCTAGCTTGCCCAACCGTCTTCACTATTGGATGAATCTGAAAGAGTGTGAGATACTTTAGGGCCATGTGGAGAATTTGATCCGTAAGGGTCTTCTGAGAGAAAGCATGAGCCCATGCGTCGTGCCAGTTTTATTAAGGCCGAAGAAAGATTGGAGCTGGTGCATGTATGTCGACAGCCAGACAATTAGCAAGATTACCATTAAATACCGGTTCCCGATACCACGGTTGGACGACATGCTTGATATGCTAGAAGGTGCCAAGGTGTTGTCTAAACTAGATCTGAGGAGCGGGTACCATCAAATTCATATCTAACCCCGTGATAAGTGAAAAAAGGCATTCAAGACCAAGGTTGTATAAGTGGTTGGTCATCCCCTTCGGTCTAACGAACGCACCAAGCACTTATGCATATGATGAATCAAGTGATGAAGTCGTTTATTGGTCGGGTTGTGGTAGTATATTTTAATGATATCCTGATATATAGCCAGAGTGAGACAGAGCACATGGAACATCTCAGGCAGGTGCTACATGTCCTGACAGTTAACAAGTTGTACATTTACTCTCTGTGCCTCTAGGATACGGAATCAATGAATAACTTTTGTCATTAATCACGAGTTCAAGTCTAACCTCTGAAGGTGGTTCTTGGGTCTCTTTGAAATGCAAAGGGTGATGCCTAGATCTATTGTAGTTATCGTTCAAGCACATAAATGGGGGATTCCAAGAAAGAAAATCTTATGGTGTATGTCCCTGTTGTCTAGTCTATGGCCATTATGAAGAGAGCATGATAATAAAAAATTTAATAACATATCGGAGAGTGCAGATGTGGCATTCCTGAGGGCAAAAGGGAGTATCCTTTGGGCTTTGTGGGATACTCATTTCGAGGGTTGTGAATGGAAAAATATTTGGTGTATTTGGGGGAGCTTTTCCCTCAATTATGTGCGGTGGGATGACTCGTCATTAGGGCTGTCAATGGGCTGGGCCTGGGGTAGGTCTCAGTCTGGATTTTGAACTATTTGGGGGCAGGCCGTCAGGCTGAGCCTATTCAAAATTCTGATTTTCAGGCCTGAGCCTGGCCCATTGACGCCCCTACTCATCATCCCTTTTACACCTTTTTTCTTTTGTAGATCCTCTGTTTGGTGCCAATCAATTTCTATTGTTGCCACTAAAAAAAAAAAGATGAAAATACAGACCCAGCCAATTATAGTTACAGTCAATCTTTCAATACAAAATTTCACCAAAATTTTCCATTAACATGATGCATTACAAACAAGGTCCAGACTATTACAAGTTCAATCATAATTCATAAGACAACCACCGAGCATCCTCAATTACATCACAATTTAATCTTGTCATAGAGTTAGTTAAAAATTTAAGATGACAAATTGAAATGTGGATAATTACCAATAACAGAAATAATGAAAAAGAAATTAATTAGTACTTTTCAAACAATATAAAGAAAAATAATAAATGTGGGTAAGGAGTTACTAGTGTAATCAACCTGGGACTCAGATGAGCCACCAGATCCCAAATTAGATAGCTTTTATACAAGAACAGTGTCATTTTTACTCGACCTCTCATAAGGCAAAAGATCCCAAAGAAAACTCAATGTGTTTGCCTGTAATGACTATAAGCAACAACACAGCAGGTCCCTAAACCAGCATCTACTTTAACGAGTAGATCCATTTCATGGGTTACCTGAGGTATTATCAACCTTCGAGGGATGAGCTCCTCATGACGCCGAGCACAAAACTCCCAGGAACAAATCTGGAGCAGAAAATAAGGGGAAAAAAAATTAATGATAAATGTTGAATAGATGCCTCAGATATTACAAGTGTATGTTGTATACAATGTTGAACCTTCAGATCTGAAGAGAAAACAATCCGAAGTTGACCGTCACGAACTACACGCAATTGTTCAAACACACTTTCCTGGATTGCTTTTGCATAATCTAAGACAATTTGACCTGACGAATTCTGATATTCGCGTGGCATATCGACATAAAGAAGTTCTTCCAATGTTCCACTATCATATTTGATTTTGCATAACCTTGGTAAAACCTCAACAGTGGTTTCTGAAAGCATAAAAAGAAAATATAAAATAAGATATGTTCATAGAAAACTCTTTAAATACAATGAATTAGAGAGGCAAAGTTCCATTTATACTGACACGGATGTGCAGAAGAATTCCATGAATCAAAATTAAATCCAGTAAGGCCTAGTGTAACAAAATTCTCAAACCATGGAAAGGTGCATACCAAAACCGCGGCCAGGCTTACGGTTGCATATTTCACAGTGCCACGCATCCTGCAAAATAGCAATTAAATAGAGTTAGGATAGGCAATTCAAATTGAGAGCAAGTAAACACAAGGACTGCTACTAATTGCATTGGAATAATTACTCCAATGTCAATTAACCCATCAATATCTCAGATCCAGCCCTGAGCGAAAAATCCAGATAGAGTAATGAGCAGATCCGAAGCAAATCAATGTGGCAAGATCATCTACAACTCTTTGTGGTAAAACTAAAGGCCAACAATAAGGAACGAAAGGGGGAAGGGAGGAAAGAAAAATACACCAAGTTTCATGAGCAACAGACCTGAGGAAAAACACCAGTTGTTTGCCTGCCACTTCCATACAGCGAAACACACCACCGTTTCTTGGCATTCAGAGCAAAGTACTCAGCAACGAATTTCCTCCAAAAGTCAATATTGTTATCCTGCATAAAAGACAGCATAAGCACAAGAAACTAGCAATATTGCTACTCTGCCATGTCCAGACATATGAATCACAATCAGGGGCAAAAAAGCTTACTGCAGGTCGGTGTTGCTGGTGATACATATAGTTAGTCAAACGACGAGCGCATGTCCCCGGTTCATAAATAGCCGATTTCACAGCAGCTCTCACAGGCAAATTCTGCTGCTGAAACTGCTGCTGTAATTGGGAGCGTTGCTGGGGAAGTGCCGCCTTAAAAATTTGCTGCTGCTGCTGCTGCTGCTGTTGCAGCTGCAGGAAGCGCTGCTGCTGCTGCAAAAGATTCATCTGAGCAGCAGCTGCCTGTGGAGTTTGCCTGGACATGTGCAACAATTGTTGCTGTTGTTGCTGCTGCTGCAGAAACAATGGTTGCTCCGAGTGTTGGGATTCAATTTTTACTTGACCCAGGTTTCTCAAAGGTGGGAGCTGCTGTGGCTCCAATTTCACCGAAGCCAGACTCCGTAAAGGCTGCAACTGTTGCTGCTGTGGCCCATTTTGGTCATTACTCATCTGCGGCTCCAACTTAACGGTACCCACATTGCTTAAACCTCCTCGAAGTGACTGGTATTGTTGCTGCTGCTGCTGATTATGAGGAACAGGAAACTGCTGTAGTGACTGCTGACCATGCTGAAAGTTCTGACTCTCAAGCTGTTGGGGCTGCTGCTGATCTGGCGCCAGCTGGTTGCCAGACGAGTTTGGAAAATGCTGCCCCTGCGCTTGACCCGACGAACCAGGGTTCACCACATTTGACGGCCCAAACGACGCGGGCGAAGGAGTAAAACTCATACCATTGCCTACACTGGAAAGCGGATCCGACTCGGCACCCATGTCAATTCCTCCACGTTGAAGGCTCCCCGAGCCCAAAAGCCCAGAATTCGACCCACCATTACCATACGACTGATTGAGGAGAGACGAAACATTAGGCATGTTCCCAAGCACATTCATGTTATTATACTGAGAACGTGGCGACAGCAGCGAGGGAAATGTGGGCTGAGAAGGGGCGGAACCACCTTGAGCTCCCAAAATGCCAGAGTTTGTTCGTAGAAGTGAAGGCGAAACGGACTGGGCACCACCGACGGGAGTCGGAGGCCCTGACGGCACCATCTTTCAAAAATACGAGCTAAAACAAACAACAGAGACTACAAATCTAACTAAAACCACATGGATTTCCAATTTGGCACCACCAGATTCAGACTACACAGCAAGACCTACAACACTAGGCGTCTCTTACTCAACCCGACAGGCATTTTACTCTCGCATCCATAGCTCACAACGTCGGAGTTTTCACTCAGCCCCAATCTAACAGAAGATTCTTTCCATCTAAGAGTAGAATGATGAGTACCGAACATGGGAATACCAGAAACGAAAGCCAAAACCAAGAAACAGCCTCTGATTCTGGACATCCTAAAATTCCACTATTTCCCAGGAAAGGGCAACCGTCAGCTATCGATTTTCAGAATCTTCTGTCTAATTTCCCAAGAAGCCTCTCACCAATCAAATGCCATTTCTGCAGACTTCCATCTGAAACATTTTCCAACAGTCAGAGAAGAGGTTTTAAGTACGTTACATCCTATCTTTGAAGACTGCTTTGGTCTTACACTCAAATGAATCAAATTCCATTCCTTTACTCATCTCAACTGCAAAGAAAACAGAGAGAAATCATTTTCTCCCCAAAACCAAAGCAATTGAACTCAGGAAAAAACACGATCTTCAAGCCAAGATCCCTACAACGAGATCCACGGAACAGAAACCCCTCAACCACGCCCTAATTCGAGAAATTAGAGCTGAAACTCAACGATCCGGAGCTTGGGAGAAGCAAGATTTAGAGTCGAGATTGAGAAGAGCTTACAGGCAACGGGAATTGAGACGAAATCCGAGAGCTATTTGATCTAAAGCAGTAAAGAAATTATAACAAAAGATAGAGAAGAACCTGGAAATCTCTTCCCTTCTACACTATTTTCAGCTGCTTCAGATACTGTGGTTTCTTCTTTTATACTCTCTCTCTCTCTCTCTCTCTCTCTCTCTCTCTCTCTCTCTGTGTTTCTGCTTCGTTTCCTTTGTTTCAGAGAGAGAAGAGAGTGAGTGATGGTGGTGTTGTGTTGTATTTGCGGACGTCAAAGCTGCATTGGATTGGATTGAATCCGTCTTTCTTCTTCTTTCATTTCCTGCTTTTTCTTAACATCTCTTCGATGCAATTAAGTCAAATCTTCTTCCGGTAGCGGGTCATGATATCATGCATCATCATCATCATCATGGAAGCATATGCCATTCATGTATCATCCCATCATCCATGTTGCCATCCCCCGCCTTTATTAAAAGGAGAGATTTGAATTTACCAAAATATCCTCGTTGTTGATTAGGAACTACTCGGGTTAGATGAACTGTATGATCCTCGAGCAGGGGTTGTGCACAGTGTACTCGGGTTGTCAGTGGGCCCAAATTCACTGATCCAACGGTTGATCTGATAAGCCCATCCGTGGATGGCAAGCGAATTGGCTCGTGTACCACACACCACCAACCTGGCTGGTGTGGGTACGTGTCGTGCGAAGACGATCTCTGACGCTCCTCGAGCTCCGAGTTGTACGAACGGTCAAAAGGATATCAAAGTAACGTAGGCCCCACCATGATGTTTTTATTATATCCACACCGTTCATCCATTTTCCGAGATCATTTTAGAAAATAATCCCAAAATGGAGTTATATCTAAGGCTAAAGTGAACCACATGGGACAATGATTCTCACCACTGAAACATTCATATGGCTTATCATAACATTTAATTTCTATCCAATTTGGTCGTAAGGTTACCAAGAACCGGATGAAGAGAAAAAACAAATATCATGTTAATCCAAAACTTCTGTAACCCGATAAGGGTGTCAATAGTAGACGATTCAATCTACTACTGCTTTTTAAAGTGTGGTCCATTGATCATTGGATCTGTCTTAATTTTTAACTCAAGCCTTGCAACTAGCTCTCGAAATGAACGAACGGTTTGGATATAAAACACGCCTCATGGTGGAACCTATAAAACTCAGCGACGTCAACACATCAGCCAGATCGGTGGTGTAGAGTACACCAGCCAATCCGCTTCCGTCAGCGCTTCGCACGACACGTACTCACACCAGCCAGGTCAGTGGTGTGTGGTGCACCACCCAATCCGCTTCCATACCATACCATGCTTCCTAAATAATACGATAGTACAATCATACCACTCACATAGTCAACAGCTACTGCCAGTTCCCAGTTGGAGACCGGCGGGTAGGACGCAATCCTCGTTCGTCTGAGATAGGATACATCCAATCAGGGTCCTATCGAATCAACGTTCAGGATCACAAACCCGATGGGCCTCACTTGTATATTGTCAAAGCTCCATATTACACCAGGACATTCTTGTGAAAGGATCTAGTCCCGTCCTCGCCTATTTGCAGAGGATCTACGCTATCGTCGTTATATTCTGCTTCTCCACGGACGAGCTCTTCTCGCTGTGCCGCGGGAGATCTTATGTGCCAGCAAACAGGTACGCACGTAAAATCCACTCTGACCACCACGTGTTTTACCCTACGTTAGTCGTTAAGGGTTAAAAATCAGAGGAATCGGTGATTCAGGTTAGCCACATCAAGCAAAACAGTTTTAAAGGAATACCACCCTTGATTTTTATTCTTTTTTAGGGCCACCATGTTGCACATGTGAAATCTATTTCGTTTTATCAGGTGGGTCACACCCATGTTGCGCCTGGGGCCAAAAATCAAGCAGATGCATTATTAGGTGGGCTATGCTAAGGGAACGTAGTTGAGAGGAAGACGCGGACCCTTGATTTGTATACGGCCCATCTTGTGCATGTGCAATCCACTCCAACGGACGCGGATTGCGAACTGACACGGGTCACTGGCGACCTCAACTTCGCTGCTGGACGGTTCTCTGTGGGCCCCACAATAATGCATGGTTTTATCCACACGGTCTATCGATTTTGGATCGTTGTTTTAGGGCATGAGACCCAAAGCTGAGGCAGATCCAGATCTCAGGTGGACCATGCCATAGGAAAACGGCGATGATTGAACATTCACCGTTGAAATCTTCGCAAGCCTATTATAAGGTTTCTTTGTCATTCAACCCGTTGATCAGGTCACAAAGATGTGGATAAAGGAAAACAGGAATATCAGTTTGATCCAAAACTCATGACCACCCTAGGCATTTTTAAAGGCGGGTGTTCAATCACCATTGTTTCCTATGGTATGGACCACCTGAGATTTTAATCAATCTCATTTTTGGGTATATTTTTGGGGTTATACCTAAAAATAATTTGGCCAAACGAATGGACAGCGGATAAAACAAAAATTATGGTGGACCAACGGAGCACCCGTCCAGTTCCTAGGCAAACCGTCCCACTCCAACCATCAGATTTTGTCACACCTCTTCAATGGAAGATTATCCTGATATTTGAGTCCTGGACCTAATATGATGTATCACTGTTTTTTTCTACTTAGAAAAATAAAAAAGAAAATACAAAGAATATTGATTCCCTTTTTCAAACTATTTCTCAAAAAATCAAAAAAGTAGAATGATTTTTTTTTTCTTTTTGACACACACTCACACCTCCAACCCCTACACATGCAGACACCTTACTCATGCAGACACCTTCACACACTCTCACACACTCACACCACAAGGATGCTCAAACGCATGACCTCATTTTCTTAAAAAGCTCATTATTACTTAAAAGTAGATTTCTAGCTTAGCCCAATTAATTGTGATAAACCATAAATGATAGTGATATTAAATTAAATTTCCATGATCATCAATAATTTTTATCTATAGCTGTCAACCTTTGAAGATTTCCACAGCGAATCTAACAAAAAAAATACCGTTGGATGCCATAATTTTCTATAATTTTTCTTTCTCAAGGGCGAAAGCCATTTAAAAAATAGCAGATCCAGGCAATGCGAAGGGTAGGCTACAAATAGATTGGTAAGAATAAAAATACTTATATTGTAACATTCGATGAAGAAAATGGAAACCATGATCTTATGATTCAAGTGATGATTTTTGCATGCAGGCAAACCGTTAATTAAGAAGTGTCACATGGCATGATGTGGTCCAACAAAGCCAGCAATTGGGGGAGCTCAAACAAAGATACCAATTTTAATACTCTAGTAGAGTGTGACAGGTAATATGCACATGCTTTAAAATTGCATTTGTAGTAATATAATGATATCTTCTCTTTCCCACTACCACAATATTTATTACTCCAAAAGGAACTTTGGTTTACATAAAACACCATCAAATTGCAGTAAGCTTGGAATTCAACCCATAATAATATTGGTTGGATGAACAATACATCTTTAATGATCAAGCTTCAGGGACCCTAAATGTGAAATAGTAGGTTCCACAACTTAGGGTCCTTTGATTAACATGTGGCCTGTACAGTTTTTGAATAGCTGTGCAGCTTGTGCTATATGACCATAGAATAACTCTGACGTTACGAGGAATATCTTCCGATCCAACCATTGATGTTGTACATCCTAGAAATCGGACTAAACCAACCTATCACCCGGACCAAGTGAATTTCAAGGTTTTTGTGTGGTTGTCGGTTATTTTCTACCCCATGGTGCATCTAATGCATGAATGAGGCTGACTATTTGGAGCACCTTAGGGGTCCTTTGGCACCAAGGATTTGGGGGATTTGAAGGGGTTTCAAATCCCCTTATTGTTTGGCACCAACCATAAAGCAACTCGGGATTTCAAATTCAAGGGGTCTCAAATCTAGCTATGGTGAAAACTTGGATTACATTTAAAATCTATCTGAGAATTGCATATGTTACATGTGTGTCACTAGACTATTAATCTACTAAACACATGGCCCACCAATGATATCCCAAAATAGTTAGATTATCAATTGCATCACTATAATTACTTTAATACAATGATAAACATAGTCCAAACATTGTCCATGTAAATCAATGGTTAAAAATTGCTGGTTAGTCACTAAGATGTGATGTTGTGCTTGTGGCCCATCCGAGACTTGGAATTTCATCATTTTCGAGCAAAGTATGTATTTCAGTGAACTTATGACAACCATCATGTCAAACATTACATATGTTCATTAATTAGAAATATTATAGTTGATTTGGTAAATAAATTGCTCTTATAAATATTCTATGCATAGCTGCTTTTGGATTAAAGTTGATTCTAAATCTAGGGTGCCAAACACAATAAAAGGATTTCAAATCCAGACAGTTTCAAATCCAAGGGATTCTAAATTCAGGGGTTCCAAATCCACGCTCCAAACAGGCCCTTATTGTCATATTTTCACTTAAGGCCATAGGAAGAGGGAATGCGCTCAACTCTAGCCCCACATAGGTGGGGCAGTCAACATGCTGGGCTTGGGGTTGGCTTTGTTTCAGATTTTGAACTGTTTCGAGCTAGGCCATCAGGTGGGCCTATTCAATTTTATTTTATTTTATTTTTTTGAGGCCAGAGCTCGGCCCATTAACAACCCTACACATAATTATAAGGAGGTAAATGGGTGAATGGGTACAGTGAATAAGCAGATTAACAACTCTTCACAAGCAATTAAAACACTAGATGAATAAGCTTGCTCTACATGGTCTTGTTGATGAACCAGTCTCCAAAAGGGCAAGGATCTCGTTGCTGCAAGGTCTAGTTATGGTCATCTCCAATCAACCAACGGTCAACAAAGGCGCATTTGTAGGAGATGATGTCCTCTAGATGTTCCCGTGCATGAGGACTAAATTTCCTCCGCGTATGATGCTTCGTTTCGGTTTGTACAAGTTAAGACCCATGCCAACTAATCAAAACCGCTGATATCCTCGTGATCAAAACATGGACAGACCATGGCCTCAAATCCACAGATTGAAAATCTCAGCCATTCAATTTCAGTTGAATGGGTGCGATCAATGATGATATGTTTCTCCAGCAAAATGGAAAGGTTTGGATTGTCCAACAAAGAAGATTTTTGGGCCACAGTAATCTATAATGGGTTACCAGATTGGTGGGCCTGCCGAGGATACCATGAATATCCTCGGGTCAAGGAACACGTAAGGCATATTCTAAAATATCCGATGGCATTTTGGTAATTTCTTTGAAAGAAAAGGGTTATCCATTAAGCTTCTTTTAAGAGAATGCCAATCACATAACCTTATTTTTTCAGTTTTTTTGACGCTTCTTTCCGGCACAAATCTCTGAAAATCAGAGAGTTATTTAATACTCTGGCCATGATTGATACGCATGCACTCAAAGAGCATACACCTAGCATAGGAAAACTCAAATTGATCCGACTAAATCGTGGAACCCACGTTTATCATGTCACAGTCCCAAAATCAAACTGGTTGAACCTCTGATACATGGACATTTGTTCATTGAAATAGGCCATTGGATATTTTTCATCTTTTAGCCGTCCAGTAATTGACCACCAATCTCATTGTCAAATAATTAAATAACATTAATTTTTTGTTCATAAAATGGATCTAAGCTTGGACCTAGAATCTGGTCTAATTTGACTTGCTTTCATGAAATTTATGCAAATTTCAAGTATCCGTGTATCATTCATCATACTCTACCAGAGTACCAAAGTTTTTCTCCTGGAATAACGACAAGTTGCCGTGTCCATTATTGATGACCTGTAGATGGTATGAAAACCTGCCGGACTACATTGTAAGAATAAACAAGGAAAATGATCTTAAAGTCATTATTCTAGTAGCACTTGGTCTTGGACAATCCAATTGATCAATCTGATCCGTCCACTAAGTCCAGGACACATTTTATAGACTACCTGGGAAAAATCAATTCAATAGGATGGTTAGATCTATCCTTATGATCACGTTGTCTTTTATATCCATCTGATTTCCTAGCCATGAATTGGATGGTTAGATTGCCTAAAAAAGAAAATCTATAGAATCATGATCAATCTGTGATAGTCCCAAAGTAAACGGAAGGATGAAATTGTTGATTGGATTTGTATTGCCTCAATGATCTTGCTTGTCCATTTCAAATGCTACTGATTAGATGGTTAGGATTGCCTGATAGGTGTGGATTTCGCATAGTACCCCTTGAAATATTTCTGGGACCTGATGGAGAGTCCAGATCGATTGAATATACTGTATAAGTGATCTGATGAATCTAGGAGCACCTATAACTTGTAAAGCTCGGAGAGCACTGGATCATTTCTCAGCAGACAGTATATTCTCGAAAAGGCTCTTATGTTAGTTGTGCACCACTTAAAATATGGTGGAAACTCTTCGACCGTAAACGTGGAATAGTTGTGCAGCAATCCATACCGTCCAAATTTCTGGCCTAACTGTGGATGGTCCATAGATGATAATCTACAATGAGAAGATAATTTTAACATCTGATATATTCTTTCTTTTTGGACCACTCAATGTTTTACTTTAACCATCCATTGATAGCGATTAAGTGGATGGTTAGAATGATAATTTAATTTTAGAGATTTGATCCATCCACAACAGGACTCACCATTTGGATGGTCCGGAATCTGGATAGAGCTGTACATCAGTGCCGATACGAGGAGAAGAGTCACCACCATTTTTAAATCGTGCCAAAAAAGAACAGGAGTCTTCACCTAGATACAATAATCGGTTATAGGCTGCTTGAGAGTTGACCACCATTTAAAAAATAGGATGACTTTCAACCGAACACTAGACATAGTTGTACAAAGAAATCCAGACCGTCCAAATCGCAGACTCTATTCTGGATCTAGCATGACCAAATGATTGTAGTAGCCACCTGGTTTGATCCTTGTAATCTGGAATACTAACTATATATTTTACTTATAACAATCCATTTGATATACTTAAAATTGGATGGTTATTATGTTTGATATAGTCTAACTTTATACGTACTCTAGATCCACAACCTGCCCCACAATTTTGATGGTTTGGATAGGCATATGCTCGTGCCAGTGTAAGAAGAATGAGGTATATATGCATCACACGAATCTGACCGTTAGTTCCATTTCATTTTGATTTTCATGGGACGCGGATTGTCTGGTGCGGCAATCTCGCTAGTGTATTGACGTGGCAAAGTCATGTGGGTCCACCATGATGTATGTGTTATATCAGCACCGTCAATTCATTTTGCGAGATCATTTTAGAACATGATCCTAGAAGTGAGACAGATTGAAAGCTAAAGTGGACCACACCACAAAAGAAATGGGGATTACACGCCTACCATCCAAAACTCCTGAGTCATTAAAATGATGATCAAGTTGATATTTGTGTGCTCCCTTTGTCCATGTTTAGGTGACCTTATAAATAAGGTGGACAATTAAAAAGCTTAATGGTAGAAGGTTTTGATAGAAAGTGTCATTGTTCCCATTGCCTCATATGGTGTGGTCCGCTTAAACTTTGGATTTATTTTATTTTTGGGCTCATGCCTAAAAATGATCATGCAAAATATAGCACATACATCATGGTGGGTTCAATGGAACTTTGCCATGTTAACTCATCTCTGACACAATCCACTTTGATTTGGTTGAAGTTGAATAGCCATACATATTCATGCTTGTCAACACCTTGCAGATACAATGGACATTTGGACAAGTAAACCATTATGTCAGTACGCCTTGTGGATAGAAATTATTAGACATTTGGACAAGTAATCCATTATTTAAAAACTACATGGGTCAATTAGGGAACTGCACAAATTGGCTTAGATGAGCCAAAAACCATGCCTGTCTATGCCATAGGCAGCTCTCATACAGAACTTGTGGACAGTTCAGGCAACTCAATTGATGTTTCAGTGGCTCAGCCAATTCACCTAGGGATGAAAATTAGTCATTCAATTATGGAAAAAAAATAAAAAGCAAAAGGTACATGTAGGTAAGAGTACATGCATGAAAATGAAATGAAATTAAATAAAAGTGAGCTGTAGAGTAAATATTCTCACAAGAGGATTTATAAATAATGGAGTGACATGCCTTTTTAAGCTTGAGGTGCAGGAGTAAATAAGGGTGTCGCAATGCACATGTCCAACATACACATGGCACATTTGTAGTACTTTAAAATAATTCAATTATTATTTATATTACTAAAATCACACCATTAGAATGATCCAAACTATCCAAAGGTTAGCTATCTAAATGAATAGTTAAAAAAATATTGCTAAGTTGCTTGTTTGTGATCCTTATATTTGTGGCTCACGCGAGGCTTGAAATTTCCTCATTTTTTGTAAAATTATGTATTTCAATGGGCTTATTACAATTATTATGTTAAATATCACATATGTGTACTATTTTGGAATGTTAAAACTAATTGAGGATATTATATAGTTTCCTCTGAATATATTAAAATATTCCAATGCATTCAAATTACTCCCATTCAAATATGATATTTGAATTTCAAATACATTTCATTAACTCCCATCCAAAAACAATTGAGTAAGTCATTTACTCCCAATTCACTTATTCCAATTTCATTTCCTATTTACCTCCACTTATAAGCTCCTAAACATGCCATAAATGAAGTATATACAATATACTTTACTGAATATCTTTGCTTTTAGTAGTAATATTTCTTAAGCTTACTTTTCAGCAGGAAAATCTATATCAATTAACAGACTTAAATAAATTTCAATTCCTTTCATATTAAAATTAATATTTTATTCCCTCATAAATTGTGTTCTACTTCTTCATATGTTAGCTATAATTCTTAAAAAAATATATGCATGTTACATTTTCCCTTTTTTTTTTTTTTTTGTTGAATATGCTCATGTAATCGATGATCCATCTTATTTTCTTCAAAGCTACCTCATAAATTGAGGTATATTTCTAGTAAAAAAGAACATGAAGGCATTTCTAACATTTCTAGTTTTTATTGAATAATAAAATAAATATTAAAATGAATAAATTTCGTTTCATATAATTTGAAGTTTTTCATAATTAGGATTGTACATACAGTAATATATGATGATCTATTATTTATTCATATGCATTTTTAATTTTAATAAAAATATAATAGACTTGGTCAAAGTTTACAAGACTTTGGCCAAGTTGTTGGGTCAGCTCATTTGAATCTTGACTCATTGGTTGATGCAGTTAAATTTTACTTCTTAGTTTTCAAACAATTGTTAAACCATAAATTGAGTGTGTTTAATAGAGAGGCAGAGCTAGGGGTGTAAATAGGCCGTGCCGTGCTGTGTTGGGCCTGAACAATTTGGGCCCAACCATGCTCATATCGTGCTGTGCTGGATGACATGTTGTGTCATGCTAAGCCATTTTTGGAAAGTAAGGCCTGACACAACTAGCATTCCTAACATGCAAATGTACTCACCGTGTTTAACGGGCTGTACATATCCTTCAATTTAAAATAAAGTCAAACACATTGATATACTGAAAATTTATGTTTTATTTAATATATGAATCAAATGTTGAAATAAAAGTTACAAAATTCATTACTAGTTGAGTACGTTCTAACTAAGTGAGCACCTACTCACCTATAACAATTGATAGAAAGAAAAGAAATATTACTTGATAGTAGTACTTTTTTTTTTGTTGGACCATAGTAAACTAGCTGTGCTTCGCGCCATGCCGCAGGTTAGGATATTGAAGCCTGATACAACCCACTATTTTATGGTGTCGTGTCAACCCTGACAAGCGCACATGATCATGCTACGGGCCTATTTTACTATGCTAGGGCATGCCATGCCGACAGGCCATATTTACACTCAAAGGCAGAGCTAATAGTAAATGACATCATAACTTTAGTGTTATATTTATTCTACACACGTGTGATAAGTAGCTATAAGTCGATTGCATATTGGGTGAACTTTTTTGAGCCCGTCATAATGTATGTGTCTCATCTGCTCCGTCCATTTATTTTAGGCCGTGAGATAATAATTGAACCATAACTAAAACTTTGGGTTGAAAACTTATTGGGGCACAAAAGTTTTAGATCAAGTTGTTATTTGTGTTTTCCTTTCATTCATGTATATGTGAACTTATGAAATGGCTAGATGGCAAATAAACATTACTTATAGGCCATAGAAAGGTTTCTACATGGGATGTCATTATTCCCAGGGTTTTGTATAGTGTGGTCCATTTGAGATTTAGATCTGCTTTTGTTTTGAGCTCGTGTCCTAAGAGGTCATTTGTCATCATAGATTTGGGGGGGATTCGAAGGGATTTCAAATCCACTGAGGTTGCTTGACACCATAAAGTAAATAGGGGTTGCAACTTTCATATTCATGGGGTTTCTGATCCCCAATTAGGGGATTTGAAATCTAAAGTGAGACCTTGGATTACATATAAAATCATTCCCATAATTACATGTGTAACATGTGTACCACTAGACTATTAATCTATTGGACACATGACCCACTAATGATATCCTAAAATAATTAGATTATCAATTGCATCATTATCATTACTTTAATATGATGATCAGCACTGTCCAAACATTGACCATGTAAATCAACAGTTAAAAATAATTGGTTAGTCACTCAGATATGATCTTATGCTTGTGGCCCATCTTAGACTTGAAATTTCATTATTGTTCGGCAAAGTAAATATTTTAAGGCTTATTACAACCATTATGTCAAAAATTATATAAGTTCACTAATTATGGATATTAAAGTTGTTTTAATAATTAAATTCAAATCTCTGCAAAATATAATATAAATAACTATTTAGATTAAAGTTGATTCTCAATCAAGGGTGCCAAATATAAGAAATCAAGGGTGCCAAATATAAGAGGATTTCAAATCCTGGGGGTTTCAAATTCAGGGCTTCCAAATTGAGGGTTTCAAATCGACGCTCCCAAACAAACAGGCCCTAAATGATTCGGAAAAAAAAGACGAGCATAGTGGATAGGATACGTACATCCATGTTGGGCCCTCAAAGTTTACACGGTACTAAACCCAATAGGCAATCAGCTCCCGAATAGCTACTCTATTGCAGCATGCACACGATCTGCTAACCTTAACGGCATGCCATGAATTGTTAATGGCCACACAACTTTGCTCAAATTCAAACAGGCCGTTAATGATCCAGATCCCTCAGGGATAAGTTCAAATATGGGCCATCCACGTCAAGGTCCACCAGATGTACAGTCACGATCATCTGACGATGGAATCACACGTGCCCCCGACCGGCACTGAAGCTAAGTCATGTACCCACGCTGCACTGACACAACAAAATGTCCACTCATTAGGGGTAGTTCAGTAAATATCGGCATCCTTGTCAACGTGTCACTGTTCCATTGGCGGAGCAGCCACAGGTCGCATCGCTAACCTCTGACGAGTTCCCTGATACGCTGCTTGAGCATGCTGATCTGTAGACACGCATAGAAACAATATTTAAATATACTATTTAGAAACCTCCATCTAATCCTTTTTTATACACCTCCATCCAAGCCTTTAAAATCTAGAGTTTCAGTAAAAGATTACGCTAAAGAGATAATCATAACTGTCAGATTAGTGGCAAATGACTGGTGAAATGAGAAAAGTCAATGGTCTAGATTACTTCGACGTTTGGACTGTCCAATCAGCCTGATTTCGGAAAAAGCAAAGTATTCATGGGCGGCCTCGTTTTGGACGGTTTGGATGGAGATATTTATGTAGTAGTTGTACAATGGAAGTACCCATGCGCATGAAGAATCATGCTGCCAGAGTGCGATGGTTTTCCCATCAAAGCCGAACGTACAGACAGGTTTGCTAGAATACATCACCGCATACTGCAGTAAGATACCTCATTTATCAACACTTCAAATGATCCAAACCGTTTAAATGATGTTTCTCATAAAAAACAATAAAAGCTTGAAGCTGGACTATTTCAACCTTTCAATGCTTCTGCACTTCTAACTCGTATATGGACGGTCATCATATCATCTGTGTAATCAAGGGTTCAAAAGACTCAATACAACAGTTATTTGGAGCATCCCCAATTCAACGGAAACCCTATCCTATAAACAGTTGTGGCAATGAAAAAAATGCCAAATCCAGTCCGTTCGTTTCCCGACGTATTCTATTGAAATGCATTTGGATGTATTCTAGCAAACCTCACCTGTTAAAGTGGCAAAAAACGCTTGCAACAAATATAAATTAAATAGCTAAAAATAATGAATAAATTAAAGAAATGATCACGTACAGCAATTGTGTGTGAGCTTTTCATATACAGCCATTTCTTTTCCAAAACGCATCAATTGTATAGAAAATCCGATCCGTGAAGAAAGTGGGCCAAGCTATGAAGATGAAATTGATATAAAATTCCAGTGAATCCACTCATAGATAAGAGCATAGTTTGGAAGTCAACGAATAACCAACGGTATAATTTCGTCTGCTGCTTTGGTCCACTCATTTAAATGAGTAGTTTGGTCTGAATTTTATAAAAGTTCAATTTCATTGTGAGGAAAACTTTCCCACTGATCTGATGCTCTGCACGTGTCACAATCAGCTGGAAACAAATGGATGAATATGAAAGTTAACGTACAGCCGCTGCATGTGGCCTTTTCTCAATAGAGTAGTGTGCTTATTGACCAAAGAAAATAAAATAATAAATAAACAAATCACGAAACTACCCTGGCCTCTGAAATAAGTGAAATGCCCTTCACATCGAAACCTCTGGGCCAAAATGACGAAAACTGCCCTTACAATGAATGGACGCGAATTTCCTACAACACCGGTTATATGAGGCGTGGGTAAACAAAAACTCTATTAGGCCCATCGTGATGTACGTGTCGCATCCACTCGGTCCATCTGTTGCATCATATCATTTTAACATGCAAACCCAAAAATCACGTAGATTCAAAGCCAAGTTGAGTTAAACCAAATTAAAAAGGGCGCGGATTGGCTGTTACCCGGGTAACACATAGTGGGTGTTACCCTTGTCATGTGTGGCACAACTCAATAAATTTATTGTATATCCATGCCGTCCATCCGTTTTTTCAGCTCATTTCATGTAATATTCCAAAACTGAAGCAGATATAAATCTCTGGTGGACCACACCACTGTAAAAAGTGGTGAATGATCATTAAAAGCTTTTTTAAGGCTTTAGAAGCTTTGCATCAAGCTGATATTTGTATTTTCGTTTCTTACATGTTTGACTTTATCAACACGTTCGATGTGTAATACATTACAGATTTTCTTACAGTGGGCCTTAGGAAGTTTCTAATGGCCAACATTAAATCACCATTGTTTCCTACAGCGTGGTCCACCTGAGATTTGGATCTGCTTGAAATTTGGGACCATGTTATTAAAATGGGATGGAAAAATGAATTTACGGCCTTGATATATATCATATTATCAAGGTGGGCTCCACACTATGGGTAACACCTCATCTGCTCTCCTGGAGAAGTGGGATGTTTGAATCAGGCTAATACTTTGTTTCCCCTTAAGTCTTGTTTGGCCGGGCAAACTGGATGGGATTAGATTATATTGGAAGGGAATGAAAGGAGCAATCCCGAGATTAACCGGGCGTGCCAAATAGTCATGTTGAACTTCTGCCTGAATTGGAGCAATCCACTGACATCACTATCATTACTTTGAAATCCACCTAATCCCTCCTGGTCCCATCTATTTTGCCTGGGATATGTTTGGGTGGACGGATTATAAGGGATTAGCCAGGCGTAATCTTGGGATTGGCCAGGCGGGCCAAACATACTTGGCGGTAAATTCCCTAAGTATAGCAATCCCCAGCAATCCATTGACGCAGCCATCATTACCTGCCATGCACCCTAATACAATCTAATCCCGTGAGATGGGCCCGTCCAAACACGCCCTTAGATCACCTTATGAAGGGGTTCAATAGCATAGGAAAATCATAGTGGGCCAGGAAGATCCCAATGGCCAGCATCCCCACTCTACTATTTCATGGTGTGGCCCATTTGTGTTTTAGATCTAAGTGATTTTTTGAGCATAGGCTCTAACATAAGCTTGTAAAACTAAAATGAATGACGTGAAAATAACTAGGTCATTAAAATGAATAACAAGGTATTTGTCTTTTATTTTTTATTTAAACACACGCAAACCTCTTCATTTGTAATCATTCAAAGTCACCCATTCAGTAGTTAGGATGAGTATTTATAACCATCCATTGAATTTGATAAGCAGTCTAGCCATGCATTTGATGGCTATAATTTCAAGGGTAGGATAGTCCGACCATAGTAACAGCTGGACGGTCTGGATTGGTGGAGATGTGTAAAAGTGTCCGAGGGACGAGTTGTCGCGATTTAAGAAGAGGTGGTGGTAGGTTGTCCATCACATCGGAGTGAAAATATATGAAGTACATTAGGCCGCACCAAATTTTTAGTCCGCTCACTATCTATATCATGCCCACGGCATATTTTTGGGCTGATCTGAACCATTTACTCATTAAGGAAAGAAATTGGTGGGCCATACACCAATAATTGAAGTGATGGGACAATCCGAAGCATTTAACAAAATAGTGTACAAAAGTTACTACAATTCCGTCCATTGCGAATTTTCCTACTGCCAATTTAAAAAACCTTATGATGAATGAACGGCTTGGATCATCATTTACATGGCAAATGTATAGTCAAAACCTAGGACGGATGCCACCTGTAAGGTGAAAATGGGTCGCGAGTTGCATGCAACAGGATTTCCCGCAACAAAAAGCCCTGTGGGCCCCACTGAAGTTCGGATGAGGCTGATATTTGTTTTCCCTTCGTCATAGTGGTAGTCAATTTATGAACGGGTTACATGTCATAAAAACATCATGTTGAGCCCCAGAAAGGTTTCAATGGTGCGAAGTTCCATTTCTTCTGTTTCCTGTGGTGTGGTCCACTTGGATATTTTATCTTTGTAATTTTTGTATTATCATCCAAAAATGATCCGGATAAGCTGATGGACGGATTGGATCTTAGAAAAAAAAATCAAAATGGGCCAACGGGTCTTTGTGTTGCATACATCCTGAAACACCTAACTCGGCCCCGTAAAAATCTATTGCTGCCTGCAGGTGCGCTGGATCTCTTCCACGGGAGCGGATTGGATGCAGCTCCGGCCTCACTATAGACGGTGCATCCCTTACCGTGGGGCCCAATTTTATATATTTATTTTATATCCACACCGTTCATCCATCTTTCCAGATCATTTTATTACATTATCCCAAAAAATAAATAGATCAAAAATTTAAGTGGACCACACTAGAAAAAACAGTGGTGATTAAACATCCCACCATTAAAAAGTTCCTAGTGCCCCATAATGCTTCTGTAATGTTTTTTTTTCCCTCCAACCTGTTGGTAAGGTCAAAAAAATCATCGATGACGGGAGAAAAACAAATATCACGCTAACCCAAAACAGTTTTGCCCCACAAGAGGTTTTTAATTGTAAATCAACACGTTTTCCTATTATATGGTCCACCTGAGATTTATATCTACTTCATTTTTGATTTCACAAACTAAAATGATATTTCAAAACGGATGTAAGGAATGGATATACAATAAAACCACGAATGTGGGCCTCACAGTAAGTGCCGCATCTAACCCACTCCCATGCAAAAAAGAAGAAAGAAAGAAAAAGTACGCAAATCGCAGAGGGGTAGCTTGGTCATACGGAAAAGGGTAATCTGGACCTTCTCTCAAATCTCTTTTGTTTTTTTATAGCTATCCAGCAATCAGACAGTCGGAACACGGAAACCCTAGCCTGGATAAACATTCCAATCCTCGGTCTCCTCCAAGTCATGTCATGAGCCATGCATCATACCTCATGTATGTATGATCATGAAAGTACGACATGCGCCTGACAAGTGACATGCATGGCATCCATGCCAGTATGCAAGTATGTGTGGGGAGTTATTTGATACTCTGAGAGAGTAGATAACCGATACTCATGCACCAAGGAATTGTATCAATGACATACACGAACACAAACTGAACCGTGCAATATTAGGGATACACTATAGATAGTTCATCAGATCAAAATCAGTTCAGTTGAATGATCCTAACCTCCGATTCTCAGAACCTACTTACCTAATTCAGACCGTTGGATATTTTCAATTCTAACCGTCTAATATATGTCCTCCAATCTGCCATTTAACTAATTCAATGAACATGATCTTTTTCATATAGCCCATCTGATCAAGGCACGAAATTCAGACGGTCTTTATTTGAGTTGATTTATGCCAGTCTTGAAAGTTTTTCTGTGCCCGCGTGTCCATGATTACAAATTACCACAGTTCTTCTCATTTTTTTATTCGCGGTTCTGAGTCACGTGTTTCGTCCATTGACGGCTCAGCACCGTTAGCAAAACCAGAGCGCTGTGAAATGCTTATAGGGAGTTATTTGATACTCCGCATGGTGTGATGGTTGATGAACAGGCGTTCAGAAATTGAAACGTGTCATGTATTTACTGAAATTAAACGACCCAGATTTTTTGATCCACTAACAATAGTGCGTAAGTCCAAAATCATATTGGTTTAAGAATTCTATGCTCTGATCTCTGGACGCATGTTTCTAAATTAAGATGGTTGGATTTTTTTCATTTTATCCATCCAATAAACGTGCTTCAATCGAATATTTAAATATTCGAATCAGTGAAAATTCTACTTTATGATCCATCTAAATGAAACCACACAATTTGGACAGTTGAATTTGAGTTAAGAATGTTCTAGGTTTTCATTTACTTGTGCCGGTGTATCAATCATCACACTCTACCAGAGTATGAAATTTTTTCTCAATACTTTTAGCCTCCCCGCCAGCTCATAGAAGATTCTCTTCGGAGAACCGAAAAAATGAAAATTTTTGATGCTGTGAATGAGTATTAGTATTTATACACATGCATATAGATAATGCACACGTGTAACAACCATACGTCAATCAAGACCGTAAAAAATCTGTAAAAAACTTTTATTGGAAATATAATCAGGATAAATTTGATCGGATTATATAAAAACCTTATAACTAAATATTTTATTTGTTTTAAATGGACCGTTGAATATCTTAATTTTAACTGTCCATCACTGGACAATAATCAGGAGTTAGAATATTTTTGTGTGTGCCATTTCTTGTTATACCACAAGCAAGACGGTGTCCACGCTTTGGATGATTTGAATTGGCGTAGATGCAAGTCAAATGTACAACAACTGTAGGAATGAGTATGGATTTTGGTACTCCATCGTTTGTTAAAATAACTCATCGAAAAAGAGCACGAGAAATTGCTTGACTCTCGACGATCCATACACATGCGCATATCCATTTCATTTTATACGTACATAGGATTCAATCCTAGCCGTAAATTTTATGGATCTACCATAGAAGAACATGAGAAAAGACTTTTACATTGATAAAATAAAATTTAGATTTAAATAAAAGATAAAGATTCAATTTCAACAAATAATGTCCATTAATCATATTTGGAACTCTTCATAGTATATATTTGGAGTCTAGAAATCTTCCGTACTAATGAACGGTCAGGATTTAGAGAAAATAATTTTAATTGTACGCTGACATATGCTTGAGTATGGATCGTTATAATCTACAGGTGTCAATTAAATCTTCTAAAGACTGAGGAGCTATTTGTAGGCTGGTAGAGTGTGGCCGTCTATATTCATGGTAAAAGCCACAGTACCCGTGGCTCACATCTACCTCAGTCCAAACCATCCATATCAGGGATACCAATGTGGAAAGTATAGTTTTACCGTTAGATGTGTGGCCTTAAATTCTAAGGTTATGATGAAGTTATTCCATCATCTAAATTCAGGGACAAATTTCCATCAAACGGAGGATAGGGTTTTTATTTTATTTTATTTTATCATTTTATCATTTTATTTTCTGGGGTCCACATATGCAAAAGAGTCTTACAATTTGGACGGCATGGATTGACGTAGATATATAGCACGTTTATATTTCTAGCGTATATGAGTATGAATAGTCATACAGTAGCAGACTATAAATGTTTTTTCACGAGACGGTTGTCCAAAAGCCCTTAAAATCCGCCGACATGTATCGGCAGGCTGCTGATCCCATCGCAGTACTTGGAACCGAGGAATTAGAGGGTCCGGATCCAACAGAACATTGTACTGTAGAGATACACGGTTCATTGGACTGGGTCCCATGGTTAGGTGATTCAGACCGTTGATCTTCAATATTGGAAGTTACTAGCCATCCAATCTTTGATTCATTACCTGTATTGTTGAATTTTTCAATAATCTCTGTAGACCACTGATTGAAGGGTTAGGATCATCCAATGTACAATTTTGGGGCATTCTAAAAGACGGTTTGGTCCATCAGATCAATGGTCTGGATCACCAAGAAGGATTTAATCATCTGCCAGTATGCTATGCGTACATAACACCTGAGCCACAGAAAAGGTGGGCCAGCCTTGAAAATCAGTTTCCTAAAAAATCATGCAGATTCTTGCGTCTAGTGTAAGGGTGGTCTGGGCGGGCCTGTGGCTGTGGACGGTTTGAATGCGGATTTTATGAATTTTCGGGTAGGGCCGTGTCGGGTCGGGTCTGGCTGGGCCCACCAATCGTTTTGGGCTCCGGCTCGGTCCTGCCGTGCTACGCCATGCTGGGCTTGGTCCGGATATGGTCTCGGGGTCTTTGAGTGTAGGGCCGGATCTGGGTCTTCCTTGGCCCAGATCAAACCCAGCCCATTTCCGCCCTTGATAAAGGGGAAGGTGTTGTAAAAAACTGTATAAAACAGATGGCCACTTGGTCAAATCAATATACACACGTGGCCCAACCAAATCTTGACACGCTGGGTCACCATTGATGTCTGTGGTGGATGGATCACCATGCAATCTGTGTTCACATTTTTCAGTGGATGGGATGCTATAGACGTTTGCTACGTTGGTCGGTTGGCACACCTGATGAATGGATTGGTCCGTATTTGTACCTTGATCACATACGAATGCCATGTATGGTAGTTACCAAACGTTTGAGCTGTTTGGAACCCACCTGTGATGCGATTCTTGGAATCCAAACCGTGAAACTGGTGTGTCTCCTCATTTTCACCGTACAGATCAAGAATCATCCCCACCTAAAATTCAGGAGGGACACACCACAGGGGAAATGTAAAATCATCCCTAAAACGTACACATTCATGTGGTGTAACCCACTTGAGAATTTTGAATGACCCGAGTTTTGGATTGCCATTTCATCCCATTGGGTCTCACCCAATGAACGGGTTAGATGCATATAAACAACAACACAATGCACCCCACGTTAAGTGTGGACGTTTCCATAGCGAGGGCCCACCTCCCCAATGTCCACCATTGTTCTTGGTGTGGTCCACCTGAGTAATGTACCGGGCTGATGGGTTTGGGTGGCATTCACACATAGAGCTGGGCATCGTGTTAAGTCGGACCGGCTTAGGACTGACCTGACTCGATTCGATTTTGAAATAGGCCAGACCTGAACTCGATCTGACTTAGCATGCTTGACCTGGTCCAAGTTCGGGTGTGACCTGGATTAATCTGAACCGAGTTCACCCTGGCCAAAAATATCGAGTTGGATCAGGGGGGGGGGGCTTGGAAGAGGAGGGAGGGAGGGAGTGGAGAGGAGAGAGACGAGGAGGGTGGTGATGGTGGTGGGTGGATGCCGGGCTTGTAAGAGGAGGAGGAGGAGGAGGAGGAGGAGGGATAGAGAATGGGATCGCGTAGGAGTCGGATCAAGCTCGCATTGTATTAGTATGAAATATTTTCTTTTTCATAAAAATTTTAAAAAAAATGCAAAACCATATAATTATTAATTTTAGATTTTTAATGGATTATTTTTTTAATATAAAAACATTCTCAAATCAACTTATTTGTCTAAAAGTCAACCAAATCACTATTATATATAACAATGGCTTTGGACATTTTTGCTCTCATAAAGAGACTTCCAAGCATTAGTTAAGAGAGAAAAAATTCATCATAAGATGTAAGTTGAGATTTTATTGCAAATAGGTTGGCTATAATTTTATCAACTATCCTTCACTTCTTTTAATATATGTAGTTTAAATCAATGTCTACTTTTCTTTTTGTATAGCTTGCATGAAGCTATTTAACAAAGGCTCTGCATGTCTACCTTGATTACTGTATAATATCCACTCCGTACATATTATATCAATTCATGTTAAGACATTGGCCCAAAATTTAAGTGGATTAGGCACCGTTACCTTCACACACTCTCTCTAGCACACACCTACGTGTAGCCTCCACATGTCCCTCTCCTTCTCTTCCTCTCTATACGCGCATTGAACATGTCACTTCCTTAGTAAGCTATAATGGAACACAAATTAAGCATAATTTGGTGGGCTATGGCTCATACATTAAATTATCATAAAGAGAAGATGAAAAAAGAAAACAAAGATACGTCTCACCTCCTTTTTTGGTTTCTCTAAATGGTCCATTCAACGTCAATTCATTAAACTCCACTCAATCTTTAGATTTGAATTTCAATACAAGCTTAAGTGTAGCCTAAAATGAGTTTCTAAGCATCTTTAGGTTGGAATGAAAGAACAAGTGACAAAAGGAGAGAGCTTTTAGCATCTTTGGAGGTTGGAATGGAAGAACAAATGAAAAAGAAGAGAGCTCTTGTAGACTTATATATGACCCAACATGGCCCCATTTTAGCATGGCCCATTCATCCCATTGCTTGTGGAGAGAGTGCTGTCTGATATTTTGAACTATGGGCAGAGAATTTTTATTTTTTGAGGCCAAAAAATAAAAAATAAAAATAAAAAGAAGACAAGATCCCATTTCCTGGGATTAAAAAAAAAAAACCGGTTTGAGCTGAATGGGCCCAGAGCCCAATGGGCCATTACAGCCTATTGACATCCCTTAAGCTCATTTACTGCATCTGGCCACATTAACACTGCAGGCCCTCTGTAGGATATGTGTGGTTATCTTTGAGTTCCAAGTCGTTACCTGTGGGGCCCATAGTTTGGTGATCCAAATTGGGTAATCTGATAGGTATCATAGCTAATGAATCATGCCTAAAAAAACATCTACTACGTTATCTTGACCATTCAATCTTTTACTTATTTTTTCCATCTTATTTTCCCTGTTGAATGTGAGCCATTGATATACCTTTTCCCTTCGTCAGGCCATAAACACAATGGTTAGATTGCAGAGCTATTTATCACATGATCCACCCATGAGGGGCCCATCTGGTCATCATAGATTGAATTACCTAAGGATGCTATGGACCCCCCTTATCGATTCTTTGGGCTCAAGAACACTACATTATTTCATATATTCGTGGCTTGAAAATCTAAATTTTGGGAGGAAAAATGACAGTGTTCCAAGAGTATCATAGAAATGATCATTCATTAGTGGTTATGATTGTCAAATAAATCAAATTTTAGGACATCTACAATGGGGCAGCATCTGGATGGTTCAGATTGAGACACATGATCAAATCCTGGTGCTCCGATGATCTAATTTTCCTCCCTCAAATTGGCTCTTGGGCCCAAATACAATATTGATTTGGCCACACACACACACACACATCTTCCTTTCCAAATGATCTGCAAGTGGACCAAACTTCTAGAGAAAGGCCCACTCGATGAACAGTCTCCTACCTATAAACCCCACATGTTCAGATGTTTTCTCAAGCTAAAACATCATTTGCCTACTCATTGCATTGTAAAGCTCACTATATTGTTGCAGCTCATCCATTGTGTATGCAGGCATGCATGAAAGTTTTTCTAGACCATTCAGATTGCACGGACCGTCTGCATTGGAGAATAGCCCAAAAATCACACTGATGTGATGATCTTAACCATTTGATGGGGTCTATGTTTTGGATGGTCTAGATTGGTGTGTGGCCACAATTTGGCAACCTTGCTGTCTTCTAGCTATTTCTGATATTGGAGGCCTTGTGTTCAGCCGTGTTGTATCTCTTCACCATCTGATCTATGGTACAATTTGTATTGGTTGTGGGCTTTGCTGTCTTTTCTTCTCCCTTTGTTATTAAAATTCAAATCTGAAAAGGTGTGTATGCAAGGCATGATCCAGATGGTTTATGCATTGTGGCCCACCCCATCGAGATCTCAAAAGATGATAGTTGTTCTAATTACAGTTGACCTCATGCAAACTGACTTTTTCTCTTAAATGACTCCACCTTGGACCACCAAAAATTGTACCTCATTAAAATTCTACATAATATTATTTTAATTTTTTTAAGTGTTGTATCAATGCATGGGTGAAAAGAACCACATTATTTTATGGTATGTTATTCTGAAATAATGTAATAACAATATAATACATTGGTATTTAACAATTCTATACAATTGTTATATGGCTTATCTAACATCTCATTGCACCAATAACCAATGAGATAAATGAGCCAGTTTTCAGTCTTCTAAAGCTCATTTAAATAAATGGGTTTATTTTTTAGAAAAAAAAACTAATCACATTTAATATAAAATTTACATTCTTGAACTTTTGTTTAAAAAAATTCAATAAACAATTTCATTAATCTAAGTAATTATCATTATGTAGTACCATTCAGTAGATTTCTTAACAATGGCTAGGGTCGCTAGTGCAAGCAAAGGAGTTGGCTGCTCAAATGAGCTCTAGAGTGATGTTTCTGTGAAATCCACCTTACCTCATTTGGTTCAGGGCTCAAAACTTAGTTTCAACTGTTAGTATAGAACATGATTGGAAACTATGTAGAAGGCAAGCTCACTCTCTAAATTATTTTCCTTATTGCTGCCCACCTAAATTAGGGATGGACTTGCTTTTTGGGTCCCAAGTTTTGATATGACATCTAATGGTTCGAGTAGATTTCATATGATCATCTAAATTTTGGGTCATATTGTGAAGCGTACGTGAGACCCACTCCAACCATAGGCATGTAATCCCATGTTAGGCCTAGAGTTAAAAAAATCAGGTTAACCTAAACATTTGAGAGAGACATCCCCACTTAATATTTACAGTCTCACCATGGTGATTATATGAAATCCACTCCAATCATTAGATTTTATACTAAATTTAGGGTTGGGTCTAAAAAATTGGGCTCATCCATGATTCAACTTAGCCGCACCAAGAAAGCAATTTAGAGGGTGAGCATTGCTTTGTACATTGTTTTAAATTATGCATTTCACTTGAATCATAGGTGAAGCTGATATTTAAGGTTCAGGCCTAATTAACAATAAATGACTCACCTAGTGGTCAAGGTGGAGCTTATTTTTAGGGTTTGAGCCTAACAATAAACCACTTACCTAGTGGTCAAGGTGGATTTCACATAAATATCACAGTGGAGCCCACTGGAGCTACCCAACCCTTTCCTTGATAATTACTTAAGACTAATGAAGTGGCTTATTAAAAACCTTTTTGAAAAATATTGTGGATGTAAAAATATATTTTTAATGCTTTTTTTATTATTCCCGACTCGCTAATTAATAGGTTTGGCATAGGTCTATAAACTTCCAAAAAGAGTCCTCAGCACCTAACAGGATTAGTTAATTCCTTTTGCCTTCTAACAGGAGATGCAAGCAAACACAGTTGAAAAACATCATCCTTTTTAACTTCTTTATGCTTTTGATAGGAAATATTCCACGTCTTGCAAGATGTCACATGCATACCATGCAGACATGTATGCCTAAACAATTAGAGTGCCCTATTTTAATGACCACGTCTCCAGTCCAATCGGTTGAACCAAAAGCTATGGTCCACCAGCAGATATTTCCCAACCTTTCATATGCACGAGACATCCAATCCGTCCAATAGGTTGGACCCATCATGAGGATCACCTAATGCAATAAATCAGCTCCATCTACTCGTTGGGTGTGGTACAATGGCACACTATCAAGCCATTGATAAATAGAAAAATACACGTGTGGTCCACTCAATGAGTGAATGTGGCTGAGTCTTTTTCATATTGAAGCACTCATGGTGGTGCCAAAAAATTGGATGTCTAAGATTGGAAGATATTCATTGGGTGGACCGTAACTTGTGGTCCAACGAGTTGGACCTTAGACTTCTTTTTAATAGTCCATCGAATCAACCAAACTCTGATGATTACTCACGCATCCCTTTGGGAAAGCAAAGAGACTGTTGTCTTTAAGAATAGATAAAGAAAAAAACGAAGAGAAAATGATATAATAGTGGGCTAAGTCCATTGAAACCTTCCCATGCATTTAATTAATTTTTAGGGTTCCTGGCATCCACATCATCCATCTAGAATCTAGATGGCCCATTAAGTCTAGCCCATTTTTCATCGGCTACCTTGAAAAAATCACACTGATTGGATGGTCAATATACAGTCAGTGGCATGTAAAAAAAATAAAATTGATGGACAGGATTCGTCCATAGAAAATATGTCCGGTTGCTGAGGTTTAGGATGTGCATTATTTGTTTTCTTAATGAAGGAAGAGTGGAATGAACGGATTACCTACTGACGCTGTCAGTAGCTAACGATGCTCTGTGGGTCCACCATGATCTATATGTTTTATCCACTCCGTCCATCCATTCTTTCAGATCGTTTTAGGGGTGACCTAAAAAGAAGGGATCCAAATCTCATGTGTACCACACCACATAAACATTTAGTGATTGAATGGCCGGCATTAAAAACTTCTTGTGAACCACAAAAGTTTTGGATGAAGTTAATATTTTTGTTTTCCTTTCATTCAAATCTGTGTGACCTAATTAACAGGTTCGATGGCAATTAAACTTTACAGTGGGTCTTAGGAAGTTTTTAATGGTGGCCGTTCAATCACCACTGTTTTCTTGTGGTGTGGTCCATTTGATATTTGGATTTATCTCATTTTTAGGCTGATGCCCTAAAATGATCTAGAAAAATAGATAGACGGCGTGGATAAAACACAAACAAACACACACACACACACATATATATATATAGCGGGGCCTACAGAGCACTGTCCAGTAGCCACCTCGCTACTGTCAGCGTCAGTGGGAAACCCACTTTAATCGAAGGTCTGGATTGTACTCCGGATGCTGAAGAGTCCAAATACAACTGGGTGCCTAGGAAGCTTTCCATGCACTCAGTCCACTTGATCATTTTCACCTGTTTACTATATTTGGAGCGAGGCAGCATGCAGGTCACTAAATAGACGGCCAGGATATTTCTATCATCTCTCATCTCTCAGGCCTTGACATTCCAGTGGGGCCCACAGAAAATAAAGGCCCTAATATCATACTGACGTCATGTAGGTGGTCCAATCACGGCTCATGTCATCCCCCGCAACACTGTAAAATGTGCTTCTGCAGACGCGGCTTGGGTGGGAATCACCGCTAGGGCTGTCCACAAACCGGGCTAGCCTGGTTAACTCGTTCGACTCGGCCTGACTTGGAACTGAGTTTGGGTCAGGACGGGCCATTTTCTTCGGCCCGAAGCTGAGTTCGGGCCGAGTTCGGATAGGTCCCAGTTCAGCTCGAGTCGCCCGAAACTTGACTTGGCTCGACGCAGCCTGACTCAATCAAGTGGTGTATATATATATTTAAAACCCTACCTGTCCCTTTCTCCTTTACCATTTTGGGATAGTTCACTGCCTATCTTTAAAGTGATAGTAACTAATCCACCTCACAGATGTATAACTTGAGCGGCCTATATTTATCCAAATATAAAAAGGAATTATAATGTCCTCACTAGTTAGATTTTTTGTGGAGTTTATAGTTCAACTATCTAAACCGTTGATCGAGAGTCTTATAATGCTACGTGAATTACCTACTAAAGCCCTTCCTATGAACTTGTTATAAGGTCCGAAACTGGCTCGAACTCGTCCGATTGCTGACCGGGTTGAGTTCGGGCTGAACATATTGGCCCGGTGATTGGGTCGGGTTGAGCCCAATTTGACTCGGATCGATTCGTGTACACCCCTAGTCCACCACTATCGGTGGATCTCTGGGGTATACCGTTATATATTTATTTTATATCTATACGGTATATCAATTTTTTCAGATCATTTTAGATCATGAGATAAAATATTAATCAAATCAGAATCTCAGGTGGACTGCGTCACAGGAAACAGTCGTGGTTGAAAGCCCACCATTAAAAACTTCCTAGGGCCCACCGTGATTTTTATTTACTATCCAACCCATTGATAAGGTAACATAAACCTGGATGAAGGGACAACACGAATGTGACTTTGATCCAAAACTTTTGTAGCCCCTCAGAAAGTTTTAATGGTTTTCCTATGGTGTGGCCCACCTGAGATTTGGATCTGCTTTATTTTTGGGTTCATGCCCAAAAACGATCTGGAAAAACGGATGGACGGCTCGGATATAGAACACATAGATCAAGTTGTGCACCACAATCACGGAACCACGGAGACCTCAGTAGTCCCCCGGATCCCACCGAAGCCGCGACCCCTGAAACGTTCCAGATGGCCCAATCCTCTGGACAGGACTTCCCACTTGGTTATGATGATATACACGTGCACGTGATCGGAGCCGATTATTAGGCGATCATAAAGGTGTAGATGGCCCACTAAAAACAAACGTCAGGTATGTATGATCATCACGTGGGCCAAACCCGTGCAAAACGAATGACAGTCTACAAAAACGATCATCCAACGGTGCAAAACCATATGGACACGTGTGGCCCACCTCAAAATCATCAACACCTCACACGTGTACTCCTTCGGACCAAGGTGTAACGGAAGCGGTTGAACCGACACCTCTCCTCATTTCATCTGATATAACCTTATCTCGCGACACGTGTCCAACACCCACAAGCTCTCTGCCACGTGTGAATCATCTACCACGTGTGACTGACACGTGTTGGTAACCTAATCCAAATGGCCACCCATTTTCTCTTTATAAGAGCTGTGAGAACGAGAGAATCTTCGTTAAGTAATAGAGGGAAGAAAACGTAAAGCAATGCAGTTAGAAAGAAAGTCATCAATCGATAGCGAGCCTCGGACGCTCAACCTTGATAATGCAAGGGTAAATAAATTAATTAAATATCATTTATTTAGTTTACAAAATAGACTATTTTGTCCCCATGATCTTATATTAACATCCCATCTTTAGGAAGATAGCCCATGGGTATTTTGGTCATATGGGTTTCCATAACATATCACATTTATTTGAATTTTTTGCTTGATATTTCATGATTATTATATTGAAGTGATTTGAGTGAATAAAATTGCAGGAGGTGGCACTCCATATCATGAATACGAAATCCATAGAAGAAGCTCGCCGCATATTCACGGAGGTAGTGTAGCCGTTATAATTTTAAATATCTGTTATGATGCAACCATAAGCTGATTTGGCTTATATAGTGTAGTGATCCTCTTCTTTTAATTACATTAATGGATCATTTTTCTATCCTTTTATATATATTCGTACATAGACATGGATTTCCATTTTTTGAGGAATGTTTATTTCCAACCCATTGCATGGTAACTTCCCGCGCATGCCAACACTAAAACATCACGCATCCAAATCTGACGGAGTTTCTATGCATGCATGGGAAATTGTCAGCGTAGTGTGGGAGATCGTTCCTTCGTGCTTATGCATGGTAACTTTGACATATATGCCTATGTAAGCTCGTCTAATTCAAAAAAGTTGAAAAGGATTTCTCTCTCTCCCTCTCTCAATATGAAATTACTCGCATGTGTCTTTATTGAAGGAAAATTGCCCATTTTTATGAAGATAGAAACTGAGAGAATTTAGAATCGGATTTATCACATTCGAACTTTACTTCATCAAAATTTTCTCTGGTTTGAATTTGAATTCAGATTACAACTTCGAAAAAAAGTGAAAAATGAGATGCTCGAGAAAGAAAATGTGAGACCCACCCACTCGTGGTTGCCCTCAAGTAGGCCTCCCATGCCCATCTCAAACAAATGTGTGACCCACTGATCAGTGGGTTGGCTTAACTTTTATACTCAGGATCTTCTCTTGGGGCTAGCTTTCTGAGTAGATTGGATGTCATGTGCATGCATCTAGAGATCAATTAAGTGCTTGATAAATAAATGCGTGTTGGATGATGACAATACTGTCCAAAACCAGTACATTCTTGTGTCCAAGATAGTAACAACTATGCAGGACATCCAACCCATCCAACTGGTGCAAAAATCAAGCCAATCCATTCATTAGGTGTCTTGGTTGTACTTTAGATAAGATTGGTAGTTGTATATTGTTTTCTACAATGTGACTCAAATGATGACTGGACCCACCTAATTTTGATTCAACATGAGGTGTTACTGGGACCAATCTATACCTGCATGTGTATATATATCATATACCACAATCGACTCTATAAATAATTGTTTATGGACATGGTGCAGGGATTACAACCAGTGGTTAGTGCAAAACAGAAGGGAAATGTTGCAGTCATCGACTCTGTAGAAGAAGGGAATAATTTTGCAACACATTTCAAGCTTCCTCCTCCTCTCACAGAGTTGAGAGAAGTAGTCTCCGCTCCTTTCTAAGAACTCATGAATCCTAGATATAAATGGATGTGTCTTCTTACATGTCACAGTTTATATATAGTCCTCTTGATTTTGTTGTCTTGCTAGAAGTAGTAAAAATGATATTATCTATTTAACTATAGAAATGAAAATGGAAGAAAATTACTAGGAGTTTAGCAAGGTTTGCTAGTTTCACATCCGTGTAGTTCAACACACATCCAGATCTAATCACATAAACATGTGGATGAGATTTGATCTTTTGAAAAGGTTCACAGTTGATGAAGTGCATGCTATTGGGACATATGGAGTGGGAATAGTCAATACTTAAAAAGTTGTTGAAAATAAATGTTTTTCCTAAGCATATATAGAAAAAGATTCATGGAAAAAAGAAAGAAGCCCAGAGCTTTCATGTTATATTATTAAGAAATAGTGTTTGCCTAGGCACTTTATTAGTGTGTTTATTAACAAATTAAAATTTTTACTATTCATTTGTATGGGTATGTAGTAATCCAGTTGATGTATGTTTTTTTTAACCAAATGATCTAAACTAGGGGTGTACATCGGGCCGAACCGAGTTGAATTGGGCTCAACCCAGCCCGGCACGGTCACCAGTCAAACCAGCCCGAACCCAGCCCGGCCCGGTCATCGGGCCAACATGTCCAGTCCGAACCCGGCCTGGTCAGATATCGGGCGAGTTCGGGCTTTTGTTTAGGTCCATTCGGTCACTGCAGGATGGACACGATTAACCAAGGCATAAGAAATTATATATCTATATATATATATATATATATATATATATATATATATATATATATATATATATATATGGGAAAAGGTACTGTGCGCTCGACCTCACGATAAGCTCCCGTGAGGTCGAGCTGTGTGGGCCCCACCGTGTTGCGTGTCGACCATCAACATCGTGCATTTGATGGGTCCCCTCTAAATTATGGGATATCCCAAAAATCAGCCATATACGGAACTCAGGTGGGCCATACCATCTAAAATCATGTGAAGACACCGTTAAAACATATAAAAGCACTTGGTGGGGCCCACCTGAGTTTTGAATGCTGCTGAAACTTGGTCTGAACCCTCATTTAACTGGGACACACATAATGGATGGGCTGGATTTGTAAACCACATCTCAGTGGGCCCAAAAAATGATTACGAATTTTTTAATGGTGCATGGCCCCTCCCCACTTCTGTATGTGGTGTGGCCCACAAAAGTCACGGATTGACTTGATTTTTGAGACCTAAGCCCACGATGGAATGGTGCATTTGACTGATGGGGTAGATGTTCGAAACGCATCACGGTGGGGCCCACACAGCTCGACCTCATGGGACAGACTCGTGAGGTCGAGCGCATAGTACCTTTTCCCTACACACACACACACACACACACACACACACACACGTGGCCGAGTCGGGCCAGGTCGAGTTGGATTTCAGGCTGAGTCGGGTCGGACTGGAACTTATCCGAACTCGGCCCGAACTCAATTTCAGGCTGAAGAAAATGGCCTGTCCTGACCCGAACTCAGTTCCGGGACAGGCCGAGCTGAGCTTTTTCAGGCTGAGTCGAGCGAGTTTATCGAGCTAGCCCGGTTCGTGTACAACCCTAATCTAAACAATGTATGTCATTGGATGGAAAGCTTTGATTGCACATACTCGTCAGTTTCTGACACATCCCCCTATGTGGGGATGTGTATGACTCCAATATGCAACATGCAGTGTGCTTCAAATACGATAATGAGAAAAGTCTTATAGTTTCGATCATCTTCAAAGTATGGGCTACTTCGTGCACTGTTCCAACTAGAGGATATTGGCGGGTGTAACACATGTGGAGAGAGTTGGGAGAAAAGTGAGAGAAATAAGAGAAAAATTGTGATATACGTGTAGGTGTGTGCTACACATAGAAAGAGAAAAAAGGCTATGGAATGATTTATGTCCCATCTCTGTTCTTTAATATATATATATATATATATATATATATATAGATATATATATATATATATATATATATATATATATATATATATATATATGGAGATGGTTCTATGCGGTCAAGCTCATGGGAACTTTCTATGAGGTCGAGATGTGTGGGCCCCACCGTGATGCGTGTCGAACATCTACCCCTTTAGTCCGATGCACCATTCTATGGTGGGCCTCGGACTTAAAAATCAAGTCAATTAATGACTTTTGTGGTCCACACCACATACAAATTAAAGTTGAGAGGGGTTACCCTCCCATTAAAACATTTATAATTATTTGTTGGGCCCACCGAGGTGTGGTTCACAAATCCAGCACATCCATTATGTGTTTCCTACTTGGATGAGGGGTCAGACCAAGTTTCAGATGCATCCAAATTTTAGGTGGGCCCCGCCAAGTGCTTTTATATGTTTTAGGCATGTCTTCATATGATTTTAGATGGTATGGCCCACTTGAATTCTGTATACGGCTCATTTCTAGCATACCCCATCATTTAAAGGGGACTCATGAAATGCACGGTGTTGATGTTCAACACGCATCATGGTAGGGCCCATGCATCTCAACCTCATGGGAAGTTCCCATGAGCTTGACTGCATCCCTTCCGTATACGGCTCATTTTTGGCATACCCCATCATTTAAAGGGGACTCATGAAATGCACGGTGTTGATGTTCAACACGCATCATGGTGGGGCCCATGCATCTCAACCTCATGTGAAGTTCCCGTGAGCTTGACTGCCCCAGTGGCTTCTTAAGTTATAACATGAGCTGGCACAGCATGTTATAACATGAGCTGGCACAGCATATTTACAGAGTCAATGTTACACTATCACCAACATAAGCTTCATGGAGCCTTCGTTGCGCGTGCTCCCTGCTACGTTCCGTGCGTGCAAAGTCTTGGAAGTTGTCTACATCAGTGGAAGGGCCATGCACATCTCACTTTCAAAATTTTATTTAGTTTAACGACAAGTTTGGCTAAATATTCACCACAAAATAAACAGAGCAATGCCAACGGCTGTATAGTGGTTTCCCTGGCATCTTTTAGCCGTCAGCGAAGGTGTAACCTAAAACACCATTGGCAAAAGTTCATAATTTCTAACGGTGGACATTAAGTACCTATTTTTTCCTTTGGTGTGGTCTACTTGAGATTAAGAAATGGATTATTTTTGGAGTCAAGCCCTAAAATGATCTTGAGAAATGGATGAGCGGCATGGATAAAACACATACATCATGGTGGGTCCATCACAGCATCCACCTAATTTGTTGTGAATGTTTTAACAGTTAGAATCATGGTCCCACTGCTGTGGTCCACTGGAACATTTGAAATTGCTCATATTTTGGATGAAGATCGAAAATATCTCTCAAAAATGATAAACGGTGTAGATATTATAAATACATCATTGTGAAGCTCATTTAACATTGATCTCCTTTGAACCGTTCGTACAACTCTGAGCTCGAGGAGCGTGAGCGCCCAATGGACGCGGATTGCGTCCTAGATTACCGTCCGGGCAGGGATCTGTGGGGCCCACCGTGATGTAAGTGTTTTATCCACGCCATTCATTATTTTTATAACATCATTTTAATGTATAAGTCCACAACTCCAGTGGACCACACCAAAGGAAGATGCAGTGATAATGACACCCACCGTTGAAATATTTCTAAGGGCCACCGTGATGTTTTATTACCATCCAACCTATTCATAAGGTCATGTAGACGTGGATGAAGTTAAAAAACAAATATCAGCTTGATCCGAAACTTCCACAGCTCCCAAGAAGTTTTTAATGGTGGACTTTCAATCCCCACCTTGTGGTCCCCTTAATTGCTGTAGCTGCCTCCTTTCTTGTCTCACATCTTAAAATGATCTGTGAAAGACGATGAATGGCGTGGATAAAACACTTACATCACGGTTGGCCCCACAGATCCTTGCCCGGACGGATTACCGTCTGGGCGGGGTTAGGACGCAATCCGCGTCCGCTCTAAGTATCTCTCAACCCTCCTCTCTCTGTCTCTCTCTCTCTCGACCCTCCTCCCACTCTCTCTCTCTCTCTCTGTTTGATCCAAAGAAGGGAGGGAGTCGAGGTGACGCTTTCCCTGCCTGCACACGCCCTCCCTACCCACGCATGCTCTCTCTCTCTCTCTCTCTCTCTCTCTGAATGTGAGGTATCTCTCTCTCTCTCTCAATCTCTCTGATTTACGAATCTGGGGATTTAGTAATTTGTGGATTCCCGTCTCTCTGATTTACGAATCTGGGGATTTAGTAATTTGTGGATTCCCGATTCGATGTGGACCCCCATTTAGGGATTTGGGGATTTTAGTGTTTACAGATTTGAACGTGGATCCCGAATTGGGGATTTTCTGATATTACAAATTAGGGATTTGGGGATTTTAGAATTTTGGGGATCTTGAGGATTTTTGAAATTGGGGATTTCAGGTGGTTTTGATAGTTGATTTGGTAGATTTGATGTTTATTTGTTCATATTTTGTTTATTTCTAGGGTTTTGATGGCCGATTTGGAGGATTGGATGGTTATTTATTCATGTTTTCTTGAATAAAAATGTTTTATTGCTCAAAATCAGTGTGGCTATCAAGCTGTCCATCAAAATGTGGGGCCCATGATTTGTACACTGGATTGACATGTTCTGCCACGTGGACGGTGGATGAGTTGCCACAAAATAGGAAAACTATGGGGAGCCAGACAATATTACTATGATAGATTAAAACCATGGTGGAGAAACAGGTACTCTCCACCATCAACTCCCTTGCAGTAATTGTGGTGAGCCAGCGTGGGACACCGGCTGGGATCTAAGCTGTTTATTCAGGTGAGCCACAATTTATTAAACAGATGGATGGATGAAAAAATTGGCCGTGTTTTTCTAAGCTGTCCACCCGTTTTGCTGTTTATTCAGGTGGCTCACGGATGTAACCTGCACACCACGGTAATTCCCCAACCCAAACATAAGATGTGGGCATGCCATGTTGTCTGTGTGGAATCCTGATCATCAGGTTCTCCTTTATGCTAGACAATTCAGACAGACCCACATCTCCGGTGGGTCATACCACATGGAACAATGGAGATAGGATGCCACCCATAGGTTTGTATGTGTGATCACCATGATGTGTATCCTTCATCAAACCCATTCATCCATTGTGACTCACCACGATGAAGGGTCCATATAGAAGTTAGCTTGATCCCAAGCTCATGTAGGCCACATTACGAGAACTAAAAGATTTTAGGGGCAATTTTACATTGATTCCATAGTGCAGGCTATCCTAACTTTGTTTTAATTTTTAATTTTTTAATTTTTTAATATATATATATATATATTTTTAATATTTATCATGCTCATATTAAATACAGCATGGTGGGCCTTGTGGAGGCTGTTTTACATACTGTATAGGATTGGGTACTGCTCATGTGATACTAATGTGGTGGGATTTGATTGGTAGGTAAGCTTTTATTGCATATAATTTATTTCCTTACGTAGTATTGTGGATGATTTACGTCCTTTGGTTATAAGGAATGTACCAGTTGAACATAATAGCTGTACTAAGTACGATAGTGGCTGGTAGAGCTCATGTACATTAGCGAACAGACTGTTTAATTTATGAAGAAATTTCATGATACTCGGTGTCATGAAAGCTGTTATCATGACCATTCGGCCCTGTGTCGAGTCGTGACTCACCCAAGTAGGGGGTAACTCGTGGTGTCAAATGAATTGGGTCCCACTGAGTCCATTTTGACTCCTCTGAGTTGCTTTAGATTTGGATGAGTCTTAAAACCATGATTTCTAGCTGTTTCATCCATCTTCAGATGGTCATAGGTGGATGGAGATGGGAACTTTCAGCGGGTCGGTGGGACGAATGTTGGAGGTGGTACTTATTGGGGCTTGGGAAGGCTTTTAACAAAGTTCAACAGGTAGTTTTGATGTTTTTCAGGTTCTAGAATTGCTGTTTGTCATCTAGGTTATGGACCAGTTTGGGCATACATGAATTGCAGGCGGTGACCCCTTGCATCCACTACCTAGATTGAGAATGTGATGGTAACGGGTCTGATCTGTTATCCTCACATTCATATTCGTTGGAAGTGTTTAATGCATCTTGCCATATGCATTTTGTGGGATGCACTATATAGACGTGCACTTGGTTGGGCCTTATTCAATTCAATTCTCATTCTGGGGTACATCCAAACAGGACCCAAATTTAGCCCCTTACTTGGAATACTGACATCGATTTCCAATTCCAGCTTTGATGAGTTGCTGGAGTTGAGTCAACAGGGAAATAATAGAACAATAGACATGCTTGTTGGAGACATCTACGGTGGTATGGACTATTCCAAGGTATATCCTGATATTTTCTTTTCTATCTAGACCTTTTCTCAAAGTGAAGTTACATAAAAACTATAACTCTGCATGAGTAGTGACAATATGGGAGTTAAGATGCTGATATTGTGAAATTACAGGATAAGAGCATCAAGAAACATACCATTTCCTGGGGCGTAGGAATTCATGCACGTGGAGCGCTTGGTTTGATCCAGACTGTTAATCTGATGGACCTTGCTGTGGATGGGGGATGCCCAGAAAATCTTCGGGGTTGGGGGATCTTCATCCATTCTTTCAACAGTTACACTTAACCGTTTATTTGTAGGCCTTTGATCAAAGAGTTAGGATCTTGCAGCCTGGGAGATTTGAGGCCTCCTATCCACAGAGGGCTTATACAATGTAAGCACTCTTAGACCCCACGTCTGGGTTGCTGCACCTCAATGAACTGTATGTTTGTTGAAGTTTAGTATCCTATGATTCCTGACTACAAATGCTCATTGTGAAATGTTCCCGAGTTTCAGCTTGATCGTAGCATTTATAAGTTTTGATCAGGTAGCAAAGTTACTGAAATTGATTTGCTCATCCATCTCTTTAATCAAATTAAGCTTAGAAGAAAGTTTCTATTGGCGTAAGATGCGCAGAGCAATCTCCAAGCATTGGGAAAGGTGCACAAAATACTAGTCTGTATACACTCAGATTTCAAGGAGTGGAGAGCCATCGTCAATTTTGCATTTTCTTCACTGCATTGTGCTTCGCCAACGGTCAGATCCCAATGCTACCATGAATAGCTTGGTCACTACATCCAAGTGCTTCATAACATGTATTCATTTTTTCTCTCTCTTTTTTTTTTTTTCATTTCACAGCGATGGTCAGATCCCAATGCTGTTGAAAGTTTTACTGGACCTAAAATCTAAATAAAAATGCAAGACTAGAGTTCTCAAATACCAAGTCAATTTTAGGTATTATCAATTATTGATCTTTTAAGAAAGTTTTTTTTTTTCTATCACAAGGCAAAGTTCTTCACAACTATGCTTCCATTCTTGTTAGATTCCATCAATTATTATTTTAAAAATGCATTGCTCAAAGCATGTATTAGTCAATTTTATTTTTGGCAGTGCATTGCTCTCATAAACATGATCCGAATGTCGATTAGATTTGTCTGTTTTGGGCGAATGCACATACAATGTTGCCCAATATATGAATAGATAGGTGATGCCTGTAAAATGGAGAAAGAAACCATGGTATTCTCATGCCAAAATGTGTTTTCCTTGTTACGCCTCCATCTTTGCCTTGAAACTAAAGGTGTTTTATGAAAATTCATTTTTATATGTTTGTAATTTGGATGTGTTCAGAATTTGGATGATATATCTGATTTTGATTTCTTCCTTCTTACGCGTACACGTTGCTTTAGGGCTTTGGAGAAATGGGTATATTAGTTTTGGAATTTCGTTACTTTTTTTTGAAATTTACGAGAAACGCTGTTGGTTTCAGGCATCTCAGCCATCAGAAACGCTGACGGTTTAAATCCGTCGGCGAGCATCACTGACACCCCTTTTCCTGACGGACCGTCCAACGGCTTGTAGCAGTCGGGGAAGGTCATTGCCGACGGTTTTTAGCCGTCGGCATTGACTTGTTTTTTGCTAGCACATACATGTTTTGCACGTATGTTGGCATGTGCATTGCATGTATAAGAATTGATACCTATTTATCAATCAACAAAAGCTTTGATAAAAACATTTCTCCCTATCACACTACAGTAATACTCTAACATATGCAATCTCACATTTCAAAGAGATCATCCTCACATTAGAGGGCCCCACTTGGTATAAGGTCTAGAGTTCATGCACACGTCTACGTCGGTAGGTGCTGAGGCCTGCTACTCCTTTGATTAATGGCATGCTCTGCTGGATTTTTAAGGTCTTCAATGTTACTAACTTCATAAAAACTAATTTGATAATTTTTGTTAAATTACTTAATTGCCATCCTTTTAAGCACATTGATGCCTTAAGTCATGAATTCCTCAACATTTTTGTGAATGACACGGATGTTCCATATATGTATACATAAATGCATACATGTGTGTATGTGTACATATATGTATATATGTACTTATAGATATGTAGAGGCATGCTCACCAGCACACCGCACTCGCACACTTTTGCACACGTGTCATATCATAGGCCCAAGATCCTTATGATCCATGTGATGCAGTACCCCATGAATTCCTTAGGGACCAACTTTCAACCTGATCCAAAACTCTGGTGGGTCATAGCAAAGAGGGATGGAAATCAAGGGAGGAAACTATTTCCTTTTGCCATGGCCCACCAATGTTTTGGATCAGGATAAAAGTTGGGATTTAGGGGTTTCATGGGGGTGCTGCATCACATGGACAGTTTAGATTTTGGGCACACATCAGGTGTGATGAGTTCTCAAAAAGTTCTCATGAGTTCTCATGAGAACTAGTGTGCAGGTGAACATTTAACTACATATGTATGTATTATATGAATACATGCACACATATATATACATTACATACACAATATATAATGTGTGTCTATATATATGAATGTATTATATATATACACACATTAAATACTCTTTATACGTAAATGATACTATGGGGTTGACTGTAACGTCTCGAATTTTGGCCAACCCGGAGTTAACGTCCTTAGGTAATGGGTGGATCATAATACCTTATTGACTTCTCAAAACTTAATTCCAAAGTTTAAAATCCATTTTCAACCCATTTCCTTCACAAATCTCACCTTTTATCACGTTATTCTTCACATCTTTCTAAGTACTTTCATAGTAGATGCTAATCCTAACATTTAAATGATGGAGAATAATACTTAAACTTAAATTTACTATAATAGTAAATATATAAATAAAAATGAGTTTTGGGCCATTAGTCTTATGGAATCTGACAAAATAAATAGGTGATTTGGATAGAGCAACTTAGTCTGTCGTAATTGGGCGACACGTAGTTAAGTACTAAACTAAACAATTAATGGATTTGGCTTGAACCACTTTCTATACGAACTGCAAGACCCAAAACCAGTAGAATCACTAACTCTACATTACCTAAAAACCTAGGATCCATCTCAAAACCCAGTTACTCTCGGGAGCATCTTGAAACTCCATATCAGACTTGGACCACGCGTCGAAAGTTCGATTACTGCGAAATTATACGGTTACGACTGCCTTACTGGGCTTAACAACCATCTCGGAAATCAAGTCCAAATAGTATCCAGAAACGCACAACTTGAACCTGTAGCGAAGTGTGTGAGAAACACGAATATCTTTAGAAAATGAATTCAAACTTAAGTGATTTGAGCTGTTCACTTGCAGGCCAAATTTAAGGTTTCAGACCGTCATATTCTAACCCAACTACACCCTTGAATCAGAGAAATTTTCCTACACAGGTCAGTGTACTTGTGGCCCTGATCGAGCGACGATAGCTGTTGAACTGAAACTGGTCATCCACGGTCGATCCACAAATCCGATCGGACCAAAATCTTAACCTGGCCTAGATCCATTGCCAGGGAACTTACCCTATGCCGCAGGTAAGTAATGGACCTCCAGATGGGCCTCGTTTATCAGAAACAGACTCCCTTTGGCTATAACCTAAGTATACCATGGCCCTGGGGCCATTTGAACTAGTTATGGGCCTATATAAGACCCTTAACCCACCCTTTCTCTCTCACATACGAATTTGCTTCAAATCTTAGGAGAGAGAAGAGAGAAAAGAGGAGAAAAGTGTGAGGAGCGAAGAGAGAGTGGGAGATCACTGCTGGGATTCTCTCCCACAACTCCACGCCTCGATTCACCCTTCCACATCGCTTCACGATCATCTCCAACTTCGATTTGGGTAAGGAATCCTAATCTTAATCTTGTTTTAGGAATCCAAGTAGAAGAATCAACGAAATAGCTAACATCTTTCGTGATTTAGGTAGCCGTTGTGCGGTAGACAAAGACGTGGTTCGAACCGAGTTTCTAATCGGCGTATCGGCGAAAGGTGCGGACTATAAACGTTTAGGTTATGGTTTTCAAGGCTTTCAATGTCAGTTAATGATTTATGACTGACTTGATTGCTGTCACATATACTTAGATGCGATGTTTTCCATATATTACACATATATATGAGCTATGTTGAATATAGTGCATTCCATGTGTTTGTTGAAATGTCTGAATGAATATGAAATTATGATTTGTGCTTGCTATGATTATTGATTGGGAATACATGATTGTTGTATGTGTGGCAACTCCTTTGTGAAAGGATTTACTATAATATATATATATTATAACTAATTTATTTCATGTATGTTGATTATGTGTAGTCTAAGTGTTTGATAAAATGCCTGAATGAGAAAATGTTTGTTAAAATGTATTTAATGAGGGTGTTGAGATAGGATTCTCAATTACTTTATCTATAGTTATAGTTTCCTTCATGTAACCTATCTTACTACTATATGCTTTATGGATGAAATGCCTATGTATGACAATATGTGTACTATGTGTTTATTAAAATGCTCAAATGAGATTTATATTGAAATTGGTTGTCACATACTGTTTGACTATCACATATGAATGTCGATTGTGTTTGAATATGATTGGGACTACTGCGTAGTCCAGGCAATCGGTAACGGTTCCAGATTAGGTGGCCGAACGAGTCTCGCCACATTGGATAAGTTCGATGAATCTGAGTCGTACGATGATTATTGACAGTGGTACCATGTCGACTAATTCAGCGTACGCTCGTACCAATCAAACTTGTCAAGTATCCTGATTGGCCTATTGTGTGTTTACCATGTATGGACGCTACTACTTAAATCTAAGGTACCACTTACCAATGCAAAAGCCCGTTTCAACCATGATACCACGATCCACTAAGACTCATGAGCCGGACATAGTGGTATGGGACACCGTGGTCGAGCTGTCGGCTTATGCTGAGGTGACGAGCCTCCTCGTAGTGACCAGTGAGCAACCCAAACTCCTGAGCTGAATATGGTGGTATGGGACACTGTATTCGAACTGTCGGCCTACCCCGGCGTAGCCTGGCTGTGGTCCCCAGTTGGGTTGGTGACGAGCCTTTGAAAATAGACTGCCAGTTGGTAGGGCGTTGGTGGTGTGACCTCGAGTACAAAATAGGCATACGCTGACGGTGACGAGCCTCTCGTAGTGACCTAGAGTGTAAACTCTCGAACTTGTCTATCGTATGTGATTAACTAGGATTGATGACCCTAGATAGATCATCATTTGGGTAAATGATAAAAAGGAAGGTACCTTAGCTTCCTAAACGTGCTGTATGAATAGGTCTAATTAAGAACTTGGCTAACACGCACATGCACCACATTGCATGTGCCTTTGGCGATGGAGTTGAGCACAACGGGACTGTTGCATGTGCGACCGTGAGATGATGTCGCTGAGGGAGTGCAGGCGAGGGCATGCATCATTATAGCATATCATTCCTGCATTAACAAGAGTACTTAGGACATGATTGTTGTGATGCTTTATCATTATTGCTTGACTGAATTGATAACATGTTAACCTTTGCTTTATAGTTCTACTGAATTAGCTACTCATTCCCACCTGGGACGGTGTTTTTAGTACCACCCAGACTCTGGTTTAGATGCAGGCGATGGCAAGGTCTATACAGCAGAGTTGGACTTCGTAGGTGAGGAGGAAGAGTTCTTCTACGTTCAACTATTGGGTGGATCTATGTAGATCTCATACCGATGCGCAGGGACTACTGAGATACTTATTTAGTTGAACACATCTACTTCCCGCATTTATATGGTTAGAAACAACACACACACACATATATATATATATATTTAGCCCGGTTTCATACTTATACTCCGAAATTTGTGAAATGTTTTCGTAATTAAATACATATATTTCAGTCTTTCGCTTGCCAAATTACATTAACTCTGGAGTATGATATGCTGTTTTAGTATAATCTCACTCATGTTTACTGTATTGCTAATGAACGACATTTAAACATCATTATCCATGTTGCATAAGTGATGCGTTGGAACTCGGGAGTAGAGCTTTGCTTAACCCTCGAATTTCAGGGCATTACATTGACCTTATGGGAGCTTCTCATGAGGTCAAGCTCTGTGGGCCCCACTGTGATGTGTGATGGAAATCCACACTGTACATTCGGTAGGTCCCTTCTAATTTGTGGGATATGTCAAAAATTAATCGTATCCAAAACTCACGTGGGCGTAGACACCCTACCCAAACTAGTAACTTGATGAAGCATGGATGATCCTTATGAACTAATCTAAACCCTAAATCCTACCTAAAACCTCAGCCATTTCCAAGCCTAAGCCAAACCCTAGCTGAACCCAAGCCATCATCTAAGCCAAGTCATTACCTAAGCTGAGCCATACCCAAGCTACTACCCAAGTTGATGTAGAGCGGGTCGCGGACAGTTTTATGGCCAAGATGGATTAGAAAACGCTCGGTCGACGACAAAAGTGATCCAGACCGTCAAACCTTAGATCGGGCGTATCTCGTAATCTGGAATGAGTTATAGGGTGTAAAATATATGATTTTTGGGGTAGAACGGGTTACTTTAGCCACCCAACCTTGCTATGCTGGGTTACGTAAGCCGGATTTGCGAAATGCCCCCGGATCGACGGTCGTTTCCCTATTTTAATTCCATTTTTGCTATAAATAGTAAGTTTTAGTTTGATTATGACTCTTCATTCGTTGGGCTTTAGGAGTTGCGCCCAACGCGAAAAGAGCTTAGAATAATTAGGAGAACAACTTGGTAAAGCCAAATAGGACACTTACTATTTTTGGCCGAAAACCTTGCACACTAGTAGACATCACGACCGTTTATAAATAGTAAGTTTACTATTTATAGTAAGTTGAGAATTCTAGGAGTTTTAGTTATAGTTTGCTTTTGATTTCTCTCCCATTGCTTGGTATCCTTATTTAAAGGGTTGTGAACTCGTTTATTTCATTCATTAATCAAATTACGAATTTATTAGAATTTATTTACATTCTTCTTGCTTTCTTTCCTCATGGACTCGAGAAGTCTCTGTGAGGAGTCTAGAGAAGCTCCGTGGATTTGGAGTAGTTATCCTTGAAGAAGATGGTGATCGATCTCATCACTTTCACCCCTGCGTCAATTGGTATCAGAGTGAGGATTCCCCTCGGGCTGATGGCAAACAACGAAGGGATGAGCCAAAATCCCTTGGACGGTGATCCAGGGATTCGTTATCTTTTGAAAAAAATGGAAGCTTTCCACCGGAAGAGTCAGTGGAAGATACGACACTTCTAACCTTATCCTCCGACCATCTAGAGACGTACCTGGCCCACTCCCATGATTTTGATGATGACATGATTAGGAAGACATGTACCTTGCTTGATACTGCACCAGTACTTGAAGAAATACCGGTCTTACCGAGGTCCAATCCACAGGGACTGAAACTTGTACGTTTCCTGAAACTAGATAGAAATAGAACTAGCCTAAGATGCAATCTAAATCAAATAGAATTTCAGAATAATTGTGGAATAATTATCTAAAACTTTAAACAATTCAAGGAAGGGAAACTAGGGATTCAGAGGATCCACTTGTAAAGATCAGGGAGATCTTATGCTTGCATCAAAGATTATGGAATTAAGTTGAACTTACTTGATCTGGTTTTCAAAAGATGAAAGGTATATGAATTAGAATGGATTCCATCATCTAACCATGCCCAGGCGATAAAGCAAACAACAAGATTAAACTAATTACCAACCAATCAACAGTGCATGAAAGTTAGGAAGGGTACTATTATCCAACCATGCCCAGGAGACGATGGTGAACAACAGGGCCTCCTGACGTCATAAACATTAAAAGAGAAAAAAGAAATATTCAAAGCCATTGCAAATCCATTGTAATTTCAGTCACAACAGACCATTAAAGACTGAGAAAATATTCCTTTAATAATCAACTTAAAATCAAATTAAGTTCAGAAATTTAAATTAAATGCATAAAATAGACTCTCCCATCTCGTTACAGGCTTCACCTCTTAGCCCTAGCTAAGAGGTTTAGCTACACATGAATGGCCTGAACAAATCAAATAAAAATAGAAATAAAAAAAGAGAAAGAAAAGAACAAGAAGGAGAGAAAAGAAGAACAGCCTTACGTCCAGCTTCTCCTCAGTTTTTTTTTCTTCTTTTCTTCCGTTTTTTTTTCACACACTGCCTCTGTCCACGTCCAGTAGCCAACTTCCTTCTTCCCTTTCCTTCACGTTTCCGCTTCCCGGTCCCCGTTTCTCTCTTTCTCTCTTGCTTATATGGTGGCCTCAACCTTCCTCGGCTGGGAGTGCGTAAGACAATGCGGAATGGTTGCCGCGAAATCGTTTCGCAACCAATTTGTAGGTTTCGGGATTCCGTACGCAACATACCAAGCTGCAACTGAACTTTTTGGATTGCTGATTCCTTCAGTCGAAATTCCGGCGACATAGCTAGGATCATGGCTGACCTGCGCTCCTACTAGACGGATCAGATCAACCATCTAATCAACAGGGGTGGACCACATCGTCCCGGATTTTCCGGATCGCGTGAACAGAGGCACGCACATCCGAGCGCTGTACTGCTGGTGGGGCCCACTTCACTGCTGGTTCGAGGAATCCACGACGTCCACTGTATTCTACTCACAAAACTGTTCGGATATGGTCGGTTTTGGATTGACGCTGAAGCGGCCCACCTGATTTTCCATATCACCGTTCAACCTGCGTTTGAACAGTATTATCCTGTGTATGCAAGCATCGATTTGGAAAAGCCTCATGTGTACGGTCGGTTTGACCTTCTGAAACAAATGGACGGTCCGGATGAGGCTTATCTGCGATGATGATGGCCCACCTGAAGTCACCCGCAACTCCTTGTTGCGAACAGAGACGGTGATTTCCATTTTCTTTTGAATAAGGTCGGTCAAAACCGACTTTGACCGCTCTTGTTGGTCCGGTGCACAGCGGGTGTACACTGGCTGTGCACATTCGCCTCTTGAAGTGGGGTCTACCTTGATGTTTGTGGGAAATCGGATCCACTCGTCCCTTTTCTCATCTCATTTAATGGATAGAGTCCAAGTTTGAAGCATATCTGAATATCAGGTGGGCCTCAGATCAGTAATTCATGGGCTGATCTGACCATTGGACCACTTCCAGAGGGATCCAATGGCTGAAATTTGACGTATACAGTTATTTTTTTTTGTCCTCGAGCCATGAATAAAGTTTTGAGCCGAACAGATGATGGAAACCCAGTGATCTTGCATTCTGGACACTTTTCAGGCCACTTGAGCTTCAATTCCTCGATTTTCTTGAATCCCTGGCGTGCAAATCTGTCGATCTTGGTCTCCTAGAGTCCGTCCCTTGCCTTGGTGCTTCTGGAGTGTCAAATCCACGCATTTACCACCCCGATCCAGTCTCAGCTCGTAATTCCACCTTGCAACACAAACATGATAAAAATGGGCTATTCAACGGTACCATGTTCATAAATCCAGGCAATAACTGGGTCTGATATGCAATATTTAACCCTCAACATTGACCATTCAAGGGATACAGACAACTCTCGACCGTCTTGCGGATGTGTTACTTCTGCCTTGAGCCCTAAGCGATGCTCCACCGCTGTGGTTGTTGTACAATACAACTCCGATTTCTGTATAACACTACCAGTGGCAAACTGTAGGGCTACACCAGATGATTTATGTTCTAGCAACAGGGACCTTAATGAAGGCTTTGCCCGACGACCAATCCATGGAGGTGATCATCTAGATCGTGCTGAAAGAGACTATCGAGGTAAGGCTGAATTTCCTAGTTTTAATGGTTTATTACGCATAGAAGATTTCCTCGATTGACTAGTTGAAGTATAGAGATATTTTGATTACATGGACGTGCCAGATCATAAAAAAGTAAAATTGGTAGCATTTAAATTAAAATATAGTGCTTCTGCATGGTGGGAGTAATTACAACTCTCACGTGCTCGCCAAAACAAGGCGCCTATCTCATCATGGCCACAGATGAGACGTCTTCTTCGATCACGATTCCTCCCAAGTGATTACAAGCAGATATTATATAACGCCTCGAAAAAATTCGTATCAAGACCCGAGTACCACCTCAGGCAGAAATCATTAAGGACCAAATCCTTTAGAAATTAGACGAAAATTAATTAAGTACTAAACTAAATAATCAGTGAAATTAGCTCGAACCACTTTTTATACGAACTGCAAGACCCAAAACTATTAGAATCGTTAACCCCACATTACTTAGAAACCTAGGATCAGTTTCAAAACCCAGTTGCTCTCGGGAGCACATTGAAACTCCATATCGGACCTGGACCGCGCGTCGAAAGTCCGATTAATGCGAAACTATACGGTTATGATCGCCTTATTGGGCTTGACAATCATCTCGGGAATCAAGTCCAAAGAGTATCCAGAAACACACAACTTAAGCCCGGAGCGAAGTGTGTGAGAAACACAAATATCTTCAGAAAATGAACTCGAACTTAAGTGAATTGGGTCGTTCGCTTGCAGGCCAAATATAAGATTTTGGACCGTCAAATTTTGACCCAGCTACACCCTTGGATCAGGAAAATTTTTCAACACATGTCAGTGCACTTGTGGCCCTGATCGAGTGACGATGGCCGTTGATCTGAAACTGGTCCTCCACGGTTGATCTACAAATTCAATCAGACTAAAAGTTTAGCCTAGCATAGATCCATTGCCAAGAAACTTTCTTCGGACCGTATGTAGGAAATGAACCTTCAGATGAGCTCCGTTGGCCTGAAACAGCCATCCTTTGGCTATAACCTAAGTATACCATAGCCCTGGGGCTATTGACATCAGTTCTGGGCCTATATAAGGGCCTTAACCCACCCCTCTCTCATTCCATACGAATTCCCTAAACCCTAGGAGAGAAGAGAGAAAAGAGAAGGAGAAGGTGAGGAGAAGTGAGAGAGAGTTGTGGTTTGTTGCTAAGATTCATTTCCGTCGCTCTACGTGCCGAATCATCCTATCCGTATCGCTATACCGACGATTTTGACTCCATTTTTAGGTAAGGAATCCTAACCCTAATCTGTTTTAGGTACCCAAATAGGTAGATCGGTGAAATAGCTAACTTATTTCATGCTATAGGTTGCCGTTGTGCCGTATATGAAGGCATAGTGTACGAGCCGTGTTCGTAATCGGCGTACCAACGAAAGGTGCGGACTATAAACGTTTAGGTTATGATTTTCATGGCTTTCAATGTCAGTTAATGATTTATGACTGACTTGATTGTTGTCACATGTACTTAGATGCGATGTTTTACGCGTATTATACATATATATGAACTATGTTAAATATAATGTATTCCATGTGTTTGTTGAAATATTTGAATGAATATGAAATTATGATTTGTGCTTGCCATGATTATTAATTGAGAATATATGATTGTTGTATGTGTGACAAATCATTTATGAAAGGATTTGCTATAATATATGTTATAACTAATTTATTACATGCATGTTGATATGTGTAGCCTAAGTGTTTGATAAAATGTCTAAATGAGAAGTTGCTTGTTGAAATGTATTTAATAAGGGCGTTGAGATAGGATTCTCAATTACCGTATCTATAGTTACAGTTTCCTTCATGTAACCTACCTCGCTACTATGTGATTTATGGATGAAATACCTATGTATGATAACATGTACACTATGTGTTTGTTAATGTGCTCAAATGAGAGTTATATTTGAATTGATTGTCACATGCTGTTTTGACTATTACATATGAATGCCTATTGTATTTGAGTATGATTGGGACTACTATGTAGTCCAGGCAATCAGTAACAATTCCTCTTTGAGTGGCCGAATTAGTCTCGCCACATTTAATGCGTTCAGTGAATCCGAGTCGTACGATAATTGTCGACAGTGGTTAGGCCACGTGGAGTACTTATGCGCTCCATGTCGATTAATTCAGCGTACGCTCATACCAGTCGAACTTGTCTAATAAACCGATTGACCTATTGTGTGTTTACCATGTATGAACACTACTGCTTAAATCTAAGGTATCACTTACCAATGTAAAGCCTGTTCAACCATGATACCACGATCCGCTAAGACTCATGAGCCGGGCATGGTGGTATGAGACACCATGGTCAAGCTATTGGCTTACGCTGGGGTGACTAGCCTCCCCATAGTGACCAGTGAGCAACCAAAAACTCGTCAGGCGAATACGGTGGTATGAGACACTGTATTCGAGCTGTCGGCCTACCCTGGCGCAGCCTGTCTGTGGTCCCAGTGTGGGTTGGGGTGTACTATCTGATTCGGACCCCCTTCAAAAATAACGCTCTAGTTGGTAGGGCATTGGTGGAGTAACCTCGAGTATAATTAATTGAACTTACCTATCCACTACTTTTATTAGGGGTGATGCCCTACAACTTGCCTATCGTATGTGATTAACTAGGATTGACGACCCTAAATGGATCATTGTTTGGATAAGTGATATAAAGGGAGGTACCTTAGCTTCTCGAATTTGCTGTATGAATAAGCTTAATAAATTACTTGGCTAACACAACCATGCATTGCATTACATCTAACACCCAGTTGCAGCCTGACTGTGGTCCTAGCGTGGGTTGGGGTGAGCCGTCTGATCCGGACCCCCTTCGAAAATAACGCTCTAGTTGGTAGGGTGCTGGGTGAGGTTATTTAGGATGTGCTTTGGCGAGGAAGTGCACAGTGGGAGCTGCCATGCGCGACCGTGAGATGATGTCATTGAGGGAGTGTAGGAGAGGGCATGCATCATTACGCATATCATTCTTGCATTAACAAGAGTATTTAGGATATAATTGTTGTATTGCTTTATCATTACTGCTTGACTAAATTGATAACATGTTAACCTTTGCTTTATAGTTCCACTGAATTAGCTACTCATTTCCACCTGGGATGGTGTTTTAAAACACTAACCAGACTCTGTTGTAGATGAAGGTAATGGCGGAGTCTATACAACTGAAATGGACTTCATGAATGATGAGGAGGAATTCTCCTATGTTCAGCTATCAGGTGGGTCTTTGTAGATCTTGTTTTGATTCGACGGGATTATAGGGTTGCATGGATTAGTTGGACAGTTACACCTTGATATTTGTAAATTTTAGAATAATACATGTATATATTTAGCCTGGAATCATACTCATATTCTGAGGATAGAGAAACACTTCTATACATTATATACATATCCCAGTCTTCCATTTGCTTAACTTAATTATTTCTGGAGTATGATATGCTGTTTTAGTATAATCCTACTCATGTTTAATGCTCTAATATGGACAACATTTAAACATCACTATCTATGTTGCATAAGTGATGCATTGGAACTCGGGAGTTGAGCTTCTACTCAACACCCCGATTTTTAGGGCTTACATATTATTCTAGCAATGCCAGAATTACCGACAAGGAAATCGAACCATCACAGATTACACTGAAGAATTCCACCGGTTGGCAACACGAAATAATCTATCAGAATCTGAGTCACAGAAGGTGGCACAATTTATTGGAGGGTTACGATCAACAATTCAGGAGTCTCAAATCGGCCACTCGACCCACCATAACGGGTCCCGTGTAGGATCCAGTAGTGGTATGAGGAAAAGAACTAGTAGGAGAACATCCTCAACTTCCAGCGACCGCAAACCGTGATACAAGAAGCAGCTCATCTAAGCCTCAACGTGTAGCCCCCACAATAGCGGGCCCGAGTAGGATTCGAGATCCTTACGTTTGGCTAAGGTCGAACAATTGTTACCGATGTGGCCAACCAGATCACTTATCAAACACCTGTCCTCAACGTCCCATAGTACACTTGGCCATAAACAAAGGGGGCACTGAAGGTGTGGCCGCAGAAGAAGACCCTGACTTTGATGAACATGAGCAAGCCATTAAGGAATGAGCATATGGCGATGAGTTGATAGTCCAGGATCATGACGAATCTCTAGTTATGAGGCTATTACTGTATACCCCATGGAAGGAATTACATCTACAGTGACACAATATATTCTGTATGCGATGCACTGTCAATAGAAATATCTGTGATGTGATCATAGATAGTGGTAGTAGTAAGAACATCATCTTAAGAGTGATAGTGGACAAGTTGTAACTACCAATGACAAAACATCTTTCTCCGTACTCAATTGGCTAGATAAAAAAGGTATACGAGACCAAGATAACTGAACAATGCACTGTCTCATTTTCAATTGATAAAAATTATAAGGATCAAATACTTTGTGACGTGGTTGATATGGAAGCATGTCATATGTTACTCGGTCGACCCTAGCAATCGGACCGTGATGCGACCCATCGAGGACGAGATAATGTCTACGTATTCATCAATGATAGTAAAAAAATAATCCTTACCCCTATGGCACCAGAGAACCACCCTAAAGCCTCTAAAGTGGAGGGGAGTTTCCTCCTGACCATTCAGGATTTCATGGAGAAATCCAAAGAAATTGACGAGGTATACGCCGTAGTAGTGAAGGGTGAGGAATTGGAACCCTCAAACATTCCTCCAAGTTTAAGACTATTTCTAAATGAATTCAAAGAAGTTTGGCCTGAAGATTTACCCGATGGATTGCCCCCTATGAGGGACATCCAATATCACATACACCTCGTCCCTGGGACTAGCCTGCCCAACCGCTCTCATTATTGGATGAGTTCAAAGGAGTGTGAGATACTTCAGGGGCAAGTGGAGGAATTGATCCGTAAGGGTCTCTTGAAAGAGAGCATGAAACCATGTGTCATATTGGCATTATTAACGCTAAAAAAGATAGAATTCGACACATCTGTGTCAACAGCCGGGCAATCAACAAAATTACCATTAAATATCGATTCCCAATAGGGTTGTACATCGAGCTGAGTAGAGTCAAGGTGGGCCAAGCTTGACTCGACTCGTCCATGCTTTGCTCGAGCTCGAGCTCAACATTGAAGCTTGGTTTGTTTTCTAAAGCTGTCGAGTTGAGTTCGAGTTCGAGTCGAGCTAGTGGTTCGAGTCGAGTTGAGTTTACCTCGAGTTGAGTCGAGCTTGTTCATATGTTAATTTATTATATTTGTGACTAGGGGTGCACATCGAACCGTTGGATCCGTGTAACCGGACCGAAACAGTTGGATCGGTCCAGTTTGGTCCGGTTTCAGGATGCTAACGGTCCGGTTCCGGTTCCAAAAATCCCAAAACTGTTGGTTACGGTTCGATTCCGGTTTAGGGCCATGTAGAACCGATCCGAACCGTTGAACCGAACCGTGGATACGAGGTATTGTTCAGTATAAGCCATTGATTTCTATTGTTCTAAATTCATATGCAAAAAAGATGGTCAAAATCATCTGTCCATTGTTATTTTTATATGGTGGCCCTTATGAAATGGGGTGCACAACATGGACGGTTCCGATCATTTGTACACAAAGGATGTGGCTCCAATGAGTGGTGACACATGCTAGATGCTAAATCGCGACAGAGGCACAACGAATCGAGAAACATAAGAGCCGTTCTGAATTTACAGCTGTCAAAGATTCATGGATGACGACCATGATGAAAAATTAGAGGCGAAGATTGACAACTAAAAAGTAGTCCGTGGACTACTAAAGTGAATTCCGAGTGTGTTGATGATCGGAACCGTCAATTAGGTAGGCCCCACAAAATAGGCCACAGGAACTTTATGAGTTGCTGCAAATTATTCCATCCATTAGATCTATGAACAGAAAATCATGGAAATCATTGAAGTCCATTTTCCAATGGTTAGGATCTTCTTTTTCAAAAAAAAAAAGCCCAGAACCGTGGAACCGATCTGGAACCGAACCGGTTTTCATGGTCCAGTTCTGGTTCGGTTCTAGGGTGCAAACGGTCCGATTCTGGTTCCAAAAATCCTAGAACCGTAGGGAACGATTTGGTTCCGATTTCACCCCAAAACCGGACCAAACCGAACCGTGTGCACCCCTATTTGTGACTAAAAAATACAAATTAAATGTTTGAATGGGACAAGTAGGGTTGGGTAGGGTTTTTTAACTTTAAACTTTATATATATATAATTTAAAAATTTATAATATATTACTCGAGCCGAGTCGAGCTTCTGTTCGAGCTTCAAGTCGAGTTGAGTCAAGTTGAAATGCACCATGCTCGAACTCGGCTCGAACTCAACTTGAGCTTTAGAAAGTGAGCTTGACTCGCCCTAAGTCGGCCTTTCAAGCCAAGTCAATCCGAGCTGACTCGAGTGAACTTTTCGAGCTAGCTCGACTCGTGTACAACCCTAATTCCCAATACCGTGGTTGGACGATATACTTGATTTACTAGAAGAGGCCAAGGTGTTCCCTAAACTAGACCTAAGGAGTGGGTACCATCAAATTCGTATTCGACTAGGTGATGAGTGAAAAACAACATTCAAGACCAAGGGTTGTATAAGTGGCTAGTCATGCCCTTCGGTTTATCGAACGTACCAAGTACTTTTATATGTTTGATGAATCAAGTTCTAAAACCGTTCACTGACCAATTTGTGGTAGTATATTTTGATGACATACTAATATATAACTAGAATGAGACAGAGCACAGGAAACATCTCAGGCAGGTGCTGCAGGTTCAACAAATTAATAAGTTGTACCTCAACTTGAAGAAGTGTAACTTTTTAACGGACAACCTGTTGTTCCTAGGATTTGTTGTAACGTCCACAGGCATCTGTGTGGACGATGAGAAGGTGCGAGTCATTAGAGAATGGCCGATTCCGACAAACATTCCTGAGGTGAGGAGTTTTCGCGGGTTGACGACCTTTTATCATTGATTCGTGCAAAATTTTAGCACAATAGTCATTCCTATTATAGATTGCATGAAGAAAAGATCGTTTCAATGGACCGATGAAGTTGATAAGAGCTTTCATGAGATTAAGCATTGGTATTTGTTCACAACATTAGTCTTGGTGCTTCCTAATTTCGACAAGCTGTTTGAGGTTGAGTATGACGCTTCATTTGTCGGAATTAGAGGAGTATTATCACAGGAAGGCAGGCCAGTAACCTTCTATAACGAGAAGCTTAGCGAAGCTCGAAAGAAGTGGTCGACGCATGAGTTTGAGTTGTATGCAGTTGTATATTCACTCCATTCATCTGTTTTTCCAGCTTATTTTAAGCCATGGTCCTGTAACTCAAGCAGATAAAGATTTCAGATGGACCACACAACAGGAAACAATTATTGTTGACCATTAAAAAACCTTTTGTGAACCATGAAAGTTTTGTATTAATATTATATTTGTTTTTGCCTTTCATCTAGGTCATTGTCATGGTCAATAAACATTACGGTGGATACTAGGAAGTTTTTAACGATAGACATTCAACGACCACTGTTTCCTGTGATGTGGTCCACATGAAATTCGATATGAATGAGTTTAGGGACCATGGTCTAAAATATTCTGGAAAAACAGATGAACGGCGTAGATATACAACGAATACATCGAGGTGGGCCCCTACGGTCAAGGTCTCACCCACATCGCAGCCAAGTCGCGCTCCCGTGGAGCGGGAGGAAACTGATTCGATATATATGATCGTAGCCATCTAAGCAGTGGCTTTCAAATTGACAGTGGTAAAGATAAACAGTTAACGGTCAACATTAAATTCTGGAAAGTAAAGATAATCAATGGCTCTGATCTTCTGTTAAGTATGATTTTCGAAACCTAGTCCATTCTTAGATCCACTGCTGAACAGTCCAGATTGATGGATAATCTGGCCACGTGTAATGTGGAGGTGTCTCTACCATATTCCTACCAGCTGCATCACAAGTTACGGTGCACCCACCCCGTAACATCCAACCTATTGGACGGGTTGGATGTTACGTGCACTTAATATACTGGGAGTTACGTTGTATCGTGGGTAGAGCATATCCATTATCCAATGAGGAGTTATTTGATCCTCGGGCTGCGTATCGCACTTGATACGCAGGCTCTCATAGAGTGCCCCCCAACAATTTGGACAGTTTAATTTGAATAATTGCAATCAGGGTATGCAATTTTTAATTAGCTGCGTATCAACCATCACACTCTTGCATGTATAAATCAGCACATGAAAACCCAGTATGCTAGTCTGTATGTTGGAGTACAGTCGGTAAAGTAGAAAATTAGAGAAAGAAAGAAAAACGAAACGTAACAGAAAGAAGCGCGCCATGGGGCAGAACAGGAGTCTGGTGCCCGCCCACAGATGCACGTGGCTCAGACGTGACCGTCATTTTGGTGGGCCGGGATGGAGAGCTTGTCTTGGGTGATCTGATGGTGGGGCTTGCCTAAACCCGTCTCGATGGAATCGAGATCCACGTCACCTCCTTTGTTACTCGTACTTCCTTTCTTCGTACCTTTATTATCTCTGTAGATGGCGTACAGGATCAGTTGTAGAGCCCCCAGTCCACACCCAAATCCATTGGGCACCTGCAACATACACGTTTATCACCGTCAAAACAGTACCAATCTATGATGAACTGTTTATCTTCTGCTCTCTACTGTGGATGGGCCATTTCCCAAAGCGCATCTCAGATCAGTAGTTCATATCCCTTCGATTACTGTCCTATAAATGAATAGTTAATATTACAAAGGCTTCCCTAGCACGGTGACGATAGCAGATCGGCGCGATGCAAGTTAATCGCGAATGCAAGCTGCACTGCGCCTTGCGTATCGCGCCGCAGCGAAAGAGAATATTCAACTACGGACTTTTCTAGAGCCCGCTGCTATATTCCGCCGTTTGCTCTTCGTTCCTTCCGATAATGGATAGCTTGTGTACGACACCCGTGTTACATGATGATCTGAACCAGACATTTTTTTTTTTTAGATTATACTATCTTAACCGTTTAATAACTGGGCCATCCCTTGCCTCGAGAGACCAACCAGTGGTTTTTCTTGAGAGGCGACTGATTGGATCGCTACGCCAGTCCAACCCTCTAGCTGACCAGGAGACGTCCTGTACACGTGAGGGACCACCAGAACAACAGGCCCGATTGCCACGTGTACATCACTTTGGACTAGTCAGGAGTGCTAAAGCGACTCGCGATGAGAGATTGTAGAGGTCAATCGCGGGAGCATTCCCAAAATACAATCTGTTCCATCCATTTTCTTTCTAACCGTCCATTGAATTAGTGCCGATATAGGAAGAGGAAACTCACAGCGATGAAAGGGTCACCACCCAGAAGTCCGAAGACAAACCAAGAGGTCCCGCACAGGAAGACGAATAGGGAAAGGAAAAAGGGCATGAACTCTACGCTCTTTGTTCGAATCACCAGTCTCTGCATACATTAATCAAGGGTTAGAAATCTTTGAAAAAGTAAATCTAATTTTACATCTATACCCAATATACAGTAGGTCCCAGGATTTAGACGGTGGGATTTGAATCCCCACACATGCCACTTGTGCAATTTAGAGCGCATACGTATGAACCAGCACACTCCACCATACCATCAAATAACTCTCTGTTGCGCACCGCAATGCATGACCATGAACGTCGATCGTGCAATCGTTGGGCTAGTAAAATGGAAGAGCCATCTCATCTCATCTCATCACTCGGGGTAAGGTGATTTATCAATTGGTTCCAACCATGTAATTGATCAATCAGATTGATTTTCGGGCCATGGGCGAGAAAAGGGGAGCCCTACTAATCCAACGGACCGGATCAGAAAGAGTGAGTATATATAAGTAGAAGAAGAGTTAATTTCTTACCATGACTGATAAGGGAGAGGCGTACATGCAGATAGAGAAGATGGTGGCAGCAAAGCCACAGAAAAGCTTCCTTTTCTGGCCATGGAGGGGAATGAGGGAGACCAAAACCACCATGGCGAAGACGGCCAGGGCTAACGCAAGGAGCCCCATCATCTTTGCTTTCACCTTCTTTGGCGCGTATATCAGGAACATGACCACGTAAATGGACTCGATCGCAGCGCCTGTGCCGTTGATCGTGGTCACCAGTAGGTTGTTTGGGGAAACGAACGGTAGGCCATACCTGCCCGCGTAAATGAACTGATCAAGTTAATTACATGAGTATGCACATTAATTTGGAGCACTGGCGATTGTAGTTTTAACTGTCCATTTTTAAATCCAGCCAGAAATTTTTGGACGACATTGCTTACATGGATATATAGGATCGTCTGATCACTGTGAGTTTTTGGATATTGTCTATCCATGGAATCTTAGGATGAATGGTTCCGATTGCCATAAAAATATGTTGCATGCAAAGTGGGAGGAAATAATTTCTCTCCTCCCGGATGTACGGATCTCTCCTTTTTAAGGGCGCGGCTTCGGTGGATCCCTGACTGTGGGGCCTACTGTGATGTAGGTCCCTCACATCCACGCCGTTCATCTATTTTGAAAGCTTATTTTAGTGTATGATCCCAAAAAAGAAATAGATCCAAATCTCAGGTGCACTACGCCACAGGAAACATTGGTAATTGACCACTAAAAACTTCCTGTGGGCCATAAAAGTTTTGGATCAAGCTGATATTTATGTAGTCCTTTCATCCAGGTCGTAGCTACCTTCTCAACATGTTGGATGGAAAATAAGCATTCCGGTGGCTCTCAATAAGTTTTTAATGGTGGATATTCAATCACCACTGCTTTATGTGGTGTGTTTCACCTAAGATCTGGATCTGTTTCGGTTTTTGGATTGTTCGTTAAAATGATCTCCCAAAACGGATGGGCCGAGTGGATGTAAATCACATCATCACGGTAGGCCCCACAGCCAGGAATCATCTCCTCCGATTTATTACGTCGGGATGAATTACGGCTGATTAGGTGCGGCCCCGGCCCCACGAAAGACGGTACGTCGTCTGCCATGGAGCCAGCCTTCATGTATATATTCTATATCCACTCCGTCCATCCGCTTTTCCATAACATTTTAAGGCCTGATGCCAAAAATGAAGCAGACCAAGGTCTCAGGTTAACCATAGTATAGGAAACAGTGGTGATTGAACTTCCCACCATTAAAAATTTCCCAACCAGGATGATCAAAAATTTTTGTGGCTCATTATAAGTTATTAAGTTCCAATCACCACTGTTTCCTATGGTATGGTTCACATGAGGTTTGGATCAGCTTCATTTTTGGGCTCATCAACTAAAACGATCTGGGAAAACGAATGGACGGCGTGGATATAGAATACATGCTTGGGTCCCACACAGTAAGGGCCACACCGTCTTTGGTGAGTCGCCCCTCACTGGGGCCCACATGCTGAGTGGTCCCATGATCGGAACCATCTATATTATGAGAGTCCGGATCCTCTGTTACCTGGTCAACAGAGAATTCCTGATACCCCAATCCTCATTGGTCCACGTCACCACTCACTGAAAAAATAAAAAAAATAAAAAAAGCTTCGGACGCCAAACCATCAGGATAGCAGGAAATCCCTGTTGACCAGATAACAGAGGATCTCGACTCATATTATGAACTATACTCTGTGCAAATAACTATAAAAAATTACCTGGGTCCTTACTCTTACCCGGGTGGTAGACTCCCAGAAGTTTCAACACCGGGTCAAGGGTTCCAGTACCCACCAGTGGTGAAATCCCACGGCGTGCGTGTGTTGGGTGTGTGTGCGTGTGTGAGCGTGTGTGTGGGGTGTGTGTGTGCGCGTGTTAAAAAAAAAAAAAAACTATAAAAAATTACCCTGGACGGTTCACGATTATGAACCTTCCATGACCCAGAAATCTTTCTCATTGCCTCCAATTCAACTCCTAACATCACAGGTTAGATCATGAGATATGGACGGTTCATATTATCAGATGAACTCAGCACGTGGGCCCAGTGGCTGAAACACGTGGGATCCTGAGTCGCGACGTGTCGAAACGAACTCCTTTTTGAACACCGCATTGGAGTCGGAAACAGGTGTTAAAATGAAAACCAGAGAAGATAGAATCTCTCGTCAAATGAGCACAGTACCCTTAACGCAACGTCTCATACGTCGCCCGTCTGAGAGGGGCATCGACGTAGCGTGATCTGATAAGGGCACTCTTGTCTTTTAACACCACCAGTCACGACGACGTGTTCGCATCCACGTATTGTACGTTGCAGGTTTGATCGACGTGGTCTGAGCAAAAGACATATATACCCCCAGCTTTATATAAAAATTGCTTAGAGAGGCGAGGGATTGTACGAAACGTGGCCCGCATGTTTGAGCAGTTTCCACGTGTATCTCGTTCAGACAAGTGGGTGCATGGTACGGTAATCAGGACCGTCGGTCCCATGTCCCATGCTACAAGAAATTTCCAATCGGCAGAGATCCCTCCGTCCAATGGTCGCACCAATTTCAGTAGAAAGTGCGTAGTTAATTCAGTTTCACTTCTTAACCGTCTGTATTTTGGTCACAAATGGAATGGTCCATCCAAGGCTGATCCAACGGTTCTAATTATCGGACCATAACACCCACGTGTGAGAAATGAAGAACCGTGTAAGCCATGCAAAGATGCAGGCCACGTGTATCTTTTTATAATTATATAAGACGGTGACCGCATCTTTTAAGTGCATACACGCGTTTCCAGTTCTTATAAATGATGTGGCCCACCTTTGTCTTGGAATGGCCTGATTTTTGGGCGAGCATCATCTGCATGGGTGGATGCCATTTAAAAAGTATGGTGGGCCCACACAATCTCTCAGGTTTTTAATGCTGAGTACCCATTGCAGCTGTGGCCCACTTCAGTTTTTGTACGGGCATGTTTTTTTACTGGACAAAGAGACCTGAGCTAGCGGACACGAGATGCCATGCACACATCATGGTGGGCCCCACACATCGCGGTGCGGAGAAAGCTTTTAACCTAAAAAACCTTGAAGGTGAATCCCTCCTCAAATAAGAAAGAGAATAAGCGTAGAAAGGGAAATCAGAGGTTTACAAGAACGAAAAAGAAGAAGAAAAAAGAGGTGTGGACATCAGCGAGTAGTCAGCGTACCATGCGGAGAGGAGACAGTTGAGCAAGGTGGATATGTACGGTACGCCTGAAAATTCTTCGGTTGATTTGCTTTTTACGATCCTTCGAAATGTTATCCTACGCCCATTTTAAATAATAAAAAAACTGAATAAAATGAAAAAAAGAAGAAGAAGAGATTATGCAGAGAGAGTAAGAACAAAGCAGAAAAGAAGGGAAGAAAAGGAGCAAACCATTGAGATCTAGAACCTCAAAGAAGAGAAAAAGAGTCTTGATTTCTTTTTTGTTTTCAAAGATTAAAGAAAAAACGCAATGAATTTTTCCAAGAAAGGAACTGTTTTTTAGTTTCTTTTGGCTTTGCCTGAAATCCATGCAAAACCATTCATGAATCGAAAAAAGAAGAGAAAAATAAATCTAAGAAAGAAAACTCATCAAGAACACCAATTCAAGATCAGGTGGAAAGAAGGATAAGAGAAAGATGGAGATACTGCCTTTTCCATACCAGAAAGAAAAAACCCATGAAAAATCACAAGCAGGGATGAAATCAAGATGATCCAAGAATGAAAAGAAATGGGGATTGAGATTCTGCTACTTACACTGGCGCCAAGAAAAGAAACAGAGCAGTTGCATTCCCTGTTCCAAGAATCCGAAGACAATTTCAGAAAAAAAAAAAAAAAAAAAAAAACCAGAGATCAACAAGAAACCAAGGAAGAAGATTAAAACAACTAACCAAAAATTCCAAACAAGAAATGAAGGAACCGCACCGCATCCATCTCTGCAACTCAAGAACACTGAAAAACAAGAAAACCAAATTGATAAAAAAAAAAAAAGGGAAAATCAAAGAGAGCCTGAATTTCAGGACCCAACTTCAGTTCCTATCGTATTGCATGAAAGCAGTGAAACCACATGGGCATATATAGAGCTGGCGTGTAGGCCCCACCTTGTATGGAGAGAGAGGGAGATGGGGTTCTTTGTTTATGTGTCAGGACTAGAAATAGACCAGTTTCATTTACCGGGGCTCTGGATAAGGACGAAATGAATATGAACTCTCTATGATTCACTGATTTCCCTCTCTCTATCCGGAATTAACTGTTTTTTCTCTCTCTATCTCTTTGTTCTTGAATCTCTTGTCCACTAAGGAGGACTCCTCCTTGAAAAATGCAATAAATGCTGCATCGATGCGTGGAAAAAAATCTGGCGGGCGATGCAGATAGAAACGGTTTTATCTTTGAGAAATGCTCGGGTGCTTGGAGCACTACATAAACTATAGTGCTCCTAGTTTCGTTGGGTCATTTAAGAAGTCTGATCTACAGATCTGAACTGTCCGTTAATTCCATTAAACATATAATGGTCTACCTTACTAAAATCACAACGATTAGATGATTCCATTGATGGGATGATTAGGATTTCTTAAAAAGTTATACTTTACTATCATTAGCAATTCACGGATTAAATTGCTGAATGGAACTATTTTGTTGTAAATGATCCTGACAATCAATATTAAATGCTATTGATTGGATGGTTAAGACTGTTTAATTGCTGTTATGATGGCAGGCAGCGCGTGAATGAGGTTTGAAGCTAATGAACAGTCGAGATCAATGGATTGGACTGTCTAGGTATCCCAATGCAACTAGGAGCACTGTAGCTCAATGGTGGGAAATTCTCCTTAACATTTTGAAGCGCCAATTATAAAAGGTGCACACGTGCTAGCTTTGCTCATCCGTGACGAATCCGGGATGTTCTTATTGTTCTCTGTTGTGTGGTTGTTGCTGTCAACAAAATGTATAATGTAGTTTTAACATGTAGTTCGTAATTAAAGAAACTTATAGGAAGATGACTACCAACGGTCTAGATTCAAGGCAAATGTATCACTCGCTTGATAAGTGGGTCGGATTTTGGTGTTGGATGGGACAAACTTATCGGTCTGACCATCTGATATTAACGTCAGGTCCAACACGAATATGCCATAATGCCGGCAGTCGAGGTGCCTTTGTGGGGTCCACCGTTATGTATGAGTTTTATCCACCGTTATGTATGAGTTCTATCTACGCCGTCCATCAATTGTGCCGGACCCAAAAATAAGCAAATCCAAGGCTCAGGGGACCACACCGAATGAAGATGCGGTGAAAATGATACTGACCGTTGAAACATTCCTAGCGGCCATCGTAATGTTTATTTTCCATCCAACCTGTTAATAAGGTCATATAGACCTGGATGAAGGGAAAACACAAATATCATCTTGATCCAAAGCTTCTACGGCTCCCAAGAAGCATTTAATGGTGATCGTTTAATCCTCACTTTGTAGTCCACTTGAGTATTGGATCTGCCTCATTTTGGGTTCGTATCCTAAAATGATCTTTAAAAAAAAGATGGACGGCATGGATAAAAATCATACATCACGGTGGGCCCTACAGAGCCCTGCCTGTACGGATGATTGTCCAGGCAGGGCAGGACGCAATCCTCTTGCTTGTGTTTGGCGCTTGAAATCTGGTGCCCCTGTAGGTGGCACCGTTAGCTCCAGCGAATGCATTGTTCTTCACTCGCGCCTCGCACGTGCCAAACTGACACCTCTGAGAGAGCCGTTCATCAGGTGGGACAACAGTCTAGAATCGTTGATCGAATAAGACACGAATAAAATGATCAACGGACTATACGTGTATAAGATCCGAGCCACTCATCAGGCGAACCACACTATATGGAGAAAATTAAACGAGTCTGTTTCGTACGCATAATACCTACGAGGATTGCGGGGCACACGAAGTTCTTATGGTCGGAAGCTGTGTGGGCCCACGGAGATACTCGTGACAAATCCACCGTATACATCCGTTTTGCGAGATGACAATAGTACAGGATACTAAAAATCAGATAGATCCAAAACTCATTTGGTCCACGCCGTACGAAACAGAAGGGATTGAACGGCCACCATTGGAAATTTCGTGGGGCCATAGAAGGTTTTTATCGTGATGATATTACTGCCTACCGTTTATTTGATTGGTAATAACCCAATGAATGGTTTGGATAGCATATATGCATCATAGTCAGCTCCTGGAAGTTGGTTTCAACCCGTTCCGTATTTTTTGTGTGGTGGGGCACACACCGCGATGGACCGAGTGGATTTGTGAAGGGTATCTCTGTAGGTCCCACAGAACTTCCGACTAAAGGAGCTTTCTGTCAGCCAGTCCTAAAAACGTGCACTCGTATCGGTGGACTTACAATATTAATATAACTTTTATTTTTCTTTTTTATTATATTTAATTTTGAGGTAGTAATATCTAACATGGGACGCGGTTTGGCTCGTGACGCTGCCACTAGCTAAGTGGCTGATAGTCGGTGCTTTGCAGACCCAAATATGTGTTTTATCCACGCCGTCCATCCATTTTTCCAGATCAGTTTAGGGGTTGATCTCAAAAATTAGACAGATATAATTCTCAATTGGACCACACCATAGGAAAATAGTAGTGATTGAATCTCCACCATTAAAATCCTCTTGCGGCTCACTGTAATGTTTATTTGACATCCAAACTGTTGATTATACAGACATGATGAAGGGAAAAAAAAACAAATATCACCTTGGTTCAGAACTTCTGTGGCCCGATGAGTTTTTAGTGGCGAGCGTTCAATCAACACCGTTTCTTGTGATGTGGTCGACTTAAGATTTGGATGTACCTTATTTTTGGGCTCATATCATAAATGATCTGAAAAAACGAATGAACGGCATGGATGAAACACATGCATTATGCCGGCCCGCACGGAACACCGATCACTAGCCATTGGCTAGTGGCAGGGTCGCCAGGTAACGGGTCCAGTTATCTGCTACTCTGGCAGGGCATGACGTTTGATGCGCTGGCACTCGGAACTTGTACACGCTGCATGTATTACCTCTAATCAAACCGACAAGGTTATGGAGCCCACTGCGCCTGTAAATCACCGCCCTAAAACGACATCGATTGAGCAATCATAACCTCGGATTCGGGACATTTCTGGTTGAAGTGGGACCCCTACATATTTTTCATTTTTAACCGTCCAATAAATATCCAAAAATCCTATATAAAATTATGAACGTGAATTTGATTCATGAAACATCTACACTGGTATCCATAATTTGCACAGGTCAGTTGTAATTACCTGCATGCAACGTACGTAATTTCTAAGTATTTACTATGTGCCTGTGTATCAACCATCATAGGTTTTCAGAGTTTTTTTGGAGTGGGGTTTGTAAAATCATGCGATGAGACGCGTCCATTAAATACAATGTAGGTGAAGTCAGGTAAGCACACGAATCGTATTTTTTATGCAGGTTACGAATTTGGTACTGGTTGTATGTTTTATAACGAAAATGCCCTGAATGGTTGGCCGGCAAAGGTTTGAGTAGTGGCCAAAAGAATTAGCGGTTTTTTAATGGGAAAACGACAGGTAATACGTCGGAGTGCCATAAATCGTACCTCGCAAGGCCAGCTACTGTACATATGGACACCAATCAATGATCCAAACCGTTCATCAGGAAGTTCCAACATTAATGGACAGATGATAGAAAATAAATAAAATCTAGTTGGTCCCTCTTTGTACTTAAATTGATAGTTCAAGTAAAAAAATTAAATTAGACGATCAAAGGTCATAAATTCGATGGTAAGTCTCACGTTGCCGTCAATTTCCCTGATCTTGCCCAACTATATAGATCCCGCCAGAAAGATGATTAGGCATGTTAGGCCCACTATATTGCAGAGGTAGGTTAGAAATACATTTTATGGTGTGGTCCATCTTGACCGTTGCTCTTAAATGATCACATACAACCAAATGTATCCTTACTCATGCGTCGGTGTCGGTGAAATTCCACTGCAGCGGGGGTATGTGGGGTGTGAGTGCGTGTGTAAAACATACAACAACTCTCACGTGCCAATGTGTGTATGAAACTATTTTACTAAAAAGCGTGTGGGAGATGGTCCGGCACCAGGTGGGCCCTACTAACCTGTCGAAACATCAGGTCCTCGTTGGACCATACGTGTGGGGGAAACGGATTGGCTACTCCCCTGACACCAGCCAGTGGCTGATGGTCGGTGCTCCGTGGGACCCACCATGATGTGTGTGCTTCATCCATTCCGTCCATCTATTTTAAAAGATCATTTTACGATCTGAGAACAAAAATGAGTTATATCCCAATCTTAAGTGGACCACATTATAGGAAACAGTGTTGAATGAGCGTCGACCTTTAAAAAACATTTTGGGGCCATAAAAGTTTTGGATCAAGCTGATTTTTGTTTTTTCCCTTCATCTGGAGCTGTATGACCTAATCAACCAATTGGATGTCAAATAAACAGTACAGTAGGCCTTAGGAGGATTTTAATGATAGATGTCCAATCAATATTGTTTTCATGTAGTGTGGTCCACTTGAAACTTATATAACTCTCATTTTTGGGGTCAAGTCATAAAATGATCTGTAAAAATGGATGAAAGGATGAAACACATACATCATGATCATGATGGGGCCCACAGAGCACCGACCATCAGCCACGGGGCTGGTGTCAGGGGGAGTAGCCAATCCGTTCCCCGTGTGGGCGTCTCTGCACGGATTTACGCGGGTTTCATTTCTGATATATGGGGTCCATTTTTCGGCAATACATAGTACAACTTAAAGGAGAAATATCAGATACAGCGGCTGCATCAATTCATGATACAACCGTTCTTTTCACGGCAAGGCACCGCGTATGCAGAATATCCTATCCGTACAAAAGGTGGGCCACGATATGATGATGACATGGTATGAAAATCAAGCCTATCCGGCAATGGCAGGACTCCGTATGCTGTTGTGGCCCATCCAATGAATGGATCGAACTAATTTTCCAATTCGATTATTATCATGGCATGAGTTACGGTTTGGCCGATAAGACATTCTGCAAATTTGACAACTGCCATATTTGTTGGGTAAAGAATCAATGTATCGTAACTACGATACGTCGCGAAAAATTCTTGGAGGAGGTTTCCCTAGTGGGAAACGGATTGGCTACTACCCAGCCACCGGCCATTGGCTGGTGGTCGGTGCTCTATGGGCCCACTATGATTTATATGTTTTATACATTCTGTCCATATATTTTTATAGATCATTTTATGATATGAAATAAAAAATGAGCTATGTCTCAATCTCAAGTGAACCACGGTAAAAAAACAATGTTGAACGATCGTTGACCATTAAAAACGTTTTAGGGCCATAAAAGTTTTAGATCAAGCCGATATTTATTGTTTCCGTTCATTGAGTCTTTACGACGTAATTAGATTGGATGTCAAATAAACAGTACAGTGGGCCTTAGGAGGATTTTAATGGTGAATATCCAATCATTATTTTTTATCCTGTCATGTGGTCCACCTAAGATTTTTATCCTTATTATTTTTTGTATCAAGCCATAAAATGCTCTGTAAAAATGGATGATGAGAATGGATGAAACACATATATCATGGTGGGGCCCACAGAGCACCGGCCACCAGCCAGGAGCTGGTGGGAGATGGATTGGCTACTCCCCCAGCCACCAGCCATTGGCTGGTGGTCGGTGCCCCGTGGGCCACACTATGATTTATATGTTTCATCCATTCCGTTCATATATTTTTATAGATCATTTTATGGTAAGAAGCAAAAAAATGAGCTATATTTCAATCTCAGGTGGACCACGTTACGGGAAACAGTGTTGAATGACTGTTGACCATTAAAAACGTTTTGGGGCCATAAAAGTTTAAGATCAAGTCGATATTTATTGTTTCCCTTCATCTGGGTCTTTATGACCTAATCAACAGATTGGATGTTAAATAAACAGTACAGTGGGCCTTAGGAGGATTTTAATGGTTGATATCCAATCATTATTTTTTTTTCCTATGGTGTGGTCCACCTAAGATTTTTATCCCTATATTTTTTTTGTATCAAATCATAAAATGCTATGTAAAAATGGATGGACGGAATGGATGAAACACATACATCATGGTGGGGCCCACCGAGCACCAACCACCAGCCACGGGGCTGGTGTCGGGGGAAGTAGCCGATCCGTTTCCTGCCCAATGCATCCCGATGTACTAAAGTACTTATATTTTCGTACTTTAATCCGTACGCGGATTTCCTGCGAAAGCCGGAAGTTCCTGCGCAAGGATGCAGGGTGGGGCACACTTAGATGTTTGTTGAGAAATTTACTCCGTCCATCCGTTTGGCAAGATCATTTAAGGACGTTCGACCAAATTTAGGTGTATGTAACTTTCAAATGCGCCACACGAGAGGAAACAGTGACCACTCAGTGAGCACCGTTGAAGCATTCTTATGGCCATAAAAAAGTATTCTATCATGCTATCTTTTTGCTGTTTTCACTTCATCCCTGTGGGAATGAGCTTATGCACTATTTGAATAGCATATAAACATCAAGTGGAGCCCAGGAAGATTTCAACGGTGGAGATTTCTTTTCCCAATTTCCCTCTCATGTGACCCTACTCTTTTTTAATCGCACATCCTAAAATGAGATCATAAAACGTATGGACGAAATGAATTTCTCACCAACATTGCAGTGGCCCTACCCAGCATCCTTCGGTTATAACTTCCTTTCAAAGGCTTTAGCAGAAATCTGCGTTCCTTTAATCCTTTAATCCGACGCCGATTTCCTGCGAAAGTCTTCCCTGGGAAGTTTCCACGGAAGGATGCTGGGTGAGGCCTACCAGATGTTTGTGAGAAATCCACCACGTTCATCTGTATTGAGAGCTCATTTTAGAACATGCGAGCAAAAATAAAGTGGATCCAAAACTAAAGTGAGTCACACTAGATAGAAAATTGGGAAAGAAATTCATACAGTTGAAACCTGCTTAGGCTCCACCTTATGTTTATATACCATCCAAATCATTTATATGGTCATTGCCACTGGGATGAAGTGAAAATACCCCAAAAAAAAAAAATAAATAAATAAATAAAAATTGCCTGATACAAAGTTTATGGCCACGAGCATGTTTCAACAATTCACACTGAACATCCACAGTTTCCTCTCATGTGATCTACTTAAGTTTTGTATACACATCATTTTTTGTCACATGTCTTAAAATTATCTATCAAAATAGATGAACGGGATAGACTTCTGACAAACATCTCAGTAGGCCCCACGGAACATCCTTGTGCAGGAATTTCCTGCGAAGGCCTTTTGTACGAAATCGGCGTCCCTCTAATCTGTACGAATTTGGCTCATCCTCCAATGATCCCAACTGTTTATATGACATGCCGAGCTCTGTATGGTGGAATACCAACGAGTAGAAGCTCTAAATTGTATGATTTCAACTGCCCAGTAATTTTCTTTAAAAGTTAACGGTCACCGTAACATTTAGGTAATCAAACCGTCGAAATACTCAATCTAGTATTTCTTGTGCATCCCCATACCAGGAGAGATCGATAGAACTTTTGGTGTCATTCAATCAAACATGAGACAACATTGATTAGCCGTTGGGGGCCTTGCACAAAACCTTAGGATCTAGCCTCCCAAAACAAATCAAAATTATGGGATAATAAAGCAATGAAATAAATCAAAGTATAAACCACATGACACCAGAGAATTTTACGTGGAAAACCCTCAAAGAGGTAAAAACCATGGGACCTCGTCCAGATCAACAATCTACTATAAAGTAGAACGTTACAATCGATCACAAGCACATACCGCTTGGATCAAACCTTCTTTACTCACGCAGGAGTGGATGAACAATAAGAGAATAATAAAAAAACAAAAGGATCTCACCGATCACGAGGACGTAGAAGCGCTGAGACTTGGACTGCTCGTAAATCACCTCTACGAGCAAAATCTCCCTTCCACAAGCTTCCTCTCTCTCTCTCTCTCTCTCTCTCTCTCTCTCTCTCTCCTTTGATAGGTGTAAGCCCTCTTAGAAAACCTCTAGGAAACCTTAAAATACCCTAAAATACACCTCAATCCTGCATATACCCCTTTATATAAGAATAGAAAGAGGTATAATCAAAATAGGAAACAAATTCCGCAGAATCTGCGTTTCCGCAATCACATCTGCGTAACTCTTCGATGATATCGAAGAGTCTCTCAATGACAGCCTTCGATATCATCTAAGGTCACTCGATGATATCGGAACAGGACCAAAACTGTTCAGCGACCAGGGGTGAAAAATTCCTACAATTATTGATGTCATCGAAGGTCTCTCAATGACAGCTATCGATATCATCTAAAGTCCTTCGATGATATTGAAATAGGACCAAAAACTGTCCAGCGACCAGCGGTGAAAAATTCGACAATTATTGATGATATCGAAACTAGTTCGATTTCATCGAAACCAGTTCGATTTCATCGAAACCGGCAATGAGGAGAAAATCCTCATCAAATCTTCCTCTTTTCGACCAGGAGAAATTCATCTTCTTCAAGCCAGATTGGTTTCTACAAACCTTAAACTTACCCTTGAGTAAAGCCTTGGTCATCATGTCTGACCCATTATTATCCGTGTGGACCTTCTCAAGTTGTAGCACCTTCTGTTCCAAAGTATCCCTGATCCAGGGATACCGAATCTCTATATGCTTTGACTTGGAGTGCTGAATTGGATTCTTGCTCAAGTGTATAGCACTTTAACTATCGCAATAGAGCACGTGCTGCTCCTGCTTCTGGCTAAGTTACTATAGGAATCTCTTCATCCAAAGCATCTCTTTACATCTGTGACTGCAATGTACTCATCCTCTGTCGTCGACAATGCTACGACCTTTTGTAGCTTGCTCTGCCAAGAAACCACTCCCCCTGCAAACGTTAACATGAACCCCGATGTAGACTTTCTAAAGTTTATGTCACCTACCATATCTACATCTGTGTAGCCCTCTAATACAGGTTTTCTGTCACCATAACATAGGCTCAACCTAGATGAGCCTCTTAGATACCGCAGTATCTATTTCACCGCTGCCCAATACTCTTTGCCAGGATTGACAAGATACTGGCTGACAACACTAATCGCATATGATATGTCTGGGTGTGTACACACCATAGCATATATCAAACTTCCTACTGCTGACATGTAGAGTATCTTCTGCATCTCTTCCACCTCTACCTTCGTCTTGGGGACACTGTTTGTCGCTTAATTTGAAGTGACCATCCAGTGGAGTACTGACCGACTTTGCTGCATTCATATTGAACCGCTCTAGGACTTTCTCAATATACCGCTCTTGTGACAGCCAAAGCTTCCTGCTGCTTCTATCACGGGTTATCTCCATTTCTAGAACTGTTTAGCTGGGCCTAGGTCTTTCATCGCAAACGTCTTGCCCAACTCCTGTTCAGCCTATTGATCTTCTTGATGTCTTTTCCCATGATGAGCATGTCATCAACATATAATAGCAGAACTAAGAAATCACCATCTAAGAACTTGTGTGTGAATACACAGTGGTCCAACTCCGTTTTGTCATACCCATGCTTCAACATAAACGAGTCAAACTTCTTGTACCATTTTTGTGGAGCTTGTTTCAGCCCATACAAGCTCTTCCTCAGCCTACACACCATATGCTCCTTGCCCTTGGCTTCGAACCCCTCTGGTTGGTGCATGTAGATCTCTTCTTCCAGGTCACCATGGAGAAAGGCAGTTTTAACATCTAACTGCTCTATCTCCAGATCTATGCACACTGCCAACCCATGCAACACCCGTATAAATGTCATTTTCACCACTGGTGAGAATATCTCCTCGAAGTCTATACCTTTCTTCTGACCGAACCCCTTCACCACAAGTCTAGCCTTGAACTTCGTCTGTGAATTCTTCTGCTCAACCTTCTTTCTCAACACCCACTTGTTGCTCAAAGATTTCTTACCCTTAGATAATTTCACCATATCATAGGTGTGGTTCTTATACAAGGATTCCATCTCTTCTTGCATAGCTTTCAATCACTCCCCATTACGCTCGTCGGTTAGGGCCTCAGAATAATCTTCTAGCTCTCCCCCATCCGTGAGCATAATGTACTCATGCAGTATCTCTTGGACGGCTGTCTGTCCCTAGATGACCTCCTCACCTGTGGCTCAACAGGTGGATCAAGTGAGGGGTGCTCTCCTGGTCCATCTTCGTAAGGAACTCCCTCATCCTCTGCACCTTGCTGTACTCCCCCGTCATCAGGCACCACGGGAGGAATAATCGGATCCATGTCTTCTAACTCACCTGAACTAAGCTGGTTCTTCTCTGGCTTACTAATGTCTTCTATACACTGATCTTCAAAGAAAATCACGTCTCTGCTCCTAATGAGCTTCTTCTCGGTTGGATCCCATAATCTATAACCGAACTTTTCATCACCGTATCCCAAGAACACACACTTCCTGATCTTCATATCGAGCTTGGACCTCTCATCCTTTAGTACGTGAACGGATGCCTTGCATCCAAACACCCTGAGATGACTGGACGATGGATCATGTCTAGTCCACACCTTCAAAGGCACTTCTCCATTCAACGAGGCTGATGGAGACCCGTTTATCAGATACACCGCCATGTAGATTGCTTCTCCCCCAGAACATCTTGAGCAACTTCGCATGAGATAACATGCATCTGATTCTCTTAACAATGGTGCGATTCATTCGCTCAACTACACCATTATGTTGGGGGGTCTTGGGAACCGTCAGTTCATGCCGTATACCCAGGAACTTGCAGTACTCATGAAAGTTGCTAATGTATTCACCCCCATTGTCAGTGCGGATGCACTTCAATGATCTACCTGTCTCTCTCTCGACCATAGTATGAAACAATTTAAACACACCAAAGACCTTGTCCTTGGATTTCAAAGCATACACCCAAACCCTCCTAGATGCATCATCTATAAAGTGACAAAATAAAATGCCCTACACAAGGCTTTTGTCCTCATAGGACTACAAACATCATAATAAACCAAATCTAATATATGTACTTTATTAACATGAGAAATAGATTTAATAAATGAAACTCTATATTGTTTCCCTGATAAACAATCAAATAGGTTTTGAGAGGTGTACCTGTCACGTCTGGAAGGAGTCGCTTCTTTGCTAGTACCTGAAGCCCTTTTTCACTCATGTGGCCTAGACGCCTATGCCACATGTCAATAGCTGAATCTTCTGCTGTGTTCAACCCACCCTTACACACACTGACACTTGCCTTGTAAAGGGTGCAACACTTCTTTCCTCTGGTTGCGATCAACGAACCCTTGATGAGCTTCCATCGCCCACCAGCAAACCGGCTTTCATAGTCATCATCATCCAACCTTCTTGTCAACATCAAGTAGAGGTGAAGGTCTGGGATATGCCTCACATTCCTGAGAACCAATGTGCAGCCTACATCGGTCTTCATACAAATATCACCGACTCCTACGAACTTCGATATGCTAGAATTTTCCATCTTCACGGTCCCATAGTCACCTGACTTGTAACTTGTGAAGAAGTCCCTGTGTGGAGTCGCATGAAACGAGGCTCCCGAGTCTATCACCCACTCGGTGTCCTGACTCATAGCCTTAAGACATATATCGTGATCTGCTGAAAGAATAACTACAACGTCGCCATCTGAAGCGACCGCAGTGAAATTTGATTAATCTTCCTTCTCCTTACCTTTTCCTTTCTTGTCGTTCTTCTTACCACGACATTCATGCTTGTAGTGGCCCTTCTTGCCACAATTCCAGCAATTAACATCCTTTTACTTGACTTGCCTTTTGATTTATCCTTCCCACTCTTCTTGTTCTTTTCTCTCCCCCGTTCATGTGTCACAAGGGCCTCTTGCTGAGTAGATCCCTAAGACTTCCTCCTTATCTCCTCATTGAAGAGACAGCTAGTAACCTGTTCTATGGATATCTTTCCGTCTGGTGCGGAGTTACTTAGAGACACCACCAATGTCTCCCAACTGTCAGGCAATGAACTAAGCAATAGCAAAGCCTCCAACTCATCATCCATAACCATCTTCATAGCGGAGAGCTCGTTCACTATATTGCTGACCTCATTCATGTGCTTGGCCATAGAACCACCATCTTTGAACTTGAGATTCATAAGTCGTCTTATCAGAAAATTTTTTATTATCAGCTGTCTTCCTTTCATACAACCTTTCCAATTTCAGCCATAAGCTAGCGGTTAAGGTTTCCGTAGACATATAGTGGAATGCGAAATCATCTAACCATTGTCTAATAAACCCCACCGCCTTTCGGTCCATCTTCTTCCAATCATTATCAGACATATCCTTGGATTTTGTTGATATGCCTAAAATTGGAGAATATAGGTCCTTGCAATAAAGCAAGTCCTCCATCTTAGCCTTCCATATGGTCCAGTTAGAACCATTGAGGCTGATCATCCTTGATGAGCCACTTTCCATAATTCAAAATCGATCCTACCCATTTAATGAACTTAGCTCTGATACCACTTTGTTGGGGGCCTTGCACAAAACCTTAGGATCTAGCCTCCCGAAACAAATCAGAATTATGGGATAATAAAGCAATGAAATAAATCAAAGCATAAACCACATGACACCAGGAAATTTTACGTGGAAAATCCTCAAGGAGGTAAAAACTACGGGACCTCGTCCAGATCAACAATCTATTATAAAGTAGAACGTTACAACCGTTCACAAGTACACACTGCTTAGATCAAACCTTCTTCACTCATACAGGAGTGGATGAACAATAAAAGAATAATGAAAAACAGAGGGATCTCACCGATCACGAGGACGTAAAAGCGTTGAGACGTGAACTGCAAAGTAGATCACCTCTACGAGCAGAATCTCCCTTCCACAAGCTTCCTCTCTCTCTCTCTCCTTTGATAGCCTTAAGCCCTCCTAAAAAACCTTTAGGAAACCTTAGAATACCCTAGAATACACCCCAATCCCGCATACACCCCTTTATATAAGAATAGAAAGAGGTATAATCAAAATAGGAAACAAATTCCGCAGAATCTGCATTTCCACAATCGCATCTGCGTAACTCTTTGATGATATCGAAGGGTCTCTCGATGACAGCCTTCGATGATATTGAAATAGGACCAAAACTGTCCAGCGACCAGGGGTGAAAAATTCCTACAATTATCGATGTCATTGAAGGTCTCTCGATGACAGCTTTCGATATCATTTAAAATCATTCCATGATATCGAAACAGGACACAAAACTGTCCAGCGACCAGCAGTGAAAATTTTGACAATTATCGATGATATCGAAACTGGTTCGATTTCATCGAACCCAACAATGAGGAGAAAATCCCCATCATTAGCAAGCGTCTATATTCAATTTACACATGCAATTAGGAAGTGCGAGCATGTCATAGTCATACTTGACTTAATGTCTGATTGAACACTACGCCACACTAAAATGGACCAATTAACACCAGATTCAAATATTTAGTTGCACTTTCAACTACAGATTGTAATAGCAATTAAGTGATTTGCGAAAGAGTAAGGGTTAATCCCTGATGAATTCTTTTTACCTTATGTCTTAAAAATTTGTTCATTCACCATTAATCACAGCTAATATATTTTTCAAAGGAATAAATTAAGATGAGTAAATAAAATGAAAAGAAGTAAAAACAATGTTGATTTAAAAAAAAAAATCATAAATAATGCTCACTACAATTGACAGAGTGCTAAATAAAATAGAGAATAAAACAAAAAGAAATATAATTACTTGAACCACCCGTGGGAACATATGATCTAGGCAAATGATCATTACAAAAGGTTCTGGATATTTAATCTACTCATACAGTATTGTAACAGTGACGCTGGACAGTAACAATCTAAACTAAAGCTGGACTATGCTAAGATAAAAGATAAAGGTATAGATTATGCAGATAGATTGTGTTTGGTGTAAGCTCTGAACTCTTCATCTCGTTCTCCTTTTATAATTTTTTAAGGCGACAAAACTCTCACTTGGTTTTCTTGTTAGTTCAGGATATTTTACAACCACGACTTTTTATAAACTCTTTTCATAAAGGATCTTTATAAATCTAAAACCATTTAGAAATCATTTTCATGGCTCTATTGCATTTAAATGTGGCTCGATGGAGCCATCTCGGATGGCTCCTATCAAGCCATCTCTTGTTAGTTCAAGATACTTTGCAACCACGACTTTTATATACTCTTTTCACAAGGGATTTTTATAAATCTAAAAGTATTTTTGGATCTCTTGCCAGCATAGTTATGAAAATCTCCTTATATCAGAAATCATTTTCAGGGCTCTATTGCATTTAAATCTGGCTCGATAGAGTCATCTCCATATATCCCATTTTATGACCTTCAATATTTATGGTACCGGGGAATTGGTCCCACTAGGTTTTGGTCGTGCCCCGATCAATCAATTCCAAATTGCTTAGATATTGGTTTAATATTTGGATCTTTAGAATCTTTATAATTGTCACGAGAGCTCCGAACGTCTTTAGGAAGAACTCCCATTTTAGAAGGATTATAAGAGACGACCTTACTTACCAAGCATATCCAAATATGTGATAGAATCGTTGCCTCGGTGGGTCTTTTATAACTGTGATGAGTGCAATTTTTAGGTCACATGCCATATGAATTAAGGTTACATGTCATTTGACGCTTCTTTTCCCTTAAAGGTATGCATACGGTTCTGTAATACCACATTTATGATGGGAGGCATATTATCGAAGGAAAAGATCTCATTGAGCGAGAGTATGATTCTAACACTATTAAGCGCGTAGTGTCAACACATGGTGACATCTTATTAGTTCATGAGGATGTGTAAAAAATGGGTGTAAACAACCATAAATAGTTTGGGTCATTGATTACTCAAACCCATTTGCAAGATCCCGATATATTATATTGCATTACATTGAGATGTCTTCAAGCATACCTCTCCTTGAAAACAAGAACACGTTTGATATCCTTGTGTGTGAACTTTCATGAGATCCATCACGTCTATCAAATATGTTGCCTCATTCAACATTGAACTAAAAAATCACAATAATCTGAAGCTCATATATGCTATAACTTAGGAAATAGTTAGAATGGGGACTACCACCATCCATAGTTGTGTAGGTCCACCATGGTGTTTATATGTCACCAAATCCACTCATCTAATAGGCCTTCTAAGGTTGAAAGCACTACCCAAAAGTCACATAATTCTAAAAATTAGGTGGGCCATACTAAGAATAATTTTATGGGGTAGCCCACTTGAGTATTAAATCAACCTATTGGAAGCTAAACAATTGTAGGATACCGGAGGATATGGATTGTGTATTGAATAACATAGTATCCTACTAAATAAACATTATGGGGTCCTATAACAACCCGCCCAAACCAGAACAATGTCCTGAGGCACCCACGTGCAAGTTGGCGCAGGACCGTATGAATCAATCACACGTGCAGGTGAATTACTGGTAAATTAATTCGGATTAAGCCGCTAATGTGATGCAATCCAACTACATTGGGCCGAGCATGGGTCATAGGACCAGTCAGGTCCATAGTACTTGGTGGCTGCCTGTATGAATCGTGCAACGACCGAGATAGGATAGAAAATTTTGAAACTTAGGGTGGCCAAGGGCCTCGCTGGGCTTGAGGTCCAATGCGAACGTCAGGCTCGAATGGTGCCCAGAAATGGACTTATTGTGCCTTCTAGTCGGCGCTTGCAAACCGCAAATCGCTCTACTTAAAACCCTAATTGTTGAAATTTTAATCAAGTGACCTTATGATTTGAGTCATTGATTATGGGGATTTCAGCCGTCGGATCTCTTCTAAATTTTCACTGAAGGATAGAAATACTCCCCTACACTCGTCCATAAAAATTTGACCATTGATCGAGGAACGGTGACCGTTGATCGCAAATTGAGCCATTGCAACAAAACCCCACATCTATTTATGATCAAACTTTACCCAACCCTTCATTGGGCCATAAGGCACGTGTTCCATGAATCAGATGGGCCAAAGGTGTCACACCCCAAACTCGAAAACTGGGCTCACAAAATTCACCATCACGTGTTACAAGGAGGATTTTCCAACGTACATTTATCTCATAAGAAGCGTAACCATAAGTATACCCAAATCATAAAGGCAACATCATCACCACATATCCACTAATATAAATATTTGAATACAATGCTGAAAGGGAAATACATATATCGAAATCAAAGCTCCAAAGGATAGCTGCACACTCCAAGCTCAACGCTGCTGCAACCTATCGCCACCTGCATGCATCTATCATGCATAAGCTTACAAAAGCTTAGAGATAGTGAAAGTGTGTGCATAAGATAAGTGTCAAGTATACCATGAAGCCCATAAATCATACATCATCGGAATAAACAAAAATACTGACAAGATCATGAATCATACGATATCAGAGTAAGCGAAAATATATTGACAATATCATGAATGCTATCAGCCATATAAAAGCTATGCAATGCAAAACATAATAAGACAATAACAAATGTTGAGGATGCAATGCAATATGCAAATCCTAACAAGCCACGAATACCATCAACCTCATCTAAGCTATATAAGTGTAAAAATATAGTAATCTAAATGCTAAGTACTGCAGATGCAATGTAATATGCGGTGCGAATGAAATGATCATGCTGGAATGTGGAGTCGGGATGATAGTATATAGTATTGCAGGCTACGGGGTCCACTACAAGGGACTTCTATCCAAACCAGTCTCATACCTAAATTTGGATAGTCCGACTCAGTGTGGTAAACTCCTGATCTCAGGTTAGTCGCGCGCCCAACCGAAATCCTAGCCATGCGAAGGTACACGTAACAAATAGTTACGCACCACCAGTTTGAGTGGATAATGAATGAATGAATGAATTGATATGCAATTCCTACTCAATAAGTTCATATATCAGTACGGTTGCTCTTTGGAGAAATCACCGGGGTCTATTACACTCCACTCCGACTGCCTCCTCCCTAGCTGCACAGCCCAGTGAGTGGAAGTGACCTCACTATCCGCTTGCCAATATCAGGCCTGGCTCGTCGATACCGGACCCATTACGAGCTGGTCATACTCAGCCTAGCTTATAGCCCCCTCACTCGGGCGGATAAGGCCACATCCCCTTCCAACCGACCACGACACAGTGGGAGACATGACCTCATGGTATAGGCACCGACGCTCATATTCCACTCGGTCTAAACGTTGGAGCATCTCCTGGTACCAAAAAGGTTCTGAGATTTTTACCTAAGGACATCCTGCGTGCCCACAGAGCTAGAACCAAGCATTTTTTGTGTCCTATCTGGTCATCCACAATGTGTCTGTGGAGGTCACGGCCCTGATGTCGCTAGGACGTACAATGATCAAGTCACATATATACGAGATGCATAAATCACACTATCCAGTCATGCAGCAATCATGCGTGTACGGCGCGATAATGTGGGCACTCCGTCTCATAAGGAGTCCCGTAAATAGTCTACCCAATAGCGTATGCTATGATCAAATATTCCTCATATCAGGCATACATATGATGCGTATGGGTATGAATCATGAAGTTATACTAAGTATTTTATATGGTGATGAACAATCCTCACAACGAAGATGGGCCTTAATGGCCTACATACAACAAGTATGGGCCTATTGATGGGCCCTAGGGAGAGTTATAATGCGGACATTTAACCGGTATTATTCTTACAATGTAGATGTCAAACCAACATTACTCCCAAGGCACGACCCGCCATAAATGTCATTACATAACCCATGGTGGAATCACACAATGAGATAGACCTTATATACATCCCACTGGGCCTCGACCCATGAGCCTCAAATACATCAAATGGGCCTCATCATATGGTCCTCATATATGTCAAGGTGGGCTTCAACAACGGGCCTCATACACATCACGGTGGGCCTCAATAACTGGCCTCATATACATCAAGGTGGGCCTCAATAACGAACCTTGAATACATCACAATGGGCCTCAACCCATGGGCCCCAAATACATTACAATGTGCATTACTAAATGGGTTGGAAATACATTACAATGGGCCTCGTCATATGGGCCGGGAATACATTACAATAGGCCTCGCTAAATGGGTCATAAATACGCAACAGCTAGGCCATGCACATGGGCCATAAATACATCAATGGGCCATAAATACACAACAGCTGGGCCCTGCGCATGGGGCATAAATACATCACATCGGGCCCCAACACATGGGTCGAGTACACATCATATTGGGCCTCAAACATGGATATCATATACATCAAGTGGCACGCATCGTATAGGTCTTACACATCGCAATGGGCCGCGTCAATGGGCCTTATACATCACGTCGAGCTGCTTGGATCAAGCATGTATGTCACATGGGGGCCACGTGGGTGGACGGTGTGAATATACAACACATCTCAAGGTGGGCCCTACTCGTCCTATGACAAAACAAATGGACGGCTGGGTATAGAACGCATGCATCAAGGGGCCCACCATCCCACAAAATAGATGGACGGCGTTGCTGCAAAGCACATGCATCATGGTCGGCCTATACAGCACCATCCAAATGGACAGCGTGTATATAAAATACATATATCAAGGTGGGCCGTAACGACAGGCCTCGCACATGGGACTTACATACCTCAAGTGGGCCTCAATAATGAGCCATAAATATGGCAAGTGGGCCTAATCACTTGGGCCTTATATGCACACCAAGGTGGGCCTCAATGGATAGCCACAAATAACTCAAGAAAAGCCCCATACATATACCAAGGTAGGGTCCACTTGAACTATAGATCTGTCTTATTTTTATCTTCAAGCCTGTAATACAAGCTTGCCAAATGGTGGATGGTTTGGATGCAACTCATGCATCATGGTGGGGGTCCACATGAACTATGGACCTGACTCATTCTTTAGCTCATATCATAAAATGAGCTTTTAAAATGATTGGACGGTTTGGATGCAACATATGCATCATAGGGGGGTCCCATTAGGATGGATGACATAGATATAGCACATACCTTGTGATGGGGCCCACATGGCCTGGGAGGCTAGGGGACGTCAACACAGCAGCTATTACGCTGCTGTGTGCGTGTGCCAGCCAATCCACTTGTAAGTGGGTCTCACGTGGGGCCCACCATAATGTTTATATGCCATACTTATCCGTTGATAAGGTCACATGGAGCCAGATGAAGAAGGAAAACAAATTTCATGACGATCCAAAACTTCAGGAACACCTAAAAGGGTTGCAATGCCAGATGTTCAATTCCACTATTTCCTCTGATGTGGGCCACCTGAGCGTCAGATCGGCCTGGTCTTTGGAGGGGGCCCACTTCAAGCAGAGGCCCACCTAATGAACGGTTTGGATGTCATACACACATCATGGTGGGGCCCACGGCTGGGGGCCATGGGTCGCTGCCATCCGCCCGCAATGCAGGACGCCTGTGCGTCCTCTGGTGGTGACAGCGACAGCAGTAGGCGTTGCTGCCTTGCTTCTTATCATTTTTTATTTTTTAAAAAAAACCCATTTTCCTGCGATTTTCCTCATGTGGGGCCCGCATTAGGTGAATCCACCCCGCCCACTGGCCCCCATGGCTCAAAACAAGCTAAACAAGCCCAATATTGGGCACATATTGGCATACAAAAATAGTAGGGTGTATTTTAATGGTGAACACCACTGTTTCCTATGCTATGGCCCACCAGAAATTCAGATTAGCTTCATCTTTCGGCTCAACACCTAAAATGGACTCGAGAATGGAATGGACGGTGTAGATTAGTCACATACATTAAGGTAGGGCCTGTATAAGTGGCCCACCCAAATTTCCTTAAAACAAGGCTAATATATATATATATATATATATTTGTTTCCTTTTTAAGTCCAGTGTCCCTGGACGCTGGACGGTTTGACCCTATACGTTCATTTAAGGTGGAACCCACCTAGGGACGGGGGCCACCACAAGAAAGGGTTGGATGGTGTGGTAATACATACATCAAGGTGGGGTCAATCCAAGTGGGCCACACAATCATATCATCACACACAAAAATAAATGAAAAATAGAGAGAGAGAGAGAGAGAAAGAGAGACACGTGATGATGGAGGGACCGCAACACTATGGGCCCTCCCTTGCATTCAATCATACATCAAGTGGGTCCCATTACTTGTGAGCCCATCAAATCGAAGATCAACGGTGGAGATCCTTCTCCACCCAAAATGGACGGTCTAAATGACCTCTAATAATGCAAGGAAAAATAAACATCATGATGGGGTCCATGGAGAATGGCCCCATCATGGAATGATTATGAGAATCCAAGTGGTCCATCGGCCACATCAAGGGTTCAAAGTGAGATCCATACCATCGATTGGTAGGCCTCACTTGGCCCATCATAAAAAAAACATGAAACTAGCCTTTAGAAGCAACCACAGTTCGATCTTCTCGGTCTGTTGGAACGTCGGTCTCCCTGTGCTTTACTTTGATGGAGAGGATGAGAAATGAAGGGCTAAGATGATGGATTTTTGAGATGGAAAGTGGGCCACATAACTCACTTTTCTCTCATGGAAGAGCTTGGACGTGAGCTCATTTTGGTTGCTTAGAATTTGTGAAGAGAAAGAGAGAGAGAGAGAGAGGGTGGTTAAAAGAAAAGTGATGAGAGATGGGTGATGGATGTGAGTGATGGGTGAGGTGATGGATTAATTGACTTTTGAGTTTGCTTGACTTGTGGAGAAAGAAAGCATGGGCTGTGCTTTGTACTTGACATGAGGTGATTGATGGGATTGATTTGACATGTCGTAGAGATTCTCTTGGGATTACAAAAGCGCGGTGTTTCTTTGAACTGAATGTGGGTCCGCATCTCCCTGCCAGGGTATCGGATCGGTATGCAAGACGAGGCGTTGAAACCGCGGCGACGGTGCGGTCGTAAAGATACAAGTCTCGAGTCGAGCCGATTTTAATATACGGGACACGACTCAGCATCGCGCACAAACGCTGATAATAGATTGCGGGTCACCGAAATTTGACTGGGAGAACTGCGAAGGTATACGAAACGGTACGAGCTATGATACGGGTCTTACAAGGGGACTATCAGGACAACCCTAATGATCAGAAATGGGCCCCTCAGGGCCATTGGAGGAATTTACAAAAGAGCAAGGTTAATTGAAATAAATTGTTGGATATTTATATTGAGCCCTCTCTCTCACTCCCATAAGTTCCAGTAGCTAGCTGAGAGAGAGAGAGGAGGGAGGAGAGAGATAGGTGATTGAGTGGGTTTAGGGTGCTTGGGATTTGGAAATCCCAACACCTATGCCTTTCATGTACCTAAAAATGCCGACCTAATCGCCATTGGAGTGAAACCCCGTTCAATCTAAGGTAAGATTGAGCTCTAAACATTTTCCCTAATTTCTAGCTACATGCATGTAACTCACCCCTATTCCATACAATGCAGGGCCCCGGCACGTCGAGTTTGCAGACTCGGTGACGTTAGGACGATTTCAACAACTTCTGATCAACAATAGGTGCGGATCATTACCTTTAGGTGGCCGATTATCGCGCCTAGCATAGGTTTAGTAAATATATGTGGTGCATTGCTATTACATGTTGCTGGAATTTCTTTGGATTGCATAAATGAGACTATAGACTTAGGATTTCCCAAAAATGGGAAAAGGGGTTTGAGTCCCTAATACTCCCAAATGTATGAATTGACGATTGCATGTTCTCCTAGGGTATAGACATTTAATTTTCTCCAAATGTTGCTGATTGTGGTTGAACCGTTGTTATATGTCAAATATGCTAGGAGAGAAGGTATGAATTGTTGTCAATTTACTGATTTATTGAATTACTTGCATTGATTCTCCATATATAACTGAATTACATGATTCAAGTTAACCCATGGAAGACTGAATTGTTGTGTATTGGTGCATGGTTGTCCTTATGGTTGTATATGTTGGAACATGTTGGACATGACCCGTATGGTTTAGTGAAATTTGGTATATTGCAATCCATGTACTTAAAATGCTAATTTATGCCTGTCATGTGCGAATTATCTTTAAATTTGACAATACATGTTGTGTATTAGTGCATATACCCTTATGGATCGGCCAATTACCTGGAATTCACTTGGGCGACCTTTTGTTGGACTTGCCCACGAGTAAATCTGGCCTGATTAGTTGAACTGTAAGTTGTTGGCCGTAGTTAAACTACACAAGACATTGTTCTAAGGCCGATTAGTTTATGGTTCAGCTTGTCAGGGTACATTAGCTCACAAATCGGCTATCCTTGTACGTTAACCATGTTTGATCACGCCTGTATGAACCTAAAGTACCATAAGACCTTTGCGCCCATGGTTAACTGTAATTTACGGCTCATTAGACTCATGAGCCAGGGATGGTGGTATAGGACATTATGCCCGCGCTGTCGGTATACGTTGAGGTGACGAGCCTCCCCGTAGTGACCAGTGAGCACATAAACTCGTGAGCCGAGTAGGACATTAAAGTCCCAATTATCTTCGTCTGAGTATAAAAATTTCGGGATTAACGAACCCATGAAGGGCCAAGGATACCGAGAGTCATATGACCACGACCCTCGAGCCGCGTAATCGGATTAGGGCAATAACTCTGCTAAGAGTATTTCAGTTTCCCCAACCTGCTGGATGAATGAATCTAATTAATCAACTGTACTAACATGTTACATGACATTGCACTGTTTATTGTGGCGATTCAGCAATCGAGGTCACAACTAAGGGAGTGTTGGTCATTGCGAACGTTAGATGTTGTCACTTGAGGGAGTGCTGGTGGTGAGGGGCATGCATCATATCATTAATTCATGTATTGCATTAATGAATAGTACTTAGGATTCTATGATGTATGTTGTTCACTGAATATATTTTATGTATGATAATTTGTGTGGCCTATTCCTAATAGTACCATTGAGTTAGCTACTCACTCCCACTCTGGGATGGTGTTCTAAAACACCAACTAGAATTTGTCATAGATGTAGGAACCCTAGAGCGGAACGTGTTGGACGATGTCGATGCAGAAGATGACGAGGAGCGAGTGTATTTCCAGACGTTTGGCAGACCCTAGTAGCATGATGGATAACGACGAGATTAGGCCGGAGCCCAAATCATTTTGGGGAGTGACGTGTGATGGGACTGGGTCCCTAGTTAATGAGATTATGGATAGTTGGACTTATATTATGGATATTAGGATTTTATTGGACAGTTTATTTCCTTAGTAGCACATAAACCTCTTTATTTAATTTAATATTAAGCATGCTTGGTTCAATTCTCCATTGCTTGCTAATACCTGACATTCATATACATTTATAGCTCTTTGGGCACACGTGGCACTCGAAAATTCGGGAGTCGAGTTCCTACATGACCCTTGAATTTCAGGGCGTTACAGGCCCATTGTGATATATGTGTTTAATCCACACCGTCTATCCATTTTTCAGCTCATTTTAGGGTATGAATCCAAAATTGAAGCACATCAAAAGCTTAAGCGGACCACAAAATTGAGCTTTCAATATGCTTCAATTTTGAGCTCATGCCCTAAAACGAGCTAATAAAACGGATGGACCACATGGATAAGACGCATATATCACTATTGGCCCACAGAGTTTACTTAGCAGGGAACAGAGTCAGTACACGATCCACCCCCAATACTTGATGTGGCACGTGGATAGCATTTCCTCCATAGGCTAGAGAAACTAACTCTTTAAATACCTAGCATGAGATACACAAGTGTTTTCACATGTAGCTCTCATGTATGGCTATACGGACAATCCAATTAGTGGGCCGCATAGTGGATGGATTTTATCTCGAACTTCACACCGAGGAAGAAATCCTAACCAATCAATTGATGGATACAAAATAAATGGTTAAAATTGAAATGAGCTAGCAAATTCCAAGGGCAATAGATGGTTATTGTCATTTGATAAACTAAAGGGAATTTGTTATTTCCCAATAAAAGTATCATTCTTAGAGATAACACATTTTTTAGATTAAAAAACTAACTTAAACCCATTTTCATAGTTTTCATTGGTATTTGCATTAAGAATATAATTTCAGCATAAGTTATCATTCTTTCATTTCAATAGCTCAAATGATGCCATTGGTTCATTCACCTCAACTGATGGGGCATAATCTTTAATATCATAAATTGGCTTGAGGTTATTAAGTTAGAACTTCATTTTCTGCTGCCATCTTTTAAAGTTCTTCCGGTAAAAACTCCTGACTCTTATAGTTTAAAAAATAGTAACCATAATGTTGAGATTTTTTAGAGAAAAAATTATCTTTAAATTATTGGTTCTAATATATCAAGATATAGTAGAAAATCCAAAATAACAGAATAAAAAAGTTTTTTTTTTCTTTATAAAGGTTTGGAGAGCTAAAGCATGTTATAGTCATTGTCTTAAAGATTTTTTTACCCCACATGAAGGTTTCATATACATTGGGTTACAAGTTTACTCCGGAAATAAAATCCAAGATGAATGGCATCAATCTGGTACATCCTTTATCTCTATCACACGAACTCAAGAATGCATTTACTAATATGCTAAAAAAGAATACCGAGGAAAAACTAGATAATAAATAACTTTATGAGTGGTTCTGTACATGTCACCACATGCTGGCTCATGAATTAACAAATATATATATATATATATATATATATATATATATATATAGAGAGAGAGAGAGAGAGAGAGAGAGAGAGAGAGAGAAAACCAAAAGTGTCTAACACATCGCGTCATGCTCGACACCCTCGTCCCTCGTGCATACGTGCAATGTTTTCTCCCATAGCATACCATTGTTTTCCAATACAAATGAATAGTGATGAATTTTAATATAAAGACTTAATTTTATTAATAACTTTTTAATATGGGACAAAACTAAACCCAATTAAGATAAATTAATTAGCAAAGTCAAAAACTAATTTTTCTAAAATTTTGGATATTTTCTTTCTTTCCTTTTCTTCTTTAAACCCTTTTAATTTAACAATACGATCTTTGCTAGAGTAGATTTGTCTATATGGTTTAGTGGAACAAGGGAATGAGTGCTCACGTGGTGTGAGTCGGTCTGCGGATCTCTAGCATGGCCACCTCAATATGGTCGGCGGTTGGATGACAGTTACTACAAGGGACTCTGACTCGGTAGTGTTCCCCAGTACCGAGCTCCTTGCTAGGTGGTAATGGTGGAAGCTCTGTGGGCCCATTATTGGGCCTCATCATGATGAATGTATTTTACCCACACAGCCTATCCATTTTTCCAGCTCATTTCAAGGCATCATCCCAAAAACGAGGCAGTTCCAAAGCTTAAGTAGACCATATCACATAAAACAGTGGGGATGGAATACCTACTATTGAAAACTTCTTGTGGGCCACATAAGTTTTGGATCAAGCTGATTTTTATGATTTTCCTTCATCCAGGTTTATGTGACTTTATGAACAGGTTGGATGAAAAATAAACATCGCGGTGGGCCCTAGGAAGGTTTCAATAGTGGGTGTCACTATTCTTGCTTCATACAGTGTGGTCCATATGAGCTTTGGATCTACCTCATTTTTAGACCCATACCTTAAAATGAGCTCATAACCTGAATAGACGGTGTGGATATAACACATACATCATGGTGGGGCCATAGAGCTTTTCCAGTACCGAGCTCAGTTATGGAGGGGTCACCGTCGAATCCAAGTCACTAAGGGGTCACCACCCAATCTGCTTCCACCAGTGACTTTGCATGGCCAATACATGCACGACATGGGTTGTAGCAAGAATAGAGTTGTACACAAGTCGAGCCGAGTTGAGCTTGGCACAGCTCGACTCAGCTCAGCCACTAGCTGACTCCAGCTCGAACTCGGCTCGACTGTCCTCGAGCCAAATTGGCCAGCTTAGCTCGCTTTGTTCAGCAGCTCGAACCAATTCGAGCTGAGTTTGAGAAAAGATTGAGCCTATGCGGCATTTTCTCAAACACATGGAGTGCACCTTCAATTTCTCACTGTATGTAAAACAGCCGCAGCAATTTATATGTATTTCATAAAACAGTTAGAGGGCAACATCAAAATCAAGATACAAGGGTATTTATTTCATATCCATACCTTCCTCGCCACTAGCCGATACCTTGTTGAGTCATTTCATCAAACACTTGGTGAGTAACATCAATATCAAAATATCCGAGTCACTGAACCTGTTCGATCCGAGTTTGACTCAAGTTAGGGTTTGCTACGAGTCGACTCGACTTCGGGCAAGCTCGAACTTTGTTTGAAATTTATTCGAGCTCAAAAAATCAGCTCAACTCAGCTTGAACTCAGTTTCAAACCGAGTCGAATCCAGCTTCTTCGAGTTCAGTCAAGCGAGCTAATCGAGCTAACTCGGTCCGTGTACAGCTCTAAATAAGAACGTGCAACATCCTGCTGTGCGGGCCCACTGTGGTTTTTGTGTAGCGTCCACTCCACCCATCAGCTGCGACACCTCGTTATAAGACCTAAGCCCAGCAGATAAAAGAACTCATGTGGTCCACACCACAGCAACGGTGGAGATGGGTACGCCCACAATAGAAACCTTCCTGGGGCCGCTGTGATATTTATATACCGCCCAACCTGTTAATCAGATTAGCCCACTAAGCTCACAAAAATCAACTTGATATGGAACTCGAGTGGACTACACCGCGTGAATTTACAGGCTTCAGTCACGATTTTACATTATTCATATGCTGTGGCCCACCTGTGCTGTTGATTGATTTGAGTTTTGTCATGTAGGGTGAACATCAGACCCGACAGCAGATGAACAGACTTGTACCACTAATGGCCTAAAAAAGTGTTTATATCCTAAGGTCGCGATCATATAATTCCTTTATGGAAAAGAACAGTTAAAAAAAAAGAGGTTAGTATCTTGATGGATTGGATCATCTATTGTTTGTGATTTTTACACGCTAACCCATAAAGTCTGGGCTAGACCAGATGGATGGTCCAGATCAATCAATTGACAGAACACTCAACATGCCCCAAATGCAAAGATGGTTATTAAAGCTTCCAGCTCCACCTTTGCATATTCTGGGACTTCATCGACACTGCAATCAATTGATCTGGACCGCCCATCCAACCCAACGCATTCTTAACCAGTCGCTGTGCAAAAATCACATCGATCAGATCATCCGCTTCTAACTGTTAACTGTTTCAATGTCCATCCATGGTCGGCCCACCTCGCAGCTAATATCTTCTTCCGGATACCCAAGTCAGGTTTCTTGTAGTGTACTGCTCAGCAAATTTATATTTGCTGCGAGAAAATCTTGGGCAGAATCCCGACAAATTGAGATGGTAGTCCTCACCTTGGGCAGAATCCCAACAAATTGATATTGCATCCTACAATCACATGTTTAAGAGAGAGAAAAAAAATCACCATTGGACATGAATCTCAATAGATGGTGGCCCACCTATGATCGTAGATGACCATGTGACAGTCGTCGGTTCACCGGGGACTATATGCCTTAAAATCACCATAATTGAATTATATAGTCCATTCATTTGAGGACCTGTGAAATGGATGGTACGAGTAAAAATGGTAAGTTACCGTTCATTTTGCAGGCCCTTAATCAGGTGGCTTTGATTATCTGATCATAATCGTTCAAGGGCGAAAACAATCTTTGGTAGGTCCCTCTATCCAATAGTCCACCGCAGTCTTAGACATGTATGGCCTTGGAATCTGATAGATTGGACGACCCTAACCTTCTATTTGATAGACATGTTTGATATTATTTTTCTTCCGCAGACTGATTTTCATTTTAACCATCCACAAAGTGGGTTGCATCCGTTTCGCCAAAAAACCTGTGTTTTCAGCTCAAAAGTAAAATCGAAAAGATAATTACTATTTTTAGTAATTTCAGTTTTAATATATATATATATATATATATATATATATATATATATATATATATATGAGAAGACTGAACGGTGGTTGCTTCCATAGGTTAGGTTTCATTGTTTTGATGATGGGCCAAGTGAGGCCTACCGATTATATATATATATATATTAGTGCCTCATTGGCAAGGTTGCTGCCCTTAATCGCTTCTCTTTTTTTTTTCTTTAGAAATTAGCTTTTAATCATGATGGGACTCTTTTACCAAAAGTTTATATATATATATATATATATATATAGGAATGAGGCTTCAAAAGGGTTTTATTAGAGTTTGAATTTTTATTAGAGTTAGAATTTTGTTGTTTTTTATAATTATGATTGTAATTAATAGTGTAATAGAGACACACGAGATAGCCAATGAAGTTATTTTGAATTTTTTAGAATTAATTTCTATTTTTACTCATAATTCCAGACATTTATGTGAGGAGTCTAAAGAAGCTCCGTGAATTCGCCGTAGAACCAAACCGTGGATCCGATCCGTACAACCGAACCGTGGAACCGAACCGATGTATTTTTATATACCTTATAATTATTTTCTCTAGAATAATTATTTTCATAAATGTATTTTTGAACACCTTATACAACATCTAAACCATTCATCAAATGGACCACAACATGGATGGACATGGGCTTGCAATTGGGCTGGATTATAAAAAGCCAAGAACCGTGGAACCGATCCGGAACCGAACCGGTTTCTCCGTGAATTCGAAGTAGTTATACTTGAGGAAGAGGGTGCTCTACCTCTACACGTCATTCCCTACGTCAGATGCACTACTAGATCTTTCTCGAGTACAATCTAGTCGCCACTTCACACTCGACCCATTAGATAAATGAGTTGGTCCTGATCTTACTATAGGTGACCTGACCCATTAAATAAGTGGGTCCACTTAGTTGGACCGGCTAAGATATTAAATACTCACATGATCAACTTATTCTGAGTCGGCCATAAATTAGGCGGTCCCACAAGTACCCAGAAATTGACTGTGAGCCCATTTCTAATGTTTGTTGAGTACAACATACACCCGCATGCAGCCGAAGTCATTAATTTAAATCTCGCCATGTTGCTCCGAATGATATTTATCTAAAGCCGAATTATTTGATACACAGGCAGTGTGTGATGCTTGATACACAGACTCCGAAATTATAAGCATGGCATACACTAACTCAAGTAATAAATATCCACCAATTTGATAGTTAGATGATCAAATAAGACTAATTTTAGTTCATGATACATTAAAATGGAAATTATATTTTGGACAGTTTAATCTAAGTTACTTGTATGCCCCGCATCCAAGTTCCAAGCAATTTGTGTGCGCCTGCGTATCATCATCACTCTGCCAGAGTATCGGAACAGAGTGAATTGTGAGTGGATGCAATTGCCACGTCATCACCTATTTCGCACCTTCAAGGGAGTGAGAATGAGAGATTAGCAAATCCTTTTCAGATGGTCACGTTTTGCTTTTAAGGGATTAATTGATTCTATTAATCATGACTTTACATGGACGGTTGTCAGTGCGCCTTGCATTCACGAATGGATCTATTCAACTGGGGTTTTGATAGGTACGGTGCCCCCTCATCACGGTACAGTACAGTGGCGAGTCGCTCATCTGATTTGTCTATCTTCTCATTACTAGCATACAGAAGCTATCCACTTAAATCATGCTTCATGGATGATCCTAGCCTTTGAATCTTGGATTTGAATATAAGCCATTGAAATATTCATCCTCACACACAATCACCAGTTTAAAAAATGTTTCCTACGGATTGCCCTAGGAAGGGTGGAAACTAGAAGCAGGGATGGACGGGATGAGGTCGAGTACCGTTTTTTCTCAATGATAATTACTTTGAATCTTTGAAGTTTCTATGGACTCATCAGGTCTCAAATCCACGAGGAATGATAGAAAATAAAAATAAATTCTAATAAAATATGAAATAAATTAATTGATAAAAAAAAAGAAGTTTACAATCCCTTAAATATTGATATTAATCCTAGTAAGAAGTTTCATAATCGAACTCCAACTCAAAATTTTTAAAATCGTGACTTACTATTTATAAATGTTCATGATTTCCACTACGGTTGTGGGCCAAAAATAGTAAGTGTTTAGCCTAACCATGTTATTTTTCTAATTTTTAAAGTACTTTTCATGTTGAACACAACTCCTAAAATTTAATGGATCAAAAGTTATGTTCGAACAAAAACTTACAATAAAAACATAAACAAAATGAATCTTCGACCATTGATAGGATGGAATCTTGCAAATTCAACAAGGGAAACTCCACATAACCAAGTTGGTTGGATAAAGTAGCTTCTTCTATTCAAAATTATATATGCTAAGTAAAATAATTCATTTCGATTTGTGAGATATGCCTGTTCTAAGCTTCTGATGGACTGAATCACTTCCATCTCTGATTGGACCTTCTCTGGTCCATCTTGATCATGAGATTGTCCCCAACCTGCTCTACATCAAAACCGGCCAGCGTAAGGCCTGTGACACGGAGCACTTACCCTATTAAAACCCGTGCAAGAGTGCATGCTGTATATACGTCCAAAGTTCACCCGGATGTGTGAATAATTTTGAGTATACACGCATGCGACACATCCATATAAGATGCACACGTGCCACCATCTCATGGCGCATGCGTGGGAGGTAGGAGTGTGATACAGTGGTGCATGCATCTGTGCGTCATGGGGCTCATGCAGCGTACCTTCTATGTGGTTCCAGAGCTGGTACCATTAATGATAGTTGCCTTTCTTCAACTGGCATTACCTTCTTAAATAATATAATATAATATATTGAGATAGATGGACGTGGAAGCTTCCCACCATCAATGAAGGGAAATATGAGGCCTTACATCACTCTTGCTGTGTCCATATGAATTTCCATTGCATGGGTGTGCCTGTTTATTCACCTGAAAATACAGTAGAAGATTCGAGAACACTTCAAAGATAATATTGTGTACACGTGTGTAAGCTATTATGAGAATGTGTTAATTGTGCATGTGTGGGACAAGGTTTTATGTTATCATCTCCTCCAACGCAGAAAGAGAGCATCCATGCAGAGGTCCATTTTAGGTCAGGATTAGGGTGCAGCTAGGTGGATTGGGTAAGGTCGAGGATTAACCTAAGCCTAACCTGACATCGAGGAGAGTTAACCTAAATCCCAACCCAACCCAGCCTTAGACCTAACCAAAGCTAGATTGACCCGACTTGACCTACTTTTGAAATAGACCTGATCCGGACTTGACTCGAAGCAATATAGAGTCCAGCATGCCTGACCCAATTTAAGTCCAAGTCTGGCCTGGACTAATCCAAACTGGGTCCGACCGATCACAATTACCAAGTCAAGTCAAGTTAGCATCGAGTTAGGTTAAGTGCGGAGGGTATTCACAGGCTAAAATCAAAACTCAAAACCTATGTACACTTGTTGAAATTGCAGCCTCTCCACCAGCTACAAGGCATCTCGGATCTGAAAAGTCAAATTTGAATTTTGTTTTGTATGTATGAGTCGGTTTTCGAATCAGTATCAAGTTGGATTTTGGGTCGGTGACCTGAACTCGACTGAGTTTGAATTTGGATTGGAGAAGTATGCTCAATTCAAATCAACCCATCCACTCAAATCGGGTCGAGCCAAGTCTAAATGAGTCGGACAAGTCAAATATGTCAAGTCGAGCCATCCCATACCCAGCTCTAATCAAACCCAACCCAATCCAAGGTATTCGATGCTCAACTTTAATAAAATTTGAGTCAAGTTACAATTATTACTAACAAATTGATAATATTTAAATTAAATAAGAGACATTGAAAATTTTCACTTCATCATTCTAAATTCATCAACTAATAATGTTGCTCACAATTATCGGTTATAGTGGCCCATATAGCATTGAGTCCCATAACATTGATAGATTTGATATATATACCATCATTCCCACTGGCGGCAACATACACCATGAGTTGTGACAGGGGCAAAACAAACTCTCTTAGGTCCCCACCTATAAATATTCATTGAAGAGCCCTCATGCGAGGGTATGGAACACGTGTGAGAAATTTAGAACTCTGGCACACGTGTGAAAGATCCATGACCTTAATCAAGAAGTGCATAATGTGAACATGCTAGGATTAAGGGTTAAGGGTGAACGTGTGGAATCGGGTTAAGGGTCCGGTTAGGGTTTTCAACTCAAGCCTGACCCAACCTCAAGCTAACATGATCCAACGGTGGGGTTGATCTAATTGGTCTTGGGTTAATCCAGCCCGAGTAACAGGATCCAGCATGTGTTGCCTCCATGGGGCTTCACATGTAAGAGTTCCGATGATCGGAACCGTCCACGTTTTGGTATCTATGCTGTAAGGCCACTGTGAGAAACCAACGCTGAAGGGGAATGATTGTGACTATCACTATCAACAGTGAAACATGAAAAGAATATTTTCAACGGTTGGAATTCAATTCTAAGATGGAAGTTAAGATCACTACTGAAGCGTAATCATGGGGTAATGGCTTTTATATGGAATGAGTGGATGATCTGGACACGTGGACCCATGGATGGCCAAACAAAATTGCTGATGGGACATGATCGAGTAGTCCTCTGAATGGAGATCATGACCGTTGTCTTTTAACGTCCATTTGCAGTCTACCGATTCAAGGGTTAGGATTGTGCAAATGAGGTGATTTTTCGCATATGAGCCGTACATTATTTGACCTATCAAATGATCGGATTGGATCTAGTCCAGATGGAAGCATGTTATGGTCTCGAAGACCAACTGCACCTGGCAAAAACCATGCTTGATTGTTTGTTGCTTCCATATCAAGAAATTGGGTTACTTATACAAATAGCTGTACAAAGATGAGACGTCTCTCGCTTTTTTTCAGCCATCCATTTTGGGAAATCATGATGTGGCCACACGCTCATTTTCACACGCTCTAGTGTGACGTGTACCTGTATTGAATCGTGCGCCCTAAATGCTGAAAATGAAATATCGCCATTGATACGAAGGGTCGTTCTCCCACCTTAGCACATTTAGAGGTGCACTCTAAATGAGCTGGCTGGGAGTATGAACTACGGAGATTGTTTCCCATGCGTCGCGACACATACCCATCTAGCAACGCATGCTGAATTTGACCCACATCAAGGTAAGGTCAGATTATCGTGACGAACCATCTTCCAGGGACTATGTTGATGACCCATAACACTAAAAATGAAACCAAACTGATGCTTCTGATGATTGTACCTGCTGGCTATTTTTCAACCATCTGTTCGATAGCTTCCAGGAGGTGGCCAGGCTCAACCGTTAAACCTCGATTTTATATTTGATACCAATCTTGATATTGCAGAAAACGTGGACGGTCCCGATCATCCGATTAGTCCTGAATGTTGGTCCCACTAAGTGACTCATGCAAAACAGGAAAGCTCATGGTATGATGTGCATGCCATTTTGGTACGTCCAAATCAACAAAAACAATAAGAGAATTAAACATGACGGTCCTTCTCACCCAGAACTGAACGATTCAACTCTAGAGATTCTAGTGGCTGGCATTGAAGGGTAGATTGCCTTGCAACGAGGCAAGACACAGGTACTTAAATAGTATGGGAATTTAAGTGCAGGAGAGCATACGTGTTGAATAATGGCCACATGTGGATGGTCCATCTTGTCAATTTATGAGAATTACTTTTAGCAATGTGGTGTGGTCCACCGAACTTGTGGATTCAAACCCACCAGAAAAAAATAGAGAAAACTACCGTCTAAGGGACGGTGGAGTACTCCAAGCTCTCTCCAGTGCACTTTGCAAGCATACTTGCATTACACGTGGAAATCATGCAAAGCCAACGGGGACTTTGTAATTCTTGACGTCTTCTGAAATCAAAGTTCAAAATAACAACCGCCCACTACTTCATATTAACAGCCGCCTCCTTACTTACATTTGAATCTAAGTTAGTCATGAAACACACGTGTACAAGATCGGACCATCGAATGTTATACATAAGCTAGCTATTAAGGACACTTGTGTCAAAGCATAAATATGTTCCTAAAATTCACAGAATCTGTATCCCTACACACACACACGGAAACGCTCACCTGCAAACCAGTTACATACAAACTTTTTTGAGAACCCATCATATGTGATGTGGATCCAAAATCTGAACCGTTCATGTAAAGCAGCACCTCGTGAAACCCCCTAGGACCAAGTTATACTTTGATCTAGTACTTTGATGGGCCATAAAAAATTTAAACAGTTTCCTCCCTTGATTTGCATTTCTCTTTGCTATGGTCCACTAGAATTTTAGATTAAGGTGAAAATTTCTCATGTGAGGTTTCATGGGATTATATATATATATATATATATATATATATATATATATATATATATATATATATATATATATCCATTCAAAGAGGTCGTGTGGTTCCCTCTAAATTTTTTTAGTTGTAAACACATTACATCTAAAAAGAGTTTCAGATGTAATCAACTTATATATTATTTTATTTGATTTTTAAGTGGTAATATATTTACGGGTAAATAGATTGTATGTTTGGCTAGTTTGTAAAGTGTTTACAATTAATAAAGTTGGTATTATACAATAGAACTTGGGCATTGAACCATCCAAAATTTACAAATCACATCATAAAGACTTAATTTTTTTAAAGTTAATTCTGACATGGTATTAAAGAATGCACACTATAAACGGATGGGATGTCTTCCACCCATAACGGAAGGCCCCAAATATAAACTAGAAGTTTTTAATGGTGGACTTCCCATTCTTCCCTCATGTAGCCCATTTAATAATGGACTAGTTTTTTTTAGAGCCATGGTAGAATATTAAGGGAAGTACGTGATGGATGGATTGGGAGGTAGCATTCGCATTGTAGTAAGTCCCAGATATCATGCGTGTATATTAACTATTGTGTTCTAACATGTAGAATACCTTTTTTAGCCTCTATGACTTTAATTGTAATTTAAAAAAAGACTTTTTATTAGATTTCTTATTACAACTGAAGATTGCAATTTGTTTATTTCTTGTAAAACCTATATAGGCAAATACATGTGTCAAATTATCTATAATCCTTTTATAACTTAGGGTCTTTACGTGCATCCAAACGACCCAAGAATTTCATGTCCTATTTTATTTGAATGTCTTTCATTGGGATGTTTTAAGATATTTTTGATATTGGCAAAAAAAAAAAAGAAAAAAAAGACTCGTACCATAGAAGTCACGTTAGTTGGGTGACTGTAGTGGACTACTGGAGTAGTTTGCCATTGGCCTCAAGTGGATGGTAGAATCACATGATAAATTGTGATTTCTAAGGCACGTCCGATCTATTGTGGGTCTCCTAGATGAACGGTCTGAAACACATGCATATGTACCACTTGGGATTGAGAACACTGTATATCGTAACTTTATATGTGAGCATTTAGGGGAGCTGATTGCCTGTGACCCCGGGCACAGAGATATAACTGTGATCGGGGTTCTGTGGGGCCCACAAAGATGTTCGTGATAAATCCACTCCGCCCATATGTTTTAAAGACCACAATAGGTCATGATTCTAAATATTGGGAAGATCCAAGACTCATGCGGGCCATTCCATACAAAACAATGGGGATTGAATAACCGCGTGACAGAAGTTTTGTACCAGGATGATATTCGTGCATGCAGTTCATCTGAGTGGTAATAACCGTATTAACGGTTTGGATGTCATGCTCCAGAAAGGTTTCAATGTTGGATGTTTACATTCCTGCTCTTTCGGTTGGGGTGGCCCACCTAAGTTTTGGATTTGCATTATTTTTAGAATAATGTCATATTGCGGTGTTTAAAATAGATTTATTAATTTTAGAGTCATGTCATATCATGTTCTTTCAAAACAAAGGGATAAGAGTGGACTTGTCAAGGACATCTCTATAGCCCCACATAGCCCTATGCACAGGTATATCTTTGTTACCGGAGTCATAGGCAATCCGCTCCCATCATTTACCACCTCAAATCTAGCCGAAGGTGAATAGTCAGCTGGACGAGGGCTACAAAAGGAAGGTAGTCATTTTTCAAGGTAAAATCTGAAGGAGCGTTTGGACAACAAGAACCCAAAACAAAGATATTGAAAACTCTAAAAATATGACTACATTCAAAGTGTGGAACTATTGTCAACATTACTCAATCTATGTGATTTGTCCTAGAGGTTGACTTTTTTGAAAATGTTGATGGGTCATGATCAAAGGTAAAAGATTTTCTTGTTATTATAGAAATAAATATGGATTAGCTGTTTTACATTTTAAAAAAATCTTGTTATTATAGAAATACATATGGATTAGCTTTTTACAATTTTATTTTTTAAAAAAAAAAAAACAGAAAGGAAAATCACCCACTTGATAAAAAGTATAATAATCATAATCAATAGTTATAACTATTTTTTATAATATAAATATTTAATTCAATGAACTTAAAAGGCTTGTTTAGTTTTCTAATTACAATCGTAATTAGTTATGAATAATAATTATTTACTCTTGTAATTATGTAGTGACATTATTTATTTATTTTTGCTGCAATGATCATTTTACTACAATACTCTTTTGCTCATGAATCATCATAAAAGTGATAAATTTATAATATAAAAATATTATGATTATAGTTTACTTTACTTATTTTATAAGTGTATTCTATTAAAGTCACTTGGTATACATTGATATGTTACTTATTTTATAAGTGTATTCTATTGAAGTCACTTGGTATACATTGATATGTCATCTTCTAGATGCAACCGCTTTTAGAGAAGTGATATCTAATCTACTTTGCATTGTATATAAAGTTACACGGCCTTAATAAAAAGGTGCGATAGTTATAACAAAGTTTCATACTTACTTTTTATAACATAAACATCTAAAATTATAACATTGATGGAAGTTGATTTCATTAAAAAAAAAAAAACACATATAAAGAATGTACAAAGCAACTTCCCTAAGCAAGAGGTAAGGTTAGAATCAAGCTTGCATGGATCATTAAAATTTGATGGTGACTCTTTAGACGTACACATGACATAGTAGTACAAAAATCAAACCGTCTAAATCTCTTTTTTTAATTATTATTATTTATTCTCCTTAGAATCCATTTGATGGTACTTCTAACCATACATTTTATAGTCAGAAGTGTCTGCTTACAATTGTTGATCAGAGTAATTTTGGATGGATGCTACATCCACAATGGACCATAATTTGCTCCAATCTATCCTTTCGTTTTGCAATATGATACGTTGGGACATTATCTCTTGAACTTGGGTCGTCTGTAAGAGATCTAGGTTGTTTATATGTATGATGGTAGAAAGAGTAAGAGAGCGGATCAGGTGAGACCCTGGCCTCACTCAAGATGTTTGGCCCTTACCATTGGGTTACTGTGGGGCCCACCTTAATGTATGTATTATGTATCGATGCTATTCATCCATTTTTCCCGATCATTTTAGGGCATTATACAAAAAATGAAGCAGATACAATTATCAGGTGGACCATACCAATAGAAACATTGGTGATTGACAATTTATAGGCCACAAAACCTGTTGGGAAATAAACACTACGTAAAGATTAATGTGTGCCATTAGAAGTTTTTAATGGGCCACAAAAGTTTTGGATTAACCTGAGGCTTATGCAACATTATCAAGAGATAGGATGGTAAATAAAAACTACTTAAACATTATTGTGGGCCCTAAGAAGTTTTTAAAGCTAGGGCGGTCGATCACCACTGTTTCTTATGGTATGGTCTACTTGATAATTGGATCCACTTCATTTTTTTCAAATAAATCCCTAAAATGATATGGAAAAACTGATGGGCAGCATGGATATATAATGTATACATCAAGGTGAGCCCCATTATAACCCCACGGTAAGGGCCACACCTAACCGGGTGAGGCGGGGTCTCACCTAATCCGCTCTCAAAGATTAGAGCCATAATAGTACTACACGTGGCAAATTTATTTTGCAGTCATGATTGTCCATCTAATGGGACCAATGTGGATGAAAATTGACTCAAGAGAAGCACATATATGATGATCTTGACTATCTTAGCAGTAGCCTTTAAATCGACGGTGGAAACAAAAATTAGTTAATGGTCAACATTAAGTACTAGAAAGTAAAGATAAGTGATGACTATGTCCGCCAATAAGTATGATTTTTGAAGCATCATCCATCCATAAAGAGGCCCACTAGTTGGACACTTCAAATTGATGGATAACCTAGCCACCTGTGAAGCAAGGAGGTGGCTCTACCTTATTCATCAGATGACAGCTTTAGGTGGACCCCACCTAAAAGATAGGAAGGAGGCCATCATATCAAAGGTCTGGATCAAAGAGACATGTGCCCATTGACCACTTAACTCAATCGGAACATATATATATATATATATATATATATATATATATATATATATATATATATATATATATATATATATATGGGAAAAGGTTGTATGTGGTCGAGCTAATGGGAATGAGGTAGAGCTATGTAGGCCCCATTCTGATGCGTGTCGAACATCAACACCATGCATTTGATGGTTCCCCTTTAAATGATGGGATATCCCAATGTCCCAAGAATCAGTGTATATATATATATATGTGTGTGTGTGTGTGTGTGTGTGTGGGGGGGGGGGTCGTGCTCATGGGAACTTCCCATAAGGCCAAGCTGTGTGGGCCTCACTATGATGCGTGTTGAACATCAACACAATGCATTTGATGGTTCCCTTTAAATTATGGGATATCCCAAGAATCAGCATTATACGGAACTCAGGTGGGCTATACCATCTAAAATCATGTGAAGACATGCCTAAAACATATAAAAGCACTTAGTGGGGCCCACCTGAAATTTGGATGCGTCTGAAACTTGGTCTGACCCCTCATCCAAGTGGGACACATATAATGGATATACTGGATTTGTGAACCACATCTCAGTGGCCTCAAAAAATGATTATGAATGTTTTAATGGAGGTTAACCCCTCTCAACTTTTCTACATGGTGTCCCACACAAGTCACGGATTGACTTGATTTTTAAGCCCTAGGCCCACCACGGAATAGTGCATCTGACTGATGGGGAAGATGTTCAACACGCATCATGGTGGGGCCCACACAGCTCGACCTCATGGGAAGTTCCCAGGAGCTCGACCGCATAGAACCTTTTCCGCGCGCGCGTGTGTATTGGACAGTTAGTTAAGTCACAAGTAGGTTTTGTTCGTTCCCGTGGGGAATGTCAGATGAATGGAATGGATTACATACACACAGAATGGTAGGCCCCATACATAATGTGAGGTTGTGCGTGTGGTTGTGTGGGAGGAAGTGGAGAAAGATTTCGTCGGAGACAGAAAGGAAAGCAAGACTCTTTTATGAAAAATGGAGAACTTGGAGAGGAACGGATTAGGTGCGACTAGACATGGAGAGGAACGGATTAGGTGCGGCCCAGTGACACCCAACACAGTGCGACCCTGTCGTGGGGCCCACCTTGATGCATTTGTAGTAAATCCACGCCGTCCACCCGTTTTGAAAGCTCATTTTATGGTATGAGCCCAAAAATAAAGTAGATACAAATCTTGTGTGGACCACAATATAGGAACATTGATGATTAAATGCCTACCATTAAAAAATTCATAAGGCACACCGTAATTTTTATTTTCCATCCAACTTGTTGATAAGGTCACACAGACCTGGATGAAGGGGAAAAACAAATATCAGCTTGATGCAAAACTTTTGCAGTCCATAGCATATTTTAATGATCAAGCACCACTATTTCCTGTAGTGTGGTCTACTTGGGATTTGGATCTACTTCATTTTTTGTCTCGTACCCTAAAGTGATTTGGAAAAACGGATGGACGGCGTAGATATACAACACATACATCAAGGTGGGCCACACGGTCAGGGCTGCACTTAATCCGCTCCTCTTGAGAGATGCACACGTAGCAACTATTGTACGAATCTATTAGTCTACGTGGTCACAGTGTCTACTTTATTGGTGGAGGTTGTAAGTTTCAAAGCCACTCAACGTGAAATCTCATAGCTAGATTTTTCAAATGTGTCGCCTAAATTTCAAATTCAATGAACAATGACAGAGAAACGGAAGGGCATGAACAGTCTAACTCCACCAACCCACCCTAGCATGGTGGAGCAAGCTTTGGATGTACCAGGTTTCAAAATTTGCTTGAATTTATTCCAGCCCTTAATATTTACCGTTAACCTTTTCTTTTCTTTTTTTCTTTTTTTATTTTTTTTTTCCTTTGGTTTCTTTGAAGGCCATTGACTATTAGATTGACAGGGTCATCCAATCCACTATGAAGAACATCTCAGGGATTTTCAAAATCTTCCTGTATATTTTCACACACACACACACACACACACACACACACACACACACATATATATATATATATATATATATATATATATATATATATATATTCAAATGATATTTTATCACGAGAATATTTTCTCATTTTTAATAAATTTATAAACTAGAGAGATAATAGGCATTCACACTTCAACCTGTTATCCCTCTTGCTCAATACATTTATTTGTAGATCTTTACAATTGGAAGAATCAGAATTCAAGAGAGATAAGAAGAAGTAGAACTAAAATAGTAAGAGTAGAAGTAGAGGAAGAGCATAAGAAGTAGTAGTATAGGAGTAAGAGAAAAGTAAAATTAGAGTTTATATAACTTAGAGACACCGTTGAGGATTTCAAGTCTTCTATTATCATTATCCCACAAGTTGGAGGTACACAATTAGTAGAAAATGGTCTTTTTTTCAAGAAGCTTGATGAAGACATCGATGATCTGTTATGGAAAAGAATATTATATTCTTTCGCTAAGTGATTATAATTAAATTACCATATCGTGAAATCAAATAAGAGTCATCTTAAGGTCTACGAGTTTTATGAGTTACAATAGTAAAGTAAATTATTATAAATTACCATAATTATGTAACGATGGCAAATTTATGTTATTTCATTGTCAAATCAACTCCAAATTACACTCTGATCCATAGCTCAAGTGGTAGACTGAGTGAAAGATACCTTGTTTCAACATTAAGGTCTTAGTATCGATCCCTAGTGTGGGTGGCTAACAGTGAAGTGTCAACCGACAGTGGGGTGTACTAACAAGCTAACAATTAAAATAAAAAAAATAAAAAAAGATGATAAGTTCTTTAACTAAGCAAGGTGAAAATGGTACTCTTGAGGAGCGAAAGTCTACTATGACTAATGATGATTGGAATACCCTTGATAAGAAAGCCTTATCCTCGATCCGTTTATGTCTCACGGATGAGGTTCTGTACAATGTTTTGAGGGAGAAAACTACGGCTAATTTATAGGCGAAGTTAAAGGATATCTATATCAAAAAATCTTCTGAAAATTACCTACACTTAGCTATGATGGTATAACTTTAAGATGGCAGAGGGTGGAGAAGGCTCACATCAGCAACTTTAATAAATTGGTTTGTAAATTGCTGGATATGGGGGAAGTGATTAAAAATGAGAAACAAGCATGTATGTTACTGAATTTTCTTCCGGCATTGTATGAGTCATTCAAAGACACAATATGTATCGTAAATAAAACCTTGAGTATCGATACCGTTATCTCAACCCTTCAAGGGAAGGCCATAAGAAAGCTAAACGGCGACATGGGGACATCTTCTGATGCATTCATTCGAAGAGGTAGGAATTCTGATCGAGGAATAGGATCTTCAAGGTCAAGATCTAAGTCCATGGGCAAGGGCAAAGGCAAGTTAAAGTGCTAGAATTGTGGGATGAAATGACACATGAAGAAGGATTGTACAAATCCTAAATCTAAGAGAGAAGAATCTGAGGCTTCGTATAGGGAGGCCAACGCTGCCACGTCTGATGAAAGAATGAGTGAATGCAAATGTGATGTCTTGTCTATGTCTCGATCAAATACTTATACAATGATCGTAGAGACAAGTGGATTATAGATACAGGGGCATCTTTTCACATGACTACTCATCGGAGTTAGTTCACCAGCTATAGAGAGCTCGATGGTGGACATATATTTATAGGCAATGACATTGCCTATAATATTGTGGTTGTTGGTATTGTACGCATCAAGATGTTTGATGGGACAGAGCATACCCTGACTGAGGTGAGGCACGTTCCCGACATGAAGAAGAGTCTGATTTCTCTTGGTGCACTCGAGGCTATAGGGTGCAAGTTCACGGGTATTAATGGTGCCCTTAAAGTATCTAAGGGGGCACGTATAATCATTAAAGCGCAACGACCCGATAACATTTACAGATTGATCAGGAGCACTTCAACAGTTGGAGCTGCAGTGGCTGCAGCGGATTCCACCTCTACATATGTATAGCATGCTGGGCATGGCCATATAAGCGGGCAGGGTATGAAGGTTGAGACGCGCGAATAGAGATACAGAGCAGGTGGAGCAACCACCTGTGAGAAGAATCACACAGCATAATCGTATGATATCAACGAGGTATATGGACGACTCCAATATCGCATATGCTCTCGTTACAGACAAGAGAGATCCGTCTACTATTCAAATAACTCTAGGTGAGCCTAGTGCGGAGAAGTGGAAGGTGACTATGGACGATGTGATGGACTCCTTCTACCAGATCGACACATGAGAGCTGGTGGAGCTTCCAGTGGGCCGAAAAGCGATTAGATATAAGTGGATCTTTAAAATAATACAGCATAGATATAGCGTGAGGCTGGTAGTGAATGATCATGCTCAGAGAGAAGGGATAGACTTCTCAGAGATATTCATGTCGGCGGTATAGTAAGGTGTCTATTAAATTCGTATTGGCACTGGTTGCCCAATCCAATCTCGAGCTAGAACAATGGATATGGAGCCTGCACTTCTGCATGGGAAAATGGAAGAGTTGTTCTTCGTGAAGCAAGCAGAGCGGTTCAAAGTTTAAAGGGACAAAGAATAAAATTTGCAAGAGGTCGTGCTGTCGCCTAAGTAGTGGTATAAAATTTGATTCCTTCATGGTGAGTTAGAAATTTTATAAGAGTGAATACGATCACTGTGCCTATTGCATGACATTGAGTGATGGCACATTCATCATCTTGGAATTGTATGTTGATGACACGTAGATCGTCAATCATGATATGTCTGAAATCAATGTACTAAAGACTCGTGGGACATTCAAGATGAAGGATCTGGGAGCTGCAAAGATGATTCTCGGCATTGATATTCATAGAGACTGGAAAAGGAACAGGCTTTGGTTATCACAAGCACAATACCTTGAGTAGGTATTGATCAAGTATGCGATGTACCACACAAAGCTGGTAAGCGTTCCCTACGCGGTCCACTTCAAGTTTTCCTCGGGACAATGTCCCAAAACAAATGAAGAAAAATAGGATGTCTCATGAGCCTTATTCGAATGCAATTGATAGTACATGCCATGGTCTGTATTAGACCGGTTATTTCATAAGCAATTGGTGTTGTGAGCAAATACACTGACAAGCAACATTGGAAGGTGGTGAGATGGTTACTTTCATACATTCGAGGTACAGAAAACTACGTCTTAACTTTTAAGAAGACAGGAGCAAAGTTAGTATGGTATGTGGATTCAAACTACGCTGGTAATATGGATTCCAGAAAGTGGACTTTAGGTTACTCGTTTGGACTAGTGGGTGGAACAATTAGTTGGATGTCGAAGCTTTAGTCTGTAGTGGCTCTTTTCACTACCGAAGCAGAATATACGACAATGACAAAAGCATGTAAGGAAGGCATTTGGTTAAAAGGCATGATAAATCATTTGGGGCCTCAGCGAGAGCGCTATCAATTTGGCTAAAAATTCTATTTATCACTCACGTACTAAATACATTAATGTTCGTTACCACTTTATCCAACAGGTACTTGAAGAAGGAAGTGTAACTTTGGATAAGATTCACACCAACGTAATTCCAGCAGACATGCTTATCAAGGTCATTCCTACAAAGAAGTTCAAGTTTTGTGCAACTTCTCTAGGCTAGGCAATGGCGTAAAAAAAGGACGGAGTGTGCACGAGAAGCATTGATTGAAGTTATGATGTGATACAGAGATAAGAGAAGATGTCAAGAATATATACGTTTGAAGATTGAAGACATGGTTGAGATTGTTGTTAAAAGATGTCTTAAATCTGGAAAAGTTCGACTAGCCCAAGAAAGTTCGCTCGAAGTCCAGCAATAAAGTATATTGGAATTTTTGAGATTCTCGACTCGTCGAAGATTACACAAATAGCACACAGACTGCGTAAATTTGAGGCACTTTCCGGACTATTCCAAGTCGGTGTGAAAGTGGGGTTTCCTAAACTATAAATAGGAATTCCTAGGGCCTTTCTAAACCATGCTAAGGTTTTCTAAAAGTATTCTAAAGGTTTCTAAAAGGGTTCTGGGGTTTGTAAAAGGTGTAGTAAGGGTGAGATTCGAAGTTGTTTGAATTGGGTAAGTCCTCTATCTTTGTAATTTTTGTTTTCATAGTGAAGATCTATTGTTTTGTGCTATGATTTTTTTCCAAAAGGGTTTTCTACATTAAATCTTTCTGTTCTCTTGTGTTTGCTTAGTGCTCTTGGATTGCTATCCTAGATTCATCTCTGTGTGATTCCGCAAAACAAATCCCAACAGAATCCATGAAAAAATTTATGTGAAACGATGAAGTTAAAAGGCACATATGTATGCCAATGGAGCTAGCATTGGAAAAGAAGAGAAAAATAAAATAAAAAGGTTTTTTTTTTTTTTGGAAAGAGAGAGAGATTAGAGATGAGAGTTTTGTCTAGAAATTAAGAGATAGTTGTCAAACAACCATTTACTCTAAAAGCTTAAGCGGTCAAAGTGTGGTGTATTAATGTATATCCTAGGCATAGAAATTCTCTATAACCAAATTTGGCACTATGATCTAAAATATTTGTCATTGATAATGTGGCCTTTAAATATTTATCCATTGGGATGGCAAACCAGACTTTTAAGAAATTTTTGCAATTTCTATGATGAGGAAATTCTGGGAAGACTTAGGTTTGAAAGTATTTCTCTAGTTACTGTGGAGCAAATTTCACTGACAATATATATATATATATATAATTATAATTATTATAAGTGAGTAAATAATTTTAAAACTATGTATGTTTTTATGCACTTATAGAAATTCTCCTGGAATGGGTTCTCATGAGAATCTTTTAGAACTCATCTCACATTGTGTGTATATTGTTGGAAACTGTGGAAACATTAAGAGATAAATCAAGCAAAGTACATGCAATCGCACAACCAAGTCTAAACAAGATCAATCCAAATTTTACGTGTAAAAACCCTTGCAGGAAAAAAACCCATGGCACAAAGTGAAGAATAATGTGCTATGAAAGCATAAATTATAAGAAATACTAGCTTAGCGATTTAAACAAGCCTCGAATCTCTTTTCACAAGCCCTAGCTATGCCCTTGAACCCTTAAGAATAATTTAGAAAGCCCTAGAACACCTCTCTCTCTCTCTCTCTCTCTCTCTCTCAAATTCCCATTACACCCAATATATATAGTTTTACAACCGAAATAGAAAATAACTTACACTCTTACACAATTCTGTGCACATATCTTCGATGGCAATGACATCTCATTGGGAATTTTTCGATGGCATTGAACTTCTTTAATATCATCGAGTAGCAACACCAAAACGGTTGAGCAACAAACATGATTTTTCTAGATTTTCTCGATGGGATCAAACATCTGTCTATAGCATCAACAGCTGCTCGATAGCATTGACAAACCCCTATTACTAATAGATTTAAGACATCAACAATATATATGTCATTCAAGCTGTATAAATCCTTCATCTGGCTTGGATGAAAGGTTAGGTAAAAACATTACATTATTTTGGAATTCAGTGTGCCTCAGTGAGATTCAAAGGTGGGCATCCCCTCCAACTATGCTATAGACCACTTAATTTTTTAATCGGGCTGATTTTTCTCAAAGGGAGAATCGGTTTTTGAAAAAACTCTCTCTCTCTCTCTCTCTCTCTATGTGTAAACATATAATGAGTTATTTAATTTTAAATAAATTTTGGGGCAAGATCAAGATAATTTTATAATATATCACAAAAATCTAAAAAATCCTTCAAAAACTCATGTCCTCAATATATAACGCAAAGAGTAAAAAAATATTTTTACTCATCTATTTTAAGAAAAGAGTAGTGTAACACCCTGAAATTCGGCACCCAAGTACATAAACTTCAATCCCGAGTTCCCAAGTGTTAACTTAATAAAATGCACATGCATCTTCATTCTAATTCACATTAAGTCCGCACATGAATAATTAGAGTTGCGCAATTCAACTTAGCGGAACCAAAGCGATGCAGAGTTAACAAAGATTAATAAATATAGGGCGAACAGTCAAAATATAATTGAAAAGTGGTGTCCGTCCTAATGAGGATTATATATACATACCCAAGAGTTAAAGTGTAAAGTTTTCAATTTATTCTAAATTCTCCAGAACCTAACGGTGGTGGCGCAAACCGATCTAAGCCTACCCGTCGGAGGCCTCGTAGATCCTACATCAATAGTATGCCTGATTAGTGTTTTAAAACACCATCCCAGGTTGGAGTGAGTAGCTAACTCCGTGGTTCCATTAGTTCTAAGTTACACATGTTATCGACACAATCAGTGCACAAGAAATCAAACAATTCTTAAATACTCTTGTTAAATGTGCATATGAAGATATGACATGATGCATGCCCTTTCCAAACAACACTCCCTCACATGCGACTCCGACCACCTATTTTACAAATAACAACACTTTCTCATCATGCGACAACCACGCATGTTCGCTACATTCTAAGCTAATGTAATGTGGTGAATGATCATGTTAGCCGAGTAATTATTAAATTCAATTCATCCAGCATATTAACAAAGCTAGGATACTGACGTTATATTACGAGTCCTTATCTTTATTACGTGACTCGTTATCGTGCGTAGTGGTTTCTTACCAGTGTCCCTTTATCCAAATTTAGGCATCACTCGTTTATATCACAAATCAATAATTTCAAATATACGCTATGATACCTAAATATATGAGGATCAAACCAGTATGAATCGTCACTTAATACCGAGTATGATCACTCAGTTCCGAGGTGCGAGCTTGTCACACAAAACCAAAAATACATAAAGGAAAGGGCTCGCCACCCAATTCCATTCACTCCCGGGTCTTTCGAACGGTACTCTAGCACGCAACCATCAGCCGGGTATTTGACAGGGGCCGTTCGAACAATGGTCTATCACCTTCATCAGTGCTCACTGGTCACTATGGGGAGGCTCGTCACCCAAGCATAGGCCGACAGCTCGGACACGGTATCCCATACCATCATACCTAGCTCATGAGTCTTAGTGGGATTGTATTACACTAACAATTATTAATGGACACATCCATTGGGAATAGGCTATCCTAGATTCCATTTAATCATGTCATATATTGTGAACATACATGATCAGTCGGCTATTGGACTAATTTGATTGATCTGGGAGAACCACGACACAACCGGCATTGGGTGCAAACAGCCCATGTAGTCAAACTACCGTCGATCGTCCGTATTCAACTCGAGTCGATCGAACAAGCCTAGGGTGATCGCCCTAAATTGGGGCACCCCTTGGTTTGAGCGATTTACCGACTGACCCAACATTGTAAGCAACCTAGGCCTTACTACAAACTTAGTAATTCGTCATGCCGTCAACATAAATTCAATGACACAACCACATAGGCATTTCATCAAACATGTAAGCATACATAGGATACTACATTCACTAAGGCATTAAATCAAACATGTGAGCATACATAAAGTAATACATTCACTTAAGTATTAAATCAAGCACATGAGCATCGAAAAAGTAATACATTCCACCATTCAAGCATTTCATCAAACACGTGGGCATCCATATTCAACAAATAACATATATTATAAACAAATCAAAATATTTATATATTAGCATATACAAATTCATTTACAAGCATCTAATCATTAACTGAGACCCTCAAGAGTCGATAAATAATAATCTAGAGATAATGGTCCGCACCTTAAGAAGGAATATCTGATTTTGAGCTCCTGTGGTTAAGGATTTGGGAAAAATCACAAATTCCTATATAAACACCAAGAACTATGTGAGATTTATGCAATTCATTTTAGAAAAACCTAAGTCAGGAAGTAGGATTTGTTTCTTACCTAACAATCGCAAGTTAGGTAGATTCAGTGAAGGAAAATGATCGAGGCTAGAGCCTTGGTTGGAAGAGACCAACGAAAGGAAGCACCAAAACCTCCAACTCCTACTCTCACTCTTCTTTTTCCTCTTCTTTCTCCTTCTCTTTCTCTCTTTCTCTCCTTTGGAATATGAAAATTCGTATGGAGAGATAGGGTGTCCAAATGAAGCCCTTACATAGTGCCAGATTTGGTGTAAATGGCCCCAAGGGCTGGGTTTTTACTATACTAGTCCTATGGGAGAATTTTTCTAACCTCTAGGGCCCATTATGGAGTGTACATGTCAATATACACCGTAAAATAGTTAGCCCTAATGTTGATCTATATATAGATATGATCGGCCCACCATTTGGATGCATCAATCGACGTGTATGATTAGAAGTCTGTTCAACGGTCACTGATGGTTGATTGGGGTCGCGGCTATACGGATATGTGTGGAGAAATATCCTTATTTTAGACGTGAATTTTGATCGTAAACCGACGGTCTGAAATCCTCAACTTTGTGTAAGCGTGGACGACTCAATTCACTTAAGTTTCAGCTTCTTCCTTTAGGGTATTTGCACTTCTCATGAACTCGTCCCTCGGCTCAAGTTGAGCGGTTTTGGACATTACTCAGGTCCGACTCCCGCGATGGACGTCGAGCCCAAAAAGATTGACATTATTCTATAGTCTTGGAACTAGTAGCCTACTAACGAGTGGTTTAGAGCTCGTTTGGATAATCAAGGTATTTCTGGAATGAATTGGGTATCGAGATTTCTCGTGCACAATGATTAGGGTTTAGATTAACTATGTTCATAGTGTAGTCTATTCGTAATTAGTGGAAATGATGATTCGGTCTTAATAACCCTAAACTGTCGGTTTTTAGGGTAAAGGAGTAATTTGATTGATTTGGTTTGTTAATTAAGATCTGACCCCCATTCGTCTCGGCTTTGGATAAATCTTTATTTAGTTACAATTGCCTCGATTAGTTAGTGATAGGTCGGCTAGATTTAGACCATACGTGAACAAATCGTATGGCTAAACTTGGTGTTTAAGTGATCGGCTGGATTCGTTGGCTTTTTACGGTTGATTAATCAGATTGGTGTGATTCTTTTTGGTGTCACTCACGTGTAGGCTAACATTAAGTGTTAATGGTCAGTAAGTAACAATATAAGTTAATTAAAATGAAAATTTTCAAGGGTTTTTGAAATTTTAAAATAACGAAAATCCAGGACGTTATAAGTAGCATTTAAAGTTTTATAAGTTATTAAATGAAATTTTAAAACTAATAAAGAGATATTTATGAAAGTCTAAAAAAATGTACGTAGTTATGAACTTAACAACTTCAACGTGGTGCTTAGATTTTGCCCGCTTCTCCCCTTTCCTGCCATTTTTCTATCCCCTCCCAAAAACTCTCCCGTTTTCTCTCTCCTCTCCCTATGCAAGGCTTGACCTACTAGCTGGGCCCATTGGCCCAGCTTGGCCATCACATATAAGCCAATCAATTTCCAGCTCAGGCTTAGATTCAAGTTATTTTAGCTTGGCGAGCCCGGCCCAACCAGACTCTCTATGTAACTATGTCATAATTTACAAATATGCCATTCCAATCCTCAAGCAACCCATCCATCATGAATCTAGGCCGTTGGTTTCATTCCTCTAAAATGCCTATTTCTATCAACATATGTAGACCTGATCAATAAATAAATTAGAAGCATTCAAGATATTGAATCCAATACTCGGCCCAAGCGTAGCCAGGTGTGGGCCAAACCAATTTTTGTACTCGGTCCTGGGCCTTATGTTAGGCTCATGCCAGGCTCGAGCATTGGCTCTTTAAGTGTTGGGATGGAAACGGACCTAATTAAAGACTCTTGATGGACCGTTGGTGTATCTTTGTTCTTGAACATCTATATTCAGGCCACAGCCTCGTTTCCATCGAGAAGATTTATCTGCAATCGTCAACAGTCAAAATATTCACGATCAACGGTCAAAACTCAAGGAGAAAACGATCGCCAAGATGCCCTTGACGTAGTAAAATTACAAAATTACCCTTTTTCCAGAATTCAAGAGTCACTGGTTAAATAACCTTAAGCCCTAACCCAACATATACAACTTCTTCCCCTAACCAAAAAGCAGACCAACACCCATCAGTCAATAGTCAATAGTCAACTCATGTTGGACTACATTACCCTCCCACGCTATAGGGGCTGTTTTGTAATTTCCCCATGCTCAGTGGCCCTTGCATCCCATCCCTTGCATACTGCTGCCACATGACCTGCTCCTCCACCAGCAGCTGCTGCTTCTTCTCCATCTCCACCATCTGCACGTACGATGGTGGCGGAACCGCCAGCGACTCTGCAAAAGGATCCCGCCCTTCACCTCCTGAAACCTGTGGCGCAGGCAATGCCAGCAACCCAGGGGTCCCACCAATCAAAGCCATGCTACTCGCACTTCCAGCAGCGTTCCCACCATATCCGGTTGCAGCTGTAGCTGCATTTGCCTGTTGGTACATCCCATCCAGCAACAGCATATCAAAACCACCCCCAAGGGATGCCTTCTGATTCGAGAGATGGCTCGCTGACTGCACTAACGCCGTCTCCCAATCTGCCGACTCGTCCTCTGTCGTGAAAGCTTCCCATGCAGGTGGGCCCGCTGCTTCGCCAGCGAACAATGCAAGTGCCAGCTTATTTCCTTGTTCTTCTCCTGTGATTGCATCACCGTTCAAATTCAATAAATCAGCTTCTTGTTGTGTGTCGTTATCTTTCTCTTCTTCTTTGAGCTCTTCTTTCTCTTCTTCTGGTGTAACTTCTTCGATAATCTCTGGTGCTGGCAATGCCTTGATAGTTGAGGGCTCCTCTTCTGTTGGTTCGATCTTGGGTTCCACAATGACTTCCTCCTTGGGCATATGGATCTTGGACTTTTGGCTCTGGACTAGAGCCATCTTGTCTCGGATAAACTCGTCCATGACTTCCAGCTTCTTGGATGGGATTTTCTCCACTTCAGGGTACTCTGATGACCTTGCGATCCCGACGGTCTTGCACCAGCTGTAGAATTGATCGAGATCGTCGAATTGCTTTGAGATCCGGCTGAAGATTTCATAGACCTTCACGCAATCTGGGACTTCTAGTTCCATGAACCGATCGATCAAGATTCCCATAATCTCCATGATGTCGAAATATATCTGGAAGCTCTCTTTTACTAATGGGTAGAGTGCAACGGTGACCACCCGATTTGTTTTCGCTGAGCCTGTGAAAAATAATCAATGTATCAAAATGAATTACATCTTAATGGATCAGGACCGATGAATCAAACATCCACCTTATACTATTGGATGGTGCAAATTCTGTGGATTGATGCTCGTAATGTTTTTTAATTTACCAAAAGTAGGGTAATTATATTGGAGGGTTAGAAATGTCCGATCAGTGGGACTCTTAGGTCGTACACCTTCCATTGGATGATCCACATCAATTGATATTTGTGCTAAATGGATGGTGGAAACGGTTTTTATTCTAAATTTCAATGTATAGATTGCACGGATTAGCTTATACATCAGATTGGCTGACCAATATGGTTTTTAGACATTTTAAGCGCCGTTCAAGCAATGTGTGCATATGTGCATGTTATACCCATGTACGTCCCTGCATGCGTATAAATATACAAAAGTACATACCTCTCTCTCTCTCTCTCTCTCTCTCTCTCTACACACACACACACATGGGAAATGGTACTGTGAGGTCAACCTCATAGGAACTTTCCATGATGTCAAGCTGTGTGGGCCCACCGTGATGTGTGTCAAACATTGACACCATACATTTGATGGTTCATTTGGCGCAGGGTATTAGAAGGGATTTGGTGGGATAGAATTGCATTTGGTCCGTGCAATTCCATCCAACATTTGGAGAGGATGAGAAAGGTTGGGATTAGGTGGGATGGAATTGCATTTAGTCCCATGGAATTGCATTTAGTCCCATGCAGTGTTTCCATGGATTTCGAAATCCACTACACATGTGGGGCCCCACATTGATGCATCCATTTACCCATGTCGTCCATCCATATACTTCGTTTACACGTGACATTCTGGTTATATATGTGTATAAGTGAATGACATCCATTGTGAATTTGATTAATTGATTACAATTCTATGGTCTACTAAACATGATTTTGCTTAATCCAGTGTCTTTCGGTAGCAAAAATTTTATTCCAAACATGGGATTGGATGGTTACAATACCATGGTATTTTCGGACATGCAATCATTGTGCAATAATGATGTCAATCTCATCTAATACAATTCAATATCATTCCATTCCATAGACCAAACATGGATATCCAAAAAATCAGCCGTATACAGAACTCAAGTGAGCCATACTATCTAAAACGATGTGAAGACATGCTTAAAACATATAAAGCACTTGGTCGGGCACACCTGAGTTTTGGATGTGGCTGAAACCTCTAATCCCTTATCCAAGTGGGACGCACGCAATGGATGGTCTGGATTTGTGAACCACATCTCATTGCGCCCAATAATTGATTATGAATGTTTTAATGGAAGGGTAACCCCTCTCAACTGTTGTATGTAGTGTGGCCCACCATGGAATGGTGCATTTGACTGATGCGGTAGATGTTCAACACGTAGGGGCATACACGAACCAAGCTAGCTTGGTTAGCTCGCTCGACTTGACTCGAAAAAGTTCAATTCGACTCGATTCAAAGTTGAGTTCGAGCCAAGTCAAGTTGATTTTTTGAACTCGAAAATGAGTTCAAGCCGAGGTCAGCTAGTGGCCAAGCCAAGTCAAGCCGAGGCCAGCTCGACTCGGTTCGACTCGATGTACAGCCCTATCAACACACATCACGGTGGGGCCACACGGCTCGACCTCATAGTAATATTTCCCATATATAGTAATACTTGCCTGTAGGACGACATGCGAGAAATCGCTCGAGGAGCTGTTGGAGATGCTGAGTCCGTGTGAAGATTTTTTGGATCTTCATCTCACGGACCGGCGTGGCCCGTGTAGAGGAGGACTGTCCCGCCTCCTCCTCGTCATCACCGACCGAGGAGACCCTCCGTGACTTGTTGCGCCGGCCATGCATGCGGAACTCCAGCCGTTCATCTAGGTAGAGTGCAAATGTACGGACAAAAGCAGAGAAGTCCCACGACCCAGATTGCGACGTGTCCCTAAAATCCGACATGTTGAGGAGCCGGGTCCCACGCCGGGTTGCGAAGAAGATTTCCTGCTCGTAGGCCTGATCGCCCTCCGACAGGAGCCGATGGATCAAGATGAGGGTCTTGAGGGCGACGGTCCAATTTCGGGTTTTGTTGAGGCGCCTGGATAGGGTATTGATGCAAGCGCTAACGTACGCACGGGAGTAGGATGTTAAGCTAAGGATCTCTCTGATGTACTTCTCCTCAGGCGGTTGCTCTTCATGACGCGTGGCCTTGATAATGGCGACATCGAGGTCGGAGATGGAGTTGTTGCCGGCCTTAGCGAGCCCGATGCTCGTCTTGTCCTTGACAGCGCCGAGGGCTTTGCGGATCTTGCTAGGGGCCATGGCTTAGGATGGAAATAGGGTGCGTAGGATAAGGATTTATATGGAGAAAATGGGGTGTAGGATGATAATAACGATGGACTATTAGAGATGGGTCAGGCCAATCCTGTAATACTGAAATGAATTTGAAGTAAAAGGGTGAGTAAATACATACGTAAATAAATAAAAGAGAATACGTATACATGTAGACTAATACGCCTGTGAAATTTTACCCGTACATGATATGTTGTATATACGTGTACGCTATACTACTTGCATTCTGTTTATACGGTGAATAATATGTATGAACAGATTTATTTTTTTTAAGAACCATTGGATGTCTTGATCGGACATGTTGTGAATTGGGATAACCGCCCGTTAATTCAGCTGAATGTGGGGCCCACCATCCGAAAATCCCATATCGGGTCATATTTCCAAACTCATGGTTAATGGGCGGTGGGAAATGATATATACACCTCTCTTGAGTAAAGTGGGCCCCTTTGTAGGGATGAGATAAAATCTATAAGTTGTGCTACCGCCCACTGGGGCCCACATGCTGAATGGTTCGATTATCAGAACCGTCCATGTTGAATACTCTATTGTACAAGGTCTAATACAAGAAATCTAACTTGAAACAATGATTAGGACCATCGGTATCTGCCAGATGAAATTAGAAGAACGAAAAGAAAACATTCAATGGCTCCCATTCAACTGTAAAAATCAGATGTCTGGAAAGTAACATATTGATGGTAATAAAGAAAACATGGACGGTCCCGATCATTATAACGTCTCAGCATGTGGGCCCCAGTGGGTGGCGACACACGCTAGAATCTCAGTTGCGACAGACGCCATAACAATCGCAAAATCCGTTTAACAAAAAAAAAAGAAAAAAACACCTTGAAATGATGGGTATCTTCAACATGCATATTTCTCGTCGTTCCTCGTATCAAAGAAGAGGAAATAAGAGAAGAAAGAAGAGAGAAGGAATAGCTCTCTTTTCCCTCTCCTTCTCTTCCTTTCTGTCTCCAAACCAGAAAGACTCAGCTACTTTTGAATGAAACATGCTATGTCCGTCAATATAGGATTAAAAGCGGAATCCAATGGACTTAGGTGTGACACGTGGCTTCGTACTATTGGCAGAGGAGTAAGTTCGTTGAGTAATACGTGATCACCCTTTGACGGGTTCCGACCTGTCTGTAGCCACAAGTATAATATTGGAGCACGTTTGAGAAATCAGAACCGTCCATCCCATCGGTGATGAACTTTTTGGACTTTGGTACAATTTCAGATAAGATGATCCTGACCGTTATTTGTCAAGTGGAATGTGGCCAATTGAAAATTTTCTGATTAATGGTCTAAATCCAGATGATTCATCATAAGCTTCTTACAGTGGACATTGTAGGGTGGCAGACAGAGTATGGACGGTTTTGATCGTGTTACCATCGCTAAGTGTAGGCGACGACAGGGATATATGATGGGGCGACTGCTTGTGTAAGAAAGGGAAGCCGATTGGTTGTGGCACGACGTGGCCCAAGCTCGTGGGACCCACCGTCTTATCAATGCCATCCATCCGTTTTACCATATCAATTTAGTGCATGATTCCAAAAATGATACAGATCCAAAGCTTAAGTGGACCACACCATAGAAAACAGTGGGGATTGAACGTTTACCGTTCAAAACTTATTTGGAGCCACATGATGTTTTATTTGCCATCCAACCTGTTCATAAGGTCACATGGAGCTTGATGAAGGAAAAACACAAATATAAGCCTGATCCGAAACTTCCTTGGCACTCAAGAAGTTTTCAACAGTGGGTGTTCAGTCCCTACTGTTTACCGATACGGTCTACTTGAGCTTTGGACATTCATCATTTTTGAGCTCATGCATTAAAATGAGCTGGAAAAACGGATGGACGGCGTGGATATCTCAGCGGCGGGTGTCACAGAGCTTAGCCCACGACGTGCCACATAAGTTTTTTATTACAGGCAATCCGCTGGTTCCGGGTCCCAGCCAAATCGCCCCCCATGTAAGGGCTCCCATTTCGAGCGCGGCTTCGATGGATCTGGATCATCCGTTTTTTACAGCTCATTTTATGATCACAGAAATGAAGTAGATTCAGTCGTGATTGAGCACCTAAGATTTGAATCAACCTAATATTTGTGTGGCCCTTTAGTCAGGTTGGATGGCAAATAAACATTCGGTGGCTCACCAGAAGTTTTTCATGGTGGACATTCATTCACCATTGTTTCCTGTGGTGTGGTCCACCTAAATTTCTTTTTAATCGTCTCCTGAAATAAGCTGTCAAAACGGATGGACAGCTTGTATGTAAGTTACATAAATCACGGTGGCCCCACAGTCAGGCATCCGCCCACCTCGGTGGGTCGGGGGATGGACCGAAGCCGCGCCCTCTCATTTCCGACAAGTGGGGCCATCATTCGGAATCATGTAGGACGCCCCCTGCCCGCAGGAAGTTCCAGTGGTCGGAGGCTACGTGGGGCCCACAGATATTTCCGTGAGAAATCCATTCCGTCCATCAATAACGGGACTTTAAAAGATGAGTTTGGAAAGTTGGTGTATCTCTCTTCTCGACCGTCTATTTGTGGGCCCAAACCTAAATGATAACACTGAAACAATGATGGGGTCTTACAATGGATGGTCTCCTTCCACGGTGGGATGCAACAGACCAATAAATCTCGCATACTTAACCATTGGCCCTATCCGGCACAGGAAGCCCATTTATACTACCCATGCAAAACCTTGGGTTCCTAAGTTCCTTCAGCTGTGCCGAGATTTTCTAACTTTCAACGGGTATACATGAGGATTTTCATTTCTGGTAAGTGGGACCCAGGTTAGTAATCCAGACCGTTGGTCTGATGTCTCACGCCATGGATGGACTATGGGAACAATCTTAATTTATATTTATTGCCTGCAGATGGACGGTTAAGAATAGATAGTAGAGGAATCCAAATTGAACTGGAGAAACTTTTAGGAAATCGTCAATCGATGTTGGGACACAACAGAGAAATGATCATGATCGTCAAACCAAGGACCGTACATATCAGAATTTAAAGCTGGCATGTACTGTGCAAAGATAGGGTTGTGCATGGCATTGTTCGCCATCGATTTGTACAAGTGGGCCCACAGCTCACTCATTCAGTCGTTGATATGATGGGCCCAACATGGGTCGTGCATAATCCAAAAATCTCCAGACTGAAGATCCTAGACATCAAATACTTGATGTAACAGTAACCGTCCATTTGATGGAAGCATATCAAAGGGTTAGGATTTTCTGATATAGAATATTCTGGTTCGTGGGCCATCCAAATTGGATTTTTTCATGGAAATGTTAAGGACTACTGAACCATGGGCCCACTTGCACAAATCAAACCCATTTCAATTACTGATTTTATGACCACCGCAATGAGGAGGCGGGAGAAATTATGTCCATGTGATTTTGTCCAAAACAACATCCACAACAGGCCCTATTCAAATTGGTCACAGACTAATTGGGGCCAAGACTTCCAAATCAGATTATCAAATAAATGCATGTCATTGAGAATTGTAAGCCAACGATCCATCCCTAACTCGGCCCACTAAACGAACAATCAGGATGGACTAATATTTATAGCACGATTTCTACACAAGAGTTGAGGCAGTTTAGAGCTAGCATGATTTCCTATTTTGGAGAAGAGGAGCCAGCATGGCTCACCATCTTGGAGTTCCACAAGAGGAATGGTAGTAAGTAATTCCCACAAACAAAGGGTGATCGACTACTTACAAATTGTTAAGAGTTGGTTTCTGTGTGAGGCAAGGTTAGGCTTGCCACATGGGGCCCACATAGACAATAGTAAAACAACAAGAGCTGTCGGTGTCGTGCGGACCACTGATGGGCCACGATCTCAAAAGCAGAGTTGGGTGTTCCTGACCACTAAAGTGGCAAAATAGGAAATAAGGTTCTCAGTGGTCACTACAACAACCCATCCAGAACACCTAACAATGAACATTGACCCACTTGGATTAACTAGCGGATAGAAAAATGCTGGGTTCCATACTTCAATGAAATGCCTGAAATTGCATTTTTACATGAAAGTTAACTAATAATAATAATAATAAATTCACTTAAGCTGAAACGCTGCAGATGGATTTTCCCAGCCACCAAATTGGATTGAGATAGGCCACATGAACGACACCCACCGGATGAGCGGGCCACCTTGATACCACACTGGCCATTGGAAATTTCCACCTTGATACCATATGCCCAAATAATGCAAAAAATCCTAACCCTTGCTATTGCTGGCATCCAAATGGAAAAATACAGAACCAGCCAAATTCAAACCCACGAAAAGAAAAGAGTGAAGGCTGAGAGGGCAGGGAAATTACAATCTGGGAGATCATTGGGCCATCGACCCTCCCAAATACTGTGGGTCACAGACCCAGGGTTTATATAACTGTTCGCTGATTTGATTCTAGACAAAGCAAGTCAATTGGAGGGGCTATAAACCCCCAGACCATGGTCATTTTAGAAGTAGCCCACCATGGTTCAGTGATTCAGACCATTAATTTATGGGCCACACCCTACAGATTAGACCAAGCCCAAAACACATCCAAGATTCGGAGAACCTATTTCTGATGTTTAGCCTCTCTGTTTTTAGTTCATGTTGCCTGTGTACTAATGAGAGGGGTGGTCCGTGCTTAGATGATGAAGATGCTAATTAATGTGGGCTACCGGAGCAATTTTTCCTGCCAGCTTGTTGGGCACTCTTACACTTACAAAGTCTCTTCTTTTTTAAGATCCAAAAAAAATCCAGATTTTGTAATGCTTTTTGAGTCCCTTGACCCAAGTCCCCTAAGGGGCGTTTGGATCACAAGTCACTTAAGCAACTAATGCCTTAAGTAGCTTATCTTGATTTCTACTTTATTAAACTAAAGTATTTAAACTTTAAATAAAGAAGGCTACTTATAATTGATCACAAACCAAACTTTACTTGTCTCAAAGTTACCTATCTACTACTGTAAGTAACTTATTTGGTGGTATCGAAAGGGGCCCCAAGTTGGATGATACTTGGGGGCCGTTTGGATACCGACAAATAAGTTACATATATGTTTGGTTTATGATTAGTTATAAGTAACTTCTATACGTAAAAGTACTTAATCACTTCAGTTATTTTTTTTTTAGCTTTCGTACTTTTCATTGTTGTTGAAGAGAGGCATCAGGATAGATGAAAGAGAGAAGCGTTTTTTTTTTTTTTTCATGCGCACACACCCCACACACTCACGAAAGAGAAGCTGACAAGTATGTTGTTTACAAAACATAGTTGTCTTCTTAATAAGTAGAAACTAAGATAAGCTACTTATGGCATAAGCTGCTTATCTTAAGCAAGACGATCCAAACGCCCCTTAGGAAATGGTCCGAATAGCTCAGCTGGTAAAGCAGAGGACTGATAATCCTCCCACAAAAAGCATGGCACCACTCATAGAGGAGACCAGAAGTACAATAACATGCCATAATGTATCTAAAGATCATAAACACCCTGGGGCTCTTACAATTTTGGAGGATGATTAACAGCCCAACAACTAGTAAAGATTATCATTCATTTAAAAATGAATAGAACAGCAATATCTGATGTGTAGACCAAAAATTAAAAATATAGTAACAGAGTTGGTAAATCAGTTACATAGTTCATAAAGCCACATAAACAAACAAAGAGGAGCAAAACACATTCGATATCTAGTAAATACTCCGGCCATAAAGGACGGGATCCTCCATGCATACATACCTCCCCAGTTTGGCACCCAGTCCAAACAGAAAGAGCCACATCAGAACTGACACCATCCCCAAGAGAACCACAAACATGAACCTGCTGCCACCACCGACACCTCAATGGCTTGCAGTGACAGCACATGCAAGGAAGATTCCTTGATTGGTCCGTCGATGCATACACAACTGACAGTCACCTCAGCCTTGATGCCAATGGAGCTCCAATCACAAGGAACACCATCCTTCAAGTACTCCTCCCCGAGAGGATATGGGTACTCTGCAGATGTGGCAGGACCGCCAGGGATACAATCCAATAAGCATGCACTAGAGCTATGCTCCAGGCTCAAGTGTTGTTCACCTGGATGAAACACGATAATAACAATGAAATTGACTCATCATTTATAAGACAGAAAAAGAAGAAAAAACTGACAAAGAAAAAAAAAAAAGAAAAGAAACCATGAAAGCCTACACCTCTGGCCTTCACCATAAATCAGAGGTCGCAAAGCCTGTTTTTGCTGAGTCTACACAGGAACAAGCTAAAAGATCAAAATAAAGAAGACAAGGTTTTGTTGCTTGCAGAATTGCAATCGATATATACCATATATCAACTGCAAAACGTCTCAATGAACTAACCCAAAAACAGAAAAGGTGAAAAGAAACAATAGACACAATTTTCTTTCATGGCGTACAGTTTATCCATGTTCTCCTTTCCACCTCCACACTTCCATACATTCCCAAAATGGCAACAACAATTATAAGCATTGGTGCTTATCATAATGGCACTGAGGATGGTGGAAGCTACCTCTTGCCATGAATTGAGGAACACATATGGCTGCTGTTTCTTCTGCATTCTCCATACAAGGAGAAGTAAAGCAGCATATGGCTTCTTGCTGTTCCGGATTGCTTCGGGAGTTGTCCATCTGTTACGTACGAAAAATGCATGGTGAGTTATAATATTCAAATCAGCGACAACCTGATTAAAACAAATCAATAGGAGAAACGGGAAATTTGAAAATTGTGTTACCTCAGGATCAGGTAGATCCTTCAACTCCAGAAATCCGTCATCGATGATGTCCACTAACCCCTCGTAAATCTCATGATAACCACGATGGACTACATCTTCGTCAGTACTTTCATGAGGAATGGATGAGTCAAGCTCCTGCAAGAAAATTCAACAGCCACCATACATAAATGCGCTAAGCAACATGCAAATACAAATGATAACCAAGGTTTTGAATATTGGTGTTTTGGGGTGTATGACTGGAATTTTTTATTTTTTTTGGCCCTAAAAATTTTGAAATTTTATTTAGAAAATATGAAAAAGAAAATGTAAAACACCAGAATCTATCATTTTCTGTGTTTTTAACATAAATTCTATGGTGTATCAGACCAGACATCGCTAAGAACGATGTCTATCCAGTGGGACCTGCTGAAAGTCAACCAAATAGACTCTAATCGAACACATATGAAGCATGACCAGATGAATTAGGCAAATTACAACAAAATACAACAAAAAAGATGAGAAAACAAAATAAAATAAAGTAATGGTTTACCCCTTCTTTCGATTTTCCATAAATAGTCCACTATGTTTTGATTCCATGTTCCCACTCAAATCCTGTATTTTGATCCTCAATATCAGCCTCGATGAGAAAATGTGAAACACCAGAATCTATCATTTTTTGTGTTTTTAACATACACTCAATGGTGCATCAGACCATGCATTGATAAGAACCATGTCTATCAGGTGACCTGCTGAAAGTCAACCAAATAGACTCTAATCGAACACATATATGAAGCATATGACCCGGTGAATTAGAGAAAATTACAATGACATACAACAAAAAAGATAAGAATAATTATTTTTTTAAGTGATGGTTTACCCCTTCTTTCGATTTTCCAAAAATAGTCCATCATGTTTTGACTCCACATTCCCACTCAAATCCTGTATTTTGATCCTCAATATAAGCCTCAATTATAGTCTAAAATGAGTCTCTACGCTTCCTCCATGGATGAAATGAAAGACGAGAAAACAACAGAAATTGAAAATAAAAATTTCAAAATGGGGCCTTTATGGCCCGTATCAGCTGTATTGTCCCCGAATTGGCCCATACCAGCCGATACAGTGTTTTTCTTTTCTTTTCTTTCCTTTTCTTTTTTAGTTACAGACCAGTTCACCCCATGTTGCATAATGGGGGTGGCCAATACGGTAGCGATATAGCTGTATCATAAGCAATACCCAAAACCATGACAGCAACAATACCAAAATAGCTGGCAGAGCAGGTCTTACTTCATTGATACCACTTCCATTTGACATTAAAGCATCTCCATCTTTGTCAAGTTGTGACAGCAGTTTATCACTATCAAAATTTTCAGTATCATCATCCTCAAGCAAGGAAGGATGCCCCTCGCTGATAACAGGAGTTCCAGAGTTTTGAGCCAAATGCTCCAATAAAGAGTTGTCTCCATTTTGAGAGTCGAGAGTGCTCACGATGGCCATATTTTGATTTACTTCTGGCTCATGTGACACAAGGGACGGGTCAGCAAGAGGAAGGGATATGCAAGAATCATTTGCTAGATCATCCTCCCAATCTGCCTCGTTAAATTGTGCTCCATGCTGTTCACCATTTTTTGGGCCTCGGCCACTCTTTTGGAAAATTTTGCAAATCACGTATGCATCCTGCAAAAGAAAGAAGATACATTCAATTTAATTTAAATTAGTGAGCTGAAGATGGCAAATGGATAAGCTACAAAGAAAAATAAATGAGGAAAGATGGTAACAGGCCAAGGAGCTTCACATGTGCATTTTATTGACCATTTTTCCAATGAGAAAAGCATAAGAAGAATAGAAATGCAAAATATAATATGGTTTCCTGAACCAAACAGAACCTATAATTCATGCATAACGGTCTAGCATGAAGGAACAGAATAGTTTCATGGTATAGTTCCTAAAAGCGTCAAAAGTCTGCATCTTGCTGTTCCAGGAACCATATTATATTTTGCAACCACCAAACACAACTGATACCTGAGAAAAGCCTGCATCAACCAGTCCCTTGTCTTCAATTCTATACTCGTGCATTACCCAATCAGTTCTGGTACCTTTTGGTGCCTTGCCTTCATAGAAGATCAAAGTCTTTCTCATCCCTACAGTTTTGGAGTCGTAACAAACAGCCTTATCATTCCCTGTCGTTTTCCAAAATCCTTTTTCAGTGGCACGATTTCTCCGCGACCCACTTGCATATTTCCTGTCTCGAGGGCAAAAGAAATACCACTCGAGGTCTCTGCTTCGCAACAATGATTGTGCTGCACCCAAAAGAAAATGGTACAGGACAAATACTTAGGAAACAAGCATAGCATGATCACAAGAACAAAATTGCAGAAAATGAGAAGAAGAAAAAGAACCAAATGGATTAACATAAATCCATTAATATACAAGGAATCAGATTTAAACAGTTACAAAAGAAAAGACATCATGAAAACTCGGAAATTCTCATAAAATTACAAAGGCAAAAATAATAAAGCTAATAAAACCATGACACCCATGTACATGCTAGCATTCGAACAAGGGAACAAGCTTCAATTTTAACATAAAAAACCATCCTACAAAAAGATACTGCAAATGAAATCAAGAGGGGGTGAGAGAATACCTTGAAGATCCCAAGGCTCAAACTTGTAAAGCTCAACCACTGCAATAACTTTGACAAGTGGCCTTCCATTGATCTGTCTTTTCAAGTAGTACATAACCAGCTCAACGTCAGTTGGATGAAACCTGACACCCGGGAAGGAGCAAATTGTCGCCATAAAAACAGATCAGCTAGTCGAAAAACTGCGCAGTTACTTTAAACACTAAATGAGAACCGAAATTCTTAATACGCTCTGAAACCCAACTGTCTTCTAAATAGATATCGCCCACAGCTCGTGTGGGCCCAGAATAATCACAGAAACCCAAGACAAATCCCTTTTAAATCCTCCGAAATAATCAGGTGTCAAGTCCAATGCCGAAATAGGTGCAAACACCACAACCGATCGCGATATAGGTACCACAGTTTTAGACGAGAGAGGCAGAAATATTTGCTGATGAGATTTACAGACATTTGACGTGCAGGCGAGAGATCCTGTATTCAGAAATCATTATAAAAGAGGCCAGAGACGCTTATAAGTTTTAAAAGGAAAACCAAAAATCAAAAATCATTCCCTAGAAACCTTAATAAAACCCTAGTAACATCAAATCCAGCTAAAATACCCTGCAATACCAAAGTCACTTCAAAAACCCTAAGAAACGCAGATCAAATATAGAAATCCCCTAAGAAACCCTTGAAACATGAAAAACAGTAAAATTGCCCTAAATTACAAGAAAATGCTTCTAAAAACCCCCCACAAAACGTTACACAAAACGAGATTAGCTCCGTAAAACCCTAACAAATCATAGAATGATCAAGAACCATAGAAAGAAATAGAAAAACAAAAGAGATGTCACAAAAACCACTGAAACGACAGGAACCCGCTGAATAAAAAACAGGAAACATTCTTAAACAAAGAAATCCCCATGAAATAATCAAAGATCGGTCCCCCAAAACAAAAACTTAAGAACATCAGAGAAAAACCATAATTAGATCATAATCCCCCAACAGACAGAAGATATGAACTGTTTTAAACAGCGATCGCTTCGGGAGAAACACATCGAATCAATAACCTTAATCAGATCGGTGGATTTTTAGAGCTTACCGAAAAGGGCAGAGAGTAGATTAGAGAAGATCGAGAAATGTTTCGGAGAGAGTGGGAGAGCGAGAGAGGGAGGGAGGGAGTGCGAAGGGTTGTCAAGAAAAACGCGGACTTTAAAGAAGCCCGCCTTTCGTACTCGCGGATTTCGTTTTGCCTCTATTGCTATCCGCGACTGAGAATTTAGCGTCTGTCGCCGCCAGTTGGAACCCACATGCTAAGCCGTCTGATGATCAGAGCCATCTATATTATGATTTATAATATAAGAAATTTAAAATAGAAGAATTATTTGCCATCAATAACTGTAGATGAATTATTGAAAATAATATTTCCAATTGCTAGTATTCAAACTAAAAGGCGACGGTTAAAATTGTATTACATGCAAATGGATTGTTACTAGCATTAAAGAAAACATGGACGGATCAGATCATTAGAATGTCTGGGCTCGCGGGCCTAAGTGGGTATGGCGACGCACCTGAATCCAAGTTGGCGATATATCCAAAGCGAACTCCCGATTGCTCGGAAGCTCCCAAATGGGAGCCATTGAAGAAGCAATCATACGATGCGTAAACACGACACGTCCTAAGGAAGACCTCGACCGTCCGTCAATCATAAGCTGAGGTGGTCGTTCCTAAAATACATGACGATCCACTAATAATGTTATTAGAATCTTGTCCCTAGATTTCATACGAAGTGTGACCCACTTGAGTGAAACAGGCTCAATTTTCCTGCATAGGTATTCGTGATTGGATGCGCATGATGAGTGGACCAGATTAAAAGGTTGGTAAATTTGCTGCGAAGAACCTCTTCAGTTTTTCGCGGATCTTTTTTCTAGTGAAAAAATACCCCTCTGATGTTTGATACGAGCAACTGTATTCCCACTATAAAAAGTAAGAATGGTACCAAAATGTGTTCATTTATTACAAATATGGGTTTGCTTCTCCTTATTTGTCCGGCGATTTCCTTCGGACGCGGAATGGGTACTACCCCGCCCGTCACTAGCTAGGAAGGGACAGGGGCTGTGAGGGGGAACCGTGATGTATAGATTTTATCCACACCGTCCATCCATTTTTCCGTATCAATTTATCATATCGTTCCAAAAATGAGGCAGATCAAACCCTCAAGTGGACCACAACATAGGAAGCAGCTTCCCAGTGCCCACCGTTGGAACCTTCCCAGGGCCCACCGTGATGCTTAATTTCCATCCAACCTGTTCATGAAGTCTTATACACCTGGATTAAGGGGAAAAATAAATATCAGCTTGATCCAAAACTTCTGTGTCCCACAAAAAAAATTTCAATGGTAGGTGTTTAATCCCCACTGTATAGTCCACTTGAGCCTTGGAAATGCTTCATTTTTGGGTTTGTACTAAAATGATATGGAAAATTGAATGGACGGTGTGGATTAAACCAATATATGACGATGGGACCTCTAGCACCCAATCCGCGTCCATTTCATTCTACTATACTGCTGGAAGTGGGCCCGTAGACCATAAGCCTGGCCACGTATCCACAATCCAAACTGTCAAATCTTGGGCTGGATACAGAATTGCACAAGAAACAAATTGATGAGAGGATGAAGATCCCAGTAATTCAACAATGACTGTGGACCATTTTAGTTCTTGTTATCGACCAATGGAAATTGATCGGATGGATCAGATCACCTGATCTTTGAAATTTTTCTCTCACGCCAATTACAAAGTGAGGCGTTTGGACGGTCTAGATTGACGTACATATATTTTACTTGTGTCTTCAGTGGGTATATGCATATGAAGCCACGGTACTCTATAGAGTATAAAATAACTCCTCAAAACCGAAAATAAATCATATTTCAGCTCCTTTCCAGATTCTTCTGCGAATCGATTTGCTTGACTTAGGGGTGCGACTCTAATAGACGGTGCTCAAAAGGTGGGAATTCCTATTGGGATCAGATCACCTGATCTTTGCAATTTCTTTCACACACCAATTACTTAGTGAGACCAACAATTTGGACGGTCTAGATTGACAAAAATATGTTTCATTGTCTCTTCAGTGTGTATATGCACATGAATCGACCGTACTCTGTATGAGTATAAAGAAATTGTTTTAAACGAGAATTAAAAAATATTTCAGCTCTTTTCTAGATTGTTCGGCGAGTCGAACCGCCTGACCAAATGGTGCGACTTCAATTGACAGTCCTCAAAAGGTGGGAATGAATGGCTAGGAGGATCATATCATTCGATCTTTGCAATTTTTGTCTCACTCCAATTACATAGTGAGTCCCATAATTTGGACGGTCTAGATTGACGAATATATATTATATTTGTGTATTCAATGTTTATATGCATATGAATCCACTGTACTCTATAGAGTATAAAATAATTCCTCAAATAGGAATTAAATAATATTTCAGTTCCATCTAGAATCTTCGGTGAGGACGCGGTGAGGACGCGGATAGCGTACTGAATAAACTGTGGGACCCATCTTGACGTATGCGTCATTATCCACACCGTCCATCCGTTTTACTAGCTCATTTTATTGAAAGTATCCAAAATTTAAGCATATCCAAAGCTCAAGGGGACCACACCACAGAAAATAGTGGGACAGTGACGTACACCCAATCTATTCATAAGGTTACAAAGGTCCGTATGAAGAGAAAAACAAATTTCTAATAATCCAAAACTTCAGTAACCCCATTGTAAACATTCAATTCCCTCAATCGCCTTTTACAAAGTGTGGTCCACTTGATAGTTAGATCTATCTTATTTTTCCTCTCAAGCTTTAATATGAGCTCGCCAAATAGATGGACGGTTTGGATATAACACAGACCTCATGATGCCACCGCCGTCAGATTCCGGCCTGAAACCACCCCCCTTCACCAGAATCGCCGGAAATCTTGCTTCTTTAAGCTTCCAGAGATAGAAGAAGAAAAGAACGTGAACAGAGAAAGGGGGAGGAGTCCCAGTCAAGAGAGACGAGGAAAAGATGCTGACGTATCTCAAGCCCAAGAACCTCTTCAACGGCGAAGGAGAGAACACGTGTACGTCCAAAACGACAAGAAGAGGACGACACGTGCGCTTTCGTCGTCGTCCGTGCGGTGCGAAGCGGAAATGGGAAAAACCCGAGGAGGGAGAGAAGGGAAGTTCGACGGAGAGAATTGCTTCCGAAGATCACAACCGTCCGATGCGAGAGCTTGAGTCAGATTTGGTCGGGAGGAAGTCGTATTTTGATCCGGATGACAGAATTAAAAAATATTTCAGCTCTTTTCTAGATTGTTCGGCCAGATAGTTTACCCTACTCATATTTCATTTTGCCCCGTTGTTTTTCTAGATTGTTCGGCGAGTCGAACCGCCTGACCAAATGGTGCGACTTCAATAGTTTGCCTGCTTTTCACAGTCCTCATTTCGATTTCGCTTTTCATGTTTCCCCGCTTTCTAATTTAAAGGTGGGCTAATTTTCATATTTGCCGTTGAATTTCAATTTGCCCTTGAATTTCATGCCGCCCGCCGAATTTCATGCTCGCCCGCTAAATTAGAATGGCTAGCAAATCATTCTAGTTTGGATCCTTACTCTTGCTTGGGTGGTAGACTCTTAGGAGATTCAACACCTGTGATTCGTAAAAAAAAACAAAACAAATCATTCTAGTTTAGGAGACATGCTTGTTGAATACATGGATAAATCGCAGCAGTCTGTGTTATTTTTTATTTTTATTTTTGTCTCACTCCAATTACATGGCGAGCTCATATTAAGGCTTGAGACGTAAATCAGCATGAATTGAACATCTACCATCAAAACCTTTCTAGAGTTATAGAAGTTTTGGATCATTTGGTTTTTCCTCTTCATCCGTTTTGTGACCCTATGAATGAATTAGACGGGGAGGATTTCTCGCAAACATCACTCCACTAATCTAATGGTTATGCTCATCAATCAAAGTGTGGTTAACTTGATATACCTCATTTTTGGTCTCATACCATAAAATGTTTTTGAAATGGTGGGGTCCACATACCACTGACGATCCGCCATTGGCGGGTGGCAGGAGGCGTACCCAAGCCGTTTCCGTGAAAATAGAGTATAAAATAATTCCTCAAATAGGAATTAAATAATATTTCAGTTCCATCTAGAATCTTCGGTGAGGACGCGGTGAGGACGCGGATAGCGTACTGAATAAACTGTGGGACCCATCTTGACGTATGCGTCATTATCCACACCGTCCATCCGTTTTACTAGCTCATTTTATTGCAAGCAACCAAAATTTAAGCATATCCAAAGCTCAAGGGGACCACACCACAGAAAACAGTGGGGACAGTGAAGTACACCCTTAAACCTTCCTAGGGCTCTTCGTAAGGTCACGCAAGCATGGGTGAAGGATAACGAAATATCATCTTGGTCCAAAATTTCTATGGTTCCCAATAAGCTTTCAACGGTGGGCGTTCAATTCCCACTGTTTCCTGTGGTTTGGGCCACTTAACCTTTGTATAAGCTTCAATTCTGGGCCCACACCGAAAATGATCTTTAAAAATGGATAGACGGCGTGGAAATTCACATACATCATGGTGGGCCCCACTACTGAGTTGTTGACCATGCACAAAAGGGAAACGTATCGGCTACTTCTTCTGCCACCAGCCAATGGCTGGTAGTCGGTGCTCTGCGACTCCACTATTATGTATATTTTTAATCCATGCCGTCTATTTATTTTTCTAGATAATTTTATAGTATGAAGAAAAAAATTAGGTATATCTCAATCTCAAGTAGACCACATTATAAGAAACGGTATTGAATGAACGTAGACCATTAAAAAAAATTTTGGGGCAATAAAAGTTTTGGATCAAGCTTATCTTTGTTTTTTTCCCTTCATCTGGTTTGCATGAGCTACTCAACAGATTGGATGTCAAATAAACAGTACATTGGGCCTTAGGAGGATTTTAATGATGGATATCCAATCACTTTTGTTTTACTATGGTGTGGTCTACCTGAGATTTATATCCCTCTCAATTTTGGTATCAAGGCCTAAAATGATCTGTAAAAATGGATGAACGGAATGGATGAAACACATACATCATTATGGGGCCCACAGAGCACCGAACATCAGCCACTGGGATGGTGGCAGGGGCAGTAGCCAATCCGTTTCCGATCAAAGGGTAGGAATGCTTTTAGTGGGATCAGATCACCAGATCATATTGCAATTTTGTGTCCCGCCAATTACTTGGTGAGACCCACAATTTGGATGGTCTAGATGGACGAACATATAGATGCGGATGGGGTACTACTACCCCCACCACGACCTAGCTTAGAGACGGATGGTCCTGATAGGGGCTATGTGGAGCCCACCTTAGTGTATGTGTTTTATCCAGGCCGTCTATTGATTTTGACAGATAATTTTAAGGCATGAGGTAAAAAAGAAAGCATACAGAAGACTCAAGTGGACCACATCATAAGAAGTAGCGGGGATTGAACACCTACGGTTGAAAACTCCCTGAGGGCTAAAGAATTTTTGGATAAAGCTGATATTTATGTTTCCTTCATCCACGTCTATGCGACCTAACGAACAGGTTGGATGGAAAATAAACATCACGGTGGGTCGTAGGAAGTTTCAACGGTGGAAGTTTTTGTCACAGCTTCTTCTGAGACTTGTATCTGTCTCCTTTTTGGGCTCAACGACTAAAATGATATTTCAAAATGAATGGACGGTGTGGATAAAATGTATACATCACGTTGGGCCCAAAATATCCCCTGCTAGGACCGTCCGTCTCCAGCAGCTAGTGAGGAATTTCCCTCTTCAGCGTGCATATGCATATCTATCAACCATACTCTTGCAGAGCATAGAATACTTCAGCTCTTCCAGATTCTTCGGTGAGTCGAGCTGCTGAGTGGCGTTGACTTCAGTAGACCGTGCTGAAAAGGTGGGAATGTCTAGTGAGTGCACTGGCCATGACACGTGCTCCTGTACGAGATCCAAGCCGTTCATCGGGTGGGCTTCGTCGGTTAATTTCGCTGGTCCAAAGTTGAGAAATTTACATTCGGTGAGCCACGCAAGTTCAGTGATGGTTATAACGTTCGCCAATTTTTAACCGTCCATTTATGCTGGACATGTTTGGGCAAACCAGATTAGCGGACCAACGTGATTTTTGAGGAACCTTTACCTGCACGGTAGAGGCCATGTGAATTTAAGGATGGCAATGGGCTAGGAGACCTGCCTGGCCGGAACGAGCCGGGTGCGAAGACTATGGAATATGGCCAAACAGACCTCTCAACCGCTGACAGGGCGTGTACAGAAGCATTGGATGTGTGGTGCAACCTGGCATGTTTATAGGTCAGAAGCAACCAAGTAACAGATGATCTACGATGTGGGCCCACCTGATGCACGGATTAGATGTGCTGCATGTGTCAGGCCTGAACGTACATCCAAAAGTAGGAGTCCCTGTGAAGATGGCCACGCGGGACTCGCAAAATCCCATGAGAGAGAAGGGGTTTTTGTTCGACTGTAAATTTCACCTTTTACGCACCGTCTCTTGTGAACGCACCCAAATGTTACTTTTCAAAGTTAAACTATTATGTACGGACATACTATTTGTCTTGAGCAGCAGTAGCTAAATTCATATAGCTGCGGATTATAACCGTAGCCACTAGTAGCGTAGCCATTACTTCGTTGATTTGGTAGCCATTTGCTCTATGGCTACATATCCCTTTTTTTTTTTTTTTTTATAGCTTGTTAGTATACCCCACTGTCAGTAAACACTTCACTGTTAGCCACCCCCACTAGGGAATCGATACCATAACCACAGTGTTGAAACGAGCAGTCTACCACTTGAGCTATGGATCAAGGTACATATCTAATTCATAGTCATTACTTCTGTAGCAAAAGTACATACAACTACAGATAATTGAGCAAGCGTAACGTGAAATTGAACAAGCCTAATGTGAAATTAAATAAGTTTCAAATGAAATTGAACGATCCTAACATGAAATTCAACGAGCCTCAAAGGAAATTTAGCGAGTGAAATATGACATTCAACGAGCCTTAAGGAAAATTGAGCGAGACAAACATGAAATTAAGTGAGGCTAACATGAAATTCAATGAGCCTCAAAAGAAACTGAGCAAGACTAACATGAAATTCAACAAGTCTCAAGCGAAATTGAGCAAACACCCATATCCATTGCTCAATTGGTAGAGTGAGTGGAGATACCTCGTTTCAACACTTGAGGTCTTGGTATCGATGCCTAGCGGGGGTGGCTAACATGGAGTGTGTACTGACATAGGTGTGTATTAACAAGCTAACCCGAAAAAAAAAAAAAAAAAAAAAAGAAGAAGAAGAAGAAGAAGGAAAATTGAGCGAAGCAAAAATGAAATTCAACGAGGCTAACATAAAATTGAGCGAGGCAAATATGAAATTCAACGAGCCTCAAAGGAAATTGAGCAAGACTAACATGAAATTTAATGAGCCCCAAGGCAAATCTAGCGAGATAAACATGAAATTCAACGAGGCTAACATAAAATTAAGCAAGGCAAACATGAAATTGAGCAGGCATCAAATGAAATTAAGCAAGGCAAACATGAAATCGAGCGAGGCAAATACGAAAGCTCGCTCAATTTCATGTTAGCCTTGCTCAATTTCAAGTTAGGCTCGTTTAATTTCATGTTAGGCTCGTTCAATTTCATTTGAAGCTCGCTCAATTTCATGTTAGCCTCATTCAATTTCATGTTTGCCTCTCTCAATTTCATGTTAAGCTTGTTTAATTTCATTTGAAACTCGATCAATTTCATGTTTGCCTCGCTTAATTTCAAGTTAGCCTCACTCAATTTCATTCCAGGCTCGTTCAATGTCATTTGAAGCTCGCTCAATTTCATACTAGCCTCGCTCAATTTCAAGTTAAGCTCATTCAATTTCATATTGGCTTTACTCAATTTCATATTAGCCTTGCTCAATTTCCTTTGAGTCTCGTTAAATTTTATGTTTGCTTTGCTCAATTTCCTTTGGGGTTCGTTGAATTTCATGTTAGCCTCACTCAAGTTTGTCTTACTTGATTTGCCTTGAGGCTCGTTAAATTTCATGTTAGCCCCGCTCCATTTATTTTGAGGCTCTTTGAATTTCATATTTGCCTCGCTTAATTTCCTTTTAAGCTCGTTGAATTTCATGCTAGCCTCACTGAATTTCATGTTTGTCTTGCTCAATTTCATGTTAGCCTCACTGAATTTCATATTTGCTTCACTCAATTTTCCTTGAGGCTCGTTGAATTTAATGTTAGCCTCACTCAATTTCCTTAAAAGCTTGTTGAATTTCATGTTGGCCTCGCTTAATTTCATATTAGCCTTGCTAAATTTCATGTTTACTTCGCTCAATTTTCATTGATGCTCGTTGAACTTAATGTTAGCCTTGCTCAATTTCCTTTGAGGCTCGTTGAATTTCATGTTAGCCCCACTCAATTTCATGTTTGCCTTGCTCAATTTCCTTTGAGGTTTGTTGAATTTCATGTTAACCTCGCTCAATTTCCTTTGAGGTTTGTTGAATTTCATGTTAACCTCACTCAATTTCACGTTAGGCTCATTTAATTTCACGATAGGCTCACTCAATTATCTGTAGTTTTATGCACCGTTTGCTACAGAAGAAATAGCGACGAATTAAATCCGTAGCTTTACATCTTATGGCTACAAATCCAGTGAAGCTATGGCTCCTACGACAATAGCTGCGGTTTTAATCCGTAGCTATATCCATTTACCTTAGGCCTGGAAATCTTTTTCAAGTATTAGACTGATATCACGGTGCAACCGTGAATGCAAAGGTAAAAGGTGGGATTTACGGTTGGAGAAAGCCTGCTGCCGCTAGCATGTGACAAATGTGTATGAGATGTGACATAGGTGTGTATTAACAAGCCTTGATTTTCAACTGTTCAAAACTTTGATTTTGCCCGGCCCCACCCAACCCAGCTCATTGACGGACCCTAATCCCTGGCACCCAAAAATCAGGTGCAGATCTAGAACTCAGCACACCATACCGAAAATTTTTGGGATGGGGACGCCCCACCAGTGGATGTGTGTGGAGCCCACTGGTATATTTATGACATCCATTCCATTCATCTCACCCACCATTCCAAGATGAAGGTACCCAAAACTTATGCAGGCTACGCCATGTCAATTTAGATGTTTTATGCATGATCTCTAACACATTAATACAATTAACTAAAATGAGATGGGGCCAATTTTAAAACTTAGGCAGGCCACACCATTTCATCACATCTTAATACTAATTGCAGTGGAAAATTTGTGCCCTCATTGCTGATCCCAAGCCCAGATAAAGGTGGAAGGTTGTGTTAAGTTGGCAATCTGTGTGAAACTTTACTATTAATTTCATTTGAATCATGACACTGACATTTTAATGAAATCATAAGGAAAATTAATTTTAATATCTAAGGCATCATCATGTATTCTCTTCTCACACATATGAAAGCAGGGGCCAATGTTTAGAACACGTATCAAAGGATTTTTATTTTTTTTTTCCATGAAGATTTTCCTTTAACGGGGTGGCACATATGATTGTGACAGGCAACATATCGTTGCATGTTGGCAGCTTGAAAATAAACGGTGTCATGTTGTGCTTGAAGATGGATGGTGGCACATGCAGCACATTAATACATGTGGAGCCGTGTAGCACTTTGCCACATGCAGGGCTATATTTGGAATGCATACTTTCCAAAAGAAAGAAATATTTGGAATGTTTTAATGTACCACGCAGGGGGTCACAAAAGAAGTCCGTGTTTGAAAACTAGCTATACAACCAAAATTCAGTACAAACCATCCTCACCGCCAATCAGACGAGGACTATCCAGTACATAGATGTGCCATGTAACAAACTGCACCCGCAGCATGCCCTGTCCGTCTAATCAATGGCCTGCTTTTGTGTGGTTAGCAAAGGCTATAAGCTATTGAAGATTAACATTCGGACTGCTGAGGTGATTGCTTAGCAGTTATTGGGGAATTGCCCATCCATGGTCTAAAAAATCAGTAAGCATGCAAACCAATAGGCCAAAGAGGAACTTTAGGTTACAAGTTTCAGTGCATAGTTGGCATGATGCTGCTGTCATGGAGCTAATAAGAGGTTTGCCAAACCCATGCATGTGGAGTACGGCGCTAATATGGCACACGTCCACAATATCAAGCTTAAGTGGGCACCAGTGTTTAGATCCCATGGCAGAGTAGGCATTTCACTGAGGTGGGCCACATCGAAGAGAATTGATGTGTGGTTAAAACGATTCATTTTCTACATATCCATTCAATTTGTGGGATGGCCTACCAAGGAGTGAAATAGCTTGTTTTACACCAGCAAATCTACAATGCCCCACCTGAAGGAATGCTTGAACCTTGGCACTCAGCAAAGCTTTAACTGGTATCAAGTTAATAAACTAACCCATTAACAAAAAATAACAATAAATGAGAGAGAGAGAGAGAGAGAGAGAGAGAGAGAGAGAGAGAGGAATTTGTGATTCTAACTCCAACACTCATAGAAGAACCAAATGAATAACAAATCACCTTATACAAAATAACATGATCAACAAAATATGATACACACTAAATGGAGATCCCTCTAGTGGCAAGATTTCCAAACAAAAGATTTAAGAAATCATCCCTGCGATTGCCATCACAACAGGGAAAGACCAAAGAAACAGCAGACCACTTCCAAATTGCTGATTACTCAGGCAACTTTCAGGGAAAGATGTACAAATGCCCCAAAGGTTTTTAACTCATGAATTTCAATTTGCGGCTCATCTCCATTGCAATGTTATGAACAACAAAAATTTAGCTGCCTGGGAAGCCCGTCGCTGTATGAGTTTTATCGGCCGAGTGGCAAATGATTTTACAGTCGATGTCTCCATTGAATACCAATCTGTACAGTATGCATTTCAGATGCAGGTGGTAGTAGCCTTCTCTCTCTTGCAAGTTTTCGACACCAAACGTTAATATCAACAATAGGCAAGCACAGCCACTCTTTAACTCTAGATCACGAAAAACAAGCCCGTTAATAGTCATGCTTGGCTCAAATACAAGGACTCTCTTCTTCTTTCGCTTCCCGCAAAAACCATATTGCAATGAGTTGGCAGTTTCGGTCCTTGTTTTGCAAACTATGGCCACCACTTCCAAGCTGGTCAGCTAACAACAAATTGATCATTCCGGTTCAACACCACCAGCCACGATACAGGAATGGAAGTTTGGCTGGACAGTCTTTTCAAAAGAAGACCAGGCAAAAGGCGATCTGGGAAGTCCAAACTCTAATATGTGATAACTCACAAGATCCCATTTAGAACGCGTTGGTAGTAGTCATACTGCCGCGTCCGCCATGCATCCAAGCTACTGCTTATCAAGGAGAGGACCAAGGATACACATTGCTGCTTGAAATTGGATGCTGCTATAGTCAGTAACTGACTAGATATAATAAGGAAACATGGGTTACAAAATAAAGAAACTGAAATGAAATACAGACCTCTTCCGTTAGGCTTAGATGGAATCGTTTCCTCAAGTTCTCTATTGTCCGTGGACCGCCTTTAAAGCATGGGAAACCGGAGTCCTGTATTGAACACATGACAAAAACAAAGAAGTTAATCCATGGCGGTGGATATGTACTGGGAATTATAGCCTTTCTGGTGAACCATAGCTTCAGTTGTACAGGACCTCCAACAATCATGGACTGAGTGACAAGATATTTTGGCCATTTTACTGGATAAATTTCCTATTGGCTTAATAAAGTTAACTAACACTAGGTATATATTATTCATGATTTCTCTCACATTTAACAATAAACCATACATTAAGCTGTGCAAGACTTGTAACAATCACGGAAGATATTTTGGGCATTTTACTAGACAATTCTTATTGTGCTAATAAAGTTAACTAACACTAAGTATTCGTTATTCACGCTCTCTCACGTTTAACAATAAACCATAGATTCAGCAAAACATGCAAGGCCCAGTGACAAATAGTAGCTCTTCCCAAGGCATTTAACAACATACAAAGTACTCATAGGAGATTGCGCAGGTGGGTGTGAATAAATATTGGGAACACTTAGAGTAGGACGCTTGAAGATCATATGGTCTGATCTTTTGGATCTGGCAGAGCTGCTTGTGTTTGTTCCCCTCAACAGTAACATTATTAGCAACACTTTGGTTTTGGACACAAGTGAGGATGCAAGTCCCATTAGGGGTCATTTGGGAGCATGTTTTTGATATGCATTGGAATCCATGCAAATTGGAATTGATGTGAATTGGAATCACAGGGTCTTGGTGTGTTTTCAAAACAAGAGACTTTTGGTGTGTTTGGTGTGAATTGGATTCCAATGCACACCAAATACCCTCTCCCAAACGTATTTCACTGACTCACACCAATCACCACCGAATACACGCTCTAAACAATCTCTTACTTCTCTCGAACATGCCTTCTTCCACAATGGGTGCAATGAAGCTTGTCCCTGTCAGCGACCCTAGGGAAGGGACGAGCTGTGTTTTTACAAAGATCCCCCTCAATATGGTTTGGTTTCAACAATGAAAGCAGATGTAGCTCGACTGGCCTCTCCTTTGGTATTGTAAATTGCTTCCAAAGGTGGTAATGACTCTATGCCAAGAACTAGCACATGTTCAAGATCGGAATGGAGACCAACAAGAAACTCAATGATTCTCTTTGTTCAACTACTATTAAATATCTTTTGGGGTGGAGGCTGCAGGCTTACAGTCATCTAACTGCCCACTTCTGTCTCACTGCTGCAGAATATTCTTCTAGCAATAGTTCTCCCTTGCAACATATTTCTTATATGGCAGTGCAATTGGTAACACATGCAAGATCAACCTGTTGAGAGTACGTCCTAATGGTTTTCCTTTGCTTTTTCCAAAATGTTTTGGGAGGTGATTAGGTCTTATGTCTTTGCATTTGCTTGAGCATTTCACAACAGGGGGAAGCTATCTAGAGAGCTAGGAAACACATCCATTTCCCTAATTCCAAAAAAGGGAAGAAATGAATATCCTTGGGGAAGCTATCCAAAGAGCTAGGAACCACATCCATTTCCCTAATTCCAAAAAAGGGAATAGATGAATATCTTAAGGATTTTAGGCCAATAAGTCTAATTGGGCATCCACATAAAATAATAGCTATCCTTGCATCTAGTATGACACAGTTGGGAATGATCATTTCATTCGCCCAAGAGGCTTTCATTCAGGAAAGAGATCACTGATGGAGTGCTAGTCACTAACGAAGGGTTTATTCAAAAGATCGAGGGGTCGAAGGCAAAGAGAGTTGTCGTCAACATTCTTATTCATGTGGTCACGGAGGCCCTTAGCAACTGTACTTTGTTCGCAGGTGACTGTTACGGGGGGGGGGGGGCGGCTGTAGGTTGTCAGAAGGCAGAGAAAAAACAAAGAAACGAGTGAAGAAGAGTGTAGGTGATCTACCATTTTCCCTACTCAAATACCATGACAAAATTCATAGCAGAGAAGAAAGAATGTAGAAAATAAAAGAAGGATTAGAGAGATTATTGTCTATACCCCCTTAAACTCTTATTTATAATAAAATCAAGGGAATTTTACAAAAAACTAGCCACTTAATATAGAATTTACATTCCGGTACATATTTCAAAAAGGTTTTCAATAAGCTATCCAATTAATTTAATTATCATTTATTACCTTCCATTAACAAAAGTTGGGGTCAGCCTTGCGAGCAGAGGGGTCGACAACTAGTCTGGATCCCAACATGATGTTTATATGAAATCCACCCCAAACACCGGGTGGGTCACCCGATGTTAGGCCCGGGGACAAAAAAATCAGCCCCATCCGTGATTAAGGTGGACCACACGAATGGAAAGATCGTACAAGGCAACTCTCACCCTCCAAACTATTTCCCTTGGTGTGGCCCATAGGAAAAGTATGGGCCTATTTTTGGGCCCAGGGCCTAAATTTTGGAGTGGCATCGATGATTGGTGTGGATTTCATGTAATCATCAGTGGGCCCTGTGAAAATCAAGGGTGGATATCTCACTCCCAACTGTTTCTTTCGGTGTGGCCCACTTGAATCACATGTGATCTGATTTTTTAGCCCTGGGCTTAACGTGGGGTTACACGTCTAATGGTCAGAGTGGATCCCACGTACATATCACGGTGGGCCCCGCCAAAAATCAAGGGTGGGCGTCCCGTAAAATTCCTTTTTTAAAATATCAGTGGAAATATGGGAACAATTGGGAGAGGGACCACCGAGATGTAACTGTGCAATCCAGTCCGAACATTAGATGGGTAATCCCACGTTAGCCTTAGGACCAAAAAATCAAGTTGACCTATGATTCCGGTGAGCCACACCAAAGAAAACAGTTGGGAGGGAGACACCCTTTTTTTTTTAACTTCTTCTTCTTCTTTTTTTTTTTTGTTAGCTTGTTTGTACACCCCACTGTTAGTACACACTTCACTGTTAGCCACCCCCACTAGGGAATCAATACCAAGACCTCAGTGTTGAAACGAGGTATCTTTCACTCAGTCTACCACTTGAGCTATGGATTAGGGTGGAGACATCCAACCTTGATTTATACAAGGCCCACTGTGATGATTTTATGAAATCCATTCCAACCATTACTTGCCACAACAAAATTTAAGCCTAGGGCCCAAAAATAGGCCCATCCATGATTTAGGTGGGCCACACCAAGTAAAATAGTTTGGAGGGTGAGTGTTGCCCTATATACTTTCCAATCTTGTGGTCCACCTAAATTATAGATGGGGCTAATTTTTGGTCCCTAGGCCCAACACTGGGTGAAACAGTTGATGGTCAAGGTGGATTTCACATAAAGATCATGGTGGGGCCCACCAAAGCCGCCGACCCCTTTGCTCGCACGGCTAACTCAAATTTCCGTTAAGAAATCTAATAGAAGGTACTCCAATAATAATTACTTAAATTAATAGGGTAGCTTATTGAAAACCTTTGTGAAAAAGGTACCTGAAAGTAAATTCTATACTAAGTAGGTAGTTTTTTTTTCCACAAAATTCCCTAAAATCAACCATAAATGCCATACACCATATGGCACCCCAAATGAGCCATCATCATCATCATTTAAGCCTTATCCCCATTGTTGTCAAAATTGTTATCATATCGCCAATCTTAATGGGGCTTGAATCGTAATACCATATCATAAACTGAAAGATTTTTTTACTGATTTTCTTAAAATATAAGAAAAAATTGGAAAATTATAACTAAATCGGAAAAAAATTAAGAACTCATCAATCATCCATTTCCCATCTATGTGCACTAAGAAAAGTATTACATGTCATGATATTTGGAAATTGAGAACTTGCGTAAGGTATACATAATGTGAAAATATTAAAGGATTCTCGTCCTTTATGTTTTGTGTTCTCAAGAATTTTACCTCAAAAAAATACAAGGCTTTAAGTAACTTTACATTTCTTTGTTGTAGAGTTCAAAAAAGTGGCACCCAACTCTATTGATCAAAGAAACAGATATTGTGCTGTCCTTGTTTTGAGCTTTTGAATATCAAAATCCCCAAATCTCATATCTCGCTCAAAAGACAAAAAATGAGGATTTTAAATAGGAAAGGACCCTTTACATGTCTTAAAAGCAAAAGGGTTAAAAAGAAGACAAAAATGCATAGAAAATGAATTTTTTTATTTTTTATGTAAAATTGAACCCCATTTACACAGTCACATTTATCTGACAATTCGTTACGAATCAATGTGATTCATACGATTCCATTAGATTTTATTTTTTTTTTTGAATCCACAATTCATATCGTGTGGTGCGCGATATGATATGAATCATGCTATTCATATCACAAATCACACGATTTTGACAACAACCTAATACCAACTAATTGGGATCGGCTCTAGCAATCTTGTTCCTCCATTCCTATTAAGGGCCGTAGTTTCAATTAGAAAATAGGTCATCAAGTTGGTATGCCGATTGAGTATCCGATGTTATCTACACACACCCACACAATCTCCTACAGTGGTCAAGCAGAATACTACAAGAATAATTGTAAGAGATGGGGCAGTCAGCGGGCCAGGCCCAGGGTTGTCTCTGACCCGGATTTTAAACTGTTTGGGCCGGGTCTATTCAAAACCCAAGCAAAAGATGCAACCATGTATCTTTGATCTACTCGTGCGAAACTGGGTATAAAGCTTTAAATGAAGCACCATAACGGAAGGGTGCCATGAATGTGACAGTGACATCTAAGGAGAAGATAAACACAGGATACACTTAGCTATAGCTACTATGGACTAAGGAGTAGTAGGAAATCGGAGTACATAAGATAGTGCACTTGTATTTTAAGTGAAACCAGATGCTATTAAAAGTAAAAGTGGAATGAGACACCTTTATGCTCAATACAGAAGATACAGTAAATGGCAGCATTCATCTTACATGCAGCATTTCGACAAGAAGTATGATGCGCTCTGCATGCTTGCGACAGGTCAGGAAACCTTGAATACATAACACCTGAAAGGCATCAATTGAAGAAGAAGGATCCATTCACATCAATGATGAAATTCTGGTAAGGCTATTATATTTGCAAACAAAACACTCAAAAACAATATTGTATGGTGCTTAAATACTTTGAAATAGTCAAAAAATTCGCTAGGAATTCCCTCTGCATCAGAATCCATCACCTGGCATGAGTGCAGCATTTCAAAGTGTTAATTGTGTAAAGGTTGAAGAAAAAGAGGCAGCAGCAAAGAAAGATAAGAAATTTTCTTTAAGCTAATTTCTACCTCAAGAAGTTCACGAGTTAACTTAAATGGCGCACTTTCAAAATTTACACCACCAGGTGAATTAGAAAGCATAAAGCCAAAATCTATGTGAATAATGTGACCTTCTTCATCCATCAAGAGATTCCCATTGTGCCTATCCTTTACCTGGAAAATCATAAAAAGTTCCCCATCAATAGGAATTCACCAATCGCACTACCTAAAATGGGAGGTGCTCAGGAAGACTTTTAGAAACCACAGAATTCTTCAGGAAAACAATGAACTCGATAAAGATGCTAGTTGAATATTAACAGAGACCATGAAAACAATGAACTAGATAAAGATGCTAGTTGAATATTAGGAGAGCATTTTTTTTCGTTATAAAGCTTGGTATAACCAGAGATGTAGTAAAAGCTTGGTATAACCTTTCACTAAGATGTGAAGATCACCATGTTTCCATCTAACATTTTGACCAGCCATTTAAATAAGTACATCTATTACTTAAAAAGGCATAAATACCACTCTCTCTTCTTTCTTTCTTTTTTTGAAAAAATGGCCCTCAAAGCTTCTATTCACCCAAATCGCTTCAATCTACAGTTTTAACCCTAAAAACTATAGTAAGAGCGGTCAAAATCTGCTATAGAATAATCTAGCAAAGTTTTTGGAATGAGAAAAGTGGAAAAAATGAGGAGAAAATGGATTTAAACAGGAAAAAAAAACCGATCGTTTTTCGATTGTTATGGCCCCCGTAACAGCCGATACGGTCCCAAAAAAATCATCCCGTTTCACCCCCATATTGTGTAACGGTCACAACCGTTACCTATACATATCGGTCATTACGGCCGTATTGTAACAGATACAGAACACCTTGGTAAACGGTTAGTTGTATCATTTGCTTCTATCGAAAAAATCTTTGGCACCAAAGGGGGCCCGACGTGTAAATTAAATTGTTGAACGTAGCCTATAATGACACTTTCTTGAACTCTAGGATGCACATATCCAATCGGATAGCCCAAATAGAACATGAATTAGATTGTAGGGCGCATAAGTCCAACCAAAGGTCAACTATGTCACATATGCCATACAATTGAATGATGATGCGGACAGGGAAGCCAAGAACACCAAGTTTGTTTGATCCTATGTGGCCCCTCACAAAGTTGCAGTTTTTTGTTGGCTTACGGGAAGAGGAAGAGTCTTGACTGTGGATAATCTTCAAAAAAGAAGGATGTGTCTTCACAATGTGTGTTTGTTATACATGGCCGACTAGGAATCGATCAATCGCCTATTTATCCATTGCTCGTTTGCATCCAAATTATGGTTCGACGCCCTTTACAGATTGAAGGTCCAGTGAGCTATGCCGCGATCTTTAGGAGATATGCTAATGGCTAGGCATGGCATTTCTGTGGAAAAAAGGATTTAAAAGGTTTGTGGTGGCTGTGTTTAGTGGCTGGTCTTTGGGCGATTTGAGAGGAAAGAAACAGAAGATGTTTCCGTAATATTAGTCATAGTGTTGATTGGGTTGTAGGGAGATTGTGGGGTTTTGTCCGGGAGTGGGGTTAATGTATTGTGGGCTGTAGGGGGTTTTTGTTTCTTTGTATTTCGGGTTTGGTAGGTTGTTTTTGTTTCTTGTTTTCTTTGTCACTTGTTGGCGCCTTTTCAATAAATTTTCCGTAACTTGAGGGAAAAAAAAAAAGAAGCATGCACACACACACAATTGAACGATCATGGCCTCACAGCCTTGTATAACCGAAATGGTTGCATACAACCCCACACAGCCCATATATATTGAGATTTAGGGGCCGTTTGGTATCTCTACAAATAAGAACTTATTTGCTTATTTCTAAAAAGTCTTTTTATTGAAATTAGTTTGTTTCATAACGATGTAGTATAACATCTACTATTTTAGAGAGAAGAGTTTTACCTCTTAACTCTTTTAGGGAAGGAAAGTTCAATTATTCTTTAAGGGCCTATGGTGCTAAACCAGGCACGTGATGGACAGTCCATATCAAAGGTGGCCGAGCATAATGAATGGCTCACATCGAAGGTGGGCCCCACATGATGGACAATTAACATTGATGGTGGGCCCTGAATGATGGATGACCAACATCAAGGTGGGCCCCACATAATGGACGGTCCACATTAAAAGTAAGCCCCTAACAATGACCACATCCAAGGCAGGTCCCGCATAATGGACGGTCCACATAAAAGGTGGGCCCCACATGATGGACAATCCACATCCAATGTTTGACATAATGGGCAGCCCACATCCAAGGAGGGCCCCGCATGATGGATGACCCACATCAAAGTTCGGCCCCAGACAAAGAATGACCCACATCCATGGCAGCCCCACATGATGGAAGGCCCACTTCGAAGTTGGGCCCCGCATGATGGGTGATCCATATTAAAAGTGGGCCCTGCATGATGGACGGTCCACATCCATTATCCGACATTATAGACCCACATCCAAGGTGGGCCCGGTACGATGGATGACCCACATCCAAGGTGGGCCCCACATAATGGATTGTTCACATTAAAGGTAGGCCCCTAACAATGAATGAACCCCAACCAATGCAGGCCCCACATGATGGATGACCCACTTCAAAGTTAGGCCCCGAATGATGGACGGTCCACACCAGAGGACTAAAAAAGGAAGGATGGATGGTTTCTCCAATCTACTTCGGACTTGATGCACAAATAGATATTAATGGTGTGCCCCACATGATGGACTACCCTTTTAAAAAAATTCTTATTTGAATGCTTTACTAAATGTGCTTATCTCAAATTAGATTTTTTTTTTTTTTTTTTTTTTCAATTTTGAAAAGTGATTTTACCTTGAAAAACAAGAGCCGGAACAAAGATTCCCAATTCTCTAGCTCTTATCAAAGTAGCTCTTATTGGCTAAGATAAGAGTATTAGCCAAACAGGCCCTTAGTTGGAAAAGAATTTATTATGCATGAAACATTATCTCTATATCGGTTGCTATTTTGGAGGTTTGTATACAACCGTATAGCATGTACTGCAATTGCACAAAGCAAGAACCAAAGCAGCGATAAATTTGGGGGGAGGAAGTAAGCATTTGTCTCGAGTTTGGGTGAGTATAAAAAGCTAGGAAGGGGGAGTATGAGTATTAGTCCAAAGCATGATTCAAAGCCAGAGCGGCACTTGAATAGAAGGTTCATGAAACCAAGGTATATTCTGTCCATATGGTTGTATATAATGCTTCCTACAATTGCTATTTTGAGAGTTAGGGTTTTTCAGACTCATTTGTAGCTAATTTTAGCCCTCTAAGCCAATTGGATTCTTTCCTCAACTTCTTAGCATTAGATAGCGATCTTTTGTATAGCGTGTGCATAAAAAGAGCCATACACGAACAATTGGATGGAAGGTCAATTGAATTCTTTGAGATTTTATAGCAAAGGTTTCTTTAGCAGTGTCCGTCTAGTTTCTAGCATTAATTCTTCTCCTTAGCACATGTTGCTCTATTACTTTATTTTAACTTATTTTTCAAGTTTGTGGCATAGCAAAAAAGCACATAACCATCCAAAATTCATTTCCTTCAATCTGGTTGCTGCAAGAGTTGTTTGCTCGATTCCCTCCCTAGTTTCGCATTGGTATTCCCTTTCCCAAACATATGGAACGAAGAGAGAGATGTCCCTCTTTGCCTCCCTATTCTCTCCAACCAACATAAGCAGCTGGATAACATACAACCAGATACACACACACACACACACAGAGCAGTAAGTATACCTGTAGGAGGTAGCATAATATGGAATATCCAGCCATACTCTCAACAAAATTCCTCTGCAGAAAAAATCAGACTTGCAAAATTGTCATCATACCGAATTTAATCCCCACAGATAAACTAAAGCGGATTACTTCCTGAATCCCAGACTTTTAACAGAATTGAACAAAGAAAATTGAAAGAGGCAGCATGTCATGGTCATTTCTGGACAGAATGAGATCAGGATTACTTCTTTACCTCCCAGAAGTTTGAACGGATGGAATCAAACAAATGAATATAGATAGAAATAACAAATTTAATAGGCAACTTTACCGGAGCAAATAATATTTCAACTTATTTGTAGTGGATCCGGGAGCTCATACAATGTAGGGGAACCATGCAGACTTGAGAGGATCAAAATTGGTCAGCTTATTGATCCATCTCAAAAATGGATATGACATGTGCACACAAGCCAATGTTGATTTCACGAGTAAGAAGGGGCTGACCCACCCTTTGATTGATTCATATAAGTGTTGAGCCCACATGTCCTAGTATGGCACCATTTTACACAGATTAACCACCGACACGACAAATCAAAGCACTAATCACCCCTTTTACTCGCAAGCAAGACTAGCTGGGCTTCAACATTCATACATCAACCATATTGGAGTATCTAAGCATCAGAGCTTATAACTTAATACTCAGAAAGTAGGAAGCGTTCCAATCTGTTATTAAGACAGAACCAAGCACAAGTCCAAGTGCTGCTTACAGATGTAACTCAATGCATCATGCTTCAGTTCTAAGAGACATAAAGCTTGTCAGTGAAATGACAGAGACACATTATGACTATGCAGAAGCAACAACATAGACACTTGTGAATGGAAAAATCCAGAAAATGAAACTCATTAAAGTGGTAAATCCTGCTACTTTGTAATGATAAATCACCTGGGCAAGCTTAAAACTTGGAGAATTCTCCTCATACTTTGCTATAAAAAAGTCCCGCAGGCTTGTGATGTTAGGAAACCGACTCTTGATCGCATGAAGTGATGCCTATAGAAATTATCATGTTAAGAATTATAGCCAGAATCTTCTAATGTGAACTTTTTTCTTGGTCGGCAAGGACAGAATTACCGTATCTGGAATCGTTTCGATCAATGCTGTGTAGGAGGAAGTGACTAGGACTTCATATGGGCGTAACCAGAGTGGGAGACCAGCTTCTTGAAATATATCTGCCATCAAAGTCCAAAATATGAGAAGCTTGACGGAAATATGAAACTAGAAGTTACAGCAGAAGAAAGAACTGCAAAATCTGATCCAATTTATCATAATTGATTAGTTAACGTGTTGGTTAAACGCATTCTGAAACACGGAAAAAAAAATTTAAAAAAAAATCATTGGCTTATCAAACTATCTATTGAGCCATGAAAAAGATTCGGTAGTGTTTTTTAAAAATTTCTTTTTGACTCCGTGATAAATTTGACTACTTAATTATCTTGTTTCTCGTAATGAATGAATTGGGTTTGAATCCTACTGAGGGGTCCACTAGAGATCAGAAATTGTTGAAGAAACAACAAGATGTTTCTTTTGTCCCTTCCAAGCGAACCAAAAATAAGAAACGACACATGAAGACAGTATCTGCAATTTGAACTGCAAGTATGGAAGCTTTCTGAGTCTCTAATCAGGTTGCAATTATTATGCTTCGCTTTTCGTTTCCATGTTACTCATGGTCACTTGTTGTTTGTACGTGTGACAAACTTCCTTTGTTATAAGTAACAACTTTATTAAAGAAAAGAAGAATACATTATTGAGCAAAGATTTCCATTAAGTACAATGAATCAAGAATCACAACCTGACAACCAAGAAAATCCAGAAATCCATTCACCTCCCTAAGAACATCATAGAGCTCAATATCGAGCAACAAAGTGAGATATTGAAGATCTCATCAATAATTAGGGAAGTTTTTCATCGCCCAGGAGCCTTCGCTGAGGCCCAGGCAATGACACTGGAGGAATTACCATCCATTGGTGATGAACCTTCATTTAGGTGGCTGCATAAGAGACGAACCACAAGGGGGAAATTTCAAGTAGGAAATATGCATTGACAAACATTAACCAATGGATCATCCAAAACCGTGAAATGGGAACCATTTTCGAAGTCCAACGCTTCACCCTACTCATCCCTAATCTTCCTATGCAAGGGTAACACAGGAGTCATCTAGTGCACTGTGAGCATAAGCCTAGACCAAAAGATTGCCCAAGAAGATCAAATCTTCTAGTCAATACTAGAAACAAAATAAGCTTTCTACATATGCATCATCCAAAGCAACGATTTTTAACAGCTATAGCAAAGAAAGAGACTTCATATGAGCTGAAATATGAAGACATAGGTTTTGAATATCAGCACTGAAGGCCGTATCGGCCAGACCAAATACAGCATGACATGAGGCATATCAAATCGTATCAGTTTTTTTGTTTTCTTCCCTTTTTTTCCTGACCAAAAACATGGACAGTAGGAAACACAGGAACCAATCATTTATATATGTTTTGAACATGTGTTCAATGGTGCATCATACCATTCTCTAATAAGAATGCTCTCAATCAGCTTGACCTGCTGAAAACTGAATTTTCTTAAATCTTTTTTTACCTCTAAATAAGGTGTTAAAGCATGAACTACAATTTGTTTTTCATTAATCTTCAATTATAACTATTATCCAAATTAATATAGTTTTTACTACAATCACAAATATCATAAATGAAACCTACTGAACAACATATCCTTTTAAGTAGGGCTGGCACTGGCAATGGGCGTGCCTGGGATTGGTTCAGGCAGTCAAGTTGGACCTATTCAAAATATTAGTTTTGCCTGGCCTGGCCATGGTGTATTGCTAATCTTAATTCTAAGTAGTCATATGCATGTTATCCAGTTTAATCCAAGACCACAATGGGGGCAGTTTCAGGTGTAAAAAATAAATTACATATTATCTATTTAATGTGCCCAATGATAACTGGTTGAAAATTGGCACAAAAAAAAAAAAAGAGGATGCAAGCATGAACATTGGGAAAATAGAGCAAATAGTCCCTGATTAAACACAAATCAAGCATCTTTCAGTGGATTATAGCCCATTGTGTTGAAATACAACAAAAAGAAAAGAAAAATCATCCCCTTTCCCAACTTCACAAAAAAGGTCCTCTCTGCTTCAATTCGTTGAACCATGCTCAAATCTTGTATTTTTGATGTCCCAAATATGCCTAGATCTAGTTGAAAATGAGTTCCTAATCCTCAGAGCTTGGAATGAAGAAAAGATGTGAGACAGGGGGGAAGGGGCTTTAAAAAGCTGCATTGACCACGACACGACATGACACGCAGGGGGATCATGGCCAATATGAATACGAAATGGATTTATCAGCCAATATGTATTGGATATTTTGAACATTGGTAACAAGCAAGCAACAGACTTGATATCTCTAACAGATATCACTAATAATATCCCAATGTAAACCTCCAAACAGCATAGCAACATATTTCTTCAATATTGTAAGCAAATATATATATATATAGACATACACACACATCGGTCTTCAATATTGTAAAACTACAGTGACATTCTTTGAGAAGGCAACAGAAATTTGTTAAAACGAGATATAAGAAAGCAACAAACTATGAGAAAAGTCACAGATGATGAGTAAGCATCCTCCCACTTGCTAAAATCAAACTATAACCCCTGGCCTGGAAACATAGTGATATGCTTCTGGATTTGCAAAAACAATATATTTCCCTATAATTCAAAACATAGGAAAAACACAATAATGTCTCAATAATATCATGATATTTCCCAATAGTATACATTTTTAGTTGTATTTAAAACACCCAAAATTTCTGTTTCCTTCCTTCCCAGTTTTCATACCTTTCTTCACATGTGTCCTCCTTTATTTCTTACTGTTTTTTAAAAAAATAAAAAATTCCCACAAGATCTTTTCCAGTGGTTAAAAAATATTTTAATAGAAGTCCAAAACCCCATGCGGCCAATATATATATATATATTTGAAAGATAACAAGACTTTTAAATTAACAAGGAAAGGAAAATACAGAGAGAAAAGGACAGCAGCCAATACTGCTGAGACAGCAGACAAAGGCTACTTTCCAAGAAACAAAAGATCAGAACTCTTCATAAATTCAACATGGGTAGCCCATTCTATAATTAGCGATTTAGCTCTAGATAAGACCCATCCCGAGGTATTAACTGTATCCCGAAAACATCTACTGTTCCTTTCCTCCCAAACACACCACCAGATGACGAGAAGAGCCATCTTCCATAATATGGAGCGACTTTTTCTGAGATTCACCCCATGCCAGTCCATAAAAAGAGAGGACATGGATTCAGGGGGGCACCAGCTAATATCGAATCGTGAACGAACGTCAGCCAAAATAGAGCAAATGAAAGGGCAGTGGAGCATCAAATGATCCACCGACTCTTCCGCCTTCATACAGCACAAGCAGATATTCACAATGCACATCCCTCGCTTTTTGAGGTTATCCACTGTCAGGATTTTTTTCAGAGATACCAACCAGCCAAACGCTATGAATTTGGGAGGAGCCGGGAGATTCCAGATTTGAGTACAATGATGATCGGAAGAGTGGGGGGATTTGTCCAAAAGCAGATAAAGGGAGCGAACCAAGAATAAGCTGGTCTTGGACAAAGTCCATAGCAAAGAGTCATCGATCAGAGGGTCGGGATGAGCCCTATAAATACATTCAAGGTCTTCAAGAAGGCCAATACACACACACACACACAAACACACACAATGTTGTCAAATAGCATATGCAATCGCACAATCGCATATGCCATGGTATAATTTTTTTTAAATAATAAAAAGAGGAAAAAATAAAAATAAAAATTGAAAATTTTCTTTAAAAAAAGAGGAAAAACTTGTCTAATTAGTAAACATGATTGGATTGGGTTATTTTACTTATTTCATTATAGTTTGAGTGTTTCATTAAGTGATATATTTAATTACTTATATTATATTATATAAATTTTAACAAAACAATCAACAAGCTACATTAAAATATAACTAATTATTATAAACTTCGAATAAAGAAATTTTACTGATATATGGATAACTTGAAACAACTTACAAGTTATAACTCACAACTTAATTTACAAAAAGTAAGCACAACTTATAAAATACAAAAAATAAACATAATTGAAATAATTGTAGAGAGATTGGAGTAAGAGAGAGAGGTGTAAGAGAGAAAGAGTAAGAGATTTAGAGCTTTGGAGTAAAGAATAGTGAAAATGGAGTGGATATGAGTGCCTATTTATAGGCAAAAGTTCTCCAAATTGAAAAAATTAAAAAAATTTAAAAAAAAATTCTTCCACTCTTGGCTATTGGGAAATTGCATATGCATATGCGATCGCATATTGGTCACATATAAAAGTATGCCAGGGCGTACTTGCCAGGATCGCATATGTCATCACGGCACATGCGATTTGATCAACAGTATGCGTATACGCGATCGCATTTCGCATTTGACAACAATGTGTGTGTGTGTGTGTGTGTGTGTGTGAAACAACCAAAACCAGATACATCAACGTTACATAAGAATGTCCACAATTCCTATAAACTCATCTCTCCTTTATCCTGAGAACTCCCTTACGAACATAGCCCAGAAGCAAGCATAGCAATATTACATCACAGAAGCTGACTTCCCACAAGATCTTCCCAAATAAATCCCAAGGAAACCCCCAAGTTCAAAAATGTCCCAAGAAATTTCCAAGGATGAGATTTGTCACCTTGTCACCAAATGGCATCTAACAAGCTCAATGAATGGGCTAATGAATCAACAACGTGTCCCATCAAACACTTACCTGATGAATGTGTGGGTGGAAGTATTTAGAAAAATAAAAGACGGTGGCAAACCAAAAAAAAACACAAATCATTACCAACCCAGATTCAACACCAGCCCAGATTTTGGTCCTGAAAAAACTAGAAAGAAAACACAACCCAAAGAGAGCCAAGAGAACAATAAGAGACCCCAGGCCCAGGCACAACCACACTAGCTGTCAGACTCCCAATAAGTACTCCACATCACCCCTTCTTTGGCTAACCTATCCGCTCTTTTGGTGGCTGACTGGATGGTGTGGATAAAAGCTGGTTCAAGCAATGCACTTGGATCTTTGCCTTCTTCTTTCATGGCCATCAATCTCCATGGGAAGACACCCTCTTTCATCCAAATGATCACAGTCAGGGAATCCCCTTCAATCAATATCAACTTAAGATTTCTACCCACGGCAATCCTAATACCCATCGGAATAGCTCTGGCTTCTGCGAGGAAGAATCCCTTCAGCCTGCCAGACCATAAAATTCAACAGTGACATGATCTCTCCAATTCCTGATTGTATCACCAATGTCGAAGGATCCGGCATTACCAAGGGAGCTTCCATCAACATTAAGCATATAGCAGTCCTCCATGCAGCATTTCCAGACACGTGCTGCAATGTTAGGAGGGGGGCCACATCTGATCACCTCCTCCCAACTGGATCTGATAAGAACATCCAGGAATTCCTTCAGTAATTCCCCCCACAGCAGTGCTAAATTGGTGGATTTCTTAAGTATAAACGACTCAATGTGAACAAAACAAAAATTTTCTTTGTTCCCAGATGAACCATTTAATTTAAGGTTTATTTTGCATCACCTTTATTATACCTTCTCAATATGGAAACTGACAGATCTGTTTCCGCAATTTACAAGGGCTTTTGGTTTCTCCACAAAAGAAATACCATGAGGACATCATCCCCTCCCAAAAACAAAACAAAAAAACCATGCAAACATGTTCAGACAGACCTTAATCATTACATGCCATATCAGCAATTCCATTACTGTCTGCCTATCAAGATCACCTGTGATTACCTAAGTTGGAAAATATTTAGCTTTTTTTTTTTTTTGGAAGATTCTTTTTGGTTAAATAATTTTCTTCTGGGTTTCTGGCTCTCTCACCTTAGTTATGTGGTTTTTGTTAAATATTTTTCTTCATAGTTTTCTGGTTCTCTTACCTTACTCTCTCTTCCCACCAGCATATGCACATCAATGCAAGAGTGAGAGCGCGCGCACATTCTGGAATTTTTCCAGAAACACCGAACAGACCCCAAAGTAGCAACCACGGCCCAGAAAGTATGACTTTTTTTCTAGTCTCTTTCATTATCATATTCCTTAGCAGAAAAGATTGGGTCCGAATGACTTCACCATATAACACAAGTTCCAAAGGAAAAAAGTTGAAAGAAGTGGAATCTCAAAATACATTCATTAGCTGTAATACAAAAAAAAAAAAAAAAAAAAAAAAAAAAAAAAAAAGAAGAAGAAGAAGAAGAAGAAGAAGAAGAAGAAGAAGAAACAGATGAACCTCGAAATGTAACTTTAAACACTGAAAAAGGAAGATAACAGATGGTCGTCCATTTAGGGTGAGGGATTTAGAGCAGGATTTGCGGAAGGACCAGTCATCACCTGAATGAAAAGGCAGGTCAAGTCATCCATCCATCAATTGTTTCATTCTTTGATGTCTGATCCAAATGGGAGCAGCAAAGCATAGAATGTATTAGATCCAAGCAAGCCAACTAAAGATGCCTTTTAAGGTCAAAAATCCTATTTTAGAGATCAAAGACATTCCATCTGACTGGATCGACTCATCATGTTGTTATGAGCCCATACTCGCGCGAACATGGGGAGGAACACGTTCATCTTTTTTGGTGTTATGTTCCCCCTTTGGGGCTAGGGGAGGGCGACGTGTTGTTTGCTATTAATGCCCATCTCCCCTAATGAGCCAAACCCTCTCACCAACCTCAGCCCACTTCAAAAAATTCACCTATAGATCGGAGATGACTCTGCTACAAAGGGAAGCCAATGTCGCCGCAGCCCTAGACGAGATCCACTTCCAAGGGGAGCCGATTTCGCTGAGATATCTCTCTTAGCAAAGATAGGTCAGGCAACCCCATGATGAGCAGCTGTAGAATACCAATCAATTTGGCCCTCTATCATCTACTATCCGGTAGACTTGGTAAAAGGGCCACTCCATTCCCTAGATCGACAGCAGGGGAGGGCGGTGATCAACATTCCTCGCCAACTATTGACCCTGATCTAGATCTCATTTTTGTTTTGGGTATTACCAAACCTAGCCTAAATCCATGGATTTCAAATGTCCACCGTTTGTTTTTTTGTCTAGGATTTGTAAAATTCATGGATTTCACAAATCCACACCGCCAAAAAATCCATAGATTTGGGGCAACTTCAAATCGCCCAAAAAAACTAAAAACTTTGGAAATCTACAAAATGAGACTCTTAAAAGCAATAGAAGATATTCCCTTGCAATAAATGCACTGAAATGCCATAAAGCTTCCAAACCCAAGGATTTCAAGCTTCATTCTCAAACAATGGATTTTGGGATTTACCAAATCCAATGCAAATCCATGAATTTAACAAATTCATGTATTCAAACCTAGTCTCATTTCCCTGATCCCAAACAGGCCTTAATTCCCCCCCTTCTTTTCTGGATAACACCTTACCATCCCCCCAAGAAAAAAACACACACACACACACACAATGGTTCACAGAAGAAAAGGAAATCAACACGAAATAAATCAAGAAATTACCAAGGAACCTACCATAGAAATGGGAAACCAGTTGGACAGCAAGATGCTCCTGCCTGCAATCATCACCACTCTTCACAATAATCTGTGGGGCAATAATGATAACAAAATTAATGACGAAGGAAGCAAATTAAATGTCAAAGGTACAGAATTACCAATGAGACAACGGTATGGACTATGCATAAAATTCCAACAGTTGAGGATTTAAGGGTGTCAGCTTAAGTCATCTCTGAATATGGTTAAAACCAGCTTCCAATCTTCAGTATTTTTTCAATTGTTTTACTTTGATAAATGACAAATTAGTTTGAAGTTAAGATGCAATTTCATGCTGACACATAAAAGCTAGTCTATATGCTCCTTTACCTAGATCGTAGCTATACCGTACCTTCACGAATTATATGACTGAAGGAGAAATATGAACTGCAAAGAAAAATTCAAATTCTAACTGAAGGTGCATTGAACCAGGCAACATGACAGTCACACACGGACTAACAACAGTCACCAGTCAGTGTAAGCAGCTGCAGGACACAAGTAAATAAGCAAATGTGTTGTGAATAAGACTGTGACAATCAACGGCTAGCTATGAGGTAGACTGTACTGAGGAGGCAGAAGCTAAACCTCCTTGACAAAATCAAGAATCTTTTCTTGTTCCTCCTGGAACCTAGTGGTCAAAGATGACATTGGTGTATAAGAAAGGATAACATAGAAAAGGGGAAGGATAGTGGTAGGTAAAGATTCTCTCTTGGAATATTACGGAGCTAGGGTGTAATTAGGTACAGATCAAGGAAGTCTGTAAAAGATTGAAAGGTCAGGTTACTGCTCTCCAAGAGACCACAAAGTGCAGTCATTTGATCGAAGACTGCCGGAATTGGTTCAGGGCGTTAAGTCTAAGGAGTGGCTCTTTGAATGCTGTTGGCAGTGCGGCAGGGATCCTGGTTGCGTGGGATTCATCTCTTTGGATGAAGGTAGCAGGGGTTATTGGGGTGTTTAGTGTCTCTGTGGTGTTGGCAAGTGATTGAAGGTTTTTCCTGCGATGGTTAAGTCATGGTGAGATTCCTTCGAAGTTTAGCGCTATGTTGGTTTAATATCTGTAGTTAAAAATTGAAGATTTTAGAATGGATAAAAGATGTGATGGGCAAGCAGCAGGCTGAAACGGACTCTATGTTATGCAATATCCAAGCCCTCAACTTGAAAGCAGAAGGCATTGGGTTGTCTGATGAGGAGAAGACTTTGAGATCTAAGTTAGTTGTTAACTATGGTAGTCGGCTAAAAGAAGAGAAAAATGGAGGCAGCGATCTTGTGCCACGTGGTTAAAAGAGGGGGACAAAAACACCAGATTTTTTTCAAAATGTCGCTGGTGCTCAGACTAGAAACAACAAGATTAGTAGCATCTGGGCGAACAATGAAAGGGTTGAGGAAAAAAGGCAAGGTGAGCAAGGAGGTGGTCAACTTTCATAAATCTCTACTGAAAAAGGAAGAGTGGAAAAGACCTAGCGTGGACAACCTTCACTTCAACAGTCTTTTGAGTGATTATTTGTCTTCACTTGAGTGTCCCTTCACGGAGGAAGAGATGAAAGAAGCTGTCATCTAACTCTAGAGAGACAAAGCCATGGGCCCCAATGGTTTTCTGCTTGCTTTCTTTCAGGTATTTTGGGACATGATCAAAGGTGATTTATTGAGCTTTATGCGTGAGTACTTCTCTAGGGGCCACCTCTCGCGGAGATGGGAGCATCATTTATTGCTATTATTCCAAAAATCACAAGAGCGGAAAGGTGAAGGAACTTTAGACCGATTAGCCGAATTGGTGGGCATTCTTGCTTCCAGGCTTTGCAGTATCCTTTGAAGCGTAGCGTCATCTCTAATGATCAAGGTGCCTTTATTGGGGGGAGAGATCTTGGACAGTGCCCTCGTAGCTCACAAGTACAGTGATTTAAGACACAAAGATGGACTAGAAGGGGGGGATTTGGAAGCTGAATATCAAGAAGGCCTATGACCATGTGGATTGGAATTTTTTGGCTTACATGCTCAGCATCACAGGATGTGGGGATGTTTGGAGACGGTGGATTAAGGAATTCATTAGTTCAGCTAGGTTCTTGGTCCTGGTTAATAGCTCTCCCACTGGCTTCTTCGAAAGTTAGAGAGGGATTGGGCAAGGAGATATGTTTTACCTGTTATCATCGTCAAAGCCTTAGGTAGAATGTTATCCAAAGGGCAAGAAGTGAGTTTATTTTAAGGCTTCAAGGAGAGACGCTCAAGCCCCCTAATCTCCCACATCCAACTGGTGCACGACACGCTCGTTTTTTGCAAGGAAGATGAGGCGAAGGTTGACACCCTGAGTATGACTATGAGGTGCTTTAAAGTTGTCTCGGGATAGAAGGTTAATTTGGCAGAGTGTGAAATGCTTGGGGTCATATAGGACAGAAGATACCTGACACCTAGGCAAGCTTGTAGGATGCAAGGCGGGGTCTTTCCCATCAACTTGTTTAGGTCCCTCTTTGTATTAGTAAAATGGCCAAGCATCTTTGGGAAAGAATGGTGGAAAGATTCAAGAGGAAACTAGCATGTTGGAAGCGTAAGTTTTTGTCGCTTGGTGGGCGGATCACTCTTATTAAAGCAGCTATATCAAATCTGCCTTTTACTTCATGTCGCTCTTCAGGTGCCCAAAAGCGGTCCTTGTTCACTTGGAAAAGCTTAGACGTGATTTTCTTTGGGATGATTCAACTGAGAAGAAAAAATTCCACCGGTTAGGGGAGGTTTTGTAAACCCTATGATGAGGGAAGCGCTAATATTTAAAGTCTAGATGCTATGAATTTGGCTATTTTGAGTAAATGGTGGTGGCAGTTTGGGGTGGAAAGGGGAACTCTTTAGAGAGAAGTTATTGAAAGCAAATATGGTTGCTCAGGGGGGGTGGACTAAGTAGTCTATCTACAAGGCTTCGGCAGTTTGGAAAGCCATATCTAGTGTTAGAGACAACTTCAAAGAAGTCACAACTTTCTCCTTGGGGAAAGGGGAGAAAATTTGATTCTGGGAAGACGTGTGGAGGGGTAACTTCCCTCTACTTATCAAATTCCCGAAAATTGCTCGTCTTGCTCTGGATCGTAATACCACAATCAATCGATGTTACGAACTATATGGTGAGTCGGTTGTGTGGACTCCTTGTCGTCGTTACCTTTAAGATGATGAGGTAGACGAGTAGGCTGCTCTTTTGGACTGCTCACATCTTTCTAGGCCATCGGATGGCAAAAGCAACAGCCTGGTGTGGACCAAATATAAATCCAGGCACTTTTCAGTTTGATCCTTCTACTTTAGGCTTCATAGTGGTGAGGAGAAAGTTGCGAAGACGAGTCATCTGTGGCATTATGGTGCGTTGGGGCTTTCAGTTGATTTGTAGGTAGGAAAAGAGTCTTGACAATCGACAGCCTCCAAAAGCGCTCTATGGTCATCCCAACATATGCCTTTTATGCATGTCCAACACCAAGACGATTAACCATCTCTTCATCCACTGCCCTTTCGCAAGCCGAGTTTAGGCTTCTATTCTTAAATTATTAAACCCGACTTGGTCCATGCCTTCGGATGTTGGTGATCTTTTTACAGCTTGGCACAAGGCGGCTCTTTAGAAAAAAGTCCAACTCGTGTGGAGGCTGTCTTTTCATTGGTTTATGGTCGATATGGGGAGAAAGGAATGGTAGATGGTCTTGCAAAGAAAGCAAAAGTATTGAGTGGGCTTCTAGTTCTGTTTCGCTTCTCGTTATCGAGTGGGTCAGGGGAAAGGGATGTATGGATATTATGTAATTTTCCTCTTTGTTGGCCCTTTGTAGCATGTGCTTGCTTTTTTGTTTGTGGCACCACCTTGATGCCTTTTTAATGGAAGTTCTAGTTATCTCTCAAAAAAAAACAAATAGTGGTAGACAACGATTTAAAGAAGGAAGTTGTCTATGTTAAGAGAGTAAGTGATAGGCATTTACTAATGAAGCTTGTTCTAGGAGAGGAAATCATCAATGTCATTAGTGTAGATGGGCCGCAGGTATGGTTAGAAGATAAAATCAAAAGAAAATTATGAGAGGGCATGAACAGACTAACATAAGGAATTCTAAACCAAGAGGATATTTGTAGGAGACCTAAATGGTCATGTAGGAAAAGAAAATATAGTATATGAAAGGGTACATGAATCATATGGTTTTGGGAGAGAAAAGAGATGGGGGACGCTTTTTCTTCGTTGCTTTTTCTATGGCATACAACCTAACTCTAGAAAACATGTACTTTAAAAAGCAAGAGGAACATTAATAAACGTCAAAAGGGAATCATATATATGTGTGTGCATTGTACAGTTTTTTTTTCTCTGGTTCCTTGATAAAATTTCACCATTCATTAAAATATATATATATATCAATTAGGCTTTCAAATGGATTTCACGTCATTCTAACATCCTTTGGTACCCAAATACCAGCGCACAAAATAAGTGAAAAGATAACTAACTTAAACCCCGACTAACCAAAATGGGTAGAATTAGGACCATTACCAATTAAGACTATTAACTGATAAGTAAGAAATACAAACTCACGGTCCTTATGGTCCAATAAAATGATAGTGGGGTCCACTCCTAGAACTGCTTCAAGATTGCATTATGATAGTCAATACAAAGATGAAACAAGAAGAAACTTCATCACGCTTGGAATGAACTTGGATCAAGGGATTGCACGCTTGGTTTTAAAAAAAATCAGGATTTTTTATCCAAAAGGATGTCAATTCAAAAAGTAAAACATTTGATATATCCAAAACATCCACTGTGAATGCAGAAATATGTTAAAAGGGCACTGTACTTCAATCCATTTTGTTTCCACTCCCACTAGAAACAAAATGGATCAGGGGAATGCAATCCAATTTTATTAGAGTTACCGCCATGCAAACCAGACGTAAGCATAACATTTTCTGGGACATTGTACTAGCAGCGTAGACCTAATTTATAGGTTTCTGATCAGAGATGCACACAACAATTTCACATTCAATAGATACGCCAGTTCCCAGTTTTAAAACTACAGTTGCAAAGCGCGAGGTGAAGTAACAACAGATTCAGAAGTGGGAACAGGAAAGGGTCTTTTTCAAAATGTTTTCAAGTATAAACTGGTAGGAAGCAGGAGCGGGAACACGTCCAAAGCACGATTCAAAGCAGGAGTGACACCTAGTTAGAAGGATGTGCAGCTATGATAAAACTTCTATCTCAATCATATATCCACTTCAACCTCACCAAAATTTCCACTTACAGAACGCATGTCCCAATCAGGTGTTTTGCCATGGATTGAAGCTTTTCGTATCCTCTCTTTCTTTACCTCCCAAAGTTCACCAGACAAGGCATCACTAGCCTTGGGAAGACCACCATTTGCAACCTATTAGGAATGGATGCCAACATAACAATTAAGATCCACAAATCACAGCAGGTGCTTGATATAAACTGAAGCACAAAAGATAAAGATATCAGCAGGTGTCACCTTTGGTTGTGCATCTGATGAATCCTGACCTGCTCCTTTTAAAGGAAGTCCAGGAGGTGCCTCTCCTTTCGCTGCAGCAGCCTACAGACAAATGGACATAGTAAATTAATACAAATTTCATGCTTGCAAACATGGAATTAAATACCCCATCGATGAAGAAGATAAGATTCAAGTCGTATGTCTGGATGAATCGTCCAGCAAAAACAAATTTATTTTATCCTTTCCGAAATTGTCTACATCACTGAGACCACAATCGAAGCATGGAACTAGAAAACCTGGTCAAGGTTCATGGCGCTGAATGATGTTTCTCAAGACAACACAGGTGGAAGCAATTGTGCTTGGAAGATGACAGGCTTCTTTTTCTTTCTTTTTATCTCTTTTTATCTCTTTTCTTTTGCTTCAATTTTTTTTTTTTTGAAGAGTAATCAAGTCTTTATTAAAGAAAGAGCAAAATAGAAGTATGACAAATGCTATCCCAGACCTAAACAAAGCTAGCCTGGGTTAGGCACTCAACTAATACAACAAGCACATAACATGGGCCTATGCAGTTCTGTGGTCGAACAACATGTGTCTAGACACTCATTATTTTGCACACTCATCCGCCACCTCATTGGCATCTCTGCCCACATGCACAGATATCTGGTTTCCTCTGCATAAATCACACACATTTTCTATCAAATCAGCCACTTTCCACAGACATAAATCGGATGAAAGCCCACCCTATTGCAATTCTATAGTCACCTTCGACTATAGCTGGAAGGAAGCTGAACCTAACCAGAAGCTTAACTGCTTGCAAGAGCACTGCAGCCTCTGCATACTTTGAATCTTGACCTCCAACTGGTTCAGAAATAAAGCCGGAAGGTGACTTATTTTTCAGCAATTATTTATTTCCAAAATAATAATAAGGATCATCATTATCATCATCTAAACCTTATTTTGACTAACCAAGAGATGCTTTAACGACTCTAGTAAGATGGTGGAGGGGTTTTCCCAATGGGCTAGATTGGCTGTTATTGAATGGGTCTCTCGCGTCACAAAGCTTAAGGAAATTGTAGTTTTGCTTTTCTTGGTATGTAATTCTGGCGCTATCTCCGGACTTTGTTTTGTTCCCTTTCTTTTGTTTGAATAAATTCCCTGTTATCTTTCCAAAAAAAAAAGTCATATTGCTAGGATTCATGATAAAAGTTCGGGCCAAAGTTTCATGCTGACTGCCAAACTGAGGCAACCCTCCTCCTTTATCTAGGCTTGGGACTGGCAGTGAGAGCACAGAACTCCCACAGGCATAAGGGTAAGGAATACATACTTGGTTTTCAAATGATAGAACCTAGAACCTTCATACAACCTTGGGCATGTACCTGATATATGGAAGTAAGTCTTCGATATGGGTTATGCAAGGACATTGTGCCATAAACAAAGACGAACCTTTTTTTTTTTAAAAAAAGATGGAAAATATTATTAGGGCCAAACAGCCAAAAAAGAAAAACTATACAAACAGGAATCAAAAAAGTGAGAGAGAGAGAGAGAGAGAGAGAGAGAGAGAGAGAGAAACTATACAATCAGGGGACCCATTCCCTAATATGCAAAACCTCACTATTACAGACAACCTCAGGAGGAGACTTTAAATCCCGAAAGCACCTATTATTCCTTTCTAACTAGGCTGTCCGCAAGGAATCTAGAAACGCAAACTTCCATCTTTTCTCAAGCAGCCTAACCCCTGTGGAAATGCTAAGATCGATATAGAGAATCAATTAAAATGAGCATCACCCAGGAGACGTCTGCCAGCCGGAGGATACCTGACTAAATAATGGTAGAGTATCTTTGATGGCAATAACTAATAACATGCCCCTCTTATCAAGTCCAGTCTACCATGGAGAAATGTGAAACTCTAATTAGTGAGGAAAAGCCTCCAAAAGGAGACATGAAATGAATCCAAGATATGCATAGCATTGAAAAAGGCACCAGGTTAGATGTGGCCCATGTGGGTGATGCTGAACTATTCTAAGTTGCAGCATATTGAGGTATTTGGCTGTTTGAGTTACTTCCAATTAACATGTCACTGCTACAAATTAACCTCAACAATGGATGTTCAAACAAAAATAGGCAGCTCAACTCAACATTGGACTCTCATCATTTAGTCGATCAAAATGAAAATAATCAAGATATTTGAACCATTCAAACGAAAAAGTGATCGAGATATCAATACAGATTAGACCATGTGATACCAAATTAACCACAACTTTGGACAACAAAGTAACTAACAGTAATTAAGTAACACGGAGACTTCCACTCCTTAGCATGGAAAGAATAAACAGCGGGTCGGAGTTGACTCCACGCACTTCAGGCAATGTTAAAAGTCAAATTCACTTATTCTACCTCCATGGACAAAAGACAGGAAGATCTAATATAGATTGGTGGCTATAGCCATTAGTACAGATTGCACAACACTGAGCAATACGGTCTAACTGACATAGTTCTTATCTTTTCTTTCTTTCTTTCTTTTGACCCTTCACATAGCAAAACTGTCAAACCCCAAAATTTGAATTTTGAAACATGCACCTTCATCATTTCTTCTGATTAATTGACTCAGTTGGTCTGCAATGCATAAGGATTCCCCCTTTCACACATATACCATTTTAGCATTTATGGGTCCCAAGTAGTAATTTTAAGTACTTTGAAGATTAGTGGTTTTGAAAAATGAGTCGAAGAAACAATATCTGCAACAAGATATGAACTTAAATAAAGCAAAGTGAGGAAAATAGTGCATTGTGATCAATGTTTTAAAGCCCGGGCCAGACTGCACTTTCTATCAGCAGTTTGGTACAGACAGATCTAACAGGCTCTAATCAGTTCAATGCATAAAGTGTATAAATAAACAAAATGATAGCAGTTAAGCAACTAGAGGCCAGTAGGCTAGTTGCAATGTCTTTGGTCGTAAAAAAGTTGTCATGAGTTCAAATCCCACACATTTTTTAAAGTCAGGCCACCCAAAAATGCCAACCTGGACGATTGGACTAGTTGTTACGCAACAGTTTGAAGGTCACAGGAGCAATTTCCATTGCCGGTTCTGGCCAAAACCAGTCCAGCCATCCAATCAGGTCAGGGTTTTAATTTTTAAAACCATGGTTGCAATCAGATAAAAAGAAACAACAGAAAACTAGCAACGTAAACAGGAGGGTATTACGATACTCAATTTTGTATGGCCATTTAACTAATATAATATCTGAATATGTATATATTATATCTCCCACTTACAGGCCCACCTTTACTTCCTCTATGGCAATTGTGCTAGGAACACGTCGATGATCCTTCCGACGTGGTGGCTCTTGATCCTCTATGTCTTCCATGTTGACCCCAGGATCTGCTTTCAACATGACTCGCACCCATTCTAGATCATTATCTTCACTACTCCTTGGGGAGTCAATTACTTGCTTCTCAATGGAGAGATCCACGTGAACAAATTTCACTTTGGCCTCCCATAAATGAGCCATTGCCTGGTCAATAGCCTGAGAAGTAGACCTTGACAACCTATCAGTAGCATTATGATGTACATCCTGTGGACTCCACAAAGGATATGCCCATGGAGGAGGTTTCGGCAATTGTGCATCTCCATTTGCTAAAGGAATCCCTCCTCTTGAAAGTTTATGAGCATCAGATGTCTCTTTTGTATGGCTGAGAAAAGAAACAAAATATTGAATGAATTCAAGTTGAAAGCCTGTTAATTGAAAATAAAATCCATCACAGAACATACATTCATTTAGCAACAACAAAAATTACGAAGTGTGCAAGCAATACACAAATGGTACATGCAACCTCATAAATACCTTGGAATTTCACCTTTCAAAACCTCGACACATATCAGGTAAGGTGCCTTCTCCCTGGAATTCAAAAGAACAGCCTCATCTTCAGGTATATGAACCACTCGATACATTCCCTTGCCCATTGGAAAGCACACTCCTACAATCATACATAATAATATTTAGGCAAAACAATGCAGCTACAGTGTTATTTTAATCCTGTGGCCACATGTTTATGAAGTTTAAGCAGTAATGAATTTTAACAACTCCAAGGGTGAATGAAATGTTGTCTTTAAAATATCAAGGCATGTTTTTTGCCAATTACCCCTGTAATGTAAAGTGTCATCATTATGACTTTACCACCACCAAACCAAACGCCAGAATCATCAGTCAAATGCAAATAGATGTATTTAGGAGAAAGGTAAAGGAATTTGTAGCTATTAAACTTTTTCATTGCATTAGGTGAAAATTTTGAATCCAAATAGAGACATCAGTGTATTTTGGTGATAATTTGACATTAAAGAAATATAAAAATGTCATCATTATAATTTTACGTCAATAAACCAAACATAGGAATATGCGGTTAATTATAGATGTTGTCAGGAGACGGGTAAAGTAATTTGTAATCATTGCACATTTTCTTTACATTACCATAGTAATTGGTAAAACAAACAGGTCCTCAAAATTATTAGCAACTCATTCTCAATTTTTTCCCTCGAAAACTGGAAACATCTTTTAGAAAGAAACATGACAATTGAAAAATAAAATAAAGAACTGTTTTCAATGTCATAGCACTGTTTTATTATAAGCAAACGGATTTCCTTTTATAGAAAAGATGGAGACAATGACCATCAAGGCAATAGAAGAGACTCCCCAACATGAAAGACTTCCATCCACTCCCCTTCCTTGGCCAAACCATTGGCCAAGGAGTCTCCAATATGATGCCCTACCGTTACCAACCAAAAAATGATGAGTAATGCTGAGGAGATTCATTTGGCCACCTGGGTGATTTACTTATAAAACAAAAAACCCTATCGACCCCACAATGATGTACATGACACCCCTCCATCCATCACTTGCACCATCTCATTTTAGTATGTGAGCCCGACACTCAGGTTGATTAAAAAAAAAATTTAAGTGGGCCACACCACAGGGAACACTAGGAATGAGGACATCCACCATTGCCATTGAAACTTCGTTGGGCCCACCGTGAAATTTATATGGCATCCAAACTATTTATAGAGTAAGACCAGGATGAAGGAAAAAAACCAAATATCAGCCTGATCCAAAACTTCAGTCGCCCCAAGAAGGTTTCGATGGTGTTTCTCCAGCCTCATTGTTCCCTGTGGTTGATCGGCCTGATTTCTGGGCTCACATCACATCTCTCTATAGGGGGAAAGCTGACTCATATCAAAGCAGCACCATCAAATCTCCTGATCTACTTTTTGTCTTTATTCAAGTGCCCAAGGAAAGTCCTGAATAGGTTAGATCAGCTAAGACGCAACTTCTCATGGCAAGTGACTGAGGATAAGAGTAAGTTTCAACCGATCAATTGGGAGAGCGTTTGTAAACCATTTAGAGATGGCAGTGCGGGTATCAAGAAGCTGGACGTCATGAATGATGTGGTGTTAGGAAAGTGGCTTTGGAGATATGGGATGAAGGAGGGCAGTCAATGGAAGCAAGTAACTATAAGGAAATATGGGGTAACGGAAGGGAGTTGGTGGTTGAAAGAATCATCCTTATATAGAGCTACTAGGTTGTAGAAAGCTATATCCAGGCTGAGGAAGAAGTTCGAGGGCATAAGGTTTGCTCTAGGTGATGGGAGAAGAATCAAAATTTGGGAGGATGTGGGGTTGTGTGATAGAAGATAGAAGGCCGAGTGATGATTTCCCACGTCTAGCAAGTATTGCCTTGGATCTAAGAGCTACAGCTAGCTTTTGCTGCTCGTTGTCCAATTCCGGGGTCGTGTGGACTCCCTCCTGCCGGAAAGGCTTCCGGTTGGAAGAAGAGGAAGAATTCCTCTCTTTGTCGAAACGCCTATTAGGTATATGCCCCTCTGTCGACATTGGATGTAATGGTTTGGTCTGAAGACAAGTCCAACTGGTACTCAGTTCAATCCTTCCACCTGTTGCTAACAGGGGATAATCTAATGAAGCATCACATTCCTCCCTCCTATGGTCCTACAGGACCTCTTCAAAAGGCTTTTGTGTTGTCTTTGGCTGGTGGGTTGGGAAAACATGCTTCCAATTGACAACTTAAGAAAAAGGAGAATGACAATTACTAATATTTGACCATCGTACAAAGAGGAACGAGGAATCGGTTGATCACCTATTCATCCATTGTCCATTTGCGAGAATGGTGTGGGAGAGCTTTTTGGGATGCTTCAGGGTCAAATGGGTGATGCCTGCATCAATTAAGGATTTCACTCTTTCGTAGCAGGGTGGAGGGGTTGGAAGATCGGAAAGAGATGTTGGAGGTTGGCCTTACAAGCCAGCATTTGAATGTTATGGCAGGAACATAACAATAGCTGCTTTCGAAATTCTAGTGGGGGAGACCTGGATGTTTTTAAGAAAGCTAGGTTGGATGTAAAGGATAGGGTTGCAATCTCTATCAGAGATATTGATCAGGACCCACTTTTTGTAAAGTGATTGTTTTTGTATTCTTTGGACCATCTTGGTCCCTGCTTAATAATATCATTACCTTAAAAAAAAAAATTTTATCTGCCGGAAGTGATGGGCAGAGTGGATGTCGCACACACAACACAACAGGCCCCACGGAACTGTTTGTTTCTTGCCCCCCTTAATGCAGTAGGACATGTCATAAGTGATAGTGAATCACCATAGTATCACTCAAAAATGATATAGCATCTGTTTTCACAAACCTAACAATGCATGACAGGCCTATTTTCCTAACAAATTTGGTGTATATCAAAGTAAATTTTTAAACCTTTGTGTGTGTGTGTGTGTGTGTGTGTGTGTTTGGGGGAGTGTAGCAACACATAAATAGATACTTGCACTACAGATCAGCATCAAAATCAAGTTGCATATCAACTAAGATCCAATAAAAATACCTCCACTATTCTGAGCGGCAGAAATAAGGGAATTGATCTCCGCAAGAGACTAGCAAAACAAGAACCGTCATATCAGCCTATAAAAGATTGACATATGCTAACTGCAAGCAGAAAATAAAATCTTCGATGAAGCAAAGTGACACAAGAAAAGGTTATAAGCGACCTCCCGAAGGGCACTTCTGCGATCTTCAATTGGAAAAACATCCACCAAATTATACGATGTTTCACATAATGATTGAACAAACTCCAACGAGACGTGATAAGTCCCCTTCCGAATCTGAGAAGTGATATTATTGGGCAATGGTGGCTTTGAGTATGATTTTTCATTCCTTTGCTTTGGTGATCCAGGTCGCTTCTGCCATGTAGAGAAAAAAAAAATTTGAAAAATGAGCAGACTGACTGAGAATGCTATAATCATAAAATAGAAAAAGTGCCAAATGATAGAAATCTCAGCATAAGCATGTTATGAAGCAAATTGAAAGGTCATAAAGAATTTTTCTAAACTAGAGCTCAACAGCTTAATGTGGAAAGAACAACAAAAAACAATACGGATTTCTTACGATTGGCCAGGGGTGACAAAAAAGACGTGTTAATATTGGACATGGTGGGGGGGTTGGCTTTGGAAGAACCAGTACCTTCTGTAGTTTGGTGATACGAAGCTACTGAGATCAGGAAAAAACATTGAGCCTAGATTTACTTGGGGCTGTCTTTGCTGAACCTAACAAAGTTACGCTTTTCCCAACTTGATATGGGATGCACCCATGACACACGCATCCATGATATACATTTAGACCACTCGACGATGATGGTAACAAAAGCAAAAGCTTGTACTCAGGGAACTTACAATCACTTTGGTTGAGATGGCCTAAATTGAGTTGAACCAAACATACTGTAGATCAAAAGCAATAGCTTAAAAATAGTTACTGATTAGAAAGGAATCGCCCTCTTGGATTTGCCCAGGTGGCCCTTTCCTAAACCTAAAGAATCATAGACCTTTGTTTCATCAAAATCCTCAATATATATTACAACCACTGGTGAAAAGTAATACTAGGAGGAACAGATCATGAACAAATCATAAATGGGAACCAATGACCCATCTCCTCCGCAACAGTCCAAACCAATTTAAACTAAAGATACCGTGTAGTTATCAAGATTCATGAATTTCCTTCTTTCCATAAAAATTAAATAGCATGGAGAAAGGCAGGTACCAGAAGTCTCCATAACTTAACCTTCTTGATGAGGATACTCATTGATCACAGACCTAAAAATTGTGCTAGGAAACCTAACACACTAACAAATACAACGAAGAAATCTCATATAAATAAAAAATAAAAATAAAAAAGTAGTAGGAGACTTTCTCACCATGCTTCCTCATCCTGGGGAATTGGAACAACTAGGCTTGGTTCATCACTTCTCACAGTATTCATTTTAAGTGCTCCTCAATGGAGCACCATCAAAAGGAGATGGCTAAATCTTGGGAATAACCTAATCCCAAAGAAGAGAAAATCATATAACAAATGATGTCTTCCATTCTAACTTTTGTTTACCACACTTTCCTTTAGCCACCAACTTCCAACAAATCTTAGATGTTGAAACCCCATATTCCCTTTTTAAACACAGTCAACCAACATAAAAGAAGTAATTACATCTTAGGTTTTTTTTTTTTTTGAAAGGCAAATCAACCCTAAATGTTTGGTTTATTTCCCTTCAAAATTCCCAAGAACATGGCATTGAGAATGATTGTCCATAAAATATGCCCTCTGCCACTAACAAGACCACTCAAAACCATCCTATTGTACTCAAAACAAGAACACCAAATCATACAAAAAAGATTAGAGGAAGCTCCACCAATTTATACTGTTAATCAATGAATGCCACGTTGCCACTGGATAAGTCATGAGTACACACTTTGTCATTTTTTTAGATTCTTTAGTCTACAATTATATAAAGAATTCATATGTCCATGCCGTTGCCATATGGGTGACATTGCAGTAAATTATTTCTCGAGTTAGGATTGTCGTTTTGAAAACGGTTACATTATGCCATATCGGCCATTATGTATTGATCACCCTCACCATGCGATACAGGGGTGAACCAGTCCGTTATGAAAAAATGGCATGTATTGGCCCGTATCCACCATTGCAGGCTGATACACCCAGTAGCAGCACCATTACAAGACCAATGCAGCCATCACACCCCCATTTTGAATTTCTTTTCAATTTTTCTCTCGTTTTTCCAATTCATTCTCCATTTCAACTATGAAGGTAAGAAAGCAATTATAAACTAGATCTTACACCTATTTTGAAGATCAAAACACAATATTAGAGTCAGCTACAATGAACATCGAAGTGGCGTGGACCATTTTGCAAAATATGAGAAGAAAGGGTAAAGAACCATTTTTTCCATCTTTTTGTTGTAACTACATGTAACAGGCCCTAATCCGTCAAATCATGCTTGATTTGCCTTCAATTAGGGCATATTTGGTCAACTTTCAGCAGGCCAAGCTAACACTGCCTGACAAACAACATTCTGACCAAATAATGGCCTGTTACACCAGCAAATACATGTTCCAAACACACACACACAATAAAAATAAAATAGAAACATATTTGGGATCCATCCAATTTTTTTATTTTAAAAAATCCAATACTTTTTGGGAATTTTTACAGCCAAAAAAATTTTCCAGCCATTATGGGCCAGTATCCCGTATCCAATCCGACAGGTCAATACCAATACTCAATACCTTAGTAAGGATTGACTACTTGTTTAGCATATTCAACTCAGAAAAAGCAGGTCAAATGAAGTGAAAGGTACTCAATTTTTGACATACATGTGTGTAATCCAGACGTACTGCACCATTAGTCTATTGAATCTTTGGTTTCATGCCTAGGAGGTTTACCATTGAAGCTATTTTCCTACTTAGACATTGATGGAGAAATATAGGGAGAGGAGGAAGGATCTCCATTCTCCACATGGTCTTTACTGACTTAAAAAAACATATGATAGGATCCCTATAGAGTTAATCTGTTGAGTGTTGGCAAAGGAAGGAGTCTCAACAAGATATATTGACATGATTAAGGATATGAATGAGGGAGTAGTAACAAATGTGAGGATCACTAGTAGAGAGAAGTGAGTTCCCAATTACCATGAGCTTACACCAGGGGCCAGCATTAAACCGGTAACTTTTCACAGTGGTTATGGACGAGATAACAAGGCAATTGTAGGAAGAGATCCCATGTTGCATGTTATTTGTAGATGACATAGTTTTGATTGAGAAGATGAGAGGGGGTGTAAGCACAAAGCTACATTTATGGAGGGATGATTTAGAATCTAAAGGATTTAAAATTAGCCAAACTAAAACAAAGCATATGGAGTGCAATTTTAGTAACAATAGGAGTGAAAAAAAGGGGGTAGTTGAGATTGCTGACCAAAAAGTTCCCCAAAATGACCATTTTCAATACCTTGGGTAAATAATTCATGAGTGGAGTGATTGAGAAGGATGTTGCCCATAGAATTCAAGCTAGGTGGAAGAAATGGAGATGTGCCTCTAGAGTTTTATGCACTCGTTGTGTACCACTCAAACTAAAAGGTAAAGTTTATAAGATAACTATAAGACCAGCCACGCTTTACGGGACAATATTGCGCAATTAAAGAACAACGTGTAACTAAAATGAGGATGTTGAGCTGGATGAGTTGCTAGACGGGGAAGTATAGAATTATAAATGAATGCATTCGAGGGTACTTAAGAGTACTACTAATAAGTAATAAGTAACAAGATGAGGGAAAGTAGACTTAGATGGTTTGGTCATGTGCAACGAAGACCAAGGACCACGCCAATTCGGAGTGAGTTGAATTTTTATTTTTATTTTTTTTTGGGAGAGGTAGCAATAACTTTATTGAAAGGCATGCCAAAAGGCGAGGAAAGAATACAAGTCAAAAAAAAAAAGTAGAGAGAAGCCCAAGAGCCAGATTAGACTTGCTTTTACATAATTTATCCAACCCAAAATAAGATAATTGATTCTAGAAATAACTTCTTCAACGGGCATGGCTACATTACAAAAACAGCAAGCATTTCTTGCTCCCAAACAACCCACATAATAGCCATGATTAGAAGTCTCCACCTAGCCTTGACCGAATTCCCCGTCATTCCTCCATGCCACGCCCAAGGAAGATCCTCCATTGCTTTCGGCATAACCCAACTAATACGAAAAAGGACCGAGAAAATGACCCCAAATCTTCTTCACAAACAAGCAGTGAACGATCGAAGTGAGTTTATATATGTTGAGGGCTCTAAAAGGCAAGAGGAAGGCCCAAAAGGACATAGAGGGAGGTAGCAAGAAAACACTTGACGACCTATGGTTGAACTGAAGTTCTAGCCCTTGGTAGAGTGGAATGGCGAAACATGATTGATGTAGGCAACCCCAATTAATTGGGATAATGCTTAGATGATGATGATGATAATGATGATAAAGTGCACCAAACAAACTAGCATAATTTCTCAAAATCAAAACTAGGTAAAACCTAATATAAGAATTAACAGTATCAACATTACTAGATACTGCAAGCATAATAACAGAAATCATAATGCATGCCCCAAAAGGGGATGCAAATAGGCCAAAAAAAAGAAGAAAGAGGTTGTGGGAAAGAACCCAAGAATCCTCTAGCCAAATGCTAGAAAAATGATAAACCCCCTCTCCAAATCTTCTACAGAATAGAACCAAAGAAAGAAACTCCAAGGAAAGAAGCCCTAATAACAAAAAATAACCAAATTGCCCCAAAATCCAATCACTACCATATGGCCCTTATGTAAATGGGTCATCACTCACTCAAACGAAGTTAGAATTGCATGCCTTTGGGCTCGTTTGAAAGCTAACTTAACGGGCTATCAAATGGGACCAATTTTGTATCATTCGGACATCATTTGGTACCCGAAAAGTGGCCCGCCAAGAAAGTGACGAAAATAGAAAATATTAACTAATCATGACTTATATCTCACCCTAAAAACTAATTAAATAAATAAACACTGTAAAAGTGATGACCATATATGATTGATCCCATGGGCACCACATTGCAAGCTAACCATTGATCCTATCCAATTGATCATCAGGCGTTGATTTGGTCCCAGATCATCAATCGAGACAATCTGAACGGTTGGAGTCAGCAGATCTTAGATCAACCAACTTGCGTGGCCATTTAGTTGCATCAAATCAGAATTCAAAAAACCAACTGAAGCTGAAACCTGTGTTTGATAACCAAAAGGAAGACAGAAGCACTTGTCGAAATGTGATAAATACATCTAGAAAAGACGCACCAAGTATTTCAAGTGATGTAAGACTACCAGCTATTGAGCAGCATAATTGGCACCAAGAGCTAATGGTCTAGCAGCATCAAAGAAGAATTACGAAAGCAAGTGAAACCCACATTCAGATAAATAATACACTGACCTCTTTGTGCTTCTTCAAACCAAAGAGCTCTGAATCTTCCACTGATCGGTCTCGGTCTCGGAACAGCCTCCGGAAAAAATTCTCAGTCCCCGGACTGCTCTCAAACGGACCACCAGCACTGCCATTTTCATTCGCTGATGGACTTTTTACATCTTCTGGATGCACCCTAAACAACCTCCTGAAAGACAAAAAATCCGAGGGCTCCTCTTCCTCGATACTCCCGTTCCCCCTCTCTTCATCCTCTGTCCTCTCATTCGCATCTTTCTTCTCCTCGTGTTTCTCCTTAAAAAGCCTTCGGAAGAACCCCTCTCTCTCATCCTCTTCCCCCAACTTCGACCCACCACCAGCCTTCTCATCCGAATCAGTCTTGTTATCACGAAACAGCCGCTTGAAAAACCCATCTGTGCTCGACGTAAGCTCTTCATCCTTCTCATCCTCTTCCCCTGACTTCGAACCACCACCAGCCTTATCCTCCGAATCATTCTTGCTATCACGAAACAGCCGCTTGAAAAACCCATCCGTGCTCGATGAAAGCTCTTCTTCTGCATCCTTACTATCCCTAAGAAGCCTTCGGAAGAACCCGTCCTTATCTGATTCTACCTCCTCCTTGTCCACCGACTTCCGGAAGAAAAGAGCATCGCGGACTTTTGTGCCAGGCATGAACTTCTTAAACAGCTTATTCTCGTCTGATGAGACCTTCTTGTCGCTCCCCTCATCCTGGAACAAGTTGGTAGCTGACGAGGGGGATGTGAAGGACATCGACCGCTGTTGGGTAGGACTGGCGGCTGGTGGGGACGAGGTCAGTGACAGGAATTTTGGCTTCGAGGAGAGTATCCGGTTGATCATGGGTTGGTTCCTGGTTGGCGGGCGGACGAGCGGGGGCCAGTCGCCCATCAACGTGGCAGCAATCTGGCATTTCTCTTGGATCCGGCTGATGCCCTCATTATCCTCATCCGAGTCTTCGAGCTCAGCCATAAGGAACCAATGAACCTTTAAGGCAATTTGCAGGGATTTGGAGCATATATCAATGACGAACTTGTCGAGGGAGGGACTGGGCTTGTGGAGGAGCATGTAGCAGATCTGAAGAAGGTAAGATTCGATGCCGGAGAGAGGGAGCGTGTACATGCGATTGCAGAGGTAATCACGAACACCCGGGTGGTCGTGCTTGTAGAGGTAGCTGACAGCAATCCACTCACAAAAGAAGTCGGAGTCAAAGAATCGGATGAGCCAACCGCTCTCGCCACTGCCGCCGCCGCCATCTCCGCCAATCGTTGAGATCGTCCGGGTGGTGATCTCACGGGGCGACTCGTCCGGCTCGGACGTGCGGTTGAGTCCCAAAAGCCGCACCATCGTGGTCGTCAATCAATCGACCATCATCAGAAAGCGCTGGAAGATGTGGAAACCCTAGCTCTAGGCAGAATTCAATCTATTGGGAAGGAAAGAAACCCTATTTCTTTCCAAAGGAATTGAAACCCTAGAAACCCTAATTTAATGTGTTCCGAGAAAAACAAGAAAACGATTTTGGCAGGAGAAAGAAGGAGATGTGATTGAAATTCAAATGAAATGAAGACGGATTAGAGGGGGTGGGAAATAAGAATCCGAGAGTGAAATCTTACTTACGCGTTTGGAAACTTGCTTTCCGAGAAACTGGTTTTTGGGTTTTTATTCTTCTTCTTCTCCGTCGGCGACGTCGTTCGGAGAAAGATGGGATGAAGGACGAGGTACCATCATCAGACATAAATAAATCAGAAGGGTATTATGTTAATTTACGCCGGGGTGCGTCATGCGCGCAAGAGATGGTGAGGGGTTTGGTACTTGGTTTGCCTCCAGCCAGGTTTGAGAGTTGGGTAAACGGAGCTTGCGAAGACCTTCGAGTGAGAAAACTCATGAGTGTAGGAACCAAGGATCGCATGAGATGGACGGATTGCATCGCGGATCATGTGCGGACTTGCCACACGAGTTTTTGATCCGTGACGTTGGTTTGTTGAGGAAAAGCATAAACATCCATTATCTTCAAAATCATACAGATCCAAACAATCAGAGAGGCCACACTTGTAGTTTGAATATGGACCATGTATCCTTTTTTTTTCAAACGATCGTTTTTGTGAACTTATTTCCCGCTTGGTGAGATGAAAAGCATGATTTATGGGTCCAAGAATCCATGCAATCATAACAATTATTCGGTTGTAACCAATCCACATGCCTCATTGGATTAGTGGTCATATAATCATAAGTGACACTCGTACGATTGATTGATCCAACGGTTCTAAAATCCAGGCCATTGATTCTAATTACCCCATCATGGATGGAATACCCCAAGTTCACTGGGCCACTTGAGAAGTAAGGAATTCCTATTTCTTTTAATGATGTTAATCCACCGACCCACAGTACTAAATAGTTAAATCAAGGTGATCAGATCATCATGCTCCCACAGTGGTCTAGAAATGAATGGTAAAAGATAAGTGCGTACGGAAAAAAGGCTCCTACTGATGCTTGTGCTTTGGTACATCGATATGGTGGCCCACCAGATCAACGATTCTTATCAACCTACGCTTGTGAAATGAACGGCATGGACGATAGAGTGTGAGAGAGCGAAATGGTCGCTTTAGGGGGCACTTATAGCATTTACACTGGCGAGGCCAGGCCACCCAGCTTCAGCCCAGCTAGGTTAGGCTGTCATCCGCAAAATGAGGAATTTTTATTTTTCGGGGAAATGCTTTGTAGGCAAGCTTGAGTACCATGATCAGGGCCACTTATTTAGTGGCCCACGACTTGGGTGGCCCATAACCAAAGAGACGAGGCAACTGGGTTTCGTAGCTACTGGGCGTTTAACTCCAATGGAGCAACGGTCCTCATTCAACCTCGGAAACCATGACAATCAGACCACATATTGTGTCTAGACGGCAAGATTTTCAGCTTATAGACCACCCAGTTGGGGGCCTACCAGACCAACGGCTGTGATCACAATACGTGTGGTCACATGCACAGTGGGGAATACACACTTTGGCAGTCGACTCCCGCACGTGCGAAGATGCACATGTGCACAACATCTGGGCCGCTTGATTCTGAGCTTTGCTAAGAGAACAGGTGGGTGCAATAAAGCTCGTGTACACGCCAGAGATCAAACCATCCATCAGGTTGATCAGATCCTTTACCTGTTAGAAATAATTCTGGTTTAATCAGCATGTGGGCCCTATTATTTGAAACACAGCTAGAACACTTCAGCTAAGTTTTCTGAGCTGTACATTTGTTCTGCAAACTGTGGTCCAGCCGACTAACGGATCAACCTAATTCTAGAGATATGGCATCAAATGCAGTGGTACAGTTCTTATGGGTGGATTGGATATTGGACCTATAATGCTATGTTAACCCATATCATAGCTTTATTGCACATGCATGTGGGCTTAGAGAACTTATCCTTGCCATGGTTGGATCTGATTTTAGCGAACTTATCCAATTGGTCAAACCAATAAAAAGCCGGGCTGATCTTATCATTAGATCGGCCTGATTTTCTAGTCAAGGCATCATTTGTTGCTATTTAATAAAACACCTAACCCAGCGGTTAATGAACAGCTCAAGGATGGTGTCTACGTGTAAAAGTTATACCAAACTCGAGTTCGATTGACTACCTGCGACTTTAAGCGCCAAATCTGTCGTAAAATCAAACTTGTAAATGTCGACCTCACCATCCAACCACCTATGTTGCATCCATCGAGTGATTTAAAAAAAGAGAAGGCTTAGTCCTTAAAGTATTAAACTTTTTAACCCGAGTAAATGAGTCGCACTTTCCCAATAATATAACGGTTGATAAAAATAATTAAAAACTAAAGTCTAAAATGATAATTTTATTAATTTATAACTAGAGCTCAATACAATCAATGGATAAACAAAATAAATACATAAATACCTCTAATCGTATGTATGGGCAAACAACTAAAGTGGATTGACAACGGAATGTAACTAAGGTGTATTTTCCAAGTAAGAATTTGGCTGGTCGGGATATGACTATTATGGGTTGTGAATATTTATGCTACTTATAAGTGTTCTACATTAATGGCATTAAACAACAATAATTTGAGTTTATCTTAAACTTTGAACATTCTGCAATAAGACTAGATAAAAGTGAATGAACTAAAAATTTAAACTAAGATAAGTAGTGTTGTGTTATATAAAGAAATCGTGTATGGCGAGAAGTCGGAGCTCTTCATCATATGATGCTAATATAGGCTTTTGAATGGCAGTGGTTGCATAATTTTTATTTTTATTTTCTGAGGGATTCGACCTTGTAAATTTTTTTTATTGACACACATATAAGTATAACGAATCGTACCATGACATGCAAATTTCTTTATTGTTTTACTTTCCTTTTACATAATTGTGTATGTGATATGACTTTACCATTTAATGACTATAAAAAGACTTACTTTGATGAGACTCTTTGTAAATAGTTATTTCTCAAAAAACCTCTAGCATTTAATGCTCACAAGGGGGCATTTGGCACAGGGTATTAGTTGAAATTAGGTGGGATGAAGTTGCATTTGGTCCCGTGCAATTCCATACAACATTTGGAGAGGATGGGAAATGTTAAGATTAGGTGGGCAGGAATTGCATTTAGTCTCATTGAATTGAACTTGTCTCATGCATGATTTCCTTGGATTTTGAAATCCACTACACATGTGGGTCATACATTGATGCATACAATTATCCATGCCGTCCATCCATATGCACCATTTACACGTGACATTTTGGTTATATATGTGTACAAGTGAACGATATCCGTTGTAAATTTTGCCCATTGATTACAATTTTATGACCCACCAAACATGATTTTGCTTAATCCTGTGTTTTCCCGTAGTAAAAATTTTAGCCCAAACATGGGATTGGATGACTACAATACTATGGTATTTACAGACATGCAATCATTGTGCAATAATAATGTTAATCCCATCTAATACAATTCAATACACTTCAATTCCATGAACCAAACACGCCGTATATGTGTAGGTATCTAGCTTCTCATTTTTAAGTTCATTTACACCACATGTAGTACGGCTGCCATACATGTGGCATATTCTAAATCATTTGACTTGGTCGTGATTGGCCAAGTTGATGAAAGGGTTGGATCTTGCATGAGTTTGTTATTATGACATGTGAATGGATAAAACAAGTTTATTATCTACATGTTTAGCTGTATATTTTTTTTTTCTCACACTATAGCAACAACTCACTAGGATACCGGCCAAATTATTGGTCTTGGGAATCTCCATATTGTGGCCCACCTAATGGGCTGCTTGGATGGATACAGATTGCACATTGAGTAACTCAATAGCCTATAGCATACTAAGTAAACTTTATGGGGCGCATCTTAAAATATTTGTCTTATCCACTGTCCACCAATTTTATTAGTTGGTTTTAGGATATGATTTTAGAATTAAAGCATATTCAAAGTTTAAGTAGATCACATCGCAAGAAACAACAAAAATTGAACTCTTGTGATGTAGAGCAGGTCGCGGTCAGTTTCATAGCCAAGATGGATCAAAAAAGGCTTGGTCGACGATAGAAGTAATCCAAACCGTCAGAGCTTAAATCAAGTGTTTCTTGCAATTCGAATTGAGTTATCAGGCGTAAAATATATGATTTTTGGGTAGAACGGGCTACTTTAGCCACCCAACCTCGCTATGCCGAGTTACGCAAGCCGGATTTGAGAAATACCACTAGATCGACTGTCATTTCCTTATTTTACTTCCGTTTTTACTATAAATAGTAAGTTTTAGTTTGATTATAACTCTTCATCCATTGGGCTTTAGGAGTTGCGCCCAACGTGAGAAGTGCTTAGAATAATTAGGAGAAAAGCTTGGTGAAACCAAATACGACAATTACTATTTTTGGTCGAAAACCTTGTGCATTAGTAGACATCACGACCGTCTATAAAGAGTAAGTTGTGAATTCTAGGAGTTTTACTTATAATTTGCTTTGATTTCTCTCTTATTGCTTGGTATCCCTATTTAAAGGGTTGTGAACTCGTTTATTTGAATGATCAATCAATTTCAAGTTTTATAGAATTTATTTTCTACTTTGCTTACTTTCTTTATCATGGATTCGAGAAGTCTCTGTGAGGAAGATGGTGCTCGACCTCACGTCTTCCCCCGCGTCATCTTACCATTGAAAACTTATTGGCGCCACATTAGTTTTCTATCAAGCTTATATTTGTGTTTTCCCTTCTCCCATGTTTGTGTGACACTATTAACAAGTTGGACAACAAATAAACATCATTGTGGACTCTAGGAAGGTTTCAACAATGGATTGCATTATCCCCACCATTTTTATGTGGGGTGGTCCACTTAAGCGTTGGATGTGCTTCAATTTTGGAAATATGATCTAAAGTTTTCTGATAAAACAGATGGACAACATTGATAAGACACATACGACATGGTGAGCCCCACCAAATTTACTCAATACAGTATAACATGCTGAGTTACTCAGTACTTAATCGGCACCGTGCATGGACATTATTAGGGGTGTCAATAGGCCAGGCTGGGGCCTAAAAATTCAAAATTTTGAATAGGGCTAGCTCAATGCCCGGCCCAAAATAGTTCAAAATTCAGGCCAAGACCTACCCCAATCCCACCCATTAACAAGCATACTGATAAGCTCTATGGGACCATCATGGATGTAAGTGTCTTATCCATGTTGTCCGTTCATTTTTTTCAGATAATTTTAAGGTATGAGCCTAAAATTAAAGTATATCCAAAGCTTAAGTGGACCACACCACATGAAACAGTGGGAATAATGGCATCCACCATTGAAATCTTCCTAGGACCACGGAGATGCTTATTTGTCATCCAACCTGTTCATAAGCTCACACAAACATAGAAGAAGGAAAAACACAAATATTAGTTTGATCCAAGACTTTTATGGCCCCTCAAGAAGTTTTCGGTGATAGGTGTTCACACTGTTTCCTGTTTCCTATGGTGTGGCCTATTTAAGCTTTGGATATACTTCAATTTTAAGTTCATGCTCTAAAATGAGCTGGTAAAATGGATGGATGTGTGAAAATGACACAAATATCATGGTGAGCCCATAAAGTCTACTTAGTACACTAGCATATTGAACAGTATGCAATTTGCTTCCTACGCATGCATGCCATGTTAGCACGTGCATTGAGGCTTGATGAGCCACCGTAAGGTATGAGTCTTATACACAATATCCACCCATTTTACAGCATTATTTAATGTACAAGCCCACAAATGAGGCAGATCTAAGGCTCAAGTGGACCACACCACAAGAAGTGATGCTGATAATAACATCCACCATTGAAACCTTCCCAAGGCTCATCATAGACCAGAATAAAGAGAAAACACAAATATCAGCTTAATCTAGAACTTTTGTTGCCCCCTAAGAGTTTTCAGACAATGGGTGTTTAATCCCCACTATGGTTTGCCTGAGCTTTCCAACTACCTCATTTCTTTTGGAATTGTGCCCTAAAATGATATGTGAAAATGGAAGTATACTGTAAATAAAAACCCATGAATCTGGATCCTCTAGTTGCCACAAGCAGGTAAATCCTGTTTTCCTGCATTGTGAATCGTCCACATCATCACTGATGTTGTCAATACTGTTGCATTAAGTATAGTGTGTGATGATGTGGCCCAATTAGATTGCAACAAACATGAATTTTCTGCTGACAAGCAGAGGATCTCGATTCAAAATCCATACATCATGGTGAATTTTTTGCTTGTGACAAGCAGAGGATCTCGATTCAAAATCCATACATCAAGGTGACCCTTTAGAGTGCCTCCATCCATTCCTAGCTAGGGAACCAGGGGTTAGTACCCAATCTGCATCCAAAACACTTACCATAGAAACTTCTAAATGGAATCATGGGTGAACCATGTAGTGTGTATGTCTCCAAGACTCTAACCTATTCATTAGGGGAGAGGATTCCCCGGTCACCCTACCAGTAGGAATATTACCGGCGGCAAGCGGTATGGCCCCGTGATGTGCATCTTTTGCATTCATGCTATCCATCGGTTTTGGAGACGTGGATTGCATGTTGATGCAACCAGCTGCATTAATGTGTCTTACACATACCGGGGCATCCATTTTGGATCATTATTTTAGGGCATAAGCCTATAAATGAGGCAGATCCAAATCTCAAGTGGACCACAACATGGGTAAACAGTGGTGACTGAACGACCACCAATAAAAACTTCGTAGGGCCCACTGTAATGTTTATTTTCAATCTAACCCATTGATCATTATGCCATGTATGAAGGGAAATTACAAATATCAGCTTGATCCAAAACTTTTGTAGCCCTCAAAAAGCTTTTAATGATAGGTGATCCATCATCATCATTCTATGCAGTGTGGTCCACGTTGGTTTATGCCCTAAAATGAGCTGGCAAGATGGATGGAAGATGTCAATAAAACACATACATCTTGGTGGTGGGGCTCACGGGGCACTGTTTGTAGCAAGTCACCACTTCTCAGGTATGTATACCAAGTCCGACCTAACCAAGGTTTTAAATCAGTGTATCAGGTATGTATGGTTCACCACTGATATGACCAATACCGGTTTCAAAAAATACTTTTAACCTTGGAGCTAACAAATGATTTGGGTTCTGCCAAAAATATCATGGGCGGTCCCCATTAATTCAACTCCAAGTATGTGTTACATATCATGCATTCTAATATCATGTAATCATTCTGCTACCTATGTTGCATTCAAAAACTTAGAAAATTCATTGTTTTTTCATTGCGGGGTCATGCGACACCCAATCAATGACAACGTAGGATGTATAATACCAGTCAGGCACCTAGAAATTATACACATGGCATGCATTTTCTTCAAATTAAACTAAATTGTGTAATTAACTATCACTATAAGTCATGGTTTCAATACCAAATTAGTTAAACATCCTAACCTTTGATCATGGGACACTTGTTTGAAATAGGATCATTGGATATTTTTCATTTTTAACTGTCCCAAAAAAGTCCAATAGTTGAATAGTCATATAATCAAATTAGAGCAAGTTTTAGTTCATGATACATCTAACTAGGAATCATCATTCGGAGAATTTTATTTGACTTGCATGCCATGCGTGCAATTTTAAAGTAGTTTCTATGTGCGTGCGTATAATATCCATCTACACACAAGCCTACATGCTAACATGAAACATGTGTGGCCGGTAGATCAAAGCTTATAATATTTAGCCTTAAAATCAAGAATTTTCACACTTTAGGTGAGTTACAATATACAAAGTAAATTGACCAGTAAAACAAATCATTTTCTAGCAGCCCATTGGCTCTTTTTCTTTTTTCTTTTTTATAAGTCAGATTCTTTATGAGCCATGAAATGGCCGGATGTTCAAGCTTAGAAGATCTAAACAATGTAGCTCACTTGATAGAAATGTATTAGCCTGCATGTGGATGGGCAAGGCTCTAGATGCATGTGAAATTCAACAACCTTTTAAAGGATGAAAAAAACTTCGATACTAGAATAGGAGTAATTGAATGACAAAAATGCATTTAGAAATTATTTAGAAATTGTATGTCTGGAAATAACTCAAATTAAATTGTTCAAATTATAGTCCCACCTTAGATGTCATGGCCAATAATTTCAATCATATGATTTTCTAACTATTGGATTATGCAAGTTATTAGGCGCAATTGAAGTGATAAAAATTATTGTCGACCACTTGTGACTAGAGCCACCGTTCAAGTAATGTGCCACTAAAATCAAACACTCATTTAATTTCAAAAGTACATGGAATATCTAATAATCATGTACAATAAGTAGAAAGAATATAATTGAAAATAAAAATAAAAATTTAAATCCACAATCATACGAGGACATAAAATATAATTAGTTCACTGCTTGTGTTATGTTTACGGCCAATCCAAAAAAGATAAATCCCTTATATCAATGAGAGATTACAAAGAATAAAAAATAAAATACATTCTTCAATAATATAATAAAACTCATTTAAATCCAATTTTAAAAAGAAAAATTCTTCCACCGCTGTAATGTTAGCAAAAGAACTTCTTACCTTAGACACCTTGAGAAGAAAACTTTGAAACATTTCTTAAAATTTGTTGGAATCTTGTTTTCAAGGGGGGAAAAAAAACATCTTTAATCTTATTCTTGCATGAAAGAAAACCTCATTTTACTCTTTAAAATCGTAAATCTATCTTAGTCCATATAACTTACCCTAAAAACAACTCTTTCATAAGAAAAATGTCAATAATATCCTTATAAGGATCACTAACAATTGGACTCTGTTAGTTTATGTGAAGCATGAGTTATATGAACTCAAAAAATGAATAAACTCATAATAATTTTAATGTCACAATTTTAATGGTAATTATAATATAGAAAAACATTCAATGGTCCACCAATCAGAGGTTATGAGTATTCAAATGATCTGATTTCGTGATATTGACCTAGTCACATTGAGTTCAACAATTTACTCATTTCAATTTGAGTTGATTTACGCTACCTATACAATTTCTGAGTGCAGGACTATCAAACATCACACATGGCTAGAGTATGAAATAACTCCCCTCATCATATATCCATTAAGGGCCTGTTTGGTTGCACCCAATTTCACAAAATATCAAGAATTTTACACAAATTAGACTGGTTAGTCAAGAAGCTTCGTGATATTTTGGTGTAACCAAACGCACCATAAAGTACAACTTCCTTGCACGGTTGTACCTTCTTTCATTTGCTTTGGTGCTAGGGTATTTTCCACGACGGATTTAATACTTCGCAGCTAAGTAATCCAAACAATTCCTTTGAATGGCAGCCACGACCTCTTCGCTTGGAAGCGACATTGGCCAAAGGATACATGGACCCACAAACAGTTACGGTGGGCCCCATTGCTGATGCCATGGTACTCGCATGCTCACCTAACTAGCTACGCATGCATTAGCAGGAGCCACGTGCGTGCCCGCACGTGAGAAGAGGAAGGGCGTGTAAAACCACATTTCTGCAAAGGAGTGAATGGTGTAGAGGGCACTTTAGTCGTTTAACTGTCCATTTTCATCATTCTAGTTGTAGGGACCACTTCATGCAGGGATTCTTCAGAACAGTAACGAGGTTGGTAATTTCATCGAACGGCTGGTGTCATTCCCCAAGCATTTATGTCATATATGGGGGAATGATCTCACATGCGTTCAAGCTGTGTCGAGGGCCCACCTTGATGTGTGACTACTGACTACCATCCAACCCATCGATCAGATGTGAACCCAATAATGGAGTGTACCTTCGCTGGATGAGGCCCACCGTGATGGATGTTCCTTACATCCACCCCATCCATCCATTTTGAAAGTTCATTTTAAGTAATTATGCCAAAAATGAAGCAGATCCAAATCTTAGGTGGCCCACACCACAGGAAACCGTGGTGATTGAATATCCACCGTTAAAAACTTCTTGAGGCAACCGGAATGTTTATTTTTCATCCAACCCGTTGATAAGATCACTAAGACCCCTATGAAGGGATCATACAAACATCAGCTTGATCCAAAACTTTTGTGGCCCACAAAAAGTTTTTAATAGTCAATCACCACTGTTTCCTGTGGTGTGATCCACCCGAGATTTGATTCTGCTTTTTTTTTTTTTTGTACACTAAAATGAGCTTTCAAACCAGATGGACGGATTGGATTTAAGGAATATACATCACAGTAGGCCCCAATGTCAAGCATCCACCCACCTCGGTGGATCCAGAGATTAGCGAAGCCGCGCCCCCATGTTAGAACAGGCTCCCAAAGTCCACTTAGGTCGGCAACACCCACCATAGAAATTTCCAGATGGAATGTGGGTCCACCGTCTACGTACATATCACTCAGCCCACTCATCAGGTGCGCCCCACCAGGATCAAGAGATAAACCATAACTCAAAACATTCCAAAATTTAAGTGGGCCACAACAGGTGAATATAAGCGCTGTAGGCCTGACTGTGGACGATGTATCCCACCTGATTTTTCGATCAGAATGCTTCTTGGGATGTGCGGTTCTCATAAGGAATTTCACCCAAAGAACGGCTTGGATTCTAAATACATATCACAGGTAGACCCCACAGAGCTGGGACCAAATGCCTGTTATCGATTATGGTATATAAATATACAAGTTAGGTGGGACATGAGATGCATGTGAGGAAGAAGGGAAAGGGATCTGGAAAGTGGCACAATTTGGTAGCCTGTCGCACCAAGACCCGTATTCATGGCCCACCGTACATTTGGTGTGCAAGAACAGTCAGCAAAATCAAGAGATAAAAAATGGCAATGCATTGATGGAGAAAAGGGTAAATGATGATGATCTGGAAGATTAAGAAAAAATGGACTTCGCTGTCCCCCTCCTTTGGGGTCCACTGTGGTATGGTACCTGAACCCGAAGCTTTCCCGGAATCAGGGGGTTTAGGAGATAGTTTAGTTGCTCACGGGTCACAGTACGGCACTTGAACCCGGCTTATGCTGCTTGGGTTTCCAACTATCAGCTTTGATTTTAGTTAGTTGGAATAATGCAACTCTTACAACATAGATTCTAGCTCAAGTGATTGATCTTTTTTTTCAGATAAGGGATGCTCTGCACAAGATTAACTGATTTGTGTTCTCTCAATCCATTAAGCTACATTGCGACGGATGGGAACCGTCTACAATGCTTGAAACACCCAAGTTCTTTGGGCCCACCATGTTTTATATATAAATCCACTCTATCTGTCATGTGAGAATCCTTATCTGAACCATACGTACAAAAAATCAGCTTTATGAAAATTCTTATGGGCCATTTCAAGTGGAAAATGTAAAATTGCTCTTTAAAAAAAAAGAAAATTTCTGTTAGCTTGTTAGTACACCCACTGTAAGTTCACACTTCACTGTTAGCCACACCCACTTGGATATTGATGCCAAGACCTCAGTGTTGAAACAAGGTATCTTTCACTCAGTCTACCACTCGAGCCATGGATCAGGGTGTAAAAGGTGTGGACTGCTATTTAAATCAAGTTGTTTTTTGTGTCTTCAATTTATCCTAGTGAGTTATATTTGATTAATAGGGTTGATGAAAAGTGCACACCATGATTACCCTACACTCAAACTTATGATTGGAATTCCACCCATGTTGTCCCTTGCTGGGTAGCCCAAATGAGCCATGGCAATACTTGATTTTTTTTTTTTCTTTGTAAAAAAATTTGCCCTAGTACCTAGAGTCGAAAAATAACTTGATGGACAGAGTAGATTTTCCATCCACATCATCGTGGGCCCTACAAGCTTGGTGTTGTCACGGGCTGGTACAATAGATGTTGTAGAGGATTTCGGCTGATTCAACTATTGGTTGGGTTGTTAGAAATGTAAGAGTTTCTTGTACACAACGGAAGATAGAAGAAAACGATCAGATCTATCGGGTTCAAGGCTCGACTTGAATAGTTGATTTCTCAAGACAGATTTGCTGCCCTTTTTCTGAAAATTCCAACAAGTGCAAACGAAGGAAATCTATAAATTGTCTTCAGGATACAATGAACTCTCAATCCAATTTTCAACACGAAATTTTGCACATTTAAGTGTTGAACAGATCTCTAATTTTGACACTGATATGCCTTAAGACGTTCAGAAAAAACTCAGTAAGAGATTAGATCAAGAGTAATTGCACAGAAGATGATATAATATTAAGAATTAAGAGCATTTTCTTCTGGATTATAGTATCCAGGATTTATATCAACTAAAGGGTCATGGATTTCTTTCTAAAGAGGTGTTAAAGAGCTACTTCAAGAAATCCATACCCATTCACAGCAAATTATTGCCTTTCCATGAAAGAATATGACTCTATATCATATGGCAGTTATATCTGTATCCATTTAGACAGGAGCAGTTATCCAACAGAAAAAGCTGTATCCACATAAGCAACACATGGCATATGTTCCACATGTACAATCATGTCACAAGTACTCTCAATTAGTAAAAAAGGTAATAAAACATCAGGGTATCATGGCCCAAAAAATTGAATCGTGTGCCAAAAAGACTGAGGCTCTTTTAGCTCCTTGCGACAATGCGCACACACAAAGTGCTAAGTGCGCCTAATAAAGCGCCCAAGCAGCCCTACATCCCACGCCCCGCGTGCGTGTGCGAACGGTACTTCGCACCGTCCTCGAGAAGATTTAAACCCTGGTTGCATAAACAAAAACCCCTTCTCTTACCGACTAGCTATACACACTATTTATAGAAAGTTTAAATAATTAATATATTTATTTACTTTCTAAAAATAACTTTTATTTTAGAAATTTATTTTTATTCTAAAAAAACACAACAGTCCCCCACAATTTTAAAAATAAAATCAGATACTAGAACGAATGGCATATCAATATAAATACGTGCATAAGTAAAGGTATCTTTTGAATTTGAACCTTTACTTTAGTGTATACGTATCAAAGTTATGTCAGGTACTTAGTGACTCATTAGTCTTGAACTAAGGACCTTATATGACTCGCCGGACACATAACACACATCTATTCATATATAACTAGAGATCTAAAAGTTCGCACATTTCTAGCCTGGTGCGTATCCTTATTTCATGAGTATTCTAAAGATGATCCCAATCTATTCAAAAGCGGCATCACTTCTCTACTCATATAAGTAGATCTATCAAAGATGATTCTGCTTAATCTCAACAAAGTCTGCTTATAAATCTATTAAGAATTAGTAATCAGCCTCTTATGAAATGCAGAAATCACTAGACTTTGAGGAATAAGATTCAAATTTTCTTTTTCTAGTGTATGTTTCAGTCACATACTTGACTTATTTATCCCTTTGAACCTAGCCTATATTTCAAAACATAGGTAGGGTTGCCATCAAGAGTGAAAGTTACATCTTTATGAATCTTAGTCTCATTCCTTAAATGGTTCTTCTTATTTGATTTCTTGATAAACCTTTCGTCAAATGATCTGCAAAGTTTAGGATGGATTTAACATATTTTACTATGATTACTCCATCTCTGAGCAATCCTTTAACAAAGTTATGCCTTAGACCTACATTTCTAGACTTACCATTATAAGTCTTACTCATAGCATGACAAAGAGTAGCCTGACTATCACAAAAGATAGATATGGCAGGAGTAGGTTTTGGCCAATACAGGATTTCCAATAGTAGGTATCTTAGTCATTCACCTTCTTTACAAGCAGCACCAAGTGCAATAAACTCACTTTCCATTGTAGAGTGAGATATGCACGTTTGTTTCTTAGATGCCCATGATATTGCTCCTCCTCCAAGAGTGAATATCCAGCCACTTGTAGATTTAGATTCTATGCTATCTGCATTCCAGCTTGCATCGTTGTACCCTTCAAGTACAGCGGGATATGATTTATAATGCAGTCCATAGTCTATGGTTCCTCTTAGATACTTTAAAACTCTCGAAATCGCATTCCAGTGTACTTGTCCTGGATTACTGGTATACCTGCTTAGCATTCCTACTGTGAATGCTATATCGGGTCTAGTGCAATTCATTGCATACATTAAACTCCCAATAGCACTCGCATATTCTTGTTGTGCTTTACATCTACCAGTATTTTTAACCAATTTAATACTTGGATCAAATGGGGTTGAAACCGGTTTACTATCATAATGATTAAACTTCTTTAACACTTTCTCTAGGTAATGAGATTGTGTTAAGGCTATTCCATCATTAAGATTATAAATCTTAATACCTAATATTACATCGGCTTTGCCCATATCCTTCATGTCGAAGTTGGTACTTAGAAACTTTTTAGTTTCTTTCACACAGTCCTCATTTGGTCCAAATATTAGCATATCATCTACGTATAGGCAGATAATGATTTGACCTTTAATATATATGCACTTATCTGCTTGGTTTACTCTAAAACCATTAGATTGTACTACTTGATCAAACTTCTCATGCCATTGTTTAGGAGCTTGCTTGAGCCCATAGAGAGATTTGACCAGTTTACACACTTTCTTCTCTTGCCCGGGTTGAACAAACCCTTCAGGTTGTTCCATATAGACTTCCTCATCTAGATCACCATTTAAGAATGCCGTTTTGACATCCATTTGATGGATTACTAGGTGGTGAATTGCTACAAGAGCAATTAAAGTCCTAATGGTAGATATTCGAGCAACAGGAGCATATGTATCGAAAAAATCGATACCTTCCTTTTGTCTAAATCCTTTGGCTACCAATCGAGCTTTAAATTTATTTATAGTTCCATTAGGATTGAACTTTCTTTTAAAAATCCACTTACATTGTATAGGCTTTAAACCCGGTGGAAGATCGGCCAAACACCAAGTGTTATTTGAGACTATGGAATCCATTTCATCGTCTATGATTTTCCTCCAAAACTATGCATCAGGAGATGAGAGAGCTTCACTAAGTGTTGATGGATCACTTTCAATACTTAGTGGTAGAGTAATCTCCTTGCGTATTTCATTTCTATCGCCTTCTATAAGAAACATATAGAAATCTGGGCCAAAAGATGTTTCTTTTCTTACCCTTTTTGATCTCCTTAGTTCATTTCCTTCTAGATGAGCATTAGATTTATCATGAAAGTTATTAGGCTCTTCGTTCATTGGTTTTATTATATTTTCATCAACTTGCATTTTTATATGATTATTTATATAATATTTGCATACTGTATTTTTAAAAAATATAGCATCCCTAGACTCTATAATCATGTTTTTGTTAGCAAAAGAAGTTTGTTCTAGAACCATGAATCTATATACGGGACTATGAATCGCATAACCCACAAAAGCATACCTGATTCTTCTGGGACATAACTTTACTCTCTTATAATTAATAATCCTGACTTCTGCTATACTTCCCTACACTTTGAAGTAATGAATATATGGTTTATTCTTTTTTCATAATTCATATGGGGAGATATCCAATTTTTTTTGTGGGATAGCATTTAGAATACGGTTTACTGTTAATAATGTTTCCCCCTACAAATTCAGTGGTAATTCATAATTTAATATCATACAGTTGATCATCTCAACTAATGTCCTATTTTTACGTTCCGCTAGGCCATTTTGCTGAGGTGTGTAAGGTGCCGTAAATTCATGAATTATACCATTTGATTCACAAAATTCATTGAATTCATTAGAAGAGTATTCACCCCCTCTATCACTTGTGAGGGCTTTAATCTTTATATTCAACTGATTTTACACTTCGGCCTTATAAAGCTTAAACTTTTCAAAGGCTTCATCTTTAGATTTTATCAAGTATACATAAGAAAATCTAGTGAAGTCATCGATAAATGTGATAAAATACATTTTTCCTCCACGAGTTAAGGTATTATTTAAATCACAGATATCGGAATGAATTAACTCCAAGGGTTGTGATTTTCTCATGCCAGTCCCAAATGGTTTTCTGGTTATTTTAGAATGGGCACACACATCACATTTCCCTTCTTGTTGTATTTCATATTTTGGTATAAGTCCCAGGATCATCATTCTTTTCATTGAATGATAATTAACATGACCTAGTCTAGCATGCCATAAAGATACTGAATCCACTATATAAACGGAAACATCATTATTATTATTAATATTTAGTTTAATCATACCATTACATGAATATCCTTTGCCAACAAACATACCATTCTTGGTGATAACCAACTTATCAGACTCAATCACTATTTTGAATCCTCTCTTATTGAGAAGATCGCCTGACACTAGATTTTTAGACATGTCAGGTACATGCAATACATTTGTTAGTGTCAGTCTTTTGCCTGATGTAAACTGAAGCTCTACTGTTCCTTTTCCAACAACGTTCGCACGAACGTTATTACCCATCTTCACTTCTTGTCCAGTTGTTATACCTTCATAGGTCTTGAAGATGTTTCGGTCCTTCGATATATGAATGGTTGCACCAGTATCTAGCCACCATCCACCATCGGATATTACTGTGTTAGCTTCAGTGACCATTGCTACAAGTTGGTCTTCTGCCATGTTAGCCTGAGCTTTCAGTTGTTTCTTCCTGTGTCGACATTCCTTTATGTAGTGTCCAGGCTTATTGCAGAAGTGACACTTGCCCTTTTTCTTTCCCTTTTTCTTAAACTCTGTATCTTTCTTTGGGGGAATAGATTTGGAGTTTTGAGATTTTGGCTTGTCATCTTCTACTATATTTGCTTTGGAATGATTTTCCGAAGCACTTTCTTTCTTGTCTCAGTTTCTGGACTCTTCTTCTATACGAAGATGTCGTTGAAGCCCTTCAAGAGTGTACTTCCTTTCATCATGTTTCAGTTTCTTTTTATAATCAAACCATGATGAGGGTAATTTTGCAATTACTACACCGACCAGGAATTCTTCAGGAAGATCTATCCCACCAATCTTCAATTCATCAACCAAGTTCTGTAGTTCGGTTACTTGGGAGAGAATTGGCTGATCATTTTTAAACTTGAAGTGGATATAATTGTTGATCAGAAATTTCTAAGTATTGATCTCTTTAATTTTATATTTTTGATCTAATTTTGTCTACGAATCATTGGCAGAGGATATTTTACGGTAGAAGTTATAAATAGAATTAGAGAGGGTGTTTAGGATATGACATTTGCATAAAAAATCGTCCTCCTTCTTTTTCTTCCGTTCCGCCTTCACTTATTCTAAGTCATTGTCTTTTTGGCTGTGGCAGAGAAGGCAGATCATCATCTAGGATGTAAGATAACTTAAGAGTTGTTGGAAAAAAAACATTTTCTGCTGCGATCTTGAGAAGAATTGACCGTTAAAACGATCCAGTAGTACAAAGTCTTGGTTCATAACTTGAATGGAATGAATTGCCTCCATTGTGAAAAGATAATAAATCTGTCTTGAATGTTAGAAATGTAAGAGATTCTTGTACACAACGAAAGGTAAAAGAAAATGATAACGAAATGATTAGATCTATCAGGTTCAAGGCTCGACTTGAATAGGCAATTTATCAAGACAGATTTGCTGCCCTTTTTCTGAAAATTCCAGCAAGTGCAAACGAAAGAAATCTACAAATTGTCTTCAGGATATAAGGAACTCTCAATCCAATTTTCAACACGAAAATTTGCACATTTAAGTGGTGAATAGATCTCTAGTTTTGACACCGATATGCTTTAAGACGTTCAGAAAAAACTCAGCAAGAGATTATATCGAGAGTAATTGCACAGAAGATGATATAATCTCAAGGATTAAGAGTCTATACTTCTAGATTATAGTATCCAGGATTTATATCAACTGAAGGGTCATGGATTTCTTCCTGAAGAGGTGCTAAAGAGCCTCTTTAAGAAATTCATACCCATTCACAGCAAATAATTGCCTTTCCATGAAAGGACATGACTCTATGTCATATGGCAGTTATTTTTGTACTCATTCAGACTGGAGCAGTTATCCAACAGGAAAAAATGAATCCACATAAGCGACACATGACATAAGTGCCACATGTACAATCATGTCACAATTACTCTCAATTAGTAAAAAAAGGTAATAAAACATTAGGGTATCATGGCCCAAAAAATTGAACCGTGTGCCAAAAAGACTAAGGCTCTTATTGCTCATTGCAAAGTGCTAAGTGCGCCTAATAAAGCGCCACAGCCCACGCCACGCGTGCACGTACCGTCCTCGAGGAGATTTGAACCCTGGTTGCATAAGCAAAAACCCCTTCTCTTACCGACTGGCTATACACACTATTTATGAAAAGTTTAAATAATTAATATATTTATTTACTTTCTAAAAATAACTTTTATTTTTAAAATTTATTTTATTCTAAAAAACACAACAATCTCCCACAATTTCAAAAATAAAATCAGATTATAGAACGAATGACATATCAGTATAAATAGGTGTATAAGTAAGGGTAATGATTTACGTGGAAAAATCTTTATGAGAAAAAATCATGATACCAAGCGACAGAACAATGCACTATAAACAAAAATATTATAAGAGATATACAACTTACATATCTTGAAACCCTTCGTCTCTTCAGACAAAATCCCTTTACAAATAGAAAATTCCTTTGGACTCTCCTACGTTCGTTTATTAATCCTAATCCCGCATTACACCCACTTATATAAGGTTTCGTATAGAATTAGAATACAAATCACGCACTTATGCAAAAGTTACGCAAACCATTAATCGAACCTTCGACCGATCAACATCAATCGAGCATCCATTGATTGATCGATCCCGCAATGTTCGATCAATCAAACATGCTAAAAAATGTCCGCGAAGCAAACATGTATTTTATGGATAATCTCGATTAATCAAGCTTTAATCTTCGATCGATCGAACATGTCCAAAACTGTATAGGGAGTTAATTGGGCAAATTAGGATTTTCTCGATTAATCAAAGTTGCGCTTGATCGATTGAACTCCCCTATTTTAGCACAAATTGATGGCACCGATTTCAACAATCTCCACCGTGGCTTCAATCTCTATCATACACTGTTTCAAGCTGCTTTCTCCATCTATAATCTTCATCATAACTTCATTTGTTGCTTCATGTGTACACTTCGTCTTCATTTTGTCGTTGCTACGCCTAGAGAAGTTAGGTAAAGTCTGAGCTTCTCTGCAGGAATCACTTTTGTACACATGAAGCAACAAATGAAGTTAAGTTAGAATTTTCACTAATGCGAATCTTCTCAAGAGTAACACTACCTTCCTCTACCATCTACCAGATAAAGTGATAATGCATATCAATGTACTTGATCCCCTAATGATAAACAAAGTTCTTTGCCAAGTTGATAGCGCTCTCGCTATCACAGTCCATCAGCACAACTTCCTGCTAAAGTCTCAACTCATTCATCATTCCTCTCAACCAAACCGCCTCATTGAACACTTCTATTACCGCCATATACTCAGCTTTGCTTATGAAAAGAGCAACCACAGACTGAAACTTTGACATCCAACTGATCGCTCCACTCGCTAATACAAACAAGTACCTGGAAGTCAATCTTCTGTTATCCACATTTCCAGCATAATCGGCGTCCACACAACCTACTAGCTTCTCTTTAAACTTTTTCAAATGACAAGAAATAGTCAGTCATAGCTAGTATGTAACGAAAAACCATTTCACCGCCTCTTAGAGTTGCTTACCTGAGTTTAACATGTATCTACTCGCAACACACATTGCATGTGAAATATGCTGCTTTTATTCATCTATAGTGGGACATTGTTATAAAGAAAGTTGAAAGTGAGCAACGTTGGGTGTGCTAATCGATTTAGCTTTGTCAAGTCTATACTTGACCAACACTTTCTTGAAGTATTGTGTCCGAGACAACCATACCCCGTGCATTTTCCCATCCCGATGTATATCAACGTTGAGAATCTTCTTTGTAGCTCCTGGATCTTTCATCTCGAATATCTTTAATAACTGAGTCTTACGTATATGAATTTCAGATATGGTATGGTTGGGCAATAAGCATATCATCAACATACAATACTCACATAATGAACTTTTCATCACTCAGTGTTTTAAAGTAGACATAATGATTGAATTCACTTCTAGTAAGCCGTTGACTCATCATAAAAGAATCAAACTTCTTATATTACTGCCTAAGCGATTATTTCATGCCTTACAACGACTTCCTCAACCTGTAAATCTTATTCTTTACTCCTTACACCCCAAACCATTATGGTTATTTTATGTAAATCTGTTCTTCAAATTTCCCATGTAAGAAAGTACTTTTCACACTTAATTGCTCCAGTTTAAGATAATATTAGGTAACCGGCGATAACACAAATTTGATAAATACATGTTTGAACACGGACGCGAAAATCTCACAGAAGTCGATCGATTTCAACAAGGAGTTCATCTTATCATGCATAGATGTCATCTACTTCTTAGCATCAATATCACATAATGCTTGCTGAAAGATAGATAGATCTCTATCATCTGTGATGAGGAAAAACACAATATTCGAGTAATCTCTGTATCACAACAACATCTTGTGATTTCTTGGTGGATTTCTCCTAACATTTAGTTGCTCCACCTGATCTTATATCTCTTGGTGTGGCTTAGCTTCTACTTGTGTTTCACCCTTATCGATTTCAACATCAATTACTTTTGACTTTTCCGTTTCTCTGTGTTCATTCTTACAGAACAACAAACCCTCATTAAACTTGACATCACGGCTAATTGTGATATTTCGTATAACCCGATCATACAACCTGTATCCTTTCACAACATTATTATAACCAACAAATATACACTTTTCAGCCATTTGGTCTAGCTATCTCCTTCAACTGACAGTACATGAGACTAAGCATCACAACGAAATACTCACAGCCCCGAATAGTCAACTTCATAACCATTGTATACTTTTTTTGAAAGTTTACAATCAATTAGTATAAATGGAGACCGATTCACTAAGTGGGAGGTTGTGTTAACCGGGTAAATCAAGATTTCTCGATTGATCGAAGTTGCGCTCCATCAATCAAACTCTCCTATTTCAACATAGATCAAAGGCAACAATTTCAACAAACCCCACTGCAGTTTACATGCATACCAAACATGTCCATGGAAGCAGGCCGACAACATTTCAAAAGTACCTTTTTATAGCTGTTTCTAGCCCCACATGTACCCTCTTACACATGACCACAAGTGCCAACCTATCCATGCGAGTAGGAACCCCGAGCTATGATTCTGTTGGGACCCATCTTGATTATTTCCAAAAAAAAAACTCTGGCCGTTCAACTATCTGGTAGGCCGTGCATAAACAAGAAGAGTGGACCATCTGACGTGCTATCATCCCCGTATCTGCACCAGGTAGGGCCAAGGACAATGATGAATGAATAACTCCTTGTCTAGTAGATTTGAATTGTTTCAAACATATGAAAATGTGACAGGGCTCGAGCTGCAGGGCAAACCCTCTCCTAACTCAATTCCACCCTGGTTGTGGAACCCACTCATGGGGGCAAAGCATCTTTTCATGACATACATCTAATTGAGAAATGGCCCAGTGCACTTACGGTTCTAATTGCATCGAAACAATTGGATAATCTACTATGAACTTCATGGACTATCTCTAACCGTCCGATCAACTGACCATGAAACGGACTATCAAAATATTATTATAGAAACATAACTTTAATAAGCAATTTGAAACATGTAATTATTAGGGCCATCATGGGTTATTTATTGTTCTAAAGAATCACTCTTATATGAGATCACTAAAGTCCCATCCAGAAAACGGATGGCTAAAAATAAAACAACTTATGGATGGATCAGATCATCTGATTCATGGGATTTTCCTATTGCAACCCATCAAATGTGTGCCAAACCTGATAAACGGTCCAGAATGATCAAATGTACCATACAAGTTTCCCAATGCAACCAGGAACTGCATATCCGATAATCAAACTTCAAAAAATCAATTGCTGACTCGGCAACTCAGCTCAACTCAGTTAATCCCGAGTCAAGTCATGACTAGGTGCGGCTAGGCTCGGTTGGGGTATGAGTGGGGCCAATTCGCCAATGTTTACAATGTTCACTTGTGGTGCTGAACCAGATTGGACTCAACCGAGTCTGAATTGACTCGGTCGGTATTAGCCACTGCCGGTCCATGTTTCAAATTATAACAAGTCACACACCCATATTCCGAAAATACCAAAACAACGGAATTCCACTGTCGAGATCTTGTAGCACTTACAATGAGGCCACCCCTATAATAATGGTAGAGTAATGGGTGCCCAAAGCCAAAACTCAGGTTTGGGGTGAAACTGCTTGGGTGGGAAATAAGTTAACGTATCCACCACCCTATGTGACATGCTCTGTATTACTGTTTCAAGCCAAGCTAATAGGTCCACCAAGACTGATCATTTTTCAAAAAATAATTTGTAGTTAGGGTTTGTTTGGATTGATTAAAAGGAAAGGAAAAGAAACATTGGGGTTTGAGAAACTTACTTTCTGTTGTTTGTCAAGCATTTCTTTATGAAAATTTGTGAGAAATACTATTTTCTACTCTGTCTTTGTTGGAAAATAGGTAAATTTATTTTCTCACCTTTACCTCTAAGAAAGACATTTTTACATAGTCAAAGGAAAATGGGTTTCTCAATGTTAAGTCCAAATGTGCCACCATTCATCACATATATCACTAATCACATGTGTTGGTGTATTTGGTTATGCCCCACATGTGCTATTAATATTACGCCGCATGTGCCAATGTGCTTGATGCAGTCACAACTCCCAAATGCAAAATATAACAAGAAACAAGAAATAAAGAAATAATACAAACAAAATATGTAAAATATCATTTAAAAGTATTGATTTCTAGTCACAATTGGCTTTCCCAATAAGAATTACATTTAAAAAAAAGAAGAAAAGAAGCTAAGAACTTTGTTTTAATAATATATAAAGAATTACTAGATCTTTTCTTCTTCCTCCTTTTTAGTAAGAGTTATATAATTACAGACAAAAGAACATGAATATGAACCCTTTGGGACCTTTTAAACAATGAATGTGTAGGGTTTAAATATAACGAACCTGAACATTTTATTTCAGATAATAAATTTAGACATTTTATTCTAAACAATGATTCTAAATACTTTGAACACTAATTATATAATAAAATAACTAATACACTTTACTAAATTGTTTTTTAGAATAATGATCCAATCGTGATTATGTTTGTAAGTGTTATATCATCCACCAATTTAGCCATCCATTCTCAGATAAGGCTTTTTCAAGCATTTTTGCTATTTTCAAAATGATCGAATAACTTTTCTACTAATGCCTCGTTATCAGCAGCGCTATATGTGTCACCATCCATCTTTTTTATGCTCTGTATGTTTAAAGCGCTCCGCATGGGCTAATGTGTCATACGTGGCACTATCCATCTTCTCTTGTGCCCACATGTGTTAATGTGCCACATGTATAATAATTCATCTTTTCTTGTGCCCTGCATGTTGAAAGCACTCCACATGTGCTACTGTGCCATCATCCATTTTAAATGCTCCAAATATGCCACATGTGCCAATAGTGCCAATGTGCACAAGTGTTGCCATCTAACTTCAAGTGCCCACATGTCCAATGTGCTAATATGTGACTTGTGCCACGATACAACTTCAAGCATCTCACATATCCTGTGTCTGTGTGTGCCGCAATTCAGCTTCAAGCATTCATATATGCCATGTATGCCACATGTACCATTATCCATATTCAAGCATCCAACAGGTGTTGCGTGGCTATATAGAATTTTTTTTTTCTTAAGAATATAATTTTTGGTTTCACCGAACAAATTTGAAAATATATCCTAAATTTCTTAGAAATCTTGTTGAAAAACAAATAATAAAAAATAATGTTTCAGTTCCGATAATTTCCTGAAAATAAGGTTTCCCAAGAAATACATTTCTTTTCCTATGCTTTCCACTATATCCAAACAGTCTCTAAATGAATAAAAAAAATCATTTATAATCAGGAAATAAGACCTGTTTACTTGTACAATCAACCTCCCCTAACAAAAACACATCAAATGCTAGTAGAATTGAGCAAGAAAGCTTGTGATTCCCTCTCATAATGAAACCCATTAGAGACAGAAGCATCGGCTGAGAAAATCATCACACCATTCACCTCAAAACCACTCTTCTCCAACAGCTTCAAGGCCTCAAAAAATGCTTCTCCTTGAATCCCTCTCCCATTCACCTCATAGCTAGGCAATAGCTTGTCTGCATGGAATTGAGTAGCCCTTAGCTTAAATGCCTCCAAGTACCCCTCAGGCCTCCTAACTTTATCTGTATAGAACTGGTGATTCACGTAGTCGATCACGTCCGCATATCCGTTGTAGAGCTCAATGTACGGCCCGACCGTCTTGTAATACGGTGCAATTGTTGCTAGTGTGATCACAGCTTCGTTCTTGAGCCTGGTGATCAGCTCACCAATGCAGTAGGCAAAGCTGGAGTTATGTTTCGGGAAGTTTTCGTAGTCTATGTCAATGCCATCAAGGTGGTATGTAGTGGCCAGTGATCTGAGCGAGTCGAATGCATTTGAAATCCACAAGCCAGTGTCATTCGGGTTGTACCAGGAGAGGATTTTGTTGCCTAGGCTCCAGCCGCATAGGCTGGCGAGGGCCTTTACATTGGGGTGGCTCTGTTTGATGGCCGCAACGGATTCAGGTGTGAGGCTGGTGATCCAGTAAGGTGAGAATTTGCCATTCTGAGGCTCACATAAGGGGTCTACATCGATCGCAAAGCTGAGGATGAAATGGAAGTCGATGGCGTCTTCCACCGGGACCTGGTCGAACGTCACTGCAACTCCAGTGGCCCCAATGTACTCCATCATAACCTTGCCGTCTGATCCACCAGGAAAAAGAATACTACATTAGCTCAGTTAATTTCTCAAAACTGCATAAGAACACCACACTGCTACCAATACATGTATGGCAATCTGGGCAATCTGGACAGTACAAATCATGGGCCCATTGCATATGAACCATAACCTGAAAATGACACTCATCATACAATCTAACAATCTCTTTTCCCATTGAAGAAGGATTTTCAGAGTGAGGTTTTCAGGCATCAGTCCATCCGCAAAATGAACCCACCAAATTTCCTCACAAGCATGCCATATGTGGTCCCTATAGTCTGGTCCAGCACATCCAATGGGCCTGACTTACTGCAGAATGAACCAAAGAGGAGGCTGAATCCGGTTACATAGAAGAGCAAGAGTTTCATGTCCTTGGAAACTGCCATTGCTTCTTCTGGATGTATTGAGCAGAATGAGCGATTTGTGGGGCTTTTATAGGCTTCTCTGCATAAGCCGGCTTAAGCTTTATTTTATTAGTTTTTCCATTCCTATTCATAAGCCGGAAAAACCAATGTATTTTCTTGAACATTGTTGTAACGATGGATACAAGACATCATGTGTGTTTGTCTACTATTTGTTCTAGTCTACTATTTGTTTTAACCAAAGATGCTATGGTAGTCGGCAATGGTCTGCAGCAGAGGTCACAGGGCCCACAAGATTTCAGTTGAGACCCACCCAACACGGACGGTTTCAAGCAATGACAACTTGATTGATCTTATTGAAATGGGTTCCACTTCTTGATACTATAAGAACCCACAAACCATCAGAGATGCTACGTGCAGCTACATGTCAGGACACAATCCAGTCATTTAGGCAGTGGGCCCCACCACAATGCCAATGTCTACTCAGCAATCACACTGACCTGGCCGTTGTCAATCACTCTTCAAAAATCTAAAAATTGGTTTGGCGCTTTATCCACTACTGAAATCGCTAATGCTGTATTAAATCATTCCCCACCATTCATTCGCAGGTGGAGCCAGTTCTTACAATTAAAGGCAAAAACAAAATCACATCCATCGAACATTCTTCGCTCTTCAACAGTAGCAACAATTACTAAATATGGACTTGAAATCCAAAAATTAAAGAGAGTTATACATATAAGAACCAGATAATCTGTCATAAAAAACCAGAAGGGGCGGCAAAAAGCTGGCTCCTTTAATGATAATTGGGAGGGAACTCTTGAGAAATGGGCAGTTGAGATAATTGTGAGGGTGATATCATACATCAGTCCACGGCAAGGAATGGAGGGAGATGCATATCAACTGCCAGCCTCTGATGATTGCAATCCTAAGCTGAAGCAATAACCAGGAGAAGTTAGTCCATTTACCATAAAGAGCACAAAAATGCCAGAAGTACAGGAACATTGTGGAACACAGAACAAGATTTTGTTATGAATGGATCTTATTACCCGCCCAACTGATGAAGCAGGACCCACTTGCGTTTGCATTTTATATGGTCCCACAGGGACGACCAGGTTCCCAAATAGAAAACTTTTGCTATGGATGTTTCCCACAGAATTGTTATGTGAATGTGTACAAAGCAAACAGTTCATCATAGTGGATAACCATCTATTAGACCTTGTTCCCAACAAAGGAAAAAAGTCAATTACAGTGATCACACTATAAGTAATATATATATATATAGTGTGTGTGTGTGTGTGTGTGTGTGTGTGTGTGAGAGAGAGAGAGAGAGAGAGAGATCACACGGTGCAATCCACCCAGTGGATAACTTCCAATCTATTGGGTGCATGTGAAATCCAACCTTTCCAATAGGTTGGCACCACCATGCCGATCACCTGGTGCAGAAATCAGCACCCTGTTGGCCTACCATGAAACAATGCATAGCATTGATAAATAGCAAAATACAAGCGTAGTCCACTGGATGGGTTGATGGGCCAGCCTAGAAGTTATCCACTGGATGGAATGAAACTTATAGCCCAACCGGTTGGACTTGAGACCTGCTCTGTGTGTGTGTGTGCATGCGCTTATGCTCCAATGCCCTCAGAGCACTATGAGATATAGTGTTCCTAGTTGCTCTGGGATACTTGGCCAGTCAAATCCATTGATCTAGATTGTTTGTTAGGTCCAACAAACATTTGATGGGCTACAATGCAAATTTCACAGCTATCATACAAACATTAACCATTTGATCAACGTCCTTTAACATGAATGGTCAAGATCGTTACACAAAAATAGGTCCAATCAACAATTTGAGCTATCTGTTTGTTAAGGACCATCATGGATTGCTTATAATTCTAAAGAATAACAGCAATCACAATCATCACATCCATGGCTTCCAAAAAGGATGGATATAGAAAATAAGGCCAAATCAAAGATGACCAGATCATCCGATTTCCGATTTGCATGGTGGCCTTTGAAATGCGTTCTAGACTTGATGGACAGTTAAAATCAATGTTTTCCATGTCGTTATTGTGTAATGTATCATGGATACATATTAGTTATCACATGGGATATATCGCTTGTATCGCATGATGTATCGTTGTTGTTGGGAAACATGGGGAAACTTTGGGAAATTGGTCGAATTTTTCAATGTAACTTCAGGAATTGTTAAACAAGACATCAATACACTTCGAAATCAAAACATCACAAAAATAAGTGCACGGAGTTTCCCATGATGTCAAGCTCTTTGGGGCCCACTGTGATGTGTTGGATTTCCAACCCATTAATCAAATGCACCTTCCCTGGTGCGCCATGAACCTAAAAATCAACCCAATCTATGACTTAGGTGGGTCATGCCACAAACAACAGTTGGGAATAGATGCGCACCCATTGACACCTTCATTGTTCATAGGGTCCACTGAGATGTGGTTTAGACATCCAGCCCATCCATCGTGTGCGTTCTGCTTGGATTAGGGGTCACCAAATTTAAGGCCATTCCAAAACTCATGTGGGACCCACCAAGTGGTTTTAGTTGTTTTAGGTATGATTTCACATGGTTTCAGATGATGTGGCTCACCTGAGTTCCGGATACAATTGATTTTAGGGACATCCATAACCTAGAGGGGACCCACCATATGCACAGTTGGGCAACCTCATAGTACCTTTTCCCTATATATATATATATATATATATATATATATATATATATATACACATACATACATACACACACACACACATGGAAAATGGTCACCATGATTTGTGTCGAACATCTACCCCATCAGTTAGATGCACCATTCCATGGTGGGACACGGGCTTAAAAATCAAGTCAATCTATGACTTGGGTGGGCCACGCCATATACAACACTTGAGAAGGGTTACCCTCCCATTAAAACATTCATAATTATTTATTAGGCCGACCGAGATATGGTTCAAAAATCCAGCCCATCCATTGTGTGTGTCCCACCTAGATGAGGGGTCAGACCAAGTTTCAGCCTCATACAAAACTCAAGTGGGCCCCACCAAGTGATTTTATACATTTTAGGCATGTCTTCACATAGTTTTAGATTGTATGGTCCACTTGAGTTCCGTATACGGCCGATTTTTGGGATATCCCATAACCTAAAGGGGACCCATCAAATGCACGGTATTGATGTTCGACACACATCACGGTGGGGCCCACACAGCTCGACTTCATGGGAAGTTCCATGAGATCAACCTCATAGTACCATTTCCATATATATATATATATATATATATATATATAAAAGCAATAGGCATTTCTCGTTGCACATCTAAAGAAACGGATGTAAATATAAAGCAAGCATAACAGACAAATCATATGAACTAGCACGGTTTCACTCTTCATGGACAAGAAACAAGAAACAAAAAATAAAATCCTCCTTGCATCAAGAGAAGGGGCTGTTTTGCCATTTACCAAACACTCCACATAAGTGTGCACATGTATGTGTGTGGACTGTGGAGCTCTAGGCTACATCTGAACCCGAGCCTAGAGACATCCTAAGGGTCTGTTGGGCGTGCGTCATACAGCTGTGGATCGTTGCCTGAATGACATTATTTTACGATAACCAAAGCTGTGGTGACCTTGGATGTATGGTGTTTGGCAGCAATGCCACCTATCCAAAAAGCATGCGGATAGTGGAAAGCATTTAATGCTGGATGCACATCAACACACATGTCAGAGACAAGTGCAAATTTTTTGGTTATGCTCAATTCATAGTCGATTCAGCGACTTGGACAGTATGGGTTGTCTTACAAACATCACACACATACAATTTTCTGAGTCCATGTGTGTCAGCCATCATATCCACAAAACACCGAGTTGCCTTCCCCTCATTGTTTATAGAGAGCCTGGAGAGGCAGAGGTGTGATTTGCATATGCATAGGTGGTTGTGCCTATCAATGGGGGGGGAACAGTTATGTGAATGAGATCCGCACCGTCCATCAAGTGCAACACCTAATGTTTGGCCATGATCCAAAAAATCACACCGATCCAAAACTTAGGAGGGCCAAATCATAGGAAACTGTAATGCCTAGAACCTCTAAATTCATATGATGGGTCCCACTTTAGTATTAAATGGCCTGATTTTTAGCACATCCCTTCATCCCGATAGGTTGCATCATATGAACAGATCGAGTGGCATATCCACAACACAGTGGGGCCCAAACACTAATGGTAGGCCTCCCCATCCCAACTGTTCTATATGCATGGCACAACTGATTTTTGGGCTCTAAGGTGAACATGAGGTGGCGCATTTGATGGACAGGATATATCTCATTCACATCCCCCTCCCCCCACACGGCTACATGAGCAATGCTATCACATCCTTGGCTGAGAACCAGCTATTTGTATAACATGGCAATTAACAGTTGAAAAATTGTTCCATTTTGCTTACTACTCTATAAGCATAGCTTGCATGCACCAAATGCAAAATTGTCTGTAAATACCACTGTTTCTAGGGTTCCAACCCATGGCTCAGTGGTAGGGAGAGTGCGTTTCAACACTGAGGTCATGGGTTCGAGCCATGTTACCTTTCAAAAAAAAACCACCGTTTCTGTATCTTTCAACCAAAAAAAAAAAAACTGTTTCTATGCCAATAGTGCTATTGTGTACGCCAGCGGGCACTACAAAATGTAACGGGAAAAATAGACTATGCTTGAAGGCTGGAAAGATAAAAATGTGGACGCCAAACACAAATTCCGACAAAAACAGAGCTCAAACTTCTAAACAAGATTCATAGAACATTATTTATGGACCAAAGTTAGTTACCGTTGGATGAAGGCAGCCCATCTTGAAGCTTATCTTGTGGCTTATCTTGAGGTCTCATGGCTGGAAAGAGAAGAACCTCCTGTGCCACAGAATAGACAGAGTTATAACCAATCTTACTAGATCTCATCTAGCAGAGATTATGCAGGGAAAGTCAAAAAAGAAAAGGGAATAGGACCTTGATATTTTGTGAGTCGGTAAACAGCATAGTAAGTCGATCGATCCCCATTCCCCAACCGCCAGTTGGAGGCAACCCATACTCCAAAGCCATACAAAATGTTTCATCTAAAGCCATCGCCTCGTCATCACCTGACTGTCGATCCTGAAACCACAAACATTTTCAATTCAAACAAAATTCCCACCAGAATATTTTAATTCCTACCAATAATATCACTTCCAATTAATAATGGTACCTTCAACTGTTCAGCAAAACGTTGACGTTGTACGACAGGATCATTCAGTTCTGTATATGCATTGCATACCTGACCAGTTGGGTTAATGGAAGCATTGAATTAGAATGTAAGAGAGGAAATATATCTAGAACCTGAGAAAAAAATGGCACCAGCATGCCTCATGCTTGTTTACGAAGAGTTCAAAACGCTCTGTCAAGCCGGGTTTCGATCTGTGCCACTTAGCCAATGGGCTCATTATCTCTGGATGATTTATGATAAAAGTAGGATTTACGCATGTCTCCTCCAAGAAATGCCCGACCAGCTGCCATCCAATCACAGAAGAAAACACAGTTTTTATACTGCAACTAATAGCAGGACTAGAAAAGAAAAACCACACAAACACAACACTGTATGCTGATTATGCACCAAGGTTCGGCAAAGAATTAGAGCCTGTCCCAATGAAATCTTGTAGCCCCTACCCATTTTATTGAATCAATGGAACTAATGCAGAAATAAATAAAATATTTTAAAAATACTGAAAAAGCTCCCGTCTAATATGATCGGCATACATGTAACTTGGTAGAAGTCGGATTCGTGAGCGTCCAACACAGATAACTGGTGTCAGATGCAGTGGCTTTGAGAAGTCAGATTCTTAAGCATGTCCATACAAAGGTATGGCTTTTTAAATGGTATGTATTATATTTTTATAGTATATCATAATTATTTGTGTAAAAATTACAAAAATAAATAATACTAGTAACAACAAAACCAAGAAAAGACCAATTATTTATAGAAACGAAAGTATCCAAAAATGAAAGATAAGAACAATTAAACATTGAAGAACCTTTTTTTAAATGAACGATGTCCAAAAGTGCTGGACAAGCACAAAAATGCTAACACGGTATAATTTCAAAGAAATGGCCGTGTCCTGATTGCATATATTGGCTGGTGATCAACCATAGATGGCAGTCCCCTTATACCGGCATTAGCCAGCAGTGGCCAAGTATTGTTCTTGTTTATTTATATTAAATAATATTTTTCTTCACCAAACATTTTTTCAGTCATAAACAACTTCTTCTCTATCAGCACACATTTTCCAATCATAACACCAGCAAAAAAGGAAAGGGAAAGAAAAGGCGCACCACCCATATATCATAAATGAGCAAAAGACACAGCAATTTTTTTAGAATACCTTGTCTAACAGCCGCGTTGTAGTTTGAGGAGGGGGACACTTGACATCAAATCTTGCGCATGCATCTCGCAGATACTCATTTGCTTCTTGACTTGAAAGATCCTTAGGTATATTGAGGTTAGCCACAGTTTCCAACCCTTCTATCATGTCAATCCTTCTGCAGTAATCAAGAGTCGAGACATAATATAATCAGTTTTTCAACTGTTTATGTTAGTTTTAAATTTGTAAAGAATGTCAGGTTCCGCCAAATCAAGCAATTTGGCACCACAAGGGAATATGAAGTACAGGATCCTCCTGACCAGAAATTTTATAGTTTGTTCAGTATGGGTGAGGCCAATGGTCTAGTAATCCAAAGCAATTAAGGAGTCCCACCGTGAATGGAGGATGCACTAGAGATCTCTCATAGTAGGAGACCCCATTCCTTTAATAGTGTGCCCTTTTAAATTGAATGTGGGCTTATGCTGTATTTATTCTTTTAACTGTTCCATTTTGGGTCGCCTCATTGAAGGGCTAGAATCAATCTGGGGATCTCATCCATAGTGGGGTCATCAGATAAATTGTTTTGATTGCCAAACGGTCAGCACCAAAAGTAATGAATGCTGCATGTCAGCAGACTATATGATCGCTGATGAGCAGGGCGCTATAGTTCTCCAGAGAATATTGCTCAGACCTGAAAGGGGGAGTGAAGTCAATCTCTATTGGATCCTTGTCCAGCCCATTTGCATGGTATTTAATTTTATAGCCACCTGTTAGCTTCTGGACCATTCCTGTTACAATTGAACTGCTTGTTAGAAATATAAGGTAAACATGCAAAAGAAGTGGCTGCTGTAGTAGCAAAGAAACTCAAACCAAGTACATTCATGCATGACACTAGGAACATTTGCATATGTATTGACCCTATTGGAGACTCACCAGAAAACAAGTCCTCGGTGAGCTTCATCAGATCATTGTAATCCGCAAAAGCCATATAAAATTCACATGTGGTGAATTCCGGATTGTGAGTCAAATCAATCCCCTCATTTCGGAATTGTTTCCCAATCTCATATACACGGTCCAGCCCACCAACTACCAACTCCTTAAGATAAAGCTCAGGGGCAATGCGCATAAACAATTTCATGCTCAATTCATTATGATAGGTTTCAAATGGCTTGGCGGCCGCTCCACCCGCAATCATATTCATCATGGGTGTTTCTACCTGATGAAATGTAAAGTAAAAAACTAAAAATAAATATAAGCTTCAAATGACAAATGCTCTGCACCAAAATGATGATCACAAGAAAGAACCAAACCTCCAAGAAGTCGCGCTTGTCAAGAAACTTTCTAACATAAGAAATAATCTTAGCCCGTGTCTTGAATATTTCACGAACCTCCATATTCAGCATCAGATCTAAATATCGTTGACGGTAACGAGTTTCCTGCAATGAAACAAAGTATATATTTTAAACAATAGTGAACCAAATATCCATTCATTAGTGCATTGATTATGTAAATTTGTCTCAGATGGTAGACATTGCATTTCATGGATCAGAACTTATTAAATGATTGAATTAATTTACGTGAATGGCAGTCAAACTGATTTCATCAAATCAATGTCAAAGTCAACCCAACGTTGCGTGTGGGAAAAGAGCACAAGCAAGTTGAGATGCATAACTGTATTCATCCCAGTAAGAATAACTTGGATGAAAAGAGTCTTCGTCTGTGCAACTTTCAAATGAATGTCACATAAATAATTGTTCTTTATTTAATATTGCCTTTTTCATGAAATGCAAATTTTATTAGTTATTACCAAGCAAACAAGAAAGAATACAACTAAGTCCAGGTTCAGCCAGTTGTAATATTAGGCATATAATTACACATCAAAGAAGAACCATCCAAGCTGAATCACCTGCTAACTTCCAAGCTAACACGTGAGATCTGGCCCACAGAGAATCACATTATTGCACCATAAAAAATGATCCATCAAAACCAGCTTCTTTATGGATCTCCATATAGCTACAACAAAACTCAAAAACCTAACCAGCATAAGTGGGAGGTACCCAAGTAACACTAGGTCTCACTTGGGTCCTTGCTCTTGCCCTAGTGGTAGACTCACAAGGGTTTCAACACCAAGTCGACAAACACGTTGTAGCGACTCCTGCAAGTCACGATAATGCCTCAATCCGCCATTATCAGTAGAAACACTGAACATGTCTTCTGTTTTGCTCCACCAAAATGCACAAGCATAGGGCCCGTTTGGTGTTGCTTCTAGCAATGGAAAAAATGATTCCAATAAACACTTCTCTGGAATTGTTTATTTAGAATTGCTCATGCAAAATTCATTCCCAATAAACAAGTTTAGTAATCAGATTTAGTGAAGGAGCACCTTCGGAACAGAAACAGATATTTTATGTACCTGGTCTTTTAAAACATATGTTTCAGGATTCCTGGTATTCCCTGGAACCCATACATCAGTAGTTACCCTCCCTTCATTTTTCTGCAAATCAACAAAGAAACTGTTCATGTCAATAAGAAATATCCACCCAGCATACGGTAATTTGCAAAGACAAAGTAACGGGCTAAGAAGGAGAATTGATTTTCTTCAGATGCTTTCTCACCTTCGTATTATCATGACCAGCTTTCTGCCTCGGCATCATGTGGAGGCATGGGGCAAGGACCTCAAATGTTTTTGGGAAAATACTAAGCTCGCCTCTTTTACTCTTTCCTGCAGCACAACTTTCAATATATATAAAATGGCTAACAGAGTTGTGTTCCTTGCTGTAAGCAGCTATAGGTTTGAACATAATATAGTGTCAGTGCCATTAAGTTTAACCATCATTTAGGGCCCGTTCGGTTTTCCAATTACAACAGTAATTGGCTGCAAATGTGTAATGATTACTTATCCCTGTAATTGCATGGTGACATCACTAACATTTGACTGCAATAATTACTTTCTACCATTGTTTGTTTTAAAAGGGCATCAATATAAAAATGGTATTATAATGTGAAAATGGAATGATTACAATCTCATTTACCTGTTTACTTTATATTTGAACCCTGGAATGATAATGACGGGCCATTTACATTGACTTACACCGGAAATTGGAAAACCAAACACACCTTTAGTGCAAGTGGTTTATAGAGATGAATTGATGATGGACCATTACAGAATGAGAACAAACTTGTGTTACGGCACAAACCACTGGATGAACAATACAGATCTACATGGTAGTTTCATTGGTAGGTAGAAAAGATAGTATTCTACATACATGTTGTTCCCTCTGCACTTAAGTTACTTTTCTTTGCAACTTTTTTACTTCTTTTAGTTTCATTTGCTAAGGGTTTTTTTTACAACTTTTGAACTCTTTTCAGTGTTGACAAAATACAAGGATGACTCATCTAGTTTTTTGCATTAATGATGGAGAATTTCACAAAATTAAATAAATAAATCTCAAAAACAGGGGCATATCAAAATTCATCTTGGTGGTTACCCATTTTAAATAGGTTGCTTTTGTGCTTGATTTTTTTTATTTTTTATTTTTTTATTTTTTATTTTTAAAGGATAACTGTATTAAAAAAGCGGAAAGATACAAGAGAATAAGGAAAAAGAAAAAGAAAAAGGGCAAGGGAGACTGCTGAGATAGCAGCAAAACCTAGCCCCCTAAGAAAAGCAAATCTACATCCTTTAGCCCAAGAACAATTCCCCCCCATTCGAAAATCAAGTTTTTAGCTCTAGACTAGACTGATTGAGCCGACGTAACCTTATCATTAAAACACCTCTCACTCCTTTCCTCCCATATAGACCACCAAATAGCAAGAATTGACAACCTCCAAATGCGATTCTTTATTTTATCAATCTTGACTCCGTGCCAGGCCGAAAGAAGGTTGCATGATGAGGAAGGAGTACACTAGTTCATGTCGAAACGGCGGAGAAATTCAGTCCAGGTTTGCGAGGCGAAAGAGCAGTGAATGAGGAGGTGGTCCACGGATTCCTCGTCTTTCATGCAACATAAGCAGATGTTAACTATTTGCATGCCCCTTTTCTTGAGGTTGTCCACGGTCAAAATTCTATTTTTTTCCTGCTAGACAAGTAAAGCAAATGAATTTGGGAGGGGCCGCGTACTTCCAGATGAAAGGCGCAAGGGAAGCCGCAGGATTAGGAGGGAGGGATAGCCGAGCGTAGAAGGATCTAACAGAAAAGAGTCCATTCTTTTCCGGAGGCCATGTCAACTTGTCAGGGGTGTTGATAGCTGGGGCAGCTTTGGAGATGAGGGAGAGAAGATAAGCGAACTCAGAGATCTCCCATTCGTGAAGATTCCTAACGCATTTGATGTCCCAAACAACATTTTCGTTCGTGAGAGATAAGCTGTTAGCCACGAATGGCTTTTTGCACGGAGACAGCTGATATATGTTTGAGAATCTATGCATCAGAGGTGTGTCGCCTATCCAACAGTCTTCCCAGAAACGGATGGCGTGACCATTCCCCAACTCAAAGGAGATGTTTTTGAGGAAGTCTTTTTTGGCTCTCAAGATATCTTTCCAAAGGGGAGAAGCCCTATAGGCTGTGGAATCATTAGTCCACCAATCACCTGGGGAGCAACCATATTTGCCTTTGATTATCACTGAGGGTAAACTAACAACTGTTTACATGGCCAGACCATCTAAGTCAACTTTCCCTCATCTTATGACTTATTAGTGCCAGTGTTTCAAATAGCGCTCGTAGCGTAGCGGTAGTGTACGCTACGTAGCATAGCGTAGCCGTAGCACTACGTAGCGTCCCAAATAGCGTAAATCCCCTATAGCGTACGCTACAACTACGTAGTGCGTAGCGTCCATAGTGCAAGCTACAATGTATTTTTTTACTGTTTTAGTTTTTTATTATTTTTTCACATTTTCTTTGTTTCTAATATTGAGGAATGTGACACTTGTATTGTACTTGATACTTTTAACCTATGGGATTTTTATTTCTTTTCATAAGTGTGACTTGCGGTTTCAATTAGACATTATTAATTAGAGTGGTTTGCTTAGAAAGTTGTTGATGTGATAATTATTTGATTTGGCTTATATATGTGGATTGGCTTTTGATAAATGATAACTAATAACTTTTTTGAACATGCTTATAATTGATAAAATGAATCATCTTTTAGGCATTTTTATATTTTTTTTCCCTTTTTTTCACTATTTATTATATTTGTCCTATTTTAAAATTAAAAAATAGAAGTATTGTGTAGCTTACGCTACACACTACATATTTACGCTACACGCTATAGAGGGTTGAGTGCTATGCATCATGCTACTGCTATTTAAAACACTAATTGGTGCTACTTCCAAGTTCCCTTGAGCATTTATTTCTAATTATATGCATTATCTTGCCCCTCAGTCATCTCAAATCCTCATTTCAGTTACACTCATCCTAAGGGCATGTTGTTCTTTAACTGCCCAACATTTTGTCCCATAAAGCATGGCTGGTGTAATAGCTATCCTTTAAATTCCCCTGCAATTTGAAAATATCATTTTTAAGTTTGAGTAGAACACTGGCAGAAACTCTCTCCACATCCCTCTTCAGCCTATATGACATTCCTCTCTATGCCTCTTCAGCGTCTAGAACATCCCTTTTCCAGGGGTTTCCCACTACCTCTTCCTACTATATTCAGATAGGTGGAAAAGCCGATAAAGGAAATCGTTTTCCATAAACTACCATATTTCCACCGCTCACATAAAGGAATAACTCTGGAAATTGAAATCCTTTTTCCCAAGTTTTACTAAAAAATACATGGAAATTGAATTCTCTGAAGAAGGAAAAAAAAAAAAAAAAGTGTCAGATGTAGATTTCCAACGTCGACAGGCAATAAGGTGACCATTGCAAGTATTTGGTTAGTGGCTTCCATGCAAGTACTTCTTCCAAAACGACAGATGAGGGAAATGAAATTGATTCCCTGCACTAGATGCCACCAAAACAAATAATGGATAGGAAATTTTCAATCCAGGCATTTCCTGTACAGTAGATTCCAAAGGGGTTTTCCATGTCCACATGTTTTGGACTCTCAATCCAAACAGGTAAATGAATGGCAACCATCCCCCATTTTCCTACCACAAATGTTGGAAATTTTAGCATATCATCAGATCTTTTACCCATTACGTTTCCTAAATCATCATCACATCAATTTTCCTTTCCCTGACCAACAGTCAAAAGGATCAGCATCCTATCTTTATGCTCCAAACCACACACATTCTGGAAGAGGAACTTCATTAATCACCATTCTTAGATGCCCCCTAGTAGACTCCCAAATTCATACTTTCGGTGGCTCATGCATCCAACATACCATTAGCCATGCTACGCACATGGGGAAACAAACTATTTAGCTTATCACAATATAGATGAACTTTTATTCATAAGACTTTGAACACATTGCTGCTGCTTTCCGCTCTTTTGCAAATACCAAAAGTCTAACATAATTAGTGATCCACTTTCTCCTACAAAGCCCAAGTGTCACTGTTTACAAAGGAAGAAATCAATATTTTGACATGCAAGTACAGCCAATACCCAAAGGATAAGATACAGGAAAAGTTTTGCTAGCTAGAATTGAAGAACATAAATGAAAACCAACCAACCTGGAAATCCAGTGACACCAACAATATCACCACGTTTGGTACCAGAATGGAATCTAGAAAATTCAGCTTCACCAATGTCTGAGTGCCTATTGTAAGTAAATAAACAAAATCAAAATGCTTCCATAAACAAGCTATGAAATCATAAATTCTACAACAAAAGAATGAAATCTTTTTATTTGGTTGTTTATCTTGATTACAATGAAATCTTCACACACACACACACACACAAAATCCTTTGAAATGAACAATTTTGCAGGACAGGAAATAATGTCTTTCATAGAAGTTAGGTTGGTGTAATTATGTTTGTGTTGTCTATATTTACTCAACTCCAACCTAGGTGTTTAATTACTTTTGTTTCAACAATAATGCCTTTTTATCTAGAGTGGAAAATAAGTGAAAAGAAAAAGTAAAAGGAAAAAAAGAATAAAGAAGTGTCCCTCCCAAAGGAGATCACAGTGGTAGATACCTAGCATCAGCCATTACTTGAACTTTAGCGCCCTCACTATACAGATCATAGAAGTACAGCTTGGAGGAAGAAGTTCGCTTGTTCATGATTCTCCCTTGCAAATAAGAAACACTATCAGCATGTATAAAAGAAAACAGCTAGACATGTTTAAAAAAGCACCAAGAGGAACTAAGATCCCTAGATATTTGAATACCAGCTAGAGACTCGACAGCATCCTCAAGATGAACTCCATCGTTCAAGCTCCCATACTTATCAATATATTCCACTATAGACAAGGAAACCTGGAACTTGTGAGGATATGGGTTGATTCCACTTTCCTTTAGGGATGCAAGGACTTTCAGCCTATTTTCATAGTATTGCTGCAGTCACAATCATCACGCAAGTATTTTATACAACTGTAGAAGTGCAGTTGTTAAATCATCAACATCTCACATGAACTATACTATTAATAACTTCAGATCAAAACCTCTGTAAAATTTAAAAACAAAAACTTGGAAGGTACAAATGTAAATATTCAAACATTTTTAGGAAGAAAGAGCTAATGGAACAGACAGTTGGGTCCATATCTTCGTCATCTGCTGCTTGCGCCTTCTGAACCTGTGAGCTTGCCTGTGAAGCAGCCTGCAATAGGGACATGGAATGGGTACAATCATGAGATTTCAAATATCAAAATAGCATAAGTTGTGTTCTCTCAAGCATTTGCCATGACACATCCAAAAGTAATGCTAACAGGTATATCAAATAGAACCGGTGAAAGCAACATTAGAGTTAGTATTGAAAAGCTAGCATGCTCAGATTCTTTAAAAAGCAACGCAAAACGAAAATGCAACTTGGAGATAAAAGAATTACAATTTTTTCCTTTTTACTTTTTTGTGTGTGTATTCTCTTTTGATCACAAACTAAAATCTAATGAAGAGCTTTCAGACAAAGGACCAACACAACGCAGGCCACAGTTTTCATCCATGGAAGGAATCATACTTGGACAAGTTTAAATCATTTGGTCAGACATGCCCCGGAATTACTAGATGACCTATTCTAAGCATGGACCCCTATACCGCGTGACACCAACTCACTCTTTAATGATTCAAGTCATCTCATCTTACTCGGCTTGTTTCAGTTAATCTCAACACAGCTTGCCTTGTCTGAGAAAGAGTGGAACCTAGCTGAGTAGTTTCAGTCCAAGACAAGTCGCAAACCTAAACAAAATTAAATCCATGATTCTTCGGTATGAAGTAGCCCTAACTATAGACCGCAAGGTATTCTGTATCGGTAACAGTGGCCGTAATGGTCACCACCATTACAAATATGGGTATCAGCCATAATGACCATCACTACCCTCACAAAGGTTGATTTTCTCTTCTTCTTCTTTTTCTCAAAAAATTCTTTAAAAAATAAAATAAAATCTAAAAAATCCATAATAATATAAATATTCCAAATATATATTCATTTTTTTGTTTTGAACATGTTTGTGGTAGCGTAACGGTCCACTCTTTGGTGAGAGTGTTGTATCGGGCTGTCTGGTGAATTTATGAACATAGTTATATATCTCTAATGTTTACACATCAGAATCAAGCATTAGAACTAGAAATCCCGGAGGGTGGGGGGGGGGAGAACATAACTACCATTTTTTTCAATTTTTTGAAACAATAGCCCTCGGGTTGTTTATTCACTCAAATTGCTTCAATCTACAATTTTTATTTTTCCAGAAGCTTAATACTCACAATTAAAAACTTCATGGATTCCACCAAAATGTTTATTTGCCATCCAACTTGTTGATAAGGACACAAACACCTGTATGAAGAGACCACACAATTCAATCTACAATTTTAATCCTAAAAACTATGGCAAGAGTCGTCGAAATCTGTTGTAGAATGAGCTATGATAGTTTTTGGAATTAGAAAAGTAGAAAATGAATTTAAATAGTTGACAACCTCCGGAAAAGAGGTATGCAACTGGTCAATGTCTGCCTTTGTTGTATGCAAGATGCGGAATTGGTGGACCATCTTCTGGTGCATCGCCCCTTCATCCGTCAAATCTAGAACGACTTTAGCCAGCGGTTCAACATATCCTGGTGTAGCCCAGACTCGGCCCATAACTTCCTCTCGTCTTGGCACGGTTGGAAGCTTGGAAAACCCAGAAGAATCATTTAGAGAATGGCCATCCTGGCTATTTGGTGGTCGGTCTGGTTAGAAAGGAATGACAGATGCTTTAATGATAGGTTGTCTTCTGCCTCCGTGATTGGAGCCAGAGCCAAAAGGATGTTAGTTGAATGGGCCGCCAATGTAAAAGGATTGAAAGGCTATGACCTTTGCTTCCTAGGTTGCTAGTTTTCTGTTTCCAGTTCTGCTATCTCAACAGTTATGTTTTCTTCTTCTTTTTGCTTGTATTCTCTCTTTTCCTTTTTAATATATTTTCATCGTCGCTTCTTTTTTTTCTTTTTCTTTTTTTTTTAAAGGATTTTAAATAGAAAAAAAAATGACATTTTTTCTTTACAATTACGGGGGTAACACTCGTTATGCCCCATAATGGTCGTTACAGGGACAATCCCAAAAAATCAACTGCCCCGTTTCACCTCCGTATCGCATAATGGTCACAGACATTACCTATATGTATCGGCCTTTACGGTCGTATCATAACAGATACGGAACACCTTGAGAGACCTGGAGAAAGAATTTTAAATCGTTATGAACAATCAATACTTAGATGCCACATTATTTCCATCAGATATCCCTATGCAAATTATGTAGAAACAAGGCATTCATCATTGCTACCTTGTACTCCTATATGTACTAAATTGGTTAAAAGAAAACTACTAAGTTGCATCACATTCAGAAATGATATATGGTAGCAAATTGAGCATTAATCAGGCCATGTTCATGTAACTGTAAATCTTCAAAGCACAACAGCGAGTATTAATCATGCCATGTTCACGAAACTGTAAATCTTCAAAGCAGAAAAGCAAACAGAAACTTTTGAATGAAGGGGCTGTCAGTCCTTGCACATCTCCAACCACCCAATACAGGCCTTGGGAATCCCAAAATGCATTCAAAAACCCATCCTTTGGGCAGTGGGAGAGGCATCTGCATTAAAAAAAACTAGGCATTGGCGACAATAACACAATGTTTTTAAATCTCATCCAAAGCCAATTCAAACAGGTGCTGGTGGAGAACGAAATGAGTCATTGGCCAAGCAAATGAGTCCAATCAAAACAGAACGAGTCCAGGCAAGCTGTACCACTACTTAAAACCATGGTTGTAGTTAAGACCAAACTCGACAGAGTTTCAACTCAATCATTTGCTAGCAACAATTCTACACTTGATTTTACGGAAATCGACCAAAAAATACATCAAATGAGAATATCTCGCTTAAAAACAGAATATCTGAAGAAAGCAGAAAATGATTCCTATATGGATTACAAACAGAAACGAATATCGGACATTTAATTGCAAGACATACCACATGCGGTTGCGTTCAATCCAATAAAATCAGAACTACGCATTTCAAAAAGGAAAAAAAAAAGAAAAAAAAAAGAAGGAAAAATGATTAAGGAAGGTGATTGGAGCTAGGGTTGGGAATGATGTTCACCTTCTTCTCTTCCTCTTTCGCTCGTCTGTCCTCTTCCTTCTTCTTCATCTTCGCTTCTCTTTTGAGTGCACTATAGAGAGAGAGAGAGAGTATGAGAGAAGGATGGAAATATACCAAGAAGTATGGAAATCTACGTAGAAATTGATTACCTTTTGCTTGGAGCTTCTGAAGGAACTGAGGTCTCTGATGGAGAAGAAGAATCCATGGAAAAGATTGGATACTGCTACAGCTGTTTCTTCTTCAACGCCTCCCAACTCAGGAAGGGTTTTAAGAGTGTTGGGTGCCTTGGGGAAGGTTTTTTTTTTTAATATATAAGGTAGGGAATTTTACAATAACGTACCTAATTTAATAGGAAATTTACATTCCGGTACTTTTGTGAAATGTTTTTTTTTCAAAAACTACCTCATCTTGCGAGTGGATTAGGTGCAGCCCTGACAATGGGCCCACCTTGGTGTATTTATTGTATATCCACACCGTCCATACGTTTTTTCAGATCATTTTAGTGCATGATCCCAGAAATGAAGCAGATCCAAATATCAATTGACTATGCTACAGCGAATAGTGATGATTGAACGCCCACAATTAAAAGCTTCCCAAGGCACATCGTAATGTTTATTTTCTATCCAATCTGTTGTTAAGGTCAAACAGACGTTAATGAAGGGAAATAAATAAATATGAGCTTGATCCAAAACTTTTGTGGCTCACGGGAAGTTTTTAATAGTCAATCACCACTGTTTCCTATGGTGTGGTCCACTTGAGATTTTGATCTGCTTCATTTTGAGATGTATCCCTAAAATAATATTTAAATAACAGATGGACGGCGTGGATATATGATAAAAATATCAAGGTGGGCCAACGGTCCATCTTGGGTGAAGCAGGGCTGCACCTAATCCTACGTTTATGTAAAATCCATCCTGACCATCAGGTGTGTCACTTTGTTTAAGGCCAATGGCCCAAAAATCACCCACATCCATAATTCATGTAGACCACATAGTTGGAAAAAAGTATATAACCACAGATGGGCCCAATATTTATGCCTCACCTTAGATTTTGGTGCCATCATGGTGGGCCTGTAAAACCAAGAATGGAGGTTTCTCTCCCAACTGTTTTCTTTGGTGTGGCCCACCTAAATCCCAAGTTAGCTTGATTTTTTTAAGGCCTAAATTGGAATTATGCATTAATGGTAAGTAAATTTTGTAAACACATCACATTGTGACCCAAGAAAAATAAATCCGGATACCCCTCACCTACATTACAGAAATTATTTAAAGTAAAGGAAAAGAGATTATTAAAAGAAAAGGGAATTGCTTGGTATGTGGCTCTTGATTTTGATGGGGGCCACCTTGATGTTAATGTGCTTGGTGTTGTGTATTAGGTGGAATAGGTAGTATGGAATTACATATGGTCCTATGCAAATTCTATGCAAATTCTATCCATCATTTTGAATGATGGAAAGGATTGGATCAATTCCTGGCATTATATTATCCAGCGCCAATAATAGACACCGCAAGTATCATGTGGTCCGTTGATTATAATTCCATGGTCTACCACTAAATGCAGGCTTAGCCAAATATATGTTATTTTCTATAAGATTTTGATCCCTAAATGTGAGAATAGACTAACAAAATACCATGATATTTCTAGACATATAATCATTGTATGGTAATGGTGTTAATTCCATCAAATGTAACTCAATACCATTAAATCCCATGGTTCAAATAGGCCCTGATGTTTAATCTCATAATAGGTTAACCTGGAACATGTTTGTTGTACCTCAATGGTAGACCCTCAGGAGTTTCAACAAAAGGTCACAAGTTCGAGCATCCCTTGTGGTGCAAGTGTGCAAGGGTGTGCAGGGTGTGATTGCATAGATGTGTGGGGGCTAGGGCAAAGGAAACTTTAGAAAAAGATGTTCCCCCTCAATTTTATATGGCAAACTATGATAATTATATAAAATCTATATAAAAATTTAGACTTCACTTGGGCTACATAGGGAAAACATTTGAGAGTCCTACCATGTAATTATATAAAATCAACTCCAATCATTAAACTTCACACAAAAATCCAAAAAATAATATCCATTTGCGGTTCACTTGGGTCACACTAATGAAACACACTTGGGAGTCCTAAATATTGATATGTATACTCTTTTCAATCACATGATCCACTTGAATAAAAAATAGAACTGATTTTTTGAGGTCTTGAGCCTAATGCCAGGTGTTTAGGTGGATTTTATAGAAACACCACTATGGTAGGGCTCACTTAATCATGGACCCATTTGTTGGCGGGAATGGTTAAGGAAGGCATTGGAATTACTGCTCATGGTCATATCAATGATTAACAAGTGTCCACACTACCCCACCATGATGTGTGAAAATTATTTATGCTCTCCACACAGTTTTCCAACTCACTTGACACTATGAGCCTATAGTTGAAACATATCCTAAGCTCAAGTGGATTGCACCCCACACGAAACGATGTGAATTGAATGCTTAACATTGTGAATTGAATGCTTACCATTGAAAACTTCGTAGGGCCTGTGAAGGTTATGGATCAAGCTGACATTTGTATTTTCCATTCATGAGTATCAGTGTGGCCTTATGAACAAGTTGGATGAAAAATAAACTTTATTTTGGGTCCTAGAAAGGTTTCAATGGTAGATGCCATTATCTCCGTGGTGTGATCATCATTTGAGACTTTGGATATGCTTTGATTTTGGGTTCATGCCCTAAAATACACCGATAAAATGGATGGATGGCATGGACAAGAAACACACATCATGGTAGGCCTCACAAGTTTATTTAATGGCTTATATTGTACATAGTGAGTATGCAATCCATGTTTATTAACGAGGTAACCTTTCGAAGACCTTTTTTTAAAAGTCACCGTAACGCAAATTCCATACCAATTATATAGTATTTTTTTATTTTTTTTGTAAAATTTCAAAAAGTTGGATGGATGAACTGTGTCGGGTTCTCAATGGACGGTTTGGATGGATGGGCACTTTATTCTTGCGTTAAAGATGAGTGGATAAGTGCTTTATTCCTGCGCAGGAACAAAAGATGAGTTGATGGGCAATGCATTTTTGCGGTTTGGATGGATGTTTTCCGCAGAGTGTAGAACACCCAGGCTCTTTGGGCCAACCATGCTGTATACATGAAATCCACTCCATAGATCAGGTGAAAGCCTTCGTATTCACCGTAGATGAAAAATATCAGACTGATAAAGAACTCTGATGGTCCGTAATAATGGGAAAAATGTAAAATTGCTCATAAAATCTCTATAATGAGGCTGATTTTTTTTTTTTTGGGTGTTTATCAGACAGGCCCACCTCATTGGCATAAAAATAGGGCACCATATTTTTACAAGATTCCATCTAATTTACAGGAATCGTTTAGAAATCAGGTTGGATTCAGGTCCACCATTTCTGGACCAGGTAAAAGTTCAGTCTGGTTGGACTCAGGTCCGGTCGACTGCTTGGACCTGGTTTAAATCAGGTTGGTATGGGTCAGTTCCAACCGCTGGGAGCGATTGGTAATCATAAACAAGCCCATATGATGAGCGGTCTAATAATTGTACCTTCTATTATAATAGTAAACAAACTTCATTACAAATTTAAATAAGAAAAATAATTTTCATTTTTCATGCATTTTTCCTGTTCGTGCTTTGTGGAGGATTTCTCAAATCCAAACTCCTTTAAATCAATAGATTTGGGGTGAATGTTCCCCCAATCATGAATTTGGAGCTTGCTTCCCAAACAATGAACATTGGGATTTGTCAAAACCAAATCTAATGCAAATCTATGATTTTAAGAAGTTTATATATCCCAAACAAGGACTTGGTACCCTACGTTTCTGTTTTGCTTGCAATATATAATGATTGGTGAGGAGAGAACGAAGGATTTCACCTAATAATTATTACACTTTTTCATAATCTAAATTTTTTTGCACAGAAAACTAGGTAAATATTAGGATAGAGATATAAAATTTTATCTTCCTATTTAAACGAGAAGTCAAAATTAGAATTTATATTTAAGTCAAAATTAGAATCTATATTTAATAGTTCTCATGAAAATCATCATGAGATAATTATTGTTTTTATTTTCCTTTTTTTTGCCCTCTTGGATTCCATGTATCCAAATGCACCCTAAGGGTTTGTTCAGGCGGAATTGAAAAAATGCTCCGTATCAAGAGTTGCTAGTTAACGCCGAAATCGGAAAGTGCTAATTGATTTTTCATTGAATTCTTTCCGTGATAGGAGTGTGGGTGAATGCAGAATACGCTCCATAATTTTTTCTATATAAAAAAAAAAAAAACATTATTATTTTCAAACTTACCCCTTTTAAGTTATTAAGGAATTTTTTTCCACTTTAAATTGTCGGCGTAATAGAAAACTAACTTTTAACTTGTGAAACTTCTTTATGCTCCACTATGATTTATGTGTTTGATCCACACAGTCTATTAACTTTTTCAGATCATTTTAGACAATGAGTCTAAAAATGAAATACATATAAAACTTAAGTGGGCCACACCATATAAACTAATGAAAATTGAATAAAACTATTGTTAAAACTTTCCTAGAATCCAATGTAATGTTTACCTCATATAAACTCTTCATAATGTCACACATACCTCGATGAGAAGAAAAAGAATACAAATTTCAGCATGACCAAGGCCTTCTATGGACCTGAGAAATTTTCAATGGTAGACACCCAATTTTCACTAGTTCCCACAATGTGACCTGCTTGATCCTTATATCTACTTCATTTTTTATTTTATGCCCCAAAGTGATATGAAAAAGTGAATAGACGGTGTGATAAAACATATATTGTTGAATATCAATGGTTTTTAAAATAATAAAAATAAAAAATTCAAAATTTTCAAAATTTTGGGATTTGTCCACCAAAACATTTTTTGAATTTTTTGAATTAAAAAGTGTAGTGTGTGTGCTCCGTCCCACGTCGGAAATGAAAAGAAAACTTTTGTGGTTTATATGTACACTTGTGAAGAATATTCTTACTTGGAGTTTTTAGAGGAGGTGATGCTCGGGTTGCGTGTTCCAATGCGTAGCACTGGAACATGCGCACGCGCGCACGCGCGCTCGCACTCGGGCACGGGCATGGGCGTGGGCAGTGTAGCTGTAGTGGCGCTAGATGGCGCACTTTGCACTTCGCACGTGTCGCAGAGTGGTCGCTCCCTCACGACCTTACGGGAGACGGTGCGATCGCGGTGTGATGGGTCTGGTCTGTGCCTGTGTACAGTAAGTCTGAGTTTTATAGAAGACTAAGACGTTAGGATCATAAATCCGAAACGTTCAGAAGTTTCTAAAAACAGTTCTCTGCCTTGAAAGCCAAACAGTATGAAAACGGACGGACCATGATGATCCAACGGTCAGATCCTTTGATCCGACGACCAGAAACAGTTGGAGTTAATGATCAATGGTCAAAAACGTAATCCAAACGTTCTGAACCATTGATAGCAGTCTAGCAACGGTCCACTACATGATGCCTATATAAACTGGACCATTCTAGTCCGATTTCATCATCTCAACACACCATCTCTTCCATCAAATCAGATCGATCCATAGCTCCATTCTAAAATACTTAGAATATCTCCACCGTCTGAGTTTGCCAGAAGAAATTTGCTGCGTTAAAATTGTTCCACAGTGGACCTATCGTGATTGTTGCACGCTAAATCTATATAAGGCTTGTCTTATCCTGAAAGCAATTCGCCTGTAACCCATCAGCAGTTGATAAGGGAGCGAATCACGCTTTAAGGACAACGTATTTTATACATGATTCATCCTAGTGAAATATTTTATTTTCGATTTATTTTTTGATATTTTCGGTATATCTAGTCATTTATTCACAACAATCTTAAAGCGTGATTCATGGACACCGAAAGTGTTGCATCAGTCAAACTGATGAACCAGGATATGATCCGACTGGACCGATTCGATGGTTCAAATTTCACTAGATGGCAGGACAAACTGAAATTCCTGCTGACCACTCTGAAGATGTACTACATCCTGGACCTGACTCTCCAGCCTCTGCCTGAAGCAAAGGACACTGACAATCCAGAACAGGTTGCTGGTAGAATCAAGCGACATGAAGATGAACTGTTATGTCGTGGCCATATCCTCAATGCGCTCTTTGATCGTTTATATGATTTGTACACGGGGACCACATCAACGAAAGAAATTTGGAGTGCGTTGGAATACAAATACAAAGCTGAAGAGGAAGGTACACAGAAATTTCTAATTGCCCGATATTTCGACTTTACGATGGTAGACTATCTACCGCTATTTGCCCAAATCCAAGAACTGCAGCTTATTGTAAACAAAATAAAAGCCATAAAAATTAATCTTCCTGAATCCTTTCAAGTCGGAGCTATAATCGCAAAATTGCTTCTGAGCTAGAAAGACTACAAGAAGAGACTACTGCTTAAATCCGAAGAGTTCACCCTGGAACAAATCCAAAAGCATCTTCGAATTGAAGAAGAATCCTGTAACCGAGACAAAAAGGATGACGCTAATGATGCATCCTCATCCAGGGTGAACGTAGTAGAACGACCATCCCAAAATAATACATATGAGAATGATTCCCTTAAACCTAACAAAGATTAAGGAAAATTCAAGAAAACACAAAAGAAGAAAAACGACAAACTTAAGGGAGCTTGCTATGTCTGCGGTAAGACCGGACATTTCGCCTGAGTCTGTGGGGACGGAAAAAAGTCTAAGAAAGATGCTAATACAGTAGACGATGAAATCGTAGCCATGGTCAAAGAAGTGAACCTAGTTCAAGAGAAAATTCTTGGTTGGTGGTATGATACAGGCGACACAGTCCATGTATGTAACGATCGATCTGCCTTCAAAACCTATGAAGACGAGACCAATGGTCAAGAAGTTCAAATGGGAAATGAAGGACAATCGGAAGTTGCAGAAAAATGAACCGTGGAATTGCTCTTTACGTCTGAAAAGAAGGTAATCCTGACCAACGTACTGCATGCCTCAAATATAAGGAAGAATCTTGTCTCAGAGGATCTCTTAAGTAAACCTAAGATTATGGTTGTGTTTGAATCAGGCAAGCAGATCTTGTCTAAGAATGAGAACTTTATGGGTAAGGGTTATGCTTGTAATGGGATGATCAAACTTTCTTTAAATGAAAAGAATCATTCTGCTTACATGATTGAGTCTGTAACGCTATGGCATGGTAGACTAGCTCATATTGGCTACAGTACCATAAAACTCATGACTAAGAACAACCTAATATTATATAGTGATAATGACAAAGATAAAATGTGAAGTATGCATACGGTCTAAAATAATCAAGAAACCATTCCCTAGCGTTGAGAGATCATCTCAAATATTAGACCTAGTGCATACTGACATATGTGAACTAAATAGCGTTTTTACCTGTGGAGGTAAAAGGTACTTTATAACATTTGTAGATGATTGTTCAAGATATATATAAGTATGTTTGTTAAAATCGAAAGATGAAGCATTTAATGCATTCAAGATTTATAAATCTGAAATAGAAAATCAATTAGTTAAAAATATTAAAATCCTTCGTAGTGATCGAGAATGAGAATATTTCCCTAATAAATTTTCTAACTATTGTTAAAAACACGGTATAATACATTAGTGCACAGCACCTTATACACCACAACAAAATGGTGTAGCAGAGAGAAAAAATAGGATATTAGTTGAAATGATCAACTCAATGCTAATACAAACACAGCTGCCATTAAACCTATGGGGAGAAGCATTGTTAGTTGCATGTCATGTTTTAAACCGAATTCCTTCTAAGAAAACCAAGACCTCTCCAAACGAAATATAAAAATGAAGAAAACCAAATATAGGGTATCTTAGAGTGTGGGGGTGTCTTGCATACTGCAGAACACCAGAACCTAAAAAAATTAAGTTAGGACCAAGAGCTATCAAGTGCGTCCTTATAGGATATGCACAACATAGTAAGGTCTATAGACTTCTAGACTTAGACTCCAATATAATCATAGAGTCTAGAGATTTAGAGTTCTTTGAGAATTCCGTATTCACGGAGAAAAAAAATGCTGAGACTCAATCTCCTAATGAAACTATAAAAGATACACAAATAGAAGAGAAAACTTCTAGTGAACCTCGTAGGAGTCAAAGAGCAATAGTAGACAAGAGTCTTGATTCTGATCAAATAGACTCTCAGTGACTCTCTTTTCATCTAGTTGAGGGTGATAGAGAGAAGGTGATTAGGAAAATACCTATGCTTTTAACTATATAAGATGAACCTAAAACCTTTAGTGAAGCTATGACTTCAAGAGACTCTGCTTTTTGGAAAGAAGTAATTAATGATAAAATGGATTCCATAATGTCTAACCAAACATGAGAATTAGTATATCTACCTCCAGGTTCTAAACCAATAGGTTATAAGTGGGTATTTAAAAAAAAATATCACACAGATGATACAATTCAAACCTTTAAGGCAATGTTAGTTGCTAACGGTTTCCGACAGAAAGAAGGAATCGATTATTTTGACACTTATTCACCAGTAGCTCGAATAACATCGATTAGGATCTTATTCGCTCTAGCATCCATACATCATCTTCATATCCATCAAATGAACGTGAAAACAACATTCTTGAATGGTGATCTCGATGAAGAGGTTTACATGGAGAAACTAGAAGGATTTATTCTACCAGGAAATGAAAGAAAGGTGTGTAGACTTGTTAAGTTTTTATATAGATTAATATAAGCACCAAAACAGTGGCATGATAAATTTGATTATAAAGTTCTATCTTATGGTTTTGAATATAATATTACTAATAAATGCATATATTCAAAAGTATATAATGATTATGTTGTAATTATATGCTTGTATGTAAATGATATATTAATAATCAGTAATAAAATGGAAGGTATAACTGAAACCAAAAAGTTTCTTTCTTCAGTTTTCAAAATGAAGGATCTTGGACAAGTGAATACCATATTAGGTATCAAAGTTAAAAAACATAGTGGGGGTTTTGCATTATGCTAGTCTCATTATATTAAGAAAATAATAAACAAGTTTAATCACTTGAAAATTAAAGAGGCAAAGACCCCGTTTGATCTAAGTATTAAGTTAAAAGAAAACAGTGGAAGAGAAGCTGCACAACTAGAGTATGCTAGTGCTATAAGTAGTCTTATATATGCAATACAATGCACAAAACTGGATATAGCATACGCTGTGAGTAAATTAAGCAGGTTTACGAGTAATCCAAATGTTAAACACTAGAATGCAGTAAGTAGAGTTCTATATTATCTTAAAGAAACCAAAGAACTAAGGCTATTTTACTCAGAATTTCCAGCAGTATTGGAATGATATACCAATGCAAGTTGGATATCGAGTGTATGGGACAACAAGTCCACTACAGGGTAAATATTCACCTTAGGAGGTACAGCTGTATCTTGGGGATCCAAGAAACAAACTTTCATAACACACTCAACTATGGAATCTGAGTTCATAACTTTAGTTGCTACAGGCAAAGAGGCTGAGTGGTTAAGGAATCTCATATTAGAAATCTCATTCTATGCGAAGCCTATACCAGTTGTTTCACTTCATTGTGATAGTGAAGCCACTCCAGCGAGAGCTTATAGCGGTACCTATAATGAGAAGTCCAGACACGTAAGTTTGAGACATAACTATGTAAGGCAATTGATTTAAGATATAATCATTGCGATCTCATATGTAAAGTTAAGTAATAACTTAGCTGATCCTTTTACTAAACCTTTAACGCGAGAGGTAGTAAGGACAACATTTAGAGGGATGTGATTGAAACTCTTTATTTAAAATTTCACCAGTGAAAGAAACCCAATCCTAAATTAGAAAATATCTAAATATTAAGTTTAATTGGTAACAACAATTCACTGATAAGTGAAAAGTTTTAGCACTAAATAAATTAATAATCTCATTCAGGATGATGGTGCTGGCCGTTTTTAAAAGAGGGATGAGTATTAAACTCTTAATGAAGTCCAGTCAAACAGAACAAGTGTTTTAACGGAAATACTGGAAGGATTTCACCCATGTAAACGTAGAAGTGGTACCGCTTCTCATGAGAATTAGAGTTATCCCGGGATCGTTCATGAAACAGGATAAGCACATGGGCATTAAAAGTGTTAAGCGAGATTATAAAGGAACACCTAATGCAGGAGCTAATATGTGTGTGGTATTTTCAGTTATATCATATATGAATAACTGGTTCAATGTTACGACAACTAGAAATTTCGAAATAACTTTAAAATACTTACATTAAGGAAAGATTCAAATCGCAAGATATCTTTCTTTATGCATAATAACAATTATTATTCTGGCAGAGTTTTCATTGTTTTAAAAAACCAGTGGGGGATTGTTGAATATCAATGGTTTTTAAATATAAGAAAAAATAAAATTTTCAAAAATTTAGGATTTTCCCGCCAAAATGTTTTTTGAATTTTTTGAATTAAAAAGTGCGGTGTGTGTGCTTTGTCCCACATCAGAAATGAGAAGAAAACTTTTGTGGTTTATATGTAGACTTATGAAGAGTATTCTTACTTGGAGTTTTTGGAGGAGGTGATGCTCGGGTTGCGTTACGCACTGGAACACATGCATGCACGCGGGAGTGCTCGTGCTCGGGCATGGGCGTGGGCGAGGGCGAGGGCGAGGGCAAGGGCATGGGCAGTGTGGCTGTAGTGGCGCTAGATGACGCACTTTACACTTTGATCCGACGACCAGAAATGGCTGGAGTTAATGATCAACGGTCAGAAACGTAATCCAAACGTTCTGAACCATTGATAGCAGTCTAGCAACGGTCCACTACCCGATGCCTATATAAACTGGACCGTTCCAATCCAATTTCATCATGTCAACACACCATCTCTCCCATCAAATCAGATACGATCCATAGCTCCATTCTAAAATACATAGAACATCTCCACCATCTGAGTCTGCCAGAAAAAATCTTCTGCGTTAAAATTGTTCTACAGTGGACCTATCGTGAGTGTTGCACACTGGATTCAGACAAGGGTTGTCTTATCCTGGAAGTAATTCGCCTGTAACCCATCAACAGTTGATAAGGAGGCGAATCACGCTTTAATGACAACGTATTTTATACGTGATTCAGTTTAGTGAAATTTTTTTTTTTTTTGATTTATTTTTTGATATTTTTAGTGTATCCAATCGTTTATTCACAACATATACATTACCATAGGCTTCATCGAGCCACTGACACGGCCCACCAAGAATCCCTAGTTAGAAACTTCTTTTGAAAGCCTTCAATTCACATCCCATGCAGGCTGCACATTCACGCTACCTGCCAATTGTGTGGATGGATTTCCATTGGCCTTTGTACTCTACCATGATGTATGTGTTTCATCCATGCTGTCCATCTATATTTCCAAATTATTTTATGGTACGAGATGAAAAATAAGGTATATCCCAATCTCAAGTGGACCACATTATAAGAAACTGTGTTCAATGAGTGTCGACCATTAAAAACCTTTTGGGGGCTATAAAAGTTTTGGATCAAGTTGATCTTTGTTTTTTCCCTTCATTTGGGCTTGTATGACCATCAACAGATTGGATGTCAAATAAATAGTACAGTGGGCCTTAGGAGAATTTTAATGATAGATATCTAATCACTATTGTTTTCATGTGGTGTGGTCCACGTGAGATTTATATCCATCTCATTTTTGTTGCCCTAAAATGATACGAAAAAATAGATGGACAGAATGTATGAAACACATACATCACAATGGCTCGTAGAGCACCGACCACCAGCCACTGTGTCGGAGGCAGGGGAGTAGTCAATCCGTTTCCAACAATCCCTCAGCATAATTTCGTGAGAAGGCCTTTGGCATGAGGTTATTGTGCAAGTATTCTGGGTGGGGCCCATTGTGATGTTTGTTAGAAATCCAACCCATCCATCCGTTTTTCAAGATCATTTTAGTGCATGTGACTTAAAGTTAAGAGAATTCAAAACTCAAATGGACCATACAAGATAAAACAATGCAGAAAGTAATGACTACCATCGAAACCTTCCTATGCTCCACCTTGATGTTTATATTCCATCCAAACCGTTTCTAAGGTCATTTTTATTGAGATATAGTGAAAACACAGAGAGTTTAATCTGATACAAAACTTTTGTGGCCATATAAATGTATCAATGGTGGTCACTAAGTCTCCACTATTTACTCTCGTGTGGCTTAGTTAAGTTTTGAATTCACCTTAATTTTTAATGTAATTCCTAAAATAAGCTCGGAACAACGGATGGACAAAGTGGCTTTCTCAAAAACATCGCAGTGGGCCCCACACAAAATCTTTACACAGGAACTTGTTGCGAAATTGACACTAAGGTCTTGTTTGTTAACATTGAATTTTTACACTATAGAATTGGGTCCTCACTCTTGCTCGGGTGATAGACTTTCAGGAGTTTCAGCACCCGGTCAAGGGTTCAAGTACCCATAAGTGGTGAAATTCCACTATGTGGAGGTGTGTGGGCAACGTTTAACGCAGTATGCACCCATAGTTTTTCTATTTAAATAAGAATTTACTCCAAAATTATCCCTTCTGCTATGGAGATTTTCTTCCTTTAAATTCTTTGCTAACTTTTAACATGTAGAATTTCTTTATGCCCCACTATAATTTATGCATTTGATCTACACCGTCCATTAACCTTTTCAAATCATTTAAAGTGTGAGCCAAAAAAAAGAAGGGGCGGGTCCAAGGATTAATTGGACCACAGGGTAGGGATTGAATTTCCACCATTAAAAACTTCTTGGGAGCTGGAGAAGTTTTGGATCAAGTTGATATTTGTGTTTTCACTTCATCCATGTCTACATGACCTAATGAATAGGTTGGATGGTAAAAAAAACATCACAGTGGCCCCTTGAAAGGTTTCAATGGTGGATGTCATTAGCACTGCAACATCCTTTGGTGTGGTTCACTAGAGCTGTGGACCTGCTTCATCTTTAAAATTATGTATTAAAATAATATGAGAAAAACAATGAATGGTTTAGATAAAACACTTATATCATGGTGGGCCCCATAGAAATCTGCCAGGATGGTAACCGATCCCGGCGGGGTAGGACACAATCTGCGTTCGGAGCGGATGGGGAAGGACGGATTGGGAAGCGGATTGGCTGGTGTATCGAAGTCAGAAGTTCCGTGAGTCCAATTTATATCCAAACCGTCCGTCCATTTTTCTAGCTCGTCGTAAGGCTTAAGCTGAAAAATAGGACAGATCTAAAGATAAACTGGACCACACTGCAAAAAGCAGTGGGGGATTGAACGTCTACCATTGAAATCCTTTTGGGGTCAGGAAGTTTTAGATCAATATGAAATTTCTTTTTCCTCTTCATCCAGATATTTTTGACCTTATGAATAGATTAGATGGAAAATAAACGTAATAGTGAGCCCCGCAAATTTTTTAACGGTGAAAATCACTATCCCGCTGTTATTTTTGGTGTGGTCCATTTGAGTTTTGGATGTAATTCATTTTTTGGATAATGCTCTAAAATTATCTCGAAAATTTGATGAACGGTGTGGATATAATAAATACATTATTGTAGGGCCCGTGTAACTTTGATCTCCTTTGAACCGTTCATATGACTCGGACCTCGAGGAGCGTCGGCGCTCGTCTTCGCACGACATATGTGGTACGGAAACGGATTGGCTACTCCCCCTGCCACCAGCCCGGTGGGTGGTGGTCGGTGATATGTGGCCCCCATGATGTGTGTGTTTCATCCACTCCATTCATCCATTTTTACATATCATTTTATCTCTCTATTTCAAAAATAAGAGGGATATAAATCTCAGGTGGACCACATTACAGGAAAACAATAGTGATTGGATATCCACCATTAAAATCCTCCTACGGCCCATTGTGTTGTTTATTTGACATCCAATACGTTGATTAGGTCATACGTGCCCAAATGAAGTGAAAAAACAAAATTTCAACTTGATCCAAAACTTTTATGGCCCCCGGAAGGTTTTCAATGGACAAAGCTCTTTCAAGACTGTTTCATATAATGTGGTCCACTTGAGATTGAGACATACCTTAATTTTGTTCTCATACAAACGTGTTTAAACTCAATTCTTACTTATAAAGATTCGAAATCATATAAATGTGAATTTAGAATGGAATATGTTTCATTGTAATAAATAAGTTAGTTAAGTAATTTCTTTCTTTTTAATTATTTTTTTTGTTCCTGAAAATTTTAATTTCATTTCTTTTGTATGCTGCTAAATTTATTACAATCAAGCAAGTTTGGCCATAATTAGCTCAAAATCACTAAATTTTATTTTTAACTAATGTGCATGGTTAACACTTCTAAGATAAGTATATGCTAATAATATTGGTTGAGAACCATCAATTTTACTAACCTTTATATATGTTTATTTCTGTTACAGTTACGCATATCAAAATAATTTAAATCCAATTGAAACATTAGAAGAAACTAAAAAACGTATCTTTATTTATTCTTTTTAATTCATTGCAATATAATTCATACAATTTATATTTTATAGCTTTTTCATATTTTCAGTGGACCGTTTATAAGGTCATTTTTATTGAGATGAAGCGAAAACACCAAAAAATTAACCGATACAAAACTATACACGTTCAAGTTTTGCTAAATTAACAATAAGCCTCTCATTCACTTCTCTATTGCATTATTGGTTGTTTCTTTAGCCTCTTTGAAGAAGATTAGAAATATTTTTTTTGCTTTATTTTTTTAATGGATAATAATATTTTAATTTTCTACTAAGTACTTTAGGTTATTTGAATTAAATGGAATGATTTTATCTTTATTTAATAAAAAATAATTTCTTCAAAATGTAAAACATTTCCAAACATGAGATGGGGCAAATGTGTCGAATTAACAGATTTCAGACATTTCAGATGTTTGTTAACAAACAGGTTATTTCAAATTCAATACTTAATTTTCAGACTTCAACAATAGTTATCAAACAAATTTTTTGACTTCAGATGTAAATTTCATGTTCAGATTTTAGATTCAGGCTTCAGATTTCAGATTCAGGCTTTAGACTTCAGATTTAACAAACGGCGCCTAAGAATCCACACTAGAAACTTGGATACATCCTTTTCTGTTTTCACCAACATTGTGTTTGGAAGCACCCCAAACTGATATTTGGTTGAACATGTCAGTGGAGCCATGCAAACCAGGGAGGACTGAAAATAAAACCAAACCATGCCGGCTGTCAGTTTTCCGCAAAACCAGGAAATCACCATTCAGATGGTTTCAACTGGTAGTTAAACCAAGCAGAAATTAGATGCATCCTGCCCCTGATTCCTGAGGCGATGCCAAACAAACCCAAGTCATCTAACCTCTATTTATCTCAATTGAACTGCTCACTGCTCTTGATGCAATGCTACATTGTGACTTCTGCAAGGCACATAGCCTACTGCTTTCAACTGCTCAGTCAACCCATCCAAAGCTTCATAAATCTCTTTACTATGTTCATGCCTTGTGTCCCTAGCAAGAAACTCATGGACACCATTCCCCACTTGGATTGAACTACAACCAGGCACCTTCTCCATCCCCTCCTCTCTCATAGCTGCTCTAGCATTCAGAACATCCTCCCACCTCCCAATTGACGCATTTAAATTCGAAATCAAAACTCGGTACCCAGGATTCAATGGCTCCAAATCAATAATCTTTCTGGCCACAAACTCCGCTAACTTGCCGTCTCCATAAAACTGGCATGATCCTAACAACGTAGCCCAAATAACAGCGTTGGGCTCTATGGGCATGTTCATGATAAACCCAAGTGCTTCTTGTAACTTCCCAGCTCGACCAAGAAGATCCACCATGCATCCGTAGTGCTCGATCCGCGGCTCAATCCCAAACTCCCCCACCATCCGATTGAAGATCCGCTGACCCTCTTCGACCAGCCCTCCATGGGTGCAAGCAGTAAGAACTGCAATGAAAATAACATCATCGGGTGCTACTCTTTCTCTGCACATTGCATCAAAGATGGCTAAAGCTTCCTTACATTGCCCATTAAGGGCTAGACCAGAAACCATTGTTGTCCATGTGATTATACACCTTTTCGTCATTTGATTGAATAGAGTGTTTGCATTTTTCATATCACCACATTTGGCGAACATGTCTATTAGAGCATTTCCTAATGTAACCGTTAATTTGAATTTGTTTTTCTTAATATAAGAATCTACCCAAGTTCCATGTTCAAGAGCACCCAAATGAGCACAAGCAGAGAGGACACTGGTTAGAGTGGCCTCATCAGGTTTAAGCTCAGTAGCCGTCAGCATTTGATGAAATGTGTGCAATGCTCGATAGAATAGATGGTTGTGAACATAACCTGCAATCATCGTGTTCCAAGAGACCAAGTTCTTGATTGGCATCTGATCGAAAAGCTCGCTTGCAGATGCCAGGTTGCCGGTCTGTGTGTATCCTGAAATCATGGCCGTCCAAGAAACTACATCCTTATCTGGCATCCAATTGAAAATTGATCTTGCAGTCACCAACTCACCCCGCCTAGCATACCCAGTGATCATAGCATTCCATGAGACTGTGTTCCGCATTGGCATACGTTCAAAGACTGACTGTGCCGATTTCATGTCTCCGACCTTCGAAAGCCCTGCAATGACAGAATTCCAAGACACGACATTCCTCTCTGGCATTGTCTCAAACAAACCAATTGCCGATGCCATATCACCCTTATTCATATAGGCATTGATCATGGAATTCCAGGAAACCACATCTTTTACAGGCATTTCGTCGAACACCTGACAAGCTAAATCCAACTCCTGGTTGCATTTAGAGTAGAAATCTAAGAGGGTGTTTTGAACAAAGACATTTAACCCATACCCAGATTTGATAATCTGGGCATGAAACTCCATGCCTTCTACTAAAGCTTCTGACAATTCGCAGGATTTGAGAAGAAATGTAAACGTGAAATTATTGGGTGAGATTTCAGATTCCTTCATCTGATTGAACGTGAGAAATGCATCTTTTTTACGATTTCTTTCATTGAAGCATTTGATCAAGGTATTGTAGATGAAAACATTTGGCGATTGAGCATCTTCAAAGATCCGAATTGCGTAGTCAAGAGAATGAAAGGTTGAAGACAAATCGATGAGCTTTCGGATGAGGAATTTGTCATTTTGAAGACCGTGTACGAAAATCTGGACATGGGTTTGCTTGAATTCTCTGATATTTTTACAGTTCTGTAGAATTTGGAGCATTTTCTGCTCCATGTTTTGGGGAAAATGTAAATGAGAATGAATTTGAAACGGCCGTACTTTAGTTAGAGAAATGCCACGTGAAGGTAAGGGTACCACAACTTGCTACTTGTGTGAGACATCAGGACCATCAAAACAGTGGGCCCCACCATGAAAATCATCATTGTTTTAAATCATTCTGATCCGTTCAATATGTCGGGCCATACCTTATGTTAAATCAGACTGTCAGTTACCCATTGTTACCAAGGGTTTGTGGCCCACCTAATGAAATGAAGGGCTCGTTTTTCTATCCCATGTGATCTTCATGTTAGGGCCTACCATGTTCATGTTACTGATGTCCTGCACAAGTGCTAGGTTAGCAGGAAAGATGGTATGGTGACACAAACTGGCATGCCTCGCCTGCAACCGATCAGTTCTACTCCAAAAGAGCTCTTTTTGAACTCTCACTGCAGCTATGATTTCAAACCCACTCTGATTTCTTACATACTAAAATCCACCCGACTCTAGAGGATTTCAAATCCACACTGCCAAGCAAGCCCTTTAGGTTATTTTAGGGACATATACTGTAGCTCAGTGTATAAGACTAATACATAATCTGGGTGGAGAGCTTGCTCATAGATCCAGACCGTCCAACTGGTTGCTGGTGAGACAATTGGGACTACTCAACTGACTTATTTTTCTGTCCCAGCCCACTTAAGAAATGGGTCTTGGTTTAGATTGGTGGCATGCACACTGATTGGATGGTAGAGATGGCTTATGTATATAATAATTCCTCTATTAAACAATGACGATAAATCCATTTTTGCCCACCTTCTCAAATGACGAAAATCTAAACATATTCTCTCGATCAAACTGGAACAATCAGGTTTTGAGCAAAGGCAATATAAAAAGATATCGGCCATAGTTGCTTTAATAGCAGTGACCATATAACAGGTTTGAAAACAAGGAAAAATGACCGTACACCGATATTTTTTTAAAAGAATGTAATGGCTACAGATTAGACTCTTATGGCCTGTTTGGATCGTAAGTTGCTTAAGATAAGTAACTTATCTTAGTTTTTACTTATTAAGAAGATAAGTATGTTTAGTAAACAACCTACTTATCATCTTCTCCTCTCTTTCGTCTCTCCTATGCCTCTCTTCAGCAACTTATGAAAAGTAGAAAAACTAAAAAAAAATAACTAAAGTGATTAAGTACTTTGAAGTAAAAAAGTTACTTATAACTAATCATAAACCAAACTTGCTTACCTACCGCTGTAAGTAGAAAAAGTAACTTATTTGGTGGTATCCAAACGGGCCCTTAGAATCTGAAAAATTCATGTAGATTTTAGATGAACTAAGGGCATAGCTGTTATTGAACTATTGCAGTTAAATTTAAAAGGCCTCCATGTATATATAAAGAGCTTTTCATGGTGTTGATTCGAAGACCATATAGGAAAGGCATGTGATTAGAATTACACCCAGAACTCATGCCATCATACATCAATTTTCTGTGAAATCCATATAAGAATAATGAATCCTCTCAATCTCAATTTGGAGGAAAGCTGGCAAAGCTCGATTCATGGATGCTAGATGACGCGGAAGGAGTCTGCTATCTGTTTTAGATCTTTATAATGCCTCTTCCATTGAAGACCTGCAGGAACTACATCAAGTTAACCATATGGTTCTTGTTTATATGTTGAGAAAACTACAAAGAATTGTAGTGTCCCAAGCCTCAGTGCACAAGTGGGACCCATGATTTAGTGATCCAGACTGTTGGTCTGATGGGAGCCACAATTGGATGGGTGGTCTGTGGAAATGCATGGATCTTTGAATCTAGTAAAATTTATGGGCATTCCCAGGTCCGTTGGGCCCAACAGATCAACGTTCAGGATCACGATCACCCAACCATTGGCCCTACATGTACAAAACTGAAAGCCCCAACCATTGGCCCTACATGTACAAAACTGAAAGCAATAGCAGATTTTGGATCTAATGCCGCTCAGGACCCTGTTATTCCTCAGAAACTGTAGGGGGATGATAATTCGTACCACTTGCTGTGACATTGAATAAGTAGAGCCGGTTGCCAGCTGCAGTTGCAGTAATTAGCACATGAGGTGGCTCCAACTCGAACTGATAGTACATCCGTCCTGAATGTTCTGATACGTCCATGCTCAACACCTTTCCTTCTACATTTTCTCCAATCACTTCCGGTCCAAACGCATTAATCACTCTTTCAGGTGGCCCAATCTCTTCGATTTTGGCATCTCCTCCAAGATCTGTGTGGCAACAAGTGTCAGATGAACCACTAAGATTCAGAACTTGAGATGATAAAACTAGAAAATTAGATATCACATTTCTGTCAGAATTCTAAAAGAGGAACTACAATCAGATGACTGTCCATTTGGATGCTTGATTGAATTGCAAACTCATATGGATAAAGAGGAGGTAACCAATATGGAAATTCCCATTGCTGTCTTTTCAAGTCCGACTTGAAACACATAGAATTACAGTTAGGATTTGGGTCATGATTACGAGTTAAAATGACACTGCTTCCACCTTGGTCACTGACTCTTTATTGTATTAACTACCGCAATTCAATGCAATCGAACATCTAAACGCACCATGCCATAAAAATTTATCATTGCTAGTGAAAATCTAACAACTATACTAGTGTACTGCCAAGGCAAAAGACTTTCAAGTTTCACTACCTGAGAATCTGAGAACAGGTGCAACAATAACAAACAATCGCCCTTCCTGAGAGTTTGCAAATCTCAAATCAATCTCCGTGCCGCCAAGATCTGCGATTGATACGGGAACCTAAGAAATATTGTGAAACAAAGATTAAGCGAAAAAGATGTTAGGTGAGTATAGGAGGCTGCAAAGAAAGCTACAGTCAGCCCCATGGGAGCTAAGACACATGCCGAATATAATAAGTTACCTCTTCCCAACCTCTGGGAACTTTAAACATGTACGGTATGATTGGACTCCATCCGACACCATGCCCTCCGGACTTCTCATCAGGCCTGCGGTATGTCCTCCAACCTGTCTGAGCAATTTCTTTCCTTGTGAAGTACCATCAAGTTGAACAATTCAACCAGAAACTGAAGCTTTGAAATAGAAAAACCCACACCACTACAAGAAAGGAAAAAAAAGAAGAAAGAAGCAAAAACAAAAAAAAGATCCATGTAAAGTATAGATTTCATATGGTAAGGTTTTTGGCATGGTGGGGGATTGAAGAGGTGATTCGTGGCACATGTGTGCAAGATCCGGGCCATTCATCAGGTGAGACTCACCATGAACATGCTGCGACCCATAAATCAGGCCGGTCCACTCATCGGTTCCGATACCTTTATTAGAAAAATGGATAGTTGGGGGGAAACAGATGAACAATGGTCTATTTATAATGTATATGTAGGCATAGCCCATTTGGCTGCAGCCCATAAATCAGTTTGGTCCACTCATAAGGTGTCTTGCACATGTATTAGAAAAATGGATAGTAACAAATGAACAATGACCCTCCTGATGAATGGATCTGCCTGATCTTTTGGTCCAGGCATTTTCATGATGGGCCACACCAGATGAGTGCCCCGGATCCTGTACATGCATGCCATGTTTGCACATATCCTGTGAATCACCTCCTCAATCCATCGTGGCATTAATCGCCTTAACATGTATCTTACATTTCTTTAGCCTAGTTCTATCAAATATCCGAAAACCTGCCTGCTTCCTTAATAAATAGAAATGGAATTTTTAAGTTGCTGTTTGAAAATTCAGTAATCTACATCCATGTGGAGAATGCAGAGTAATTCTCAAAGGTGTTTGCTCATAAATATTCAAATGGTTGCTTTCTCAGCTGTTACGGTCATTAATCTAGAAAAGCTGTATCCAGAAATAGCAGAGGTGAAGCTTCCGGAATTTTTAAGGCTATAAAATAAAAATTCGAGAAAACACGCATGGAATAACAGCTTAGCTTAATGAAGATCAGTAGTTCATAAAACTCATTTCTGTATTTTGGTTTCTTTACCTTCCTATGATAGTCACCTCATAAACAGTTCCCGAATCAGATGGAAGATAACCGAAATACACAACAACAGTAATATAGACAATTGTGGGAACACATTGTGCACCTAGATTCGGTACTGATATAACTCCCATCATCCAATAATGGCGGATGGGAATCTTAACAAGCACTTCAAAACTGGCACTTGAAAATGAGGCCAGATCCTCTACAACATTTGTAGAATAAGCTTATTTTACAGGCCTGCCTTGATGTTTTCATGGCGTCCAATCCATCCAACAGGGTTACCTTACCATGAAATCAGGACACTTAAAAAAAGGTTGATCCAATCATCATTTGGGCGACCACATGAATTGGAGATTTCTGGGTGGCTGTCCATTGTTATTCTACAGTGTGGCTCACTGTGTTGTTTTTATGTGATTCAACCTGCGCATCAAGTGAGACCCACAGTGGTATTTCCAGAGAAAAAAAATAAAATCAGGCCTATACATACAATCATCAGGTGGGCCAAACCATTTTAAACAACGATCAACCAGCCAAAACCTCCAAATTCATGTTCATGTGGTGGCCAACATAAGTATTGGATTTGTCTGATTTTAGGGCGTTCCACTTTAATGGTTGGCTGGCCCTTCTGGACAGGTCTGATGCCATACACTGCTGTGGGCCCCACCTGCAACATTTATAGAATAAACTTATGCTACACACATTGTAGATGATCCAGATTCCTTGAAAATTGGCATTTAAAAAAAAAAAAAAAATGCTTGATGGATTCCAACTAGCCATTTTTGGAGATAATGTTCACACTTACTCTATGTGACAGTCTAAGACGTGCTATAACAATAATAGTAGTAATATTAATTACAACAATACAAATTCAGAAATGGATATTTGAATAATGCAATTCAAGTGGCAGTAAGCCAAGCATACACAAGAGGGGAAAGAGAAAAAAAAAAACGGATATAGAGACGAAGAGATATGTAACATAGCAAATAATTCAGAGCACGATGAGGCCACAAAAAGGCCTTTGTAAACTACAGAAATTTCTTTTACAAATGGAAAAGAACCTACATCGAGAGAGAGAGAGAGAGAGAGAGAGAGAGAGAGAGAGAGAGAGAGAGAGAGAGAGAGAGAGAGAGAGAGAGAATAAAACAAAGTACATGGAAAACCAACCTTTTTCATCTGGATCAGATAAGCCTGGTATCCTTCCAGCCAAGAGGCCTTGTTTGACAGCCAACCCATCACTCGGAAAACCCAAAACTGCAGGAATCAAAGAAAACCCAGAGATTATAGCACGCCTTCTTCCGAAAATTCCAAACAGTTCCTTGGATGCTTCATCAATCTCTTTGGCATCTGCATCAACTCCACTAGAAGATTTGACAGCCATATGAGGGTTGAGCAGTTGCTTGGATTGTTGAGGATATCTGCAGAGAGATTGGTGGTGATGCCTTAAAGAAAACAGACAGCTTGAGAAGAGAGTGGCGCCCATTTTCTCTTTTCTTTTTTACTGATAAAAGGAAGAACAGGTAGTATTGCAGAGAATTGAAGCAAGGAATTCGGTTATTTCAGCTGAATTGGGTTGGAAAGCTCGCTCTCTCCTCTCTCTCTCTCTCAGAGTAGCAAAAGTTTGGATGTTTTTAAATTTCCGTTTTTTCTCCTCCTCAGAAATTGCATGAGGCTTTTATGATGATCTTGAGGCATCCGAAGCTACATAGGGAACGGATTGGCTACTCCCCCTGACACCAGCCATTGGCTGGTGGTCGGTGCTCTGTGGGGCCCACCATGATGTATGTGTGTCATCCATGCTGTCCATCTATTTTTATATATCATTTTACGGTATGATAAAAAGAAAATGAAGTATATCTCAATCTCAAGTGGACTACATTACGGGAAACAGTGTTGAATGAATTTTGACCATTAAAAACGTTTTGGGGGTCATAAAAGTTTTGGACCAAGCTGATATTTATTTTTTCCCTTCATCTGGGTCTTTATGACCAAATCAACAGATTGGATGTCAAATAAACAGTACAGTGGGCCTTAGGAGGATTTTAAGTGTGAATATCCATTCATTAATTTTGTTCTATGGTGTGGCCCACCTAAGTTTTATATCCCTATAATTTTCTTTTTAAACCATAAAATGATCTATAAAAATGGATTAACGGAATGGATGAAACACGTACATCATGGTGGGGCCCACAGAGCACCGACCACCAGCCACGGGGCTGGTGTCAGGGGGGGTAGCCAATCCGTTCCCAGCTAGATAGCCCAAGCCTGTTGACCGTACTCGCACTACCCTACTCGCGGCAGAAATAGACACGTGGCTAATGCCTACGAGATCTGGTCCACTCACTAGGCAGGCTCCACCGTGGATGTTCCCCGCCCAAAGGTAAGGCAGGTCAGACGACACTGTCTACTGGATTTGATAAAGATGGGTCGGTTAAAAGTTTTGATGAGCGGTCTACATTCAATGCTCAGATACAGTTGTTGGGCTTGTTTGCGCGGCATGGTTTCTGGGCGAAGGTGGCTGACTGGATATGATACGTGAGAGAGAGAGAGAGAGAGAGAGAGAGAGAGAGAGAGAGAGTATCTGGCCGGCAAAATGTGGGCCGCGTTTGAGCTTCATAAGCAAGGTTAAGCTTCCAGGGAGACCAGTCACAAGTCCAAATACTCGCGGATCACCCTCGGAGATCATAACCGTTCATCCATTGAGCTCCATTTGAATGGTCCACAGTGCAAAAAGAGCACCAATCAAATAATCACCGTCCAATTAACTGCTCTTGCTCGTAGATTGTGTAACCCTCAGCCTCTGGCACTGCCCCTCTGCAAGCCACAGGCCCACATCAGGTCTCACTGAAGGGGCGGGGGAAGCGGATTGCGCGTAGCAACTCACTGCGCTTGGCGTACTGAGTAAACTCTGTGATGTCCACTATGATTTAAGTATTTTATCCGATCCGTCCATCCGTTTTACCGGATAATTTTAGGGCTTGAGCCCAAAAATGAAGCATATCCAATGTTCAAATGGACCACACCACAGGAAACAGTTGAATTGAAAAATGAAGCATATTCAATGTTCAAATGGACACACCACAGGAAACAGTTGAATTAAACGTCTACCGTTGAAAAATTCTTGGGGGCCACAGGAAGTTTTGGATCAAGCTTATATTTGTGGTTTCCCTTCATCTATGTTTGTAGGTTGGATGACAAATAAACATCACTTTAGGGCCTAGAAAGGTTCCAACGGTGGAAATCATTATCCCCACTGTTTCCAGTGGTATGGTCCACTTGATATGCTTCAATTTTGGGCATGGAAAAACGGATGGACCACATACATTCAACGTGGGCCCAACTGAGTTTACTCAGTACCCAATCCGATTTCAGGGGCGGGATGACATTAGTCCGAATTTATGATGAGAATTATGGTACATTCGAGCTGTGTGGGCCACCTTGCAGCGTGAATTCTATCCAACCCATGCATCAGATTCACCTCCCTATGCTGACCCATAACTCAGGTGGCTCATACCAAAGGGAACAATGGGAGACATTGGGAGGGTGACATCTACCGTAGAAACTTTCAGATGGAATGTTGGTCCACCGCGTTGTTATATGCCATCCAACCCAGTCCTTGGGTGCGCCCTACAGGGATGAAGGGACACCGTAATTCGGGCCATTCCCCCCACGCGAATATGTAAGTTTTAGACGTGATTGTACATTGCTCCATGTGGTGTGTCGCACCTGAGTTTGAACATGAGAGGAGTGTGCATCGCTTCCGGTGGTGTGTCCCACCTGAGAGATTTTTTTTTCCAGATTTTTCCCCTCTGGAAAAAGGAAAAAGAAGAAGAAAAAAAAAAACATAGTAGAGAGGACAATTTTCCTCCGCCAAAATATATGTAGCTCATTTTAGTGGAAAGCATTGAATACATTTTTTTTTTTTTTTTTTGGTTCCTACTTTTTTCTTCATAAGGGTAAAATTGGTTCAAATCCAATTTCAATCTGATATGAAAAACATTGGAATATGTTTCAGAAATTAACTATATTTCGGACACAACGCTCTTTGGGGTTTCATCCAGCAAAATCTACAGAAACCGATCAAATCACTCTTGAGGAAGAGCGATGTCCTATCAGATGGACCTACAGGGATGAGATCTCACAAGTAAATCAAGGTAACGGCATGGGTGGTTTCCAATCATGGAAATCAATCAAGTTTCTGTTTACAATGGACCCATTATGCAGCCAAAACGTTTCTGCTGACTGGTGGAATCGTCTCACTTTCCTCTGAAGTTCCCACATGATGCCTCGCATTGCTGAGCAGGGTGCGGTTTCTGGAGCATAAACCCATAAGCACTTTACCTGTCTGCCATTGGCTATCATCCTCTCTATCTCTTCATCTGGGAAACACAACTAAGCATCAGATGATCTGCTAGAAAAGCTTGCAGTAATTGAAAGTGAAATGCAATAGTACTTGGAAGTTATGTATTTGCAGTGTGCAGAATGGGTATCAGCCCAAAATGCACCTTTCAGTCTCCATTTGGAGCCAGTTTGATAGACTTTATCCATTCTGCTCCATGTTGTGATGTTGCAAAGTGATGTTGCTATTGAAAGTGGCATTTGTGACCTTTTCCAAAGAGTGCCTGATTGTCGGTGGGCTAAGTTACCTGGTATTGATTGTAGATAATCCAAGAGTTCAGAACTAATACGAGTAGAGGGCCACTTGATTGATATCTGGGTGTAGTCGACGACATTCTGAAAAGGCAATTCTACTTGGTCCGACAAGATAACCGGGACACATTCCTGTTCAGCACAATCAGCTTCTTCAGGCATAATCACAGGAGTCTAAGAGTGCCCCAATCCATGCATGTGCATAATGAAGTAAAACAGAGGGAGAGATACCACAAAAAAAGATTCATAGAATCGAAGCGTCCATGATGACTCGCCGCGTGGAGATAGGCAGAACTTGGCATTTCGCAGGTGTTGGAAATAATCCATCCGTCCCAATTTGTCAGGGCCACTGAACTTCAACTCTGGAGATTCCAACTGTTCATGAAATCAGTATACACATTTTCTAAAGGAACCTGTGTTACACTGTGAAAGAGCATGAAAGCCCATTGAGAAAGCATCCAATGCTGCTAGACACTAATTTCTGAGTGATCAACCTTCGATCTCTGTACATGTGGCACACATGTCAGAGATCCAGACAGTAAATCTGTGCCTGACCACGGATACATCATGAAGCAAAAGCCACACTAATCAGATGATCCTAGCTATTGATTGACAATGGATGCTGTCTGTTGGTTGGACTTTTTTCCCTTACTGCCCATTTCAGATCCTTGAGAATCCTCCACTCAGTAGCCCGGTATCTGTCCAGTGTATTTTTGTAGTATGCCAATCCATGGTGAGGCTCAACAGATAAAGGTCCAGATCTCATATATATATGCATGCACTGTGTTTAAAGATATTGAATAATTCATAACTAAGATAATATTATAGCACTGGATCCTCTCTCCAACCCAATTGCAGTTTATTTTCTTCTGCCCAACTTACATGGAATAATAAAATATACAGCAGAATATCATACTTCACAACAGGGGTTAAATATGCATAAAGAATGCTATTATCGAAATAAAAATTACTAAGTCTGATGATTAGGATGTGCATAGTGTCTGCACCAATCTTGCACGGGTGGAGCCCATGGTTGCATGATCCTAACTGTTTATGTGATGAGCAGCTTGTAAAAGATCTGTCAGAATTATAGATCCTAACCTTTTGATCAGTGTCCAACTTATAAATTGTTACAAGAAAATGCAACAATTGTCTAGATAAGTGCCAAAGAATGGATGGATAGGATATTCTTTTCTGGAATATTTTTTGGGCATCCATCCACTGGTGGATCCATCAGCTTAAATATCTAGAACCCCAAAATGTAGGCCCCTGCCTTTATGGAATTAGTGCCTCAGTATGTTATTCATGTACTGATTATGGGGACCTGATAATTCATCAAGACATGAGTTGCATTCAATAATTAAATCCATGAAACACAACCAAAAGTAATGTTCAGGATTCCAAATCAAATAAAAGGTCAAACTTGTAGTTTTTTCTCTCTCTTTTTATTTATTTATTTATTTAAACGCACGCACACACACCCCACACACTCACGCTAGTGGAATTTCACCACCTATGGGTACTCGAACCCTTGACCAGGTATTGAAACTCCTGGGAGTCTACCACTGGAGCAAGAGTAAGGACCCAGTTATTTCTCTCTTTGGTTTCTCTAACAAAACTAGGAAATCTGTGCATTGCATGTGGTGATGCGAAGTCGTTTGCACCACATGGGATTTCTTTTCTTTTCTTTTTTTAAGGTTGGTGGGGGGGAGAATCCAATGGGATATAGTTCCAACTCATAACCTGACTATACGTCAGGCGTATGGTAGCAAACCTCTTCATTTAGGGCCCATTTGGATACCACCAAATAAGTTACTTTTTCTACTTACAGCAGTAGATAAGCAACTTATTTCAGATAAGTAAGTTTGGTTTATGATTAGTTATAAGCAACTTTTATACTTAAAAGTACTTAATCACTTCAGTTAATTTTTTCAGCTTTTCTACTTTTCATAAGTTGCTGAAGAGAGGCATAGGAGAGACGAAAGAGAGGAGAAGCTGATTAGTAGGTTGTTTACCAAATGTACTTATCTTCTTCTTCTTTTTTTTTTTTAAACACAGGGTGTCCCTACCTTATTTTTGAAGTGAGACTAATCCCTGCGGATACACACAATCACCCACAAGCACGTGTATCGGGTAAAGCCAAGGAGGGGAATCGAACCCTCACCTATAGGGAGCAAACCTACGGTGAAGGCCATTCGCCCAAACGTACTTATCTCCTTAATAAGTAGAAACTAAGATAAGTCGTGGAATAAGTATCTTAAGCAATTTTCGATCCAAACAGGCCCTTAGTGTGGTTGATACAAGACTTCACCTTAATACCCTTCTTTTTCTTAGAAATTCATCTCATGTCCTTTAATTAGTTTTACCAATTCAAAATAATAAAAATTATAATAATTGCCTGCGAATTTTTGCCCTTGGCTACTCTCATTTATATAGTAGAGATTGTAGTCATCTTGTAGAAGAAGAAAAAATAACGAAAATAATAATGTCCAAAGAAACAACTTCAAGTAATAGAAGGAGACAAACCTTATCTGGAAACTGTTTAGCAAGCTCCACCAATTGAAGACGACCAACTTTTCCCTGGGCTCGACCTAAGAAGTTCGCCAAATGCTTCCTTTTTGACAAGGGCAAAGGTTGTAAGGAATCCCCATCAGATCTAGTCATTCCATCATCAACATTTCCAGGGATAATGATATCTTTCCATGTATTGAAAGCACTTGTGTCTCGCTTGTCAGTGCGATCCCCCTGCACCAAAAGACTACCATCACTTAACTTAGGCAACAATTACAGGACGTTTCACTTAAAATGAAAGAAGGCTTTATTTTGAAACTATAATATTTCAAGGCAAGTAAACAACATTGTAAAATTTAGGTACCCAAGGGGATCGCCTAGGCCCTAGGTGGCCATGGGGAGCAACGAGTGTTTGCTTTTCCATGTAGGCCTGTATAATGTCCTCTTGACACATCATCTCATCAACCAATTGGAAAAAAAAGGATGAATCGCCTGTGTAACCTCTTTCCTTCTGCCAGATGGGCATCTTGCTTGACCATGTAGGGGCCAAGATCTTCAATTGATTTCTATGGACTTAAAGAACATGATCATGGGCAACGTCGTTGAAACCTTGGAATGGACGCTGTTACAATCACTCTTTAATTAAGAGGAGAGCCACATTTGAGCAACATGAATCTAATATGGAGAGTATAGGCTTGCCAATGAGAGATTAGACTTAAATCTCAATTTTAGGGGATCCCCTACCCAAACGGAGCCTTAATCAAACCAACCAACTAAAATAAGGTTATGTTGATACAAACCAAAGGTAGAATTCATTAAGCCAAATACAATGGTATAAATAACTTGCCACCTACATAAAACATCATGTTCCCCAAGCATCTACTTGTAATGTCTTGACTAAAACACATGGCTCCTCATTGCTTCCCACAAAAAGTAAACAAGGAAGAAGAGGAGGAAAATAAAAAAAGATAAAGATAAAAGAGAAAGAAAAAGAAAGAAAGAAAAGGAAGCATATGGTACCTCAGGAGTCAGAATTATAGATCGATTCAAGTATGTTGCCCAAGACCGAAATAAGTGAGCGCCAGCACCACTAGCAGTAGAAAAATCCTTTCTCATGAGACTACTGGCAAAGAGTTATAAAGAAGCTCATAAAATGCAGAGATATAACAACAGCAAAATGGAACACCTTTCTAATCATTGTCATGCCCAATGACGAAGATACGTGCCTTAATGAGCATTTCAATGTTTTTTTAAATAGTGATTATAATTCAGCGTATCATTCACCCCTTTGAAGTGTGAGGTGTAATCTACGTAGCGTCTAACTTAAGATGCATGCTGCTTCTAGATTTTTAATTAAATTTATGGAAAAAATAGGGCAAAGATTAAATATAAAGATAAAAGATGGCAATGGAACTATTTAATACTTTTTTCTTTCAGAGATAACTATTTAATACTATCACATATTATTTCACTAAAATCATTGAAAACATTAATTAATCTTGTAGTGGCAAATAGAAAAATGTAATTAAAAATAATTGAGTTCACTGTTTTAGTGAAAAATAACATGTAGCGTACTTATCCCCAGTTGGAAGTTGTCATGGTACTAGAGAGTTTGTGCTATCCTAACTTGCTAGAAGTACTTCTTCTTCTTCTTCTTCTTCTTCTTTTTCCGCCTATGATGAAGAAGAAAATTACCCCCCAAAAAAAGTAAACAAAAAGTTTTAACGCAATTCTGCCAATTAAGAGTCAGATATCTGCTCAACTGCAAATACTGAATGTTACGTATACACTACCAGCAGCATACAACTCTTTTCCAGGAATGAAATGAAAACAAATGCAGTGCTTTCGATACAACGGGACTGCTTAAAATTTTAAAATTAAAACAGGCATAACCATACAACAAACGCCAAAACAGACAGTTTGCACCTTACCAGGTAACCTCTTGCTTGCTGAAGTTAATTCCAGTTAAAAGGTTACGGGCCCAACCACATGGTATTCAAAAAACAGTTGCGTATCAACTGTATCGGCCAATACGTAAAGAGATCACCCATGTCAAGTATACCAGGGTGAATAGGTCTGTTATGAAAAAAAACAGTCATATCAGCCAATATGCCCCATATTGGCGCCAGTATAGGCCTGATACAGCCATTATGGGAGATAATCATACAACCATAAAGACCAATTTTGGAAATTATTATTTTCAATTTCTCTCATATATTTTTTTTCACTTCATTTCAACCATGAAGGAAGCTTAAATTTTAATTTGGAACTAGAACTGGGCCTATTTTTAGGATCAAAACACAAAATTTGTGTAGGATTCTACAAATCAAAGTGGAGTCAACCATCATCATCATCATCAACTAAGCCTTATCCCAGTTTATTGGGGTCGGCTACGTGAATTATGTTCCGCCATTTAGGTCATGAGTCTTTTCTCACTACCTCCATTCACGTCCTTTTGGGCCTCCCCCTTGCCCTTTTAGAGCCTTCAAATTGCACCCACTCCTAATCGGCGCAGCTCTTGGTCTTTGTTGCACATGGCCAAACCACCTAAGTCTACTTTTCCTCATCTTATTACCTATTGATGAGACTCCTAAGTTCCCTCGAATGCATTCGTTTCTAATTTTATCTTTCTTTGTCTTGCCACTCATGCATTCCTACATCTTCATTTCAGACACACTCATCCTATGAAAATGGTGTACTTTAACTGCCCAACACTTTGTCCCCTTTCAGTTGATTCTATGGGCAACATCCTTTTCAATATGTCCACTCTCATGAATTATTGACTTGGCCTAAGGTGTCAAAAGTTATCATTTTGGGAAACTTCTTGGTCAGCAATCTTAACTAATTCCACATTTTAACACCTATTATTACTAAAGTTGCACTCCATATACTCTGTTTTAGTCCGGATAATTTTAAATCCTTTAGATTCTAAATCATCTCTCCATAAATCGAACTTTCTATTTACGCCCTCCGTCGTCTTGGCAATCAAAACTATATCATATGCAAGCAACATACACCATGGGATTTCTTCTTGCAAATGCCTCATTAAACTCATTCATAACCAATGCAAAAAGGTATGGGCTCAATGCTGACCCCTATTGTAAGCCTACAGTAACCAGGAACTCGCGTGTCTCTCCACTAGTAGTCCCCACATTTGTTACTACTTCCTCATATATACCCTTAACAATGTCAATATATCCTCTTAAGACTCCTTTCTTTCCCAACACCAGCGGATTAACACTCTAGGGACCCTATTGTATGCTTTCTTTAAGTCAATAAAGATCATGTGGAGATCCTTCCTCCTCTACTTATCTTTCTCCATCAATTGTTTATGTAGCAAAATAGCCTCAGTGATGGACCTCCCAAGCACAAAACCAAACTGATTTTCCAATACATATCTCATACCCTAGTCTTTATCCAATCTCTGTCCCAAAGTTTCATAGTATGGCTCATAAGTTTAAGCCCACAATAGTTAGTGTGGCTTTGAATGTCTTCTTTGTTTGTATAAATAGGTACCACAGTACTTTTCCTCCATTCATCTGGTTCAATCTCATAATCAAGCAAAGTGGATCGTTTTGGGAAATATCAGAAGGGGCAAACCATCACTTTTCTTTCTTTTCTTTTCCATCTTTTTATTATATTTGTGTAACGGACCCTAATCAACCAAATCATGTTTAATTTGTGTTCGATAAGGATCAATTTCAGCATGTTAAGCTGACATTATCTGAGTGAGGCAGCCCAACAGACAGCTTTCTTACCAAAGAATGGCCCGTCACACCATCAAATATATGTTCAACCCTTCATATTTGGTATCCTCAGATCTTTTATAGTTATACGAATAATTTTGAGATTTTTCTCTAAAAGAAATGGTTGTTACAAGGTTGTTTTGACTGATATGGTGTGTATCATATTGGCCAGTGCTGGTTGATACACTGGCCGATACTATTACGTAATACCTTGCCCAAACCAAAGTCCTTTTCTTCAAAATTCCTCTCAGAAATTGGTGAAACTATTACCATGATTGCATGCACTACAGTTCTATTCAAACAGAACCTAGTGAGTAAACACGAAAATGTTGCAGCTTGTTCAATTGTAACTAGAACACGGGGTATACAATTTCTGGCAGAAGAATGTTAAAACATGAGATATCACTGACCTTATACAGAATACTCAAAATCCCCAAGGTGCATGCATAAATAGATGCAGTTTTGCTGGATTAAGTTGCATTGAAGTAGTTTCAACTAAAAACACAACCAAATTATTGATTTAGGCTACATTTGAATGCTCAACTAAATTGAATTGCAATAATTCAATTCAATGAAGTAAAAAATGACACGATTGAGTCTAGCCTCACTGCATCCATAATGAAGTACTGGCCTCCTTTTTCTTTTTCTTTTTAAATTTAAGGCTAGGCTCCAAATGAAATTATAATTGTTTCAAGTCTAACTTGAAATTCTATGGAAAACAATTAGGATATGGTCGTTAGTATACATTAAATGATACCACCATGACTTTGGTCATTTCTTCTGGATCGTTTATTCTAAATTGAGCATCCAAAAATGCAGACTTATTTTCACATAAGAATAAAAGCTCCAACATGGTCGTAAATCCAGACTCGAGAAACCAAAGTACCTTGGGAAGATGAATATGTGGTCGCGGCCTCCTGATCGTCGGAAATATGGCATTTGACTCAGAACCTAAAAGCAAAATGGGAAAATGTGATAAATTCCAAAGCAACTTTCTTTAACAGTCATGTCATACTAACACAAAGCAAATAAAAAGGTTAGAACACCTTGGCTATATGCATACATGCATATATGTAAGCATTCGTACCTTTACATATGTTTGGTTTATCTCCTTATCATTCAGTCCCCCCATCATCCGCACACATTTCACATAAGATGGAACAAAGAAAAGATCTGCATCTTCTTTCTTCAATGTCCGAAACCTTGATTGCAGTAAAAACCGATGGATTTTAACCTGAACAAAAAAAGATAAGAAAATCTATCATTTAGGTTCAAAAATTCCAAAAGGAAAAATGAAAAAGAAAAAAGATCATGTGACATGGACTTTGAGTCTGTTAAAGTGAGGGCCTGAGAGCCATTGTATGGGGATCCAGATAGCTGATCTGATGGGTGTTACTGTTCGATGGCCATGCCCCAAGAATATCCTAGGTTCAAGAATCGTAACCCTCCGATATTGAGAAATGCCATCGTGATTCGGGCATGATCGAGGCCACTTATTAGATGGTCAGTGGGCACCATGAACAGGCCTTGGCCTAAAGTCAAGAAACTCCTCATCGAGTGAGTCCCACATGGTGCTACAAATTGGTCGGGTCATGGGGAGTTCCAAGGCTGACCCATTTAATAGTTGGGTTTACGTTTCAGCCCCAAACCTGAGCCATTAGAATATGGGTTATGTTGACATCCAAATAGGATGGGCCTGATGTCAATATTAGGTCAGGTCCAGACTAAGAGGATCCATACCTGATCCATTTATCTATGTGTTGGATTAAAGTTGGTTGGTCTGATCTTCTAGTTCCCTTTTTAATATAAACATCATGTTAAGAACTAACAACATGTTTCCTTCCTTCCTTCCCTTTTTTCTTTTTCTTTTTCTTTTCGTTTTCTTTTTTTGCTTGTTTTCGAATGGGCCCAACAACATGTTTTCTTTAGGTGGGCTTTTGTATTTTAGTCAATTGCCTTAATTACCATAATCGAAGGGGCGATTCTAGATCAAGTTCAGGTCGGGCCAATTTTCGGTGCAAATCCTACTAATTTAGAAGTTACGTCTAGGGTTGATAGGTTCATGTCAACTTTGAGAGGTTATAGACCTGAATCATTTATTAATTATTGAGATATTTTGGGCCTAGAGCCAACCGAGTGGGTACAATTTCAAAATCAAACTCGTTTGTTAGGAGAACACCTTTGCTAACCATCGTGTTAGATATGACTTTGTGCGCCTTTAGCCCACTAGACTACGCCCAGTTTGAGTCCCAAAGGAGCTTCTCGGTTGAATAAGAAAAAAAAACAACTCCCCCCAGTCATCGAGTCTACGAAGCAGCAAAGAGGCCCGATTGAGTGGGATGTAGATGGACGTTCAATTATTACCCGATTGCAGGAGTTATTGGGTTTGGTCAAATGACACATCAATCTCTCTCTATCTCACATGTTCACGTTAGAAATTGCATGCTGTAATTGATATGAAAAGGAAAGTGGCTTCAAGTCGCGCTACAGAGTCGCTTTCCTTAAGACGATATTTCCCCCCACTACGGATGAAATCCAAATTTGAAATTTGAGTTACCAACAATCCGTCTCCAGGATACAATGAAGCTCGTATCTTTGTCGTCAATCTTCAGCAAGCAGTGTTCTTTGATTAACCTCAAACACTTCTAGTAATAAATTGAATGAGAAAACAAACTATCTGTTTATGCAAAGACAATAACGATTGGAAAAACTATACAATTATGAAATTTGGGAACAAATTGAACAATTTGGACAATGAATTTTACAAAGGGAAGTGGTTGTTGGAATGCATAAAATCCTCCTCTCGGACTGAATATAAAGGGGATTAGATGCCTGTTTAGCGGGGTCTTATGGTTGTTTTGAATATGCACTTTACTAAGGCACCTTTCTAATCCTGTGACAATTGCTTTAACTGTTTAACCAACGATCAAGTCTACATGCCACGTGAACCAATTGAATGGACTATAGAACCACTGCTTCACTCTATAGTCCTTGCAACTCAAGCATGCCACATCATGTAACAATCAACTTAGTCAACCATCCACCGAGGCATCATATCATCAGGTCTTCAACTCAATCAAACCATTCCCTTGAGCCACAGGTCAGACTCATGGCTCAATCAAGGTCCAATGCAGGTCTGGAAAAAGTTTAAAGCTCCATAGGATGATGTGTGCATGCAAATTGCGCAAAACGTGCCCAAGCACCCTTACAACCCACTGATTATGCACCACGATTGTGCACATGCGTGTGTCAGTGCATATAGTGCTTCAAACCCAAAACCATCGTCATGGGAATTTGAACCCTGGTTTTAAAGTTCCTTAAGCTTCACACGATGATGCATACACGAAAGTCAAAGTGAGCCAAAGGAACCGAAGTAGCCTCTACGGTCACTAACCATGCATCACACTTACGCGCGTATACTAGTGCAAACATTGCTTTGCACCATCCTTATGAGGACTTGAACCTTGGTTTTAAATAGGAAAAGCTCTCTATCTAACCAACTTTCCTTTTGTAACCTTTTGTTTAACAATTCTATTTTAAACTATAAGAGAAAACTTCTAAAAGAGACCCATCTTTTAAAACTCTCTAAGCTTAACTTAACATATGGCCCACTTGATGGATCGTAGGATTCGTAAATTGGGGTTTTGTTGCCCACATCTTCATTGCATACTTCTTTCAATTCTTCATGCTTGCATTACAATTTAATCTACCTGTCAGGTGGTCCCAACCATGTACGCGCACTTGTTTGACCCCCGTCCTAATTCGAAACCAAGGTCCAAAGACCTAATGAGTACTCAACAAGTACCCAAAGCCCCGGTTAGATCCAGGTCCATGTACTAAAGAACAAGACCCATACCTGACTCAACGCAATCAAGCAGGGTATGGGTGCTCCAGGACCCGACCGAACCCAACCTATAGACATCTCTACTAGATTGTGTTTTCCTTGCCTAAAAATATGCCACCCTTGGTTAGTACAAACTTGTCCAACTCGAAAGCCAACTTAAAACCAAAATTGCCTAATACAAGATTTCTCCAAATTTTTTGTACATGAAATACATCATTAAGGCTGGGAGACTTCCAAGAAGTCAGTTTGACATTTGCCTTCCCTTTTCCTACAATCTTCACAATTGATGAATTCCCCATCTAGAGTTCATTTTCATTATCGATAGTCTTCTTGTTCTTGAATAGACTATTGTTGTTCAATATGTGCCCGGTGCCCCAGTGTTAGTCCACTGGTCTTTGTCATCTCCACCACATATGCTTCGGAGATCACATCAACCATGGCTTCTTCTGTCATGTGTGCTTTAGATCCTTTCTAGTTATTGGGCTTGGTTTTGCCTTGAGCTTTCTTCTTCTTAAGAAGTTAGCAATCCCACTTGAAATGAACGAGTTTCTTGCGATTGAAGTAGGGTGCTCTCTACATTTGCCTTTGTTGGAGCTCTTGAACCAATTGTTGTTGAATTGGGCTTGTTCAGCATAACCTTCCACAGTATGAGCCTTGGAGGTGATTTGACTATGCTCTTCCTTATTTTCTTAGAGCCTATACTCTTCTTCAATTTGAAGTTTTGAGCAAGATCATCTATAAACACTCTTTTTTATGCTTAAGGCTCTTACGGTGTTCTTTCCAACTCAATGTTAATTTAGCAATAATAGACCCAATTATGATGGATTCATCCATCTTATGCCTTCTTTTTCAAGTTAACTATTATTGGATATTTTCGAAATGCAAACTATAGAGGTTACCTATCAAAATTAACAGTATATTTTCAAAATTGTAAAATATATTTTTTTAACAAACAAAAACATCATTTTTCCTCCAAAATTTGTCTATTTTAAAAAGTTGGCTTTTATATTTTGAAAAAGCACTTTCAAACAAAAGGTCTCCCCCCCCCCCCCCCCAAATAACCAAAGTTCAAATCTCTACAAGGATGGAGTGAAACGCTGCCCAGCACTTATAGTTGCGCACATGTGGCATGGTGCATGATCAATGGATTGTAGAGTAGCTTGGATGCCTTTAACAATCTTTGCACTTTGCATGTCCACATTGTAGCAAGAAGCTTGAGAAGCATTAAACTTTTCCTAAATAAACAGTAGACCTATGTCAAGACATGTTACGAACCATGGATTTGACCCATCAAGTGGTTTGACTGGTTGACTGACCTAATAATGTAGCACATCGGTGAACGATTGACTAAGTTGACCATTGGATGAAGTGGTGGTCGTAGAGACTAGGGGAGTGGGTAACATTGCATGAAGACTTGACCGTTGGTCAAACAATCAAGGTAATGATCAAGACTAGAAGAGTGCCTAGAACATTCAAGTGCCTATTCAGAACACATGCATGATCCGCCCAAACAATTACCTAAACCTCAATATATACCGGGCTTAGGATGAAGGTTTGCATATTCCAACAACCACTTCCTCTTCGCAAAATTCATTTTCTAATTTTCTCATTTTACTTTTGATTTGCAGCATAATATCATGGTTTTCCATGCTACTATTTTGTCATTGTAGAAACAGATAACAATCAACCCGTTTCAACTTTGGTTCATCTTTAGAAGTATTTGGAGTCAATTGCCTTATGTTGTTATTCTGTCACTATAGAAACAAATAACAGTCAACTTGTTTTCTAATCTGATTCATCGCTAGAGGAATTCAAAGTCGATTGCCCAACACTGCTTGCCAAATATTGACAATAAAGATATACACTTCATAGTACCATAGGGGCAGATTGCCAGTAATCCTAATTATAAAATTAGATTGCATCCATAGTAGGGCAAATACTGTCATAATAAAAGCAACTCCACAACACCACTTGAAGCTACCTTGCTTCTCATCTCAATTCATCGTCATCATCTAAACCTTATCCCAACTAATTTGGGTGAGTTATGTGAATCCTATTCCACCATTCCACTCTATCACAAACCAAATCCTCAATCAAAGCAAAGGTCCTCAAGTCTTTTCTTACTACCTCCATCCACGTCCTTTTGAGCCTTTCCCTCGCCCTTTTAGAGCCTTCAACCTGCACTCACTCACTCCTTCCAACGGGTACAATCCTTGGGACTCCATTGCACATGGCCAAATCACTCGACTACTTTCCCTCATCTTGTTACCTATTGGTGATACTCCCAAGTCCCAAGTACCCTCAAATGCATTTATTTCCAATTTTATCATTCCTCGTCTTGCCACTCATCCATCTCATCCTCATTTTCAGCTACACTCTTCCTATGAGCATAGTGTTCTGTAACCGTCCAACAATCCATCCCATAAAGCAATGCAGGTCTCATAGCAATCCAATAAATTTCCGCCTTCAATTTGACTGGTAAGTGATCATCGCATAAAACTCCAAAGGCACATCTCCACTTCTTCCACCCAGCTTGAATTCTATGAGCAACATCTTTCTCATCTTAATTATAATCTGGAATTTCTAACAATTCACACAATCACGTTCACATACATGGAAAATGGAATGGGAAAACTTTAGGTAAAACAACAGATTTATGATCCAATAAGGCTACCAGGAGATTTTAGATCCCTATTAATATTAACTAACTAAAAACTACCCTAATATGCAAGCTAACACCTAAGCAAGCCTAAAGACACGAGACGAGAAGGGTCGCAAAAACAGCATGGGGCCCAATTACGATTCACAACAACATTTCAAATGGTCCATCCAGTGTGGGCCCATCGTAGCAACGGTTGAGATCAGCATAATCTGGGCCTCACTAGTGAAGCTCGAACCCTATGGATACAAAACGTATCCTCGAGCCTGGGATCGTGAAATTTCTCAGAAATAAAAAAAATGTCATATAAAAAAGAAAGAAAGAAAGAAAGAAAGACCTTATAAATACCCGTAACCAATCTCAATTCCAGCTCACCTGCGTTCCCCACTGCCCTTTCAAACACGAATCGGCCGAGATCTTCCCATCTCTCCCACGCATCAATTCATTCAACCCGTCGACCTCTTTCTCTTCGTAGACGTAGATCTTGAGGGAAAGGTGAGATCCGTAGCCTCGATCGGGCCATGGGAACCCACCACTGCCGACATCGACGGAATGGGGTTGGTCGCCGTAACGGTTGTTGAAAGAGGGGGAAGTGAATGAACGATGGTGATCGAGGAGCCTGGTGAGGAAGAATGTGGTGATGACGAGAGCTAGGGCTCCGATCTGATGGGTCCTTGTGCAGACAATGGAGGGAGAGTGATGGTGGGAGGGGAAGCCGACTCTGTTCTTGTTTATGCTTCCCATGGATTGCGGGAGTACAAGAGATTTGAGTCCCGCTTGGGGAAATGCCGGGAATGTGGGAAGAAAAGGCTTCCTCGTGTTTGCAGGGAGGGAGAAGGGGAAGTGAGACTGAAGATGAAAGGCCGGTGAAAAACCGCCGATGGAAGAGAAATCGGGCGCGGATTCGGATCCGTCGGGTCTTTTCCGTGTATCAACCTTGATGTGCCTGTTTCGTATCCACGCCGTCAATCCGTTTTGCCAGCTATTTTTTAAGGGATGACCCGAAAAATGCAGTATATCCAAATCTCATCTGGCCGCGAAAAATAGTAACGATTACATAAAAATGTTTAAATCGAGCTGATGTTTGTGCTTTTTATTCCCATATACCTTCATAGATTGGATGGCAAATGAACATCATTGATAAAAGTTAAGGGAGTGTTTGATTTTTAATTTATTAGTAAATACAAATAAAAAAGTAATTATGGCTACCTTTACTGGTTTGAAATCATAGAGGAATTATATCTAGAAAATTGGTTCACTAAACCATGTTATTAATTTAAACTTGTGGGCTCCATTATTGTGATGTATGTGACTTATCCGCACCATCCAACCTTTTTAACAGTACATTTTAGGGGACGAATCCAAAAACAAGGCAAATACCACGGTCAAGTGAGCCATTCCTTAAAAAATAATGATTGTAAAGATGTTAACCATTCAAGGCTATCTTCTCCTTAGGGTCCACATTGATGTTTATTTGTCATCCAAGTTTTTCATGAGAACAAAGAGTTATAAAAAAATAAAAAATAAAAATGGAATTATCAGCTTGATCCAAAACTCATAAGGCTCAAAAAAGCTTTCAATGGTAGGAGCTCAATTCCCATTGTTTGATACGGAATGGTCCACTTGAGCTTTGTATCTGCCTCATTTTTTGACCTATGCCCTAAAATGAGCCAGCTAAAAGAATGAACATTGTTAATAAGGCACATATATCATGGTGTACCTCACAAATGTAACATTTGTGAAATGAGACTGCTACAAGTGAAACAGTGGTAAACATCACCTTGGAAATGTGAATAATTATTACTCATTTACTTTGGATTCCTGATGCAATTTAGAAAGTCAAACTGCCCACAGGAACTTTTATAAGGGCAGGGAGGGTATAGTCTTCATACTTAGATTTACTTCATTTTGTGTCATATGAAGGAGCAAAATTGACAAACAACATGGATATATCACACATAAATTGAGATGGTCCCATGAAAAGACATCACTGAACTTGGCTAGGCACCGGCTGATCTACACTAGAGAAACACCAAATAGATACTTTTTCAAGTGGACCTCAACTTCTATTTGCTAGTTAAGTACGTGCCCAAATCCATAGCTCAAGTGGTAGACTGAGTGAAGATACCCTCGTGTTAACACTGATGTCTTCCCATAACTCTTATCCCAATGTTTATAATAGTTAGGAGAACATCATGGTAGGGTTGTGAACTCGTTTACTAGAATCATCAATCAATTTATGAATTTTCTAGAAATTATTTATATTTAATTGTTTATTTTCTCATGGATTTGAGAAATCTTTATGAGGAATATAGAAAAGACATGCTCAACCTTGACACATCCTTCCCTGCATCAAGCCCAGATCATTTACCACGGGATGGAGCTCGAGCCCATACGTGCGAGATCTAATCCATCCATCAGGTTGGTCTGACCTTGGACATGTTTCCAGTATTAAATTATGGCCCAATCAGCACACGAGCCCCAATATTAGAAACAGATAAATGGATTAGAAATTTTCAGGACGCCATCAGTTACTTAGATATGTTTCCGATGGGTGTTTTTGCACTGTTGGATGGGTGGATCTTCATTTGATGAGTTGGAACTTGTGTCCAATCTCTATGCATGCTATACATGTTGGAGATTCAAGCCATTCATTGAGTAGGGCGCACTGTCTGCATTCCATGTAAAGAAAATCAAGGTGGCCTACTCATCGAGTGAGCCATACATTTAAGTTGTATCTGCATTGTTGCACTTTTTCTGGACCATACATTTTCTTAAACGAGTTTTACCGGCCTAATAAGTAGACCAAGCCATGTTCACCACATGGATTGGAGGTTCGGACTCAACTGGACAAAGTCAAAGAACAATGCCATACATCGGATAAGCCTCACCATAGATGGAGTAAATCCAAAAAAGCTCTGAAATTAAAGTAGTTCAACCCTTCACCTCTTCAACGATAAAAGACACCATTCATGTCCAAATGGACATGGGACAGCAGGTCTAAATCTAATGCATGGAAGGACATGATGAGGTTGATTAGTGTCTTTGTCTTTCTCTGAGATAACTACTCTTAATCACAAAACTTCTCTAGACTCCTCATAAATATTCCTCGAAGTCACGAGGGATGAAAATATAAATAATTTCTAATAATTCAAAATAAATTGATTGATGATTAAAAAAAAAAATATAATCCTTTAAATAGTGAACTCAAACTTATAATAGAGTTTTAGACTCAAAATCGCTAAAAACGTGACTTACTATAAATAGTAAATTTATTATTTATAGGTAGTCATGATTCCTACCAGACATCATAGCTTTCACCAAGAATAGTAAATGTCCAATTTGGCCTAACTACAACATTCTTCTAATTTTTCTCAGCCCTTTTCATTTTGGGCATGACTCTTACCACTCAAAGGATCAAAAGTTGCGATGGAATTAAAATTTACTATTTATAGTAAAAATGAAAGTAAAATGGACTTTCAACCATTGATATGATGGAATCTTTCAAATCTTGTGTGGGAAACCCGGCATAGCAGGGTTTGTTGCTTAAAGTAGCTTCTCCTACCCCAAAATCATATATGATATGTCAGAAAACTCATTTTAATTTGCGAGATGTCACTATTTTAAGGTTTCGATGATCCTGATCACTTCCACCTCCGATCAGACCTTCTCTAGTCCATCTTTGCCATGAAAGTGTCCACGATCCGCTCTACATCAAAATCATTCTAATCTTTTCTACACCATATAAACTATTTGGGTCGTTAAAAGATGACCCTAGATTCAAAGGCCAAAGTCCAAATGTATCTAATTACAAGACATGTAAATGTATCATAATAAATCTGTTTTAGTGACTTCTCCAAATCCAGTCAATGTATGATATGGCCGAAGGAAGGATTGCTACATGCTTACTAGGCATACCTTTGCACAACATCGCATGTGCCAGGTGACGTATCTTTAGATATCAGATGTCAAAGCTGTCCATCAGGTTGGTCTAAATGTCAAAATGCTCTCATCCAACAAACAGAACTGCTCACTAATCAAGTTGCCGTGGCCTTAAATTAATTTTTTTCAAGGAACTGTTAAGATGTTATCACCTAAAAGGAAATTGTTTTTTCTTAATCACCAAAACCGAACTAATAATTGTTGGACATGGGTCCATGGGGGCCACTTGCAAGTGGGTCCCTTATATTTAGCACTCAATTGCATATTCCATTTTCAACTCCCTTCTAATAAAATTCAAATTCAAACATAAAAAGAGAATTGAAACAAGAAAGAGTGAGGAGAGTTATATTATGACAGGGATAAGGCCTATTGTATCTAAACTCCTAATCTTTTTTTTTTTTTTTAAATCATTTGGTTTATAAAATGGGAAGCATTCCCTTAGTAAAGAAATCCAACCATTAGAGAATTCCCAAAGACAAAATTGAAAGAGGAACAAAGAGTTAAATATCTACTGTTCATTAAGTCACCTCAAACTATTCAAATGGTAAATCGAGTCTGGAGCCATTATAACTATAGGATTAGAAAAGTAATTAGATCATTTATATTCTTTGATGCAAGATAATTAACCGCTTTTTATAAAAGCTTGAATTGATAGAGAGTGAAGAATTGATCCCTTTATCTAATAGCCCAGGTCCCAAATTCATGTGTTAGGTTATCGGCCGAACTCTCCTCATGGGCCCTAAATTCATGGGTTCCGCCTCACATGAGCTCCAAATCTATGAGTTCAGTGGACTACTCACCTCGAGTGTGCCCTTACATCCTACGGGACACCCCACTTGACCCGGTCTGAAAATGGCCCCCCATTATTCTTATAATAGTTAAGTAGAGTATTGGACGCATGCCATCCATATGCATCATTGTGCGAAGGAACTTAAGATCGTGTAGATACCATATCAGTCCATCTCAAAAAGCTAATTGGGTTGTCTTATGTTGAGCCAGTCAACATGAACATGAACTAGACCCATTGCCAAGCCAATGTAGGAGACCATAGTTCTGCCCAGGAACAAGCCCTCTGCCGTCTATCTTTTCCATGGAGCAACTGCGCCAGGCTATCCATGGATGTGGATCAATCCCATATCAGCAAAGGTCGTTGCTTCCAAAGCTTATCTCGCTGGAACAAGGGGCCTTTGTTAGAGGGCGATCCATTTCAAAAAGTATAGCTCTGGCCCAGGAAGTTTTCAGGGACATCGGTAATAAGGTCAAAGGTGGTAATGTGGTCCTCGAGCTGGATTTGGAGAAAGCTTACGACCGAGTGGATTGGAGTTTCCTTACAGGGGTGTTGAGAAAATTTGGATTCAGTGAGCAGTGGATTCAGCTCGTTGACAAGTGCTGGTCTAATTGTTGGTTCTCGGTTTTGATTAACGGAGAAAGTTGCGGCTTCTTCAAGTCGTCTCCTGGTCTACGTCAAGGGGACCCGATTTCTCCTAACCTCTTCATCCTTCTGACTGAAGCTTTAAGTAGAAGCTTTAGGAGGCTAACCGAATGAGGTTTCTGCAAGTCATTCCAAATGAGGCGAGATTGCCCTCTCATCTTCCACCTTATATACGCGGACGACACGATTCTTTTCTTGAATGGTTCGATTAGTTCTCTCAAGGTGGTCATCGCTTTCCTGAAAGAGTTTGAAGCTAGAACAGGGCAGAAGATCAACAAGCACAAGAGCAAACTCATTGTCCCTACTAATATGCCTGTCCTCAGAACTAATAGAATGGCCAGAACTCTTGGCATCCAAGTGTCCCAAACTCCGCTAATCTACCTGGGAGTGCCGATCTTCTCAGGGCGTTCCAAGGCAGCCTATTTTCAGCCCCTTTTGGGGAAAATTCGCCAAAGTATTCAAGGCTGGGCTGCCAAGTATCTTTGTCAAGCTGGCAGGCTCACTCTAATCAATCATGTCCTCTCTAGCATCCCAATCCATACGCTGGCCGCTGCTGACGTTCCAGTTACTCTGTTGCATGAGCTTGAGAGAACTAGTTCAGATTTTCTTTGGGGTAAAGACGATGATCGCAAGAAGTTACATTGGGTGTCTTGGAGCCGCGTGTCTATGCCTAAACCGGAAGGAGGCCTTGGCTGTAAGAAGATTAAAGACATGCTGTTGAGTCTCAAGTTGAAGCTCGCCTGGGCGATCAGGTCCAGCAACCCGGATAGCTTATGGGCCAACCTGATCAGATCCAAATACACCCCCCACTTGAGGCCCACTCCCCTTGCTCACGCTATCCCTGCCCCATCCCCTTTTTGGAAGAAAATTAGGTCCCTCCTCCCCTTCATCGACAACAACTCCAGGTGGCTCATCGGGCAGGGAGAGTCTAATTTTTGGCAGCGGGATTGGTCAGGGCTAGGCCCATTACAGGAGCTATATAGGGGTTCCATTCCTACAGTATTTTTAGAGCTTAAAGTGTTGGATATTTTGGGTCCGGAGGGAATCAAGCAGCCCAACCATATTCATGGCCTACTTTCGTCGAAAGTGTGGAACCACATCAGCTCCGAAGGTTTCTGCTCATCCGAAGGGGCCGATAGGTGCCTCTGGAGTGCGTTATCCTCTGGCAATTTCGAAGTTAAGCTGGCCTGGGAAATCAACAGGGCTGTTTCCAGTCAGAAATCCTGGGCCAAATGGGTTTGGCACTCCAAGCTTCCTCCAAAGATTGCTCTGTTCACTGGGAGGGCCCTTCACGGGGCTATCCTGGTTGATGCTCGTGTCAAGGATAAAGGGATTAGCCTGGCGTCTCGGTGCGACTGCTGCCTCCCTTATGCCATGCTGCAACCAGCTGAGGAATTGGTGGATCATCTTCTAGCCTCTAGGGGCCTCGCCATGGAGGTTTGGTCCTACTTCGGAGCTCATTTTCACATTCCCCCTCAGCCTTTTCAGTCCATAAATGCTACCAGGCTTCATTGGTGGAGAACGGCTGGTTCTTCTAATCTTTCATCTCGCTCCGTGGTCTTCTTCCCTGCCTCATTATTTGGGAGTTATGGATTGCAAGGAACAACTCCAGGTTCGACAACCAGCCTGTTAGTGGGGCTCGCACCATCAGTCAGGTTACTCGCTGGCTGCATCTGATCGGCCCTTCTCTCCCAAACCCCCGCCCAGTCAAATCCTACGGTCAATACACACTACAACAGCTCCAAATCAGGTGCGCCCCCTGTTTTCCCAGCAAGCCTGAGGTAGTTAAATGGTCCAGGCCCGAAGCGGGCTGGGTTAAAATCAATGTTGATGCTTCGGCCAGGGGTAACCCAGGCCCCTTCGGTGGCGGAGGGATATGCAGAGATAACAATGGAGATTTTCTTTTCGCTTTTTCCGCAAATTATGGCATAGGTTCTAACTTCATGGCAGAAACCACCGCCTTTGTCAATGGGCTGGACATGGCTATTTCTAAGGGCTTCTCAACCATTGATATGGTTAGTGATTCTAGGTGCTTGGTGGATCTCCTGAACAACAACGGCACACCGGGCTGGAGCTATTGGTATTTATGGGTCAAATTATCCCGCATCATGAGGCAGGCCTCCTTCCGTATCTCGTTCTCGCCTAGGGAAGCAAATGGCGTTGTAGACAGCTTGGCTAAGTTCGGAAGCGCTACCTCAGGCAGGACCGAGTTCGTGACAGTAGCTGATCTTCCGTTCCCTGCCAGGGGCGCCTTTTTTCTGGATAAGGTGGGATTAGGAGCCATCCTTCTTGTAAGCAGCGGTAAGTGCTTCGATAGGATATGTGTGGCTCTCGATTTTGGAGTGGCCCACCCGAATCTGGGATAGGTGCGGCTCTCGATTTTGGAGAGGCCCACCCGAATCTCTTGTAATTTCCTCTGATAGATATATATGAATGAGCCCTTCATTAAGAATAAATAAAATAATAATAATAATAATAATAAAGGTCGAGCCAATGTTTAGGATCTTGAGGAAGGCCTTGGACTATGACTTATTTCCAATGAGATCAAAGTAAGCAGGATCTATGCCAGGCCCATAGATAAACGAATGGAAGATCTAGGCCATTTATCATGTGGTTACGCCGTACTAAAGAATTAGCCTGGTCCAGCGGTCAAGTGGGTTAGGCCAAACTTTGTACTTATAATGTTCATTGTTGGCTAATTCCTTTAACCACTTATTTTCTCATGCACACAATCATAATTTTCCAGACCTGACTGGACCTGATCCGAAACGAACTCATGCTGATCGTGCCGGAAGTGGATTGGCTGGTGTACCACACACCAGCTATATAGTTGCTATAGGTACGTGTCAGGCGAAGACAAGCACCGTTGCACCTCGAGCTCTGAGTTGTACAAACGGTTCAAAGGAGATCAAAGTTACATGAGCCCCACAGTGATGTATTTATTATATCTACACTTATCATCTATTTTTAGAGATCATTTTAGAGCATCATCCAAAAAATCAATCATATCCAAAGATCATTTGGACCACACCAATAATAGCAACAGAGATAATGATTTTCACTGTTAAACATTTCATAGGGCCCACCATAACATTTATTTTCCATCCAATAAGTTCATAAGGTCAAATAGACCTAAATGAAGAAGAAAAACAAATTTCATATTGACCCCAAAAAGGGTTTCAATGGTAGACGTTCAATCCCCCACTACTTTTTGCAGTGTGGTCCACTTGATAGTTGGATCTGTATTATTTTTCATCTAAGATTTAAGATGAGCTCACTAAATGGATGGACAATTTGGATATAACACATACCTCATGATTAGACTCATGGAACTTGCTGATGTCAATACAGCAGCTATATAGCTGGTGTGAGATACACTAGCCAATCCGCTTCCGATTGTGCCCACATGCTCACATGTATGACATCTTGACTAGGAATTAGATGGCCCCCTTAAATTGTCTCTAGCCTAGAAGTTAATAGCCCAGATTCTGCACGTGTGTTGGATCGCAAGGCCAGTAGAGATGCCGTGTCGGCGACCTTTTGCACCGGTACTCTCTACCTAGGAGCTTAAATTATCTCAAACATAGCAATGCGTAACTGCCTCAAACCAATGTTCATCTAAACATGCAATCTATTAAGATTTGCATAATGGGCATGGATTCCTGAGCATAAATTCCTTTCTTTCGAATATTTCAAATTTAATTTTGTAGTACTCCCAACACAAAGGTCTAATAGCGGAGCTTGCTGTGCACCCATTCGTGCCAAATATACTCAACCCACATGTGCCATTGCATGATCCAGGCCATGACCCACGGATTTAATTTTTGCCGGTTAAACCTAATGATCAGACCAGCCTAGCCAATTGACTAGACCATGCTTGGCATCCACCAAAAGATGCAAAGTAACTTTCACCTTATTAAATCTACCGGTGCCACCCACATGGCCAACGGGGATTGCGTACTGACAACGTAAGTAGGGAGGTGGCTACTGATGGTGCTCCATTTCTCCGTCCTTCCCTGTCTTCTTCAGCCCATTGCAAGGAAGCTGATACGGTGGAACTGGTACATACGGCACATGTTAGATCCATATATCCATCGTCCGCCTGTCAGGGCGATGTACCAATCAAGAGCATCCATATCGGGGGACCTACTATGGATGGCCCATGTGTCAGACATAACACTACCAGGCAATACCAGCCATCACTTTTCTTCACTCTCACGCACAGAATGTCTGACCGTCAAAGGAAATTGATCAGATGGCTTGGATCATCCTATCTATATCAATTTTAAATCATATGCTATCCACATCAAGTGTAATAGATGGACCGCACGGATTCATACATCACCCTAAAACACGTGTAACGAGGAGCATACCTATATTCCCGGCCCCATTCGCCTTACGGTATGATCTCCGATCGGCCATACACCCTTACATGTCCCAAGAAAATCCCAATTGAAAAAAATTATAATAACCAAAGAAAAAGAAAAACTTTGTTACTCTAGCATACTGTGATGGCTGATACTCAGGTGCTAAGAAAATCGCCATAAGAAGCTTAAACTGCATTGGCCCACTTTCGGTTGATTGCAAATAAAAAATTACAATGACCCAATAAACGGTCTGATTGGTGGATATTTAGTAGACGATCCAAATCAAGAATAGTCAATGGTCCAAATTTAACAAAGCCCATTAATCAGAGATCAAGACCGCTCAATCGATCCAAATTTAGGATCACGAAACATCTATAGTGTGTCCCGTTAGAAAAGTTTAATTTGACTTATTCATGCCATGAGTACAATTTCTTAGTACGCGCGTATCAACCATCATACTCTGACGGAGTATAAAATAACAAAAAATGAAAAAAGTCTCATAAGCCAATGCCATTGCTGTGACACCAACGATTCTAACATGGTATAGTTTCAAGCATGCCAGGCTCATGTATCCCATGTTAACGGTTTTCACATAAAATGTCTCTTTCACTCACACCATTAACTAGCTTAAGCAAATAAAACATTTTTATTCAATTAAAAGCCGAACAAACTCGCCTGATTTCTCCATCCGCACCTGTTTTCGCCCCGATCTGGCCCATCTTGACAATCGAATCGACGAAATCCCCCTCAAAAAAAGGCCCGAAGATAGAACTCATGAATCCAAAATAAGAATCGATCACCCGCTTCGTAGATTCATCGTCATACAGCTTAGCGTCGGATTCTAGCACACCGAACCCGTCTTTGATGTTGTGTAGGATTTGGGTGTCGAATGTTAGATCGCTTCCATGATCGAGGCCTAGTCGAACATTAACGTCGCCGTTTTGTGGGCACTTGGATTGAAGTTCCGGCAGGAATTCGGGATTTATCGATGGATCGGATCCTCCGCCAGGGAGGAAATCGTAGAGCCGTCTCTCGAGGAAGAAGCATGCAGTGGTCCCAATGGTATGTGCCGCTGAAATTCAACCCATTTTTTTGTTAATTATAAGATTATCAGCCACTTAAGCATTTCGGACGTTTCACACGTGTATGGAATCTTATCCTTACAAAAGGTGGGTACCACCATGAAAATCAATTGGCACAAAAATCAGGTAGATTCACTTATTGGGTGGACCACACTTGTATTATCAGTCACACCTCTGCCCGTTTTGTGTCCTGTCTAATGAGTGAATCGATATGATTTTCATACCAGATGATGATCATGGAGTGGCCCACCTTTCGCTTCGCGGGATATCCTGCACACGTGACACTTTGGCGGGAAAGAAAGGGGTTTATGTGAAAGTTCACTTGCAGGGGCTGCATCATGTGATCATTTTATTTTTGTTAGTCTCTTTGGATTATCTTCCAAAGAAGAAAATCACCCAACCTTGAGAGCGTGCGTGTGCCCGCACGTATGTGCAAATGTGCGTGCATGCACGTGCCTATACACACGTGTGTGTTTGACAGAGAGATATAGAGAGAAATTTTACCGGTGAGAAGGACTAGGTCTTTCCCTGAGAGACCTTTCTCCATGAACTTATCTCTGAGCTGTTGAACAGTGTCTTCGATTTCTGGCATGTTGTCGGCATCGGAAATATTAGAATTTCGGCCGTCTCTCCTACCCGTTGGAACTTCATAACTCGGCCCATTGCTCTGCATTTCCACAAATCCGTAAAATTCAAAAAAAATAAATATAAATAAAAATACACACAACCATGGAAAACATGGGTTAAAAGACTCGGCGACTCGGATCGACTCGTGTGTCGGGGCTAAATTGCCCGACTCGGGTCTGGTTCATGGTGTCGAACTGGGCCCGGTCTTTAAACCATGATCGAAAAAGAGCATATCTTTTCACCAAAGCAATAGATTCTCGAGCGGCCAAGGCTACAATATCTGCACAAGAAACAACACCCTGGCAAGCGTCTTCCAACTGGGCTTTTGCTCTCTCAATCACATCGAATCCGCGCACTCCAGCATGATTGAATGCTAGTCTCTCTGCATTCGGCTTGTCTATGAGTATCGATCCATCGCAGCCCTGAATTTCATTAATCAAACCACAAAAATTAAATTTTCAAATGAAACCCAAATCATTTTAGTAGAGCCCAAAACGAGTGTGAACATTTCAAAGAGAGAGAGAGAGACTTGAACAAAGCAATCATGGTAATGGAGCCTAAGCAAAGCTGCAGCCATGGTGGGGTCGTCAAGAACAGATTCTCTAACAACAGAGCTGACAATGGACTCAGCATCAGGGCATATTGAGGAGTAGAAACCCACTTGGAGTTGGGCCATCAAAGGCCACAGAAAGCTGAAAATGAAGGACAAGATCAAGATGCCTTTGATGGATAGTGGAGATGATGCCATGATGAGGGAGGAGAATGGGAAGAGCTTTGGAAGATGGAGATGGAATCTAACATGCACTTGATTTTATTTCTTATAGCTGAGTGCATTAGATGATGAGAGAGAGGGAAGATGGTAAATGTCTGAAGATGAGAAGTACAAATGTTCTTCCAGTTTCCTCATTTTAGTAGCATTTGTTCATGCGTTTCTTCTGTAAGAATGTTTAACATGGGCCTCACTCGCTTGAGATCAAGTGTTTTTCACGTGGCACATGTGTTAGAGAATCCGGGCTATTCATTAGGTGGGGCCCACTTTGAACATGCCCCGCTCCAACAATCAGGCAGCTTGGTCACACATGTATGAAGAAAGGTTCGTGGTTTATAGGACCCGAAGGTTGGGGTGGGAAACGTGTCACACGTACCAGATATCTGGCCGTTTGTCAGGTAGGGTGCAGTGTGAACTTGCCGTCGATAAAAATGATGATGGGCCCTCATCAGTCAATTCAAAATTGGACCAGAAAATGGCCCAAAAGGTTCAAATTATGAGGTGGGGTCCACTTTGAACATTCCATGGACAAAATTAATATTGGTCAGCTGATCAGTCCGTTCAAAATTATACTTTACAATGGACGGCTAAAAATGAGAAGTTTAAAAGGTCCAAATTGAGCATACGTGTGGCTCAATCGACGAGGGTACTGTACCTTGATTCTTGTCATATGACATCTTGTTAGTACCCACCATGAGCTACGTATGGAACCGGATTCCGTGAGTTCGTGGAAACATCGAGTTCGATGAGGACCAGGTGTACGGATTGGATTGCTCCATCCATCGGCCAAGTTCAAACATGCTTTATCTGGCCATCTTGAAAAGCCACACGTGGCCCAGTCAAATCTCTCATGCAAGTTCATTTTCCTCGTCAAATTCGGCTCCACTAGGAACGACTCATATCTGGAAGTTCTCCTGGGCCTTGGTTGTGGAGCTCACTTTGATTTGATACAGGTCCGTCCATTCATTTTTTTCAGCTCTTTTCAGGACATGGAGCCTAAAAATGAAATAGATTCAAATCTCCGGGAGACCCGACTACCAAATAGTGGTGACAGAATGCCAGCTATTGAAATCGTTTTCTAAGCTACAAAAGTTTTGGATGAAGTTGATATCTGCAATTTTCATTTGGCTACATTTTCAAGTGCTTAGCAACACTTTGGATGGCAAATAAATATTATGGTGGGCAATCAATCATCTTTACTGCCTATATTTTACTCTCACCGTAAAATGAGCTGGCAAAACAAATGGACAGCATGAATATGCAGTACATACATCATGCATGAGTCAATTGACGGTCTCGGTTCTCCATGTTGAAGGACGACGGTGTGAAAATTAGCCAAGGATTGTGACCTTCCAGCAATGTGGGGCCTAAGTGATTCTTAAGAGAAATTCACTATATCAGGCAGATTCAAAACTCATGAAATCCTTACATGGAAAACAGTGAGAATGAAAATGTCAACGATGGAAAACTTAGGGAACCCACCGTGATGCTTTTATGTCAACTGAATCAGAAATCATTCATAATGTTATTGACATTGGGATAAATCGTAGGAATAAATATAATTCATATTGAAAACTTATGAAGGCCCACAAAACTTCTAATAATAGGTGTCAGTGGCATTGTTTCCTATATTGTGGTCCATATGAGTTTTGGTTTTGCATGATATTTGGAGTCCTGGCCTGCCATGAGTTGAGAAATTAATGGACGGAGTCGCCTCTCCCCAGTCCGCACCCCAAGAAATTCTTTTGGTTGGAAGCTATGTGGGGCCCACAGAGATTTCGGTGAGAAAAAATTCATGTGGGTCACTGTTGAGGTGTGGAGCCACATCTGGACGGCCGCTTGACCAGTCGAGTGCCCTGCTCGACCAGTTAATTGGCCCACTCGACCAGTCGTGGACTGTCTCGACTCAAAGTCCAGCGAGCATTGATTTTTTGGTTCCGCGGTACTCAACCGGTTGAGGCCCATGCTCGACCAGTCGAGGTTATGCAGTTTCGTTTCCGAATTTGAAGCGGACTGCGGATTTTTGAGTTGGTTTTCGCAAATGTGCGAAAGGTGAGTTGCCTAAATTATAAATAGGGGTCCCTAAGGCTTTTTTAGGTATGATGAGAGTTATTCCAAGGTATGGGCAAATGGTTTTTTCTGTACTTCCAAGGGAGTGGTTAGTATATTTCCTTGTAATCTTCATTTTTCTTCATAATAGAAGTTTGCATCCGTGGTTTTTTACCCTTGTTTGAGGTTTTTCCACGTATATCTTATCTTGTAGTTTGTTTGGAATGTTTTGATTCTTTTCTAGTTTATATTTCTTCTTGTTTATCGTTTGTGAGCGAGACCAAAGATTGGATCTCGATTCACTGTGTTGTTGGCGTGCTGCGCAACAACTGGTATCAAAGCTATTGGTTTAGTTCTATTGGGAGCGATGACGGAAGAAGGGAATATTAGAATTGAGAAGTTTGATGGTTCAAAATTTACCTTCTAGAAGATGCAGATGAAGGATTATCTGTATCAGAAGGACCTCTATAATCCTCTAGGAGGAAAAGAGAAGAAACTAGAAAAGATGACAGATGATGAATGGTTTTTATTGGATCGGAAGGCTTTAGGAACGATCCGACTCTCTTTGTCTAAGAGCGTCGCCTTCAATATATCCAAGATGAAAACTACAAAAGAATTAATGGAAGCCCTAACCACCATGTATGAAAAACCCTCAGCGTCCAACAAGGATTATCTTATGAAATAACTGTTCAACATGAAGATGTCAGATGGTGGGAGCGTGGCTGAACATCTAAACGAGTTTAATACAATCACGAGTCAATTAGAATCCGTTGGCATTGTTTTTGAGGATGAGGTTAGGGAGTTATTGATCTTGTCTAGTTTGCCAGATAGTTGGGATGGTTTGATGATTGCCGTGAGCAATTCTTCGGGGTCGACAAAGCTGAAATTTGATGATGTGGCCGGTCTAATTCTCAGCGAAGAATCTAAAAGAAAGGCATCAGGAGTTTTAGGGGATTCATGGAATGCTATAAACGTTGAAGGAAGAGGAAGATCGTTGAACAAAGGATGCAATAAACACGGATGTTTTAAGTCGAGGAAAAAGTCCAAGGGACCGAAAGACAAAGATGGGTAGCATTGCGGGAAGAAGGGGCACATTAAACGCGATTGCAGGACGCTCAAGAAACAAGAAGGAAGCTCTCAAGGCGGGAAGGATTCAGTAAATCTATCTGAGGAGAGTGACTCAGAGGTGTTGATCTTATCTCTTGATGCGATGAATGAGTCTTGAGTTATAGATTCGGGTGCTTCGTTTCATGTCACTTCATGTAAGGAAGTTCTGCGTAATTATGTATCAGGTGATTTCGAGAGAGCCAGTACCTGGGTGATGATGAGCCGTGTAGTATTGTTGGAAAAGGAGATATTCATGTAAATCAGAAAGACGGAACGACTTTAAAATTGAAGGATGTCAGACATGTACCAAGTATGAAACAGAACTTAATCTTAGTGGGACAGTTGGCCAATACCGGTTATATGACGACATTCACTAGTGATGCTTGAAAGATCACAAAAGGTGCTTTAGTAATATCTCGAGGCAAGAAGGAAGGTACTTTATACGTGACTTTAGGATCGTATAGTTCACTCACAGTTACATCAACTAGAGTGAATGGGCAGTTATGACGTCAGAGGTTGGGATATGAGTGAGAAATTGATGAAAGTTTTATTGTCAAAAGGGAAGCTACCAGAGTTGAAGTCTATTGATTTGAAATTCTTAAAGTACTGCATGTATGGCAATCAAAAGACGGTAAGTTTCAAGAAGACAGGACGCGCTCTAAAGACGCATCTGTTGGAGCTTATACACACTGATGTATGGGGATCGGCATAGGTATCATCTCTTGGTGGCTCACGTTATTTTATTTCTTTTATTGATGATGTTAGTAGAAAACTGTGAGTTTATTTCTTAAAGTTCAAATCTGATGTATTTGATGTATTTAAGAAGTGGAAAGTAATGGTAGAAAACGAGACAGGTAAAACAGTTAAGTGTCTCAGATCAGATAATGGGGGAGAGTCTTAAAATAAGAAATTTGAGGAGTATTATGCAGCAAATGAAATCAAACATTAGAAAATAATTCCAGGGACACTGCAGCAGAATGGTGTGGCTGTGTATTAACAGGACCATCCTTAAGCGCACCAGGAGCATGAGGTTACATGCAGGGTTGCCTAAGACGTTTTGGACAGATGCTGTAAATACTGCCGTATATCTCAGCAATAGAAGTTCCTCAGCACTATTGGATGATGGCCTACCGAAGAAACGTGGATTAGGAAAGAAGTGAACCTTGCACATCTCAGAGTGTTCGGTTGCACTTCATACGTTCACATTGATGCAGAGCATAGAAACAAGCTGGATGCGAAGTCCAGGAGGTGCACGTTTATAGGCTACGGGCAACATGATTTTGGTTATAGGTTTTGGGATATAGAAAATAGAAAAATCATTAGAAGCAAAGATGTAGTCTTCAATAAAAAAGTGATATATAAGGACAGTGTGCAGCAAAACAAGGCCGAGGAGAAAGAATTCGTAGAGTTGAAAGATTTACCGGACACGGGTGTTACAGCACTACAAGATGATCATGCACAGGAACATTATGAGGCAGAGCTACAGACACCGGTTGTGAGGAGGTCTACTCGGGAGAGAAGACCTACGGTCCGATACTCACCCTCCTTACATTATCTACTGCTGACAGATAATGGTGAACCAGAGTGTTTTAAAGAGGCATTATAGTCAGATACATGGGTTATGTAAAACCCGTATCCTAGACCGTACCGTTCTGTAGACTTCCACGGTCTTTCCAGTCAAATTCCAGCAACCTTAGACCCTTAACCAGTATTTATGTGCGACCCTGAGTCATGCACTGTCAACCCGAGTCGACTCAACCCAAGACTTGTACCCTAGCGACCGCGCCGTCGCCGCGGTTCTGATGCCGTGTCTCGCGCGCCGAGACGATACCCAGGCCAGGAGATGTGGGCCCGCATTCGGTTCAAGAAAAATGTTGCGTGTTGCAAAATTCAAGGAAATTTCTACGAAACGTCACATCAATCCATAATCAATCAAAGTACAACCCATCACTCCATCCCATCCTTAAGTACAACTACCCTCCCCAAAAGCAAACAAGCGCCTTACCTCTCATGTCACTCCACCATCCATCTCTCCCATCACCTCATTCTCTCTCTCTCATTCTCCAAAAAAAAAACGTCCAAGCAAGAGAGCCTCCCATGGAGAGAAGCTAGTGTGGCCCACTTCCTACCACCCAATCCCACCTTCCTTAATCAATCTCAACCGTTGAATCATGTCCTATTTGAGCTAAGATGAGGAAGAGTCCAAGATCCAACGGTGGGTGTTCTTCTAAGGTTTGATTTGTGTGATTTTTATCTGATTTGAGGGCCCACATATGGTAGGACCCATCTTGATGTATGCATAGTTCTCGATGGACCTATAAGTGGTGGGGTCCCTTCACTACTCACGTCTCTCTCTCTCTCTCTTCCCTTTTTGTGGCCCACCTTGATGCTTGATCCACGTTGTACATGCTGTGGGACCCACATGTGTGTGGATTTCATCCACACCTTCCGTTAATCCCATGGGACCCACATGAGGTATGTTTTATCCAAACCGTCCATCAGGGGACCACATGTGCTTGGGGCCACCTCAACATATGTAACTGATGAGGCACTTGTACGTGACCCCACCTAGATGAATGTATTACGACCAACCGTCATGCCTTGGGACGTCCAGCAGCCTCTGCTGCTGGACTGTAAAAAATAAAATAAATAAATAAATAAAGAAGGGGGAAAACAAACATAGCTTTAATTCAAAAGTTGATGGGTCACCCTCACATGGACCCTACCTTAATGTATGTATCCGACCCACACCGTCCACCCTTTTTCTTAGCTCATTTTAGGCGTTGAGCTAGAATATGAAGCCAATCCCAACCTCTAGTGGGCCACATTATCAAAGAGATCATTTTATCCGTGATAAATCTGTTAAGGCCCACTGTAATGTTTCTATATGTCAAAACATTCTAAATATTGGACTCGTTAGATGCATCCCGAGCCATAGGACCCATCAGGCGGATCGGATCGTCATGATGTAGGGCCCACCTATGAAATTCTTTTTTTTTAAAAATAAATAAAATCTAGTTGACGCTCCTAGCACTGGTAAATTGGGCAGGGAGAGTGGGCCCCACCTTAGGCCCCACTGTGACACATGTGGATCATCCACACCATGCAATTGATGGGTCCCCTTTAGGTATGGGAATACCCCAAAAATTTGCCGTTCATGGTGCTCAGGTGGACCACACCACTAGCAGCAGGGGATTGAACGTTTACCTTTGAAACCCTTTTTGGGTCAGTAGAGTTTTGGATGTATATGAAATTTGTTTTCCATCTTAACTCAGGTCTTTATGACCTTATTAGCAGATTGGATGGAGAATAAACGTTATGGTGGGCCACACGTGTGGCCCCACCATGGTTGTGATGCATCCTCACCGTCCAACCTCTGGACGGTGGGAGGCTGGGTCCACTGGAGTACTTCACGCCTGCTTATAAGTAATAATATTATACACACACACACACATACACACACACATATATATATATATTATAATCTTATATTATATTATAATATTATAATATGATATAATATTATATTATGTATATAATATATATACATATCAGTGGTATACTACACGTGTGGGCCCCATGTGGGACCCACCTTTTTGGGACATGGATTGCAGGTGTACGTGTACAGCTGCTGTATTAACATTGCTCAGTAACGTGGGACCCACCTTACATCCTAGTCGTCCATTTGTTTGAACGGTGGGTCCCCGCCATAGCATGCACGTGATGTCTAAACCGTCCATCCATTGGCAAGCTCGTTTTAAGGCTTGAGCCTAACTGAGGCAGGTTTAAATCTTTGGTGGGCCACCACGTTGACACCACCATAATGTATTATTTCATCCACACCGTCCAAATTATGCTGGACGATGCTGGACAATGTTTGGACGTGTTGTCCAATGTTTGGATGGTGCGGATTTACTTAGGAAATGTTTGGACAGTGCTAATCATCATTAGTGGGCCATGTGCCCCATGGAATAATTGTGTACATGGTACACATGTTACACTTATAACTGTTGAAATGATTTTGATGTGGTCCAAGCCCACTTGAGGCCCATTGGTGCTGCCCATCCATGAGGCCCATCATGATGTATTTTGGCCCATGTGCAGGGCCCACCTGTTATGTACTTAAAGCCCAAGTGCAGGGCCTACTTGTTATGTATATTAGGCCCATATGCAGGGCCCACCTGCTGTGTATTTGTGGCTCAAGTATGAGGCCCATTGTGTTGTATAGCGGGCCCATTGATGCAACCCACTTAATGTGTATGAGGCCCATTAGTGCGGCACATTGATGCGGTCCACTTGGCGTATATGAGGCCCATATGATAAGGCCCGACTTGATGTCCACGAGGCTCATTATGAGGTGTATTAGGCCCTTATCGTGCGACCCATTGTGATGTGTATTAGGCCCATGACGCGTTGCCCATTTGATGTATACGAGACCCATGTATAGGGGCCACCTATTGTGTATTTGAGGCCCATGGGTTGTGGCCCATTGTGATGTATTTCAGGCCCATGGACGAGGCCCGATGTGATGTATGTGTGACCATTACGTTGCATACGAATCCCCCATGTGGGCTACTCCTTGGGAGCAATGTTGGTTAGATGTCCACATTGATGGGCCTTGTTAAGCCCATTCTTACCGATTCTAATTGTCGTGACCGATTGTCGATTCTGATTATCGATCGATTCTGATTGTTATGACCGATTGCCAATTCCGATTGTTGTGACCGATTTATCGATTCTGATTATCGATTGATTCCAATTGTCTTGACCGATTGTCGATTCTAATTGACGTGACCGATTTGCCAATTCTGATTATCGATCAATTTTGATTGTTATGACCGATTACCGATTCTGATCGACGTGATCGATTTGCCGATTCTGATTATCGATTAATTCCGATTGTCGTGACCGATTGTCGATTTCGATTGATGTGACCGATTTGCCAATTCCGATTATCGATCAATTTTGATTATTATAACCGATTGCCAATTTCGATTGTCATGACCGATTTGCTGATTTTGATTATCGATTGATTTTGATTGTCGTGACCGATTGCCGATTCCGATTGACCTGACCGATTTACCGATTCTAATTATCAATTGATTCCGATTGTCGTGACCGATTGCCGATTCTGATTGTAGTGACCGATTTGTCATTTTTGATTATCGATTGATTCCGATTGTCCTAACCGATTGTCGATTTCGATTGACGTGACCGGTTTACCGATTCTGATTATCAATTGATTCCGTTTGTCATGACCAATTGCCGATTCTGATTGACGTGACCGATTTGCCAATTCTGATTATCGATCGATTCTGATTGTCATAACCGATTACCGATTTCGATCGACGTGACCGATTTATCGATTCTGGTTATCGATTGATTCCGATTGTCATGACGGATTGTCGATTTCGATTGACGTGACCGATTTGCTGATTCTGATTATTGATTGATTTCGATTATCTTAACCGATTGTCGATTTCGATTGACATGACCGATTTACCAATTCTGATTATCGATTGATTCCGATTATCATGACTGATTGCCGATTTTGATTATCGATTGATTTCTATTGTCGTGATTAATTGTCGATTCGATTGACGTGAGCGAATTGCCAATTCTGATTATTGATCGATTCCGATAATCGATGCCAATTCTGATTGTCGAGGCCGATTCCGATTTGTCGAGGCTGAGTATCGAGGTCGAGTCTGATTTGTCAAGGCCAATTGTTAATGACGATTGTCGGTGCCAGTTATTGATACCGATTATGAGTGTGTGACAGCATAACATCACAATACATGCCCATACTCATCATCTGCATGTTTGTTATGAGATGTGGTTGACCATTGCATATGACATTAGGCATGTTGTTATGAGACTCCCTGATAGGCGGAGATTGACTCGCATGAGTACACGGTATGCGCAGGATTGATGCATGACTGGATTGTATGATTCATGCATCTTGCATTGTGTGTTGTGATTACTGTACGTCCTAGCGACATCAGGATCGTAGCATCCATAGGTATTTCGTGGATGGCTAGATCGGACACCAAAAATCTATTCTACATAGGGTGCTATAGATATCCTTGGGTGAAAGTCCCTAAACCCTCTTGGTTCTAGAGGTTGCTCTAACGTCTAGAACGAATGGATACAAGAGCGCATGAGGGCCGTATACTGTTAGGACACGTCTTCCACTGTGTCGTGGTCGGTTGGAAGGGGATACGGCCTTACCCGCTCCAGAGGAAGGGGCAATGCTAGGCTGAATCTGACCAGCTAGAGGAATTAGTCCACTATTGACGAGTCGGGCCCGATATTGGCAGGTGGATAGTGAGGTCTCTTCCACTCACCTTGTTGCACGTGATAGGGAGATAACCTGGTTTGGAGTGTAATAGACCCCGGTGATTTTTCAGAGAGGAATCATACTGATATGTGGACTTATTGAGTAGGAGTTACATACTCATGCATTCATTTCATTCACTATCCACTCGGGCTGGTGGTACGCAACTAATTATTGTGTACCTTCGCATGGCTAAGTTTCGGTTAGGCGCGCAACTAACCTTAGATCAGGAGTTTATCACATTGAGTCTGACTATCCAAATTTAGGTATGAAACTGGCTTTGATAGAAGTCCCTTATGATGGACCCTATAGCTTGCGATACTACGTACTATCATCCCAACTTCACACTCTAGCTTGGTTATTTTATTCGCATCACATATTGCATTGCATCCTTAGAACATAGTATTTGGCTTACTGTCTTTGCATTGCATAACTGATTCACATTGCTTCCTCAGTATATGATATTGGTTATTATATTTTTGCATCGCATAGCCTGGATAAGGCTGATGGTATTTATGGGTCTATCAACATATTTTCGCGTTATTCTGATATCGTATGATTTATGGGCCTGTCAGTATTTCCGTTTAGTCTGATTACTCTGATATTGCTTACTTGACACTTATCTTGTGCACACACTTTCACCACCCACTAAGCTTTCTATAAGCTTATGCACGATAGATGCATGCAGGTGGCATTAGGTTGCAACAACATTGAGCTTAGAGTGTGCAGTGGACTTGTAGAGCTTTGATTTTTAACATATGTATTTCCCTTTTAGCACTGTATTCAACTGTTTATATTAGTGGATATGTGATGATGATGTTGCCTTTATGATTTGGGTATACTTGTGTTTATGCTTATTACGAGATAAATGTACACCGAAAAATTCTCCTTGTAGGATCCCAGGATCGGAATCTGGTGTATAGGTGCTGGGAGCCGAGAATGGAGTACTACGGAGGCTGTCGGCACCGGATTCGGCGTTCGGGGCTCTTGTCAGTCCGATTTCCGGATTTGGGGCGTGACAGGTTAAGTAGGAGCAGGCCATGAATGATAAGATGGACTCTCTAGAGTCTAATCGTACATGGGAGCTAGTCACTCTACCTAAGGGAAAGAAAGCTCTTCATAACAAGTGAGTTTACAGACTAAAGGAGGAGCACGATGGTTCGAAACGGTACAAGGCTAGATTGGTTGTGAAAGGGTTTCAACAAAAGGCAGGTATCGACTTCACTGAAATATTTGCACCAGTGATAAAAATGTCTACGATTCGCATGGTCTTGAGTATAATGGCTACAGAGGACTTACATCTAGAGTAGCTAAATGTTAAGACAACCTTTCTTCACGAAGACCTTGAAGAAGAGATATATATGCATCAGCCGACAGGATATTTGACACCAGGAAAGGAGAACAAGGTGTGTAGACCGAAGAAGAGTCTATATGGCCTGAAGCAGGCCCCGAGGCAGTGGTGCAAGAAGTTCGATAGTTTCATGTCGGGAAACGATTTAGGAGATGTCATGCAGACCACTGTTGTTATTTGAAGAAGTTTGATATGTCGTACATCATTCTTCTTCTGTACGTTGATGATATGCTTGTGGTCGGTTCAAGCATGAAGGACATCTCGGATCTCAAAAGACAACTGTCTAGAGAATTTGCCATAAAAGATTTACGAGTTGTAAAACAAATCCTAAGCATGAGGATAAAGCGTGACAGGAAAAATAATAAATTAGTTTTGTCACAGGCAGAGTACATAGTCAATGTACTTGATCGATTTAATATGGAAGGTGCTAAGCCAGTTAGCACTACATTAGCCACCACTTCAAGCTATTTAAAGAGCAAGGTGCAAAGATGCAGGAGGAATGGGACTACATGGCTAAAGTCCCATATGCGTCAGCTATTGGAAGTCTCATATATGTTATGGTGAGCACGAGGTCAGACATTGTTCAAGCAGTGGGAGTTGTTAGTAGGTTCATGAACAATCCCAGGAAGGAACATTGGGAAGTTGTGAAGTAGATCTCAGATACCTGGTAGGTACTGTGGATATAAGGTTGTGCTATGGTGGATCGAAAATCAAGCTACAAGGCTACGTAGATTCAGATTTGGCAGGAGATATCGACAGTAGAAGAAGCACTACAGGTTATGTCTTTACTCTGAGTAGTGCTGCAGTTAGTTGGGTCTCTCAGTTATAAAAGATAGTATCTATTAGTATGACGGAAACAGAATATGTTGCAGCTACAGAAGCATGCAAGGAGATAGTGTGGATGCAAGGTTTCATAGAAGAGTTGGGTAAGAAGCAAGCAAATTACAAGCTGTACAGTGATAATCAGAGTGCAATACACTTGGCTAGCTAAGAATTCAGCCTTTCATTCAAGAACCAAACATATTGACATCAGATATCACTTCATACGTTCATTACTAGAAGATAGATCGATTGCTCTAGAGAAGATTCATACAAGTGAAAATCTTACGGATATGCTGACCAAGGTGGTCACACGGGAGAAGCTGAAGCTCTATTCAGTTTTGATTGGTCTTCAGGCTTGAATACGGGGAGGTGGTGCAATCCGGATGAAGAAGACAAAGGTTTATGGTGATGTGTCTCTAAGTAGGAGATTGTTGAGATGTGAAGCCACATCTGAACGGCCGCTCGACCAGTCAAGTGCCCCGCTCGACCAGTCGTGGACTGGTTCGACTCAAAGTCCAGCGAGCATCGGTTTGTTGATTCCGCGGTACTCGACCGGTCGAGGTCCATGCTCGACAGTCGAAGTTACGCAGATTCATTTCCGGATTTGATGCGGACTGCGGATTTTTGTATCGGTTTTCACAGAGGTGCGAAAGGGGAGTTGCCTAAATTATAAATAGGGGTCCATAGGGCTTTTCTAGGTATGATAAGAGTTATTCCAATGTGTGGGCAAAATGGTTTTCTCTGTACTTCCAAGGGAAAGGTTAGTATATTGCCTTGTAATTTTTATTTTTCTTCATAGTAGAAGTTTGCATCCATGGTTTTTTACTCTTGTTTGGAGTTTTTACACATATATTTTGTCTTGTGATTTGTTTGAAATGCTTTAATTCTTTTCATATTTCTTCTTGTTTATCATTTGTGGGTGAGACCAGAGATAGATCTCGGTTCACTGCATTGTTGGCGTGCTGCGCGACAGTCATATGACAAAAACAATGAGAATGTAAATAGGCTATTAGGGAAAGAACGATCGTTGTAGCTCCAGTGATTCTACCTGATTATCTGACTAGCCTGATTTTTTCAGTCAGTGCAGAAGCCGCAGGTACACTGTGGGACCCACCTAATACGTGTTCCCATCTTGCATACGTGTCACCATGTCAAGGGGCAATATAACCTCAATCTCAAGCGAGCATGTCCTCCTAATGCTCCTCTGTTTAGCTGCAGGAAAAAGAAAATCAGTATCCACACGAAAGCCGATATTCGCATTGCATACCCCCCTCTGGAAGTCGCTTTTTGCACCCTCCCTCCTGACACTTACGTCCATCTTTTCTGCTTTTGTAAGTACAAAACCTTTACTATCATACGAAGGAAATTTGAAAAGATGAGTGTATTTATCTCTCAAAAGTGGGTTGGTGTCTGTAACAATTCTCACGCAGATTGCTTGCGACCCCACCGTAGGGAAGTTCCTGATGCTAGGTGGGCCCACCTTAATGTTTGTGAGAAATTCACCGTATTCGTCTATTTTGCCAGCTCATGACATGAGCCCAAAATATGAAATATGAAGCACATCCAAGACCATAGTGGGCTACAAGACAGAAAAAGTAAGAAGGGAAATGCCCACTATTGAAGCCTTCGGTGGTGTCTATCTTAATGTTTATATGACATTTAAACCTGTCATAAGGTTACTATGATGGGAGCGAATTATGTGAGACTCGGGACTCCCTTAACACGGGGCCCACCTTGATGTATTTATTCTGTATCCAGGCTGTCCATCAACATTTCCAGATAATTTTATAGCTTTATTCCAAAAATGAAGCAGATTTAATTAACAGGTGGACCATAATATATGAAATAGTGGTGCTTGACCATTAATGGGATACAAAGGTTTTGGATGAAACTAATATTTGTTTTTCCCCTTCATTTATGTAACCTCATTAACAGATTGGATGACAAATAAACATTATGGAAACATTAAGATGAGTTAAGAAGTTTTTAATAGTAAGGTGTTCAGTCACCACTATTGCTTGAAGTATGGTCTACCTGAGATTTGGATTTTTTTTCATTTTTGGGATCATGCTCTAAAATGATACGAAAGAACATCAAGGTGGGTCCCAAGTAAAGGGCAGCACTGTATTGGGTGAGGCCGAGGTCTTACCTAATCTGCTTCCCTCAAAAGTGGGTTGTTGTTTGTAACAATTCTCACCTAGATTGCTTGCAACCCCACAGTAGGGGAGTTCCTGAGGCCGGATGCTGGTGGGCGCACCTTTATCATGTATGTGAGAAATCTACCCTTTTGTGTCTATTTTGCCAGCTCATGTTATGATATGAGCTCAAAAGATAAAGCAGATTCAAAACTTAAATGGGCTATACGACGCTTTGGTGGGGTCCATCGGAGTGTTTATCTGCCATTTAAACCCGTTTTGTAGCCTGATGAGTGTTTCAACAACGGGTATTGTTCAATCCCCACCTTTTCCTGTGTTGTGCCCTACTTCTCACAAACATCACAGCATGCCTCACATGGCTTACAATCATAGAAACTTCCTGCAGTCAAGGGTTGTAGGCACTCGGCATCCCTCCAAAAAGGGCTTTTCCCTCGCCGGCCCTTAATTATAGCCCATTCATGATGCTTTAAGCCCTAGCCCGACTTTAACTTCAGCCCTAATAGGGTTGAAAAGGCCTTTGCTCCTACGGAGTCGTTGGCCCTATAAGTAAAAGAGTTCAGTGATCAAAGGTTTGAATTATGTTTATTTATTTTTAAAAAAATATATTTTAGATGTCCTATGTCTACAGTAAATTCCTCGATTTATTGAAACATAACCCCGATCTAATGACCATCTTTAAACTAGTATATGTCAAATGGAACCGTTAGAAAATGTTTCTTTAAAACATAATAAAAATAGTCCATTTACTGATTAGATTGGGCAACAGGCCCGACTGGCCCATTCATCATTAGCCCGCACCCGCTTAGCCCAACTTGAACATAGGTCCTAGATTTCAAGGGCTTGGCTCTCCATCTAATTTCAAGAGCCCAGGTTGGGCCACCCACCTATTGCTACCCTTAATGAGAAGTTGTTGCATGTGATGTACTTGATATGCATGCTCTTCGGAATAGAACACATGATGTATATTAACTCAAATTAAACCAGCTAATTGTGGAACTCATTGCTGCTAAGTTACATATGAAAATCACATTGGTGGAGCAATCTTCTGTAAGACTTAATTGTAGAATAATGGATCAACAATGCCTCTGGTGACATGCTCATCCACTCCCATCGCTCGAGAGCCAAGCTCAACTGATCGACATGTGTATGAGGGCCGAAATCCGATGGTGATGAGGACCTTATGGGCTACTCAAATTGATAGATTTGCCACCAGATGGATGCCCATGTTTGATCTTTATGACTTCCCAATGGACAAGATTATATCCGATCCTAAATTTTTAAATACATACTGGCATATTGTTTAAATATGAATGAATAAACTCAGCTTTTTCCACCTTATACCCTTCTCAAAACCTTTTGAATGAGACTTAGAATTTGGGACTAAGATCTATATTTATAGAATATGAGTTTAGAATAATTTAACTCATTACAACTACTCTTTTCCTATGGAGTTTTCGTGCCCGATAGAATCTACGTCCAACTGAAATATTATGATACATAACAAAGTTCAAGTGCGCTATCCATTACATATCTAAATTGATCATAACTATACTCAATTTAAATATCCTATGGTCAAATCATCTTAATCACTGATTAGGTGGGGCTTATGTAATAGATGTCTTACATTTTAATTGGTTCATGATGCATCTACATTGATAGCATTAGTTTGGTCAGTATATATAAGACACTAGGTGTTTGTAAACAAAAACCTTTGGGCGTATATGTGACTAAGAGAGCTCGGCTAGTAGTAGGCGCACCCCTCTGACAAGTACTAGGCATAATAGCAAGTAATGTTCATTTATAAATTCTTTCATGAACTGTCAAAACGTCATTTCAACAAATGTTCACATAAAACGTGACCTGTTACTTAGGTGGAACATCTGAGCCCTTAAAATGGTGGGCCACCATAAGGCTTCTTTATGCAGTTCATCCAAATTTGCATTACATGTTAATGAAGTTGAGTTGCACTACAACCGCAGCTCCTAATAAAAGAAAGATTTTTGTAGCAGATATCATCAAGGATGTGACATTTTATCTTAATACCTCCACTTTCTGTAAATAGATTTGGAATATTCTTTCATCTCAGTGCAGCCAAAAATACAACTGTTGTATAAAAGAGGAATGATGGTGTTGTCCTCAGCAGCAAATTGCAGACGTAGCTGAGGGGAATGATTCCATGCGTGTGGGTCCATGATTTGCCAATCCAAACTGTCTATTTCATGGCTGATGACAGCTTTCTCGGAAATATGCAAGAGTGGATGATCCTAATATTCTTTCCATCAATGGCCCATGAAATGCCAGTTTGTGAGGCGTCCATATTCGAGGGTGGCCCCATCCACAGTGAGGTCCAACATATCAACGGCTTGGATCACTGAAACATATCCCCACATGTACGTCTTTGATGATGACTAGGACCAGCTGATTTCTCCATGTAAAAAGACAGGTTTTAGATACCGGAGGAGTGGGTCCTGCTCTTCAGCAAACAGCTTGCTGACCAGCAGGATTCCCTGCACGTGGGGCTCATGGTTTGATGCTCCATATGGAATCTGTGAAATATAAAGATGCCACATTTGATGTTGTGGCCCACAAATACATGGACCCCACATTTGATGTTGTGGCCTACAAATACATGGTTGAGAGAAAAAACATCCACGGCCAACATTCAACGGAGAAAAGACCAACAGTTATAAGGGTTATGATGTTTTAAGCTGAGACTTTTCCATGGATTCTCCATCCATGATAAGATCCATCATTTCAACGGTTTGGATCATAAATCATTAACTCTGCATTCCAAGAAAACTACTCAATCAACAACCATACATTTGTTGTAGCGCAGGTCCTATAGCTGCCAAGTAAACAGGGAGGTTTGTTGGAGAGATAGGTTTGCTAAAGCCCATGCCTGTGGAGCCTTCTCTGTCCACACGAACATGTGCCAACTGCCAATATGAAATGGTTGTTTGGATAGAATACAATTAGTCTGCAATGCTGCAGGGAAGTATTTGCATTTGCCATTCCCTTCCAAAAAATAGTAAAGTAACGTTTTAAATATAAATTTAAAAGGCAAAAAATTTCACATTATGCCTATTTGAATCGAAGGTAAAATAGAAAAACTTAAGGGCCTATTTGATTTTTCACGATACATGTAAATCCTGGTAAATAAGTAATTATTATCTTTTCACCTTGTTTGAAAATGTAAGAGTATTTTCACCATGAAAATCTATGCAAAAGTGTTTACTTAAATCTGTGGACCCCATCATAATGTATATGATATATCCACACCGTCCATCTATTTTATTAGAACCTTTTGGGGCATGAGCCAAAAAATGAGGCAGATCCAACACTCAAATGGCCCACACGAAAGGAAACAGTGGCCTTAATTCATCCACCGTTGAAAGTTTCCTTCACTAGCCCCACATTGAGATTTTTTCATCATCTAACCCATTCATAGGGTCACACGGACATAGATAAGAGGAAAACACAAATATCAGCATGATCTAAAACTTTTAAGGGCTCTAAGAAGTTTTTAATGGTAGGTATTTGATTCTCGTTGTTTCCTATGGTGTGGTCCACTTGAGCTTTGGATCTGCCTCATTTTTGGTCTCATGCCTTAAATTCAATTGACATAACAAATGAGCGGTGTGGATAAGTCACATACAACACGATAGGCCCCATATTGATTTCATAAACTTTTTGATATAAGTGTTAAAAAAGTAAGTTGTTACATCTGCATTGGAAAAGATGCAGTAATTACCTAGGTAAGTAATTATTACCCATTTAAAGGAAAGTAACAATATAACATAAGTGGTGATAAATCAATGATTAAATTAAGGGGAGCAAATCCGAGCAAATCCTTTGCACATGTTTGTTTTATTACAAAGTCTTGAAAATGCTCCCAATCTTTTGAATAGGTGTACAAAGGGAACTTTTCTTTTCCTTATTAAATTAACATTTAAAAGGTCACATCAAAGGTAAATTAACTTCTTTTAATTTGACTTAAAAGATGGTTGTATGTTCTTGTTGAGCGGGAAATAGCAAATGCTACATTTACTGCTTGCAAAATATTATATTAATATAAATTGGTTGTATTATCCGAACAATTGTGGAATTTCAATCTAGACAATATAAAGGAAAAGTATATTCCAAGACTTTTCTTTAGGAAAATAAATTAGTGTAATGGATATGCTTTCTCTAATGTTGGTGTAAGTTTTATTCTTGCTTATGTCATGTTTTTACTTTCCTGTGCAATAGATATGCTTCTCTACCAACTCCATTCAAACTGTCATCATAAAAATCAAGACAGTAAAATTCAAGTTGACCGCACCATAAGGAACAATGCAAACAGGGATGAACACCGTTTAAAAGCCTTTTAGGGGCTCACCATGATATTTATTGTCAAAGAGTGCCTGCTGCAGTCTTTGTTGAATTAGGATGACTTTTATCTTCAACCTTCATAATTCAAAGTTATTATTTCGTGTAAATTTTTGTCTCATATTTAATTTTTGATCTCTTAGAAGCTATGTTTCATATTCGATCTAAAACTCAAGCGTATTAGCATACAATCTAATACCACTTGTTATGTGTAGGTGTCACACATTTGGTGTGAAAGCAACCTTAAAATGATTCAAACACACAATAGAGAAATGAAAAGAGCAAATAATCATACATAAACATAACAATTTATGTAGAAAAACTCTTGTAAAAAAAAAAAGATCATGACACCAAGCGATGAAACAATCTGTTATTAACAAAGAATTACAATACATACGCGACGTATAAATCTCAAAACCCTTCACCTCCCGAGTCGAAATCCCTTTGCAAAACTCTAGAACTCCTTTGAACTCTCTTACGTTTGTTTCTTAACCATATTCCCACATTACACCTGTTTATATAAGGTTATATACAAAATTTAAAAAATAAAAATAAAAAATCATGCACTTTCACATAAGTTACGTAACTGTTGATCAACTCCACAAGGTTTGATCAATCAAATATGCTACAAAACATTCAAAGAACAAACATGTATTTTTCAAATAATCTTGATCAATTGAGCCCTATTATTTAATCAATATTGAACATATCCAAATTTATACAAAGAATTAAGAGAGTAATTCAAGATTTTCTTGATTGATTGAGACTGCGCTTGATCGATCAAGTTCTCCTATTTTAGCATAGATTGAAGGCACCAAATTCAATAATATTTATTTACCATTTAATCCATTCACAAGGTTATTTCCACTAACATAAAGGGAAAAATAAAATATTAACCTGTAACAAAACTGCGGGCAACCCGAGAAAGTTTTACAGGTATGCATTCCCATCCCATGTGGCGTGGCTCACTTGTGCTTTCTATCAGACGACAGAGTAAATTCACATTCACATATTAATGTCTTGTAGTGGGGCTGAGGTGGCAGGTTCTTCGTACGAAGGTATCTCATCTCATTCCCAATGTTGGGACAAGCGGGATTAAGAAATGTTGAGAAAATGTCCTCACCGTCCACGTATAAACACGAAACACGCGTGAGAGATCGGAGTAACTCATCAGGCTACCCCACGTGTGTGAGATTGGATTTATTTGATTTTTTAGTCGCGGTATCTACCAAGCTACGGTCATCCCATCCCACACGCGTTGCCCTCCTTTAGGACCCAAAAATCATGACCATCCAAAGCTCAGGTAAACAGCAGATTAAGAAAAAGTTGTGACAGGATGCCTATCATTACTTTTGTGTTGAGCTGACTGTAGTGTTTATAGAACATCCAATCCTTTCATCTGAGGTGATGCATCAGGATGAAAAAAATTACCCAAAAATAACAACATTCCACAACTCAGTTGGGCCATATCAAGTGAACTTATATGTTTTAGGTATAATTTTATGGAGTGGCGCACCTGAGTGTTGAATTATTCTGATATTTGGCGTAAAGGATAAAAAAAGGGTGATGCAACTGATGGACGGGGTGGATTTAATGAATGTTAATTAGCTTTCCCCACGTTGGAAAAGCAACCCTGCTGCGCAAGCTTTCCCTGAGGTCAAAGTATTCTAGCGTGGTTTTCAGTAGGCGGCCTTTTCTTTGAGTTGTTATCAGTCGCTGTTGGCTTGAATAAAGCCGAAAGTTGCAACTAATATCAGAGTATATACTTCATATATAAATATAATATAATATTATATTATATTATTTAGTATTTATATATACAACACACAGATGAAGGTGCAGTGTATACATACTCCTCCATCGTCATCCGACCTGAAGCGACTTAAGTGTTACGCTGACCCTGTGGGGCCCACCTTGGTGAATGTGTTGTATATCCACTCTGTCCATCCGTTTTTTCACCTCATTTTAGAAAGTAAATCAGATCCAACTCTCAGGTGGACCACACTACTGGAAATAGTGGTGAATGACCATTAAAAACTTTTTATGAGCCACAATAGTTTTGGATCATGGTGGTATTTCTATTTTCCCTTCATCCACATCTTCTTGACCTTATCAACAGTTTGGATGGCAAATAAACATTACAGAAACATTACGGTGGGCCATAGGAATTTTTATATGGTAGGGCATTCAGTCACCACTGTTTCCTGCGGCGTGGTCCATCTGAGATTTGGATTTACTTAATTGTTGTGACCAACTCCTAAAATGGGCTGAAAAAACGGATGGACAGCTTGGATATACATGGATATACAACACTTCATTAAGGTGGGCCCCATGGTAAGGGTAGCACCCACCAAGGTGTTACCCTGGTAACACGTAATCCTCTCCCCATCTAACCTAGGGGTGCACACGGTTCGGTCCGGTCTGGTCATGGGGTGAAACCGGAATTGAACCGTTCCCAACCACTCCAAAAAAACTAGGATCAGAATTAGACCATTTGCACCGTAGAACCGAACCGTAAAAACCGGTTCAATTTTGTGGCCATGGGCCTTTTATAATCCAGTCCAATTGCATAGTTTATTTTTATAATCCAGCACAATTGCATGGTTTTATTATTATTATTATTATTATTTAAATCCAGTCCAATTGCACGGTTTTATTATTATTATTATTATTATTTAAATCCAGTCCAATTGCACGGTTCTTGAGAGACAAAGAGAGGTCATGAAAGTAAGGGGAGAATAAAAAAAGATTAGGCTTTTTTAGCATTTTATGTTTTAAAAATTGAAAATTTAAATATTTATTTACTGAGGGGTCCAATTTCAGGTTTCAGTCCGAGGTTCGGTTCTACGGTTAGGTTCTGATTCTATTTGGTTCTATGGAACCTCCAAAATGGAGAACTGAACTCAACTAACCGATTCTTTGATTTTCCAAAACAGAACCAAAACTGGTGGACTTCATAACCACACCAAACCATGCAGTCCAGTTGGTTCCGATCCAGTTTACTGGTTCCGTGTGCACCCTTAATCTGACCACAAACAAAGGGTGGTAATATCCACCAGCTTTTACTGTGATACATACCAAAGATGATTGACCTGTTGGAGCAAATGGAGTGTGGACCTTGATCAGATGGTGGTGAATGCTGCATGGACTGGGATCATCACACTACAGCGAATTTAGAATTTGTACACATAGCATATGTTAAAATGACTAAATCTTGCATCACGATGGCACCGAATCACGAGCCCAAGATCAGATTGGTTGAACAATCCTAGCCTCTGATTGATGGACACACATTTGCAACATTGAATATTTTTCATTTTTAACCATCCAATAAATGTCCATCAACCGGATTATCAGACAATAATGTAAGCTAAATCTTTGATTCGTTATAAGTTTACAATAATGTAACCATCCAATAACTACTTATGCTACTTGTTGAATTTCTAATTAATTTTTAAATGCTTGTGTATAGTCTTTCACACTCCGCCAGAGTAGAAAGTCTTTAGGTAAAATACGTACGGTGGAGAGCCCCCAACAACTGAATGGTCTGTCGGCCTGTCATGATTTGAGTGTAGCATACGGGCAGATGCGATGCTAAGGTAAGCCACTCAGGAACCAATGCAGTGGGTGCCCACCTCAATGTATTCACTGTATATCCACGCCATTTATCTGTTTTCCTAGGTTATTTTAAGCTGTGGTTCTAAAAATGAAGCAGGTAAAATTTTCTGTTGGAATACACAACTGAAAACAATGGTAATTGAACGGCCACCATTAAAAAATTCCTAGAATTGACTGTAATGTTTGTTGACCATCCAACATGGATAAGGCTACACAGACCTGAATAAAAAGGAAAAAATATCAGCTTGATTCAAAACTTTTATGGCCCATAATGTTGTCAAAGCTGATGCATTAAATGTTCAAGGCTGCTCGATTGGCCGAGGGAGTTGCTCGACTAGTTGAGGTACGCTCGACTCAAAGTCCAATGAGCTCATTTTTTGGGTGTCCGTGATGCTTGATCAGTCGAGGGTCAGGCTCGACCAGTCGAGGCCCTCCTTCGACTAGTCGAGGTTACGCAGATCTTGCGCGAACTGTATAAATTTGAGGCGGTTTCCGGATTTTTCAAAAGGAGGTGTGTAAGTGGAGTTTCTTAAACTATGAATAGGGGTCCCTAGGGTTATTCTAAAGTATTCTAAGGCTTCCTAAAGGTGTTGTAAAGGGTTTTAGGGTTATTAAAGGGTATAGCAAGGGTGATTTTCGAGGTTGTTCGAATCGGGTAAGTCCTCTCTCTTTGTAATTTATACTTTCATGGTGAATTTTTGTCGCTTTGTGCCGTGGTTTTTTCTGTAAAGGTTTTCCATGTTAAATCTTTATGTTCTCTTGTGTGTGCTTGGTGTCATTGGATTGCTATCCTAGATCTATATCTATGTGATTCCGCAGCACAAATCCCTAACAAGTGGTATCAAAGTAATCGTTGGGGCACAGATCTGAATCTACAGGATTAGTAATAATGGAAAATACTAGGTATGAGATTGAGAAGTACTCAGGAAAAAATAATTTTGAATTATGGAAGATCAAGATGATCAGTTTCTTAATTAAGCAAGGCGAAGATAGTGCTCTTGAGCAGCGGAAGTCTACTATGACTAATGATGATTGGAATAATCTTGATAAGAAAGCTTTATCATCGATCCGTTTATGTCTCATTGATAAGGTTCTCTACAATATCATGAGGGAGAAAACTGCGGCTAAGTTATGGGTGAATTTAGAAGATGTCTATGCGAAAAAATTCTCTGAAAATCGCCTACACTTGAAGCGGTAGTGATATAACTTCAAGATGGCAAAGAGTGGAGATCTGGAGGCTCACATCAGCAACTTTAATAAATTAGCTTGTAAATTGCTAGATATGGAGGAAGTGATGAAAGATAAAGAATAAGCATGTATGTTGTTGAATTCTCTCCCGACGTCTTATGAGTCGTTCAAGGACACTATGTGCTCCACGAATAAAACCCTGAGTGTCGACACCGTTATCTCACTCCTTCAAGGGAAGGCCATGAGAAAGCTTAACGTCGACATGGGAATATCTTCTGAGGCACTGCTTACAAGGGGTAGGAATTCTAAACAAGGTACAGGTTCTTCAGGTTCTAGATCCAAGGGCAAAGGCAAATAAAAGGTAAAGTGCTAGAATTGTAGGATGGAAGGACATATGAAGAAGGATTATGAAAATCATAAATCTAAGAGAGAAGATTCTAAGGCTTCGTTCAGGGAGGCCAATGCTGCCACGTCAGATGGATTGAGTGGATGTGATGGTAATGTTTTATCTGTATTTACGATCAGACGGTCATACGATGATCATAAGAACGAGTAGATTCTAGACACAGGGGCATCTTTTCACATGACTCCTCATCAGAATTGATTCACTAGCTACAGGGAGTGCGATGGTGAACAAATATTTATGGGCAATGACAGTGCCTGTAATGTTGTGGCTGTTGGTACGTTGCGCATTAGGATATTTGATGGGGTGGAGCGTACCTTAACTGATGTTAGGCACATTCCTGATTTGAAGTAGAATCTGATTTCTCCTAGTGTACTTGAGACAAAAGGATGTAAGTACACAGGTATTGATGCTGCTCTTAAGGTATCTAAGGGGGCACAGGTAGTCATGAAAGTGCAACGACTCGATCATGTTTACTGGTTGATTGAGAGCACTTCAAAAGATGGAGCTGCAATAGCTGTAGCGGATTTCACTTCTGCACGTGTGTGGCATGCTTGGCATGGCCACATGAGCGAGTAGGGTAAGAAGGCTTAGACACGTGGACAAGGATACAGAGCAGGTGGAGTAACCACCTGTGAGAAGAATCACACGGCATAATCACAGGATATCGGCAAGGTACATGGACGACTCCAATGTCGTAGGGGATTCGTCTTCTATTCAGACGGCTCTAGGTGAGACTGTTGCTTAGAAGTGGAAGGTTACTATGGGCGATTTGATGGACTCGTTGTACCAGACCGACATATGGGAGCTGGTGGAGCTTTTACTGGGCTGGAAAGTGGTTGAATGCGGGTGAATCTTCAGGAGGATACAACATAGATAAAGAGTGAGGTTGGTGGCGAAGGTTATGCTCAGAAAGAAGGGATCGACTTCTCAGAGATATTCGCACCGACGGTATAACATGTGTCTATTAGATCCGTGATTGGAGCTGGTTAACCAATGTGATCTTGAGCTAGAAGGATGGATATGGGGTCTACACTTCTGTAAGGGAAATTGGAAGAGCAAATCTACATGAAGCAACCAGAGCGATTCGAAGTTAAAGGGTCTGAGAAAAAAGTTTATAGGAGGTCGTGGTTCGACCTGTCGCCTAGGCAGTAGTTTGATCCTTCATGGTGAGTCAGGAATTGTATGCTGATGACATATAAATCGCCAATTATGACATGTCTCAGATCAATGTATTGAAGACTCGGTTAAGCGGGACATTCAAGATGAAGGATTATGGGGCTGCAAAGAGGGTTCTAGGCATTGAGCCTGAAAGAGGAGTAGGCTTTGGTTATCGTGGGTAGAATACCTTGGGTAGGTATTGATCAAGGATGTGATGAACTAGACAAAGCCGGAGATGAGGAAAAACAGGATATCTCATGTGCCTTATTCGAATGTGGCTGGCATTGCATGCCATGGTCTGAAAGAGACCGGTTATTTCACAGGCTATCAGTGTTGTGAGCAAATACCCCGGCAAGTAATATTGGGTAGCGGTGAGATGGTAGGAAGACTATGTCTTTCCTTTTGAGAAGACAGGAGCAAAGTGTGGTTAGGCACGTAGATTCAGATCCAGCTGGCATGTTCATCTAGATTGTCCCTATAGAGAAGTTCAGTTTTGTGCAACTTCTCTGGGCTTGGCGATGGTGGAAAAGAAGGACGAAGTGTGCACAAGAAGCTATGATGTGATGTAGAGATAAGAAAAGAGGTCAAAAAGCTACATGTTTGAAGATTGAAGTCATGGTGGAGATTGTTGTCAGATCTGATGCCTTAAATCTTCAAGGTTGCTCGACCGGTCAAAGGGACTACTCGACCGGTCGAGGGAGCTGCTTGACTAGTCGAGGTACGCTCGACTCAAAGTCCAGCGAGCTAGTTTTTTGGGTGTCCGTGATGCTCGACTAGTCGAGGCCCTACTTTAACTAATCGAGGTTACGCAGATCCTGCGCGGACTGCATAAATTTAAGGCGGTTTTCGAATTTTTCAAAAGGAAGTGTGTAAGTGGAGTTTCCTAAACTATAAATAGGGATCCCTGTGGCTATTCTAAAGTATTCGAAGGCTTTCCAAAGGTATTCTAAAGGGTTCTAGGGTTATTAAAGGATGTAGCAAGGGTGAGATTCGAGGTTGTTCGAATCGGGTAAGTTCTCTCTCTTTATAATTTATGCTTTCATAGTGAATTTTTGTCGCTTTGTGCTGTGGTTTTTTTCTGCAAGGGTTTTCCACGTTAAATCTTTATGCTCTCTTGTGTGTGCTTGGCATTATTGGATTGCTATCCTAGATCTAGATCTGTGTGATTCCGCAGCACAAATCCCTAACACATAAAAAGAATTTTAATAGTCAATAGCCACTGTTTCTTGTGGTGTGGTCCAACTGAAATTTGTATCTACTTCAGTTTTGAGACCATAGCCTAAAGTAATCTGGAAAAAACATATGAACGGTATGGATATACAATGCATACATCCAGCTGGGCTCCTATGGTCAGGGTCTCACCCACATAGTTGGTTTTGGGTGGCAGCCAAGTAGTGCTCCTATGGTGTGGTCCACCATCCACCTAAGATTTGAGTCAGCTTCATTTTTGGAATCATGCCCTAAAATGAGCTTTTAAAATGGTTGGACGGTATGGATTTAAGGCACACACATTACTGTCAGTTAGGGTCCCACCTACCTCATTAGATATGGGTCTTACTTAATCCACTCCCTCAGTGAGACTGATCCAGACAGTGACAAGGTGAGATTTGATTAGGTCACGTGTCGTGATCAGAAATAGGCAGCACAAAACATATGCCGGAATTGCCTGTGTCTTCGGTCACATGAAGTTCCCTCATTGATGCCCCTAATTAATTTACTCTGTACATCAGTTTTACAAGACTATAATAAAATAGGAATAAAAAATTCAGACAGATCCAAAACTCAGTTAGGCCACACCAATCCATACAGAAGTGAGAATAAAAACGTCCACTTTTAAAACTTTACTTGAGCCGACTATGATGTTTATATGCCATCCAAACCATTCATACGGTTATTACCATTAAGATAAACTATAGCCACAAATATCATTCGAGCACAAAACTTATGTAACCCTTTTCTAATTGGGGACGTTCTATCCACTTTGTTTCTTGTGGTGTGGCTCACCTGAGTTTTGGATGTGCCTTGACCTTCTTTATTGCTGTCCTAATGTCGTCCTAAAAAATTTGATGGGCGGAGTGGATTTATTACGGGCATCTATGTGGCCCACACAACTTCCGACTACAAGAACTTCAACAGGCTTCGGGCACAGGCAACAGAAGTCTAGAGGTGTCAATGGACCAGTCTCGGGCTCCAAAAATCGGAATTTTAAATAAGACTAGCCGGATGGCCCAGCCCAAAATAGTTCAAAATTAAGGCCAAAACCTACCTTAGCTCGGCCCATTGCTCGGTGCTTCTAAGACTGTGGATCCACCAATATACTTGCATCTCCCGTGTAAGAGATGCATCCCTCTATGAGAAAAAACTTTGATGGTTTAGCTAAGTGTTACTGATGCTAGGCTCCCACTTATATATTACCTAGAAAGGAAGCAGGTTACTTGGCGATTGAATTATCATGGATATCTTGGTGACCCGACATGGTGGTATTTGATTGGGCCATGTGTTGATACAGAGATAGAACCCACATATTTGAAAGTTGTTTGGTTGGGCTCAACCGTGCCTCATCTCTAAAAGCAACACGTGGTCCAATAAAATCATGTCAGATGTCCATGATGATTTAGTCACCTAATCAATTTTCTTCCCCCCCTTAGAAAGGGAACTGATAGGCTGACGCTCATACATTACTGATAATGGAAGCGGACTGCTCTGAATCACCAAAGATATCTTGGTGACCCAATATGGTGGGATTTGATTGGGTCACATGATGTTACAGAGATAAGAGCCCTCACAAAGCATATTTGAAATATGTTCAATCGTACTTGACCTGGCCCCATCACTAACGGCTGCACTAGCCCAATGAAATTGGGTCAATTTTCTTTCACTTATGAATAATTCTAATTAAAATGTCCAAATAATGAACTTACATTTATATGTATGATGAACCAAGAATTACACTTATTTAATTATCTGACTATCAGATTGATGGACATTCATTAGATGGTTAAGAATGGAGAAAAAATTGAAATGGTCATATTTCAACAAACAAGTGTTTGCCAATCAAAGGTTGAGTTTGTTCAACTAATATAATTTTGGGACTCGGACCAAGTGACCGCGACTAGATTAGGATGATACACTTATCAGCACTAATGTCGACAGCCACCGGTTAAAAACCACTGTTAAGAAAATACAAGCCCTCACTCAAACTTCTTGAATCGACAAGGAAAAAGTTAGATTTCCCAACCTCCAGCTATGAAGTTTTAATTATTCAGGTTATTTGAAATGCATGAATTTTACACTGCACCTCTTTCCTTCAAATTCCTTTGAAACCTTTACCACTTCTTCTGGCTCTTTGTTCTCATCATCAGCTACTCCACCATGTGTGTTGACTAGGGTCCAAAAGCAGGTTGATTGGAAACTCAAATATGCTACATCAAAGGAACAATTGATATTTTTATACAAAATAGTAATACTTTTAAGATTTTATATTTTTTTAATCAAAGGGGTTACGTGGGGAGTATGGATTGACCAATTCATTGATGTGATAGGATGGAACATCTAATAAATGAGTTTGGGTTAGACCCATCCATGTTATGACCCGAGCCTTATAAAAAAGAAAACAGATATTATAAAGTTGAAAGAAAATTATGTATATTTAAAAAATCTAATTAATAAAATTAATACAATACAATTAGTAATCTTTGTAGGGCCACTTTGCTTATCTATGCACTTCTCCTCAATATGTGGTTGGTTAAACAACATCAGTCTACTAATCAAATAATTATGGCTGACTGATGTAGAGTGGGTTGCAGACATTTTCATGGCTAAGATGGATCAGAAAATGCCTGATCAGAAGCGGAGGTGATCCGGACCGTCAGAACTTAAAACAAACGTATCTCGCAAATCAGAATGAGATATCGGACGTACCATATATGATTTTAGGATAGGTCTAGCTACTTTAGCCACTCAACTCAACTATGTTGCCAATGTCGAATTTACAAAATACCATTAGATCGATGGTCGAAATCCTTTTTTATTTTCATTTTTATTATTTTAATAAGTTTTAATTTCAGTATAACTCTTCATACATTGGGCTTTAGGAGTTGCGCCCAACATGAAAAGTGCATAGAATAATTAAGAGTACATCATGGTTTGGCCAAATAAGACACTTATTATTTTTGGCTGAAAATCATGCACACTAGTAGATATTGTGACCGTCTATATAATAAGTTTACAATATTATAGTAATTTGCAATTTATAGGAGTTTTAGTTGTAGTTTGATTCTGAAACTCCTGTCATGGCTTAATATCCCTAATTAAAGGGTTGTGAACTCATTTATTTCATTCATTAATTAAATTATAAATTTTATAAAATTTATTTTCTATTTTCTTTACTTTTTCCTTGTAGATTAGAGAAATTTACATGAGAAGTCCAAAGAAGCTTTGCGGTTTTGGAATAGTTATCATTAAGTTTTTTTTTAATGGATTCGAGAACTTTATATGAGAAGTCTAGCTCCGTTGATTCGGAGTAGTTATCCTTGAGGAAGATAGTGATCGAACTCATCACACTCAATCCTGCATCACCGACTCTAGGCATTGCACATGTGGAAGAGCAATTTAACCAACTAATTATTTTTTTAATTAAATGAATTGACAATTGACCTCTGCGTGTTTGTCATGGACATTAAAGAAACTAAATTTTTTTTAAAAAAAAAAAAAAAGAAAAAAAAAAAGAGGATCATAAGCTCATATTGTGCGACCTGCCCAAGTTTTGGATCAGGATGGATTTTTTTTCCTTAATTTTCTATTGATCCTTCTGAATTAAACCTGATACACGGGTGTGATGAAAGGTAAATGCCATGGCAGCCCTACTCACAAACCTATGGTTAGCATCCGGTCTTTAGAGTGGCTCACCTGAGTTGTGGATCTAGCTGATTTTGTAGCCAGGGCATATCAACCGACGATACAATCAGATGGAGGGAGTGGATTTCACATATACAACATCGCAGACCCCACATAGCTTGTGAGTTCTACGAACTGCGTACAACTCGCATTGTAGAGGATTCCGGCCGCCCCAACCCCTTGACTGTCAAAACATAAAAGTCAAAAAACACGCGTACAGCTCGAGCTTAGATTAAAGCCGTACACGCAACAACAGCCCCACACGTGAAGGAAGGGAAAGCATTAGGTGTTACTCGGTTAACAGCTTAGTGGCTATTACCCTTACCATATGGCCCACGCTGATGATATGTTGTATATCCACTCCATCCATCTGTTTTTACAGACCATTTAGAATTAGTTTCTAAAAATTAAGAACATCCAAATCTCAGGTGGATCACACCACAAAAAACTGTGATGACTGAATGATCACTATTAAAAACTTTATAAAAAGCTTTTAATGGTTATTTATCACCTTTTACAGTGGTGTGGTCCACTAGATATATTAATATGATTATTTTAATGTTATAACGTACTTAAATGATCTTAAAAAACTGATGGACGGAGTGGATATGATATTAATTTATCAGGTGTTGCCCACAGGGTAAGGGTCACACCCACTAATATGTTACCAGGGTAAATAAAAAGGAAGGGAACGAGTTAAGAAAGCGCGAGTGCAGCGAATCGCGCGAAGAGAGATTGGAGAGGTTATTTGAGGCAAACGCGCCAGTATGGTATTCGTATACAAGATCTGGACCATTCATCAGGTGGGTCCGGACCACCATGACCGTAGGCCCGCCTCGATATAAGGTTGAACTACTCATCCAGTAGCTCGCACATGTATGACAAAAATGTACAGGTTAAAGAGGAACCTATTGAGCCCAACTCAATTTTCAGACCCGGGCATGTTCAAGGTGGCCCCCACTTAATGAGTCACCCAGAAAATTTACACATGCACCAAGTTGGCACGTGTGCCACTCCACTCCCAAATAATCATATCCCTTTCACTTATAGTAGCCTTTTGTTGAATTTCCAATGCTTAGCATCCAAGCTTCCCGGATAATGACAGAAACATTGTATCTAATTCAATTCAACCGAAAGTCTTTTGAAGTTTCCATGCAACTTCAAAGAGATTACAACCCACTCTATATAAATCAACCCACACCACACATCAGATGCAATTCAAGAACAAGTTCTATAGAAAGAGAAAATGGGTCTTGCTCTCTCTTGCTTTTCAGTGCTTAAGGTTTCTCCTCTCCAACAACCAGATGCATCTTTGCAAACCCAAACAGAGGATTGTAAGAAGAGTGTAAGGAGAAAGAGCCACAACAGTGCAGTCATTATAATGCCTAATTTCCCTTCATATTCCCGCCCCTCCCTTCTCTAGCTTCGCACACGTTTGCATTTTCAGTTCGTACAGGTGGGGTGTGGCACACACGTGTTGGTGATCCAGACCCTCGGTTCATTCCCCAGCATGGATGGATAGAACGTAGGGTCTCTCTCTCTCTCTCTAATGTTCCAGTTGAATGTGGACCTTTGAGGGTGTTTCTCTTCTTGACCGTATATTTGTGGGCCACAACTTGAAAGGTGGGGATTGCCCTTTTGAGGAGGTTCTTAGGGCATGGACCTTCCTTGATGGGGACACATGTACCAATGGTCTGGATTACTGAATCGTGGGCCGTACTTATAGTGGTGGGGAGGGTGTGAAGCTCAGTATATTGGTGGAGTGCTAGTTAGTCTTTGCTTGTATTTTGTTCTCTGAAGTCTCCTATACGTTCTACTGTGTAATTTTTCAAATCGTTTTATTGATTTATTACTATTATTTGACTTACTTGACCTCGCCATTTGCTTTTAAGAGGCGACGGCATGGTTCTTAATGGAAAGAAGATGTGTTGGATAACAGTGGAGGAAACAGTATATAAAATTTGAAAACAGAAAATAAAAATAATAAAAATTAAGTAAAGAAAAAATGACTTATAGTTTTGAGTCAAGGTGTGACTGAGTCATGACTTGACTTAAAGTAAAATATGTCCTCCTTCCGTCCCAAATGCAACAGGAATCTCGAGCATTAGTCTATAGGATACAATGACTATGGCTCTTCTAACACTGCACTCATTGTACATGGGCTCCAGCCAGCATGCAGAACGTAAACCGAAGTGAATTGACTTAGTGGTGAACTCAGTTACAAAACAAAGAACCAAAGACTTATTTTAAAGGAGCAGAGAGAAAAATCTAATTTTTTGAATTTAGAATGAATGAAATCCGATTAAGAGTACGTCTATTTAAATATCACAGTTAGGTGCTTAAGGGCCCGTTTGGCCGGGTGGATTGGAAGGGATTGAATGGTATTTGGGTAGATGGCATGGGTTTCAAGGTAATGATGGTGTTGTCAGTGGATTGTCTTAAGATCCATGGGATTGCTATATCTTGGGATTACTATATTGAGTCCGTTTGGCACACCCGGGCAATCTTGGGATTAAACCTTCCCATCCCTACCAATCCCTCAAACCAAACACGTCCCAAGCAAATTTGAACATATTAGGGTGGATTGGATGGGATTTAAAGGTAATAAAGACTTATTTTAAAGGAGCAGAGAGAAAAATCTAATTTTTTGAATTTAGAATGAATGAAATCCGATTAAGAGTACGTCTATTTAAATATCACAGTTAGGTGCTTAAGGCAACATTTGAAATGAGTTAGATCCGTTGGGTCACTTGGATAGACATGTATCTAGCTTAAAAATTCATGTAAAAACACAACTGCAAGTATACTCTCGAAGTAAAATTGCCAGCGCAAGTGTAATCCCTGTCCACACATAGACCCAAACCCAAACCCCGGCCTAGCACAAGCACATCCAGGGCACAACTCAATGTGCTAATGGTATGGTTCTTAATGGAAAGAAATGTTGGATAATAGTGGTAGAAACGATAGATAAATTTTGAAAACAGAAAATAACGATAGTAAAATTTAAATAAATAATAAATGACTTATAGTTGTTTTGCACTCGGTTTGGGCGAATGGTCTTCACCATAGGTTTGCTCCCTATAGGTGAAGATTCGGTTCCCCAAGGTTGACAATCGGAAAGGGAGTTTTCACCATAGGTTTGCTCCTGTAGGTGAGGATTTGATTCCCCTTCTTGGCGTTACCTTTAATGGAAAAATCAAAAGTGGAGGAATGAAAAGATGATCTGTGAGGCAAGTTTTGGGTTATCATGAATCTTCTTATTGGTTACCAATGATATCCTAAATAGAGAAGTGAATTTTAATGATGATAAGCGAGATACACCCATGGAACTCAATGTTTAGACTTTTCTAATTGATGGATTAATACTTTGAACTTAACCATGAAATTTACTATGCGCTCGAGTCCAAGAGATAGTAATGCCCAACATTCACGAGTCTTAGAATTCTTGTATCTAGATTATTTTGCAAAATTCACTCGAGTACATAGAAATTGTCTTGTAGTTGTCAACTTATTTTTCGCATATTTTGCTGGGACTAGCAAAATGGTTGGGGTTGTGTTGAGGGTCAAATATTGCATATTAGACCCCGATTATTAATCTACAAGCATAATACCGTTTAATGGCTGATTTAACCGTGTTTGTGATGCAAGGTATTTAAGAGCTTGGATTGAAAGAATGAAGCATGGATTAAATGCTCAAGAATCGCCAAAGCTAGTAGACAGATCAACCATTAAATTTTAGGCCACATGATTTGGATATGCTTCAAATTTTGGACTCAACCACTTAAATTAGATGGAGAAAGCTGGATGGACGGAGCATTTCCCTACTCATCAAGATGGTGGCCGATCGAATTTCGTCCGCGAGTCTCTGTTTGTCCATTCGCAGTGGGCGATTCGAATTTCTGAATCCGTTCGGGCTTCTTGACCTCTTTTTCTGATTCGGTACACAGCAGGCGTACTCCTGCTGTGTACACAAGCTACATGAAGTGGGGCCCACCTTGATGAGTCTGTTCCGTCCATCCGGTTTCTCCATCTAATTTAAGTGGTTGAGTCCAAAATTTGAAGCATATCCAGCAATCATGTGGCCTAAAATTTAATGGTTGATCTGTCCACTGGCGGCTTTGGCGATTCTTGAGCATTAAATCCATGCTTTTAGCATTCTTTTCAATCCAAGCTCTTAAATGATCTTGCATTCTGGACGTCCTTCGGGCTACTTGAGCACTCGGTTTGTTTTCTGTTGTGCGGGCGTGCTAGAATCGATACAACAACTTGATCCAAGCCGATCAATTTTGACCCCAAGCACTAAAATAAACATATTCGTCCAATATGAACGTATATGACCAGATTCTGAAAAGATCGGTCACTTACTCAGTCACTTACAGAATTTGATAATGAGAGTAACTGTAAAAATGCGTCTCTTGAAAGAATTATTTGATATTAGATAAAGAACAAATCTAGCGTGTGAGCGTAGACTTAGATTGTGACGCCCCGTCACTGTGGTCACATGTGGGCGGGCACACGTGGGCAGGCGCACATGTGGGCGGGCCCCAAGATGGCTGGCAGGCCACTGTGTGGCTAGCAAGCTACTATGCACACAGTGAAGGTGAAACTTTGTCCCACATCGAAAGTGTCGTCTGAAGTTGTGGTGGTTATATGTGGAGTTGTCACCCTATACTGTATGAGGCCTTTTGGGGCAATCCCGAGAACAAAACCGTGCGGGCTATGCCCAGAGCAGACAATATCATACAGTGTGGGCGTGGGCTGTTACAAATGTTATCGAAGCCGATGACGGCTCTGCCCTCGGTGGGGGATATTGTGACGCCCCGTCACTGTGGTCACATGTGGGCGGGCACACGTGGGCAGGCGTACATGTGGGCGGGCTCCAAGATGGCTAGCAGACTACTGTGCACACAGTGAAGGTGAAACTTTGTCCCACATCGGAAGTGTCATCTGAAGTTGTGGTGGTTATATGTGGAGTTGTCACCCTATACTGTATGAGGCCTTTTGGGGCAATCCCGAGAACAAAACCGTGCGGGCTGTGCCCAGAGCGAACAATATTATATAGTGTGGGCGTGGGCTGTTACATAAATTATAACTAAAAAATATGCTTAAGAATTACTGTTACTCCTAGGATAAGCTGAGATAAAAGATAAATTGATAGATTTGATTGATTGTTGTTGGTTAGTTGTGTTTTGGATTTTGAATTTTCTTCTCTGTCACATTCCTCTGCAATTTATATATTTTCGTTGTAGCTTATTCTTCCATTACTACAACGGTTATAATAGTTCAAAAGCCTCTCTAGATTCTTCTATTCTTTAGATCATTATTTTAGTACGTTTCTCTTAACGACAATTCATCTTCTGTCGGCCAAGGCTTTGCTTTAGTTGTCAACGGTCGCCTTTTATATATTAAACAACTCGACCACGCTCCGCATCTTTCCATGTCGACCGCTCGACCATGCTTCTTGTATATCGACCACAATACTTCGTCGACTGACTACTAACGTGTAGAATTAGCTTTATGCTAGTTATAATCCACAAAAGTACTCTGAATCTTTGAAGATCTTTCTATCCGCTTCCTATTCCTCATACAATGCCACGCGTTACCCTCCTATTAGCTTTCTCAGAATAGCCAAAAATATGGTACATCATTGCCCCCCATGCCGCTTCGCCTTTGGGAAAAAAAGGTGACAATGACTTTATTTCATTGCCCAACATCATAAATACAATCGGTCGTTAATCCACATCAATTGATTTTACTCGTTCAATGTCATATCAAGATGTATCCTTTGTCTCACGCTTTTAGACTGTCCATGCGACACGTCGCATAAAATTGTATCGTACGAGTTATGGTAACATCTTCATTAATGCACACCTAACTCAACTAATATATAAGTAACTCTTAAGTCGGTGTTTCTCGCCTTTCACTCTTCTTCTCTCTTGCATCAGACTCTTCCTGATTTTCTCTCCTCAAGTCACCATTGATGCATCTTATTCTTTTGCTCTATCTTTCTACTTGGAATCCTTTATCAAAGACCTTGATGTCTTATTGTCCAGAGTGATTAATGACCTTCTATTCAACACTCCAATTGAACCAGAAATGACATTGCTAACGCTTGGTCATGCTTTCCATTCGACTGCCATGTATGAACAAGTCTATGAAATCGAACCCAACTTCCTGCTTGTCCAATCAAACAATCTTCTGGACCCCTTCAATGCATTTTACGTCTCCATGACCATGGCCGAAATCGATGAATGGTTGGGCTGAGTAGTATGCTCATGTTGAAGTATAACATGGAGATACATGGAAGTAAGCATGAATTTTTGAATGCATCAAATTTTTTCTTCATGAATATCCAACCAATTCCTCCCTTATTGCAGTAGCATCGACTTTAAGGAGTTAATCAACCAATACATTCTATTTTAGATGTGGCCTCATGGGTCTGTTGATCATGGATATATGTGCATTCACTCATCTTCTATCCTTTGAAGAACCTGTCTACTAAGGGCTTCTCTCTGAAAAATCCATATCCCTTCACTCTCTTAGACAGGACTAGCAAGGCATATTGTACCTTCATGACTCTTCAATACAAATCTCAGGATGAGGTTGATGAACAAGAACATACGACATTCCCGCTAATGTGGATCTGTCGGTTTTTGTTATATGTGAGTGTTATGCAAATCACTAAGGAATACATTTATCTAGTCAAGGCGCTCACTTAAGGACGTCAGTTTATCCTTGCACCTTTTGTGCTCGGCCACCTTTACCGTAACATGTATAAAGCAACCACAAAGGGATTCTACCACTTTGATAGGCCTATATGACTTGTTCACATGTGGTTTTACGAATATTTTAGATATAAATTTATGAAATTAATCCGTGCCATCAGATATAAAATTCACTTCCTTTGGTCATCACAACATTCTCTCCTATAATATTAATTATTCGTTTGCTGAATGTATAAACTTCTTTCTTTCTTTCACTCTTAACAAATCCAATCATACTTTTTACTCTTTCAAGGATAAAGAGTTCGGTCCAACATGGTTCGCTGAAGAATATGAATCGACCGACATCGAATTTGTAGACCTTAAGAATGCGGTTTGGAAAAGCTATTTAATCTGCAAAGACCTACCATATGATGGCACCATAGACACGGGCGTTAATGCCAAGGTCAACATTGAACAATACTGCCACAATCTTCTTGCACGGCAGTTTTGTTTGGCTCAAGGAATCCCATTCTCTTTCATTTACCGAACTAGTAACCAACCTCCTACTCATCGACCAGTCGCAGACCCTGTCATCATCTCTCATACTCTCCAGTAAGGGTTTGAATCCAGCTCATGTTTCATGCTCCCTCTCTACACCAATCATCCACAACAGTTAGAATCATTCCACTCATGGTAGAAGAATTATTATGAGACTCTAATCAACGAGTCTCATGAATTAACAATCGGCCGGCTTTCTTCTTCCTCGAAGGTAAAAAACCTGTGGCCAAGAAAAAGAAAAAAAATAAAGAAAGCACCAAGAAGTTAATTGCTCTTCAGTCGGTCGTGCCTTCTGTTTAGAGAAAGACACGATCAAGGAAGACAACATTGACCACATCAATCGTCCCATCACCATCTCCAATAAAGACTGTCAACTCTTCTTTTTCTTTAATAAAAGCGGTCAAGTCAGTTCAACATGAACCTAAGCATCAAAAGACCATAGTGGTAGATCCAGCTAAGATGGTTCCAACTACTGCTTCGATCCTAATGCTTACAATTCCTTTAACTATTTCGAAGATCTCTGACCTTGGACCTCTTATATTTAGAGGTGTACATGAACTGAGCTAGCTCGGTTACCTCGTTCGACCTAACTCGAAAAAGCTCGATTCGACTCGGTTCGAAGCTGAGTTCGAGCTGAGTCAAGCTGATTTTTTTAGCTCGAAAATGAGTTCGAGTTGGCCCCAACTCGACTCAACTCGGATCGAACCCTGCTCGAATCAAACTCGAATCGAACCAATTCGGTGACTCGGTTACTTTGATATTGATGTTGCTCACCAAGTGTTTGATGAAATGACTCAACGAAGTGTGGCTGGTGGCAAGGAAGGTATGTATATGAAACCAATACCATTTTTTTCTTAATTTTTATGTTGCTTAGAAGGTGTTTGATAAAATACCTGTAAAACCATTGCTGCTATCTTAAATACAGTGAGATTTTAAAGGTGCAGTCCAGGTGTTTGTGAAAATGCTGCATAGGCGAACTCAGCTCGAACTGGCCCGAGCTGTAAACTGAACCAAGCCGAGTTGGCAGTCAGGCTCGAGGACTGAACCGAGCCGAGTTCGAGCTGAGGTCAACTAGTGGCCGAGCCGAGTCGAGCTGAGGCTAACTCGACTCGATGTACACCCGTACTTATATCACCTCACCCTGTTCTTCGATTGAGCAAGATAGGAAAGTGCTACTACGGGGAATCGCAGGAAGAGAGAGTGGAGAAGCTAATCACAACAAATGCAACAACATGGCATTCATATACAAGAACCGGACCATTCATCAGGTGGGATCGGACCACCATCACCGCAGATGACGCATGGATGAATGTAATGAGGTTGATCACCATCTTCCTGAAGGTTAACTACTCCGAATCCACGGAGTTTCTCTGGACTCTTCATAGAGACTTCTCAAATCCACGAGGAAAGAAATGAAGAAAAATAGAAATAATAAATCCTAATAAATTTGTTATTTAATTGATCAATCAAATAAACGAGTCCACAACCCTTTAAACAGGATGCCAAGCAATGAGAGAAATTTCAGAATCATACTACAATTAAAACTCCTAGAATTCGCAACGGTCGTGATGTCTACTAGTGCAGGTTTTCGGCAAAAAATAGTAAGTGTACTATTTGACTTCACCATGCTGTTCTCCTAATTATTCTAAGCACTTTTGGCATTCAGCGCAACTCTTAAAGCTCTGAAGAGTTATAATCAAACTAAAACTTACTATATAATAGTAAAAACAGAATTAAAATAGGGAAACGACAGTTCGGTCTAGTGGTTTTTCACAAATCTGGCTTGCGCAACTTAGTGTAGCAGGCTAGGTGGCTAAGGTAGCTCATTCTAACCCAAAATCATATATTTTACGTCCGATAACTCATTTCGTATTTTGAGATACGCCTGATTTAAGGTCTAACGGTCCGGATCACTTCTGTTGTCGACAGGTCCTTTTTTTATCCATCTTGGCCAACCTACTCTACATCTGCAGACCTGCCTCCAAATAAGGTCGAACCACTCATCGAATAGTTATAGTTCGCACATGTGTGATAAAAATGTACATGTTAAAGAGGAACGCACCGAGACCAACTCATTTTGCAGACCCGGTCATGTTCAAGGTGGGCCCCACTTAATGAGTCACCCAAAAAACTCACACATGCACCACGTTGGCACGTGTTCCACTCCATTTCCAAGTAATCATGTCCCTCTCACTTAGTAGCCTTTTGTTGAATTTCCATTGCTTAGCATCCACGCTTCCCGGATAATGACAGAAACATTGTATCTAATTCAATTCAACAGATAGTCTTTTGTAGTTTCCATGCAACTTCAAAGAGATTACAACCCACTCTATATAAATCAACCCACACCACACACCAGATGCAATTCAAGAACAAGTTCTATAGAAAGAGAAAATGGGTCTCGCTCTCTCTTGCTTTTCAGTGCTCCAGGTTTCTCCTCTCCAACAATCAGATGCATCTTTGCAAAACCGAACAGAGGATTGTAAGAAGAGTGTAAAGAGAAAGAGCCACAACAGTGCAGCCATTATAATGCCTAATTTCCCTTCATATTCCCCCCCATCCCTTCTCTAGCTTCGCACACGTTTGCATTTTTAGTTCGTACAGGTGGGGTGTGGCACACGTGTTGGTGATCCAGACCCTTGATTCATTGGCCCAGCACGGATGGATAGAATCTAGGATCTCTCTCTCCTTTCTTTTCAGTTGAACGTGGACCTTTAAGGGTGTTTCTCTCTTGACCGTATATTTGTGGGCCACAAATTGAAAGGTGGGGTTTGCCCTCTTGAGGAGATTCTTGGGGCATGGACCATCATTGATGGGACCCATGTATCTACGGTCTGGATTACTGAATCCTGGACCCCACTTATAGTGGTGGGGAGGGTGTGAAGCTAAGTATATTGGTGAAGTGCTAGTGGGTCTTTGCTTGTATTTTGTTCTTTGAGTTCTATAGTGGAATTTTTGTGGATTATTTTTATTGATTTATTACCAAGTTATTTGACTGTGAGGCTTGCTTTTGCGAGGGTACTGCATGGTGCTTGATGGAAAGATGTGCCATTTTTTGTTCAAGTTAAAACAGTGGAGGTGGACCCAACATATTGTAATCTAAGATATTCTGGTTGACCCACCATGGAATTGGTAATGCACCATTTTTTTCCCCAAACCAAATTATTGTTGCCGTCCATTTGGTGTTTGTTGTGGGATGCACGGAAGCAATCTGAGTTAGAATCAAATAATAAAAAATTAAATAAACCAAGTACATAGAGAACATAAGCTTTTACGTAGAAAGACCTTAGTGAGAAAATATTATAGCACAAAGCCATAATGAATCCAATATAATAACCAATGTTATAAGAGATGGAAAAGCTTACCGATCTGAAAATACACTCCACAAACTATAAAAAAAAAAAATAAATAAATAAATAAAAACCTTAGCTTTGATCTCCATTTGCTCACCAAAAGTACCAGGCACATTTTCAATACCTTAATCTTCGATTTCAAACATTTAAAAAAATATCAAAATCGAATTAGGAACAAAATCGGTAATTCTAAAAAGGTGTACAAGTTGGTTGATGAAAATCAATGGAAACTTTGATCATATCGAGTGTCATCTATGACTTTTCGATGTAATCAAAGCCATCTTCGATCAGATTGATTTGAATAAAAAAATTATTGAGCAAATAAGACTAAAAAGTAAAATTTTCTCAATAAGATGTACTGGATTGTCAATGGGATTGACAACTACTCGATGGGATTGAGTAGCGTGCCAATACCATTGACAGACCCAGTATGTAAATTTAAGACAACTGAAAACAGTGCCCTGCAGATAGAGCCCGTCCTTTGCATTATACTTAAATCTATCAAAAGGTTAGGAGCATTTGCTGTGTCCCATCAGGGCGGTTCATTTGGGCTGAGAAATTTTCACCATTATTTCCTCCTACAGTTTTCGATCTCAAACTCCGCTGCTCAACTGTAATGCTTTGCATGGGACTCTCCCACTGCAATCTAGGATGTACGCTTCTCCATGGACCCTATTCATCTCATGGCCCTTCCAGTCATCCACGTTGTCCCTTACAGGGGTAGCAATGGGCCTGTTTTGGGCCGGTCTGGGCTAGGCCACCCTGGCCCATGACCAGCATACACTAGCCCAGGAGGCTCAAGACATGGCCCCCAAAAAATGGGTTTGTCCCGGGCATGAATAATGATCAAATCCCTATTCCCAGAGGTGAATATTCCTATTCCATCCGTTGATCAAGTGGCCCGCACAGCTATAAAGGAGTAGACATTTACAAAAATGAAAACTGCCAGTTTACACGCAAAATGCCCTTGTTGCCCGACCGACGACAGGAACATATATTTGCAGAAAACATAGCATGTCCACATCAAGCAGCCAGGCTGGATTGAGTTAAAATCACCCGAGCCCAAGTCCTACCTGAAAAATGATTGGGCCCACATGTCAGGCTCAGTTTCAGCCCATTTGCCAAGCTAGTACATCCAAGCTCAGTCTAAATCCATGTTGAGTGCGTTGCCGGGCCCATTGCCACCCTCAACCATCTAGCATGTTGTTGGTGTCTTAAATCTGAAAACAACAGGTCTGTCAATGCCACCGAATAATTCAAAATTTTCATATTTTATTGCTGGAATGTTTTGGTGTTTTCTCGATGCCATTGAAACTGCCTCAAGCATGCGTAGAATTGTACAAGTGTGGGATTTGTTTTCGATTTCGATTGTGATTTTCATAGAGGATAAATGTGTGTGTGTGTGCGCGCCATCGAAAGTGCCTCAAGCGTGCGTAGAATTGTGTAACTGTAGGATTTGTTTTCGATTTCGATTGTGATTTTCATAGAGGAATATATATATATATATGGGTGTAATCGGGATGTAGGATGAAGGATAGGTGTTTTGGGTTTTATAAACTCCTTCCTAAGGCTTTTAAGGGCATAGCTTGAGGAGATTCGATGCTTGTTTTAATTGGGTAATCTTTATCTCTTGTAATTTTATACTTTTATAGTATGTCATTGTCACTTTATGCTATGGTTTTTTTTGTTTTTTTTTTTTCACGATAGTTTTTTCACATAAAATTCAAATTATTTGTTTTTGAACTTGATTGTGCGATTGCAATACTTTGCTTGATTCATCTATATGTGCTTTCACAGTTCCCCTACATAGCATTCCAAAAAGCCTCATCTTTGTTCTTAACCTCCATCTCCACTATCTACTACAGTTTCTTGTGCCTCCATCCAAAAGACCGGTCCAGGCTCAAGCCTATCCTGAGAGCTAAAGGATTTGGGCTTGTACTAGGCTGGGCCCACTAGCAAAGTACTCAGGAAACCTGTAACAGTCCGGAGTGGGTTGTCTTAGGCAGCATCAAGCCCATGCCCAACCCAATTACTTATCAGGCCTGAAACTGAAGCACGGGTCCAAACCATGCACTCTAGGGTCCACCCCAATTGGGTCGGACTCAGGTCCCATGAATAGCATCCGAACACACAGCTCTGGCTGTAGAAGAAAGCTCCAAACATGTGCATATTAGCTGTCATTAGCTTAATTTTCTCCTTTTGATAATATTAGCCGTTGTTGTTTGGATTGGTGGAAAACTTTGAAAATTGGAGTAGTGAAATTTTCCCACGTATGCAGTTTTCTTCTGTTAGTGATATTTTTTTTTTAAGTGTAAAAATCAATATATACGTTTCTATGTTTTCCTTAAAATTGAGTAAAAATAATATTCTGAAAAATAGTTAAATCTGGGTTTTAACGTTTTAGGAGAGCTTTTTAACTTTTAGCCTCTTAACATTTTCATGAAAATCACATTCAATACATGAGGTATGAGTGAAGTCAATATAAATAGATTTGATACAATACATAATGGTGCCTCTGAGATTCAAAATAATACCTCGTGATGCCTCTTAACATTTTCATAGAAATCACGTTCAATACATGAGATACGACTGAAGTTAATATAAATGGATTTAATGCAGTACATCACGGTGCCTTTGACATTCGAATTAACAAAATCCTCTGCTTTATTTTTAATTTTAATTTTTTTTTCCAATCCTTATTGTTTTAGTGAGATACTTGATATACTGTCAAAGAAAAGTTCCTAGTTTCGGCATAAAAAGATCACATTTTAAAGGGCTAACCCTCTGCTTCTAGCTTAGGGAGGGATGTGATGAGGTCAATCGCTATCTTCCTCATTGAATAACTACTCTAAATTTGCAAAGCTCACTTCACAAAGCTTCATCAAATTCACGAGGGATAAAAGCAGGAATAATTCCTAATAAATTTTAAATAATTTGATTAATGATAAAAGAACGAAATTACAACCCTTTAAATAATGAGTTCAAACTTAAGATGGAGTTTTAGGCTTAAAGTCCAGCTCAAACACCTTGCAAATGTGACTTACGATAAATAGTAAACTTACCATTTATAGATGACCTCTGTCTTCCTACTAGACCTGTTGTTTTCAGCAAAAAATAGTACGTGTCCAATTTTGCTCAACCACGTTATTCTCGTAACTTTTCTAAGCCCTTTTCATGTTGGGCTACAAGTCAAATGATCAAAGGTTATACTTGAACTAAAACCTACTATCTATAGTAAAATAGAAAATAAATAAAACAAAAATAAACTAGACTTTTGGCCGTCAATCTGATGAAATCTCACAAATCTGGCATGGGCAACCCGGCATAACGGGTTGGTTAGCTTAAGTAGCTTCTCCTACCTCAATTTTATATATAATATGTTCAAAACCTCGTCCCTATTTGCGAGATACGACTGATTTAAGGCATTGACAATCCAGATCATTTATGCCTCTAATGAGGCCGCTGGTCCATCTTTGCCATGAAAGTTTCTGTAACCCACTCTACATCAGCCTTTGAAATCACTTTATCACTATAACAATAGGTAGCTAAACATTTAGGCTAACCCTCACAAGTTTGGTCCTTATTCAGCCAGTTTCATACTTTTAAGTGGAGAACATCTTTGACAATGTCCTACATTAATCTAATCGCACATGTTTAACCAAATTTAGGCCGTTGGTCACCTATGTGGCCACTTCTAATTTAACAACAACACATTAATTAATAACTTTTATAGGTGTGGACTAAGTCCTTTTTTTTAAAAATGTTTGGATGGGCCAAATCAGGCTCCTTTAAAAATTTGGAGTCATGTAAAAGGTCCTGCATCCTACTCTTTTTCTTTTTCTTTTTTCCACATACATTGGACTTATTTCTAACCTTATTGAACTTTTGGTGTACAGACTAATTTTTGGACCCAAACCCATTTGCACCCCTAGCCATCACAACTCAAACCAAATTTAGGTTGTGCAACCCTATCCACCATGCACGGTGCACAAGCACATCGATCCCCACCATCTAAACACTGGTCCTTATTGTGGGTGGCTCAAAAGATCAAAGCCATTCTCACTTTTACATTCGGCCATCCATATTCTTGTTGAAACATTTGATGGATAGATGCTTATGGCATGTTTGGATGATAAGTTACTTTAAATAAGTTACTTATACTCAAAGGAGCTTATATTGGTTTCTACTTAATTGGTAGATTAAAATGTTTGATAAGTATGTTTTTCAAAATACCTCGTGGAAAAAGCACATTGTTTGTCGAAACACTTAGTTCGCTAATGCTGTGATAGCGGGGCCCATCTTGATGTATGTGTTATGTGTGTGTGTGTATTCCATTCATCTGCTTTGTCAGCTCATTTTAAGGTGTTGGCCTGAAAATGAGCAAGATCCAAATCTCAAGTGGACCATACCCGGGAAACATTGGTCATTAAACGCCCACCATTAAAAACATTGCTCATTAAATGCCTACCATTAAAAACTTCATAAGGCCCACCGCAATGCTTATTTGTTGTCTAACCTAATGAGAATATCACATAGACCAAGATGAAGGGAGACAAATACCTGCTCGATCCAAAACTTGGGTGCCACTAGGAAGTTTTTAACGGTGGTTATTCATTCACTATGTTTCTTATGGTGTGGTCCATAAGAGAATTGTATCTTCTTCATTTTTGGGCTCATGCTCTAAACTGAGCTGGCAAAATGGATGAAAGCTGTGGCTATACAACATATACATAAAGGTGGGTCCATGATCAAGGCTTGATTGAACATGTTTGTTACACTGGCTAACTTAAGGCCTCATTTGGCATCATGGATTCGGAATATTCGGATTAAAAATATCCTGGATTTAAAATACCCTCGATTTGGACTCCTATTGTGTTTGGCACCCTAGATTTAGAATACCCCATAATCCAAAAATAGCTATGCATAGTATATATATAGGGGTTTGAATTTAATTACTAAATCAACTTTAATATTCCCAATTAGTGTATTCAGGTAATGTTTGATATAATGATTGTAATAATCAGTTGAAATATATACTTTTGATCGAAATGATGAAATTCCAAGTCTCAGATGGGCCACAAGTATAGGATTACAACCGAGCTACTAACCAACAAATTTTAGCTGTTGACTTACATGGACAATGCTTGGTATGTACAAATCATCCTATTGAAGTAATTTTAGTGATATGGTTAATAATATGATTGTTTTAGGATATCATTAGTCGCCCACATGGGCGTTAGATTAGTAGCCTAATGTCCTTATCTTAAGATAATGAATTGTGTTCGTATAGGCATTTTGCACACAACTATTTTAATAGCCGCTCTGACTACAATTTCCAATACTCCACCCATTTCATAAATTATTCATCTTGGCTTAACAACAAATACCTAATATTCAAGTGATCCCTTCCTTGAACCCATATGTGTTTCCGTTGGTTTTATCGTAATGGGTTTGTCGGGAAATATATGTACCCATATTTTTTCACCACGACATGCGCATTATTTCATTGCTCAAATGTCTTAGGATATCATCATTGGGCTACATGCCCAATAGATTAGTAGCCTAGTGACACACATGTTACACATGTGACTCATGGGAGGACTTTAGATGAAATCCTAGCTTCCACCTCAAAGAGAGGATTTGAAATCTTCAATTACTATGTGGTGCCAAGCAAACTGGAGATTTGAAATCCCTTCAAATCCTCCCAAATCCATAGTGTGCTCCGCATCTCTTGCCGGAGATGGATTAGTGGGTGAACCCGACTCCACATGCCTAGATTTACTTTGATGTTTCTTAAAGATCTATCCCATTTGTCCATTTTACCATATCATGTTAGGAGGTGGGCCCAAAAATAAAGTAGATCCAAAGCTTAAGTGGGTCATATTTAAGGAGATAATGAAGATTAAATGACTATCATTGAAATCTTCCTAGGCCTGCCATGTTTATTATATGGCATCTAACCGGTCACAAGGTCATTCTCATACAAAGAAACCAGTGGACAAGTTGATATTTCAAAAAATAAATGTAGGTGTCATGAGTTTCCATTCCTCTATTTCAAATAGTGTGGCCCGTTTAAATCTTGGATCTGCCGCTTGGGTCCACAGCCTATAATGAACCATAAAAAATGGCAGACCAGGTGGATTTCTCAAAAACATAATGGTGTGACACTTCAGTTTTTTGAGCTCCACTGGCAGTGGGGGTTAAATTGATCTACTTGAGTTTTGAATTTTCATTATATTTGGGTGCACCAATTAAAATCAGTTGGAGAATTGATGGATAAGATGAATTTTCAGAAATATTATGGTGGGCCACACAACACTAGGTGCAGTTTCAATGGTGGGCAGCAATACTACTCTTGTAAGTCGTGTGGCGCACTTGAGTGTTAGATCTAAGTCAATTTGGGCCCACCTCCTAAAGTAAGATGAAAAAACCAAAGTTGACAGAATGGATTTCTCGGAAAATTACATGAGAATTTCCTAACATGGAACATCCATTATCAAAATTAGATTGCACTCCTCACAATGATGGTAGTTTAAGTAACTTTTGTAAGTTAAAAAGTAATAAAAATTAACTTAAGAAATAAGTTAGTTATTTAAGTTGATTAACCAAACTAAATTAATAAAGGAATTTATACTGCAAAATGCTTACAAGATTCAGATTTTACCCAATTGTACCTCTTGATCTTTCTCGACAGGGCATTTTTAGAGGAGAAATTAAACTATTATTCTCATTTATTTTGGAGAAATTATATTATTATTCTCGTTTATTTTATCTCTCTACGAAGTGGAGAATCTAGAATTGTGGGGTTCATGTGGCATGTATTTAACGTCCAACCTATCCAATAAACATAATAAAAAAAAAAAAAAACAGTGGAATCCAATCATAAATTGAGCCAACCCATACAAAATAATATTCAAATTAGAAACATTCAAATTCAAGATGGGATTGAATTTTTGTTAGTATGATCATCAAGGTCGGTTGTATATGCTTGAATGGCTGAATTTTATATAAATAGCTTGATTTGTAAAGAAAAACTAAATGAGGGCATTTTTGTAATTTCAGCCTTCAAAAAGCGGCTTCTTGTAATTTCTAATCGTTCAGGCACTGTTTGCTAAAATACTGATTCCGTATGAATTTTGCCGTAAAAATCCCAATAAGAAAAGTAGCTTAATTAACTTACATAACTTAAAAAGGATACTCATTCGGTGGCATCCAAACGGCCCTTAGAATCACGGTCACATATTTCCTGTACATCGCAAGGAGTTGGTTATGGGACACGTGTACGGCTTATGGGACACGACTTAAAAGTGGACGCGGATTGCGTCTTACCCCTGCCCGTTTCTAGCCTCGAACGGGCAGTTCTGTGGCGGGCCCACTGTGATGTATCGGTTTATCCACACCGTCCATCCCTCCTCTTGGATTATTATAACATACGTGCACAAAAATGAGTCACATCCAACGCTCAAGTGGACCACACCAAATAATAAACTTGGGTTGCATGAAATGACAAAGTATTAAAGGATAGTTGCATTAAAAGCAAGAGTCATCTGTGGTGTGGTCCACTTGAGCGTTGGATCTATCTCATTTTTGAGCCTACATCTTAAAATGATCCAATAAGAGGAATGGACAGCGTAGATGAACCGATATATCATAGTGGGCCCTCCCACAGAACTGCCCGTTCGTTGATAGAGACTGGTGGGGGTAGGACGCAATCCGCGTCCCTTAAAAGTGGGGTGGAGTCTCCTTCATTTCTCTTCTACTATTTATTTTCATCTGACGAAAATGCCCTCCCCGGTCTTCCCATCTCCATATAGGCACCTATTTCCCGCCTTAGCACTCACGGCGCCAAAACACACAGACATACTCTCTCTCTCTCTCTCCAAAAACCCTAATTCTTCCATTTCAAAAACCCACTCAACCTAAGGAAAATGAGAGGAGGAACCGTTCAGATAAACTGGCACGACACCAAACCCGTCCTAACCCTAGATTTTCACTCCCCCACCCGCTTTCTCGCCACGGGCGGTGCAGATCATGATATCAAGGTACATTGCTATCTATCTTTTCTGATCCTTTACAGATCCAAAGTTCCAAATTCTGGATTTTGAATAATCTGACTGTTTCAGTCTTTTTTTTTGTTTTGCAGCGGAATCTTATATTCTTTATCTTTGTTTTTTTTTTTTTTTTTTTGCAAGGCTATAGCCATTGAAGAATTGGTTGCCTGCATCTGAATTTCTTGTTCAATTTCAATAATGGTAGTTGGGTTTTTGGTAAATCATCTATTTGAACAGGGGTTTGATTTTTTCCGAAAATTTCACAAATGGGTACTTTGGTCCAACGATGTTGAAGGACTGATTACTTGCAGCTGAATTTTATCTTGATTTCCGTAAATGGTGGATGGGTTTGTAGTAATTTATCTATTAGAAGGCGGCTTTTGATTTATCGTTTCAGAAATATGTATTTTGATGCGACAGAATCCAAGGACTGATTGCTTGCAGTTGTATTCCATCTTTGATTTACATTGGTAGATTTTTCTAGTAATTTATCAATTCTAAGACGGGTTTTTATTTATAATTTTTAATTTTCGCTAATTATGCACTACTACCATTTTGTAGCCAGAGATGTTTCATGGTAATCAGACTTAAAAGAAAGGATTTTGATTTTGTATCATCAGTACAAACTGGTACTTGAAGTCTTAAATCCAATGCTTTTGAAGGATTGATTGCTTACAGAGCAATTTATTTGCAAGTTTTGTTAATGATAGTCATCAACAATGCATTAGAATAAATTCTTGTTACCTGTAGAAGTGAAAGTTTATTTGTCCTATACTACTGTAGTCCTCAAGGTACTTGGCCGGCTTGAATTGCTAGTGACCCCACCTACAGGAAGTTTCTATGGGAGGAAGCTGTGCGGGTTCCACTGTGATGTCCGTGAGAAACCCACTCCGTCCATCAATTTCTCAGCTCATGTTAGGGCATGAGTCCATAGATTAGGCAGATCCGGTAGTCAAATGGAGCACATCACAGGAAACAGTGGTGATTAAACACCCACTATTTTTTTTGAAATGTCACGTCACTTTCATTGAAAGAAAAGGAAGAGAACAAAAAACAAAAACAGAGGCCAATGATCCACCGAGACAGCGGATCAGCTAATAGGCCAGAAAAGAGAGATTACAAGATTTCGGCTTCTCCACAGAAGCGGACCATTCCACAATAAAATGAAACACCCTTTGGATTACACCCTCGACCGATTTTGAGTTATCATTGAAACATCTATCGTTTCTTTCTTCCTATATTGACCACCAGACTGCCAGCAGAGATATTTTCCATATTTTGGATCGACCCTTTCCACACCAAGTGCCATTCCAAGATTGGAAGAGGATGCGTACATCCGCCGGAAACACCCAAGAGAAGTGATAACGAGAAAGAATGTAAGTCCAGATTTGGTATATGAATGGACAGTGAATGAATAGATGATCCACTGTTTCAGCCGCCGCCATACAACAGACACAAATATTTGTGATACACATGCCCCTTTTTCTCAAGTTGTCCACTGTGCAGATCTTCTTTTTTCCCACCAACCATCTGAATGCCACAATCTTGGGGGGAGTGAGAATTTTCCAGATTTGAGAGAACCCTTCTTCTTGAGCTGACAGGGGCCGACTGGAAAGGATGCTGTAAAGAGATTTTACTAAGAAGAGGCCATCTTTATCTGGACACCGGAATAGACTGTCAGAAGAGCTGATATCCAGGTTGCTGTTTTGGATGCAATTTAATAGAGCTACGAATTCTTCAATCTCCCAATCATGGAGATTTCGTCTGCATTTAGGATTCCACGCCACTTTTCCTCCTAGAACTGAGTAGCAACCGTCCACGAGGATGCTCTTGTTTGAGGCCAGGTTGTACATTCTAGGAAGGATCTCTTTTAAAGCAACATCTCCAACCCAAATATCTTCCCAAAATCTGGTACGATTTCCTTTGCCTATGGCGATGCGAATATCATTTAAGACCTCTTCTTTCATAGAAAGAATACGTTTCCAAAGAACTGAAGCTTTATGCAAGGAGGAATCCTTTGTCCACCATCCCCCTTCCGAACTACTATACTTTTAACAATTTCGTTCCAAAGGGAATCACTTTCAGTACCAAGATGCGAAATCCATTTGCCAATGAGAGCCCTATTAATAGTTTTAAGATCTTTTATGCCTACCCCTCCTTTCACCATGTGACTACAAACCTCTTTCCACTTGACCAAATGGAACTTTTTCTTGTTTTCCTTACCATGCCACAAGAAATCCCTTCTCAACCTTTCAAGTGTACCTAATACCGACATCTAGCATTTGAAAAGGAACATAAAGTAAAGAGGAAGATTTGATAACGCTGCCTTTATTAGAGTCATCCGCCCACCCAGAGAGAGATATCTGCACTTCCATCTTGAAAGATATGATTCAAATCTATGAATGACTTTGTCCCATAGAAACTTTGGGGGCTTTCCAATGCATGGGGGGAGACCGACAAAAGAGGAGGGGAGAGAACCTACCGAACAGCGGAAAATTTTAGTAAAACGAACTGTTTCTTCATCCTCCATGTTGACTCCAAATAGTTTTGATTTAGACATGTTTACTTTTAAACCTGACACTGCCTTGAAGCATCTAATGATCGTCCTTAAGTTACTCGCATTGACATGATTTGCTTTGCAAAATAGCAGGGTATCGTCTTGAAATTGAACATGAGTTAAATGATCCGACATTCCTTCTACTCCCAAACCACTGAACACACCTTTTGATTAACCCTTGCGCAACATTCTAGAGAGGGCTTCTCCAACTATGAGAAAAAGGAAGGGAGAGAGGGGATCGCCTTGACGTAACCTCCTAGAGCTTTTGAAGAAACCTTTTGGGGAACCATTGCTTAGAACCGAGATAAAAGCCGATCTCACGCATTCGCCTATCCATCTTCTCCATCTATCTCCAAATCCCATCTGCTTTAGCATATAATCCATGAATCCCCAGTCCACATGATCATAAGCCTTCTCTATATCCAACTTACAAATAATACCTTTAGATTTAGATTTATGGGTGGAGTCCAAACATTCAAGAGCAATGAGCATGCTATCTATTATTTGTCTCCCCGGGATGAATGCACTTTGATTATTTGATATGAGAGTACCAATGATTCCTTTTAATCGTGAAGCCAAGATCTTTGCTAGAATTTGATACGGACCGCCTAGAAGATTGATCGGCCTGAAGTCCTTTAACTGATTTGCACCCGGAATTTTAGGGATGAGAGTGATGAAGGAAGCCCCAATATCTTTTGAGATACGACTTCTTTCATGGAATTCATTTACGAAATCCAATAAATCCCCTTTCAACATATCACAGAAAGTTAGAAAGAATAGGATCGGGAAACCGTCTGTATTTGGACTGGGAGCCTTATCCCCCCCCAAATCCATCGGCGCACCTTTTACCTCCTCCAATAAAAATGGGGCTTCTAATGCTTCTGCTTCTTGCTCAAACATAGTCTCCACTGCGAGTTGATCCAGTGTTGGCCTCAACCAACTTTCACCCCGAAACTGCTTGCTGAAGTGCTGAATGATCTTCGTTGTAATTTCATCTTGGTCTTCTAGGCGAATTCCGTCCACTTCGATAATGCTGATCTTATTTACTCTCGCTCTAGCACTAGCTATAGAATGGAAGAATTTGGTGTTCTTATCTCCTTCTTTGATCCACTTAAATCGGGATCGCTGTCTCCACTGAATTTCGTCTTCCATAATTCTAGTAGCATAATTCTGAATCAGATCTATTCTCTTGGATGTTGACTCCTCAGATCTCAAGCCATCTTGTATCTCTTGGTCTAAAGATTGAATATCACGAAGGATGGACTGTGTTTCTTCATCTCTTTTCCGTCGGTCTTTACTTTTCCAAATCTTTATTTTCTCTCTTAACATTCTTAGTTTGTTGCTAAGTCTGAAGCCAGCGAAGCCTATCACCTTAAATTCTGCCCACCACTCTGTAATCTTCTGATGAAAGCCTTTGATGTGCAGCCACGATAGCTCAAATCTAAAAGGCTTAGGGCCCCATTCTCGCTCATCGACTGCAAGAAGAATAGGGCTATGATCCGATGCAGGATTGGGAAGAACGGATTGAGCAACTTGAGGGAAGTTGTCCAGCCAATCTGACGAAACTAGGAATCTATCCAATCTTGACATAGCAGGCTTATCTCTACAGTTAGACCAGGTGAATCTATCACCGCATAAAAGGAAGATCCACCAGCATTTGGTCTTCAATCCACTCTGAAAAACGACGCATAGCTGTAGAAACCTTGCCTCCTTGAGATTTTTCTATCCCGTAATGAGTAATGTTAAAATCTCCTCCCACACACCACGGACTAGAGAATTTCTGTCTAGATGCATTCAACTCCTCATAGAACTCGGGTCTGCACGCATCCAGATTGGGCCCATAAACTGACGTAATTAAACAAGAGAAATAATTTGATGGGTCTTTTAGAATTACCGAAACGGAGAAAGGGCCTGTCCAACTATCTTTGAGAATCCAACGAGATGATTTCCAAGCAACAAGACTGCCTCTAGATCTACCGATCGCATCTAGGGCCACCCACTTTGCATCTTTTGCACTCCAGAGAGTGCCCATGAGCTTATCATTAAAATGTTGCGCTTTTGTTTCTTGCAGACAGATCACATCTGCTTTGCTTCTACCACTGATATCCTTGATCATTCTACGCTTTTGCTTTGATCCCGCACCCCTAATGTTCCAGCAGAAGACTTTCATTTAGGAACTGAACCTCCCCGAAGGACTTTTGTCCTGCCTGTGAATTCGGATTGAGCAATGAAAGAGGGACTTTGGATGTGGCTATGCAATTCTTTGTTGCTGTTGGATCTCAATGGGCGTTTCCTTGGCGAATTGGTCCGCGATAATGGTCTTCCACGATCTTCGATACAATGAAATAGGACTAAAAAGTCTTTTGGATGGTCACCGAAAGAGACTCCAATAGCTCTCCCTACGTGTCCCATCGCATCTCTAATCCACTTCTTTTTTTGAATTGTTTCGATCAATTTAGCCCTGTGGTCTTGTCCCACCGATAGCCTTCTGATATCAGATCCTTCTTTTGCTGGTGATGAGCCCACCCTGATCTAAAGAGGTTCCGCCTTAATAACTTCTTTCTCCATTCCTTCCTGAAAAATGACCGCTAGCATGTGGTCTGATGCCAAGTCTGTAACTGACACTGAACAAGGGGATAGGGAGATAGGTGAAGTAGCTGAATCAGAAAGCTAGGATCGAGTCTTTATAGTGTCATCGGAGCCGTATTCGTCCTCGAGCATAAGCGGTGGGTGATCTGGATTTAGAAGAGGGAAAGAGAGGTCTAAAATCTTAAAATTGTTAGAATCTCTTGTGCGAGAGGATGTACTTGATGAGCGAGTGGCGAGCCCCGGATCCATCCCTTGATCGAGAAGACGATGAGAAACTGTCGATATCGGATTGATAAATGCTAAAGTTGCTTCGGGTTCCCATTCCGACAGCGTCATAACCAAAGCTGAAGGAGCGGGAGTCAAAATGACTCGAAATAAATGAGCTGATAGGTTCGGGATCTCCGTGTCCTCCACAAATGGTAGGGTAGGATCGTTCGAGCCTCTCTCCTCTTGCCAATCCTCGCTAGCATGCTTTCCGAGGCTATATAAAACGTTTTCGGAGAGAGTCTCCTCAATTCCCTCGTCCCGAACCTACCGAGAGCTGATGGGTTGAGAATTCAAAACGTCGGCTGACGTTCTAATCTCCACCGCCCGCGATATAAGATGGACACGTGTTTCCTGGTCTGAAGTTTTTTTGGTGCTCTTGCTTTCCTCTCCCGTAAATGGTTGACACGTCTCAGAAAAAGGTTGTGGTACTCCAGAGGAGAACCCCGACAATATTCCCACAGGTTTCTCCCTGATTGGTAATGGCGTTGCCGGAGAAGAGGGCAGATTTCTTACCCTCTAAAGGTCGCCCCAACACGGAATGGGCTCGCCTTTGGATTCCCTTTGGACCGGCAGGACAATCTCCCTGTCTTCTACCCGAACCTGAATATGTTGAGGCATAGCACCCCCTTTTTTCCTTCTTACCATAGCTCTAATGACTCCTACTTCCTCCCCTATCTTTGTTTTCAGATCTACTTCAATCAGCTGACCCACTCGAGAGATAGCAGCTTTGAAAAATTCTTCGTTCCAGAGTTCTAGCGGCACTGACCAAATCATAATCCACACTTCTTCCATTTCGAAAATCGAGAACTCTTCCCACTTCACTATCGATGATATTGGACCATCCTGGTGAAGAGCTGCTGCCATGATAAGAACATCTGGGTTCGACCTTGGAGATAGTTCAATCCATAACTCGTTGTAGCCTATCGGTTTGATATTGTAAGTTTCCGGTGGGAATCGATAGCGTCCAGCCAAGATCTAACTTGAGGGATTGAATCGCCTGGAATGGTTTTGGCCACTACAGATCCGTGTAGCGCAAGTTTGGAGCGGTCCAACATTTCTTTAGAAATGGTTATACACTTGTCTTCCCCATTTAACTCTCTTATCTTTTCCTGTTTCTCGCTTAAGATGGCTCCAGAAGCTTCTTCACTCTCTTGGGAACGAGGTTTCGTATTGGGATCTTTAGAGCTTCGCAAGGCTTCCTTAAAGGTTGAATGACCGATTGAATAAGATGAACTCTGATGTTCTCAACAATCTGAGAGAAGCTTTGATTTCTTCTGCGGCTGATGCCCCAAACCGCCTCTGTTCAATTTTATAATTTCAGGGCCGTATTTTGCTTTTTGAAGTTGAATCCTTATACCTCCGAAACCTTCTCCATCTATAAGCTTGACCGCCCTCTGCAGCTTTTCTTCCGTCTTCATCCCTACAAGCGCAAAGCCCCTTGACGTTCCTAAGATTTTGTGTCTCGGTAAGACCACATCCATAACCAAACCCGCCCTACCGAATACCCTTTCGAAATTAATCGGAGCCCACCCTTCCGGGAAATTCCGCATGAATAGTGTTGGGTAAGATTTCACCCCTTTTCGATTTTGGAGTATTGTCCTCTTTCCTTTGTCCTTTCGTCTTACCTCCTCCCACGATTCGCCATCCCCTTCTTCTGCGGTGAGCGTCCCACGATTCGCTATGGTCCTTAGTTACAGGATCTTTTTAAGTCTCTCCCACTTCAGAAATCCCCCCTCCCAATTATTGAAATCTTGCGGAGCCACAGTAGTTCTGGATCAGGCTAATATATGTTCTCACTTCATCATACCAGTGGGAATAACCTTGCGAACAGTTTGGATTGACATACAAAACAGTGGGCCCCAGGAAGATTTCAACTGTGGGCGTTTCCATTCCCACTGTTTCCTGTCTTGTGGTCTACTTGAATTTTGTATCTGCCTCTTTTTAGGGCTGATGTCCTAATGTGAGCTCGTTAAACCGATGGACAAAGTGGATTTCTCAGGGACATTGTGGTGGGCCCCACATAGCTTCTGCCTAAAGGACATGGATCCACCTAATTTCCTGTTTGTGGCCTTGGGGACCTTGCTACCACATGTTAGGGCACGCTTTAATTCTCACAGGACTACAATTTGCAATGACTACTCACCTTTTCTCTTCTAAAAGGTGGATGGCTTATTGCAATTAATCTCGCAGAATATGGGATTATTCTTTTTTTTTAAAAAAAAACATAAGGATATTTTGGCCAGATGGAGTTGAAGCGATTGCTTCATCTGAATTTTATCTTGGTTTTTCATAAGTTTTAGATGGGAACTAGACAAGGAAACAGGTGTTGTAGAACTGATATCTTACAACTGAATGTTGTGATTGATTTCATAAGCTGAGGACTTTTCTAACTGATATTGTGTTATTACCCATGGATTTTGGTTACACTAATTCTAAGCTTCTGGATCCATTTTACAGCTTTGGCTAATAACTCAAAGCGACGTGGAAAAGAAAGCTCCAACAGCTTCCTACCAGAATTGCCTTTCATATCATGGTTCTGCTGTAAATGTATTGCGCTTCTCTCCTTCTGGTGAGAACAACATATATGTGCTCTTCAAAGCAGTGCCTTTTTGTAAAGAAACTAATGTGGTATTTTATGATCTGCTTAGCATATTCGGTCACTGCATAACCTATAGCAGCAGCCAGGTTCAAATGAAAAAACATTAAATCTGTATTGTGGGATGCACTAGACGCTGATGTGTACCATGAGCTCTTTAATGACATTTTGGCTTTCTTGTTGAAAAAATGGACTTCTATCTTTATTTGACCCCAATACGAGAGAGGGCATTCTAGTTTTGAATGCTGTTGTTGCTTAAAAGAAAATTGTTAGACATCAATCTGTTCATGATAATCTGCAACCACCACACCAACATTGTCACGGAAAATTCCTCCTGCTTCGAAACATTAACAAGAAGAAGGGTGTGTGAAGCTGCATTTTTAATGTCTACTTTATGTCTTATTACACTACTCAGTTAACATCTGAATTTTATTCCTGAATTGTCTAGTTGAATTTGTCAGGACTTAAACTTCATACATTCAAATTTTAACTGGGTAGTAGATCATGTTGGTACATTAGAAGGAATCCTTGTGAAGATATTGTTCTTGTTTGTTTAGGAGTCTTTCATAAACTAGTGTTCTTACATCATGTGAACCTTTTCTGCCCCTTGAACAGTCCTCTTTGAAGGATTTTGAAGATGGTTCATGTGTGAACATTCAAAGCATGTTGCATTGTGTGCATGCATATTACTTTTGATTCTTGGACACAACTAAAGCAATTGTCCTCCTTTAATCTATGCAGGAGAGCATCTTGCATCTGGTGCTGATGGTACGGTGACTTTCCTCACACCTCATCTTCTTCTTTTTTCTCTGGTTGAGTTTGTGGTTATTGCAGTATTCAGTTTTACGTTTTATTAATTATACAATATATATGTATTATTTATTTTTCTGAAGAACAACCTTCTTTGTTACAAAAAAAATGGGCCACCTTTTGTATTTTAGCTTGTTATATGATAAACTTATTGTAATGCATTTCTTAAATGGCAGGAGGGGAGCTAGTCATATGGAAGTTACACTTTGGGGATGATAGCAATACTTGGAAAGTACTAAGGACATTATCGTAAGACTTTTTGTTCTGGATGATCTGCAATCTTCCGCTTGCGTTCATAACTAATTGTATGCGCTTTACTGGAATCTTGTGGGTCAGATTTCATCGCAAGGATGTTCTGGATCTGCAGTGGTCAACAGATGGTTCCTTTCTTGTTTCTGGGTCCGTGGATAACTCCTGCATTATATGGGATGTTAATAAAGGTATATTGGACTAAAAATGACATCAGTGTTTTCTAATGTGAATGAGGAAATTGTTCATATGGTTTCGTTATCCAGTGTTCAAGGGATGTGGATGGGGTAGCCAGTTCCCTCATGAAAGAGGAAGTGACAAGACAGTCACTTGTTGTTGGTTCCCTTCCCCCTCGCATAATTTGTAGTGCCTTGTCTCTTTCTCTCATGAAATTTAGTTAAAAAAATATTTACTGTTTCAGTTATATTCTACTTCAGGTTCAGTCCATCAGATTTTGGATGCCCATTTACATTATGTTCAAGGTGTTGCATGGGATCCATTGGGTCAGTATGTAGCTTCAATTAGTTCAGATCGAACTTGTCGGATATATGTTAACAAGCCTCAGGCTAAAGTGAAAGGACATGAAAAGGTGAACTATGTTTGTCAGCATGTTCTCACGAAGGTGGAACACCAAAAGGTAGATGACTCTAAGGTTAGTGAACTTTGTTGGAGTAATAAAGTCCCTTGATATACATCGATACACCACACTTTGACAGCTTAAGCTTTTGGAGTAAATGGTTGTTTGACATGGTATCAGAGTGGAAGGTCCTATGTTTGAATCTCGAGAGTAGCAAATATGCCTCGCTAATATATTATTCTCCCGTGGGGGGTCAGGAAAAATCAGGTCTGGCCCAGGGATCGGGACTATTTATGGTGTGAGCGTCCCTCCACCCTTTTCAGTATGTTCCTGTGCGGAGTTCCCACCCTGCACGTGCGGGGGGGTGTTAAAGTAATAAAGTCCCTTGATATACATTGATACACCACACTTTGACAGCTTAAGCTTTTGGAGTAAATGGTTGTTTGACAAACTTCCCTTTTCTTATTTGATCAGCAGAAATTTTAGATGGATACAGTATATATCACATTAGTTGTCTTTGCTTTCAGCCACAGTCAAGTAAAACACATCTATTTCATGATGAGACGCTGCCATCCTTCTTTCGAAGATTAGCATGGTCACCTGATGGATCATTTTTACTAGCACCAGCAGGTATGCATCTAAACAGAGGGCCCCATCTGATTAAATATGGATTACGGACATTTTCCTTTATGCTCTGATTTCTTTTCAAATGTCCAAAAATGATGAAGCTATCGTATATCTTTGCGATGGTAGGTCTATTAGTAATTTCTTTGTCTAAGGTTGGATATGAAATGTTAGTAACTGTGATGTGGGGACTAGTCCCTCAGCATCAATGGGTATGGGGAAACCCACTTTGGTCAATCTCCTTCATTGAAATCAAATATTGCAATTAAGTTCAATTTAACATCCAAATACAACCTAAATGTTGTACAAATACCTAACAACTTTCCTGTGAAAGAAATATTAGTTTCTTTTTTCTTGATGGCAAATAAAAGCTTGTGGAGTTGTGCTGTCAACAAAGAAGGAATTGGACTTGTAGGGCACTTGTCAAAAGTCTGGGACAATATGCCATAGATATCCTAGTCAAACACGGCACGATTACTTAGGGTACTTTCTATGACAGAACTGGAAGTAGATAAGCATAACAGTGCTAAGTTTAGATGGTTTCATAGTTAAGAATGAGGGATTATAATTTGTATCTTGAAAATATATGCTCATTTAATATTTCTGACCTTTGTACTTTTTTGTATCACTCTCTTATGAGTAGAAATATTTACAAGTGAATAAAGGAGAGTGCATCAATTGTGGGGCTAATAGTCCCCCAATATGAAGATGCACTTTCTATAGTATCTACAGTTGTTAGTTGCTCTATCCACATGATTAAAGGAGTTCTTTCGCCCAGAGGAGAAGTTGCAGATGTACGCTATTATATAACGTTAGTGTGGGAGCAGAAGGAACTTCCCACAACTAAAGATCCAATGAAAAATGTAGAGAGGCATTGTATGGGGGTATTTGTGTAATTTGGTAAGGGACCTTTTAGTTGTCCCTTGATACCCTCCACTAAGAGTTGTTTGATGAGTCATTTGACAGGAAACTATTTGGTAGATCTAATAGAATTGAGATATTTGGGCTGTCAATGGGTCAGGCACGGGTCGGGTCCTATAGCATATGTACCCAAACTAACTGGTTTCGGATCTTGCCAGCTCTGGATTCCTTCAGTTCTGGGTCTATTTCTTGAAGACCCGGACCTGGATTGGATCCTGTTCAGGTACCCATCGGGTCTTTGCATCTACGTTTCGTGTTGGTTTGTACAAATGAGTGCATTTATGTGGTTGGGCCCATTGGATGGATGTTATAGATATCATGTGCATGTTCCATTCTGTTATCTGCATGGGGTGTAAATGGGCTCTCTTACATGTGTGTGGCTTACAAAAACTCATTTCTTTCGCTAGAATAATCAATATATAGAAGTTATATATAAGTTTATAGTCAAAACTCACTGAACCTGAAGACCTGATTTTTAACTGTGTCGAAAAGGTGAGCCCTGAACCCAACCTGATTTCGTAATGGGTCCAATAAATGGAATCTAGACCCATTAAAGTTGGGTCGAGCCATCGGGTACCCACAAGTCCGGGTACCCATTGCCGGCCCTACAGGATATGGTAGAGTACCCTCCCCACCATATATGTGTCCTAGGCAATGTTTTAAATATCGACGATATCAGCCGATATATCCCACGATATTTCTTGTATCCCACCTGTGCGATACGAAATGCACAAGTAGTGTGATATATCCCACGTGTTTGATCCGATGAACATTTTCAATTTTCGACCCTTTATTTTTCTTCTGTAAATCATGTTAAATTAGTGTCACAAATCCATGATTTTTCATGTTTTGCATGAAAAATCATGGATTGAGAGCTTCAATTTCGAGATTTAGAGGAGATGGGCCGGTAATGCGGGGGCATTTTCACACTGGGCTCGAGTGGGGTGGCCTGTGAGATGCAGGGGCACACTCGGGGTGGGCGGCCTGTGTGAGGCAGGTGGCTCGTGAGATGCGGGCCCCACCCGTGTGACTCGGGTGGCTCGTGTGAGGCGGTACCCATGTGATTTGGGGCCCACGAGGAGGGTTCGACCGAGGGCCTAACCCATGAGATGTGGGGCCTGGGCAATGAGATAAAGGGATTAATTCTCCATACTCTAACAGTTCGAGCTTTTAGAGCAAGTGGTTAATTGTCTTACATCAGCCGGGCTGCGGAAAATTGAAAAAAAAATCAATTTCTCGCAAATCGGTTGCAATCTATGTCCAAACATAAAATCAAACATGTATCTAACCCGATCTAGCGATTCTTCTTTTGCTTTTGAATGTATTTCTTGTGTTCCCACACTTCTTCGTACATTTATAAATTATATGAATAGACTTTGAATATGCTTGCATCAATTCAGTTAGATAACGCATAGATTAGTACCCCATACAAAAAAAAACCTATTATATGCACTTGTTTTTTGTAATGTTTTGATTTATAAGCGTGTATTGATGTCTTTTTTAACAATCACTGAAGTTTCATTGAAATATTCGGCTACTTTCCCAATGTTTCCCAATGTTTCCAACAACAATGATACATTACGTGATACAACCAATATATCCCATGTGATAACTGATATGTATCCGTATCCCAAGGGTGCGATACGCAACGCGATACCGATATTTCGAACACTGGTCCCAGGTAGGTATCAATCTGGATAGTCCAGATTGCGGGCCTACCTTGGATCACCATGGTTCAACATAACAAAGACTAGATTACCTTTGCTATCATATATATATATATATATATATTACCTTTGTTCTTTTCCCCTTTTGAATGCACACCTTTAACCACTTCTGTATTCTTCATCGGTTTAAATGCCACTAATAGGCTGGCAAGGGTCATCAAATCAGTGTGCTTTTGCAACCATGGGCCATCCATGGTAGGGATTTCAATTGGATTGGTCCTGATTCTTAGATGCTCCTATCTACCATGTTCTATTTCTTATCATCCCCCATGATAACCATCTGCATGCTCCAAGCAAACGTCATGTAGCTTACACCCAAATTGTTGAAATAATGGAACCCACTGTAAATGGGCATTTACGGACATACCCAAAATCAGGATGACTGGACGATCCTGGTCTCTTATTAATGGACATATGTAATGCGGACCATCACAGTCTCTTACATTGAATTCCTTGAAACGTTTATGTTGGTCTGCAGAAAGTGTGTAATGTTCATTACTAGTCATGATCTTCTGCCTGATTTCTTGGTGCCATGAATGAATGTGATGCGCAAAAGACTTTATAGACTCTAACAGCCTATGGGACAGTGACATAGGGACAATATCAATAGGTTTCTTAGGTTTATAACCAATAATGACTTCAAAAGGACTTATACCTGTGGACCTATCGACAAAACTATTAAATGCAAACTCGGCTATAGGTAGTACGGTTTCTCACATCTTAGTGTGTTGTATATCCCTCATGGGGAAAAACTCATCCGGTAGATCATCAGGAAAGATATCACGAAACTCATCCACTACCAGAATGGCCTCAGTGGGTAAATCTACAGTAGCATCTGGTGCACTCTCTCTAGTCACAAGGCCGTACATGTCGTATTACTCAAAATGGTGGTCCATGTCTGCCAACCAATCTTGAAAAGCTTTAGGGTCCAAGTGGCCATCAAACATAGGAGCATGTACTCTAACTCCTTTGAGAAGTTACGCATCGGGGTCAGCGTGATCTTGATGTCCCTCACAAGGTGGGTGCATGGGTGCATGCCCATAACCAATTCTTTGGCCACCTCCATTCCTTGGTTTATCCTCCTGACCACCTACCTGAGATTGAGCATCTTCCCCAATGGTGGGGTTTGCCTTGGCGGAGGTCTCTAGTTGGGTAATGTGCACATCAAGCTGTTCAAAGCATTAGTCCATACGTTGTTCCAAGCACTTATCCAAAGCCTCAAACTGCTGGGTCAGCTTGTTCATTGACTCTTGCAATTGCTCCATGTTTAGTGTAGAGTGCAAGCCGAAACCAAGGTGTCCCAAAACGGTTACGTATCGGCCGTAACGGCCGATACGTAACGGTAACGGTGGTACCCGTTACGCGATATGGGGCCGTATCGGCCGAGTCTCTTTTTTGTATACGTAACGGCCGTTACAGGCCCGTTACGGGAGTAACGGCCGTTATTGACCCATAACGGCTGTTATGGGCCTTGGAAAAAATAAATAAATAAATAAAATAAAAAAAACCTTACCTTTTTCCTTTCTTTTCCTCCTCTTCTTCTCTTTCTTCTTCTTCTTCTTCTTCTTCTTCCTCTTCTCGGCCTGCTGCGGCCCTGCTGCGGCTGTGGCCCTACTGTGGCTGCGGCTGCGGCTGCTGCCTCCCCCTCCTCCTCCTCCTTCTTCTTCTCTCTCTCTCTCCCTCTCTCTCTCTCTCTCTGTTCTTTCCCTCTTTCCCTCTTTTTTCTTCTCTTCTTTCCCTCTTTTTTCTTTTCGGTTTCCCTCTCTCCTTTTTTTTTTTTGTTTTTTGTTTTTTGCAAGCGTAAGCTGCTGTAGGTACCTGTCACGCTGAGACGAGCGCTGACACTCCTCGAGCTCCAAGTTGTACGAACGGTTCAAAGGAGATCAAAGTTTTATGGGCTCCATAGTGATGTATTTATTATATCTACACCGTTCATCTATTTTTAAATATTATTTTAGAGCATTACCTAAAAAATGAATCGTATCCAAAGATTGTCTGGACCACACCAAAAATAGCAGCGGAGATGATGATTTTCACCATTAAACAATTCGTAGGCCCACCGTAACATTTATTTTCCATCCAATCTGTTCATAAGGTCAAAAAGACCTGAATGAAGAGGAAAAACAAATTTCATATTGATCTAAAAGTTTTGTGATCCTAAAAAAGTTTTCAATGGTAGACGTTCAATCCCCCACTGCTTTTTGCAGTGTGGTCCACTTGATAATTAGATCAGTATTATTTTTCGTGTCAAGCCTTAAGACGATCTCGTCAAATGAATGGACGGTTTAGATATAACACATTCATCATGGGTGGGGCCCAAAAAACTTTGACATGTGTGCTACACTTCACAATCCGAGTCCCGCCTAATTTGAGCCCTTAAAAAATTATACGAAAGACATATATTAACTTAAAATTTACCAATTAAATTATAAACTGCAATTGCTAACTCACAATGCCAAAATCAAATTATTTGAATAGTTTTAATTGTTATTTTGTGTATTCTTATTTTTTAAAATAGGGCCCTTCGATTTTTTTTATGATTCACTATCCAATAAATGTCCACTAATACATAAGTGGGATAATGACAATAAATTGCATGAATTTGAGGCTAATTTGGGGCATAGATTGGTCCTCCAAGTCAGCCCGAAATTGGCAACGCCATCTACCTAAATTTAATTTCATTTTTTTAAAGTACTGGGAGAAAGATATTAAATTGTTAAATATATAAATTAGATATTTAGAAAATTAAATATATACATTTTGTAGTCAAATTCATGTTACCTGGTTCAAAAATTAATCAGACAGTCCGATACAGCTTCTCACCAAAGAGTGGACCGTTACACTACCATAACCATGTTCCAATTTATAAACGAATGCATATTTGGAATGCTAAAAATATTCCGGATTTAATACATATTTTTTTATATTTTTTTGGCAAAATTTTTTTTTTACGCCATTACGGCCCGTTACGCCCTCATATCGCCGTTACGACCACGTATCCGTATCGGTTTTGGAGGTCACCACTACGCCAACCGATGCTGATACGGGACACCTTGCATATGTTTGCTAAATTTGGACTGTCAATTCCTTTTCATTCCAGTCATCCATACGTTGCACACCGGTAAGAAAATTGTTATGTTAGTGTTATTTTTGGGTTATGACCCATCTGCAGTGGGACCTTTTATTTTGACAGCTTGGATTGGCCTACACATGTATGCCATGCTTGCGGTGGCTGTGCCTGTGTATTGATGGTTATGCTTGGTTAGAGCGTTTAAGTTTTTGTCCTTCGCTGACTGCTCTTCTTCTCTGGAAAATAAACTAAGAGATACCTTTTAAACTGGGATTCGTTTTTCCCAGGTGGCAACTCACACTCATCCAGCATGGACCCAGGTAGAAATATTGTGGATGGGCCAGGTCAGGTCCCATTATGAACATCGACAGGCCCAAGCGCCAGGTCTCTCCATCTCATGCGAACACATGTCATTAGCACTCCTGTTTGCTCATCCATGTGAGGTCCAATCAATGAGTGGACTATCGGGAACTTTGGGCCAAAACATGTATACAATGGGACACATTATGAATGGATCTTGCATATACTTCAACAAAGACGTTTGTAGGATGTCTTCCTCATCCCTACACATGCATATCAGGGGTTCTTTGATGTAAGACCGATGCATGAACTAAGTAACATATGAGATCAAAAAACCGAATTAAGATATTTAACCAAAAAACACAAACATCACTATATTCATCACAAATATCATGAATATCAAAAGAAAATCATGCATAATCCTAACCTAAGCTACCGACATCGTAACACAGGATCATTAAATAAAAAGAATCTAGGATCTAATGGATGTAGGAACATCCAATTAGCATAGGGTATAGTCTATTTCGAAATAGGAACCCTAATACAACCTAGGGTGAAAATTAGGGTTTGGGTAATTTGGGAAAGTAGGAAAATTGAGAATTTTAGGTTTAGGGTTAGGGTTAGGATTTGGACTGCGGATGGGTATGGAAAAGTTGGGTTTAGGAGAAGACGAAAATTTTGGACGGGAGAATTCAGAATCTGAAGGAAATATCTTGATGTGGAAGAAAAAAGAAGACGGTGTGGGGATAGATGGAGACCCCATACCTCCGTTGATGAAGATTATCTCACACTAATCTTCCTTCCAAATCGCATGAAGATGGGAGAAGAAAGTAAGAGCTTTTCTCTTTCTTTTTATTTTTTATTTTTTATTTTTTTATATCACGAAATTCAATCCGGGAGAGGTCACACGCCCTCCTCTTTTTATAGATCTAAGAAGTTTCAAAAATTACAAAAATCCTCATCTTGTGAACTTTAATGAAAATAACCATAATCTAAATAAAATCAACTAAAACACTCATAATGCGTCAAAATACAAAATAATAAAAAAGTTAAATCCTAAAATAAGATAAAATCTAAAACTGATGTGGACGATCAACGATCAATGGCCTGATCATGTGATCCATGCAATCCAATAACCCGATCGTCGCATCCCTCTGATCCAACGGTTTGGATCACTCCATAAAGCAGCCCATGTGCATCTTCCCAGTGTGGGGTCTTCTAGATGCTCGCAAATACACATGGGGTCTTCAGCACGATCACGAGTACTCGCCTAGGCACAGGGAAATCGGCACGGCCTACTTCCTCCTTTGATACGTATGTAAGGGTGTACGTGACGTGATGCCGTCATCATTCTTGTATCATTAAAAGTAAAAGCAACTCTCCACAGCTCAAACTCAACATTGGATGCCCACCCATAGAGGTTTGTGGTTATTTCATGGCTGACAGGTTTTTGCAGTTCAACATGGACACAACATAACCCTTGAGGACAATTGAAACTTAAAAATACATATGGTGGAACACAAAAAGATTCAAAATTCTAGTGTTGCCATCACAGGTTTGGTGTTGCACTGACTTGATTGGTCCAAACCGGATGCACTAATGCATGCTAACCATAGTTGTGGCTTTGTAGGTGCACAAATTATGCATATATGTTGTTATGTGAACATGCTTTTCTGTTGATTCATTTTTTCTTAACCACATATCAAAGTACTGTGCCTCACTCATACTTCTATAAATGCACCTAATCTTACCTTTTTCCCCTTGTATCAGCATGCCATTCACAGTTGGGAAATGGATGGTAATTAACTTGTTCATATTAACACGTCTCTTCCTCACTGCTGCTGCTTAATTGCTTCAGGTACTTGCAAGTTCTCACCTGCATCAGAAATAATTAACACGGCATATGTATTTTCAAGGAAAGATCTTTCAAGGCAAGATACACAACCAGTAAATTGTTTTTATTTCATTTTATGCGAGACTATACCGAATACCCCAAGTTTGGAAATCTCCTGATAAAATCCCATGCCAAGGAATTCCTGAGTATGAGATTTGACACAGTTATTGGTTCAGTCTGTTTAATGCTACTGCCTATTTATTCTGGTAAGTCACAAAAGTAGAAAGAAAAACAGGAGGCCTAATTGAGTTCAGCTGAATAATAGCTCCAAACCCTGGAATGGGCTTTTCTATTCCATAATTCCATAAATTGCAGTCTTTACTCTTTATAGCCTTTACATTTTGCAGGCCTGCTGTACTACTCCCTGGTGCCAGCAAACCCATTTTGGTAGTACGCTTCTGTCCTGTGGTTTTTAGCTTGAGGGGATCCAGCTCAGGTGATTGAATGCTATTTTCTTACTGTATGTTGCATTGGTTCTATACTAGAACTATGATTTTGTTTTTAATAGGAGACTGAATTGCCTATATTGACATGAACAGTTAGTTTCTTCAAGATGCCATATCGGGTTGTTTTTGCACTGGCCACCTTGAACTCTCTTTACATTTATGATACTGAGAGTGTTGCTCCAATAGCTATCTTGGCTGGTCTTCACTATGCAGCTATCACAGACATTTCCTGGTAAATTCTTTTGTTACAATATGCTTTCTTTTTTGGTCCTTTATCTTCTTCATTAGATTGGAAGTGTTCATTTTCCTCTGTTTTGAATAAATTTTTATTGGCTAGCCATAGTCTTCAGTTAACCTATATCTATCTATACAAGTGTTTCTGAGTATATGATTTCATTTTTGCAAGGTCACCTGATGCCAAACACCTAGCGGTGTCCTCTCAAGATGGGTATTGTACACTTCTAGAATTTGAAAACGATGAACTGGGATCACACCCATCTCCTTGACAGGTTTGTTTCCTAGTATTCATTTGCATGTTGACCTATGGTTATGCTCTATCTTTGGAATAAAGAGATGCTTCAGTGTTTTCTCGTCTTGATTGTTGCGAACACTTCCCTTGTAATAAATATAAAAAAGGTTTGATTTTAGTTCACAATTTGATAACACCCAACAAGGATGCTGCAACTTTCCTTGCTTGATGGGTGGTAACCTGACAAATGAACTGATGGAAGAGGAATGAGCCATTTATAAACAATACATATGGAAACTCGTATCTTGAACTTTCTCCATTCCCCCATTGATGGCCGCCTCTTTGATGGACCATGTAGCCAAACGATTGCATTAATTGGGGGCATCAATTTATAAAAAGTACGTATAAATAGATCATAGATTGTCATCGTTAAAGTTTGCTCTAGCTATCTGGGTTGGTTTTATAGATTCTGTTTTGCTAGTCAATCCTGTGCAAGTCCCTATCCTCGGTAAATGATTGAGCCTTCACATCCCCTCTCACCACCTCAATTGAAGCCTGTTTAGGTCTTCCTGTCACCCTCTTTTCAAGCCTTTCAACTGTAATAATGTTCGCCTCCTTACCCGAGCCATCTTGAGTCTGTTTCCAACCTGTCCAAAAGGTGTGCCCCATCATGGTCTTAGCCTGACCTGAGCCCTGCCACCCACTATATGGGCTGTCCATTAAGTGTGGCCCATCATGCGTCATGCATGAGAAAAATGCCCTTGAAATCCTAAACAGGGCGGGCCGGGCCAGACTTGGGCCAGGTTGACAAGCTCTTAAATGAAGACCAAGCTCCCTGGTTATTAAGCAGGCTTCAGTTTTTGGCCCGGGCCCCAACCATTGACAGCCCTGTGTTAGTCATAGTGATTGACATATAACATTAAGCCCTAATCCTCGTCTTTCTCTGTTTTTTTTCTCTTTCTTCCAATCCCTATCATCTTCTATTGGCATCAGAGCACGTAGAGAAAGGGAAGAGAGGGAAAGAGAGAGTAAGCCCGAATCCTCTTTCTCCGTTTTTTAATCTTTCTTCCAATCCCTATCATCTTCTATTGGCATCAGAGCACGTAGAGAAAGGGAAGAGGGAAAGAGAGAGTAGAAATATGGATGAAGAGAATCAGGGCTTAATGTTATGTTAGTCATTGTGAGTGACAATCTTGTTAATAAAAGAAAAATAAAGTTGTGCTACTCAGCATGAAAACCCAGTATGCGTGATGCATATGTATATATATATATATATATATAGGTTTCAAGTTGAACCAGTTGGATGACAAGGCATGGTCCACCCAGCAGATGGGGCCAGACTATTAGATGGGTTGGGTTGTCTCACACACATGAAAGGTTGGAAGTTATCCACTGGGTGGACCACAATTTGTAGTCCAACTGGTTGGACTGAAACCTTCTCATATGTAGCTGACCTTAGTTGGAATAAGGCTTGGATAATGATGATACCTATGATGGCAACATGATTTTTGTATTGGGTGTTCACGGTGGGGCCAATCTTTTGAATGGGTTGGTTGGGTATTGTATGCACTTTATGCTTTTAAATTCTCTGACTAGGAGGATGATGCTGCAATTGTCCAATTAGTTTTGTGAGATCTCTCTCTCTCTCTCTCTCTCTCTCTCTCTCTCTAGGGAAAAGGTTCTATGCGGTCGAGCTCATGGGAACTTCCCATGAGGTCAAGTTGTGCAGGCCCACCGTGATGCGTTTTGAACATCTACCCCATCAGTCAGATGCACCATTCCATGGTGGGCCTAGGTCTTAAAAATCAAGTCAATCCCTGACTTGTGTGGGCCACACCACATACAAAAGTTGAGAGGGGTTACCCTCCATTAAAACATTCATAATCATTTGTTGGGCCCGCCGAGATGTGGTTCACAAATCCAGCCCATCCATTATGTGTGTCCCGCTTCGATGAGGGGTCAGACCAAGTTTCAGATGCATCCAAATTTCAGGTGGGCCCCACCAAGTGCTTTTATATCTTTTAGGCATGTCTTCACATGATTTTAGATGGTATGGCCCACCTGAGTTCCGTATAAGGATGATTTTCAGGATATCCCATAATTTAAAGGGGACCCATCAAATGCACGATGTTGATGGTTGACACGCATCACAGTGGAGCCCACACAGCTCGACCTCGTGGGAAGTTCCCATGAGCTCGACCACATAGAAACTTTTCCTATGTGTGTGTGTGCGCGCGTGCGCGCAAAGCGTACGTCTTCAGTTTGTTTGGATATGTTTGGATATGTTTGGATGTCTGGAGAAGAGCCAATATCCATGTGTAATGCTGTTCCAGACGTCCATGCTGCTCTAAATGCACTGCAGAAAGGATGGCAATATGTTCTGCTGAAATAGCTGCTCCGCTTGTGATTTGGGGTACCTCAAAATGCATTTTGAGTTCTCTCTGTTTAAGCATCCTCGGATATAATTCTGCTTCTATCTGCTGCAGAAGCAAAGAAAGTTGCAGAAGAAAAGATAAGTCCATTGCCTCAGAAACCGGAGGATACAGTGACTATGGAGATCGATAGAAGAGCACAAGCAAGCAGAGATGAAGGGAGACAAGCATTGCCAAACCCTGTGAGGACTTCCAACCCAAATAAGCCTGCTAGAAAGCGCATCACTCCAGTTGCCATCGAGAAGCCATAACTGTAATTCTTTGCCTTCTCTCTTCTTTTTTTCTTTGCATTTTTGTAATTGTAATTTTTGACTAACCTAAATTGAAAATTCATCCACAGTTCTCTCTCTCTCTCTCTCTCTCTCTCTCTCTCTCTCTCTCTCTCGCGTCATATAGATTTCTACTGAAAGAGTCATAATATTTCTTGCTTGGATCACCCAATCTGGTGGATTTTTGGATGCAAGGACTTGAACAGATCTAGTATGAATTATTGGACCATGGTGGCACTTGCCCGAATTAGAAACCTGTAGGGTCATAATATTTCTTGCTTGGATCACCCAAAGATACAGGCGTGCCATCATATAATTCCTCGATATGCCCACACCCTGGAAAAAAGAAAAAAAAAAAGAAAAGAAAACCCTCATAGCAAAAAAAAAAAAAAAACAAGAAGAAAGAAAGAAGAAGCAATTGATATTGATTTTCTCAAATTTTATTTTTAACATATTAGCTTCAGTATTTTTCCCCCTCTTCTTGGTCTGTTTCATGAACCCTAGGCTTCATCTAGCCCTACCAAGAAGAAGCTATAGGCTTGTTTTCTTTTTCTTTTCTGTTTTTTTAATGAAGGCTATCTATATATCAATTGACATGGAAAATTACTTCAATAGAAATGAAATACATATAATTAACATTTACAATGATTTCCATGAATGGATGGAGGCTCTCTTACAATGATTTCCATGAATGGATGGAGGCTCTCTTATTAAGAAGGTTCTTATTAATAAGATTATATGGTCATGAAATCCATAACATGCACACGCATTTTTTCTACTTAAGGTTTGTGCTCAAGAAAATGGCGATTGGAATGTGAAGGCCCTGCTTCGAGTGTTTGAGGTGGGCTATGTGTTGACTTGGTGCGATGCCCTTGACCAACGATTTCATTTTTCTTGATGTCTTCATGAATTTGGATGTCGTCCTCAACCGACAATATCACTGCATGTGGGCCCCGCGGCCCAGGGACAATGGCCTCCTGTACTTTTATGTGCTCATCAATGTCTACCACCTCCGTTTCTTGAACCATCTTCTTCTTCTTCTTCTTGATGAAGCAACAGAGGGCAACTGCCAGGAAGGCAAGGAAGAAGAGACCGCCTAGGGACACGAAGACCACAATTATGACTGTGTTGTTACCTGATGGTGGTGACGGTGGTGTTGGAACAATGGAGGGAGGTGGTGGTGCAACAGGATGAGGTGGTGGTGGGGTTAAAATTGGACTAGGTGGCGGTGGTGTTGGAATGCCATGAGGTGGCGGTGGTGGAGGTGGAATTCCATGAGGTGGAGGTGGGGTTACAATTGGATTAGGTGGCGGTGGTGGAGGTGGAATTCCATTAGGTGGAGGTGGGGTTACAATTGGATTAGGTGGCGGTGGAGGTGGAATTCCATGAGGTGGAGGTGGGGTTACAATTGGATTAGGTGGCGGTGGTGGAGGTGGAATTCCATGAGGTGGTGGCGGTGGAACAGAATGAGGTGGGGGTGGAGGAAAGGTATGTGGAGGTGGTGGTGTGCATCTTGGTGGAGAGAAACATGGGTAAATGTAGCTGTTTTGAGACATGGTGCAGTAGAAATGCTGAATGCAATGGATGGATGGATGGATTGAGCTTGTGGTACAGAACATGGCATGCTTGTATTTGTATTTATAGTAAGAGGGACATATATTACTTAATTATAATTATCTATTCATAACTTCGCCCATTTTCTAATCTATACTTCTAAGCTTTTGTGACTTGACTCTCATGCTAAGGTATTGAAAAAAAAAAAAAAAAAAAGGTATTGAAGGGTTGTCATTGGTTGAATTGAAATACACTTATCTACGCTTCAGTCATCTTTGGAGCCTCTTCCCTCCAAAACTTCCAAGGCATGGGAATTTGAATGGGAAGTTAAAAGGAGTGTTTTTATGGCAATGTGGTTGTATGTGAGGTGTTCGTAGGGCCCACCTTATCCATCGGTCCCAATTGCACATTGCATATTTTCTCAGTTTCATTCCTATCTTTTTGAGCCTTCTCATTCCATGTGATGCGGGGCTATATTTTCATCCGTGTTAATGAAGTGTCTTTTTGAGCTGCTGTCTGACTTTTCCGTCTTTATTTTACCTAGGGCATCCAACAGAGCCTTAGCTTGACTTGATATAGCAATGCTTGGACCCGAGTCCACGGATTAAGGACATTTTGTCAAGTCCATGCTGATTAGTAATTGGACCAGAACATTTCAATCTAACCCAGGATCTGACTGTGGGCCTAGAAATCTAACATGAGACCAGATTGAAGGCTGGGATTGAAGACCCAGTAAGCGGAGGAACTCAGCAGATTGCTCAATTAGTCCGTCCTGTAAATGAAGCCTTGTAGCCCATTGAAGGCCGGGCCAGACAATCCATTGGGCAAAAGGCCATAGCCCACCCTTAGGCCTGAACGTTTAGGCCCACTTGAACGGTGAATCTAGCTTGAGAAAAATTGAAGGCCCGGCCGAAGATCGGACAAGCCCATGATCATGAACTCGAGCCTTGTGTGATCAGTAATTGGGCCCGTGGATTTAGAACACTCGGGCCTCAGAATATGTTCGCAAGATGTCATTGAAGGTTGATAGACCCAGGACCCTGATCGGCAATCAGGCCCACCCTGGCCCAGGAATTTAGGTTGAAAGGCCATGGAAGGTAAGGTCCGAAGATTGGACTGGCCAGCTCCAACTCTCCAACCCACCAAGGCAATTACTCTGTTCCCACGTGACCGCTGGAATTATAGAATCCTGACCGCGCTCAGTTTTAAGTTCCCAGAAACTGGGTCGATTGTTTCACTAATCTGGAAAATAGTTTCCCACCAAGATAGGACGTTCCATGGAAATTTCCTCAATATGACAATCTTAGCCGTTTGATTATGGCCTACAAATTGATTGTTAAGAAGAGAGTTGAGCAGTGGTCCACATTCAACTGAGAAGAATCCCAAATTTAGTTCTCTGTTCTGTCCAATGGTGGCTCAACACAGACCACTAGTATGGATTACTGAACGATGGTACTCCACATGGGGCATAATTGAAAACCATTACACTGCATAACACTGTATAAGGTTTCTATAGCTGTTGACAACAAAAACTCCAGCTTAAGGCTGTTTAGGAGCAGCAAACAGCCTCGGACTAACTCATCTACTAGTGATTTTCACACACGCACATATAATCTAAGAAAAGTCCAAACAAGCCTGGCAGAGAGAACCTTGTTGTTCCTAAGAAAAAAAAATTATACCCTGTTTATCATATTATAGCACACGCTAAACTATTCCATTCTGATAAGCATGCGCCATCTTCAAGCATCAGCTGCAGCAGATTTTCAAGGGCCTCACATGTGCAAGATATCAATGTTCATATGCATTACATGTATCAAACAATCCTTATGTCATGATGCATGCTTGACAGTATCAGTAGAATAGTTGAGGACAACTAAACCCAGAGCCTGATGAAGGTCAGCATTACTCAAATAGCTTGTCCCAGACTAAACTTTTGCTGTAATCACTCAAAAAAAGTGCCCTAAATAAATGAGAGGATGTAATCACTCAACACTGACAAACGTAATGAAAGTAAGAATCCTGATAAGAGTAATTTCTCAAGGTAATGACATTCAAGAAACTGAAAATGAAATTTCACAGGGGAATGGCATAGATGCCACCTGATTGGTTTTCTTTGCATTGGTCCCCCAGGCCCGACAACCCCTTCTGCCGTTGTGTATGAGGGTTGCAAGCAACAGCTTCAAATTCAGTTAAGTTAAGAGGGAGACCTTTGGAGAGCTGATCACCGACATGTAAGGCATCGCGACTCGTTGCACCCATCTTTCCCGACAACATGCCCCACTTGAGCAGATGGTGGCATAGTTCAAAACCTAAAAATTGGACTTGTGATGTTCAGACTGGTCGGACAGACTGACTTGAAGACTAAGACCCAACATGACTCAACATTTGTTCATCGTAATTTGAAAATATTAGCATTGTTAATAGATATCTAATGGTTAGATCTTGCATTAATAACATAAACCCTAACTCAGAGCAACAACACTATTGATAGTTCGTTCATTGGGACAAGTCTCTTTGAGTCGGTGCTGATGCCCAGTCAACTTGAGTTGGCCAAATTTTGGAGTCAGCCAGTTTTAGACCTACGGATGGTAGATCCTACCATGACATTCTTATCATTGGTATTATGGCATGGATGTCCTGTGCAAGTGGCATGTTGGCAGGAAAGAGCGCCCTGTGCCAATTGGTTCTCATCTATTGGATTGGTGGGCCTCACATGTGATAGGTTTCTGCTTGGGGTGGACCCCACCATCTCACGCCAAAGATCTCATGCAAGACATTTACACTCATGCGGACAAACCACACTGCAAATAATTTCAGTAAGAAACGAACTGAAAAATGAATGAAATGAATAATTTACATTATCGAATGCTTGGTCTCAATTCTCAAGAGTGTCTGTACACATGAATGGAATGAAAATAGCGAGTACAAGACAGTATACGAAAATAATTTTTTGTTAGCAACTCTCACCCCAACACATCAATAAATGATCGGGAAATAAGAAGAACATACAAATTGTTACATCCAATAGACTGAATTCAGCCCCTCTTCCTGGTAGATACAGAAAAGAAAAGAAAAGAAAGGAAAAAAAAAAAAAAAGAATTTTAAAAAATGGAGTTAAGTAAGAAAATTATCCCGTAGGTGATGCTGCTTCATCTCAGAGAGATCGCGCTCGCTTTTCTTTGGCAGCTGCCAGAGGAAAGAAAAAATAATCGCGAATCTGGATGCTATATGTCGGAAAACCTACACAAATTGCAGAAAAATGTTTAATGCAAAAGAAAGACATATCATGTTCTATACTTTTTGGCAAACTAGAATGAATGATGAAGGGTGGACATTTACTCCCAAATTCTCCCCCCCCCCAATTTTTTTTTTTTTTTTAATTTTATTTATTTAAAAAAAGAAAAAGAAAAAAGGTGCCACAATCACAACCATCTGATTCTTTGAAGATCAAATGGTTCTCAAGTGGGCACCACAACTCTTGCTGGGTTCCAATCCTGGTCAGTTTGAAGTGGTGGTCACCTGCATATGAAAACCTTCACTGTCTGACAATCGCTTTTACCAGAAATCTGGTGCAAGCAATTGCACAGGAACATTCATAAAAGATTCCACAAACCATTTAGCACTATGATGTTGTAACTGTGGCACCCTTAAAAAGTGATAAAGATAACCACAGAAAAGTGTTCCCAAAAGATCAACTCGTATCTGGCCTTTCTCAAATCCCCAGGCTACCTTGGCCACTATACCAGTTGTCCTTGGTGAATCCCATGGGCATTCCAGTCTTTTGCAAAGCAAGATTTTCACACCCTTTTTTGTCAAAAAAAAGAGAGGAGAGACTACACTCCCTATGCACAGGGGATGGTAATAACCAATAGGAAAAGTAGGATACCAAAAAATCAATAGGAAACTCAAGTTTCACACCTATTCATCTGAGAGAACCTCTGTGCTTGGCCTGTAGATATGCAAAGAGAAGCTCGTTCCAAGTGTCAGGTACTCCAGGAAGGCACCAATGGCTACAGTCTGGCACAGAAGGATTGTCACTCCATTTGCCAACATGGGCATCACTCCGGAAGGCCCCCATGGAAGTTACAGGAAGAATGGTTACAGGAACTTTCATCTCTGATACAACCTCTGAAATGATATCTGTAAACACGCTTTGGTTGAGCCCCTTGGTTTCTGATGTGGGGTATTGGGTCACTTTGCATACACTCCGGCCTGGACCTCTGATGCATAAACAACACTTTTAAATTTCTAATATCGATGAGCAAGTTATGCTTACAGAAGAAATGAAATGAACAAGATTCTCAGAACTAATGTTCAGAAACAGGGATTTGAGTTGGAAAACAGGCTTTCAGTTTCCGAGTTTTCACTCAACTCAATGCAGAACTGTCCAAACTGGTAAGAGTCCTGCATAAGCTAACAACATAATCTGACTGATTTTGTATGTAGTTCTAATATTGAACTATGAGTTGAACAGAGTAGCCCTGGCCAAGTTCAGAGGCAAGTGTTTTTTTTTTTTTTTTTTTCATGTCCTTTTTTTCTTTTTAACATAATTGTGGGCCTTCAAAACGACAATCAAAGATGCCAACCCAGATAGAACCCCTTTCCAAAAAGGTTAAAGTTCTATTAATGTCTTAAAATATCTTCTTTTTTCCTTCATGTTCAGCTTATGACATAAGAACTTGGCATGCAAGATTGTTACAAGATATACATGAATCTGAAGATAAACATGAATCTGACACCATCCAATCCATGATATCGCAATGCTTGGATGTGGGGCCAAAGCTTGCCCTATGATTGACTTTTGATTGGATATGGGGCCCCACATCCCTGAACTGATCAATCCAATAACCAGATAGTGTTAGATTCATGCATATCTAACAAATGTGTTTCACATTATGCATATTGGATTATTGTTGTTGTTGTTGTTGTTTTGTGATATATGCATGGCAGCCACTGGCCACAAGGACTCTTTATCTTTTTTAAAGACAGGTGCTTACTGCTACAAAAAAGTTTTTTTAAAGAACTTCCTAAGACCCACTGTTTATATGGCTGAGTCTTTTAAGCAAGTGCAATTAGAGTGCAGGTTATGTGCTGAGCATTAACTTTCCTCAAGGTGGTTTTCCAACAAATTAGAGAAAATAAAGGGCCCAAAAAATGGCCTATAAAAAGCATCCTCAAGGCAAGAGGAGATGATTTCTGAGAATAAGCCACTTTCAGCAGAAACTGCTGCACAAAAACAGTCATGTACAAAGTCACACCATCTGTCCAGTCTTGCAGCCAAAAGCCAGGGAAGAAGATTTTGGTTACAGACCCAGTTAGATGGAGTTGCTGTGTCCAGGATACCCTTTAGAGTTAGTCAATTGAGACAAGGAGAGTACCCCCAATGAGAAGGCTCAAAAGTCCGAAAGAAGACTTGTGTTCTATGTGTGTTGACCATAGCTTCAACCCATGATGCCCAAGTGCCCAATGCTGTTCTGTATGCAGTATTGATTGGCATTCCAAGCTTCAGCGTTCCATTGACCTGGAAATAGGCGCCCCTGTCAGGAAACACATTTTATAAGCATTTTCTAGATACACATAACAAAACAAGGGAATAGACATTCATATGGGAAAAATCTAAGGAAAAACAAACACAGTATTGCAGCATCCTTGTCCACGGCAATCTTATAGAGTAACCATAGTAGGGATAAAATGGATTCTTTGCAAATATAAATTATCAATGCAGTATTAATATGTTCTTATATACTAATGAACTCAACACCAGCAGCACAAGCAAAAATAGGTCCTCACGTATGTTTCATGGCACACTACAGTAATGCTACAGTGGCGTGCCACGGTATACCACAGTATCTTGCCACAGTAACATCACGGAAATCTTAACATGGTGTGGAAAGAATTCTAATAATATATGAAGTCTGTTCCTATTTTCCAGCAGATGCCAGATTCCCTAAACCCTACAAACCTAAACTCCAGCAGATTCCAGATTCCAACCCTGCTTTTGCATGATTAGGATGTTAGGTGAAGCTTGAATGAAACATGAATTCAAATATGCTTCTCTCTTTTATTTGGTCATACTTTGGGGGATGGATTTCTGTTGTTTAACACAAACACATAAATGAGATGCTATTTGGAACACAATTACGCAAAGGCGTAAGGACAACATGGCATTGTACACAACATTGAGACTTCCAGCAGATGATCCATGAAAACTCAAATTGAACAAATAATAATTGAATTCATAAAACATGCAGTCAACAATACAATAAACTTCAGATGTTTCAGAAGGAACAAACAAGGTCACTAAGATGCCACTCCATACGGCAACTGAACTCGATTGCTCCAGTTGCCACTAGCTTTTAGCTTCCAAACCCACTCAGACTGGTGTTTGCAACAGTTGAAATTCAATTTGCTTTCAGCCTACTTGTCGTCATCCAACTGTAGACCAGTGTTTTAAATATCAACGATATCAGCCGATATATCCCACGATATATCTTGTATCCCACCTGTGCGATACGAAATGCACATGTAGTGCCGATATATCCCACCTATTCGATCCAGTGAGCACTTTCAATTTTCGATCAATGTTTTTGTTGCAAGTCATGTTAAACCAGAGTCAAATGGTTACAACTCTATGATTCTTCATGTTTTCCATGAAAATTTATGAATTTGGAACTTCGATTTCGAGATTTTGGAGATGGGTCAAGTTGCAGAAAATTGAGAAAAAACAATATTTCTCAATTTCCCACAAATCAGTTGCAATCTTTGTATCCAAACACAAAATTAAACATGTATGTAACCTGATCTAGTGATTCTTCTTTTGCTTTTGAATGCATTGCTTGTGTTTCCATACATGTCTTCTTACATTTATAAATTATATAAATAGACTTTGAATATATTTGCATCAGTTCAATTGGGGAGCAAATATATTAGAACCCCATACAAAGGAAACTCCTATTATGCGCACTTTTTCTTGTAACTAAGTGTGTATTTATGTCTTTTTCAACAATCCCTGAAGGTTCATTGAAAAATTTGACCAATTTCCCAATGTTCCCATGTTTCCCAACAACAGCGATACATTACATGATACAACCGATATATCCCATGCGATAACCGATATTTATCCGTATCCCAAGGGTGCAATACATTACTCAAATCCTGTTTTCTATTGGTCCACGCCAACTTTCCTTACATAGTTTTGAATTTTTTACTTGTTAAATTTTCTCTGATCCCACTGATTCTTTAAGTTAATGATGAAAATAGGAAATAATCTTAATTGTAGTTCATATAAACCATGCTTTGGATCTAATAATCAGTGGAACTGTATTGTTTTTCTTCTTCAAATAGAAACAAATTAGGGGGGAAAAAAAAACACAAATACATGCAACAGGTTTGATTTACTGCTTAATGGCTAAAACATGATGGAAGGCAGCATTTTTCGTACAGCCCACATGCCAATAATAAAATTGAGACACCTAAGGTACTTCTAAGAGAATGGTCTCCCAGGTGGCGTGCAAACCACTTTTGGCACGGAATCTCATTGTATCTCTGGGGGTATTCTGCCAGAGTGTGACATGTGTCATACTGTTGTCGGGCACTAACAGGGTCCTAATAAGTATCCGTAGTTCTCTACTAACCTAAATTTTTTGAACATGGAGAATAACTAAAAATACAATATTCGATTAGGAATTAATCTCTACACCTAGAAACTCCAGAGTGGGTGTTCTGTTCTAACCACGTCCAATGATTCAGTTTTACAAGTAAATTCCATAAACATGACATGTTGAGTTGTACCTTTCATACCAGTGTAGCATAAAGAGTGAATTATCTCCATAGTCCATCTGCAAATATACAATTAGTCACCTGAGATGAGGCTGCTCCTTCCTGCCCTGATATCCAAGGTTAGTTTATCCTAGCTGATCAGCAGGTGCCATTTGCTGAGAGCATCAGTTGACATTGTGATGAGGACATCCGAGCACCATACAAGAGGAGGGCTGAGCCAGTCTCCTTATGGCTAGACAACCATTACATAGGGCCCATTTGACCCAATTTACATTCCTAGCCACGTTGAAAACCCCACATGCATGTTCGTGTATTTTTGAAAATCCCACACTGGGCAAATGCACTTGGGCTGCATATAGGAGCTTGATGGACACATCGGACCGTTGGATCGAGTGGACATGATGATCAAACCATTAAATCATCATCATTGAACATATTGATTGTGAACCCCCATGGGCCATGAAATAGTTTAGTTGTTTAGTTTGTTTACAGGTTTCATTATTTTTTGTAAAGCTCATATTTGTGTTGAGATTAAAGAGTTAGGAACAATTTTTAATTCATTAAGCATCTTTATGTTGAGAACATTATCTGAGCACCTTTTGTAAAAGGTTTTTTCTGAGACTATAAAAGTTTGGACGTCCCCACCCTAGCCAATACATATGTTATGAATGAAAGAAATTTCTCTCCTTTTACTTTGAAATTGAGTAAAATTTCATCATGTGATTGGATTGGTTGGGCGAAGCCATGGGAAGTGATTCCCTAGTTATCTTTTATACTTTTCTCTCTCCTCAACAAGGCACCATCATCTCTCTTCTTTTCTTCCTTCTTCATCTCTTCGTTTCTTTTCTTCTTTGTTACCATCCAAAACCTAAATCGACCCATCCCAAGCCCAAACCGACCACAACCAACAATCATTTGTTGTCTATACAAACGTACGGAGGCACGCACATACGGTTGTCCATATTGACCGCCTTGTATAGTAGCCCCATTATGTCATCACAGATGCTCTTCCCTTCTCTTAGCCTCCCTCTTCAAAATCCCTAAACTAATTTCACCAAACTATAATCCTAAAATTCCAAAATTTTCCAAACCCAAATCCCCAAAATCTAAAATTCCCTTGACCAAATCATAAATCCCTAATTCCCATAACCTGAACCCATATTCTCAATTCTAGAAACCCTAAATCCTAAATCCCTTAGACGCAAAATCTAAAATCCTAACCTAAAACCTTCCAAAACCTCAACCCTACTATTCCAAACCCTAATTCCTTTAAGCCTAGATACCCCAAACCCATTTCTCACATTCCCTATCCTTTAAACAGTCCTAGCAAGTCAAAATTCATATAAGACATGATTTCCATTGAATTCTAATTTAACCCTATGCTAGGATGGGGGTTATATCTCCCATAGGTCCTAGTTAATCAATAATTTATAAGATTCGCATTGCAGGACTGTCATAGGCTTGAATTTGAACATGTCATGAATATGAAATTTCTGAATTTATGGTAACTTAGCTTTATTTCGTCGTTCCATTGCTCTAATTTACCTGTCTTTTAATTTCATGGCATCATATTTTCTGCATCACATTGGCAATATGGCCTGATCTCCCCAATTCGCAAAGAACCTAAAGGAGATTGAGTTCGTGGAGTTTGTTGCTCTTGCCAACTGCATCAACGGTTTTCACCCTTCCACCACTGTCAACAATGCTGGAAACCGGACCCTCCGGACAATTCTCATTGAAATCCTTCTACAATCACCTATTAGTTTTCATCAATTTGAGATCCAAATATGGCATTTCCTGGGCCCTCCTAGGCTCATTGCTTTTGAATGGCTTGTGGCTACTGGTGAAAAAGAAGATTCTCACACAATAGATAATTCAGGGAAAAGAATTATGGTGATCATTGAGAGTTTATCATGTCATGTACCATCAGAATGCGGAATTGGTTGATCATCTCCCTATCCACTATCAGTTTGCTTCACAGTTTGGAGATATCTACTGGACTGTGAGCTGTTTGGGAAGAAAGAAATGCAAGGTGTTTCAATAATACTAGCAAGTCGGTTCAAGGCATTTCTCAAAGGGCCGGATAGCCAGTCATTGAATGGGCTTCTTTTGTCCCAAATTTGAAGGGATGCAATTTGGTTTTTCTCGGGATGTAATCTGGCCACCTGCTCGGTGTCTCTTTTGTTTTCGTTTTTTGCTTTCAGTTTGTTTGCTTTCTCCTTTTTAACAAAATTCCGTAATCTTTCAAAAAAAAAAAAAAAAAAGAGATCTACTGAACTTTCTTAGCATTTGGGTCATGCTTGGTGCGGTAGACGATCTCATTGTCAAATTGGACAGGGGATTGGGAAAAAGGCAGAAGTCCCTCCGGCATCTATCTTGGCTGGTTGTTCTTTGATTGTTCTGGAAAGAATGAAATTATCACATTTTCAACGGCTGGTCTAAGCCTAGTGAGATGGTATTCATTAAAGTAAAGATTGAAGTTGTATCTTGGGCTGTTGGCATGAATCTTTGTAAATGGATGATCTTTTGGGTGGGTAGGATATTGCCCTTTACTTTTGAGTTGGGGTGCAATGGAAGCCACCTTGCTGCCCTTTGTTTTCCTCTTTTGATCAGTTTAATAAAGTCTTTGTTGCCAACCAAAAAAAGAAAAGGAAAAAAGGAACAACTGTTAGTTATTTGTGAAGACCAACTCTTCATAGAGAAACTCAATTTTTATTTCCACTTCTGTTGCACACACATTGTTCATCATGCCCTTGATATCCACCAAACCTTCAAAAGAAAGATCAAGCTTTCATGATGAACATTTCACTACTCATTTTGCAAGAGAATGAAGACTGAATATCTGACCCTATTACACAAAGCCATGGGAGAAGAAGATAAAAGAAAAAGCCTTTGTGAATCCCGTTTTGCCAATCCTATCTAAGGCCCTACCTCAGTAAGAGAACAATCCTCAGATTCCTTCTCACCATCTCAATCAAAATCCTCTAACATGTTCCTATCATTAACTATTTAAGCTTGATGGACATTTCAATTTTCAACATACTAAGGCACATAGAATGGATGATAGGAGACTAGGCTAAAGAAAGAGAAGAACTCAAAGCCGCATGCTACAGATGATGGTGCCAAGATCTGTCAAGCATGACAAAGCAAGAGGCCAGGAACATGAAAGAGTGCCAAAGTGAAGAATCCAAGCTAGGTATAAAGCAAGGACGCGGTACACGTTAAATATAGATCATAAAGCATACTAAATAAATATATAAATGATAAAGTACTAAACTGGTCTCCCACTCGTTAGATGAGCTGGTAGAGACAGTGTAGTATGTGTAAGTGATCCAGGGTTCAATCCCTGGTAGTGTTGCCTTTCAAAAATAAGTAAATAAATAAATAAAGGACTAAACTGCATAAGTATGTGATTAATCATTGGCTTACCACCATAAGCCCTGCTAGCCTACTTGCCAAGTAGAAAATGGAGGCCCAGTTGCCCTGTGATTAGTCCATAGTGGCTGTTTCTGGGTGGGACCAATATGTCTAACTGTCATGCCCCACGTCTCAGGTTCAATGCCTATATGGGATGAGTAGAGCACTTTCCTTCCATTTTCATGAATAGATTAGCAGGCTTGTGCTGCTGAAACTTAACTTTCACCTATAACTAGATCTGAACTCCTAAAACAAATTTATGACAGGGGCAACTTAACTTTCACCTATAACTAGATCTGAACTCCTAAAACTATGAAATGGGCCATTTAACTTTCACCTATAACTAGATCTGAACTCCTAAAACAAATTTATGAAATGGGCATCCATTCAAAGATCAATCCACCAACATAAAGGAACTTACACATTGAAAAGCTTTCCTGGTGTCCACCATTGTCCTGAATTGAAAATCAGAACGTCTGAATCAATCCACTTCTTATTAATCTCATCCAACACATCCAGATGAAGCGTCGACTGCACCCTCTTTGGCCCATGTCTTGGGGGCTTCCCCTGCTGCACCAGGAATACTGAGCGGTAGAATTCGATGGTTAAATTGAAAGAATGGAACCGCACACCCAAGAACCGTATCTGCTTCGTAATCCTGTTCCCATTGACTTCATAAACAGTCTTCTGATCCTCCACACCAGTCATAAGCAAACATATCATTGATTCCCACTGTGTCCTACTCATCGAATCCCCAACAAAAACAACCCGTTTCCCTCGAAGCTGTTCCAAGATCTCAGGGGCGCTGAAACTTGGGAGATCACAATGCAGAGGCTTCCACTGCCATTTCAGATACTCGTTATCTCTCCGCCCGTTTGCCAAGCAATTGAATCCCCGTTCTGCGAATGGACAATCTGAGCTGTTGTAGTGCGGGTGTGTGTTGTCCGGGACCCACTTGCCATCGAAGAAATCACAGCCATCAACGGAGCCAGCGAATTCGGAGAACCCATATCGCTGGTTAATCAGCTGACCGAGATTCGGGAAGACGAACACATAACCACAGCTGATGACGAAAAAGAGAGATAGTAACAATGAAACCCCGACACGGGCACTGAAAGATCGCATGACCCAGCTCTTACGCGGGAGAGCAACCCTCGGGCTGCTGAAGCTGGGAGATCTCCGGGCCAAATGGCCTGACGTACTCCGACTAAACGTACTCACCATACTCGATCATCCGAAGCACAAAAGAACAGTCGAAATTCACATTCTTAACAAAACACCAAAATCAAGATCTCCAAGAATACAATCCTCCATAAACCCTAACCCCGTCAAAAATCAAGAATTTCGAAAAGACATAACCAAGCTAACGAATCAAATCGAAAGAAATCGAGATCCGTCCGAAATCAGATCCTTCATGAGATCTCTTAGTTGCATCCAAGATCAGGAAAATGCCAATGCAGGGCGGCGTTCTTGATCATATCCGAGCCGTCCGATGGAGGAAAAAGATCGAATCGACCTCCATTCAAATCGAAGAACGATTCAATCTTACAGCAGTCTCAGGCGTGAAAAATATATAGGAAATTTTTGGAAAGAAAAGGAGAAAAGCGAACGGAATCAAAGAGATTTGAAACGAAAACGAAGAAATCGATTATATCGAACAGATTTTCGTTGGTGGAATTGCAGAAACCCTAGCTAGAGAAAGTGAGGAATTGGATCTTTGTAGCGTTGGGAAGAAATGGCAGAAAGAGACGAAAGTACTAAAATATAACTAGGCGGGAGGAAGGGCATTTTAGTAATTTGTCGAGGATTGCATCCGTGCAGGAGGGTTCTTGGTGACGCGGACTGAGATCGTGCGCAACTACTACGTTTTGTAGTGGAGCAATACTATGGCAATTGCGCGAGGAGAGATTTAAAAGGAAAATCGCGGAGCACGTGCCGGATTGAACCGCGTGTGAGATCCTGAACATTCATTAGGTGGGGCGGATTGCTGAGATGCCCTTTCTCAGAAACCGGACCCATCCAATAGGAAATGGATCAGTTTTAAAAAAGGGAGCGGATTGGGTGAGACCCTGGATCCACCGAGGGTGGTGGGACTCCTGACTGTGGGGCCCACTGTGATGTGTTTGATTACATCTACGCCGTCCATCCATATTGAAAACTCATTTTAGGATATGATCCAAAAAATGAAGCAGATCCAAATCTCAGGTGAACAATAATACAGGAAACAGTGGTAATCGACCGTTAAAAACTTCTCGTGGGCCACAAAAGTTTTGGATCAAGCTGATATTTGTGTTACCTCTTCATCCAAATCTTTGTGACCTTATCAAAAGGTTAGATTTTTAATAAACATTCCGGTGGTCCTCATTAATTTTTTAACCGTGGAAATTCAATCACTACTTTGGATCTTCTTCATTTCTGAGTTCATGCTCTAAAATATCTTTTAAAACGGTCGGACGGTGTGGATTTAAGGCACATACATCACTGTGAGCCCCACAGTCACCTAATCCGCTATTTATTTATTTTTATTTTTATTTTTAAAAAAAGCACATACAAAACGCTGGCGATATGCGGACGTGAAAAGTATGTAGTACATGTGTGTCATTTTGGCACGTGTCTGGATTCATCCTTCCAGCCTCTCGTGCGAATCGCTGTATCATTTCTGTAGTGAAGGTATACATGCACACAATTTCCACGTGGCATGCTTCTGAGAGATCTTGGCCATTCATTAAGTGGAGCTCACAGGCAACATGCCCTGAACCGAAAATTACACTGTCAAATTATCAGGTGAGCCGCATGTGTGTGTCGAATAATGACCACCGGTCATCTTTCTCGCCCCCGTCCATATTCTCACACATGCATGGCCCGGCTTTTGACTAGATGGACGGGCCTGCTTTTCCTCTACAGCAGGGTCGTGGTGGGACCCATCTAAGGAACGACCAGATCTAGCACACGTGTGGCGCGCGGTCGACACTCACTCTCACTAGCACAGTCCTGAGAGCGGCGCTCATTAGTAATTTCAACGAAGGTTTTACTAGGTCAAGGTGCCCCATACCACAATATGGTACTCGCTGGTTTCCACCTACGGACTGCATTTTTAAATGATGATCTGAACCGTTCACGTTCTAGATTCTATGCTACCTAAGCCATTGTAATTTTTTGTGTATGAAGATGGATATTTAATGGCTAATATTCAAATCAAAGATTCAAAGGTCAGGATCATCAACGAAGCACGGTTATGAGACTTTAGTTTCTATATGGTGACATGAACGGTCCAGATTAATCTGAGTATGCAATCGGAAGGTGGAACCCAGCTATCATACCATGCTGTGTTAAGGGTCCAACGTATCCTGGCAAAACCCTCTTATCGACCTAATACCACCTGAAAAAGGACTGGAAACTTGGAAGATTACGTGTGGTGCATTATCGACCTTAGGATCTTTTTAGCCTATTGCTTCATGCTTTAATAATCTTTAAATTACGGTTAGTCCTTCTTGAAAATCAAGTTGCTCAATATGAGCTTGTTTGCGTACACGTGTGCTGGATCCAAGCTATTCATCAGATGGGACTCACTGTCAACATATCCAATAATAAGAACGGACGCGGTTTGGCAAGTGACCCAACACTAGCCAGCTAGCTGGTGTCAAGGCTCTGTGAGCCTCACCATGATGTATCTGTCTTATCCCCGCCGTCCATCCATTTTTCGAGGTCAATAAAAGCATGATCCCAAAAATGAGGTATATCCAACTCACAGGTGGACCACACGGCAAGAAACAGTAACAATTGAATACTTACTGTTGAAAACCTTTTTAGGGCCACAAAAGTCTTGGATAAAGCTGAAATTTGTGTTTTCCTTTCATCTAAGTTTTTTTTTTTCAAAAAAAAAAAAAAAAAAAAAAACTTATCAACAGGATAGATGGCAAATAAACAGTACAGTGGATAAATAAACATTATGACATCTTAGTTTGAATGACATTATCGACCGGATGGATGACAAATAAACATTGCAGTGAGCTTTTGGAAGTTATAACGGTGAGCATGCATACAACAATGTTTTCCTCTAACGTGATCTGCCTAAAATTTAGATCCGCCTCATTTTGTGATCATCTCTAAAATAATTTGAAAAAAATTAATGAAGGGGCAGCTTGGATAAAACAGATGTGTGCGGGTTGGGTACTGCCCCTATCAAGACCTAGCTTGAGAGTGATGACTAAATTAGGAATCTACTGGGCCATCATGATGTATATGTTTTATCAACCTGCCATCCATTATGACAAACTTTTTTAGAGCATGAGCCCAAAAAGGAAGTAGATTGAAAGATGAGGCCATTGGGATTGAACTTCCACCTGTTAAAACTTCTTGTGGGGGCATAAAAATTTTGAATCACTCTGATAATCATGTTTTACTTTTATATGGGTATATGAGACCTTCTGAGCAGATTGGATGGAAAATAAACATCACAATAGTCCCTAGGAAGTTTTCAATAGTAGGAATTCAATCCCAATGGCTTTTTATGGTGTGGTCTACTTAAGTCTTTAATCAGCTTCATTTTTAGGCTCACACCATAAGGGTGGATTTATCCTTCTTCTGGCACACTCACAAGGTGTTCAAATGTTTCAGATTGTCTATCTGATGGTTGCATCGAGTCAGTCAAGTGAATATTTATGCATATAATAATAGATATATAATTAGAATTTACTCGAATTTCTGATATAATAGGATCTAAAGTTTTGACAAGTCACAAAGTATATAGCATTCGCAAATCTAGAATATGGATCAATGTGTGGTTAACACGGGCCATTACCCATTATGTTTAGATTAAAAATTTTCAGATCCAATTGAATCCAGAGCTACGATTTCCATGCCCAGCCTTGCAGAGGGGTTGAGAAGAGAAAATAATGATGCTTATGCTTGTGCTACCCGTAACACCCCTTGCAATTCACTCGTATCTTTGAATGATGGGCCTCAAAAGAGATTGTGATTGATATGATTGTTTTGGTTTGATTTCCTTAATTGTGGAATACCCTTTTCAAAATTTCACAGGATGGCTTGTTTGAGCACTTTATAGAGTCGCCACTAGCCAAATAAAAGGTTGTAGAATCTACAATTGATTAAAATCCATATAATTACCTTGAAATCAGGAAAACCAAATAATTCTACACTATGGATTCTAGGTAAGGGTCTCAGTTATAGAAAAGGAAGAGATTAGACACTCTTTTACCGCACATGTGAAACACAGTCTTTACTTTGCTAGCCTGTATGCTTTCAAAAAGAATTCAAGAAAACTTCCAATAAAATACTAAGTTTACATATCGAAAAGAGATATTCTACCAACTCTTTAAATACGCAAAAATTAAAACTAAATAAGCATAAATTGAAATAGAAATGACAAATGGTAAAGTTTTCGGTAACAACATTAAAAGAAAAGTACATTAGACTTTCAATTATTCATTTAAATCATGTTTTGATACATAAAATCTTCAAGAGAGACAAATATAGAGTATACTTTACGTGATTACTAGAGTAGAGCATACTAGTAAAGTGTTTAAAATAATGATTAAAGGAAAATAAAAAGGTGTTATTAAAGATTTCCAAACTACAAAAGGGGGCAGGTTGAGAATATAACTTGAGCTCTAAAGGGAATAAAAGAGATCGAAAGAAGAGAAGGAGAAGGGAAGCAGAGCTTTCCTTGCTTCCATTTCTTATCCATAGTGGTAGAGAATTTCTCTCTGCCTTTGTCTTTATTTATTTCCAACTCTTCCACTCTCCCCCTTGGTTTCCTCATTGCATGGGGACCCTTTAAATAGGCATTTGGAGAGGAACACGTAAGGCTCTTTTGATAGGTTCAGTTGCTCCGAGCCTAAATCTCATCTGATGAATCATTGTATACGTTAGGCTTGGATAAACTGAAGCTCAAATGAATGAATAGGAGAAAAATGATCCACACATGGCGTGATGGGATTGAGTCAACACATAGAACCAGCTGATGGATAAAGGGGAGCTAATTTTGCCCACAATTGGCTGAGCTACTGCCAATTTTGGGCAGAATTGATAGAGGGACAACCTAATTTGGTGTGAAGCCGTTGTTTCTACAACCGTGCAATGATGTCGCCACACTAACTCAGTCCATCTCATCAGTTTGTCTACCCGAAGTGCTTTTAACCGTATGTTTGCCTTGATACAGGGTATACCAAAGGTACAAAGCTTAAGTAGATAATGTTTTGATAGTGGGGTGGTTACAGCCCCACAAATCCCTGATAAGACCATCTGTCTCTAGCTAGGTCCTGGTGGGGGTAGTACCCAATTTGTGCCTAAAGCAGATACATCATGGTGGGCTCACATAACTTTGACACCAACTAGTTGGTTGGTGTTGGGGTTCCTAGCCAAACTGCATCCCATAAAAACCAGGCTGCTTCACATGAGTTTGGCCTGCAACAACTACGATCTAATAGGGCATTTTGGTAAAAATAAAAATAAAAAAGGTATTTTCATTTAGGGTGTGTTTGGATTATTGATTACTACAGTAGTGAACTATAAAACCGTCATGATTATGTCACTCTAGGAATTCGGTGGTATTCTCATCCCCAAATTGTTCAATTACATTACATTCCCTAATAAGATGACATAAACACATGTAATTCCTATTGAACTAGTAACTATGATGATTGGATATTTAACTATAGAGATTACGGTCCTGGTGTCATCATCATATAGTTAGATATGGGGGTTCAGTGTATACAATGCACGCAGTGTTACGAGGACGGGATTAGTAGAGACTGAATCCATCGAGGTGGATGGGTCCCCCGTAGGGATCACCAATGTATTTGATTACATCCATGCCGTCCATCTATAGTTATAGCTCATTTTAGGATATGATTCGTGCATGACTAAATTGGGTTGGATTACCACATCCATGTCTCTTCTTAACCATTTAAAGTTGGAAAGAGGATGACATGCAGGTGGAACACGAAAAGGAGAGCCATGCATGTCTCGCTTGGGTCAGATTTTCACATGCATGTCTCTTGTAACAATTCAGAATTGAAAAAAGGATCGCTTACAGGTCGAACACAGAAAAGGAAGCCATGCATGTCTCACTTGGGTCAGATTTATGCATGTATGTTTCTTATAATAGTAAGACAAACTTGATTGGTGAAGGCCATGCAGATCCAAATCCGGTGTCTATTTGAACATGACTATATGCAGAATTTTGAAGGACTGTGCCATGTGTGTGTGCACACGCGCGCGCGCGCACACACACACACACATATATAACACGCACACACACCCCACACACTCACACTGTAGTGGGATTTCCCTACCTATGGGTACTCAAACCCTTGACCAGGTGTTGAAATTCCTGAGAGTCTACAACCAGAGTAAGAGTAAGGACCCCAATATGACTCAAAATTGGAAAGATAGTAACCCAATGACACAACATATTAGGTAGGAGTATGTCTCGATTGAATATAAAAGTAAGATACCATTGTGGTGATCCAGATGAATAGACAATTAAAGTCATCTATATATCCCTCGAAATGATCAACGAAGACAACAATACAAGGATTATAGCTTAAGATATTGCAGTCCTACAAGTATATGAAGAAGAGATTAGTAGCCTCCCTCAACCATCTACTCTTAAGGTGTGTTTGATTTTTCAGAGCATGTGTAAATGCGCTTGAAATGAGTAATTATTATAATTTCACCTTTTTGAAAATCGTTTGAAAATCTATGATACTTGCTACATTAGAAACCGGTTCAAAAGAGCTCTTTTAAATTTGTGGACCCCAAGGTGATGTATATAATATATCCACTCCATCTAACCGTTTTAATACAATATTTTAAGGCATGAGTCGAAAAATAAGGCATATCGAACACTCAAATGGCCCACACCATAAGAAACAGTGGCCCTAGGAGGTTTTTTATGGTAAGTATTCAATTCCCTTTTTCTCATGGCATGGTCCACTTGAGCTTTTGATATGCTTCATTTTTTGTCTCATGCCATAAATGCATTAGGCATAACAGATGAACGGTGTGGATAAGTGATATATGTCACGGTGGGACCTAAAAATATGTTGTGGTGTTTTCAATTTTTTAGTAAAAAAAGCATGTGGTCAAATCAAATGTTGGAATAAGTGAGGTAAATATGGGAGAAATAATCATTACATGGTTAGGCCGTATTTTTTTATGAATTGAAAAATAAAACACACCCTTAGTGCATAAAAAGACTTAAAATAAATAAAACTATAAACATGCGATGAGAAGCTTCATTGATAAAGATTGAAATCCACGGTATTTCTCTCAAATGATAGCGGGAAACCAGCTACTGATATGATTGGAATCTCGGTATAAAAACGGAATACACCAAAATGTGTATTAATAAATGAATTCCATAGAAGGCTATGAGTTTATAACACATTACCCCTACTTGGGGTTTAACCATGACCTTAAAAAGGTTGAGAAATTGATTAGGGGGTTGTGAGTACCTAATCATCTTATCTTTACGGATTTTCTAAGATTTCATAATTCAATGAACATTGGATGTTTGGTCGGACTCCAACATCTCAATGGCCCACAAAGAGCCTCATTGCGTGGGTCCCACCACCCGCGTGAACTAAGCATGTGGACCTTTTGTCACACGTGCGCGTGGGATTAGCATTTTCCTAAGAAAACAGCGTATTGATTGGACTACTCGTGGGGCCAGCCGATCGCTCCAGCGTCGGTTGTTGAGAAATGTTAATTCCACTCGCTCGAGTTCACTTTGTGGTTGCACTCGCCTTAGAATTGCATAGGAAGCATACATGTGAGATATCTGAACCGTTTATTAGTCTATTTAGAGACACCAAGTCGATAAAATCAGTCTAAAACGATCAAAAAATGGACCAGTATTGTGAAAAATAAATGAACGGTTAGTGCATAGGCCAAAGTGAAAATTCACTTATGTAGATGTGGGCCACCTATTGGATGATCCTGATCTTTGAACAAGACAATATACAGTGGGAATCATCTGATGATCAGATTAGACAACGCACGTATGCCTCATTTCCACATGTGAGGCGCGTGTTAACAAAATTCACTCGAGCATTTGATGTCCGTCTATATAAATACCGCGAATCAGCGACCTACTTGTAAGCGGAAGCATTCCTCTAAAAATAAAAACATCATAACCAATCCCACAGACCCATCAATGGTGCATGGCGATGATGGATCTGGACCGTCCAGTTTATTACTTGGATGATGCATTTTTCACTGATTCAGAATCCATACTCATCAAAACCATTACCCATTTTGGATGGTCAAGAAAACTTGGAGCTACGGTCCCAGAAGATGATAAGAATCTGATTGTTTCAAACAAATAAAGCACTGGTTTTTTTTTTATATCATTGGTCCATCCTTGAAGTGGCCCATCAGTTACTCGGTCAGGATTGATTAGCATTTCTATCCATCTATGAGTTTCAGAATCAATACCATTTGATGGTGCACCGCACACAGAGGATGTGTTCTGGAGGTTTTGGAGGGCTTCAAGCCTTTAATGCATTACCTTTATCTTGTCAGACAAAAAGTGATGCTTCCAGAAAGATCGCTTCAAAAGGGTTAGGAGATCGGAACGTTCCACGTCTCTCTCCTCGCGGTGCACGCGGCAATCTCGGTAGGGGTTAGGAGATCGGAACGTTCATCTGGTGGACCGCAACATGGATGGCCTTACTCAAGAAAAGAAAAGGATTTGAATGTGTGAGTGTGACCCAATTAAATTGAATGCAGATTGGAAAAGGATTGATTTTCTTTAATAAGACACTTATTTAATAACTTCTTTCCTTTTAAAAAACAATCACAAGCTTTTACTACCATACAGTGCGACCAATGTTTCCCAACAAGACGCGTAACATCTCTAAAATCGATCCAAAACTCTGATTTAAACTTGTGGGACCCATCATGATGTATGTTACTTATCCATACCATCCAACCTTTGGAACGCACATTTTAAGGGTATAAGTCCAAAAATGAGGAAAATCTCAAGTTGGAGCGGGCCGCACCTTAAGAAACAATGATGGTAAAGATGTGAACAGTTGGAAGCTATTTTCTCCAATGGGCCCACATTGATGTTTATTTGTCATCCAACCAGTTCATAAGGTCACATAGTTACAGATAAAGGGAAAACAGAAATATCCGTTTGATTCAACACTTTTAGGGCCTCAAAAAGTTTTCAATGGTAGGAGCTCAATTCCCATTATTTCCTATGGTGTAGTTCACTTGAACTTTAGGTTTACCTCATTTTTTGGCTCATACCCTAGAATGAGCTGACTAAAGGGATGGAGGGTGTGGATAAGAAACATATTTCTTGGCAGGCCCCACAAATGTAACATTTGTTAGTCTTGGGTGACGTGAGGTGATATAAATAAAGGCAGCTGTCAACATCACCTCGAAAATGCCACCATAAATACAAAAAAGGTAAATAATTATTACCCATTTACGGTGGATTACCATAATAATTGGAAAATCAAATAGCTCCATATAAGTTGCAACTTGTTGGAGTTTAAAGAAAAGCATTAGAATTGCGAGCAAGAACAGTTTATATGTCACTTGGGTGACAATAAAGTGTTGCCCCTGGCAGTGTATTAATCGTCGGCAGATGCCTACCGGAGAGGGGTTGAATGTTCGAGTGCTACTCGACCTATGAAAGTTGCTGGTCCCACTCTTACAACTGCAGGCCGATGGTAGGCTGCCACATCAAGAAACACCTAATCTGTTATAATTATAAAAAAATTTAAAAGAATCTAAAATGTGGAATTCTATATGACAAATTTTCACCCCGATCTAAAATTCTGATAGAAGTATCGAATTTCGAGGCATGACACTCGCAGTGATATATATATATATATATATATATATATATATATATATATATATATATATATATAAAATTTGGAAAGATGATGATAGGTAGCATGCAGGTTTTTGATGTCCTTGCATCAACATCATGCATTTGATGAGTCCCCTTTAAATTTATTACGGAACTCGGGTGGGCCAAATGTCTATTACATATAATTGCACTTGGTGGGGCCCAGCTTCAAACTTGGTCCAACACTCATCCAAGTCAATGGGCTGGATTTCAAACCACATCTCGGTGGGCCCAAAAATGGTTATGAATGTTTTAATGGTGCATCGCCCCTCCCCACTTCTGTATGTCGGATTGACTTGATTTTTGACATGGAATGGTGCATCTAACCGATGGGGTAGATGTTTGAAACGCATCATGGTGGGGCCCACACAACTTGACCTATGGGAGAGAGAGAGAGAGAGAGAGAGAGAGAGAGAGAGAGAGAGAGAGAGAGGGGTGTGATGCTCAACTGGGACCTCGACACTATGGGCCCTCCTTTTCAAGCATTCAATTATAATCCAAACGTTTCGTGTGATGCAGAATTCCATGAAACCCCAAAGATAAATTTTCATCCTAATATAAAATTTTGGTGGGCCATAACAATTGGTGGGCCTTAACAAAGAAAAATGCAAATCAAGGGAGGAAATTATTTTCATTTTTCATGGCCCACCAAAATTCTAGATCAATGTAAAAATTGGACTCGGGGGGTTCATGAGGTGCTGCTTCAAGTGGACCATTCAGATTTTGAAGTCAAATAACGTATGATGAGTTCTCAAAAAAGTGTATATAATTAATTAATTAATTAATTAATCAATTCTCGTAATAGTTCTTGGCATATGGTTATTTGATACGTGATGCATTTTGGACACTTGAAAATGAATTATGGCACATCATGCCTAAACTTAATGGTATAACACATGACATATAAAGTGCTTTGAAGTTATATAGACTATGGTGCTACATGTGATACAAACAACACACTAGTACCAATTTTTACAAATGCAGACACTAGAAGGTGGATGGTGACACATGCACACATATATAAGCACATTGGACATGTGGCACAAATAGAGCAATTAAAAAAGGACAATGCCACACGTGGCACAGCGGCAACATCTGGGTGCTTTGTTCATGTGGGGTACAAGTGAAAGATAGATAATGACATACATAGCATAGTGACACATACAACAAAACAAAATATGGATAATCAAAAAATTGACACATGCAATACATGTGGGGCTTGAGTGAAGATGGATGGTGGCAAATGTAATATTCTGGCATGTGTGTGGCACAATAATAGATAAACAGTAGACCATTTGCACATATGACATGTGAGGCAATTGAAGAAGAGAGAGGGAGGAAAATGGGACATAATCCTTTACCGTGAGTCTCACCATCTCGGGTCTTTACTCTTGCTCTGGTGGTAGACCCTTAGGAGTTTCAACACCTGATCAAGTGTTTGAGTACCCATAGGTTGTGAAATTGGTCTAAGGTGTGAGTGGACGGGGGTATGTGTGCGTGTGTTTGTAGTTTGGATTTTTTATTTTTTTATTTTTTACACACTCACACACACCCCACACACTCACGCTAGTGGATTTTTACCACCTATAGGTACTCGCACCCTTGACCGGGAGTTGAAACTCTTGAGAGTCTACCACCCGAGCAAGAGCAAGGACCCGTTTGTAGTCAGGACATGTGCATGAGTAAGGGTGGCAACAGGTCAGGTTGATCCAAGGGCCAATTGGCCTGAAGAGCCTCTTAGCTGAGTTTGGGCCATGCCATATTGGTAGTGGGTTAGACTCGCCCATATGGTTCATCAATGGACTCGACCATATGACTGAAACTGGCCCGACCCATAACTGGAACCAAACAGCAATTGAATTGTTTTGACTCTAGACTATATTGCTATTCCGTTACAACAAGTGTTATTTATGATGTGTATTAAAATTTTTTTTTCATTAACTAAAAATATAGAGACATTTACATGTATGAGACCACCTAAATGCTAGCTCAGGTTCCACACGTGTACCAAATGCTGGCACACGTAATCTTGGGCTATGCACGTGTGGATATTGCAACCGCACGTTGAATTTTATGGGGCATTTGAAGGCACTAGGATTCTGTTGGACCTTTTGGCCTCACGGCCATGACACATATAATAGTCTCAATGGAGCCCACATAACTGGGTCGGGCCAGGTCTGGTCGAGCTCCATAAACTTTAAGTGGGTCAAGTTAGGTCCCCGGCTAATGGGTTGTGGGTTGGGTTTGGGCTTGATTTCTTAGATCGTTTTTACTAAATGGGTTGGGCTTGGGCTGGCTAGCCCGGACAGAATCAGACCCATGCCCAGCTCTATGCATGAGCTTACAAGTGTTTGGTAAGGAGTCCAAAACGAAAAATCCGTTCCATTCGGAGATTCCTCGTTTATAATATCGTTAAGGTAGTCTAATCAAGGCAAGTTTCAGGGAGTGGTCAATCACTGGTGAGCCCAGTTGGCTAGACGATGATTAAAAATAAAGAAGACCAGATCTTACGGTAGGTATGACTCATGTTGTCATGTTTTAAATGCTTTGGTCAGAGGCTGCTGAATTTAAATATCACTGATTTCTGAGCTTTTCTAAGCCCAAACACGCGTTTACAAGACTGCTATTCACACGCCACACAAGTGCCAGCATGACACATTGGTATAAGATCCAATCTATTTATCAGAGGGGTACCACTGTCCAGATGTTTTCTCCCAGGAATCATTTCGATCCACTTTTTGGATGGTCCACAGTTTATGATGCAAATGTACGGCTGAGAAAACTCGGATGACATGCAGCTGTCTCTAACATCCACGCCCACCTTATGAATGGATCAGATTTATTCTGGAAGAGAATCTACAAATTCAGACCCTCCTGATGGACGGCTTAGATATACGCTCTGATGGCCATGGTGGCACATGTGGTGGCGTGTAGTTACACTCCAGCATATGTTTTTTTTTACCTTTGTTTGCGTTGCAAGCAACCAAGCAATGTATATACATCATCGATTTCGATTTCTCTTGCAACTCAACCGCTTCAAAACACAATCTTATGGCTTGGTTGTGGGCCGTTTTCAGCTGCTTGGGGCCCACCTCACGCGTCTCGTCTGATGATGGGTCTGATCGTGTATCATCTGGGTCCCACAAGCCCAGGAGAAGATCCAAAGCTAGACCTTACATTCCACCTTCCTCGTATCCTTTAAACATTCCTATTTCTCGCCTGTAAGCTGATTATCAGTAGGACTACTATTTCAAGATGATCCCATCCTCAATCGCAAAATACAAACGCTCTGCACGTGCAGATGTGGTACATGTGTCAGAGATCTGGGTCGTTCTTAGGACGATCTGCATTGCGGATGTTTCATAGCTCGAAACTCTGGTTGGTTCAATTATCAGGTGGGCCGCATGAGGAGGAGGAAATGGACGGTAAGAAATAACCAACAGTGTCTATTCAGCCTGTAAGTGTCTCTTACCTTTCGAATTTTTAGGACGGAGAAAAGGGAACATCTGATGAATGTCCTGGATGCTGCACCCGTCCCACGTTGGCACGTGTGGGGCGTTTTTATTTGGCGCTTGAAGATGGGGTACTAGTGGTCGGAAAAACAAAGCCCAGAGGCTGGCGGTGTCCGTTTGGTTGGGCGTGTTTGGATTCGCGTATAGTATTGTATTGTATTGTATTGTATTTGCATATTGTTCATATGTACATTGGATGGTTTTTAGAATACATCTAAATCAATTAGATACTAATCAATGTTTGAATAGGAGGTATTGTTTGATAAAGAATACAATACGTAATACTGATCATTGTTTAGATAGGACATATTATGTTTGCGTATTGTACAATTTTAATTGGGTCGGGTGGCTTGTTTGATATATGGAACTTTCTAATTTCTAGCTCAGATGATTTTCACGTTGAATTATACCAAATGAACGGTCTCGATCTTACACTGCATAGGTACCAGATATCTTGTAATCGTATAAATTTCAAACTTTCATCCGCTGCCGAATACAGCGCAATGAATACGAAGTATTGACGGCAAACAGAATCCACTGCCAATACTCTATTGTTGGTTCAAAAATCTGGTTAGAGTTTATATTCGTACTCATGATATTTAACTCATATTCACTCCAATCCAAAGACAAAAAACATCCAACTATAACTTATAATACAATAGAATACATCCCAAAACGCATATCCAAATAGGCTACAAATTTTTTATTTGTGCAAATTACAATTTATAATGTATTTGCGTGTTTATTATGGTGAAAAATGCATGTAATGACGTTGATTTGCGCCCATAAGTTATGGTGCTCCTAGTTGTTTTTAGTCCAATCCATTCATCTAGACTGTCCATTATGTCCAGACACCATTTTATGGCCCACCACGCAAACATCACACCCATTTTACAATATTAACCATTTGATGAATGATCTTCAATATGGACCGTCAGGATTGGTTTGATGATAATAGGTCTAATCAACAAATCCATCTATTTGTTAGGGCAGACTATGAATTACTTCCGATTCTAAATAATCACTTTTGTAAGACAATTGTAAGGGTAGATCCAAGGCTCAAGTGGGCCACATGGTGGGGATTAAATGCCCACCATTGAAAATTTCTTGGGGGCCACGGAAGTGTTGGGAGACCAAGGTTGGATGAGAAATAAACATCATGGTGGGCCTTAGGAAGGTTTCAATGGTCATGTCATTATCACCACTGCTACCTGTGGTGTGGTTCACTTGAGCCTTGGATTTGCCTCTATTTTTAGGATTGTGCCCTAAAATGATTAGCCAAAATGATGGACGGTGCGGATAAAACCCATATATCACGGTGGCCACTCATTGCTTCTGCCAATCGGCGTCCCATTCAAACGGACGCGGGTTACCTATGTCACAGGATCAGGATGTGGCTGGAAGTTCCTGCGGTGGAAAGCTTGTGGCTCAGCGTAATTTTGTGAGAAATCTATTCCGTTAATCTGTTTTGCCAGCTCATTTGAGTTCCTTATGTAAAAAATAAGGAGGATCCAAAACTAAAGTGGGCCACACGAGAGGAAACTGTGGGGAAATAAATACCTACTGTTGATACCTTCAAAGGTCCACTTTGATGTTTATATGTGATCCAAACCGTTCATAATGTTACTCTCACTGGGATGAACTGAAAACACAAAAAAAACATAGCATGAAAAGAAAAGCTTATGTGGCAGTAAGAATGCTTTGGAACGCAGTAACTTGAGACACCCTGCAGAAAATCGGGTCCCAGACGGCAGATTAGCACCGAATAAATCAGAGCACACTATGTGGGGTCCACTGTGCTGTATGAGTCTTATCCACGCCGTCCATATATTTTATCAGTTCATTTTAGGGCCTGGGTCCAAAATTGAAGCATAACCAGAGCTCAAGTGGGCAGACATGGATGTAGAGAAACACAATATCCATTTGATCCAAAACTTTTGTGGACCCTAAGAAGCTTTCAAGGGCAAGAGTTCAATTCCCACTATTTCCTATGGTCTGGTCCACTGAGCGTTGGATATGCTTCAATTTCGGCCTCATGCCCTAAAATGAGCTGTAAAATCGATGGATGGCGTGGATAAGATATAAAAACATCACAGTGAGCCCCACAACACAGATTGCATAGTGTAGTATAGAGAACAGTGAATGTTCCTTTTGGTGCTGGAAAAGCTACAAGGCTTGTTTTATCTACACCCTCCACCCATTTTTCATAGGGGTGCACACCGGTTCGTTCAGTCTACTTCTAGGGTGAAACCGGAACCGAACCATTTCTAATGATTTTAAGATATTCGAAATTGGAACTGGACCGTTAGCACCCTAGAACCGAACCGGAACCGGACCGTTAAAACCAGTTCGGTTCTAGATTGGTTCCATGGTTCGGGGTGAAGCCCAGAGAGAGAGAGAGAGAGAGTAGCCACAGCAGGGCTGGGCGGTCAGCGTGAATAAGGGTTAGGGTATTAGGTTTTTTTTTTTTATATTTTAAATATAGGTTCGGTTTCGCGATTCGGATTCATGGTTTGGTTTTATGGATTGGTTCACGGTTTCGGTTCTACATACACCTAAACCGAGAACTGAACCGATGTAATCGGTTCTTTGATTTTTAAAACCGAAATCAGAACTGGTGCACTCTAGAACCAGACCAAACCAGACCATTTGGTCGGTTCCGGTCCGGTTCCATGGTTCTACCAGTTTGATGTACACCCCTAATTTTCCCGTCAATCCAAATCTCAAAGTGACCACACCATAAGAAATAGTGATGTGTTTCGTTTCAAGGCATGGGCCAAAAAATGAGGGATCAAAATGGATAAGCAGTGCAGATAAAACACATACATTAAGGCAGGTTTTCGGGCGCCTAGGTGCTGTGTGCTAAATAGGCAATCCAAGTCCATGTAGGGTAAGCTTAATGTCTAAATCCACGCGTGGAGCCCACCCTGAAGCATCAGTCCACCCACGTATCTAATGATGCAAGTCGGGTCAAATCTCCGGTAGTCATACCATAGGTAAGGTAACAATTGGGATGGGCACCACCACGGTTAAAAACATTCCATACCGTATGTGGGGCGTGGGGCTCACCATGTATATGACATGTAATCCATCCGGAAGGGATTGGCTGGTGCACCACACACCACCGACCTGCGGAGTTATATGGGCCCCAACATGATGTGTGTTATATCCAAACCGTTGGTACATTTAGATAGATCGTTGTAAGGCTTTAGCCCAAAAAAATAAAATAAATCAAAAGATCAATTGGACCACACTGCAGAAAGCAGTGGGAGATTCAACGTTTACCATTGAAGCCTTCATGGGGTCACAGAAGCATTGGATCAATCCGATATTTGTTTTTTGGTTTTTTTCCTTTCATACATGTTTGTGTGACCTTATGAACAGATTGGATGGAAAATAAACATCATGTTGGCCCTACGAATGCTTTAATGGTGACAATCACTCTTCCCACAGCTATTTTTGGTGTGGTCCACTTGAGCTCAAGATATGAATCATTTTTGGGCTCATGCTCTAAAATGATCTCACCAAATAGATGGACGATGTGGATATAATAAATACATCATTGTGGGGCCCACATAACTTTGATCGCTTTTCCACCGCAATACTGACCCCAACACCAGCCACTAGCTGGATTTGAAGCTCTGTGGGCCCACTATGATTTATGTTATTGATGTCATCTTACATATTGTCACCTCATTTTAGGGCATGAGCTTAAAAAATGATGTTGATTTCAAGCTTAAGCGGACCACACCACAGAAAACAGTAGAGATTGAACATTTACCGTTGAAAACCTTTTTTGGGCCAAGAAGTAAAGTTTTAGTTAGATGGCACCCTAAGAAATTTTCAACGCAAGCGTTCAATCCCCACTTATTCCTATTATTTGACTCATGCCTTAAAATGAATTGACAAAATGGATGGACGACGTGGATAGAGCACATAATTGTGGTGGCCCACAGAGCTTTGACATCCAGCCATCAATGGACGCTCCCAAAAAAAGAAAAAAAGAAAAAAGAAAAAAGAAGAAGAGGCCATTTCAAAATTTAAGTTGGTCAAAACACGTGGTTTTCCGCACGATTTTGCATGATGTGGTGTCTCGATCTTTTTATTGGATTTTTGGGTGTCAAGGAAAATGCTAGAGATCACAGTGGGTGCGTCCTTCATATGTTTTGTTATTCCACAAACAGTTCTATCGGATCTGACCTCTATTTTAGATAGCTATATTCTTCTAACGTTGCAATTTGAAATAGCTGCATTTTTTCTCCGAGTATGCAATTATCTTGCTAATTCTAAGAGGATTCGAGAGAATGGACAGGTTGTTTTGTCTAAACAGTTCAAATAATGTCCTTTTCCTACGGTTACAAGTTTCCTGCAGTGTCAGCTTAGAAATCTCCTAGTTTTACATTTCTCCTCTAAGAGTCACATGTGCAGATGATAAATGGAGTGGATGTCATAAAAAGCATCATGGTGAGCCTCACAATTCCATTTTTTTGGTTAAGCTTAACTTACACAAGAATGTTGGTACTGGATCCCGGATGTGGTTAGGCTCACTCCACACAGTTGAGAAGATTTCGTGACCTCCCGTTGTTGGGGTTTTCTCAAAAATCTTCTCAACTGGAGGCTGTCGCTATGCCCTTTTCTTTCTTTACCATTTATACGAAGGTCACCAATTATAGGTTTAAGATCATCCAATATTGGATGGATGTGTAAAACTCTATCAGGTGGGCTACACATGATTATAGGTTTAGATTTGACCATTGGATTATTAAGATTGAGCGATTCAATGAGCCCTAGTATAATTGTTATCATTGCAAATAGGTTTGAGACAGGATGCTTGAATCGTAGTCTGTACGTATGGTAATTAAGTTAGATATAAAAATCTATGGTGTGGAATCTGTAAAGGAGAAAAGTGTAATTGATATGATTCTATAACCCTTTTTCCTATAAATATATGTCATGGTTCCTTTACTTAAATAAGAGAGAAAACCTTAATCTCATTGGAAGTTCTCCTAAAAGTGCAAGGAATGAAGACTTAACATTTCTCAGATACAAAATTCTTCTCAATCAGGTCAATTCTACGATATAAAAATAACAGGATACAAATTAGGTACTCAAGCTCGCACAACCTTCAACAGTGGTGTTGTCACCTAGTGAGATGTGATTGGTGAGGCCGTATGCTGTCAGAGATGGGTACATTCTTTTTTAAGGTAACCAAAGTGTAGGCCGACTTTATGATTGGATCCACAATAATTTTGCATATGCTGATGTGTTGGATGTTAACACATGGCCCTATGATTCTCTACCGTTGCTTTATAAGGAAACTATAAACAGCAGCAGCATAAATTCACCTCTAAAAAAGCAATTTCACATAAGAATGGCTCTATATAAGATCTCCGTTAGGTGGGCCCCACATGATTATCAGGCTAGATTATATAATTGAATTAATGCGATGAGCAGACTAGTGAACCCCACTATAGACGTGATTGTTACAGAGTTTATGCCCACTATATTAGTGATTGTTACAGGTAGGCCCCTATTTGGCATATTCCCAATCTGGGAGGACTTTCGCGGTACAGTTTTTATTTATTTATTAGTTGCACACCTTCGCTGGGGAGGCTGGCGTGTATATACATCCATTTCGATTTTGACTTCCGCTGCAATTCAATCGCTTCAAAACACAAGCTTATGTCTTGGTTGTGGGCCATTATCAGCTGCTTGAGGCCCACCTCGTGTGATGATGCGCCTGATCGTGTATCAACTGGATCCCACAAGCCGAAGAGGAGATCAAAAGCTAGACCTTACATTCCAAGACGAGCCATCCTCAAATGCAAAGCACAAACGCCATGCACGTGCAGATGTAATATACGTGTCGGAGATCCTGTTCGTTCTTAAGATGATCTGCACTGCGAATATTTCTTAGCTCGAAAATCTGGCTGTTTCAATGATCAGATGGGCCGCATGTGAACGAGGAAATGGACGATAAGAAATAACCAACGGTGTCTATACAGCCTGTAAGTATCTCTTACCTTACAAAATTTAAGGAGGGGAGAAAGGGGACCATCTGGATGCTGCACACGTACTACGCTGGCACGTGTGGGGCGTTTCTATTTGGCGCTTGGGAAAAATAAGGAGCGAACGTTGGCACTGTCGGTCTGTGTACAGCAAACATAGAGTAGAGATGGGAAGCCGATTGGATAGCGGATTAGGTGTTACCCCTTAATGTGGGGCCCATATTGATGATGATCTGGATATCCACGCCGTCCATACGTTTCTCCAGCCCATTTTAAGGTGGGTCTTAAAATATATGCAGATCCAAATCTCAGGTGGACCACACCACAGGAAACAGTGGTGATTGAGTGCCTCTGCATTAAGAATTAAGAAGGGCCCACGTAAGGTTTTCGTACTCTTTATTTGCAATCCAACCTGTTGATAATGTTAAAAAATTCTGGATGAAGGGAAAATACAAAGATGAGTTTGATCCAGAACTTTTTAGGCCCACAAAAAAAGTTTTTAATGGTCATTCGTTACTGTTTCTAGTGATATGGTCCACCTGATATTTGGATCTTTTTAAGGTTTGGGATCTTGTCCTAAAATGAGATGGAAAAACATATTGACGGCGTGGATATACAGCCACTAGGGTAACAACGGTGTGCCACATCTGTAGTGTGTTGAGGTTGCCAAGTTTTGTGTGCCCTAATATAAAGTATGTGTTGTATTCAAACCATCCATCCATTAGACCGGATTCACATGCCTCCTGAGAAGGGGCTCAAGCCTCACGCAAAACTTATATCTTATATACTTGGATTTATCTTTGGTCCTTTCTGATGATGTGGGATAAAAGATATAATAAAAACAAAACACTTTTCTAAAAAAAAAAAAAGAGGAAATTTTGAAACACTTTTATTTATTTATTTTAAAAATATTTTAAAATACAAAAAAAAAAAAAAAAAAACAAAACAAAACAAAACGTCTCTGTGCTGAGACAAGATCTAGCAGTCCTAGATGAACAATGAAGATATAGTCATGTGCCACACATAATCTCTCAATGTGATAGACTGGATATACGAAAGACAACTCATTGCTAAGCAAAACTTTGAAGAGGAGTGCCAAGCACGTGACTTAGAGATAGGACTTGTAACTATTAAGGCCACATCAGCATGAGAACGTGTGGAAGGTTACTGACGAGATAATAACGCATTTGACAAAAGGCAAGTACGATCAAATAAAGACAATTGTTACTTTATAGTTGGCAGCATGAGAAATTGCCACGAAAGCAGCGGTTACTCTCACGACTGCATCAAGAATTCTATAAATAGCAGAAGAAGTCAAAAAGAGAAGCATCCATGATCAATCAACAAAACCTAGACACAGTCAAATCAGTCAGCGAGACGCTGTTTATCTAGTCCTCCGGGACATCTAGCTTAGCCATTAGGAGTAGTCCAGTCCATTTCTGCGATCATGCTAGACCGACTTAGTGATAGCCAATAGATGTAATTCCCTTTCATCCGTGCTTGCGTGGATATGAAGGAAGACCGTAGCTTTAGGAATCGCCTGCCTTCGCTCATATGCTGTGTTGGCAGTAGGTTGTAATCTCAGCATTGCTCGGTTTTCAGTAATCAGAGCGCTGTTCCACGAAGCACCCCGCTGCTCTCAGCCAGATTGGTGATCTTGAGTAGTAAGTTTTACATTTTCCGCACTCATCTGCGACTTATTTTTTCTCAGTCACACAATTGCTATAACTTCGAAAGTCCTTAATTCCCAAGGAAAAAAAAACTCATTGGAGGAATATCGCTAGCATTCACAAATTGTCAGATAGCGCACTTGATAGTTGGCTGAATAGATGGCCGATTGCACTCCTGACTAAGCTCCGCTCTCTCTCGACGCCAGGGGTCAGTGGTTTCAGTTTGAATAAGACTCGATCGGTTCTGGCATGTCCATAAATCTCACACATGTATCACGTGACTGAACTTCAGACCACCACTTTGTTATTTAAAATTTAATAAAATCAAAAAATTATCTTATCTGGGGCATGTTCAGATGATGTGAATTGAGAAACGCCAATTCCCCAAATAGCATTTTTGGTGTTTGTCTTTGTAAATTTTCAAGAACATTTCCATTTCCCTCCCGTTTGGTGGAAGATGCTCTTCTCATTTCCTTGTGTGTACTTAACACAAGTGATTTCCAAAAATTAAGAGGAAAGATGAAATCAAGACAACATTTAAGTGGATTGGTATGTAACAACATTTTGAAATTTCTCTAGGGAAGAAGAAAAATGTTTTTTTATTTATTTAAATTTTGACAATACTCCAACCATTCCACCACCAGACGGGTGCAACAATGATTGGCCAAACTAGAAATATGTTACTACTTCGCATCTGAAATACAAAATGCTAAACCACCACTGTTGTGTAACTCTGAAGATGAACCAAGGCCTTTCCATCTTTCAATATATGGAAGGATGGGTTGTGTTTGGCAATCTCTTACCGAATATAAACGACTTGAAAAGAAGCAATGCTCTTCCTGGCTGTGCATATGGTACCATATGACCTGCACCTCTTACAGTTGCGAAGGTCAGCAAATTCCCATACTCAGTTGCCCACCCGCCCACCTTTTTATTAACAAAATTAGAAGTGAAGACAGAGAATGGACTAATACAAATGAAGTTCAGAAAAAAGGAAAGAGATAATGGAGTGATGATCGAGCATGGATCCATGTCCTGCCAACCTAACTTGTGGTAGGCCACCACATCTGACAACCATTGGATCATGATCAGATGGTCGTCAAGCCAACTTGCATTTGATCATTAGTTCAAGTAATGAGCTCTTTCATTAATGAGGCAACACAAATTTATAGACATTGCAGGAAAGAAGAAAAGAAAAGTAGCATACCTGCCCTTTGTGGAACCAAACACCATATGGTACTGTTATTTTGAAGTTTAGATCATGAGCTAGTTCGCGGATGATTCTTCGAGAGCCAGTGATGGGTATGACAGAATCTTGGTCCCCGCTGCAGTTACAACGACTACTGATTATGGGGCCTATTCGAATAACGATCAGAAACTCTTTTTATTCTATAAAGCAAATGATCACCTGTATATCCAAACAGGTATCCCGTGTTGAATTATCCTCTTGAGGAAGGGAACCATGATGGTGTTACCATTTGATTGGTTATAATTCAATAAACTCAACCAAGAAACAAAGCAATCAGTTAGTATGATTTAGAAGCACAAGGCCGAGAGGGTTGGAAGAGGAATTGCATGGTGTGTTTCCTGTCCTGCAGCACACCACTCTGCAAACCATTAATCTCATGCATCTTACCCATGGACAATTCGATTGATCCAGTTCAGGACCACGGTTCACTGAATTGGGTGGTTGACTAGGCCTGACTTGGACGTATCGCAGGAGACTTGGGCTGGTCAGGTCAAGTCAACCTCAGTCTGACTCGAATTCCCTTCACTTTTTTATGATCGTTTTTCATATTCCGCCCATTTTCTCTTCCAAACTCTAGATCTAGGTTATTGAAGTCTATAGAAATGATTTAGGAGCCTTCCCTAGATTTATTGATTTAATTAAAATAATTTATTGAAAATCAATCAGATACACATTTAACGTTTGAGAATTGATATTTTTTTTTTCTTTTGCAGGTCACACACTTTACTTTAAAATTACCCTAGGTAGGGTTTTTTTTTTTTTTCTAAAATAATTTTTCCTTACATTTTGAGAGAAAAGGGACTGACTTGGTCTGACTCAGCCAAAACACCCCTAACTTATCCGCTACAACTCAACTTCGGATCAAATGAGCCAGTCTGAGTCTTAAAACCATTCCCCAAAATTCTTCCCAGTAGAAATGTTCTAAGACCTAAAAAGGGTGATTAAGAACAAACTGCAGCAAGGTTCCACATGTACAGGAAAAGAGGCCAGACATTGAATAGCTTGAATCTTCCAATCTGGAATGTCCATGGAGAGCTCATCGGGCCAACAGCCCAGATCACTGGTTAAGAATCTTCCAATCTGGAATGTCCGTGGACCGCATACAGATCGGAATGCTGCAGGACATTTAGGCAGGTTAAGAATACTTACTCAGTGCAGCGCACCCATTTATACAGTAAATTAGTCCGGTTTGCATGAAGAGCGTGCTGAACTTCCGGAAGGTTGAAATAGAAATCTATTTCTCGAGTCATGCATACATCCACCCCAATGCTCATCTTAGTAGCCTGCAAGTTTTTGATAGAACAAATATGGTTTAATGCCATATGAACCACATCTACAACTAGGGTGTGTTTGGTTTAATGCTATATAAACCACATCCACTGCTAGGGTGTGTTTGGATGCACTACCAAACTGCATTGCAATCACTAGCCAATAAATTGGGGAAAACCAACTTGCAATTTCCTTAGTATTCACATTGAGGGTATGGACTCTAAACTGCAATCACCTCACATGGTAGGTAACTCCTTCATTCTGAACACTGGGAATCATCAACTTTTGTCATCTACTCTTGATTAAACTGACTTTTTGCAATTTAATTGATGTGTGCATCCAAATGCAGCGATTAGAATAGGCAGAGTTGAGAATAGGAATTGAGATAAGATGCAAGAATGACAGAGTAATATTTTTGAATGAAATGAGAAACGTACGAATTTCCGCAACCGAAACTCTTGCTCCACGATCGATGGGTAACAGATATCAAGGATCACATTGTATCGGCTTACATAATGGCTAACCATCCGATCCGCATCATCAATCGCTTCATAGCACTCATGCGTCACGTTGTGAGGATCACTGAAGATAAAATCAGTGAAGACAAGATGATCAAAATCGCAATGACTCATGATGGAGAGACCGAGTTCATCAGATATCATCCCATTCAACCAAAAGAACCTGTAACTTTCCTGGAAATCTATCTTGGGATTGAGAAGTGGATTTCCAATCTATTTAATTTTAAACAGATGCAGGAAGAGAGATCAGTATAGAAAATGAGAAACTAAGAGCAGTATAAAAAATGAGAAACTAAGTAAAAGATGTGTGACCCATTCATTTGAATAATTTCTATACATAACTGAAAGACCTATGTCAAAAAAGATAATTTTAGAATAGTAGAAAGTTTCTTACAGCTACTCCTTTGATCTTGAACTTGAAACCCGTTGAATGCTTATTGTGGTTCAGCAGAACAATTGCCAGTTGTGGTATGTAGTGCCCTATGAATATGGGGCTAGACTACCATATGCGTTTTCGCGATTTTGTAAATTGTGGTGATACATCCACTGAAAAGACAGCATGAATAAACATCGATCTAGAGCGTCCAAAATGATGGGTGAGCTGTGTATAGGGCATATCCTGAAAAACACAATGGTTAGACAGTCCTACCAACCAGTTTGTTATGCTTTTGAGGAAAGTGGTCAGAGGTCCAAGTTCAATAGCCAAAATCAAGTGGTTATGATTATCCAGTCAGAGCAATTTTTTGGATATGCTCCATCTAAAATGGGTCCAATGCAATTTTGGGCAGTCTGGATCTATGTATATGTATGCCATGTCTATAGTGGATGAGTTCCCAAAACTTACAAAATGGCAGAAAACACATCGTAGTCTAGTCCATCAACATGTTAATCAATGTCAGCAGACAGAAGGGGGTGTGGAAACAAAGTACAAATCAAACTCCTGATTTTTTTGTACCAATAAGAAATAAAAATAAAAATGAATCCAACATGTTGCTAATTTCACTCAGACCTGCATAGCTTTCTCCAGTTAGAAACAAGTCTCGGGATTTGAACTCATGAAACTTCTCATACCATCCCATCAAGAATTCAAGCATGTCATTTGCTAGCAAACACAAAAGATGGGCACATGGTCAGATCAAGATACATGATTTCTCTATAACAAAATAGTTTTAAACCATGAATGGAGAACTACCTAACTACCAATACATGTTGAAATTTTCTTAAAGAACATGAAGATCTAGAGATAACTTTGATACCTTTCAGAGCTGAAATTGCTAATCCTAATACTTCACCACTCATCTAAATCAAACAAAAATAAAACTTGCATTCTTGTTCTCCACATACCAGTAGATGAATCTCCACAAGTATAATCTGAGGATGTATTTGAGTAAGACCAGCCTACTCCAGCAGGAGATTCCACAAAAAGGAGATTTGATACTACATAAGATACAAAGGCAAAGCCAAAAGTGTTATCAAATGGTTCGAGTGGAATGAATAATCTAATTTACTTCAAATGTAAGAAGCCATTGATAATCAGTACTATACAACATCTGGAAAAAAGCAGTTTCTTTTTTGTTCTGCAACTATGGTAAAGATGGGCCATAACTTTAGGTAACAGGTAACCAAAGGCATTGTTCTGGTTGCCCCATCAAAGGATGGTCGATGCCTAACAGGTCCCCTATCAGAAAATCTTACACATCCAATCGCTTAAATACTAAAGGGGGTTCATTCAGATGGTTAGGATCATCCAATGAAGGAAAGACAGTCGGGATCACCCACCATCAGGCTGAACATACGAACAAATTGGATCGCTAAAGGGCCCATATGTATAGTTTACTGGGCTGAGCAAATGCCAGATTGAATATGGTTTATGTCCTCATTCATGAAAGAAATAAAGATAACAGAAGTAGGATCTACTAGAAGAGTTCTTCATGTATGAAAATAACCAGTTGAAGAAAATAAGACCTTTATTCCATGATCTTGGATTTCTTTGAAGGCTGCGACCATCGCCTCTAGGAAAAAATGGGGCCAGTTCTGTACGCACCCCCGCCAATTGAAGAACAACCTGGGCCTGAACAGTGAAGGGTTTGATTGATGCAAATTCATGTGCAGCTCCAACAGTCATAATTATGATATACTAGAAAGAAGATTGGAAACATGTCAACCTCTCTCTCTTTTTTTTTTTTTTTTTAACACACGCACTCACACCACAGAGGATTTTCACCACAATGGGTACTCAAACTCATGACCTCGTGTTGAAACTCTTGTGAGTCTACCACTGATGCATGAGCAAGGACCCATGCTAACCTCGTGTTTTCATGCAGGTTGAGAAATAGCAAAGAAACATGAGATGGCACATTGAAGGTGCCATTTTCAATCAAAGCTGGTTTTAAAGGTGACTTGAAATTTGCATTCTTAGTGCAAAGCAATCAGCAACTTGTGAGAATTTGATCGCACACCATGAAAAAATCTTGGTCGATGATTGACAGATATAGCAAAGGAAGTTCATTAATGTGTTCCAAAGCGTTAGTGTATGCATGTGTGGTCTTGCGGACCGTCATAAAACCTATACCATATTAGTTTGTATCATTTCCATATTTGTACATTTTTTCTTTATTATAGATTAATGAAAAATGTGGAGAAAAGAATCATCCCAAATAATTCCAAATTCTCTAATTTTACATAATTATACTAGTGAGATTATCTAGCTTCGTTCATTTCTTTGTGAACTTGGCATTGATTAATCCTGTTTTTCATGAACACCAAACACAATGAGGTCGAATGGCATTTTTCTTTCTTTCTTTTTCTTTTTAATGACAACTGGGTGTCCCCACCCCTTTTTAAGGCAAGACTACTCCCTGCAATGGATGCAATTACCGGCAAATCATGTGCATCGGGTAAAGCACAGGAAGGGGATTCGAACTTGCGTCTGTGGGGAGCTAACCCATGACACTAGCCATTCACCCAAACCCTGGTGAGTGGTCAACTGTCATTTTGTGCAAGAAAAGTTTTCTAGTGGTGTTATTTGTACTCCATATTAGTCATCAAATGAGCAGCTTGTCGACATTTTCACTAAAGAGTTACTAGCCTTGTCTTTTTGACATTGTCTCCAAGCTGGGCATGCCTGAAATTCATACTCCAACTTGAGGGGGGAGTATTAGTGTATACATGTATGGCCCTGTGGACCACCATAAGACTTGTACCATATTAGCTTAAATCATTTTTCAAAATTGTATATTTCCCCTCATAATAAATTAATAGAAAATGGGGAGAAAAAAATCATCCCAAATTATTCCAAATTCTCTGATTTTACACAAATCTATGGGACAAAAAAAAAAATAAAAAAATAAAAATAAAAAATTCTCTAAGCAGAGAATTGCCATTAAATTATTATCAGCGTGCACGCACACAAATCAAAAATCGATCATAAATCCATTGAGAAATGGTTTAACATCCATACGACCATTTGTTCCTGCTATGTTCTTTTTTATAATTTAAAAAATAATAATCGACATGGTTGTGATTTGAAAAGGAGCGAAAAACCAACCTCCGTTCAACCAGAGAGTGAGGGGCTTGTTCTCCGCATCCCCATCTGCTTCTGCAAAGTAGTAAAAGAGGCTCCTCCCTGATTTTTTGTCCACATCCACATACTCAGCAAATTGCCGGAAATCCACCTTTGGCTGCCCCGGCAACCTCAAAACAAGATCCTCAATTGGGTATCCATCAACAGTAACTAAAGCCACCAACCCCAACAAAAGACCAAGAACCCACCAATCCATCTCAGGAAGATACTGCTTCTTTTCTACTTTGGGTGGTGAGGAAGATACTGAAAAGGAGTGGAGAAAAGAGATGCATATGCTGGGTCTTTCACTTTCAAAGACAAGGATCCTTCAATAGAGGTCAGCAATAGATGATAAGAGATATAATGGCATATCTATGTTCTTCGTCAAATACATGTGCAAGAAAATGAGCATTTTTCTTCTTGTCAGTATCCTACCAAACAGTAAAGGCTGGCCCACTGTTGAGGCAGCCAGATCAGTACATTGGAGTTGTGTTTGGTCAACCAAATTGGCCTGATTAATCATGCAATATAATGAATTTCATGATAATTGGTGCAACCAAAGCTCATTAAATCACACATTTTCAGTTTAGTAGTAACTTAAAAAAAAAAAAAAACCAGCTATCTTGTCAGACATTGGGTTCATCAACTGGAACAGATAATATGGTGCATGGCCTACCAAGCCAGTGCCTATGGGCGCGGATTAGATACTGACAAGGTCAGTAGCCAAATCGCTCTAAAGTGACGTCACCAAGCTCTGCGGACCCCACCATGATGCATGTGTTGTATCCATACCGTCCAACCATTTTTAGAGATCATTTTATGTCATTAGAAAAAGAATGATATAGATCTAAAATTCAAGTGGACCCACCAGAGAAAACCGTAGGATCAGTCACGCCCACCGTTGAAACATTTATAGGGCCCACCATGATGTATTTTTTAGATCCAACCTATTCATAAATTAACATAGAGATGGATGAAGTGAAAACAAAAATATAAGCTTGATCAGAAACTTCTGTGGCCCTAAGAGGTTTTGAACGGTAGATGTCACTGTACCCACTATTTTCTATGGTGGGTCCACTTGAACTTTAGATCTATCTCATTATTTTTATCATGCCATAAAACGATCTCTCCAAATGAATGGACGGTATGGATATAACACATGCATCATGGTTGGGCCCACAGAGCTTAGTGACGTCACTTCAGTAGCGATTTGGATACTGACCTTGTCAGTATCTAATCCGCGCCCAGTGCCTATCCCCACATGGGACAACCATCTGAGCAGATCAAATGGTTGTTCTGGTCATTCACACTGAAAATTTCGTGCAAGTGATTAGAGCATATCATTTTGATTAAAGTAATGCTGCTGAAGGCATCCTTGTGGGGTTTGTAGAAGTACAGTTGATAAAAGCATAGTTCTAAAACTCACTGACATGACCCAAAACCTGGCTGAGTCAACTCTACTCGGCAAGATATTGAGTCCAGTTTTTGGGAAACTCAGTGTTGGGCTTGACTTGCCTGGACTTGGAGAGGACTCGTTGAGTCAACTCAACACGACTTGGTGTGACTTGGACCGAGTCAGTCACTTAAGTTGTGGGATTTTATATTAACAATAATAATGTTGGAAGGAAGATTCAAACCCCTAACATTGTCAAAAGGAAGCAATGACCTTAACCGTGTGCATGTCTGGGAAACTCGGTAATGGGCCTGACTCGCCTGGACTCAAAGAGACTCATTGAGTCGACTCGATGGCTATGTCAACTTGACACGAGTCGGCATGACTTGAACTGAGTCACTCACCTAGGTCATGGGATTTTACATTAAAAATAATAATGTTGGGAGGGAAATTTGAACCACCAACATCATCAAGAGGAAGCAACGACTTTAATTGGTGAAGCATTGGTAATGTGTTTACTTTTTGAGTTTATAACTTATAACAGATCTAACTTTTTTTCAAATATCTATTAACGCATAATATTTTCAATTCATAATTAATTAAATATCTACTTGATTCAGGTCAAGTCTTCGAGTCTACTCAACCCAGCTACACATCAAGTTGAGCTGAGTTTTCCAACTATGGACAAAAAGAGTTGGCAGCTTTTCAATAAAATAAGTCTCATTATCCTTCAAAAAAGTTGAGGTTTTCTCCCATTCTCGGGTCGTTGCTGTATTATTTCTTTCCTTTGTAGTTTCCTTTTTTCCTGTTTTGTTTTTCTTCCTTTTGCTTCAGCTTTGTCTGATAAAATTTCTCACCTTCAACTAAAAAAATAAAATAAAATAATAAAACTATGGACAAAAGGAGTCGGCATATGCTGACTCTACATGGGCATATCCTAAGCAGTGGGTACCATATGCAAGAAAAAAAACAAATAATCCAAAACCACAAATAAAGCTGCACATTGGGAATCTCTTTCCCTACCGTGTACCAATTCCCACCTGCTTTCAGTTTGTTAAATCCATAGTACATTGCACCCTTTGGTCATGTGTCAGCGACTGCTATACGGCACTTGCCTTGTTCTCTCTCTAATCTTTTGAATTTTGATTAAGAATATGTAAAACTGCATCTCAAGTCCATTAAAAAAAATTCAAGAATTTAGGGCAAGATCCCAAGAACCATTCTGTGTGATGCACCAATCATGTGTATTATACAGTTAGCCCCTTCAACATTTCTATACATATAGATTTTGTATACCTTTCCTTTCAGCATCCTACACTGGTAACAGCTCATGAAAATAAGCTAAAATTACAATTTTAGTGGATACAGTCAAAGCGGTGCATAAATCAAAATTCAGAATACAATCGAACTAGGCGCAAGGAATCAAAAGGGGTCTGCAACCGCCATTCTCTTTGCTTTTTGCACAGTGGTCTTCCTTTCCCTGCCGATTCTCTGTTTATCCTCACATCTGCTAAACTCCAAGTGCAGTGTCTTGAATCCAAATCAAACGAAACAAGCTTGAAAACACCGTCGCTTTCCTGTGATGGCCTGTTTGCAACCACCTCGGTGACATACTTCACATACATTGGCAAGTCCTTGAACCGATCAAGCTCTTGGGGAATTTGGATGAGCCTTTCAACGCCAGGAGAAGATACCTGAAAAGAACCATTACTCGTCATTTTTCAAGTGATTGTTACTTGTCGAGCTGGATATATATATATATATATATATATATATATATATATATATATATATATATATATATATATATATATATATATATATATATATATCATTTGTAAGCAGTGTTCGAAATATTGATACTATCGGCCGATATATCGGCCGATATTATCAGTATCGCACCACTGCGAGATGATATACCCCCGATAACCACCGGAAGATACCAAAAAATTCAAAATCCCAATATCAGCCAATATATAGTTGATATCGCACGATATATCGACGATATGGCAAGATTTCTTCTCCATTATCGTCGGAGACAAATGCACGGACAAAAAATCGGATCCGGCTTGTGGAGAATTAAAAAAAATTGAATTAGAAAAAAAAAGAAGAAATCGAGCGTACCTGGCTGGAGGTGGGCCACTCGACAAGTAGGATTTTCTGCAAATTTTCTTCAACTTTTCCCTTTCTTGGAGATTCTGGCGAGGAATCAGGCCGTGGTCGACATTTCTGGGTCACAGGAGAGAAATCTATCGACATCCGAAGAAATCCAAGCGAAATCCGGAGAAATCCTCTCCGAAATGTCGAGAAATCATCGTGAGATCTGAAATTTTCTGGATTTGGGCGAGATTTTAGGGTTCCGGAAGGCCGGAACCCTCGTTGCGTCGAAAAACAAGAGCGTCCGAGCCCTCTTTAAGTGATTTTGGGTTGGGTGGTGTACCACACACCACCGAGTGTTGACGTCATCAAGTGTTGTGGGTCCCATCATAAGGCATGCGTTATATCCAAACCGTTCTTCCATTTGGCGAGCTCGTTGTAAGGCTTGAGCCGAAAAATAAGACAGATCCAGAGAACAAGTGGACCACACTGCAAACAACAGACAATAGTGGGAGATTGAACGTCTACCATTGAAACCCTTTTGAGGTCAGAGAAGTTTTGGATAAATATGATATTTATTTTTCCTCTTCATCCAGCTCTGTGTGACCTCGTGAACAGATTGGATGGAAAATAAAAGTCACGGTGGGCCCTACGAATGTTTTAACAGTGAGAATCACTGTCCGACTACTATTTGTGGTGTGGTCCACTTGAGCTTTGGATATTAATTATTTTTTGGCTCATGATCTAAAATAATCTCTCCAAATGGTTGAACGGTGTGTATATAATAAATATATTATTGTGGGGCCATATAACATTAAATCTGGTCCAAAAGGAAGCGGATTGGCTGGTGTGCCACACGAGGACGTGGATTGCGTACTACCCCCGCCCGTCCCTAGCTCCGAACGGGCAGGTCTGTGGTTGGGCCCACCGTGATGTATCTGTACATCCAAACCGTCAATCCCTTTTCTCATATTATTTTAAGGTATGAGTACGAAAATGAGGCATATCCAACGCTCAAGTGGATCACACCAAATAATAAGCTTGGTTGCATTAAAATGCACTAAGCATTAAATGTCAGTGGGATTAAATGCAAGAGTCATTTTGTAGGGCCCACCATAACGTTTATTTTCCATCCAATCTGTTCATAAAGCCACAAAGACATGAATTAAGAGGAAAAACAAATTTTATATTGATCCAAAACTTCCGTGAACCCCTAAAGGGTTTCAATGGCAGACGTTTAATCCCCCCATTACTTTTTTCAATGTGGTCCACTTGATCGTTAGATCTGTCTTATTTTTCGTCTCAAGTGGACTATACTCAAGGAAACAATGATGGTTGAACACAGTACCATTAAAAACTTTTTAGGGTGCACCTTGATTTTCCTTATATTTTATTAGGCACTTAATTTATTGATAACTTCACATAAGTTTGAATGAAGAGAAAAAACAATTATCAGCTTGATCTAACCTTTTGTGGCCCACTAATGGTCAATCATCATTGTTTCCTATGGTATGGTCCACTTGATTATTGGATTTACTTCATTTTTTTTGAATAATGTCCTAAAATGATATGAAAAAACGGATGGATGGGGTGGATACTGAATATAGTTGTCATAGTTCAATCGCACAGCGCATATCTTAGTACAATATACAAAGGAAACCTATTATGTCCATTTCTTTTTTGAGATTTTATGATTTAAAAGTGTGTATTAAGATCTTTTTAAATAATCCCTGAAGTTTCATTGAAAAAATCAACAATTATCTTAATGTTTCCCCATGTTTCCCAAAAGTGTGATAAATTATGCGATACAAACGATATATCCCATGCGATAACCGATACGTATCTATATCCCAAGGGTGCGATACATTGTGCGATCCCAATATTTCGAACACTGTTTGTAAGTATGGTTTGGAGGAATTCAAAAATGAAGAATAGTTCAGGTGCTACTACACACAGGATGAAAGGGAATTGTTAGGAATTCATGCCTGCTTCATGTGTTACATAATACATAACAAGTTTCTAGCGCCTAGCACAAAAATTGCATGCAAAAGAATTACAAGACAAATTTTGAAAAGCTTCCATCTCAGGACTAACTTTCTGAAAATCATGACTCCTTCAATCAACTTGAAATTGTTAGTATTGGAACATTGTAATGATAATCATAAAAAAAGTTTAAAATAATCTGTAATCCAAACACTCATTTGTCATCTGTTTATAGATTCTGGATCAATCTCTAACCTGAATCTGTGAAGGGGAAAAAAAATCAGCAACGAGTTCTTTTCAGCGGTCATCTTAAAGCTAAGAAAAACTCACCTCAAACATAAAATAATAATACTAAAAAATAAATAAAAGTGACCCTTCAAAACGGATAAAATATATAAAAAAAAGAGGGAAATGCGCATAAACCAGGATAATTGAGACCTTTCCACAGTTCCCAATCAAGGATATCCAAGGGTTGCATCAATCCTGATCTATTGCTGTCTTTGCTGTGTTTGTAGGGTTGGATATTACAAAAAGAAAAAATACATTCGTACCAAATGCCATCGAAACCCTAAAGAAGAAAAGGAGAAGATATCCCTAATAACTTACATGAAATGACATATTTACTATTTCATTCTAATATAATAATTACTCCTACTTTAAACCCCTTTACACAATAGACGATGCACATTACAGCAGAAGCAAGCCCAACATTAGGAGTAGAAAATTATCTTTTAAGGAATGTGGAAATAAGATTATACACGTCAATAAAGTTACATAGATTTGGGCTAAAATGAGTATGGGAATATATACAGTTGAAAAGGCCTACTTCCAAGGAAATGTTATCTGGTATAGCTCCAGCAAGCTCTGCTTCAGCCAAACGCGCTCGATAGGCAGATGAGAAAACTTCAATGTCAATCATACTGGGAGAGCCATACCTATGAAACATCTCATCTATTAGAAATATTTTACAAAATACTAATCATGAAATAGAGAACATTTTCAACTTGTAATTGATCATTCAAAAGATTTACTACGGATGCCATTTGAAAAGATAATAACTAAAAACAAAGTCCACAAAACATCGTAGATGTGTAAATCAAAATAACTAAATCAATGAAGTACGAAACTAAATCTTTTTTCTAAAACAAAAATAATAGAAAAATAAAAATATTGCTACTGTAAGTCTGTAACACACCAAAGACTGCAATCTTAGACTATAATTTTTCTTTTCCTTTCAGGGGTCTCTTAATAAGATGTCTTATCGATTAAAAATAATAATATTAGGCCCTGTTTGGTAGACACCTAAAATGAGTCGTCTTGATTTAGTTAACAGTAATTATGTATTAGAGATCTTGATCTCTAACACATAATTACTGTGAACATGAACTCATTATATATTAGAGATCAAGATCTCTAATATAAAATTACTGTTAACTAATATGTGATAAACTCATATTAGTTGATGAATGTAACTACTAACTAGCAACCTAGGTAAAACAAGTTGATGAATGTAACCCAAGTATTAACACCCTGCTCTAAATTTATCTTGCCTAAAAGCCTCACAAAGTTTGTGACAACCGTATGACGCACATGCGAACATATAAAAATTGAAACTTTGATATCATTGCTAGCCATTTATCACTCCCCCTGTGCTTCACGACCTGGTAATCCAGATTAGTCATCTACCAGGCCCCACCGCAGATGGGTTGCATGGAAAAAAGAACACATTGATCAGTGATCCCTACCAGGCATCGGCATGCGGATGGATTGACTGCAACCATTCTTTGTACAGACTGAAGATACCAGACGGATCTTTGCCACATGGCCCATCCATGGAGAAGACTACTAGATGAATCGTTTGGATCACCGAATGGCAAGGAACAAGAGGGGGGAAACAATGAGAGAAAAACAAGGTTGACCCATGCTAGAAAACCCTGTGAAAATTATGCCTCGCCTACAAGGAGTAATACAACCTATGAGCAGGCTCACGCAAATATCCATTCTTGGACTGAGTATCAGACATGATACTCAGTTCCAAATTGAGGAAATGGTGTTTTTCATGAAATACCATTTCTAATCCAGTAAGAAATGAAAAGCTGTTTGCCTTGATTGCTTTTCAAGAAGATTTTCTTGAAAAAAAATTCTCCATTTCCAAATATGTTGTTTGGGGAAAAGGAAATTACTTGAAGACAAAAGGTGACATGTGTGCACTAAAGTTGGGTGGCATAGTGGTAAATGTGGGGTGCTTGAAGATAGATGGTGGCACCTGTTGCACATGTGGTGCCGGTGGAACACTTAAAGATAGGGGGTTGTACATGTCATGCAAGTGGCACATTGGCACATGTATGGTGCACTACGATGAACAGTGGTATATGTGGCACACATGGGGCACTTGAATGGACGTTTGCACATGTGGGGCACTTGAAGGTGGTCGATGGCACATGTCACGCATGCGAAGTTCTTAAAGATAGATGGCAGACATGTGACACATGTGGCTTAATAGCATGTGTTGTTGCATGCTGGGTGTTTGAAGATGAGAGTGACATACGTTGCACATGGCACCTTGACACATGGGGGTGGCACATTGCCACATGTGGCACTTTACGATGGATGGTAGTGCATTGGCACATATGGGGCAGTTAAAAATGGATGGTTGCACATGTGGGGCACTTGAACATGGATAATTGCACATGGGGGTAGGGGGTGCACATGTGACTACCATATGAGGCGCATTGTTTCCTCTCATTTCTCTCAAATTTTTGAGAAATGACGTTTCATAAGTAAGGGCAAGGAAACGAAAAGGGGGTATTTTTTTAGTAAATGAGCGGGAGATGGAAAAAGGCATTTATAGGGAATTTACGAAAATAAACAATAGAAACACTATTTTCATGGAAATGGCATTTTCTCAATGTATGTTTCAGCAAATCTAAACAGGCTCTAATGTAGTCGGAAGTCATACATATCTGCTCCAAACATAGTAGGGTGCGTGTCGCACTCTTACAATAAGGCGATATCAATGGAGAAATAGACAATACTTCCTTACCAATGATGCAAGAGTGTCTAATCATCCAATGGGAGGTGGTCCCACTTCTGATCAATTGAAAATCATGCCCATCTGAGGGTCCTAATTAAAGATCCAACTATCCATACTGAAGATCCTGAGCATCCAGCCATCCGGATTAAAGATTTGGATTTTGGGCCATATTGTCAATATTGATTTGATGAAAGATAAGGGCCCTATCGACGGTCCATACGAGTGTTTCTGACAAGATCAATGGTTAATCATTGACTTGGGACCCATAGGATTAACTGGATGACCAAAAAACAGCAATTGGTTAGACTGTGGAGCCCACAAGTCCAAACTACATCAACTTTTATTTTTAACACACTCACACCCACACACACCACAATGGGTGCATGAACCCATGACCATCGTGTTGAAACTCCTGTGAGTCTACCAATGAGCCATGAGCAAGGACCCAACTACCATATAAAAGGAAATAGGGTTTTTTTTCCCATAAAAACCGTACAGACCTATAGCCCATATGGTTATGGATAAGCATTTACTTTTGGTATTTAACCTTTTTCTTTCTTTCTTTCTTTTTATTTATTTATTTTTTGAATAAATTTTATATAGGAAGAAAACACAAGAAATTAAATAGGGAGAATCTACAAACAAAACAACTTGGGGATTGAAGCCCTTTTGGCTAAATCATCAGCTACAAAACTCCATTCCTTCTTACATGAGAAAACAACAGAGAGGTGCTCCTCAGATTCCTGATTTCCTCCACCCATCCCCTACCTCCACAGGTATTTATCCTCTGAAGAGTGAAGATGCCCATTAGATAGTGGTAGCAGAATCATCCTCAATGATTGAAGGAGACACAGCATTGGAACGAGCTCTTCTAGTACTGTCCACGTGGCCCTCTTGTATGCCTCATTAAAATCTAAATCCCTATAGCCATGCATAGACAGTGGGATGGTTTGTAGAACCATTGATCTTAAATCCCTGTAGTCATCTCCAAATGCAGATGTCACCATTGATCATTGCTACTCAGTTTCAGGTCGTGGGGTGGTTTGGACCCCTCAATGCCACAGGAATTTTTTTAAGGGGGTGAGTTCTTAAGCTCTATTTTTTTTTTTTTTTGAAAGGTGAGAAACACACACTACCACCCCACGCACGCATGGTTTCTTGACCCTCGACCTCATATATGAATCACAGTGTCTACCAGTGAGCCAAGAGAATAACGCATGGGGAGTTCTTAAGCTTGTTGAAGCGACTTCTCGATATTTGCCATTTCACAGAGACTAGAGATTCAATGGTGTGGATTGTAGAAACGTCTCAGTGTTTTTCAATCCAGCCCTTCTACAGTCTAATTCTTTAATTCTTGGGTCCTCTTCAAAAGAAAAAGCGCATACTTCTTTCATTTGATCCCACAGGGCCCCTCCCAAGGCCATAATGCTAGCATGGGTTGGAAGGAGCAACGTCTGTCAAGCTGATAATCTTAGGAAAAGTGATGTAGAGCAGGTCGCGGACAGTTTCATGGCCAAGATGGATCAGAAAAGGACCGTGTCGATGATAGAAGTGATCCGGACCGTCAGACCTTAGATCGGGCATATCTCACAATTCGGAATGAGTTATCGGGCGTAAAATATATGATTTTTGGGTAGAACGAGCTACTTTAGCCAACCAACCCAGCTATACCGGGTTATGCAAGCCGGATTTACAAAATACCCCTGGATCGACGATCGTTTCCTTATTTTAATTCCATTTTTACTATAAATAGTAATTTTTAGTTTGATTATAACTCTTCATCCGTTGGGCTTTAGGAGTTGCACCCAACACGAAAAGAGCTTATAAAAATTAGGAGAACAGCTTGGTGAAGCCAAATAGAACACTCACTATTTTTGGCCGAAAACCTTGTGCACTAGTAGACATCGCGACCGTCTAGAAATAGTCTAGGAGTTTCAGTTGTAGCTTGCTTCTAATTTCTCTCCCATTGCTTGGTATCCTTATTTAAAGGGTTTTGAACTCGTTTATTTTATTCATTAATCAATTTCAAATTTTATAAAATTTATTTTCTATTTTGCTGGCTTTCTTTCTCGTGGATTCGAGAAGCCTCTGTGAGGTGTGCGGAGAAGTTTCATGGATTCGAAATAGTTATCCTCTTGAGGGAGACGGTGCTCGACCTCATCACGTTTATCCCTGCGTCAATTGGTATCAGAGAGAGGATTCCCCTCGGGCCAATGACAAACAACGAAGGTATGAGCTAAAATCATGTGAACGGTGACCCAGAGATTTGTGATCTTGTCGAAAGAATGAAAGCTTTCCACCGGGAGAGTCGGTTGACCATGCAAGGGCTGCAGGCAATCCTCGACCGTCTTGCAGATGTGCTACTTCCACCTTGACCCCTATGCGGTGCTCCGCCACCTATAGTTGATCCACCACCCGTGGTTGTTGTACGGCACAACTTCGATTTTCGTAGAACACTACCAGTGGCAAACCGTACGGCTACACCAGATGATTCAAGTTCTAGCGACAAGGACCTTAATGAAGGTTTTACCTGACGACCAATCCATGAAGGCGATCATTTAGATTATGCTGAAAGAGACTATCGAGATAAGGCTGAAATTCATAGTTTTAATGGTTTGTTATGCATAGAAGATTTCCTTGATTGGCTAGCCGAAGTAGAGAGATATTTTGATTATATAGACATACCGGATCATAAAAAGGTAAAATTGATAGCGTTTAAATTAAAATTTGGTGCTTCTGCATGGTGGGAGCAATTACAACTCTCACAAGCCCGCCAGAATAAGGCCCTCATCTCATCATGGTCACGGATGAGACGTCTTTTTCGATCACGATTCCTCCCCACTGATTATGAGTAGATATTATTTCAGTAATACCAGAATTGCCGACAAGAAAATCGAACTGTTACAGATTACACTGAAGAATTTTAGCGGTTGGCTGTCAGAATCTAAGTCACAGAAGGTGGCACGATTTATAGGTTGGTTGCGACTGACAATTCAGGACCAAGTTTAGATGTACCCAGTCAGGACCGTGGATGAAGTAGTTCAATTGGCGAGTAGGGCAGAAACACAACTTGCAAGAGTTCCTGTTCGGCCATATCCTTCAACTCGACCCCTCATGACAAGTCCTACGCAGGATCCAGTGCTGGCACGAGGAAAAGATCCAGTAGAAAAACGTCCTCAACCTCCTGCAACCGCAAACCGTGATACGGGGAGCGGCTCATTCAGACCTCAATGTGCAGCACCCACAACAGCGGGCCCAAGTAGGATTCCAAATCCTTGTGCTCAGCAAAGGTCGAACAATTGTTACCGTTGTGGCCAACCAAGCCATTTATCAAACACCTGTTCTTAACGTCCCGCAACACACTTGACAATAAATGACGGGGGCACTGAATATGAGGCCACAGAAGAAGACCCTGGCTTTGATGAACATAAACAAGCCACTAAAGAAATAGCAGATAGTGATGAATTGACGGGTGAAGATGGTGGCAAATCTCTAGTTGTGAGGCGATTACTGTATACCTCACGGAAGGAATTACATCCACAGTGACACAATATATTCCGTACTCGGTGCACTATCAACGGAAAGGTCTGTGATGTGATCATAGACAGTGGTAGTGGCGAGAACATTGTCTCAAGAGTGATGGTGGACAAGTTGTAGCTACCAACGACAAAACATCCTTTCCCGTATTCAATTGGTTGTATAAAAAAGGTGAACATGACCAAAGTAACTGAACAATATATCATCTCATTTTCAATTGGTAAAAATTATAAGGATCAAATACTTTGCAACGTGGTCAACATGGAAGCATATCATATGTTACTTGGTCGGCCTTGGCAATCGGACCGTGATGTGACCCATCGAGGATGAGACAATGTTTATATACTCGTCACGGATAGTCAAAAAATAATCTTTGCCCCTATGGCACCAGAGAACCACACTGAAGCCTCTAAAGTGGAGGAGAGTTCCCTCTTGACCATTCAGGATTTCATGGAGGAATCCAAGAAAATCGGGATATATACGCTGTAGTGGTGAAGGGCGAGGAATTGGAACCTTCGAACATTCTCCAAAGTTTAAGACTGTTGTTAAACAAATTTAAATAAGTCTGGCCTGAAGATTTACCTGATGGATTGCCCCTCATGAGGGACATCCAACATCACATAGACCTCGTCCCTGGTGCTAGCCTACTCAACCACCCTCATTATCGGATGACTTCGAAGGAGTATGAGATATTTCATGGACAAGTGGAGGAATTGATCTGTAAGGGTCTCTTGAGAGAGAGTATGAGCCCATGTGCCGTATCAACATTATTAAAGCCAAAAAAAGATGGAAGCTAGCGCATGTGTGTCGATAGTCGGGCAATCAACAAAATTACCATCAATTATCGGTTCCCAATACCACGGTTGGATGACATGCTCGATATACTAGAAGGGGTCGAGCTGTTCTCTAAACTAGACCTAAGGAGCAGGTACCATCAAATTCGTATTCGACCCGGTGATGAGTGGAAAACGACATTGAAAACTAAGGAAGGGTTGTATAAGTGGCTGGTCATGCCCTTCGGCCCATTGAACGCATCAAGTATGATGCAGGACAATTAACCACTTGCTCCAAAAGCTCAAACTGTTAGAGCATGGCGAATTAATCTCTTTATCTCATAGCCCAGGCCCTACATCTTATGGGTTAGGACCTCAGCCGAACCCCCTCGTGGGCCCCAAATCACATGGGTACTGCCTCACACGGGTCGCCCACCCCGAGCGTGCCCCTGCATCTCACGAGCGACCCCACTCGAGCCCGGTGTGAAAATGTCCTTGCATTAATCACCCCCGGTGAGGAGTCTCAAACACGAGACCTCCCACTCTAATACCAATTTGATGCAGGACAATTAACTACTCGCTCTAAAAGCTCAAACTGTTAGAGCATGACGAATTAATCCGTTTATCTCATAGCCCAGGCCCTACATTTCATGGGTTAGGACCTCGGCCGAACCCCCCTCGTGGGTCCCAAATCACATGGGTATCGTCTCACATGAGTCACCCACCTCGAGTGTCCCTGCATCCCACAGGCTACCCCACTCGAGCCCGATGTAAAATGTGCATTAATCGCCTCTGATGAGGAGTCTCGAACACGAGACCTCCCCCGTGGGCCTCGCCCACCCCGAGTGTGCCCTTGCATCCCACAGGCGACCTCACTCAAGCCCGGTTTGAAAAAGGCCCTGCATTAAAGTACTTTTATGCGTTTGACGAATCAAGTTCTAAAACCGTTCACTGGCCGATTTGTGGTAATATATTTTGATGACATACTGATATATAGCCAGGATAAGACAGAGCATAGGAAACATCTCAGGTAGGTGCTGCAGGTCCTATAAATTAACAAGTTGTACCTCAACTTGAAGAAGTGTAGTTTTTTAACGGACAACCTGTTGTTTCTAGGATTTTTTGTAATGTCCACGGGCATTCGTGTGGAAGATGAAAAGGTACGAGCCATTAGGGAATGACCGATCCCTACAAACATTCATGAGGTGAGGAGTTTTCACGGGTTGATAACCTTCTATCGTCGATTCGTGCGAAATTTTAGCACAATAGTCGCGCCTATTATAGATTGCATGAAAAAAAGAACCGTTTCAATGGACCGATAAAGCTGACAAGAGCTTTCATGAGATCAAGCATTGTTTGTTCACAACACTGGTCTTGGTGCTTTCTAATTTCGACAAACTATTTGAGGTTAAGTGTGACACTTCATACGTCGGAATTGGAGTATTATCACAGGAAGGCAGGTCGGTAGCCTTTTACAACAAGAAGCTCAGCAAAGTCCGAAAGAAGTGGTCGATGTATGAACTTGAGTTGTATGCGGTTGTTCAAGCGCTGCGACATTGGCGACATTATTTGATTCAAAGAGAGTTTGTTTTGTATATTGACCATCAAGCATTAAAGTTTATTAACAGTCAAACTAACGTGAATCGTGTGCATGCTACATGGGTTCTGTTTTTACAAGAATTCACATTCGTTTTGAAGCACAAATCAGGGCAACAGAACAAGGTGGCTGATGCACTTAGTTGTCGTGCATCACTATTTGTTACGATGAGCAACGAGGTGGTCGACTTCGACTGTCTCAAGGAGCTGTATGCCGAGGGCGAGGGCTTCAAAGATTCTTGGATGAAGTGTCAAGAAGGTCACCCTAGTGACCTTCATATACAGGACGGTTTTTTCTTTAAAGGGAATCGATTATGCATCCCCCATAGTTCTCTAAGAGAGCAGATTATTCAGGAGCTACATGGAGGTGGCCTTAGTGGACACCTTGGGTGAGACAAGACGCGAGCTCTTGTGGAAGAGCGGTATTACTGGCTGCAATTGGTACGTGATGTGGGAAAAGCTGTATAATGTTGTCATGTTTATCAGACCTTCAAGGGGCAATATCAGAATACGGGCCTCTACACCCCGTTACCTGTGCTTGATGGTCCTTGGGAGGATTTATGTATAAACTTCGTGCTTGGTCTCCCACGAACACAACGCGGCATGGATTCAGTGTTCGTGGTGGTAAATCGTTTGTCTAAGATGACACACTTTATCTCATGCAAGAAGACCCTCGATGCAACACACATGGCGAATCTATTCTTTAGGGAGGTTGTACGACTATATGAGGTCCCCAAGACCATTACTTTTGATCGTGACACGAAGTTCATTAGCCACTTTTAGCGGACTTTGTGGACTCGATTTGATATACGACTTCAATTCAGTAGTGCCTATTACCCACAGACTGAAGGGCAGATCAAGGTTGTGAATCACACGTTGGGAAACTTCCTTCGCTGTATTTCAGGAAAAAAATCGAATTAGTAAGATTTTGCCTTGTCTCAAGCAGAGTTTGCATTCAATAACATAGTGAACCGCTCGACAGGGAAATCACCGTTCCAAATTATCTACGGACGAGTACCTCGCCACACATTTGACTTGGTCCCTTTGTCCAAGCTCTCAGGCACGAGCATTGCAGCAAAACATATGACAGATAGGATCATGGGCATCCATGCGAAAGTGCAGACTAAGATACATGCCTCGAACGAGAAGTACAAGGAACAAACGGACAAGCATCGGCGACAAAAAGTGCTCGAGGTGGGCGACTACGTTATAGCCCATCTGTGCAAAGAGAGACTTCTGATCGAGACGTACAACAACTTGAAGAATAAGAAGATTGGACACGTCCCAATCATCCGAAAGATCAATGACATGGCGATCTCACGAACTTTCAACATTGCGGACCTGACCGAGTACCATAAACTAGAGTAGGGCGAGAACTCAAGGACGAGTTCTTTTGAAGTGGAGGGGACTGATGTAAAGTGGGTCGTGGACAATTTCATGACCAAGATGGATCAGAAAAGGCCTGGTCGACGATAGAAGTGATCCGGACCGTCGGACCTTAGATCGGGCATATCTCACAATTCGGAATGAGTTATCGGGCGTAAAATATATGATTTTAGGGTAGAATGAGGTACTTTAGCCAACCAACCCAGCTATGCCGGGTTGCACAAGCTGGATTTGCGAAATACCCCTAGATCGACGGTCGTTTCCTAATTTTAATTCCATTTTTACTATAAATAGTAAGTTTTAGTTTGATTATAATTCTTCATCCGTTGGGCTTTAGAGTTGCACCTAACGCGAAAAGGGCTTAGAAAAATTAGAAAAACAGCTTGGTGAAGCCAAATAGGACACTTATTATTTTTGGTTGAAAACCTTGCGCACTAGTAGACATCACGACCATTTATAAATAGTAAGTTTACTATTTATAGTAAGTTGCGAATTCTAGGAGTTTTAGTTGTTGCTTGCTTCTGATTTCTCTCCCATTGCTTGGTATCCCTATTTAAAGGGTTGTGAACTCGTTTATTTTATTCATTAATCAATTTCGAATTTTATAGAATTTATTTTCTATTTTGCTTGTTTTCTTTCTCGTGGATTCGAGAAGCCTCTGTGAGGAGTGCAGAGAAGTTGTGTGGATTCGGAATACTTATCCTCTTGAGGGATACGGTGCTCGACTTCATCATGTTCATCCTTGCGTCAATTGGTATTAGAGCGAGGATTCCCCTCGGACCGATGGCAAACGACGAAAGTATGAGTCAAAATCCTGTGGACGGTGATCCAGAGATTCGTGATCTTGCGGAAAGAATGAAAGCTTTCCATCGGGAGAGTTAGTTGACCATGCAAGGGCTGCAGGCAACCCTTGACCGTCTTGCGGATGCGCTACTTCCACCCCAAGCCCTAGGCGGTGCTCCACCACCTGTGGTTGATCTACCGCCCGTGGTTGCTGTACAGCCCAACACCGATTTCTATAGAGCACTACCAGTGGCAAACCGTAGGGCTACACCAGATGACTCAAGTTTTAGCGACGAGAACCTTAATAAGGTTTTGCCCGACGACTAATCCGTGGAGGCAATCATCTAGATCGTGCTGAAAGAGATGTGGTAGAGCCAGTGTTCGAGTTATCGGCGAATTGTCGATAATATCGACGATAATATCGGTGTCGCCAGCTCTGCGACACCGAAACCCCCTAAATTCGTTTCTCTGCCAGTTGTCGGCGAAATATCGGCGATTTTTTCGAGATAGGCGATATTATCGGAATGTGCATTTTGTACTCCATTATCGACGAAATATCGGGAGATATTATCGGCGTCCGTCCGATATTTTCGGAATCTCGACTGTAGCCACCAACCCCACGAGAAAACTGTAGCCACCTACCCCTCTTTTCGGCGATAAATATTGGGGATATCGGGGAAAAAAAATTTCAAAGTGATTTTCGTACCTGGTTAATCGGAAGTCGGAACCGGAGCTGGAAGAGGAGCTTCTCGATCGACAGAGCCGGTATGTGTACGCAAAACCCCTCTTTTCTCGCCATCTCCCCTCTTTTCTCGACAGAGCTTCTTGATTTTTTGAATTTCTTGCTTAGAGCGAAAATCCCTTCAATCGGATTTCACACCGAGCGAAAATCGCTCTCGCAACAGCAAATCAGATTTCGCGGAGCGAAAATTCCTCTCCTGCGCGAAAATACCTCTCGCGGTGAGGAGTTCGCGCCGAGCGAAGGTGAAAACGAAATACGGGAGTCGGGAGGTATATCCAACGGGCGCTGTGCGAGTACGCTCCGATCGTACTGACTAAACTCAGTTGGGCCCACGTTAAATGCATGTGTTGTTTATCTAAGCCGTTCATCCGTTTTTCCATCTAATTCAAGGGGTTGAGCCCAAAAATTTAAGCATATCCAAAACTTCCGTGGCCCCAAGAAATTTGCAACGGTAGATGTGCAATTCAACTATTTCCTACGGTGTGGTCCAGCCATGATGTATGTGGGCCCCACCATGATGTATGTGTATTATCCACACCGTTCATCAATTTTTTCAGATCATTATAGGGCTTTATCCCAAAAACGAGATGGATAAAAGTATCAGGTGGACCACACCACAGGAAAATAATATTAATTGGATATCCATCACTTAAATCCTCCTAAGGCCCACGATACTGTTTATTTGACATCCAATCTGTTAATTAGGTCATATAGACCCAGATTAAGGGGAAAAAAAAAGATCAGGTTGTTCAAAAACCTTCATGGCCCTCCAAAAGTTTTGAATGGTCAAAGTTCATCCAACACTATTTCTTATAATGTGGTCCAATTGACATTGGGATATACCTGTGTCTTTTTTTACTATATAATAAAATTATCTATAAAAATAGATGGACGGAATGGATGAAACACATACCTTGTGGTGGGGCCCACAGAGCACGGCAGGCGAGTCGCCAGTCCATTTCCAAAGCTCAAATGAGCCGTACTACAGGAAAAATGTGGCTAGGAAAATTCCTACCGTTGAAACCTTCCTGGGGTTCAACAGTGATGTTTAGATGCCATCGGTACCGTTAATAATGTCATTACTATTGGGATGAACTCAAAAAAAAAAATATTAGCTGAATCAAAACTTACGTGGCCCCACGAATATTTCAACTGTGGACGCTTAATTATCACATTTTAGGCTTCCTTGAGATTTAGATACGGTTAGTTTTTTGCATCATGTCCTAAAATAAACTCACAAAATGAATGGACGGGGAGGATTTTTCACAAATATCACAGTGGGTCCCACCTAAGCTTGCAGCGCAGGAAGGAAAACCGAGTCCTGCGCTGCTGGGAATCGGATTGCGTACTGAGTTACTCCGTATGCTTTTACCGTACTGAGTAAACTCAGTTGGGCCCACTGTTAATGTATGTAGTTTATCCACACCGTCCATCCATTTTTACTGATAATTTTAGGGGTTGATACAAAAATTGAAGTGAATCCAAAGCTCAAGTGGACCATTACACAGGAAACAGTGTGGAATAATGATTTCCACCGTTGAAACCTTCCTAGGGTCCAAATTAATTTTTATTTGTCATCCAACCTGTTCATAAGATCACAAAGACATGGATGAAGAGAAAATACAAACATCAGCTTGATCCAAAACTTCTTTGGCCTCCAAAAAATTTTCAATGGTAGAGTTTCAATCAAACTGTTTCCTGTAGTGTGGTCCACTTGAGATTTTAATTTGCTTCATTTTTGGGATCTAGTCCTAAAATTATCTGTTAACATGGATTAACAGAGTGGATAAAATAAATAAATAACAGTGGACCCCACACAGTTTACTCAGTACGCTAAGGGAACGGAGTTACTTAGTACGCAATCCGCTTTCGCGGTGCTGTTGAAAGAGGAGGGCTGTTTGCGTACGGAAGCAGATTGCGTACTGAGTAAACTCTGTGGGGTCCACCTTGATTTATGTATTTTATCCACTCCGTGCATCCATTTTACATGATAATTTTAGGGCTTGAACCAAAAAATGAAATATATCCAAACCTCAATTGGACCACACGGTCCACACCACAGGAAACAGTGTGAATTGAACATTTAACATTGAAAATTTCTTGGGGCCCCCAGAAATTCTGGATCAAGCTTGTATATTCTATTTCCCTTCATCCATGTTTTAGTGATCTTATGAACAGGTTGGATGAAAAATAAACATCATTGTGGGGCATAGAAAGGTTTCAACGGTGGAAATCGTTATTTCCACTGTTTCCTGTGGTATGGTCCACTTGAGATTTATATAACCTTCAATTTTGGGCTCAACGCCTAAAATGAGACAGAAAAACGTATGGAAGGTGTGGATAAACCACATAAATTTACAATGGGCCCAACTGAGTTTACTCGGTACAATAAGAGTTAACTCAATAAACAAACCAATTTCAGGGGCATTGGCTACAGATTAAAGCTGTAGCTAAAAACTGTAGCCAAAGGAACTAGATTGGCTATGCCCCCTACCACCAGCCATGGATGGTGGTCGGTGCTCTGTGGGCCCGCCCCACAATGATGAATGTGTTTCATCTATGCCGTCCAACTATTTTCCTAAATCATTTGATAGAATGAGACCAAAACTTAGGTATATAACAGTCTCAAGTGGACCACATTATTGGAAAAGGCGTTGAATAAGCTTCAACTATTATAAACTTTTTGAGGGCCATAAAAGTTTTGGATCAAGCTTATCTTTGTTTTTTCCCTTCATCTGGATCTGTATGACCTAATCAACAGATTGGATGTCAAGTAAACAGTACAGCCATCTTTAGGAGGATTTTAATGGTGGATATGCAATCACAGTCCCTATTTTCTATGGTGGGGTCCACTTGAACTTTATTATGGGCCACAAAAGTTTTGTATAAAGCTGATATTTGTTTTTTCACTTCATCTAGATTTATGTAACCTTTTCAACGGGTTGGATGGAAAATAAACATTATGGACACATTATGGTGGGTCCTAATAAGTGTTTAATGGTGGACCGTACAATCACAACCGTTTCCTTTTGCATTGTCCACCTGAGACTATATCTGTTTCATTTTTTTTTTCCAATACTCATCATGTTGTATGTATAAATCACAATAGGCCCCTTAAAGTTTACTTAGTATGTAATCTGCAAACTCTTTCCTCAATTGTAATTAATAAGAAATTTTGATTTGATCTAACATCTTAACCCTTGAAATGATTTGGGCTTATTACACTGAATACGAGCCGATGCACCTTTTTTGTCAATTATTGCAAATTTGTATACTACTAGGGAGCAAAATGTCGTCTGGATCGGGAAAAGGAGGAGCACGGGACATTGGGTGGAAACATGGACGGCCAGTGGAGGGAAATAAATATGGAGCCATATGCAATTATTGTGGCCAAGTGATACGGAGTGGGGGAGTGTCTAGGCTAAAGGAACATTTGGCAGGGGGATACAAGAATGTGAAAGACTGTCCAAGTGTAACAAGGCCAGTGAGAGAGGAGATGAGAAGAGTCTTAACTGAAGCGAAGTCACGCAAGCTGCAGCAAAGAGATTGGGAGAGGGATATGAGGGAGGAGCTACGAGGCACTGGATGGGGCCTAGGTGCTATCGACGAGCACGATGATGACGACGATGAGGGGATTGTGTACCCCGATGACTGTGTTACGGCTCGAGAAAGGAGTGATTTTAGACAAGTGATTCGTGAGTCTCGGGCTTCAGAGTGGGAGGGAGAGCAAAGAAGACGGATTGATGAGAGTAGGCCGTCGTTTGGGACGTCCCGACATGAGGCTGGTGGGAGTAGCAGACGATTTGAGGGAGGCAGCAGGCATGGCCTACAACGCACGCAAAGCGCTCGTGTCCCAGATGCACCCATCGCAGGTGTTAATCAAAAAAGATTAAAAAATATGTGGAGCAAGGGGCTCAGGGAGAAAGTAGGTGGCGCTATATCTAGGTGGTTCATCTCGAGCCATGTACCAGCAAATGCAGCAGCCAGTCCTCACTTCAAAAATATGATTGAGGAGGTGCAGCGTGCCGGGCCCGGCGTGAAGCCTCCCACGCCACAGGAGATTCTTGGCGTCTACCTCGATCGGGAGCACGAGGAGATGCAGGCTTGGGTACGTGGACTCAAGCCGAATTGGAAGCAGTATGGGGTAACAATCATGTGTGATGGGTGGACAGGACCCACGAAATTGTCCATTATCAATTTCATGGTGTACTGTAGAGGACAACCGGTTTTCCTCAAATCCATTGATGCATCGGCCAGAATAAAAGATCACGAATACATATATGCTCTCTTGAAAGGAGTGATTAGAGATGTTGAGTCCCAGAATGTTGTCCAAGTTGTGACGGATAATGGCAGTGCGTTCGTTAAGGCGGGGAGGAAATTGATGCGGAAGTTCAATATCTATTGGACCCCGTGTGCCGCACACTGCATTGATTTAATGCTTGAGGAGATTGGCCAGAGGGATTCTGTCAGGAAAACCATCCAGGATGCGAGGAAAGTGACAAACTTTATATACAATCACTCATGGTTGTTGGCTGCAATGCGTGAGTGTTGTGGAGGGGACATCGTTAGACCAGGCGCGACACGATTCGCCACGAACTTCATTGCACTTGACAGCTTATACAGGCACCGCGTGGGTCTCAGAAATTTGTTCAGATCCGAGAGATACATGGAGTGGAATCAGAAGAAGACTGAGGGTGCAAAGATATGTTCAAATATAGTGCTTTCCGATGCCTTCTGGGATAAAGTTCACAACGTTGTTTCCTTCCTGCATCCGATGTACAAGGTCCTACGAGCCGTAGATAATGAGATGTGGCCTTCGATGGGGTCAATGTATGAGCTTATGAGAATTATGAGACAGGGGATAATGACTGCAATCCCTACTTCGTATCAGTGGGTGATCGATATCATCGATCGTCGATGGACTGGGACTCTCGAGCATCCACTCCACCAAGCTGGTAAGTTTGTTAATACAACTGAGTACTTTAAGCATCATTTCTGTTTGCATGTTAATACAACTGAGTAACTAATATTTGGGTTTCAGCATACTACCTGAATCCCAAATTTCATTATAAACGTCGGCTCCATGAGAATCAAGATTTGACGATGGTCGTTCACGAGGCGTTCGGACGATTGTTCCCAGAATCGACAGCGCAAGCAGATTTCGGTAACCAGGTAATGCAATAAATTTTCTTCATTATAGCCTCTAGAAATATGGGTGATTAAATGCAGGTTGTGTTTAAAGCCTGGACTGAAAAAGGTGGTAAATGCATGGATTTAACGCCTCCGATGACACCCAAGGCAAGGGACGGACTCCAGGAGACGAAGATCGATGGAATTATGCATCAAGGATCCGAGGAAAGCAGGCCATTCACATTAAAGAGGTCCGAAATTGGTGAAAAATGCAAGATCACGGGGTTCTCGCCATCCGCTCAGCTCAAAACTTTATACATGGCTCGAGGACCAAAAACTAACCGTACAAGTCAAATTTCAGCCATTGGATCCTCGTGAAAGTGGCTGAACTAACAGATCAGTCCATAAAATCCTGATTTGGGGCCCACCCGCTGTCCATATACGCTTTAACTTTGGCCCCCACGGTTCAAATGAAATGGAGAACAAGATGAATGGTGTGGATTTCTCATAATCATTATACAGTGTATATACTACACTTTTTGCACTAAGAGTGCGTGGCAACACAGACTCTGTTTACGTGAACTCCGTTTCTGTCATGAAACAGAGACTGAGAATGATCTCAGTGGGCCATCATCATGGTCCAAATGCTCAATCCGAGCCGTCCATCATGCAGAGGGGCTCGATTTAGCCAAACCCATGTTGACTTTATGCACTCATGCATGCACACTTGTTGGTTTCAATGGTCACAAATGGACTGCCCTACAACTATTGCAGCTGATTTCTTCCGTGGGCCCACGCCGAATCTGATCCAAAATCCATCCCTCTTACCAAAATTTTGTCACGAATCTTATGAACGGAGTGGATTTACTTTATGATAGTGTTCATGGGCCCCACCGACTCTCAATCAAAAGACGGAAACTTCCGTTTCTTCTGGCATGAAACAGGGGCGCCGGTTGATCCTTGTGGGCCACCATCTGAACTCAAAGGTCCAATCCGGACCATCCATTAGAATCCTTTGGTCCATCTGAGCAAGACCTAGGTGACAAAAGTCCAAGAGATAGCGATGATCGGATTTCAATACTTCAAACGCAAGATGGATGGCGGATAAAATATGCAGTATGCCGCATTAGCAGAGGACCAAAAATATATATTCTCGACCATAATTTCTAGCCTCATCTAATGGACGGGGTGGATTTCTCCTTAGACTCAAATCATGGGTCCTGCAGCTAACGCAAATCAGCAATATTGTCTTGCTGCGTAAATGGAGTTTCCGCACCGATTGTTTTTGCGGAGATTCCTGATCGAAGACGGGGAGAAAAGAGTCCCCCTTCAGCACGCCTTCAGGGGATAGGTTCGGCTGCCTATAAGGTAGAGAGAGATCGGTGGCTGATGGAGGGAAGTTTTTTTTTGAGGGACGTGAGGAGGTTGGCTGCTGGAGCGTGAGAAGACACCGCTGGAGCGTGTGGGGGAGGAGCCGGTTTTGGTTGTGAAAAAAAAGAAGAAGGACGGTCTGCTGCATCAGCTACTGGAACAGGAGCAGGGAAGGTTGAGGACGTGAGCACGGCTTGGAGTTTTTCAATGGCTGGGGAGGATGCACGTGATCTCAGGAGCAGGCTTGGATGATTGAAGGAGAAAACAGGGAAATTCTTTTGTTTCCTTTTTCTTTTCCTTTTATTGATTTTCTTCCTTTTCTTTTGTTTATTTGTTTATTTTAGCCCATTCATGTGTGGCTAAACCCCTTAGCTAGGGCTAAGGGGTGAAGCTTGTAGCGTGATGGGAAGAATTTTATGCCTTTAATTCTATTTTAAACAGAATGGATTTGGTATTGGGTTGATTTTATGGGAATACTTTTAGTTTTTTTAATGGCATGTTGTGACTGAAATTACAATGGGCTTGCAATGGCTTTGAATATTCCTTTTCTTTTTATGTTGATGAAGTCAGGAACCCCTGTTGTTCATCATTGTCCCATGGGCATGGTAGGATGACAGACCCTTCCTGATCTTCATGGCATGTTGATTGATTGATAATTAGATTAATTACTGTTGTTTGCTTTGTCTCCTGGGCATGGTTTGGTGATGGAATCCATTCTAATTCATACACCTTTCATCTCTTGAAACCTATATCAATGGCAGTTCAGTAAATTTCCATAATTTGTGATCCTGGCATACGATCTCCCTGATCTCTACAAGTGGATCCTCTGAATCCCTAGTTCCCTTTCTCTGAATTCCTTAAAGTCTTAGATAATTATTCCACAATTATTTCTTAAATTCTATTTGGTTTAAATCACATCTTAGTCTAGTTCTAGTTCTACTTGGTTTCAGATAACGTACAGGTATCAGTCCCTGTGGATTCGACTTCGGTCTTACCGAGTTTATTACTCATCTACCCATGGGTACAGGCAGCCGGAAGATAGTTCTTCGAGTCATGACCCTATGACAGGAGGATATTCGGGGTACCCATATGACTGGCAGCAATACTATCAAGGAGTCGGGGTTGGACTTGATCTGTTTCCTCAGTACCCTACTCAGGAAATGCCGTCAATGTATGTCACGCAATTCCCACGTCTAGGCGTATTCGTACAGTTTGGGGAGGATGACTATCAGAGGTACATAAGAGAGTTCTTCAATTGGTACGAGCAGAGGATGACCTGGGAACAGTACCGCCAATATGTTGGGCAGTAGTACTACTCTCAACTGCCACGGGATCCGGACAATGATTACGAGCCACCTCGTCACTCTATGTGGGGATGAAACATGGCCAGAAATGTGTATTTTTTTCAATTCATTTACTTTTGCATGTCTTAATTGTTGTAAGCTTACATTTGTATTATATAAACTCATTTTGGTTACTATTTGAGAGATTTCTTATGACAACGCATGCTTTTTGGCCCCCATTAAATAGAAACTTCTAATTTAATGCATTCTTTTTACAAATTTTTCATTCATGAATATGTAAATATGTGCATTTAGGCATGTCCTGAAGTTTCACTGAAAATTTCCACCATTTTCTCCATGTTTCCCCCTTTTTCCCTGCATTTTCGGTTATCGGCGATAATGATATTATATCTTTATCTCCGGCCAGCAAAACTTGTAGCGATACCGATAACTCGAACACTGCTTGCAAAGAGCTATAACTACAGCACAGAGAGAGAGAGAGAGAGAGAGAGAGAGAGAGAGAGAGAGAGAGAGAGAGAGAGATTCCCATTTGCGAACTCATTAACTTCTTCTTCTACGTCTTCTTCTTCAGTGGCAGTTCCTTTCAGAACTGGCTCAAGTTGCGAATTCCGCTTCTTTGCGTGTGTAATATAGGGGTTCTTTGGGGAATATGCAAACCGCCGAGGGCAAAATGGGAAAGCGGGGAGGGCATGTGCAGCGGCAAATGGAGTGTGCAAGTCCGATGGACTGGAAACTGGAAATACCGTCTTCACATTCAAACTCCTCATTGCACCGATTTCCATTTCTCCGGAACTTCTGACACACACACACTCTCTCTCTCTCTAGAGAAAGAAAGAGGCGCGAGGGCAGCGCCGGTTCAGGGGTCTGGGATTGCACTACGTCGGCAGCGGATTAGGTGCGGCACTTGCCGTGGGCCCACCTTGATGCATGTATTCAATATCCATGCCGTCCATCGGTTTTTTCGTATCATCTTAGGGCATGAGCACAAAAATGAAGTAGATTCAAATTTAGGTAGACTATGCCACAGTAAACAGTGGTGATTGACCATTAAGAACTTACCGCGGCCATTAAAAGTTTTGGATCAAGCTGATATATATATCAAGGTGGGCCTGTGGTAAAGGTTGCACCGTCTTAAGTGAGGCCCGGACCACCTAAGCTGCTCTCTACCATGATATATTTGTTTTATTCATGCTGTCAATTCATTTTGGAAGATCATTTTAAGGAATGAACCCAAATATAGGCAAACCTAAAGCACAAGTGCACCATGATATATGTGTTTTATCTGTGCTGCACCATCAAGTGAGGTCCAGCCCACCTAAGCCGATCTCCACCATGATATATGTGTTTTATCCATGTATCTACTCATTTTGTGGGACCATTTTAAAGGAATGAACCCGCCCCCAAAAAAAAAAAAAAAAAAAGTAGATCCAAAGCACAAGTGCACCACAACATAACAATCAATGGGGACAATGATGCCTACCCTTGGAACCTTCCTAACACCCACATAAATGTTTATTTGTCATACAACTTATTTATAAGGTCGCGCATTACAGGATGGAAAACATAAATATCAGCTTGATTCAAAAACTTATGTGGCCCCCAAGAAGGTTCAGCGGTGGGCGTTCAGTCCCCATTGTTTAGTATGGTGTGGCCCACTTGGGCTCATGCCCAAAAATGATTTCTAAATATGGATAGACAGCGTGGATAACATAGGTGCTGTTAGTACTCAATCTGAGTCTAGGTCGGCAAGCTTGACCCATTACCTTGTACCATGATCCAACTAGCTTAAAATTCATTGAGCCCAGGCCTAACCCAATTTGATCGATCATGTTTAAGGAGTCTTTGGGTAGTGAGATTTTAGTTGCAAGGGGTTCACTTTTTTTCCTTTTTTTTTTTGTTAGCTTGTTAGTACACCCCACTGTCAGTTCACACTTCACTGTTAGCCACCCCCACTAGGGAATCGATACCATGACCTCAGTGTTGAAACGAGATATCTTTCACTCAGTCTACCACTTGAGCTATGGATCGGGGGGGGGGGGGGGGGTAACTCATGGGTGGCGTTTATATAGAAAATTTCAGGTATAAATAAGTTACAAACTGCAGGTCACTTATAGAGGTGGTTTTAAATCAAAAATTTCACATGCACATAAAGGTCCTTTGGCACCATGGATTCCGTGTCAATTTGAATGCTCGTTTGTGTTCGGCACAATGTAAATGGATTCCACGTGAATTCAAATTTTGCGTTTGGCACCTTCCTGATACGAATTTTATCAATGTACACACACATGGCGATTGATATATTTAAGTGAAATCTAGTCTAATCACCAAGTCTCTCCACAAGTCGATCATGAGTGCAAAAATCATTAATAGAAGAATACTTTCAACTTTTATCGATTTTCTCCATTATTTTTATTGTTGACCTATGGTAGCGAATTACGCTAAAAGAAAAATTACTTAATATATAAACTCACATTTATTGTCCCAAGGACAAATAGAACTCATTCAGATGGGCTAACCCCTATCCTTTTACAAATCACCTGAATGGAGCGCAAACTGGTGGTTGAAAGGATAACTAGATTTCAGTCCAGTCTTCAATTTGTCCATCCCGACGTGGGCGCAACCAACAATTCAATCAAAACCTTTGAGTCGAATAGACTCTAGCACACATGTATATCTTACCCACATACGAAAAACCAATCCAAGCCCTTGCTCACACGTGTGGCATTGTTTGATTGAATTAGTAGGCACTACTCTTTTGGCATGCCAGTCGGACGCGTGTGCAATCAGAAGTTCAACCGTTCAAAAATATGGTTAAAATATCTAAACTCAAGAAGAAGCCAAGAAATCAAGGAAGGCTTGTGTAGAAGGATGTGCCCTTAGAAGTCAATCATCCTCAAGCACCTGCAATACATGAGTTTGAATCCTCCTCCAACAATCATTTACTGGAAAACATTATTGACCATCTAAAAAACATGATCGCTCTCTTAGAACAATGGAGAATACAAACCGACTACATGGTCAGATTTGCGGAATTTTTATGTTGTTTTGTAGAGAGAATACTACTTTTTGACAGTCGACCTGAAATACCCTCCTTCCAGTTAAGGCATGCATTTGAAGAGTGGAGAAGCCTTAATCAAGGCTTAGTTGATAAAAACATATTATCATTTCTCAAATTAATTGAGGAACGATAACCGATGGCCAATCATATGGTCAATACGATCAGTATGACCCAATAGGTTCTGGCATGCCCACAAATCTTAGACTTGTGTCACGTGGTCGAATTCCAGGCCAACACTTTGTTATTTAAAATTTAATAAAATCAAAAAATTATTATATCTAGGGCATGTTCGGATGATGTGAATTGAGAAACACCAATTCCCCAAATAGCATTTTTGGTGTTTGTCTTTGTAAATTTTCCAGAACATTTCCATTTCCCTCCTGGTTGCTGGAAGATGCTCTTCTCATTTCCTTGCGTGTAATTAACACAAGTGATTTCCAAAAATTAAGAGGAAAGATGAAATCAAGACAACATTTAAGTGGATTGGAATGTAACAACATTTTGAAATTTCTCCAGGGAAGAAGAAAAATGTTTTTTATTTATTTAAATTTTGACAATACTCCAACCATTCCGCCACCAGACGGGTGCAACGATGATTGGCCAAACAAGAAATATGTTACTACTTCGCATCTGAAATACAAAATGCTAAACCGCCACTGTCGTGTAACTCTGAAGATGAACCAAGGCCTTTCCATCTTTCAATATATGGAAGGATGGGTTGTGTTTGGCAATCTCTTACCGGATATAAACGACTTGAACAGAAGCAATGCTCTTCCTGGCTGTGCATATGGTACCATATGACCCGCACCTCTGACAGTTGCGAAGGTCAGCAAATTCCCATACTCAGTTGCCCATCCGCCCACCTTTTCATTAACAAAATTAGAAGTGAAGACAGAGGATGGACTAATACAAATGAAGTTCAGAAAAAAAAGAAAAAGAAAAAAGAAAAAGGAAAGAGATAATGGAGCAATGATCAAGCACGGATCCATGTCCTGCCAACCTAACTTGCGGTAGGCCACACCACATCTGACAACCATTGGATCAAGATCAAATGGTCATCAAGCCAACTTGCATTTGATCATTAGTTCAAGTAATGAGCTCTTTCATTAATAAGGCAACACAATTTTATAGATATTGTAGGAAAGAAGAAAGTAAAAGTAGCATACCTGCCCTTTGTGGAACCAAACACCATATGGTACTGTTATTTTGAAGTTCAGATCATGAGCTAGTTCGCGGATGATTCTTCGAGAGCCAGTGACGGGTATGACAGAATCTTGGTCCCCGCTGCAGTTACAACAACTACCGATTATGGGGCCTATTCGAATAATGATCAGAAACTCTTTTTATTCTATAAAGCAAATGATCACCTGTATATCCAAACAGGTATCCCATGTTGAATTATCCTCTTGAGGAAGGGAACCATGATGGCGTCACCATCTGTTTGATTATAATTCAATAAACTTAACCAAGAAACAAAGCAATCAGTTAGTATGATTTAGAAGCACAAGGCCGAAAGGGTTGGAAGAGGAATCACATGGTGAATTTCCTGTCCTGCAGCACCCCACTCTGTAAACCATTAGGGCCTGTTTGGGAGCGTGGATTTGGAACCCCCAGGATTGGAAACCCCCTGGATTGGCAATCCTCCCAGTGTGTTTGGCACCCTGGAGTGTGAATCAACTTTAATTCAAAAATACCTATGCATGGTATATTTACAGGGGTTTGAATTTAATTACTAAATCAACTTTAATATCCCTAATTAGTGAGATATATAATTTTTGACACTATGGTTGTGATAAGCCCGCTGAAATATATGCTTTGCCTGAAAATGATGAAATTCCAAGTCTCGGATGGACCGCAAGCACAAGATCATGTCTGAGTGACTAACCAACGATTTTTAATCGTTGATTAATATGAACAATGTTTGGATGGTGATGATCATCATTAGTGAGCCATGTGCCCAATAGAATGATAGTGTATAGTGACACACATGTTACACTTGTAACTATTGAAATGATTTTAGGTGTAATCCAAGCTCTCACCGTGGATTGCAAACCCCCTGGATTTGAAACCCCCAGTTACTTTATGCTGCCAAACAACCAAGGGGATTTGAAACCCCCTCCAATCCCCTCCAATCCACTGTGCCAGACGACCCCTTAATCTGATGCATCTTACCCATGGTTCTAAGAGTCGTCTGAGTTGGGTGTTGATGCAGGACATGAAAATTTGAATATGCTATGCAAGATTCTAGGCTTTAGATCATACAAGTTCAGAGACAATCACACAAAATTCCACATCCCGCATAAAGTCAAGCATTCAACAAGGGGAATCTATGTGGGTCTAAGCCTACTCATGCTAGGGCTGAATCAATTAAAGTTATAGACCAAACAATGCTCAAAGGAGAGTAAATTCATCCATACATGTACAAAAATATTTTCCCGATTCAAGGGATTCACAGGTTTCAATTTGGGGAACCCTAGGGTTGAAGAAAAGGGCATATAAATTGGAGATTTAGGACAATCTAGGGTAAGGGTTAGGGAAATCAGGTAAAAGGGGAGTGAAAAAAAGAAGAGAGTGAACCTGAAGCCAACCCACGCGTGTGGACAGTAGGCCAGGCCTGACGCATGTGCGCTGATGGCTGCCCGCACATGTGTGAGGGCCACGAACCCAAAAACCCCCTCTTGGGGCTGGTCGGCCAGGGCTGGGCTACAAACCCCCCAAGTTTCGGCCCGATCCGATGAACGGTTCGTGCGTGATGCTCTACCGAAGTTTCAGCCCTCCTGCAGGGCCAGATTCCAGAAATCTGCTATAGAGGAAGGATTAGTTGCAAAAAGGGATGGATTTGGAGAGAGGATGGCTGTGGGAGATGATAATTATGGATGGTAGGAGATGAGGGCATTTCGAGATGGGTGTAGCTTCACATTACGGAAGTTAGCCCTTCGAAGAAGGGAGGGTTTCGCACCCAACTGAATTTTCACAACTCAGAGAGGAGTAGGAAAACGCAGACATTTTATTCAATCTTTAATGAGAAAAAAGACTATAAGGGGTTCCTATTTATAATAAAAATCCTATACTCCAAAACTCGCACCATGTGCGTAACCCATTACTTGGAGACGAGTAACCACAAATAACAACTAATCAAAGCAATCTAAACCGTCCATGATGTTCTCAATAACAAAAATAACGAAAACTCAAAGTACTAGATCGTTTAAAATAGTGGGCTACGATCATGAGAACCCATGGTGAGATTCACATGACGATTGGGTCCACTCCAAGGGACCAAAATGTAGTCATCTAACTAGAAGGCCCTCTTTGGACATCATCATCGATCCAGATCGATGGTGGGGCCCTCCTCCTTGCGTATGTGCGTAGGGAGGTGCGTGCGTGTGCGCATGATGTCCCCATTAGTGTGACTTGACAATTCGATTGGTCCAGTTCAGGACCACTGTTCACTGAATTGGGGTATTGACTAGGCCCAACTTGGACGTATCACAGGAGACTCGGGCTGGTCAGGTCCAGTCAACCTCAGTCTAACTCGAATTCCGTTCACTTTTTTGTGATCTTTTTTCATATTCCGCCCGTTTTCTCTTCCAAACTCTAGATCTAGGTTATTGAAGTCTCTACAGATTATTTAGGAGCCCTCACTAGATTTATTGATTTAATTAAAATATTTTATAAAAAATCAGTCAGATACACATTTAATGTTTGAGAATTGATATTTTTTGCTTTTGTAGGTCAGACACTTAATTTTAAAATTACCCTTGGTAGGGTTATTTATTTATTTATTTTTCTAAAATAATTTTTCCTTACATTTTGAGAGAGAGGGGACTGACTTGGTCTGACTCAGCCAAAACACCCCTAACTTGTCCGCTACGACTCAACTTAGGATCAAATGAGCCAGTCTGAGTTGCTGAGTCTTAAAACCATTCCCCAAAATTCTCCCCAGTAGAAATGTTCTAAGACCTAAAAAGGGTGATTAAGAACAAACTGCAGCAAAGTTCCACATGTACAGGAAAAGAGGCCAGACATTGAATAGCTTGAATCTTCCAATCTGGAATGTCCATGGAGAGCTCATCGGGCCAACAGCCCAGATCACTGAACTAGGGGATCACATACAGATCAGAATGCTGCAGGACATTTAGGTAGGTTAAGAATACTTACTCAGTGCAGTGCACCCATTTATACAGTAAATTAGTCCGGTTTGCATGAAGAGCGTGCTGAACTTCCGGAAGGTTGAAATAGAAATCTCTTTCTCGAGTCATGCACACATCCACCCCAATGCTCATCTTAGTAGCCTGCAAGTTTTTGATAGAACAAATATGGTTTATTGCCATATGAACCACATCTACAACTAGGGTGTGTTTGGTTTAATGCTATATAAACCACATCCACTGCTAGGGTGTGTTTGGATGCACTACCAAACTGCATTGCAATCACTAGCCAATAAATTGGGGAAAACCAACTTGCAATTTCCTTAGTATTCACATTGAGGGTATGGGCTCTAAACTGCAATCACCTCACTTGGTAGGTGACTCCTTCATTCTGAACACTGGGAATCATCAACTTTTGTCATCTACTCGTGATTAAACTGAATTTTTGCAATTTAATTCACATGTGCATCCAAATGCAGCCTTTAGAATAGGAATTGAGATAAGATGCTAGAATGACAGAGTAATATTTTTGAATGAAATGAGAAACGTACGAATTTCCGCAACCGAAACTCTTGCTCCACGATCGATGGGTAACAGATATCAAGGATTACATTGTATCGGTTTACATAATGGCTAACCATCTGATCCACATCAGCAATCGCTTCATAGCACTCAATCGTCACGTTGTAAGGATCACTGAAGACAAGATGATCAAAATCGCAATGACTCATGATGGAGAGACTGAGTTCATCAGATATCATCCCATTCGACCAAAAGAACCTGTATCTTTCCTGGAAATCTATCTTGGGATTGAGAAGTGGATTTCCGATCTATTTAATTTTAAACAGATGCAGGAAGAGAGATCAGTATAAAAAATGAGAAACTAAGTAAAAGATGTGTGACCCATTCATTTGAATAATTTCTATACATAACTGAAAGACCCATGTCAAAAAAGATAATTTTAGAAGAGTAGTAAGTTTCTTACAGCTACTCCTTTGATCTTGAACTTGAAACCCATTGAATGCTTATTGTGGTTCAGCAGAACAATTGCCAGTTGTGGTATGTAGTGCCCTATGAATACGGGGCTAGACTACCATATGCGTTTTCGCCATTTTGTAAATTGTGGCGATACATCCACTGAAAAGACAGCAAGAATAAACATCGATCTAGAGTGTCCAAAATGATGGGTGAGCTGTGTATAGGGCATATCCTGAAAATCACACTGGTTAGACAGTCCTACCAACCAGTTTGTTATGCTTTTGAGGAAAGTGGTCAGAGGTCCAAGTTCAATAGCCAAAATCAAGTGGTTATGATTGTCCAGTCAGAGCAATTTTTTGGATATGCTCCATCTAAAATGGGTCCAATGCAATTTTGGGCAGTCTAGATCTATGTATATGTATGCCATGTCTATTGTGGATGAGTTTCCAAAACTTACAAAATGGCGGAAAACACAACTTGGTCTAGTCCATCAACATGTTAATCAATGTCAGCAGACAGAAGGGGGTGTGGAAACAAGTACAAATCAAACTACTGATTATTTTTTTAATTTTACCAATAAGAAAAAAATGAATCCAACATGTTGCTACTTTCACTCAGACCTGCATAGCTTTCTCCAGTTAGAAACAAGTCTCGGGATTTGAACTCGTGAAACTTCTCATACCATCCCATCAAGAATTCAAGCATGTCATTTGCTAGCAAACACAAAAGATGGGCACATGGTCAGATCAAGATACAAGATTTTTCTATAACAAGATAGTTTTAAACCATGAATGGAGAACTACCAAACTACCAATACATGTTGAAATTTTCGTAAAGAACATGAAGATCTAGAGATAACTTTGATACCTTTCAGTGCTGAAATTGCTAATCCTAGTACTTCACCACTCATCTAAATCAAACAAAAATAAAACTTGCATGCTTGTTCTCCACATACCAGTAGATGAATCTCCACACGTATAATCTGAGGATGTATTTGAGTAAGACCAGCCTACTCCAGCAGGAGATTCCACAAAAAGGAGATTTGATACTACATAAAATACAAAGGCAAAGCCAAAAGAGTTATAAAACGGTTTGAGTGGAATGGATAATCTAATTTACATCAAATGCAAGAAGCCATTGATAATCAGTACTATACAACATCTGCCAAAAAGCAGCGTCTTTTTCGTTCTGCAACTATGGTAAAGATGGGCCCTAACTGTAGGTAACAGGTAACCAAAGGCATTGTTCTGGTTGCCCCAAGGGATGGTCCATGCCTAACAGGTCCCCTATCAGAAAATCCTAGGCATCTAATCGCTTAAATACTAAAGGGGGCTTGTTCAGATGGTTAGGATCATCCAATGAAGGAAAGACATTCGGGATCACCCACCATCGGGCTGAACATACGAACAAATTGGATCACTAAAGGGCCCATATGTATAGTTTACTGGGTTGAGCAAATGCTAGATTGAATATGGTTTATGTCCTCATTCATGAAAGAAATAAAGATAACAGAAGTAGGATATACTAGAAGAGTTCTTCATGTATTTAAATAACCAGTTGGAGAAAATAAGACCTTTATTCCATGATCTTGGATTTCTTCGAAGGCTGCGACCGTCACCTCTAGGAAAAAATGGGCCCAGTTCTGTAAACGCACCCCCGCCAATTGAAGAACAACCTGGGCCTGAGCAGTGAAGGGTTTGATTGATGCAAATTCATGTGCGGCTCCAACAGTCATATTTGTGATATACTAGAAAGAAGATTGGAAACATGCTAACCTCTCTTTTTTCTTTTTTTTTTTCAACGCACGCACTCACACCAGTGGATTTTCACCACAATGGGTACTCGAACCCATGACCTTGTGTTGAAACTCTTGTGAGTCTATTTTCATGCAGGTTGAAACACAGCAAAGAAACATGAGATGAAGGTGACTTGAAATTTGCATTCTTAGTGCAAAGCAATCAGCAACTTGTGAGAATTTGATCATACACCATGAAAAAATCATGGTCGACGATTAACAGATATAGCGAAGGAAGTTCACTAATGTGTTCCAAAGTGTTAGTGTATGCATGTATGGTCTTGTGGACCATCATAAAACCTATACCATATTAGTTTGTATCATTTCATATTTGTACATTTTTTTTAAAATTATAAATTAATGAAAAATGTGGAGAAAAGAATCGTCCCAAATTATTCCAAATTCTCTAATTTTATATAATTATACCAGTGAGATTATCTAGCTTCGTTCATTTCTTTGTGAACTCGGCATTGACTGTCTCTTGTTCCTTTATTTTGCAAGAATCAAGCGGTCATTTATATTACATCCAATTCCACGTTTCATGAACACCAAACACAATGAGGTCGAATGGCATTTTTCTTTCTTTCTTTTCTTTCTTTTTAATGATGACAGGATGTCCCCGCCCCTTTTAAGGCAAGACTACTCCCTGCAATGGATGCAATTACCCGCAAACCACGAAGGGGATTCAAACTTGCATCCGTGGGGAGTTAACCAACGACACTAGCCATTCACCCAAACCCCTGGTGGGTGGTCAACTGTCATTTTGTGTGAGAAAAGTTATCCAGTGGTGTTATTTGTACTCCTTATTAGTCATTGAATGAGCAGCTTGCTGACATTTTCACTAAAGAATTACTGACCTTGTCTTTTTGACAGTCTCCAAGCTGGGCATGCCTGAAATTCATACTCCAACTTGAGGGGGAGTATTAGCGTATACATGTATGGCCATGTGGACCACCATAAGACTTGTACCATATTAGCTTATATCATTTTTCAAATCTGTATATTTTCCTTCATTATAAATTAATAGAAAACGGGGAGAAAAAAAAAAATCATCCCAATTATTCCAAATTCTCTGATTTTACACAAATCTACGGTACAAAGAATAAAAAATAAAAATCTATGCAGAGAATTGCCATTAAATCCATATGGCCATTTGTTCCTGCCATGTTCTTTTAAAAAAAAATAATAATAATAATCCACACGGGTGTGATTCGAATAGGAGCAAAAAACTAACCTCCGTTCAACCAGAGAGTGAGGGGCTTGTTCTCCGCATCCCCATCTGCTTCTGCAAAGTAGTAAAAGAGGCTCCTCCCCGATTTTTTGTTCACATCCACATACCCAGCAAATTGCCGGAAATCCACCTTTGGCTGCCCTGGCAACCTCAAAACAAGATCCTCATTTGGGTATCCATCAACAGTACCCAAAGCCACCAAACCCAACAAAAGACCAAGAACCCACCAATCCATCTCAGGAAGATACTGCTTCTCTTCGACTTTGGGAGGTGAGGAAGATACTGAAAAGGAGTAGAGAAGAGATGCATATGTTTGGTCTTTCACTTTCAAAGACAAGGATACTTCAATAGAGGTCAGCAAAAGAAGACAAAGATATAATGACACATCTTAATCCTATGTTCTTTGTCAAATACATGTGCAAGAAAATGAGCATTTTTCTTCTTGTCAGTGTCCTACAATTACAGTAAAGGCTGGCCCACTGTTGGGGCAGCCAGAACATACATTGGACCAAGTCAAGGTTGTGTTTGGTTGAACCAAATTGGCCTGATTAATCATGCAATATAATGAATTTCATGATAATTGGTGCAACCAAAGCTCACTTAAGGGGTTTAAATTACACATTTTCAGTTCAGTAGTAACTTCAAAAAAAAAAAACCAGCTATCTTGTCAGACAATGGGTTCAACAACTGGAACAGATACTATAGTGCATGGCCTACCAAGCGAGTGCCCATCCCCACATGGAACAACCATCTGAGCAGATCAAATGGTTGTTCTGGTCATTCACACTGAAAATTTTGTGCAAGTGATTAGACCAGATCATTTTGATTAAAGTAATGCTGCTGAAGGCATCTTTGTGGGGTTTGCAGAAGTACAGTTGATAAAAGCATAGTTCTAAAACTCACTGACATGACCCAAAACCTGGCTGAGTCAACTCAACTGGGCAAGATATCGAGCTGAGTCGTTGGGAAACTTGATATTGGGCTTGACTTGCCCGGACTTGCAGAGGACTCGTTGAGTCAACTCAACATGACTTGGTGTGACTTGGACAGAGTCACTCACTTGAGTTGTGGGATTTTATATTAACAATAATAATGTTGGAAGGGAGATTCAAGCCCCTAACGTCGTCAAAAGGAAGCAACGACCTTAACTGTGTACATCTCTGGGAAACTCGGTAATGGGCCTGACTCGCCTGGACTCAAAGAGACTCATCGAGTCGATTCGATGGCTTAGTCAACTTGACACGAATCAGCGTGACTCGAACTGAGTCACTCACATAGGTCATGGGATTTTACATTAAAAATAATAATGTTGGGAGGGAAATTTGAACCCCCAACATCATCAAGAGGAAGCAACGACCTTAATTGGTGAAGCATTGGTAATGTGTTTACTTTTTGAGTTTGTAACTTAAAACAGATCTATCTTCTTTTCAAATATCTATTAACACTCCTAATTTTTTCAATTTATATTTAATTAAATATGGACTTGAGTTTGGTTGAGTCTTCGAGTCAGCTCGACCCAGCTGAACATCGAGTTGAGTCGAGTTTTCCAAGTATGGACAAAAGGAGTTGGCAGCTTTTCAATAAGTCTCATTATCCTTCAAAAAATTTGAAGTTTTCTCCCGGTCTTGGGTCCTCGCTGTATTATTTCTTTCCTTTGTAGTTTCCTTTTTTCCTGTTTTGTTTTTCTTCCTTTTGCTTCAGCTTTGTCTGATAAAATTTCTCATCTTCAAAGAAAATAATAATAATAATAATAATAATAAACTATGGACAAAAGGAGTTGGCATATGCTGACTCTACATGGATGCATATCCCAAGCAGTGGGTACCATATGCAAGAAAAAAACAAATAATCCAAAACCACAAATAAAGCTGCACATTGGGAATCTCTTTCCCTACTGTGTACCTATTCCCACCTGCTTTCGGTTTGTTAAATCCACAGTACATTGCACCCTTTGGTCATGTGTCAGCGACTGCCATACGGCACTTGCCTTGTTCTCTCTCTAAGCTTTTGAAATTTGAATAAGAATATGTAAAACTGCATCTCAAGTCCATTAAAAAAAAAAAAATCAAGAATTTAAGGCGAGATCCCAAGAACCACTCTGTGATGCACCAATCATGCGTATTATACAGTTAGCCCCTTCAACATTGCCATACATACAGATTTTGTATAGCTTTCCTTTCATCATCCAACACTGGTAACAGCTCATGAAAATAAGCTAAAATTACAATTTTAGTGGATACAGTCAAAGGGGTAGCATAAATCAAAATTCAGAATACAATCGAACTAGGCGCAAGGAATCGAAAGGGGTCTGCAACTGCCATTCTCTTTGCTTTTTGCTCAGTGGCCTTCCTTTCCCTGCCTGTTCTCTGTTTATCCGCACATCTGCTAAACTCCAAGTGCAGTGTCTTGAATCCAAATCAAACGAAACAAGCTTGAAAACACCATCGCTTTCCTGTGATGGCCCGTTTGCAACCACCTCAGTGACATACTTCACATACATTGGCAAGTCCTTGAACCGATCAAGCTCTTGGGGAATTTGGATGAGCCTTTCAATGCCAGGAGAAGATACCTGAAAAGAACCATTACTTGTCATTTTTCAAGTGATTGTTACTTGTCGAACTGTGTGTGTGTGTGTGTGTGTGTGTATCATTTGTAAGTATGGATTAGAGGAATTCAAAAATGAAGAATAGTTCAGGTGCTACTACACACAGGATGAAAGGGAATTGTTGGGAATTCATGCCCACTTCATGTGTTACATAATATATAACAAGTGCCTGGCACAAAAATTGCATGCAAAAGAATTACAAGACAAATTTTGAAAAGCTTCCATCTCAGGACTAACTTTCTGAAAATCACGACTCCTTCAACCAACTTGAAAATGTGAGTATTGGAACATTGTTATGATAATCATAAAAAAAAAGTTTAAAATAATCTGTAATCCAAACACTCATTTTTCATCTGTTTATAGACTCTGGATCAATCTCTAACCTGAATCTGTGAAGGGGAAAAAAATCAGCAACGAGTTCTTTTCAGTGTTCATCTTAAAGCTAAGAAAAACTCACCCCAAACATAAAATAAAAATACTAATAAATAAATAAAAGTGACCCTTCAAAACAGATAAAATAAATAAATAAAAGAGGGAAATGCGCATAAACCAGGATAATTGAGACCTTTCCACAGTTCCCAATCAAGGATATCTAAGGGTTGCATCAATCCTGATCTATTGCTGTCTTTGCTGTGTTTGTAGGGTTGGATATTACAAAAAGAAAAAATACATTCGTACCAAATGCCATCGAAACCCTAAAAGAAGAAAAGGAGAGGAAGATATCCCTAATAACTTACATGAAATGACATATGTACCCTTTCATTCTAATATAATAATTACTCCTACTTTAAACCCCTTTACACAATAGACGCTGCACATTACAGCAGAAGCAAGCCCAATATTGGGAGTAGAAAATTATCTTTTAAGGAATGTGGAAATAAGATTATACACGTCAGTAAAGTTACAGAGAGTTAGGCTAAAATGAGTATGGGAATATATACAGTTGAAAAGGCCTACTTCCAACGAAATGTTATTTGGTATAGCTCCAGCCAGCTCTGCTTCAGCCAAACGCGCTCGATAGGCAGATGAGAAAACTTCAATATCAATCATACTGGGAGAGCCATACCTATGAAACATCCTCATCCATTAGAAATATTTTACAAAATACTAATCATGAAATAGAGAACATTTGCAACTTGTAATTGATCATTCAAAAGATTTACTATGGATGCCATTTGAAAAGATAATAACTAAAAACAAAGTCCACAAAACAACATAGATGTGTAAATCAAAATAACTAAATTAATGAAGTACGAAAATAAATCTTTTTTCTAAAACAAAAATAAGAGAAAAATAAAAATATTGATGAAGTCTGTAACACACCAAAGACTGCAATCTTAGAATATAATTTTTCTTTTCCTTTCAGGGGTCTCTTAATAAGATGTCTTATCGATTTAAAAATAATAATATTAGGCCCTGTTTGGTAGACACCTAAAATGAATCGTCTTGATTTAGTTAACAGTAATTATGTATTAGAGATCTTGATCTCTAACACATAAGTACTGTGAACATGAACTCATTATATATTAGAGATCAAGATCTCTAATATAAAATTACTGTTAACTAATATGAGATAAACTCATATTAGTTGATGAATGTATCTAGCAACCTAGGTAAAACAAGTTGATGAATGTAACCCAAGTATTAACACCCTGCTCTAAATTTTTCTTGCCTAAAAGCCTCAAAAAGTTTGTGACAACCGTATGACGCACATGTGAACATATAAAAATTGAAACTTTGATATCATTGCTAGCCATTTATCGCTCCCCCTGTGCTTCACAACCTGGTAATCCAGATCAGGCATCTACTAGGCCCCACCGCAGATGGGTCGCATGGAAAAAAGAACCCATTGATCAGTGATCCCTACCAGGTGTCGGCACGCGGATGGATTGACTGCAACCATTCTTTGTACAGACAGTGAAGATACCAGACGGATCTTTGCCACATGACCCATCCATGGAGAGGCCTACTAGATGAATCGTCTGGATCACTGAATGGCAAGGAACAAGAGGTGTGAAACAATGAGAGAAAAACAAGGTTGACCCATGCTAGAAAACCTTGCGAAAATTATGCCTTTCCTACAAGGAGTAATACAACCTTTGAGCAGGCTCATGCAAATATCCATTCTTGGACTGAGTATCAGACATGATACTCAGTTCCAAATTGAGGAAATGGTGTTTTTCATGAAATACCATTTCTAATACGGTAAGAAATGAAAAGCTGTTTGCCTTGATTGCTTTTCAAGAAGATTTTCTTGAAAAAAAAAAATTCTCCATTTCCAAATATGTTGTTTGGCAAAAAGGAAATTACTTGAAGACAAAAGGTGACATGTGTGCATGTGGGGTGCTTGAAGATGGATGGTGGCATATGTTGCACATGTGGTGCATGTGGAACACTTAAAGATGGGGGGTTGTACATGTCATGCAAGTGGCACATTGGCACATGTATGGTGCTCTTATAGAGAATGCTAGTGTATTGTGTATGTGATTAGTGGATTAGTCGCCCCTTTTAGTGTAAGTGCATGTGCACATTTCCCTCCTCCTGCGGTGTACTATATGCTTTATTATAATAAAATATTATGTGTTAAGGCAAGCAAGCCTAACACAACATCTCTCCCAAGCTCTCCTTCTTCTTCTTCTTTCTCAATATTCTCCTCTATTATTATCATCAAATCATTCTCTACTTGGTATCAGAGCCTAGATCTAGGCATTCCGCATCCAACAGATTGAGAGGCGACATGTCACCTTACTGATGTCAGCAGCCATATGGCTGACGTCAACGTTGTACGGACGCATGGATTCCGTTTGAGTTAAAAGTTTAGGGGTTTGATTGATCTTGATTTTAGAAGATTTGTCATGATTTTTTCAGAATTTATTGGAACTCCTTTCATGGTATTTTAGGCAAAATAGAGAAATTCGAAAATCGGGTCCATCTTCCATTTTTCTTCGATCTACCTCAAATCGGTAAGCTTTTCTTTGGTTTCTTTGCTCAAGATGGACCGAAATCTTCCTCCCAAGCTACCCATGGAGATTTTTTTACTTAAGATCAATGTTTGAGAGGTTTTTAACCTCAAATGGACGTGCGGCTGGGCCGTTTTTCACTCGGTTTGGCCTTTTTTTTACTGCGTTTCATGGTATTTTGGATGATTGATATTTATTTGAGGTTTATCTCTTATTATCTTGAAGGATTGAGTGAGATAGAGTTGTTTGAATCAATCCTTCTTGGCGTAGGGCCTCTCTTGGCATAGGTTTATCTCTCTTGGACTCTCCTATGGCTGACAAAGGGCCCTCATCTCTTGGCATAGGGTCTCTTGAATCCAACCCCTTGCAGATTACCTCCACTAAGTTGAATGGTGACAACTATCTTCAATGGGCACAATCTGTAAAAGTATTTTTAGGAGCCCGTGACAAGTTGTCGTATATTTTGGATGATCCCCCAAGCTCTACAGATGTTACCTACAAGTCTTGGACAAAGGAGAATTATCAAGCTATTGCATGGTTGTTGAATAGTATGGATTCCTCGATTAGCCACTTAGTGATGTTTTTATCCTCGGCTAAAGGCATTTGGGATACGCTTCATAATATGTTCTCGGAATCTCAAAATTTTTCACAAGTATTTCAACTTATTCAAGAAATTGGTCGGTTCCAACAAAACTCCAGATCCTTAAAAGATTACTATTCGACGCTTCGGGGTATGTGGGATGAGTTGGATATGTATCAGCCTCTTCCTTCCAAATGTAAAGAGGATCATGAACATGCTCATAAGTAGCGAGATGATACTCGTATCATGCAGTTTCTAGCTGGGTTGAATTCTGATTATATTCATGTTCGAGATCAGGTTGTTATGCAGGATCCTCTTCCCCCATTGATGACAGTCTATGCCATGTGTCAGCGTGCTACTGTCTCTACTCTTCCTTCTCATTCATTTGTGCCACCCGAGTGTTCAGCACATCTTATTGGCGATCAGTTCTCTCTTGGTCTTCGAGTACCATCCTTGAGTTTAGGGTGCATTTCTGGTTTTGGTGGTCGTGGTAAAGGCTGCGAGAGAGATCGCAGTTGTAGTGGTCGTAGTCTTCATGGTCGTAGTGAACGTAGACGAGGACGTGATGGTTCCCGCATTTGTTTACATTGCGGTAGAACTAATCACACTGTTGACTATTGCTGGCAGATACATGGTCGTCCTACGTATGCCGCTGTTTCTGTTGCATCCACAGTTGCTTCTGAGATAGTCTTCCACCCCGATAACTGAGCAGTCCACTTCGGGGGAGTCTCTTATCATTTTTCAGGCTGCATATGATGCCCTTATGCGGCTTCACATTCGTGATATTCCTGAGCCTTCTCACGCAGCTTCGGCCCAGTCAGGTACTGCCCTTCTTGCGTCATCCTCTCCTACCTCCTGGGTCATCGACTCTGGAGCTTCCTCCCATATGACTGGTAAGTTTCAATTCTTTTCTTCTTATTCTCTTTCTCCTCACGCTCAGTATGTCACAGTTGTAGATGGAACCCGATCTCCTATCTCTGGGATTGGTTCCATCCCTCTTCCTTCTTCTTTGTCTTTGTCCTCAGTCTTGCATGTGCCTCGTTTTCCATTAAACTTATTGTCTATTAACTCTCTTACTTAATCATTCAATTGTTCCATTACCTTCTTCCCTTCTTATTATTTGTTTCAGGACTTACAAACGAAGAGAGTGATTGGTGGGGGGCATGAGCAAGGAGGCGTTTATCTTCTCGATGATACACCCGTTACCGCTTCTAGTACCATTTCTCTAAATCGAGTCCATGACTCGGTGACATTACCGCCTAGGCCACCCATCCATATCTAGATTGAGACTTTTGTTTCCCTCCTTATCTGTCACTAAACCATTATGTTGTGATATTTGTGAATTGTCTAAACATCATCGTGCTACGTTTCCTCCTAGCTCTTCTGGAAGGAAATCTCAACCTTTTCTTCTGGTTCACTCGGATGTTTGGGGACCAGCTCCAGTTACCTCCACTTTTGGATTTAGATATTTTGTTACCTTTATTGATGATTATTCACGCATGACTTGGATTTATCTTTTGAAATCTAAAAGTGAAGTGTTTGATGCGTTTAAAGTGTTTTATCATGAAGTGTGCATTCAATTTCATTGTTCCATCAAATCCCTCCATTCTGATAATGGAGGGGAATACGTGTCAACTGCCTTTTTGTCCTTACAGGAACGTGGTATTTTGTCTAGGACATCATGTGCCCGCACACCTTAACAAAATGGTATTGCAGAACGCAAGAATCGTCATCTCCTTGAAGTTGCTCGCACTCTTCTGCTTAGTATGCATCTACCTAAACATTTTTGGGGTGATGCTCTTCTAATTGCTACTTTTCTTATTAATTGTATACCCTCACGTATCCTGTCTTACAAAACTTCATTTACTATATTGTATCCTCATGATAATCCATTTCCTCTACCACCTAAAGTTTTTTGTTGTACATGCTTTATTCAAATTTTGGATGGGAGTAATGATAAACTTAGCCCCAGGGCAATTAAATGTGTCTTTCTAGGGTATCCTCGGAGTCAGAAAGGGTATAAATGCTTTGACCCATTGACTCGCAAGAAATATATCTCTGCCAATGTAACCTTCTTTGAGAATATTTCTTTTTTCTCCGCTCTAGGCCGATCCCTCTATGATCCTTTTGCTATTCAGGGGGAGTATGACTCTTATCCTCTTTCCACTAGTGATCATGGGAAAGCTCCTCTCCCCTCTATTCAGCATCTTGTTAGTGATATGGGTGAGCCTAAGCCTCTACAGGTGTATCATCGTCGAGATAAATCTTCACACGCTCAATCATCCACCCTTCCACTCACTTTGGATGTTGGCTCAGGTGACTCTCCTACCTCGAGTTTAGATCTTCCCATTGCCTTGCGCAAAGGGTCACGATCTTGTACTCAACACCCCATTAGTAATTTTATTTCATATGATCATCTTTCACCATCTTTTCAGTCGTTTGCAGCTTCCCTTTCATCACAGACTATTCCTAGATCTCTCTCGCATGCTCTTCAAAGTCCTGATTGGACGAAGGCGATGATAGAAGAAATGTTTGCTCTTGAGAAGAATCATACTTAGGACCTTGTGCCACTTCCTTTAGGCCAAAAACCTGTTGGCTATCAATGGGTTACACGATCAAGTTTCTTCCAGATGGCTCAATTGATCACTATAAAGCCCGTCTTATTGCTAAGGGTTACACACAAACTCATGGCGTGGATTACTTTGAGACATTCTCTCCAGTGGCTAGGCTTAATTTGATTCGCGTTGTGCTCTCCTTGGCCGTTAATTTATCATGGCCCTTGTTTCAGCTTGATGTTAAGAATGCATTTCTCCATGGGGATCTTGCAAAGGAAGTTTACATGCATCAACCTCCTGGCTTTGTTGCTTCTCACAACCCTGCACTTATATGCCGGTTGAAGAAGGCTTTTTATGGACTCAAACAATCCCCACGTGCATGGTTCGAAAAATTTAGTCAGGCTCTCTTGGAGTTTGGCTTTGTTCGTAGTCGTGCCGATCATTCTCTTTTTATATGCCGTTGATCGACGGGCATCATGGTTCTCATTGCCTATGTGGATGATATTGTTCTGTCCGGCAGTGATTCTGCTGGAATGAGGGAGGTCAAAGATTTTTTGAAGACCAAGTTTGAGATTAAGGATCTTGGTCCTCTTCGCTACTTCCTCGGAATTGAAGTTGCTCGCTCATCATCTAGATTGGTCTTGTCACAACGAAAATATGCGCTCGATCTTCTCATAGAGACCAGCATGTTAGGGTGCAAGCCTGCTCCCACTCCCATGGATACTTCACAGAAGCTTCGACCAAATGATGGTGCTCTCCTTACTGATCACGAGATGCATCGACGACTTGTATGCCGGCTTATTTACCTAATTATTACTCGCTCAGATCTCTCATTTGCAGTGGGAGTTGTTAGCCAATTCATGCAAGCTCCTTGTACTTCCTATCTCACGCTGTCTACCGCATACTCCGGTATTTAAAATGGTCTTGGCCTCCGCTTTTAGTTGTATGGTCATCTTCATTTTTCTGGCTATTCCGATGCTGATTGTACAGGTAGTACTTTTAATCGCCGCTTTACATCCAGCTTCTGTACCTTCCCAGGTGGCAATCTTATAACTTGGAAGAGCAAAAAGCAGCCAGTTGTTGCCCGGTCCTCGGCTGAAGCAAAATATCGTGTTATGGCTCATGCGACGTGTGAGCTCGTGTGGCTTCGCAACCTTCTTGAAGAACTTGGCTTTCCTCATTTGGATCTTGTTCTTCTTCATTATGACAACTAAGTGGCCATCCATATTGCTCGTAACTCGGTTTTCTACGAGCGAACTCAGCATATTGAGGTCGACTGTCACTTTATTTGGAAGAAAGTAGCTTCTAAGGAAATCGTCACTCATTTTGTTCGATCTGGGGATCAACTTGCTGATGTTCTTACAAAGCCCTTGAGTCAAGATGCTCTTCATCGTGTTCGTGACAAGTTGGGCATGATCAACATCTATGCTCCAACTTGAGGGGGAGTATAGAAAATGCTAGTGTATTGTGTATGTGATTAGTGGATTACTGGTCCCTTTTAGTATAAGTGCATGTGCACATTTCCCTCTTCTCCTACGATGTATTATATGCTTTATTATAATAAAATATTATGTGTTAGGGCAAGCAAGCCTAACACAACATCTCTCCCAAGCTCTCCTTCTTCTTCTTCTCTCTCAATATTCTCCTCTATTATTATCATCAAATCATTCTCTACTGCTCTAAGATGAACAGTGGTATGTGTGGCACACGTGGGGCACTTGAATGGACATTTGCACATGTGGGGGACTTGAAGGTGGACAATGGCACATGTCACGCATGCGAAGTTCTTAAAGATGGACGACAGGCATGCGGCAAATGGGGCTTAATAGCACGTGTTGTTGCATGCTGGGTGTTTGAAGATAAGGGTGGCATACGTTGCACATGGCACATTGCCACGTGTGGCACTTTAAGATGGATGGTAGCGCATTGGCACAAGTGGGGCAGTTAAAAATGGATGATTGCACATGTGAGGCACTTGAACATGGATAATTGCACGTGGGGGGGTGCACATGTGACTACCATATGAGGCGCATTGTTTCCTCTCATTTTTCTTAATTTTTTGAGAAATGACGTTTCTTAAGTATGGGCAAGGAAACGAAAAGGGGGTATTTTTTAAGTAAATGAGAGGGAGATGGAAAAAGGCATTTATAAGAAATTTACAAAAACAAACAATGGAAACACCATTTTCATGGAAATGGCATTTTCTCAATGTATGTTTCAGCAAATCTAAACAGGCTCTAATGTAGTCGGAAGTCAAACATATCTGCTCCAAACATAGTAGGGTGCATGTCGCACTCTTCCAATAAGGTGATATCAATGGAGAAATAGACAATACTTCCTTACCAATGATGTAAGAGTGTCTAATCATCCAATGGGAGGTGGTCCCACTTCTGATCAATTGAAAATCATGGCCATCTGAGGGTCCTAATTAAAGATCCAATTATCCATATTGAAGATCCCGAGCATCCAGCCATCCGGATTAAAGATTTGGATTTTGGGCCATATTGTCAATATTGATTTGATGAAAGATAAGGACCCTATCAACGGTCCATATGAATGTTTCTGACAAGATCAATGGTTAATCATTGACTTGGGACCCATAGGATTAACTGGATGACCAAAAAACAGCAATCGGTTAGACTGTGGAGCTCACAAGTCCAAACTACATCAGCTTTTATTTTTAACACACTCACACCCACACACACCACAATGGGTGCATGAACCCATGACCTTTGTGTTGAAACTCTTGTGAGTCTACCAATTAGCCATGAGCAAGGACCCAACTACATCAGCTCTTTAGTGATATTATACAAACCATATATAAGGAAATAGGAATTTTTATTTTTATTTTTTCCCGTAAAAACCATACAGACCTATAGCCCATATGGTTATGGATAAGCATTTACTTTTGGTATTTCACCTTTTTCTTTCTTTCTTTCTTTCCTTTTTGTTTTTTATTTGTATTTTTGAATGAATGAATCTTATATAGGAAGAAAACACAAGAAATTAAATAGGGAGAATCTACAAACAAAACAACTTGGGAATTGAAGCCCTTTTGGCTAAATGATCAGCTACAAAACTCCATTCCTCCTTACATGAGAAAACAACAGAGAGGTGCTCCTCAGCTTCCTGATTTCCTCCACCCATCCCCAACCTCCACAGGTATTTATCCTCTGAAGAGTGAAGATGCCCATTAGATAGTGGTAGCAGAATCATCCTCAGTGATTGAAGGAGGCGCAGCATTGGAACGAGCTCTTCTAGTACTGTCCACACAGCCCTCAGGTACGCCTCATTAAAATATAAATCCCTATAGCCATGCATAGACAGTGGGATAGTTGGTAGAACCATTGATCTTAAATCCCTATAGTCATCTCCAGAGGCAGATGTCACCATTGATCATTGCTACTCAGTTTCAGGTCGTGGGGTGGTTTGGACCCCTCTTAAGCTTTTTTTTTTTTTTTTTGAAAGGTGAGAAACACACACTACCACCCCACGCACGCATGGTTTCTCGAACCCTTGACCTCCGATATGAGTCACATAGTGTCTACCACTGAGCCAAGAGAAGAACGCATGGGAGTTCTTAAGCTTGTTGAAGTGACTTCTCAATATTTGCCCTTTCACGGAGACTGGAGATTCGATGGTGTGGATTGTAGAAACGTCTCAGCGTTTTTCAATCCGGCCCTTCTACGGTCTAATTCTTTAATTCTTGGGTCCTCTTCAAAAGAAAAAGCGCATACTTTTTCATTTGATCCTACGGGGTCCCTCCCAAGGTCATAATGCTAACATGGGTTGGAAGGAGCAGTGTGCGTCAAGCAGATAATCTCAGGAAAAGGAAGATGATTAGCAATGTATGTCTAATGTGCTTGCAGAATGAGGAGATAGTAGACCATCTCTTCATCCATTGCTCCTTCGTCAGATAGCTGTGGAATTTTTGGCTATTTTCGGCATGTCACGGATGATGCCATGTTTATTTGAGGGCCTTGTCCTCTCTTAGCATGTGGGTGGGATGGGGAAGCGCAGGAGGTTGCCGTGGAGGTTGTCATTATTGGCTAGTTTGTGGGTTTTATGGGTTGAGAGGAATAACCATTGTTTTTGCAACTCGAGTGGAGTAGGGCAAGAGGTATTTAGGAGAGCAAAATTTTTTGCAATGGACTGGGCCTTGAACTCGTTTTTTTCTCGAAGACTGTCCTCTTTCCTCTATTTCTTGGGCTTCTTTGTAAGTTTTTGGCTGTTTTGGCCTTCTTAACCAATAAAATCCTTACCTATCAAAAAAAAAAAGGAAAAAGCATAGACAAGAAAGACATCTCCTTAGTCAACGAAGATAATCCCATAATTACCAGTTGACCAAGGTTAGCCCTAGAACAACCATCAAAATTAAGCTTCCACATTAACCTTCGAGGAGGCATCCAAGCCACATGGAGGATTTAAGGATAGAGTGTCTTCCTTAATGATTTAAATCCATCCACTTTGAAAATCACTTTATAACACATGCGGACTCCTTGGCAATACAAACCCACTACATAATCCTTTCTTGAGCCCCTTTTCCTCAACATGGTCCATAGCTTCCAACATATTTTTGAAGGCACTTACAGGTTGGAGTATTAGCTGAACATTTTTTAGTGGAAACCTTCTTTTAAATACCAATTTGTGGTAAATGTAAGAGTCCTTATGCAATTAGGAAAGGAAGCTTTGACCAATAGGGTTCAAGACCCGGGTCTTGAATGAATAAAATTAGGTTTTATTTGCTTCATGTGACAGGAACCAAAGCCTAGGAGAATGATTCTTCTAGAACCCTTTGGTACGACTCAAGTGAAGAGATCATCAATTTTTTGTCATAACCTTGGAGGTTTGATCTTCTAATTGGTGTGTAACCTATCCTAGTTCAATATTCGAGTTGTCCTAACCAACCATCTTTTGGAAGAAAACTAACCTATCCTTTGGAAGAAATAGAGGCAAAAGGAAAAAACAAATCCAACTTCTCATTTTTGGCCTGTGAAAATAGAGTAGACTACCTGTAAGGCACTGTCAAAATTCTCCAAGAAAAAGCTTAAGATCCTAGGCTTTATGACATCTATTGCTTCACATGGTCACATGAATATCACAAACTTGTAATGTAGGAAAACATCCATTCACATATAAAATGAAACAAAACTATAAGGATATCACTAGAAATTTACAAAATTCTGATTTTGTCTCAGCATACTGAAATTTGGCAAGATACTTACTTATTGGAAAGCTTCTCAATGCGTACTCGAATAGTGAAACATGCAGATGTCTTAAAAGCATATATTTTGAAGTCACCGTCTAATGACTTAGAAACCTCTTCAGCAATAGCTAGTGCTTTTGTGTCCCACCATGTACCAGCAAGCAGAATCCCGCCCCTTCCACTTCCGTCTCCAACCTTCATAAAGAGTGAGTTTCATGAAGCGGTAACACTCTCCAAATCACTAAATGACCATAAATGTACAATGATGACTTACAGAGAGTTCTGTATCCTCCACCTCAAAGTCATCCTCAATATAATCACCATCATCATCCATGAATGTCCCTATACCATTCAAGAGCTCAAGCATGATACTTTTAATGTAACAAATAAGCATTTTCTTCATACTATAGCATTTAAATGCACAACCACTTGTAATGTTCAAGTACGCATGCATGTACGTGCGCGCGCACACACATGCACAACCACACTCACACACGCGAGCGCATGACAAAGTTACAATTATCCAATGCCAATTATAACAATAATGGCATGTTTGGATGCACTATCATATTGATTTGTGATAATTCACTAATGAAGTGGAACTAACCAAATTGTAATTTCCTTCCATAGCATTCACATTGAGTGTGTGGGCTTCAAACTAGACTTACATTAGTTTTTAAGTCGGACTTCATAGAAACTGCAATTTGAGGGATGCTTTCTCATCATGACTATAGGAAACATCATTCAAAAGTTCTATTTTCCACTTGATTAAACTAAATGTATGCAAATTCAATTTGCTTGTCTTTCAGAATGCAACCTAAATAAGAAAGAAAAACAATCAGAATGGTAGAGCTTGCATTTCAAACCATACACATCACAAATCCAAATAAAGCAAAATCCACATCCCAAACCATCCTCAATGACAGGAATTGCAAGTTACAACCATGAACAGGACACATGTTTATGGCATACACCAAAACCATAACTCAGAGGACATAGTATAGGAAATTCAACTTCTAGAGTTAATTGAACCCATGTTTATATCATACACCAAAACAACAACTCATGGAACAAAGTAAACAAAACTCAATTTCTAGAGTTCGTCAATCAAGTTGAAAATATGAAATTATCCAAAAGTAACTAAGGGGTTGCTTGGATGGTGGTAAATGGGGCAAGTAGTAAATGATTACTAGTTGTGTTTGGATGCTCTAATTTGCTAGTAAATCATTTACTACTTGTAAATGATTTACTAGCAAAGCCCCCTTCTCATTTACCAGCAAAAAGGTGAGTTTTCATTTACTAGTAAATGAGGAGATGGCAACGGTTCTATTTTTTTGAATGAAAGCCTATCAAGCAGATTTCATTTACCATTTACAGGCTATCCAAACATTGTAAATGATCAACTTAAAGCCAAATAGACAGGCCTTCAAGTGATTTACTAGTAAACCCACATTTCCAAAACTACCCCAATCACAGGAATTGCAAGTCACAACTGAAAATGGAAAGAAAAGTTTTTTTCTTTTTCTTTTTTTTCTTTTTTTTCCTTTTTTCGAGCATCGAAAATCGAGTGCAGAGTTAACCAGTTTGTGTATTACATCAAAACCAATGATTCGTATGACAGAATAAACAAAACCCAATTCCTAGAATAAATCATTCAAAGAGCTATAACTACAGCCGAGAGAGAGAGAGAGAGAGAGAGAGAGAGAGAGAGAGAGAGAAGAAAATGATATTAAGAAAATTACAAGAAATTACCATTTCCGAACTCATTAACTTCTTCTTCGTCTTCTTCTTCTTCTTCAGTGGCAGTTCCTTTCAGAACTGGCTCGAGTTGCGAATTCCACTTCTTGGCGTGTGTAATGTAGGGGTTCTTTGGGGAATATGGAAACCGGCAACGGCAAAATGGGAAAGCGGGGAGGGCATGTGCAGTGGCAAATGAAGTGTGCAAGTCCGATGGACTGGAAAATGGAAATACCCTATTCACATTCAAACTCCTCATTGCACCGATTTCCATTTCTCCGGAACTTCTGATTCTCTCTCTCTACAGAGAAAGAAAGAGGCGCGAGGGCAGCGCCGGTTCAGGGGACTGGGATTGCACGGATTAGGCGCGGCACCTGCCGTGGGCCCACCTTAATGCATGTATTCTGTATCAACGCTTTCCATCGGCTTTTTCGGATCATGTTAGGCCATCAAAAATGAAGTATATTCAAATCTTAGGTGGACCATACTATCGTAAACAGTAGTGATCATGTATTCATTTTGCCGATCATTTTAAGGTATGAGCCCAAAAATAGGCAGATCCAAAGCACAAGTGCACCATGATATAGGTGTTTTATCGGTGTCGTGCACAGTCTTAAGTGAGGACCAGCCCACCTAAGCTGCTCTCTGCCATGATATATGTGTTTTATCCGCGCGGTCTATTCATTTTGCGGGATCATTTATAGGAATGAGCCCAGAAATAAGCAGACCCAAAGAAAAAGTGCTTCCACCATAACAAGCAATGGGGACCATGACGCCCACTCTTGGAACCTTCCCCACACCCGCAGAAATGTTTATTTGCCATCTAACCTATTTATCAGGTCACATTGGACAATGGAAAACACAAATATCAGCTTGATCCAAAACAAGGTTGAACGGTAGGTGTCCAATCCCCACTGTTTAGTATGGTGTGGCCCAGCTGGTATCATGCCCTAAAATGATTTGGAAAAATGGATAGACAGCATGAATAACATAGGTGTTGTTACTACTCGGTCCGAGTCCAGGCCAGGCAGGGTCCGGTGAGCTAAGCGCGACCTATGTAAGAAGTATGGTGACAATCATACCCTTGAAATTCATTGAGCCCAGGCCTAACCCAATTTGATTGATCGTGTTTAAGGAGTCTTTGGGCCGTGAGATTTTAGTTGCAAAGGGTTCACAGTAACTAACTCATGGGTGGCGTTTATATAGAAAATTTCAGGTACAAAGAAGTTACAAGCTGCAGGTCACTTATAGAAGTGATTTTAGATTGAAAATTTCACATGCACATAAAGGTCCTTTGGCACCATGGATTCTATGTGAATATCAATGCTCGTTTGCGTTTGGCACAATGTAGATGGATTCCACTTGAGTTCAAATTTTGCATTTGGCACCTTCGTATATGCATTTTATTGATCGATATATTTAAGTGAAATCTAGTCTAATTATCAAGTTTGTCTCTCCATGAGTTGATTATAAGTTAAAAAATTATTAATAGAAAAACATTTTCAAATTTTATTGATTCTCTATTAATTTTATTATTAAACTATAATAGTGAATCACGTTGAAAGAAAAATTACTTAAGTATATAGACTCACATTTATTATCCCAAAGCAAGTAGAGCTCATTCAGATAGGCTAACCCATATCTTTTCACAAATCACCTGAACGGGGTGCAAACTGGTGGTTGAGAGGATAATTAGATTTCGGTTCAGTCTTCAATTTATCCATCTCGACGCGGGGGAAACCAATAATTCAATCAAAACCTTTGAGTCGAGTAGACTCTGGCACACATGTATATCTTGCACACATACGAAAAACCAATCCAGGCCCTTACTCACATGTGTGGCATTGTTTGATTGAATTAGTAACACTACTCTTTTGGCATGCCAATAGGACGCGTGTACAATCAGAAGTTCAACAGTTCAAAAATATGATTAAAAGATCTAAACTCAAGAAGAAGCCAAACGATCAAGGAAGGCTTGTGTAGAAGGAAGTGCCCTTAGAAGTCAATCATCCTCAGGCACTGCAATACATGAGTTTGAATCCTCTTCCAACAATCATTTATTGGAAAGCATTATTGCCTATCTAAAAAACATGATCGCTCTCTTAGAACAATGGAGAATACAAACCGACTACATGGGTAGATTTGTGGAATTTATGTTGTCTTGTAGAGAGAATACTACTTTTTAACAATCGACCTAAAATACGCTCCTTTTAGTTAAGGTATGCATTTGAAGAGTAGCGAAGCCTTAATCAAGGCTTAGCTGATAAAAACATATTATCGTTTCTCAAATTAATTGAAGAATAATAACTGATGGCCAACCATACAGTCAATACAACCAATATGCCCCCCATAAGTCATATTTTGAGGGTAGCACTGCATCAGTACCAACCAGCTCAGGGGCAACCTCTTATGCCTCTGGTGGCACACCTTTAGGTGTCGAGTAGCATGGGAGGCATCCTATTATGCCAATTGCATAAAAAAAAATTGGTCGGATGAATAGTAAAATTGGTCGATAAATAGTACTCGGTGAATAATAGCCGACAAATAGTGTCGAAGTGAATAGTGCTTAGTGAATAGCAGTTGATGAATTGGGTTGGCTATGAAATAGTGCACGGGTGAATAGTGTCGGTTGGTGAATAATGTCTGGTTAAATAGTGACTGATGAATAGTGTCGATGATGAATAGTGCCTGGTGAATAGTATCAGTCGGTGAATAATGACTGACGAATAGTGTCGGCCGGGTGAATAGTACCAATCATGAATAGTAAAAAAGGAAAAAATGTAAAAAATTATTATTTAACGTCTCTTTGCATTCTCTAAATACACTCTCCAAATGTAAAAAGACGCGGGAGGCATTGTTTACACTCGTATTTAGCACACTTACATGGGCCAATGATATGATGCTATGTGTTGGACTATGCACTAAATGATGGGAGAAATCTTACCCGCGCCTTCCATCATTGTTTACACCCAATTTGACATGCCCAAATCAAATGATCCAAAAGACGTCACGTGTTAGCCATACCATCAGTGTAGATGACTTCGAGAGGAGGAAGTAGAGATATGTACATGAGAGAGCATTAAATGCTAGAATTCTTAAAAAAGGTACTTTCATTAAAGCAAATATCTCGTTTAACATTAAATGTCAGAATCTCATTAAATGAGATCTCTATCTAGCATTAAATGCTAAAACCTTGTAAAAAATAACTCTCTAGGGATGCTAAGGCCAAGTGATGTAAGGACTTTAGTAACTTTCCAATGCTGGAGTCCAAAGATGTGAGGATTTCGGCCGGCAAACACGATTCTCTTTCTTGCACACGTGACTGCATGTGATAGGCTACGCTTACATGGGAGAAGCAATAAGATTTGCATAGCTGAACGTCTGAATCCTTCGTAATGTTAAAGACTATGCAAGGCCATCGCATCCCAAAAGTTTACATAAATAATACTTCATGAAAAGCTCTAAGCCTCACACCAATACAATAAAAAAGCTCTTATTTATTGGTCCACCATGGACATTTTTAGTTTATTTTATGTTAATTTAGTTTTAATCCCATAGTTAGCCATAGCATGAGACACTTAGTTTTTAATACTTAGTTTATATTTCCGTCATTTATCCATGACATCCCACTGTATTGTAAGGAAGATTGCCCAATCTCGAACGGAAAGCTGCAAGGCTTTCCTGCTCGTACTAGGTGATTTCACCGACCATCTTGCCACGAAGTTTGGTCCACACTAGATGACAAACGAATAGTTAAATCACGATTGTCTCGCCACGTGTTTGGTTCCTATCAAGACCACAAACATGTCGTCATCTCGCCGGCCATCTTGCCATAAATTCAGTTCCAACCGAGCAATAAACAGATTATCGAAGATCTGTCCGTCATAAGCCATTTTACCATGATGCTCGTTTTCAACCTAGTAACGAACGAATGATAATCGCACACATCATGACCATCTTATTATGAAGTTCAATCGTAATTAGGCAACAAACATATCACCATCCCTCAAGCGAACCGTGAGTACTAAAAATCATTAATAGAAGAACATTTTTGAATTTTACTGATTTTCTCCATTATTTTTATTGCTAAACTATGGCCGCAAATCCCGTTAAAAAAAAAGGTATTTAAATCCATATACTCATGTCTATTGTCCCAAGGCAAAAAGAATTCATCCGGAAGGTTGGCTCCCACCCTTTCACTAATAGCATAAACAAGACGTAAACTGATGGTTGATAGGATAACTGAATCTCAGTCCAATCTCCAATCTATTCATCTCGACGTAGGGAACACAGGGGATTTAATCAAGATCTTTGAATCAAGTAAACTCCAGCACACCGGCGCATCTTATCCTCGCACGAAAAACCAATCCAGACCCTTGCTCACACGTATGGGCTTGTTTGATTGAATTTGCAGCAACACACTTTACTGGACTTTTCAGATGGGGTCCACCTCTCAGCAACCAAGGTGTTGATCAGATGCGCTAGATCAAGGGACAGGCAATGAATTGTGATTATCCTAATCCATCTAATGAAAATGATAGCTAAAAACACTGGTCCACGTTTAGCCACTGCTAAGCTTGACGGCCAGGCTTATCCCAAGGGAGATATTTTGCGGCAACTCTCATGCACCGCGGGCTACGAAAGTAGCGGTTCGCCAAGAGGTGGGCTTGCATAGGCCACAAATGTTCCATCAAACGGTATTCGTCATCCATTCCATACGACCATTCATCTGTAGAAAAAAAAAAAAAAAAAAGCTCAACAAATGAATGGCTAGATCCAAGATAGGCCACAAATGCTCAATCAAACATTATATTCGTCGTCATCCCGTTATCCATTTCATATCCAACCGTTCATCTGTTTGATAATTTAAATATAAATAAGTCCAACAAATGAATGGGCTAGATCTGAGATAGGCCACAAATGCTCAATCAAACGTTATATTCGTTATACCTGCCGTTCATCTGAAGAAGAAAAAAAAAAATTGGATGAACGAAGAAAAAAAGCCCCAACAAATGAATGGGTCAGATGTGACATAAGCAAAAAATTTTAATTAACGCCCACCGTGGGGCTCGAACCCACGACCACAAGGTTAAGAGCCTTGCGCTCTACCAACTGAGCTAGACGGGCTGTCGGTTAATGATTATGTATGTTTTCAATTTATTTCTTTTTCTCTTTTTTTTTTTCCCCCACATTCCCACAGATTTCAGGACTGCCTGTCGAGACAAACCCATTCCCATTGACCCAGAATACGGATATTATTTTTAAAAAAAATCGTTTTCTCAAGATCATTGCGTCGGACTACTGTTGTAAAGCACGAACCTGGCTTAACATCGGATTGGTTCGGGTTGAGAAAACACAGGTCCGGTTAGGAATAATCACAGGCTATTTAGGTCCGGTTGGTTTCATATAGGGTTGGAATTCAGGTCAGATGAGGCTATGGGCCGGGTCCTCTTAATGTCAGCTCAGGCTCGGGTTAACCATCAACCCAACCAAGTTGCAGCCCTATCAGTTCCATGCGAATTGTACCAAGTTCAAGATGCCATGCACATATCATGGAAGTAGGCCGTAGCTTCCAAGATGGGGGTGACAATTGACCAAAGGCCTGACCCAGCCCAACCCTACACTATATGGTACAACCTTGGAATGCACCTATCATAGGAGGCCCAAGTTTAGCCCAAAAAATTGTTGGGCCTGAGCCTGAAAGTTAATCAAAAGCCAGTTTATAAACGTCGATGTTCGGACTCCGTTCATTGATCAAGTGACCGCCGGCACAAGCATAAATGAATAGACATCTAGAAAAATAAAAATAGATAATTTACACTTTCAAACAATCAATTACTTTAAAAGCTCAGGCCTTTAGAGGATAGTATATTAATGTATATCAAGAGACTTTAAGGCATGCAAAATGCATGTGTTGCCTTGACCGTAGATTAGAGTAGGTAATTGTGGAATAGAACATATATGCACATTAAGTTGGGCTCGGTCGGGCTAAAATGACTTAAGCCCAAGGTTGGGCAAAAATTAAAAAAAAAAGAAAAAGAAAAAAAAAAGAAGAAGAAGATTGGACCCTACATTCTAGACTCATGCCCAACTCATCCTTCAAACTAATAGGTTCAAGCCCAGTCCAAAACCGAGCTGGGCTCACCAAGCTCAGGCCAGTAGACGACCTATCACCATTCCCATTCCAATTTAATGGCTGGTAATATGCATATTGCTGCATAAGTCGTCGTCGTCCTAGTCATCATCTATTCCTTATCTTGGTGAACCGAGGCTGGCTACATGAATCCTGTTCTGCCATTTCACTCTGTCAATATCTAGACTTTCAGTTAGACCATAGGTTATTATGTCTTTTCTTACTACCTCTATCTACTTTCTTTTGGGGCTTTTAACTTGCATTTCTTCAACTTATACCAACTCACTCTTTCTAACTGATATTTTTGCATATGATCAAACCATCTTATTACTTACCGGTGCTACTCTCCACAGAATTCCTTCCTCACATTACATGTTACAAACACATGCATGCTAAATGGGTATAAGTCATCTGAGTGGGACAAAACCTGGGTAGGCCATGTTCCAAAATCTAAGAGAATTAAGCTCTAGTAGCCGTTTGATCAGTGGCCTATCAAAGAAATGGTCAGAGCAACTGTGTACTTTCAGGTTTCAACGATAAAAACCCAATGATCAGAGTTGTTCAATAGCTTAGATTTTTGGCGCTATGGCCTTCCATATCTACAATCTCTATTAGAGTTCTTGTTTGGCCTGTGTACATAAAACAGTGATCATGTCCACACAAACCGTTAGATCATCAAATCCATTGTGATCATGTGGCCAAGTGATTCCAATTCAAATGGTCGCAGCCGAATGAACCGTTAAAAATAAAATAGTTATTGGACCAATTTCAAAGAGTGAAATAGCAAGGGATAGATCATTCGAACATTGTGAATTTTCAGTATGGAAGATGGGATGTCAGTCTTAGAAAAGGATGATGGTGATCCATCATTCTCTCTCGTACATACTGCGTGCATGTATATAAGATGTATGAATCCGCAGTCATACATTCTGATTGTATGCATAACATATATGAGAATGTACTATCATATACACACATTTATGCACGCTTGTATCATTGTATGATGCTAGTCCACTACAAATGCATGTAGGATAAGCTTAACATGCAATTCGACATATACACCTCACCATAATGTTTTAGCAACATCCAATCTGTCCATCATGTGCGTTGGATACTTGGCCATGGGGCCCATATTGGCAATCATTAATGGGTCGGTCTCACACGATTTTTCTTGAAATACATTTAGTCGTTCTCTCTCTTTTCATTTTCTCAAGGCTCAAAATTTGAATTCCAGTTCAATGAAAAAAGAAGATTTGGATGAAGGAGAAAAATTGGATGATAAAAGGGCGCATCGCATTCATATTCCTCAATCCTCTCAATCTCTCCCCTTATAAAGGGAGACATTCCCTTAGTAAATGCATCCTTGCATTCAAGAGAATCTTAGAAAAAAAATAAATTGGAAGAGGGTTAACTGGTTAATATTTTGTTCATTAGGCAGCTCAAGACAATCTAAACTGCTGATTGTGTGGAGGGGATCGTCCTAATCATATATAATTTCCACTCCTATAGTAGTTAGTCGGACAACTAGACATAGGTTGTCCATCTCCAACTTTATGCCAATGTTCTTAAGATTGTGTAAATATTATCAGATCTTATAAGTTCATCCATCCATCCAAGCCTTTCAATATGTATGCTCCGTCAGCTTCTCCTCCCATCCCAAAAGTCAGGTAAATCCAAACAACTATGGCGGAGGAGCCGTCCTAATCAGTTTGGAGCTTTTGCTTATTGCACCCTTAAGGTTGCTAATTTTTGTTGAACTTTTGGTCAACCATCAAAATTTCACCAGTGATTAGATGGCCATCATGAGCTCATTATATAGGCCTTTGTCTTATTGCCACTCATATAATGGCCCAACAAATCAAAGGTCCTAACGAAGGGTTGACATACAAGAAATGGATCTAGGCCTTACTCTACTACGGCCAGCCTATTCAAAAGTTCAACTTGGTTGGGCCTATATATGCAGGACAGTCCAACGTTGTATTATAATATTTCAGCTATCTTGTGGACCTTGCATGGATAAGCTACAAACGTCAGACGATTCTAATCATGTCATTAGTGCACCTCCCACAAAGTGGCCAATCTAAAGTCAGGTCAATTGAGTATAAGGTTCTAAAACGCTTGATCAGTGTGAAGATTTTGCCGGACACATTCAAGTAAGGTCTACCATGTCAAAATAATCAAACAATTGCAAAAGAAATTTCAAGAGAGTTAGAGTACTAATCTAACATGGTAGGTGCATGAATAAAAGATAAAAGATTAGTATCTTCTTCTTAAAAATAGCTATTAAATTCATAAGTAGAAAAAATTATTTAAAAACAAGAAATAAAAGTGATATTATTAACATATTTGATAGATTCATCTAAGCCTTAAAAACTAAATTTGACTCAAACTTGGAAATTTATCGAAAATAGTTAAAATAATGAAGAGTAGTAAAAATTGTCTAAACCTATTCAAAACTCTTAAATGGCCAAAACAAGGACACCGGAGTATAACCAAACTCTTAAAATCATAAAAGCAGTAAAGATATATGGAACTTACAAAAATAGTAAAATTTAATTTAAAAGCCGACTTTAGTCCTTAAAATAATTGAATTTTGTGAAGGTGCTTAACATTACTAAATCTTGCGTGATTGAACAAGGTATAGAACACTTTATATCTTTCAAATAATATGTTATACGCATGAAAAAAATAACCAATTACTAAGTTATGACTGTCGGAAGCTATAACATGCGACAAGGCTTGATTAATTTTATTTTTTAATTTTCCATTTGTAGTCCCTTTAAGTGGAATTCATGTGATCTTGACCATCTATTAAGTCGTCATCTATCCATCCAACATTGCAATGAAAGCATCCTAAGATGTTTTTTTTTAATTAAAAAAAATGTAGGAAAATTTATACCAAGTGCTTTTAAGCTTCAGTTGGTGCTCTCTTTTCAACATTGTACCTTGTGTTTATTACACTAGCTCCACAGGTATAATTTTTCCTTCCTCTCTAGAAAATAAGGGTCTCTTTACTTGTAGATATTTGGTTTTCCACCCACATGACAAGAAGTTAGTAGGTGTGCCTGTATGACATTTTTTTAGCCATGGTGTGGAGAGGGCCTGCATAGAACGGCTCCCCAAATTTATATGGATTTCAGACCTCCAGTCGAATCAAATGGTCTTATCTTAATGGTTTCCTAGATTACATCCTGACACACCCTTGGATCCAGGTCCCTAATGATCCTAACCATTTATATACACGATGAACACCAGCATCTTGAAGGCAAAAAAAAAACAAACTGCTGATTGACATGTATCATTCCTTTGATTATTCAAAGATTTAATGGGACCCTCAAATTTCAAACGAAAAGAATCCAACGATCAAATGGTTGAAATAATCCAAACAAAAGAGTTCTTATTTTATTGTTTTGGTCATCCCCCATTCAATGTGGGGCCCATTTAAATCATTGAAAAATGACCCAAATCCAAAGGCTGAAGTCCCAACACATCCTGTTTCAATGAATTCCATCAAACCTCCGGCACGGAACAATAAGAGCCCGTTTGGATACCTCCAGATAAATTACTTTTTCTACTTACAGAAGTAGATAAGTGACTTAATTAAAATAAGTAAGTTTAGTTTATATATGATTAGTTATAAGTAACTTTTTTACTTAAGATCACTTAATTATCACTTCAATTAATTATTTTTTAGCTTTTTTACTTTTCACACGTTGCTGAAGAGAGGCGTAAGGAGAGACGAAAGAGTGGAGGAGTTGATAAGCTTATCTTCTTAATAAGTAAAAACTAAGATAAGCTACTTGTGGCATTGTGGCATAAGTAACTTATCTTAAGCAACTTAAGATCTAAACACCCAAATCAAGAGGTCCAGCTTGAAACTGGGATCATAAGCCAGTGAAGTGCAAAGATACGTACACATGCATAACATTATTGTATAAATATCATGAACTTATCTTAATCAAAACCGTCCAATAGGTGTGCCCAACTTTGGATGGGGCATGTTTCATGATGGCCGCCAATCAAGCAGCTGGGATCATTCGTTCAGTGTGATCTATGGCTTTTGCTTCATCTATGTTGGGGCCATGATTTGAACGATATGGATTGAACAACATCTATTACCCTGTATTATGGTAGTAGTACGGATGTCCAAGAGCTCTTACCAAAGAATTAATAAGAGCTTTCAACTCCTATTAACTCCAACTCAATTTGTTGCGTCCAATACAATCTCTTGATTTTACGTTCTCTGATTATTCACTTAGGTCCCATGGATCATCCATCCAAACCGTTCACATGACGAGTCTGATCATGGATGTCCATGCACAAAATTTCCCTGCTGATTGGCCGGATCCTAAGCATAGAAAACAGTGGCTTTGAGTATAAGTATAGTTTGTACATCTTGGTACCATGGATCAGCAATCCAAACCGTTGAAATGATGTATCGTATCATGGATGATTAATGCACAAAAATTCCGGCTGATTGGAAGATCCTACCAATATAAAACAGTGGCTTTGAGCATATATATGATTTTACATGTGGGTCCCGTGGATCAGAAATCCAAACCGCTTATAAGATGATTCTTACCAATGATAACTCAAGCATAAAATTCCCGCTGATTAGAACATCCTACCGGTAGAAAACAGCGGCTTGGATCATACGTGTGGGTCATGGATGATGTTATGTATTGTTTTCGATTTTTTTTTTAAAAAAACATGTAATTTTACAAATAAAATGTGTCATATCACATGTATAGTTTATACCAGCACCCGCATCAATATGTTGTTAATCTAGACCGTTGATATTATGGGAATCACGAAAATATTGAGCAAGATTCTAGGCAATGTTTTGTCTTGACTTTCTATTTGCACCCTTCTTATAAGGGTTAGCAACATTCAATTTGAGAGATTTTTTCGCAGATGTTCTATCCATGATAGGGTCCATCAAATCAACCGTCTAGATCATTTCGCTATTGGCCCCAATTGTATGTATTAGAAGGGACGCTTGATGGCAGTCAAGTCATTTAGATCTAGTGTCGTGTTGCCCATGTGATAATGTGATGGATGGACTTGATCTACCTCATTCACTACCGGACTGAGATGTGTTCATTCATCTACTGGGCCTTATCATGGATGGCTTATCTTTCAAAAATCTCACCGATTAAACAATTCTATCCATCCTTTTTCTTAAATCTTCGCCATTAAATATTTGGCCATTAAAACCATTAATGGAAATGACACCCACTGAATTTTTTTATTGTCCACATGATATCAACAATTTGAACTGGTGATCCATGGATTCACAGGAACAATATCTAACCTTCGAACAGTGGAAATAGTTTCATGGTGTGGATTTGCAAGGGTATGAAAAAGTACTTATTAAAAATTATTTTAACTTTTAATAGTAGCATACATGGAGGTTTGCTTCAATACATCTAATATATTATAACAGCATACATCAAGATTTAGCCATTACAATTGGACCTTTTTCAAAAACCCAAATGTTTAGATGAGGAGCCTTGATTATTCAAAGTTCATGAAAGCCATCCATATGTTAAATGCTCAAAGATTTGAAATACTCCAATTTAAAAGATACTACTGTTTTATTTCCACCATCCAAGGTAGATCCATGGTATAAACGGTCTTGATCATTGGAAAATGACCCCAGATCTAAAGGCTAAGTCATACTGTATTCCATCCCAAATACGGATATATTCTAGCAAACCTCGCATGGAAAATTGGAAATATACACATAACTGAAGGCCAGCCCATGAATGAAAGCCACAGCAACCAAAATACCATGTGAATATGGAAGGCCGCCTTCAAATGAACGGTCAAAAGAAAAAGGAAATAAACTAAAGCCTGGTATCAACCAATTAGCTCGATTTTCAACAGCATACCATCTACAATAAATATCAACCAAACAGACGGTCTGGATCCATCCTCCCACCTACAGCATGTCAGTTAATGGGTGACGTACGCGGATCCTCAACCAACACGATGGATCATACTCAACCTCAAATATAATAAAATATTCACATCCTAACATCTGTATATACGTAACACAAGGTAACGGTTATCATGATTCGAGGGCCACTTTGTCAACGAAATCGTAACCACCTTGGTCACAAGTACATTTCTCTATACGTCACATATGTACACTTCCTTCTCCATACAACCCCTCTTATTAATCCAATACACAGACACACACACATCATATTCACTTAAAACATCTAATTACCAATCACTAATAACTAATTAAGTACCTCATTTCTTAAAGCATGTGGTTGCCACCGCACGTGCCATCGTCACCATTGAAGCTGAACGCTAGATCCCCAGGTGGTCTTATGGAGGAGGGGACCGGAGGGATGGGTCTGAGGGGCCAATCACAGGCCGACAAGTGTCCAACCGGACCGATGGGTGGTGGGTGTTGGTTGCATTGCAGCTCTTGAACTTGCCTCTTCAGGAATTTAACGTAGCGGATCGCCTCGTCGAGCATCGATGCTGTGTCCATCTTCGTTCCACCTGGAACGAGGCGCTGGAGGATTCGTATCCGTTCGCTTATCCGTTCACGTCTGTGGCGTGCTGCGACGCTCTGGGGGTCGTGACTTATCCGGACGTTCCGTCGCTTGGGCTTTTGGATTGTGGCTGGGTCGATATCTACCGGCTGCATCGCGGCGATCTTGTACATCATCTCCTTCATGGGGCCCAGCCCTTCTTCTTCTTCTTCTTCTTCTTTTTCTTTTTCTTCTTCTTCTTCTTCTTCCTCTGCTCGTCTTTCTCTGGGGTTTCCAATGGTGAAAATTGAATTGGATGCATGGAGTGTTTGGAGAGTAGAGTTGTGGACATGATAAGAAGATTGTATATGGAGTGTTTGGACAGTTGAAGATGAGACATGGGGTGTTTGGAGAGTAGAAATGGGAACATGGGGAAAAGGTGTTTGATGGGGTTGTAGAGGATCTTCTGTAGAGTAAGGTAATTCGTAGGGAAGATTATCAAGGAGGAATTGATTTCCCATGCTCATGCCCAAAGTGCTACTTGTGCTGGTCTCCATAAATAAATGGGCATGTGGGTTTTGTACACTAAAAAGTTTTATAAAAGTCTTGTCATATTTCATTACATCTTGGAATGGAACTTCAATACACCTGTATATATATAAGATTAATTAATTAATTAATCCAAATGAGAGAAAATTGGGCCCTAAGAGTTGTTTCTTGAGGTGCCGCATCACATGAATCCTTTATATATATATATATATATATATATATATATATAGAGAGAGAGAGAGAGAGAGAGAGAGAGAGAGAGAGAGAGAGGAATGCTCACATGCGCACCTGTTTTAATGAGAACTCGTGAGAACTTTTTCTGAACTCATCACACATGACACGGCCCAAAATCTAAACAGTCAATGTGACTCAACGCTCCATTAAACCTTCAAGACCTGACTTCTACTCTAATCCAAAACTTTGGTGAGCCACGAAAAAAGGAAACAATTTACTCCCTTGATTTGTCTCTCTTTTGCCATGGCCCTCTAAAGTTTTAGGTAAGGGTAAAAGTAGAGCCTTGGGGTTCCATTCGTAGCTGTATCACATGAATTATTCAAATTTTGAGCTCACATCATGTGTGATGATTTCCAAAAAAGTTCTCAAGAGTTCCCGTGGGTAGTGAGAACTAGTACATAAGTGAGCATTCATATATATATATATATATATATATATATATATATATATATATATATATATATATATATATAGATGGATAGGTTGGGGGGTGAAAGGAAACCTATTATTACTCTGGTACTTTGGAGATCTGATGACATATGAGAGAAGGTAGAAATGTATTTTACGTACACTAAATTTCGGTGTATAGACCATCCCAATAGTCCAACTGGGCCACAAGCACATTGATCCAAACCCCTAGGGTCTATAAGCATATCCAATGAGTTAGTAAACTGATAATCCTCGGCGTTGGACCAATGGACTTAATTGTGGACTGTGGTCACAACTTCTGATAACCATTCAAAATCAGACTGTTGATCGGATGGTTGGGAGCATCCGAAGAGCCTAATTTTTAGCCTATGAAATATCTAAGATGATGACTGGTAATTTCGACGGCTTAGATCAATGGGCACCTGCATTAAGTGGATAGTATTGAAAGTGTATACACCGAGTTTGGTGTATGTTATGCTGGGGATCATCTAGCCGCCCAAAAAAAAAATGAGGAGAGAAGCACAATGACTAGGATGATGTCATCTTTTATTTGTTTATTGTATCGGGCATGGTGTCTCAAATATAAAAGGCTAAGAGATGAGGGAGGATAGGTAGGGCCCACAAGGATCAAGGGTCCAGCTGTGAACCTCGTGAAGGGTTGCAGGCTTTTACACATCCCTAGTTTTTCTCATTCTAATACTTGAATGGTGACGATTGCATGCAATCAATTTCAAGGGCCGTGTTTCCACTGCACATGTTCTCGAGGACTCCCACGAGAGATGTGATGCATTTCCATGTTTTCCCATCAATGTAGGGCTCCTTTTCCTTTGGGTGTGTGTGGATTTTGATTGGCTCTTGACAAGATCCTATATCCCGATCTAGAAATCATCCTCATTCATCTTGGCATCATCTCCCCCACTCCCCTCTTATATATATATATATATATATATATATATATATATATATATATATATATATATATATATATATATATATATATATATATATATATATATATATATTCTCACTAGGGGTGTACATGGAGTCCAACCAAGTCGAGCTGGCCTCAGCTCGGCTTTGCTCGACCACTAGTTGACCTTAGCTAGAACTCAGCTCAGCTCAGTCCTCAAGCTTGATTGGCCAGCTTAGCTCGATTCGGTCAGCAGCTCGGGCCAGTTCGAGCCGAGTTCGCCATTGCAGTTGTCACGCCCCAAAATTCGAGTACCTGAATAAGGTCTTCGGGGCCCAAATCCCAAGGTTCGTGAGTTATAATATAATGACATTTATTATAATCCAGTTGATTTAATCAAATTCAATAAATATTCAACATCATCTAAAAGAAAATACAGCTGAAATGTTTACTAAATTCAACTCTCTTAATAGTTTTTCCTTTCAACATCGAAATTTGAATATAAATTAAACCTAAATAACAAAAAACTGAATTGAATTAAAACTAAACCTAATTTTCTAGAAAATAAAACTAATAATAGAGGCCCGCCTGCTCGTAGTATTCCAGCTCTGCACCTGTGCATTTTTTTATAGTAGGGTGAGCATAACAGCCCAGTAGGGTCATTTCTTCCTCAAAATTTAACATGTTCAAATAAAATTAAAATTTTATAACAATGGAGGAAAATAGATTACTGATAATGAATTTAAGCAAAAGAATTGTGAAAATGCGATGCATGTGATATTTTTCCATGAATACTCATAACATTTATATCATTTCTTACAACACCGTACCTAAGTGGATGGTCAAGTTGCATTAATGCCCACGTACTGGTACCTCATGGTGATGGACTAATTTATGCGTTAGCTGGTCAGACTACTGCTTTAATTGTACCTCTGACGTATATCCGTGCACACAATTGTACTTATACGTCATACATAAAAGAGACTTTAAAGGATCCAATGGGTTCTAAGATTTTTCACCGAAGGGACACGATTGCCCTACTTGATAGCTTTAGGGTCTCTCACCCAAGGAACACAATCGCCCTACTTACTGATACAACTTTATATTTTTTCTCACAATTTAAATAATCAATAGAGAAGCATGAATAACATGAACAATTCTAAAATCAACAAAAATAAATAAATAATAATTTAATAAATTAAATTTATACATTATAATGCAGGTTCTAAACGAGGTGCATAAATTCGATATTATTAAAATTTAGTTTCTGAAATTTGTTAAAATATAAGTTGATTTCTGTAATAGTGCTGGAAAATTTACAAGAACTCCTGAAAATGCTGAAATACCAATTTTGTCTCAAATTTTGAATTTTGAATTTATTTACTTATTTGCAATGTAAATAATTTATTTTATTCGAAATTTAAATTCTTATTTATTAATTTATAAAAGTTTAGTTGTACCTTATATTTAAATTATTATTATTACTATTATTATTTTATTTCTATAACTTAAACTAGAGTTTAAATTAGAATAATAATTAGAAGTTTGAATTAATATCATATTAAATTTTAACTTAATTAATTTAAGAATCATACAAGTCAAAGTTCATAATACTTATTAAATAACTAAAATTTTGAATTATAATTAATTATTTTTAAAGCCTTCAAAAGTCACATTAAATTTAGATTTACATTAATTTAATTCTTACAATAATAATAATAATAATAATAATAGTTTTTAATTCCCAATTAGTATAATTAATATTAATTCTCAAACTCTAAAAAAAAATAAAATTTTAATTTAACTTCTTGTTAGCAATTTAATTAAAACCACTTTACTTTAAATTAAATTAATAAATCATTTTAATATTTGAAATTTCACTCGATCTAGATTAATTTAATTAAATTAATTATTACTTATGAAATTAAATACATATATTAAACAAGGCTTAAAATTTACAAATTAATTTAAGTTATTAATTCTATTTTTTTCTAAAAATAATTCTTAGTTAAATTCAACAATTCTGATATAAAAGAATAAAATCTATTTACATATACTATATTACATCTAACTAAAAAATTCATAACTTAATTGAACATATTCTATTTTTAATAATTTACCTTTATATAAATAAATTTTAAATTTTAGGAATAACTTTTTTTAATTTTAATATTAACAAATATTTTTATATATATAGAATTTCTAAATTAAAATATAAACTTAGATAAATTGTTTATTTTATTCTATAAATTTATTTTATATATATATATATATATATATATATATATATATATTATTTCAATATTAAATATCATAAATATGTAAAATAGAAATTCATAAATGAGTAAGATTACCTACATAATAATCAACTAACAATAATATTCCTATCAAAATTTTAGATTAAATAAGTATAATAATTAATTGAAAATGATAAACCTCAAGATAAGATCACCTACCTTAAAAGTCCGATGATCCGGCCCCGCTTTAATTTCTCTCTCTCTCTTGATCTACCAGGTTTTCTCTCTCCATTTCGATATGATTGAATCTTTGTTTATATTTTTCCTTCATTTTTAATGGATGTAAGGAACGACGCGGAAGAATGGGGAATGTGGGTAGTTTCGTTTCGTGGGAGGGTTCGATGCCCATTACCGTACGAAAAAGAAGGAAGAATGGAGAAGGTGGGTTAGGCGGCGGAGACGTGCGGAAGATAAAATTTTCATTTTTATTTTATTATTTTATTTTTTTAGATATGGTAGGTCCCACTAACGATGATATAAATCTACTCCGTCCATCATCTTAGCCTGGCCATGAGAGGATATAAGGTAAAAAATAAGGTTGACTCAAACCTCAGGTGGGCCACACACAAGCGGACGGTGTGCTGGTTCCCACAAAAAAATGGGTTATTACCGCAGCATTTTTACAAACACTTGAACTGCACCTTCAAAATCTCATTGTATTTGAGACAACAACAATGATTTTAAAGGTATTTTATCAAACACCTTCTAAGCAACATAAAAATCAAGAAAAAAAAAAGAGTGTTGGTTTCATATAAATACCTTCTTTACCACCAGCCACACTTCTTTGAGTCATTTCATCAAACACTTGGTGAGCAACATCAATATCAAAGTAATCAAGTCACTGAACCGGTTCGATCCAAGTTCGATTCGAGTTAGGTTCGATCCGAGTCGAGTCGAGCTGGGGCCAGCTCGAACTCATTTTCAAGCTAAAAAAATCAGCTTGACTCAGCTCAAACTCATCTTTGAACCGAGTTGAATCAAGCATTTTCGAGTCAAGTTGAGCGAGCTAACCGAGCTAGCTCGGTTCATGTACACCTCTAATTCTCACTAGCTCCCATGAAATCTTTTTAAGAACTTATCACATATGATGTGAGCTCAAAATCTGAATGGTTCATAATATGAAGTACCCTATGAAACCCATGGACCCAACCTTTATCATAATCTAAAACTTTGGCGGGCCATGGCAAAAAAAAAAAATCAATTTCCTCCCTTGATTTGCTTCTCTTCGCTATGGCTCACTAGAGTTTTGGATTAAGGTGAAAATTGATCTCCAGTTTCGTAGCGTGTCACATCACATGGATCATTTGAAATTTCAGCTTATAATTAGTGTGCAAAGGTGCTCACATGCACACAATGCATGAATGATCATGTATGTATGTATGTATGTATGTATACAGTGTGGAATCCAAATGGTGCATCCAGTGTGTCTCCTCAGTTTCACCGTACATCCCAAGAATCACGAAGATCCATAAGTCAGGTGAGACACACCACGGGCAGCAATGTTCAATCACCCCTAAAACTTATATATTCACTTGCTGTGGCATGCCTGAATGGGTGTGTCCCTTCATCCGGGTGGAGCTAACCTGATGAAGGGGTTGGATGACACATACAATTCAGTGGACCCTACTTCTATCTGTAAGTTTCGTTGGTAGGTGCCCCCTCCTTTTTCTTTTCTTTTTTTTAAATTATTTTTTTACCTAATGTCCCCCATTGTTCCTTTGGTGTGGCCCACCTGAGCTATGAGTCAGGCGGGAATTAGGGATAAGGCCTACCATTGGAGACAACCCGCCATCAAATCAACTCTCTAGATCACAGATTGATGGGTCCCACTTGTATGCACTGACCCATCAAGGATTATTTACATTATGATAAATCAGTACCCAAAATTCCTCTGATCTCATTAAAGAAATCCATAAAAAGAAAAGAAGTACATAATGCATATGCATGCAAGACAACCATTTCAATTACAATCTCCAATCTCGTCATTACTTATCTAACTGTCATTATCAATTGCATATTCAAAAGCAACAAATAAACGATACATGTGACATAAATGTTTATTTATCAAAATAAAGATCTAACTAGAGATTGAGACAAACATTAGGAACTGAATAATGAAAAAGAATGGCTTGAAAACCCATGTCATTAGTGCGAAAACCTCGCCAGATTTCTGTCTTTCTAACACACTAAAAGTGACCGGAATTTACCCAAATCAAGTAGAATTATGAATGGATCCATCCAACATGCAATTGAGCTCATCGCATTGACTTGGAAAGTTATATGATGTCACAAGAGCTGGTTTGTCTACATATTTACCATTCCTTTTTGAAAGGAATCATGCACCATAGGGTAAGTTACTATCAAACGACGTATGCGTCCACCCGTCGCTAACAGATCATTGTTCCCAACTAGGAAATTAATCTTGCATCAAATGGTTGTTGTGATTTTGTATGAGTGGAGTAAAAAAATCTTTGAAAAAGAAAAGTAAAAAAAAAGGAGTAACCGTTCCTTAGCGGTTAAGTAGTATATTATTGAAAATTTCAAATTCACAGCCTGTATTATAAATGAGCGGCGCAGGTGAAAACAAATTATAGAGATTCTAATGAAAATCTTTTAAAACTAACATTAGAGATCATAGTTTAAAAACTCAAAAAACTAAATCTAACTCACCTGAGTTGACTTGACTCAACTAGATTTCAACAAGACTCGAGAAAAACTTCATCTGGTCATATGATCGGATCAAAACTTGAGAAAAAATCAACTTAGCACAACTCAACAAAACTCAATAAAACTCAAAACTGATCTAAATTTTCAAAAAACTTACCTGAGTTCTTGGGTCAACTCAACTCAACTGAACTGGGTTTTGAGTGAGTCCTGTTAGAGATTATTGTGATGTAAAAGAATTTTTTATTTTATTTTATTATTATTTTTTTAAGTTTTTTTTTTTTTACCTGCCGAGCAAGAGTAAGGACCCATTTATTTTTTTAAAGTTATGGATACATTTGCTTGCACCACATTTCACAAAATATTAAATCAATCACGAAATGTCATGAGACTTCAGGTATTTGGTGCACCAAACGTTATACCATCTGCTTGCATGTTTTTCCCTACCATATGACCGCCATCAGACGGCTGTGATGACTGGGAGTCGCCAATAGAAGGTGTGGGCCCATGGCCCACACCTCTAGCAGCTGATACCCTCGGGGTAGTTAACAGCATATACATTGAATTTTTGAGAGAATTCTTTTTTTCTGGCAGATTGTGCTCACGCACTTGGAATTTTACCTCACATGGCATTAAATAATTCAAATTAAACTGTCCAAATTATTGGTCCGAATTTAGATGTATCATGGACCATTAATTACTCTTATTTGATTATATGACTATCAGATTGGTGGAAATTTAATGGACGGTTAAAATGAAAAATATCCAATGATTCCTATTTCCACAAACAAGTGGCCACGAATCAAAGTTTAGGATTTCTCAGCAAATCTAATTTTGGGAGTGTGACTTAGCAACAGTTGTTACACATTTAGTTGGTTTAATTTTTGTTAATGTATGTCATGTGTACGATTTCTGAGCGCCTGTGTAGGAAGCCAAATACGCTACCAGAGTATCATATAACTCCCTGGGACTGTTTAATCTTGCGCCATTCCTGTTCCTTGCGTAATGAACCAACACGGTTAGTCGACATTCCACAGCGGGTAGGTTGATCCAGACCGTCCACCTGATGGGCCCCTCTGTGGATAGCCCACTGTAAAAAAAGGTCATACCGATTAAGATTTCTATCCCATTTAAAGACTCTATGGACCACTGGTCATTCAAAGGATAAGAATCTAAAGCTTGGAGCATGATTTCGGTGCTTTATTCCTACCATACTCCATCCACGACAGGACCCACCAAATGGATGGTCCGGATTCACCATCCATACAAAAAAATTACAGTGGGGCGGGACAAAACGGTGAACGGTCCATGAAGAGTGGGACCGAACTGTGAACCATCCATACGCGACGAACCAGACTCAGCCTCTGATAAAATTAAAGACGTAGATAAAGCGTCCATGTTGACAAAAGGTGGATATTACATCCCTATCTATAGAGTCCTTTTATCTCCCTATGAAATATGCATTTCCTGGTGAAATAAAAACATATTACGAGATGGATGCTCCCAATCTTACCGCATTCATTCTCACACTGTAAAAAAAGATAAGGTCATAGATGGGAGGTGGGCCCTGATGATGTTTGGGAATGAAAGAGAGGAACTTTGATACTCTGGAAGAGTGTGATAGTTGGTACGCAGGTAATAAGAAATTGCACACATGGCATAGAATCAAATCAAACTAAACCATCCAGATGTCGGCCAAACCTCTGATGGATGGTAAAGCTAAAATTTAAACCAACTCGATATCCTATCAAGCCGATCGGAGGACATTTAAAATGGACGGATGAGATGAATACTACTCAATGGTACAAATTCAATAAACAAATTTCCATTAATCAGAGACTTAGGATCTGTTATAACAAATCCGATCTTGGGATGATGTCCCATCTACATAAGGTACGATAATTCGTACGGCTTAATACTAGTTACTGTATGCCACGTGTACAATTTATGTGGATGTGTATGAACCATCAAAGTCTGGCAGAGTATGAATTGAGACCCCAGGAAAGAAAACACATGGGGTGATTGTCCAAAGGCAAAATGGCTCATGTGGATGGACCTTTCATGTTTCTACTTCAAGTGCAATTTGTAAAAGCCTAAGTTCCTTTAATTGGGTTTTGTATCAGCTTTTGGGAGCCTCATGTGTGATATGAGCATTTCCTTAAAAGGAACAGTTTCTGCTCATTGGGAATACACGAACTTTGCTGGCCACGCGCATGTAGAGACCCCCTGCTCATCCACACCAAAGCACACGTGCCTTTAAGGGACCCACGTATGAGATCAGATCTTTTAATCAGGTGGGTCACACTTACATATTCTAGCTTAAAAAAGATTAGGCTGTATCAGTCCGCAGGTAGGCTACAATATTGTACAAAACAAATGGATGGCTAGAAGAAAAAATAGTATCGCTGCGGGACCTGTAATAATTTTTGGTACTCGGGTGATACTATGAAAGCCTAACTTAGTATAAATATAGATCCAGCTTATTAAAATGTCCACCTTCATTTGTACTTAAATTTGATGGTTGGGAGTAATATTCATTCGGAGATCAAGCCATCTAATTATTAATTTTTAAGATGGACTATTATATCATCAAGAAATTAACATTGAACCTTAGAAGATGCGTTTCTGAATTCCCAAACATGATGAAACTTTGGAAGGCATTCCCTTACATTATAGTAAGCGGTCATTACCAGTTGCGGGACCACGAGATTCACCGTGAAATTAGATCCACATTGTACCTACTTAAAATTCACATCAATACAACCATTTAATTTCGGAACAGGTAGATCATTTCCATTTAGACATCTCTAAGATATCCTAGGAACACTAATCAGTGGTGTAAAAACAATCCAACCTACCCATTTCCTTAAGATTTCAATAATGGGTAATTTTCAGATTTTTTTTAAAAAAAATTTTTACACACTCACAGGGACCCCTACACGCCCATGCCATAGTGGAATTTCAGCACCCATGGGTACTCGAACCCTTGACCGAGTGTTGAAATTCTCGAGAGTCTACCACCGGAGCAAGAGTAAGGACCCTGGGCATTTTCTTGATTATTTTCAAAGCATGTGGCCCACCTGGGTTTTGGAACTACATCAATTTTTGACCATGTCCTATCATGATTTGTTAGAACAAGTGGTCAATGTGGATTTGATCACACTTCACTATGGACCCCACTTTAAGCTTTGTGTGCGCAGCATGTGCTCTGCCGCTGTGCACCAGTCCCATGCATGCGGGTTTGACCCGCTGACCCAACTAAAAGACACGAAATTGTCTTCTCCTCCCACCTTTTACGATTCGAATGATCGGTCGAAACCATGACCCGGGTGGGCCACCTACAAACGATCGGAACCATTTGGATTGTAGATCCCTTATAGTCGATCAAGGGTTTGAAATATGCATAGGTGAATGTGCACATGCGTGCGGCGAAAGCGAACACGAAAACCTTCTCTTGTGCGCATGAACGAGCTTGAAATGTAAAGATTTCATTCTCTCTCTGTAAACACTCTATCCCAGGCTGATAAGCTGATTGAGTTTGAACGGATGGATGGACAATCGAACCACAATCTTAAACCCTAACTCTATAAGCTTAAACCCTAAGAACCTGAGTCCTAAACTCTAAATTGAGCCATGCAACCCAGTCAACATGGTCAGCCTAACCTTGAACCCTATGAATCCAAAACCCTGAAGCCTCGAGTCAACTCGTCAAGTTAACTCACTCGGTCAACTCATTAAATCAACTCACCCGGTCAGCCTACCCAACCCCATAACTTAGTCAACTCACTTACTTAAGCCCAAAACCAAGCCTGATTGGAGAAATGTCTGAAACCTCAAAGCAACAACTTTCACAGCAAGGCCTCTACATGTTTGAAAGATACTTTCAATCAAAGTAGAGAGTCTAAGTGATGATTGGCGGTAGCCAGGCTGTCGTTGGTCACATGATACTTTCCCTCTTTAGGGTTGTGTCCCTCAAGCATGTGGAACTCTCTTTTTTTCAAACATTAAGTGTGTGGTTGAAGTGCATTTACTTCGATGCCCATTTTCATAGAACCGAACCGAACCGTGAACCGATCCGTAGAACCAAACCGTGGATCCGATCCGTAGAACCGAACCGTGGAACCGAACCATGGAACTAAACCGATGTATTTTAGCACACCTTATAATTATTTTCTTTAGAATAATTATTTTCGTAAATGTATTTTTGCACACCTTATACAATATCTAAACCATTCATCAAATGGACCACAACATGGATGGACATGGGCTTGCAATTGAGCTGGTTCAATCAAAGTAGAGAGTCTAAATGAGGATCAGCAGTAGCCAGGCTGTCATTGGTCACATGGTACTTTCCCTCTTTAGGGTTGTGTCCCTCAAGAACTATTTTTTTTCAAACATTAAGTGTGCGGTTGAAGTGCATTTACTTCGATGACCATTTTCTTACACAAAATTACTATTTTACCATATCATCCAACCCATGAAATGATGTCATGTGACAATCTCAAATCCTAACCCTTCAACTACTTTTTATCTCTAAGATCACTAGGAATTACCATAAAACTGAGTTGGGAGACTATAAATAGTTCTCTCCCTTTCTCATTTCAATCATCCAATAGATTCGGAAAACCCAAACACACCCAAGCATCCCTTCTCACCAAGAGGTCCCTTAACCATTTAACTATTCCTTCCACTAAGGAAAGTATGTGTGTGTGTGTGTGTGTGTGTGTGTGTGTGTGAGAGAGAGAGAGAGAGCCCAGCCCTAGTCTAACCTAGCCTAGCCAGAGTTCAAGCCTCCTAAGCCACCTGAGTTCAAATTATTTGAGTCACTCAATCTAGCCTTACAACACTACCGTTCATTCAGTCATTCAAGCCTTTATCAATTTTATAGAATCGACGCATTATCATTGTGCAACATTCATTCCTTTCTCAACCCTCCTGCTCCTTATATATATATCAGCATCATAGTACATTTTCATCGTTTTCACACATCTAACTGGTGGGCGTAGGCTTTGTGGCTTGTCGATATAATCAAATCTTGCTCATCAGAAACCTTAGTCAGTTAACCATCATTTTAGCATACACATTGCGTTCTATCATTTTCTTGTCTGACTAGCGGACGTATCCTCTAAGACCTGCCGATATAATCATAGCTAGTCCACCAAAAACCTTACTAGTTGGCTGTCATTTTATCATAAGCATCCATACATACATACTTGCACCCTGTACTTGATAGTCTCGAACATATGCTCTGCGGCCTCTTGACATAGTCGGATCCTGCCCATAAAAAATCCGGATAAGTCAATCATCACTATCATTGCATCGTATTACATTTTCTGCACGCGAGAATTACCTTATTCTTCATAAATTAGTCAGATTTTATGAAGTAAAGACCGTATGTCCGTATGGGCAAAGTAGGTACTTAACACCTTCCCTTTTTATAACTGTGGTCCCTTGCTTGGAATCTCTGGAATGTAAACTCACAAGTCATCATAGAGTTAAGGATCTTGGGGTCCTCAATCTTAAGCATTTCTATGGGGTTTAACCGAATATAGAATTATAATAATTGGTTAGTGGTGACTCTGGTTAAATATTATATCATTTTACCCCCTTCACAAAAGCCCTCCAGTGAAGCAACCAGTGAAAATAAGAGAGTAGATCTCCCATTCTCTCAAAAAATCCACCCTCCAGCATCTACACTCTCTCATAGCTGGATGAATCCGTGGGAGAGGTCCTTGACAAATCTAATCCATTTAGACTATCTTAAAACTTGCAATCACAGTCGTTCATAACAACTCACATGAATTGACTCGATTGTATAAAAATATAAAAGTTATCCTATTCTTTCTCTTCTTGCATTTGAAAATAGGAAACACTAGTTTTTAATCAATCTAGACCATCCAAAATATGATTTTTGATCCAAGAAAGCCCTAAAAACCCTAGTTGTAAGAAGAGAAATGGTGTCGTTGTCGCTTACTCCCGATTTTTCCAGAATTGAACCAAGAGTTTCAAACTCATGAACCGTCGAGTTTTTAACCCCGGACCTTCGAAATTAATGCTACTCAAGCTTCCTGTAATTGATCAGCACTGTCTAGAAGAGTTTCTTCGAAGGAATACCCTACGGGCGACAATATGCCATTAATGGCTACCTTCTCTTCCTTAGTAAGCTATCGCAACTGAAGATCTTCACCTGACCATCAATTCTAGATCTAATACATTCATTAGTTATCCCTTTTGATCGTCGTTCAATCCCAGCAAACCAACTTAGGAGATGTTGGGGGACTTGCACAAAACCTTAGGATCTAGCCTCCCAAAACACCAGAATTATGGAATAATAAAGCAATGAAAACAATCAAAGTATAAACCATATGAACAAGAGATTTTACGTGGAAAACCCTCAAAGAGGTAAAAACCACGGGACCTCGTCCAGATCAACAATCCACTATGAAGTAGAACGTTACAACTGATCACAAGCAAACATCTCTTGGATCAAACCTTCTTCACTCATGCAGGAGTGGATAAATAATAAGAGAATTTAAAAAGAAAATGGAGAGATCTCACCGATCACGAGGACGTAAAAGCGCTGCGACGTCGACTCTCTTCCACAAGCTTCCTTTCTTTCTTCTCTCTCTCTCTCTCACCTTTGATAGCTCTAAACCCTTTGAAAAACCCTTGCAAAGCTTTAGGAAACCCTCTTGCATTGCTTATAAAAGCCCTAGGCATCCTTATTTATAGTTTAGGAAACTCCCTTTTCCCACCCCTTGCGAAAGGGCCTCAAAATTTCGCAATCCGCACAAAATCGCAGAACGAATCTGCGTAACCTCGACTATTCGAGACGAGTCCTCGACCGGTCGCGCGGCCCACTCGACCGATTGAGCACCTCCCTCGACTAGTCGAGCACCTCAGAGAAAAATCATCAAATGGTTGTTGGACTTTGAGTCGAGCCCCACTTGACCGGTCGAGCACCACCCACGATCAGTTGAGCAGCCCACTTGACCGGTCGAGCAGCACGGTGAAATACTCCGAATTTTTAACCCGCTGCATTATCTCTCCCCTGAACTGAGAAGGAAAACCCTATCAGGAGATACATCTGATGTATCAATTGTAATCGATGTCCTTTTCTTACGCTCAAACCTCTTGGAAACCACGTAAGTTAGCTCCTTATAGTTGAATCGAGAGAGAGTAGGAAGCAGTTGGAGTTTTATCCAATCATCTCGCCATTCTCGCTGCCTCGCTGATTTGAAATAACTGTGCGGTTTTGACTCATTGTTGGGTTGACTCAGTGAGTTTCACCGAGTCTGAGAATCAAGTCTGAGCTGGGTGCAAGTGCCTCTATCCAGTGGATGAGCCCGGGTTATCTAGTCATTGTTTTTTCTGCAAATTTTTAAAATTTTTGGAACAAAATTTGAGTTATCTAGTTAATGCAGTCGATTTCACTACCGATTCACCGAGTTGTTGACTTAGTGGATCACTCTTTGTGCAGAGTTGAATATAACCTAGTCCAAATCTTTCTCAATATGTTTAATAAGTTTAATTAGATTATTACAACAACAGTTTCTACTGTGACAAGTCCAAACTCGCACCAAGTCACGACCATGCTCGAGATTGAGTCATGATTGAGTGGGGACCCAATCACGCTAAGTTAATCAAACTAAGGTTAGTCAACCTTCAAAACATTCTAATGTAGTTGTAATTTGGATGTTTATTAGAGTCAAATTCATGGATAATCTAGGGTTATTAAATGCTCATTTAATTGGTAAATGTAGGGATAGATTTGTCATAATTATGCTTCATCCGATTACAAATTATTTGGCCTAGTTTGTGCCAGGTGCGTATCAATCAAGTCGTTTGCATCTTGAGGTGAGTGGACCTCAATTCCTCCCTTTGAAATGCTACATGACTCAAATTAGGATAATTAATATTTAATTTTGATATTAAATGTAGAAATTCATTTCTTTTCATATTTCCATACTTAAATTTCGCTTATTTCGAGGGAACCTCTTTTGAAAGGTGATAATTCACCCTTCAAGCTTTCCTCCATTATGATAATTAGGTTTAGTTCATTTGATTTGTTAATTTACTTAATCTAGTACTTATGCTTAGTTTACTTATATCATCTTCTAGTGGATTTAGTTATAAATGTTAATTTTAGTTTGTGTAATTCTTTCTTTAAACTTGTTAATTATTCTAAATGCTTTACATGCTCTAGATATCATATTGAACATTCTTATATATAGATATTATATATATATATATATATATATATATATATATATATATATATATATATATATATATATATATATATTGAACATTCTTATATATAGATATTATGTCCAGCTACGAATGTAATAGATATTATATTACATGCGGTTTTGACTCATTGTGGCAACCTATTCAATCGCGCTGAAAGGAGCAATGAATTGTGATAATTTCAGCACATGTGGGCCATTCATCACAGCCTATTAAGGATTTGACTTTTTGGACAAATAGAATAATGCTAGCTTCTAAATTAAGCATTGAATCTGGACCCTTGGTCAACTTCTTTTTTCAGCCGTCTACCCTTTCCTTGTTTGGCTATATATATAAAAGATCCTATACGGTCGAGCTCATGGGGAGTTCCCATGAGCTCATGGCATGTCTTTACATGATTTTAGATGGTATGGCTCGACCGTATAGAACTTTTTCCCATATATATAAAATTTTGGATCGACCCCACTTTTAGGCTCAAAAGAACACATGAGGAGCTACACATAATAGACGGAGTGGATGTCATTCCCACATATCGTTGGGCCTCACACACGTAGTCCTAGGATAAAGCTTGTTTTTACAAACCGGCCTCAATTTTCAGGTCTTTCTTCGTTTACTACCGGACAATGGTGAGATGTCCACATTGGCTGACGTGGTAGGTAGGTCCTACCTTCCAATTGCATGGGTCCCTGCCGAAAATATTGCGTGAGTTAGGGGGCCTACAATCCTTGCCCAATTTTGATATGTTTTAGTATTAGAAGAAGGGTCAAGTCATGGCCCATTTATATATGGTTGTCAAGAGCTTCACCATTGCTTATTTCTAATCCAGTGGGCCAGGATCCTTTACCTTACTAAACATGTGAGACTCAAATGGGACCCTGGCCCAAATTAGGACCCAAAATAAGCAAGCTGCTATTGTGGTTATGGGCCACATGCATACAGTAAATGTGGACCGTTTTAACTAAATATTCCCTTCATTCGTGCTTGCTCCCGATGACAGGATCAGCCTGATTTTTGGACCACTGCATACTGGACCCATTGATGAACGGCTTTAATCTGGGACATGCCACACTAGAACAGAGGAGAGTGGCATTTATTTATTCTTGATATGGGAGTATTTTACAGGGGCCTAAGAATATCTACAGCATACCATGAATTCAGTTCATGTAAGCAAGGCTCCCGGTTCAGTGATCCCAAGTGGACCCGCTCGGGAGATGTCAATTAACCAAAAAATATCAGCAAGGCAAAAGGAAAGCACTTTATCTGTAGCCTGCGAATAGAAGAAAAAATCGCAGTGGTAAAAGGACAAGAGATTCAATGGCTGGGATCTTCCAATCTGTCAAGTTCTTTGGTGCATAGGGTGTCCACATTGGGGCCAAGTACACACACCTTAGCTAACTGAATCAGAGACCTCACTCGTACAAACTAAAAACCTGAGGATACCATCATAGATCTTCTGGGGTCAGGCATTGCAAAACATACCATCATAGATCTTCTGGGGTCAGGCATTGCAAAACATACCATCATAGAAAGAGTCTGCCAGGTAAAACCTTACAGCACTTCAATAACAAGAACCTACGCATATTGGCAAGGCCTTTGAAAGCACACCAACTGTCCAGCCTACAATTCAAATAGCAGCACTAGTAGAAATAATACAAGTACGAATTTTAACTACCAAATTTCAAAGGAATGGAATGGCTGTCAGTCTGGAATAACTGAGACAGCAACAAAATCCAGTGGGTATAATGGCGTGATTTAGAGAGAGAAGAAATTCCATGGGGTTCGAAAGTGATGCATGCAAATGGTTTACGGAATGTAGGTGAATAGCAAAAGAGAATTATCTTCCCAACATCAGAGGGATATGACTGAATAGCTTACTGTATCAGTTTGCTTTCCTCATTGCTGCATCAAACATGGTTTTGTCAGTAACAAATTTCGGATTCCTTTTAAGAGGATGGCAATGCAGAAAAAAATGACCCAACATCAACCAACAAAGAACAAATCATCCAACTTCGACTTGGCAAGCAAGCACAACCTACTCAGCATTGTATATGTGTCAAAGGAGAAAGATCAGGATGCTCCATCTACTGGGCCCCAACTTTCAAGGTTCAGAAACCATGCTATCCAGACTATTCTAACCAACCGATGAAATTTTTTTTTAAAAAAAAAGGGTTTTTTTTTTTTTTTAATTTTTTAAAATAGTTAAGGTTAATCAGCCTGGAGAGAGTCGACAAAAGTGAAGGCTATATAATTGTCTGACTGGTATGGGTTTTGAACCGTGGACCATCCACCATATAGCCCACAGATACAGTCATGCCTACCACAGCTATTGTTAGCCGTGCTAGGCATGACTGTATGGCACTCCTATAGCATTCACAATTTATTGAAGTGCATGGGACTAAATACCTAGGTTTGGCACTTGCTTTCAAAGTGTCTAGATAACGATGCAAGCAATGTTACATCCCATTTCTTGGAGCATCCCAACTTGTAGCAGAAGTCATGCCTGGCACAGCTATTGCTAGCTAATGAAAGAAGGTGTACAACATCTGAAAGAGAAGAATGCAAAGCAGTTCAACTAAACAAAAATACTGCAGTGAATTAATTCAATTTTACACTGACGTAGCACTACATAGACCAAGCCTAAGCTTGAATTTACAAAATTTCCAGTCAGGAAATAAAGATGTAAGAGCATCTTTATGATACAATAAACAGATAAACAATACTTGAGATTTCAAGCATGCTCTCAAGTCTTCAGATATTTTTCCACATAAGCCTGCATCAAAGAAAAATAATAATATTAAATCATTAATGGGAACAAGATGATGATGATATCATCACCATCTAAGCCTTATCCCAACTAAAGGATGATGATATATGCAGAAAAGAAGTATCATAACCTTGTTGAGACGACTCACGAACCTGTACAAGTTTGGTAAGCTTGGGTTTGGAAGAAGATAGATAATGGTCGATTTTCTCTTGAGTCTGAGGGATAAGAGGACCTTGCATGGCACCCGTCACTTTTTCGACTACTTTCTTCACTACGGCTTTGTGAGCCTCCTTACTCATGTGACCTTCCTTCCAAGTGGGCTTCAGCAGCTCCTTGACAAACTCCACGAGTGAGAATCTGAACATCCTCATCCCCTTCCCATCCTTGCTTCTCTTACTCTCTTCGTCGACCTGAGCATCATCTGCATCCATGTCCTTCAAATGGCCAGTTTGTTGTTCTTTCTCACTTTGGCCATTTGTCTCTTCATTCACTTCCTTAGCCATAGAATCCATGTTCTTTTGATTTTCTTGATGTAACTTCTCCTCTGGCCCACCACTACCATGAGGATCACCATCATTATGCCCACTAGTAGCTGGCAATGGGACCATGCTCTTCAAGGGTGCTTGTGATTCTTCAATGCAGCCAGTAGTTTTCTGGTCAAAGGAATTTGATAAAACCCCCAGGGGATGATCATTGATATCCAGATTGACAGGCTCCATGCTATTGCACAAGGGGTCATACTGATTTTGGGGCCAAGAGCGTTGATTGGGCTGAATGGATGGAGCTGCAGTGGGTGCAGGAGGCTGCATGTTTTTGGACTGGGAATAGGGGAGAGAAGGCACCAGTCCTGCAGCACTGAGATTACTTAGGGAGGCATATAATTGTGGAAGATGGGGCCCATTTCCAAAAATTTGAGCAAGAGATGCTGAAATATCTGTTATTTGGGAGAATTGCTCACTGGCTGTGTTTCGAGCTATCGGAGTCTCAGAAGCCACGGGCAACATATTTACATCTGGTACGCCAGGCCTTTTAGTCGATTCGTCCTGACCCAACATTGTCTGGGGGCACACACTTGAAGGAGGCTGAGGGATCATCTGTTGGCTATTGGGGTTGAAATTTTGCCCATTTGGAGGCGGAAAGACTATCTGTTGACTGTGGCCACTCGGGTAGAAATTCTGACGGTCTGAAGGTGGAAGGACTGTTTGTTGAGTATGCGCACTTGGGTTAAAATTTTCACTATTTGGAGATGGAAAGTCTAGCCATTGACTCTGCCCATTTGGAAAAGAGCTTTGTACAACTGAAGGAAGCGGTGGAGGGACTATCTGTCGTCTATGCCCATTCTCATTGAAGCATTGTCCAGGCGCAGAAATGTTAGCAGGAAAATTATTTGCAGAGTCGATGTCATTGTGTGGTTTGTTGCTGTTAGTGACCTTATTTCTGTCATCACAGGGTAACAACACCTGACCATCTGCTTTCAAGCCAGGATGCTGTTGAATATAAGAATTTTCTGATACCTCTGGCTGCATTGGAATTTCCAAAGCATGCTGTGGTTGCTTGCCTGAAACTTCAGGATTTGTATTCTGTTCGCAGGCAGGTAAATTGATATCAGGGACTTCCTTTGGTAAAATTTGATGCTTGATGTCTTCTTCAGGATTTCGAGATCGTGAATCCTGAGGATTGTGTATGGGTTCTTGACTATCCATGTGGTGAGGAAATCCCTCTCTGTTTGTCCCTGTAGGAGGCACTCCTGTAGCATCAAGAAAAATTTCTGTATCACTTGACTCAGGAAGGCCTGATTCGGGAGCATCCCCTCTTGCATTAATTTCATTGCTCTTCCACCGTGGGGGGGTGGATATATTTTTGTCAGATGCTTCATCAATACCCAATTTTGGTCCTTCCCACAGTCTATTCTTTTCGGGAACACCTATTGCACTGCTGTTGTGGCCCCACTGAGGGGAATTTGCCACATCATTGTCGGATCCTTTATCACCCCATGTTGGACCACCCCATGGTTCATTTTCGGGACCACCCCAACGAGGGGAAGTGCATACATTTCCATCAGGAGCTTTATCACTCAATTTTGGATCCTCAGTGCCTAAACTAAGGCTCCACCCATCATCCCTAGACCTCCCTTCTGGAACACCACGCACTGAACCCAGATGAGAGAACCAACAATTTTCACCTTTGTAGCAACGGCCTTCAGCAAAAAACTTGCAAGGAGTGTCATTGTTCCTGGGAGGTTCACGCCTCTGATCATGTCCAAAAGATATGTCAGACTCTCTTCTGTCATGGGCCCTTTCTCTTGCCCCTTCTTTTGATGACCATCCACCATAACCATCAGTAGAGTCACCATGATGAACATATTTGCATGTGGATCCTCTGTAGCACTTGCCTTTCAAAAAATCATTACAGCGAACCAAAGATCTTATGTTCCTCTGTCGGTCATGCTTCTCTCGGTCTCCATCATAGCGACTCCCAGAGCCATGGGAGAGCTTATCCCGTGAGTAATCACTTGGCTCCTGTGAATCAGAATAGGCTTCATCACCAGCATACCCAGGACCTCGGTCTTGTCTGCTTGCCCTGCCTTCTGCAGGATCACCATCATAATGCCTCCTGCCATCATAAGCATAGCCGTCCTGATGAAGAAACCTGCATTGACTTCCTCTCCTGCACCTTCCCTTACTAAAATCCCGACATGGTGCAGATGATCCTCCTGTTCCACCACTGTGATTCCAGTCACGCCGTTCACGCTTAAAACCATGGGGAGGGCTTCTGCTTCTACTCCTGCATATTATATCCAAAGAAACCAAATTAAAACATACACAACCCCAAAGAAAGTGTAGGGTCCTGACTTTTGAACCCTGCAAGTGTACAGTTTGCCATTTCTCATAATTCCTTGTATATGAGGTCTATGATTCAGCAATCCAGGCCAGTGATCTGAAAGGCACCATCCTTGATGGCGGATGTCTTAAAATTTTCTCAGATTGGAAGAACTAAACCCTTCAGTTTGTTGGCCAATGTGAACCCCCTTCTTTCAAGGGTTAGGATCTTTCAATCAGCAAGACTTTTGGGGTTGTTTATTGTAGGCCATCAACCCAAGGGTTAGGATCTTCCAATCTGCAAGATTTTTGGATCCTCCATAAACAGCGTAGCCAATCAGATCAGTGGTCTAGCTGGTCCTCACATTATAGGATCCTGCAAAACCACAAACTGTAATTTTGCATACAAATAGAACCATACAGTTCATCCAGAAACCACAAGGGGAACATTGCTGGCATTTGAATAATCATAACAGCAAGGGCTTTTCCTGAATTTCAAGTCATTGGATGATAAAACATTTGGAATAACAGTCATAGGACTGCATGTGCAGTTAAAACATGAGTTGGGTCTGAGAGCCACAAACCTGCGTGACCTGCTCCACCTACTCTTCGGAGAGTGACTGCGACTCTGCTGCCCCCAAGCATCAAGAACTGGAGACATGTGCATGCCATAACCCTGATCTCTATCACATATCCTTGCGGTTGGTGAAATCTCCCCTCTGTCACTGTCGATGTTTCCATCTTTCCCTTCATTTTTGCTTCTAGGCATGTGCTCCCAGCATGATGCTCCAGAAGAATCTTTAGATCTCACAGCCATGTTGGCTTCCATGTCAGGTGACTTTGTGACATGGGTTTCAGAACTTTTTGAAGAACCCCACCCTGAATTTGATTCTTTTTCATGACAAGAATTGCCTGCTTTCCCAGACAGAGGAATCTCTTGTACAGTTTCACTTGAAAAATGAGTTTCTGGTACCAAATCCCATTTTGAAACTCGTTTTCTAACATTTTCGGCCATTGCCCCTCCAAAAGAAGCTCCTTTCACAATACCAAACTTCCTTCAAACCAAAAAAAATCCTGCAGTACATACGGATCCGTATAACATATATTCTTACTTTTCCATGAATTATCTGCAGAAATTTAACGCAGCAGTACTGAGTTTATGGCTCGAAGCAAGCTGTACAGTACTACAGCTATTCTCAACAAATGTTATTACAGCAACATCTTCAAACAAAATAACCAGTTATAGCAGTTGAAATCTACCCAAAAAAAAAAAAAGAAAAAGAAAAAGAAAGAGTAATGTTTCATCTGATTGTAAATATAAGCAATCAAAAGGAGAGACCAACGAGCTTAAATGTACCTGATACATCAGTTAAGGAAAATCAACACTGATGCCTAAATTTACAAAAAAAAAAAAAAAAAAAAAAGGTACAATTTTTCATCATCCCATCATGTCTCAACCAGATAATTAGTTCCAAAAGACACCGCCATATGACTCATGATCATAATTGCAAATATAGGAGATATATTGACATTGAAACATTATAATGATATTTTTGAAAAGAAAATCATTGTTCAAATATTGTGATATAACCAATTTATTGTTACAACAATAAATATCGTGATATCACAATCATCAAAGCCTCTCCCCTAACAATTTGAGGTCCGTTATTAAATGGTTGATTTGCAAAATTTCTATGATTGACTGCCCACCAGATATCGAAATTCCTCTTTTACCTGTGCTCTACAACCAGCCATCGCAGAGTGCTTGGATTGACAATACTTACACCCAACACACTCTGACCCAATACTAATCCCTAGCCTAATTAATACACACACACCCCGAAAGGCAAGCAAGCAAAGGAGGGCCATGGATGGACATTCAACAGACATTCCGCTGCAAACAAGGCACATGCACACTTGTACACAACAACAGATGCATGCATAAACCATATTGCAATGGTCCCTCAATAATGCCATAAGCAAAGGAGGCATGCATTTTTCCTTCTTCGGTGACTCAGACCGACTTGTACGGCCCCGACTCGAGTCAAGACTCATCCATGTCACCCTCTATTTTCAATCCCAACCAGTGGTGCCAAACTGCATCAGACTCGACCAAGTCTGAGTAATGCAAGAACATTTTCACACCGGGTTCGAGTGGGGTGGCCTGTGGGATGCAAAGGCGCACTCAAGGTGGGCGGCCCGTGTGAGGCTGGTGGCTCATGTGAGGCAGGTGGCTAGTGTGAAGTAAGGCCCACAAGGGAGGTTTGGCTGAGGTCCTAACCCATGGGATGTGGAGTCTGGGCCATGAGATAAAGGGATTAATTCGTCATGCTCTATCAATTCGAGCTTTTAGAGCAAGTAGTTAATTGTCCTGCATCAAAGTGGTATTAGAGCGGGAGGTCTCCTGTTCGAGACTCCTCACCAAGGGTGATTAATGCAGGGGCATTTTCACACCGAGCTTGAGTGGGGTGGCATGTGGGATTTTCACATCGGGTTTTTAAAGCAAATGGTTAATTGTCCTACATCACTAAGTTAACTTGGACTAGCCACATCCGACTTAGGTGAGTTACTAGTCCTTGAAAGGAGGGTCTACCTGATGCCATCGAACTCCCTTTCTACCTTCATCAAAATGATCCTGGAGCAATATCTTAATTTCTCATTTTCAGTGACCGAACTTCAGGACAGATGCTCACTTATCTGTAGTGCAACTACATTGATAAAATGATATAGTCATTTCAGAAGAAGCCTTCGACCATCGAACCTCTAAGGAGAATGTAGGATGGGAAAGAGATGCATCATCCATCACATTTGGTCATTCAATCATTGCAGGGCAACCCAAATGCATTGGCAAAATCAATGATAAGTGTTCAAAGCCAATATGCTTTGAAGAGAAAGTTTGGCATACCATCCACTTATAAACAAGTTTAATCTAATTGAGAACATTGAATTCGTCATAGCCAAACCCATCTCTTATTTGCTTTGAATCAGAAAAATCAATCAAGAGTTCCTAGGGCACCATGAATTGGTATTAAGCAAGAAGGTATTGAAGTGAATAATTTTATATCATTTTAATAGTATGACATCGCGTTCTCCAATTAATGTTTGGATAAGCAAGCCTGAAAAAATCAAAGGTGACAAATCTGGCTCTACCAAAATGTTTTTCTACACAAAATGCAAAGGGGATTTACTTTTTTCCTTCTTCTTCTAATCATTCTGTGAAAAATGTGACTTAAATTAAAGAAGAAGCATATATGGAAACCCAAAGATCCTCTAAGACTATCCACATATACCAGTCGAAGAAGCAAGGGCACCCACAAGGGAGACCCTTTAAACCAACCCACCAATTTTCCACTAGTCCATACGCCATCCTCATTGTTAAAAAAGAGTTATAAAACAGGCCATTAAACAAACTATCTCAACAATGCCATCACAAATAGAAACCACCATCTCAAGTAACTGCGTGTCTGCCTTCAACCATTGCAAGCATAGATGATGGCTCCTGGCTAGAACACCTTTTGAAGAACAACAGAAATGAGGCCTAAAACAATTATCCTACTTCAAACACATCTCTATACATTCTCTACCCTATATTTTTCCAAGCCATCAATGGTTCCCATCAACATTAAGCTACATTTAGCCAAAAGAGAGAATTTGCACCTATATGCACAATGCAAAAGATCATTTTTTAAGCACGTGACCTGCACTCCAAAGCCAATAAAAGATGTAATCCTGAATCTTGGAAAGTAAACGAGGCATTAATCAACTCAAGTGAGAATCAATCCAAGTCTCATAATTTCCATGCCAATGCCATGAAGGAAATATGGAACTATCAAGATGTGGCGATGTGTTTGTTGTATTGGCGTGATACTTAGTAAGCCCAAGAAATTTTTCGTACACACATTGTAGATCAACATTTTTTCCCTTCTTCTTCTTTTTTTTTTTTAATAGAGAGAACTGAATTTTATTAAAAGGACATAGATGAGATACATATGCCAAGAAAACAACACAAAAGCTCAAGAAAGAGAGGGAACAGCATAACAACTTGAGGAGGGATCTGATGCCTAATCCACCACATCCATCTTTGCCCTTCTAAGAACACCTCAATCGATGACCTACTTTGGTTCTGAAAAGCTCTATCATTTCGCTGCTACCAGATAGTCCAGATTCCTGCTAAAAAGGCAAGCCTACACACTGATCACAGTTTCCCCATGCAACACGGGGAAGAAGGACTCGATCGATTCTAGAATCACCCAGCAGCAGTGAAAGATACCAAAAGAAATGCTCCCACACTGATCTGGCAAACACGCAGTGCAAGAATAGTGCAAGAATAGTGGTCAGCTGATACTACGTCCCTCATACACAACCATACATTAGGAATAATCATTTATCTTTTCTGAAGGTCATCCACAGTAAGGACCTTAGTCCGTCCCACCAACCATGCAAAATCTATCACCTTTGGCAGCCCCTGAATAACTAGATGAATACCATGACCAAATTATTCAATCTCGGCTCTGGGGATCTGACTGCCTCAGAAAGAATAAATAGAAAATCAACCCAATCTCTCCCTTTTTCACACCCACACATACCTATCAGCACTGCAAGGTCTATGATTCTGAAGGATAGAATGCAACTGGACCATGTCATCAAATTCCTCTTCCCTTAGGCTCCTACAGCAAGAAAGAGACCACACCACTTGGCTACCCACAAGAAAAGCACAGAGGCTTCCGGGTCAAAGGTCTCTCCCCACACCAGAAGTCCACCCAGAAAAGAATGTGAGAGAACCATCACCCTATGATAAACTGACTTCTTCCTTAAAACTACTTTCCATTTTTGCTACCGCTGTCCAGATCGCTGAAGCTCTATACATGTGAGAGCAGAAAACAGACTCAAACGATGCCAACTCAACACAATGTGGATCAACGTATGCAAGGCAATGAACAGACTTTGGAAGCAGTTCTCTCTCCAATATGATTTTGAGCTTCATATTCTCAATTGATCACACTATGTACCAAAAAGATTTCTACTTTCCATCTTCAACCCAAAAACCACAAGCTTCTGCAACGCTGGTTACGCTTGTTAAGATTATTGATGGGCCTGCTGCATGTCGAAAATGACATGTTTTAATTAATTCGATTCAATTCTGATATAAACCTAACTGAAGTCACTCTGCGAATCTTTTAGCCCAATCTAGTCATGCTTTTTATGACAAACATGTTCAGTTCTCACAAGTTGAGGTTGAAAAAGAGCTTAAACTTTGTTCCACACATCATAAGAAGCAGAACTGCACATGGCAATGAATGTCGAATCAAAATAATCTTGTTAATTGAATCACTTCTGATAAATCACTTCGGCAGTATGTATCATCACTTTGGCAGTATGTATCATCAATATACATCAAGTGTCAAATCCATTATAGAACTTGTTTATGCTTCCTCTTTTGGTTCCCAACCCATGAAGCTGGATGTAAGTGGATCTCCTGACACCATCTTGAAGAAGATCATCTTATCATATCATTTTTTTGTCATTTGTGAAGCAAGTCAATCATACGGAGAAAGAGGCTGTGGCTTATGGCAAGGTAGGATGACCCTGGGTTTAGTAAGCATATCAGCTACTTTGGAGGGGCTTGCTAAACCCTCGTCGCATGCAATCCGTTAATAATACTGCAGACAGATATAGTTTATATCAGCCATTTGAGAAACTCTATTGGCATATAAAAACATAGATACAAAGCACTATTGTTGAAGGAACTACCCTGCTAGCTCATGGATGTACAAGAACATTAACAAGTATCCTTGTAAGATGGCTAAATACCTGTTAATTGAAAGAGATAAGAACCTTCTTCCCAATTTTGTACATGAATTTGATGTTTCATGCAAAACGTGGTTAATAAAACAAAGATGATTGGCATAAAGATTCACGAGCCCCTTAGTCTATGGAAAATTCAAGTGTTTTTTCCATTAGTGACAATGAAATTATTTTCACAGTGGTGTCTCCCATCTTCACCTTTCTAACCATGTGAATAATCATTTTCCATGAGAATGGTCTCAATAACAGATTTGAACTCTGCAGCTAATTTGTTATCAGAAAAAAGAAATCCCTACATCACACTCAGGTTAGAGTCACCTACATTTTGATCCATGATAAGCGGAGATTGTTTTCCACCCCAGCCCATTCCATCCAAGTCCTGGGTGTTGATGATGGCCATCTGCAGCCATCTTCTCCTCATCCTATCTGTGCCAGGGATTGAAGCAGGCAATGTTGACTATCGTCAACAGTCGGCTTCACGTGCTCGATGACTCACTAGAGTTTGGTGATCACTCCCACTGCAGCCCATTTGGGTACAGTCAGCCTCTGGAATCTATGAAGATAGAGGAAAGGATAACCTAGGCCCATAGAATTCTTCTTAAATTTGGGGAAGCTGTAAGAATCTATTTTTAGCAGAAAGAAGAGGACTTAAATGCAATTATACAGTCCTTGGAAGAGCGCCACCAGAATCCTCAGTGCTCGGGGTAGGGTACTAGTAAAAGGAAACTAAAAAGTTTGTGGGAATCACTAAGCCTGTCTCCTTCAATTAACTATGATAGAGGGCGGGAGGCATCAGGACTTCAATGCCATCAGTGTGATGGGGACATCACACGCATGCCCCCCTACGCACGTACGCAAGGAGGAAGGCCCCACCATCGATCTGGATTGATGACGACGTCCAGAGAGGACCTCCTAGTTAGAGGACTGCATTTTGATTCGTTGGAGTGGACCCGATCGTCATGTGAATCCCACCATGGCTTCTCATGATCGTGACCTATTATTCTAAATAATCTAGTACTTTGGGTTTTGCTTATTATTGTTATTAGGAATATCATGGACGGTTTAGATTGCTTTAATTAGTTGTTATTTTTTATGACTTCGTCTCCAAGTAATAGGTTGCATACATGGCGCGAGTTTTGGGGTAAATGGTTTTATTATAAATAGGCACCCCTTATAGCCTTTTTTTTCTCATTAAAGATGATTAATAAAATTCTGCGTTTTCCTTCTTCTCTAATTTTCTGAGTTGTCGAAACCTAATTGGGTGCGAAACCCTCAATTCTTCGAAGAGCTAACTACCGTGGTGCGAAGCCATACCCATCCCAAATTGCCCCCATCTCCTACCCTCCATATTCCTCATCTCCTACAGTCATCCCCTCATCAAATCCACCCACGTTTGCAGCTAATATTTCCCCTACAACAGATTTCCAAAATCTAGCCCTACAGGAGAGCTGAAACTTCGATGGAGCACCTTGTTCAAACCGATCATCCGTTTGGCCTAAAATTTGAAGGTAAGGTGGCCTATCCCTGGCCGACCAGGCCCTAGTTGGTCGATTCCAGATTCGTGGGCCCCACACACGTGCGTGCCACCATCCACGCACATGGGTGAGGCCAATTTGTTGTCCACACATGCGGGCTGATCACAGGTTCCCTCTCGTATCTATTTCACTCCTTTTTCGCCTCGTTTCCATAATCCTAATCCTAGATCATCTCAAATCCCCAAGTTCTATTCCACTTTTGAAACCGTAGGTTTTCCCGAATTGAAACGTGAAAATCCCTTGGATTGGGAAATAATCCTTTGCATGTGTGGATGAATCTACTATCCTTTGAGCATTGTTTGGTCTATAATTTTTAATTGATTCAGCCCTAACATGTGTAGGCTTGGACCCTCGTAGATTCCCCTTGTTGAATGCTTGACTTTATGTGGGATATGGAATTATTGTGATTGTTTCTAAATTATTATGATCTAAAGCCCGAAATCTTGCATATAATATCTAATTTTCATGTCCTACATCATAGTGATGGCAAGCTTGGAAGCACGAAGGCTTAGAACGTTAGCCATGGTTTTCCGTATCGGTAACAGTGGCCATAACAGTCACCATCGTTACCAATAGAGGTATCCACCAAACGGCCAATACAGTGGCGTAACGACTGCTAATACGGCCGGAAACATTTTTCTGCCTGACAAATTCTGTAAAATATTTAGAAAATCCAAAATAATGTAAATATTCCAAATATGTATTCATTTTTTATCTTGAACATATATTTACAGTAGTGTAACGGTCTACCATTTGGTGAAAGTGTTATATCTAGTTATCTGGTGAATTTATGGATGTGGTTATGTGTCTCTAATATTTACACATCCCAAACAAGCATTAGAACAAGAAATCAAAAAAATAAATAAATAAATAAATAAAATGGCATTAATAACACTTTTTTCATTTTATTTTTTTTTTAAATGGCCCTTAAAGCTTTCTATTTGCCCAATCGCTTCAATCTACGATTTTCATCCTAAAAACTATAGTAAGAGTGGTCAAAATCTGTTGTAAAATAACCTGGGAAATTTTTTGGAATAAGAAAAACAGAAATTGAGGAGAAAATGGATTTAAATAGAAAAAAGTAACCGGTTTGCAACCGTCACTGGGGTGATGCTCATTATGCCCTGTAATGGTCGTTACAGGCCCCGTAACAGCCAATACAATCCCAAAAAAACCAACTACCTTGTTTCACTCCCCATATTGTGTAACGATTACGGTCGTTACCTATATGTATCAGCCTTTACGGCCGTATCGTAACTGATATGGAACAGCTTGGCCTTAGCATATCTTGTAAATGAAACTGCTTATATGGAACATGTAGGGGGTTGGTTGCCTAAAGAAGACTCATGTTAAAGAGCTTTATCATTCTCAAAAGGTTCACCTCATTGTATTCCCGAAGAGAAGGATTCAGGATTTGAAGGGAGCATAGGGAATTGTTGTTGGATGGAACTCAAATTTTCTCCACAAACCGAATATGCTATTTGGTCAGTTCTCTTTTGATTCTTTTCAGGATCTAGTCGATAGCATTTTTTATTTTTATATTTTGTTGAAAGGTTTTGTTGTTTAAGTCCCATTTGATTCATCAAGAAGAGATGCCTTTTGGGGACAGCACAGTTCTCTAAGACCAAAGTGGAATAGTCCATGGTGCATGGGGGCGACTTTGATTTAGTCAGATTAGTGGGTGAGAAAAGGGGTCATGGGCATTTAATCTCCTATGTGCGTGAGTTTTCAGATTGAGTCAACAGTCGTGGGCTGATTGACCTCCCATTAGGGGCTGCTAATATACTTGGTTAGGCAATCAATCTAACCCAATCACGTCCTGTCTTGACATGTTCCTTGTTGCAAGTGAGTTGGACACCCATTCCCAGATGTATTCATGTTTGGCATCCAAAAGTTTGTTTCATATCAATGCCCGGTTGTTCTCAAGTGGGGCAATCTCCCTTCTATTTAAGCTCATGTGGTTGGAAGAGGGTTTATTGAAAAGTTCAAGATTTGTGGCATTATATACAAGTGGAATGTTCGGTTGGCTACAAGTCGATGCTAAAGCTGAAAAAAAGAAGTTAAAAGCTTTGCTAGAAACCTAGAAGGAGCATTTCGGTTCTCTGCAGGAGGCAAAAGAAAATATTCCTCAAGCTATTCAAGAGCTTGAACATAAAGAGGAAGCCGGACGTTTATCCTCAGATGAATGGTTGAGAAGGGAGTCCTCAAAGTTGTTTTTAGAAGGAAGGTCTGCGAGAACGATATTAAATGGGATCAATGATCTAGAGTAGTGAGGTTGAATGAGAGAGTAAGAAATCAAGTTTCTTCAATGGGATAGAAACGAAAGGTTCAACAAAACTCACTGCATTGAAATAGAAAGAAGAAAATTTATGGATAAACAAAGTACATGTATTAAGTGGTGGATTACAATTCCAATCTTCCTTCCATCAACATCTAGCGGCAACCCAACCTAGACAATCTTCAATTTGACCAAATTGGCGAAGCAAACATCGATTGAATTGAGTGTTCGGTCAATGAAGAAGAGGTCGATAAAGTAGTTTTTGATCTGGTTAGGTACAAGGCCCCTGGCCTCGATGGTTTCCCAATACATTTTTCCAATCTTTCAAGAGGAGGTTAACAGTGAGTTAATGGAATTTATTTTAGAGTTCTATTCAATAGGCAAGCTCTCCAAGGAACTAGGGCTTCTTTCATTGCATTGATCCCCAAGGAAGATGTCATGGAGCTAAAAGATTTTAGGTCGTCAGTCTACTGGTAGTTCATATGAGATTTTGGCAAAAGTCATTGTTGACATATTAAGAATAGTTCTAGGCAGCTTTGTTTTCTCAAGAGCCACCCTTTACGGCAGACCCATCAAGGACGAGGCTGTTGTTGCTCATGAATGCATAGACATCCCCGTATTTCTTTGTTGTAAAAGTTAAAGCCTTGAGCGGGATGTTAGAGGCATAAAAGGTGATGCAAGACAATTAACCACTTGCTCTAAAAGCTCGAACCATTAGAGCATGGCGAATCAATTCATTTATCTCATAGCTCAGGCCCCACATCTCATGGGTTAGGACCTCGGCCAAACCCCCCTCGTGGGCCCCAAATCACCTGGGTACCGCCTCACATTGGCTGAGGCAACCCCACTCGAGCCCAGTGTGAAAATGCCTCTGCATTAAAAGGCCTTTCTACTGGCAAGAATGATCCAGGTAGCCCATCTCAGATATGTAGATAATAGACTCCTACTTTGTGAAGCGAAAACTTATTAAATAGAAAATTTGAAAATGATCCTGGTTTGCTTTGGGGCCATTTGCAGTCAAAAACTAAATTTGTTGAACACTGAGATGATTGGAGGGTTTTTGCTAAGGGACTTTTGGATGCAAAGTCAAAAAGCTTCATTCTTTTCATCCTGGTCTTCCTTTATGTATTGGGGACCAACCAAGCATCTTATGGTATGCTTCCCTCATTTGAGGATATGTAGTTATGTACAGTAGCCTTCATGGAGTGGAGTTGTACAAGGGGCTAAGGATGTGTGACTGTTGTATTTTGATTGGCAAATGCTTAATATGGAATCCACATTTTCAAAGGAACCTATCCGAGGTGGAAATCGAGGAGTTCACCAGTCTACAGCAAAAAATACAAAATGCAATACGAAGGATAAGGCAGGTGATAGATGGAAATGGGAGTTAAATACTAATGGAATCTTCACAGAAAAAGCATTTTATTCATACAACAAAAGGGAAAGGAATTTGTGCCTTCTCTATCTTTGAGCAAAGGAATCGGTAGATCACCTCTTTATCCACTGCCCTTTCTCTTTAGACATCTAAGAGCATCCTTTGCTTGGCTAAATTTTTCTAGGCAATGCCAAACTCTGTGGAGCTCCTTTTCTACAACTGGCATGGGGAGACTGGAGGAGGCCTAGGTAAAAGCAAATGGAGGATCCTCCTGCTGGCTGTTCTTTGGGTTGTTTAGGCCGAAAGAAAAAAACGTCATTTCCAGAACCTGAGCGTTTCTTCGATAGGGGTTTTTTTGAGGGTGTTAGCTCTTTTTAGGGATTGGGCTCCATTGTGTAGATCTCTTCTAGGGCTTTTTGCCAATTGTGGGACTGGTTTCTATATTCTTTTCCTTTTTCTTGGCTTTTCTTGTTAGTTTTCTGTTTTCTTTATTCTTTTTGTTTCTCAAATCCTTGTAGTTTTTCCAGCAATAAATTCTCATCTTAAAAGAAAAAAAAAAAAAGCGGTGCCAAACTGGAGGCATACAGCTGGTGTTTCTTGAGCCCCCAAAACTTATGGCCATTGGTTGGTTGACAGCAAAGGAAAAATTATTCAAAATTGATTGAATTAGAAAAAGGAATATGTTAATACAAATGGTTGCATCCTTGCCTTGAAGAAAGAAAATCAGCCACCCATCCGATCATCCACTGTGAATTCTCCTCTCCTTGCAGCCATGTGGAAGATTCTCAATCTATTCAGTATCTAATGGGTGATGCCAGCATCGGTATTGGAGCTCTTTCAAGCAAGGAGAGGGGTTCTATTGAGCAAAAAGAAGCTGAATTCTATGATGCTTGATGGTTCTAGTCACAATATGGTTGGCAGAAAGAGCAAAACAGCAGGGTGTTTAATAGCAAAGTTGGATCTGAGGCTTTGGTGTTTCAAAACACAAAGGTCATATGTTGTTCTGGGCTTTTGGGATCCCTTATTTTAACAATTGTAGCAAGGAAAAAAATAGAATTGCCTATAAGTAACTCATCATAGCCTGTCCATTTCTTGGATTCAACTGCTTGCCAATCCGTTTTCTTTGCCTTTGTATATTTTGTAAATGCATATTTGTAAAAGGGGAAAAAAGGAAGATCTTTTTGGTCTTTCTGGTAATGCATGTGATTTTCGAAGAGGGACATGCTAGGTTGGTCTCTCAACATTTCACCGCATCAGTTTCCTCTTTGTTCTGTTCAATTTTTTTTGTTGTTATGTTTTTTTTTTTTTAAAAAAAAAAAGAAGAATGAATCAAGTACTCTTTATGATGCGGACATCAGTGGTGCACACTTTAGAGTGTACCAAAGGAGGAGGCGTCGCCAACAGAGTATCGGAGCACAGGAGTTGATGTGAATAGACGTTGGGTCCATCAGACCCATTTTTTGATGCGCAATGAGTGTAGGAGTGGCATGACCGCACCCTGACCATAGATCCATGGGTCAGATTTCACACCCTACCACATGGGAGTTATAGTCTTAGGCGTTTTTGTTCTTTTTTCTTGTTTCAGGGGCTTTATTGCACTTTTTAAAATTTTTCGTCTTTTTTTTGTTATTTTTCTTGTTTTCAGGGACTTTAGTACACTTTAACTTTTTCCGTAGCTTATATATACATTGTGAGAACCCTATTTTAATAATTATTGAATGAGTAGAAATTCGTCTCTTTTTTTCCTCTTTATTCAAGAATTAGGGTTTCAGGATTGACCCTTGAGTGTTGAGGATTCCACCCCGATTTCAGATTTCCTTCTTTCTAGATCTTCGAGGTGCAGGAAAAGGTAAGAATCACCCTCCTTTTCTTTTGACGACAAAAGGACCAGTACTTTCTTCATCTCGATTCTAGTCGCAATATGGTTCGCGGAAAGAGCAAAACAGTAGGGTGTTTAATAGCAAAGTTGGATCTAAGGCTTTGGTGTTTCAAAACACAAAGGTCATATGTTGTTCTGGGCTTTGGGGATCCCTTATTTTAATAATTGTAGCAAGGAAAAAAATAGAATTGCCTATAAGTAACTCATCATAGTCTGTCCATTTCTTGGATTCAACTGCTTGCCAATCCGTTTTCTTTGCCTTTGTATATTTTGTAAATGCATATTTGTAAAAGGGGAAAAAAAAAGGAAGATCTTTTTGGTCTTTCTGGTAATGCATGTGATTTTCGATGAGGGACATGCTAGGTTGGTCTCTCAACATTTCACCGCCTCTGTTTCCTCTTTGTTCTGTTCAATTTTTTTTGTTATTATGTTTTTTTTTTTTTTTTTTAAAGAATGAATCAAGCACTCTTTATGATGCGGACATCAGTGGTGCACCCTTTAGAGTGTACCAGAGGAGGAGGAGTCGCCAACAGAGTATCGGAGCAGAGGAGTTGATGTGGATGAACGTTGGGTCCATCGGACCCATTTTCTGATGCGCTACGAGTGTAGGAGTGGCATGACCGCACCCTGACCATAGATCCATGGGTCAGATTTCACACCCTACCACATGGGTGTAATAGTCTTAGGCGTTTTTGTTCTTTTTTCTTGTTTCGGGGGCTTTATTGCACTTTCTTTAATTTTTCGTCTTTTTTTGTTATTTTTCTTATTTTCAGGGACTTTAGTACACTTTTACTTTTTCCGTAGCTTATATATACGTTGTGAGAACCCTATTTTCATAATTATTGAATGAGTAGAAATTCGTCTCTTTTCTTCCTCTTTATTCAAGAATTAGGGTTTCAGGATTGGCCCTTGGGTGTTGAGAATTCCACCCCGATTTCAGGTTTCCTTCTTTCTAGATCTTCGAGGTGCAGGAAAAAGTAAGAATCATCCTCCTTTTCCTTTGACGACAAAAGGACCAGTACTTTCTTCATCTCGAACCCTTCATTCCTCTCTGGATACCCCCTTTCTAGTTTGAACAGAAAAGAGGAATAGTTAGTCAATAGAATCAGATCCAAACTTGACCATGGACTAACTTATGCTAGATTTGGGATATCTTCATATCCCTAGGTCCTCCCTTTTTACTGTTTACATGATTTTATGCTAAGGGGCATGATCCTAACGGAATGACCTCATCTTTGTGTTGAAATTTAACTAATCCCTTTGATTGGAAATGGTTAGTTGATTCGTGTATTTACTTGAACATTCTTTAAGCTGATCATACATGCATCTAGGATTAGGTCAACACATGTCCCTGCATCACTTTAGCTATGCTAGAATCAACTAAACAACTCATTCCAATGGTATGACATTTACTTTTGACTTTTTGGTAAACAGTTAAAGTGCAATTTAACTAGAATTTTCTAACTCATCTAATGGCATGCTAAGGTCACCTCACAAAATTGTCCTAAGGAAAGGATCTTTGCAGATTGTCCCAAAATTTTCCAAAATAGTAACTTCCCAAAAATCTCCTAGCTTCTTTCGCCCATAAACTTTCTTCAACTCGTAAATGAATTCATTTAACAACTCCTAACCCCCATCTATTTAAACCCCTACAGCTATAAAATAAAAGGAAATGTGAGTGTTAAATTTTTTATGGGCAACCAAGAGAGATTGGAGAGAATTGCCTGCGTAAGGCCCACTGCCTTGGAAAGCAATTGTTCCCCTCAAGAATGTAGATATTGCTTACAACCATAAATCATTATCCAAGATTAAAGATGGCTCTGAAGGAAGCACATCACAAAAATCTCTCCAAACATTTAGCCTATGCTTACTCTTTCATATGTTTACCCATAGGGCTGAGGTAAGCACTTTACATGAGATGGCTTTCACACTTGCTACCTCATAACTAAAGAATCAACAGATTCTATATATTGTGGCACATATCCAAAGGATTCGCAACCACACCTTCCATAAAGATTTCGATTATAGGTTTGTACTTTGCAACGAAGGATTACCAGAAATCCCATTGGTTTGATCAAATGCCGCAGCAATTGTGTTTTTAATTTATTATTATGACATCTCTTTTACATTCCAATGTTCCTTTCCCCAGGATAATACATTAATCAAGGCTATGCTCTTGATCATTTTGACTTCATTTTGAACATGCATTTATCTAGAAATTGGAAAGTTTTTCTGAAACGACAATAAAGCATTCAAAAAGGTGGATAAGAGGGATGGCAGTACAGCAATTTGTAGGAAGAAAAAAAAAGGCCAAAGGCTACAAAATAGAGACAGGTGCCTTGTGTAGAAAAGCAGAGTCTCTCAACAATCTGATTGCATTGTAATATCATGGAGGTAATTTGGTATGATTTTTTTTTCAACTTAAGTGGCATTGCTTGGGCACTGAATGAGCCTATTCCAGCCTTGTTTTCATGTTGGGATGAAGGCCCTTTCCCCCCATAAGGGGATGATGGAGAGGCCTTAGTGGAAGTATCTTGCCAAATAATGGAGAAGATGGAGAAGGAGAAGCCTAAGAAGAGCAGGAGTGGAGTCCAGCTGCCACTGCTCCCAGACAGCAACTCCAGCTCCTCCTGGATTGGGGCCCATGGCCAGATGGATGGCAGACATACCATCTTTGTGCTCGAGAGAGAGCTCACCATGTCCAGTGTCAACCCAAGCTAAAGTCATGTCTTCCTCAACACAGAGGAGATGAAGACCATCCTCATCCCACAGATGACGGAGAGGGAGGTGTCACTGGTGAATGATCTGAGTAAGGACCTCCTGGTCATGGCTATTGATCAGGCGGGTCGGCAGCATGGTGTGGTCATCAAGTAGTGCCCCAGCATCAAGCAATATGTGCTCTTAAAGGAGTGGACGGATATTGTGAAGAAGAACAGATTGAAGCAGCGAGATTCGATCTTCATTTGGTTATTCCGACGCATGCACAGTGGAATATGCTCCTATGTGCACTTTTATAGGGTCAGGAAAGAAGAAATCTGAGAATTTTTGAAGAGAAAAACTCCTCTTCAGATTCTGTCAAATAGAAGAGTCAGTCCATGGTGTTGATGGGCATTGTTTACTCATATTTCAAAGATGCATTTGATGTCTTTCTTGGGACCAACTTGTTTTTGGGTGATTTTCTGGTCATCTGGGCTTGAATCCCTTGCATTCATGTCAGTTTGTTTTCTTTGAGATGATTTCTCATCATCTCTTTAGTTTTCAGGTGGTAGTAGTTTCTTCTTCTTCTTCTTCTTCTTCTTCTTCTTTGGCAATAAAATTTCAGTTACTTAAAGCGAGAGAGAGAGAGAGAGAGAGAGAGAGAGAGAGAGTTGTCACTGACAAGGGAAAAAAACCATTTCACAGAGAGCATTACTGGTGTTTCTGGAATTACTTTCAGTCTCTGATTTCTCCTTTGGGATGTACTTTACAATGAAACAGTCAGGCTTCTGAATCTTGCAGGCATGTACAGGAAGAAGAAGAAGAAAAGAGGAGAAAATTCACATGGTTAGGCTTGAATTCTGGAATTTTCTTCCCAAACTTCAAACTCTTCAACCCAAAGAATAAAAATATACTAATATTCAAAATTGGCAAGGCAAACCATTTGAACTGAGTCCTGGGTTTTCATAAGTCTATGCTCCAAGTCCAGATGAATTTCTTTGAATTCAAGCTCCAAGGAGTAAACAATCTTTAATAGAGATCTGGTTAGGTACTCCCTAGGCTCTCATTGCCTGAAATGATGGATGACCACTTTTTTCCTATTGAATACTCACACTTTACTTGGGTGGCACCATGGGAGGGACCCACCACTTCAGCCAACAGAACCTATGAACATCCACTAATTTCCCATTCAAAATTACTGTGAGTATTCCATGCCTCAATATCTGGTGCATGTATATGATGATCCAAGCCATGCATCCTAAGGGCTTCTCCACTGATGGGCCACCAACCGAGAATTGCCTTGACCAGACTTACCTAACCATCTAATAACCAAACTTCTTATGATTGTGTGTGAACATGCTGATTTCTTTGTCTTTTAATGTCCATTTGGATTGAAGGATTAAGATCAATTGTGGAGTATGATTTTTGGACCGTGGCACGTACTCCTGCACCTGCTGAAGGAATGTTCCAATCTCGTCCATGTATGCCACTTTCACATGGTCCTTGCTCCAGAAGCAGGGATGGGTGTTTGATCCTCTTCAAGGCAAATCTACCTCTTAGTGCACAAGACATGACTTATGGGAATCAATCTCTGCTTTATTATTTGATAACAACTAAATATATAGGGGGTAAAAAACCAAGGATCTATCCAATATTTGGATATCCCAAAGGCGGGATCCATCTAAGGTTTAGAATTTGGATATCCCAAAGATAGCAATAAATACAAAATATCACCCGATTAAATGTAATCCTTATCCAGCAGGGATTTATTTTATTTTATTGTGTTTTGTTTTCAAATCCCACCATTCTACCTCCCTTTGAAGAACCTTGTCATCAAGGTTCATTCTTTCTTCAGTCCCTCCTCCTCCTTAATCTCCTCTTTAGCATAACCATTTAGTACGAACAACTGTTACAACTTGCAGCAATGACTAGGGCGAACTTTTCATCACAATTGTAACACAGGCCCTTCTCCTAGCATGCCTGCATCTCTGCCCATGGCAGTTTTATGGAAGTGGCTCCTACCTTGGGTATCATTGAATTAGTGTTGGGTGTAGGTTGGGTCTCCTCAACGCGATAAAGCCATTGGAGTTTTTCTTATTGCATGTGCGCAAGCCTAATTGTGGCCACCAAAGTAATGGTTGGAACATTCTAATTCCACCCCAATCTCTTCCTTTAACCCTCCAATAAAGCAATCCACGAATGCCTTTTCTGTCCATCCTGCGACTCAATTTGCGAGCCGCTTGAAATTAGTTTGAAAGTTGCGAATGGTTCCTGTTTGTTACAATTTCAAGAGTGCAACATCAAAATCTTCGTATTTGATTGGTCTGAAATGGACGCACAAGGCTTATATGAAATTGGCATGCGGCAAGGTCACTTGTGTTTTCTTATACCATTGATACCATTGCGTTGCATCTCCTTCCAAATGAAAAAGACATTAATAGAGCTTTCTGATCCTCTGGCACATTCTAAAACTTGAAAAGGTCAGCACGATAGACCCAACTAATCAGATCTTCCCACCAAACTTTGGAAAGTTGAGACATGTGTACCTTGTTTGGATGGGTACCGCACATCTCCATTGGGCCTCCCATTGGACCCACCTGATTTGCTCCTTGCATCTCGATCATTGGTCGAAACTCCTACATCCTTGATCACCGGCGATGCCAACCGCTCATATCGAAGACTCATAGCAGACAGGGTCTCTTTGATCTCCCACAACAATCCAGAATGTTGTTGAACTTGTTCTTCCATCGTTTCAACCTTGGCCTCCATCGATTCCATCTATTGAGCTCACGTGGCAAGTATGGTCATCCCCAGAATTCGTGCTCTAGTACCAAATGATATGGTCCTTACTCCAGAAGTAGGGATGAATGCTTGATCCTTTTCGAGGGGTTCTACCTACTAGTGCACAAGACACTTAATGGTTTATGGAAATCAACCTCAATTTTATTATTTGATAACAACTAAATATATAAGAAAAACCAAGGATCTATCTAATCTAAACATAGGATCCATCCAAGATTTGGATATCCCAAAGATAGCAATGAATACACGATATCACCCAATCAAATCTAAGGGGTTGTTTGGCACCATGGATTTGGGGAGATTTGAGGGGATTTCAAATCCCCTGGTTGTTTGGCACCATAAAGTAACAGGGGATTTCAAATCCAAGGGGTTTCAAATCCCCTCAAACAGGGGGTTTGAAATCCATGGTAAAAGGTTGGATTACATCTAAAATCCTTCCAAGAGTTGCATGTGTAACATGTGTGTCACTAGACTATTAATCTATTGGACACATGGCCCACTAATGATATCCCAAAATAATTAAATTATTAATTGCATCATATAATTACTTTAATACGATGATCAGCGCCGTCCAAACATTATCCATGTAAATCAACAGTTAAAAATAGTTGGTTATCGGACATGATCTTGTCCTTGTGGCCCATCCAAGACTTGGAATTTCATCATTTTCGGGCAAAGTAAATATTTCAGTGGGCTTATTACAACTATTGTGTCAAACATTACATACATTCACTAATTATAGATATTAAAGTTGATTTAGTAATTACATTCAAACCCCTATAAATATACTATGCATAGCTACTTTTGGATTAAAGTTGATTCCGAATCTAGGGTGCCAAACACAATAAGAGAATTTCAAATCCAAGGGGTTCCAAATCCACGCTCCCAAACGGGCCCTAATCACTATCCCACTGATCCCTATCCAGATGGAATTTTATTTTCAGATCCTACCACACTGGTGGGACAATGACATGGGGGCACAGTAAATTCAGGTGCCTTAAGAAGCAATAAATCAGCGGTCAGCACCCACAGCAGCTAACTAGCCAAAATGTGCCGCCAAAAAAACAACAGCAACAGTTCAAGGGGGAAAAATGAATGGAACGCCCCACCAAACTCACACTATCCAAACACCACCCCGCACATAAACATTCATCTCCAACATCCAAACAGCAACAGAGAAATCACCATTACACGGAAATCCAGTTACATAAAGAATCCAAACACAGCAGAACCAACGGAAATGCAATAATTCAAAACCAAACAATTCAGAAACCATGTTTCAAATCTGAAGTCACAGAGATCAGAAGCCGCCACGATTCTACAGAGTATAAAACCGTTGTTCGGGTATTCGAAGAGAACAATCTAGGGTTACACTACAAAATTCACGAAAATGGAGTTCCATCCAAGCAATACAGACGTATGAACAAAACCCTAAGAATGGAAGAAAGAAATCTCACCTTGAATTAAGGAAAACCCGTTCCGAAGAACGATGGAAAGAGTCCTAGAAGCAACAGGGGTAGAATTGGAAGGCCTGCCATTTCCATGTATACAGAGAGAGAGAGAGGGAAAGAGAGATATCCCGAGTACAGCTCCTGCAGCTGCGGATTTTAGGGTAGGAAAAACGGAGCTTTGCTAATCCCACACACGTGTGGAAGTTACCTAATGCACACGCTACCTTATATACGAGCCTGGTATAAATGTAAAATATCCTATTCATCTCAAGGTGGTCCACTCAGTTAATATTTCATTGTATTAACAATACGCGGACGGCTAGACGACCTTGTCCGATATTTAATAACCGTACATTTATTCAATTAATTGTGGCCCACCTGATCAGACCCATGTGATTCTTGTAATAGAGAATGGATAGATGGCTTGGATATTTTACTTATGTGTTATGCTGGCATGTACGGGACCATTTGATTATTTTGGATTATGAGTATATCTTTTATGTGCATAAAATACACAAGCTGTCGTCATCTCACATATGTGAAACTTAGTGTGTCCATCATGTAAGAAAAATCATTATTTTTCTCCCACATGAAGATGATTTTGCACCTTATCTACAATAAGGAAGTAGATTTTTTTATTTTTTATTTTAACACACTCACACACACCACCACACACTCACGCTTTAGTGGGATTTTCACCACCTATGGGTACTCCAACCCTTGACCCGGTGTTGAAAGTCCTAAGAGTCTACCATTGGAGCAAGAGCAAGGACCCAATAAAGAAGTAGATTGTGTCTGAGGATAATCCTTCCAAGCAGGGATCTTGTGAGGCCCATTATTATGTATGGGTTTATTAACATTGTACATTTATTTTTTCACTAATTGATGTCTCTTTCCTTCTTCTATTTCTTTCATCTACTTAGCTGAGAATGGAATCATATTTTCAGATTCATATCATCCTTTTAGCTGGTTGAGCACTTGCAAACTGCTAGTTCCTATCCCTGGCTAGAGGCTATGAATCAGTTAAAGATTGATTCATTTTTCATCCATAAGAGAGTGATGGAGAAGGGAGATCATTTTAAGATATGAGTCTAAAAATTAAGTACAATGCTCGAGTGGAATGAAACCCGCTGGCAATAAGGAAACTCACCGTTAAAACCTTATTATGATGTTTATTTTCCATCGAACCCTTTCATAAAGTCACATGCACCCTAAAGAAAATAAAACACAAATATTAGATTGATACAAAACTTCTGTCACTCATAAGAAATTTTTAATGGTGTAAATTCAATTCCTAATATGTGGTCCACGAAAGACTTGCATTTACCTCATTTTTGGGTTTGTATCTTAAAATATTTTTAAAAAATGAATGAACAGCATAAATAAAACTCATACATCATGGTGAGCCTACAAAGCCCCTACATGGACGTATTAAGCATTTAATGCCTGTAGGTGGGACAAGAGGCAATCGGCTTCCAGAAAACAACAGTAACAATGAAAAATTGGTCATAACCACTCAGGTTCAAAGATCAGCTCTTGGTTCGGCTGATTTTTTATATTTCCTTAGTACACCTAATGATGAATGGGTTTAATGAAATGCATACAAAAGGATGGCCCCACACAGCAAATTATGTTAGGGGTCCCATCCTTGTTTGCTATGATATAAGCCCACTTGAGTTGTTTAGCCAATGAGAAGTAGGCAGTATCTGATCATTTCGACGGGGACAGAGACAATTCGCTCCGGAGAGAGGAATCGCAGCCCACCTGTGCAAGATCCAGGTCGTGTAAGGAGTCGGACTCTACTTGAATAAGCAATGTCCATCTACCAAAATAACCTTGAATGTACGCTTTTTGGTGATTTTCTTTCTAACATTCCATAATACACATGCAAGTGGGCACCTGATGTGGATTGACCTGCATTACGCTCCACCGTTGGTCTCGTCCAGTAATTGATATGATTAGTGGTCCGGATCTCCATTGCGTATGGCACGTTGTCACTTGTCCTATGGTTCACCTCTCTAATATATACTCCCTTGTTGGATCCACTTAGAAAATTAGTTTTCTGTGCGGATCGTGTTCAGCGCCTGGTTTTAAGACTCGGCCACTCAGGCCTTTTCCGACACGTTTGATCTGAGTGGACTCGTGACTCGGACGAGTTGGCTGGTGCTGGTTGAGGCTAGACGAGGACGGGTGGCAATGGATCTGGTTTGGACCGGGTTGAGGGTTGGGGTCAGCCCAAGCCCAACCCAGTTACTACATAGGGCAAGAATTCTTACCTAAACCTGACGCACAACCCATTACCCTCTGGCCTGACTTAGAATACTTCTGACCCATGCAATTGTAAATACATTGGGTTCAACTGACCTGGTACAACCTGCCATTGGTTGGTGGGCTCGGGTAGGGTTCACCCCAAGCAGAGCCCATTTACTAAAAACCAGAAACATTTCTAGCCTGAGCCCAACCCACAACCATTTATCTTGGCCTGAACCCACTTAAAAAGCAACAGGATTTGAAGACCAAGCAAATCACAGATCATAAATCCTTTTGCAACTCTAAACCCGCAACCGACCACAGGGTAGATGGTTTTGATTAAACTTGACCATAAGTTGTGTTGTCTGATGTCTTAAATCTGTTTATAATCAGCTCTGTCAATGGCATCGACAGACCACTCGATCTCATCGATAGCCCACTCAATTCCATCAAGAAAATTCTAATTTTTGGTCTTTGTTTGCTAGAAAGTTTTTTGGTCCAAATCAATATGATCGAATGTGACTTCGATCCTATCGATGAGACGTCAATGGCACTTGATATGATCTAAGCTGCCATCGATTGGCTTGTGCAATTTTACGAAAATTTGGGTTTTGTTTCCTATTTCGATTATTAACCTATTAAAAGTGTAATAGAGAATTAGGGATAGAAGAACGTGCTTAGGGCTTTTGAGAAGCAAATGGAGTTCAAGGCTAGGATTTTTGTAGCATTCGGGGTGTATTCATGATCGGTGAGCTCTTCCATATCAAGTTGGTCGTTCTTGATCAATGATTGTTGTTTTTTAGCTAGCTCATGTTCACAATCCGATCTAGCCCACCAATTCTTTATTAGGCATGTTTTCAACTGTGAATGTGTCTTAATTAGAAATCAAAGGAAGTCACTAGCCAAACTTAACCATTGTTCGAAATATAATACCAATTTACCCCATTAAAAAGCCCTTGACCATATTCTCTTCTTTCCACTTGTTGCATCACTCGAGGGCTTTTTGATGGGGTAAATTGATGTTATATTTTATCAGAGTTGTCACTAACTAATTATTAAAATTCTATAGTCGGTTAGAGCTAGTAGAAACATTTAAGATTGAGAATCTGATGATTCTTAACCCTAAGATGACTCGTTAGTTTACGTTATAGAAATTCTGAGTAAGGGACGACGGTTATAGAGAGGGAAGGTGTTAGACACCCACTCTACCCCATACAGTTGTATGGTCTTTACTTCACAAGATCTAACTAATTTCTTAACAATAAGGGTAGATAGAAGAACGTGCTTAGGGCTTTTGAGAAGCAAATGGAGTTCAAGGCTAGGATTTTTGTAGCATTTGGGGTGTATTCATGATCGGTGAGCTCTTCCATATCTTCTAACATTGATTTCATTGTGGATTAATTGTCGCTTTGTGCTGTGGTTTTTTTCATTAGGGCTTTTTCCACGTAAAATATTGCATTTTATTTGTGCTTGGCCTATAACTAAATAAATATTGCATTTTATTTGTGCTGTGTGTCACTATACACTATCATTCTATTGGGCACATGGCCCACTAATGATGAACAACACCGTCCAAACATTGTCCATGTATATCAGCACCATTCGAACATTGTTCATGTAAATCAATGATTAAAAATCGTTGGTTAGTCACTCAGACATGATCTTGTATTTGTGGCCCATTCGAGACTTGAAATTTCATCATTTTCGAGCAAAGCATATATTTCATCGAGCTTATCACAACCATTGTATCAAAAATTACATATCTCACTAATTATAAATGTTAAAGTTGATTTAGTAATTAAATTCAAACCCCTGTAAATATAACATGGATAGGTACTTTTAGATTAAAGTTGATTCACACTCCATGGTGCCAAACACATTGGGAGGATTGCAAATCCAAGGGGTTTCTAATCCTGGGGTTCTGAATCCCGGGGGTTTAAAATCCACGTTCCCAAATAGGCCCTTAAGGTTTGAAAAATGAGGAACCCACATTCTTGAGGGGTGCTACCCGAAAAGGGGGGAGTGTCATGTAGCCGGTAGCAAACTGCATGTTGTCGGTCTCCACTTGGACTCTCTGCTTTGGCAGGCAAGATCCTCCAAGCATGTGGAGGCTATGCTGTGAAGGTTGTCACTCTAAGGTTTCGGCCATCTCTCTAATTGGGCTTGGATTCGGGCTTAGTTTTGTACTTAATTAGGTGAGTTGACTGGGTTGTGAGATTAGGTAGGTTAACGAGGTGAGTCGACTCGCCGAGTTGACTCAAGTCTTTAGGGTTTTGGGTTCATAAGGTTTCGGGTTAAGCTGACCAAGTTGACTCGGTTGATTGGGTTGAATGGGCTGAGTTTAGGGTTTAGGACTGGGTTTCCTAGGAATTAGGCTTTTAGGATTAGGGGTCGTTTGGCACCATAGATTGGAGAGGATTTGAGGGGCTTTCAAATCCCCTAGTTGTTTGGCAACATAAAGTAACTGGAGGTTTCAAATCCCCTCTTTGAGGGGGTTTGTAATCCATGGTAAGAGCTTGGATTACACCTAAAATCATTTCAATACTTGCAGGTGTAACATGTGTGTCACTATACACTATCATTCTATTGGGCACATGGCCCACTAATGATGATCAGCACCGTCCAAACATTATCCATGTAAATCAGCACCGTCCAACCATTGTCTGGCATCGTCCAAACATTGTTCATGTAAATCAACGATTAAAAATCACTAGTTAGTCACTCAGACATGATCTTGTGCTTGTGGCCCATTCGAGACTTGAAATTTCATTATTTTCGGGCAAAGCATATATTTTAGCGGGCTTATCACAACCATTGTGTCAAAAATTACATATCTCACTAATTAGAGATTAAAGTTGATTTAGTAATTAAATTCAAACCCCTGTAAATATACCATGGATAGGTACTTTTGGATTAAAGTTGATTCACACTCCATGGTGCCAAACACACTGGGAGGATTGCAAATCCAGAGGGTTTCTAATCCTGGGGGTTCTGAATCCAAGGGGTTCCAAATCCACACTCCCAAACAGGCCCTTAAGGTTTGAAAAATGAAGAACCCACATTCTTGAGGGGTGCTGCCCAAAAAAGGGGGAGTGTCATGTGGCCGGTAGCAAACTGCTTGCTGTCAGTCCCCACTTGGACTCCCTGCTTTGGCAGGCAACATCCTTCAAGTATGTGGATGTTATGTTGTGAAGGTTGCTATTTTAAGGTTTCGGCCATTTCTCTGATTGGGCTTGGGTTTGGGCTTGGGTTTGTACTTAATTAGGTGAGTTGACTGAGTTGTGAGGTTAGGTAGGCTGACGGGTTAAGTTGACTCGCCGAGTTGACTCAAGGCTTTAAGGTTTTGGGTTCATAGGGTTTCAGGTTAAGCTGACCAAGTTAACTCGATTGAATGGGCTGAGTTTAAAGTTTAGGACTAAGTTTCCTAGGGATTAGGCTTTTAGGATTAGGGGTCGTTTAACACTATGGATTGGAGGGGATTTGAGGGGGTTTCAAATCCCCTTATTGTTTGGTAGCATAAAGTAATTGGGGTTTTCAAATCCCCTCTTTGAGGGGGTTTGTAATCCACGGTGACAACTTGGATTACACCTAAAATTATTTCAATAGTTACAGGTGTAACATGTATGTCACTATAAACTATCATTTTATTAGGCACATGACCCACTAATGATGATCAACACCGTCCAAACATTGTCCATGTAAATTCAATACCGTCCACACATTGTTCATGTAAATCAACGATTAAAAATTATTGGTTAGCTACTCAGCCATGATCTTGTGCTTGTGGCCCATCCGAGACTTGGAATTTCATCACTTTCGGGAAAAACATATATTTCAGCGGGCTTATCACAACTATTGTGTCAAAAATTACATATCTCACTAATTAGAGATATTAAAATTGATTTAGTAATTAAATTCAAACCCCTGCAAATATACCATGCACAGGTACTTTTGGATTAAAGTTAATTCACACTCCATGGTGCCAAACGCACCGAGAGGGTTTCAAATCCACGCTCCCAAACAGGCCATTAGGGTTTAGGATGGGAGTTGGTTGTCTATCCACCTGTTCAAACTCCATCAGCTTGTCAGCCCGTGGTGTGGGATGTCTATAGTAGGGTGGACTGTGACCATATGGTGAGCCAAAGAGAATATGGTCGGTTGCAATCTTATCATAAAAATTAAAAAAAATAAAATAGGTGGTTAGATTCAATGTACACCTTTGAGCTTTCCAATGACCTTTCAAACGAGTGGAGGAGCCTGATTTATTATAATTTTCCTGTGTTGAGCTAGGGATGTCAGGGGGCTTCGCAAGGGTACGAACTTAAGTTCAAACACATGCTCAATGGCAAACTCCAATTGATTTGGGTGAGTGAGACTATCCACCATTGCAATGTTTGGTCAACATATTCGATTTTGATCACGTGACACCTTCGCCTCACATGAAATGAGCATCTCTTCCACTCAGATGGTTGATAATTTCGGCACGACAGGACACACGTAATGGACGGTCTACATCAGTGATGGAATGTTTTGTACTACTATCAACACGCCCGTGATTTCAAGCTTATATGACGGTTCCCTACCAGCGTATCACAATCGCCCTTTCCAAAATGTTATCCAAACGCAACAATAATTAGGATACTTTGTTATTTAAATATATTGGTCATCATGTTCCCCAAAATCTCATGAGAATATATCACATTGATTCACTTACTCTAATCCAAACGACCCAATTCACATGCACCATGGAATATGTCCCTTGGCCCACTTACTGGGTGGGCGTATGAGATTGTGGCTGCTCCAATCTCTAAATCTCTACAATGCTAGATGTGGATACGCTGCATTGTGGGGTCGAGTTAGCTAGACAAGCAGTTGAGCTACGCTATGAATAGGCCAGTCCCTGACAACGGGCCCCACGTTGATGTATTCTTTTTATATCCACGCTGTCCATCCATTTTTCTATTCCATTATAGTACATGGGTCTAAAAATGAAGTACTTCCAAATCTCAGGTGGACTACACCACATGAAACAATGGTTCCACAGGAAGCATCGGTGATTGATCATTAAAAAAATTTTGTCGGCCACAATAGTTTTTGCTGAAGATGATATTTGTTTTTTTTTTTTTTTTTCCTTTCCTTACCCCAGAGATTAGATAGTTGGATAGCAAATAAGCAGCAAGTTTTTAACGGTGGGTGTTCAATGACCACTGTTTCCTGTGGTGTGGTCCACATGAGATTTGTATCCGCTTTATTTTTGGGACGGTGGCTAAAATGATATGTCAAAACTGACGGACGGCATGGATATACAACACATACATCAATGTAGGCCCCACGGTATGGGACTCACCTAATCGGCGCCCATTTATGGAAGCGGACCGTGAGTAACTCGGTACGCTTAGTAAACTCCGTGGGGCCCACTGTGATTTACGTATTTTATTCATTCTTTTCATTCATTTTAACAATAATTTTAGGGCTTAAGCCTAAAAATGAAGTATATCCAAACTTCAACTGGATCACACCACAGGAAACACTGTGAATTGAACATCCACTGTTGAAAATTTCTTGGGGGCCACAGAAGTTTTGGATAAAACTTGTATTTGTATTTTACCTTCATCAATGTCTGTGTGATCTTATGAAAAGGTTGGATGGAAATAACCATTACTGCGGGCGCTAGAAAGGTTTCAACGGTGGAAATCATTATTCCAACTGTTTCCCTATAATATGGTACACTTGATATTTGGGTATGCTTAAATTTTGGTCTTAACCACTAAAATAAGATGGAAAAACGGATGGACGGCGTGGATAGACCGGATACATTCAAGGTGGGCCAAAAGAGTTTACTCAATACGATAAGAGCGTACTGAGTAACTCTGCATGCAATCCGATTTCCCCATTTATATGATACAACACATGGACGTGTTGGGTTGAGCCGCATCAGGTCGGGCTAAAATTATTCGAACTAAGAATTCAAAATAATCTACCTCCGATGGTGGACATTTTATCATGGATCAGGGAACGTTGTCTCTGTTGTCCTTTTAACCGTTCATGTGGTAAGCAGCTATTTGATGGCTAGGGATATCCAGTGGGGTAATTTTCTGTGCCATCCCCAATCTAAGATGCGGTCTACCTGATGAACCCTCTGGATCCCTCAAAGGTGGGTCACGGGTGTTATATATAGGAATGGGGTCCCGAATGACGGTAGTCACATGAATTTGGACCATTCATTACTTTCAGCCATTCATTATATAGCCATTTTTATTGGACGGATTGGATTGCTCAATCGTGGTGTTCTTAGAGCTTTGTTACACGCACGATGTGCGCTTTGTGTGGCCGAGATAGCTGTACACGTGTGCCACGTGTGAGGAGTATAAGTGATCAGATGGCGACGAGGATTTACTGCGAAAGGCTTTCGCAGGAAGTTCCTGGAAACCTAGGCGGGCGTGATATTTGTACTAAATCCACCCGTCCATCCGTTTTGTGAGATATTTTAGGACATTGGACAAAAAAGAGCCGGATCCAATACTCAAGTGGGCTGAAAACGTGAGGATTGACTTTCTACAGTTGAAATATTCGTGGGGCTATATAAGTTTTGAATCAGGTTATTGTTTGTGTTTTCATTTCATCTCAGTAAGAATGAAGCCATGAACGGTATGGATGGCATGTAAACATCAGTCTCGACCCCAGGGAGGTTTCAACGGTAAGAATCTCCCCACCCACCTTTTCCTTTATTGCGGCTCACTTGAGTCTTGTATACTTCTCATTTTTGGTTTAAAACACTAAAATGATCTAACAAAATGGATGTACGGGTTAGATTTCGTACAAACTCTACGGTGGGCCCACCTAGGTTTCGAGCGCTGGAACTTCATGCGATAGGGCTTTAGCAGGAAATCCGCGTCCAGCAAATGGTAATGTCGTGTGGTGCGGACCAACTGAGATTTATATACCTCTAGTTTTTGGGATCAAGACCTAAAATGATCTCTAAAATGGATGAACGGAATGGATGAAACACATACATCATGGTAGGGCCCACAGAGCACCAACCACCAGCCACGGGGCTCGTGGCAGGGGGAGTAGCCAATCCGTTTCAATCTCGAATGTGCTCAGCGCCCGTGAATTCAAGGAACCCTTTCCTTTTCTTGGGATTCTCGATGACGACAAACCCTCCAAAAAGCCATGGCCGACCAACGTCCCACATCGAGAATTCTAGCAACTATGTTGGTCAACGGCGCCGTCGCGAGGATGAATAGAAGAAACACTTCTCGCCCCACGTGCATACCTACTGAGTATGTAAAAGATCTGAACCATTCAATGAGTGGGACCCATTACAAACATTCAGTAGATGGTCCACTATTTATGTTGAATATACTGTGGGTTTACATTTATTTCCATCCGTCATTTTTCCTCAAACACGCGTCTTGCTTGATCAATGGATCAGCCCTGACTTCGGACAGGACATAGCCCAGATATTTCACACGTGTGCCTGGTAGAAACGTGGATTGCTTCATCAGAGCGAACCGTAGTAGTATCAATTCACTTTCAGAGTATCCATTTCTAATCGTTCCACGGACGAGATGGGACGTTAGATATCCGCGGCAGATGAAAACTCCAAGAGCGTGCCAACTTCTTTTCTAGGTAGGGCCCACTTCATATTCATTGCAGCGCCCGTGAATTCACGGACGTGAGTTACCTGTGCCCCGCAAGTTCACGAAGATGTTAGCTAGGTGGGGTCCATCGGGATGTCTGTGAGAAATCCACTCCGACCATCTGTTTGGCCATTTCGTATTAGGACGTGATCCCAAAAGAGAAGTGGATCCAGGAATGAAGTGAACCACACTACAGGAAACAGTGGGAATGGAAATGCTCACGGTTGAAACCTTTCTGGAGTTCGTCGTGATGTTTATATGTCATCCAAACCGTTGATAAGATCGTTCACAATGGGATGAAACGAAAGCACAAAAATTAGTATGATCTGAAACTTCTATCGTCCCATGAGGTTTCAACGGTGAGCGTTTAATAATCACTGGTTTCTATTCTGTGGCCGATGTCTCATTTTTTAGCTCATGCGGAGCTGATGTATGGGTGGATTTCTCGTGAATATCTCGATGGGTCCCAACTAGCTTCCCCTACACGAGCTTCCTTTGGGCTGGGGCCACAGGCAACTCGCGTCCGAAATACGCATGGACTTAATTACTTTAAAGCTTCCTTCTCCGCGTTAGCCAGTGTTAAAGGGACGCATGGACTTAATTACTTAAAAGCTTCCTTCTCCGCGTAACCCCTTCTGTCTCTAGCCCGAAAGGGACAGTTCTGTGAGTGGGCCCACCTTGATGTATCTGTACATCCAATCCGTCCATCACTTTTATCATATCATTTTATGACATGAGCACAAAAAAGGTGAGGCAGATCCAACTCTCAAATGGACCAAGCCACAGATGACTCTTGCATTTAATGCACGTAGCATTTAATGCAACCAAGCTTATTATTTGGTGTGGCCCACTTGAGCTTTGTATCTGCCTCATTTTTGTTCTCATAACTTAAAATAATCTGAGAAAAGGGATGGACGGCTTGGATTTACAGACGCATCACTGTGCGCCAGCCCACAGAACTACCATTTCGGGGCTAGAGACGGGCGGGCGGGGCAGGACGCAAACCGCCTCCGAGTTAAAGCGCACGCAACGCCCCTGCTTCAAGTGCCAAACGCAAACGCGTCACACGTGCCGACTCTCGAGATGCGCGTAGGAACATAAAGCGTGTACAGGCTGCCGACTGGTTAAATGAGGAGTGCACACGTGCATTTCTTCCAGACCATTGGTTATCTTTTTACTAACGGTCCATTTCTTCCTAGATGGACCAAAACGTGGGATGCCTTTGGGACAGGCGCTTGAAGAGGAGGCATGTGAAATCATCGTCCGTGGGCTGGGGTTTGTACTTCCAGTCCGTCTCTCGAGATACAATCACCACCTTCCTTTGGGACTCATGTCTCCTCATTCCCTCGAAAAAAACATGGCGAACCGGGTAATACCCTATCCCCGACATATCGGTGCTGCGGTTCCTACTCGATCGGATCCGATGCCATGGATACTGAACTCGACGTCCGGAACCCGGTTTGGGTCCATTTCTACTTTATCGTGAGGAGAGTTTTGGGGCGAGAGGTGAAAAGAGAGTAGGCAACGAGGGAGTGAGATTTTTTTATGACCAGTACGGAGTGGGTAAAATCTCTGCTTTTCAGTGGTTTTCTGCATGAAAAATCTAGGTGAGACCTGGGCTCACCCACGACAGTGCAGGGGGATAACTTGATGTATGTACTCTGTATCCACGCCGTTCATCCATTTTTCCAAATCATTTTAGTGTATTATCCTAAAAAGTGAAGCTGATCCAATTATCAGGTGGGTCATACTATAGGAAACAGTAGTTTGGTGAGCTTGATTCTTGGGGCGTCCAATTTCATGGTGGGAGCAACAAAGATTGCGAAAGCACATCTAGAAAATAAAACAACTAAAATTCAGACACTCTGCTCGCCACGAGTAGAAAAATTCTGCTTTCTGGCATGGTGATTGGTCTATGTTATTACTGGCGTCTTGAGCACTGTTGCATTAAATACAATATATGATGATGTGATCCAATCATATTGCAATAAACAGAATTTTCCTTCTTGTGAAGATGCAAACTCTTAGTTGTATGAGTTTTTGACACATGCCATTTGTTGGATAACCTTCTCTTTTCTGTATTTACAAATATCATACTGTTTTTAAATTTACAGTCATAAACATCCTCTAGTTAACATCCATAATATTTAAACTATTAAAGGGATCTAAATCGTTAAGCTTGGTTGTTGGCCATATAAACGAACACTTATACCTCTAACAGCCTAAAGGAGAGAGATTTCCACTATTCCCTCTATTCAAATACCCAAAAGGTTACATGGTTTTAAGCAAGATGAACCACTTGCCCGTTTCCCCCTAGATTTGAAACCCCGGCACACTGGATTGTGAATCAACTTTAATCTAAAAGTAGCTATGCGTGGTATATTTACAGGGATTTGATTTTAACTATTAAATCAACTTTAATATCTCTAATTAGTGAGATGTGTAATTTTTGACACAATGGCCGTAATAAGGCCGCTGAAATATATGCTTTGCCCGAAAATGATGAAATTCCAAGTCTTGGATGGGCCACAAGCACAAGATCATGTTTGAGTGACTAATCAATGATTTTTAATTGTTGATTTACATATACAATGTTTGAATGGTGTCGGACAATGTTTGGACAGTGTTGATTTACATGGACAATGTTTGGACGGTGCTGATCATCATTAGTGGGCCATGTGCCCAATAGAATGATAGTATAGTGACACACATGTTATACCGACAACTATTGAAATAATTTTAAGTGTAATCCAAGCTCTCATTGTAGATTTCAAACCGCTTATTTGAGGGATTTGAAACCCCAGTTACTTTATGTTGCCAAACAACCATGGGATTTGAAATCCCCTTGAATCCATTGTGCCAAACGACCCCTGCCCTACCACTTTGAGATGATTCAAACCATCCAATGGTGGGCCATCCATGGAATTTGATCTAATCATCTATCCGAGGAGAGTAAGGGTTAGTATTAGGGCTAGGCTTCGGTGAGAAGGTGAAAGGGTTTTGTAAAAGGTTTATGGTAAAAGGTGGTGAAATCCCACTAAGGTATGAGTGTGTGTGGGGGTGTGTAAAAAAGAGAGAGATTATGGTAAAAGGTAAGGTAAATTGAAGGGGCAGTTTAGTCATTAACATGTTAACTCTTGTTAGATTTTTCAATGCAATTAACTGAGGGGCGTTGTTTGGCCCATTTCAAGAAACAAAGGGTGTTATTGGACTCTATGAAAAAGGGAGGGTGATATATGTAAATAACTCTAATTAGAGTAGTATTATAATTAATGGAATATATAGTATTAGTTGAGTATCCGTTAGGTACCCGTACCTGACCTGCTTTGTAAACCATACAAGATAAAATGGACCCAAACCCGATTGAGTTTTAAAATGGGTCTAGACATCGGACGCATGCCCGTTTAAACATCATCGGATACCCGTTTAAAACATGTCGGATCCCTTGGTTTGCATCCTGATTATTTGGAGTCAGGCATCTACGTGGGCTAAGTATGGTGTGGCACGGATGCCAGATCCTGATTCGGTTCTTCGGAAAATGAACTTTGTATGTGGACCTACGAGGGTTTTTATGGTGCGTCGGCCTATAAAAGCGACACCGGTTGAAAGAAACAGTCGTTTTTAAAAGTTGACACAATTCTCTAGGGACCTACTCACGGCTTAGTGGGAGACACATGCAAACACTCATCTCCTGAATGGAAGAATCCCGTTGACGTTGATGTTGTTTTCTGGTCATCTATTCCAAACCGCCGTATACCTGCAAGAATCGAATGGCAATGGAACCGTGGGCTGCGATCGAATGACAATGGGACCTTGGGCTGCGAGAGGGGACTCTCTGATCCCAAAGTTAGATTAGGCACTTTAAGTCTAATAGGATTATGATTTTTTGTGCATAACTTTCACTATGAGTTTTTTTTTTTTAATATATATTTTATTTTATTTTATTTATTTTTATAGTTGCATGGTGCCAACTACGTAGATGGTATCTTCCTTAGTTGGTGAGCACATATCATGAAAGGGATCTCCATCTTTGACGAAGATTAGAGGAGATCTAATCTTAATAACAATGTCCTCAAGTGGTCAGCCCTCGAGGGGCCGCAGTTGATGATCGAGCCTGACCTCATTAGCGAGGTGGTTGAGGTTTGTGGTTGAATGACCGTGGCTAACCTCGAGGTCAAGTTGGTTGAAGTCTTACAAACTAAATAGAATTATTGATTGTGATCGGCATCCACCTCAAGGCCAAGTTGTTACTCAACCGTGTGTTGGCCGCGATAATGGGGCGTTAGCTGGAGTCGAGGTCATACCTTATAGTCGGTCCTCAGGGTAGTCCCGGAAGTAGTGCTTGATAGCAATGGCCGAGCTGATGTCATCTTCCATGCTTATTGTTCTTTCTCATGTTGTTAACTTGGTCAATTCATTTTTACCAATAACAATTCCAAACCTTAAATTAGTTGCATATATATAGAAGACCCTAAACAAAATGGTAGTATGCATCGTTATGTCCATTTGATTTTGATTGATCCTAAATGATCAACGTGCCCTACCTGCTTTAGTCTACTTTTAAGGTCTAAGAAATCTCGCCAACTGGAAAATTTGAGGTCGGTTGATATTCTTGATCTTTTTTTCTTAAAAAAATTAAAATTAATTTCGACTCGAAAGATTTAAAATTTTTTTAGACATATTTTCACTTACATTCATACAATAATAATTAAATGCTATAAAATTACTTACCCTAACTTTCTTGGATGCTAAAAGTTGAAATTTATCTTATTTTCAGGCCAAAGCTCTTCTATAATTGGATTGGTCCAATAATTATCTTATACAATTGCTTATATTGCACACATATATCATGATTGGGGACATTTGTAAGCATTTAATTCATCCTCTGTATCAATTATAAGAATACATGAGTTACTCTCAATCAGGAATTTGAAAATCCCTGTGGACACATGGAATATAAATTCCAGGAATTTTAAATTCAGGAATAGAAGCTCAGGATTTCAAATTCTAAGCCCCTGAACAAGCCTTCGGTGCAAACGGATTTCAGTTCTGAAAAGCTGGGGAATATTTGGTATAAACGGATTTCCAGCTCTGAAAAGCTGGGTCCATCTGAGTCCATCGGACATGCAGAATGCAACGCAGCGGATCAACAGTCAGGATTAAAAAAACACGGTCCCTACGTACCAGAATGGAGAACACGCGTACACCATGGAAAGGTGCCGCCCCTACTCAGTACGTAGCTGGGTCCATCTGAGTCCATCGGACATCAAGAGTGCAACTCAGCAGACCAACGGTCAGGATTAAAAAAAGACGGTTCCCACGTACCAGAATGGAGAACCCGCGTACAGCGTGGAAAGGTGCCACCCCTGCTCAGAACGCGGATTAGCTGGACGCCAGATCCAGCCAGGTGGGTGCGATCCTGACCGTGGGCACATCGCATTGTATATCTGTGCCGTCCATCTGTTTAACCAGCTTATTTTATGGCACGGTTTCAAAAATGAATCAGATACAAATACAGGTGGACCACATAATAGGGATTGAATTCCCACCATTAAAAGCTTATTGTGGCCGCGGATTAAGCTGCCGTTTCATCCAGGTTAGATTACCCTAATCAAAAGGTTGGATGGCGAATAAACATTGCGATGGACCCTAGGAAATTTTTAATGGTGAGCGTTCAATGACCACCGTTTCCTGTGACGTGTTACACCTGAGACTTGTAATTGGTTCATTTTCGGGAAAATACCCTAAAATAAGCTACCAAAACGAATGGACGGCACGGATATACAATGCATACGTCAAGGTGGGCCCCACGTTCAGGGTCGAACACACCTAGCTAGATCCCAGTCGCGGCTAATCCGCGATCCCCTGCTGAAAAAAACCAGAACACCCTCTTCTCGTCCGTCCACCCTTCCATCCTCTTCCACCATATGCATCGCATTCCCACCACCATCTCTCATTTACAAAATTCCCAAAGTAGCCTTATCTTTTTCGTCCAACCTTCCCAAAATAGCCCCGTAGATCCCAATCCAAATCACCACCATCAATTGGATGAAGGCAAATACTGCCAAACAAACCCCACTCACGGGCCATTAAAATCTCCACTATGCAGAAGAGAAAGCCTATAAAACCCATCTCCTCCCTTCTTCCGAAATTACCCTTCCAAAATCGCCTCTTTCTCCTCTCCATGGCCTCTCTTATCTCTCTCGCCTTCCTCTCTCTCTTCCTCATCCTCCCCCTCTCTTCCGCCACGCCTCACCATTACCACAAGGACCCAAAACAGCTACCGGACGCACGCCATTCCGGGAAAAACCCAAAACAGTCACCGGTTTCCGGCTCCCCAGAAATCCAACAGGCATGCAAAGCCACCCGATTCCCGGATTCCTGCGAAAGCGGTCTCTCCCAAGCCGATCTCCCAAACCCACCAAAACCCATCGATATAATCCTCGCATCCATCAAAATCTCCACCGAAAACCTCAAAACCGCCCAATCCATGGCCAAAACCATCCTCGATTCCGCCTCCGGCAATCCCAACATGTCCAACGCCGCGCAGAACTGCCTCGAGGTTCTGGGCTACTCCCAATACCGCATCTCCCTCTCGTCAGCGTCCGGGATCCTGCCACGCAGGGCCAAGGACGCAAGGGCCTGGATGAGCGCTGCCGTCCTCTACCAGTACGACTGCTGGTCTGCCCTTAAGTACGTGAACACGACTCAGCGAGTCAACGACACGATGGCGTTCCTCGACTCGCTGACCAAGCTGACCAGCAACGCCCTGAGCATGATCGTCTCCTACGATCTGTTCGGTGACGATACCGCTCTCTGGAAACCGCCCATGACCGAGAGATCTGGTTTCTGGGGGAGCAGCAACGGCGATGGGGTAGGTTCCAGTTTCAGGGGCGGTTTTCCGTCTGGTCTAACGGCGGACGTTTCGGTCTGCCAGTCGGGGGAGGGTTGCTATCGTACGGTGCAGAGTGCAGTGGACGCTGCACCAGATATCTTGAACGGTGGGCGCAGGTTTGTTATCCATATAAAGGAGGGGGTTTATGATGAGATCGTCAGGGTTCCGTTACAGAAGAGGAATGTGGTCTTTTTGGGAGATGGGATGGGTAAAACCGTCATTACCGGCAAGTTGAGTGCTCAGATGGTCGGCGTTTCAACCTACAACACCGCTACCGTAGGTAGGATATCTCTCTTTCTCTCTCCGTGATGGAATGAATGGTCAGGATTGTGCGACCACTGCTTTTTTTTTCTTGGCAATTGGTCATTGATGTGGTGGCCCACCAGAGCAATGCTATTGATCGGGTTTCGCGTTTGCCATGGTTGGTCTGAAGACTCTGTACTTCTTTAGAAATTCTATGAAGGGCGGATCGGGTTACAAGCTTGTAAATGCACTAATTGCTACGAAACCGATAACCTACAGCACGTGCTAAGTTAGCATGCAGCGTGTCAACTTCGCAGGACATCTGAACGAATTGGCTACTCCCCCTGACACCAGCCCTGGGGCTGCTGGTCGGTGCTCTGTGGGCCCCACTAATGATGTATATGTTTCATCCATTATGTTCATTCATTTTTAAAGATCATTTTAGGCCTTTTTCCCAAAAATGAGAGGTATATAAAACTCAGTTGGACCACACCACATGAAAACAATAGTGATTGGATATCCACCATTAAAATCCTCCTAAGGCCCACTATACTGTTTATTTGACATCCAATCTGTTGATTATGTCATACAGGCCTAGATGAAGGTAAAAAACAAAAATCAGCTTGATCCAAAACTTTTATGGCCCCCGAAAGGTTTTTAATGGTTGGCGCTCATTAAACATTGTTTCCTGTCAAGTGGTCCACTTGAAATTGGGATATACATCATTTTTTTACAAGCTTGTAAATGCACTAATTGCTACGAAACCGATAACCTACAGCACGTGCTAAGTTAGCATGCAGCGTGTCAACTTCGCAGGACATCTGAGCCATGCAAAAGGTGGTCCCACCATGAATATCGCTTGGCACGGAAATCAAGCAAGTCCACACTCAACAGGTGGGCCGCACCGCCAAAATCAATGGACGGCTGACGTTCTGACTCCTGTAAATGAGTGGAGGATAGGCCTGATTTTCAAGACGGGAATTTCGAGGTGGGTCCCGAGGTTGGTTGTTCACATGTGCCGTGATGAAGTCACTACATAGCATGTAGCCGGCAGCAGATGATCAGTTCGTAGAAAATGACTAAAATGCCCTTCTCTCTTGGTAGAAGGCTACCGTAGTTAGCCTTTAACTTTCAAATTAGGTGTCGTTGGAATTAGCAAAAGCGGGATATCTCTTTCGAGGTCATTTTAGTCATTTTTATTCGGAAGCTACGGTTAGAATTTGAAAGGCAGGGGATGGGGGTCTTTCTCGTCTTTCTCTGTCCCTGTACATGAAATATTTTTCATGTTGACTGAGTGGACGGTCATGTGCGATGATGAAAAGCTCTCCCATTTGAAGGGTAACATGGTCATTAAAGTATAGAATTATCTTGATGGTTGTATACTTATAATTCCACATTTTCTATATGTTTTTTTACAATCATTGGATGACATATTTAAAATTTGATCCCAACCGTTAGATGGGTGGACCTCCAAAAACAGTATAGTAGAGCCAATGTTTATGAATTCACATGGCCCATTGATTCAACGGTCTGAAATGAAGTGTATGTTCATCCCTGCAAGAGGCGGTCCCATACCTGACCGTTTGTGAGGTTGCAGTTTGTCAAGGGCCTACTTTGACCAAAGCCTCATCTTGCGTTTTTCCATGGTGCAGGAGTCAATGGTGATGGATTCATGGCACGTGATCTGACGATCGTGAACTCAGCGGGCCCAGATGCCCACCAGGCCGTCGCATTCCGGTCCGACAGCGATCTTTCCATCCTGGAGAACTGTGAATTTTTAGGGCACCAAGACACTCTCTATGCCCACTCCCTCCGCCAGTTCTACAAGTCATGCCGCATCGCCGGCACTGTCGATTTCATCTTCGGCAACTCGGCCACCATTCTCCAGGACTGTCAGATCCTTGTCCAGCCCCGACAGCTCTCGCCAGAGAAAGGCGAGAACAATGCCGTGTCTGCTCAAGGCCGCACCGACCCTGCGCAATCTACAGGCTTCGTTTTCCAGAACTGTGTGATCAATGGCACAGATGACTACATGACATTGTACCTTAAGAATCCAAAGGCACATAAGAATTACCTTGGGCGACCATGGAAAGAGTATTCAAGGACAGTTTTCATTCATTGCTACTTGGGGGCTCTGATCAGGCCAGAAGGGTGGCTACCATGGTCCGGCGATTTCGCACTCTCCACATTGTTCTACGGTGAGTTTGAGAATGTGGGTCCCGGTGCAAACCCATCGGCAAGGGTGAAATGGAGCAATCAGATTCCAGGGGAGCATGTTTCGGTGTATTCATTGGAGAATTTCATTCAAGGAGATGAGTGGCTACCATCAGCTCCTCCTCAGTAGAGCAAGGAAGATGAGAGAGGCCTTTTATAATTTCATTTTGTCAGGCAACTTTAAACCTATAGAAGAGTAGAGTGGAAGTGGAGTAGAGTAGAAAATCTTTTTTTTTTAGAGTCTACAATCAATCTTGTAAAGAAATGGCCCTAAATCAATATGTGTTGTTACATGATTTTCGGCCCCCCTTTGTGTCTATGTTCTGTTGTATGTAGACATTATCTGACACGTGCGACCACGTGTGTGTAGAGGGAGAGAGGTCGTTAAGATCAATGATTTTTGTTTTTAATGAAATTAATTATATGAAATGGTATGGTAATGTGGATCATCACCACTCAAAGTTTTACTATCGCCGTCTAATATAATGATGCATTTGGGTTGCAAGTGTCATTGATCTGACGGCCATGGTTGATGAAAAGAAGCCATTTCTAGAATATACTCTCAATTGGTTTACTCTAACCTTCACATTGTTGGTATGCAATACATGGTTAAAAAGAAATGCACAAACGGACCACATTCAATGCGGGGATCAAGATTTGATGGTTAGGATCTTCCAGTTTGGGAGAATGGTCCATCTGTAATGGGGCCGTCAGATCAATGGATTGGATAGACCAAACATGGACCCCACATGTAAACTCGGCCTCTTATGTAAAGAGGTTTATATGGCGGAAGCTATATCCATCCATCCATTATGAATTCAATGTACCTTGTTACACTGCGAATTTAAATGCGCGACCAAGTGGGCCCATATACGATCATGGTGGAGCCATAAGTAAGAGGGGCGCACCACTTTCTTTTCGGTACATACGATGTGTATGCATGAACGTGCTTAAAAAGCAATGATCAGGCAATCCCAACCCTTCAAAATGGCATACAAACCATTCACATTGCGTGTTCCAGATTAGTGGAGGCATGAAAAATACTCATACTTCGTACCATTGGATCTCACCACAATGCACTGTTATATACCTTCTACATCCAGCTTCGATTTTAAAAAAAGAAAAGAAGATAAGTTGGTTTTGTTTTTCCTGCAGGAAGTGGAAATCCTAGTACATGATTTAGTGCGACTTCCACTGCATGAGTCTTATGTGTAGGGATGCGGATTGCGTCCTACTAATCCGTCCGGGCAGGGCTCTGTGGGGCCCAACGTGATGTGAGTGCTTTATCCACGCCTTTCATCGTTTTTCTCATATCATTTTAAGGTATAAGCCAAAAAATGAGGCAGCTACAGGTCTTAAATGGACCACAAAGTGGGGATTGAATGTCCACCATTAAAAACTTCTTGGAGCTAGAGAAGTTTCGGATCAAGCTGATATTTGTTTTTTCACTTCATCCACGTCTACATGACCTTATTAACAGGTTGGATGGTAAAAAAAAAACATCACGGTGGCTTTTAGAAAGGTTTCAACAGTGGGTGTCACTATCACTGCAGCTTCCTTTGGTGTGGTCCATTGGAGCTGTGGACCTGCTTCATAATTATGATCAAAACCTAGAATGATCTGATAAAAGCGATGAACGGCGTGGATAAAACACTTACATCATGGTGGGCCCCACAGAGCTCCGCCTGGACAGATTTCGGAATCCGCGTCCTATGTGTAGGCGTCTCTCGTACATGGACGCGGATTTCCTGCGAAAGGCTTTCGCAGGAAGTTCCTGCGCAAGGATCTGGGTGGGGCTTACCACAATGTATGTGAGAAATCCATTCCGTCCATCCGTTTTAAGATCTCATTTTAGGGAGCGCAATAGAAAATGAGGTGAATAAAAAACTTAAGTGGGTCACTGGGTCACACGAGAGGGAAAATTAGGGAAAGAAATTTTTACCGTTGAAATATTCTTAGGGTCTACCTTGATGTTTATATGTTATCCAAACCGTTTATAAGGTCATTGTCAATGGGATGAAGTGAAAAAACCAAAAATGTAGACTGATACAATAATTTTTTGGGCATAAGAATGCTTCAACGGTGCTCACTGAATGATCACTGTTTCCTCTCGTGTGTCCCACTTGAGTTCTAGATACACCTAAATTTTTTTTTTGCTAGTCCTTAAATGATCTCAAAAAACGGATGGACAGAGTGGATTTATCAAAAACATGTCTGTGGGCCCCACCCAGCATCCTTGCGCAAGAACTTCCTGCTTGCGCAGGAACTTCCTGCGAAAGGCTTTCACAGGAAATCCGCATCCCTCATACGGACGCGGATTTCCTGCGAAGGCTTTCGCAGGAAGTTCCTGCGCAAGGATCTGGGTGGGGCTCACTACAATGTATGTGAGAAATCCATTCCGTCCATCCGTTTTAAGATCTCATTTTAGGGAGCGCAATAGAAAATGAGGTGAATAAAAAACTCAAGTGGGTCACACGAGAGGGAAAATTAGGGAAAGAAATTTTTACCGTTGAAATATTCCTAGGGTCTACCTTGATGTTTATATGTTATCCAAACCGTTTATAAGGTCATTGTCAATGGGATGAAGTGAAAAAACCAAAAATGTAGACTGATACAATAATTTTTTGGGCATAAGAATGCTTCAACGGTGCTCACTGAATGATCACTGTTTCCTCTTGTGTGTCCCACTTGAGTTCTAGATACACCTAATTTTTTTTTGCTAGTCCTTAAATGATCTCAAAAAACGGATGGACAGAGTGGATTTATCAAAAACATGTCTGTGGGCCCCACCCAGCATCCTTGCGCAGGGAATAGAAAATGAGGGGAATAAAAAACTCAAGTGGGTCACACGAGAGGTAAAATTAGGAAAAGAAATTTTTACCGTTGAAATATTCCTAGGGTCTACCTTGATGTTCATATGTTATCCAAACCGTTTGGTAAAAATCTACATCCATCCAATTGTAGGGAAACAAGTATTACATCCACCACCATTAATTTTGTTGGATTTTGGAAACAGGAGAAGAAGAGGGAGACACCCATATCACCCATACATGTTCTGCCCTCATCAATGGAATCCATTTCCCAAGAGCATCAAGGGTCTGATTTAATATTAGGTAGTTGTGGCAGGACCCTCATATTCTGGTGTGCCTGACGGCTGCTATATAAATGTAACAATGGCAACTGTTACACGTTACACCTTCATAACGGCCTATTACACCCCCTGGAAAGGCCATAACGGTCCATTCTGGTTTTGTTTTTGTTGTTTTTTGTGTGTCTTTTTTCAATGAAAGAAAAAGACTATAATAGCCGTTACAGCCAATGTTACCGTTACAGAATACCTTGCTCCATACCCTTTTTTGAATGGTTATGTTTATTTGAATTGGTTTCAGCTAGCTGACCAGAGAAAAACTAGCATATGCCCATGGTGTGGTTGGGTCTTAAGAGTTTAGACTGGGGTAGGGTTCCTCTGATGAGTTTTAGTTCGGGTTTAGATGGGTTGCAAGTGTCTGACCTAAGTTTTGAATCTCTCTTATAAGGATGTGAGCTTTTCAAGGTGGGTTGGGTTGCATGGTGAAGAAAAGCTTTTCAAACAGTCAAGCTAGGATGCTCCCTACACAAGTACAGTCAAACACCAACATGCTAAATGTGCCACTTCAGCATGACAGAGAGATTGGATGTGTGCAGGTACAGAGCAGGATGGTTTATACACTTGATTTTTGGTGGTAGTCGATACACATGATCATGGTTCTGTGTCCACCTAAATCTGAAAATCATGGGTAGGAAGCTTAACAGAAACATCAATATGATCAAATACATGAACTTGGCGACAGTGCAACTAAAATAGAATCGACTGAATAAGAATGTCAAAGCCAAACCATGAAATATAGTTACATCATGTTTAGGCATGTACCCACATCGCTTCGTCCCCTTGATTTGTAGGAACCATTCCCAGATCTATAGCTGCACAAAGCATGAAGTGAAGCTGGGGCAGGAAGCATCAATTTGACATGTAAGCAAGTAAAACAGCTACTTAGAAGGATCGTGCAACTAAAGTCGAACCAAAATTTAAAGAAAGAGCGGTGCCTAGATAGTTAGCAAGTATTAAGAAGAGTGGGAACGCAAGTCGAACCACAATTTAAAGCAAAAGTGGCACCTAGTTAGAAGGACCATGCAACTAGGGTCAGGTCACTACTGATTGTGGAGAGAACCAACATGCCCACACATAGGGTATTGGGCACCCAAACACTTCTAGGCTGGTCCCAAATGGGGAAAAAGGATATCTTATATGCTTCGCAGTAATAATTTCACCCGTAGGGAGCACCCCTAGGGTTGTCGACTTTAGATGGCTACGGCTAGTGGGAAAGGGTAAAATCTTAACCATCAACCATCTGCAATGGAGACATTTTCCAATAACTAACATCTGCATTGTTTGTCTTCAAAATGAAGATACTGTGGACCATCTGTTTCTGCATTGCGACTATACGTGAGAGTTGCTGGGCCGATTTTTTTATTCTTGTTCGAAATTGCGAGTGTGATGACAGGAACAATGCAAGCCTTTTCTTTCTTCTTCTTCTTCTTCTTCTTTTCCTTTTTATTTTCTTTTTTTATTTTCTTTTTATTTTCTTTTCTTTTTTTTTTTTTGGGGGGGGGGGGGGGGGTGGGGTTGTATGTAAATGGAGGCACTGCCTTAAGGGCTCAGAGGGAAAGGAGAAATATTTTATGGCCTTTGGCTTTACTAGCAGACACCTGGTCGTTATGAACAGAGAGGGGACTTCTTGTAACTAGGCAGAACGGGTGTTTTCAAATAGCTAAAGGGAAGGTGCTTTGTTGGGCTGTAGGCTTTTTTTTTTTTTGGGGGGGGAGGGGGGGAATTTTAATAAAATCAGTCATCTTTCATAAAAGGAAAAATAAATAAATAAAAAAAACCGCACAATGATTTGGTGAACATCCAAACAGTACACATTAAGCTTGAAGATGGAGGAGGAAACTTCGTAAGGAAATAAAGGAACAGATGTACCCTTGCGACATGTAAAGCAAGACTTATGCAAGAAGAATATTGACAAAAGAATCAATGATACCAATTTAAAGAAGCAAATGAATCATCATGGATACATTCCATTTTGAAGTATCAAGGCATCATTAATTGAAACTCACTCAAAGGCGTACCTAACTCCATTCGGTACCCATCTATATATAAAAAAAGAAGATATATGGAGAGAGAGAGAGAGTGAAATTACAAACTAGAGAGAGATGCAGTCGTCACCTGGGGAGTTGCAGGAACAGTGCCGTTGTCTGTCCAATTCGTCTCTCCCCAATGCCACAACATGCTCTCCCAGAAGCAGAATTCCTCAAAGCAAGTCTTCAGACGCGGGTCTGTTATATTCCTCCTCCAATGCTCGTCTGTGTAGTTCCCCTTCTCAGCCTGCCTCCGGTCCCACTCCAAAGCCGCTTTCTGCTTTGACCGCAGCAGGCAGAACTTCTGCAGATTCTCTGGCATTGTGTCGTGCACTTTCCACCACCTTGCATGCGCAATATCACTCGCAAACTCCTGCAATATATCCACGTTCCAATTGCAGTCGTAGTCCCGGAAACATATCCAAGGCTTATTACCCAGATAGTGAAGGACGTAAAGGATGGGCGGATCTGCTCCAAACAGACGGGTCTTCATCTCTTTCTTCTCCTCCTCGTCACCTATCCAGAAATGCTTCAAAAAGTTCATGTGTCTTGGAATTCGATGCCACCATGTGAAGATCTCGTTCAAATATCCCTGATCGCCTCCGTTATAAGATTCTATCTCGTTAATGTGATCCATCAGCAGCTGAAAAGTACAGTTGGAGGGCTCAATTACCATCACACCTGAGTTGAAGAGCGTAGCATTGTTGCCAGTGGCTGTTATCTCTGGCATCCCAAATAGGAAGTCAATATTCCTCAAGATGAGCAGGTCTGCATCGATGAATATTATCTTGTCGTAGTCAGTCAGCTGCCACAGCCGGAACTTGCTGTAGTTCCATTCGTTGTACGCATCCCGCTCTGCCTTTGGATTCCGGATCCTTTGGATCGTCCGAATTTTCCACCCAGCAGCTTCGAGGCCCCCTCTGTGATACTCACCGATTGTCTCGTCAACAAGTATGACAAGGTCCCTTGTAGAGCCTGCTAAGCGGATGCTCTGGGCTGCAGCGATTGCACCGCAGACATATACGTGTGCTGAATGGAGTATGGTCGCGTATGCCTCCCGATGTGCAGTTCCTAAGTAGGACCTCTCTGTTCATGGAACTAATTATAAGTAATAATTTCCCATGAGAATAAAATGACACTTGAAATTCTTAAACAGCTTTGAAAGAAAGAACAGTTATGTCACAGAAATAATAATTAGTTCACCCATCAATCAAATTTGGTTACTAAAATTAGAAAAAAAAACTGATAATGCATATGGTTTTCCAGGTATTAGCAACAGATGAATCCATTCAGTTTTCTAGCAAATGTAATTACCAGAGATCATTTCAAGATTCAGAAAGTGGCTAGATAAGCAAGTTGGTGTGGCACGGTGATGAACTTGCCATCATTTACCGACATGCAGGGAGATCTAAATCCTCTCTACTAGCAGATGCTCAATTGGAAGAACATTTATTTTCTTTTTTGCATGACTAGGTGTTCCTATGCTGTGAATCTAGTGGGCCCTATCTATCAGGGGATGGGACATACCTAGGATGGCAGCTGGGCAAGCTAGGCTGGGCCAACATATGTTCAGGTCCAACCCACCAGCTAAGGACCTGTGTCCAGGCCCATGAGATAGGGAATCAGACTTTGGCCTGGCCCACCAGCCAGTACTCGCCCACTAGCGTTAAATCAGTTAGTCATGCCTGGCCCTTAGCCAGCTGTAAGCTAGGCCAACTAGTTACTGGGTCTATACCTTAGGCCCAGGTCCAAACCATGGGCCTCGAGGGCTCAGCCCAAACCTGGCGCGAAGCAAGATGGACTTGGACTTGCTAGACAAACCCAGCCCAGTCCAGCTGCAGCCCTAGACATGCGCTAACATATCCCTTGTGAAATTATCCTATCCACCCAATGAAAATTGCAATAAAGGTACACATTTAATTAAGGACCTAAGTTAAATTGTTAAGATCATTTGATGGGGAAGACCTTGGGCTACTTCCCACCCACCGAAGGGCCCACCATATGAATTACAAAGGTACACATTTAATAAAGGACCTCAGTTAAATTGATAAGATCATTTGATGGGGAAGACCTTTGGGGCTACTTCCACCCACCACAGGACCCACCAAATGAATTACAAAGGTGGGTCCACATAAATTTATCAGGCCTAGCAAATGTTAGATTGAAATTGTATATTTTTACTTACAGCATATTTGGACGTGGAATCCATGGTATCCAAACATAGCCTTAACAAAAAGGGCCGAACTGGCTTGCCACACAAATAAAAGAATACTAGAAAACTGACCTTTGGCCTTGAGTGGGACTGCAAGCTCACACGATCCAACTGGAAGCCGAAGCTTTTCCCTCAATACTCTCAGGTTGGGCTTGTACATCCATGTATTTTCTTCACGGACAACAAGTTCCTTGCACATGAAGAGGTTCGGAATAGGGAAACAATCAGTAACAAAGATCACATGCGCTGGGTGGTTTCCCTTCGCAGAAGCAGCAAGCTTCGCAGCTGCAAGCTGCAGATGTAACCGAGCAACGTCTCTCGACCAATTTACTGACCACCGACGACAGGGAAGCTTGACAGCTATAAGATCAAGTTGTGGTTTTTTCACTGCCTCAGGCTCAGGTAGAGATGGGCAAATGGGCACCTCAGATTCTTCTTCCTCATCAATCCATTCCGGGTATAGATCCTCCCAAGTAATATTATTCCTAGCATACTCCAGGTGAAGGATGACACAGTGGGTACCTGGCACAACCTGCTGCCAGTGGTTGATCTCACTACCATTGAAATTTAATAAGCCGATTTCCAGCTGTCCATTTTTATTGTCAGCAAGTTGGTTGACAATTTTTGAAATTTGAGCCCAATTAACATCTACATGCGATGCATAACGTGAATCAGCAAGGGCCCTCTCCCATAGCCACCCCACATCAACGAATCTTGACCTGCATTTCTTGATAAGCTTAGTAGATTGACAAGCGAGAGAAATTATGATGCAAATAGGAGACAGATAAATTCCAAACTTGAGAGACATTCGTAAGGTAGGCCTCGTAAGCAGAGGACTTACACTAAGCTACTAAGAAATTGGAGTTGTAGGCAGCATAAAAAAGTGGTAACTTATCTCTCAGGAAAAAAAAAAAAAAAACATGGTAAGTGGTTTATAGGTTAGTTGTTAAGTCCTAATCTAAGTGAATATGAGCTTCAATTAGAAATAAAACGGTATAAGTCCTATTTTGGCTCTTGAGATTAACACGATGATGAAGAATTTTAATTTTCTGTACACGTCATAGCTCCATGCAACTCCATCCTCACCATATATGTGGTAAACGTGTGCAGTGGTGGGCCTTGTGTTTTTGGATATAACCCACGTACATGGTGGCCACCAATCAATGCTCCTAATTGCGACGCAGAAGTTCCACACGGACAATGTACGTGTGTTATAGTAACATTCCTCTATTGTTACAAGCAATATCCTTGTTTTTTGGGTATCTATCCGTCCATTCCATTTTCATAGGATCCCAGAAAAATATGGGCAGAGTAGTCATTTAGGGCTCGTTTGGATACCACCAAAAAAGTTACTTTTTCTACTTACAGCAGTATATAAGTGACATATTTCACATAGCATTGCAGTAGCTGGAAGGTTTAGCTCAAATCCAGTTGCTGTGATTTTTGCTCATTGAGTGCAGACTGTCGGTCTGTTTTGAGCTGACTGTCCCTTTTCTGGGCCACTCATCATGTGGCTTCCACAAGTCTATGGCCTTGTCTTTTTGGATATAACCCACGTATATGGTGGCCACAAATCAATGCTCCTGATTGCGACGCATAAGTTCCACGTGTACAATGTACGTGTGTTATAGTAACATTCCTCTATGGTTACAAGCAATATCTTTGTTTTTTGGGTATCTATCCGTCCATTCCATTTTCATAGGGATCCAAAATGTCAGGATATAAAAGTCATTTCCCAGAAAAATATGGGCAGAGTAGTCATTTAGGGCCCGTTTGGATACCACTGAATAAGTTACTTTTTCTACTTACAGCAATATATAAGTGATTTATTTCAGATAAGTTTGGTTTATGATTAGTTACAAGTAACTTTTTTACTTAAAAGTACACAATCACTTCAGTTAAATTTTTTAGTTTTTCTACTGTTCATAAGTTGCTGAAAAGAGGCATCAGGAGAGATGAAAGAGAGGAGAAGCTGATAAGTATGTTGTTTGCCAAACATACTTATCTTCTTGATAAGTAGAAAATAAGATAAGCTACTTGTGTAATAAGTAGCTTATCTTAAGCAACTAACGATCCAAACGCTCCAGTAATGATAACAACAAGGCTATCCAATTATTTGCCTCCAACAAGTATTTTGGTTGCTTCTAACAAAACCCATCAAAGGAAAACCTATCCCTGAAAAAACTGGAGCAGACCAAAAATTCAGGCAGTGGTAGCAAGTGTCAAGCAAGATGCATAGGAAAAATCTAAAAATAGAACATACTGGGAAAGAGGATTTGTGAGACGATCATTTTCATATGTGGGTGAATGGAGCACTGTCAAGAAAGTTCCGCATATAATAATAACTAGGACCAGTTTCAAAGAAAGAAATTTGCAGCTTGAGCTCCTATCTTGGAAGGAAGTGCTGAAACCCTTGTCATTATCTTTAAAATCTTTACTTCTTTGAGACCTTTTGTTTGCGTCATCACTGCATCAGGAAGTGGTCGAGCAAGGCAAGTATCAAAGAACCAAATTAGTACAAAATGTAAATAAAGTAGCTAAAAAGTGAGACAAGAAAGTACATTGTAACACCAGTATTTTGCAGGCTAACGTGAGAAAAAAAGTTCAAAGAGGAAAACATTCAAGTAATTTTCAGATTCCAAACATGGTATGGGAAAGGTACAGAAGATATAAACTATTACAAAATCAAGGGACTCACTCCAGTGGCACTGGTACCACTGTAAGCTTTCAGTTGTACAAGGCTGATGTGGGACCCATGTGATGTTTATGTAACATCCAATCTGTCTATCAGATTCGTCACCTCAATAAACCCTTAGGTCCCAAAAATCAACTCAATCCAACACCCATGCGGCCCGGGCACATGGAATAAGTTGGGAGCAAATTCTCACCCTTGATTTTCACCGAGGCCCACTTGAGTAGCAAAACCTCCAGAGTTTTGGCCCGAGCCTTCATATAGGCCAGATGAAGGGTCTGAATGGCCTCTATCCAATATGCACAACTTGGTGGGCACCCCTAAAACATCAATTTTGGGTCTCCCCCCAAATTGTTCCCTTTGCTGTGACCCACCTGAGTTTTGGATCGCTTTGAATGGCCTCTATCCAATACACACACACACACAAAAACAAATGTGGGTCTCCCCCCAAAATGTTCCCTTTGCTGTGGACCTCCTGAGTTTTGGATTGGCCTGATTTTTTCACCTTTGTATGTTTATTAAGGCAACATGTCTGATGGACGAGTTGGATGTTACATAAAAATCAAGTTGGCCCCACCTCAGCCTGGTACCACCATAGCTTATAGTGGTACTGGTACCACTGGAGTACGCCCCCAAACCTAAAAGAGGATTATAGAATGTTCATTACAATTACAGATCATAGACAAAATAAGGAACATCTTGCGCATTGAGGTCAAGATTTCAACAAATTACATTCTGAACTTAGGAGCATCGAGGTGGAGATAAATGCAGGTTTCCAGGTGCTATCAAGCAAGCTGAACCTCACTAAGGCACAACGACTTATTGTTCATACGTGTTCATGCGTACATGTAATTTTCAAACACCCAAATCGAGGGCTCTGTTGTGGATGGAGCACAAGCTGAAAATCAAGCAGAATGGACAACCTTAACCATCTGATTCTGCCTGTTGAATTTGGACCTCTGGCCATTTTCTCTTCAATAGTCTTATTTGATGACCACCTATTGGATGGTTACATCATCCAATCGGTATGATATATACCCCCATCCAAATCAAGGACTGAGTGAAAGATACCTCGTTTCAACCCTGAGGTCTTGGTATCGATCCCTAGTGGGGGTGGCTAACAGTGAAGTGTGAACTGACAGTGGGTGTACTAACAAGCTAACAAAAAATAAAAAAATAAAAAATCAATGACAATGATTTCCAGGTGCTATCAGGCACCCGGGTGCATCAAGGGGGAGATAAATACAGGTTTCTAGATGCTATCAGGCAAGTTGAACCTCACTAAGGCACGACGACTTATGCTTCATGCATGCACATAATTCTCAAAACACCCAAATTGAGGGCTCCATTGCGGAGCACAACCTGAAAATCAACCAGAATGGACAACCTTAACCATCTGATTCTGACTGTTGAACTTGGACCACTGGTCATTTTCTTTTCACTAGCCTTATTTGATGACCACCTATTGGATGGTTACATCATCCACTCGGTTTGATATATACCCCCATCAAATCAAGGACAATGATTTCTGGGTGTTATCAGCCACCCGAGCGCATCTAAGGGGAGATAAATGCAGGTTTCTAGGTGCTATCAAGCAAGCTGAACCTCACTAAGGCAAAACGACTTATCGTTGATACCTGTTCATGCATGCATGTACTCCTCAAACACCCAAACTGAGGAGTCTGTTGTAGATGAAGCACAACCAGAAAGTCAAATAGAATGGACAAACCTTAACCATCTGATTCTGTCTGTTGAATTTGGACCTCTGGCCATTTTCTTTTCAATAGTCTGATTTGATGACCACCAATCGGATGGTTATATCATCCAATTGGTATGATATATACTCCATCCAAATCAAGGACAATGACTTTGACAAGATCGCATGCATGTATGTTGCTGCATCTGAGAGAGGCATAGCTTGTCAGAATTCACCTCCCCATGACGACTTAGAAGTGAATCATTCACATGCACTAGAATGCAACATCTTCGTGTAAAACTGTGTATTCCCAAATATAAGCTACGTTCTCTCCATTCACAACAGAGGAAATCTCGGTGTGTGCACAAGATAAAACGTTCACATCACCAATACAGCTTGGGTGATGACAAGCTGCAAATGATGGATGATTAAACCACCAGTGCCTTAGCCAATCACTTCTGCAGACATACACAATGCACTACATCAATCTGGTTACTAAATCTAGGAAATATCTCTCTTAATTTTAGTTTGAAAGTAGCATGCTGGAAACCATCAGGAGAAAATTGAGATGGAAAACTCGAGGTAACTTTATATGGAAAACACAAACGTCCACTAACACCCTTTAAATGTTGCTATCCAGTGAAATGCTACCAGTTTCCTACAAGAAACAGATGTCCCTAAACATAATCTGACCACACTCACAAGTTATTGTCACGGAAACACTTGGGTACCTCTTGCCAAGTACCCACCAGGTTTACTTTCACTAGCACGGAAGAAATGAATTAACACACATAAAATTCATGCCATCCATCACATGCACCACCCCTTTTTAGGCCTTGATTCCAGAAATCAGGATGATTCAACACTCGGGTGGGCGACCCCAAAAACATTCTACCTAAAACCACTAAATTCTGTGGCATGGCCCGTCTAGGTTTTATGATAGTGTAATTGTCGGGTAATTCTTTCACCCTGATGAGGCATATCATATGAATGTATAGGATGGTATAAAAAAAACAGCAGTGTGTCCTACACAAAACTAATGGTGGGTGTTCCATCCCAAACTGTTTCCTGTGGCGTGACCTATTTTAAGTTTGGATGATCATCGTTGTGTTCAATGGTTAACATGAGGCAATGTGCCTGATGAACAGAGTGGATCTCATGACAGTTTCACCCACGTGGCTCTTGGTTTGTAGAAGTAACCTTGGCAGGTACCAAGCGCAAGTTACCCAAGCGTGGCTCAGCTCTATCGGCACACTTTTAGATGCACAAATGAATTTAGTTGCAATCATTAAGTTTAACCAAATAAAATGACTAAATGCTTTATAGGATTCATAATGAAGAAGTGGACCTCAAATTGCAGGGATTTCTATTGAGTCCAACTAGAACATAAAGCGATTGCAAATTAGAGGCTACTCCATGAATAAAATACTAAGGTAACTTCAATTTGGCCATTTACATTTTATTCAACTACATAAAATCTAATTCAATTTCTTGGTGAATACGAGCGAGCCTTAAGTGCACATGTTGGACAAGGGGAGGATTGGTAGGGTTTGTGCTAGATGGTTGCTGGCCTTAGCCTGTCACACAGAAATCGGCCCGCAATTCATGCCCAGGCCTTGCCTGTGACAAGCATAAATGGGATGCCTGGGCCTTGGCTGCTAAGAGCCCAGCTCAGATGGGTTAGGCCTTGACATCTGACATGTTAGAATGGCCCAATGCTAGCCCTAGTAGACATCTCTCATTACTCAGCTTGGCCACTGAACATGACTGCTTCAAAAATGCAGTATATCATTTAGTTGCAGTGCAGCAAAACATGCAAATAAGATCATTGGAGAACCTGAGTAATTCAACTGTAGTTTAATTGGGATGCCATTTTATATCTGCAGACCAGGCCCAAGAGATGAGATTGCAACCACTGTGTCCAAGTTAGTTGCATATAGGAATAAACATGTGCACAAACATACCATATGCAAATATTAGATAATGTTATCACTGCCTCTGTTCGTGATAACACCAGTTCTCTAGCTCACTAGTCACTTCAGGGCACTTTTCATAGTACACAACAGATAGTGAAATGAGAGAATCATGATTGAAAATGCCACTATGGTTTGTTTTTTTTTCTATGGAGGCATGTTGGTTTCTTGTCTTTCAGTTAAGATGTCAGATCCATGTGTGTTTTTTAGGTCATTAATCTTTTCCTGACTGGTTCTTCTTTGTATACATTGAAGGCACAATCATGACATTTCCCATATCTACTGGGTAACCAAAATTTATCTCTTATAATTTTGCAATTAAATCATGTTCAGAAGTCCACAGCATAAGACTGACTGACAAATCCAGTGCTCTATTGTGTATCAAATGCATCCAAGGGTGTTTCTGACTTTTTCCTATTTGCTGTTGTTCTCAGGTGTTTGGTATTTGCAGATGTTAAATGTTCCTTTTTATATTTAGGGATGTAAAATTTCATAAACAGCAGAAACACCCACGAACAATGACAAGCAACCAAAGAAATAGACAAGGACAAAAATAGACGAGTTCTAGGGAACTCGTTCTCTTCAGCCTTTCTACTATATGCAGAACAAAGAGGAAAGGAATGCACTGTCTGCTCAATCAAGGTAGTAGTTTAGATTTTCAGAGAGCCCAAAATAATTCCCAATATGGGGCAGTCTGATAGCTTGATCTGAACCCAACAGAAGTCCTGTCCACAAACCATTTACTGAATCTACACTGTAACAATGAAAAAGACCTTTCTACAGCAATCAGCTAGAAGCCTAAAACACCAAATTTCTATTGTATACATGCTAAAATAACCTGTTAGACATTCATCTTCCTATCCTCCTAATTTCAATGAGCATCCAAATTCACCCCGTCTAAAAGTCAGCGCTTTATATGAAAAATCCTATAAAATCAGCACAACCCTAATCCTAATACACAACGAAACAGGACAAAATGAAACTGATAACCCAGAACCTCTACAATTAAACTCCTAACACTTCCTATAACCAGGGACAAAATCCTTGAATTAAAGCCAGAGAAGAATATATTTAAAAAAAAAAAAAAAAACCGCATTCCATTTCAAGCTCACCCCAGCTTTAGACAACAAATCAAGCACATCATCATCATCATAGCCTTTTCCCAGCTATTTGGGATTGGCTCTCCAAATCCTATTTCACCTTCATCCATTTCCGAAGCAGGAATTCTCATACAAACATATACAAACCCAAAATGTCCACCACAATCAACCTCATTACAACCACGAGATCGAATCCAAATAAAAAAGTAGCAAATTTTAACAGAGACTCAAATCCAGACTGACAAGGAAAATTCAATATGTGTCGCATTCTATACATGTGTTTCGAACTTAGTTCATGCAGTCAGGATCATACAAACATACACTAATCCAAAATGTCTACCACAATCAACGTAACTACAACCACAAGAACGAATCCAAATTAAAAAAGTAGCAAATTTTAACAGAGACCCAAATCCAGACTGACAAGGAAAATTTCAGTAGTTATCACATTCTATGCATGTGTTTCAAACTTAGTTCATGCAGTCCGGATCAGTGTTTAATTTAAGTACGAAAGCTAGGAAGGACTAACTCGCATGAGAAAAATAATAATAACCCACACATTTAAAATCAGCCTGATGAATTAATAATATACATAAGCACAGTGAAAGGATGTGAGAAACAAGAAACTCACGTCGATCCCGGCAACCGATGCCTGGCCTCTACAGGACTAGGCAATGTATTGAGAGCCCCTCTCATCTTGTTCCAGTTACAGCAGGGTAAGACATCATCTGATATGTAGTCAATAAAAATAAAAACCCAAATTCAAAAAAAGGAACAGAAACAAAAGATGAGTAAATACAGTTGAACGGATGCCTCACAAACATTAATAGAAGGAAAAAAAAAAAAACCCACATCAAGAAAAATAAAATGGCACAATACAAAAACCCAATTTGCATAAAGACTAAATCAACCAAAACCAGGAACTAAAACCAGAGAAAATTATAAAAATAAAGAAAGAAGCCATGAAGAAAATCCTATAAAAAGCAAGATGCAAAAAATTAAAAAAGTGAAACAGAAGGAATCAATCAGCAAAAAAGAGTAACAAAATGAAGCAAGAAATGCCAAAATAGCAGGAACAGTCCATGATCATTCTAGGAAGTAACCAGATTCTTAGATTGCCAGATACAAAATTAAAAAGACCCAAATACCAGAAACAACAAAAATCAACAAAATCAAGATGAATTAAAAGAAAGTAAGAAGATATAAATAGTCAACGTAGAAAAGATAGCTTCATTACATACCCAAAGAGAGATCTTTCTTTCCATTGGATATAGGGGGGGTGATTTTTGAAGAGAGCTTTTGCAGGGGGCTGGCAATAAAAATCGGAGGTGGAGAGAGAGGGGGGGAGAGAGAGAGAGGGGGGTCAATAAGGACTTGAATGGGGTGGAACTTGTCCAAATGATATGAGAGAGCTTTTACTTTGAATTTTTTCTCTTCCCAAAATGCCCCTCGCTGCCAAAGCAATGTCGAGATGCTTGATTCGTGAGGAGTGTGACTTTGCTACTCTGGCGGATGGTGAAGGACGATATGCAGGGACTTAGAGATTAGCCAGAAATTGCATACATGGAATATAATTAATTCAAAATTTAACTTCCAGGTTATTAGTTGCTAGTTTAGATTTGTTATGAAGCAAAACATTACGGTAATCTTATCATGTTCCTGTCGGATTGGTGGACATTTATTGGACGGCTGAGAATGAAAGTATCTAATGGTCCTATTTCAATAAACGAATGTCCACGGCTCAGATGGTAGGATTATTGCACCGAGCTGATTTTGTGCATGTAACCTCGAGACAGTGAGTTCCACGAATTGATCGGTTTATTTGAGTTCATGTACGCACACGTGTACAAGTTCTGAGTGGTTGCGTATCAAGTGCCAAATGCTGTCGGAGTATGAAACAGCTCCCAATTCGAGAAAGGACGATGTTTAATGAGGGGATCCCACATGAGTAGTGCAACACGTGTCAGATATCCGGGCGTAACCCACGTGACAGAGATCCAGTCCATTCATCATGTGGGGTCCACAGAGACCATTCCATATACAGAAAGTAATGATGGTCTGATGGTTATATGCATGTCAAAAATCATACAATAAAAATGTGCGGTTGGAAAGAAAGTCCGACTGTTCAAATTCAACATAAATATGTGACTCATTTGATAAGTGTACGACACTGATTTTTGGCAGGTAGTATGCTTGCTCTGCTTCCGACATGATGAATGGCTCAGATCTTAGAAAAGTGGGAATTTCACGTGGATATCTGACACGTGTTCCACCGCCTCACATGAGAGGGCCCTCCTCGAATAACAGTCCTCCCGGCGGTAATTCCCGCGGAGATCTGCACACGTGTTCGGGACGTGAGCTGGCCTGGAAAACTGGCTGATTTACTGGTTAGCTGGGCCAGACAGGTGTGCAAAAAATGGACGGTTAGAAAGGCGATGATCCAACGGTGCATAATCAACCTATGCATGTGGTCCAACTGACCAGTGGAGCGGTACAACTCTTGGGGTTGTTGGTGATCCCGACCGTTGATCTGATGCCGAATTTTTTTTCCATATGGGAATCGGAGGATCTTGACCACCAGTTTATGGCTCTGATTAATGTGCATTGTAATATTTGCAACGCTGCGAAATTGAAGTTCAGGGATTGTCCCGGTGGCCAGATTTCTTCGGGATCGTCCATCCACGGAGGGGTCCATCAGATCAACGGTCTTAACCAACTAACCATGGGCCTCACTTGTACAGACTCAATGCCACTCATCACAAAGGTAAAGGAGACCAATCAGGCCAGAATCATCTGGAGTCCTTTTAAAAGAGGTCAGATCCATTACAAAGCTTTGTAGTTAAGCTTATCGTACAGCCCGATTTGTGGGGAACAACGTAATGTATGCATGAAATCTAATCCGTCCATCATGTGGACCCATCATTTTCTTACTTTTCAGCCAAAAATCAGATAGCCCTAAGTCTCAGAGAGGCCACCACATAGGGACGAGTTGGAATTGGGATGCCGACCATTAAAACCTTTTTAGATTGTTTGTTAGGCCAACCGTGATTTCCACATTCAATCCAAACCATTCATAAGACGAATCTTATCGAGATAAATTGATACGATAAAAATAATCCCATTACATACTCAGGTGGGACCCACTATTTTATTTTAGAGGTTTTAGGCATGATTTTACATTTTGCGGCCACATCAGCTTTATTTCGGCCCGATTTTTGGATTCCTAAAATAAAATGAGAAGGTTCACATCTTGGGCCGATTGGATGAAATGAATCTATGATGGTGGACCCCACACGTTGCGTTGTATTTTAACCTTGACCTCCAAAGTCTTCCGGTGGATCCGGCCACCGTTTAGAAATGGAAAAAAAAAGGAAGAAGGGAGGAGATCGGATACAACTGGTTATATCATAGGCTTATGATAGTACAGGTTGCTTTTGTACATGTGGGGGCAGTCAAATCATCAATTTAAAGTGTACGGTCATCTCAATAACCGGATGATCTTAACCGTCTGATTCCAAAATGGTTCAGATCGAGCAAATGGAGATATGTCTAATCATGAACTTAAAAAACAAAGACCAACACTCAAAGTGTACAAATCGTCCAATCGGTGTGATTTTTGTATCATGGCTTTCCAATAGTGGTATAAGGTGAATGGACGGCTGAGATCCATGATTGGATTGTCCACACATACCCAAAGCAGCTGGCTGTAGTATACAATCATCTCTGAAAGGATATGGAAAAAACGGATGGACGGTGTGGATATGGGGGGCCGCACCTAATCCGCTAACGGTTGATAGACCGTCGAAGAATTTTAACCGTATGACTAGTTTACTTTCTCTGTTAAATAGATTGTCCGGCCATCTTTAATTTTTAGCCATCCATTTGCAGGGGAACAATCAAACCGATCAGATGGTGGAAATAAGGTGCATCTTTATGGCATCAGCCATCCACCGTGCAAACCGCCAAATGAACGGTTCATATATATGCAAGCTACTCCTCGCATGTGAGCAATATTGGTCCAAATTAAAACTACGGAGAAGTCATGGAAAGATACATAAGCATATGTTCTAAAATGAGGCAGAGGCGAAATTTTTTAAAACTTCAACTACCAAAATAAAAAAGAAGAAGAAGGGAATGCATATTTAACTAAATAATGCCATCCGCAGGTAATTTTTTTATTATTAAAATACCATGGGTCTAATTCTTTTCTTGAAAAAGTAGTGAAGCTAAAAAAATTGTGGGTCATTACTCTTACTCCAGTGGAAGACTCTGAGGAGTTTCAACACCTGGTTGAGGGTACGATGAGTGGTGGCGATCAAAAACATTAGGTTAGGGCCTGTTTGGTTTTTTGACTCAAGTGTAATTACCTTGTAAATAAGTAATCCTCATTTACTAAGATAATTACCTGCATCTTTCCCAATGCTGGCTTAACCAGTTATTTTTTAAGCACTTGAATCGAGAAATTTGTAAAATAAATATGGGGCCCACCATAATGTGTGTGGCTTATCCACACCACCCATTCATTATACCAAATAAATTTAAGGCATGAGCCCAAAAATTAGGCAAATCCAAAGGTCAAGTAAACCATATCACACGAAATTATGAGAATTGAATGCCTACCATTAAAAACTTGTTGAGGCCTTTAGAAATTTTAGATTAGGCTTATATTTATATTTTTCACTTATCCATGTCCGTGTGACCATACGAACGGGTTAGATGGTGAATAAACCTCAATGTGGGCCTACTAAAATAATCAACTTTCAACGGTGGACAAATTAAGTCCATTGTTTCCTTTCATGTGGGCCAATTGAACATTAGATCTTTCTAATTTTTTCGGATCAAGCCTCAAAATATTCTAGTAAAACAGATGGACGGCACGGATATATTATATACATTATGGTGGGGCCCACAGATTTAAGTCAACTTTTTTAGACCAATTTTCTAGGTGAAATTACTCTCTCATTTCCAAACAAGTGAAAAAATATAATAATTATTTTTTTATTGCGATTTACCTGGATTATGGAAAACCAAAGAGGCCCATAATCAAATCATCAAAGGGCTACACAAAATGGAGTTCATTATTTTCAATGGATTGGCCCACCTTAAACTTAGATTAGCTATATTTTTGGTTCGTCTGGTGATAATTCGTGTGCATCTATTGGATTAGTTGGATGCAAGACAAATACTACATGTGGTCAACAACTTTCAATTTTTCACTTTATGGTAAAGAAAAAATAACATTATTAATGTAATTTCTCCTTTAAAAAAGCACATATTTGATGTACTATTTAGTAAAATCTAATTATTTGAGAATTAAAATAATTTTTTTTTAAATCTTTGAATTTATAAAAAATAGGGCTACTTTTATATGAGTTTAGCACCATTTAAAAATAATTATGAATATTTAAATTGTTTACACTCGACTTAACACGATCATACCAGATGACGTAAAAGATGGCGTGTGTTATCCATGTACATTATATGACAAATAAATGTCAAAGTCAAGCAGCTAGAGGCACATCTAGCCCAAGAAAAGCAAGATTCTATCAAACATCAAATGCTAGAGATAAAAAAGCAAGTTGCAGCTAAACGCAAGAGTCTCATCACTACTCTCTGGCAAAGCAAGAGCATACACATTATTGGAAATGTGGAACATTAAGGAAAGTTGCACGAGATCACATGAGCCTCTCCAAATTTATAAAAGAACAACGAAGAAAAGAGATTTAAGCCTCGTGCTAAAATAAACACACACAAGCCTTTCGGTTCAACTTTGCTTAGCTCTTTCATTCCTCTTGGACATTTATTCTTATTAGTTTAATTCTACTTTTCTTTGCTTTTGTCCACTAACATGCTGTAATAAGTTTAAAGCTTCCAATTTAGTTTATTAACTTAATTCTTGCTACTATCCAGGTCATCACTACAATATACCAGTTAGTATAAATATCCACAACCATATTGTTAGATCCCCATAATATAGAGTTCTTACTTGGTGATTATCTGGTCATGACCTATCGACCATACACAATGGTCGTCTCACAATCAGCTGATGTTTCCCCAACCATTTCACGGTCATCTAGGTCCGGAGTACCGAGAAGACCATAGCCGTTTTGCCAATATAAATTACCGTTAGTAATTTCTGATGCTTACTTTTCTTTTTGCCCATTGTATTGCACTCGTAGTTAGATCAATAAAATTGATAATGAAGCCTTTATTTTTAGTTCTTTTATCTTATATTACCTTTTTTTAACTAAAAAAAAAAAAAAAAATCAACTCAAAGCTATCACCATATAAAGTTTTATTTTTTTAAATTTTAAATTTTAATTTTAATTTTTTTATAATAAAGGCCAAAAGAACTCATTTAGACGAATTAATCCTCCCATTTATAAATCACTTGATTGCTTTAACAATCGGTGGCTAAATAGTTAGGCTAATCTTCATATCTGGTCTTAACCTAACTAATTCAGCACTTGAGATCACAAGTGTTCAAATTGATTTGAGCCCAATATGACTTTAGCACTCCCAACACTTAGTTTATTTACACACGTTTAACTAAAATTGGGTCATTCGTAAAACGTGTGGTCGAATTGAATAGAAACTCAACCATGCACATGAAATGGTTGCTAAATAATTCAAATGATGAAAATTATTAATCCAACTATGGATGGAGCTGAACGGATCGAAAAAGTTACACTGAGAAAGACAAAATTAATCACTTGATTCTCCCTACAATTTTGAACCATGCACACACTATTTCACTTTTAACCATCCATTTGATCCGTGTGATTTTAGAGCCATGCTCCAACCACAATAGGACTCATATTTTGAATGCTTTGGATGGTGGTACATCAGTGTCACTAATCAAACATGTTCAAAATGAAAGGAAACTAACATAATGAGTCTAGCCCCAAGAAATGTGGGGTATATAAAAAAGTCCTTTTTTTGGCCTCTTCTAAATTGGTCCCATGAAATGCTTATCCATTCTATTTTAGACCTTCACTTCAGCCAATGACTTAGTTTTAAAATACAAAGCTGGTATTGTTGCCAAAGGTTTTGCTATAAAATTTTACATTGACCATGGGAAAACTTGTAAGTCATGTTGCTATGTACACCACGGTAAATAGTTTTTGGATTTAGATTAATGGTATGAAATTTCTTCTTTTTCTTTTTTTTGTTAAGCAGTGTGTTGGGCTTGGCCATCTCACTTAAAAAACACAGAAACAAAACCTTGTTCAACAATGGAGAGTGGAATTTGATAGCTTACATGTGGTTTTGGAAACTCAAAACTAGTTAGAAGATTTTACTTCACTTTGCATGAATTGCCAAAAACTGCATTTTTTTTTTTCTTACTCTAGACCATGCAATTGCTACACCTTTTTATTATTGATAGCAACGTTAAGGTGTTTATCATGCAACAAAAATCTCTTGGGGCCAACATGACGCGTGTGAGAAATTTCATCCTTTGCTCAGAACATTTTACGCTGTCAACCAAAAAATTAGGCCCACCTGAAACTCAAGTGGGCCATGAGCAAATAGAACAATGGGATTAAAAGACACCATTGAAACCTTTTTAGGGCCTACCAAAGTTTTAGATCAGCTTGATAATTAAAATTTCCTTTCATCCAAGATGTTTTCACCTTATGAATAGGTTCAATGTCATGTAGACATTAGGGTTGGTTCCTGGTAGGTGTCCTGGTTCCAACTGTTTCATATTATGTGGTCCACTTTAGTTATATCTCAACCTCAATTTTTTGGACTCATGTCCTAATGCAATTTATCATAATTAATGCATGAAATAGATTTGATGCAAATATCATGGTGGTCACGCATATCTTTTTGTTGCATATTCTCATGTAACTGAAAGGGGATACGGTGCAAACATAGGCCGAATTGCCCAAGCAAATCACCCAAACACAAATCACCATAGGATTACTCTATCAAACGAACCCCAACATGGCAAAAGGCACCTACCTTGCTCCATTAGCATGTTATGGAAATGTTGGCAAATGTGCAATATATAGAATATGGGCATTTTAAGAAAGCAAAGGGATTAAGTAGTACCAAAATCTTCTACATTAGTTATCAGACATTTGATATCTATGCACATGGTACACGTATACAAGATCGGGACCGTTCATCTATTGGGCATGGATAAGGCGCATGGTCCAAGCAACTAACATATATTGTTTTCTCTTATGGCATAAATAAGATTATTTTAATGAAACTGTCTATCTATCTAGCATCAATTTCTCTATTTTGCAGTAGGTTAGGATGGTCTTATCAAAACGAAAGAAATGACCAAAAGGAGAAAAATATTAAAAGAAAAAAGATTAGCATTTGCGAATACATGTTAGACCAAAAATCCCGTTTCTATTACTAACACTAATTTTTTTTTTTTAAATTTAAAAAAGGCCCGTTTAGGAAATAGTTATTTTCAAAAAAATGTCTGTACAAAGCTTATTTTCGTTTGTTAGTAGAAAGCATTTATTTTCGTCGAAGGCTGGTAAGATGTCAGATGCATTGAAGCAAACATATGTAGAGGAAGGTTTTTAAAATAGATAGATAGGTGGACAATATGAAGTTAGGGCATGGCACCACAAAACAAGTGCCATGTGGTAAAACTTTCATGCGATCCACCCCGTCCATCAGGTACAGCACCAAGTGTTTTGCCTTGATCCCCAAAAAGGAAGCTGATGCAGCCATTAGGTAGGCAGCCCCACAAGGCACAGTAGAAAATTACACCTAGGACATGTAATGTAACCTAAATTCATATGGTATGGCCCACACAAATTTTTAGTACCTTGTTTTTTAAAGGTCTATTTTCATCATGATGAGGTACGTAGGTGGGCCCCACACATAACAAATGATGGGCATTGCCATACTAACTGCTTCCTATGGTATAGCCCACTTGAGTTTTAGATGGGTGAATCTCATTAAAGTTTCAACCATGTATGGAAGGGCTTTCATACACTAGGCTTTGTAGAGTCCATCATGAATTGAAAGAGCACAGTACATATGGGATGAAAATTCACTGCCATCTAAGGGCTATTTGGCTTTTCATCTCAACCATAAATACCTTATAAATGGATTATTATTATTATTATTTTTTAATAGTTTGTTTGATAATCTGGCTGTATTTACACTTTGAAAGTCAGTTAAAAAAATTAATTTGAATTTGTGGGCTGCATCATGATGCATATGACATATCCATTCGTTTTAGTAAAACATTTCAGGGCATGAGTTGTCAAAAAGTAGATCCAACACTCAAGTGGCCCACATTAAAGGAAACCATGTTAGTAAAAATCCACCATTGAAAGATGTTTCTTTCATAAGGTCCACATTAATGTTTATATGTCATCTAAACTATTCATAAGGTCACACAAATATGAATAAGAGAAAAAATAAAAATAAAAAACAAATATCAACTTGATGAACCTCTAAAGGTGCCAAGAAACATTTAATGATGTGCATCCAATTCATTACAATTTCGTATGGTGTGATCAACTTGCGCTTTAGACTTGCCTCATTTTTGAAGGCAGGATGAAAACAACAAAGTGAGGCAGCTGGTCTTGGAAACACTCATTATTATAAGGGAATTTTAGTCTTTATCCCTTTAAAATATCATGTTTTATCGAGATCAACTTTTCCTGAGAGACATGATATCTTTGTTAACAGCCAAGTCTTGAAAATTAATAGTCTTTATTTTCCTCTATTCCAATACACAGTAGAAAAACCATGGACACATTTCATTCATAGCACAATTTGGTGATACATGTAGTGTTTTTATTTTAAAGAAAAATGATCAAATTATCCTTGTATATTAATTATTTTTATTTAAAAAGTAAAAAGTCATTATTTTAAAGGCACACGGAATGCGTACGTGACATTCATCTTATCAAACACACACACTCAACCATAATAATCACATTGACAAAAGATCATTATGATTAAATTACTAAATAAGTTGGATGTGCATTTTGATGTTTTTAAATAGTGTGTATTATTTTTTTATAGTGTGGCTTATCTTATGTTTAAATAGATTAATTTTTTAATATCACGATCAGTTATATTTATTGGACATGTTAGATATTATAAAAATATCACATGGGTTGACAATGCTCTACTTTATCGGGCAATAAAATTCCTTATATTTGTTTCGAGGATGTGGATTGGCTAATGATACTGCCGATAGCCGTTAGCTAAACGGTGCTCTATGATTCCCACCATGATGTATGCATTTCATCCATGCCATCCATCCATTATTTTGGATAATTTTAGGTGATGAGCCCTAAAAAAGAGGTAGATCTAAATTTCATGTGGACCACAAAATAAGAAAAGTAATTGAACACCCACCATTAAAAGCTTCTCAAGGCCACAAAAGTTTCGGTTGAAGCTGATATGTGTATTTTTCCTTGATCCAGCTCTATGTGACCAAATTCATAAGTTGGATGGCAAGCAAACATTACAGCGGGCCTTAGAAAGTTTTAAGGGTGGGCGTTCAATCACCACTGTTTTCTTGTTGCATGGTTCATTTGAGATTTGGATATGTCTTATTTTTATGCTAATGCTCTAAAATAATGTTGAAAAATAGATGGACAGCTTTATAAAACACATACATCATTATGGGCCCACAAAGCACTGTCCCATAACCACCTTGGTAGTGTCAGTAGCCAATCTGCGTCCATGTTTAGAAGTCTCAAGTTCAACTGAGTTTGAGTCCTTACCTCAGTGGTAGACTCGTCTTGGATCTTTACTCTTGCTCCGGTGGTAGGATGTCAGGAGTTTTAACACCTGGTCAAGGGTTCAAGTACCCATAGGTGGTGAAATCCCACTATAGCATGGGTGTGGGAGGGTGTGTGCGTTAAAAAAAATGTAAAAAAAAAAAAAAAAAACTCATATGCGGTGAAATCCCATCACCGCGTGCATGCGTGTGTTGGATGCCTGTATCATAAAAAATAATAATAATAAATAAAAAAAAAACGTAATGGCTTTGCCATGAAGATCGTCTTACGCAAAAATCAACCTAGTTACTTATCAAGTGGACCAAAGTTGTATTTCGGGTTGGATGTCGCACACAAATGAACCTCGAAAGCAACGGTGGGATCATTGTACACGTGCCAAGTGTATGGTTCATGACCATGTTGTTTACGTGAGATCACGGCATTTCAATTCTATCCACCGGAAGTATCCGTCTACCAACCAAACGCATGACAAGTGGCATAGTTGTTGATGGACGCTCGTTGGGAGGTTACGGTGGGACCCACTTGTAGAATGGGGAACCTTGCACCAATGGCTACGTTTCTACTGCATGCATGTCTGTCTTTTATTTTCTATTTTAAGATTATAATTTCATTTCTAGCAAGTATCTCGATTCAGGATCGTATAAAATATATAACTGAATGAGAAACCTCGAAATCGAAAATGGCAATACTTGGATTAAAAAATAATAATACTCGAAAAAGACAGATATAAACAAACACAAACAGAAAAGAAAAGACAAAAAGAAAAAACTAATAATAGAGAAAGGGAAGGGAAGAAACATGAAAGTGTTTGTATTTGTACATTGAAAGCAAAGCAAAGATAGAGCTAAGCAACCTCTTTTTCTATCTTCTTTTCTTTTGGAATTTAGAAGGAGAAATCGAAAGAATATCGTATGGGATTTGAGGGTAACTTATAAGGTGGGTCATTATCATGAATATATATGACTTGGTACAAAAGTAGGTAGGTCCACACGTCAGCTAATGTAGACATTAAACGTTTGAAATGGTCTGATTTAGTTTTTATTTATTTACAACAAATCACATTCTATTAGCTGCCTGCGTCATTGAGATGTGACTTCGATCTCACGAGTGTTTTTAAATTATACGTGCGATGGAGTACTGGAAAGTCTCTTTAAGCTATAAACTAATATACATTTATTCAGTTAGGTCAGGACCTGATCAAGTTTCAGCAAGTCTTTTTTAGTTGGGCCCACTTTGATATATGTATTGTATATTTATGTTGTCTGTCTGGTTTGCCAGCTCATTTAAAGGCTCAAAAGGCCTTAAAATGAAGTAGATTCATGTCTCAAGTGGAACATACCATAGAAAGCTCTAGTTATTATATAACTATTAAAAGTTTTTATTAGATCCCAAAAGTTTTGGATCAAGCAGATATTTGTGTTTTCCTTTTATTCATGTCTGTATGAGATTATTAATCAGTTGGATGGCAAATAAACATTATGGTGGATCCTAGGAAGTTTTTATTAATGGACGTTTAATGATCATTGTTTCTTGTGGTCTAGTCGGCATAAGATTTCGGTTTGCTTCATCTTTTGGTCGAATGCCCAAAAATTAAATGACATAACGAATGGAAGGTGAGGATATACAACACATGTATCGAGGTGGGCTCCATAGAAAAAGCCCTGATGGAACTTAGTCAAGTCCAGATCTAAATGAGTCCGCGCCTGACGCAGGGGAGGACGTGAGGTCGAGCACCGTCTTCCTCAAGAGGATAACTATTTCGAATCCACGGAACTTCTCTGGACTCCTCGCAGAGACTTCTCGAATCAACGAGGAAAGAAAGCAGAAAATAGAAATAAATTCTAATAAATTCGAAATTGATTGATGAATAATTGATGATCCTATAATGTGTGTCCTTACACCATTAATATAGAAAAAAATAAACTAAAATTCATAATTACCAAAAATAGCAAAATTCTAACTCTAATAAAAATCCTAATTCTAATAAAACTCTTCTAAGGCCTAATTTCTAAAAATAAAAATTGCAAATAAACTTTCTCTAGAAGAGTCCTAGTATAACTAAAAGTTATTTCTAAAAGGAAAGAAAATCTAAAACTCTAAAAAATATTAAAAAATTCAGAATTACTAAAAATAGTAAAATTTTTCTAAAAATTCGTTTTTGAGCTGAAAGCACACGTTTTCTGACAAAATAGACAGATGCGACCCACTTTGTGCGTCGGTTCACCTCGGATGGCCCGTTTCAGTAAAGATTGATAGGTTGCACGCCCCATAATGATACCCGGGTCAAAAGTTATGGTTAATTCACCATCCATCTTCTTTTGGCTCAACTATGTTGGGAACGTATCTGTGATACGTTCTACATCAGACCCCTCCACTTAAAAAAACTCATCCTCGAGTTACGCAAGAGACTTGGCACATGAGTCTGAGATAACTTCTGACGCCGATGTTCATTATCCTTTTTTTTGTATTTGGCATTAAGCTCTTGAGCTGACACAATACACGTACTCATGTTTTCCTTGACTTGACTAATATTGTTCAGTTCCTTCACATCTGTCTTCAAGATCTCATATTTTTTCTGATAATGTGGGCAATTAGGCGGACTTGCCCCTGCGACGGGATCAACGTGATTTTGCATATCTTGTATGGGAGGTAATTTATTAGGGAGTTCATCGAGCACAACCCCCTTGAACTCCTGCGATACTGGTTCCAAATCCTTTAGGATATTCACAGGCTCCACATATTTTTTCTCTTCAACTAATGCATATATATCTCCTGTTTCCTCAGATTGTTTAACAAAGGCCCGTTCAGTCATGAGAGATTGTCCCTCCACTTTAGAAGTCTTGAGTTGGTTCACCGTTCCCATAGGGGTCACATGTTCGCCACTAATGAATCCTGTGGTCTGTTGCAACTCCGTTTTGACCCGGTCACCTCTCGCCGACAAATAATAGGATTTCTCTGCATAACCCTTTAATGATTGGTTATCTTGCCAATAATTTTGATTTTGTTAGAATAATACCTGACGTAATTGGTAGGGAAGAATCGCATGCACAACAACTTCTTCATCCGCGACCACCTGCGAATTGGCTCCTTCATCCGTCTCGTTTGCTCGAGTTGAAGTTGTTCCCACCAATCTGAAGCTCTGCCCGTCAACTTGTAGGCTACGAGTTTAACTTTCTTTTCTTCCATTATGTTCATGTAGTCGAAAAAACGTTCGATTTTACGCAACCAATCGAGGAAGTCCTTAAAGTAGAGTTGACCATTAAAACTAGGAAGATCGACTTTCATCTTGAATTCTTGATCCATCCGATCCATCTGATCAATGCCTCGTCTAGGATGCTGTAAAATCATGTCGTTAGATTCCACTTTATCAGGAGTGATCCTGTGGTTCACTGATAGCGTCGCCCTACGATCAGTATGATTACGAATTCTAGCAATTGTTGATGGTGGATCACCACTATGAACACGGAGCTACCCTAGGGCCTCCGCTAAACGATCCGCCATGCGATCGATGGAAGCCTGCAGCCCTTGCATGGCTTGCCGATTCTCTCGCCGTGCTGCTTCGAAAGCTGCCGCCGTTAAAGGTAAATTTACTGGAGCACTGCCCATGGGATTGTTGCCCGACCCGTCGTTAGAAGCTATCAATCCGAGGAGAAACCTGGCTTTGATACCAAAATGACGCAGGGGAAGACGTGAGGTCGAGCACCATCTTCCTCAAGAGGATAACTATTCCGAATCCACGGAACTTCTCTGGACTCCTCACAGAGCCTTCTCGAATCCACGAGGAAAGAAAGCAGAAAATAGAAATAAATTCTAATAAATTCGAAATTGATTGATGAATAATTGATGATCGTATAATGTGTGTCCTTACACCATTAATATAGAAAAAAATAAACTAAAATTCATAATTACCAAAAATAACAAAATTCTAACTCTAATAAAAATTCTAATTCTAATAAAACTCTTCTAAAGCCTAATTTCTAAAAATAAAAATTGCAAATAAACTTTCTCTAGAAGAGTCCTAGTATAATTAAAAGTTATTTCTAAAAGGAAAGAAAATCTAAAACTCTAAAATATGTAAAAATTTGGAATTACTAAAAATAGTAAAATTTTCCTAAAAATTCAATTTTGAGCTGAAAGCGTGCCTTTTCTGACGAAACGGACAGATGCGATCCACTTTGTGGGTCGGTTCACCTCGGATGGCCCGTTTCAGTAAAGATTGATAGGTTGCGCGCCCCATAACAATACCCGGATCAAAAGTTATAGTCAATTCACGGTCCATCTTCTTTTGGCTCAACCATGCTAGGAACGTGTGTGTGACAGGTTCTACATCAGCGCCTATACATTTTTATACAATGCTAGTCAGTAAAATGATTGGACCAGGCCAACGGCCTCACCATTCCCATAGGCGGTTGTAGGTTTGGGCACCTGGTCATTACCAGCCATAGAATAAGCGATCCTTTTACTATACATGTCTGGCCCACCTGATGAGTGGACCAGATTTGGCATGAATGAACTATGTGGGCGCAATGCTGATAATGGCCACACCAGCCTCCCAGGTAAAGGGGGCTAAAAATTACCGATGGATATACTTCAGGCGTGTCAAAGATTCAGGCATTGATTAGGTAGAGCATGCTGTCAACATGGGGTCAAATAAATATAATGCTAGTAAGATGAACATACATACGGCTCTGTGAGGCCCTTTGTGATGCGTGGATTAAATATATGCTACTTCTTTCATGTTTTTTAAAGATCGTTTTAGGATATGAACACTAAAATAAGACAGATCTAAGGCTCAATGGACCACAACCTAGGGATTGAACTCCCACATACCATTGAAAATTTCCTGCCAGCGGCATTAGTTTTGTATCAATATGATATTTGTGTTTTCCCTTCATTTAGGTTTGTATGACCTTATGAATAGTTTGGATGGAAAATAAACATCACGGTGGTCCCTAGCAAGGTTTCAATAATGAGTTTCATTATGGCTGCTGCTTCGTAGGGTGCGGTCCACTTGAGCATTGGATGTGCCTAATAACCTAAAACAATCTAAAAAATAATGGATGGACTGCATGGATAAAACCCATACATCAAGGTGGGCCCAGTCATATCCTGGACTCATCAAGCGTTTAACGCGTACAGGTAGGGATAGGACGCTGTCCGAAGTGGACTGCAACCAACCCTAGCCAGACCTTTAAGCATTCCACTAGATCTGTGTGGGACCCATCATGATGTATCTATTTATCCACCCTGTTCATCCCATTTTTAAGATCATGTTAAGGTATGGGCTCAAATTAAACTGAGGCAGATCCAACACTCTAGTGGACCACACCAAATAGTAAGCTTGGTTTTCATTGAATGTGCATTAAATGCAAGAGTTATATCTGGTGTGGTGCATTAGATAGTTGAATCTGCTTCATTTTAGGCTCATACTTTAACATGATTTGAGAAAAGGAATGGACAGCGTGGATAAAAATATGTAACACAATGGATGGAGATTCACGTAGATTTAGACGCTTGAAGGTTAGATGGGGGGTGAGACCCAATCGGCTTCCGATACTATCTCCTCCTTAATCAAGCTAACCAGTAACAAAGCAATAATTTATGTTATAAACTGTAAACTTTAAATGTAATTAAGTTTCTAGTTGAATTATCAAGAAGTGTCATGTGCGGCCGTATTCTATAAAAACCCTTGTCCTGATTGCTACTGCATAAGTAACTTATCAACCACTCAATCGATGAAGACGTGGCATGTATATAAAATCCAGATTGTCCAACCTACCATGATTGTTTTGCCTATGTCATATCATACTAGTAGTAAATGGCGTGACGCATTCCATGTAGCAGGTGTTGTGCACCTGAGTTTTGGATGTGCAGAATTTTAGCCCCATGGCCCAGAAGCAGGTGGGTCGCTTGATGGATGGAGTGGATGTCACGTACAAGATATGGTGGGCCCTGAGCATCTCAGCTTTTATTTTCGTTATACATAAAAAGTACCTGAGTGGTTACGATGAGGCTACCAATGATAAAGGGGAGGCAGGAGGCTGCTGCCCTCCGTGTCGGAAGGATATTACTCATCTAGTATATAGATCATATACCCCATGGTGGGGCCCACCGTGATGTTTGTGAGATATCCAGCCATCCATCCGTTTTGCTGGCTCATGTTAGGGCATGCACAAAAAATAGGCAGATCTAGAACTAAAGTGGGCCACACCACAGGAAACAATGAAGATTAAATATTCACTGTTGAAACATTCATGGGGTCACATAAGTTTTTGATCAGGCTAATGTTTCTGGTTACTTCAGTTCATCACAGTGGGAATGCCCTTTTGAACGGTTTGGATGGCATACAAGCATCACTATGGACCCTAGAAAGGTTTCAACAGTAGGCATTTCTCTCCCCTAATTTTTCCAGTCGTGTGTGGCCTACTTGAGTTTTGGATCTGCCTCATTTTTGGCATCATGTCCTAACATGAGCTGGAAAAACGGATGGATGGGATGGATTTCTCACAAACATTACTATGGTCCCACCTAGCTACCGACGGCAAGAACTTCCTACCCTCGGGTCATAGTTGATCATAGCCGCCAATTAAGCTTCCATCATCCATTCGTGTACGGATTCTTTCATCTGCTAACACGTCACACGTGTCAGACATCTGAATCAAGAGGAAAAGGTAGGACCCATCGTGAAGATCATATGGAGTGAAAATTACGTTGATGCATTCTATAGATGTTCAAGAATGCTATATTCTTCAGTTGATTTTGTTGGTGTGGCCCACTTATGAGTTGAGTGCCTCATTTTCGAAGATGATCTTCATGATGAGGCTGACATTTTTCATGGCTCGGATATCTTGCAAACATTACACGTGGGAAACAAGAGGCGCAGTTCAGTAAGCTGACACTACAGCAGTATCGGATCCTTACTCTTGCTTGGGTGGTAGACTCTCAGGAGTTTCCACACGCGGTCAAGCGTTCGAGTATCCATAGGTGGTGAAATTCCACTAGTGTTAGTGTGTGGGTGGGGTGTGTGTGCGTGTTTTAAAAAAGGAAAAAAAATCAAGAGTATCTGATCATTTCCAAAATTTATTAAATCACATATTCACAATAATTAAATAAGGGAGTTGTATGATGCTCAATGGGCTGGGCTACCCCATCAGATTTTTGGGCTTGGCCTGCATCGGAATGGGCTTACGTTGGAATATCAAACCCAAGGGTCAAGCTTTCACTTAAAATTCAGGCCCATTTCTCATTAGGGTTTGCAAGGACAATTTTGTAATATCTATAAAAATTCCACACCCCTCATCTCTCTCTATTCTCCAACCCTGGCAACCATTTTGGGTTAGACATAGGTTGGACTATTTCGGCTAATCATGGGTTTGGTCTAATGTTAGGCTTTTGTTGAACAATGTGGGCAGGCTTTGAGAGATTTTGGCCTGGACCTAACCAGCCCGTTGACAACCCTATTTATGACATTTGATACACACATGTGGCATACATGATCTCAAATTAAATCAACTAAACTGTAGAACCAGCTATCTCTAAGGGAGCATTTGGATCTTAAGTTACTTAATATAAGTTACTTATGCCTCAAGAGTAACTTATCTTCATTTCTACTTATTATTATGAAGTGACTAAGAAACTTTAAGTAAAAAATTAAGTTACTTATAATTTATCTTAAACCAAACTTACTTATTTGAAATAAGTTACTTATCTACCATTTTAAGTAGAAAAAGTAACTTATTTGGTCGTATCCAAATGGTCCCTAAAGTCTCATTACTAATGTTTGATTCCTCTACCATGTAATACAGAGAATGCATTCTACAACACTTTTCATGTGCACCATACCAGAGGGTGCATGAAGTCCAACTCCACAGTTTGCCCTACCATGAAGTAAAAATGCTTCAAAAATCAGACGTATTTTATTATGAGACGAGCCAACATGTAATTTTGGAGGTTTTTAAGTGGTTGTGGGTTGTTTTCTATTGTGTGCCCATCTTATAATTGGGTAGTCTTGATTTTTATGGTATCTTATTCTTACGGTGGTATTCATTTTATGCTTTAGAGTCCCACACAGATTGGGTCTCATTGAGGCAGGTGAGTAACTTTCACATGGAGGTGATTAGGTGAATAGGTAACTTATTCACTGAGATGAATAAGTTCTCTAAATAACGGTAAAAAAAATTTCATATATATATATATATATATATATATATATATATATAAAGAAAATAAAGTTATTTTTTAAAGCTGTCTTGTAGTGATTGTGTCTGGTCTTCTTTTAAATTAAAAATATATATATATATATAGCTTTACATTGAAAAGATGGGAAGACAAAAATGAATTTCCATAAGATATCTCATGTAGCTGTGTGAATGTGCTGAGTTATACCCAAGTCCATATGTATGAGCCTTTTGAGCTAAATTTTCCTAACAAATCATGTTTGGGCATGCATACGGGTTTGGACATAGTTTAGCACATTAATATATATTTTTTAAATTCAAATTATTTTAATTAATATTATTTTGAATTTAAAATTTAAATGTCTAAACCATTTCAATTGTGAGAAACATGTCTTACATTAAGCATTGACCCATCAATTACAACTAACGGTAAGGAAACGTATGGTTGTTTTTGCACCTCTCTTTCAAAACGGTCCCTCAAACAAGTCTATAAAAGGAAACTGTGGAGTCCAGGCTTCACAGAAACTCACTTAAAAAAATCCCTATTTTTCTTTATGTTTCTCTTTTTGTATTAGGCATATGAAGGAACATGATCTTGATGTTGAGTGTTGGGTTATTCTACTATATATCTGTGTATACTGAAGATAGCTACCTTGGGTATTGTATCCTAGAGACAGCACATCAGGAAACCTATTGTACCAATCTCAAAGATAATGACTAGATTTGTGCATCGTTTCGGTAAGAAAAATTTGAAGTCCTATAATATAGCAATCATCTCAATTGGTGTGAGGTTCTTATTTTCTATTTTGTTTATTTATTTATTCAAGTTCTTTTCTTGCATTTATTCCAACAGAATTAGCATTAATTTTTGAATTGCAGTTTGAACCAACTCATTTAAGTCATCAATCACCAGTGATGACTTGCACAAGTCAAGGGGTGACTTAACCATGTCAGGCTTATTTGCATTATTGGCTCATGATGTCGAACCATATTGGACTCAATTAAATCTAAATCAACTTGGATGGGTCATCAATCCAACAGTACCAACCTTTGAAGTCGTTTTTTTCTTTGTAAATAAATAAACAAGTAGGGTTCCAACTTGAGAACTTAATTTAAGATGTCAGTTGTCTACCAACAAACTAAGGGCTTGATTGCCTTAACTTTAGGTTATAAAATATAATTTAAGCATGATTGAAAATAAGGAATTTACATTCGATATAGAAAATTGTAATAATTAGCTTTTTATCAATTAGTCTATTTTTTAAATATAGTTGGAAATTTTATATTTATCAACAATAGTCATGTTACATCTTATGTCAGGAAATTAAAACTAAAAATAAATATAATAATAACTTTGTAAAATTTATAATTTTCTTTATAATCTAAACAATAAAAAATGTTAAATCAAGAAAGAAAAGCCTACATAGACATTAATGGTCTGATTTCAAAGACCATAGAAACAAACACGTCTTCTGATGAGCCAACATGGCCCATTTTTACCATCCTTGCTAAAGAAACAGAAATGGTCCGCGTCATTAGCTCAATGGCTTTAAAAGAACAGCTTCTATTTACCCCTAATATTCCCACCACATAAAAGTTAGTTTAGGGAGGGGTGGGTCCCATCCTTCTCACCAAAGAGAACTCATGGGTAGGGCTGTCAATAGTGGACCATAGAGAATTTGAGTAGGCCCAATAGAACTAGTTTTAAAAAAAGGCCCAAAATGACCCACGACAGCCTCATTTCTGGGGAAGTGCCCCATATACCAGTGGTCCTCATGATTTTAAGTTGGGGTTAATGTGTAAATATTCACACTTGGCATATGTGCATTAGATCCCAGCCATTTATTTAGCTCTCCACCACATAGACATCCTGACCCAAAAATAAGGGTGGCCCACCACATAAAACATCAATTTGACCAACCTGATGAGTGGACCCGCCAGATTTTCAAGCTGGGTCATGCTGAGGGTACGTGATGAACGGCCTATATCTCACACATGTCACTTTTCTTGCAAGGCAAGGGCCCATGCATCTCACGATTGCTAGTCAGGGTCTATTTGTTTCAGAGGCCCTTGCTCAGCCCTTAATTCTCGATTGTTCTACTGCTATGAAATAAAATATTAAGGGTGACAATGGGTCTGGTGGCCTGGGCCAGACAGGTCTTGGACCACTAAACTTAGCCAAGAGCCAGGCCTGAGCTTGAAATCTGCGTCCGGGCTGAGATGGGCCTGGACCAATGATGAATGGCTGGGCTTGTTGACCCAGTCCAATCAACACGTGTGACACCATTACACAAAAAGGTTTAACGATTTAAGGGCGCTTGTGAATGACCCATCTAGCAGGATCACCGTACCATGAAAATGGGCCATGTAGAAAATGTCAGATCCAAACATCATCTGGGCCCCGCCATAGAAAACAAAGGAAAACCACCCCTGATTCTCACACCCCACGCACACCCACGCACTCATGACTTCACCGTAATGCGTACTGGAACCTATGACTTCGTCTTGAAACTCCTATGGGGCGTTTGGCAAAAGGTATTAGATGGGATTAGGTGGGATAGAATTGCATTTAGCCGAGTGCAATTCCATCCAACATTTGGAGATGATAGGAAAGGTTGGGTTCAGGTAAGATGAAATTACTTCTAGTCCCATGAAATTGCATTTGCTCCCATACAGAATTTCAGTAGATTTTATAATCCACTACACTTGTAAGCCCCACATTGATGCATGCAGTTATTCATGCCATTCATTCATATACACCGTTTCCACCTGACATTCTAGTTAAATATGTGTATAAGTGAATGACATCCGTTGTGAATTTGGTCAATTGATTATAACTCCTTGATCCACCAAACATGATTTTGCTTAATCTATTGTTTTCCTTTAGCAAAATTTTTATCCGAAACATGGGATTGGATAACTACAATACCATAGTATTTTCGGACATACAATCATTGTGTAATAATGATGTTAATCCCATCTAATATAATTCAATACCATTCAACTCCAGGGACCTCACCCCTAGAATCATCCCTTACAATACCATAGCACCGTGATGTTTATTTGCCATCCAAACTTTTCATAGAGTTACATGGACGTTTATGAAGAGAAAGCATAAATCAGCTTGATCCAAAACTTCTATAGCCCTCGATAAGTTTTCAACGGTAAGAGTTCAATCCCCATTATGTGGTCTACCTGTATCTTGGATTTTCCTTATTTAAGTTAATGTATTCTGAAATGGACGGTATGGGTAGAACCCATGCATCGCCGGGCCACTCAAAGCTCCTGCCGGTTCCCAGCCGGAGACAGGCGGCTGGGTCACTTGATTCTACCTGGATCTACCGTACGCATGCATATGAAAGTCGTACACGTGGCATCCATGTACCACGTAGAAAATATCTAGGAGTGGCCACGTTAAAAGTATCTAAGAATTGTTGCTTTTCGAACATGGTGGGCATCTACTGCGAATGTACTCATTTTTTAAGGGACTCAGGTTTGGTAGTGACCATTCCACTACCCAAGCTTGGTGGAAATGACGTGTGGGCCCCACCATGATGCATGTGTTTATAGCCGTCCATCCATTTTTATCAGCTCTTTTTAGTGTACGAGTTAAAAAATGAGGCAGGTCTAAGGTTCAAGCAGACATTGCCATTAGAAATAATGGGGATTGAACGACTACTACTCAAAATTTCCATGGGCCATGGAACTTTTTGATTAGTTGGAAATCCGTCTGCATACTGATTAAACTATGTTGGCCACCATGAATGTATGTGGTTTATCCACCCCATCCATCTCATTCTCTAGCTCATTTTAGCGGTTGAGCAGAAAAATGAAGAATATCCAAAGCTCAAGTGGACCACACCACAAGAAACAGTGGAGATAATGATTTCTAATGTTGAAACTTTCTTAGAGCAAACAGTGATATTTATTTGTCATCCAACCTACTCATAATATCATACATACATGATGAAGGAAAAACCCTAATATCAGCTTGATCCAAAACGTCCATGGCCCCCAAGAATTTTTAACGGTTGACATTCAATTCACACTATTTATTATGGTGTGGTCCACTTTAGATTTGGATATGCTTGATTTTTGGACTCAAGCTCTAAAATTATCTGGTAAAATGGATGGACGGAGTGGATAAATTAGATAAATCACAGTGGCCTGGCCCACAAATCTTACTCAGTACTCAATGGGCCTCAGTCAAGTTAATATTTATGTTTTCCGTTCGTCTAGGTCTAGGTTTACTTGATTTTATAAACATGCTGGATGGAAAGTAAACATTGTATCGAGATCATATTTGTGTTTTCCTTCTCCCAATTTTTTGTGACTTTCTCGGTTGGATGGCAAATAAACATCTGATCAACCTAATCTTTATATTTTTCTTTCATGTTGTTTTACATTTTTTTGTGAATAGGTTGGATGACTAATAAACATTTTGACAGGCTCCTAAAAAAATTTCAATGATAACCATTCAATTTTCACTATTTCCTATAGTGTGATCCACTTGAGCTTCAGATGTATATATTGGCAAAAAAGATGCTCGGTGTGGATAAAACACATATATTATGATGAGTCCACGGAGATTTCCCACCATGACTTACGAAGCAGAGGGCTCACTACCCAATCAAAGTCCTATTCACGGCGGCTGAGGAATGACAACAGCCATAGTAACTAATGTAGTTGTTATGTCTATATTGTTCACCTGTTTTTCGTGCCCACACAGCTTTATAAGGGTCCTTAGTAATGCATTTATTATGTCTATATTGTTCATGTAATCCCCCATTCATTTTAAGGTATACACTAAACATGAGGTGGATTTAAATCAAATCTCAAGTAGACTATACACGAAATGGTGGGGAAAATGACACCTAACATTGAAAATTACAATTAACCATGATGATTATTTGCCATCCAACTTGTTTAGAAGATGACTCTAATATAGATGAAGTGAAAATACAAATATCGTTGATCAAAAACTTATGTTGCCTTTAAGAAGTTTTTAACATTAGGTGTTCAATCTCCACCATTTCTAGTGGCATGGTTCACTTGAGTTTTGGATCTGCCACATGTTTGGTAGGCTGCCAACTGATTTTGGGCCACAGGCCCAATAAAACAGTAGCAAATCACAAACTCAAGTGGACCACACCATAAGATGCATTAGTTATTAGACACTTAGGGCATGCTTAGATGTTGCCAAATAAGTAGCTTTTTAAAGTAATGTAAGTTAATAAGTTACTTTTCTTAAATAAGTTAGCTTGGTCATTAAACTTATTGTTTTTTATTATAAAAAAATAATTTATTTTATTAATTGTTTTTTATTACTTAAGTTAAATTATTTTCTTCATTTTCATTAGTAACACATTAATTTAGAAAATTATTTAAGAGAATATGCTCTTTGGCCATGAACTCCTAAGTTTATAAGATTGGAAAATCATCCCATGAATGGATAAATGATCTAATGGGCCTCACTTGATGATGATTCATATCGAGGTGGCGTCACATGATGGATGATCCACATCAATGGTCCACCCCTAATGATGAATGGCCTACATCCAAAGCAAGCCCCACATGATGGGCAACCTACATCAGAAGTAGGCTCCACATGATGGGAAATTAATAATGGTTGGCCCCACATGATTGACATTCACATCAAGGGTCAACAGTTGGCCCCACATGATTGAGAGTTCACATCAACGGTCAATGTAATGATGAGTGGCCCATATCCAAGGTGGGACCTGCATCATGGATGGTCCATGTTGGAGGTGGGCCTACAGGATGGATGTTCCACATCAAAGGTGGGTTCCACATGATGGGTAGTAGATGTTGAAATGGGTGCAAGCTAATGGACAACAACATTAATAGTGGGCCCCACGTGATGAATGACTAACATCAAAGGTGGACCCTACCTAATAAACTTTGCACATTAAAAGTTAACTCCTAATGATGAATGATGCACAACCAAGGTGGGCTCTGATGATGGACGTCCTACATCAAAGGGGAGACCCACACAATGAATGATTCACATCAAAGATTGGCCCCACATGACGGACAATGGATGTGAGAGGGACCAAACAGACTTTTAGAAAATTACTTATAATCTTGAAAACCAAATGTACTTTTATACTTTTTGGATGATACGTACATTGTTTACCAAATATATTTGTTGATTAAGCAGAAACCAAAATAAGCGACTTATGACATAAGTAGCTTATTCGCTTATTTAAAGTAACTTTTGGAAATGTTTGGAAAGGGGGATTAAATGGCATTGAATTGCACGCAATGATTACACGTATGGAGATACCATGTTATTTTGACCATCTAATGTCATGTTTAGGACCAAATTCTTTTTCGAGAAAAAAGTTTTATTAAGGGCCCATTTGGATACCATCAAAGAAGTTACTTTTTCTACTTACAACATTAGATAAGTAACTTATTTTAGATAAGTAAGTTTGGTTTATAATTAGTTATAAGTAACTTTTTTTTATTTAAAAGTATTTAATCAATTCAATTAATTTTTTAACTTTTCTACTTTTCATAAGTTACTAAAGAAAGGCAAGAGAGACCATTGAGAGAAGCTGATAAGTGGGTTGTTTACCAAATATACTCATGTTCTTGATAAGTAGTAACTAAAATAAGTTACTTGCGACAAAATTTATTTTTCTTAAGCAACTTACGATTCAAACGGGCCCTATATGAAATGTGCAGTTGGTGGACCATGAAATTGTACTTAACAGACTAGATTTCACAATTGATGCCAATCACCTATATTGATATGCAACTCAACTGTCACTTGTAAAAAGCACATATGGATCAACAGTATAGATAAAACACATGCATCAATATAAGCCCCACATATATGGTCGAAGACATCAAAACTCACAAAAAAAAAATAAATAAATCAACCATATCTCTATGGACTAGATGATATAATACTTGGATTAAGCCAATCCCTTCCACCTATTCCAATTGCTGGGACGAAATTACGGTAGACCAAAGCAATTCCATACCATCTAATCTGAAGTTCCAAACGGGTTTATTATTTAAAACTTTTTTAGCCAGGCTTGTGTGACCTTACGAATAAGTTGGATGACAATAAACATCACGGTGGCATTAAGTAGGTTTTCAGGGTTGGTATCATCTTCTTCGTTATTTCTTGTGATTGTCCACTTGAGTTTTAGATGTTTTCATTTTTAGCTCATGATATAAAATTAGCTAACAAAATGGATAGAAGGAAAGGATATATAATATATACATAACAGTAGCATCTGCGGCCGGCAATGGGTTTCCATCCTACGTAGCATGCTCTGTGAAGGGGAATTGAGTGGTGCGACGTGGGAGAATTTGATTGGTGAGGTTGCACATGATAAAAGTCTTAAATAGGCCCGGGCTGGTCTCTGACAGCAGATAACTGTAGCAATAGAATCTCACCACGTCATCTTTCCACCGAGATGGGTGGACTCGGACTGATGCCATGTTTGAAAAAAAAATGTAGGGTCCACCATGATGTATATATTTTATTCAAATTGTTCATCCATGTGAGGATGATTCAAATATCAGCTGGACCACACCATTGAAAACAATGGTGTTTTTTTTTTTTTTTTTTTAAAGTTAGCTTGTTAGTACAAGCCACTGTCAATTCACAGGTCACTGTTAGCCACCCCCACCGGGGAATTGATACCAAGACCTCAGCGTTGAAACGAGGTATCAAAAACAACAACAATAGTGATTAAATGGTCGACGGTAAAAAAAACTTTTTCTGTCCTTCAAAAGTGCAAATAAACATCACAACAAGTCTCAGGAAGTTTTGGACTATGTATGTTCAATCACCACTGTTTCATGTGGTGTGGTCTACTTGAGATTTTGATCTGCCTCATATTCTAGCTAATGCCCTAGAATGAGTTGGCGCAAGATGAAAGGAATGAATGAAACAAATACATCATGGTGGGGGTGACAGGGCTTTTCCAGCACCCATGTGGTAGATGGGTCACTGCGGAAACCGATGGTAGCTCCTCACCACCCAATCTACGTCCGCACATGCCGACAGCATATTTTCATGCTTGATTTGAACCGTCATTGCATGGGCCCACTATGATAATACTTTCAGAAAAAGACAAACGTAGTCGACCATTAACTACGTGAGAGTGGAATGAAATTATTTATAGCCGTACATTTGTTTCTAAATTTCTGGACCATGATTAACATAACCCCCTATTTCTGTACATCTCCATTTACGGCCTCTTTGGATCATGGGATTAGGTGGTGCCGAAATGCCTTTGGTCCCATGTTAATTTTATGGGGAATTTGAAAACCAAGGAGAGAATTAGATTAATACAGGAATCACATAATCCTGGCCCCAAGGGAAGATACTTTGCAATTTCTAAATGATTTTGAAATCCACTTATATTTGTGGGCCTGCCATTTGTTTATGTGTGGTTTTTTACACATGTTACATCCCACACACACTCACATACTCAAACTACAGTAGGATTTCATCCTAATAGATATACAAAACCCTTGACCTCACGTTGAAACTCTTGCTAGTAATTAGCACTGAGGCACGAATAAAGACCCAACATTCAAGTTGCATGTAGGTATATATGACTGGCATCAATTGTGAAATCCGGTCCACCAATTATAAATCCATGGTCCACCAAACAAGGATTTCACTTAATATCGTGTTTTTCCCTAATGAAGAGTTCCATCTCAAATGTGGGATTTGGTCAAAATAACATGGTATTTTCAGACATAAGAGTGTTAATTAATATATTGCAATTCCATACCATTGTGCAAGAGGAGTTAGATAGCTTGTGACGGATGATTTCGATCCTACACATGTGCACCGGCGAGCAGATGCTTTGTGTGTGGATCACCTGTTCATCACCACACGTGACCTAAGAGGAAAGGGTCATGCTGCATCTATGTGGGCTCACGATCCACCGTCTGTTGGTAAGTGGTCTTATGATCTGAACGGTCTATGTTGTGTGCTCTAATATATATTTTATTTGAAGGATGATTTTGGCAATGACTGTTCATGGATGAATGTGGGTTCCAACCCATGGCTCCACCATAGAGTGTGTTTAAACAATAAATATTTCTGAATTTAGAATCCGGCCTAAATGTAGTCTTTGAAATCTAATGTATCGAATCACATGTACTTAGGCAATTTGCGTACCATGTAATCTGTTTAAAAAAAGACCTAGATCCTACTGTAATGTATCCATTAAAAACTTCCCAAGTCCAACCATAATGTTTATTTGTCATCCAATTTGTTGATTTGGTTACACAGGCTTAAAATCACAAATATCATATTTTGTTTGTACCAAAATCTGTTCGGACTAGAGAAACCGTGCAGGTCGAGCCATTTAGTATAGAAGATACTTGATAAGGATATGTTAGAGGTTGAAGGTTAGATAATCTTTTTAGGAGTATTTTTGGTATTTAGGTTATCTCCAAATAAGGGTAAGCAACATTTCAAGCCATGTCAGCCCTATAACGCGTTTTGAGTGTCCAACAAAGAAAAGATCATGATTGAGAAATGTAAAGCGCCATGTTTGTTGTCTCGTCTCTCATATAAAACTATAAATAGCATAATCTACCCCCGTAGTTTCGGTTCATCCCTGTGCATACATTGGACCAACTCTTAGTTGTAGCCAGTAGTTATAATTCTCTTCCATATGCACTTGCGTCTCGAATTTGAAGGAAAACTTTATCTTAGGAACCCGTCCTTCTGTACTCATATGCTAGGCCAATCATAATTGTAATATTCTGCATTACTTTTGTCTCGCTTATTAGCACATTACTTCCTAAAGCAATTTGTTGCTCTCAACCAAGTCAACAATCTTACAATAGTGATAAGTTACACATCTTTTTCACATTCACCTCTAACATTTTTCATGCAATCATACAAATGTCATTCCTTTGAAAGTACTTAAATACTTAAATATTTAAATATTTAAGGAAGTGCACCAACCTCCTCCAATTGCCTTAAAAAACGAGAGCACAATAGTTGGCTAAATAGACAAATGGTCGGACCATGATTGAACATTGTTCTGTTTCAATGCTAGAGTCTTTTGTCATGGTTTGAATCGGATCTAATCAACTCTAACACGCCTGTGAAACTTCACACTTTGACTGAATTCAAGACTAATGGGTTCATCGAAAACTTTTGTTCCCCATGAAGTTCTATAAAGTTTAAATGATAGGTGTTCAATGGCCACCGTTTCTTGTTGCATGGTACACCTAAGATTTGAATTTGTCTCATTTTTAGGCTTATGCGCCCTAGGAAAAATGAATGGACGGTATGTTTAAAACACATACATTATGATGGGCTCACAGCTTTTTCAACACCGACCAGTTATGTGATGAGAGCCCCATCCAATGGCAAGTGGCCGGACCTCTGGTTAGTAAACACTAGTTATAGAGTCCTGCCATTTTGTCATCCCATGTGTACCGTTTTACGGGGACGCTGATTGGGTACTTCCCCGCTTGTTCCAAGCTCGGGACAGCTAGGGCTTCGGGGATCACTGTGATGTATGCATTTTATCCGCACCGCCCGTACATTTTTTTAAAGTTACATTTTAAGTTATAAGCCCCAAAAATGATATAGATCTAAGTTTCAAGTGGGCCACACCACAGGAAGTAGCGGTGCTAATGATACTTACCATTGAAACCTTCCTGGGGCACACCGTAATGTTTATTTTCCATCCAACTTGTTCATAAGGTCATAGAGACTTCGATGAAGGGAAAACACAACCATCAGCTTGATTCAAAACTTCTATGGCACCCAAGAAGTTTTTTATGATAAGAATTTAATCCCCATTTTGTGGTCCACTTGATTGTTTGATCTACCTCATTTTCTAGTCTAAAATTTAATATGACATGTAAAAATGCATAGACGGCGTGGATAAAATCCATACATCACGGTGGCCCCTGGAGCCCTAGCCCGTCCTGAGATCGAAATGGGGTAGGGGAAGTACCCAATTCGCGTCTGTTTTTTGTGCATAAGCAGAACACCTGCAATTAACTTTTATGGGAAAAGACGACTTACCAGTAAAGACGAGGTGGCGGTTTGCTTGCAGTGCCATGGCGCTGGAAGATCACCATAATGTATGTGTTATATTTGTGCCGTTCATCTATTTTTTCAGCTCATTCAACGCACCAAATCAAATCTCAATTAGACTCTTAGTTGTAGCCAGTGAATGTAATTCTCTCCCACCTGCACTTGTGTATCGAATTTGAAAGAAAATTTTAATTTAGGAACCCATCCTCCTATACTTATAGGCTAGGTTCCATTTCTTTTGCCTTGCTCATTAACACATTACTCCTCGAAGTAATTTGCCGCTCTCAACCAGGTAAAAGATCCCACTATAGTGATAAGTTACACATCTTTTTTACATTCACATATAACATTTTTCACACAATCGTATAAATATTTTCGTACCTTCGAAAGTGCTTAAATATTTAAATATTTAAGGAAGTGCTCCAACCTCTTCCAATTGCCTTAAAAAACGAGAGCACAGTAGTTGGCTAAACGAGCAAATGGTCGGATCATGATTAAACATTATTATTTTTCAATGCTAGAGTCGATTGTCACGGTTTGAATCGGATCTAATCAACCCTAACACGCTCACAAACTTCACATTTTGGCTGAATTCAAGACTAACGGGTTCATCTAAAACTTTTGTTCCCCGTGAAGTTCTATAGAGTTTAAATGATAGGTGTCCAATGGCCACCGTTTCTTGTTGGATGGTACACTTACGATTTGAATCCGCCTCATTTTTCGGCTCATGCCTTAGGAAAAATGAATGGATGGTGTGTATAAAACACACAAATTATGGTGGGCTCACAGCTTTTTCAACACCGGCCGAGTAATGTGATGAGAGCCCCATCCAATGGCAAGTCGCCAGACCGCTGGTTAGTACACACTGGTTATAAATTCCTGCCATTTTGTCATCCCACGTGTACCGTTTTACGTGGCCGCCGATTGGTTACTTCACCGCCTGTTCCAGCTCGGGACAGCTGAGGGCTCCGAGGATAACCGTGACCTAAGTTATAAGCCCAAAAAAATGAGATAGATCTAAGTTTCAAGTGGGCCACACCACAGGAAGCAGCGGTGCTAATGACGCCTACCGTTGAAACCTTCTTGGGGCCCACCATGATGTTTATTTTCCATCCAACCTGTTCATAAGGTCATAGAGACCTGGATTAAGGGAAAACATAAATATCAGCATGATTCAAAACTTCCGTGGCACCCAAGAAGTTTTTTACGGTAAGAATTTAATCCTCATTTTGTGGTCCACTTGAGACTTAAATCTGCCTCATTTTTTAGGAAAACATTTAATATTACATGTAAATATGCATGGACGGTGTAGATAAAATCTATACATCACGGTGGCCCTCGGAGGCCTAGCCTGTCCCGAGCTTGGGACGTGCGGGGGAAATACCCAATCCGCGCCCGTTATATGTACATAAGCAGGACACCTTCAAAACTTTTATGGGAAAAGACAACTAACCAGTAAAGAAGAGGCGGCGGTTTTCGGGCGCGGATTAGCTACTGTCAGATTGAGTGGCGATACTCGGTACTGAAGTAACGTCACCAAGTTTCGTGGGCTGATGTATGTTTTGTATCTACGCCGTCCATCCATTCCTAATTTTAGGACACAGTAACGCCCACCGTTAAAAACTTCTAAATGTCACAAAAGTTTTAGATCGAGCTGATATCTGTGTTTTCCGTTATTTTATGTCTTTTTTAAACTTTTCAATGGGTTGAATTTCTGAAAAACATTACGGTGGGCCTTAGGATAGTTTCAACGGTGGGAATCACTCTCCCCACTGTTTTCTGTGGTAAAGTCTACTACAGCTTTTTATCTGCCTCATTCTTTGTCTACTGCTATTAAATAATATCTTAAAATGGATGGACGGTATGGATACAACACATATATCATGGTGGGCCCACGTACTTCGTGACGTCACTTCATTAGCGTGTCTCGCTACTCAACCTGTCAGCAGCTAATCCGCGCCCGCGGTTTGCTTGCAGCGCCACGGCCGCTGGAAGATCATTATAATGTATGTGTTACATGTACCGTTCATCTATTTTTTCAGCTCATTCAACGCACCAGATCAAATCTCAATTAGACCACATGACAGGAAAGGATAGCGATGCTCACCGTTGAAACCTTTCTTAGGACCCAAACACATTACACCTCCGATATGGACGTAAGGAAAATACGGACATCAGCAGATTCAAAACTTCCCTCGCTCCGAAGAAGTTTTTAACGGTGGGAGTTCAATACTCACTGGTTTCTGTGGTGTGGTCCACTTGAGCTTTGGATCTGTATAATGGTTCATCTGATACCCTTAAAACGGCTGAAGAAACGGATGAATTGAGTGGATATAACACATACGCCCCACGGAGCTTAACGCTGAAAGAATCCCAACAGCACGGCAATGTGCGTTCCTACCGATGTTCCAATGCTCTGGTTCGTACAAGGGCGACTCATGATGAGGGAATCCATGCCGTTGGTCTGGAGGGACCCACATTAGATGGTTACTATCTTTAAAAAGTTTCCAGATAAGACGATCATAACCCTTGGATTAGTGGCCTAAAAATATACGGTTATGCATAAAACAAAACAAAGTCCAACAGATGGAAAGAGTAATGTTTCAAAAATAAAAAACTTGGTCATGTCCATTAAAGGTGGGTCCCCCATATCAAAGGTCTAGATCACAAGAATGCTGTCCCAAACTGTTCAAATAGATGCAAAAATAGCCGTATAATTCCTCTTTGCCATATTTAGGTCACTGCCTAAAAAAACGATGACAAACGCTCTAAATTTAGCGGACGTTGACAAGCGTAGACTCCTATCTCCATCTAGAAACGTTCCATCCAACTCAGGCCTCATACGGCGTACGCACAACATCAAAACCATTAATAGTAATATTGATAAAAACTGTGATACTCTGAGAACGTGGGATGGATGATACGCAGGCACTTTAAAATTACACAGAAATTGATAAAGCGTCCAAACTACACTTATACTACCACGTTGGTGCACATTTATTGGACGGTTGAAAATGAAAAAAATAAATCCGATGGTCTCTTTTCAGCAAACAATCGTTCACAATTCAGAGATTAGAATCGTTCGAACAGTCTGATTTTGAGAATTTGACCTAATTACAGCTAAATCCACAGGTGGGTTGGTTTAATCTGGGGTAATTTGTGCCAGGTATACCATTTACAAGTGCCTGCGTATCAAGCGTCGACACTGCCCGAGTATAAAATATAGGAGAGTTATTTGATCCACTGCCTGCGAATGAAGCTTGATACACAGGCTCTCAGAAATTGCAAACGAGGGAGATATTAACTCAATTAAACCGATTAGACACTATTTCATTCAGATTAGAGGACACTTTAATATATATATATATATAAAAGAAAGAAAGAAACGGGGCCTTTGCAAATTATTCATTTTAACCGTCAAATAAATGTCTACTAACCCAATATTATTAAAATAATATAATAAGCTTAAATTTTAATTCATGACACCTCTGAATAGAGTAAACTTGGAACCATTTCTTGGGCAGTTCAATTTGAACTATTTTTGTGCCAAGTCAGCAATTTCTAAGCGTCTGAGTATCAGCGATCATACTCCGCCAGATTATAAAAGCTCTTTCCCCCACTAAGTTGTGGAGGCTTTTGGCGAATCCCATCAAATCAGGTCGCTTTTAGATTCGTGGATTTTCCATCATGATGCGATATGGACCGTACATTACTATCGTACTACGAGTATATTCCGAGGATCTCATCCCAAGATCTTAACCAGACTGACAAACGAGTCCTGCTCCGCATTGAAATGACGGGAAAACTGCAGTTGGGGAATGCTCATCAGGCGTAGGCTTTAGGAGAGGAAACAGATTGACTACTCCCCTGCCATTAGCCAATGGCTAGTGGTCGGTGCTCTGTGGGCCCCATTATGATGTATGTGTTTCATCCATGCCGTCCATCTATTTTTCTAGATCATTTTTTGGTATATGACCAAAAATGAGATAATTCAAAATCTCAGGTGGATCACATTACAGGAAATAGTGTCGAGTGAACGTCAACCATTAAAAACTTTTTGGGGGCCATAAAAGTTTTGGATCAAGCTGATCTTTGTTTTTTTCCCTTCATCTGAGCCTGTATGACCTCATCAACGGATTGGATTTCAAATAAACAGTACAGTGGGCCTTAGGAGGATTTTAATGGTGGATATCCAACCAATATTGTTTTCTTGTAGTGTGGTCCACCTGAGATTTATATCTCTTTAATTTTTTGGATCAAATCCTAAAATGAACTGTAAAAATGGATGAAGCACATACATCATTGTGGGGCCCACAGAGCACCGACCACCAGCCTAACCAATTCGTTTCCTTAGGAGAGAAATCTCAGAAGTGTGGCCCATCGACATGAGGAACTGATTCGATCACTGAAAAATTGGTCCCGCGTTTAAGAAACTTAGGCTAGGCTGGTTGAGGAGCTGATTAGGTGAGACCCTGGTTCCACCGAGATGGGTATGACTCCGGCTCACAGTGATGTATGTGCCTTAAATCCACGTCGTCCAACCATTTTCAAAGCCCGTTATATGTGATGATACCAAAAATGAAGTATGCCCAAATCTTAGGTGGACCACACGACAGGAAATGATAGTGATTGAGTCCCCACCATTAAAAACTTGATAGACTCCACTAGGATGTTTATTTTCCATCCACCCTCTTTTGATAAGGTAACAAAGATCTATACGAAGAGACCATACAAATATGATCTTGATCCGAAGCTTTTGTGGCCCACGAGAAGCTTTTATCGGTCAATTACTGCTGTACTATGATCCATCTAAGAGCTGGGGTCTGCTTCATTTTTTGAATCATGCCTTAAAATAAGTTTTCAATGCCCTAAATAAAGGTGGTATTTGTGTTTTATATTCGTCCAGGTCCGTGTGACCTAACCAAGGGCCTAGGAACTTTTTAATGGTGGGCAATCAATCACCACTGTTTTTTGTGGTGCAGCTCACCTGAGAATTGGATCTGCCTCATTTTTGGGCTAAACCCTAAAAAATGATCCGGTAAAACAGATGAACGGCATGGATACAACACATTCATACCGGTGGGGCCCACAGATTTTCCAGCAACGACGTCAGTGCCTGAGGGTCACTACCGAATTAAGGTGGCAACCGTCCGAACCCCGTGAGCGGAATCCTGCCTGATTTGTGCCTGCAGTGCCGAGTATGATGCTTCTCCCACGCGTCTTATCAAATCTCCTTTTCGTCAGTGGCTGTTTGGGGCGCGAGTTCCCTGCAACACCGATAGCAGGATGTTTCTGCAGCACAAAGCACTGTGGGGCCCACCACAATGTTCATGTTAATCCATACCGTCCATCAGTTCCTCCAGATCATATTAGAAATATAACCCTAAAAATTAGGTAGATCCAGGGGTCAAGTGGGCCAGACCACATCAAACAGTGGGAATCGAAATGTTCACCATTGAAATCTTCCTGGGGTTATTCATTATGATTATACGCCATCCCAACCGTTATTAGGGTGATTCTCAACAGGATGAAGGGAAAAGGAAAATATCATCCTGATCCAACACTTCTATGGGCTCCATTAAGTTATCAATGGTGTGTGTTCAGTTTCCACCTTTTCTTTTGTTGCGTTACACGTGAGCCTTTTTTTCTAGTATATTTTTATCATATCATCGTAAAATGAAATGAAGAAACCGATGGACGGAGTGGATTTTACACTTACATCGCAGTAGACCCCACAGGGCTTTGTGTTGCCAGAACTGTTTGGTAGGAAACTTGCGTCCATCCGTTATGCCTTTGAGAACCGATGAAGCTCCGCAACATGTAGGACCGTGTCATCTTTCCACGTAGCATGTCCTTTTGCAGGATATCGGTAAGTGAAAATGGTAGGCCCCCACCGTGAAAATCACCTGGGACAACAGTCAGGCCCCCGCACAATCGACAGCAGATCTGACTCAGCATACAGTTCTGTTCTGACCCACCTAGATAACAGAGATTTTCATTGCGGGTTCGGCCATTTCGTTGGTACCAATGCCTTCCACAAGTGATATGTTTGCAGTAAAGATAGTTACCATCTACTACATGAGATAATCTGGACCGTGCTTAATGGACGGTCCACGTAATTTGGATACCAACGATCAATGAGTTCCAATACGGCCATATGCCTTGGGAAATTTTTCGTACACTTAACCTACTAGGATCATTATTTAAATAGGCTTAGAGCAAGCAGCTGTAGGTTTTCATTGATAACGACTGTCACTGAGAAAGTGGTGAGGCCGTCGAATTGAAGAAATCGACAAGGTGTTATCAACGGACACTTTTGGTGCATGACTAACTTTAATTGGAGCTCACATAACTAAGATAGTCTGGTGATCGGAACCGTGCATCTTCAAGATGTTATTGGATGAAGGAGAATACTATAAACGTATGCTGAACAGATGGCTATGATCATCAATACCTTTGTAAATGAGAGCTCCAAGAAACGACATTTTCCATGGCTAACCTTCATCTCAGAAGATCTAAGACTGGGTTCATTTTTAATCTGGATTGTTACATCATAGCTCTGGTATGGTAGCACTTCCAAGAAAAATGGTTCAATCATGGGTTTATCTTTGTAGGGCATTGGACCCAACTCAACAATTAGCATATTTAAATACAAATTTTAGACTTATGAGGTTAGTCTATGTTTTAAAAGTAAGGCTCAAATTATTAAATGAGCTAGGTCTTGATCCTTTGAAAATTAAGCTTACCCAGACTTAATTTCTAAATTATTTCAATTTAAATCTTAATGAAACGGACCTGCCCCAGACCCAAGAGAAAGTATTTGATTATGCATGTCTTTTGGGCTAAACAGTAACAACGGTTTACTAGCTTTCCCTTAAACATGAGAATACGGACAGTGCAAATCAGGACCAATGACGCAGAATATACGGAAACCATAATAATTCCACTATCATAGCCACTATATTTTACCTACTGAATTTGAATAACTGTCTCTGTTTGTTTGTTTGTTTGTTTTTTTATTTTATTTTTAATTTTTAATTTTATTTATTTATTTATTAATATCAAAATTGATACTCATCACTAATTGGATGGCGTGGAACTTTACTTTTAGAAAACTCAACCATAATTTCTATGGGAAATTATTTCATATTTTGGCTGTATATGATGCTTGATACATGGGCTCCAAAAAATTATACATGAGGCATACAATTGGTCATGTTAAATTAACTAAATTATTGGACCTACCATCACTAAGTAACATTCTCAAACTAAATCTATCATACAATCCCTAATTGGGAGCGTGGTTTAGGAACCCCTTGGATTTGGAACCCCAAGGATTTGCAATCCTCTTAGTGTGTTTGGCACCCTGGAATGTAAATCAACTTTAATCCAAAAGTACCTATCCATGGTATATTTATAGGGGTTTGAATTTAATTATTAAATCAACTTCAATATATTCTAATTAGTGAGATATGTAATTTTTGACGCAATGGTTGTAATAAGCCTGTTGAAATATATGCTTTGCTCAAAAATAATGAAATTCCAAGTCTCGGATGGGCCACACGTACAAGATTATGTTTGAGTGACTAACCAATGATTATTATACGTTGATTTACATGGACAATGTTTGGACAGTGCTGATCAATATTGGTAGGCCATGTGGCTAATAGAATGATAGTGTATGGTGACATAAATGTTACACTTGCAACTAGTGAAATAATTTTAGGTGTAATCCAAGCTCTCACCGTGGATTACAAACCCTCTCATAAAAGGGATTAGAAATACCCTGCATTTAAAACCCTTAGTTACTTTATGCTGCCCAACAACCAGGGGATTTGAAACCCCCTTAAATCCCCTACAATCTAAGGTGCCAAACAACCCCTTCAAAATTTAGTGGAGACTAATTTATTGAAATAGGAAGTTGGTTATTATCATTTTGAACCATGCAATATATATTCACAAATGGGAGAGCCAGCTAATTAAATAAGCATAATTTTCAATTTATGATACATCTAAACCGAGACCCACATTTTATATACGTTTAATTTGGATATTTCTAAGTTGTAAGTGTTGCATATTGATATAGAGCGGGTCGCGGACAGTTTCTTGGCCAAGATGGACCAGAAAAGGCCCGGTCGACGACAAAAGTGATCTGGACCGTCGGACCTTAAATCGGCCGTATCTCGCAATCCGGAATGAGTTATCTAACGTAAAATATATGATTTTAGGGTAAAACGAGCTACTTTAGCCAACCAACCCCGCTACGCCGGGTTACGCAGCCTGGAATTGCGAAAAACCCGTGGATCGATGGTCGTTTTCCCTGTTTTAATTTCATTTTTACTATAAATAGTAAGTTTTAGTTTGATTATAACTCTTCATCCGTCGGGCTTTAGGAGTTGCGCCCAACGTGAAAAGAGCTTAGAATAATTAGGAGGACGGTTTGGTGAAGCCAAATAGGACACTTACTATTTTTGGCCTAAAACCTTGCACACTAGTAAACATCACGACCGCCTATAAATAGTAAGTTTACTATTTATAGTAAGTCGCGGATTATAGGAGTTTGAGTTGTAGTTTGATTCTGATTTCTTTCCCATTGCTTGGTACCCCTATTTAAAAGGTTGTGAACTCGATTTTATTCATCAATTAATCAATTTTGAATTTATTAGAATTTATTTCTATTTTCTGCTTTCTTTCCTTGTGGATTCGAGAAGTCTTTAAGAGGAGTCCAGAGAAGCTCGTGGATTCGGAGTAGTTATCCTCATCGCGTTCATCCATGCGTCAATTGGTATTAGAGAAAGGATTCCCCTCGGGCCGATGGCAAACAATGAAGGTATGAATCAAAATCCTCTGGACGGTGATCCAGGATTCGTTATCTTTCGGAAATAATGGAAGCTTTCCACCGGGTGAGTCAGTTGACCATGCAAGGGCTGCAGCAACTCTCGACCGTCTTGCGGATGCGCTACTTTCACCCCGAGCCCCTAGGCGGTGCTCCACCACCTTTGGTTGCTCCTACCCATGGTGGCTCCACCACCCATGGTGTATCCACCACCCGTGGTTGCGTTTATTACGCATAAGCAAACCGTAGGGCTATACCAAATGATTCAAGTTCTAGCGACGAAGACCTTAATGAGGGTTTTGCCGGACGACTACCAATCCATGGAGGTGATCATCTAGATTGTGTAAAAAGACTATCGAGGTAAGGCCGAACTTCCTAGTTTTAACGGTTTATTATGTATAGAAGACTTTCTCGATTGGCTAGCCGAAGTAGAGATATATTTTGATTTCATGGACGTGCAAGATCATAAAATGGTAAAATTGGTAGCGTTTAAATTAAAATGTGGTGTTTCTAAATGTTGGAATAATTACAACTCTCACGAGTCCGCGAGAACAAGGCGCCCATCTCATCATGACCACGGATGAGACGTCTTTTTCGATTACGATTTCTCCCTAGTGATTATGGAGCAGATATTAATCCAGCAATATCAAAATTGCTGATAGGGGAATCAAACCGCCACAGATTACACTAAAGAATTCCAACGGTTGGCTACACGAAACGATCTGTAAGAGTCACCGAAGGTGGCACGATTTATAGGTGGGTTGCGCGACAATTCAGATCGATTTCGGATGTACCTAGTCGGACCGTGGATAAAGCAATTCTATTGGCGGGTAGGCGTAAACACAACTTGCAAGAGCTCGTACTCGTCCATATCCTTCAACTCGAACCCCCATGACGGGTCCCACACAGGATCCAGTGCTGCCACGAGGAAAAGACTCAATACCTCAACTTCTTACAACCGCAAACCGTGATACGGGGAGCGGCTCATCCAGACCTCAATGTGCAGCACCCACAACAGCGGGTCTGAGTAGGATTCCAAATCCTTATGCTCGGCCAAGGTCGAACAATTGTTACCGCTGTGGCCAACCAGGCCACTTATCAAACACTTGTCCTCAACGTCCCGCAGCACACTTGACTATAAACGAAGGGGGTAATGAAGATGAGGCTACGGAAGAAGATTATCGCTTTAATGAACATGAACAAATCACTGAAGAAATAGCAGGTGGCGATGAAATGATGGGCGAGGATCGTGGCGAATTTCTAGTTGTGAGGCGATTGATATATGCCCCATGAAAGGAATTACATCCACAACGACACAATATATTTCATACTCGGTATACTATCAACGGAAAGGTCTGTGATGTGATCATAGACAGTGGTAGTAGCGAGAACATCGTCTCGAGAGTGATGGTGGACAAGTTGCGGCTACCAACGATGAAACATCCTTCCCCGTACTCAATTGGCTGGATAAAAAAGGTGAATGAGACCAAGGTAACTGAACAATGCACTATCTCGTTTTCAATTGGTAAAAATTATAAGGATCAAATACTTTGTGACGTGGTTGATATGGAAGCTTGTCATATGTTACTCGGTCGACCCTGGCAGTCGGATCGTGATGCGACCCATCGGGGATGAGATAATGTCTACGTATTCGTTAAGGATAGTCGAAAAACAATCATTGCCCCTATGACACCAAAGAACCAACCTGAAGCCTCTAAAGTGGAGGAGAGTTCCCTCTTGATCATTCAGAATTTTATGGAGGAATCTAAGGAAACTGGCAAGGTATACGCTGTAGTGGTGAAGGGCGAGGAAGAGAAACCCTCAAACATCCCTCCAAGTTTAAGACTGTTGCTAAACGAATTCAAAGAAGTCTGGCCTGAGGATTTACCTGATGGATTGCCCCCCATGAGGGACATCCAACATCACATAGACCTCGTCCCTGGGGCTAGCCTGCCCAACCGCCCTCATTATCGGATGAGTCCGAAGGAGTGTGAGATACTTCAGGGGCAAGTGGAGGAATTGATCCGTAAGGGTCTCTTGAGAGAGAGCATGAGCCCATGTGCCATACCAGCATTATTAACGCAAAAAAAAGATGGAAGTTGGCGCATGTATGTCGACAGCTGAGCAATCAACAAAATTACCATCAAATATCGGTTCTCAATATCACGGTTGGACGACATGCTCGATATGTTAGAAGGGGCCAAGGTGTTCTCTAAACTAGATCTAAGGAGCGGGTACCATCAGATTCGTATTCGACCCGGTGATGAGTGGAAAACGGCATTCAAGACCAAGGAAGGGTTGTATGAGTGGCTAGTCATGCCCTTCGGCCTATCGAACGCACCAAGTACTTTTATGCGTTTGATGAATCAAGTTCTAAAACCGTTCACTAGCCGATTTATGGTAGTATATTTTGATGACATATTGATATATAGCTAGGATGAGGCGGAGCATAGGAAACATCTCAGGCAGGTGCTGCAGGTCCTACAAATTAACAAGTTGTATCTCAACTTAAAGAAGTGTAGTTTTTTAACTGACAGCCTGTTGTTTCTAAGATTTGTTGTAACGTCCATAGGCATTCATGTGAACGATGAAAAGGTGCGAGCTATTAGGGAATGGTCGATCCCGACAAACATTCATGAGGAAGGACCGTTCCAGTAGACCGATAAAGCTGATAAGAGCTTTCATGAGATCAAGCATCGTTTATCTACAACACCGGTCTTGGTGCTTCCTAATTTCGACAAATTGTTTGAGGTTGAGTATGACGCTTCATACGTCGGAATTGGAGGAGTATTATCACAGGAAAGCAGGCCGGTAGCCTTCTACAGCGAGAAGCTCAGCGAAGCCCGAAAGAAGTCGTCGACTTATGAGCTTGAATTGTACGCAGTTGTACAGACGCTGCGACATTGGTGGCATTATCTGATTCAAAGAAAATTTGTTTTGTACACTGACCATCAAGCATTAAAGTTTATTAATAGTCAGACTAACGTGAATCGTGGGCACGCTAGATGAGTTACGTTTTTACAGGAATTCACGTTCGTTCTGAAGCACAAGTCAGGGCAGCAGAACAAGGTGGCTGATGCACTTAGCCGTCGTGCATCACTACTAGTTACAATGAGCAACGAGGTAGTCGGCTTCAACTATCTCAAGGAGCTGTATGCAGAGAATGAGGACTTCAAAGATTCTTGGATGAAGTGTCAAGAAGGTCACCCCAATGACCTTCATATACAGGACGATTTTCTCTTCAAAGGGAATCGATTGTGCATCCCCCAAAGTTCTCTGAGGGAGCAGGTTATTTAGGAGCTACATGGAGGTGACCTCGGTGGACACTTGGGGCGAAACAAGACGCGAGCTCTTATGGAAGAGCAGTATTACTGGCTACAATTAGTACGCGATGTGAGAAAAGTCGTACAACGTTGTCATGTTTATCAGACCTCCAAGGGGCAATCTCAGAATACGGGCCTCTACAACCCGTTACCTATGCCTAACGGTTCTTGGGAGGATTTATTAATGGACTTCGTGCTTGGTCTCTCACGAACACAACGCGGCATGGATTCAGTGTTCGTGGTGGTAGATCGTTTCTCTAAGATGGCGCACTTTATTCCATGTAAGAAGACCCTCGATGCAACACATGTGGCGAATTTATTTTTCAAAGAGGTCGTACGGCTACACGAGGTCCCTAAGACCATTACTTCCAATCGTGACACGAAGTTCATTAGCCACTTTTGGCGGACTTTATGGAATCGATTTAATACACGACTTCAATTTAGCAGTGCTTACTACCCATAGATCGATGGGTGCGGACCGAAGTTGTGAATCGCATGTTGAGAAACCTCCTTCCTGTATTTCAAGAGAAAAACCGAAGCGTGGGATTTGACTTTGTCTCAAGCGTAGTTTGTATTCAACAACATGGTGAACCGCCTGATAGGAAAATACTGTTCCAGATTATCTACTGACGAGTGCCTCGCCACACACTTGACTTGGTCCTCTACCCAAGCACCCGTGCACGAGCATCGCAGCAGAACATATGGTAGATAATATCATGGGCATCCATGCGAAAGTGCGGACCAAGCTACATGCCTCGAACAAGAAGTACAAGGAACAAGCGACAAGCACATCGACAACAAAAAGTGTTCGAGGTGGGCGACCACGTTATGGTCCATCTGCGAAAAGAGAGATTCCGATCGGGGCATACAACAAGTTGAAAAATAAGAAGATTGGACCCTTCCAATCATTCGAAAGATCAATGGCAACGCTTATGTTGTTGATCTTCCAGATGATATGGCGATCTCACTGACTTTCAACGCCGCGGACCTAACCGAGTATCATAAACCGTAGAGTAGGATGAGAACTCGAGGAAGAGTTCTTTTGAAGTGGAGGAGACTGATGTAAAGCGGGCACGGACGCTTTCATGGCCAAGATGGATCGAAAAGGCCCGGTCGGAGACAATGAAGTGATCCACCATCGGACCTTAGATCGGGCGTATCTGCAATCGAAATGAGTTATCCGACGTAAAATATATGATTTTGGGGTAGAAGCGAGCTACTTTAGCCAACCAACCCCGCTATGTCGAGTTGCCCACCCGCAATTGCGAAAAACCCCTGGATCGATGGTCGTTTCTCTATTTTAATTTCATTTTTACTATAAATAGTAAGTTTTAGTTTGATTATAACTCTTCATCCGTCGGGCTTTAGGAGTTGCGCCCAACGTGAAAAGAGCTTAGAATAATTAGGAGGACGGTTTGGTGAAGCCAAATAGGACACTTACTATTTTTGGCCTAAAACCTTGACCGCCTATAAATAGTAAGTTTACTATTTATAGTAAGTCGCGGATTATAGGAGTTTGAGTTGTAGTTTGATTCTGATTTCTTTCCCATTGCTTGGTACCCCTATTTAAAAGGTTGTGAACTCGATTTTATTCATCAATTAATCAATTTTGAATTTATTAGAATTTATTTCTATTTTCTGCTTTCTTTCCTTGTGGATTCGAGAAGTCTCTGTGAGGAGTCTAAAGAAGCTCCGTAGATTCAGAGTAGTTATCCTCATCACGTTCATCCCTACATCACATATCATCCATCACAGTATTTCAAGGTATTGAAGTTTGTTTTCTCTATTTCTATACTTAATTAAACTTAGACCCATTAAATTAATTGGGCTATTTTTGACATACCTTACTTGGATTGGAATTGAATTTTAATGAGTTTGGTCTAGGTCCAAAATTCTAACTCAACTCACAAATGGGTCGAGTTAAAGCCCCCTCAACCTAACCTACCCAATTACACCACATGAATCCTTCAGGGCTGTGAACTCTTTTAGGCCCATTGCAATCTCTATCTGAAATCCAATGCAATATGGCCCCCTCATGTTAAAACTTTTGGGGCCTTGAAAGGTTTTAATGGTGAGATTTCAATACATTGTTTTCTATAGTCTGGTCCTTTTAAACAATGAGCAGACAAAATTAATAAATGATATTGATTTTACGCATGATATATGGCAGATGGATCTGTTGGGTTAGTGAAATCACAGGAACATGTGTTACAGGAAACTCGGGTCGGCTAGAGAAAGAACCATGTGGCAGTTGTAGTTGAATAGAAGAGAACAAATTCACTGCTTTGGTGAGATGAGGTGAGGTATTTGAAAGTCTCCTTGCGTTGTCGCATCTGATTTATTTAAGGTAAAAACGACAAAGTCTTGCAGAAGGATATGTTCGTGAAATTCTACAACAGTTATCTCCCACCGTGTAACTCCCCTTGTTTTCTGCCAACAGTTTTGAAAGCCACCGGTTTTCCTTCTCTATAATAATAGAACTGTGTTAGTGTGATTCGCTTGGTACACTGCAGGCGTACCTACTGCTAACATTGCGCTACGTGGGTCAAGAAATCATGTGATCCACTCCGTCCATCAGATTCTTTACCTGATACTAAATGTATTATTATAAAATGAGATTTATCCAAAGATTAGCTCGACCACGCCGTTAAGGAACTGTTGGAATGGAGACGCTCACTGCGTGGGGTCAAACGTGGAATTTATATGGCATCCAGTCCATTGATCTGATTCAAGTCATCAGGATGAATGGAATCACCAAATTTCATGCTTTCTCAAGACTCAGATACGCCATACTGGGAAATTTAATGATTTTACATTTTTTTCTATGGTGTGGGCCATCTGAGTTTTCAGATCGATGCCAAAAGCGAAGTTGGGCGGCTGATGTACGGGATGGATCTCATTTGCATTACGTCAATCAGGTCAGACTACCGGTAGGTATGCCCGCGTGTACGTAAGCGAGTACGCTCGCGTTTTCATACATAATACTTGCGCATGACGTTTGATACGCAGGCACTCGGAAATTGTAATATTAATTCAAATTAATTAATTAACCTACTATAATGCAGAACCACTAACATTGGGCCACGTTCCAATAATTATGTGGTTCGAAAGATCCTAGCCTCTGATTCGTGGACACTCGTTTATGGAAAATGGACCGTTCGATTTTATTTTATTTTTCATTTATAACCGTTATTAATGCCTCATGAAAGCCACATGGCACCTTATTTGACTTCCATGCTTTGTATACAATTTCTAAATGCTTGCGTGTCATCCATTACACATCCACACGCTTGTAGCATGAGAATATAGAACACGTGTGTAACTTCTGAGCGTTGCAGCATGAGAATATAGAACACGTGTGTAACTTCTGAGCTTTTCATCTGCTTCACTTCAAGCATCAAGGTGGGGCACAATGTACAAGGTAAACGATTTCTGTCAGCCATCTTTTTTTTTTTTAATGATGTGGACCACCTAAGGTGTGAAATGGTCCCTTTTTTGGGCCACGAGTTTAACAGTATCACCTACTGATGATGGAAAGCTCAGATCAAGCACACGTTTTCTTTATAACACGTGTGCGTGGATGTGAATTGGCAGCACTCCCATGTGCCTAGGCCTTCTGTCTGTCTCACAACCGTCGGTGAAGATCCTCCACTGATGCCAGTGTCCATGAATTACTAATCCTGACCATTTGTCTGTTGGGCCCCACCTTCATGGACCATGACCTTAAAAATATTAAAATAGGACACTCGTAACCTTTGGATTTGTGGCCTGAGATGGATGAATAAAATAATTATAACAACGATCCCCATTCAACTTCAAAAGGGTCCAAGATCTAATCATTGTATCTAGGACCCATTTTATTCTACACACGTGTCTCTGACTCAGCAAGTATATAATGTGTGGTCGTATCTTTGCACGGCATACACGCGTTTTCCATCAATTGTAGGACACAGTAAATAGACGGTCTGGATTATTGGTCTACTGTTTTCAGAATTGAAGACGTGCGTTAATTGCGAGATGCCTGCCATGCATCATAAAATTCCAGAGATCTTACCTTATTATATGTAGTGTCACACCGTACAGTATACTGAGCGGAGTCATTTGATACACTGCCTATGTTTGACACTTGCTACACAGGCACTCAGAAATTATACATGTAATATATATCAAGCACCGTGAATTTTGGAGCTTACTGTCGCTGAGTCATGGTACCAAAATCGAAAGGGTGGAAAACTCCTGACGTTTTGCTCTTGGAAAGTTGTTCTTCGAAGCGGCAGCTGAATAGGACGCGGATTTCCTGGAAAAGCCTTTCCAAAGAAGTTCCTGGAAACATAGGTGGGGCCACCGTGATGCTTGTGAGAAATCTACCCCGACAATCCGTTTTGTGAGCTCATTTTAGGAGTTGAGACCAAAAGTGAGCAGGATCCAAGACTCAAGTGGGCCACGCTAAAGTAAGAAAATTTCTACCGTTGAAACCTCGTCAACAATGATGTTTACATGTCATCCATACCGTTTATAACGTCATTCCTATTAGGATGAACTGAAAACAGAAATATTAGCCTGATTCAAAACTTCTGCAGACCCACCAATATTTCAATTGTGGACATTCAATCCTCACATTTTGAGCCCATTTCAAAAGATAATCCCTAGCAAGTCAAGTGCATACAAGAATATATATTACTAAAATGTGCCAAACACACACCAATATTTCAACTATGGACATTCAATCCTCACTTTTTCAGCCCATTTCAAAAGATAATCCCTTGCAAGTCAAGTGCATACAAGAATAGATATTATTAAAATGTGCCAAACACATAAATGTGCATGTTCAGATATCCTCATGTGTTAACCATTTCCCGATGCCTTAAAATGTGCCGCGTGTTAATATACATTTTCTTTTAACACGCGCACACTCACCCCACACACTCACGTTAGTGGAATTTCACGAAACTCTGAGAGTCTATCACCCAAGCAAGAGTAAGGACCCCACGTGTCAATATACATATCTACTATAAATATTGCATGTGCCACTAACCTGACCTCCTCGTATATTTCACATTTCAACCATTCTCTTTATGTGAGTGGTTTACAAAAGGGAAAGAGTGTCTAGGCCAATGCTACATGACTTGGAGAGCTTATTCATGACACCATAATCTATAGCTTATTGCAAACACAACATTTCGTGCATCCAAACAACCCCCAATTTTCACGTTGAACAAATAATCTTTATCTTTTAATTTAGTTCATTGAAGTTTAGACCATTGATGTTTTATTTTAAACCATCCAATTGCAATGCATCAAGCATATGTTTAGAGCTACGTTTGGAGAGGCATATGATTGGATGCACTTGATGCCCCCGTCCAATGAAAGAGACCCCACAACTGTAGTTTACTGTAGGATATAATCATGCAGATGAATCCAGTTAATACATGTATTTATTGTTATTGGCAATGTAGATTAAATTTATAATGATTATAAAAATAATCAGTTTTTATTTATTAGTAAGATTTGATCCCTCTGATTTGCTCTCCCGTCTGTGGAACGGTGCTGAACCCCTATTAAGAATCAAGTGCACTTGGAAAATTTCACCCACTAAATTCCAAATAGATTATACTAGAAATTCCTTCCAATTGTAATGAAAAAAAAAAAAAAGTATAATTGAAATCTCACCCACTAAATTCCAAATAGATTATACTGGAAATTCCTTCCAATTGTAATGAAAAAAAAAAGTATAATTGAAATCTCGCCCACTAAATTCCAAATAGATTATACTAGAAATTCCTTCCAATTGTAATGAAAAAAAAAAGTATAATTGAAATCTTGCCCACTAAATTCCAAATAGATTATACTAGAAATTCCTTCCAATTGTAATGAAAAAAAGAAAAAAGTATAATTGAAATCTCGCCCACTAAATTCCAAATAGATTATACTAGAAATTCCTTCCAATTGTAATGGAAAAAAAAAAAAAACTATAATTGAAATCTCACCCACTTTTGATGGAGTTTTTCACTAAATTTTCATTTCATTTGGGTAGTCTTAATTTTGGGTTACACTCCTGTGTAGTTTTTGAACCATTCAAGAAATTATCTTCCCTAATATGGCAACGATGTACAGCCATCCAGACCATCCAAAATGTAGTCCCATTGAGACTGGAGCATCTCTCTAAAGTCATACCAATCAGGCAATCACATCGATCGGTTAATGGCTATCAAATGAATGATTAAGAGTAAAATAGCCAAAGCCCAAGCTTCAAAGGAAAATACAGATGGTTAATATCTTCTCAAATGCAAATTTTCCAACCAAGCTTCATCCAAGGCTGGTCAGCTAGTCTGATTGCCAACACAAGGGCTTGTTTGGTGTTTGGAATTCGGATTGGGTAGTATTGAATTGCATTAGATGGAATTAACACCATTATTACACAATGATTATATGTCATGGTATTTCGATAATGGGATTAAAATTCTTCCTTGAGAAAAATAATATTATTTTATGTGAGACCAACATTTGGTGGACACCGAAACTATAATCAACGGACCAAATTTCATAGCTAATGCCAGTCACTTATACTCATATGCAAATCCAATGTGAGGGGTTAAAGGCGCGTATGAATGGATGACATGAAAGAGCACATATAGATGGATGGTGTGAATAAAACACATGCATTATGAATGGATGACATGTAAAGAGCACATATAGATGGATGGCGTGGATAAAACACATGCAATGCGAGGTACATGAATACTCGGGCACCCTGGGTTTCAAAATCCATTGAGGAGTCATTTGGCACCATGACACCATGGATTTGGGAGGGAACTTGGACTACGTACAAAATCCTTCCAAGAGTTGCATGTGTAACATGTGTGTCACTAGACTATTAATCTATGGGGCACATGGCCCACTAATAATATCGTAAAACAACTAAATTATCAATTGCATCACTATAATTACTTTAATATGATGATTATTGTTGTCCAAACATTGTCCATGTAAATCAACTGTTAAACATCATTGATTAGTCACTCGGACATCATCTTGTGCTTGTGGCCCATCCAAGACTTGGAATTTCATCATTTTCGAGCAAAGTATATATTTTAGCGGGCTTATTACAACCATTGTGTGGAACATTATATACGTTCACTAATTAGAGATATTAAAGTGTAAGAACTATACAAAGTGGGCCTTATCGATTAAGGGTCTGAATTGTCACGAGAGTTGGATAATGTGATTGGGATACACCGACAGGCCCCACTAAGTTGTGATACATTCAGAATTCGTGTAAGGGATATACTACTACTATGATACACACGAACTGGGATTGGAAATTCATGTGGAGCCCTTTAGGAAAAGGAGTTTTGATGGGTTTCAAACTCCCTTACCCTCTCTGTATCATAAAACAAGGTCGAGTCTTGATCCAACACCATAGCAATCCTATCAGAGCTGCTCTAGGTGTGTAAGGAGAGAGACTCCAGCATCCAACCTACAATAACAACGACGTCCCAACAAGGTACGCCCTGTAGCTTTAGGGATCTCTTCTACAAATCTCCATATCCAATGCATAGCACAGTCCTTTCAATTCTGCATATAGTCTTACATGAAGTTGATATAGTAATTTAATTCCAACCCTATAAGGGGTCGTTTGGCATTGTGGATTGGAGATTGGAGGGGGTTTCAAATCCCCTTGATTGTTTGGCACATAAAGTAAATGGGGGTTGCAAGTCCAGGGGGTTTCTAATCCCCTCTTTGAGGGGGTTTGCAATAGACAGCGAGAACTTGGATAACACCTAAAATCATTTCAATAGTTGCAGGTGTGACATGCGTGTCACTGTATACTATCATTCTTTTGAGCACATGGCCCACTAATGATGATCAGCACCATTGTACACTATCGTTCTATTGGGCAAATGGCCCACTAATGATGATCAACACCGTCCAAACATTGTCCATATTAATCCACGATTAAAAATCACTAGTCAGTCACTAAGACATGATCTTGTGCTTGCGGTCCATCCGAGCACATCCGAGACTTGGAATTTCATCATTTTCAGGTAAAGCATATATTTCGACATGCTTATCACAACCATAGTGTCAAAAATTATATCTCACTATTTAGAGATATTAAAGTTGATTTAGTAATTAAATTGAAACCCTTATAAATAAACCATGCATAGGTATTTTTGGATTAAAGTTGATTCACACTCCAAGGTGCCAAACACAACGAGGAATCCAGGGGGTTTTCCAATCCTGGATCCGAATCCGGATCCAGGGGGTTCGGAATCCACCCTCCCAAACAGGCCCTAAATATACTATACATGGCTACTTTTGGATTGAAGTTGATTCTCAACCAGGGTGCTAAACACGATAGAAAGATTTCAAATCCAGGCTCCCAAATAGGCCCTTAGACACCCCACACTTGGATTAATCCAATCCCCAGGCATGATTCCAGACGTGAAATGTACACCGGATCTGATGCAACTCCAAACCACCTTAATCCCACCTTCCACGGTGTCCTGTCACTTAACTTTTTGATAAAATCTTCATTTGCTATTAGTAATTATATGGCAATAAACCCTTGAAGGGGTTAATTTTTTATTTTTATTTTTTAAGTTCAGGTTCTAGAAGCATCTCAAAAATTCCATGATCTCATTATGATACAAGAAATCTATGTGCCACACATTAGTGATAGTCAATATCAAAAAAACCACTTACTATGAATAGTTTGCTATTCTATACAAAATCATTAGCTTGTCAGCCAATATCTAAATGCTTAAAAGGTTACTACTGTTAAAATAAAAAGATTAATACAAAACTGAGAAATCAAAACCATGAGGCAAAAACAAAAAACAAAAAACAAAAAACAAAAAACAAAAAATAAAAACAAAAATCGATTTCAGCTAAATATATCACCGAAATCCAGATTTAGCAGCAATTTATACTCGGGCTAGAAAACTGGCTAGACAAGCATGACCCTTGGGACCCACTTAGATGCCTCCTTCTAGGCTCTACCTTTGGAGGTGTCCAGTTGCTAGCTTTAGAAGGCAGTTCAGCTCTTCTGGCTTCACCATCTCTACCAACTTCTTGATTAGAGATGGGAAAAGGAATATTGGTGGAGATTTTCTGATAGCATGAGAGCCACTTAGACTGCATGTAGCTAGCTTTCCTCCATGGTGGGATGTGGAGGCCACTCTCTCTTAGAGACTGTTCTGCAGCTGAGGAAAGGAGAGAGACTATGTTGCTTAGCTTCTCTTCATCGCCTACAAAGATGGAAGGGAGAGTGTTGAAAAGCTGGGTGTAGGATAAGGTAGGCCTTGCCAATTCAAATTGGGACTTGAAATCAATGTCTACTATCAATCTCAATGGGCCACCATTCACATCCATCATCATGATATCAATGTATTCATAATCCCCTGAAACAATAAAAACAAAGTTTAATTAATGTAAAAAAACAAATACTAAGTTATTAGATGAGAGAGACAAAAATAAATAAATAAATAATCTTTACAAATGTTGCATGATTTGGGTCAACTGAAAAATTACTTAAAGAATATATGAAATCTACAACAAAAGATATCCATTTCATTTTTTAAAACAGACCCAATGATATTACAAGGAGCCAAAATATCTCAAATTCTTCATTTTCTCTGTTTATCTGAAGAACCAAATCATATAGAAGCTATCTGGGTATGAATATGTACCAAAAAAATGGACTATCATTTTAGAGGCACTATCTACACCCACACCTTTTGATGTACATGCCCCTATTTCTACTCTTGGTGTTAAGACTAACACCAAAAGGAGAAAACATGGGTGTGTGCATAAAAACATGGTGTGTAAATATCCTTTCTTTTTCTTAGAGAAATGGCTAGTTTGCTTGCTAAAATCTTCCTCAACTGAGAGAGAGAGAGAGAGAGAGAGAGGGAGGGAGAGAACTGATCACCTACAGGCTGTCTAAAACTTTAAAGAGAATGAATCTTGAGATGGGTTTTTGCCAAAAGGATTAGATTTCTGCACTAATCAACCCAAAAAAGAAAAGGGGGGTTGGAATCACCTCCAAAACGGTGCAAATTAGCAACCCAAGAAGATTTACACAAAGAAGCATCATAGCCGTCCATCCTCAATCCCATCATAAGCCTATTCTTTACACCACAACTCTTCCTTTCAGTCCCCATCTTTCTCAAACGCTTCAAGACATCCTCAAAAACCTCCAATTCAGCTTTTGTGGCACTCCCAACAATCACCTAAAAGCATCAAAAGATGAAACCCAGTCATTCTCAAATGCAAACATGCATGGGTGTAGAAAGTATTATGGAAGTCCAACTTGAAGAAAATGGATTTTTTGGAAAAGGAGAGAAGGAAATAAAAAATAAAATTAAAAATAAAAAAGAAAAAAACAAGGTAAACCTGGAGTTTGAGTAATGTAGATTGATGGAGAGGAAGTGTTTGAGTGGGAGGATTGGTGGGAGTTGGTGTTTCTGATTCAATGAAGTCATGGACCATCTGAACCAGCCGTTCCTCTTCCAGGCTACTCATCTCTCTCTGTCTCGTTCTCTTGAATCGGATGTTGTGGCTCTTTATATATTTCCCTGGCTAAAGTTGATGAGGACAGATGACGTCATGATAGAGAAAGAGTTATCTGATACTCTGGCTTGGTGTAATGGTTGATACACAGGCACTTAGAAAGAGACTCGACTTCGGTAGTCGGTGCTGGTCGGTGGGATTGACGAAGGAACAGGTGAATGATGAGGGGTTGGAACCAGCTGGGCACTTCGTAGACTCCAGCATGATGCATGTATTTTATCCGCATCCTCCGTCCATTTTTCCAACCATTTTAGGGCATGAGCCAAAAATAGGCAGATCTAAATCTTAGGAGAATCACGCTATAGTAAATAAGTGGTGATTGAACGCCCACCATAAAAAAAACTTCATACTTGTGATGTGGAATGGGTCGCAAAATTGATCGTGGCTAAGATGAGCGGAAGAAAATAAGTTAAAAAGGATTGAACACACTTATAAGAGTTTGACCAATACTTGACTATTGTGCTCAACATGTTATAGTTTTATCTGAATTTTCAGAAAATTTAGAATTTTCACCAGACATTTTTTGCCTATTTCGACAAGTGAACAAGATTTAATTGACTGATTGAAATCTAGTTTGACAAGTCAAAATCAGGTCGAAAGGTCGAAAATTACAAATTTTTTAGTTTAAATCTCTGGACAATTTCGACAATTTTGACCTATTGATTCAACCGGTCGGCAATAGGTCAACGGACACAAAAACTTTACATGTTTTTTAAAATTTGTTTCCTAATTTGATTAAGATTCTTTGATTATATTTTCAGGGTTATTAAAATAAATTTATTTTTATTTTTAAGAAATTTATTTTGTTTCTTTGAGTTTTTCTTATTTCTCTCGTGAATTTGAGAAAACTCTGGCGAATTTAAAAGAGTTATGTAGATTCAAGATATTTATCGATAAAAAATGATGGTGATCAACCTCGTCACGTCCTCCCACGTCAATTTGCCATTCAACTTGTTCATTAGGTCATAAAAACCTAATATATGAGAAAACACAAGTATCAACTTGATCCAAAACCTTTTTTGTTGTTGGGAAGTTTTCAATGGTGGATGTTCAATGAACACTATTTCCTATGGTGTGGTTCACTTGAGATTTAGATCTATTTCATTTTTTATCTCATGTCATGAATTAACATAAAAAAGAAAAGAATTAATAGCGTGGATAAAACAGATGCATCATGGAAAGTCCCACAAAGAACTAACTAGCAATGACTAGTAGGACCCAATAATGAATAGCTCACTATCAGAAAAATAGTTGAATGCTTATAGTGGATTGATCATCATTGACATTAGATCCTTACTCATATCGTAGATGTAGAATTATGGGAGTTTCAACGGGAAGTCATGGGTTTCTGTGCCCATTGCGGTGAAAGCTTACTATGATGTGAGTGTGTGGGTGTGTGTGTGTAGGACTGTGATGTAGAGCGGGTTGCAGATAATTTCATAGAAAAGATGGATCAAAAAAGGCTGGATTGATGACAAAAGTCATCAAGACCGGCAGAACCATAAAATAGGCATATCTCACAAATTAGAATGATTTACTCGACATACAATATATAATTTTAGTATAGGACAAGCTCCTTTAGCGAACCAACTTGGCATAGCAGGGTTACCCATGCTAAATTTGCTAGATTCCATTAGATCGACAGTAAAATTCTATATTTATTTCCATTTTTACTATTTTACATAAGTTTTAGTTTGATTTTAACTCTCCATCCATTGGGCTTTAGGAGTCCTATCCCATTAAAAGTGTTTAAAAAAATTAGGAGAATAATATGGTTAAGCTACGTAGGACACTTACTATAAATAGAAATTTATTATTTATAGTAAGTTACATTTTTTTAGAGAATTTTAATAATAGTTTAATTCTTAAACTTATTTCGAGTCTTGGCATCGGTGCCTATTTAGTTATAGTCTACAGTTCATTTATTCAAGGAGCCAATGAATTTACAAATTTTTATTAATATTATTTTTATTTTCTATCTTTTTCCTGGTGAATTCAAAGTAGTTATCCTTGAGGAGGACGGTGATCGGCCCCATCATGCTCATCCCTGTGGCAGGCTGTAATCATGTTGGCCCTGAGGTAGGTCTTGGCCCAGACTTTAGGCCGGGCTGTCAGGTTAGCCCTATTAAAATTTTTGGTTTTCTAGACCGAACTGGCCTCATTGACAGCCCTATGTGTGGGGTTTTGAGTACGTGTAATAATAATAATAATAATAATTAATAATAATAATAATAATAATTATTATTATTATAACAATGCTGAGAAATGCTCCGATACTCTAGAGCATTGTAAGTTACAAGTGCTCCTAGTTGCGTCGGGACACTCGGACAACCCTATCTACTCATCTAAATCATTGGTTATGTGAAGTGAACATTTCATGGGCTATCGTCCAAACATTCATACCGGTCTAACAAATGTCGCTCATTTGATAAGTGTTCTTCAATATGGATGGTTAAGATTGTTTAGACAAAGATAGGTCCAATCAACAATTTGATCCGTCTATTTGTTATGGCCCATCACGGATTCCTAATTATTCTAAAGAATGACGTTTGTTTAGCAATTGCAGCATTCCCATCCATGGCTTCAAAAAGGGATCACTTTAGAAAATAAAGCCAAATGACGGATGGTTTGGATCATCCCACCGGTGCGAGTTTTGCATGTTAGCCTATCAAATGTATTTTGGACTTAGTGGATAGTTCAGATCCATAGATTGGACTGTCCAAGGGCCCGATGGAAACGAGGAGCACTATAAGTAGTATAGAGCTCTGGAGCATTTCTGTACACCATCGACCTCTGATTGGTGGCCATTTGTCTTTTTGAATTCAGGCCGTTGACTAGTTTCATCTAAACCGTCCACTACATATCCAGCAACCAGCCGTTAAGGAAAACTAAAGCGAGTAGCTTCTGGTTTAAGAGGTCTCTAAATTGGGACCCACGATTTGGACGGTTTGATTTAAGTTACTTGTGTGCCACGTTTGCAATTTCTTAGTGCCGGTGTATCAAGTGTGATATTTTTCGAACCCATCAAAGTGGGAAACGGATTGGCTACTCCCCCTGACACCAGATCCGTGGCTGGTGGTCGGTACTCTGTGGGCCCCACCATGATGTATGTGTTTCATCCATTCCGTGCATCCATTCTACAGATCATTTTATATCTTGATCCCAAAAATTAGAGGATATAAATCTCATATGCACCACACCACATGAAAACAATAGTGATTGGATATCAACCATTAAAATCATCCTAAGGCCCCCTATACTGTTTATTTGACATCCAATCTGTTGATTAGGTCATACAGGCCTAGATGAAGATAAAAAACAAATATCAGCTTGATCCAAAACTTTTATGGCCCTCAAAATGTTTTTAATGGTCGCCCCTCATTCAACACTGTTTCTTGTAATGTGGTCCAATTGAGATTTGTATATATCTCATTTTTGGAGTCATATCGTAAAATGATCTGTAAAAACAGGTGGATGGAATGGATGAAACACATACATCATGGTGGGGCCCACATAGCACCGACCACCAGCCATTGGCTGGTGTCAGGGGGAGTAGCCAATCCCTTCCCATCAAAGTAGGATCATAACGAATGTGTAATGATGGGATATCACCCCATCTAAGTGGTTCCCAGCATTTGGACGCTCAGATCTGGGAAACATGCCACGTGTAGATTAGAGGATGCACTCCTGCACTGAAGCTGTCGTACCGTATCATTCGGTGGTGTTTTCAGCAAGATAAGAACTTTTATACTCTGGCAGAGTAAGGTGAATGATACGCAGGCACTTAAGAACTGACTTTAAAATTGCGTACGTTGCATACAACCAACTTAAACTGTCCAAATTATGGTTCCCAGTTAATACGTATCATGAACCAAACATTTCCACCTAATTAACTATTCGACCATCGGATTGGTGGACATATATTGGACGGCTAAAAATGAAAATTTTCAATGGTTCAATTTCAACAAAGAGGCTTCCATAAATTCAAATGTTAGGATTGTTCATCCAACCTAATTTTCGGACTGTTACTTGGAAAATGTGGGTTCCAAAATTTAGCCAGTTTAATTTGTTCTGAGAGCCTGCGTGTGAAGCATCATCATAGGCTGCCAGAGTATCATATAAAAACTCCTGCACGAGGACATTTGGACGGTCCAACCTTCCATTCCTAACTTTCCACTAGTTTTATAATACATTTTATGGGTTACGACATGACAAATCTCATTGATTGGAGCATTCTTGCCATCTTTTCAATATAACCTACAAAATGGACGGACAAGATCATTTCTGATAAAATGGGTAGAACAACAACTTGAGCCTCCCATTTTTCGTGGATCATTGCACGTATTCATCATGTTCTTAAGATTAACTTTTCTCAGATAATCTTTACCATTTCATTCGTGTGATTTTTGCATCATAGTTTATTATATGTATAATAGATCTAATGAACGGTCAAGATCAATTGATCAAACCAGAAAAGTGTCCTTATGCAACAACTAGGAGCCTTGTAACTCTGATAGCAGTGGACCGTTCATACAGAGACTCTCGATTCGATTCAATACACGCGGAGGTTTTTCATAGCTAGGAAAAGGGTCTTTTAGTTGGTGTACCAACTGAAGTAGGGTTGTCAGTGGCCCTGGCCTGCTTGGGTTAGAATTGAGTGGGATATTGGGCCCAAAGGTCGCCTGGGCCTGACCTAAAGCTTGTTTATTAATTGGGTTAGGCCTGTTTAGGATTTTAAGTGCGTTTTTGTCATATATCATGCATAGTAGAACACATCTAATGAACAACCTAGATCTTGCACAAAATAATTAGTGGATTGGATTTGGCTAAGTTAGGTGTGGGCCCATAAATTAAAATGCAAGCCCAAGCCCATACCAAGAAGTGATGAACCATAACAAAAGGAAGCCTGGGTCCAGCCCTCGATGATAATGCATGGCTCCTAATTATATAAGAAAGTCATGAATCACCACATCTGATGTTGTCTACGAACATATCACTATGAGAGAAAAAAAAAAAAGAAAAAGAAAAAAAAGTCATGCTTTATTTAGATTTTTAAAATCAATGCATACTCAAATCTGTCCATCCTTCTTATGCATTGGGCATAGAGATGAGAAATTCAATCAAGATGATTAAAATCTAATTTAAAAACTAGTAATAATGTTCTTCTTAACTTTCATTTCAAGGTTTAGCTGTAATCTTCTTACCCTTTTCTTGACTAGTTTAGCCGTTTCAGCCAAAACTAGATAATGCTTGTTTGAGAAAGGCATATTTCTTTTTTACTAGACAAAGGCATCTCGGTAATCTTTGAGAAACTCTATTAAGTCCTGGCAGTAGAAAAGATCTAATCTTTATGAGGCGGAGTTTCCTTTTTGGCCACTCCCCCAAAAATGCCTTTGAAAGCGTACATGGGCTAGGCTAGGCTGGGCTGATGGACTTAAGCAAGGGTTGGGCCAAGCCCATTTACTAAATAGGCTTAACTTTTTTGTCCAGCCCATTTCCCTTGCTAACTAACCCCAATAGTAGGGTTGAAAGTCCAGCGGGTTAGGTCAGGTTTGTGCTCAACCCTAGCTCAATCCAAGGTTCCTATACCTCAACCCTAACCCAACCCAACCCAACCTCAGGTTGGGGTTTCTCAACCCAAGCCCAACCCAAGCGGGCTTGGTCAGGTTGGCCGGTTGGTCGGGTCAATATATGCTAATATTTTCGTTATTACATTAGTCCATTATATTTTCGATATGCGTCTTATATTTTGTACCTATATTTTTATTTATTATATATATAGTTATTTATTGTTTAAAAAAATTCATTTTTTTCTAAACAAATAAGCTAAAATATAGGACTACTTCTTTAAAAGTCATGTTATGTATCAAGCAATCTATTTGGGAGAGGGAAATCCGGTGTCTTGTTAGCCCGAGTCATCGAAAATAACATGGACCAATGAAACCCGACAACATAGGAATTTCCTATGCCTTCAACACAGACGATTCACATAACTTATAAGAAACTTATATATCGATCGGCTTTGGGTTGAGTCGGGCAACCCGAGACCTCAACCCGAGCCCAACCCAAGTTTTATCGGGTTTGTGTTTGTGTGGTCCAAGCTCGAGACCAAACCCGATACATCATGCCCAAGCCCAACCTAATGCCGGGGTCGGTCAGGTTGAACCTGCCCAACTTTCAGCCTTACCTAATAGTTCATCAAAAGGATCGTTAACAAGAAGGCTGTTTGCAAGGATTTTATAGACGGCCCAAGACAAGCATCTGGAATAGGGCTTGTAGTTCATAGGCCCAAGCCCAAATAAGCCCATACAGGCCTAACCAATAGGCCCGTGTCCAGCCCATGATGATTTTGCACAGCTCGATCACCTGCTTGTGTGCAAGATCTGGGTTATTCTTTATTCTTTGCATATGCCCCATGATGCATTATATATGACAAAAATGCCCTTGGAACCCTAAATGGGTCAGGCCAGTTGGGCTCTGTCCTGGTTGAAGGATTTTTAGACGTTGCCCAAGCATGCAGTGATTAGTAACTGGGCTCTGTTCTACGTCGGAGCCCACTATTTCAGCCCAAGGAAGGTCCAAATCCCAATGGGTGATCGTAGTCTATTCAGAGTTCTGGTCATTTTAGACAAACGGTCCGATACAGAACGTGGACCCCACTTTTACCTGGCGCCTTCCATATAAACTCTGGAGTGTTAGTATGCAGCTTGCTGCCATACCTTAACGTAGAGCTTGCCCTGTCCATTTGATCAACTAAGTCCCAGTGTCAATGTGATCTATGCCCATAAGAAGTTAAAAACAGCACCATCGAATCGTGATCAACGGTCAAGATGAAAATAAGATGGCCCACTGGTCAGCATCTAATGATAAACGGTCCATGATCTAGAATAGTATAGGAAGAACCTCGTTCATCACTTGGTCATGCAAGTGTACTCGCTTAGGGTGCACTTTGAGAGGGTATGGGTCTCGGATGTGGAAATAAGGTACAGTGCAAGATCAGAGCCACTCATGGGACTATCCCCAATGGGTAGATACAATGTATTAAAAATCAGTCTGAGATGATCATTAGGTGGGCCAAATCGTGTATGGACAAAATGATAGGTGAGTAGAAATTGACCAACGGTTCAAATTCTTTGTGAAGGAGTGGCCTATTTTGTGATCAGATAAAACTGGGTTTTGAAAGTTGGCACATTCCCAGTGGGGATCACCTGATAAGTGGCTCTTATCTCGCACGTGCTTGGTCTACTCCAGTGAAGTGAATACTTTCCAGGGGAGGTCAGGTGAGTAAGCTGGCATTTCTCTATTATAATGTATCATTGTACTTGTATAGCTCGCTTTGAAACCTCTTATTTGAAATCTTCCTGTTGGGTTTGGCACCTTAGATTCAGAATCTCCTCTGTTCTAAAAGTAACCATCCATAATATATTTATTGGAGTGTTAATTTAATTACTAAATCATTTTTAATATCTCTAATTGGTGTACCTATGTAAATGTTTGACATAACACCCAATTAGATAGCTCAAGCGGTAGATTGAGTAAAAGATAACTCGTTTCAACATAGAGGTCTTGGCATCGATTCCCTAGTGGGGGTAGCTAACACTGAAGTGTGATCTGACAGTGGGTGTACTAACAAGCTAACAAAAAAGATTTTAAAAAAATTAAAAAATGTAATGTTTGACATAATGGTTATAATAATCCCTTTGAAAGATATACTTTGCTTGAAAATGATGAAATTCTAAATCTCAGATTGGCCACAAGCACAAGATCATATTCAAGTGACCGATCAACAAATTTTAGCCATAGATTTACCTGGACAATAGTTGGTCGGCACAAAGCATTGTATTAAAGTAATTATAGTGATGCAATTGATAATATAATTGTTTTGGGATATCATTAGTAATCCCAGTTTTCACCGTAAATTTGAAAACCCCTCTTTAAGGGGTTTTGAAACTCCTTGGGATCAGTTTGAGAGCGTGGATTTGAAATACTCTCGTTGTGCTTGGCGCCCTATTCAGAATCCCTACAATCTAAATGTAGCTATATATTGTATATTTAAAAGGTTTGAATTTAATTACTAAATCAACTTTAATATCTCTTGTTGATGCAAAAAACGAGTGCACCCTCTCCCGTCCTACCACTTGCAAAAAGAAGAAACAAAGGAGACCCTGGCTAGAGCCGGGGACCCTCCGATGCTGAAGTCAGTGATAGTACTGTATAGGAAGGGTTTTAAGAAGAGTTTTCTACGTACCTTTCATCTTGGAGGTCCCCTATATTTATAAGAATGGAAAGGTCCCGTCGTGCAGGGATCCTTTTCCTGATATCTTGGAGAGCGGTATTGTGGGCTGAGATGGAGCAGCCCCCACTGACTATCGACGAATTTCTCTATTTATTTCAAGTGCGGCCGAACCTGTAGCAGCCTGGCTAGTACTTTTTGTATGCTTGGCAAAATAAAGGCGGTTCTTTGATAACCAACCCTCCTACCTCCAACAAGCATTGGAGAGATAGATGGTTCTGGGCATGTGGCCACTAGGATACTGCTGAGCTAGGGCCCATCGAATCTCATGTTCCTTAGGTGTTCTCTCAAGCAGGTGACTCGGCATGCACTTTTTCATTTATCTCCTCGCACTGTTGTGTCTTTGAGTCTGACAGGATACATTTTACAGATATTCCCAAGCGAAGTTCGGAGCGGGCGCTTTAGATTGGATCAAGGATCTGAAAGCGCTGAGTCCAGAGCAGCGATCTTGGAAGATACTTCTCCAGCCAGAATGTTTCTTTGAATCGGGTTTGGACTCAGCCGTAACAGATACTTTTTGGTATTCTTGTCGTACTCCCTTTGAGTTTTGTTTAACTCGTCCTGCTTATGATGCAGAGATGGCTAAGGCAAGGCCCATTTTACGTCCGTCTTCCAAAATGAAGGCCCCTCCGAGATCAGGGACTCAGTCGGAGACTCGACCTTCGAAGAAGCCGAAGACAGTCTCAAAGGCCAAGGGGCACGTCGCCCCGCCCCATCCCGACCTTGGTTGTAATCTTCGACCCAGAAGAAAGGGCAGAAATGGCAGACGCGGTGGCTGCCTAGTCCCAGGCGACTCCTAAGTCAGGACCCGTTGCAGAGCAGGTCCTAGGGCAGAGTGACGAGCAGAGGAGGGAGTTCTCGGGAGGGGAGATGGCTTAACAGAAGACATCGACCTTCCAACGGGCCGTGTTGGACATGGTCCCTTGGGCCATTTCTCATGGGAGTGACAAAGAGTTCGCTACCCTCTTCGAAGCTCCCCAGAAGCGGACTCTCTCTCATGCTGCAAAGATTCTCCTCGAGGTAAGACTTGAACTTCTCACTTATCTTGTTGATCTCTTTGATTTTAATCTGACGTTGCATTTTTCTTTTGCAGTTCGCTCCATGTTTGCTCAGGGCTAGCGTGGATCTGGCCGAAGCTTAGAGTCGGGCAGTGGAGGTTGAAGCAGCTCGGAAACGGGCAGCGGAGGTGGAAGCACAACTTGAAGCTGCCGTGACTCAGCTCAACGTAATGGTCTGCGACTTAGGGCTCGCTAGGAAGGCCGTCGACAATTCCAAGGCAGAGAATGCTCGTTTGGCCTCGCAATTGCAAGAGGCCTGGGAGAAGAGTCGGCTGAGTCGCCACGCCCTAAATACCTCCGAGGTGAAGTTATCTCGGTTTAAGATCGAGACTAAGACTGCCATTGAGGAGGTCAAAGCCCAAGCCTTAAAGGACTTCCTTGAGTCTCGAGAGTATTTAGAGGAGCGGGATCGCTTGTATCAGGACGGTTACACCAAGTGTGTCGAACTGATGAAGGAATCCTTCCCCAATCTTGATCTTTTGGGATTTGATGAAGGTGCTTCTGGGTCTGAAGGTCCGGAGTAGAAGCTGCTAGGTCTATCGCTGTTGCAACTGATCCCGAAGTCGCTTCTGAGGCCGCTCCTAAGGGGGCTCCCGAGGTTGCTCCGAGTGGCGGCAGTAGCTGAGTCTGAGCTACCTCCTGTGTTAGCGCCTGATGAGCCTTGGAGTTGGTTTGAAGATGTCAAGCACTTTAAGCACACCAAACTTTAAGCACACCAAGCTTCAGAGCGGGCTCGAGAGCATCTGCAACCGAGAGAGGACGTTGCACGTTGTGGCCGACTCTTTTTGCCTCTGTTTTTGTTTTTCCATTAATGTAGTTCCGAAGTAGAGATTAATGTAATCCGATGTAAAACTTATACTGATGAATGAATATACTGGTTTTCTTATTCATTTGACTCAGCTTACATGCTTTACATTCTTTACTTAGTCGAGTCATTTCATTTGCTCAACATCCGACCTAGGGATAGTAAATTTTTAGATGCTCGACATTCCATAGATGGGAGAGTAATTGCCCGGTTAGATCTTCCAATCGATACATTCCGGGTCGGATGGTGCTTGAGACTATATAGGGTCCCTCCCAATTGGGTCTTAATGTGCTTACACCATCTTCCTTAGTGTTCAGGAATGTTTTTCGGAAGACCATGTTTTCCACTAGGAAGAATCTAACCTTGACTCGAGCATTGTAGAATCAAGCTACTTGTTGTTGTCGAGCCATTATACGCAGCTGAGCTCTTTCCCTTTGTTTTTCCAAAAGGTTGAGTCCGAGGGACATCAGTTCTTCATTATCTTGCTCATTGAACGAACTGACCCAAGTCGAAGGCAGTCCGATCTCGACCGGAGTAACATCTTCCGATCCATATGCAAGGGAGAAGGGAGTTTCTCATGTGGCGGTGCGAACGGTGGTTTGGTATGCCCATAGAATTTTAGGAAGTTCCTCAGCCCATGCTCTCTTAGCTCGATCGAGTTTGGTTCGGAGATGCTGTTTGATAATCTTATTAACTGCCTCGACTTGTCCATTCGTCTGAGGATGATGGGGGGATGAGTAGACATTCCTTATTCCGAGATTGTCACACATCTCTCGGTATTGCCTATTATCGAACTGCTTCTCATTGTCGGTGATAATGGTCCGAGATATCCCAAATAGACAAATAATATTTTTTCAAACAAAGTTTGTGATCTTTTGTTCGGTTATCTTAGCTAATGGCTTGGCTTCAGCCCACTTTGTGAAATAATCCACTGCAACGATGGCGAACTTGGTCTGTCCCTTCCCTAAAGGGAGTGGTGATGATGTCGATTTCCCATTACGAAAAGGGCCAAGGGCCAACCGTAGGGGTCAGCTCCTCGGGTGGCTGTCTCGGAACGGTTGCAAACTTTTGGCATTTGTTGCAACTTTGGACAAGCTTGCGAGCATTATGCTGAATGGTCAGCCAGTAATATCCTTGTCGTAAGACCTTATGGGCGAGTGATCGTCCTCCCGAGTGATTTCCGCAAATCCCTTTATGGATTTCTCGTAACACATAATCGGCTTCCTTGGGATTTAGGCGTCATAGCAGAGGAGTAAAGAATCCTTTCTTATACAACACTCCGTTTAGTATGGTGTAACAAGAGACTCGAATCTTTAATCGTCGGGCCTCGGGTCGATCCTCAGGCAACTTGCCACTGTCGAGATATTGGACAATCGGGTTGAGCCAAGTAGGTTCCGAATCAATTGAATGTACAACCGAACTAACCGGGTCATCGATACTCGGCTTAGCAACGTACTTGATTGGAATGGACCTGAGAATATCGTCTTCATCAGCAGAGGCAAGTTTTGTTAGTAGATTGGCCTTAACATTTTCTGTTTGAGGGATCCGAGTCACAATACATAATTGAAAACTATCGATCATTTCTTTAGCTTTTTTCATGTAGCTTTCAGCTGCTCTTTGCGTGTTTGATACACGTTAGTGACTTGGTTGACGACCAACTGTGAATCGCAGAATACGTTAAGATGAGTAACACCTAGACTGGCTACTAGTCGAAGGCTGAGCAACAAGGATTCGTATTCTGCTGTATTGTTTGAGGCTTAAAATCCAAGTCTTAAGGCATATTGCATGTAGGTTTGATCGAAAGTTTTCAAGATGACTCCTGCCCCGCTTGCCTTAGAGTTGGATGAACCATCGACATAAAGCTTCCAAGGGACGGGGTCGGGCGATGACTTGGGAGAAACAGTCGTCGATTGTTCGGTTCTAAGCCTAGTAAGTGGATCGACTTGTGGTGTAACTTTAGCTATGAATGTCGAATTCACTGAGCTCTATCGCCTACTTCGTCAGTCGGCAGGAAGCTTCTGGTTTTTAAAGAATCTGATGCAGAGAAAGGTCGGTCATGACGACGATAGTGTGAGCTTGAAAGTATAGTCGAAATCATTGTGAGGAGACAACTAGGACTAGGGCTGCTTTCTCCAGGTAAGGATATCTTATTTCTGCCGATAATAACGCTTTACTGACGTAATAAACCGACAATTACTTTCCTTCATATTCACATATCAAAGCCGAACTTACGGCTGCTTCGGAAATCACCAAGTACAATAGCAAAGCTTCCCCGGGCTTAGGTTTCAATAAGACAGGTGAATATCTGAGGTATGACTTTAATTGCTGGAATGCTGCTTCATACTCTTCCGTCCACTCTACCATTTGCCGACCCTTGAGTTGTTTGAAGAACGGGAGGCACTTATCGGTAGCTTGGGAGAGGAAGCGGTTGAGTGCGGCTACTTGTCCAGTCAGCCTTTGTATATCCTTGATTGTTTTTGGAGATTCCATGTCGATAAATGCTTTAATTTTTTTCAGATTTGCTTTAATCCCCTACTGACTGACCAGAAAGTCAAGACATTTACCTGACCTTACCCCAAAGGTGCACTTGCTCAGGTTCAACTTCATCTGGTATTTTCAAAGGGTGAGAAACATCTCTTCTAGGTCGACAATATGATCGGCCGCGTGTACACTTTTAATAAGCATGTCATCAATGTATACTTCCATAGTTCGGCCGATTTGCCGAGCGAACATTTTATTTACCAACCGTTGGTACGTCACTCCTGCATTCTTTAAACCAAATGGCATCACAAGGTAACAATAAAGTCATTTATCGGTGACAAAAGTAGTCATAGATTTATCTGATTGATGCATTACAATTTGATTGTATCCAGAATATGCATCCATAAAACTAAGAAGTTCATATTCGGCTGTGCTATCCACCAGCTGATCGATTCTTGGAAGAGGGAAGCTGTCCATTGGGCATGCTTTGTTTAAGTTGGTATAGTCAATATAGACTCGCCACTTTCTATTGGCCTTCTTAACGAGTACGACATTAGCTACCCATTCTGAATAGTATATCTCCTCGAGAAATTTAGCCTTGAGGAGCTTGCCTTCCTCTTCTTCAATGATGGCGTACCTTTCAGGGCTGAGCGGTCGTCGCTTCTATCAGATCGGTCGGTAAGTCGGATCGATGTTAAGGCGATGAGTTATCACTAAGGGATCGATCCCAGGCATATCTTCATGACTCCATGCAAATACATCAGCGTATTGTCAGAGTAGTGATATCAGCTTGTCTTTCAGAGGTGACTGCAGAGACGAGCCAATCTGTACTGTTTTGGACTCATTTGTTTCGACCAAGGGTATAGGGATAAGGTCCTCTACCGGTTGTCCTCGCTCGTATGTCTCGGTCTGAGGGTCCAACGATTCAATCGTAGTTACCTCGGCTGGAGCTTTTACGGACGTCGCATAACAGCGTCGTGATTCCTGCAGGTCACTTTTTACGATTCCTACTCCCGACGCAGTCGAAAATTTCATGGAGAGATGGTATGTTGATACCATAGCTTGGAGAAGGCACAAGGAGGGTCGGCCGAGTATAGGTTTAGGGAATTGATAATAGGTTAATGTTTAGGTTTAAAAATCGGGTTCGATTTTAGGTTTCACTACCAAAAAAATGAGCAAAGGCTACGGATGATTGGAGTCTTTAGCTACGGATATAAACCATAGCTATTTTACTACGGATTAAATCCGTAGCTGAATGCTCTAATCATTCGTAGCATTTACTCCTATTGATGATCTCTTAGAAGTTCTATGGGGGGCCCACCATAATTTTTGTGTTCAATCTAAGCCGTTCATCCATTTTGACAGATCATTTTAATGTGTTAGCTCAACAATTAGATAAAGTTAAAGCTCAAGTGGACCACACCATAAGAAACAATGGAGATTAAGTGCCTTTTGTTGATTTGTGGTGTGGTCCATTTGAGTCTTCTATTTGCCTCATTTTTTGGGATAAATCCCTAAATAATTCTTTGAATTGAATGGAAGGCATAGATAAATGACATACATCATGGTGGGCCACACGGAGCCCCTAACATAACCATTCATCTCAATTTCGCGGCCGCGCGCACCAAAAACAAAGAGCCCGCCCATTGCGTTTTTCATTCTCGCGCGCCCACCTCTCTCTCTATCTTCACTCGCTCCTTTCTCTCTAACTTCTCCCCATTTCTCTCTCTCGCTCCCTGCCCACCCTCGACTGCATGAGGGACTCGTTCGAACGGCTCCACTTCTCTCTCTCTCTCTCTCCCTGCCCATCCTCGACGACGAGGTATCTCTCTCTCTCTCTCAATCTCAATGTTGATTTATGAATTTGGGGATTTAGTAATTTTTAATTTGGATTTCTAATTCGAATATGGACCCGCATTTAGGGATTTAGGGATTTTAGGGCTTACAGATTTGATTGTGGACCCTGAATTTGGGTTTTTCTGATTTTACAAATTGGGGATTTGGGGATTTTAGGATTTCATTTCATGGGCCATGGATATTGTGAAGAAAACATTGATGGACCTTTAAGATTATGAAGAGAATGTTGAATCAATCGTTTTGTCGAATTCCGAGAACATCGAACGGTTGACAGCAAGTTTTTTTCCAGCATCTGCATACTCACGCATCGAAGCACTCTCTCACTATCCAGTTCTATGCTTGCCTGTTCAGAACTCGCAATGGTTTCCACCAGCTTTCCATCTGATTCCATGGTCTTCTCATTTGGAACAGCATCGATCCCAGTAGCTGGATCGATATTTTTGCATTTCGTGTCTCCACCCACATCTGATGTAGAATGAGTGGCCATTTGAATTTGATCAACCTCATTGGTCATCACCTTTTCTATGTTCCCTGCAGCTATTTGAGTCTGATTAACCTCATCCGTTGCTTTCTCTTCCTTCTCCACTGCAGCCAAGTTACCACCGTCTCCTGCAGCAGTTGTCAGGGGATGACCAACTTGCTTGATAGGAAGAGCATCTGGGTTTTGGCCTTCTGAAACAGAGGAATGATCCTCAACCAGTAGCTTGGATTCGACATAACTATTACTATTTGCTGCAGTATCTTCTTCACCTGCAGTTTCAACATGGTTTCCTGAATCACAAGCTTTATCTTCCTCTATAACTTGAACATCATTTCTAGAATCACCTGCTAGATGATCAACTGGCATCTTCTCTTCCCTAGTCATTGAATTCAGAATGGCAGTCCCATCAAGACCCATGTCAGCTTGAAAAGGAATAGAGGGATTTTCGACCAAAGCGCCTATCAGGTTGTCGCCACTCCCAACAGGGAACTGATCTCCGCTAGCATTAATCTCTTTGTGATTCTCACTGTCTAACAGAGTTGCCTTTGCCTCATTCACAGTGGCAGTACCATTATTGGACAGGCTCATATTCATGCTAGTAACTAACTGAGGCTCTGCTTTGTGGCATTTGTTTGCTCCCTGTTTGTAATAGGTCTATGGATACGGCTTTTATCCTGAGTTTTTTTTTTTCTTATTTTCTAAATGCAAGTAATGTGGACTCTAGGGCCGGTTGTCTTCATTTCATGGACTAGAAAGGGGCTGATGGAGCTATGTGAAGGATCCAACTCAAGTGACAAGGGTTGTGTGGTGGAGGTTTGAGCGGCTACATATGTGATAGGCTACACCCCTTGGATGTATGTTCCACCAACCCAAAGTCATCCTGTAAATCCTTGTTGAAAAATGCAGGCTAATTAATAACATATAATATCTAAAGAAGTTTTAAATTTTGGTGTTGGACCATTATCTTCTCTACTTTGCTTTGTGCTCACTTTGATACTAGTTACTGAAATTGCCTGAACAAAAAAAAATAAAATAAAATAAAAGTCCACAGATTAAATTCATAGCATTGATCTATATATTTCAATTGAAAGCTGAGCTTTGTTTCTTCCCTATATGCTGAAATTTAACTTAATAGTTATCTGCAATTATGTTTTTTCTGTGGGAGAATGAGTCGGGATGTGTTGCTTGCAGCCTTCCGTGAGTGCAGACACCCTAATATTATGATTTTCTGAATCATTTTATCCCAAATGGATGGAATTAATTTTTTTGTTGTTGTGATGGGTGCTTTCTGCGTTGTCCTTTTTTTTTCCCCATTGTGGTATTCGTATGATTTTCAAGTGATAAAAATTAAAACCAAACTTAAAAACTAAAGCCGCGACAAGGGTGTACTTATTCTTGTATCACTAAACCAACTAGGCCTGGTTTGCCTTTCCTCTCCTTCGTGTATTAGTTGCATCTTCGTAGTTAAACTATGAAGTCTTCCACATGTTCTTGGCCTTTTCTGCACTCTGGTGATAATGATTGTTTGTAATTTTTCTAGCTTGGTGCCAAATGCTATGCTAGTAGCATTAGTTGTTATTTGCAAAGCAGGGCTAGTGTAAAGAAGGTCCCCCTTTACAAGGTATATAACACATCTCTATTTGTTATTTATTTTATGATTTTGACTTTTAGAATTCTCTTCTAGTGATTTTAAATTCCAAGATGGCAATGATGCTTTTAGAATTGCATCTGATTCATTTCAAGTTCGACTTTTGAGTTCCTCTTTATTAAATTAATTATCAAAGATTATAAATAATGTGGATGTACCCATTTAGGGTGATATAATTGTAAAATAGTGTGGTTCAAGCCTTTAGCTATTATCACCCAGTTGTTTAAATCTTGCTCTTTTTGAAACTACACAAGGTATTTAATTCCTTGACAATTATCAACTTAAATTTTTGCGTCTTTTGGCCCTCCAAATTAATGTAGAGATAGTACTTCGGAATAAAAAGAAGTTTTCTTGAGTTGGACGAAGTGCTAGAGGTAAACATTCAGTACTTCGCCTACCACACAAGATTCCACCATAACCTAATATTAACCTAAACCTAAACCTAAACCTATAACTTAAACCTAAAACCTAAACCTAAACCTAAAACCCAAATGTATTCTCAAATCCCTAAACCTAAACCTACACCTAATCCTAATCTCAACTCCCTAAAGATTTCAACATTTTCGACCGTTGGATTGAGTATGCTTTCGATTGTATTGCAGGGTATGGGCCCCACCAGAATCGAATAATCAGATCATCTCGCAGCAGAGGAAAGAGCAGAAGCTACTGGTGGTCTCTGAGGCACGTGAGACGAAGAGGGTTAGTATGCCATTGGTTTTTTTTTTTTTTTTTTTTTTTAAATAAAATTTATGGCGATGATTTTTCGCCTTGCATAGATTCCCTTAATCTTGTTTTTTATTTAAGTCAGACTCTTGGGAAAGATAAAGATATTATGGGGGAGGTTTTCAAGACCCATGAAGCAATTTAGTGAGTAGCGGATTTTCCATCCATTTCCTCGGATATTTATTAATTTATTCTTACAATTTCTTAAAAATTAATTTATTTCGGTGCTTAATTTTAGATCTTTGGACAAGACAATTTCCACACTTCAGATGGAGCTGGCTGCTGCTCGGAGTTCTCAGGAGATGGTAGGCCTTGGCAATTCTTCTGTAGCCTCGGACTCTTGTGAGGCCACGAGGAAGAAGGCATTCATTGTGATTGGAATTAATACCGCCTTTAGCAGCAGGAAAAGGCGAGATTCAGTCAGAGAGACTTGGATGCCTCAAGGTTAATTTCCCATCCTTTTCAGTAGAATATGTAGTGAAGTAAGTTACTTTATGATTGATATGTCTGTATGATCATTTAAAACTGACAATTCGATGAGCGTTGGCTGCAAGTAGTCCCCCAGTATCCATTCCGTTCTTTAAGCTGCGTTTGGACTCACCATTGAATTGGACTCTGTTATAATTTGTTCAGTAGAGCGGAAATGACAAATTGTGATTACCTTCCTTAGCAATTTTAGTGAAGACATCATATTGTAGTCGTATTTGTTTGAATTCCAACATGGAAGTAATGTTTTTATGACATGGAGCCTGGTCATTCAACATGACTACTAAGGAAGGTAACTGCAATTTGGTTGTTCAATTCACTACTACATGCCTATGCAGCAGTTAAGTATCAACTGCCCATCTCAGCTCTTCATTTTTCGACTGATTGTTGAAAACATGATCAGATGAAAAACGGATTTTCTTTGCAACTGGTTTCAACTTGCATTTGGTATGAGTTTGAATGACAAGTGGCAGAAGTTTCTGCTATAATTGGTGCATGTTTCAACTATTTCCCAGGTTTTAGTTATAGTTTGTATGGGGTTTCTATGGTAATTTAGATTTATTCAGATAAATTGTTTGGATTTAGTTGGGTTTCTCGTTTGTTTTATAAGTGTTTCTTTTCTAGTAAGTCTATGTTCTAGTAATGCCAAGACCGCAATCTCAAGCCTTTATATTTGTTGATTTTTTTATTGTCCTTAATGTTACTTTGCTCTTCTCATGGGACTGCACTCGCTGTTTTATTTATTTGTGAAATAAAAACGTACATCCAGAGAGAGGGAACGAATCAGCCATACAAAGCTTAGTTTTGGATAACACCTTCCTTGGCATAGGAAGGATTTCTTATGTGCAATATGCTGAGAATCACTACTAGGAATCATGGTTACCAAAGAGCTTGACATAGAAATACAAAAACGCATCACCCACTTTGTAAAATCTAGCATGAGCCTTTGGATAGGCTCTCTAGGATCGACAGTAGTAGCTGCATGTATGGTAGAATTCCCTGGTACAATCATTCAGAGAGTCTCTCCTAAGGATGATTCCTATAAAGTTCTAAATGGTACGGCTAGCTGTAGGAACCCAATGTGACATGTATTCAAGAACTTCATTCTCTTGTTACTTGATCTAGTGCAGCTCCTCATGGACAAATCTGGACATGTTGCCTCTTTTCCGAACAAAATATTTCATAAATTTTAAATAAATGGAAGAATCTTATTTGTAAATTAATCTGAAAAAAAACATTTTTATTTTAGCCGTGTTGTTTGTGTTTGAAATTAGAAATGAATGGAGAGGTTAGAGTGGTCAACTGCTCCTCCAATGGCTACATAGGGTATAATCTATCTCTACAATGGATGATTGTGATTGGGTCTAGGACAACAGTTATGTGTTTGGTTGATTGAAATCAATTGGGCATCTATCCTACTTGATGAAGGAAAGGCATGCTTTAGGTTTCAACATTCCTTGCATTGGTAGACTGTGTAATAGCATATGGATGGTTTTTTTTTTTAAACACACGCACACACACCACCACACACTCACGCCATGGTGGGATTTCACCACCAATGGGTACTCAAACCCTTAACCAAGTGTGCCATTATTCTCTTACCTTTGCCAAGAGCTCTATTGCAATGCATCTATTCAATGTTTTTGATGATTCAATTTTATTTGATTTTTTTTTCTGAATTATCCATTTGTTTTCTTTTTCTTTTTTAGTTTTAAAATTTTGAGGATAAAAAATGTACCATGGTTGGGCTTGTGGCAATTTCTTTAGTAAACCTGACCAAGCTAGTTGCTAGCACGGTTGCAAGACTCATGTTGTATGCACCATAGCTGATCCATATTGCAAAATCTCTAGAATATTGAAGTGAAATAAGGCAGGGGATTGGAAATTTGACAAGGAAAGTGGCTTTCAAGGTGCGTTACAAAGTCACTTTCCTTAACGCAGTATCGACCCCACTATGGACAAAATCCGAGTGTGCAACTAAGTTACTGCAATCCATACCTAGGATACAATGAAGCTTAGGCTACTCGTCTTTGATCTCCCACTCAATAGTGTTAGTTGATTGAGACCCCAAATACCTCTTAACAATGAATGTAAACATAAGCTGTATCTGTAAGTCCATTTCTTACCTTTGTAGTGGCAAGATAACAAATTAAAGACAATGAAATAAATAAAGAACAATGAAGGCTTCTAGATAGAGTTTTGTGAAAGAGAAGTTGTAGAGAAAAGCCAAATGCTGTAATGTACAAAACCCCTCATAGGACCCTCCTTATACAGAGGTTTTGGTGTGTGCAATGGATCCTGTGCCTATTTTGAATAGTTATATCATTATTCAATGGACCTTCCTTATGTAGAGGTTTTATTGTCTTTTGCAATAGGTATTGTTCCTGTTCTTAGTAGTCATGTGATTGTTCAAGGCACCCCCTTCTCACCCAGGCAACCGTTCCAACAATCCAGTCATCTTGACACATCCTCAGGACCACATAACCAACACCAGCCTACAGACCATCTAACTGCCACTTGGGTGTAGCACGCCAGTTAGGGAAAAGTTTAGGGCACCTTGAGATGATGCATGTGTGCGAAGTGAAAGCTGCATCAAGTGCTTTGTGCCCAAGGGCCAAGTCTTTAGCATTTAATTTGGCAGGGTGCTATTTGCTTTAAAGTACAGGTGGATGTTGTACATTCCTGTGTTGATTACTCAAGCATGACGGTTATGCGCATTCTTTCAGGTGAATGTTGCATGTGGGAGGGTTGGAGCTGCATATTTCAAGCATCTGGTACGTCTCTTGTCAAGAATGCACATGTGTAGTTCATCAAACAATACATTATGTGATATCGTGTGCATGATATCTATGTTATAATTTCCCTCATGTATTTTGCTTAAAATCCATGTTTATGCATGATTCTCATGCATTAACATGGATTTGGGCTAAAAAAGATCGAAATGAAAAATTTGAGAAAACAGAGGAGATTTTCTTTTATAAAGTAAGTATTTGGGACCAAGTGGTTACGTATTTGCTCCATTAAATTTGCTCAAAATTAATGGAGCAGACCCGGATGTGCGTCGGAGCTATCCGGATGAGCGGGGGTCCCTGGAAGGTGGGAACCGCTGTTATGACCATGATGAAGCTGTCCATTTCCTATGGACAGCATTGGAGGGGCCTGGCCATTTGGACAGGCCGTGTTTATGTATTTGATCAAAATTAATGGAGCAGACCCGGATGTGCGTCGGAGCTATTCGGAAGAGCGGGGTTCCCTGGAAAGAGGGAACCGCTATTATGACCATGATGAAGCTGTCCATTTTTTATGGACAGCATTGGAGGGGCCTGGCATTTATGTCGGATGGCCGTATTTATATCTGTATTTGCTTTGCAGGGACCATACCCTTAACCTAAACCAAAACCTAAACTTGAACCTATACCTAAACTTGAAAACCCAAACATAAACCCGATCCCAAACCCAAACCCGATTTCCTAAACCTAAGCCTTAACCTATTCTCAATTCCCTAAACCTATGTCTTATAACCTAAACCTAAACCTAAACCTTAACTTATACCTATAACCTATAACCTAAACCAAAACCCATGACCTAAAACCTTAACCTATAACCTAAACCTCAACCTTAACTTAAACCTATAACTTAAACCTGAACATATAACCTTAACCTAAAACCTAAAACCTAAACCTAAACCTATAACCTAAATGTATTCTCAATTCCCTAAACTTAAACCTACACCTAATCCTAATCTTAACTCCCTAACCTAAACCTATACCTAAACTTGAAAACCCAAACATAAACCCCATCCCGAACCCAAACCCGATTTCCTAAACGTAAACCTTAACCTATTCTCAATTCCCTAAACCTATGTCTTATAACCTAAACCTAAACCTTAACTTATACCTATAACCTATAACCTAAACCAAAACCCATGACCTAAAACCTTAACCTATAACCTAAACCTCAACCTTAACTTAAACCTATAACCTAAACCTGAACATATAACCTTAACCTAAAACCTAAACCTAAACCGATAACCTAAATGTATTCTCAATTCCCTAAACTTAAACCTACACCTAATCCTAATCTTAACTCCCTAACCTAAACCTATACCTAAACTTGAAAACCCTAAACCTTGACCTATAACCTAACCTAAACCTATACTTATAACCCCAAAACCTATTACCTAAACCCATTCTCAAATCCAAAACCTATAACCTAAACCTGAACCTATTATCAAATCCCAAGACCTATAACCTAAACCATAACCAAAACCTATAACCTAAACCCGAACCCATTCTCAAATCCCCAAAACCCAAACCGATACCTAAACCTAAACCTAAACCTAAACCTATAACCTAACCTCAACCTAGACGTAAACCTAAACCTATAGCCTAAACTCAAATCCCTAAACCTTAACCTAGACCTAGACCTAAACCTAAACCTATAGCCTAAACTCAAATCCCAAAACCTTAACCTATAACCTAACCTAAACCTATACTTATAACCTAAAACTATTCCCAAATCCCAAAACCTATTACCTAAACCTAAACCTAAACCTAAACCTATAACCTAAACTCAATTCCCTAAACCTCAACCTAAACTTAAACCTAAACCTATAACCTAAACTCAATTCCCTAAACCTCAACATAGACCTAATCCTAAACCTATAGCCTAAACTCAAATCCCTAAACCTTGACCTATAACCTAACCTAAACCTATACTTATAACCTAAAACTATTCCCAAATCCCAAAACCTATTACCTAAACCTAAACCTAAACCTAAACCTATAACCTAAACTCAATTCCCTAAACCTCAACCTAGACCTAAACCTAAACCTATAGCCTAAACTCAAATCCCTAAACCTTAACCTATAACCTAACCTAAACTTATACTTAAAACCTAAAACTATTCCCAAATCCCAAAACCTATTCCCTAAACCAAAACCAAAACCTATAACCTAAACCCGAACCCATTCTCAAATCCCAAAACCCAAACCTCAACCTAAACCTAAACCTAAACCTATAACCTAAACTCAATTCCCTAAACCTCAACCTAGACCTAATCCTAAACCTATAGCTTAAACTCAAATTCCTAAACCTTGACCTATAACCTAACCTAAACCTATACTTATAACCTAAAACTATTCCCAAATCCCAAAACCTATTACCTAAACCCATTCTCAAATCCATAACCTATAACCTAAACCTGAACCCATTCTCAAATCCATAACCTATAACCTAAACCTGAACCCATTATCAAATCCCAAGACCTATAACCTAAACCAAAACCAAAACCTATAACCTAAACCCGAACCCATTCTCAAATCCCCAAAATCCAAACCGACACCTAAACCTAAACCTATAACCTAACCTCAACCTAGACCTAAACCTAAACCTATAGCCTAAACTCAAATCCCTAAACCTTAACCTAGACCTAGACCTAAACCTAAACCTATAGCCTAAACTCAAATCCCAAAACCTTAACCTATAACCTAACCTAAACCTATACTTATAACCTAAAACTATTCTCAAATCCCAAAACCTATTACCTAAACCTAAACCTAAACCTAAACCTATAACCTAAACTCAATTCCCTAAACCTCAACCTAGACCTAAACCTAAACCTATAGCCTAAACTCAAATCCCTAAACCTTAACCTATAACCTAACCTAAACTTATACTTAAAACCTAAAACTATTCCCAAATCCCAAAACCTATTCCCTAAACCAAAACCAAAACCTATAACCTAAACCCGAACCCATTCTCAAATCCCAAAACCAAAACCTCAACCTAAACCTAAACCTAAACCTATAACCTTAAACTCAATTCCCTAAACCTCAACCTAGACCTAATCCTAAACCTATAACCTAAACTCAAATCCCAAAACCTTAACCTATAACCTAACCTAAACCTATACTTATAACCTAAAACTATTCCCAAATCCCAAAACCTATTACCTAAACCTAAACCTAAACTTAAACCTATAACCTAAACTCAATTCCCTAAACCTCAACCTAAACCTAAACCTAAACCTATAACCTAAACTCAATTCCCTAAACCTCAACCTAGACCTAATCCTAAACCTATAGCCTAAACTCAAATCCCTAAACACTGACATATAACCTAACATAAAACTATACTTATAACCTAAAACTATTTCTAAATCCCAAAACTTATTACCTAAACCCATTCTCAAATCCAAAATCTATAACCTAAACCTGAACCCATTATCAAATCCCAAGACCTATAACCTAAACCAAAACCAAAACCTATAACCTAAACCCGAACCCATTCTCAAATCCCCTAAACCCAAACTGACACCTAAACCTAAACCTATAACCTAATCTCAACCTAGACCTAAACCTAAACCTATAGCCTAAACTCAAATCTCTAAACCTTAACCTAGACCTAGACCTAAACCTAAACCTATAGCCTAAACTCAAATCCCAAAACCTTAACCTATAACCTAACCTAAACCTATACTTATAACCTAAAACTATTCCCAAATCCCAAAACCTATTACCTAAACCTAAACCTATAACCTAAACTCAATTCCCTAAACCTCAACCTAAACCTAAACCTAAACCTATAACCTAAACTCAATTCCCTAAACCTCAACCTAGACCTAATCCTAAACCTATAGCCTAAACTCAAATCCCTAAACCTTGACCTATAACCTAACCTAAACCTATACTTATAACCTAAAACTATTCCCAAATCCCAAAACCTATTACCTAAACCTAAACCTAAACCTAAACCTATAACCTAAACTCAATTCTCTAAACCTCAACCTAGACCTAAACCTAAGCCTATAGCCTAAACTCAAATCCCTAAACCTTAACCTATAACCTAACCTAAACTTATACTTAAAACCTAAAACTATTCCCAAATCCCAAAACCTATTCCCTAAACCAAAACCAAAACCTATAACCTAAACCCGAACCCATTCTCAAATCCCAAAACCCAAACCTCAACCTAAACCTAAACCTAAACCTATAACCTAAACTCAATTCCCTAAACCTCAACCTAGACCTAATCCTAAACATATAACCTAAACTCAAATCCCAAAACCTTAACCTATAACCTAACCTAAACCTATACTTATAACCTAAAACTATTCCCAAATCCCAAAACCTATTACCTAAACCTAAACCTAAACCTATAACCTAAACTCAATTCCCTAAACCTCAACCTAAACCTAAACCTAAACCTATAACCTAAACTCAATTCCCTAAACCTCAACCTAGACCTAATCCTAAACCTATAACCTAAACTCAAATCCCAAAACCTTAACCTATAACCTAACCTAAACCTATACTTATAACCTAAAACTATTCCCAAATCCCAAAACCTATTACCTAAACCTAAACCTAAACCTAAACCTATAACCTAAACTCATTTCCCTAAACCTCAACCTAGACCTAATCCTAAACCTATAGCCTAAAATCAAATCCCTAAACCTTGACCTATAACCTAAACCTATCCCTATAACCTAACCTAAACCTATACTTATAACCTATAACCTAACCTAAACCTTGACCTATCCCTATACCCAAACCTACACCTCATCCTAATCTCAACTCCCTAACCTAAACCTAAACTTGAAAGCCCAAACCTAAACCCGATCCCAAACCCGGACCCGATTTCCTAAACCTAAATCTTAACCTGTAATCAAGTTCCCAAAAGCTATAACCTATAACCTAAACCTTAACCTAAACCTAAACCAAAACCTATAACCTAAACCTTAACCTATAACCTAAACTTAATTATAACCTATAGCCTAACCTTAACCTAAACCTATAACCTAAACCTAAACCAAACCTAAACCTATAATCATATGGTGAGACCATTTCTTTTGTGTCAATTTCATTCCTCTTTGAGTTTTTTTTTTAACTCATTAAGAAAAAAAAGTGGTTATACGTGATGCACTTCTTTCACTGTCTTTCTTTTCTCTAATGGGCATTCTAATTTATGAATGACATGACTGTTTGTAGGATGATGGAATATACGAAGCTGCTGAAATTCGGTGAAGTCGAGCACATTTCTCTAATGAAGCCAAAGATTTATATTTTCAGCATTATTGTATTTGTAACTGTAATTGATTGTAATTGTAATTAATTGAATGAAGGATTGTAATTGTAATTGAATGAATGAATGATTGTAATTGAATGAATGAATGATTGTACAGGTGGTATTTGAATGAACAGGTGGTTATTGAATGAACAGGTGGTAATTGAATGAACAGGTGATTTAATTTTTCAATGTACAAAATAGCTACGGATACTGACCGTAGCCACTAGTCAGACAGGTGTAGCTTTTTTAATTTTGGCATATTGCTACGGACTTTCAGCTACAAATAATATCCGTAGCTGTTTGAAGTTTTTGCTACAGATATAATTGCTATGGATTATATCTGTAGCTATTTAACATATAACTACGGATTAAATCCGTAGCCAATAATCAGATAGGTGTAGCCTTTTAAATTTTGGCTTATTGCTATGGACTTTCAACTACAAATAATATCCATAGCTGTTTAAGTTTTTGCTACAGATATAATTGCTACGGATTTAATCCGTAGCCATTGACCTATAGCTACGGATTTAATCTGTAGCCATAGGTTCCAGACCTATCGTTATGGCACCTACGACGACGGTCGTGTTACGGACTAGCTACGGACTAAATCCGTAGCCATAGGTCTATGGCTACGGATTTAATCCATAGCCTTTGCCCCTTTTTTTGGTAATGGATGAGGCCCATTGTGATGCATTTGAGGGCCATCCGCCAGAGAATCTGATTAATGGGGTGTGAACTATCCATAAAGCCGATTGTTCGACACCCATTTTGTCGAATGCTTGAACGAACAGTACATTTGCGGACGATCCTGTGTGAACGAAAATGCGAAATACCTTACTGTTTGCTATAGTGAGGGTGACGACCAATGCATCGTCAAACGGATGATAGATAACCCGAGTGTCTTCATCAGTGAATGATATGCAGTATTTCTCCATTTTCTTTTCTTTCGAATGCCGAGCTAGTATCAGGATCTTGGACTCGGGCCGACTGATGTTCCTGGCATGATTTTTTGGAGCATTGTTTGAGTCGCATCCGCCTCGGGGACCACCAACAATTGTTCGAATTTCCTCCGTGGGTCGGTTGTCGCCTGAGCATTCTTCTGTTGTCCCAGTTCTCTCGATGTGCTCTCTAAGTCGGCCTTCTCGGATGAGTCGCTCGATTTCTTCCTTCAAGTGATAGCAATCACTCGTATTATGCCGATGATCGCGATGGTAATGATAGTACTTGTTTTTGCTCCATTGGTTTGGGTTGCTTCAGAGCCTATCTGGCCAGTTAACGAATCCTTCGCCCTTAATTTCCATCAAAATTTGCTCTTGCGGCTTATTGAGCGGGGTATACATTGAAAACTTGCAGTCTGGCCGTTTGCCTGACTTACACTCATCACGTGTTTGATCATCTTTACGCTTCTTTTTACTGGTCGAGTCAACTTCTTTCTTTGCTAACTCTTTAACCAGGACTTTTGCATTTTGGGCGGCTTCGCGCATCATCCGGGTTTCCTCGACATCCGCGTACTTGTTTAACCGGGCCATGAACTTGGCCAGAGTAGTAGGCGGGTTCTTGTCCAAGGATGCTAGAAACAGTTTATCTCTAACGCCTTGCATGATCGAATTGAGTGCTGTTTTGTCTGAATGTTTTCGAACCTGGAGCGATTCGAAGTTAAAGCGTTTGATATAGTCTCTCAGCAGCTCTCCCTCTTTTTGCACTATGTTGTTCAGGTGTGCAGGTGGCTTCAACTTTTTCTTTTCGCTAATGAAATTGGTGAGAAAGGCATCACTGAGTTTCGTGAACGAGCTGATGCACTTTGGTTTCAACTGCTTGAACCAAAGCCGAGATACATCGGTCAAAGTAAGGGAGAAAGCTCGACACATCACAGCATCCGAGGCATCGTGCAGCTCCATATAAGTTCTAAAGGATTCGATGTGCCCGGTAGGATCAGTCTTGCCGGTAAATGGCGTAATTTGCGGAAGACGAAATCGTTCCGGTAGCCGAGCTTGCATTATCTCTTCTACGAACGGAGATGTTTTTGCCTCAGGCCTGGTTGAATGTGCATCATGGCCTTGCTTCATGTCAGTAATCTCTTCCCGCACTTCTCTCCTGAAGTCCTGGACGTCGGCTTTCCAAGGTTCGTCGCTATCGGCTGTACCCTCAACCAGAGGCCTGCTTTGCCTCCTTCGATCTATTTCGTGTCATAGATCGGAGGCTAGCAGTGGAGCAGTCACGAAATGAGCGAGCGTAGGCTTGGCTGGATCCTGGTGCTGACTCGGCTAAGGGACAGATCGCGGAGTGACAGGCTGAGGGTCGGCGAATTGTTGCGGAGCATTCGCCCAACCACTATCATATTGGGGCGGAACTTGCTGGCGGTGGATCTGCTCCAGCATCTGCTTCATATAGTTCAGATCGGTCCTGAGCTCTTGGACTTCCTTATCTAACCGACCGTTTCCTCTTGATTGTGCTGGGTTGAAATGGAGGTTGCTAGGCGGGGAGCAGAACCTTGTTGGTTTTTGGGTTGGTTCTGTGCCCTTTGAGATCCGTTCGTACCCGGCGGACCTTCAAGTGCAAGCGGTCCAGTAACGACGACCTCAGTAGACTCGTTTTGAGCAGTTCTTCTGATTTTCGCCATTGAAACTTGCTTGAAGCTTATTGATAAAGCCTGAAAAATAACTTTTTGTATCGTTTTCCACAGACGGCGTCAATCTTTTGATGTAAAAAATGGGTGCACCCTCTCCCGTCCTACCACCTGAAAAAAAAAGAAACAAAGGAGACCCTGGCTAGTGCCGGGGACCCTCCGATGCTAAAGTCAGTGATAGGACTATATAGGAAGGGTTTTAAGAAGAGTTTTCTGCGTACCTTTCATCTTGGAGGTCCCCTATATTTATAGGAATATGAGAGTCCCATCATGCAGGGATCATTTTCCTGATATCTTGGAGATTTGATTTTAATCCGTTTTTTGTCTCCATCTGATCCCGAGATCTTCGGGATCAAGGATCCTTTTACGTGATTCTCAGGACAGCGTTTATGTCGTCTTTTCCTTGCTCGGCCCAATCCTGACCGACTTTGGTGATGAGTTAGTCTCAACCAGCTTTAAGGATTAAATTGCTCACCATCTGTCGGATAAAATGGAACCGATCCATAATCGATGTCCTTTCTTAATCCGATAGCCGACCATATAACCGACCTAAATTGGGTCGGTTTTACGATTGGTCGAGTGACTTTTAAGCTTTGGGCCTTGATCGACCTCTTTAGATGTTGCTTCCTCGTTTTCCGAGTTAACTTTGTGCATCTTATATACTTAGCCTTGTGGCTCGTGACTTTATAAGTCTCGGTCGAGGTTTATTCCCTGCAATCCGAGCTAAGTCTCTCCTTTAGGCATTTAGTTTCTTTGCCTCGGTCGGGCTTGTTGCCTTTGAATTCCGGACAATGTCAGTAGAGTTGGTCCATTCCATAACCGGGTCCCCAGACTTGTCATATTTTTCCCCAGCATCTCTAATTAGTGTAGTGTACATATGTAATGTTTGATACAATGGTTATAATAAGCCCATTGAAATATATACTTTCCTAAAAACAATGAAATTCTAAGTCTTGAATGAGACACAAGCACAAGATCACATTCGAGTGACTGATCATGACAACTTTTAATCATAAATTTATATGGACAGTATGTGGACAGTGCACATCATTGTACTGAACTAATTTTAGTGATATATTTAATAATCTAATTGTTTTGGGATATCATCAGTGGGCCATGTGACTAATAAATTACTAGTATAGTAACACAAGCGCTGCACACACAACTCTTGGAAGGATTTTTTATATAATCCAAGCTTTTACCTTGGATTTCAAAAGGTCTTTTGAACAACCCTAAAAAAATTAATAATAATAATTCAAAGTGTCAAACCACAATGGCCAAAAATATAACATGGCAGTCAATATTTCGATTTATGGGATCACAAGCAATGTAAGTGAGGAGACGTTTATTATTGATGTTTCTGCCAACCACTCTTAAGATTGGTGAATATTATTTTACATTGGTTTGGTAGAATACAATCATGGACCACATGCAATGTTGGCCGTTTATTATTGATATTTCAACCAACCACTCTTAAGATTGGTGAATATTCTTCTACGTGGTTTGGTAGAATACAATCATACGTGTTGCAATTTGATACATCGGATTTGAGTCTTTGGATTTATGTTATTTTCCAATGATCCAGACCGTTTATATGATTAGTCTCATGTTATATGGTGGATGGACAACATTTAAAAGCTCTTAATTGGATCATTTCAATCCTAAATAATTTGATTCTTTTGGTTTGAACATAAATGGTCTATGTAACCCTTGTATAATCGGAAGGCTGTAATATTCAATCTGAGAGTTTTTTGTCGGACTTCCCCCATTCATCTGAAGCCCTATCACATAAACGGTTTATCTCATTGAAAACGTCTCAATCCAATGGCTAAAGATTCCCAACGTATCCTATTGCAATACGCAGTGATGTAGTCCAAAACACCTCTTATTCTATAACATTTTAAAACATTAAACGATACTGATTGCCTGCATATCAAGTGTCATGGACTGTCTGAGTAGCTAAATATATTAGGTGGTGCAAGAGCGGACGCGGATTGCATGCTGACCCTGTCCGTAGCTACTTGCCACGGTCCTGCTAAATCTTTGTGGGCCCCACCATGATGTATTTGTTTTATCCACACCGTCCATCCATTCTTCCAGATCATTTAAGGGAACGATCCCAAAAATGAGGTAGATCCAAATCTCAGGTGGACCACACCACAGGAAACAGTGATGAATGAATGCCTGCCATTAAAAAATTCGCAGGGGGAGCAAAAGTTTCCGATAAGCTGATATTTGTGTTTTCCATTTATCCAGGTCTGTATGACCTAATCAATAAGTTGAATGGAAAATAAGCATTACAGTGGACATTAGGAAGTTTTTAATGGTGGGCATTCAATCACCACTGTTTTCCTGTGGTGTGGCCCACCTGAAATTTAGATCTGCATTATTTTTGGCCTCAAATCCTAAAATGAGGTCGAAAATGAATGGACGGCGTGGATAAGACACATACATCATGGCGTGGCCCACAGAGCACCGACCTTACCCTAAGTGGGCACCCAGTCAGACTCTCGGCGCATGCTACACGCGCACTACTTTTCCACATCTAAAATTGGTTCCATGGCCTAGATAGCTCCCTCATTTGTGTTCTCTTTAATTGCACCGTCGGATCATGGGATTTATGGGTGGATGCCCCATCGATGTGGGGCCCACCGGAAAATGGGTCCAGAACAGGAGGGTGCATGGACTAATCTCAAAGAAGCACATTTGACTGAGACTAGTTCACCTGGCCTCTTGCATTTGATTCTGCTTCTTGGTAATTGCACCTTTGACTACGACCAGTTTGGATTTTGCTAATTCGGATTGGATTAGAGAGGCGTGCATTTGTTGGAGTGTAAGCTGAGACGGGACGCGGATTTCCTGCGAAAGCCTTTCGCAGGAAGTTCCTGCGCAAGAATGCTGTGTGGGGCCCAACATCATGTTTTTGGGAAATGTACTCCGTTCATCCGTTTGGTGACCTCATTTTAGGACAAGCTACAAAAAACGAGGTGGATCCAAGACTCAAGTGGGCCACACGAGAGGAAACAGTAGGGATTCAGTTAGAACCGTTGAAACATTCTTATGACCATAAAAGCTTTGTTTCAGGCTATTTTTTTTTGTATTTTCACTTCATCCTTGTGTTAATAACCTTATAAACGGTTTGGATGGCATATAAACATCAAGGTGGAGCCCAGGAAGCTTTCAACGGTAGGTATTTCTTTCCCTCTCGTGTGGCCCACTTTGGTTTTGGATCCACTTCGTTTTTGGTCAATTTTCCTAAAATGAGGTCATCAAACGGATGAACGGAGTACATTTCCCAAAAACATGATGGTGGGCCCCACGCAGCATTCTTGCGCAGGAACTTCCTGCGAAAGGCTTTCGCAGGAAATCCGCGTCCGCTGAGACGTACTCTCTCCCAAGTGCGTTGAGCTTCAGCCTTTCTAACATTTCTATCCTATATATGTTTGATGCCATTTTACATTTTAGAGATGTTGATAGCCGTCCACCAACTTTTACCAATTCAATCTACTTTTTCTTATAAATATAACATTCTCCTCCACTCTCTGTCTCTGTCTCTCTCTCTCTCTCTCTGTCTCTGTCTCTCTCTCTCTCTCTCTCTCTCTCTCTCTCTCTCTCTCTCTCTCTCTCTCTCTCTCTCTCTCTCTCTCAAAATGGCTTCCTCCTTAACTCCTAGTGAAACAGTTGTGGGTGATAAGTACAGGTATCATATATATGGAGAGGGAGAAAAGAACACCATCTGGAAATATGGTGCCCCTCCTAACTATGATGTTGTCAACAAACTGTTTGAAGAAGGCAGAACAAAGGCATACCTCTCTCTCTCTCTCTCTCTCTCTCTCTCTCTCTCTCTCTCATGATACCTCCTTTGTTCTTTTTGTGTAGGAATGGCCAAAGGGGTCACTGGAAGAAAAGGTGCAGAACTTTGTGAAGACATGGGAAATGGAGATTTTCCATAAGATACGTGTGGAGGACTTCAAAACCATCAATCCCCATAAATATACTCTCAGCCTCAATGGTATTACAGTCTTCTGATTTTATGTTTGGTTAAATACATAGACCAAGTTTCACAATATCTGTACTGCTCTTCTTTTGGACCCCCACCATGTGTGGACCACCAAAAAAAAAAAACCATCGGGCTATCGTAACTGCTCAATCAAAAAAAAAAAGAAAAAGGAAAGGTTGTTGTTATTGTTCTTAAATCAATCGATTAGGATTGTCTAATAAGCATATTTACAATGATCACAACCGTATTAGAGCCTACTGAATCGTTCAATCTGAATAATCCAATGGTCAACTTTAAACCGATGATCACGTGTGGCCCACCTGATAAGAGTCTTACATTAGGGTTGTCTGATCAGCTCTCTTTTAGGCCATAGCCAATTCATAGTGGGGCTTACGCGATGAGCAGTGCAAATCTTGTGTTTTAAATTGATAGCAATCCTCCTATGTGATCTCATATGCATGTACAAACCATTGCAGGAAGGCCTAGTTTATCACTGGAAGGTCTTATTAAACTTGGAGGTTACAATGTGCTGTTGCAAACTGCACTGCCTGAGAACCTGCGTGGCTATGATCCGACCGTTGAAACGTCGGAATCTTCTCATAAGGCATTCACAACGACATTCCCCCGTGGGTTTGCCTTGGAGATTGTTCATGTGTATTCAGGCCCACCTGTGATTGTCTACAAGTTCAGGCACTGGGCTTTCATGGAGGGTCCTTTCAAAGGTCATGCACCTACAGGAGAGATGATACAATTTCATGGTGTGGGCATTTTTCAGGTATTGCAATGTCTTCTTTCTCTTTTATTGAAGTCGTGCGCTTTTTTTCAAAAAGTAAATGTGACTTTCGTTTGACCCCGCTCGTGTGTTGACGTCACTAAGTTCCTTGGTCCCCACCATAATGTATGTTTTATATCCAAGCCGTCCATTTATTTTTCAAGATAATTTTAGAACTTTGACTCAAAAATGAAACAAATCCAAAGCTCAAGTGGACCACACCACATAAAGCATTGGGTATTGAATGCCTACCATTGAAAACGTCTTGGGGTCACAAGTTTTTGATCAAACTGATATTTGTGTTTCCCCTTATTCCAGGTCCGTGTGACCGTATGAACAGGTTGGATGGAAAATAAACATCACGGTGGTCCTAGGAAGGTTTCAATGGTGGGCACCATTGTACCCACTTCTTTTTATGGTGTGGTCCACTTGAGATTTGAATCTCCCTCATTTTGTGGCCCACTCACTAACATTATCTCACAAAATGGATGGACGGCATGGATATAACACATACATCATGGTGAGGCCTACAGAACTTGATAATATCAACGCACCCAAGCTTTAATCCACCTCCATTAGATTCTTCCTGTCACATAAGCCTTGGAAAAGAAACCACAGCCACTAACACCTTTAAAATCAAGAAATTATTATAGTGAAAATTTTCTAAGAACCACATGATATGTACATGACATTCATCTTATCAAACACCAGCACCCTACCATAAACAAGGTGTAATGGATTACATCTATTCAACGGTTCAATATCACACGACTATCACGTGGGCCCCATAATTCTCCATTTAGGAAATTTCACTACTTAAAAAAGAACTTCTCCACAAAATTCTCAAAGAAAATTATATTTCCACCCTGTGGTGATCCGAACCGTCCAATATTGGGCCACACGGAGGAATGTGCGTACCACAACTTAAGCCAATGGACTTCTGCCCACTGAATACCAACAGTTGGTAACTTCTTGGGTCTATTTTCCTTATTATGAACCACTAATTACACAGCTCTGATCATCCAATTGCTGAGATTTTTAGACCGTAGGGCCCACTTCACTGTAAATGGTCCACGTGTACGGTGAAGATTGGAGCAAGCCAACTTTCTTTTTATAATATACTAGCTTTTAGTCCAATGTCACACACTGTTGTAATATACATAGATACTAAAATTTTGAGGCATTCAAGTGGTGGCCCATTAGAAAAGAAGGGCCACAATCGAAGGTATTGTGACGTTTTCTATACGTGTGTTTACGTGTGCTTTTCAAGGTTGATGAAGCGATGAAGCTAGAGAAGGTGGAGTTCTTCTATGATTCAGGTGAATTGCTTGGAGGTCTGCTCAATGGTCCTGCTGTTGCTACAGATGCTTCCGAAGCTTCTGGAAATTCAACTCTCGGTTGCCCCTTCTTGGACAAAAAATTCTAAGTGGGGCACACAGCTACAAGTTCCAAACCGTCCATCAGATAGGTCTGACCCGTGTCAATAATCTAGTTCGTCTGCCCTTAGGAAGGCGGCTAGAGTAGAAATGGATGGACAGGTTAGAAAAACTCGACCACGTGTATTTCAGCCATCTATTTGTCTAGTAAAGTGTGCGCTCTATATTGAGTGGACGGCCCTAATTTTCAAACCATGGCATCTACACGGTGTTACACACCTGATGGACGGCTTGGATCTTTTACCCGTGTGTCATGATGGCCCATAATGCTATGCAGACTGTGTGCCGTACACACTCTTGTGGGTTTAGGAAAGCTCTATCCATCTTACATTAAATAAAGGTTGTAACAATATGTAAAGGTCAGACATAGCCGTGGACGGTGTACTTATTTATATAAAAAATAGGTTGGCATTTGTCAACTCTGCTGTGTTTAAAATGGGCGTTGTTTGATATATTTACTCTGGCGGCATAGGTACTTCACACGCAGGTACTCTAAACAATAGACGTGGCGTGCTCTTGGACAATTGTTTGCTGAAATATGGCCATTGGATATTTTTTTAATTAAACTTAGACCGTCCGGTAAACATTCACCATCGACAATTGTTTGTTGAAATATGACCATTGGATTTTTTTTTTAAACTTAGACCGTCCGATAAACATTCACCATCGACAATTGTTTGGTGAAATATGACCATTGGATATTTTTTAAACTTAAAGACTGTCCGATGAACATTCACCAATCCGATGGTTATAGTTATATAATGGAATAAATGTTTTTTTTTTTGATGTATCAGAATTGGGAACCATAATTAGACCAGTTCAATTTGAATTACTTGTAGAGACGAGTAGAGTAAAGACCGTTTGACGAGGGTGCCCTGTGAGGCCCACGATGATGTATGTGGATTACATCCATGTCGTCCATTTATTTTTGGAGTTTTTTTTAGGGCATGATCCAAAAAATAAAGTAGATCCAAATCTTAGGTGGACTTGTCTACAGGAAACAGTGGTGAATGAATACCCACCATTAAAAGCTTCTTGTGGGCCACCAGAATGCTTATTTGCGATCCAACCAGATTATAAAATTATTGGGTAACAAAGGACTGGAATGAATGGAACACACAAATACCAACTTATCTAAATCTTTTGTGACCCACATGAAGTTTTTAATGGTTAATCACCATTGTTTCCTGCAGTGTGGTCCACGTGAAAGTTAGATCTCCTTCATTTTTATTATCATGCCTTAAAATGAGCTGTCAAAACAAATGGACGGCATGGAATTAAGGCACACATCACGGATCATTTTAGGGCATGATAACACTCACCGTTGAGACCTTCTTAGGGCTCACCATGATATTTATTTGCCATCCTACCTAATCAACGGACATGGATGAATTGAAAACAAAACTATCAGCTTGGTCCACAGCTTCTTTAGCTCTCAAAAAGTTTTTAATGATAGCCATTAATCCTTACTCTGAAAACGACGCAACCTGAGTCCAGTTTTCAAGATTTCTACGGCTACGCTATCGATAGCGGATTAGGTGCGGACCCGGCCTCACCAAACATGGTGCAGCAATGACCGTAGGGCCATCTTTATGTCTTTATTTTATATCCACGCCGTTCATACGTTTTTCCAATTGATTTTAGCACATTATCCAAAAATGAAGCAGATCTAAATCTCATGTGGGCCACACCACAGGAAACAGTGATGATTGAATTCCCACCATTAAAAATTCCTGTGAGACACATAAGATTGGATCAAGCTTATATTTGTTTTTCCCTTTCTTCCTCTTATCAACAGGTTGGATGGAAAACAAACATTACAGTGGGCCTTAGGGAGTTTTTAATAGTGTTCATTTAATCACCACTGTTTCCTATGGTGTGGTCCACCTGAGAGTTGGATATACTTCGATTTGGCTTCATGCGCTAAAATTATATGAGAAAAATGTATAGATGGCATGGATATATAATTCATAAACTTTCAGGGCCTCACCGTGTTGAGTGAGACGGGCCGTGTTATCTCCTTAGATGCCAGCACGAGTAACTTCGGACAGTGCTCTTCTGATGTACGTAGACTAGAGCACACGGTCCCGCAGGATTTACTAGCTTTTTTACATCTTCGTTGACGCCCAGCCCGTAATCAATCGGGCTTATTTTACAAGCCGAGCCAGCCCTTGGGCTTGATAATCCAACCCAGCCCATTGACACCCCCTGAGTAAGCGTTACCCAAAAAAGTAAAAAAGTACAGATGCAAGGGAAAGTGGATTCGGGTGCGTCGCCAGCCACCCTTGCCGTGGGGTGGGCCCCACCTTAATGCAGGTATTCTACATCCATGCTACCCATAGGTTTTTGTAAATTATTTTAGGGCATGTTTCAAAAATGAAGCAGATCCAAATCTCAGGTAGGCTATACTGTAGGAAATAATATTGATTAAATGCCCCACCACTATAAGTTTCCCGTAAAGTTTATTTGCCTTCTAACTTATCGATAAGGTCACAAACTAAATGATGGGAAAAGGCAAATATAGCTTGATCAAAACTTTTGTGGCTCATAAGAAGTTTTTAATGATCAATTACCATTGTTTCCTGTGGTATGGTCCACCTTAGATTTGGATTTGTTTCATTTTTAGGCTCATGCCCTAAAATGATCCAGGGAAACAGATAAGCAGCGTAGATGTAGAATACATACATCAAGGTGGTCCCCACGCTAAGGTCCACAGTGTCTTGGGTTAGGCTAGGGCTGCACCTGATCCACTTTGGGTCAGACGACATAAATTGCATGCCGAGTAACTCAGTACGCTATAAATGAGTGCATGGGCATGTGTGGGGTGTGTGAGTGCGTTTTAAAAAAAAAAACTTTAGTACCCTGTAACTTCGTGAGTAAACTCTGCAGGGTCCACCATGTTGTGTGTATTTTACCAGCTAATTGTAGGGCACAAACCTAGAATTGAAGCATATCCAAAGCTCAACTGCACGACACCATAGGAATTATTATGAATTGAATGTCCACTGTAAGACTTCTAGATGGCTATAGAAGTTTTGGCTCAAGCTGATACTTGTCTTTTTCTTTTCATCCATGTTTGTGTGACCTTATAAACATGGTCAATGACAACTGAACAACCCTGTGGCCTAGGAAGGCTCCAACAATAGACATTATTATCCCCACTGTTACATGTGGTGAGGTCTACTTGAACTTTTGGTATCCTTCAATTTTGGGCTCATGCTCTATATAAAATGAGCTGGTAAAATAGATGAATGGTGTAGATATTCAATATCCATCACAGAGGGCCCCACAAAGTTTACTCAGTATGCATACTGAGTTATTCAACATGCAATCCGCTTAAAAAATGAGATGGTAAAATAGATGAACAACATGGATAAAACAAATATAGATAAAACAAGTACATCAGGGTAGACCTCACAATGCTCAACACCTTGGGTGGTGTTGGGGTCATCACCCAATCCGCTTCCGCAATGGGAAGGCTAACACCCACGGTATAAATTTCCAGAGTAGTTGTATAAATGCCATCATATAATCAACTGTTGAGATTTGTAGTTTTTTTGAAAAAATAAAATATTTCAAAATTTTGGAATATTGCTGCCAAAATGCTTTTTGGGAATTTTAAATAAAAAAATGCGTTGCGCTTTTGTCCCATATCGGAAAAGAAAGGAAGAAAATCGTGGTTTATACGAGGATATTTGTGTATTATTCTTACTTGGAGCTTTGGAGATTGTAACGCTCGGGTTGCGTGTTTTAGTGTGTAACGCATGAGCTAGGGCACAAGTGTGGGCGAGAGCAGTGTGGCTACAGTGGCGCTAGTTGGCGCACTTCACACGTGCGCATCGTGTCACTGAGAGGTCACTCCTTCACGACCTTATGCGAACCGTCAATCGCGATGTGAGTGATCTAGTATAAGCCTAGGTGCGATGGGTTTGAAATGAGCCATAACTTTATAAGCGACTAAGAATGGTCAGATTATTAATCCGAAATGATCAGCCATTTCTGAAAATGACTAGCTGCCTTGAAAGCCACAACGGTCAGAAAACGGGCGGGCCATGATGATCCAACGGTCAAATCTCCCGATCTAACGACCAGAAACGACTGAAATTAAAGATCAACAGTCAAAAACATTTTTCAAATGTTCTGAACCATTGATGGCCACATAGCAACGGTCCACTCCCTAGTGCTTATATAAAATTTCATCATCTCAAACTCACATCTCTCCTCATCCATCAAATCCTAAGGATTGCATCTCCATTTTAGAATATCGTTAACATATTCTCATTTTGATTATGTCAGAAGATCTGTTGCGTTGAAATTATTCCTAGGTGGACCCTTTGTTATTACTGAATGCATGATCCAAACAGGCTTGTCTTATCTTGGAAGCAATTCGCCTATAACTCATCAACAATTTAATAAAGAGGTGAATCACCCTTTAGAGACAGCGTGTATTTTACATGATTCAGCCCGGAGAATCTCACAATTTTCTAACTCAAATAAGTCATACTATACATTAAACCATAAGCATAAGATAACAAACAAACAATTGACCAACATATTTTTACTATTGATTTATATAGACGAATGTTAGGACTGCTCAATTCATTCTATTAATATAATTTTAATGATACATTTGATAACATGATTGTTTTGGAATATCACCGATGAGTTGCGTGTTTCCTAGATTAATAGCATAATAACATATGTTACCCTTAACATTAGACTCTTATCCCTTTAAAATTAAGAAGAAAGAGGAAATGATTGCTAATTGCCCAACAACCCCCAATAATAAATATTAAAAAATAAAAATAAAACATTGACTAATGGCCAAACAACTCCCGAGAACAAATCATGAAAAATAAAACAACGACTCACGGGAGCCGTCGGGCCACATGCAGTGTAACCTACGCGGTTTGGCTGAATACAATCGCAAGTGTTGCAACATGATACATCAGGATTTGAGCCTTTGGATTTGGGCTATTTTCCTATGATCCAAACGGTTTATATGATAAGTCTCACTTTATAAGATGGATAGACAACATATAAAAGCTCCCAATTGGATCATTACAGCCTTAATAATGTGATTCTTTTGGTTTGAACATAAACGGTCTCTGTAACCTTAAAACAATCGAAAGGTTGAAATATTCGATCTGAGATTTATTTATTTATTTATTTAACATCATCCACTCATGTAAGAACGGTTTGTGTCATTGAAAACGTCCAAAATCTAATGGCTAAATTCCCAACGTATACTATTGCAATACGTCATGATGTTCAGTCCAAAGAACCCTTTTCACTAAAAGTGTGGATTTCGAAATATACCTTGTACACCGATTTTCTCTCTCCGACAACGGATTGACGTGTGAGCTTCTGTGTGTATGTGTTAGATCCACACCGTCCATCCATTTTTCCTGGTCATTTCAGTGCATGAGCCAAAAACAAGATAGATGCAAAGCTTAAGTGGACCACTTGATTCAAGCCTTTTTTGGCCCGACATTTATTTGCCATCCTACTTGTTCCTACTGTTTCCCGTGGTGTAGTCCACTTGAGGTTTTTCATCTACCTAGTTTTCTTGATGACACCCTAAAATGATATGAAAAAAATGAATGGATGGTGTGGATCATAATGGGGCCCACAAAAGTTCCACACGTCAAAACATTAGGCTTTTCTTGTCTTTGGAATTGGATAAGGTACTGCTTGTACGTCATGGTCGGGCCGTAGAAGTTTTGGGTCAAGCTGATATTTGTGTTTTCCCTTCATCTTAGTCTTTAAAACTTTTTTAATAGGTTGGATGCCAAATAAATAATATAGTAAACCTTAGAAAGGTTTTTAAATGATACCGTAAAATGAATTGATGGCGTGGACATAACACATTCATAAGGTGAGGTCGGTTGCTATGTTCTAGCAATGCGTCATCGTTATGTGAAAATACGTATGTGACCAAAGTGTAAATACGTGTGTGTGTATAAACTGGTGTTGACGTGAACCGCACGATGTGGCACGGAAATGCACTGTGCGATCCACTCTCACTTTGTAACATTTTAAAAGTAAAAACATAGAATAATTCCCTTTGAAGATTCCACTATTTGATGAGAAAAACATTAGTACTCTGATAGAGTTTGGCAAATGGTGGACAGGCACTTATGGATCTGGTTCCATGGTTCAGTGGCATTCAGACGGTGATTTAACACCGATGATCATAAGTTCGCATGTTTATTTCAAGTAGAATTGTCCAAGCTACGATTCTCAATCCCAACCATGATGTATTTGTTTTATCCACGCCGTCCATCCATTTTGCCAGCTCATGTGATAAAATAAAATTTTAAATATAAAAATAAAAATTAAAAAAATAAAAAGCTAGATCAATCACTAATATTTCCTGTGGTGTGGTCCATTTGAGACTGTGATCTGCCTCATTTTTTGATACATGCCTTCAAATAAGCTATGGACGGCGTGGATAAGACATATTATGATGGAGCCCAAAGAGCACTGACCAGTAGCGATAGTTCGTCCATCCATCAGATAGGTTTGACCGTGTCAATGATCATTCATAAAAATCTAGTTCGTCCGTCCATCAGATAGGTCTGACCTTGTCAATGATCATTCATAAAAATCTAGTAAATTGTGGGGTGCATATCGAGTGGACAGCCCTAATTTTCAGGCTATGGCATCTACAAGGTGTTACGCACCTGATGGACGGCTTGGATCTTGTATCCATATGCCATGATGGCACATGATGCCAAGTAGACTGCGTCTTAGGCTTGTGGGCGTAGCGAATCTCTATCTTACATTAAAATAAATAAAGGTTGTAATAATATGTAAAGGTCGCACATGGACATGGATGGTGTACTTATTCATATAAAAAATAGCTTGGCATTTGCAACTCTGTTGTGTTAAAAAAAGTATACGCACGTGTGTAGAAGCAGCCTGTACTCAATCCTAACCTTTTATTCGCCGACAATTGTTTACTGAAATAGGACCATTGGATTTATTTTTATTTTTATTTTCCAGCTGGACTGTCCGATAAACGTCCACCAATCGGATGATTATATAATCAAATAAATGTAATTTTTGGTTTATGATGCATTTGAAATGGGACCCATAATTTGACCAGTTCAATTTACGCCTGCATATCATCTGTCACATTCTGCCCGAGTATCAAAGGTTTCCTCGAGAAGGGCAACGATGTACGGTGTTTACCTTAAAAAAAAAGTGCAGATGCAAGCAGGCATTCATGGGCCCAGGTTTGAATACCAACTACACCAGCCGGGGCCATGCAGTAAGCCGATCGGCCTGTATTTAATATCAGGTGATCATCATGGTGTGGCCCACCTTTCACACGCATAAGGCAATCTACACACTCGACATGATGATACAGCAGCTGGATCTCATCATTCTCTCCTTTCATTGGCCCACTGTTATGTGTGAGTACCATCCAACCCATCTACTACATGTGCCTCCCCATATTAGGCATATGTTCCAAAACCTAGTTTGGTCCGTAAATCAAGTGAGCCACATCAAAAGAAACAAAAAGGGGCAATGGTGAGGCCATTTGAGGCCCACCGTCTCGCTGCCTATATTCCATCCGACCATTCATTCATAAAAAGAGCCACACTAGGATGAATAAAAAGACCAAAATGAAGTCCTTCGAAAAACACACGTTCCACATCATACAAACGCAGCTTTTAGGCGTGATTGTGCATTTATTAATGCCTGCGAGGTGTCCCACAATAGCTTGAGTTGTACCAACCCATCAAGGGTCGAATTACAAAAACTAAATGCCTACTCCTTTTTTATCCAAAACCCATTTCAGGTCCTTAATTACAATAACTAATTACTGGAAAACTCTACCCCTTCGATCATGTACACAGTAGAGAAGTAGAAATAATGGCCTTATCACTAGCCACAGTGATTTCTTTCCAGCCAATGGTGGAAAATATCATGTCCATCCAAAAAAAGTGGGACACACCATGATGATCAATCGGAATTAATATCAGGCGCATCCACTGATTGGCTGAGCCAGACCTATACACTTGAGTCATTCCATCAACTGTCTTTAATTCTAGCATTTTGAGCTAACCAATCAGTGGATGGGCCTGATTTTCATATCAGATGATCATGGTGTGGCCCACCTTTTGCACAGACCGGAAATTCTACAAACATGATGTGGAAATTATTACTCTTACCCGAGCCAGTACGAAAGGATTCTCTCGCCATCAATTTTTGAGATAGGATATGTAAGGGCTTTAACCGTTGGTTTGGGGTCCCTTTATATAATGGCCCTCCCGTGGATGGATGATATCTAACAAAAACATGAAAAAGAAAACTCAGAATCAGAATATTTTAACCAGTTCAAAGGTTAGGGAGATCACCCATATCTACGAGAAAATAGTCCAATGACCCAAGGGTTGAGATATTCTGATCAGAGCTTGTCATCATACAAACCACTTGGATTATTGAAAGATGAAAAAGGCTTAAAATCCCGACATATCATATAGCAATATGTCCCGTGACTGATGTATCACCAAAGATCGGATACAGGTGAGGCTCCATATCATTCCTTGGCACGTGCCTCAAATTCGAATCACCTAATAGCAGTAGGCAGTGTATATTGGTCAGTACACAAATACATATCGTTGTGATGATCCTGACAGGCCATTAATGTCCTTCAATAGATATAGTTGGAATCTTAAATGACAGTTAATTTTTGGAATCCATCTAAAGTAGGGCCCACTTTTTGGATGATATGGATTTGAGTTAATGCCAGGTATACAGTAGGAGAGACTCGGTGGTATTCATGTAACGGTGGGAACAGATTTTTTGGGGTTTTTTATTTTTATTTTTATTTGTCAAGAAAAAGATGAGAGAGAGAGAGAGAGAGAGAGAGAGAGAGAGAGAGACTGTATTGGCCGTTGGGCCGTTGGGGGCCATAACAACTGTTACAGCCCACATCGTAAAGGTAACGGTGTGGCTATTACGGCCACCATTACTGTTACAGAAAACCTTGCTAGGTAGCTACAACACACGGCTGCTGTGAGGTTTGCTAATTCTACACCCGGGCGCATGTGCTGCAGTGTGATATGCGTTAGAGATCTGAGCTTTCCATCAGGTGAGTTAAGACTATTTAGATCAAGGGACTACGTAATGGTATTGGCATGACTAATACGATAGCTAATACAGCCCCTGGTATCGGCATGGCTAATACAATAGCTAATATGGCCCCATCATGGCCTTCTTTTTTTTTTGTTGGGGGGAGGTGATCTGAAAAGTTACTGGTAAAACTCAAAATGTAAAATTCCAAAAATGTGTTCTCTTTTGGTTTTGGAGATGTATTTGATAGTGTAAGGGGCCATTCTTTGGTAAAAATGTTGTTTGTTGAGCAATGTCAGCTAGGCCTGTTGAGAGTCGACCAAATATGCCCTAATTGAACCTAAATCAAGCAGGTTTAGGGCCATTACAAATAAATACCAAAAATAAATAAAAAATCAAGGATGGAAAATGTAAAACATAAAAAAGTGAAAGTTTATCCCTCTTCTTAAAATGGTCCACTCTACTTTGGTTCATTGAATCCCACTCAAAATTTGTATTTTGATCCTTAAAATAGGCCTAGAATTACTTCAAAATTATTTTCTAAGCTTTCTTCATTGTTGAAATGATTTTTTTTTTTTTAAGTGAAAATAAGAACTTCCAAATTGTTCCCTTTTTATGGCTGTATCATAACCGTGTTTTAATATCACAGTCTAGGTCTTCTAGCATAAAGATCAGCCCATTGCACGCCTCAAATGAATGGCAAGAAAAAAGTTTTAACCATCAATTTCTTTGTATGTTTTGGTGTGCCTGAAGAGGGAAATTATCTGATGTGAGCATTTGTTACAACCTTATGGAAAGCTCAGATCTCACACATGTTTCATATTGGCACATGTGCCCACATGTGGAATTCACAAACCTCCTGTGCCAGTGTGATATATCAAAACCCCCTGCATTTTGATCAAAATATCCCCAAATTTAGCACCATACTCGAACAATACAACAATGACAACATATTTTAAAAGAGAGAGAGAGAGAGAGAGAGAGAGAGAGAGAGAGAGAGAAGTTCAAATAATGTAAATGCACACCCACATGCAATACAATAAAAAATGCACATGAGTGATACTAATCAAATGCCCTAATTAAGCAACTAGAAGATCTAGAAATGTTGGTCAAAGTATCCATACCTACACGTATTTCCCTCTGTATTTTGGCTTCGTATCTCTGTCGAACTTCGATTTTTCAGAACAGCCTATTTGGGCGTCGGCTCGGCTAAACACTGCTGAGTGAAGATTACCGTCTTCTAACCACTTAAGATGGTTTTCCTTGAACTCCATGTGATTCTTCTTAGCCAATTCCGCTACTTCCTCGCTATATGCTCCAGTCTTCACCATGGTCATTAGGTAACGACTGTAACGGAAGCTAAGGATCTGTTCACAGGATGCGACCATTGTAAAACATGGGTGTTCAGGGAACTGTGCATCAGTGATTCCGTCTTCCCTTACTACTGGGTAGAAGAAGACAAGCCTCCCACCCATAATCAGCATCCTGGCAGCAAGGTCGAGCAAATCGTGCATGCACTCGGCTAAGCTGTAAGGTGCAGTTGATGGTATGTGGTCCCTCCTCTTGTCATCGGGAACAGTGTATGGGTCTACAGCACCCTTCAGTAATTTCCTGCCACCTGATTTACGGCCCCCAGCTCGAACTCCATAAGGAGGGTCGCAGATTATTGCATCAAATACCTGATTTAAGTGGTGAAAATGCACAATCAAATAAGCAATGACATTGAACAACAGTAGCAATTGTAGCATATGTTGAAGAAAGCATGATGGTCCAATGCTATAGCAGTGTTTGAGAAGTTGAAACATCCAGCTTCAGTGAGATTTTAGGATACTTGGCCTAAGAATACAGTATCAAAAAGCATAGAACAGGCACACATTCAACGGATTAGAAATTTGATCTGGGAGGATTTTTGCATATCCCCAACTATGGTGGTGCCCGTCAGATCAATGGTATAGATTACTGATCAGTGGGCCCTACATTTACAGAATCCTGCAGCTCACCAAACTGTACACTTGTCAAGTCTCGGGACCTAACAATCCCTCTTTTACATTTATGTCACCCTGCAAAAAGTATTGCTTGAAGCCTTTGACAACACAATCCACAAGCCCTTGAAGAAGGTAATTTCCAAAAGCAAGCAAGATTAGCATGCGAAGCTACCAGAGGCATTACGGGCATACTGCACGATGATTGAATTGCTAGACAAGCAACTCAGATACTTGAACAGACCCATGCATGTCTATACTGGCAAGAAACAAAATCCACCTACCAAAAAAAGTTGATGCAGTCATAAACCTCACTAGAATTTGGTAAATTTTATTTAGAAGAACACATCCATTGCCAAAACAAATTCCCTTATGGCCTGTTTGGTACGTGGGCTTAGATAGGATTAGGTGGGATGGAATTGCATTTGGTCCCATGCAAATTCCATCAAACATTTGGGGAGGACAGAAGGGTTGGGATTACGTGGGATAGATTTGCATTTGGTCCCATGCAGGATTTCCGGTGGATTTTGAAATCCACTACACATGTGGGCCCCACATTGATGCATGTGTTTTATCCATGCCATCCATCCATATACACCCCTTACACGTGACATTCTAGTTATATACAAGTGACTGACATCCATTGTGAATTTGGTTCGTTGATTACAATTCCATGGTCCACCAAACGGGGTTTTGCTTAATCCAGTGATTTTCCCATAGCAAGAATTTTATGCCCAAACATGAGGATTGGATGGCCAAAATACCATGGTATTTCTAGACATGCAATCATTGTACAATAATGGTGTTAATCCCATCTAATGCAATTCCATACCATTTAATCACACGGACCAAACAAGCCCTTAGCAATTTCCCACAGCCCAACAGTTTTCTTGATCAAAAACATACTATACGTTGAGCAGAGGCTATAGAGCACATGATGGCACAGGAAAACCAGTACATATCATGAGATGCTTGCATCTATATTTCTATACTCACAAGCAATGCCATCTAAACCATTGATTTTTCTAGGTCAAGAACATAACCATGGCCCCGCAATAACAACGTCAAGCCCTCACACGATTCGTGATAATAGATCGTGGTTTACCCGTACAAAGGCCAATATAGCAGATGATACACATGATGAAGCAGATATGGGTGTGCAACTTTTGAGCAATTTAGTAACTTATGTATGAAACCAACAGTTAATGAAAGATATACACTGTTTCTTCCAAGTAAAAAAATCCAGTATGTATCAGTCATTACACATTGTACACGTAACAGATGTTTTCATCGAAGCAATCAAACAGAAGTATTGAGTACAGAAAACAACCTCTTTCAGTCCGGGACGCCAAGGAGGAAGGTTATTATCCGCCCTCAAGAGAGAAACTGGCATTGGTAAACCATACTGCAACAAGAAAGAAAATTAAAATAAGAGAGTGAATAACTTGATAATTTCTTACTTCCCTACAATTGCTCCAATAAGCTAAGCCATGAGCATGTTTCTCATCATTAACATACATAAAGTTGATTTATCAAGGTTCAAATGTCTCTTTTTGTGCCTGTGAAGCCCATCATACCATCATTATAGGGTAACACTCTCGAGGCAGAGATCGCATTCGAGAGCAAGAGCAATGAGGCAGAGATCCCCTCTGAACCGATCATCTACAACCAGTAAAAGATCAAGCGGAGATCACATTCGAGAACAAAGGACCGTTTGAGAGATCGATTGTGTAACACCCCGAACTTTTCAATACCCGAGTATTGAAAGTCCTCGAGTGTTACCATGAAGTTTAACTTGATACGTACATGTGTACGACACCAACTTAGCTATCCTAACCCTACATCCATTCCCCAACAAAAATTGAACCATTGGGAATGATCTTCTTTCATAGATCAAGCCATCTGACCGTAGACTTCAAGGTAAGACTCTCTGTCATGAGATCTAACGTATGTGTCTTCCCTTAAAGGAATTGACAAATAACTCCCTATCCATAACAATTTAGATATACATTCTTTTCTAAGAATTGCTTAGAAGCACGCCTAAAACCATGTGGAGCCATTAGATTTCACAAAACCCTCATATCAGTAATAATTACGAAAACGCCATTGCCTAGGCCACTTGATTCTAGATCACGTGGTTTTCACTATCCGTTTAATGCAAAATTTTATACCATGCCTAATTACCAAAAATTAACCGTACACGTCGAATTTCAGGCCTTAGATCACAGTAAATCAACTACTTGACCTCTACATCCGTTCGTGCACTTATCAGATCAAGATTTTGATCCGCCCATCTTATTCACACCATATGAATATGCTTAACCCCCTATCAAAATCAAAATCTGAGAAACTTTCATATATAAGAAAGTCACTCGAATCTAACGTTATATAAGTCTTATCCCTAATCACTCTGGAAACCCACTTTGTATTTATCTATTCACAAAACTGACCATACATCCACCCATATGAATGGTTAGATTGCTAACCATAAAGTTTCCTTATTTTTAACAAGTCACCTGACCGTCCATCAGGTTTAGATCCGCCAAATGGACCATCCAAATATCAGGATGAATCAGTCATTGTGAAGATCTTCGGGTTTAAGTCCCAACTACCTAGTAACTTATCAATTGGAGGTGTACAAATGTTATTTTGAATTACGGAGTATGCAAGCCACTAAAAGAGCATCTTGGACATCCTTGGAAGATCGGGGTCCAAATTGAACTAAGAGAAAGAGCACGAAAAATAAAGAATGCCTGCCAAAATTCAAGAAATTTGGACGGCGCACTTCGACGTCATGGACGTCGGACGTTGGTTGAAAAATGAATGGAAAGATAGTAAATATTCATGAATGTAATTAGATATTACCGTTGAAACTAAAACATACCGTGCGGCCCACCCGATCAACAGATCTGCCCCATTTTTGGACTTTAATCCTAGCAGGGCATGTTAAACACAATGAACAGAGCGGATCGTACAACTACAAGTAGTAAAGTGGACTTCTCAAAAAATATCTCAATTCATTCAAATTTCTACGTGCATGGGATTTGACGGTAAATACCATTTAATGCGTTAACAGATCGTGCAGCCCACCTAAAGTTCGGATCTACTTCAAATTTCGAACTATAGGTTAGCACGGCGTGCCAAAGACGGTGAATGGAGTAGATCTTCTGAAAGATCATCACAGGTGGACCTCATCTATTTTAAACAACCACATAGAAATCTGCATGTTGTAACGGCGGACGTAAATGGGAATTTATGGAATTAGCACCACATATTGACTAGTGGTGTGGCTCATCCAAAACTCAGATATATCCCATATTGTGGCTGCTAGCCTAACATTACCTTACAAAACTGATGGAAGGAATGGATTTTCTGAAAACCATACTAGTTGGCCCCTGATATTTAATAGATGAATGGCCAGCTCAGTGTGAATTCCCCTCAAGATTACACATCGCCGCCTTAGCAAACATAATTAAAAGGAAAACAAGTTGTAATCCAAAACAGGTAATATGCAGTCTTATTAGATGCATGGATGCATGAATGCACATCAACCTGGGGATGTACATCTAGTCGGACTTAGGCTCGTCACCCATGTAATCATTGACCTGGGAATGATCATCCAGGTGGAACAGGGGCCGATAGTCGATGGTCTAGGAGCTAGCGAAACGATACCCCAATAAGTCTAGGGCATGTGCTACAACATCCAAAATAGCCATCCATCATCGCCAATATGCTATGAATGCATGATTAACCAGCCGTTATTAACCCAGTTATAATCAACCAATTTAAGGTCGAGCATGGCCAGAGTTCGGGCCCTGTTTGGGGTTAAAAAGCGGCATATAAATGGCCCTAGTTGGGGGCTGAAACGCTGTGTAGTAGCAGCTCACAAACAGAGCTCTGTTGAACTACAACGCGGACTGTTACCAGCCCAAAAATGAGGATGGAAACGAACTTGTCTCGGGCCATTTTTGGTCAGGGAAGGTGGCGGCCACCATGCCACTGGTTAAGTATTGAAGTGGGTCGAAAAACGACCGGAGAAGAGCCGCGTTTGGGCCGAAAATCAGGTCGGAAATGACCTCCAAAAATAAAAACAGCTTGGCTGTGAATGTTGACAATGGAGGCATTAAAACAAACCTTGGGCCTCACCAAAGTTCAGCTGGGCCTCACCAAAAAGCTGGTAAGTTGCCCTGGTTAGGGACCCTGAACAAACGCTGGTGGACCCCATGTTGCACTAGCAGGTGGGCCCCACCTTACCACGGTTGGTGAACCGTGTATGTGGCCCCACCTTGGTGTTGTGGCTCATCTGGGCCGTCCGCTAGGAGACATAAGTCCCTGACGTTTTTAATATATATATGTTTGAATTGATATATTTAATATTATATATCTCACATGGGCTGGGTTAAGGGGCCGTTTGGATAAAACTTCCAAACGGGGTTTTCCTGAAACTGTGGTATTAACAAAATTAGTTGGATGAGCTGATAGAAACAGTGCCGTGTGTGAGTGATCCAGGGTTCAATGCCTGGAAGTGTTACCTTTCAAATATATATATATATATATATATATATATATATATATATATATATATATATATATATGTGTGTGTGTGTGTGTGTGTGTGTGTGTGTGTGTGTGCGTGTGTGTGTGTGTGTGTGTGTGAACTACTCAGGAAATATCTAGACCGTCCATAATTGGACGTTTCCAGGACGTGGCTGCAAGGGAGAAAAAGAAAAGAAAATAAAATAATAATATATATTTAAGTACATATACATGCACCTGTACGGGCATGAAGATTTAAACTGTTATATCTCATGTGCATGAGGTATGGTGCATGTGGATTTCACCCAGGATCATTCATCCATGGGAGTCCAGTGATGGACATTTGGAAAATATATGTAATATAATATATAAAGACATGAATGCATACATGTACACCGGCACATGCATACAAACTTTAATTTACATTACATAAGATACCTCTGGTATATGAGAACCATCAAAGCAAGATGAGGTACAGGGATTGTATCATGACCGTCCATCATAGGCTCCAACGCTGGACCTTTTATAACATATGCACGTGGTGAGCCCATGTGGGACCCACGCTGATATCATGCTCAATGAGTATCAGATGCATGTAATATATATAGTATTTAAATATCAAAAGTATGTGATGTACATATATAATATTTGAATATCAGATGCATGATATAATATTTTAATATATCTTAGATGCATGAGACGTTAAATATTTATATATTAGATACGTGTGGTTGGCCCCATGAGGGACCCTCCTGATACTTATGATGAATCCTGACCATCCAAGGTCTGGACGGAGCCACCTTAAAACATTTATTTCATCCACACCGTTCACCCGCCATGGCGTATAGGCTAGTCCCACTTGGGTCAAATTCGGACCCAACACTTGGACCCAAATTGGGCCCAGTTCGGCCTACAGTGGTGAGCCAAATTGGGCTACCCTACTTGGGTAAATAAGGTGGGCCTAAAGCCTAGAAGGCCTTAACTTCCCTTAAGACTCTTTCTCCCCCACATTAGTAGACAAAAACATGGAAGTGCTTGACCAGGTATAAATGGTGATTTTAGGGGACTCGTTTGGTGACCTCAGGCCACAAAAAGACTCGGGTCAAGTTCGAGAACACTACCATACAGGTGATGACTTTCCCCTTGGGCTTTCCATTTCTAAATTAGCTAAACCTAGTTATACTAGATCACCATTATTGTAATACTTACCCACATGCTAGTTAATCCTTGATCACTATTCACATGACTTGGTAATATATCCTCATTAGTTATTAACTCATAATGTTTTCTTACATGCCTTATTTGAAGTCATATATTGTCACATGTTAACATGATTTGCCTCTGTACATAACTATTCGGTGCTACACATAGAGGATTCCATGATCGTATGCAAGCCACATTTGGGATGTAATTAAACAAAACATGTGGGAAATAGGGACCTTGAACTAGTGTCATGTTGATCAACGTATCCTATTAAAACATCCCAAGGTGGAGGACCTCATGAGCCGGGGATGGTGGTAATGGGACACTATGCTTGAGTTGTCGGCTTACGCTGGGTGACGAGCCCCCCGTAGTGACCATTGAGTTACTTAAATTGGCTGATTGTAACTGGATTAATAATGGTTGGCTAATCATGCATTCATAGCATATTGGCGATGACAGATGGCTATTCTGGATGCTGTAGCACGTACCCTAGAGATGTTGGGATATCGTTTCGCTAGCTCCTAGTCCATCGACTATCTTCCCCTGTTCCGACTGGATGATCATTCCCAGGTGAATGATTGCATGGGTGACGAGCCCAAGTCCAACTGGATGTGCATCCCTAGGTCGATGTGCATTCATACATACATGCATCTAATAAGACCGCATATTGCCTGTTTTGGATTACTACTTATTTTCCTTTTAACTATGTTTGCTAAGGCGGCGATGTGTAATCTTGAGGAAAATCCACTGAGTGGCCACTCATCCATCAAATATACAACCGCAGTAGTGCGGTGACCCCTATATTGGTGAGGAGCAAAGCTATGGTTGATAAGGATGCATGATTCTTTTGCTAAGGGTTGCTACAGGATTTCACAGCTTAAGATTTTTACAATTTACCTTGTTTCACATGTAATATTATGTCATTTTGTATTCGTAAGAATGTGGACATTGGTTTGTATAAGTCATTATGGGCAACTACTTGTATATTCTAAATGAAAATTGAAACTTTCCTTTATGCTTACTTGTCCATTCTTACGCTCATCTGCTTACTCTGATAAAAAAATACGTGAATTTGACCATCCTTTAAGGTTAACACTCGGGTTTTTGGGAAATGAGTCATATACTCGGGTCCAGGACCGTTTGAGAGATCGATTGAGAGGGTGAGTACAAAGAATAAAGAAATCGAGGGGGAGACAGAGATTGCATTCGGAAGAAAGAGGCAAGCAGCACTTTGGCAGGAGAGGCAGCACCTCAGGCGGGAGAGGAGGAGACGGATTCGAGCCTAAGAGAAGGGGGAAGAGAAGGGCAGAGGGAGAGAGAGTAGGAGATGTAGTACAGGAAGGTAGAGGAGATTCAAAGGGGGCTAGGGCTGTGAGGGAAGGGAGTAGGGAGAGACAAAGGAAAGGGGGGATGGGGGCTGGAAGGGGAAGGAGGCAATGATAGAAGAGGAGGAATGGGAGTTGTTGGAGATGAGTGGTAGGAAGAAGAGCTCCTCTCACATGCTCCATGTGCTGCTGATGGAGTTTCCTACCATCTTCGTGAAGGATTTTCCAGAGGGATGGTCAGAGCACGATTTCTCAAGGGTCTTTGGAAGGTTTCGCCCAATGAAGGTCTTCATATCGAGAATCAAAGGCACGGAGACCAAACGAGGTTTTACATTCATCCACATGAGCAATGAGGCGGAGGCAGAACTAGCAGTTGCGTATTTGAGAGATAGAAGGTTATGGCGATAGGAAGAGAGGTCAGCAGTAGGCGGGTGCATGGCAGAAATCTCCGCAAAGATGTAAGGGAGGGGTAGGTGGGTGTGGACATGTGTTGCCTGATCATTGATGAGGGAGCTGTAGAGAGAGACATGTACCCCTATGTGTTAATGGCAATAGAAGAGAGGTTGGCAACAGCTCGACTGAAGCAAGGAATATTGATGGGAATGCAAGCTTGGACTGTGCAAGGGAGAAAGGGTGACGCCTGTGCTCTCAAAGCAAAGATCATCAACACACACCAAGATCAGTGGGCCCCCTGCAAAGCTTTTGTTTGCAGGGAGTTAAAGAGCATGAGACACATGGCTTCAGTATGGGTCAGCTCTCGGCTCTCATCCCCCATGCAGAATTAGCATTTGGGTTGGCATATGGGAGGAGGAACTTATTACCTTCACGTGTGAATGAACTCCCCCTTATATTGATGCGATAGAGGATATCTTCTCTCTGGATGTTCGTGGCAAACCATCAGAGGAGAAGGTAGAAAGGGAGCCTTGCTCAGAAGGAAGGGAAAACTAGCAAAGGGCTGATCTTTGGCACTCACCGATTAACGATAATGCCAAGAAGAGAACAATGGTGGTCAAAGAGTTGGGCTGTTGTTTGTCATTTGAAGAAGGACAGGAGGACTAGGCGTTGATACTGCTCATGGTTGAACCATTGACTATGTGCAGAGGGCGGTCACTGCCATCAAAGGAAAAGTTGAGGTAGAAAGAAGGGTTTTTGGAAGCCTTGGGTGTATTGCCACTGCAATCAGCTATGCTTAACTAAGGAAGTCAATGGGTTCAAGTTAAGTAGCAATGGCGCAAAGATCCTCCGTGTGCCAAGGAAAGTGGTGAAGCATATGTCTATGGCAAAAGGTATGTGGAGGGTCCACGAAACTATGGGGCATTTAGGAAGTTACATTCGGTGACTACAAAGAGGATAACTTGGCCCTATTTCATTTCGAAGAAGAGAGAGGTTAACAGAAACAAAAGATGCGGCAAAAAGGAAGAATTCCAAAAATTCCAAAGGGCAACAGGGAACTGGCAAGTCTCTGTGCAGCAGTTGTAGTGGGAAAGGGAATTAATTCGAGAGGAGAGAGAAGGGGAAGAGGGACTAGGTCTGTGAAACACTGAAGATGGTGAGCTGGATGTGAGGGGTTTAGGGTGCAATTAGCAGCGGACCCAAATCAAATGGCTTCGCAGGCACCACAAGATCCACCTAATGGCGTTACAGGAGACGAAGCTCCAAAAGGTTGTCCAACATATAGTGGACTCTGTTTGGAGGGAAAGGACTAGGGATTGGGAGGCTCTGGCAGAGGAAGGCTCGGCAGGGAGCATCTTTATCATGTGGGACAACAACATTTGGAAGGAAGGGCACTGGAGTGCACAGTTATCTGTCTATGTGGCTGAGGGAGATGACATTAAGCTTTGTGTGGGTATTCTAATAGCATACGGCCCAACATTTGGCATTGTAGCGGGAGGCGTTCCACAAAGATCTATATTCTTTGCATAGCAGCTGGTCAAAACCAGAACAGATGTTCGAGCGAGGATGAACCGGATTACAAGCATGAAGGTGGACGGCACCTGGGTAGATGACAAGGAGCAAGTGCACGAAACCGCGGTAAAGTTCTATAAGGATCTACCAACCAATGAAAATTGGGTAAGGCATAGGATAGATAATTCAATCAGCTGTCTACAAGGGAAGCAGAATCTCTAGTGAATTTGATCACAAAGATTGAAGTCAAAGCAACAGTGGATAAGTTAGGGCGGGACAAAGCGTCGAGGCCAGCCAGAATCACGTTGGCCTTCTTTCAAGAATTTTTGGAAGTTGTGAAGGGCAATATGTTGTAGTTCATTAAGGAGTTCTAGGAGGGCACTAGTTAGCATCAAAGTTGGGGAACTCCATTGCCATTATCCTGAAGAAGGAAGGAGCAGAGAGTTTGAAGGACTTCGGGCCAACAAATTTGATCAGAAGCCCATACAAGATATTAACAAAAATCCCCGCATCCAGGTTGCGTGCAGCTCTAGCAAGTGTAACATCTTCATCTCAAAGCGCTTTTATTAAGGAGAGAGATCTTGGATCGTGCTTTGGTGGCTCATGAATGTATCGATGCTCACCATAGGGCCAAGAAGAAGGGGATAGTCTGCAAGTTAAACATAGAAAAGGCGAATGATCATGTGGACTAGGACTTCCCGGACTATATGCTACGGAGGTTGGGATGCGACGCTCAATGGAGAAAATGGATGCAAGCCTGTGTTTGGTCAGTAAGATTTTCAATTCTAACGCAAGCCTGTTACAGTTGTTCTTTTCGCCACATATGGACCAAAGACCAGCTAATAAGGAGAGTCTCCACAAAAGCTTCCCTTCCTTGCCATGACCACCCTCGTGCCAAGCTTGCAACAACCCTTCAATCGATGCAGGGAATGCCCATGGACCTTCCCTTCCTTACCTCTGATGAGTGATCAAGCTATAGAAGGACCTTACTGAAAACTTGCCCGACTTCGACAGTCACTAACTCATGGTATCTCTTGCCCTAAGCAGAAGGCTAAGGCCCTGGAGCATAGCTGAAGCCCTAACAAACTTCATCTCCTCATCCAATGAATTTCTTCGACATGACGTAGATGACACCAATTATTTTCCTGAACAAGAGAAACATTTCGCAATTGTAATGTTGCTATCTATTGCAATCCTGGCAAGCCTAGGAAATGTGAATTGCAGGGATATTTCCCCTATTTAAACATCTTCTCAAAATCGCATCCTCTTACCGTCCCTGACTTTAAATTGGACGCCCACCTTGAATTTAGCCACCACACCTTCAATCGGCTTCCAAATCCCGGAGGCTTATATAATGAGGACCCATTTACTCACCACCCATTTGTTGAGGTTTCTTACTTTGCAATCAACACCCGGTGACACAAAGAGCCATCCCCCGACTTGAATCTCTACAACCACTTCCCTAGCTATGCTTTGTCAATCACTTCCAGCCGCTTCACCATTGACCCACCCTCCCTATTTAACTTGCACTCTTCAACCCACTCTAACAAGTGAAATCTGAGTCTCTACCGCACCCTAACATAAAAAGTCGTACCTAAACTTTTCCAAACGATTCAGCACCAACTTCGGGCATTTGAAAATGGACATAAAATATAATGGCATCCTTGTCATCACCACTTTCATCAAAGTTAATCTTTCCCCTAATGATAAGTGTCTACTCTTCCATCTTGCCAATCTTTCTTCCACTTTCTCCATGACCATATCCCAAAGATGCTTCGGCCGCTCCTTTACCGATCTCTCGAAAAGAAGAAAGAAAATTCAGAGGAGGTGTTTACTGCGAGAGCATGGAAATATAAGGTCCCTCCAAAGATTGTTGTTTTTGGGTGGCTGGTAGGGAAGAGAAAAGTTATCACTGTTGATAATCTGAGGAAAAGAGGGATGATATTAACCAACATTTGCGTCTGCTGTATGTCAAATGAAGAGACAACGGATCACCTATTCGTGCATTGCCCTTTCTTCAACAAGGTTTGGTTGATCATCCTGTCCATTTTTTATATCTCCTGGTCTTTTCCCAACTCCACAAATCGCATCCTTGTGGCTTGGAATGGAGTTTCCCTGGGTAAGAGCCAATCCGCAGTTTGGAGAATCACCTTGTTAGCTGCTTGGTGGGCCATCTGGGAAGAAAGAAACTGTCGTTGCTTCAGAGATGACTCCCATCCTATCAGCTATGTGATCAAGAGAATCCAGCACCTCGTCATGAATGGGCCTGCAACACCATTAACATTAGTCACAGCCCTCTCCCCCCCGATCACCAGCTCAGTGGGATGTAGCTAGGCTGGGCTCTGTTTTTCTATTTGTGGGATGTATGTTTTGCTCTTAGTGCTGGTTTGATGGTGTTCCTTTCTCTGTTTTGTTTCCTTTTTTTCTACTTTCTTTTTTTGTGGTTGTTTCTCTGTTATGGGAGTTTTCAGTTCGCTACCTCAACGGTCTGTCTCCTCTCTTTTATTAATGAATCTTCGTTGCCTTTCCAAAAAAAAAAAGATGCTTCGGCCGCTTGCCTATACATAGAGAAAGACCCACATACATGGATGGGAAGTAGCCAACATCACATCCAAGCACTGTATTCAAACCCTCAATTTCCTCCTTTGATGTGTGATTTCCTAACATTTCACTCTTACCTTGAGGCCCGAAATAGCTTCAAAGCATCTAATGGTCTTCATTACATTGTCCACCATCCTTCCTCAATGTCATAAGAATGATGGTATCATATCTGCAAACTAGTGGGAAACTCGGGGCCCTCATTTCCCCACCTAAAATCCCTTGAACAAGCGCACCTCTCGACCCTTGTCCAGCATCTTACTAAAAGCTTCCGCTACTATGACAAACATAATTGGGGATAGAGGATCCCCCTTGCCTTAGACCCTTGAAGCTTTAAAAAAATCACTTCGGAGATTTATTATCAGAATTTAAAATCGATTTAAGGGTTGTTGCAAGCTTTGCATGAAGGCGATCATGGTAAGGAATGGGAGATTTTGTGGAGACTCTCCTTATTAGTTTATCTTTGGTCCATATGGGGTGAAAGGAACAACCGGTGTTTCAGAGACAAGTTTGGTCAATGTCGAGGATGATTGAGCAAGCAAAAGTGAATGTTAAAACCTAGGCATTTTCTTTGAATATTAATGCATACTCTTTTAGCCTCTTTAGGGCTTTTGTAGCTTTGGGCACCTTTGACACTTTTTTAAAATAAAATTCTCATCACCTTTCAAAAGAAAAAAGAAGAAAAAAATCTTGATGCACATCACTTGATTGAGAAATGCATCAATATCATTAACACCGAGTAGATGTAAGTAACATAATGACATGAAAGTGAAACCACAAGAGTTTCAACACCAAGTCAAGGGTTCGAGTACCCCTGGGTGGTGAAATCCCACAACGGCGTGAGTGTCTGGGTGTGTGTGTGTGTGTAAAAATTAAAAAAATAAAAAAAAAAAAAGAGAGACTAACATAGTGACATGAAAGTGATAAACAAATGCCATAAGCCTCAACTAGTCAAATACAAAACTACTCATGCTACACAATTGTACTTATTATGGGCAATGATTGCAGTATCGATAATATAGGTCGATATTTGGAGTACAAAAAATCATTGGTATCGAGCGATGTATTGCAGTGTATTGATTGTATCGTGAGACATCGCACTTTTTCCTTTAGTAAATTTACTTGGCATCAACGGCATCTGTCGATATCGACAAATATCTTCGATGCTAACAGGAACCGCAACCTTCTTTTAAAAAATTCTCCAAACTTCATTTTTCCACCATTTTCCTTCTCTAATCTAAACACATTTTGGGTGGATTTTGGTCCGTCCCATGCAATATCTTAGGAGAAAAACTGAGATTTCAAATTGGAATCAAGATTTTTGTGGGTTTGAGGCCAGTTTTCATTCGGTGAGTGATTTTGCATTTCCATCCTCTTTTGGTCTAAATTTTACAAAATCAATACCAATAGGTTAAAAATTCTTGATTTTTCATGCTTTACATGAAAAAAAAAAAATCAAGGATTTGAACCTTCAATTCGAGATTTGAAGATAAGTGGTCTAATTGCGGGGAAATTTCGAAATTTCTGCAATTTCTCCCAAATTCATTACAATCTTACTGTCCAAACACAAAATCAAACATGCATGAGGTGTGTGATCTACTGATTCATGTAGTTTTGGTGATTTTTTAGAAGAATAAAAAAATATATTTTAAATTAAAAATAATAAAAACTTGTTAAAATTTTTATTTTTATTTTTTTGAAATTCCACTTCTATCGGCGTTCAATTAGGACCAATTTCAGATTATCTAGGAGTGTTTGATGAAATCATCATCACATACACTCTAACTTCAAGATTTAAGGGTAGGTGGTCTGATTTGGGAGAAATTGGTGAAATTTCAAAATTTCCTCGATTTCTCGTAAATTGGTTGTCATCTTATTGTCCAAACACGAAATCAAACATGTATGAGGCCCGATCTACTGATTCATGTAGTTTTTGAAATTTTCAAAAAAATAAAATAAAATAAAATTTAAAGATGACAAATTTTATTAAACCTCAAAAATGAGGACAAGAAACAACAAAGAATAGAGAAAAAAGGGAAAGGGCAGCAGGAGTTGCCTTGACATAGACTACCCATTCTGTCACCAAATGAATAACTTTGCAAATGACCTCCCTAACCCCCTCCTCATCCCAGAAACATCTGCCATTTCTAGCTCTCCAAACAACCCAGGGGGTCGCCATAATGAGCAGCCGTCATACCACTTTTCCAACCTTGCCAACTCCACCTCCGTGCCACGCCCACAACAGCTCATCCATCTTTAGCATAAACAAATCCGTGTGAAGCAAACCAAGGAAAAACTCCCAAACCTCCGCAACAAAAGGGCGGTGAATAAATAGGTGATCAATCGATTCCTCATTATCCATACACGTCAAGCATACATTCGGGGCAAAAAATATTTTCGTATATAGTTGCATCAGTTTAGTCAGGCAACACATAGCTTAGGACCCTATACAAAGGAAACCTATTATGTGACCGTGTTTTTTTTTTTTTTTTTTTTGTGATATTATGATTTAAAAGTGTTTATTAATGTCTTTTTAAACAAACCATGAAGTTTCGTTGAAAATTTTGACTAATTTGCTAATGTTTCCCCATGTTTCTCAAAAAGTGTGATACATTACCCGATACAAATGATATATCTTGTGCAACAACCGATATGTATCCATATCCTAAGGGTGCAATATGTAACGTGATACCGATGGTTCTAATCAAGATTGAAAGAGCACTGAATTACCTTTCCAATGACCCAAAGATTGACCCAATCCGACATGTAACGAGGGAGTTATGAGCGTTTTCGTTGATATGGTAAACACTGCTTATGGGTAGAACTTTTCAGCATTTGACTGAAACAATTATCGCAGACTGCACATGATGTTAAGAATCGAAACACAGAAATTAATAATACACAACAATTCTGGAAATGACATAATCTTATGGAGCATTCTAGGCTTATAAATAGCCTTTACAAGTTTAACAGAATGAGAAAAAATAGCTCACGTTTACAACTAATCAACGTGATAAGTGCAACTAGAAACACTAAGCAAGTACCCTAAAGACTAGGACTTATTCAAACTGAATGCAAAAACTTATCTGAATTCCTAACTGAATCCCTAAACTTTCTCTTCATTCCCTCCCTTAAACTAGTTCCCCACTGCAACTAGTTTAATTCAGGAACTTGGCAAACTCCCAACTGACTCCAAAACCTCTAAAACGCATCCAATATGAGGGGCTTTGTCATCACATCTGCCAGCTGATCTTGTGTTCCACAATAAGCCAACTCAACTACTCCTCATGTGAGATCACGAAGAAAATGAAAGCGCACGTCAATGTGCTTGCTTCGACCATGTAACACAGGATTTTTTGAAAGTTTAATTGTGGAACTACTATCACAAAGAATTGTAATACACTCACTTTCTTCCAGACTCAGTTTCTCAAGTATCCTCTTCATCTAAATAGCTTGACTAACACAAGCAACTGCACCCACCAACTCTGCTTCAGTGGTTGAAAGTGTAACTATAGGTTGTTTTCTTGAGGACCAGGCAACAGCTCCAGATCCCAACATGAAGACATAGCCTGATGTGCTTTCCCTGTCTTCTAGATCTCCTACATAGTCGCTATCTGCATAACCAGCCAGACCTTCACACCCTCCCTTCTTGTAAAAGACTCCAAGTCCAGTGGTTCCTTTCAGGTACCTTAGTATCCTCTTAGCTGCCAGTAAATGCAACTCAGTTGGTTTAGCCATGTACCTGCTAATCAAGCTTACTGCAAACATCAAGTCCGGCCTCGTAGCTGTTAAGTACATGAGACAACCCACCATCTGTTTAAACAAAGTCTCATCAACACCAACCCCATTCTCATCTTTAAAAAGCTTACAACCTGGAACAATGGGATTATGAACCGAGTTGCTATTCTCCATCTTAAACCTCTTCAACACCTCCAAAGCATATTTTTTCTAGCAAATATAAATTCCATCCGACCTCTACAATACTTCTATGCCAAGAAAAAACCTCATTCTCCCCAAATCAGTCATATCAAACTCCCTCAACATGGAATTCTTAAACTCAGCAAACATTAATTCATCATTGCCAGTAAATATTAAGTCATCTACATATAAACTAACAATGAGAATCTTACCTCCCTTATTTGTTTTAATGAACAAAGTATGTTCACTATAACACTTCTCGAACCCTTCACTTATGAAATGTGTTTCAATACGACTGAACCAAGCTCATGGAGCTTGTTTGAGTCCATAGAGGGCTTTCTTCAACCTGTATACTTTCTGAGGATTGTTCTTCAGCTCATAACCCTTAGGCTGTTCCACATACACTTCTTCATTAAGTTCCCCATGCAAGAAGGCAGATTTGACATCAAGTTGATAGAGAATCCATCCTTTCTAAGCTGCTAGAGCCACAATCATTCTCACTGTATCCATTCTTGCAACCGGTGCAAACACTTCTGTGTAGTCTATCCCTTGTTGTTGCACATACCCCTTTGCCACCAAACGAGCCTTGAACTTGTCCACTTCTCCATTCTCCTTGAGTTTGGTTTTATAGACCCACTTCACTCCAATCTTCTTTGCACCTGAAGGTAGATCAGTGAGTTCCCATGTGTTGTTTCTCTCTATAGCCTTCATCTCCATGTCATAGCTATCCTCCAATTGTCATGCTTCACTGCCTCCTCAAAATGCACTGGATCTGCTGAAGCAAATAGAGCCAAATTAACATTTGTATCTTCTTCCTCCAAAATCCCTTCCCCACTTACATAATCTCTCATCCACCCCGGGGGTCTTCCAACTCTTCCTTCATTAGAACTGGATGATTCTCTTCCATTCTCACCAGTTTGAGGACTACCAACTGGTTCTTCAGTGACTTCTTCCTCTTCCCCACTCACTGCTCCATCATTCTCTGCGTTCAATGCGTCATTATCATTTTCAGCATCCCATTCCAAATCAGCCATGATATGTTCTTCATAACTCCTATCCCAGTTCCAAGACTTGTATTCCTCAAACACTACATCCCTGCTAATTACAACTTTCTTTGCAACTGGATCATAGAGTCTATATGCCTTAGACTCTTCACTTACTCCCAATAACACACAAGTGAAGCTTTTTGCATCTAACTTTGTCCTTCTCACATCAAGAATATGCACATGTGCCACGCATCCGAAAACCCTGAAATGTTTAACTGAGGGTTTGTTTCCACTCCAAGCTTCCTCAGGTGTTTGATCTTTTACAACCAAAGTAGGACTCTGATTTATAACATATGTTGTCTAGTTTACAGCCTCTAGCCAGGAAGTCTTAGGAATCTTTTTTTCAAACAGCATGCATCAAACCATGTTCATCACTGTTCGATTTTTCCTTTCAGCTACGCCGTTTTGTTGTGGAGTATACGTTGTAGTCAATTGTCTCTTGATGCCATGCTCTGTACAAAACTCATTAAATTCAAATGATGTGAACTCTCCTCCTCGATCTGTTCTCAAACATTTTATATACCCTCCTACTTCTTTCTCAACATAACTCTTAAAACGTTTGAACATGCTTAATGCTTCAGACTTTTCGACTAAAAAATAAGTCCATGCCTTTCTAGTAAAGTCATCAATAAAGCATATAATATACCTCTTCTTACTATTGGAGATGGGAGAGATTGGTCCGCAGAGGTCTGCATGAACAAGTTGGAGCTTCTCTGTGGCCCTCCAATTGCTCAACTTTGGGATTGAATCCCTGTGTTGCTTCCCAATCATACAGTTAGCACACACTATGGATGGACTCTTGAACTGAGGTATCCCATGCACCATCTTTTTGAACTGAAGTGTCCTCAATCCTTTGTAACTCAAATGTCCATAGCGACAGTGCCATAAGTGTGCCAAATCCTGTGTGGAAGTGTATAGACAAGCTGGCTTTGGAGACAGTGAATTTGCGAGCGACACAAACATTCGATTTGTTGTCATTTCAGTTTGAATTATGAGCCCTTTCTCTGGATGAAAGATTTTGAGCCTTTTATATTGAATGAGAATCGTCAACCCTCTTTCTTGTAGTTGACCAATGCTCAGAAGATTGTTGTTTAGTTCAGGCACAAAAAATACTTCACTAACAACATGTGTAAAGCCTCTTACTGTCAATATCACATTGCCTTTTCCTAACACAGCCATCCTTGTGTTATTTCCCAGCTTTACCTTCTGCCTGAAATCCTCATTTAGATCACAGAACAAGCTCTTGTCACCACACATGTGGTTGCTACATCCAGAATCTAGAAACCAGACGCCTTCCCTTCGAGCATCTTGCATCTCCACATATGACATGAGCAACATTGCTTCTTCTTCTCCTACTTCAGCGTAGTTGACTTCCTCATTCCAGCTTGGACACTCAGATTGAAAATGTCCAAGCTTGTGACACTTATAGCATTCCACTATTGCTTTATTGAAGGACTGGGGGCCTCTCCCTCTTCCTCTGCCTCTGTATGCACCTTGACCCCGTCCTCTTGCACCAGACCTGTATTCAGAGGTTACCTTGAGTGCTTGTTCTTCACCTGTATGTCGCTGGAATTTTTGCTCATGAACAATCAGAAAACTCTGCAGTTCATCAATGGAGAGTTGATCGATGTCTTTGGATTCCTCGATCGAGCAAATAACATAATTATACTTCTCACTCAATGATCTGAGAATCTTCTCCACCACTGTGACTTCTTGCATCTGCTCTCCATATGTTCTCATCTTGTTGGCCACTGACAACGCTCTTGAAAAATACTCGAAGACTCCTTCTCCAGCCTTCATCTCTAGAGTTTCAAACTCTCTGCGGAGAGCTTGTAGATGTGACCTTTTAACCCGAGCACTCCCTTCAAACTTCTTCTTCATAGACTCCCAAATTTGTTTGGAAGTATCCTTCACAAGAATGGTTTCCAATATCATCCGATCCATGGCCTGAAAGAGATAATTTTTTACTTTCAAGTCTTTCAGCTTCAATTCATCTAGACTTTTGCGTTGTGCTTTTGTCTGCACCGCTCCACTCTCTGGCTCAACATAGCCAGCCTCTACCAGCCCCCAATATTCCTTAGAGTGCAGGAAATTCTCCATCAACATGCTCCAATGGTCATAGTAACCATCGAAGCGAGGGATGGCTGGCTGCACAAAACTCCCTTCGGTTGTCATCTTCTTTGCTGCTGCAAAAACCTCAAAGACCGCTGCTTTGATTTTGTCAGCCCCAGTGGTGGCTTTGATACCAGAATGTTAAGAATCGAAACACAGAAATTAATAATACACAACAGTTCTGGAAATGACATAATCTTATTGAGCATTCTAGGCTTATAAATAGCCTTTACAAGTTTAACAGAATGAGAAAAAATTGCTCACGTTTACAACTAATCAACATGATAAGTGCAACTAGAAACACTAAGCAAGTACCCTAAAGACTAGGACTTATTCAAACTGAATGCAACAACTTATCTGAATTCCTAACTGAATCCCTAAACTTTCTCTTCACATGCTAGCGAAATGACATGTACTCATGTGCTCGTGCTGAGTGCAAATGATTGCCGTAGTTCCAGCTTTCATACTTGGATTGCTTTCACTGGATTTGCAAGGCAATTGCAATAGAGGAATCTTATACAGTACAAGTATCTCATTTAAAGCTCTAAGGAGTCCGAAATTGTGCATTGGGGAATGAAGTTTAACTACAACATTATCAAAGGTGCCAACGGTAGTTACAACTTACAACAAACAAATATGAGATACTGATTTCAACTAAAATAAGATGAATAGTTCACACCAAAATTGATTTATATTCGAAGCCCTTGGATGAATGAAGATGGATATTTACCTGCTTAAAATTGCTCCAAACATTACAATCAGGGCCACGCCCATCACGTACTACTCTTATGTCAATGTCTGCACCCTGAAAATTTTATATTAGCCTACTCAAGGGAAGATATCCAGATTAAATATAATTTGGACAGAATTCCTCATAATAGTTTGAAATCAGAGACTGATAATATAAATTCAAACATCTACGAACCATTGTCATTGCTCCAAAATGTGCGGCAGCGACAAGAATGCTCCCGGTGCCAACAAAAGGATCGTAGACCAACTTTCCAGGTTTAGCCAAGGCTTGGTTAGCCATAAGAAAAGCCATTTCTGCATCCATTGCCGTTGGGCCCAAGTACCTGCGACTTTTTAACTGATAAGTCGGCAAAAGCTTCCTATCTGCAGCCCCAACCTCGCGTCCAAAAAAAATTCTCTTTTGAACAACTGGTGGAAGGCCATTGTTTGACCCATAATCATCAGTCTCCATAAGCCAAAACCTGTGATCTGGGTTTCGTAAATTTACACGACCCTGAAAAACACAAACCCAATTTCAGAAGCAGCACTAGGGACATAATCATATAAAACTACTCAACCAGTCATGCATGAAGCAAGGAGTGATTAATCAAAAGAGAAATCAAGCTTATTAGAAGCCTCAATGCAAAATATCAACTGTGCAACACAGAACTGAATCAGTAGAGCTCAAGTTGTCAATTACCAGAAAAAGTAAAAGTTTCAAGGAGCAACTACAGCATCAATAAATTACATAAATAAATATATGGTTTTGCTAACATCCCCACCTTCATGATGTCGTTAGCAACGCCCCCAAACGTTTTAAACAGCACATGGGGTGACCCATTATCCATCTGAACCATTCATTCATTCATACAACTAGGAGCAAGCCATGGTGCAAGAATCATGTCAACCAGATGATCCAAACCCTTTGAATGAGGCCAATCTATTACATCCGGCCTTCATTTACAAGCCATAAATCACATGGTTAAAATCATCTAATCAAAGTGTCACCTTAGAATCATAAGTAATACAAAGTGAGATCTATCTATTAGATGTTTCAAGATGATGATTGGACCTATTTTGTCTCTAGTCAACCTTGACTATCTATTTTCATGCTATTAATCGGAAGCTTAGGATCACCTGATTGCCATAATTTTTGCACCATGGCTTGCTCCTAGTTGTACCGTGTATGAATGAATAAACAGTTTGGATCAACAATATGTCATCCCGTGTGGCATTTAAAAGGTTTGGGGACATTGCTAACGTCCTCATGAAGGTGGAGACTTTAGCAATGTCCCCAAAGCTTTTAACTAGCACGCGGGATCCCTGATCATCAATCAGGACCATGCATTTAATGGCACCATTGGGAGCAAGCCATGGGCAAGAATCAAGCCAATTGGATGATCCAAACCCTATGGATGAGGCCAATTTGTTACAACCATCTGTTTTTTTATGGCCTATAGATTGCATAGTTAGAATCATCAACCAAAGTGCAATTTTGGAATCATAAGCGATACAAAGTGGGATCTATCGGATGGATGATTCAAGATGATGATTGGACCTATTCGTTTATCTGCTCAATTTTGACTGTCCATTTTCCATGCTATTGGATGCTTAGGATCATCTGATTGGTGTTATTTTTGCACCATGACTTGTCCTTAGTTGTGTGAAAGAATAGATGGTTCAAATTGACGATCAAAAGCCCCATGTGTTGGTCAAAAGCTTGGGGACGTTGCTAATGTACTCGTAAAGATGGGGACGTTAGCAAAACTAAGCACCACAAGAAAATGATGTGTTGCAGATTCATCCCAGGAAAGGGAAGAAAAAAGGTATGATGGGAACTGAGTTGGTGCTGTTGGACCAGCCCTGCCCCAACAGAGTCCAGCCTATTCTGGGCCAGTTTTTAGGTTGAGCCTCAAGGCCCCCAGGCTTGGCCTGGCCCTGATACCAATCTGGGCTGGACCCAGTCTTGAATATTCCTAAAAGCCCAACAAATAAGCCCACCCCAGCCCCAGGTGACTATTTAATATCAGTAGTTGAGTTTTTTGGCTGGTGGACTAGGCCCAGCCTGAGCTTGATTCCTTATCTGCTGCACTGAGCTGGGCCTGGACTGAAGTCCTCAACTCATGAGGCAGACCTGGCCACACTTCAGCCCTGGCCTGCCCAACCTGGCTGAGCCCATTAGTAATCCTAGCAGTGAGAAACTACATCATGCAAAGGATGACAAACGGTATCACAGAGCACTTTGACACTCAAGATATAGCTCAAAAGAAAGAAGCTGGCAGATTCTTCTTGCCCTTCTCTCACAGGTATACCTCATGTATCAGTAGTTGAGTTTTTGGCTGGTGGACTAGGCCCAGCCTGAGCTTGATTCCTTATTTTATGCACTGAGCTGCGCCTGGACTGAGGTCCTCAACTCATGAGGCAGACCTGGCCATACTTCAGCCCTCTCCTACCCAACCCGGCTGAGCCTATTAGTAATCCTAGCAGTGAGAAACCACATCATGCAAAGGATGACAAACAGTATCACAGAGCATTTTAGCACCCAAGATATAGCTCGAAAGAAAGAAGCTGGCAGATTCTTCATGCCCCTTCTCTCACAGGCATACCTCATGTATTCCCACAAACCCCAAGTCACAAGTGCGTAAGCCAGCACAAGTACTTTGAATAAGAAAGCTGAATGGCTAGCATAAATTTACATAATTAGCATCTTTTCTGAGTCACCCGGATGATGTCATGGAAATAACAAGAAAAAAGCATCACCCATCACCCAATGGGCAACTACATGCATCAAAGTTCCGAAACCAAATAGTCTACCGGCACAAAGAAGACCTCCATCTAGAACTGCATGAAGAAAATCATCCAGGGAGACCTTGACTACAAATACATTCATCCTAGTTAACGATTTTCTCTAGCCAGAAGGTCATAATCAGACAAGGTTTTTAAAAACAGTAGTTATGAGAGTTGAGGCATACAACTACAAGACCAACCTTGAATGGTATGTAACCAAGGGCCTGAATGCGTTCATTTTGCTCTTGAAGGCTGAGAACCTTGCCAAAGCTGTCCACTGTGATCCTGAATGTGCTTTCCGATGTCAAGTATGGTAACTTCCTTTCATCTGCAAAACCTATTATAGCCTCTTCCAATTCTTCATAGCTACTCCCTTCACCCCAAAGTTCATAAATTCCCTTCACTAGTATACCTGTGATTTTTTAATTACAGAAAGCATCAGTATTTTGTATGTAGGCAGAGAATGCTCTGAATGGGTCTTGTGCCTGGGCATGAGCACATGCGCATGGGAGGAGTATTTACAATCTTTAAAATTACATCGAAGTTCAGTTGAATAGCAAGGGAAATCAAATAAAGAAATAGAATCAGACACAAAAAGGGTTCTTTAAAGAGCATTACAGGTGACTTCTGAAGAAACAGTATGTAGGCAAGAGTGTAGACGGTTAATTAAGATGATGAATTAATCTTACAAAAGATATAGCCTTAAATCTTGTTCCATGTCTGAATTAAAGAACGTCCTCAAAGTTATGATCCTGGACACTTCAAAATAGGAAACATATCACAATTGTATCAATTTTGGTACTTTGTTGCAAAGCCCATGCATGCCACATCCATTGTGTATCAGTTCTTTATATGGGTGTACAGCAACAAATTAGAACAGCGTGTTAGTTTACATCAACATGATTTGGACACGGACATTGGCATTGACATCCCCAACGAATGCACGAAAGAAGGGATGACATACAAACATATCCATGCAAAAATATAATGATATTTAAAACTTGTATTATCATTTAAATTCAAGTTCATGCTTGCATAATATATATAGACACATACTACTAAATACTAGAATAAAAAAAATAGCAATTGCTGTTAGAGCTGTACACGAGTCGAGCTTGGCACAGCCCGACTCGGCTCGGCCACTAGCTGACCCTAGCTCGAACTTGGCTCAGCTCAGTCCTCAAGCCTGACTGGCTAGCTCGGCTCGGTTCGGTCAGCAGCTCAGGCCAGTTCGAGCCTGTGCAGCATTTTCTCAAACACATGAAGTGCACCTTGAATTTCTCACAGTCTGCAAAACAGCAGCAGCAGTTGACAGGTACTTCATCAAACACTCAGTAGACAACATCAAAATCAAGATCCAGGGTTGGTTTTATCATGTGATGTTTGTTTTTTTGGTAGTGATTTGTTTCATATCCATACCTTCATCGCCACCAGCTGATCTCACGGAGAATGTATCCATCCGAAAAAACACTTTGTTGAGTCATTTCATCAAACACTTGGTGATCAACATCAATATCAAAATAACCAAGTCTCCAAACTAGTTTGATCCGAGTTCGATTCGATCTGAGCTCGGCCAAGCTTGAACTCAGCTTGAAATTTTTTCGAGCTCCAAAAATCAGCTCGACTCAGTTTCAAACCGAGTCGAGTCGGGCGAGTTAAACGAGCTAACTCAGTTCGTGTACAGCTCTAGTTGCTGTTATGCTGATGAACTTCTATTTTACAATAGGACAGCTTGATTTCGACACAAACCATCTGTGTTACAATTACACAGGAATGTAATAGGTGGTGCCTATGTTACAATCCTTCACCGCCATGGCCATGGACAGGTGCATTTGACCCAGTTTGGATTCTTACTCCTAAAATCAGAATATAGATGAGGAAGAACAGTTGGCTGCTATGTAGTATTAGTGGGGTCCACAGTCAATCAATCCACACAATTGGTCTGATGCCCCGCCGTAGATGGGAGTGCCCCAAAATTCTCCAAGATTAGAAGATCATGATTATTCTATCATTGGCCTCTAGAGAGAGAGAGAGGGAGAACACCCTTCACATTCAGCAGAAAACAGACCAAAAGATGGAACTGTCAGGATCTTCCAATAGGTTATGGGGCCCACCAAATCAAGGATTCGGATCACTGGGTCATGGGCCTCAATTGGACAGAATCCTGCACCTCAGCAAGTCATACATCAATACAGTTATGGTTATTGGAATTTTAGGTAGTACAAATATCAAGATCGTTAATTGAATCCGTACACAAGGCGAGCCTGCAAATTATGCCAAAATGAGAAATGCCCATATCAAAACACATAATGAAATTCAACAAAGAAGCAACAAACTAAGAAAGAAGCTGACATTCTGCATTACGAACAGAACAGGAACAAAAAGGAGAAAGAGAAGAAAGGACTCACTTCGATTGGCGATGTTTCGGGCGATATCTTCAGAAGGGAGACAGACGAAATGGAAAGGGGAATCGGGGTGGTGGTCCTGTGGAAGCTTCCATTGGAGCGACGACTGGCCCTCAGGTGCGTCTGGGAATGCGCCGAAGAGCTCAGCGAGAGCTTCGACTTCCGGCCGCCTGTAATCCAATAGCCTGTGGAAGAAAACGCACAGAAACCACATGGAGGCAGAGCTCTCTCTCTCTCTCTCTCACTCTTCTTGAAGAAGACTCAAAATTACTTGGAGTGGCGCAGGTTCTTAAACATCACTCGCCTGGCGCTCGTTAGACCGTTCTCTCTCTCTCTCTCTCTCTCTCTCTTTGAAGAAGCAGCAGCCCAACCGAGTCGGAATGGGCGCAGGTTATCGAACGTAACTTGCCTGGCGCTCGTTAGACTGTTTCTGCCTTTCTGCGATTCGAATCGCAGACTTTGATTCAGGGATGCCCGAGTGCTTAGGGTAAGCGAAGTCGCCACCGAATCCTTATCAGGGGTATATGAAACGGGACCACCCCAACCAATCTTTGATGGCCCACCGGTTCAAAAATGGCACATTCATGATCCATGCAATTGCTTCTATGCCTCTTTGCATCGGACATTTAATATTTAAAGTACATGAATTAGCTTAAATTTTTTTCCCAGGGGCTGTTTGGATGCATATAAGGACCGTTCAGGATTTAAATACCTCATGTTCCAAATCAAGGCGATTCTGTATCCTTTAATTGTGTTTTGCAACTTATATTCCAAATGTCATTTCTCAATGTTGGTATATTTATGAGAATATTGAATTTGATTGCTAAATCAACTTTAATATTTAACACAATGATTATAGCAAGCTCATTAAAATATATATTTTGGCAAAAAAAATGATGAATTTTCAAGCTTCAATTGGACAACAATCATAAAATCACAACCAAGCAACTAGCTAATATATTTTAACTGTTAGCCAACTTTGGACTGCTCGGATCATTCTATTAATGTAATTTTAGTGATATAGTTGATAATTTAATTGTTTTGGGATATTATCGGTGGGCCATAAGTACGGTGAATTACTAACTTAGCAACACCTATGCTACATGCACAAATTTCCTACCTTTAAAAATGAGGAAAATGGAAGAGGAATATCATCCCCGAAGATGAGAGAGATTGTAAAACTCAACAAAACTAGGTATTTGAAATCCACATGGATTCCTAATACTTCTCAATTCATGTTTGTCAAATGACCTTTGGATTCCGAATCTACTCAAATACCATCCAATAGTCCCAAATCTACATTGCTAAATGACCTTTAATGTTTTCATGTTTAAATTGTTTATGGCATATGTTGTTTGGATTTAAGCGATGTGCTATTTATAAATAAATAATTATTTACACTAGGATCATTTATAAAGTGTTTATAAGTTTTAATGAGGTATCTGTTATGGGTAAAAATGGCCTGACTAAAGAGAAGATGTTGACTCGGACAGCTCAGCGGGACATGAGGTCGACCAGCACCGATCATGACTAATGAGCTCCTCAGTGGCCAAGGTAGAGATGTCGGCCAAAACCAGCTCGGCTCGGCACCTCTACTCGGCCTCAGCAGCTCAGCTCGGCCTCAGCAGGTCAGCTCCGCCTCGGCAGCTCAGCTCTGCCTCAACAAGTCTACCCGGCCTTAGCAAGTTAGCTCGACCTCGGCAGGTCAGCTCGGCTTAGCTGGTCAGCTCGGCTCGGCCTTGGTCAGCTCGGCTCGGCCAGATCAGTTAGGTACGAGATTCTCTTCCAGTAACACATGATACGAGTAACCACCCACGACGTGATTCTTGCGTAACTGCTGGCATCCATCACTCCCTGACATCTCGTGTAATGGCTGAAATTATGCCTGAAATTACGGACCACACTGTCCTATCTTCACTATAAATAGAGTCTCATCTACATTGGAAGGGATGCAACATCTTGCACTCTCCCTCTACTCTTCAACTTAGACCCAGATTCCCTTGACCTGACTTAGGCATCGGAAGGTCCCCTGCTTAGACCAAGGTCTCCTTTGCTCGTTGCGAGTGTGCAGGTCCAGGAGGCTAAAGTGATTTGGAGTTCGCGAGTTAGAGTAGAGGGTCATCCAGATTTAGTCATCAACATTTTTGGCGTCGTCTGTGGGAAACGAAATAAAAAAATGTTCCTGCTCTACCAAAAAAACCGCAACGACGAAAGCAAAGAAGAAAACTCTAGATGTCATTACTGCAGCTTAGTGAGAGCTCTTCTAGAATCATTTGTTGTAGCCAAGTCAGAGCTGTTCCTCGACAGCTCAGCTCGGCCTTGGCAGGTCAGCTTGGCCTCAACAACTCAGCCCGGCCAAGTCAGAGCATTTGTTGCGGCCAAGTCAGAGCATTTGTTGCGGCCAAGTCAGAGCTCTTTCTCTCTTCCTGAAGCATTTGTTGTGGCCAAGTCAAAACTCTTCCCTTCTTCATGGAGCACTTCCTGAAGCTTTTACTGCAGCCACGTCAGATCTCTTCCTGAAGCATCTGCTAGAGCCAAGCCAGATATCTTCCAGAATCATTTGTTGCAGCCAAGTTAGAGCTGATCCTCGACAGGTCAGCTTGGCCTCGGCAAGTCAGCTCGGCCTCGACAGCTCAGATCGGCCTCAACAACTCGGCCCAGCCAAGTCAGAGTTCTTCTGCTCTTCCTGGAGCATTTGCTACGGCCAAGTCAGAACTTTTCCTTTCTTCATGGAGCATTTCTTGAAGCTTTTACTGCAGCCATGTCAGATCTCTTCCTAAAGCATCTACTGAAGCCAAGCCAGATCTCTTCCAGAATCATTTGCTACAGCCAAGTCAAAGCTCTTCCTTGACAAGCCCACTCGGCCTCAACAGGTTAGCTCGGCCTTAGGTCAGCTCAGCCTCGATAGTTCAGCTTGGCATCAACAGGCCCACTCAACCTTGACAGGTTAGCTCGGCCTCGACATGTCAGTTTGGCCTCAACATGTCAGCTCGGCCTCGGCATACCAGTTTGGCCTCGACATGTCAGCTCGGCTCACCCTCAGTATGCTAGCTTGGCCTCAGTAGAGCAGCTCGACCTCAACAAGTCAGTTCGACCTCGGTCAGCTCAGCTTAACCTCAGCAACTCAGCTTGACCTCAACAGGCCCGCTCAGCCTGGATAGGGTAGCTCGGCCTCGACATGTCAGCTCTGCTTAGCCTCCGCAGGCTAGCTTGGCCTCAGCAGAGCAACTCGACCTCAACAGGTTAGTTTGACCTCGGTCAGCTCAGCTCGGCCTCAGCAGCTCAGCTTGGCCTCAACAGACCCGCTTAGCCTTGACAAGTTAGCGCGGCCTTGGCATGTCAGCTCGACCTCGGTCAGCTTAGTTCGGCCTCAACAGGCCCGCTTAGCCTTTACAGGTTAGCTCGACCTCAACAAGTCAGTTCGACCTCAGTTAGCTCAGCTTGACCTCAGCAGCTCAGCTCACCCTCAACAGGCCCGCTCAGCCTCGGCATGACAGCTCGGCCTCGGCAGGTCAGCTCGGCTTACCCTCAACAGGCTAGCTTGGCCTTAGCAGAGTAGCTCGACCTCAACAGGTCAGTTCGACCTCGGTCAGCTTAGCTCGATTTCAGCAGCTCAGCTTGGCCTCAACAGGCCCGCTTAGCCTGGACAGGTTAGCTCGGCCTCAGCATGTCAGCTCGATGTAACACCCCAAAAATCGGGGGTCGAGCACAAGCTCAACTCCCGAGTTCCGATGATCACTTATGCAACATAGATAATGATGATTGAATGTTGTCCGTATTAGTGCATTAAACATGAATGGGATTACACTAAATCAGCATATCATACTCCAAAGATAATTAGATTATGCAAGCGAAAGATTGTGATAAATATATAAAGTAAGTGGTTATAAGTCCCCGGAGTATGAACATGTCACCAGGCTAAATAATTACATGTATAGTTTCAAAATTACAAATGATACAATGTAATGACATCTAATTCATATCCCTGTAGCCCCATCAAAATTACCTTAGTGTAAGCCGATAGCTCGAATACAGTGTCTCATACTACCATATTTGGCTCACGAGTTTGGGTTACTCACTGGACACTATGGGGATGCTCGTCACCCCAGCGTAGGCCAACAACTCGACCACGGTATCCCATATCACCATGCCCGACTCATGAGTCTTAGCAGATCATGGTACCAAGGTTAAACAGACTTTTCAATGATAAGCGGTACCTTAGATTCAAAAAGTAGCGTCCATACATGGTGAACATACATTAGGCCAATCGGGTTACTTGACAAGCTCAACTGGTACGAGCGCATGTTAAATTAGTCGACATGGAGCGCGTACGTACTCCTTGTGGCCTAACCACTGTGGATAATCACCGTACGACTCAGATTCATCGAACGTATCCGTTGTGGTGAAACTAGTTCGGCCACGGATCGTTAACTATTACCGATTGCCTGGACTACGTATTAGTCTCAATCGTATTCAAACACAATAGGCATTCATATGTGATAGTCAATACAACATGTGACAACTAATTAAGATATAAATCTCATTTTAGCATTTTAACAAACACATAGTACACATGTTGTCATACATAGACATTTCATCCATAACTCACATAGTAACAAGAAAGGTTACATTAAGAAAATTGTAACTATAGATAAGGTAATTGAGAATCCTTTTCAATGCCCTTATTAAATACATTTTAACAAGCAACTTCTCATTCAGGCATTTTATCAAACACTTATTCTACACATATCAACATATATGTAATAATTTAGTTATAACATATATTATGGAAAATCCTCTCGTAAAGGAATTGTCATACATACAACAATCATGTATTCTCAAATAGAAATCATGGTAAGCACAAATCATAATTTCATATTCATTAAAACATTTCAACAAACACATAGAATACATTATATTCAACATAGTTCATGTATATATGTAGAGCTGGGCATCGGACCGAGTCGAATCGGATTGGACCCAACTCGACCAGGTCCGAGTTCTACATCGCCTGACCCGAACTCGGTCAGATCCGGGACCGAGTCCAGGTCCTCAGACCCAATCCGATCCTAAATCCTGCTGACCTGGACCGATCCGAGTTTGACTCGGTCAAGAAAACCGAGTCGGAGCGAGTTGGGCAAAGTTCAGACCGTTCATTTTTGCCAACAGTGTGGAAATCATTATTCTCACTGTTTCTTATGGTGAGATCTACTTGATTATTAAATATACTTAAAATTTAGCATCAATCCCTCAAATGACCTGAAAAAACTGATGGACGGTGTGGATAAATCAAAAAAATTAAGATGGCCCCACATAGTTTACTCAATGGATGAAATATCTCATCGCGAAATCAGCTTCTCGAAGAAGCATTGTACGAAGGGCAGCGGATTGCGTACCGAGTAAGTCAGTATGGTAAGCGTACTGAGTAAACTTCGTGGGCCCAAGTGGCATTCATGCATTTTATCCACTCTGTCCATCTCTTTTGAAACATAATTTTAAAGCATTATCCCCAAAAATGGAGTATATCCAAACCTCAGAAGGACCACACCACCGGAAACAGTGTGAATTGAACATCTACCGTTGAAAAACTCTTGGTGACAACAGAGGGTTTAGATCAAGCTGATATTTGTGTTTTCCCTTCATCCATGTCTTCTGATCTTATGAATAGGTTGGATGACAAATAAACATCATTGAGGGCCTTAGAAAATATTCAACGGTTGAAATCAATACTTCCACCTTTTTCAGTGGTATGGTCCACCTAAGTTTTGTATATGCATCAATTTTGGGTTGAACCCATAAAATGATCCGGCAAAACGAATGGACGGCGTGGATGAACTACATGGATTTGCGGTGGGCCCAACTGAGTTTACTCAGAATGATGAGAGCGTCCAAGAAATATAGCCTAATATAGGCTATATAGCTAAACCAGCTATACGTACCTGCTCTAGGTACGTGGCGTGTGAGGAAGAGCACTGACGCTCCTCGAGCTCCGAGTTGTACGAACGGTTCAAAGGAGATCAAAGTTTTATGGGCCCCACAGTGATGTATTTTTATATCTACATCGTTCATCTATTTGTAGAGATCATTTTAGAGTATTATCCAAAAAAAATTTATGTCCAAAGATCATCTGGACCACACCATTACAAAGCAGCGGAGATAATAATTTTCACCATTAAACAATTTGTAGATCCACATAACGTTTCTTTTCCATCCAATCTGTTCCATCCAATCTGTCCATAAGGTCACAAAGACCTGAATGAAGAGGAAAAGCAAATCATATTGATCCAAAACTTCTGTTAACCCAAAAAGAGCTTCAATGGTGGACGTTCAATCCCCACTGTCGTCCGTAGTGTGGTCCACTTAATAGTTAGATCTAACTTTCTTTTTTTCCTCAAGCATTAATAAGATATTGCCAAATGAATGGACAGTTTGGATATAACACATACCTCGTGATCAGACCCACAAATCTCACTGACATTACACCAGCTAATCTGCTTCGTATACCACCCAATCCACTACCGTCAGTTTGGGTCTGACTGACAAGACGACAGCATGTAAACACCTCCTTCCGCCAACCATCCTTCAACGATTCGGATTGCATACTGAGTAAACTCTGGCGGGCCCACCGTGAATGTATATGATCTATCCACGCCGTCCATCCGTTTTTCCATCTTATTTTAATAGTTGAGACCAAAATTTAATCATACCCAAAGATCAAATGGACCATACCAAAGGAAAAAGTTGGAATAATGATTTCCACCGTTGAAACCTTTTTAGGGCCACGGTGATGTTTATTTCTCATCAAACCTGTTCATACGATCACACGGACACGGATGAAGGGGAAAAAACAAATACAAGATTGATCCAACACTTCCGTGGCCCCCAAGAAATTTTCAACGGTAAATATTCAATTCACACAGTTTCCTGTGGTGTGGCCCATTTGGGGTTTATATATGCTTCATTGTTTTGGTCAAGCCTTAAAATTATCTGATAAAATAGATGAATGGTGTGGATAAAATACATAAATCATGGTGGACCCCACAGAATTTACTCAGTGCGCTTAGGGTACTGAGTTACGCAGTACACTGTCCGCTTCCCTTCTTCAATCAACGCTCCTGCGACTCTCTCTCCTGCACACAGCTACACACCATTTCAAGCCTCTGAACCCAACGGCAGAAAATGACGGATTTGATCTACCAGAAGACATACAGCTAGCCTTCTTCTTCAACAAAAAGAGATAGACGTATATATAGACAGATAAATATATATAAAGAGGGAGTTGGGTTTTTTGGCGCCGAATGAAAAAGCTAGGCGGTAAAATTTTTGTTTTTCGAAAATATGCATGGGCGGTAAATCTTTAAAGAGAAAGAGAATTTTGCAAAAGTAAAGAGATGTTTACATCCTGGGTCGAGTTGGGTCGGGTCGGTTCGGACCCTTTCGGTCCAGATTTTCGGATCGGTTCTGTCTGGATGCACTACTATAGATTTACAGACTCAATCAGGCCGATCTAGGCCGTCGGTTCTGTTCGAAACGATACCGAGTCAGGTCGGATCGGGTCGGACCCACCGGATCGGGTCTAATATGCCCACTTCTATATATATGTAATATACGGAAAACATCGTATCTAAATACATATAATAGCATTCAAGTCAGTCATAAATTATTAACTGACATTGAAAGCCTTGAAAACCATAACCTAAACGCTTATAGTCCGCACCTTTCATCGATACGCCGATTACGAACTCGATTCGTACACTACGCCTTTGTCTCCAGCACAACGGCTACCTAAATCATGAAATAAGTTAGTTATTTCACCTATTCCTATATTTGGATTCCTAAAACAGATTAGGGTTAGGATTTCTTACCCAAAAATGGATTCAGATTTGATGGTGTAGCGACACAGGAGAGAGGATTCGGCCCGTGGAGTGGTGGGAATGAATCCCAGCAACTATCTCTCTCTCTCTCTCTTTATCTCTCTCTTTCTCTCTCTCTCTCTTCTCCTCACTCTTTCCTCCTCTTTTCTCTTCTCTCTCCTAGGGTTAGGAAATTCGTATGGAATGAGAGAGGGGTGGGTTAAGGCCCTTATATAGGCTCAGAACTGATGTCAATGGTCCTAGGGCCATGATATACTTAAGTTATAGCCAAAAGTTGTCTATTTTGGGCCAACGGAGCTCATCTGGAGGTCCATACCTCACATACGGTCTGGAGAAATTTCTATAACCATGGATCTATATCAGGTTAAGATTTTGGTCCGATCGGATTTGTAGATCGACCGTAGAGGACCAGTTTCAGTTCAACGATCATCGTCACTCGATCAGGGCCACAAGTATACTAACATGTATTGGAAAATTTTCTTGATCCAATGGTGTAGTTGGGTTAGAATCTGACAGTCTGAAACATTAAATTTTTCCTGCAAACGAACGGCCCAATTCACTTAAGTTTGATTTTATTTCCTAAAGATAATCGCGTTTCTCACACACTTCGGTCTAGGCTCAAGTTGTGCGTTTCTAGATACTATTTGGACTTGATTCCTGAGATGGTTGTCAAGCCCAGTAAGGCGGTCATAATCATATAATTTCACGATAATTAGACTTTCGGCGCACGGTCCAAGTCCAATACAGAGTTTCAGTATGCTCCCGTGAGCAACTGGGTTTTGAGATTGATCATAGGTTTTTAAGTAATGTAGATTTAGCGATTCTACTAGTTTTGGGTCTTACAGTTCGTAGAAAAAGTGGTTCAAGCTAATCTACTAATTAATTCAATTTAGTACTTAATTTTCATCTAATTTCTACATAATTTGATCCTTAGTAATTTCTGCCTAAGGTGGTACTCGGGTCTTTGTAGGGATTTTTTCAAGATGTTACACTCGACCTTAGTCAGGTCAGCTTAGCCTCGGCAGCTCAGCTTGGCCTCAACAGGCCCGCTCAGCCTGACAGGTTAGCTCGGCCTCGGCATGTCAGTTTGGCCTCGACAGTTCAGCTTGGCCTCAACAGGCCCGCTCAACCTTAACAGGTTAGCTCAGCCTTGGCATGTCAATTCAGCCTCGACATGTCAGTTCGACTCACCCTCAACAGGTTAGCTTGGCCTCAGCAGAGTAGTTCGACCATAATAGGTCAGTTCGACCTCGGTCAGCTCAGCTCGGCCTCAGCAGCTCAGCTTGGCCTCAACAGGCCCGCTCAGCCTGGACAGGTTAGCTCGGCCTCAACATGTCAGTTCTGCTTAGCCTCCGCAGGCCAGCTTAGCCTCAGTAAAGCAGCTTGACCTCAACAGGTCATGTCGACCTCGGTCAGCTCAGCTCGGCCTCGACAGCTCAGCTTGGCCTCAATAGGCCCGTTCAGCCTTGACAGGTTAGCTCGGCCTCGGCATAACAGCTCAGCCTTGAGAGGTCATCTTGGCCTCATCAGGTCAGCTCGGCCTCAACAATTCAGCTTAGCCTCGGCAGAGCAACTCAGCCTCATCAGGTCAACTTGACCTGAACAGGCCTGCTCGACCTCACCAGGTCAGCTCACCTCGGTCTCAACAGGTCAGCTCACCTCAGCCTTAACAGGCTCACTTAACCTTGACAGGTTAGCTCAGCCTCGGCATGTCAGTTCGGCCTCGACAATTCAACTTGGTTTCGGTAGAGTAGCTCGGCCTCATCAGGTCAACTCGGCCTCAACAAGTCAGCTTGGCCTCAATCAGGTCCACTCGGTCTCAACAGTTCAGCTTGGCCTCGGCAAAGTAACTCGGCCTCATCAGGTCAACTCGGCCTCACCAGGTCATCTCACCTTGGTTTTAATAGGTCAGCTCAGCTCAGCCTTGACAGGTTAGCTCGGCCTCAACAGCTTAACTTGTCCTCAACAGGCCCATTCAGCCTTGAAAGATTAGCTCGACCTCGGCATATCAGTTCGGCCTCGACATGTCAGCTCAGCTCAGCCTCAGCAGGCGAGCTTGGCCTCAACAGAGTAGCTTGACCTCAACAGGTCAGCTCAACTCGGCCTCGGCAGCTCAGCTTAGCCTCAACAGGCCCGCTCGGTTTGACAGGTCAGCTCGGCCTCGGTATGTCAGTTCAACCTTGGCATGATAGCTCGGCCTCACCAGCTCTGCTCGAACTCGGTTAGCTCAGCTTGAACAGGTCAGCTCGGCCTCAATAGCTAACCTCGACAATGAGGCTCTTTGGTCAACTCTGACCTTGACATCAAATACTGAGCGATATATCGACTAGAAGACATGAGGGGCTCTTATCCCGCCCATGGGATGTTAAACACGTGAAGGTCTACTACTCCTGGGGACTCAAGAGGTCCTTTGACTAGGAGCGCGTCGACTAACTGACCTACTCGAGAAGGGTGACCTCCCTTTCTAAAAGGAAAAAAGTCCTCTACCAGAATTTTACTATGGAAGAGCTTCCCCAGATCGGGAAGAAAATCTCTTTTTCTACAATCTGAGCTACACGAACTACTGAGGACTTCTCTTAGTGTAAGGGAAAAACAGTCCTCACTAGTTGTCTAACCCTTAAAGAAGAGGTCAGACCACTAATTGGTAATGTTATTCGGATCGCGCGATCTACAATGAGGAACTCTTAGTGCAAGAGAAAATAATCATCCTAAGTAAACTGCTTGGCTTCTCATGAAGGGGTCATTGTAGCCAACCCATCTGTTCAACAAAAGTAAATAACAAGATCAATTGAGAAGCAAGAGCTCACTCCAACGCTCCTACTCGACTAAAATGCCCGACCTCAACAAAACCAACTTACTTTCTAAGCCCATTAAGCGAGCTCGAAAGTAGAGGGCTTACTGTTATGGGTAAAAATGGCCTTACTAAAGAGAAGAGGTCGGCTCGGACAGCTCAGCAGGAGATGAGGTCGGCCAGCGCTGGTCATGACTAATGAGCTTCTCAATGGCCAAGGTAGAGATGTCGGCCAAAATTAGCTCGGCTCAGCACCTCTGCTCGGCCTCGCCAGCTCAGCTCGACCTTGGCAGCTCAGCTCCGCCTCAACAAGTCTACCTGGCCTCGGCAGGTCAGCTTGGCCTCAGCTGGTCAACTCGGCTCGGCCTCGGTCATCTCGGCTTGACCAGATCGGTTAGGTTCGGGATTCTCTTCCAATGACACACGATAAGAGTAACCGCCCACGACGTGATTCTTGCGTAACTGCCGGCATCCATCACTTCCTGATATCTCGTGTAATGGCTGAAATTATGCCTAGAATTACGGACCACACTGTCCTATCTTCACTATAAATAAGAGTCTCATCTACATTGAAAGGGATGCAACATCTTGCACTCTCGCTCTACTCTTCAACTTAGACCCAGATTCCCTTGACCTGACTTAGGCATCGGAGGATCCCCTACTTAGACCAGGATCTTCTTTGCTCGTTGCGAGTGTACAAGTCCAGGAGGCTAAAGCGATTCGGAGTTCGCGAGTCGGAGTGGAGGGTCATCCAAATTTAGTCATCAACAGTATCTATTCTATAATGCTTTTATGCATGGGATGGTCACATAGCACATTGGAGCAAAATTTTCAAAAGGAACCCCCAGATTAATAAAGAGAATAAATCGCGATGGTCATGTCCAACCAGTTGGACTCCTTTATTATGGTCCAATGCATATAATCTCCATCCAATCATGTTTATCAAGAACTTAATATCCCAATATAAAAGTATACATAATATGAGTACATCTTATGCAACAACATCAGCCTAATTCCACCCATCAGATGGGCCACGCATTTACCCTTTTATTATATCACACAGTTGTCTACTAATTTCTGTGGTATTCAAAGTAACTAGTGGATCCAACTAATTTTTTCCGTAGGTAAATCTCATGGTGGGCAACTTATTAGAATGAACAACTTCTCACATGCACGACATGTTAGATCGTATCTATTGGTTGAATAGTGACTCGTTGTTAACCTACTTATTTTTTAAAGGCCATTTTTAAACACTTAGGGTTGTTTGTAATTCACTAATTACCATGGTAATGTAAGAGAAATGTGTAATGATTAAAAATTATATTTCTCCTAACAACACCTGTATTTGATCGCCCATTCACATATATGATTTTTCGGCAATAAAATGAAAATGTTAATGTTTTTTATATTAGTTTAATATCAAATCATTATTAAAATATATTGATATTGTTATTTGGATTTGAGATTTTCACAATAATGTTATGAAAAAGTTCACTGATTATAAATTCCTCCACTTGCTTTTTAATACCTCTGCAATTGACTAATGATTTTTCTATTTGGTTTGAGGTAACAAAATATAACGTCTCAGAAAAATCCGTATAAAGACCCGAGTACCACCTCAGGCAGAAATCATTAAGGATCGAATTCCTTAGAAATTAGACAAAAATTAATTAAATACTAAACTAAATTATTTGGCGAATTAGCTTGAATCACTTTCTATACGAACTGCAAGACCCAAAATCAGTAGAATCGCTAACTCTATATTACCTAAAAACTTAAGATCAATCTCAAAGCCCAGTTGCTCTCGGAAGCATCTTGAAACTCCGTATCGGACCTAGACTGCGTCGAAAGTCCGATTACCATGGAACTATACGGTTATGACTGCCTTACTGGGCTTGACAACCATCTCGAAAATCAAGTCTAAATAGTATCCAGAAACGCACAACTCGAGCCCGGAGTGAAATGTGTGAGAAACGTGAATATCTTTATAAAATGAACTCAAACTTAAGTAAATTGGGTCGTTCGCTTTTAGACCAAATTTAAGATTTCGGATCGTCAGATTTTGACCCAACTACACCCTTAGATCAAAAAAATTTTCCTACACATGTTAGTGTACTTGTGGCCCTAATCGAGTGACGATAACCGTTGAACTGAAATTGGTCCTCCGCGGTCGATCTACAAACTCGATCGGACCAAAACTTTAACCTGGCATAGATTCATTACTAAGGAACTTTCTCCGGACCATATGCAAGAAATGAACCTCCAGATGAGCTCCTTTGGCCTAAAACAGACAACTTTTGACTATAACCTAAGTATACCATGGCCCTGGGGCCATTGACATCAGTTCTTGGCTTATATAATGGCTTTAACCCACCCCTCTCTCATTCCACATGAATTTCCTAACCCTAGGAGAGAGAAGATAGAAAAGAGAAGGAAAGAGTAAGGAGAAGAAAGAGAGAGTGAGAGATAGTTGCTGGGATTCGTTCTCGCGACTCCACCTGCTGAATCACCTCTTCCGTGTCACTATACCGGCGATTTCGACTCTACTTTTGGATAATGAATCCCAACCCTAATCTTTTTTAGGTATCCAGATAGGTAGATCGATGAAATAGCTAACCTATTTCATGATTTAGGAAGCCGTTGTGCCATAGACAAAGGCTCGAACTGAGTTCGATATGAGTTTACCGATGGAAGGTACGGACTATAAATGTTTAGGTTATGGTTTTCAAGGCTTTCAATGTCAATTAATGATTTATGACTGACTTGATTGCTATCACATATACTTAGATGCGATGTTTTCCACGTATTACATATATATATATATATATATATGTATATATATGAATTGTGTCGAAATTAATGCATTTCATGTGTTTGTTGAAATGTTTGAATGAATATGAAATTATAATTTGTGCTTACCATGATTATTGATTGAGGATACACGATTGTTGCATGGGTGGCAACTCCTTGTGAAAGGATTTACTATAATATATGTCATAACAAATTTATTACATGCATGTTGATATGTGTAGTCTAAGTGTTTGATAAAATGCCTGAATGAGAAAATGCTTGTTGAAATTCATTTAATAAGGTTATTGAGATAGGATTCTCAATTACCTTATCGATATTTACAGTTTCCTTCATGTAACCTATCTTACTACTACCTGCTTTATGGATAAAATGCCTATGTATGACAACATGTGTACTATGTGTTTGTTAAAATGCTCAAATGAGATTTATATTTGAATTAGTTGTCGCATGTTGTTTGACTATCACATATAAATGCCTATTGTGTTTAAATATGATTGGGACTACTACATAGTCTAGAAAATCGGTAATGATTCCCGAACTAGTGGTCGAGGTCGTTTCGCCATGCAAGACATGTTCGATGATTCTAAATTGTACACCGTTTGTCGACAGTGGTTAGGCCACGTGAAGTGCTTACGCGGTCCATGTCGATTAATTTAATGTACGCTTGTACCAGCCGAGCTTGTCAAGTAACCTGATTGGCTTAATGTATGTTCACCATGTACGGATGCTACTATTTGAATCTAAGGTACCATTTACCATTAAAAAATCCATTTAACCTTGGTACCATGATTTGCTAAGACTCATGAGCTGGGCATAGTAGTATGGGACACCGTGATCGAGTTGTCGGCCTACGCTGGGTTAACGAGCCTTCCCATAGTGTCTAGTTAGCAAACCAAACTCGTGAGTCGAATATGGTGATATGGGACACTGTATTCAAGCTGTCGGCCTACACTAAGGTGACGAGCCTTTCCCGTAGTGACATCGAGTATAAAATAGGCCTATGATCGGATGACGAGCCCCTCGTAGTGACCTTGAGTGTGAATTAAGCCTACATTGAGGTGACGAGCTTCCCGTAACAACTTATATTGTAAACTCGCGAACTTGCATATCATATGTGATTAACTAGGATTGATGACCCTAAATAGATCATTGTTTGCGTAAATGATATAAATGGTGGTACCTTAGCTTCCCAAATCTACTGTATGAATAGGTCTAATTAAGAACTTGGCTAACACGACCATGCACCTCATTGCATGTGCCTTTGGCGAGGGTGTTGAGCACAGTGGGAGTTTAGCATGTGTGACCGTGAGATGATGTCACAGAAAAAGTGCAGGAAAGGGCATGCATCATTAATACATATCATCATCACATTAACCAGAGTACTTATGAATGCTTGTTGTACTGCTTTATCATTACTGCTTGATTGAATTGATAACATATTAACCTTTGCCTTATAGCTTCACTAAGTTGATCACTCACTCCCACTCTAGGACAGTGTTTTAAAATACCAACCAGACTTTGTTGTAGTTTCAGATGATGGCGAGACTTACGAGTTAGAGCCGGCCTTTTACGATGACGAGGAGGAATTCTTCTACCTGCAACTCTCTAACGGGTCTAAGTAGACCTGGAGTTGCATCACCGAGGCTAAAGGGATATGGATTAGATGACATTACACTTATTATTTTATATATTTTAGAACTATACATGTAAATATTCAGCCTGGTGACATGATCATACTCTGGGGTTTATATCCACTTACACACTTTATATATCTATCACAGTCTTTCGCTTGCTTAATTTAATCACCTCTGGAGTATGATATGTTGATTTAGTATAATCCCACTCATGTTTAATGCACAAATATGGACAACATTTAATCATCATTATCTATATTGCATAAGTGATGCGTTGGAACTCGGGAGTTAAGCATCTGGTCGACTCTCGATTTTCAGGGCGTTACAAATTGGTATCAGAGCATGATTTGGATTAAACTGGACCTAGGTTATGGTAACACGACACACACTAACATACTTTGACTTAGGAGGGGGCGATGAAACATAAAAACAGTCGTAGGATTCCAAGTTTCACCGATGGGCAAAACTGACCGTTGAAATCAGACCGTACGCATCTGTAATCATGCAAGATGATCCCAATTCTTTTCCATACCGTCCATCGATAGGTTTAGGCGATGATTCAGTGTATCCCACACTCAAATAATCCGAAAAACATGAATATATGCGAGATGGAACCCGAAACCGCACTAAACGGGCTCAGGGGCCTAAACCACATAAAACAGTGGGACCCGAGGTGGGTCTCGCACATTTTCGGCACCTGGGAGGATGCCATCGCCTTAGGTCCAGCGGACCGATATGGTATCGGGCCTAGGGCGTGGCCTCGCGGTCCATGGACAGCGGGCCGGTAGGGTCATTGCAGGCTTGGCGGGCCGGCCATTGTACATGCATGTGGGGCCCATGAAATCATGTAAGGGCCCCTATAACCCCCCATTTGCTTCATTTCTTCCTTTTACACCCCTCCAAGCTTTCCAAACCTCTAAAAAACCTCATTTTTCTCTCTCAAATTTCCCCTCAAATCTCATCTTCCTCCTTTTTCTCTCATCCACCTCCACCATCCTTTCAAACCCATCTTCTACAACCACCCACCTCCCTTAATCGCTCTCATTTGAGCACACCAAGTCATCTTTGTGTCTCATACACCTCCAAATCCACCAACCCATTCCATCTTTCATGCTCCCTTGACTTCATGGCTCTTTTTAAGCTTGTGGCCGTGATCTTCTCCCTCTCTACACTTCTTTCCCTCATGGGAAAGAAGAGGGCTCCCACGGATGAAGTCAGGCCTAGCCGCCCTACCCGTTCAAGCGTCGATTGGGAGCTAAGGATGAAGCGGGATCTTGATCCCCAGCTTCCTCTCGAAAGAACTCTACTGGCAGATATGGCACATGGAAGGTTTCAAGGCCGTAGGGTTCTATTTGAAGCACACATGGATGAGAAACTATTTAGGCTTTATCCGGTGATGGATCTCCTATTTGACGCCGGGTGGGGTCCCATATTTGAAGACAAGTCTCGTGCGAATGAAAGCACTTTCCGAGCCTTCTACGCCCATATACAAGAGCCACTGCTGCAGCCTCTACAGTTCTCTATCCTCGTGGGAAGGCGAGAAGCTATTGTTAATGTGGAGTTGATAGCCTGAATCATGGGGATGCCGCGTGAAGAGGTACATGTTAGCGAGAGAAATCTCAGGAGCATGCGTGAAAGAGATCACCATACGCGATTTCTTTGTGGCCGATTGGTCCACTGGAGTCGAGGCAACTGCATCTTAGCGACCAAGATGACTCACGACTTCCGCCTACTCCACCACATATTCACGCACAATGTGTATCCTAGATGGAACAATCGCTTTGAATGCATGTGTTTGATGGTGGACTTCCTATACTGAACCGGGCAAGGAGACAAGCTGTGCCTGCCTACGTATGTACTACTACAGATAGTTTAGACCGCACGCTCTCCTAGGACAGACATTTCACTCCCATTCGGATGACTTATATGCAAGCTTGCTCGTGAATTCAGCTACAGACTTGGCTTAGAAAGGCTCGCGCTAATCCATTTCATCAACGACACTACTATCAACAACATAAGTATTAGGCCACGACAACGTCAAGCTCGACTCGATGAGAGTGAGGATGAGACGGGAAGTGAAGAGAAAGAGAGTGATGAAGAAGGCGGAGATGAGATAGAGGAAGAAAGCAAGGAAGAGGAAGAAGAGGAGGCCCAAGACTCTGATGGGGGCTCTCCACCTACTACACATGAGTCCCACTGTGATCGGGCTGCTATAGAAGCCCGCTTAGCTCAGATCGAGGAGGGTCAGGTTACTCTGCGATAGGAGGTCAGTGAGACCGGGGCCAAGCTTGAAGAGAGTCAGACCTTCATGAAATAGAAATTCAAGAAGGTGTCTCGCACCTTAAAAGCTATCCAGTGCTGTATGCAGGACAAGGGTGCTCCTCCTCCATCACCAGATTCAGACGGTTAGTCCTATGTTGTAGTCATCTTTGGGTTTTCTTTGCTTTCCTGTTTCTTATGTTATAGCCTTAATAGGCTTAGTAGTAGGGTAGATTTGATGGTGTGTTTGGTGTTTAAAGCTTTGTTAGATTTAGCTCACATGCATCTTCTGTTATAATCCATGTAATACTACATCTCATATATTGTGACAATTTTGGTTGAATGAAACGCATGTAGCTCCTTTTGTTATGAAATGTGTAGAATGCTTGAGAAATTGAGTGTTGTATGCTAAATCTCACGTACGTAGAACCCTATGTTGTATATAGGGAATGCCACCTAAGGCCACACGGAGTACGGAACGTCTTACACTTGGCGACTCGATTGACGGGGCACCTCCCTTAAGCGATAGCCATATGGACCCCAGTTTGAGCCCGAATCACGAGACTATGCCAGATTCTCAGTCGGCCACTGGCCCTACAAATAGGCTGACACCTTTTACACCACCGGTTCCAGAGCAGAACCACGCATCTACCTCGACACCACATGTGCCTCAGGCAGCCCCTCTTCCTGATAGGTTGGAGTAGATGATGCTCCTTATGTAGCAGCAACAGCAGATTTGGACCACCATGGTAGGGGCCCTTACCCAGAATATGAGTGTGGTTCCGCCTGCATCACCTATGCACCCTGCTGGGAATATGAGTGGTAGCGGCTTATTTGAATGATTTCATCGCTTTCAGCCTCCCACGTTTGTGGGTACTCACAGACCTGAGGAGGTCGAGTATTGGCTTGACCGCATCTCTAAGATGTTGAAGCCGCTGCACTGCACTGAGGCAGACCAGGTCGAGTTGGTCACTTACATATTCAAGAAGGAGGCCAGTCTCTGGTGGGACAACATCCTATGGACAGTTGCTGCTAGTTACGTATGGACATGAGAGGCTTTTGAGACACGCTTCCACGAGAAGTATTTTCCTCTCACCTACTGTAATGAGGAGGGAGAGTTCCTTCACCTCCGACAGGGAAGAATGACTGTGGCAGAGTACGAAAACCGGTTCACGGAGCTGCCCAGATACACTCCTTTGATCCAAGCAAGCAAGCCAATGAAGATGCGGCGATTCTCTGAGGGTTTGCGGCCTGAGATCCGCTCGAAGATGTGTTATGCTAGCATTAATAACTATGCTGAGCTAGTGAGCATGTCCCTGCAAGCTGAGCAGGATGGGGATAGGCTATCCCGTACACATGTACCTATGATTCTTAGGCCTTGGCCAGATTTGCCGAGCATGCTGTCCTCGGCAAGAGGCCTCGTACAGATTCTCCTCCTCGGCTTATGGCTCCATCAACATAGCCTAGACGACCTGATGTATGGTATACCTACTGCAAGAGGTCGGGCCATTTTGACACTTATTGCTTCACCAGGATGAGGAATAATGGCTTCATGCCCCTTCAGAAGATTAACCGTCAGATGCCACCAACTATCTCGACTCCACCTCTATGTTCTGTACCGACTGCACAGCCTTCTTACAAGCCACCTGCACATCGATTTAGGCCGCCTCAGCAACCTATGGCACCGCAGTCGAACCGTTCTCAACAAGCTCGTGTGCACTCACTTTCAGCTGAAACATCCGAGACGGTAGTTACAACACCGCTGGCTTTTGAAGTCACGACACATATCCAAGGTATACCAGTCTTCTTATTGGTGGACACCGGGTCCACTATTTCAATCATATCACGTGCAACAGTCAAGCGACTAGTGTTGAAAACAGTCCCTACGAAGGGGATGAGAATCCTTACCGCCACAAGGACCTTTTCAGACGTTACTAAGATTTGTAAGGATTGCTCGATAGACTTAAGAAGCAGGACGGTACTCGTTGACCTGATCGTTGCCCCACTATACCATTACGACGTTATCCTCGATATGGATTAGCTCACCGAGATAAAGGCAGAGATCGATTGTGATACCAGAGTGGTGACGACCCATGCACCTGAGGGCACGGCCTTTACTTTTCCAATTCAGGTCAATTTGCCCTGCCGCATAAGTTGTTACTCTTCCTTACTGGATAATGTTGATGGTCCAACACTGGGGAACACACCTGTAGTCTGAGATTTCACGGATGTGTTCAGGACGATACTTGTATTACCTCCTCAGTGTGAGATCGATTTTACCATCGACCTTGTGCCTGGTGCGACACCTATTTCCCTACCGACATATCGCATGTCTCCTTGTGAAATGGAGGAACTGAGGAGACAGATCGATGATCTGCTGGATTCAAGTTTCATATGACCTAGCATGTCTCCTTAGGGAGCACCTGTGTTGTTCGTGAAGAAGAAAGATGGATCACTGCAATTGTGTATTGATTATCGCAAGTTGAACCAAGTCACAGTGAAGAACAAGTATCCTTTACCCAGGATAGATGATCTGTTCGATCAGTTGAAAGGGGCACAGTATTTTTCGAAGATCGATTTGCAGTCAGGGTATCACCAGTTGCACATCAGGGATGAGGACGTGCAGAAGACAGCGTTTAGAATAAGCTTTGGACACTACGAGTTCTTTGTAATGTCATTTGGGCTTACGAATGCACCAGCCGTGTTCATGGATCTAATGAACCGGGTGTTTCGGCCATATCTGTATCGATTCGTCATCGTGTTTATAGATGACATTTTGATATATTCCAAGAGTCGAGAGGATCACGAGGAACACCTGCGAGCAGTCTTCGATACGCTCAGGAAGAATCAATCGTTTGCCCAGTACAAGAAGTGTGACTTCTGGAAGGAAGAAGTCAAGTTCTTGGGACATGTGGTATCTAAGAAAGGAATAGCTGTGGACCTTGCTAAGGTGACCGCAATTCAGGACTGGGAGTAGCCGGGTTCAGTTATTGAAGTGAGGAGTTTCCTTGGCCTGGCAGGTTACTATCGCCAATTCATTAGGAACTTTTCCAAGATAGCTAGGTCATTATCTTAACTCACTCGGAAGGACTTTAAGTTTGCTTAGAATGAGAAGGCGGGAAGCAGCCTTTCAGGAACTGAAGGACAAGTTGACATCCGCACCCGTGCTAGTATTGTCAGAGCAAGGGGTCAAATATATGATATACACCGATGCGTCTCGTGTTGGTTTGGGTTGTGTTCTGATGCAGAAGGACAGGGTTATTATCCATGCATCACGACAGTTGAGGAAATACGAGGAAAACTACCTTACACACGACCTGGAGTTAGCGGCCGTCATCTTTATATTGAAGATCTGGAGACATTACCTCTATGGAGAGGAGTTCGAGCTCTTTTACGACCACAAGAGGCTCAGGTACATATTTACGCAGAGGGACCTGAATATGAGGCAACGGCAATGGATGGAAACCTTAAAAGACTTCAAGTTCAAGGTCTCTTACCATCCTGGCAAGGCTAACCTTGTGGCAGACGTGTTGAGGCACAAGAAGATAATAAAATTTGAGGCTCCGCTAATGATAGACGAGTGGAACATGGTAGAATTTGTGCGAGACTTCGAGCAGAAGCTCACGGTAGAGGAGCCGTTCGAGAGCATCACACACGTTCGTGTGCAGCCACTCATTGATGACAAGATTATTGCGACTAAAAGACGATGAACTATTGGCAAAGATGAGAGAGCAGGTGAGTGACAGTGAATATTCGGAATGGAGAGTTGGTACGGATGGGGGTTTACGTTATCGTGGCCGCCTATGCATCCCAAATCTTCATGACTTGAGAAGGAAAATTCTCGAAGCTGCTCATAATTCGAAGATAGCGATGCATCCTGGTAGTACGAAGATGTATCGAGACATGAAGCGCTCGTATTGGTAGGAGAATATGAAGGCCCACATAGCAGACTATGTATCCCGTTGTCTCACGTGCCAACAGGTCAAGGCCGAACACCACTGACCTCCTGGACTGCTTCAACCCATGCCCATAGTAGAATGGAAATGGGATTTCATTTTTATGGATTTCATCTCATGGTTACCGAAAACGAGGAAGGGGCATGACTCCATTTGGGTGATCGTGGACCGGTTGACGAAATCGGCTCATTTCTTCCCGATTAGAGTTTTAAACTTCGCAGACGAGTTGGTCAGGCTGTACATCAAGGAGATAGTACGTCTGCATGGAGTGCCTATGGAGATCGTGTTGGATCGAGACACGCGATTCACATCTATCTTCTAGACTCATATTCAGGAAGCAATGGGTGTGAAACTGAAGTTCAGTACCGCGTTCCACCCATAGACGGATGGGCAGACGGAACGGGTGAATCAGGTGTTGAAAGATATGTTACGAGCTTGTGTGCTTAATTTCAAGGACAGTTGGGATGACTGTCTTCCCTATGCTGAGTTCGCTTATAACAACAGCTTTCAGGCGAGTATTGGCATGACCCCTTATGAAGCACTGTATGGGCGTTCGTGTAGAGCACCGCATTGCTGGGCAGAGGTTGGCGAGAAGACTTTGATTGACCTAGAGTTAGTACAAGCAACCTCATAGAAGATCGACATTATCAGGTGTCGACTCCTGGCAGCACAGAGCAGACAGAAGAGTTACGCCGATATGAGGCGGCGACCGCTAGAGTTTGAGGTTGGGAACCACGTATTCCTCAAGGTTTCTCCAATGAAGGGAGTTCTCAGGTTTGGAAAGAAAGGGAAGCTCACGCCGAGATTCATAGGCCCATTTCATATACTAGATCGAGTGGGTGTGGTAGCATACCACCTTGCTTTGCCCACACCACTCGTAGGCGTGCACAATGTATTTTATGTATCCATGTTGAAGAAATACGTTCCTGATCCGTCCCACATTATCAGATGGGAGCAGGTACAGTTGAGTGAAGATGCTACTTATAACTGCGATCGACGCGTATTCTAGACAGGAAGGAACAGGTTCTGTGCAGTAAAGTTATTCCACTTGTGAAGGTACTATAGACACATCATACTGAAGAAGAGGCTACTTGGAAAACAAAAGCCGAAGTCCGTAAGAACTACCCTCAAATTCTCGAGGAGTACGAAAATGTACTAATTTCAATGATGAAATTTTTCTTTAAGGGGGGTAGATTATAACATCTCGAAAAAATTCATACAAAGACCTAAGTACCACCTCTGGCAGAAATCACTAAGGATCGAATTCTTTAGAAATTAGATGAAAATTAATTAAGTACTAAACTGAATTACTCGGTGAATTAGCTTGAATCACTTTCTATATGAACTGCAAGACCTAAAACTAGTAGAATCGCTAACTCTACATTACCTAAAAACCTAGGATCAATCTCAAAGCCAAGTTGCTCTCGGGAGCATCTTGAAACTCCGTATCGGACCTAGACCGCGCGTCGAAAGTTCGATTACCACGAAACTATACGGTTATGACCGCCTTACTAGGCTTGACAACTCTCGGAAATCAAGTCCAAATAATATCCAGAAACGCACAACTTGAGCCCGGAGCGAAGTGTGTGAGAAACACGAATATCTTTAAAAAATAAACTCAAACTTAAGTGAATTAGGCCGTTCGCTTGCAGGCCAAATTTAAGGTTTCGGACCGTCAGATTCTAACCCAACTACACCATTGGATCAGAGAAATTTCCCTACACATGTCAGTGTACTTGTGGCCCTGATCGAGTAACGATGACCCTTGAACTGAAATTGGTCCTTCGTGTTCGATTTACAAACCCGATCGGACCGAAACTTTAACCTGGCATAGATCCATTGCCAGGAAACTTTCTCCGAACCGTATGCAGAAAATGGACCTCCATATGAGCTCCGTTGGCCCGAAACATACAACTTTTGGTTATAACCTAAGTATACCATGGCCCTGGGGCCATTGACATCAGTTCTGGGCCTATATAAGGGCCTTAACCCACTCCTCTCTCATTCCATACGAATTTCCTAACCCTAAGAGAGAGAAGAGAGAAAAGAGAAGGAAAGAGTGAGGAGAAGAGAGAGAGAGTGAGAGATAGTTGCTGAGATTCGTTCCCGCCACTCCACGTGCTGAATCACCTCTTCCGTGTCGCTATACCGGCAATTTCGACTCCACTTTTGGGTAAGGAATCCTAACCCTAATATGTTTCAGGTATCTAGATAGGTAGAATGGTGAAATAGCTAACCTATTTCATGATTTGGTAGTTGTTGTGCCGTAGACAAAGGCGTAGTGTTCGAATTGAATTCGATACAAGTTTACCGACAGAAGGTGCGGACTATAAATGTTTAGGTTATGGTTTTCAAGGCTTTCAACGTCAGTTAATGATTTATGACTGACTTGATTGCTATCACATATGCTTAGATGCGATGTTTTTCGTGTGTTATATATATATATATGAACTATGTCGAAATTAATGCATTCCATGTGTCTGTTGAAATGTTTGAATGAATATGAAATTATAATTTGTGCTTACCATGATTATTGAAAAGGATATATGATTGTTGCATGGGTGACAACTCCTTATGAAAGGATTTGCTATAATATATGTCATAACAAATTTATTACATGCATGTTGATATGTGTAGTCTAAGTGTTTGATAAAATGCCTGAATGAGAAAATACTTGTTGAAATGCATTTAATAAAGGTATTAAGATATGATTCTCAATTACCTTATCTATAGTTACAGTTTCCTTCATGTAACTTATCTTACTACTACGTGCTTTATGGATGAAATGCTTATGTATGACAACATGTGTACTATGTGTTTGTTAAAATGCTCAAATAAGATTTATATTTGAATTGGTTGTCGCATGCTATTTGATTATCACATATGAATACCTATTGTGTTTGAATATGATTGGGACTACTGCGTAGTCCAAGAAATCGGTAAATATTCTTGAACTAGTAGCCGAGGTTGTTTCGCCACGCAAGACACGTTCGATGAATCCAAGTCGTACGCCGTTTGTCGACAGTGGTTAGGCCACGCTCATGTCGATTAATTCAACGTACGCTCATACCAGTCGAGCTTGTCAAGTAACCTGATTGACCTAATATATGTTCACCATGTGCGGACGTTACTGTTTGAACCTAAGGTAACACTTACCATTGAAAAACCTGTTTAACTTTGGTACCACGATCCGCTAAGACTTATGAGTCGGGTATGGTGGTATGGGACACCGTGGTCGACTTGTCGGCCTATGTTGGGGTGATGAGCCTCCCCATAATGTCCAGTGAGCAAACTAAACTCATGAGCGGAACATAGTGGTATGGAACACTGTATTCGAGCTGTCGGCTTACGGTAAGGTGACAAGCTTTTCCCGTAGTGACCTCGAGTGTGAATTAAGCCTACGTTGAGGTGACGAGCCTCCCGTAGCAACCTATATTGTAAGCTTGCGAACTTGCCTATCGTATGTGATTAACTAGGATTGACGACCCTAGATGGATCATTGTTTGGGTAAATGATATAAAGGGTGGTACATTAGCTTTTCAAAATTGTTGCATGAATAAGTCTAATTAAGAACTTGGTTAATACGACCATGTACCGTATTGCATGTGCCTTTGGCGTGGGTGTTGAGCACAATGAGAGTTTAACATGCCCGACCGTGAGATGATGTCGCAGAAGGAGTGTAGGCGAGGGCATGCATCATTAATACATATCATCCTCACATTAACCAGAGTACTTAGGAATGCTTGTTGTACTGCTTTATCATTACTGCTTGATTGAATTGATAACATGTTAACATTTGCCTTATAGCTCCACTGAGTTGATCACTCACTCCCACTCTGGGATGGTGTTTTAAAACACCAACCAGACTCTGTTGTAGTTTCAGATGATGGCGAGGCTTACGAGTTGGAGCCGACCTTTTACAACGACGAGGAGGAATTCTCCTACCTGCAACTCTTTAGCGGGTCTATGTAAACCTGGAGTTACGTCACCGGGGCTACAGGGATATGGATTAGATGACACTACACTTTATCATTTTGTATATTTTAGAACATACATGTACTTATTCAGCCTGGTGACATGATCATACTTTGGGGTTTATATCCACCTATACACTTTATATATCTATCGCAGTCTTCCGCTTGCTAAATTTAATCATCTCTGGAGTATGATATGTTAATTTGGTATAATCTCACTCATGTTTAATGAACAAATATGGACAACATCTAATCATCATTATCTATGTTGCATAAGTGATGCGTTGGAACTCGGGAGTTGAGCATCCGCTCGACCCTCAATTTTTAGGGCGTTATACAAAATCATAACAATGACACACTTCTTTGCACTTTGCACGTACGCGTCGCGTCGTAGAGTGATCGCTCCCTCGCGACCTTATACGAATCAGTGCGAGTGGTCTAAAATGAGTCTGGGTGTGATGGGTCCGATATGAGCCTTGGTTTTATAAGTTACAAAGAATAGTTAGATTATTAATCCAAAATGGTCAATCATTTTTTAGAATGGCTAGCAACCTTAAAAAGTCACAACAGTCCAAAAATGAACGGGCAATGATAATCCAATAATCATATTTTTCGATCCGACGATCAGAAACTGCTCAAATTAATGATTAACGGTCATAAACGTTTTTCAAACGTTCTAAACCATTGATGGCCACCTAACAACGGTCTACTCTCCTTGTGTCTATATAAACTGGACTATTCCAGTCCAAAAACAAATAAACTTCAACAAATCTCTCATCATCCAGCAGATCTCACATAAATCATCTTCATATAAGAATACTGCAAATATGTCCGTTGTTTTGAGTCTGCCAGAAGATCAACTGTGTTGAAAAGTTTCTAAGTAGACCCTTTGTGACTGTTGCCCACAGGATCCAAATAAGCTTATCTTATCCTGTAAGGAATTCTCCTGTAACCCATCATCAATTGATAAGGGGGTGAATCACGCTTTAAAGACATCGTAATTTTTACGTGATTCAACCCGATAAATAAAAAATAATTATTTTATTTTTATTTTTATTTTTCATGTTTTCCAACATGACACACTTCTTTACATTATGTGTAATTGGCGAAATCAATAGGCCCTAGTCTAAAAGGATTTTATAAATGAGATTAGGTGATGGATTTATTTATTTGTTATTATTATATTTTTTTAGCATGCTCTTACACATGCATGATTCAAGTTATCTATATATATCATGCCGTGTCATCAAATTACCATACCCTAAATATCAGCCCATCCTAAATGTAAGTGGACCAATCAAATATCAGCTCATCTTTAATATAAGTTGACCAATCTATTCTTGCGAAATATGGGGAGTAGATTAGGTGTTACCTCAATGATACCTTATAGGGTGTTATCCTTGGGGCTCACCTTGATGAAGGTTTTTTATATCCCCACCTTCCATCCCATTTTTCCAGGTTACATCCAAATCTTGAGTTGGACTACACTAGAGAAAGTGGTGAATAACTATTAAAAACTTTTTGTTCATGACAAAAGTTCTGAATTAAGTTAATTTTTGTATTTTCTCTTTATCAAGGTGTTTTTAACCTTATTGATGAGTTAGATGACAAATAAAGATTTGATTACGGTGGGATGGGCTCTAAGGAGTTTTAATGGTGGGTGTTAAATCACCACTGCTTCTTGAGGTAGGATTTAGATTGACTTAATTTTTTGGACCACCTCCTAAAATAAGCTATAAAAAAAAAGGATGGACGGCGTGGATATACAACATATCATCAATGTGGACCCCACCGTAAGGGTAACAGGCACTGAGGTGCGACATTTGAAATTTCTGCCAAAAATTGAGCTTGACTTTTGGGTGCCCCTCAAGCGGACACTATACGTGGAGTCATGATATACTGAAATTGAGAGGACTGATGGACACATGCATGAAACAAGCCCAATTTATCATTTTGACTAATGGGAGTCATGGAATGGATCTAGGGAACCACCTAAATGAGTGATTAGTGGTCGGTGGGGTCCAATTATTCCAGCTCCATTGAGAACCGCAATAGCAAACCACTTTTAAGACACGAAATCTACATATTAGGACCACCTGATGAACGGCTCTGATCTCGCACACGTGCTCCTCATTTCCACGTGTGAGGCGAGCGCACATCATTCTTCCATGTACAACAGCACACGCTTTTCTCTCTAAGTCTCTTCCGGTTATTTCAAATAAACGCACATACCCCTATCCACAAACCACCATGCATAAACAGACGAACCATCGGCATTGTAACGACCGTTGAATGGCCTTACTCCTTCGGTCTCACCATCTTCTGTCGTTACTAGGTTGACTGGAGATGAGTCCAAATTACTTAACTGCCCTTAGGATTTTACATGGATGCAAAACCTCCTTTAATTTCAAGGTTGTTATGTGAAGTCGTACCATGGTCAATGTCTATTTGCCAGCTTAAAGAATATTAAAGTTCAGAGCTTTCCTAAGCCCACGCGCGTGTAACATGTCAGTTAATACACACACCACCACCAAATGGGAGTGGATTAGGTGTGGTCCCTGCCTCACACAAGACCGTGCAGCCCTTACCGTGGGGCATCTTGATGTATTTATTCTATATCCACTCCGTTCATCTATTTTTTCACAAGGCATAACTTTCAAAATAAAGACGATCCAATTCTCAGGTGGATCACACTATAAGAAACAGTGGTGATGGAACATCCTACCATTAAAAACTTCCCAAGGCCTCTGTAACGCTTATTTGCCATCCAACTTGTTGATAAGGTCATATAAACATAAATGATGGAAAAAAAGAGAGTAAATATTAGCTTGATCCAAAACTTTTGTAGCTCATTAATGGATAATCACCATTGTTTCCCATGGCATAATCCATCTGAGAATTGGATCCATTTTATTTTTGTATTAGATTTGTGTTGTGAAATTGACGAATTGTCTATGCATCAATAACGAAGATTCAATGTCATAACTTTAAAGTGTACTTGATTAGGAAGACATTCTTAATGTCTCAATGTAGCCAACGGAAATCTTGATCTTCCATACTTCATCCATTTAGAAGAATCTCTCAATGAGACTAAGGTTTTATTTCTTATGTTAATTAGCGAAGGGACCAAGATATATATTTATACGGAAGATGGCCAGAAAAGCTTAACCATCACACTTCTCTCCTCTAAGGTATCTATATTATAGGTTTTTATACATGACTTAATAACAGTAAAGTATCTTGCCTTGAACTTATTTACGATGATCACAATTGCAGTGAGACCTATTGAATTGCTCAATATAAATAATTCAACGGTTAAATCTAAACCAATGATCACGTGTGACTCACCTAATAGGAGTCTTACATTCTGGTTTTTGGGCTTATGCCTTAAAATGACATGGAGAAATAGATGGACATCATGAATATAGAATACATATATTAAGGTTGGTCCCACGGTAAGGGTCGCACCATCATGGGTGAGGCTAACGTTGGACCACACCTAATTTGTTTCCCCGCAACATTTGTGCATTAAGCCATCCATTAGCACTTGTGTGCGCTTGCATATGTGGTGACGTGTGCATGCATTAGCTAACTTGAAGAGGCATGTGGGGTTAGCAAGGCTTTGAAATACAAACTGTTATAGCTAATTATTCAAACTTGAAGGAACCCAATTATGTAATTATTAGCATTTTATTATTAAGTAATGTATGGGTATTTTGGTAATCTTTCCATATCATTTGTAGTTCTTGGTTTGCATGGTTTTATTCATTACCTCTCTTTCTTCTCATTTTCCTCTCTATGTCCGAATCCAAATCTTCCTCTCTCCCTTGCATGCTTCTACATCAACTAGCATGGAGGAAAATGCAGTTAGCTATGTTCATTCGATATCAGAGGCCAACCGTCTTCTCCCATCCGCCAGCCGTTGGAATTCCATCGAGATTGATTTTGGCCTACACCCAGAGTCACGTTCATGCGATTCTCTTCCTTCCAATTACCCCAAATCCGTTGATTGCAATCTTGTTATTGCCGATAAACAAGCATTCAAGCGATTCATCTACATCTCGGTCTCGCTAATTCTCATTATCATCACAATCATTCTGTTGTTGAGATTTTTACCTCACAAGCATTCCCATGACAAGTCTCCCAAGAACCTTGCTCTTGCACTAAACCAAGCTCTTCTGTTCTTCGACGCGCAAAAATGTAAGTTCTTCATACATTTCTTTTTTAAATTTCTACATTTTATTGAAGAAGATTGGTTTTTGCAGCTGGGGTTTTGCTTGAGAACCATACAGTGAAGTTTCGTGGCGTTTCGGGCTTGCAAGACGGGTATTCAGGCAAAATCCATGTTGATCTTGTTGGTGGATTTTATGATTCGGGCAATAACGTTAAGTTCGGATTTCCAACGGCTTATACAATCACTTTACTGAGTTGGTCAGTAATTGAATACCATCGAAAATACACTGCGATGGATGAACTTGATCATGTCAGGAACATTATCAAATGGGGAACTGATTATTTGCTTAAGGTCTTCCATCCTTCCAATTCTACTACTGATCCCGCCGTCTTGTATTCTCAAGTAAGTGATCGGTGGTGTCTGCAGTTGCCTTTCTTTTTATTACTATTCTATTAGCATTTTTTGGAGATATATATTTTATGCATGTATATATTTATATGGATATGAGAGGTTCTTGGTTCTTCGGATTTTTAAGAGCCATTAAAGATGCATCGAAGAACAACAACAACACACGATATGTGGTGTTTTTCGATCTTTTACACGAACAAGCTATCGTACGAAGAAAGAAAAAGAAAATAAAAGATGACTTTTCCCGAGGCATGCCCTGGTGTCTCGGGCACTACCTCCCGGTTCAAGAATTTCAGCTCGTAAGTTTTTATAGGAGAATTGTGTATGAATTAACGTGGGGCTCGACTGGAATGCAACGGCATACTTAGGGTGAGCAGCCCATGTGAGGTGAGTGACTCGTGTAAGACAGGCCCCACTCATGTGAGGTAGGTGGCTTGTGTGAGGCGATACTCATGTGATGTGGGGCTCACAAGGGGGTTCAACTCAGGTCGTAACCCATATGATGTGGGGCCTAGTCTACAAGATAAATGAATTAATTAGCCATGCTCTATCAAATCGAGCTTTTAGAGCAAGTGGTTAATTGTCACGTATGAAAGTGATATCAGAGCTGGAGGTCAGGGGCATTTTCACACCGGGTTTGAGTGAGGATGCCCATGGGATGTACAGGTACTTGGGGCCGGTGGCTCGTGTGAGGCGGTACATATGTGACGTGGGGCTCACGAAGGAGGTTTAGCCGATATCCTAACCCATGCGATGTGGGGCTTGTAACTCATGCGATGTGAGGCCTGGGCTATGAAATAAAGGGATTAATTTGCCATGCTTTGTCAGTTCCAACTTTTAGAACAAGTGATTAATTATCCTTTTTAACTTTTATAATTGCACTTTTGTAATTTAATACTTAATGTGTTTATAGACGCTCCTCTTTATAATCTTGATTGCTTTTTCATTTTTTCTTTTCAAACCCGTGATCATAGGTTGGAAGTACAAGCACTAATGTGGTTAGTGATATTACTTGTTGGGAAAGACCTGAAGACATGGAATACCCGCGGCCTGTTTCCATGTGTAAGTTGGCATCTGATCTAGCTGGAGAAACTGCTGCAGCATTGGCATCAGCGTCATTAGTTTTCAAGGATGAAAAGGCTTACTCGAAAGAATTAATCCAGGTAGCAGAAGAGTTATTTGCATTTGCAACAAATGAAGAAAACCTAGGACGCTACACCATGGATAAAGATTGTGGAGCTGAAGCACAAAATTTCTACAATTCTTCTGGTTACTTGGATGAGTTGGTTTGGGGAGGAACATGGTTGTTTTTCGCCACTGGAAATGATTCATACCTTAGAAATGCGACTGAGATGTTCGAGTCCGCCATGGAAGCGGAGCTGACTGCTGATACAGGAGTTTTTTACTGGAATAATAAGCTTCCGGCAGCTGCGGTAGTAATCTTGATCGAGGGTGTGTTTGGATGCAATACCAAATTGAAATGCGACAATTGATCTAAATGGAAAGAACCCAATTGTAATTTACTTAGCATTGACATCCACAGACCGGAATCGAGATTGCAACTACATTAGTTTCAAGTTGGATTTGAAACAAATGTGACTGATCGCCATAGGACTACAAAACTTGATAAATTTCAATGTAATTTCATTTGGGCATCCAAACACAGTCTAAATCTCTTAGGGCCCGTTTGGCCGGGCGGATTGGATGGTATTAGAAGGATTGGAAGTTAAATCCCGGGATTGCCAGGCGTGCCAAACAGACTGGGTGATCTGATCACGGGATATAGCAATCCCATGGATCTTAAGACAATCCACTGACAACACCATCATTACCTTTAAATCCCATCCAATCCACCCTAATCAGTTCAAATTTGCCTAGGACGTGTTTGGTTCGAAGGATTGGAAGGGATGGGAAGGTTTAATCCCGGGATTGGCCGGGCGTGCCAAACAGACTCGATATAGCAATCCCATGGATCTTAAGACAATCCACTGACAACACCATCATTAGCTTGAAATCCATGCCATCCACCCTGATACCATTCAATCCCTTCCAATCCACCCGGCCAAACGGGCCCTCAAACACTTTGAATTATTGCAGGTTCGTATTTTGTTCTGTTCTAATTGTGGGTTTTCTCCTCTCTCTTGTTTTTTTGTAGGTTTTGCTAACAAGACTAAGATATCTCCACGATCTTGGCCACCCATTTGAAGCCACACTAAGATCAAGCTCAAACATGACTGATATGATCATGTGTTCTTATCTCTCTATTCATCAAAACTTCAACATGACACGAGGTAAGTGCCAACAAAAAAAAAAAAAAAAACTCATTTGCTTGCTACTTAAAAAATGAGTCCATCTCATTTCAATTTTAATTGCACTTGTGTGTTAGGTTATTAGGATGATTTTTAGTTCTTACCAACAAGAAAGAAATATCCTCTCTAATTCGTAATCAAGATTAACTAAAATGAGACGAATTCATTTTTAAGTGGCATCCAAACAGACCTTCCAAGTGTGGAGAGTTGCATGTGAGTTTTTGCATACTCAGGTTTGTGATCACATGGTGCATGCCCCTTCATGCAACAAGCTGATATACAGGGTCCCCTGTCTTAACAAGTGTATGATTCTGCGATCTCACGCATATGTGGCCCATAGTTCAGTGATGTCGATCATGGGTTTGATGGGTACAACTTTGACTATTGGCTTAGTTTTCATTGAATGTAGACTAATGCTATTTTTTTCCCTCTTAATTGTATAGGTGGGTTGATTCTCTTGAGGCCTGATCATGGTGGCCCACTCCAGTTTGCAGCGGCTGCGGCGTTTCTTAGTAAATTATACAAAGACTATCTTGGTATTATTAGGAGTTATGGAGGGAGTTGTGGCTCTCAGTCATTTTCCCTACAAATGTTAAACACCTTCTCTACATCTCAGGTAATATATTGAGAGTATTTCAGTAATTTGGTTAACACATTGATTAATCAAAATCAAATAACTAATCAACCACCTCATGGATGGGCTAATGGTAAAAAAATGCATCCGTTACCTGTTTATAACTGTTCCATCTGGAGATTTTATTTTCATCTGAACTACTGTCCTAAACTTTTCTTGGGCCATCCAAAAATAGGTCACAGATCAGATAATTAACTTCTGATCAGCACAATTTTTGGGTATGGCTCATCCAAGAGGTGGTCCATGAATTGGACAGTAAGGATCTGTTACCAAGTGTATTGCATTAAAAGGAAACAAGGTGAATTTTGTTTACATCTTATATACAAACTTGATATTAACATCCCCTAAAGGGATAATCTGGCAGATGTGTGAGAGACCCAAGAACATTTAGCCCAGTTTTTATACTCCTATTAGTGGACTGCCCTGGTCTTTGTACAGCACCACTCTCAAGGTGGGGCCCACCCATTGATGGCATGGATCTCACACACGTGTGCCATGATATGGTCTCTCTTGTACAGGTTTGTGGGCTTAGGAAACCTCATTGAAGTGGTCTCTATTTTCCATATTTCAGGTGCAATACATACTAGGAAATAACCCATTGAAGATGAGCTACTTGGTGGGTTTTGGAGACCATTTCCCAACCCAAGTACACCACAGGGCTGCATCAATTCTCTGGGACGACCAATACTACTCTTGTGCTGAAGGGAGCAGATGGCTCCACTCAAGAGATCCTAATCCAAATGTCTTGATAGGTGCCATGGTAGCTGGCCCAGATCAGGATGATAAGTTCTCGGACGAGCGGGATGCGCCCCAATACACAGAGCCTAGCTTATCGGGCAATGCTGGTCTAGTTGCGGCCCTGATCGCACTTTATGATCCTACTTCCCCCTCTTCGACGTCGAATGAGATTGATGGAGGCATTGATCAGATGGGTATCTTTGCAAACATCATGTAGATCAGTCCACTGGTCCATCTTTGTGAAATTTTGATTTTTGAGGGACTGATCCGCATACATTTTATTGATGGGCCTGTGACTGGATGATATTGCTGTTGTTTGGATGTTCCAATTCATTAATTGCTAGGCATTTACATGACATTGATTGAATTTTAAGTTGTTTCAATCTCAAATGGGTATTTTTAAGAGTTCATAATATGAGAAAATGATCACACGTACAACTACTGTATGTAGACTTTTGCATATGTGTTGAGTGAGAAGTACATCAAAGCCTTGCAAAAGATGGGTCACACCATGAAGATTAAGATCCATGAAAATCAGGCAGATCCAATCACTTGGTGGGCCACACCTAAAGTTGGGTCAGGCCATCAGCTGTCTCTTTGTTTTGATGGTGTGGCCATAGATGAATGGTATATATCCTGATTTTTTGCACCAGGTGATCTTCAAGGTGTGGACCACCCTTTTCAAGGCAGGGATGTGCATGCACTTTATATGGTACAAGAAATGCCCCAATGCCATTACAGCAATATGAGTTATAGTGCTTGCATCAGTTCAATTAGACCGTTCAAAATCTGATTATCAATCAATGGCCCTTGAACATATTTTTAAGGATATTAGCTAGCTGATTATCAATCAAGGCCCCCAAATCTGAAATTTTCATTTTTGACAAATGTTTGTTGTGCTCATTCAATGTATATATATACCACCAATATGGAGAAAATACATACAGAAAATTATTTTTCAAACCATTTTTTTTGTCACCATGCAAAAACATACTGAGCCCATGATCCAATCCATCCTTTTTTTTTGGGTTAGCTTGTTAGTACACACCCATGTCAGTACACACACTCCATGTCCCAAGTGTTGAAACGTGGTATCTCCACTCAGTCTGCCAATTGAGCTATGGATCTGGGCGTGGTCCAATCCATGCTTGATGTGGGCTTTACTTTCCGTAGCCATCCTTTTCAAGGCCATAGCTGAGAAGGCTACAATTGCCTAAAAGAGTGGTTCTTTATAATCACAAGCAATCCATGAAGGTGTCTACAAAACAGGTGTATCAAATTGTTGATTAGATTTATTTTTGTGTAAATGATCTTGACCCTTAATATCAAAGAGCATTGATCGAATGGTGAATATATGTCAGATTGGTGTAATGCTTGCATAGTTCCACATGAAATGTGCTTTGGACCTGGTGAACAGTCTAGATCAATGGATTACATGGTCTAAGTCTCTCAGTGTGCTTGCGACAAATAAAGACGTGCGATTGAGCGCCGTCCATGATATAGTTCGCCACCATTTCAAAATGGTAGTGGGCCAGTGGCTTGTCAACCGCATACATGGCATACTGGGGGGAAGTGGATTGCGTCCTGCCCCGCAGGGACTATATGGGCCCACCAATATGTATAGGTTCTATCCACGCCGTCCATCCAATTTTCTGATCATTTTAAGGGTATGAGGTAAAAAATGAGGCAAATCCAAGGCTCAAGTGAACCACACGGTGGGGATTGAATGCCCACTGTTGAAGTTTTGATCAAGCTGATATCTATCTTTTCCCTTCATTCGGGTCTATGTGACCTTATGAACAGGTTGGATGACAAATAAACATCACGGTGGACCCTAAGAAGGTTTCATTAGTGGGTATCACTATTATCACTGCTTCCTTTGGTGTGGTCCACTTGAACCTTGAATATGCCTCATCTTTGGGCTCATACACTGAGATGATCTAGAAAAATGGATGGACGGCTTGGATAAAGCTTACACATCACGATGGACCCCACAGAGCCCTGCCAGGACCCAGTCCATCCAGGCGGGGCGCATAGTTGTAAATTGATCCGAGCAACCATTATTCACTGGCCTAAAATGTAGATGGACAATAGCCAAATAATTACACCGATATCATCTGATTTTCCCTTGAGATTTAGACGGCTTACCATTTTACTTTGAACCATCCATTTCATAGCCATCAATTGGATGGTTCGGATATTTTGATGAGTGTGATTTCATGATCTGATTCATCCAATTTGCACCCACAATTTGGATGGTCTGGATAATCATACATGAGTACCCAACTGGTATACTTGTAAGGTAATCAGACCGCACATTTCGCTGACCGAATCGTGGAAGGAGCATAACCAGATTTTGACCACTCGCTATTTTACTTTAAACCATCCATTTGATAGACATCAATTGGATGGTTCTGATTTCTCGTTCAATGTGATTTTATGGATACGATCCAACCAAAATTTGGCCCACGATTTGAAAGGTCATACATGAGCGTAAAAACTGACGGAAGATGAGTAACCGCCATTTTGAACATAGTGGTGAACTATCACAGTAGCGTAAGAGAAGATTAATACGGACGCGGATTTCATACTGACCCATCATGCCCCACCATGATGTATGCATTCTATCCACGCTGTCCATCCATTTTTCCATCTCATTTTAGGGCATTTAATAAAAACTAGGTAGATCGAAATCTCAGGTGGACCACACCATAAGAAAAAGTGTTGATTGAACGTCCACCGTTAAAATATTCTTGGGCCCACAAAAGTCTTGGATCAAGCTGATACTTGTGTTTTCCCTTCATCCAGGCTTTTTGAACTAACCAAAAGTTTGGATGGTAAACAAACATTACAGTGGGCCTTAGGAAGCTTTTAATGGTGAGCGTTCAATCACAACTGTTTTCCTGTGGTGTGGTCCACCTGAGATTTTGATCTGATTCAATTTTTATTTATAATGGCATAAAATGATTTGTAAAAATGTATGAACGGCGTGGATAAAACAAATACATCATTATGGGGCCCACATAGCACAGACAAGTAGCAGAAGAGTACACTATGAAGGCCGAAATGACGAAAACACCCTTGACGGGGATAAATTGAAACGAAGGGAGGCCAATCCGACCTTGCAGCGATAATCATGGCAGCTGCTGGAACAGTGTACTCAGCGGCCATTCTCCTCCCTGGATGCGCACGATTACTTCCTCTGCGGCGCACGACAACTATCAAAACGCCTTCCTCTTTCTTCCCTTCTTTTCCCTCATACCCTTCCTTCTCTCCTCCTCTGCAATTCAAATATTCTCCTCCTGCAAGAAAATTGCAAATCCGAGCTGCAAGAACAGAGTCCAAAGGCCTCTCCGTAGGCTTCAGAGCTCCTGATTTTGAGGTAATTTTCGAAAGAAAATCCATACGGGTGATTGCAATTTCTTCAAATTATGCTGAAATTTTAGTGGGTTTTCTTTCTTGAATTGAATTTGACAGCTTCCTGAGCCGCTGACTGGGAAAATGTGGAAATTGGATGATTTTGAATCATATCCTGCTTTGCTGGTAATACCCTCTTCTTCAAAAATTTTGTTTGAATTTTCAGTTGATTTCAGTCATTCTTTTAAGAATCTGTATATATGATTCCTATGTTCTTGTTTTGAATTGCATGATGTTGGGTTCCTAGTGTTGCACTTTATAATTTTTAAGTAGTCGTACTCATTATTCTGTACGAAATTTGGTACATTTCGGTCCGCTTTTATGGTATGTACTAGTGGGTTCCATTGTTCTGTGATCCAAACCGTTGATACTATGGGCCCCACGGTGGATGACGTGTGCCAAAAATCTCCAGATGGAAAATCATGTCCCTTTAATACTTTGCCAAACAAATAGAGGGTTAAGATAGGAAATTCTGCAACGGTTCAAACTCTACAAAAGCAATGCCAAATATTCTAGAACTAGATCTTCCTCCAAAAAGTTCTTGATTTTTTAAGTTAACCTCTCTACAAATATCCGGCTCTTTAAGGGCCTCTTTGTTTTTCTAAATGCAACATAAATGAGCTGTAAATGGGTAATTATTACTTTTTACAGCTGCTTGAAAAGACAAAATGCGGTTGTAAATTTTCCTAAAAAATTGTTGCAGAAAACGTTGTTATTTGACTGAAATTATGGTGGTAAATTTTGTGAGGCCCATCCTCATGCATGTGTCTGATCCACACCGTCTATTTATTCTAGGTGAGCCAAAAAAATGAGGCATATACCAGGCTCAAGTGGACCACACCACAGGAAACAGGTGGAAACCAACTCTTACTGTTAATAGTTAAAATGAGCCTAGGACTCACATGGATGTGTACCTGCCATCCAAACCGTTCATAATGTCATACGGACATGGATGAAGGGAAAACACAAAAATAAGCTTGATGCAAAACTTCTAATGGCCCCAAAGAAGAAATGAATGGTAAGTTTTCAATTCCCCCTGTTTCGTCTGGTGTGGTCCACCTGAGCTTTGGATTTGCCTCGTTTTTTGGCTCATGCCCTAAAATGAGAGGGAAAAACGAATGAACGGCATGAATCAAGCACACATATAAAAGTGGGCCCCACTAAAATATCCTCATTTCCTTGGTTTCAACCCACTGTCAACGTGAAGTCACTGTTAAAGGGCACTGCTGAAGGTAAATACAGGGGTAAGTAACAATTGCCCATTTACACCCCCATTTAACCCCCGTGAATTGAAAAACAAACCGGCCCTAAGGGGTCGTTTGGATGCTTGTAAATGGTTTAAGTTGTAAATGATTTACCTGTAAATCATTTACAGGCTGTAAAGGACAGTTTGGCTTTAAGCTGTAAATGATTTATAGGCAAATCATTTACAGTGTTTGGATAGCCTGTAAATGGTTTATATCCTGTAATTGGGATAGTTTAGAGAAGTAATTCCTTTAAAAACATTCAAATGGCATATAAGAGTGGATTTTAAAGTGGATCATTGGGTTAAGCCCATCTCACTAAAGCTTAGGGTTGATCCTCATATAAAATCAAGCACTAGGTGAGCCATAGAAAGTGGGCCCACGAATTCAAATGCTCTTTTATAAGGCCAAACAACTAAATATAAATGCTCCAACCATAAACACACTCAAATAAAAATAGGAAACACATGTCTTCATAAATCCAAATACATATTGAAATACTCAACCAAATACGCATTTGGAAAATAAATCTACCACCGAATAAACCTGGTCCCTTTGTAAGATAGTTGGCGGCCTTCCACATCATATTATTGTTGATGATTGTGAGAATTTTCAACTCTGCCCATACCTAGACCGTTAAATTCCCATTATTTCTTTGGAATTCCTCAATTGTGTCACATAGGTGGTCCAATCTTTGCATTACACCCCTTGTGGAGTTAGCTTCTTCTTCTTCTTGCGTACTAGAGCGGACGATCTCACATTTAGATGACTACTTCCCTCGGCTTGTTCAGCCTGTAGATATGTCTCCTCCGAGAAGTATTCATCGCCCGATGGTGTATTTGATCCCATTCCTTCAAATGGTGATGGGGATATCGGAATATCATCTATTAGGTAATATGGAGTCTCTTCTGCAAGTTTGGAGACAGTGCTTGCCATGCTTTCAGTCGCATGGTCCTCTCCAAAAACTATATCCATCTCGTGGAAGAGTGGATTTGGCCTATTCTTTATTGAGCCACAACAGGGTGTGCCTGTACATAAAAGTAGTTCATATATTAAATTCATTCATTTTAAAGTTTATATTACAAATACAAACAAATATTACATGATCAGATATTATGCTTTTAACTAACCTTAATGAATTCTTTCCAAATTTCTTCTTCTGCAGTTACACATTTACGTTCCTCATCCCATCCAAATCCACTTAGATTTAATGCTTCCTTCGTCAAATTGTATTTTTTTTTTTGTAAAATCCAAATATGGTTTCTGCAGTTTTTCCAATCCACATGGATACCGGAGACGTTTACCACTGCCTTTGTTGCTGTAGTCAGAGTAAAAGCTTTAAAACCGTTATCACTTTTTACCCATGGCTGACGTGCTCAATCAAAATATCAATCATCAACTTGTCCATTTGGTCAGTCCAAGAGATGAAACCCTTTTGACTGTTGCTTGCTTTCGAATGTCATGACATTCTAAATCTTAAAAGATAAGAAAATCAATTGCAAGAAATATAGTGAATTTTTGCATTGATATCTGAATATCTATAAGAAGATATATTGATATTGAAAAAAAATCATTTACTACAACAGTCCAAATTACAAACATAATGAAGACAAAAATACAAAATAGAATTAATCAACACATTGTCCAGGTTGTCCCACATTGCTTTTCCGATGCTTAACCCAAACTTAGTCAATCTTTGTCTCTCCCTCTTATCTCTCGCCACATAGCTTTCATCAATAGCTTCATTTGGCTCTTCTTCGACTTCTTCATTTAAGCCACCATCATCATATTCATTTTTTGCATGGTTAAAGGTATCTTCATCCTTGTCACATTCATTTTCTTCTTCAGTGTCTTCGTTTATTAATTCTAATTTAAGGTCAATGCCATGGTTTTCGTTTACAATATGATTATATAATATACAACATGCCATTACTATATTCACTTGTGTACATAATGGATAAGCCAGGGCTATCTTCAGTATAGGAAATCGTGCCTTCAACACTCCAAAACAACATTCAACAACGTTTTGCAATGACAAATGCCTAAGATTGAACAACTCCTTCATATTTTGGGGTTGACTATGCTGCATGAATTCCTTAAGATGATATCGTACCCTACAAAATAGGGTTAAGAAACTAGGCTGGTTCACAAAACCGGCATCCACTAAGTAATATTTACGTACAAAGTGAAAAAATAATACGTTTTACTTCAACTATAAATGTTTCATCTAAACTTATTGGACATGTACCATGAGAAGGTAATGTCTTTTGGAACAATGAGCTTGTCTCTCTGTGCAAGTGCATTTGCTAACATTCGTAAATCTGCAACTGACCCTTCCCACCTAGTAAGAACATATTGAAATTTTAAGCTAAAAGAGCAACTTGCCAATACATTTTGGAAAACAAATCCATTTCGATTATTCCACTTTGGCTTGCGCTTTTTAGAGAATCATCGCTGGAATGTGCGTACCATCTATGGCTCTAACACAACTCTGAAAAAGTTTTATCACCTATATTAGTTTACCACATGCCCTTTTCAAAGATATTATTATGAAATGAAAAAGATATGTTGCTTACTAACCCGAAAATATGGAGGAAAAAAAACTTCGTATTGTTCATTATTTCGAGAGATACCTCATTCCCTGGCGGCTTGAGAAAGTTGTCATGTAGAATGATGATTCCGTCAAGGATCCTATTGAAGTGATGGCTAATTGTTTCACCTAAATAATTAAAATGGTGTTGCAATCAATGTTCGAAATATCGGTATTGTGTTACGTATTGCATCCTTGGGATACAGATACGTATCGGTTATCACACGGGATATATCTTTTGTATCTGATAATTTATCACAATTTTTGGGAAATATGGGGAAACATTGGGAAAATAGTTGAATTTTTTGATGGAACTTCAGGAATTGTTAAAAAAGATCTTAACACACACTTTCAAATCATAACATCTCAAAAAAGAAGTGCGCATAATACGCTTCCTTTGTATAGGGTCCTAAGCTATGTGCTGTTTGACTGAACTAAGGCAACTATATTCAAATTGAATGTATAACATTTAGAGTGTATGTGATGACCACTTCATCAAACACTCCTAAATACTTCGAAATTAGTCTCAATTGACAGCTGCTTGAAGGAAAATTTCGGAGAAAAAAAAAAAAAAACATGGGGAATATGAAGAACCAATGAATATCGAAATCAAAGCCCTAACTCCATGATTTTTCATGCAAAACGTGAAGAACCAATGGATTTGTAGCCATTTGCCTACATTAAGACGCTGCTATGAGTGGATCATTAATGTAAGGGGAGAGCTTGTAACAAAACTTCTGGTGGAGAGAGGTGTCTATGATCATTAGAGAGGCTACTACCCACAACATATGTTTCACTGCTATTGTTTTCTCACTGTTTGAATGGATGAGATGATGCACTACTGCAATGTGATGGTGCAGGTGATGTTTGTTTGCAATCATTGCCCATTTGTCAAACACTTGAAGAAAGATATTGTAAAGCTATCAAATTTCTATATAAAGGTTTGTGAATGATATCCTCTTTAATCATATAGATTGTGTCAATTTTCCCCTCTATCCTACTTTCACTTGGAGGATTCAGTTTTGAGCATTACACTAAATGGCCCACTGCTTATGTGTTTCTCATACGCGGTTGCAGAAGGGACTTGCAGTTGTTGCAATCTCATCAAACTCTGTAGCTACTCATCCACAGGTATCTTATAATGTTGAATACCTTACTGTTCGCTAACATTCAAATGATGCTAGGTCCAGTAAAATTTATTTACTTATGTGTATCATTCATCTGTTCTACTAAAGAATTTCAGCAGTTTTTGCTGATAACAGACTGTCAAGAAGATCCTTCTCTTTTACACCTTTGTCCAGAGGCTATGTAGCCCCACATGCACCCTTCACATATACCTTGACACGTAGACATCCAAGTCATGCATCAGGTGGGACCTACTGTTATGGCTGTCAATGGTTCGGGTTGACCTGAGGATCTGGCAAGCCAATCCTGCTCAGATTCTGGTCCCGACTCAAGTTTCAACCTGGATCCAGTTAACCATCAGGTCATTTCCATGTCGAGGTTGGTCTGACCCCGTCAAATCCTAAATATAGGAATCCATTTGTTAATGCATTTGAAAAGAAATACTTTCCTCAAGCATGGATTGGAACTAGATCCTACTGCTACATTTAAAAAGAGAGAAATCACTTTAGGTAAAGGCAATTGCTGCCTCGCAGGTGGTTGTTTTTTGAAAAGGAATTTTGGGTTTCCCAACAGGAGATAAACATTGATACTCTTGTTTGCTGGAATGATTTATAATCATGTAGACGATTCTGCACCGGCACACATATACCTTAAGTTAAACCATTTAAATCATGGGACCCAATGGATCATAACCCATAAATCCGATGGAACCTATGATTCTAACTTGCCAATTTTTTGACATCTAATGTATAGTTAAGCTGGAAAGGACAATGATACAAATTCAATAAAGAAATGCTCATTAATTGAAGGTAAAAAATTGTCTAAGAAATCTCCTGTTGGAACTATGCCCCATCTACAGAGGGCCCTACTATTTTAGTGGTTTGGATTTCATCAAATGTATCCCATGTGTATGATGTTGAGTTTATGCACATGGCTGCCACATGATGTCGTCTTAACAAATAACTCCTCCCAAAAATAACATCCCATCCCGGTGATCACACGTATGCAGCCCCTTCCCTGTTTCTATCTCTGCAACCTACTATCCATCTTCTCTTTCACTGAGGGTCTTGAGGCGATGGCCCTCTTCTTGTTTCCTTCTCATGCAAAAGCATTACCTTGATGTGTTTCTCTCCGATCTGGATCTTGGTATCAACTCACATCTGGGAGTTCAGATCTGTCTCGGATCCAGGTGGGTCTTTTCTCCATTTGGATCAGATCTGGATCAACCCTGTTTTGTCTTGAATCTGAGCTGTTCACAGCCCTACCTAATGTATATATGATCTGGCTAAAACTTACCGCCCACGGCTTGGGTGTCCTACTCTGGTAGCGGCTTTGTGTAGAGTTGCATGTGAAATCCCCTTTGTCAATACCTTTTTTCCTTTTGCTTTGGTAGCAGTAAAAACATCAAGTTGGTTATGTGATATCACTAGTAACTGATTAACTGTTCAAGTGGTTTGCTTATTTATCTCTACATTCTACATCATGTTGGTTCTCACAGGATGGACCCGACTTCATGGCTGAAGAAGCTAAATTATTCAAATATCCTTTCCCTTATCTTTATGACCAGGTAATCTTGTGCAAATTTTCATCAACCCTTGCTTTTAACCTTCTTTTCTATAAGCCATATTTCCTTTGCTTAATTGAGTATTTTAAGATACGCAGAAATGCACCATTTTCACTTAACATGAAGAACACAGCTCCTCATAAAGATAAAGGATGGATGAGCTGGTAGAGACTGGTGTGTGTGAGAGTGATCCATGGTTCAATCCCTGGTACTGTTATCTTATTTTGAAAAAAAAAAAAAAGCTCCTCAAACAACTGTCATCTCACCCCTTGACATAAGAGCTCAGTTCGCATGGAGAATTTTATGTTTTTTAGCCTTCCATAATAATTAGGATTTGTAAATGTTCACTTTAACAAAGTCTCCAAACTTGTGCTGCATTGATGGATCCTTTAAAATAGATGCCAATAAAATGAGGGATCTTGTGGATCATTTATGCAAGTTTGAGGTTGAATTAGTTTAAGCTTGGACATCTATACACAAATTACTTTGCAATGTACGCGTACCTCTGCACCCTTAAGTATGCTACTATACATACCATATGTTCATGCCATTTATTGTTTTAGCAAGTATGGCTTTTGAATAGACGGCCGGGATTCGTTGTTTTAATAGGAGATGTTTTAGCAAGCCATTAATGCCAGGCTCAGAGCAACAAAGGCCTCAATGGAGTTTCTTCTTGCTGTATAGTGGGAAGAAATGAATTGAGGACATGCTTTGAACAAATGGAAGTGTTGATGAACATAAATAATGCAGTTGAGAGCAAGGATCTTGGGATTGCCGGAACTTTGGGTTGAAGTCACTGTTATCATGAGTCCATGACTCATGATGCATAGATTGAGTAGCTGATTGGCTTCAAATGTGGAAATAAAAAGACTACAATGCCAAGGCAATGAACGAGATTCTTTTTGTCATCAAAATGAGTAAGCTTAGTGAATCTTGAAGAATAGTTAATATAATTAAAATGCTTTTAGACGGTGTATTATAATTGATGCAAGCAAGGCTGAACTGATAGGTAGCCGGTCATGCATGCCATGCGCATGGCGGCTCCACTATCATGCATGCCGTGCCACCAGGCCTAGGGGACGCAAACCTAAAGAAAGATATATGAGAAGCATTACCCGGCTCCCCGTGAATACAATTGCTTTGGCTGGTTGGTAGGCAAGAAAAGAATTCTCGTGGTGGACAATCTAAGAAAGAGGGGGATGCAGATTGTTAATATCTGCTTATGCTGCATGAAGGATGAAGAAACGGTGGATCATTTGCTCATTCACTGCCCTTTTAGTTGGAAAATCTGGTCTGACTTTTGCAAGCGTTTCAACATCAGCTGGTGTGTGGCCGGTTCGGTTCACAATCTACTGTCTGCCTGGCACGGGATCAGGGTAGGAAAAAAAAGATCGTGCCTTTGGAGAACGACTATCCTAGCTATCTGGTGGTCTGTTTGGGAAGAAAGAAATGGTAGATGTTTCAACAATTTATCCAACTCTGTGGAATCTGTCTCTTCCAGGGCTAAGGGTCTCCTTATTGAATGGGCTATTAATGTTTCTTTTTTGAAGGGCTTTGACCTTCGCTTTTTAGGCGCCTAGTTGAGTCTGCTCCCTCAGGAGACTCTTCCCTTTCCTGTTTTTCCCTTTCTTTTTGATATATATATTCCGTTGCTTCTGAAAAAAAAAAATAGTGGTTAAATCTTCTACCCAATATTTTGGAATTTCCTTGTTTAAGAACCTCCTCTTTGTTGCACCAGCATGGGTTCAAGCCTGTTTCTCAATGGTACAGGGCGTGTTTCAACATTGAAGTCTTCGGTCCAACCCCAACTTATCAACAGAATACCTCCAGTAGGATCCATGCCCGGATTTTCTTGAGCGTGATTCATCAGATTCTAATGCTCATGATCAATAGCTTGATGAATATGATCTTGTGCTCAAAAGGCAGATCCAAAGCTAGCAGTGTTACCTAGGAGCATACTTCTGTGTATCATATATAGCAACATACCCCTTTGACCTAGGTAGAAAAGAAATCTATTGATATCCACCATCAGTTTGGCCAGAAGGTGAAAGTGGAAGGAACAAGGGGCCTTGCACCTATAGGACAGTCCCGACCTTCATTAGCTATATGCAACTAAAGTAGTTTCATACCCATCAAACCTAGTGGAGTACTCACCATGACATATCTAGGAAGACAACAACAGATACAGATCTACCATAAGCAAAGGTGACTACTGAGGCAGAGGCAAAACCCGCATAAGCGGAGGTAACCCCACCTTGAGAATGAAACTCTTGAGTATATTAGACTTCATGGTTCAGTTACTTTACCGCCCCACATAGTGAAAGATCGCTTCAGAGTGAAACATCCCCACACATCTGTCCCATTATTTTGAAAGTATTTGATGTAGGTTAATGAATTGGATGATAGGTCTTCTCCCCTTCACAACATGGGGCTTCAGTTGCTTTTAAGAAGGGAGAGTCATAAAGTGGACTCGAATGCTATTTGGCAAACCATAGGCAACATCCAAGCAAGCAGCGGTTCAACGCTACACCACTTTTGCGTCAATTCCTTCCCTCCATATGGTTTCTGATTGAATTAGCTCATGCGAAAAATTCTGTGGCTTCATTCATGTTTGAGATTGTGGCTACGAGTTTGTCTCCCGGCACCGCCACCACTAATTCAAGCATCCATCTAACATCTGTTTTAAGAGTGATCAGGTGGGAGGAAGAATCATTGACTTTCCTGACTTCTTGAATCTGATGCCTGAAATAGAGGATTTCTTGCTTGCCATGGAACGATTATTGACCTAGGTATGGAGTATTTAGCGAGGTCTGCTTGGAGTTATTCAATTGTTTATGGTCGGCTGATGAAGGCAGTTCGGAATCAAAGTTCTCTTCTGTTCCCCACCTACTGAAATGCTACCTCAAATATCTGGTTTGATTCATGGCTACAGATCAAGGGACAGATCAGTCCAAAGCGAGTAGCAAGTTATGGCTTCAAAGCTTAAAGCAACCAATGGACTCATTGGGGCCTTAGATACCACTTTTTCTCCTCCTCCAATCAACGCTGGATGAAAGGTAGGTTGGCTCAATATTGCTAATGAGTTTCGGATTGGATGGGGATGAAGCTAGTCTTCTCGATGGCAAGGATATGCTTTATCCTGTCTATTCCTACAACTCCTTTAGGCTAGAATTTTGTGTTTTTCAGTCAAGCCAAGTAACTTCAGATATTTGCGAATTATTAACATTCTTTTTGAGCTACTTAATTTGCTGAAAAGCTAATTTTCTGTATTTTACTTATAGTTACAAATATATATTTTCTAACATGGATACATGAATACTCCAGGGCTTTTGCTTTCTCAACTTGTAAAGAGCTACGACATTATTGGCCCCGCTTTTGCTGAATGTAACAAAGAAACTACCTAATGTATTAATCATGAACAAGTTCTATGTCTAGATAGCAGAAGAGAGATGGTCAGTGTACCGAGAGAGAAACCTTATGGAAATCCAAAAGTGATAAGGGAACCATGGTCCCATGTCTTTTGTGTGACATAAATGCTCAACTGAGATGGTCACTGAGAAACTGGCTTTGACTCCTTCATAGCGCCTGAGTTGTCAATGCATATTGAGACAAAAACAAAAAACAAAAAAAACAAAAACGAAAAAAGGAAAAAAAAGAAGAAGCTAAAAGACATTGTTTGGTAGACATTAAAATGATAACCACACATGCATAACCACACATGCGAGGGCGCAAAAAAAAAAAAAAAAAGAAACCGTCTTACCAAGCTGGACCTCTTTAAGGGTGGGGCCATCTGGATCATTCAAACCCAGTGGCAAAATCTTATGGATATCACTTTAGCTGGGTCACAGTTATCTGAGCCTCAGAAACTTGAGTTTGTTTTTAATGAGTTCTGCTTTTTTGTCTCGGGGATAAACATTTCTCTTGCTTATGTGGGTAGAGAGGCCATCGAGATTGCGGCCTCTCTGGCTAGATTTTGCATTAGTCATTCCTGTCTTTGTATAGGTAAATTGTTCCCACTTATATCCATTTCTTTCAAAAAAATAAATAAAATAAAATTTATGGAGATCACTTCTGATGGCAACCATTTTGAGGGTTTGAAGGAATGCAATAAAAGAGTTCTGTACAGATTCTGTGCCATAGACCAGGTTGTGGCAAGTGTGCGATATAGTTAGCTACCGGCTAACGCCCAAAGATTTCAAAGGGATGGCAACATTGGATTTCCATAGAAACTGGGACGAGTCATCCAAGACTCCTGAATCCTCATAAGAACAGGTATGTGGAAGCTACATCTCGATGGTAATTCCCAGGGCAACCCAGGTGGTACAGGTGTCACTTGAGTTGTAAGACATGGTAGAGGCTCTATTTGTGTAGTTTCCTCCAGCCTTGCGAGTATACATGATTCCGATTATGTGGAGTTGAAGGTGGTTAAGGTTGGGGTTAGTCTTTCATTTTTCAAAATATATGAGGCCTCTGTCTACAGCTCGTTAGATGAGCTAGTAGAGCCATATACCTGCTAGGAAAATGACCAGGCTTTGAGCCCTCTTGCCCTTCCTTATCAACCCCTTGGAGGTAGAATTCTCCAAGGTTACTATTTTTTGTAGGCCCTACAATTTTGGAAGGCGGCTCCAAATCTACAATCATTTGGGCTGCTGGATGTTGCAAGGTGCCTTCAAAGTGTGATTTTCTTGTTAATGAATAAAGGAAAAAGCTTCCTCTCATAATATTTCCTTTCCTCAAATATCTAGGGAGGTTAATTCTACAGAAGACGTCTTAGTGGAAGGTCTATCTGCAATAAGTTGCGTATTACCAACAAATACCATTGCCTTACTGGATTTTTGTTTTTCACATGCAGTCGCAAGATGTTGCACGGGCCTTTGGAGCTGTCTGCACGCCAGAGTTTTTCCTCTTCAAGAAGGTAATGCCGTTTGTCTGCAAGCACCTCCTATTAATCTACTGCTTTAAGCAGGGAAGTTGATTTTGAACCTGCTTGAGTGCTTCATTATCTTGGCCTTCATTCTTGGGCAGCTGGTCTGTGACTCCTGCAGACTTTTTTTTCCTCAGGGCCTGTTTGGTACAGGGGATTAAATGGTATGGCATCGCATTAGATGGAATCAACACCATTATTGCACAATGATTTCATGTTTGGAAATACCATGGTATTTTGATAATCTGATCTCACGATTGGGATCAAATTCTTCCTTTAGGAAAAACAGTATTTAGTGAAACCTGTGTTTGGTGGACCATAGAATTGCAACCAACAGACCAGATTTCACAACTGATGCCGACCACTTGTGCGGATATGCAAGTCGAATGTCATGTGTAAAGGGCACATATGGATGGACGGCACAAATAAAACACATGCATCGATGTAGGGCCTAGATGTAGTGGATTTTGAAATCCACCAGAAATCCCACGGTATCTACTATTGGGACTAGATGATATGATATTTGAATTAATCCAATCCTTCCTGTTGTTTCCAAATGCCAGATGGAATTTGCATGGGACCAAATGCAATTCCATGCCACCTAATCCCACGTTCCAAACAGGTCCAGTTTCATGAGGTCCAACCGGAGAAATGTGATGCCTACTAACCATTCGAATCTCATTCCCACACATGCCAATGTGGCAAGATTGGATTCATCTGGTGGGCTGCACCATGTATTTGCCATGGCAAAAAGAACGAAAAAAATCTGGTCCAGTCATCAGGTAGACCCCATCTGCTTGAAAAAAAAAATGGACGTTTTTTAGATGACGTATGGTCCACATTTAACTTACACCCTCACATGTGACCCATCCAATGACCGAGATCTGTCTGGCCATGTAATATACATGGTAGGGTCAACCTGATGAACGGTGGCAATCTTTGACAAATGTGCCATGCTCACAGGTACGAGGAGAGTAGGATTTGTAGCCATAGACTCCTTGATCTAACCATTGTTTTTCGTCAAAGGATCAGAGAAAAAAAAAAAAAAGCATACCTGTCATTTTTTCACCAAGCAGCCTGGTTTAGGAGTCTGCAGATTGTAGTCCTCGTGGACTTGCCAACCCCATCTATCCATGGGCTGTTGAAAGGGGGCCAGGCGCAAAAGCACTGGACACTACCTTCCTTTTCCGTTGCAGAAATATATGTTGGAAGAACATTTTAGTTAATAAATCTACATTCTGGAAATTATTTTTTTGTCAACAGGTTTACATTGTCTCCATTCAAGTCTTAAGTCTTGTTCTGATACCTTTCTAATTACACGATTTACTTAACGTACGTGCAAAACAATTTCTCACACAAAATTTGCAACAGGATGGACGGAGGCCTTTTGAGCTGTTTTACCATGGACAGTTTGATGATTCACGACCAAGTAATAATGTGCCAATCACAGGGAGGTGCCTTTCTATGACTTGCCTACTGTTGTTGTTGCACCTCTTTTCACGTCCTTGTGTTGTTTTGTAAAAAAGCTTTATGAAAAGGATATTCAAATGCATAGTTGAAATCGTCATGCCAGGTACACATGTTAGATAATTGTTGTATGGTCACCCACAAGATTATTATGACAAGCTCATGCTATCTTTTATCCCCCTTGTTTTCATATAATATTTATGTATGGATATGATGTTAATGTACTTCTGTTGATTTGGATATCTTTTTCTTATGATCCTTGGCCCAAGTACATGTATATTATCCTCTGACATTAAGATGAAAGAGGGGCCCATTGTTGGTGACTAAAATTATGGATTTGATGACACCCACCATGGATGAACCATGCTGCAGGATCTCCCTGATGGGACAATCTAGCCCTTCGATCAGTTGCCTGCAAGTGGACAGTTAAAAAGAAAACAAAAATGGTCCGCACTCAGCTGAGGTGGCCAAAGAATGGATAGTTAGGATTGAGTCCTAGAGTTAGACTTAGGGATCTTTGGGCATGGCCCGTCCACAGCAGGTCCCATCATTCAACAGCCTAATATTAACTATGGGCCCTCTTTTACAAACTCAAAATATCCTGAGCTGAGGATCATATAATTCATCTTATTTATATTATATACTGATATGGCCAGTTTTGTTCTTTCAAAAAAAAAAGGCCCAGTTTTGTGCTCAGTGGGCTCGTCTGTCACTGCGTGCTCTAGACATGAACTGTTCTCAAATTCCCCTTTGTGGGTAGGTAATAGCTGTGCGAAGGTGCAGCATCGGACCTCTGTGGTGGCATATGAGTCATGTTGGTAATCAAGTATTGGCAGGTCCCTTGATATTTTCTGCAGCCAAGTACCGAAGCACGACCTTTCATATGTGATGGTGCTTTGTGCTTAGTGGTTTTCCTGGCAACCACCCCTCCATGACCCTACTTTCTTTCTCACCCTCTGGGCTGTGCATGTAATAGCTGAGGTGGGGATCAATAATGGTTGGGATGTGTTGGCATGTGAGTGGTGTCAATGGGAACCTCTTCCTATGCCTGGTTCCAAGAGCACGAGTAAAACAAAAGGTTGATGTCTGGTGGACAGATCATAAAACTTTTGTCAATCTACCATTTAAAAGCCAACACCAAAATTCTCATAGAAAGACTAAGATGTTGATGATGATATTTATATGAACTAATGTATCGTCAGTTAACTATATGTCCAAAAAAAAAATGTTGGATTTTCACGGTTGCCTTCTCCGATATAGACTTGGATCTGCATCCAAGTTAGAAATGTCAACTAATTTTGTATTTAAAATTCTTCAATGTGTATAGGGACTTGAGTCTTGCAATAGACTGTGTTCTCAGCGGCCAACCATTATCCTCAAGGCAAAAACCCAGGTTGCCTTTATTTTTCTCTATTTGTAATTTCCTGCTGTACATTTCAAGTGGAATTTGCTTCTCTTCCTGTCTTACATGCTCAAGGTCATTTTGTTGTGTCTCAAAAGCGTTGGATGCAGTATAAAGTGGCACCCTGAAAAGAGTCAGTGATCCACAGTGGATAGTTCAACTTTCTGGAGATCATAATCTACACATTTGAATTATATTTGAGGTGTGTTTTCTACTCAAAATGGTTGATATTTTATTGGATATCAACATATTACATCTCAAGCATGCATTTGGATGCTCTACTGAACTGGAACACAGTAATGTAGTATACCCTACAATGCATCAGATAGGGTCTGGCTGATGCAAGATCAGGCCTTGAATTGTGGTCCGACTGGATTGTATGGTCCGCAGATCCATTTGGATGCCAAATCTGATGGTCCAATTGACCTGCGGGGATCACAGAGTCAATCAGATGGCCAGATAACCATACAGTTGGACTCTGGGGCTCATAAGCCCCACCAGATTCCAAATCTGGACTTGCATATCAATTGTAGGCCATTAAATAGCCCAATATATACCAAAGAGTTTTGGTATTTGTCAGTTTTTTATATAAACTGTGTAGATCCAATATCCCATACATCTGTGCAAGGAAGTCCAATCAGTAGTTTAATGTGTGGATATTTATCAGGAATTTTAATTGGTGATTCCATTTTAATTACACATTGGAGATAGTTTAGCAAATAACTCTTATTTGGGTGAATAGGCCTTGGCTTCTTTGGTTTCAATTAGGAATTTGTAAAGGTTATATATAAATGTAGCCACACATTTGTTAGAGATCATTATGAGAGTTTTTTAATGAACTGAAATTATTTCCTTTTTCTAGAAACCTAGAGGTGCGATTCTTCTAGAACCCCCTTGGCCTGACACCATTGAGCTTGTGTTGAGCGATTCCACATATTTATCTTTATTTGTCATTTCTTTTAATCTCTTGCTGATCATTGGGCTAAGATAACAAAGATGCATTAAAAATTAAATGAGGAGAAAGGATTTCCCAGTACAAAGAGAAGGGTGAGGAGCCCCCTCCTTAGCAACATCTGCAATGGAGTTGGCTTCTCTGCAGACGTGAGCAAACAAAATACTTAGTCCAGTTGCCAGAGATCCACCTTCATTGAGAACAAAAGAAAGACTCAAAGGTTCACACCCAACCCTTTGGGTTTGGGCTTTGGCCCACTTTATAACATTGATCGAGTCCACTCTGACAATTACATTGCACTCACAAAAGAGATTACGGACTGCCCTGACAGCTTCCCAATGAGCATACACTTCAGCCTGATGGGCAAACCCCTATGAAAAATATCTTACTGCTGTCAACAAAGAGAACCCCACCCATTCCACTCGTATCTTAGTTTTCTCAGTGACCTTCTGGACTGAGGATGCTTCCTTACAGATCCATCTGGTTGAGCGATATCTGCAAACAGAGCAAGGGGAAGAAGCTGCCATGGAATTTTGCCACCAATCTTAAATGGATCACAATCACAGATATTGCAAAATTCATCCACTTTTTTTTTTTTTTTCTGATTGTTGACTCGATGACAAGAACAGGCTGAAAAACTATCCCACAAATATGAAGCCATGGGATAGTGAATGAGCACATGATGGACTTATTGATGCATCAGTTAGGTAGGGTGAACCCCCCTTCTTTTCCCGTGATCAATTGTTAAGATTTCCTCATTTATGCATTTGGGAAAAGGGAGAGCGACAACTCACCTGCTGTCGACCATTTTCGTGTCCTCAAACCTTCTTCATTTTCCGAAAGATGAACCACCTCGAGGATGCTCATAAGCTCAGTATACTTGGAGATTTCTTCACCTTTCAAGTTTCTTCTGAAAATCATTTTCCACCCTAACTCCCCTGCTATAATTTGCAGCACTCTTTCACTGATGCTTGTTTGTGAGAAGCCACTCTGTATAAATTTAGAAACGTGTCATGGCACTCTTTCACCGACACTTGTTTATGAGAAGCCACTCTGTTTATTTTGGTCATGGCACGCGGGCATTCCCAGGAAAAAGGATCTCCCTATATGGAGAGTTGCACTCTTAGCTGTCATTTGGTCTCTTTGGGGCGAGAGAAATGCCTGCTGCTTTTGGAATAGAAGTTCTTCATCTTTGGGGTTCATTTGTAAAGTTCACTGGTGTATTAGGTATAGTGGGTGCCTTAAAGGGCCTGGGTGTTTTTTTTTTTTTGGATGTTTTTCCATTGTATCTCTTTCTTTTGTTTTTGGTTTCTTTTTGCCATTTCGGCTCAATAAAATTCAGTTTCTTCCACATAAAAATAAAAAATAAAAAAAATCTAGAAACGTGTCAGCAAGCAAACTCCCCAATCCACATGTCCTTACATAGCCGACTTCTGTCCCCTTGAATCCATACTTCTCTAGAATTGTTATGTACTTGAATCGATACTTCTCTAATTCATTTTCCATCTTGGTGCTACAGTGAATAAGCCAATTCAGTGTAAAAGAAATGACCGAGCTGATGGTGTCGCTGACTTAATTCATAATGATCTCCAAACCCATGGTTGCAATTTCATGCATTTCAAATGGTGCCTGAAATGATCTTTATTGCAATGTGGGGTGCTGGGGGCTAGTTCCTAGTTGTGAATTTAGGGGGGCTAGACCTACTTGGTCATTTCCACTTTATTCTATTGAATTATTGCTATTCAATTCAGTTGAGCATCCAATGCAGCCTAAATAGGAACAAAAGGGTGCAATTGGATGATTTTAGCTTGTCTGATTTTCCCCCCTTATTCCTCTAAAATGGCCACACAGTCTGGTCTCCCTGAAAGATACAGTGGTGAATGAGTGTGCCGCTAATCTGATTCATTTGACAGTCTCAGGCAGGGAGATGAAACCATCTTGAATTCCCTTTGAAGAATTGAGTGGTCTAGACTGTCAACATTGTTCCTCAAAATCCCTGGAAGCATTTTTTCTACCTCAGTGCCTGAAAAGAATGCAGCAAGGAAATGATGACTGGCATGTGACCAGTGTTGCGCTGCACTTGTATCTGCTACTCCCAAATAAAATGGTATTAATGTTCTGTACTTTTTCTATTTGATTTCAAACAATGGAGTGTGAATGCCGCTGTGCCTCCTATGATATATATCACATCACAGTGGTGTCAAGACATGCATGTTTTCTCTAAAAACTGCAAGGCATGGCGATGTTCAAGAAATCCGTCATGATTTATGGGTTTCTTCTAGCATTTTTCATCCTCTTAATTCCGATGTGTGTAACGAGCTTCGGATCACTTGAAGAAACTTTGATGTCGGATGCATTAGATGTTCTTTCAGCTGGAACCTGGAGTTTTTACCATTCAAGGGTAAGACAAACAAGAGGTTTACTAGCCCTACATGCACCCCAAATCTGCCAAACTTGGATGTGTAGGACATCTGAGTGGGTGTCAAATGGGAGCTACTGTACTGGTGATCTGGCTGAAAATTCGGTCTGTTTAATTATCATGAAGGCGACATGTGCATGAAAACAAGGGACACGTAGCCTACCTGATGGTTAAATGACCTGAGATTTTGGTTCCCACTTAGTATGTGGCTTGGATACACGGGCTCCGTTTGGCATGTATGGCTGCATGTGGATTGCAAAGGGATGCATTCGGGCTAGAAAACCTCAGAAAACAATCTCCTGGATCATGGATTCCCCACTGTAATTTAGAATCAAATGTGGGCGTGCTATTTCCAGACACTTTCTTCAAGTGCTAAACACAGGAATCCTACATTCCATAGTGGTCTCGTGGTGCATGTGTCCTTTACTAAAAATCAGGCTAGCCCACTCATCAAGTAAGCAAAGCAGTTTGCACGTTGAATATAGATCGTTGGCTATCTAACCATCCATTTCTTTGTATGTGTAACCTACCCAATTAATGTACTGGCTTGATACTCGAGTTAAGGAACATTCACTGCAGTCCACCCTATGAACCTCCTGGATCCTGCCATGTTGGCAAATGTTGTGTTTGTGTTTGGCGCTTGAAGATCAGGTGTTTGGAATTAACATTTTTTGTCAAGTAAATGGCTCTGTGTGTACGTGCAAAACACCATACTAGTGTGCTGTATCTCTTTGTTATCTTCTAGTTATTCTTGACTCTCTCTCTCTCTCTCTCTCTCTCTCTCTCAACACACGCACTCACACCCCACACAGACCCATGCACTCACACCAGTGGTATTTCACCACAATGGGTACTCAGAACCCATGACCTCGTGTTGAAACTCTTGTGAGTCTACCACCAAGGCATGAGTAACGCCATACTAGTGGTGTACACTGTTTTGTGTGTACATGCAGAGGACTATACTGGTGGTGTATATCTCTGTTATCTTTTAGTTATTCTTGACTAGTTTTGATTGAAATGATGATGATCTCATTATCCCTTTGTAGTCAGAAGATTATTGTTGAGGGGAGATATATACCACAACCCGGAGATACATACCACAACCCTCTCTCTCCCTCTCTCTCATCACCACATCTTCCATAATATGGTCTGTTGAGTTTAACATTTTTCAAATCAATGGATTTGCTAGTTCCACTCAGTTTATTATACCAAGCTCCCAAACAGGTTAGAGAAACTTATGTCCTAATTTAGTCAGCAAGCATTACAATACCACCTCACCATTCCTGAAAAGTTTCAAGCATTGTTTCAGGAAAATTACAAAACAAGTGCAGGACAGTCCATCTATAAAGTCATTTAAAGTTGTATTAATACCTCCTACAAACTACTTTGGGAATTTTTATATTGGAAATATCTTTTTTAAACACACACACACACACACACACACACACATATATATATGGGAAAAGGTACTATGTGCTCGACCTCACGATAAGCTCCCGTGAGGAGCTGTGTATGGGAAAAGGAACTATATATATATATAGTTCCATATTTTAAGAATTTTGGCAAATTAAAGCAATTAAAAAAAAAAAAAAAAAACTATGATACATTTGCAAGCCACATCACTCTCGATAGCAAAATGATGGACCACACTGTGGATAAGCACAAAGCACAAAAAGCATTATGATCAAGTGATCTTGACTCTCTGATTTCTATTTGTTGGCAACAGAAACGATTATGATCATCTGATCAGTGTGATTTTTTGTAACACCCCCTTCACATCCAATGTGGGCTGACAATTTGGACCGTCTGGATTGATGTACATGTGGGCCTCATGTAGAGATTATACATCCAAAAGTATGACCCAGCATACTTCACTGCAACATCATGCACTTCCTCGCAGATTTATAGTATTCCATGGTGAGAATGCCTGTTGAGCAAACTACTTTATTTATTTATTAAGTCGTCCTCTATCTCAAGTGATGCATGTACATATGCATACTATTTTATTTTTTTTCCCTTATTTTTCTTGTGCTATTTTAAGGTGTGTTTGGTTGCACCAAATATCATGAAATTTCATGATTAATCAGTCTAATTTGTTCAAAAACTTCATGATATTTCATGTAATTTGTTGCAACAAAACACACCCTTAATAAATTGACCACATTAATTTTTCCTTAATCAAGTGGAGGGCGAGGGATCGAGTCAAGGTATCAAGTCAAAATTCCTTAAAACATAATCAAACTAATGAAAACCTTTGCAATATCTATTTATACACAATCAAAATGATCTAAATTGTTACTTTTTTGTATTGCAATTGAGTATTTTTCTAACTGTGTTTTCTTTATGATATTTCCTTTATTTTTCCCCCTCCTCTGTTCTCATTTAGCCAAAAAAAAAAAAAAACTTAGGGACCCAAATGGGTCGTGTCAGGTCAGGGGGAGTCCCAGATCTGAACCGTTAATAATCAAGCCTAGATTTCAGCCCAAGGCCCAATCCATTAGTATCTGGGTTGGGTCTGGGACGGGTCCAAGTCCAGTACTCTGGGTTTGGGTCAATCTTTGTGTCAGCCCATGGGTTGACTCGCTGGATCCGCTTTTGTGGCTGGTTGAAGCCAAGCTAAATGCATAGTGGGTCTGACTCTAGCTAGTAATGTGTCCCATTTGAGTAATGGGTTGGGCTTGGATAGGACCCCTGCCCAACCCACCCATATGGGTTATCAATGGGCTGAATCAGATACCCAGCCTGACCCATGACCTGAAACAAAATAATAGAAGATGAATATATATAAACACACATGATCGTGTGTGTGTGTGTGTGTGTGTGTGTGTGTGTGTGTGTGTGTGTGAATCCCATATTCCATTTTTAATCCTGACTTGACTTATGTTGATCCATTGAGCCTGGCTGATTTGGATCGCATAGGTGGTTCGGATCATGCTTGGGCTGGATAAATCATAAGTGGGTCAGGTTGGGCCACAGGGTGGGTCAAGTTTGGGCTAACTCTAACCTGACCGAACCTATCCCATTTTTGCTCCTATTTGGGCGAGTTTGGGTTGGGTCTAGACTAAGAGGATGTAGACCTGATCAAATTATCTATGGATTGGTCTAAGTTGGGTTGGTCTGATATTTAATTCTACACTTAATATAGATTTCCTGTTAAGCGTCCAACTGCAGTGTTTCTTTAAGCAGGTCTTCGTGTTTAGTCAATTGCCTTAAAGCATCATTTTAAGGGATGGTTTTTGATTGAATTCAGGTGACCTGGTGTGAGATCTGTATCTTAAGCCCGTACCGTTCCGTATGCCTCCGCGGCCCTTCTAGTATTTTTTGGCAACCCTCAACCTGTATCCGATGTTTACGCATGATCCTAAGCCGAGTCCTGCATATTGGAGTTGACTCGACTTGAAACTTGTACTCCTGTGACCACGCCGTTGCCCCGGTTCCAATGCCGCGACTCGCGCACCGATCTGATACTTAGACCGGGAGATGTGGGCCCGCGTTCATTCCAAAGAAACGCTGCTCGTTGCGAATTCTGAGAGAATCTCTACAATATATCTCATCAATCAATTAATCAATTAAGTCAAGTACACTCCATACCTCAAGTACAAGCAACCCCATCCCTTTCCTTTTCCAAAGTCAACTCTCTCTCTCCCCACCCATTCCTCTTTTACACAATTTTCAACTAAACCCATACCTTCTCATCCCTATTCCTTACAACACCCATCTCACCTTTCCTTATCATCTATTATTTCCCTCTCTCTCTCTCTCTCATTTCTCAAACCTCTCAAGCAACACTCAATGTCCAAAGCTCTCCAAGTTTCCCAAATCCAAGAGTGTGGCCCACTTTCCTACCTTCTCATCTTCCATCTCAATCAGTCATTCTCCATCAACCTCCATTAAAATAGAAGGCAAGGATCATAGGAGTCCAAGGAGTTATAGAGGGAGGCCGATAGGTGGGTGATCCACCGTTGATTTCTATTTTAAGGGCCCACTTGTTGTGGGACCCACTTGATGTATGCATTGGATAGGGAGGGCCCAATAGTGGCGGGGTCCCTTCCCTTCACGTCTCTCTCTCTCTCTCTCTCTCTCTCTCTCTCTCTCTCTCTCTTGTATGATGTAGAGGTATGTGGCCCACCTGATGTGTGTGTGTGGCCCACTATAAAGAATGTATTATATCCATGCCATCCATATAACAGGCCCACCTTGCTGGACCATCCAGTGGCAGGCCGCTGGCTTGCCCATCTGGATAGTTCCAGTTGAAGGGAAAATACAAATATTAGCTTGACCTAAACTCTAGTAGGCCACGTCGGCAAGTTCTGTGGGATCCACCTCCCTGTGCATCCAAACCGTCCATCTGGACATGTGTGGCCCACCTTTGACGTATGTGTTAACCCACGCCGTCCATTCATGTGGGGCCTACAACATTAGGTGGGCCCCTTTCATCCAGGCCGTCCAGCATCTCTGGACGCTGGACGCTGCCACTACATGGCTCACACATGTGTGTGTATATATGTGTGTGTGTGTATATATATATAAAATATAATATAATATATTATATATGAATGTTGTGGTGGGCCACTGTTACGTGGGACCCACCTTTATCTCACCGTCTACAGATATATTATATATATATAATGTTATATTATATATGATATTATATTATATATTTAATATTGTATATGATATTATATTACTATGTATATATGCTATATAATATAATATATTATATATGAATGCTGTGGTGGGCCACTGTTACATGGGACCCACCTTTATCATGAAGCCTACACCATCCAGATGCATCTGAACGGTGGGCATGGGTAATCTGTTGCCACGTGCAGACTTATATAGTATATAATATTATATTATATAATATTTTATATATTAATAATGTATATTCAGTGGGCCACTACGTGGACCGTACCATGATATATGCTTATATCTGCACCGTCCAATTGTTGGACGGTGCAACGGTTATGTTATCCAGACTGTCAATCCATTTTTACAGTGGGCCACCTGGACGTGTGTATCGTGGGCCCCATGTGTGACCCACCTGCTGATGGGATGGTTGGTGTGCGTCACCAGCTGCATTCACGTCAGGAAGTTCCGTGGGACCCCTATGATGTATGGGTCTTGCACTACACCGTCCATCCATTCACCTGGCGAGCTGTCTTAGGTGGGCCACGTGGTTGGACCCCACCCCTGTTGTATGAGTTTCATTCCATGTCGTCCAACTATTTTTCCATCTCAACCGTCCATCAACTGGCGTGCCACGCCAGGTATGGCCCCACCATGATGCATGTGCTATATCCCTACCGTCCATCCTCTTGGCAAACTTGTCTCAGGAATTGAGACTAAAAATAAAGCAGATCTAATATCAAGTGGACCACCCTACAGAAAACAATGCTGTTGAACGCCCACCCTTGAAACCCCTTTGGGTTACAGAAGTTTTGATTCAATATAATATTTGTTTTCCTTCCCAGTTCGGGTCCTTGTGACCTTATGAATAGTATGGATGGAAAATAAATACTATGGTGGGCCCACTAGAAATTTAGAGGTGGAAATCATTATCACCACTGTCATTTGTGGTATGGCCCAGATGATCCTTTGGATATGATTCATTTCTTTTATGCTCTATAATGATCTCTGACAATGGATGAATGGTGCATTCGACTTGGCTTATTTGACTTGGCCCATTGATTCGGCCCATCTAAATTGGCCCATTTGATTGGCTCATTTGATTCGCCTCATTTGATTCGGCCCGTTTGAATCGGCTCATTTGATTGACCCATTTGTTTTGGCCCACTTGAATCGGGATTTTTGGTGTGGTCCAAGCCCACTTGAGGCCCATTGGTGTGACCTATCCATGAGGCCCATCATGATGTATATTTGAGGCCCATGTGATAGGGCCCACTTGCCTTGTATTTAAGGCCCATATGATGGGGCCCACTTGCTTGAATCTGAGGCACATGGACAAGTCCCATTGTGATGTATTCGAGGCCCATGGATAAGGCCCATTTTAATATGTATTAGACCCACAATACGTAGCTCATTTGATGTATTCGAGGCCCAGATGCATGGCCCATTTGATGCATATGAGACCCATGTGTAGGGCCCATATGTTATGTATTTGAGGCCCATGAGTAGGGCCCACCTGTTATGTATATGAGGCCCATCGGTGCGGTCCATTGATGCAACCCACTTGTTGTATCTGAGGCCCATGGGTCGTAGTCCATTGAGATGTATACTCGGCCCATATGTCGTGGCCCATTGTGATGTATTTCCGGCCCATTTGGTAAGACCTAATGAGGTGTATTTTTCGGCCCATGTATTGCGGCCCATTGTGATGTATATGAAGTCCATGAGTGAGGCCCATAATGATGTGTATTAGACCCTTGCGTGATGCTATGGGCCCACTATATGTTTAGCTTCATATAGGCTACTACTTGGGAGCAATGTTGGTTAAATGTCCACATTGATGGGCAATGATGGTTGGAGGTCCACATTGTGACCTTCCCTTAGGCCTTGTTAAGCCCATTCTCACCGATTCTGATTATCAAGGCCGATTCTGATTATTAAGGTCGATTCCGTTTAGTCGAGGCCGATTCCGTTTCGTCGAGGCCGATTCCGATTATCAAAGCCGATTCCGATTATCGAGGCCGATTCCGATTATCGAGGCCGATTCCGATTATTGAGGCCGATTCCGATTGGTTGAGGCCGATTCCGTTTGATGAGGCCAATTCCGATTATCGAGGTTGATTCCGTTTGGTTGAGGCCGATTCCGTTGGTCGAGGCCAATTCCAATTGTTGAGGTCGATTTCGATTGTCGAGGCCTAATGTAATGTATATAAGGCCCATGGGATGAAGCTCTTTGTGATGTATATTACACCCGTGTTAGAGGCCCATTGTGATATATATGTGGCCCATGTGATGTGGCCCACTTGATGTATATGAGGCCCAATGTGACGTATTTATGGTCATCCATTGATGCCCACCTTGATGTGATGCATAATGAATCCGTGTGAGAAGTCAATTGCGATGTGTTTGGGGCCTATGGGTTGTGGCCTATTGTAATATATTTAGGGCCCGTGGGACGTGGCTCATCCGATGTATATAGGCCCATGTGATGTGTATTAGGCCCATGTGACGCGGTCCATTTTGATTGTATGAGGCCCATTGTGGTGCATTTGAGGGCCAGGCTATGGAGCCCATTGTGATGTTATGCTAAGCTAATGTGAAAGGCCCATCGTGATGTGTATTAAGCTCTTGAGTGAGGCCCATGGTGTTGTATTTTTAGCCCTTGTATGAGGCCATGGGTCTACTATATGTTAGGCTCTATGTGGGTCTTTCCTTGGGGGCAATGTTGGTTAAATGTCCATATTGTCGATGTCGATTGTCGATGCCGGTTATTGGTACCGATTATGAGTATGTGACAGTATAGTATCATGATACATGTCCATACGCATCATCTGTATGTTTGTTATGAGATGTAGTTGACCATTGCATATGTCATTAGAAAAGTTGTTATGAGACTCTCAGATAGGCAGAGGTTATCTCACATAAGCGCACGGTATGCTCAGAATTGATGCATGACTGAATTGTATGACTCATGCACCTTGCATTGTGTATTGTGATTACTGTACGCCCTAGCGACATCAGGGTTGTAGCCTTCACAGGCACATCGTGGATGGACAGATGAGATACTGAAAATCTGTTATTAGCATCGGGCTGCCATAAATGGCCCTGGATGAAAATTCCTACACCCTCTTGGTACCAGAAGATGCCTCAATATCTAGACCGATATATATGAGCGCATGAGGGCCGTATACTAGTACGCTGCGTCTCCCACTGTGTCGTGGTCGGTTGGGAGGGGTGTGTCCTTACCCGCCTGAGGGAGTAGGCATAGCTAGACTGAGTTTGACCAGCTCATGAATGGGTCCGCTATCGATATGCCGGGTATATATTGGCTGACTACTGGCCAGGCGGATAGTGAGGTCTTTTCCACTTATCCAGTTGTGCGCTTGATGTGGCGGCAAGTTGGTGTAGAGTGTACTAGACTCCGGTGATGATCCCAGAGATGAACAGTACTAATATGTGGACTTATTGAGTAGGAGTTGCATATTCATTCATTCACTATCCACTTGGGCTGGTGGTGCGCAACTATTTGTTACGTGTACATTTGTAATGGTCAAGATTTCAGTTGGGGTGCGCGACTAACCTAAGATCAGGAATTTGCCACATTGAATCTGACTATCCAAATTAGGTATGAGACTAGTTTGGATAGAAGTCCCTTCTGATGGACCTCATAGCCTGCGATACTACGTACTATCATCCTGACTTCACACTCTAGTATGGTCATTCCATTCGCACCGCACATCGCATTACATCCACGGCATATGGCATTTTGGGTTACTATATTTCTGCATTTATATGACCTAGATAAGGCTGATGGTATTTGTAGCTCTCCCGAATTGCATATTGCATTGCATCCTCGATATCTGATATCTAGTTCATTGTGTTTCCGCATTACATAGCCAATTTACATTACTTTCTTAGTATATGACATTGAATTGTTATGTCTTTTCATCGCATATCCTGGATGAGGTTGATGATATTCTTATGGACTTGCAGTATTTCCGCTTGCTTTGATATCGTATGATTCATGCCAGTAACTCCGATATTGTATAATTAAGGCATTGTATTGAATGCTTAACGCTTATCTCGTGCACACACTTACACTACCCTCTAAGCTTTCTATGAGCTTATGCACGATAGATGCGTGCAGGTAACGATAGGACGCAGTCAAGCTGGGGCAGGAACGTGCGGCAGAGCTTCTGAATATTTTATTATATGCATGTATTTCTTTTTTAGTATTGTACTCAAATGATTATATTAGTGGATATGTAGTGATGATGTTGTTCTTATGATTTTGGTATATTTGTGGTTATGCTTCTTACGAAACAAATTCATGTTGAAAATCCTCCTTGTAGGATCCCAGGATCGGAATTTGGCGTATGAATGCTGGGAGCCGAGAATGGGGTACTACGGAGGCTGTCGGCACCGGATTCGGCAATCGGAAATTTTGTGAGCCTGGTTTCCGAGTTTGGGGCGTGACACCTGGGCTATTTTTGGGTAGATTCAACACATTTAGAAGTCAGGTTCTAGGCATGGTTGGGTCGATTTTGAGAGGTTTTGGACTTGATTGGAGCGGTATTGGGGCCTAGACGGAACTTGGTGGGTCCAATTTCATGCCAAGACTCATCATTATCTGATCGGGTCCCATTTGCACACTTATAAATAATTCTTGTTTATTTTCCTTCCGGAGTACCCGACTACTCATGATAATGCTGTCATCCTTCATGCTGTATCCCTCTTTATGAGATTTTGAGGAAAAAATTATCCCGCTTGCCACATAAAGCAAGAGGGTAATGTGAGAGCCCTTTATCATTAATATCATTATTGCATGTAATTTATCTTTGTCATTCCTTTGAGGTGAGTTTGGTTGTATAAAAAATCATAAAAATCATCTCATCAAATTGTCAAGATTCATCCCGCTCCGTTCATTTCCTACGCTTCTGTACAAGTGATCTTTCTATATAATGGAGGAAGTTTAATAACCGTTGCCCACTTGATTGAGTTGTAAATGAGTAGAATATGGGGCAAATATTGCAATATCCGTAGTCCGATATAAGTTGTATACTGATGTTATCCAAAGAACTCAGATATAAGCCAGATAGTTTAGTAATTGAATATCCAACTAATATGTAATTAAAAAACTAAAATAATAAGTTAAATATCTAATAAAATTTTAAAAAATATCTAAAATAAAAATAATAATTTGAACAGTGACATTTTCTCTTTGGTGGGTCATCTGATGTTGAAACCATGGCGTCAATGATGTGATGGTCGGGTCCCCCAAATGGTTACTTTCAGGGCTCTGCTCCATGGTGTAGAAACCTGTAGTACACCTGAAAAATTCTAGAACATTGATTACTAAAATCCTAATTACTTGTGAGGGCAGTGTCCCATAGTATTTAGGACATTTGTGTTTGATTGTGGCTTGCATTGTCAGCTATTATAGGATGATGGCGTGTGGGGAAGCTCACCCAACTGTAAAGATGGGATAGACAACCACAAGCAAAGCAACATTCCAAGGACTTGGACATGGTGCATGGAAGTCCTTATCTTTGTTCAAGTGGAGTGATGGGGCTGTTGTCCCATTCCTTTCACTTCAATTCCCAACCGAGATCCTACTATCAACATGGCTTTTCTCTGGGTCCATGCCTGTAGACAGCTGCACATGTTGGAGAGCTACGTGTGTGGCCGGTGGACCCCTTGTGAAAGGTGCAATTGCTGATGGGCAGATTCAATCAAGTGCCGAATATGGTGTAGCGTTTTTGTGCCGGGGCCAGGGCCATTGTCGTTCATCCTTGGAAATCAGATGGCATTGGGACCCGCCCCACAATGTCGAGACTGCGATGGGAGGGCGTTATGGTCTTCTAAGAGGAGAGAATTTTAGTGATTCCAGATGCTTAAGAGGTGTTTTGGCGTTCTCTTTCTGGTGTGTGCATGGTCATTTTCATTGGTTGTTTCATACAAGTATGTCTACGAGTAGAATGATCCTATGTGGAAATTTTTACACCAAAACTCATTTTATAAAACATTATCCCATCAGTGCACATGTCCATCAATCTTGGCCATTCAGTCCATGGGCCACCTCTTGAATGAGCCATAACTTAAGCAGCACCCATTAGATGCTCACGAACATCTGATCAGTAAGCTGCTATAGGATGGATGTCTAAAATCTGAACGGCTACATAGATCAGAAAGTAATGTTCATCCAATCAAGGAGGTGGCCTGTCAATTGGATGCCTTGATCAATGGGCACATTCGCCGATGGGATGCCAAAGGCAGTTGCTACACCAGTTTTGGTGTATGCCTTGTAGTTGGGTGGTAGGATCGGTGGAGCCTGATCATCAGAGATGTATTGTTCATCTATTTGGCACTGTACTAAGCTCACTGGGTTGAGCCGCGCCCCGGGGGGGGGGGGGGGGGTGTGGGGATTCTCCTCCTGCCCAGAGGGAAATTTCATAATTTTACGTTTTTATGTAAACCCTAGTTCATTTTTGGGGTAATATATATTCTGTTGTGAGAATGAGAAAGACATCATTGTTTTGAGAGTTGTTTCTTCGGTTTTTTGCCTTAGAGCATAGTAGATTGGTGTGAATCCACACCGAAAGGGAACCACACTTAAATCTCTGTGTTGTGGTTTGCATATTTTCCCTGTTTTTCTTTTGATTGATATTGCTGAGTGTGTTGAGAAAGAATCTTTTCATCCAATGTTGGATCTTTCTTTTTAATGAAGATTCTTAGGTGCTGAAAGAGGAAGGACAGAAACAATGAGAATCTTTATATGCTCTCATTATCTTCCTATTTTACATCAGCAGTCGAAATTCCCGAAATCCTACTTGTGGGGTCAGCTTAGATTCCATACACCCACTTCGTTTTTATTTTGTTAGGCAAGGCAAAAGCCAAAAATGAGGCCACCACCACAGCCAGTTGTGGTAAAGTAAACAAAACCATCATAAATCTGTAGGCTTTGATGTTTTGAACCTACATGTTGGCCTAGAAGCTCTTCAAAATAATCATTTTCGTGATTTAAAGACTAATAAGCCAAAAGAGTAAACTAACAAATGAAAATGTTAAGATTCGGTAGAAACCCGTAAACTCCATTGAATTTGCACCACGAGGAATTTCTAGCAATTTTAGTGGGAGGGCAATCTTCTGAGTGGGTAAAGATGAAAATCTTAGGAAGCATTTGGATGCTTGAGTGAATTGAATTGTGAAAATTCAGTTTAATCAAAGAAGAAATGACAAAAATTGCAGTTTATGTTGTCCAACTCAAACTTGAAAGTAACGTAATTGCAATTTGGAGCCTGTAACCTCAATTGAAATGCGAAGGGAACTGCTTCATGAGACTCATAATTGCAATTTGATTCAAATGTGAATCCAAACGCACCCTTATGGATTATTTTTCCTGCAATTGAACATATTTCTACTCCTCCCATCTCTTGGGAAGACTAAATCTGCACAACCTAATGATTCAATCATACATGCAATCATACAATTCAAATCTCCTTACTGAAAGGCTACCCTACTGGAACTGGAAGAGAAGATCAAGGAAGGTGATCTGATAAGAGGTTCAGACGGTCTAGCGAAACTGCTGCAGTGGGCTGCTTTTGTGTTGTCTATGAATCCCTTACGAGCCATATCAGCTCTGGTGGATTCTTCTGTTTCATGCCTGATTTCCTTGAGCAGCACGGCTACATCTTTCATGGTGGGTCTCTCTGCTGGACAAGGGTTCACACATAGAAGGGCCACACCAAGAACTTGAAGCATTTCCTGGATCTGAGACTCTGGATGGTCTTGAAGTTGCTTGTCGAGCACGTCTATGGCCTGTCTGCCTGTTTTCTGCAGTCTCCATCGGACCCAATTGACAATGTGGGTCCCATCTGGGATGCGATGATCGGTTGGTTGCATCCCAGTTAAGACCTCTAGGAGCACCACACCATAGCTGTAGACATCACTCTTCTCTGTGATTTTCATACTGTATCCATACTCTGCAATCCATGATGGTGATAAAGAGATTGTTAGTTGAACAGAAATACTCATGTTGCTAGTGCAGGCAGAAGTTATAAGCATAGAAGAGATTTCTAAGATTCAATTACAGTTTCTCCCTCTGCTGAATTTAATAGCTTGCAAGTAAGCAATCGGCGGAAACTGAAAGCATTAGTATTTTTAGTTCATTCCAGAAGAGCCATCAGCTAGAGTTTAAAAAGTCTTCCTGCAAACTGACTGAGTCGACTGGATTTGATCCAGATTCGGGCCGAGTTAAAAGGGTAATTCATTCTTGTAAAACCCAAAGAAACTCGATTGGCCTCTCTTAGAAAATAATTGAAAGAAACTCATCTTAGAAGCTCAGACATTTTGTTATTCAAAAATTAAAATAATCAGATGATACCAGGATTTTAAGTTAGGAAAAGCTTGATCAAGTACTCTGACTCTTGAATCAGCATATTCTTCATTATAAACTGAAAACTAAGAAGAAAGAAAGATCTGAAACTCTTTCACTTACCAGGAGCAATGTATCCATAAGAACCAGCCACGGTATTGCAGGATTTTGTATGATCAGAGCAATCAATGAGCTTTGCAAGGCCAAAATCTGCGAGATATGCTTCAAACTGCAGGCCAATCAAGATGTTATTGGCCTTGATATCGCGATGAACGATCGGAGGAATACAGTCGTGGTGAAGATAGGACAGCCCTTGTGCTGCTCCAAGAACAATCTTAAATCTCAAATCCCAGTCCAAGAAAACCTTCTTCTCATGAAGCAATCCAGCCAAACTCCCATTGCTGATGTAATCGAACAAGAGCAATCTGGTATTCTTGTTAGTACAAAAACCCAAAAGCCTTACTATGTTCTTATGTCTGATAGACCCAAGAGTCTTAATTTCTGCAGAAAATGAATCCTGCTCTGAAAATTCTCCAATCTTAACTGGCCACAGCTTCTTAACTGCGATCACCTGTCCAATTCGAGTCTCAACCCGATAAACCTTGCCCGAAGAGCCTTGCCCAACAACATTTGAATCCAATAGCTTTGTGACGATATCATCAAGAGAGAAATTCAGCTTCTGAAATTGAGTGATCTTCCACTCCCACCCATGTTCATTTTCTTCATCACTTCCAACTGCCCTTTTCCGAGCTCGGATCACCAGCAGTATTCCTAGAAGCATGAATCCCAGAGCTATAGCAATGCTAAGCACGACACGGAGAACTGCATTTTGAGTTGAGTTTCTTCGACCGGGCCTTTCACTGACATGGGCATCTCCAACTTGAACAAAACATTCATCCCGACCAGTGCAAAGCTCTTGATTGCCGGAAAGACAGATCGATGGGAGCTCTCGGAAAAATGTAGTATCAGGAAGATAACCTGAGAAATTATTGTATGAAACATCCAAAGAAACAAGATTTTCGAGCTGACCCAATACACTCAAATTCCCTACTAACATGTTGTGCGAGAGATCTAGGTACGCGAGCTTTGAAAACTTTGAAAATCCTTCCGGGATCGGGCCCGAAAGAGAATTCCAACTCAAATTCAACATGATATCTAGTCCTTGCAAATTGCCAATCTCATCAGGAATCAAACCAGACATTCTGTTGCTGCTCATATCCAGCAACTGCAGATCCTTGCAAAGACCCAAGGACTTGGGAATCGTACCGGTAATATAATTGCCATTTAAAATGAGTTTATTCAGCGTCGTGAGCCTTCCTAAGCTCTCAGGAACAGAACCTGAGATCCCATTCATTGAAAGGTCTAGAACATTGAGAGAAACAAGAAATTCAAAGGATGCAGGAATCTTGCCTTGAAGCCTATTTTCATGCAAATCAAGCATTTCTAGACGAGTACAGTTTCCAATTCCTGGTGGAATTTCGCCGGAGAACTGATTTTCTGACAATTCCAGGAAGCTCAAGCTACTTAAAAGACTGATTTCTGGCGGGATTTGGCCTGATAACCTGTTAAATCCCAGTCGTAGACGGATCAATCCAGTGCAATTGCCAATGTCCGGAGGAATCTTTCCCGAAAACCCATTCGAGATTAGCAACAGTTTAGTTAAGTTCTTCAGATTGAACAGAGAATTAGGAAGAGACCCAGTAAGGAAATTGTGCGAAAGATCCAATGCTTGAAGCTTTTCGCAATTGCCCAATTCAGACGGTATGTTACCATGGAGCTGATTCTGCCATGCGAAGAACTGAGTCAGCTCCTTCAACCGCCCGATTTCCACTGGAATCTCACCGGAAAGTTGATTATTATCCACTTCCAGTTGTTTCAGGCTTGACAAGTTCCCCAAGAAAGGCGGAATTCTCCCGGAGATGTTGTTTTCAGATAATATAAGGTCCTCTAACCTGCCCAAATTAGAATATGAGAGTGGAATTTCACCGGTCAGAGAATTCAAAGACAAGTCTATAATTCTCAAATCAGTGCAATTCCCAAACACTTCAGGAACATTCCCGGTCAGATTGTTACTCCACAACAAAATGCTCTTAAGATTCTTCAACAGGCCCAATTCGGCGGGAATCTCCCCAGAAAGTTGGTTTTGGTATAGGAACAGATACTCAAGAGCAGAGGTGTTTGCAATTTGAGGAGGAATCCTGCCCGAGATATTTGCAGTATAAATCGAAAGTGTCTTGAGATTCTTCAAATCTCCAAAACTCGTTGGAATCTCACCCGAAACTGAAGTAGCTGCAAGACCCAAAAAAACTAGACCTTTGCAGTTTGAAATCTCAGCCGGAATTCCTCCACGAATTCCCGCATTCCCACCAGCCCTTAAGATTTCCAGATTCAACAATCGTCCAATTTCTGCTGGGACCTTTCCAGAGAACCGGTTGTCAAACAGCTCAAGCCTCCGGAGACTCGAACAGTTGCCAATTTCCGGGGGGAGCTCGCCTTGCAAGAAATTGGAATTCAATGAGAGAGACATCAACTCGGATAGCTTTCCCATATCGGGTGGGATTCTCCCACTGAGAGCATTGTAGCTAAGATCAAGCGTGGTCAGCGATGATGATAGGTTCACAATCGATGGTGGGATTTCTCCGGTGAGGTTTGCATTAGAGATGATGATGGTGGTGAGGGAGTTGAAGGAGAATAGCTGAGTAGGGAAGGTGGTAGGGAGATTGATGGAGTTGATTTTGATTTCTGAGATTAACCCATCTCTAGAACATGTGATGTAAGTCCAATTGCATGGATTTTGGTGGGATTGGTTCCATGAAGAGAAGAGAGGAGAGGAGGAGTTGAAGCTTGAGAGCCATGAAAGGAGGGAGAGTCCTTCATGGTTCAATGCAGAAATGGGAAGGGAGATTGAAAGGCTGAGAAGGAAGAGTAGGAAAGAGATTGGATTGCTTGAAGGCATTGGGAGGTTTGGTTTTGGTGTAATGCTTCTCTTTCTTCAGTAGTTATAGTTCTAATGGAACTACTGCTTCCAGCAGTTGAAATTCATGTTGGATTTCTGTCCAATTACTCCAGTTTCAGTTCCAGATTGGTTCCATGGATAGACTATAGACTGAAACTTGGTGTATAACCACCTCTGCAATTGGATCAGTATCCATTTCAGAGGTTGGGGATTTGGGACCGTTCGATCTGCGAGGTATGTGCAAAGAGACTGCTGATTTTATGTTCCTGACAGTCAGATCAATGGCCTGGTTTTGGATGATCAATGGATGTTATGGGCAAGGTCCAAAATAAATTCAATTGATCGAACGGTTGGAGATATCTGACAGGTGAAGATCTTTGGCATGGCCCATCCAAGATGTGGCCCACTAATTGGACGGACTAGATTAGGGTGATGGACCACATGTTGGACAGTGCAGGTTATATACACTGAGTTTCGGTATATCGTTTTCCACCGGAGAATTCCTCGTCCTGAGTCGATTCGGGCCGAGTCAACCACTATTCTCAATTACGAGTCGCAGTGACGAACCGGATCGAACTCGACCGAGTCCGATTCGACTCGGTCGACCGTCTGGAAGCGGTCGGGTTACATCACGAGAAAAGTCCGTGAAAGGACTGGACGGTTGGCATAAATGGTGGTGACCCAACTGCTGTACGTGTGGCAAGTAGCAGGATACGTTGATCCATAGATTCCAAACCGTTCAAATCGTGAGAACTATTGATGGAGTAGATTCCAAACCGTTCAAATAGTGAGAAGTACTATTGATGGAACACTGCATGAAAAGTAACTTGGTTGCATAATCCTAACAGTTAAATAGGAGGCCGTCAAATGGACGGATAAAAATAAATCGATCAGGGATCCAAATTCAACTGACGGTATCGTGTGGTTAAGATAGTCTGATAGTTATACTCGTAGCCAATGCTTCATGGAAGCGGATTGGCTGGTGTACCACACATCAGCTATATAGCTGCTGTAGGTACGTGTCGTGCGAAGACGAGCACTGACGCTCCTCGAGCTCCGAGTTGTACAAACGGTTTACAGGAGATCAAAGTTACATGGCCCCACAGTGATGTATTTATTATATCTACACCGTTTATTTATTTTTTAGAGATCATTTTAGAGCATTACCCAAAAAATAATCATATCCAAAGATCATTTGGACCACACCACAAATAGCAGTGGAGATAATGATTTTCACCATTAAACAATTCATAAGGCCCACCACAATATTTATTTTCCATCCAATCTGTCCATAAGGTCACAAAGACCTCAATGAAGGGAAAATTTTATTTCCTATTGATCCAAAACATCTGTGACCTTAAAAAGAGTTTCAATGGTAGACGTTCAATCCCCGCTGCTTTTTTCAGTGTGGTTGATCTATCTTATTTTTCATCTCAAGCCTTAACATGAGATATGAATGGACAGTTGGATATAACACATGCCTCGTGATCAGACCTACAGAACTTACTACCACAGCTATATAGCTGGTGTGAGGTACGCCAGCCGGAAGCCCGGAAGCGGATTGCGTACTGAGTAACTCAACGCTTAGCGTACTAAGTAAACCATGTGGGGCCTAATGTCATTCATACATTTCATCCGTTCCGTCCATCCACTTTACCAGATAATTTTCGGTGTTCAAACCAAAAATGAAGGATGTCAAAAACTCAAGTGTAACACACCCCATGAAACAGCGTGAATTGAATATCTATAGTTGAAAAGCTCTTGGGGACCACAGAAGTTTTAGATCAACCTTATATTTGGTTTTTCCCTTCATCCATGTCTGTATTATCTTATGAACTGGTTGGATGGCAAATAAACACCACTGTGGGCCTTAGGAATGTTTCAATGGTGGAAATCAATACTTCCACTGTTTCCTGTGATATGGTCCACTTGAGCTTTTGATATATTTAAATTTTGGTCTCAAGCACTAAAATGATCTGGAAAAACGGATGGACGGCATGGATAGACTACATGCAGTCACGATGGGCCCAACAAAGTTTACTCAGTACCATAAGAGCGTACTGAGTAACTCAGTACGCAATCCGATTCCACACCAGCCAATCCGCTTCCATTCTTCATCCAGTGGGGCCCGCATAGTGGATGCCTGGATGAGACGTTGGATGAGACTCCACCATTTAGAAAATGATGCAACAGAAGACCGGATCTAGCCTATTTTGTTCAGGGACAGGCGGAGTAGTCCACGCTACCACCTGAAACTGTGATCAATGGGCCCACTACCATACATGACCCGCCTTTGGAGGATCTGCTCGTTTGGTTGAAGTACTTTCATCCGTACGATCTGAACAACATAATAAGGGACGTGGATTTGCATAGTCGGTTAAGAAAATCACCAAACCCACTAAATAAAACCCTATATTACCGATCCGACGGGTCCTGATCCGTGGTCAGTGATCACCACCGTCTGATTTTGACCTTTTTATTTTTAACAGTTCATTTGCAAGGCCCAGCAGATTATCTAGACGAAGTGAAATTTTTTTTTTATATAGCGTTGATCAAGCATTGGTGGGCCAACAGGGTGAACCGTTTTGATAATTGAGCGTGGGAACCATGTGGAGGACCTAGGACTACTGGTACCGTGGACTATGGATCTTTTTACCTGGGGGTGTCCTGAAATCCGGCATCGATAGGTAGAGGTGGGCAACTTAGGCCCGATCCGGTGGATCCAACCCGATCAGACCCGACTCGGTACCGTTCCAAATAGAATCGACGGTCTGATCGGGCCTGATTGATTTTGATGGTCCAGATCCGAATGCATTTTGAATCAGGTTCGGATAGCACTATATCCGAACAGATCCGGTTCGAATACCCGGACCAAATGGGTCCGAACCAACGCGAATAGACCTGACCCGGAATGACGTCGAGTATAGTATAAATACCTTTTTTTTCACCCAAACATTTTACCCTAGCTCGTTTTTTACCCCAAACCTCTCCCTCTTTTTACCCTAGCCGATTTTTTCCCCAAAACTCTCCCGCCTGAACGAGAACGTGTGAGCTTCCTCTCCTCTTCTTCTTCCTCTCCTCTCGTCGCTCGGTCGGAATCTGGTTGTCATTTCTTCTACTAAAGGTGAGTAGAAGTCTCGAAGCAGCTGTTCTGGCTCCAAATGAGTTTTGCTAATTTAAATGGTGCAAACTGCTTTCATGGTGTGTGGATGGGTTTTAAAACATGAGCTGCGTACTAAAATGATAGATTTGTAAATGTTGGATGTAGTCTTTCCACCAAATTGTTGGAAAATGCAGAAAATTAGTTTGGGCATGTGGCTTTGACTTGAGAAATTTTTAGTGAATTGAAATGAACTTGGGAATGGATGGGTGGATATTTCCTATTTCCTTCCAATAGAGGATCTACCATCTTTTTATTTTCTTTTCATGCTTTCAAGTTGTCTATCATAAATGATTGACAACTATAATTTGCAGGACCGGGATGAGCTTGAGCACCTTCTAGATGATGATGATGATATGGTTGAGATGTATTTAACAGAGAAGTTGCTGCAGCAACACCTCGATGGGTCATCATCTCTTTCTTCTCTAAATGATAGAGATGGAATGGATGATGGCATTCTTCGCTCTGATATGGATGATGACAGGTACTCTTTTCTTTTTCTTTTTTCTTTTTTCTTTCTTTCTTTCTTTCTTCTTCTTCTTCTTCTTCTTGTTTTTTTTTTTTTTTTTTTGAATGATGATAGCGGTTCTAGCTCCAAATTGAAACAAAATTCAAATATCAAGAAGACTATTCCACTAAAAACAATAATGAATGACCATTAAAAACTATTTATAGGCCACAAAAAAACAATCGATTCGAATCTGGCCCAATCTGATCCGACTTGGTTTTTCTGACCGAGTCGAATTCGAATCGATCCAGGGCAACATGGGTTAGGATCGGATTGGGTCAGAGGACTAGGACTTGGTCTCGGATCCGACCGAATTCAGATTAGGCCATACAAAATTCGGACCTGGTCGAGTTGGGCCTAATCATATTCGACTCGGTCCGATGCCCAGCTCTATCGATAGGGAAGCGGATTGGCTCACACACACCGGCCTGGCTGATGTGTTGACATCACCTAGTTATGTGGGTCCAATCACGAGGAATGTGTTATATCCAAACTGTCCGTCCATTTGACGATCTTATCCTAAGGCTTGGACTAAAAAAATAAGACTATGTAAAGATTAACTGGACCACACTGTGAAAAGCAGTGGGGAGTTGAACGTCTACCATTGAAACCCTTGTGGGGTTACAGTAGTTTTTGATAATGTCATATTTGTTTTTCCTCTTCGTCCAGGTCCTTGTGACCTTACAACAGGTTTTGGATGGAAAATAAACGTTATTGTAAGTATTACAAATGTTTTAATGATGAGAATAATTGTCCTCGTTGCTATTTGTGGTGTGGTCCACTTGAGCTTTGGATATAACTTAATTTTTGTATCATTCCTTGAAATAATATCTCCAAATGGATGAACAGTGTGTGGATATAGTAAATACATTATTTTGGGGATTATGTAACTTCGATCTCCATTAAACCGTTCACTCGAAGGTCAGGGGGTGTCAGCGGGAAACGGATTGGCTACTCCACTGACACCGGCCAATGGCTGATGGTTGGTGCTATGTGGGATCCACCATGATGTATTTGTTTCATCCATGTCATTCATCTATTTTTAGAAATCATTTTATAATATGAGTCGAAAAATGAGGTATATCCAAATCTTAAGTCGGCCACATTACAAGAAACAGTGTAGAATAAGGGTCAACCATTAAAAACATTTTGGGGACCATAAAAGTTTTAGATCAAGCTGATCTTTGTTTTTTCTCTTCATCTGGGCTCGAATGACCTAGTCAACAGATTGGATGTCAAATAAACAGTATAGTGGGTCTTAGGAGGATTTTAATGGTGGATATCCAATCATTATTGTTTTCATGTGGTATGATCCAAGAGATTTATATCCCTCTCATTTTTGGAGTCAAGCCATAAAATGATCTGTAAAAATGGATGAACGGAATGGATGAAACACATACATCATGGTGGGGCCCACATAGCACCGACCACCAGCCACCGAGCTGGTGGCAGGGGGAGTAGCCAATCCGTTTCCGTGTCAGCGCTCGTCATCAGACGACACGTACCCAGACCAGACAGGTCGGTGATGTGTGATACACCAGGCAATCCGCTGGATTAGTGGTGTTGGGCTCTGTGCGGGCCAGAGCGGATTGGGTGGGACCCAACACCACCCAGCTAGGTGATGTTGGGCTCTGTGGAGCCCACCATGATGCTTGTGTTTAATATCCACTTCGTCCATCCATTTTTCCAGCTCAATTTAGCAAATGATTCCAAAAACGAAGTAGATCAGAATCTCAAGTGGACCACACTATAGGAATGTGGGGGATAATGACATACATAGTTGAAACCTTCCTACGGCCCACTGTAATGTTTATTTTACATCCAACATGGGGATAAGCCAAAATAGACCTGGATGAAGGGAAAACACGAATATCGGCTACTTTTGTATCTTTGGTCAGGTAAAAAAGACCTGGACGAAGGAAAAACACGATCCAAAACTTTTGTGTCCCCAAGAAGTTTTTAACTGTAGACGTAAAATCATCACTGTTTCCTGTTGTGTGATCCACTCGAACCTTTGATCTCTTCATTTTTGGATTAATGCCCTAAAATGAGCTGAAAAAATGAATGGACGGCATGGATAAACATATACATCGCCATGGTCCCTACTGCGCAGTGGTGTTGGGCCCCACCCAATCCGCTTCCATGTCGTCCCGGTTGTGCAATGGTGCTCTTAAGTGGCTGCGGAACCACACAATACGTTGAAAGTCTAATCATTGATCTGGACCGCTCATTGGGCTCGCTCTGTTATTCATGTGACACCACAAAAAATAAATAAATAAATAATCTCCCTCATCGAATGATGCCAACCGTCCAAATATTGACCTCTCTTTTTATGAACTTCAGTTTGCAAAGCTACATAGGGATGTTTATGGCCGTCTGATCAAATCATCCTCCTTATTTTGACCCCAAAAAAATCCTATTCGTATTGACCACTGGAATTTCTTTGATCCAGATCGTCCATTTTGCATGCAATTGATCAAATGAAAAAGTTCATCTGATAGGTATAAAATTTCGTGGGGCCCATAAAAACGTGAGTGAAAATCCAATATACGTCCCAGATCGATGATTTGACCCTCCACTCATCCAAAAGCGGAAGCGGATTGGCTGGTGTACCACACCCCAACTATATAGCTGGTGTACGTACGTGTCCTGCGAAGACGAGCGCTGACGCTCCTCGATCTCCAAGTTGTACGAACGGTTCAAAGGAGATCAAAGTTACATGGGCCCAAAATGATGTATTTATTATATCCACACCGTTCATCCATTTTTCGAGATGATTTTAGAGTATCATCCAAAAAATAATCGTATCAAAGATCAAATGGACCACACCACAAATAGCAGCGGAGATAATGATTTTCACTGTTAAAAATTTCTTAGGGCCCACCATAACATTTATTTTCCATCCAATCTGTTCATAAGGTCACAAAGACCTGGATAAAGAGGAAAAACGAATTTCATATTGATCCAAAACTTCTGTGAATCCCAAAAGGGTTTCAATGGCAGACGTTCAATCCCTGACTGCTTTTTGCAGTGTGGTCCACTTGATCGTTAGATCTGTCTTATGTTTTGTCTCAAGCATCACGACGAGCTCGAGAAATGGATGGAAGGTTTGGATATAACACATACCTCAGGATGGGACCCACAAAACTTGCTGACGTCAATACACCAGCAATATAGCTGTGTGCCGTACACCAGCCAATCCGCTTCCAAAGAGCACCGCTGAGCTCCAACTTGGTGGGACGCGGATTTCCTGCGAAAGTCCTGCGCTGGGAATGCAGATGGGGCCCACTGTAATGTTTGTCAGGAATCCACTCCGTCTATCCGTTTTTTGAGATAATTTTAGGAAATTATACCAAAATCGAATAGGATCCAAGACTCAAGTGGGCCGCACTAAAAGAAAAAGTATTTAGGGAAATTCCCACTGTTGAAATCTCCCTGGGTTCGAAAGTGATGTTTACATGCCATCCACACCGTTAATAACGTCATTCCTACTGGGATGAACTGAAAACACAAATATTATCGTGATTCAAAACTTCTGTGGCCCCATGAATATTTCAACTGTGGATGTTTAATTATCACGTTTTCGGCACACTTGAGCATTGGATACTATTCATCTTTGGCCTCATGTCCTAAAATGAACTCACAAAATGGATGGACGGTGAGGATTTCTCACAAACATCCCAGTGGGTCCCACGTGCGTTCCCAGCGCAGGAGCTTCCTGCGAAAGGCTTTGGCAGGAAATCCGCGTCCAACTTGGTGTGCCCGAGACAACTGGACTGGGCCCCAAACGATTAGCATTAGCTTAAGCGAAAGAGAAAAACTTTGATACTCTGGAAGAGCATGATGGATGATACGCAGGCAATTGGAAATTCTGCACATCCCATGTAGATAAATCAAATTAAACCGTCAAAATTATTATTCCTCGCTTGGATTTATCATGAACTAAAAATCAAGCTTATTCGAACATATCACTATGGGATTAGTGGACACACATTGGACGGTTAAAAATAAAAAATCCTATGGTCCTCTTTCAATAAACAAGTGTCCACAGATCAGATTATTCAACCAATCTGATTTTTGGGACTGTAACTCAACGCAGCAGGTTCCACAATTTAGACACTCTAACTTGAGTTAATATATGCCACGTGTAGAACATCGAGTGCCCGAGTATCAAGTACATCCATCTCACGAGTATCAAAAACTCCCCTAAGGAAAATAGCAACAAAAAAATAATTTCGGTATATGTTGGAAAAATCCAAAAATCATGGAAAAGGTGAGGAAAAGCTACAAGAGAGATCCAGTATCAAGGACAAGCAAAAAGCTGACCTTTCGAAAGGATGAGGATTTTTTTTGTAGTTTGTTGTGGATGAATGTGAATGTGATGGGCCACCCAACCCATTCCTCATACATGAACCTCTGGCCCCTCCAAAAATACATGAACCATCTGCACCCAATTGACAATACAAGCTCTACAGCTTGTATTTGAATGTGATGGTCCCTAAACATTTTCCTCATGTGGTCCCCAAACCTTGATGTATGTATTCTACATCCACGCCGTCCATCCGTTTTTTCAGAATATTTTAGGGCATGAGACCGAAAATGAAGCGTATTGGAATCTTAGGTGGACCATGATATAGGAAACAGTGGTGATTGAACGCCTCACCATTAAGAACTTCATAGGGCCCACCGTAATAGTTTTGTAATGTTTATTTTCCATCCAACCTGTTGATAAGGTCACATAAACCTGAATGAAGTGGAAAAACAAATATCAGCTTGATCTAAAACTTTTGTGACCCACAAGAAGCTTTTAATGGTCGATCAGCACTGTTTCTTATGGTATGGTCCATCTGAGATTTGGATCTGTTTTATTTTTGGCATCATTCCCTAAAATGATCTAGAAAAATGGATGGACGGCGTGGATATATAATACATACAAAAAGATGGCCCCACGTTAAAGGACGCACCTAATCCACTCTTTTTTCCTCATATCCCTTCCACGACTTCCTTTAAAATGACCAAATTACCCCCCCTATTCTTCAACCATGCATCTAGACCTGTCAGGCATGTATGCCGATCCAGGCCGTCCAAATCTTGGTTCTCCATCATGGATGGAGCATTGCCCAGAGTTACAATGATCGGACCATTTGAACCGTATGATAACCGCTGTTGAATTTGGTCTGTTGAGCATTTCTTTGAACTGTCCATTTGATGGACACTGATGGAATAGTTAGGATCACCCGATCGATCTAATTTCCAGATATACTCTCCGTCCATAGTCGAGTCGACGGTATGGACTGATGAGAACATACCCTCTTTGCACCGTAGATGACTCTCTCACCATTTACAAAACAGTGGCAAACTCACACCATAATCCATTTTTCACTTTGCATATAATGCCACCGAGAAGAAGCCATTCAGATCTGTCCACAGTGCTCGCCAAACCTTTGTACAAAGCCATCCCGGCTTTCAGTTTGTACATGTTAGGCACATGGTCCAGTCATCAGTGGTCCAAAACGTTCATGTCATGGGCCCCACTGCCGGACCACATGAAAAAGTTCCAACCCTTCAAATAGGTATAGCCTAGCTAGGCACTTCAAGAAGGTTGAAATTAGACCATAAAAGGCCAAATATCTTGAAGCTAATATTCTCAAGTCTTAAGGAATTTCTGGGTCATGTCTATCCACGCTCAGCCCGCCATCACATAAATGTTTTGATGACTTAGGGAAATGGGCCCCACATGGCTGGTCAATGATAGGATCTAGTGAACTTGGGACCTATAAAATATCAGACCTGTGACCTAATGTTCAAGCACTAGTTCATTTGCTTACAGAATTAGCAAGCTAAAGATGGATTAGAAAATGAAATTGCCTTCTTACTAAACAGCACTTTATAGGTGGTGTCGCCGTCACCATAGCTATCTCAACCATTCTACAAGCAAAGTGGGGTCCATTTTTAAACAGTAGGTTGGAAAATGGTTTTCGATCGGTTGTCCACCAGGTGGTTATGAGATTCGAGCATGGTTTGGTTTTTGCTGGTGTTACATGTACATTTAGTTAGGAGATTCGGTGAGTTTTGATGGCCTTACAAACCATGTCATTTTGCATTTTTTAAAATTTTTTTTTAGAAGATCAGCAAAATTTATTAATCCCAAAGGACCAATGGTCAAAAAATCACAAGAGACCAAGGGTAGAAGATAAAAACTCACACCCCAATCCAAGGAAGGAAGAAAAAGAAAAAAGAAAAGAAAACGAAGATATATCCTACCTAAGCTAGGTAAAAAGATGTTGTATTTAAAAAGTTTTTTTTTTATTTTTTTTTAATTTTAAATAAAGGTTGTGTTTCAAAAAAGTTTACTTATTTCTTTCAATTTGTAAAAGATGTTTTATCTTTTAGTGGCTCTCATTGTCCCATATTAAAAATGAACATTATAATTTTTTAGCATACAATTAGTAATGTGGGTTGTATAAGGTTTGAGCCGCCGAAGAGGTATGGATGTTTGGGTTGGATCATTTTTATGAAGCGCGCACACATAGAGCTATGCTGAGCTAAGTCTAAGGTTTGGGCGGGGGGCTTTTTCAATCCAAAAACGTAGTTTTTACATGCATATAAAACAAGTTTCTCTTTATGCCTGTTGAAAAGTCTCTAGTTTATTGTTGTTTTTGCAATTGAGTTCACCACCGAGTCAATTCATTTTGGGTTAGAGTGATGATTCAAGCCTATGTACAATGATGATGCAGGACATGGAAAATTAAATATGATATGCAAGATTTTAGGCTTAGATCTTACCAATTCAGAAACAATCACACAAATTCCACGTCCCACATGAAAATCCAAACATTCAATTAAAAGGGGAATCTATGCGGGTCCAAGCCGATACAGGCTAGGACTACACTAATAAAAATTATAAACCAAACGATGTCAAAGGGAAATAAAATCAACTACTCATGCATAAAAATCAGTCTCTAATCCAAGGGATTCCCTAATTTCAATTCAAGGAACCCTAAGATGATAAAAAAAGGGGTAAATCACTTAGGGATCATGTAATTTAGGATTAGGATTCATGAAAAATGGTTATGAGAGGATAAAAGATGATAAAAATCTGAGCCAAAAGATGATCCCGCGTGTGGACAGCAACAATGGCCCAGATGGACGTGCGTGTGATTCCAGCCGCACTGTGTGAGGCCCACTATTCAGAAAAAGGCTACCTTAGCCCTGGTCGGCCAGGGATGGACTCTAAAACCCTCAAATCTCAGCTCGATCCGATGTACGGTTTGTGCGTGGTGCTCCGCCGAAGTTTTAGCTCGCATACGGACCGAAATCTGAAAACCTGCTGTAATGAAGAAATCTGATGCAACAAAAGGATAAATTCGAAGTACGGATGGTGGGGGAAGATGGAAAAAAAGATGATGGAAGATGGGGGTGAATTGGGATCAATGTGACTTCGCACCACGGTAGTTAGCCATTCGAAAAGGGAGGGCTTCGCACCCACTTTTGAATTCTTCCACAACTCACGAAGAGAGCAGAAAAATAAAGTAAAAATTTTTTATTAACTTCAATGAAGTGAAAAGAACTACAAAGGGTGCCTATTTATAGGGAGAACTCTATACTCAAAAACTCGCACCATGTGCGACACCTATTACTTGGCGATGAAGTAAACTAAAATAAAAAACCAAACAAGGAAATCTAAAGCATTCACGATGTTCTAAATAATAATAATAAGCAAAACTTAAAATATAAAACTAATCCTACGAGTGGGCCACGATCATGAGATCCCATGGTGGGCTTTTCTTGACTATCGGGGCACTTTTCTAAACCAAAACTTGGCTTCTAGCTAGGAGGCCCTCCTTGGACGTCGTCATTGAGCCAGATCGATAGTGGGGTCCTCCTTTTGCGTACGTACGTGCGTAAGGGTGGTGGTGTGCGAGCGTGCGTGTGCACGATGTCCTCATCAAATGAGTGCACCGCTAGAACTATGTCATAGTCATTGTATCCGGAAGACCAATGGCATGACTTTTGTTGCACTTGGAATGCAATTTAAGGAGGACAAATTTGGTTTCAAGCCGAGTGACTCATTTATGCCTTAAGTCAAAATAATAAGTCCTCTTTTAATGTCTTTTATATTCTATTTTTGTTTTTTGTTTTTGTTTTTCAAAAAATATGTATACTATTTTCAATACTAATTTCCAACAATCTTGAAACTAAATTATTTAGAAACAATAAACCTTTTTTTCATACAGTGTTATTATCTATTCAAAAAGAGAAATCATCTTCGAACTTCTTGTAATCAGTGTTCGAACTGGTTTTAAAACCTGTTTTTAAACAATAAACAATGGCCACCATCACAGTCAAACCCAATGACTACAAACATTATATCCTAAATACTTTATCTAATGAACTATACTATATTTATGTTTCTTATGAATGTGCTAAAGATATTTTATGTGGAAAACCCTCGAAGAGGTAAAAACCACGGGACCTCGTCCAAAGCAACAATTCACTATGAAATAGAACGTCACAACCGATCACAAGCACACACCGCTTGGATCAAACGTTCTTCGCTCACGCAGGAGCGGATGAAAAATAAGAAAATAAAGAAAACGGAGAGATCTCACCAATCACGAGGACATAAAAGTGCTGAAACATCGACTGTGCAGTAAATCACCTCTACGAGCAGAACCCTCCCTTCCACAAGCTCCTTCTCTCTCATTTCTCTTTCTTTCTCTTCCTCTAGAATCACTTAAGGAGGCTTTAACATAGCTTTAGGAAACCCTCTTGCATTGCCCTCGAATAACCCTAGGATCCCTATTTATAGTTTAAGAAACTCATTTCCACACCTCTACGAAAACCGTCTCAAATTTACGTAATCCGCACCAAATCCGTACTGAATCTGCGTAACCCTCGACTAGTCAAGCCGGGTTCTCAACTGGTTGAGCGAGGCCCTCGACTGGTCGAGCACCAAAAAACACCCCTGCTGGACTTTGAATCGAGTGGCCTCGACTAGTCAAGTGAACCCTCGACTGGTCGAGTAGCCCGCTCAACCTATCGAGCAGGGCGTACTGAGGAGGAAAAACCCCATCACATCCAAGCAAGAGCAGGATGCAATATTCTACTTCCAAATTCCAAAATCAATTGCATGGAAACTTTTGCCCGTGACCTTTCTCATTATAAAGTAGAGAGGATTGGCATCTTTGCAGGATACATGTGGTGTCTGCCAAGTGGGGACTGACCACTGATCTATTGACTCTCACCATGACTGAATGATTGCGAAGAATCTCTCTAATTAGAAGATGCCATCAAGCTATCTTGCAAATTCATTTTTAGTTGCATGAACTTCCATGGTGTATATCTTTTTTTAACCATCCACCCACTGGCCACAAACCAAAATATTAAGACGCATCCACCGTAGGAAGCAATGGACATATGATCTAGATTATCCAACCATGGACCCCACCTGGGAGAATCAAGAACCTAAACATATATGCAAAGACACAAGTGCAGTCATCTCAATGTTAATGACAAATGATTAGTAAGGCTGTTATGGTATTAATTAATTGTAGAAAGCAACTTTAGACCTGATATGACTTTTGTTATTAGTAGAGATACGTTTCAACAAAATTCATCTTTAGCTTTATATCTTTCAATAAAATTGAGTTATGCTTACAAATGATAGTTGAGTAGATGTCGCATAAATCTTTCAGGGAATGTTTCGCTTGAAGGACAAGTCATGATGTTTGATGAAAGGTCAGGTGGGACATCTTTGCAGTTGTCTAATCTTGATAAGACCGATCAAGTGGCTGTCGGGTATAGTGATCGCCACGTTGGGATTGATTAAATTTATATGATAGACATCCGACCGAGAATACGGGCACGATAGGTTAGCGTGGACCCGTCCCACTGGATCGTTCCTATAGTGGGTAATCTTGGGCCAGTACTGGGAAAAGGTGAGTGTGCAATTTGCAGATTGCCGGTAGTAAGTGTGATGTGTGGTGTCTGTACTTTGTGACATGGACACAGTGATGGGCATTTGAACTGTCCACCATGTGGGCCACAATATCTATAGGTGAAGTTGGAAAAAACATAGCAGCATCTGGATAATCTTGGCCTGAATAATGTGATGTTACCCCACCAAATTGTACTGACGTCCACTTTTTAATAACCACTCATTTAGTATACATATAGGAGACGCAGATGGTCTGGTGAGTGGGAATTTGGCCACATCAATCGTTCATTGTGGTTGTTATCAGATGAACAGTCTGATAGCCTTGTTTGTGACCAAGTCATTCATGTTTGTAATTGCCAAGCAAGGAAATTGAGGTTTAGTTATGTCTATTTTATTTGAGCAGTGATTGCAATCCAATTGGATAATGCATCCAAATGCACCTTAATTGCTGCTAATACCATCAAAGGTAATAATCATAAAAGACTCCATTTAGATGTTTGAGTATGAATAAAACTCCGCCTTGTTTTCAGGAAAAATCAGACAAAAATCTTAGTAGTTTTCCAGCAAATGCTCGTGTATTTCAAATTTAGATTATAGGAACGAATCCAGTGCTTTTGGAGGAACGGGAAGTACTGTACATCCAATGTCATTGCTATATGTGGGGCTTCTATGGATTAGATCTAAACCGTTGATTTGATTGATGAAATAGATAAATTGCTCAAAATATAAAATTGGTCAGTGAGAGCTATGTTGTTACTGAAATTGGAGAGCGTGAAACTTAGATGTCCAATTGTTTCATTAACTATGGCCGTCCTGATCACTGGACCCATATGATCTTAGAGCAAGGGGATTTACAACTAATAATCTGCATGATGAACAGCTTGGATCTCAGTGCATGTGGTGGCCATTTAGATGTGCTACCTCACGGGCATGAACGCATGGATCAACTTCCAATAATCATGGCATGAAAGATGGAGATAATGAAAAAGAATGAGCTAAAATTATTTATTTACCTAAAAAAATTGCTAAACCATTATTGGGTGGGCCAGCTGAGTTGAGGGTCAACTCAAGCTCAGCTGGACCTGAATTGCCTGCCAAGGGAAGCTAGGTGGGGCTCACCGTGATTTTTGTGATAAATCCACTTTGTCCGTTTGCTTTGCCAGCTCATTCTAAGACAGACAAAAATAAGGCAGATCAAAAACTACCGAAGTGATTAAATGGGCAACATTGAAACATCAATACGGGAGAGGAAATAATGGTGATTAAACTCTGTATAGCCACAAGTTTTGTATCAACCTAAGTTTTCTTTATTTGGTGTATTCTGATAGACCCCACAAAAGTTTCAACAGTAGGTCAAACTAGCAAAATGGATGGACAGGGTGGATAATTTATCACAAACATCACGCGTCATAAGCATGCAATCTACATCTTAATCAATCCTTCCGTTTTTTCTTTTTTCTTTTTTCACACATATACCCGGCCTCCACATGGATAATTTGAAACTATATCCTCAATGTTAAAATGTAATACATCTACCACTAAGCTATGCATTAGAACCCTTGGCTACTCAACCATAAAAAAAACTTCCAGTGAAAATTTTTGTGCCCAGTTACTCGTAATCATGGGCCTTCAACCTTTAGAGTTGTCTGCCCCCAATGATAGACTCTTGGGAGTTTCAACATGAGGTCATAGGTTCAAGTACCTATTGTGGTATAAAAAAACCACTATAGTGTGTGAGTGCATGGTGTGTGTAGGCTGTGAGTGCATGTGTAAATTAAATAAAATTTACAAAAAAAAAAGAAGAAGAAGAAGAAGAAGAAAGAAAAAGAAAAATAAGAAGAAAGAAAGAAAGAAAGATTGAAAATCTTTACTGTGAGTGAATCAGGTCCTAAAGTTCTCTGCCTGGGTTGATTGGGTTTGGGTCTTGCCTGGTGCGCGTCTTGTTTTTGAGACCCAGACTAGATTCAATCAGGTTCATGTACATATCAGGTGTTCGTTGGATCTAGCCTTTGGCTTGGGTTTAGGTCTAGTTCAAATTAGGTACTCCCAAAATAAAGGCATTTACATGGTTGGGTCCACCTGAATGGATAGATCATATATATAACACACCTTACTTGTGCAAGGTGCCAACATGTTCTCTTACATGGGTGTCCCTAGCATACCTTATTCCATTTTTGGAACAATTAATACACGCTAGCCCATGTGGCAAATGGTGCAACACACACACACACACACACACACACACACAGATGAAAGTGGTTTTGACATGTGGGAGAGGAGAGTTGGTATCAAATAAATCAAATCATCTAAACTGTGAGGCCCATATTAAATACATTTTTTTTCCAAAATTGATAGATTTAATGTTTTTTAATCTATGGTAAGTATTTATTTATCAAAATTGGACCATTGATTGTTTTCTTTCGCTGTCCATTAACTAGCCATTGATGAAACAGTTAATGAACCAAGTCATTATATGACAATGTTTAAGGTCCATATGAATCAAATATCCCTGATTTGTATGATTTATTTTGAGTTCATGGTTTTGTAGATGTATAAATTTCTTATGTCGGCATATCAATTATGTCTCCTAGGCAGTCATAGTCAGTCACTGTCTTCCCCACCCAACAAAGCATGATGCTTGATAGGCATGCATATAGAAATAATATATCTGGCACATAATATCTAACCAAACCAATTAAATTGTATAACCCATTGTCACCAAGTTACAATTTCAAAATTAGATTTGTTGAATAATCATAAGCTTTGATTTATAAACACTATATGACCATTAGATATATTTTATTTTAATTGTCCAATAAAAGTTTAAAATTAGACAAGTAAATAAGACGTTTATAAGAAGAAAAAGAATAAATCCCCTGATGTAAGTTTTTTTTACAGATGACCTAGTTTTAATTGACAAGAGAAGAGAAGACCTAGATACAAAGTTAGATTTATGAAAGAAGGATTTAGAATATAAAGTATTTAAAATTAATTAGACTATAACGGAGTATATAAAGTACAATTTTAACAACAATAAAATTGTTAATAAGGAATTAGTTAAGATTGTTGATCAAGAAGTTGCTCAAAATAACCACTTTTAATATATTGGGTCAATAATTCTTGAGTAAAGAAATTAAAAGGAATGTTGTCTATAAAATTAAAGTAGGTGGAAGAAATGAAAATGTGCTTCTAGAGTTTTACATGATTGCTTTGTATCACTTAAAGATAAAAGAAATTTTTTAAAGGGTAACTATAAAACTACTCATGCTTTATAGAACAAATGTTAGGCAGTTATAGAATAATATGTTCATAAGATAATTGTAGTTGAAATAAAGATGTTGAAATAAATGACTGGCAAAATAAGAAAAAATAAAATTAGAAATAAATATATCCAAGGGAATTTAAGAGTGACATTATGAGTAATAAGATGAGGAAAAGTCGACTTAGATACTTTAATCACGTACAACAAAGAACAAAAATTATATTATCAAGCGTGAGTTAGTATAGAAAGACGCAAACAAATGGAGATGAAAATATTAATAATAAATACTTCATAACCTATAATCTAACTGAAATTATGACCCTTCATAAAGTAAAATATCATAAAAAGATTCATATAGCCGTTTCTAATTAGTTAGAATAAGGCTATTATGAGGATGAATAATATCCACCAATCCAGTGGTTAGGTGATCAAATAATGGTAACATTTTGTTCATAGTTCATGATAAAGTTTATTTTGACTTGCATCCTATATAGGTTATTTATAAGTTATTTAGAAAAGATTGCATGCATCCATCACATGTTGTCCAGTATAAAAATTTCTCTTTTTAAAAGCAGAAGTGAAAGAGATGGTGGATAGTCCTGCACGTGATATTAATTAAAGGACCTTTTTTGGTAAAAATCCTTCCATGTCCCAAAATAGGTACGGTTTTAGTTACTCCTAAGTCCTAAAACAGATGGTGTGGGTAAATTTGCATATCAGTGTAAATAATAAATTCAACTATACCCAAGCGGACCAATTTTAAGTGGGTCCAAAATGGTGGACCCGACCTACACATGATTAGACCCATTTCGTTTGGCAAACTAAAACCAGGCCCGATTTCTGAAAGGGTTAAGATAAATTGGACCCAAACCCGTTAAAATTAGGTTAGGTCCAAGTCCAGCCCAATCTGACCGTAGGTGGGTCCCAGCGTCTACTAAGATCATGGCCCTTGTTTTACAATGTTCTAATCTCCAGCGTCTATTTTAAGGACTCCAACTGCATAGTAGACCCATTTGACCTGGAATCTTCACCAGCATGATTCTCAGGAGCTTGATCTCGGAAACGGATTGGCTACTCCCCCTGCCACTAGCCCTGTGGCTGATGGTCGGTGCTTTGTGAGCCCTGCCATGATGTATGTGTTTCATCCATGCCGTTCATCCATTTCGACAGATCATTTTAGACTTAATCTCAAAAATGAGAGGGATATAAGTCTCAGGTGGACCACACCACAGGAAAACAATAGTGATTGGATATCCACCATTGAAATCCTTCTATGGCCTACCGTACTGTTTATTTGAAATCCAATCTGTTGATTAGGTCATACAGACCTAGATGAAGGGAAAAACAAAGATCAGCTTGATCCAAAACTTTTATGCCCCCCAAAATTTTTTAATGGTTGATGTTCAATCAACAATGTTTCCGGTAATGTGCTCCACTTCAGATTGGGATATACTCATTTTTGGTCACATATCATAAAATGATCTAGAAAAATAGGTGGACAGCATGGATGAAACACATACATCATGGTGAGGCCCACAGAGCATCGACTATCAGCCTTTGGCTGGTAGCTGGGGGAGTAGCCAATCCTATTCCCTCGATCTCCATTGAGAAAGATGCCCAAATCGTACGGTTTGATTGTAGCATTTTCTCTGGGTTTTGTTCGTTTCTAGAGTTGAACTGATGGATACAGTGCAAGCATCAGAACTTGTGGTCCTGCACCACCTTTCCCACTAACATACCATATTTGTAGAAAATCAGTGCCGCTGAAACGGTTAGCCCTACATTCAAGATAACCTGGAATAAAACAATCATCAGGTGGGCCACAACGTTGGAATCGATGGACAACCGACCGTCCGACTCAACATACATGTGTATCCTACCTATGAAGCGAATCATCATGATTTCGTGGAATGGTGATATTTATAATGGGACCCACCATCATCACGGTACTGATGTTGTGCACCAGTGAGATCGTACGGTCCACCAGGTTGTGGCACCGGACGTGCAGAGATAAAATTTTGATTGGGCCCATCGTGAAAAATCCCAGCCGCCCATTTACAGCCATTGACAACCTAGCCGTAGTTCACCATGGTGTATGGGCTGTCCACGTGTTGGGCTTGTTGGGTGGGGCCTCATCAAAATATTGCTTGTGGTTCCTACAATTGAGCTTTACCAATACAATGATCTTTCGTTGGTGAAAATCCCTTCGATTATGCAATCCTAGCTGTCCAATTTGTGGCCTTCAAATGGATGGCGAGAAATGGAAAACGGCTAATGGTTCAGATTCAAGGGGAAGACCTCTACGTGGGGCAACCACAAACGAGCCAGTAGATTGAAGCAGCGGATTCACCGAATGTAACCTCTTATATGCTCGGTGTCTGTCTGACATTTGGGCCGCTCTTCATGTGGGCCGGTAGTATTACTTCAACGGTTCATGGATTTTATTTATCTGTGGCTGACTTGATTATTAGATCAGCCTGAGGTTTGGATCGAAGCATGTTCGTGGTGAGTCCCACCTGTTGAATGGGCCACATCTCGGAATATGCCACGTTGGCATGAGTGAACTTATCAAAAGGTTAGATCGTCAATAACATTACGATAGACGCTAGAAAGTCTTTAATGGTGGCTGTTCAATGACCACTGTTTCCTGTGGTGTGGTCCACATGAAATGTTTATTTTCTTCGTTTTTGAGATAACATTCTAAAAAAATCTGGAAAAACAGATGGACGTCTTGGATATGCAATGAATACATCAAGGTAGGCCCTATGGTCAGGGTCTCACCACATCTCTGGTTGGAGGGTCGCGCTCATCCTTATCCCCCATTTTTCTCAGGAGCACTTCGATACTCTGGCGGAGTGTTATCGTTGATACGCAGACACTAATAAATTGTACAGATGCTATACAGTTAAATAAAATCAAGTCATTCAAATACTGGCTCTAATTTAGATGGACCTTAATTTAAAATTACAGCTTTTTATTTAAATTAATTTATGATCTGAATGGAAAACAGGAAACGCCTCCTATCTAACGTACAAATGACCACTAATCGGAAGTTATAATTCTTAAATGAAGTTTTTTTTTTTTATTTTTTTTTTTATGACAACCTATCTGCAATAGGTTCCACAATTTGAACGGTTACATTGACTTTGTATATGCCACTGTACACTTCCTAGACACCTACATATCAACCATCATAATGTGCCAGAGTATCAAATAGCTCCCTCTCTTTATTTCTTTATTTTTTATTTTTTTTTGTTTTAAGGAATGTTTGGACAAATATTTTACAATATTTTCTACCAATATTGGGCATTATATGGTTATGGAGTAGTTGGGCTTCCTCATGGGGCGACATACGTACTCAAATGCACGTTTGAAACCCTGGATTCATGCATCAGACATGGAATGCACCGTGGCCCACTAATATTTCTCAAAGGTGGAGCTACGAACCATTATGCCATCCCATATATCTGTCATTAATGTCTACATGTGCACTAGAAATGTTAGGGGTGGCCCACCTCATGAATGTTTAGATGTCAGCATGTGCATGGACCATGAGCGTCCATAACCAACGGGTGTTTAGCCATGTAGATCATCCACTGTGGGACCAACTAGATTGACGGTCCAGATTGATACTTCATCCACTTTGTTCATCCAATGGTCTAAAATACCAAGATTTACAAGTAATTACGTAATCAAGTAGCATATAAACTGTTGATGCAGTATTCTAGTTAACTCTTCCCAGACCCTTGAGTGCTTGTACAAAGAACAAAATAAGGAAGACCCTAGCTAGTGCAGGGAATCCTCCAATGCTATAGTCAGGAATTTGGGTCTAATACAATTGGTTTAAGGGTAGAGACAATATGTGTATGTACCTTTTACCATCGTAAATCTCCCTATTTATAGTTGAGGAAGAATAGTAACGTAAAGAGATCCTTCCGAGATCCTCGGCGGATATTTCGAGATCCTGAGTAACCGTGGATTACACTCCAGAATCCTTGGAAAAAATCTTGGACCATTCCCTTGAATAAGATCAGACTACAGATGTGGATAAGGTCGGACATCAGTTGGGTGTCGAAGTAGATAGGTTGGCCTTCAGATAAGGTTGGATGAGCTCCTCCTTGCTGCTGCTGACCTGTTCTTTCAATTAGAAAGAACATCTTTATAGGACATCTTTATGATGTCTAATTTCTGTCGCCTTTAACTTCTGCGTGAGTTCCGATAACCTCTTTAGGTTGATTTCCGAAGAGTTCATTCTGAGTTGTGCCTTCCTCTAGGCCGACCTTAGTTGTGCCGACCCATGTTGTGCCCTCCTTAGATGGGAGTCAGACGGTCAACTTTTTCCTTGTCATTAGCCCATTGGGTCATGCCAAGTCTCGGTCTGACATGCTCCTATAAATTGGCCCACTTTTCCCCATGACATGAACCATTCATGCCGGATGCTAACAAGGGCTACTCAAACTCAAACGCTAATGTAATCAACATGTGTAGAACATAATGATCGCACGATCTGTGACCAATGAGCTTGTGTCTTCAATCTCGCCAACAATTGCGAAGGATGTGGGCCACAACCTCATTGCAAAGATCATGTCAAAATCACATCGTCGTAATCATCCAAGGAGGTGGGGTTGGCCCCATTGGACAATCTAACTTCACTTATGGTAACATGTTATTTTCAAATTCTTCATATATTTCTTTTATTCACTATCTAGGTTTTAAGGCTTGGACGAGCCAGTGCAACTCATCTTAGTTGACTCAGACTCTGTTCGGAATGGATCGCGTTTGACACCGTGTGTCAGAATTGAATGATGAGCTTGGCAGAGTCTCAAGCCTTAAAACCATGTTCATCAGCAATGCGGGTGGCAGTGGGCCTTTCAGGATCAAGATGGGCCCTAGCAGTCATTGTTAGGAATTTACGTTTGGATACATCGAAAATATAAAAAATAAATCGAAAAATATTTCACTAGGCTGAATCATGTATAAAATACGCTGTCCTTAAAGCGTGATTCGCCCCCTTATCAATTGCTGATGGGTTACAGACGAATTGCTTTCAGGATAAGACAAGCCTTATCTGGATCCAGCGTGCAGCAATCACGATAGGTCCACTATGGAACAATTTTAATGTAGCAGATTTCGTCTGAAAGACTCAGACGGTAGAGATTTTTCAGAGTATTATATAAGAGATATTTGGATTGTATCTGATTTAATGGGAGGGATGATGTGTTGAGATGATGAAATCGGACCGGAATGGTCCAGTTTATATAGGCATCAGGTATAGCAAAGTTGTTTTGTGGTATTCAATGGTCCAGAACGTTTGAAAACGTTTCTGGCCATTGTCAATTAATCCCAGACGTTTCTGGTTGTCGAATCAAAGGATCTGACCTTTGGATCATCATGGTCCATCCGTTTTCGGACTGTTTGGTTTTCAAAGCAGAGAGTCGTTTTCAGAAACTACTGAACGTTTCGGATTTATGATCCAACCATTCTCAGTCTTCTATAAAACTCAGACCATTTCAGATTGACCACTCTGCGACACGATGCGCGCGTGCGAAGTACAAAGTGCGCCATCCATCGCCACTACAGCCTCACTGCCTCACTGCCCATGCCCGAGCCCAGGCTTGTGCCCGAGTGCGTGCGTGTGTATGTTCCAGTCCCGAGTATCACCTCCTCCAAAAACTCCAAGTAAGAATACTCTTCACAACATTTTATATAAACCACACAATCATACTTTGCATTTCCGATGTGGGACAAAGCACACACACCGCACTTTTTAATTTAAAATTTTCAAAATGCGTTTTGGCGAGAAATTCTCGAAATTTTGAAAATTTCAAAATTTTCGTTTTATTTTGAAAAACCATTGATTTTTAACAGTCATCGGTCTTGATTCTCCTGGATGTTAGGCCTACATACTTATTGGGTATGGATCAAGGTCCGGGATCATTCGGTGACAACGACAGACGAAATTAAATCCTTGGCTTTGATGGGCTTCATTCGTTAATAAATTTAGAGCTGTAGATGAGCTGAACCGAGTCGAACTTGGCCCAGCTCAACTCGGCTCGGCCAACAGGCTATCCTAGATCAAAACTTGGCTCAACTCAGCCCTTAAGCCTAATCGACTAGCTCGGCTCAGCTCATTCAGTAACTCGGGCCAGTTTAAGCTGAGTTTGAACAAAGCCTGAGCTCAATCTCTTAAGTTCAGTTTGAGTTTGAGCTTATATTTGAGTTCAAGTTTAAGTTTTAGAGTTTTTAATATAATACACACACACACACAGAGGCATGCTCACCTATGCACCTATGCACATGCGCACCTTTGTACACGTGTCATAGATGTCTAATCCAAATGATCCATGTGATTCGAAATCCCATGAAAGCCGAAGGGACAAATTTTCACCCTGATATAAAATTTTGGTGGGCCATAACAAAGAGAAATGCAAATTAAGCGAAGAAACCGTTTTCATTTTTCATAGCCTACCAAAGTTTTGGATCAAAGTAAAAATTGAGCCTGGGGGGTTTCGTGAGGTGTTGCTTCACGTGGACTATTTAGATTTTGAAGTCACATCACGTATAATGAATTATTAAAAAAGTTCACAAGAGTTTCATACGAACTGGTGAGCAGTTGAGCATTAGGCATAATACATATTTTATTTAAATATATAAATATTTACAAAATATTTATATTAAGTAAACCTATCAAAGTTGAATTGATTCTAATCGAGTTAAGTTTCTAGCAGAGTTGAGTTGAGTTCGATCTAGCTCAGACTTAGCTTTCAATTTTTTTGAGCTTAAAAAATCGGCTGGACTCAACACGAACTTAGTTTCAAGCCTAGTCAGGTCAAGCTTTTTCAAGTTGAGTCAAGCGAGTTAACCAAGCTAACTCGGTTCGTGTACAGCTTTATTGTTATCAACTTGGGCTTCAGTCTGGCCCATCTAAAATTTTGGGCCATGCCCAACCAACAAGACATTAAGTTAGGACCCAGGCCACCTATGGTGGGCCTAGCTTGGAAGATCAATGGCCGAGGCCAGTTGATCGTCAACGCAATCTGTAGGTCCTATCAACAGGCTGGGTTGAGGAAAACCCCAGGCCTGGCCCATTTACATCTTGGCCCTGAAATTTAGGCCGTTCCCGAACTGCGATCAGATAGATGTAAACATCCAAGATTTGGGCCTGCAATAGAAAATGTTGTTAAATTGAAACCCAGGCCTAGTATGTCCCAAAAATCAATCTTAAACCCAACCCACACCAAGCCCAGCCTGTGGCGGGCTTGGGCCAAGATCTAATGGGCCATTCTCGCTCATTGCCAGGCCTAATAAGTGGCCCAGATGGTCAGATTGTTATGATTTTTTTATTGCATTCTTCTAGTGGCCCAGTAGTTTAATGATCTTGATCACTTTACATTTTCTCACATTTGTGGAAATAAACTAACCTTTATACAATGTTAATTGACCTTTATTCCTTCTAATATGGTTCTTTAAAGGCAACGACGTAAATGATACAACAAATTGCAAAAATTATAATACCGACGTCGATGGTGAGAGCCGTCATTGCCTGATCACTCAGCTCCAAGTTCTTCCCACCGAGCCGATCGACCATGTCCGGTACCGATTCCCAGTTCTTCAAATCTTGCTCATAAGGATCTTCCAACTTCATCTTCATCCGCTCGGCTTGTCGGCTTGCAGCCTCCTGAGCCAATGTCCAATCATAGAATCTACGCCTCTCTTCATTGCTGAGAACGTCGTAGACTTCTCGCAGCTGCATGAACTTGTCAGATGCTACTTTCATAGGGAGCGACGTTGTGTCGGGATGGTACTCCTTCGATAGCCGACGATACGCGGCTTTGATCTCTTCCAGGTCAGCTTCGGTCGATATTCCTAAGAATCTGATCATCATGTACAAATATAATCCGACATCAATGATCTTGTGTTATTCAATGGACCGGGCTGGCCCATCGAGCTCATTTTTTGTTTCAAGGGCAATTTGGTCATTTATCATGCATGGTGGGCCTCATTTTAGGAACAGCTAAGATCTTTCATGGGCCCGGCCTAGGTAGGGCTGAAAGTCGGGCAGGTTGGGTCGGGTTAGCGCTCAACCCTAACCCAACTCAAGGTTCCTATTCCTCAATCCTAACCCAACCCAATCTCGGGATGGGAATTCTCAACCCAAGACCAACCCAAGCGGGCTCCGTCGGGTTGGTCGGGTGGATACATGCTAATATTTTTGTTATTGCATTAGTCTATTATATTTCAATACACATCTTATTTTTTGTACCTATGATTTTATTAATTATATGTATAGTTATTTACGGTAAAAATTTAAAAAAAAAAATTTTAAAAAAACTTTATTTTTTCTAAACAAATGAATTAAAATACAGGATAACTACTCATTTAAAAGTCATGTTGTGTAGCATGCTATCTATTTGGTAGAGATAAATCTAGCATATCTCAGTAGCTTGAGTCATCGCAAATGGTGTGGACCAATGAGACCCGATGGCATTGAAATTTCTTGTGCCTTCAACATAAAGGATCCACACTCAATTATAATTTGTAAGTATCTATATATATATATATATATATATATATATATATATATATATATATATATATATATATATATATATAGGGTCGGGCAACCCAAGCCTAACCCAAGTTTTATCAGGCTGGTGTTTATATAGCCCAAGCTCAAGACCAAACCTGGTACATCCTGCCCAAGCCCAACCCAATGTCAGGTTGGTCACGGGTCAGTCTGGCTGAACCCGCCCAACTTTCAGCCCTAGGCGTAGGTTTTACTTTGCATGCTGGGATATGACAGACACTGCCGGCCCATAGATAGTCCTAGTTACACACTTGTCAAATGTGGTGATGAGTGGGGTCCAGTCTCCCAGAGGAATGGACCAGATTTGGTCGGTAGGCAAGACAAATCCTAAGTTGGGTCCCACCAATCACATCCGTCCAATCATGATCAGACGTGGGGAATAACATGTACATAAAATAGGTGAATTATCTGTTTAATTGGTAAATTGTTATATACCATACTTTAAGTGTAAACGCCATATGAGGGATTGTTTTGTTTCTCAATTCTCCATCGCTGTGAGTGCCATTCAATCAATCTGGACCGACCACTTGATGGGCCACATCATGGATGTGCTAGTTCCTAAATTTTGCACTGATTGAGTGATCCTTGCAAATCCATCTATACTAAGACAACTGCTCCAAATTGTTTGGACTGCCCAGAAGAGCTGAAGAATGGGAAAGTTTCCAATCTTTAAAGTTTCGATGCAATGGCTCATTAAATCCAAGTGGTGGCCTATTGATTGGACGTTCCATATCATCGGCACATGACAGTACCATATAATGAAAGGTACCAAAAAATGCTACTCACGTTATGTGCAGTGAAGATGAGAGCTGGCTGCAAAATGTTCTCTTGTATTTTGTACTCTGCCAGAGTGTGATGGTTAATACACAGTCACTCATTATATCTATTGTACGAATCAGAAAATCACTGATCCCACATGTAGGAGTACAAAGGGGTCGGGTTGGGTTGGGTTGGGTTGGGTTGGGTTGGGTCAAAGGAGGTCCAGACCCAACCCATTTGAGAAATAGGTTGACATTAACTCCACCATTAAAATTTGGATGGGTCTGGGTCAAATCAAAGTAATAAACAAATAAAATAGTGAAGGCATTAAACACAATCTGTTTATCCATGGGTAGAATTTAAGTTTTTTTTTACACACCACCACACACTCACGCCATAGTGGGATTTCACCACCGATGGATACTCGAACCCTTGACAAATTGTTTAAACGAGTAAGGATCCAAGTCGGCATGCTATAACAACAACAACAATAACAACAACAACAACAACAACAACAACAACAACAAAAAAAAAAGTGTGAAAAAAAAAAAAAAGCGGTATTTTAAAATACCTCCCAACATTCCCCCTCTTCTCTCCTCTCACCACATTTCGAACCCGCGAATGCTTGTAAACGGCGTGTAACCTTTGCCATGCGATTGAGTCAAAATGCGGTAAAGAAAGCAAGAGTTTATTTAAGTTGAGTATGAGTTTATTTTAATTCGAGTATAACAATTATAATTGATTTTTCACACATAATATTTCATATCAGCCAATTAGTGGTGTCTATCAAATTAGATAGCAAAAGTAAAATGTCCAGTGGTCCAATTCTACAAGCGAATTGGAGAAGTTAGATTGCCACAAGCAATTGATTGGGTAACCACATAAAACATAAAAAAATAATTAATTAAAATTAGTAAAGCACTAGTGTAATGAGTCTAAAAGAGAATGAGGGTGTATGCATACTTAAACACTTTTTCTTAGGTGTGAGTTAGGTCGAGATTGGCAGACCCATTTAAAAATTGGGTATAAGTTGTTAAGGTAGGTTGATTTTGAAAGCACTTGGGTTTTATGGTAAAATATTAAGTAATCCGACAAAGGGACAAATCAGATAATTAATATAAACTCATATGTTTGATTTTATACTCCATTTGTAGTTACTTAGTATTGTTAGTACTCTTATTTGTCAATCATGTGCGTTCATGTGTCAGTGAATTGGTTAGGTTGTTAGACGCTGAAAACCGAAGATACAAGAGGACAAGACACATCAAAGAATGAAGAATAAATAAATTGATATGCATTTGTGGCTCTAACTTTAGATTCAAAACAACCTAACCTTTAGATAATTCTAACCTTTATAGGTAAATTTTGTTAATCATTCCTTAGCCTTAGGATTCTAATTGAAACATGATTAGATATGCTAAAAAATATACAGAGTTGTTATAAATCATATGTCTCAAAATAGCAATTTTTAAGTTCTCATCAATTCCATCGAAAGGTTATCGATGGGACTTGATGGAATCAAAGAACCACCCGATGCGATTAAAAAAACAATCCAACAACTAAATAGAAAATTTATAGATTTTCTCGATGATATCGAAGGACGGTTCAATCCTATTGATGGATCTTTGATCCTATCGACAAAGCCGTTAACTAACCGTTTTATAACCATTATAATATGATTTCTATAAAGCGAGCCTTTGGTTATTGGGCATTTTGATGTGTTTTTGGTGCAATATAAGCCTAGGTGATTCTCAACTCATATCTCTCATCCTAAGCCTCTAAACCAATGAGATATAAGTAATATTCTTGAGTTTTACCACTCTAATGAGAATTTCAACCTTCATGATGAAGATTATCTTGATTTCCACCATTCTCGAGAGATTAGACATTAAACATATAGATATATCATTGTCTAAATCCTCTAGGAGACCCGTGTAGGTGAATCCTCTTTGAAAATCAACTATCAATTAGTTGTAGGAGATTCCACCATCCTCCCACCACCTTGGTCACCTCATCAGGACATCATATGCAATACGGTTGATCGTAAGAGCTGAAACTCAGTATCAACGATCGGAGTAGTATTTGAGAAGCTGATTGAAGCACAAGAGAGCATCGATCAAGCATCTTAAATAAAATGCTACAAAAGAGCTCAATCCAATAAGTAAGGTTGTCAATTGTAGAGTCCATGCACTCTTTTTTTATGTATGATTGAGTGTTGAGTTTGTGACTCAAACTATAAGTTCTTGTATAGAACTTAAGCTCTTGTGTGGGGCCGAATTTACCGGACATGGGTGTGTACGTATTAATCTCTATGGGGAGCCTCTCGTCGGAGTGTACGTAGGGCCTTGGATTAGGACTGCTATTGATTGTTAGTTAACCGAGCCTTTGTATTTAGACCCCTGACCAGGTGCTGTCCATGGCAGCCCAACCAAGTGTCAACTGTCAAATTTAATTAATATTTATATATATTATATAGATAATAGATTATATTATATTATATATATATATATATTAAAAATAAAAATATTAAACCCTTGCAACCTAGCCGAGTGTTATCCAACCTATTAATATTTAAATATTATATATATGATATATATTATATATTTTAATAAATATATAATAATATAAATATATATTATATTAAAAAGCCTAAAGGGTCTAAACCCTAATGTATATTATAATATATAATATTGTAGACACCCCACCTAATATCAAGAGGTACACCATGGCCTTTACTTCATTTAGATCGAGCCGTTGGGAGTGCCAGATGGGACTCGATCATCTAATCAGACTTTAGTGGCAAATATTAATAAATAGAAAAGAGGACACATCATTAAATTAGAAGGTACCTCATTAAATAAGGCTCTTCTCAAGAGTGAAACTCCTCTCTGCCACATTTCACCAACAACCTACATTTTCTAAGGACAACCTAGCCTGTAAGCCCCGCTATCTAAGTAACAACCTAAGAGGATAGCTATTGAAACCAGCTCGTCCACCAATTTTCGCCTATAAAAATCCTCTATAACAACCATTCGAGAGAAGATGGAGAGAGTGAGAGTCGAAACGGGAAAAGCAAAGTGAGACTCTAAGAGAGGTGTTTAGGGGGATGTTCAAAGGTGAGGGCAATTGCCGAGGAGTGACGTAAAGTGAAAACTAGGATTTTTTTTCTAAATGATCGATCACTTAAGTTGCTCCATAATGACCGATCATTGAAGCAACTTAAGTAAAGAATATCGATACGATTAAGGACGTCTGATAATCTCTTTTAAAGAAAAATGTCTGATTTCCTCATTCTTCCTGACTTTTCAAGACAAATCAATTCTAACTACATACAATCTAAGGAGTTCTCTTCATTTATTTTCTTTAATTCTATTCTATCTGACAAGTTATTACAGAATCCCTAAAGAAATTAATAAAACTCTGCTAAGTAGAGACCGTACAGGTGTATGAGCGGAAAAGGGTGCCTAATTCCTTCCTTTTCTGTAATTGTGACTCTTACCCAACATCTATGATGTAAATCAGTATATGAGTCATTCTAATAGAGGGTTCCTTGAACCTCTCATCTATTCGGCAATTCTATGAATTCCGGTCAATCGTAGGTTTTAAAGCCACAATTTGGCTAGTGGCGACTCCAAAACATTTTAACACGCTAGATTTGTCATTCTAACTCTCTTGGAAAGGTATTGAGCGGCCAAGGAGGTAAAACCAAATCAAACTAATCACCCATACTTGAGCATCATCCCAAAAGTGACATGGCACGCGAATTTTCATTCCTTCTCTCCACATCACTGGACAGGACAATTGAGAAATTCGTAGGGCACGCGCGCGCACACATAAACATATATTTATATGTATGTATGTATATGTATATATTATATTAATGTTATTTATGTTAGTATTAATGTTAGTTAATATATAATATATTATTTGTGAGTGCTGCTTCGCTAGATTTTTCAATCGTCATGTCCTATGATGAGGACAAAAGGAACGGAAGTCCACATGCTGTGTCACTTTTGGGGTAATGTTCAAGTATAGATGATTAATTTGATTTAGTTTTACCTCCTTGGTTGTGCAATACATTTCCAATACAGTTAGAATGACACATCTGCTTTATTAGAATATTTTGGAGCTGCCACCAGCCAAATTCTGTCTTCAAAATATACGGTCAACTAAAACCCGTAAAATTACTGAATGGATGAGACGTCCAAGGAACCCTCAATTAGAATAACTTATGTATTGATCTATACCATAGATGCTGAGTAAGGGCCACGGTTACGGAAAAGAAATGGGTTAAACACACTTTTCTGCTCTATTTGACAGGGTTTTATTAATTTCTTTAGGGATTCTATAATAACTTGTCAGATGGGTAAAATTAAATAAAAGAAATGAGCAAATATAGAAATAAATGAAGAGAACTGCTTGTAATGTGTTGAGTTGGAATTGATCTGTCTTAAATAGACGGGAAGAAATGAGAAATTAGACACTTTTATTTGAAAAGAGATGACCCGACGTCCCCGATCATACCCTTACTCTTCACTTGAGTTACTTCGATGATCAACCATTTTGGAGATTTCCATTGAGTTTATACGAGTAGAGTTAGAAAAAAACAGGATTTACCTCTATATCACTCTTAAGCAACTGTCATCACCTTTGAACATTCCGCTAAACATCCTTCTTATAATCTCATTTTGCCTCCCCTATTGCAACTCTCTCTCACTCTTTCCCCTTTCAAATGGTTGTCATAAAAGATTTTTATAGATGAAAACCAGTAGTCAAGATGGTTTCAATAGTTGCCCTCTTAGGTTGTTGGTCAGAGAGTGTGGGGCTTACAGGCTAGGTTTTCTTTAGAAAATATAAGTTGTCGGTGGAAGGCGGCAGAGATGAGTTTTTGTTCCTAAGAAGACCCTTTCATACCTCATTTAATGAGGTGTTTTTTCATTATTTTTTATTCACTATTTGCAACTGACATCTTATCAGATGATTGGGTCTATCTAGCGTTCTCCCGATGGTTCAATCCAACTGAAGCAAGGGGTCAAATTGTGCCGCTTGATATTAAGTAGGGTGTCTACATTTATACACACACACACACACACACACACACACACACACACTTATATTAATGTTAGAATGTTAATATTATTTTTTTATTTTTATTATTATTAATATCAATGTGAGATTATTAATGTTAATGTTAATTTTTTATTTTTGTTATTGTTAATATCAATGTTAGATTGTTAATATTAATGTTAAATTAATGTTATTATTATTGTTTAATTAGTTAGATTGTTTTTTTCTATTTTATTGTTGTAGTATAGGATAATCGGTTGTCCATTTGAGGATTTGTATATTGTTAAGCATAAATTCAATGTGTTTTTTAAGGCATAGAAATTCTCAAATTGTTTCATTCTTGGACAATTTAAGGTTTGATAGATAAGAATGCTTTAATTTATTCTAATTTAAATGCATATGCTTGTTCTGGTTCATCTCTCATTTTCTCTCTAGATATAGTTCTTGTATTTATTTCCATCGCCAAGTGTGGAGACTTGATGTGAGAATCAAATACATGATTAATATATACGGAGAAATAAGGAGAGATGCTACCAAAATTTTAGCATAGTATTTAAATTAAAAAATGAAATCATTATAATCTATTTAACCTTAAATGGGTGATTGATTTAGACAGTTAGGCAATTCTAGAAAATTTAGAGAAACATTTAAGTAGATACTACTTTATGTTGATAAGTGCTTAAAAGCTTTCCTGACTTTATATTTATACATGGCTAGTGAAGAAGTCCTAACTACCCCTAATGCCGATGTATCAGCCTTCTTATTGTGGAGGGAGAATGGTCTCCAACTACAACTAAAGGAAAGAGAGGATCAATAGTGTAAAATGGCTTTAAAGAAGTTCTAGTTAATGGTTTGGTGAAAATTAAATATATGCACTACAAATCATTATATAGTAAGAATATTGAAGGGTCAACTATTCATTTAAATAGACAAACAAATTTATTCAAAAAGACCAAAAATCTCAATTTCATGCTAACAGTTACTTTCATTTACCAAGTCTGAAGAGTATGAGTCTCAAGGTAAACTTTCCACTCATAAGTTTGACAAAAAGAAGTTGAAAAAGTAATATGCAAAACTAGTGATCGTTGAAGAAAAACCATTTAGAATGATAGATAGCAAAGTTTTCATATACACTTCATATCTTTTTACTTTATACACAGCCACATCAGGTGATAAAGAAGTTAGAGCTCCTAATGTTTCTACAAATAATGGTAATATGATCAACGATAAATATATATTTTTTGTAGCATAAGAAGATACGGATAATCGAACGAATGAATCAGAATTAAACTTGTATCTGAAAGATCTAATCGTAAGGCATTAGGACTCAAACTTTAATGTTTTGGAGTGATGAAAGATAAGAGTTAGTGAAACCAAATACCCTACACTATCATTAATAGCCCGAGACATAATATTAATTTTCATTTCAATAGTGGCACCAGAATCTACTTTTAGCACAGGAAGTAATGTCGTGAGCAAGCATCGAAGTTCTATTTCAAAAAAAAAAAAACAGTTGAAACATTAATTTGTACACAAGATTAGTTGCATTTGATTTAGGGAAGTAATAGTATTAATATTGAGGAAGAGGATGATGGGGAGGAGAACAAGTCTCAAGATAAGACTACACCTGCAACAACAGAAATGTGAAGAAGATTAGGTTAAAAATTATTGTTAATTTGTTGAAACTTGAGACTAACATAATATGTACTTGAATGTAATGTTGAAGGACGCTATAAGTGTAATGCAGTAATGTTTTTTATTTCATTTTCATATTATGTCTTTATTTATCTTATAATTCATATTTCATTACTGCTTTTATTTATTATATTTCATTTTTATTTTATTTTTCATATTTTATTATTACAAAAATATTAATTTCTCTAACACATAGATTGTAGATTAGTCGTTTACTGACTCGACCGACATTTGCAACTACGGCTCCTCAGTCCACTCTCTTAAATTCAAAAAATTGAAGATTTTATGTCACTTGTATGTGGCCAAGTTTATTAACAAAACTAATCGGCTTAAAATATACCTATAATGTGAGGATGGAGATACAAAACCATATCATAAAACTCTGAAAAATGTCCAACTTTTTTTTCTGGCCCTTTTATATTCAAATAAAAAATTTTCCACCCCATCCAAACTTTCCAAGGTAGAGGAGAAAGTAAGACTATTAGCATTACAAAAAAAAAAAAAAATTAATTATAAATCGCATCAAAATGTAATATGGAAGAGGCTTCTAGACATCAATGATGTCCTCCAAAACAACATGATGCCGAAGAAGGATCAAGTTGCACGAGCAAAAAAGAAAAAGAGTAACAAACTATTCATGTTTCTTTCTACTAGTCTCGGTGCATTTTAGAGAGTGTTGGGAACTGCGTATAAATATGTTCACAAAAAAATTTTGAACAATTTAATTCAGAATACAAGAGCATGATGAAAAACTCTCTCCATATTCTGATTCAAAAAATGTGAACAAGTACGTATATGAAGAATTGGATAACAGCTCGAGCTCAGCAAACGAATCTCATCTCCTGTAGTAAACAACGACAGAAAAGAAATGCATATAATATTGTTATAAATTTGTAATTGTAATATTTTTACTTTTTAGTTTGTTAGTTATTTTTTATTTTCATTTCTACTATGTTATTGATTAAATTTTATATACAACCTCGAACTTGAAAGCTTGATCTCGAACTCAAACAAACGAACTCAACTTAAAAGCTCAAACTCGAACTTGTCCTGAAAGCTCAAGCTGGCCCGAGCTGCTAATTGAGCCAAGCTGAGCTGGTCAATCAGGGTTGGTTAACAAGCCAACCTGAACTCGAGCTGGGGTTGGCTGCCGACCAAACCAATCCGAGCTGGGCTAAGCTCGACTCGGTTCGACTCAATGTACAGCTCTAAGCTCAACTAAGGCTTGAAAATTCTCTTCTTCTTTTTTTGCTAAAATATATGTATTTTGATAAATTTATTAAAATCATTATGTCAAATATCACACACACACACACATGAATTTAAGATATTAAAATTGATTTACTTAATGAGATTTAGGTTCTTTTATATATATATATATATATATATATATATATAACAGAATTTCAATGCATTTTCATTCTAGATTACCAAATATAATTTTTGAATAATATTGAATTCCAATTAGAGGACACAAAACAAAACTAAAGATTCTAATTCACATGCATTCCATACTAATTGCAAATTAAATTCTAATTCATACCTAATACACTCTTCCAAATGAGCCCTTAGTAATTTGGGGTGAACTTTGAAACCAGGCCACTTAGTTTTTTGTTCAAGTAACATAGTGGGTTAAAGACCTATTTGTATCCTCACCTAAAAGACCTATTTGTATACTCACCTAAAAGATGAAAGAGCCGCCGATGTTAAGATGGTTTGGGTGAGATTAAAGACCAATGGGCTAAGCTAGCCTAGGTATGATTTTTAGGTTAGGATGGTTTGGGTGAAATTAAAGACCAATGAGCTAACCCTAGGTATAATTTTTTAGGCCGAACGCCGGTCCATGGGCTCCACCACTATAAAATAGGCCCAGCATAATCCAATGGCCATCGTGTATGTCTCAAGGTCAAATATATTTATCAATCTGTCACTCCTGTCCACCTGGTTAAAGGACTTTTTACTCTTTAAACATTCGTTGCCAAGGTGGAACTCACCCCACATCATCTAATCACTGAGATTTCCACATCCTCGCCCACCATGATAGGATCTACGACATGGACGGTTCCGATAATAGATCATGACCCCTGTTCACAGTCTACCGACTCTACACCCCTCAATCTCCACGTGGCAGCTTCATTATTTTCCAAAACGACGCCGAAAGGGATAACCGTAAAAACTGAAATAACGCACCAACCGCTCAATTCAAATCGGCAATACATCGGCGATTTTTTAAAGATAAAATAGAAATCGGGACCACCAAAGAAGTAGTAAGAGCACTTACTGGTAGTGAGAATCAGTTGAATTCTTCAGCAAATCAGCAAACTTCTCTCCTAAAATCTCCTCCTCCTTCTTCCTATCTCCTCCATCGGTTTTGGTTGTCTTCCCCCCAATCCACCCTTCATCAGGATTCTCCCAGTGAATTCTGGTATCCACACCTGGGTTACCCTTCCTTTGGCCAACCGGCGGCTGCTCTCCCGAGTCATTGGTTGCGAAGACGCGCATACATCGATTGCGTCTTCGGGCATTGGCATTTTCGCCTTTTCGGGTATGGTGGAGAAGAGAGAAGGAAGGAGCTGCTGTAGAAGCCATTGCTATGGCTTGTTAGAGGTTGAGGAGGAGTGCAAGTTAGTTTGGAAGAATGGTTGGCTGTAATGAGAGTTTGGAGATTTTATATTGGGCCCTCCTCCCTCTTGTACTGACCACTCAAAAATCTGTGGTGGAATTTTAAAAGATAGATGCTCCAGTGCTATCAGAGCACTGTAAGTTGTAGTGCATCTAGTTATATTGGAACACTTAGAGACTCCAATTTATTGATCTGGACCGTTCATTAGGTCCAATGCACATTTTATGCGCTACAGTATAAACATTACACTGATGTTTAAAATATTTACCATCTGATCAGTCGTATTTTATATGGACGGTCAAGATTATTTGTATAAGTGGGTTAAATCAACCATTTGATCTATAAATTTCTGTAGGGGCCATCATGGATTGATTTTGATTCTAAAGAGCTGATTTTGTTAGGCAATAGTAATCATCCTGTCCGTTGGTTGGGAAAAGGATGGCTATAGAAAAAAGGACAAATTCAAGGATGGATTAGATCATCTGGCCGCCGAAATATGTTTTCTCGACTTAATGAACAGTTCAGATTGATCGATTGGACTGTCCAAGTGAAGCCACGCGAGTAGGAGCACCATAACATATAGTGATCTGAGAGCACTGGAGCATTTTTATAGTGCTCTGAGAGCACTGGGCCAGGTTGGCTTGCGGGCTTGGGCCTGGCCCGCTTCGATTACCTGGTTGGACCGAAATATTAGGCCGATGGCGGGCCGACCGTAAACTTTAAGCCCGTTTTAACGGGCCTGGCTTGGACTATCTCTTACTGCCCATCGATGGGCCAGGCCCGTTTAGAGTTTCAAGGGAATTTTGTTGCATATCATGCTATGGTGGGTCCCACTCACCGAACAGCCCAGATCTCGTGCTTGCTTCCTTTGACCCGTCACGGCACCAGTTCGACCTACATTCTGGGGAGCGAGTTAGCTGTTACCCGGGTAATAGCTTACTGGGTGTTATCCTAACCGTGTGGGGCCCAATTTGATGTATTTTTTGTATATCCATGCCGTCCATCTGTTTTTACATCTCATTTTAGTATATCATTCTAAATGATAAGAAGATCCAAATATCAGGTGGACCATACCAATAAAAACATTGATTACTAACCATTAAACTTTTTGTGGGCCACAAAAGTATTGGATCAATATGATATTTCTATGTTCCCATCATCCATAGCTTCTTTACATTATAAACAGTTTGGATTGCAAATAAACATTACGAAAATTTTACGGTGGGCCCTTTGGAATTTTTAATGGTGAGACACTCAATCACCACTGTTTCCTGTGGTGTGGTCCACCTGAGATTTATATATGTATAATTTTTGGCACAATTTCCTAAAATGTACTAGAGAATCATATGAACGGCGTGGATATAAAAAACATCATCAATGTGGGCCCTACGGTAGGGGTAACACCCACTAAACTGTTGCCCAGGTAACACCTACGCCGGGGCTATTGATAGGTCTATACATGAAGGTCTGCCCCTGCTCCAGGCCAATGTACGGCTTACTAGCGTGTACGGTGGATATGTCATTGGATCAGACGCTGATTTCATCCTCCAGTGACCATCTATAGTACGACCTACTTATGGACGGTCCAGGTTGTTGGAAGCTTTGGGTGTTGTGTAATATTTAGGATATCACCTGTATGCAAGGCTACAACGTCTTGTTAATTCCATACAGCATGGATTTTGTACTTAAAATAAAATGAATAAATCAGAATATTTAATCATATGGGGATGTAGCTCACATGGTAGAGCGCTCGCTTTGCATGCGAGAGGTACGGGGTTCGATACCCCGCATCTCCATCGTTGTTTTTATTTTTTTTGCCTTCTATTTTACTGCTGTGATCCAGACCACCCATCCAATGGACCATCTCCAGAATTCTCTACATTGATGTTGGTGGTGATCAATTGATTAAATCAAGTGGAGAGATCCTAACCACCCATCATCCCAGGGTAAGTACCATGCAAAGTTGCAAACAGTGGCTATAGGAACTTCTATTGTATATATCTCACTTATTGGTCGTTTGGCAGCGTAGATTTAGTGGTGATCGGTGTGGCGTATTAAAAAGTTTTTGTAATCGGCAGCCCCAATTCAGCCGTTTTGAAATCAGCAGCTGAAGTTGTGAATCTAACACAATGTGGTGACGTTAGTCAGCTTCTGAATGGTAATTTCACTTTAAGAATTAATGGGCCCCATCAGAATGATTCAAGTGGGCCACATGAAGGAAAATTTAAGTCTTTGGGATTAAAAGTCAGGCTCACCCATAATTCAAGTGAAGTAAAATAAGGGTGAGCATTATCCTATATATTATTTCTAATCTAATGGTATACTTGAATCACAAACTCTGTTGATATTTTGGACTTTATAACTAAAATGAAGTGACGCACTTGGTGATTAAAGTAGATTTCACATAAACATCACAGTGGGCCACGTGTAAGAATTCATAAAATGCATCCTGCCAAACACAATTTTTTTATTCCACTAAAGTTTATCTGCATTGTGCAGAATACAATTAGGAATTCTAATTCACATCGATTCCAATTCATACTCAATCCACACTGTTAATTGACCCTTTATAATTTAGGACAGAAAAACAGAAAATTGCATGACCTCCAACTACAGTTTTGGACAATGCCACTGCAGCAAGATTGCGTGAGGCACTGTATCATTCACATCCGATATGGGCCTCTAATGCTCCCACCAGTGGAAAGTAACCCTGAGCGGAGGCTATGTCAGGCCCACCCCAATGTCTTTGGGAAATCCACTGTCTAATGTCTATCAGTTCCGAAAACTCACAATACGATAGGAGCCAAATGAAGCAGATCCAAGTACTCACAATACGACAGAAGCCAAATGAAGCAGATCGAAGTATCACCCTGTAAAAGGCTGTTTGGGCCGGGACAGGGACACCAGTTGCCAGTGCACCCTTCACTGGAAGTCCTATAGGCAGAAGGTATGTGGGGCCCACCGTGGTGTCAGTGAGAAATCATACTCCCTCCATCAGCTTCGCAAGCTCACAATAAGACAGGCACCCAAAAATGAGGCATATCCAAAACTCAGGTGGGCCACAACTGGAAACAGTGAGAATGGAGACACCTGCCATTGAAACCTTCCCACAGCCCATCATGATGTTTATATGCCATCCAAACTGTTTGTAACATTATTCCCACTGGAATGAACTGAAAACACAAATACCAGTGTGATCCGAAACTCGTGTGCCCATGAAGGTTTCAACGGCGGATGTCTCCATTCACACTTTCTCCTGTCACGCGGCCCGCCTGACTTCCCCTGTCCTATGTGACCTTGCCAAACTAACAATTGGAGTAGATTTTTCACAGACAGCACAGAGGCCCCACAGACCTTGCAGTCGAGGCGGTTCCTTTGCTTGTATCATGTGTAGCTTAAAATTAAGCCCAGAACTCTTTCAACTGAGCATTTGGCTCAAGAAAAAACATTCATCATAACTCACAAGTACAGTGCTTCTGCTTGAAGAGTAAATGCCTAAAAAATAATTCATCTCATTTTAGTTAATCATGATTATGTATTAGATATCCTGATTGTTGGTTATCAAGATTAGTTTTAATCCTTACCAAAGATACACGATCTCTAATACAGTGTAACAATTAACTAAAATGAGGGAAAATCCATCCGGTGAAGAGATATTGTGAGAGGACAGATGAATAAGTACAAGGCACCCAGCTTCATCAAATGGGCAGTTCGCTATGGCTCCCAATTCCAAACATGTGGGGGCACAGGATCTGGTGATCCTGACAGCTGATCTGATGGTCATGGCATGGATGGTACATGACCTGAAAATCTTCCAAATTTGAAGATACTAACCCTTTGATTGGCTGCCTACACATGAGAACAAAACAAAAGCCACCTTCAGCAGAGACAAAGGCCAAGGTTAGGAAGAAAGACACCAATAGGAAGATCCTGGCAGTAGGGCTGTCGACGGGCCAGGCCTGGGGTTCACTTCGGCATGGACTTTGAACTGTTTGGTCCAGGCATGACAGGCTAGGCCGATTCAAATGTTTTATTTCGCCCAGCCCGTTAACGGCCTACCTGGCATCCAGTCCTACACCATTTTTTCCACTGGAAGTGGATGCTATTCAAATGCCAATTTGCAGCATCAATAGATGCGTTAGGAATTGTATGATCTTCAGTCTAGAAGATTTCTGGCATTTCCCATACCCAACAAGGTGGGACCAGTTGGATCAGTGGCCTGGATAACCGTACCATGGGACCTGAATGTACAGATTCGGATGCCTCAAGACATGATACATCCTGCACTGGATGAATAGGACAATCCCTCAGGGGAGATTTTTGGTGATAGTGTATCGATGGTTGAGGCCATCAGATCAACAACCAGGATCGTCAAACTTTGGGCCCCACTTGTGGAGGCAAGGACATGTTTCAAAATTGAGTTCTCAGGTTCGTGCCCAGCTTAGCTGTAAAAATAAAATAAACTGTAACCAACTAACAATGGAATTTTTACCACAAAATTTTCAGGACTTCGAAATTTATGAAATAATGCCTCCAAGAACATTTAAAATTAAATTAAATTTAAATTTTAAAATTTATTAAAAAAAAAAAAAAAACACACTACCTTTAGAGGGTAAAAAAGTGTTAAGGTCAAGAATTTTGGGGCCTACATTGTATGCATATGGCATCCAACCATCCAATAGATTAATCCTATCACAAAGATCGGACTGCGTGCATGCATGCGCACACGTGTGTGTGTGTGTGTGTGTGTGTGTGTGTGTGTTCAAATGTTACTCTCGTTCCCTGAGAATCACTACCTGGTAAATTCAGTTCATGGAGGCATTATTTTGTAAAATCTGATTTTCAGAGGAATATGCAGTAAAAATCCCATTAAAAATTCACACCTGCTCCTATAATTAAGTGCTTTGAAATATAAAAGGAAAGAAATCAGCCAACACACTTAAACAAGTAAATCATAAATAGCCTCCATATCAAAGAAAATCACCCTTTGCAAGTACATTATCAATCTATTGTGTACATCGGTCAAGAAAAGACCTGTATACAAAAAACCAGTTCCGACATTTTCAGGGTCATTTCTGATTTTACTGGTAGCGATGGTGATTGTCAAAATAATATCATTTTTTCTCGTTCTATCTCAGATTATCCATTCATTTAATTGAAACATATAATAAACTCTTACCAATCATTCTTCAGTCGAAGTTGCAGCCAAAGTTGCAGCCATCAGCACTGCACGAAGCCTGCGAGTCTCCCTGGAAACAGATTCTCGGTCGAAAAGAGCAGACACGACTGCAACACCTTTCAGATTCGGAACACCAATTTCCATGACCAAACTAGCATTCCCAACACCAATACCGCCAATTGCAACCACTGGTAATTTGGAAGACATACAAACCGTCTTCAGACCCGCCAAACCGACACTGAGATTGTTTTCCTTGGTGTTTGTCGGATAAACACCACCGCAGCCAATGTAATCAGCACCATCAGCCCAGGCTTGTTGGGCTTGCTCAGGTGTCTTGCATGAGACCCCAATGATCTTTTCGGGCCCGAGAAGCATGCGGGCTACTCGCACTGGCATGTCGGACTGGCCAACATGCACGCCATCTGCATTGCAAGCAAGAGCAACATCCAATCTGTCATTTATAAGTAGGGGAACTCCATGGGATCGGCAAATTTCAATACACGCTTCAGCAGCTTCCACAAATTCCTGTGTTTCCGCCTCTTTTTCTCTGAAAAGAAAAGAAAGGAACACGTTTACAAAAACATAATACTAGAGTCGACCCATGTCACCCAGAGTCAAAACTCAGTGTCTCGAGAACATAAAATTCTGTAATACTAGAAAGGACTTCTAAGCTACCTAGCAAATGCAGCATCATGTATGCAAGCATGACATGCACATATGATAACATAACAAACCTTAGCTGAATGATGGTGGCACCTCCTTCAATGGCTGCTTTAACAGCATCTGTAATAGAACGTCCCCATTTTTTATTCATTCTAGAGTCAGTAACCGCATACAACAAAAGGTCATTAGGATCAAATTGCCGCCTTGAATATGGACTGCCAATGTGATTCTTAAGCTTGAAAAAGTGGTCAAAGGGACCTTGAGGCCCATGTCCAATGACGATGTTTTTGCTGTAATGAAGAGCAGTCTCAACAAAGCGTTTAGCCGCCTGCAGGAGCTCAGAAGAAAATTTTGGAGAAATTTAGATTACCAAGAGAGAGCAATCAAAATCAGTAACTTAGTTCACAACTTGCCAATAAGTGTAATGGAATCAGCATCAGCCATAATTGAAATCTAAGGGTGCATTTGGTTGCACCAAATATAATGAAATTTCAGGATTAGTCAGTCTAATTTGGTGTGAATTTTCATGATATTTCAGGAATTAGGGGCGACCAAACACCTTGGATGTTACAGACAGAGAACAGTCGAAATGAACTACCAACTGCACTAATGGATGGGTTTAGAGATGAGCAGTTGGACAAAAACTGGCTCAGGTTAAATCCATCCAAACCATTGCAACATCCAAATAGAACTTCGTGCCAAAAGAAGAGCAATGCAAACCAAGCATTTCAGGCCTTCCTACCCACAAATGAATGAGACTCTCTGAACTGAACAAGCCCAAGTAATATTGAAACCTGGAAATTCCCATTGAGAAAGCACTACCTGCACAGCTGGAAGCATCGGAGAGCCTTTAGCTAACTCAGCAGCTATACATGATGCTAGAGTACAACCAGTTCCATGTGTGTTACGAGTCCTTATTCGCGATGCGCGGAGTGCGTGGCAATGCTCTCCTGCACAAGATAAATAAAATGAATGTTTCAAAAATCTGATTCCTAAAGTAATGTTTGGATGTACCATGAAAATACAACTAGCAGGAATTCCAAGCAAACAAAGGTAGGATTGGAGTTTGGGGCATCATGGAAAACTGAACTCACTAAGGTGGGCATCTTTTTCCATCCCAAATCAAAACTGCGATTTGCCGTCATCATGTTTTCCTTGGGAACCAGGATGCTCCAAACATAACCTTAAAAGTGTGGCAAAGTAAAAAATGGGAAGAATGCAAACTCATTGGCAATGCTTGATGACCCGCAAAAAAATATATCTCGTACCATCAAAGAATATATCAACAGCATCTAAGGAATCTGGGAGGTCCCCACCCTTCACAAGCACGTTTCTGCAACAGAAAGTAACACATGGTTCTTGATTTAGCACATCCTCTTTCAAATTGAAGCATCATAGTTATATTCAAGTATCTATTTTCACTGATTGACACTATCAATAATATCGAAATATGATTCTATATAGGAAGCTGAAATCGAAGAGCTATGCGCCACATGGCCGGCACAATCTGAACTAGATAAATGAGTACCATGTAGCAAAGGCAAAAGGGGCAAACATGCCTGGTGTTATTAAATTATTCTGATGAGAGCACAGATTCCACAGAACTCTCAAATTATGAGAATTTTGGTTACATGGGCATCTTCATTTGTCTCCAAGGGTCAGAAGCAGGGAAAAAAATTATGTATGTCTGTTAGAGGTCATGCCTTTTAAGGTCTAGATTAACTTCCTTTTTTCGAAATAATCTGAAAAAAAAAATGATTATTTGATAGGCACTCATATAACACAGGTGCCGACCCTAATTAATGAGGACAACGCTTAGAGATTATGACTCATATAGACACAAATGACTCGGCTGAAACTCTACTGGCAGAAAATAAAAGCATTTCTAGAGAAATAGGACCAGCTCAAAGGTAGATTTACAATCACTGACCTGGGGCCCAAACTGTGTATTGATTTTGCTGCAGAACACATGTCAGCTACTGTTTCCAATAGCACGCCACCAAGTAAAGCGGAAGCTTCTTTCAGATTAGGGGTCACTATATCAGCCATTGGAAGAAGCTCCTCTCTGCAGTACAGATTCCGCAGAATTAATGGCATGAGCTTCCCCAAACAATTAATACTTAATGAGAATGGAAAGAATGGAAACGCTCATCCTTGACTGAAAGAACAAAGAATGCAGCATAATGTCAGACTTGCATCTTGATACACATATACTAAAATCAAAAGGGTATTCAACACCAACAGCAAGTCTATGAACAAAACACTGTTGTACATTATGCGAGCGGTAGAACAAAGTAGCATGGAAATCAACCTGGTAATGAAGTTTCACATGAAAAAGTTTTCATACCGAAATCCAGCAAGGATAGAAGGACCGGCAAGCACATCCCCACTCGTAGATACCATGACAGGATCAACCACTAAAGCTGCCTTTAAAGGTAAAAATTGTATCAATTTACAAGCCACACCACTTACGAAAGCAATTCAAACCCATTTGTGATATCCATGTATACCTCGAACTGGGTACTCCTTGAGACTTTGGCATAGAACTTTCACAACACCAATAGAAGGGAGCATGCCTGTCTTTACCTGAGGAATTTCCAAAATAACATTATGATCAATTGCATTATCAATTTGCAAGCAGCATAAATCCTGAGGTTTCAACTGAAAAAAAAAAATGGCAGAGCTTGAATTATAGAGATTGTGCTATATGCTTTAATTTGAAAGCAGCAAGCAAAAAATAATTGCATGCATTGGAAGTGGTGGATAAAAATTAGATAGACATGACTACTGCTTGAACCACTTAACCATATATGCTTTTGTATGGGTGAAAGTAATGAAATAGCATGTGGAAATAAGTGAATAAACCATGGTTCCAAATAATTTTTCAAAAAAAAGGCAGCCAGAATTGGATCTTAGTGCGAAAAGTCATTTTGGTCAAGATATTTTAATCCAACAAAGATTTCTTTGACAAAACTGTCTGACTAGAGCTATTCCTTATGTTTTATTCTTGGAAAGAATTATAAGTCTTCCAAGGTATTAGGTTTTTCGTGTTGGTTTGTTGGTATGGTTTTTAGAAAAAAAAAAAACGAGAGAGAGAGAGAGAGAGAGAGAGAGAGAGAGAGAGAGGAAGTTTGAGAAGAAAAAAAAAAAAAACTTTGAACCTCTTTGGTTTTTACTTGTGGAAATAGTCCCACATTGGAGACAAAGGAGAACTTTTTTTCCTTTATATATAGAAGTGTGTGGTAAGCTTATGTTGAGCTCTTGAGAATGCTATGCCATAAACCACGCGTGCGCCTGCCAAGCCATGTTGTGCGGCCAAGCCGGGCTCGGACTCAGGGTTGCCTACATGATTCATTTTTTCTTTTCCGTTGCTTTTTTTCTCTCCTTTGACCGAGTCCCTTGCAGCAATACGTGTCATTTCATCGCAATGTCTTGTGACCGTTTGTAAAACGGATGTTTACGTTGGCTGACACCTAAGTGCCAAGTATCCGCCACGTCAACCTTTTGATTATTAATTTCAGGAAAAACTTAAGAAAATAAGCAACCACATAGTCATCTTTTCCAAAAAAGTTTTTTTTTTTCCTTCCTGACTAATAAACAACCTCATTGTTTTTATCTTTTTTCGAATTGGTGGAGGTATGGTGAGCATTAATCACTTGGTGTTTAAATCGGTCGTTCCAAACCAATTAGTGGTTGTATCCCAAAAACTTTTCATTGCAAGAGATCTGGATCGATCATCCAGGCCATCAAAAGGGTGCGAATAGTCTTCAGGAAAGCAACATGGATCCGCGCCTCTAATGAGTTTGTTGATACTATCATCTAAACATTTCATTCATTCATTAATCCAGGTGTTTTCCTTCTGTTACGTTATGTGAATTTCAGATCTTATAATCTGACATTAGATTCATACATCTTTAATTTTGGTTATTAATTTTTGTGCATCGGAATAACAATATGAAGACTACATTAGTGAACAAAAATTATTTCACGTGTAGATCTGTTTCTCTCTACTTCAGATTTGTAGATATTCCAGTTAGTATTCCAGATCTGTTAACCTGCGAACCAAATCTCTATAAATATGTTTCATTGGCTCTAAATCTTTAGATATTCCTGTTTATATTTTATACATGTTCTATTACTAATATATGTATATCCATTTTATTAGTTATTTAGATCTACCTTATAATAAAAATCTCTGGTAGAATATAGCATAAATTTAATTATTAAATTTTTCAGTTACTTAGATTTTATAATTACTATACATCAGTTTATCAAATCCCGCTATTACATAAATATACAATTGTTACGTTAGATCTGTTATTTCATATTTCATATTAATCTGTTAATCATATTCATCTGATTTTCCAATCCTACATTTATCAAATTCATTTGATCTAACAAGTCTAGTTTGTATTAATTTTATCTAATTAGATTGTCAAAATTTATTTTGTGATATATTATCAATTTGTACTTAGAAATTTTAATTATTTTTTTTTAAAAAAAAGAGTAACGATGTCCTCTTCTAAGAGTCACTTATTCTCCTCTGTGATGATAGATTTGTTTGATGGGTTGAATTTTAAGAGGTGAGAGAAGAAAATTGAATTTCCCTTAAAAAAAGAGAAACTTCTATATATCTTAAAGGAGGAACCAGAAACTAACTTGATGAAACTTTATTAGTCTTGGAGATCTAACGTAACAGCTGCAGATTAATCTGAAATATGAAATCTAAAATAACAAATCACACTTAACATTTGTAGATTAATATGATCTTTACAAAAATCATCATCTTCTTTCCATTTCTTAAGTCTCCAGGACCGATAAAGTTCCATCAAGTTAGTATCTGATTCCTCCTTTAAGATTTCTCTTTTCTTAAGAAAAAATCAATTTTCTTCACCCACCTCTTAAAATTCGACCCATCAAACAAATTTATTATCAAAAAGGAGAGAGAGTAACTCTTAGAAGAGGACACCAATTACTTTTCTTTTTTTTTAAATTTCTAAGTCCAAATTGATAATATATCGCAAAACAATTATAACAATCCATTTAAATAAAATTAATGCAGACTAGACTTGTCAGATCAAATGAATCTTATAAAGGCAAAATCAAAAAATCAGATGAATCTTATTAACAGATAAATCTAAAATTTAAAATAACAGATCTAACGTAACAGTTGCAGATTTATGTAATAGCAAGATTTGATAAACTGATGCAGAGTAATTATAAAATCTAAGTAACTAAAAATTTAATAATTAAATTTATGTCATATTCTACCAGAGATTTGTATTATAAGGCAGATCTAAACAAATAATTAAATAAATTTGTAGATATAAGTAACGGAACAAATCTGAAATATAAACAGGAATATCTAAATATCTGAAGCCAAGGGAAACAAATCTATACATATTCGGTTTGCATGTTAACAGATCTAGAATACTAACTGGAATATCTACAGATCTGAAGCAAAGGGAAACAGATCTACACGCAAAATAATTTGTGTGCACCGATGTAGTCTTCATATTGTTATTCCAATGCACAGAAATTAATAAATAAAGTTAAAGATGTATGAATATAATGCCAGATTATAAGATCTGAAATTCACAGAACGTAAAAGAAGGAAAGCAACGTATCAATGAATGAAGGAAATGCTTAGAAGATAGCATCAACAAACTCGGTGGAGGCGCAGAACCATGTCGCTTTCCTGAAGACTATTCACACCCTTTTGATGGCCTGAATAATCGATCTAAATCTCCTGCAACGAAGAGCCTTTGGGATACAACCACTAATTGGCCTGAAATGACCCACATAAACACCAAGTGATTGATGCCCACAATACCTCCACCAATTCGGAAAAAGATAAAAACAATGGAGTTTTTTATTAGTCAAGGAGGAAAAAAAAAAAAAACTTTTTTGGAAAAAATGACTGCGCGGCTACATGCTTTCTTAGATTTTTCACGGAATTACTATTTATAGTAATCAAAGAATTGACATGGCGGACACCTGGCGCTTAGGTGTCAGTCCTAGGTGTCCGCCAACGTAAGCATCCGTTTTACAAACAGTACAAAACATTGCGATAAAATGCCACATATTGCTGCAAAGGACTTGGTTGCAGAGAAAAAAACAACAGAAATTTTTTTTAAAAAAAATGAATCATGTAGACAAGCTCAAGCCCGCACAACACGACGCGGCACGGCGGACGCACACGTGTGGTTTATGACATAGCATTCTCAAGAGCTCAACATAAGCTTACCACATGCTTCTATATATAAAGGAGAAAAAGTTCTCCTTTTCTCTCCAATGTGGGACTATTCCCACAAGCAAAAACCAAAGAGGTTCAAAGCTATTTTTTCTCAATCTCTCTCTCTCTCTCTCTCTCTCTCTCTCTCTTTTGTTTTTTTTTTTTAAAACCATACCAACCAACCAACATTTCACACCATATATTCCTCATGATTGACTTCAATCATCCTCTTTTGATTCTGCATCGGAAGCACCAACTTTTTGTTAAATGGCATGCAAAGACTAAAAAAACATGTTACCCACCTTGTTGTTGCAAATTCCCTCATTTTATAAGATGGTATGCTTATTATTTCTTTAACCTAGGGGTTAGCATTGAGTGCATACCTTTTCGCATTGGTTATGGACGAATTAACGAGGCATTTGCAAGAAGAGATCCCATGGAGTAAGTTGTTTGCATATGACATAGTTTTAATTAACATGATGAGGGACGACAAAAGGCATAAAGCTGGATTTATGAGGCATTCTTTAGAATCTAAAGGATTTAAAATTAATAAAGACTAAAACTGAGTATATGGAGTACAATTTTAGTAACAATAGGAGTAGGAACAAGGAATTAGTTAAATTGCTGACCAAGAAGTTTCCCAAAATGACCACTTTCGATATCTTGGGTCGATAATTCATGAGAGTGCAGAGATTGAGAAGAATGTTGCCCATAGAATTCAACTAGAGTGGAAGAAAAAGAGATGTGCCTCTAGAGTTTTATGTGATCGCCATATCTCAAACTGAAATGGAAATTTTATAGGATGGTTATAAGATAAGCTATGCTTTGTGGGACAAGAATGTTGGGCAGTCAATGAACAATATGTTCATAGGATAAGTGTACCTAAAAAGAGGATGTTAAAATGGATTAGTAGCAAGACAAGAAAGGATACAATTAAAAATGAATGCATTCAAAGGAATTTAGGAGCAGCATCAATAGGTAATAAGATGAGGAAAAGTAGATTTAGACGGTTAGGTCATGTGCAATGGAGAGCAAGAATTGCGCTCGGTTAGAAGTGAGTTGGTACAAGTTGAAGGCTCTAAAAGGGCAAGTGGAAGGCCCAAAAGGACATGGATGGAGGTCAAAAGAGAAGACTTGATGACATATGGTCTAACTGAATTTATGGCCCTTGCTAGAGTGGAATGGCGGAAAGGGATTGATGTAGCTGACCCCAAGTAGTTGGATAAGGCTTGGATGATGATGATGAACTTAAGTGATCAAAAACCAAATTGAAAGGAATTTGCAAACGTTTGGCATTTCAAATTCCCATTCACAAACTATATCACTAATAATTGAAATTCATTTACATTCAGAAAAGACGAAAGGAAGGACACCAATCGCAACCAAAACGTTAAAGCCATAGATGTTCAAACCACATGCACGCACGTGCACACACACACACTTCAAAGTTCACTCATCATCATCATCATCGAAGCCTCATCCCAATTATTGGGGTCAGCTACATGAATCCTGTTACACCATTTCAAAGTTCCATGATCTTGTAATAGCATCCACCCTCCTCTCAGCTAGTCTACCAGTCAGAACAAACTCAATGTAAGTCATTGATATGTCAGTGAAACGCACCTTATGCCTACCTGTCAAGCTAGTCCAAGCTTAACTGCATCAGCACTGCAAGTATGTTCACCCCTATTACAAAGTTCCTCAGCCTCAACTAATGTGAAGTTCATTCTCACATGTGTATTTGTAAAGAGAAACATGTGCTAATAAATTCATAGCAATATTCGACAACTTTTCATGAAATATTTTTTTTTTTGTAAAAGGCATCATAAATGTTTATCATCTCTAACTGAATACACACAGATCTGAAAAATATCAAACCTTCATGTCAATGAGAGACAAGATTAGGTTTGGGTATATCAAAATCAGGTCTTGAAGGACACTGGAAGGAAAGACGTGATCCCCAGTAAGATAATGAATCAAGATGCAGTACAATTCAAGTGTTTGGCAGTAGGTGGATCAGCACTTCTGGAGCTAACAACATTGAAATTAGTGAAACAACAAACAGGGCTAATAATGTTTGTCAGCTAACACAATATTTATGGTTTACATTTTGCTGCATATGGTGGGAGTTGAAATTACTGAGAACTTGAAGGCATTATTAACCTTCAACCACCTACAAATAATAAAGTATGCCATATGGATCGGAGTTCAAATAACAGTCAGATATCATATGAGTAATTAAATCACATTTATAGATCCTACATTCCCAACATTCCTTCAGCCAGTTAGAAAAGAAATAACTTCGTTTTGTTAGGTATTTGAGACCAAAACAATTTAGACAATTGTTTATGCTTGACCGGCCAATATTAGATATGAACAGATATCACGACAGAATTTAGATTTGCCATTAGATGCCAAAACCAATAAAAAAATTTACAAGTATTATGCATTAATAGTTGCAGAGCAAGGTGGGATTACATGGCGATAAATCCAACAAAGACAATAAGGTGTTGGATATGGGAACTAGCTTCAGATGGCAGCTAATCATAACTTGCTTTTGATTATTTGTCACTTACCACATCAACCTGCATATCAGAAAGCACAGACCTCAATTGCTCGGCAACAAAGTCTTCTGGAACAGGATGAACTCCCTGGTTATAAGAGAATGGCTCCATTAGAAAAACCTCATTTCAAGATGAGTAGTGGCACGAGAAAATATTGCCTTCTTGGGGAAGTATTTATTCTGTCTGGTATTAGGACACAACCTGAACCCCAACTGTGTTCTGCGCGGTAACTGCAGTTATTACAGACGAACAGTAAACTCCACGTGCTCCGCAGGCTTTGAGGTCAGCTTGGATTCCAGCACCAGCTCCAGAATCGGAACCCGCAACAGTCAAGACGTGTGGAATTTTATGTTTGGAATGCCCGTTGGTGCTGGTGGCTTTTCCTTCCAGCATTGCCATGAGAGTCCAAGTCCTATCACTCATAGCATTTTTGGACATCCCTCTGGTAATTTTTATTGCAATCCGTGAACAGGCACTTGGATTTCTTTTAGTTTGAAAGACTTTTGGAGTGGTGTCAATACGATCTCTGAATGAATATGTCTGAAGAGAAAAGCGCTTACATTTTTGGTAACTTCAGCATAAAAGAAAAGGAAAAGAAAGAAAGAAAAACCCACACAAGAAACTGTTTGGATATAACTGAAACCAAGTGCAGACAGGATAGCACTAAAGAAGTGGCATAAAGCTAAAGAACATCCGATAGAAGAAGATACCTTTGAGAATGATTGCATAATGATGCAGAAATTTTTCTAAATTATATCAACAAACTAGCACATAAACCTTGACTTTTAAGCTGGAATACTAGCCTCTCTTGACGAATTGAAAAGGGAGCTTTACTCTTTACTTAGGAAATCCAATTCCAAATGCCCCAAATCCCAGATTGCCAAATGACCCCTTACCGGAAATGATCCAGCACTAAATACTAACATTTAATTTAGTTATCAAGATCTTACATGTGGCAAGTACAAAGCCCGTCCATGAATCACAATGGCTTTTTTAAGTTCCGGAATCATGCCCAGTTCATGCCATCCGAGTAGCAGAGCCCATTGACGAGCGAGCATAAACAGAAAATTGTAATCATCAAACAATCCCAACTGCCCAATTGATAGGCGGAAGTAGAACCATCGGTGATCCAAATGCAACGAGTGCCATAAAATGAGAAATATTATTCTGTCAGCGTGAATTTCAGGCTATGCTTTGTCCACATTCGGGTCCATGATTGGATGGTCCAGATTGCGGTGAACGAAAAAACTACAACTTAAAAACGTATCATTAAGCAGCAGATCCAAACACTAATTGCTACTTTTCACTGTATTAGAAAATGAGAAAGGAATTACAGAAAAAAATCGTTGATAAAGAGAAAAAAGAAAATCAAATAGAGACTTTGCAGGCTACAGCAGCTTACAATCTCAAAGTCAGCAACGGAAAACCAAGAAATGGCATTTTCGCAATTTGAAACATATTTCCGGATTAGTACAAGCTTCAAATGACCTAAAATAATGAAAATAGAAAATTAAAAAGAAAAAACAGGAACCAGAAACGGCATTCATAAAAGAAAATGAGATAAAACAATAATAAATAATAAATTAAAGCCATGTATTCTACAGAATTTATAGAAATAAAGAAAAAGTCTAACCTTAATATGTGATGAAATTACAATAATACCCTCATATCTCTTACCTGGAGAGAGAAGGAATGTGAGAATATTTCTGTATGACCCATAAAATAAATGGGAATTCTAGGGCAAAGGCTTTCAGAAAGAGAATGAGAGAGAGGAGGGAAACGGGGCTTGAAAGAGTAACCTCTGCATATGTCGCGACTGAGATTCCAGCCATCTGTCGCGGCCTAGTGTGGCCTATTGAGTGGTTTGATGATCGGAACCATCCGTGTTTTGGACTCTGGGCTATACGGGCCACCTTGAGAGAACGTGCCCTGAACGGATGACTTTGACACTTACTATCTGTTGATGAATTTAGAACGATGAAGAGAAAAATTGTATGCTCGTACTAACTCTAACAATCAAAGGTTAGGCTGATCGATGAAGCTTGATTATGGGATGGTGGATTGTCTATGGAAGCAACGATGCAATGGACGGTTCAATTCAGACTATCTCAGCATGTGGGCCCCGGATGCTGGATACAGAGGACGCAGATTCGCTACTCACAGGGTTTCGCTACTAAGAGACGCCACCAAGTTCCGTGGGCTCAACCATAATGTATGTGTTGTATCCACACCGTTCATCCAAAATGATCCCTCCAAATGGATGGACTGAGTGGATAAAACACATACATTACGGTAGGGCTCACATGACTTGGTGACGTCACTTCAAACGCTGTCAGCAGTTAATCCGTGTCCGGCGACAGACGCTGCATCCTCAGTCGCGACAGATGCGAGACTAAATGGGCTTGAAGGTAGGGCTGTCAACGAGCCGGGCCCGGGGTATGGTTGTCTGCCCGAATTTTTGAACTGCTTGGGCCGGGTCGTCAGACCGGCCTTATTTAATATTTAGGCCCGAGCTCGGCCCATTGACACCCGAAATTAAGTGGGGCCACCGTTATGTTTGTGAAAAGTCTAGTCTGTTTACCTGTTCTGACAGCTCATGCTAAGATTTTAAGCACAAAATTGAGGTAAATCTAAAACTCAAGTGAGTCAAGAAACAAGGTGAAGTAGACGCCTATCCTCCCGGCATTCATAGAGATATAAAATGTTTTGAATCGGGAATTTTTTTTTTTTTTAGGTTTCATCTCACACAGGTGGGAATGACCTTAAAAACAGCTTGGATGGCATATAAACATCACTCTAAATCTTAGAAAGGGTTTAAGTGTAGTCAATTTTCATCCCAGCTCTTTTTCAAGTGGCATGGCCACTTGAGTTTTTTATATACCTCATTTGTGTGCTCATTACCTAATATAAGCAGATAAAATGATTGGACAAGTGAATTTCTCACAAACATCACGGCAGGCCTGTCTAGCTTCCAACAATAGTGTAAGTTCATGCGGTCCGGACTACAAAACCAGTGCCCAGATCACCAAGAATTAGGGGTGTCAAGGAGTAGGTTAAAGCCAGGCCAAGCCCTGTCCAAACGAGAAATTTGCGACTGTACGACCCATTTATGGCCCATTTAGGAGACAAAGCCCACCTCATTTTCCTTTGCGAGAATACGCCCCAGCTGTACGGATGGCTTGCCAAAGGACGAAAATGCCGCTGCTTGTTCCTTCAAGCGGATTGGTGGTGCTCGAAGACGAGCGCTGACACTCCTCGAACTCCGAGCTGTACGAATGGTTCAAAAGATATCAAAGTTACATGGGCCCACTGTTACGTATTTATTATATCCACAACGTTCATCCATATTTCGAGATCATTTGGGAGCATTATCAAAAAAAAATATTCTTATCCAATGATCAACTGGACCACACCACAGAGAGCAACGGGAAAATTGATTTTCCCGTTAAAAATTTTGTAGGGTCCACCATAACATTTATTTTCCATCCAATCTGTTTATAAGGTCACAAGAGCCTGGATGAAGAGGGAAAAAAAATTTCATAATGATCCAAAACTTCTGTGACACCTAAAACATTTTCAATGGTAGACGTTCAATCATCCACAGCCTTTTACAGTGTGGTCCACTTGATAGCTAAATCTATCTTATTTTTCTTCCCAAGCATTAGTACAAGTTCGCCAAATAGATGGACGATTTGGATATAACACATACCTCATAAAAGGACCCACAAAGGCGGTGGGGATTACAACAGGGAAAAAAAGAGCTGGTATCTATAGCTACGGATTATAACCGTAGAGATAACCACAGCCAATGCTTTTTTATTATGTCCTCTACTATGCATCGAAGATCTTTCGATATGTACTTCGATATATCGAATGTCTTTCGATTAATCGAAAAAGGTCCAAAACTGTCCAGCAACTTTGCATAAAAAATCCTGCAATTTTCGATTAATCGAAGTGTGTTCGATATGTATCGAAGATATAGCTACAGATTATAGCTGTAGCCATAACTACAGTCCATAAAAGTCTATGCAAATTTTTTTATTTTTTTATTTTTTATTTTTTACATGGATAACTTTATTCTACCTACAATTTTCTCTAATACATATTTATATAATATATGTATATATAAGTATATAAAAAAAATTTCTCTCTTTTTCTATTTTATTTCTCTATTCATTTAACAAGAACATCTTCTAAACCAAAATTAGCTACTTGATGTACCCTATATGATTTTGGGGTAGGAGAAGATACTTTAGCCAACTAACCTAGTTATTTTCCAAGATTCCATTAGGTCGATGGTCGAAAATCCATTTCATTCACTTTGCGGTCAATTTCAATCAGTTCGTGGTCATTTCCATGCATTTCACCGTCAATTCCCTCCACTTCACGGACAATTCCATGCATTTCACGGTCATCCCAAACTATTTCGTGTTGATTCACGGGCATTTCAAGGCATTTCACGGTCAATTCCCTTCACTTCACGGTCATTTGCATGCATTTCACGGTCAATTCGCATCAATTCATGATCATTCCCATGCACTTCACGGTCATCCCAAACTATTCCGTGTTGATTCACGGTCGTTTCGAGGCATTTCGCGGTCAATTCCCTTCCCTTCACGGTCAATTGCATGCAACTGACCGTGAAGGGAAGGGAATTGACCGCGAAATGCCTCGAAACAACCATGAATCAACACGGAATTGTTTGGGACGACCGTGAAGTGCATGGGAATGATCATGGTTTGAAGCGAATTGACCGCGAAATGTATGCAACTGAACGTGAAGTGAAGGGAATTGACCACGAAATGACTCGAAACGACCGTGAATCAACACGGAATTGTTTGGGATGACCGCGAAATGCATGGGAATGATCATGGTTTGAAGTGATTTGACCGCGAAATACATGCAAATGACCGTGAAGTGAAGGGAATTGACCGCGAAATGCCTCGAAACGACCGTGAATCAACATGGAATTGTTTGGGATGACCGCGGAATGCATGAGAATGATCATGGTTTGAAGCGATTTGACTGCGAAATGCATGTAAATGACCATGAAGTGAAGGGAATTGACCGCGAAATGCCTCGAAACGACCGTGAATCAACACGGAATTGTTTGGGATGACCGCGAAATGCATGGGAATGATCATGGTTTGAAGCGATTCGACTGCGAAATGCATGCAAATGACCGTGGAGTGAAGATAATTGACCGCGAAATGCCTCAAAACGACCGTGAATCAACACGGAATTGTTTGGGACGACCGTGAAATGCATGGGAATGATCATGGTTTGAAGCGAATTGACCGCGAAATGCATGCAACTGACCGTGAAGGGAAGGGAATTGACCACGAAATGCCTCGAAACGACCGTGAATCAACATGGAATTGTTTGGGACGACCGTGAAATGCATGGGAATGATCATGGTTTTAAGCGAATTGACCGCAAAATGCATGCAACTGACCGTGAAGAGAAGGGAATTGACCGCGAAATGCCTCGAAACGACTGTGAATCAACACGGAATTGTTTGGGATGACCGTGAAATGCATGGGAATGATCATGGTTTGGAGCGATTTGACTGCGAAATGCATGTAAATGACCTTGACGTGAAGGGAATTGACCGCGAAATGCCTCGAAACAACCGTGAATCAACACGGAATTGTTTGGGATGACCGCGAAATGCATGGGAATGATCATGGTTTGAAGCGATTCGACCGCGAAATGCATGCAAATGACCGTGGAGTGAAGGGAATTGACTGCGAAATGCCTCAAAACGACTGTGAATCAACACGGAATATTTTGGGACGACCGTGAAATGCATAGGAATGATCATGGTTTGAAGCGAATTGACCGCGAAATACATGCAACTAACCGTGAACGGAAGAGAATTGACCGCGAAATGCCTCGAAACGACCGTGAATCAACACGGAATTGTTTGGGATGACCGTCAAATGCATGGGAATGATCATGGTTTGAAGCGATTTGACCGTGAAATGCATGTAAATGACCGTGAAGTGAAGGGAATTGACCGCGAAATGCCTCGAAACGACCGTGAATCAACACGGAATTGTTTGGGATGACCGCGAAATGCATGGGAATGATCATGGTTTGAAGCGATTTGACTGCGAAATGCATGCAAATGACCGTGGAGTGAAGGGAATTGACCGTGAAATGCCTCAAAACGACCATGAATCAACACGGAATTGTTTGAGATGACCGTGAAATGCATGGGAATGATCATGGTTTGAAGCGAATTGACCGCGAAATGCATGCAACTGACCGTGAAGGAAAGGGAATTGACCCCGAAATGCCTCGAAACGACCGTGAATCAACACGGAATTGTTTGGGACGACCATGAAATGCATGGGAATGATCATGGTTTGAAGCGAATTGACTGTGAAATGCATGCAACTGGCCGTGAAGGGAAGAGAATTGACCGCAAAATGCCTCGAAACGACCGTGAATCAACACGGAATTGTTTGGGACAACCGTGAAATGCATGGAAATGATCATGGTTTGAAGCGAATTGACCGCGAAATGCATGCAACTGACCGTGAAGGGAAGGGAATTAACCGCGAAATGCCTCGAAACGATCGTGAATCAACACGAAATTGTTTGGGACGACCGTGAAATGTATAAGAATGATCATGGTTTGAAGCAAATTGACCGCGAAATGCATGCAACTGACCGTGAAGGGAAGGGAATTGATCGCGAAATGCCTCGAAACGACTGTGAATCAACATGGAATTGTTTAGCACGACCGTGAAATGCATAAGAATGATCATGGTTTGAAGCGAATTGACCACGAAATGCATGCAACTGACCGTGAAGTGAGGGGAATTGACCGCGAAATGCCTCGAAACGACCGTGAATCAACACAGAATTGTTTGGAATGACCATGAAATGCATGAAAATGATCATGGTTTGAAGCGATTTGACCGCAAAATGCATGCAAATGACCGTGAAGTGAAGGGAATTGACCGCAAAATGCCTCGAAACGACCATGAATCAACACGGAATTGTTTGGGATGACTGTGAAATGCATGGGAATGATCATGGTTTGAAGCGATTTGACCGCGAAATGCATGCAAATGACCATGAAGTGAAGGAAATTGACCGCGAAATGCCTCAAAACAACCGTGAATCAACACGGAATTGTTTGGGATGACCGTGAATCAAGACCCTTGATTGGTGGATGGTGGCTTCCCTCCGCTTCAAATACCTTTTGAGATGATGATAGTGGTTCGTTCTCTATCGACCCATGGAATAACACACCCTCTAAATCACTACAATCTCCTTCTCCCCCTTCATGCAAATAGATATCCTCAATTTTAAGATGGTGGCCCACCTCCTTTACTTCAGAACCTCCACCAGATGATGAAACTGGCCCTCTCTCTATTGACTCATCAAATGATATATCATTGCATTTGTCATCATCTTATACCCCTTGTTCATGCAAATTAATCCTTTCGATCGGTGGATGGTGGTCTACTTCCACTTCAAATCCTTCACCTGATGATTTCTCTATTGACCGATGCAATATCACATCCTCCAGTCCATTATCATATCCTTCTTTGAGCACTTCGATCAATAGAGATTCTTTACCAGATGATGATGGACAATCATTCTCAATTGACCCATATAACAACATACCCTCGATTCCATCACCATCTCCTCCCCCTTCTTCATTTAAATCGAGCTTCTCGATCAGCGAATGGTGGCCTACCTCCTCCACTTGAAACCCTTCCCCAGTCAATAAGATTCTGGTTGCTGGACCATTGAGGTACATTTTGGATATATCAATATTTACTCGATATATACTTACTTCGATATATCGAAATATCAGAGATATAATCGATAATTGCACCTAAAAAGCAGTTTGACGCTGGATATTTTTTGACAATTTTCAATATATCGAAATCTAGTTGATATATCGATACCCCGATATATCGACATCTACTCGATTATATCGATAATATAATTTAAAAAGTATTTTGTCGCTGGACAGTGTGTGACCATTTTCGATCAATCGAATAATAATCGATATATCGGTCGGTTATAAGGATGACTTACTACTATTATATCGACTAGATTTCGATATAATCGACAACTTACTCTACCATTAATCGATTAGGCTTCGATTATATCAAAGAGTTTCGATATATCATGTTCTATTCGATATATCGAAGTATAATTTTTCCGTTTTTTTTTCTAATGTGTTTTTTATTTTATTATATATATATATATATATTTTGTTTTGCTTTTTTATGTTAGCTTGTTAGTACACACCCATGTCGGTACACACTCTATGTTATCCAAGTTGTGTTCATAGTGTGCTTCTTCTAGTCTCTTAAGTTGCACGGTCATTTGCATGCATTTCGCGGTTAATTCGCTTCAAACCATGATCATTCCCATGCATTTCACGGTCATCTCAAACAATTTTGTGTTGATTCACGGTCGTTTCGAGGCATTTTGCGGTCAATTCCCCTCACTTCACGGTCATTTGCATGCATTTCGCGGTCATCCCAAACAATTTCGTGTTGATTCACGGTCGTTTCGAGGCATTTCGCGGTCAATTGCCTTCACTTCACTGTCATTTGCATGCATTTCGCGGTCAAATCGCTTCAAACCATGATCATTCCCATGCATTTCACGGTCATCCCAAACAATTCCGTGTTGATTCACGGTCGTTTCGAGGCATTTCGCGGTCAATTCCCTTCCCTTCACGGTCAGTTGCATGCATTTCGCGGTCATTTCGCTTCAAACCATGATCATTCCCATGCATTTCACGGTCGTCCTAAACAATTCTGTGTTGATTCACGGTCGTTTTGAGGCATTTCGCGGTCAATTCCCTTCACTTCACGGTCATTTGCATGCATTTCGCGGTCAAATCGCTTCAAACCATGTCCATCCATTTCACGGTCATTCCAAACAATTTCGTGTTGATTCACGGTCGTTTCGATGCATTTCGCGGTCAATTCCCTACCCTTCACGGTCAGTTGCATGCATTTCGCGGTCAATTCGCTTCAAACCATGATCATTCCCATGCATTTCACGGTCGTCCCAAACAATTTCGTGTTGAGTCACGGTCGTTTCGAGGCATTTTGTGGTCAATTCCCTTCCCTTCACGGTCAGTTGCATGCATTTCGCGGTCAATTCGCTTCAAAACATGATCATTCCCATGCATTTCATGGTCGTCCCAAACAATTCCGTGTTGATTCACGGTCGTTTTGAGGCATTTCGCGGTCAATTCCATTCACTCCACAATCATTTGCATGCATTTCGCAGTCGAATCGCTTCAAACCATGATCATTCCCATGCATTTCGCGGTCATCCCAAACAATTCCGTGTTGATTCACGGTCGTTTCGAGGCATTTTGCGGTCAATTCCCTTCACTTTACGGTCATTTACATGCATTTCGCGGTCAAACCATGATCATTCCCATGCATTTTGCGGTCATCCCAAACAATTCCGTGTTGATTCACGGTCATTTCGAGGCATTTCGAGGCATTTCGCGGTCAATTCCCTTCACTTCACGATCATTTGCATGCATTTCGCGGTCAAATCACTTCAAACCATGATCATTCCCATGCATTTCACGGTCATCCCAAACAATTCCGTGTTGATTCACGGTCGTTTCGAGGCATTTCGCGGTCAATTCCCTTCTCTTCACGGTTAGTTGCATGCATTTCGCGGTCAATTCGCTTCAAACCATGATCATTCCCATGCATTTCGCGGTCAATTCGCTTTAAACCATGATCATTCTCATGCATTTCACGGTCGTCCCAAACAATTTCGTGTTGATTCACGGTCGTTTCGAGGCATTTTGCGGTCAATTCCCTTCCCTTCATGGTCAGTTGCATGCATTTCACGGTCAATTCGCTTCAAACCATGATCATTCCCATGCATTTCACGGTCGTCCCAAATTATTCCGTGTTGATTCATGGTTGTTTTAAGGCATTTCGCGGTCAATTCCCTTCACTCCACGGTCATTTGCATGCATTTCGCGGTCGAATCTGTAACATCCTGAATTTTCACTGTTTTAGATTTCTAAAAAAATCCATCAATTTTTTTTTATTTTATTTAATTAACCTAAATATTACTTAATGACCATTAGCACTCAATGTCAATTTATACAGGGTGTACTAGTGAAGAACCGCACAAGTCCGGTTAATCATGTAACGTCCTGTCCAACCAGAACAGTGTACTGAGGCGTCCTCATAGGATTTGTCGCAGGACTGTTCGTTTAAACTACTCATGGTTTGGTGCCATAACTAAATTAAGTTAGGATTAGCCCATTAGAGTAGACCAATCGGGTTGTGATTGGGTCAAGTGCGGGCCGTCAAGCCAAATGGCCATTTACACTTGGCAGCAGCCCGTGCGGGCTATACCGCGACATGGGAAGGTCAGAAAATTATAAAAATTGAGGGGAGCATAGATCTCACTGGGCTTGGGAACCATCGCGGACCACGGACCCAGTGGACACCCAAAAGTCTAATCTGGCACTTGCCAGATGCGCCCCACCAATGCCAAAATTAGAATCTGGCACGTGTAAATAAAAACTAAAATGTAAGATATTTCAGTCATCAGATTCCTTCATAATTTACGATGAGAGTCTAATGTATTTTTCTACACCCGCCCATAAAATCTGGGTCCCGATCGTGGCACGGTGACCGTTGATCGCGAATCAGACCCGTGCGACCAAACCCCATATCCGATCATCCCCAAATTTTGCATGGCCCTTCATCGGGTCATGGAGCACCTATTCTATAAGTTTCATGGCCAGAGGACCACCAAAACTGCCTTAGTTATCCAAATAAGCTCTAGACCGCTCGTTGGTGGACCACTAGTTCCAAAACTATAGAATAATGTCCGTCTCATTGGGCTTGACGTCTATCGCGGGAATCGGACCTGGGTACGGTCCAGAACCGGTCAACTTGAGCCGAAGGACGAGTGCATGAGAAGTGCAAATACCCTAAAGGAAGGGGTTGGAACTTAAGTGAATTGAGTCGTCCACTCTTATGCAAAGTTGAGGATTTCGGAGCGTCAGTTTACGACCAAACTTTACCCATGGAGTAAGGATATTTTCCTACTCATATCCATATAGCCGCGGCCCTGATCGACCATCGGTGACCGTTGAACAGACTTCTTACCATATCTGTCGATCGGCGCATCCAAATGGCGGGCCGATCATATCCATACGTAGATCATCATTAGAGCTAGCTATCCTACGGTGTATATTAACTTGTACACCTCATAGTGGACCCTAGAGCTTAGAAAAATCCTCTCATAGGTCTAGTATAGTAAAAACCCAACACTTAGGGCCATTTCCATCAAACCTGGCACTATATAAAGACCTTATTTGGGGCACCCCCTCCCCCATACGAATTTGCCCTAAGGAGCAAAGGGAGAGAGGAGAGAAAAAGGAGAAGGAAGAGAGGAAGAAGAGAAAAGAGGAAAAGGAGAGAAGGAGAGAAGGAAGAAGGGAGAGAAAGGTGGGCCAAAGGGAGGTGAGATCTAGAAACCCCTCTTCCCTTTCCTTAAGAAACCCCACATCCACAAATGCAAGCCACTTCTATCCGAATGGGGAGGTAAGCACCCATCCTTTTTGTAATCTTTTGTGTTGAGCAAGGATTTGTATGAAATCATAACATGCGAGTGCATTGTCTTAGGATTCCGGCCGATCAACATCAAGTTTGGCGTTTCTAGGTCGTTTTCCAAGATCTCGACGATCCATAGGTGCAAACTATTACTCTTAGGTGACCTAGCACCAATTTTAATACGAGATTAATGATTTTGATTACTTGGATGTTATTTTTGAAAGCCTAGAAAATCCTAGGAATTGTATGTTGGTTGAAATGGTATGGTTTTATATGTTTGACTCTCTCTCTCATGATGTCATTTATGTTTCTCACATGATTTGATGTATGGATGATCATATGCTCATGCTGTGTTGATTTTTATACGTTGTTGCTTCATATTTCGTATGATTTCATTACTCTTGTGTGTATGATTTCTCAACATGGAGGAAGTGTTAACTTCCTCGATAACCCACACCACACACATACACTTTATTTATAATATTAATGATTTGCTTGTAGAAAAATTTGAATTGTATGTTAAGCAATATGAGATCAAGGTGTTGAATATGTTTGATGTTATATTGGTAGTTGGCATGTTATAAGTCACTATTCCTACCCTTGGGTTGGTCAGGAACATGAGGAGAGCGAAGGTGGTTCCGTTGGTAGGACCACCTTGAGGCTAAACCCATGAGTTTGGACGAGTACGTGTGGGCGGCAGTAGTTAGGCTACATGGGTCGTTTGTACCCGATGTCGTTCCGCCACATACTTGCCTGAGCTCGTGCGGTTCAGTCCACTGGCTGACCCACCTAGTTTGTTAACCTTGTTTGCTCACACATGTATGGAAACTGGAACACCCCACCACCGTTGTAGCCCATCGATACCGGATAGAATATTGATCCATAGTCTCATGAGCAGGGCATGGTGGAATGGGACATTATGTCCGAGCTGTCGGCCTACGCTGGGGTGACGCGCCTCCCCGTAGTGACCGCGAGCGACCCCACATTTAGCACCCCCCATGTGCTTGAAGTCGGGGATGGGGGAAACCCGACGGGGTCAAGGATCGCGGGGTCTCGGCCTTACACATTGGGGGGTCTTGGCCTCGCAACTAGTTCAGGGTATTTGATACGTGGGGTGTATCAGATTCCCAAATCTACTGGATGAATGGACTTAACTAAGAACCCAGTTAACATCATCATTGCATGACATTAGCTAGGTTGGCGACTCGGCAGTCAAGGTCACACTGAGGGAGTGTTGGCATTGGCGATCGTTAGATGTTGTCGCACGAGGGAGCGTTGTGGTGAGGGCATACATCATATCATCCTGCATGCATGCACATTAACAAGACTAAATAGATGTTTATGATTGATTGCGTTTCATTAAATTCTTATTGTAATTGATGCTTGTTGCAACTTAAGGCTAATAGCACCCACTGAGTTGATCACTCACTCCCACTCTGGGACGGCGTTTTAAAACACCAACCAGACCCGTTCATAGATGCAGGTAATACAGATCTCATGGAGCCTGGCGATGCGAACCTCGAGGAGGAGGACGAGTTCCCTTACTTCAAGTTAATGAGCAGGACCCCGTCGGATCAGTAGATAGGTCGTTGGATCGCCGAGCAGCGGCTCAGCTTTATTCCTTGGGACATGCCATTCTTTTTGTGATTTTATAGGGCGTCACCTTGTGCGCCCGTTTGTATTCTTTTGAACATGTATATATAAGTATAATTGATTTTCTTCTATTTCAGTAGACTTGTGTGGTTGTGCTTCATGTTCCAAGAAATTCCAGAATGCGTATTTAGACTGGATTAATCGCATATTAATGAAAACCGGTTATAAGCGACCCCGGGAACTCGAGAGTCGAGCGTATGCACGACCCCCGATTTTCAGGGTCTTACAAGATGGTATCAGAGCAATAGTTTGGAATTCCTTAGGCCATGGGTTATGAACTCACTAACGCGTCCGCTGACTTGAGAGGATACGTATTAGGAAACGTAATAGGAACTTAGAACGCTAGGAACCATCCCAGACCCTGAACCAGCAATTGTAGACTGAGGGTAGGACTTCCAAGGAGTTAGGAATGGGTAGTGAGAAATGGAATAATAATGCTAGAAAGGGAGATCCGAGAGTCTTACAATACCACGGCCCATTCCCGGGCAAGAAATTGGAAAGTTGATGGCAAGACTCGAAATGATTGACTAGGAGATTTAGCTAGTTTAGTCCACCAAATTCCTAGGGCCCGTTGGGCCAACTGAAGTAGGTGGGATTATGGTGAAATGAATGTTAGAGTAACGATTAATGTAGGTGTAAGGTATTGTCCATGGGATGAGCGCATCCCATGTTCCATGATGACCTGTTGGAATGTATCCAACTAGAGGTAAATTTTCGGTTTTCCTTCTGAAATTTACTTGGAAAGTCCATCATCATGAGATTTGAAAATCTCACATCACGCCTCTCAACACCAGGCTCATCTAGCAAGCCTAGGAAGTTAATCTGGAATCCCATCCCACACTCATTCTAGACATGCCTTTCCTAATCGTGAGTTGGGATTAGCATTGTAATCTCATTTCGTACAGCTTAATGCCACTAGCCAAACCAGCCTAAGTCAAATTCCTCTCCCCAACCTATCCCCTTAAAATCTTCACCTACCTTCACTGTGTCCGTTAATTTTTCCGGGACATTGATAGGAGCGAGCCGGAAATTGAGTGATTAGACGAACGGAGTCATCATCCTAGTCCAAATGACTTAATACTGGACCAAATTTGATAATTCCAACCCACTCGGGGATGAAGACATAGAGGTGAATGAAAATTTATCGAAATTAGTGAAACTGTAGGAGAATTGGATTTTGACTGCTAAATGTGCGGAATCTTGTGAAACAGCTAGGCTCATTGCGTAGATCGGCTTCTTCTACCCCAAAATCATATATGGTACTTCCCGGGTAGCCTTTCTCACGCCCGGGAATGCCGAAAAGTATCCGGGTCCCTGATCCGGGGGGTCACCCCGCCGATCCGCGTGGCCGCCCCTCCAACCCGCGTCGTCACCCCGCCAATGGTCCAGAGGACCGTGTGGCCACCCCGCCGACCTGCGTTGCCCCGCCAAAATTTTTACAATTTTCATCCAACTTTAAAAAATCATATCTCCTTTGTTACAACTCCGATTTAGGTGATTCAAAAACCAGATTGAAGATTGATGAGTCTAGTTTTATATAAAAATAAAAATAAAATAAAATAAAAATTATAATATAGTTAAAATTAAGATGTTTTACTAACTATCTAAAAATTATTAATTTCAGACAGCTGTTGCTCCTAGAATTTTAATAATTTATCTACAATTCCAAATAAAATGAAATTTTGTGAGATGTCTTTAAACTTAATGATAAAATATTATAAAAATTTTAAAAATATTTTAGTTAGCCAAAGTATAAGAAACTTTGCAAGAAATAGAGACATTTTTGCAATCATACAAAAAAATGTTAATTTCAGACAAATGTCAATTCTAAGGTCTTAAAATTTTTTTTTTTTCTATAACTCTGAGATGAGATGAAATTTTATAATATGAGAGTAAACTTACTGATAACTTACTATAAAAACTTAGATAATAGTTTAGTTACTGTAAATATAAAAGACGTTACCAGAAATAGAAGTATTTTAGAAACAAGTAGAAAATCATTGGTATTGGATGATTGATACTTCTAGAATTTTCATGATTTTTATGAAGCTTGAAATAAAATAAAAATTTTGTAGAATCAAATTTAAATTATTAATGAATCACTATAAAAATTTTATATAAAAAAATAATAATAATAATTTAGTAGCTAAAGTGGCAAGGATTTACTTTCAAATAGCACTTAAATTGAACTAGATGAAGCAAAAATCTATCATCCATGGGATTGGTAATCCCATCTCACACTTTCTAACACAAGGCTCATTTTCCACAGCCTAGAAAGTTAATTTTAATCTCATCTCAACTCCTTCCAAACATGTCATTCCAATTTTAAAGTGGGATTAGGAATGCAATCTCATTTGATACTATTTAATACCACTGTCCAAACACATTGGGAAAATCCTGGGGGGTTCTAAATCCGGGGGGCTCTAATTCCACTGACCAAACAGGTGCTTAAGGGATGCTTAGCACATGGTATTTGATAAGATTAGGTGGGATGGACTTGCATTTAATTCCATGAAATTGCATTTGATCCCATGCATGAAATCCATGGATTTTGAAATCTACTACACGTGTAGGCCCTACATTGAGGCATGCGTTAAACCATGCCATCCATCCATATGCACCATTTACATGTGACATTCTGATTATATATGTGTACAAATGAATGACATCCATTGTAAATTTGGTTTGCTGATTTCAAAATCTCACGGTCCACCAAACATGATTTAGCTTAATCCGGTGTTTTCCGTGGTAAATTTTCTTTTTTATCCCAAACATAGGATTAGATGGCTGCAATACCATGATATTTCCAGAGATGCAATCATTGTGAAATAATGATGTTAATCCCATCTAATACAATTCGAAACCATTCAATTCCACTAACCAAACAAACCCTTAGGCTTCCAAATCCCAACCCATTTCCTCCCTATTCCACTCACCTCTCTTAAATCCAAGGGCTTCGTGGGGCTAATGTCATATATGGATTGTATCCAAGCCGTTCATTCAGTTTTTCCGAATTATTTTAAGGTATAGGCCAAACAAATAGGCGGCTGAAGTGAAGCATACAGTGAGGACTGAACTTCCACCACTAAAATTATTTTTGAGGTATATGTGGAAAATGGTATGTCAAAGAATGCACTCTACATGTTCCATAATAAGATAACATATTGAAAGACCTTCGATGCATAGTAGAGGACATATTGAAAAAGCATTGGCTGCGGTTATCTCTACGGTTATAATCCGTAGCCATAGATACCATGCTCTTTTTTTCCCTGTTGTAATCCCCACCGCCTTTGTGGGTCCTTTTATGAGGTATATGTTATATCCAAACCGTCCATCTATTTGGCGAACTCGTACTAATGCTTGGGAAGAAAAATAAGATAGATTTAGCTATCAAGTGGACCACACTATAAAAGGCTGTGGATGATTGAACGTCTACCATTGAAAACGTTTTAGGTGTCACAGAAGTTTTGGATCATTATGAAAAAAAATTTCCCTCTTCATCTAGGCTTTTGTGACCTTATGAATAGATTGGATGGAAAATAAATGTCATGGTGGGCCCTACAAAATTTTTAACAGTGAAAATCAATTTTCCCGTTGCTCTTTGTGGTGTGGTCCAGTTGATCTTTGGATATGATTTTTTTTTTGCTTGGATAATGCTCCGAAATGATCTCGAAATATGGATGAACGTTGTGGATATAATAAATACGTAACTGTAGGGCCCATGTAACTTTGATATCTTTTGAACCGTTCGTACAACTCGGAGTTCGAGGAGTGTCAGCGCTCGTCTTCTAGCACCACCTATCCGCTTGAAGGAACAAGCAGGGGGCATTTTCAACCTTTGGCGAGCCTTCCGTACAGCTGGGGCGTATTCTGGCAAAGGAAAATGAGGTGGGAGTAGTCTCCTAAATGGGCCATAAATGGGTCGTACAGTCGCAAATTTCTCTGTCCAAACCTGTCCCACGCCATTGAACATAGACTTGGACTCAGGTAAGGCCCATGATAAACAAGAACTAATCCGAGCTTAGGCCCGAGTGTTTCTTCAATAGAGAGCAAGAAAGGCGGATGTGTTTAAGGCTCCCAAACAAGCAAGAATGGCATCATATTCAGGCAAATGCTAGTGAAAATCTTACAATTTGGCTAGAAAGATGAGAGGAAGTTGAGAAGAAATTAGAGTTAGAAAGATGAGAGAGTGAGTTAGGAAGATTTGGGAGCATGCAAGATGAGTTAAAGAGAGATAAGTCACTGTAATGTTAATGTAAAATCCACCCCAACCAATAAGTGTGTCACCACATTTTAGGCCTTGAGTTGAAATATTAGCATCATTCATTATTCAAGTGGGCCGCAAGATTTAAAACAGTTTATAGAGCAGTGCTTACCCCTCAAATTATTTCCCTTGGCATGGCCCACCTCAATCATGCACGGGCTTTGAGTTTTGGCCACATGCTTATATTTTGGTTTGGCAATTAATGATTGTAGCGGATTTCATATAATCATCATGGTGGACCCCTATAAAAATTAAGGGTGGATCTTTTTTTTTGTTAGATTGTTAGTACACCCACTGTCAGTTCATACATCACAGTTAGCTACCCCCTCTAGGAAATCAATGCCAAGACTTCAGTGTTGGAACAGGGTATCTTTCACACCGTCTACCACTTAAGCTATGAATCTCTCTTCAACTCTTTCCTTCAATGTGGCCCACATGAATTAAATAAAACTTTTTTTTTTTTACCCAAGTCTAATTTGGATTAGGCATCTAATGATCGAGTGGATTTTATACACGCATCACAGTGGGACGCATAAAAGATCAAAGGTGGGCTCCATAAATAGTGTTTTGTTTTTTTAACAGGCGGAGAAGGACACCACCCTTGATTTTTTACATGCCAACTGTAATATATGTATTTGAAAATCCACTTCAACCATTTGGTGTAATAAATTTGCAAGCACAAGTCATGCAAGCCTGTGAATCATGTGAGCCACAAACAAAAGAAACATTTGAGAAGGAGGTGTCCACCATTGATCTTCACACGAACCACCACAATAATTATATATATGAAATCACTTCAATCTTTAGATGTCACATCAAAATCTATATTGGAATCCAGGCATCAGGTGCATCAGGCTCCCACTGATCGCAGTGAACCACACAAGTAAAATATGCTTTTTAAGGTACGGTGTGGTCCTAAATCAAGAATATGGATGATTTTTTAGCCATAGGTCTTACCTGGAAAAAATCCCCCAATAGTCAGGGTGGATTTTACATTAACATTATGGTGGGCCCTCCCAAGCTGCCTATCACTGGTCTCTTAGAGTTTCTTTTTTTTTTTTTTTTTCTTACTTAGAAACATTTGCAAACCCAATGTGACAACTAAGGCAATGGACTATTAACCCGATGTGGCAGGATTTGATTGGACCACATGCCTCTACTAGAGATGAGGCGCACGCAAAGCATGCTTGGAAGGTATGCACATTGCCTAGTGATTGAACATGGTGGGATTTGATTGGCCACATGCCGCTGTTCTTATGGCACTACATAAAGCGTGTTTGAAAGTTGTTCATTCATATGCAGATTGTCAGTACTCTGTTACCCTACCATGATATATGTGTTTTAACCACATTATCAATTCATTTTGATAGGTGATTTTTAAGGCATGATCTAGAAATTGAGGAGATCCAAATATCAAGTCATTTTTAAGGCATGATCTAAAAATTGAGGCAGATCCAAATATAGAGTAGACCACATTTTAAGGAAAACTTGTGATTGAACTCCATCACTAAAAACATCCTGGGCTCCACTATAATGTTGATTTCTCATCCAACTTTGTTATATCGCATGAACCCGGTTGAATGGAAAATACAAATGCTAGCTTGATACAAAACTGGTGGCCTAAAGAAAACTTTAATGGTAGGCATACAAATACCATTGTTTTCTTGTGAATTGGCCCACCCGACATTTGGATCAGCCTCATTTTCCAAGCTCGTAGGTTAAAATAAGTTAGCAAAATGGATGAACACATCCAACTCATTTTAAGGCATGAGCCTCAAAATGAGGCCGATCCAATTTTTAGGTGGACCATGCCACATGAAAACATTGGTGATTGAACGCCTACCATTACAAACTTTCTAGGGTCCATTATAATATTTATTTGCCAACCAACCTATTACACGTATCACACTAGCATGTATGAAGAGAAAACACAAATACCGTCTTAATCCAAAACTTCTTTAGCCTTGAGAAATTTTTAATAGTAGTTGCCCAATTAAATTTGTTTCTTGTGATGTGGTTCACTTAAGATTTAAATCTATCTTATTTTTTAGCTCTTTCTTAAAAGGAGGGGGCAAAATAGATGAATGACAGGGATGAAAACACATTAATCATGATGGGGCCACAGAGTACCAAGTCATTATCCCCATTGTTTCTTGTGATGTGTTCCACCTGAGGTTTGGACCTACTTTTTGGGCTCATACCCTAAAAATGAACTAACAAAATGAATGAATGGATGGATTAAGAAAACACATACATCATGGTGGGCCCCACAGTGCCTACCACTGGAGAAATCCTTGGTGGCAGCGTTGTCAGGAATCCTTCCTAACCCAACTACTCCACTCAGCCCACTTTTTAACAGTTGCATGTGGCCCAATCAAAACCTGTAATGTCACCAGCAATCTATATCCAATCTACACGACCACTCATCTAATGATTTTAACCATTTGATATATAACGAAGAATCAACTGTTCTTTCGTTTATTACAAAAGGAGCTTCAGTCGTACAGTCGTACTTGGTCGAGGCTGTTTTGACGAATCGCCTCGCCATGAAGAGCATCTCTTGAGTCCTCTTTATATGAACGACCACAAACATAGATGGTCCACCCCGGCTGCTTTTAAAAGGGGACCGTCCTCAACTTGGACCGTCGGTCTGGGTGTCTTCTCCTTGGATTATGGAGGCAGGTGGAGAATCTTTGCTGGATGATTGTTATCCTTTAAGCAATAATGAGCAAAAAATGGATGGTCAAGATCAACTACAGCAAAAGGGTTTGGGAAACAAGCGGGATCATCCATCATGGTCCGCACCATTGATTTCCTCTCTCCCAAGAGTTATTCTGACTGGGTGATCCCAAGTCCCAACCATTCAATCAGAAATCGCGAGCAAGATGGACGGTCCATGTGGATTAAAAGTGGGCCAATCATCAATCATAACTATTAGTCACGTCATTGATTGAACACGACAAGAAGGTCCACCAATTGGATCTACACCATCCATGAGTGGTCACACCTTGGTTGCCTATTTCACACAATGAAGATCAACCATGGCCATCCGACAAATGTTGGACAAAAAGTTTGGTCATAATCAACTACAATGTTGGAAAATTAATAAATTAGAACACAAAAATGATAAAGGAAAATTATAATAAGACAATCAAATGTAACAGGCTCATGTTCTTGAGATTGATTTGTTGCAATTTTTCTGATAGTTTCAACAAGTGCAAATGTAGAAAATCTGCAAATTGTCTTCAAGATATGATAAATTGTTAATCCGAATTTTAACATGAAAATTTACACATTTAAGTGTTGAACAGATCTGACTTTCTAATATATTGAAAAATAACAGTAAGAGGTCAGATTCAATAATACTGTACAATTGAGAGAGGATACTTTTTTGAAATATACTATTTAAGATTTATAGCAATTGAATGGTTATTGAGTTCTTCACGCAGAGATGCCAAAGTGCTTCTTCAAGACATCCACATATTTATGGCAAAAACCCATCCTCTTACCGACGGCCTATACACACTAGTTATGAAATTTTTAAATTATTTATATACTTATTTACTTACTAAAAATAACTTTCATAACCCTTAGTCACATCATTGATTGAACATGACAAAAAGGTCCACCAATTGGATCTACACCATCCAGTAAGTTTTCATACCTTGGTTGCCCATTTTACTCGATGAAGATCAATCATGGCCATCTAACCAATGTCGGACAAAATGTTCAGTCATAGTTAATTACAATATGTTCACGAGGTCAATTATTTATCATCTGATCCTTAAACTTTAATGCGTGTTTTGATTGGACGATAGTAGCTAGAGGTGTACACGAGTCAAACCAAGTTGAGCTTGGCACAACTCGACTCGGCTCGGCCACTTGCCGAGCCCAGCACAAACTCAACTCAGCTCGGTCCTTGAGCCTGACTGGCCAGCTCAGCTCAGTTCGGTCAATAGCTAGGCCAATTTAAGCCGAGTTCAAGCTAAGATCGAGCCGAGTTCGCCTGTACAACATTTTCACGAACACATGGACTGCATCTCAAATTCTCACTGTTTGTAAAATTGCAGCAGTGATTTTTACGAGTATTTCATCAAACACCTCATAGGCAACATCAAAATCAAGAAAAGGAGGTATTTGTTTCACATACATAACTTTCTTGCCACCAGCCGACACTTGGTTGGGTTATTTCATCAAACAGTTGGTGAGCAACATCAATGCCAAAGTAACCAAGTCACTGAATTGATTCGATTCGATCTAGGTTTGATCCGAGTTTGATTTGAGGTGGGTTCGATCTGACTCAAGTTGAGCTCAGCCAAGCTCGAACTCGGTTTGAAATTTTTTCGCGCTAAAAAAATCGACTCGACTCAACTTGAATTCAGTTTCAAGCCAAGTTAAATCAAGCTTTTTTGAGTCAAGTCGAGCGAGCTAACCAAGCTAACTCTGCTCGTGTACAGCCCTAATTCTAGCCATTTAATAAATGCCCCTAAACAGATGATTTGGAAAGCATACTAAAGAGTGAGACTATCCAAATGGATGGACCCACTGCAGATGAAGCAGCAGATCATGACAATCACAATAATCACATGCCATCCCCTTTCCTTTAAAAGGTAAAAAAGCGAGACTGTAAGCATTACCAATGAAATCAAATGGTTGTGATCCTCACGCCAGATCAGATTTTGAGTACACGGACTCAGTTAATTTGTCGGTGGGACCTTATCAACCACCTGGATGGAAAGAAACATTGCAGTGGGCGTAGGAAGTTTTATACGGTGGGTATTTAATCATCGCCGTTTCCTCTAACGTTGTCCACTAGATATTTGGATATGATTCATTTTTTGGCTTATGCATTAAAAAAAGCTAGTAAAATAGATAAACAAAAATAGCTTGGATATAAGACATACATTACGGCCGAGCGCACAGTCATCCAATTTATGCTCATTTTGGATTATACTTGGTGATGACTGATAATGATGGAAGAGGATTGGGTACTGCTGTGCGTGTACTGATGTTATCCACTTTGGATTATACTCCATGACGAAGGGTGGTAGACATGGATTGGGTACTTCTCCGCCTGCCTTGAAGTCTGGACAGGATGGGGCTCTAAGGGGCCAGGGTGGTGTATGTGTTTTATCCACACCGATCACCTATTTTGCCATGTTATTTTAAGTTTTGAGTTCAAAAATAAAGCAGATCTAACCATCATGTGGACCATAAAATACGGATTAAACACTTGTTGTTGAAAACTTCTCGGGGCTACAGAAGCTTTGGATATTAACCTAAGTTGGATGGCAAATAAACATATATGTAAGCCTACAAAATTGGGAAAATTTTCAATGGTGGGCATCACTGACACAATTTTTTTTTTCTTTGGTGTGGTCCACTTGAACCTTGGATTGTCTTATTTTTGGGCTCATAACCTGAAAATAATATGAAAAAAATGCATGGATGGTCTGGATAAAATCCATATATCATGGTGGCCCTCTTGGAGTCCATCCTCTCTCAATATACGGTGGGATGTGATTGAACCTGTTGTCAAGGATGATGAGGCTAATGCAGCACATATTCAACCAAACAACTTTCAAATATATTTAATTTTGGTACAGGCCTGGTAGTAGTGAGTATGTGACCCGACAATGGTTTTCCACTGGGCATATCACATGTCCATGTAGCTAAAACAGATAAAAACTTGTGTAGTTTAGCAGGTTTGATGGATGCATGCACTTAAAATTTGCATAGTAGCATATGAGTAATTATTTCAAATTAAAACATCTAGATTATGTGTCTCAGATATATGTATCATGGGCCAAGAATTAATTTTATAAGATAACCTAACCATTAGAGTGGTGGACACTGATTGGACGATTAAACAATAAAATCCAATGGTCCTATTTGAACGAGGTTGGTTTTGTTCAGCCAATCTGACTTTAGGACTGATTTCGTTAGAGTCTGTTACATGATTTAGTCGGTTTATAATTCAAGTCAGTTATTCACCGTTTACAATTCGTGGGTATCCAGCTTGCAAGGGCATGAAAATGACTTTCCTCAGGAAAGCAGTCCATTCGCTTCCTCCTTTTCCAAGTGGTCATAGGATACTCCGATGGGCAAAACATGACGTGGGAGCTCACCGTGAGTGATGTATGCGTGTTGTCCTTGCCGGCCATCTATTTTACCACCTCATTTTAAGGGCATGAGCTCGAAATTAAAGTATATGCAAATCTCATGTGAACCACACCACAAAAATAGTAGAGTTAAGGGTGACTATCACTTAAACTTTTCAAGGGCCTAGAGTCACGTTTCTTTGTCATCAAACCTACTCATACAATCATGCTGGCATGGATGTTTTGTCACCAATTCAATGTAGCATGTGTTAGTGAGGGCATGCACTGCATGCATGCATGTGAGAGTAAGATACGTGGGTGTGCTAAAGTTTAGCATCCCCTGTTGACATAATGAAGCCTGGACGCTTGGATAAAGAGTACTCTTGACGATTGATTTTGTGTTCGGTTCAGATAATTTGTGGAAGGAAAGGAAACTAATACTTCTAAATGATGTTTTTTTTTTTTTTTTTCCTGTGACATGAGTTTATGAATTTACTGGCTTATTCTTTCAATGTGATTCGTTATTATAGTTTAGCAATGAAAATAGAAAAAGAGATTATGAACTGAAAATATTATTCTATTAATAATATTTACAATAATGGCATTCACAATCGGGACGATGATCCATTTGTTGTTCAATTGAATTGAGTTTCGTAATACAATGGTCATGATGTGAGGGATGGTCATCTGTTCGTTGCTCGATTGGAATTAGGCATAGTGGTGAGACGGTCGATAGAAGGCGGATCTTCAACGATTTGTTAATTACTTGATCGAATATGACCAATGAGATAATTGTCTGTTTATGAATCATGATGTCAATCGGAATTGAGCATGTGGCAAGATGGTCATCAATCGACTATTCACGCATCGTCTGCTGTGTACCAGACTTTATAGTGAGATGGCCGGTGGAATCGCCTAGCAAGTAGAAGGAAAGCCTCGTAGTCTTCCGTTCAAAATTGAGCGACCTTACTTACGATTCAACAGGATGCCATAGATGAAGGGAAAAAAATAAATTAAGGACTACTTATGCACTCTATGCTATGAGCAGCGGTGGGTTAAAGTAAAATTAAATTAAAAGATAAACATCTATGGTGGATGGAAAAATAAAATTGTATGTGCTTGATCATAGTGCCATGAGGCTTGAAACTCTTTGTAGAATGCAGCTTATATAGGCTTATGAGAGGCGGTGGTCTTGCATAGTCTTTAGCATCTTTTAAGATTCAAAAAATCGGTTGTGAAAATCTATTTAAATCTTCAACACCAACATTGTCTATTGTGTACGACCACATGTACAGAAGGTATATCTTATGTTAGTTGGCTGAAGTCCTCACATCTATGGACTCCTACATTGGCATATTAGAGAGTTACTTTTAAAAAAGATATATCATTTAATGCCATATAGAGATCTCATTTGATATAATTTTAGCATTTAATGCCATATAGAGATCTCATTTGATGAGATTCTCGCATTTAATGCCGAGAGAGTCTTGATTATTGAGACTCTTGATTTTGCATATACTACTTTTGATATAAATATAATATTTAATATTCTCTCTTATGGGCACATTTCTAATTATTATTGAAATTGATCTACACCACACATGGCATGAATACCACATGGCGCCTTGTGGACCCATTTACTCTGTTTGTGCCAAATCACGTGTAAGCAATAATAAAGGGTGTGAGTAAGATTTTACTCATCTTTTAGTGTGTGATGCCAACACGTTGCAACATTCATTGGTGCACATAAGTGTGCCAAAAAAGGATAAAAACAGGATGAAGGGTAGACATAATCCAAAACTTCTATGGCACAAAAAGTTTTCAACAACCGGCATTCAATAACCACTGTTTCCTTTGGTTGGATGTGCTTGAGCTTTGGATTTACTTGGATTTTGGGCTCGTGCCCTAGGATAAACTGAAAAAGCAAATGGATGGGATGGATTAGACACATCACGATGGGCCCTATAGAGTTTACTCAAAAATGCAATGTGCATCTAGTGTGTATTCTATGCACTCCATCAATATATTTTGCCACATTATTTTAGGACATAGTATTGAAACATAAGAGAAATATGAAACTTAAGTGGGCAACAACACAAGTCAAGATTGAACTTCCACCATTTACGACATGAGCTGAGGGCCACACCACAGGAGGCGGGTTAGGATTGAACGCCTACCCTTGAAGCCTTATGAGACACAGTTTTCTAATGTTTGTGCTTCCCCTTCACCCATGTGGGATTTAGCTTAAGGGTGAGATGTCATGTAAACATCACATGATGGTTCCAGAGAAGTTTCAACACTAGGTGTTTTCGTTTTCATTAGTTTCTATGGTGTGGCCCGTTTGAGTTTTAGATGTCACTAATGTTTAGGCTTATGTCATAGAGTGGCTTGGATATAATACAATCATCGTGATGGTCCTCAGGAAGTTTAGGGCTAGAAGGGACCTTGCAACACCAGTTTCCAAGGTCACGTTGGTATGTTTGCCCCGTGAGTCTAGGTAGTATTATGTTTGAATTTTCTGTAGCCCCATTCTCCATATCTGAAAGTAGAGATGGTGTATCCTGACTGCTATGGATGGCCCATGGCTTTATAATCACATGGATCAAAAACCTATCCATCTATTTCCATTATTTTACAGCTGAGCAACAAGGTTGCTTGATTTTATTTTGTCACCGTTGATTTGAAGGCCACCAATTAGACACATACGATCATCCAATCTAATATTATTTTTCACGAGCATCTATGATAAGGCGGATGGGGCAAGATTGGTTGAACAACCCTAAAATCTGATTTGAAATGAGATGATAGAATATTTTTCATTCTTAACCATCAACCAAATTTTGGATGATCAAAGAGTGTTATTTTTAGTTCATGATACATTTAAATTAAAAACCTATATTTTGGATGGTTGATTTGACTTGCATGCGCATATGCAATTTCTAAGTGCCCATCCATCACCCTTTGTTATCAGGGTCACCTATCATTTATCAATACATATCAACTATCATTTCCCAAGGATTCTGTTGGATTTGTGAAAAACATGAAAAAGGAAACATTATTTATGGGAAAACTTTATTTCCAAAAAACTAAGCATCGTTCTTCTTGTTTGTTTTTTAATAATATTTCCATAAAAATTTTGAACTTATCTTCAAATTCATTATTTAACAAGAATTTGTTTCAATTTTTTTAATATTAATTAGCATTTGTCAAATTAACGCATTTGGCGTGCATGGGATGTTAGAAATGGACAATTCTATACATTGGCGCATTGGCATGTATAGCACTTGTGTACATTGGTGCATTGACACGTATGATATATATGAAGCAATTGAAGATGAGCAAAGGCATATATAAGTTGCTTTGCACATTTGAGGGCAGGAAAGGTTGGATGGTGGTACATTTTTCATTTTTTTTTTTTAATGCACGCACGCATACACACACCCCCCACACACCCACGCCGTAGTGGGCTTTCACCACCTATGGATACTCGAACCCTTGACCGGGTGTGGAAACTCCCGAGAGCCTACCACCCGGGCAAGAGCATGGATCCGTGTGTGTACTGATGTTATCCACTTTGGATTATACTATATGACGAAGGGTGGTAGACATGGATTGGGTACTTCTCCGCCTGCCTTGAAGTCTGGACAGGATGGGGCTCTAAGGGGCCAGGGTGGTGTATGTGTTTTATCCACACCGATCATCTATTTTGCCATGTTATTTTAAGCTATGAGTTCAAAAATGAAGCAGATCTAACTATCAGGTGGACCATAAAATATGGATTAAACACTTGTTGTTGAAAACCTCTTGGGGCTACAGAAGCTTTGGATATCAACCTAAGTTGGATGGCAAATAAACATATATGTAAGCCTACAAAATTGGGAAATTTTTCAATGGTGGCCTCATTGACAGATTTTTTTTTCTTTGGTGTAGTCCACTTGAACCTTGGATTGTCTTATTTTTGGGCTCATGACCTGAAAATGATATGAAAAAAATACATGGATGGTGTGAATAAAATCCATATATCATGGTGGCCCTCTTGGAGCCCATCCTCTCTGGAGCCTGGGATAGGTGAGGAAGTACCGAATTTGTGCGCAGGAAGCATCAATATACGGTGGGATTTGATTGAACCTGTTGTCAAAGATGAGGCGAATGCAACACATAAAACCAAACAACTTTCAAATATTTTTAATTTTGGCACAGGCCGGGTAGTAGTGAGTCTGTGACCCGACAATGGTTTTACACTGGGCATATCACATGTCCCTGTAGCTAAAACAGATTAAAACTTTGTGTAGTTTAGCAGGTTTGATGGATGCATGCACTTAAAATTTGCATAGTAGCATATGAGTAATTATTTCAAATTAAAATATCTAGATTATGTGTCTCAGATATATGTATCATGGGCCAAGAATTAATTTTATAAGATAACCTAACCATTAGAGTGGTGGACACTGATTGGACGATTAAAAAAATAAAATCCAATGGTCCTATTTGAACGAGGTTGGTTTTGTTCAGCCAATCTGACTTTAGGACTGATTTCGTTAGAGTCTGTTAAATGATTTAGTCGGTTTATAATTCAAGTCAGTTATTCACCGTTTACAATTCGTGGGTATTCAGCTTCAATACGCTGCAAGGGCATGAAATTGTCTTTCCTTACGAGGGCAGTCCATTCGCTTCCTCCTTTTCCAAGGGGTCATAGGATACTCCGATGGGCAGAACATTTCATACTCAGGCGGTCTGAAATTGCATAGTGAGCATAGATGATCGCATATTAAACGGATTAATCTGTGAAACTCACTTTAGCTAAGTGCCAGGCTCAAGAACAAGTTGGTTGAACGATCACAACCTCTGATTCTTGGACAGTTGTTTGCTGAAATAGAACACTTTTAACCGTCAAATAAATGTCCACCAATCCCATATTCAAATAATCAACCACAATATTTTCGTCATGATACATAAATTGGGACCTGTAATTTATTCGGTTTACTAAGTATGGAATGTTTTAAATAGTTTTTAAATGCCAGCGTATCATCGAGGATACTCTGCCAGACTATAAAGGCTCTTTGCCTTGGAGAAAAACGAATCTCCCTACTGGCTGGCACCCGCCGTCCCTGTCCTGCGTGTCACCTGGACACCCTGGCTGGGTGCTGTCTCGCTGTCCACCACGTCCAAAAATGAAGACTGCTTCAAGCCCACTCGCTGTCCTACTTGCCAGCTGTCGGCGTGTATGAAATTGCAGCTAGTACGGAGAACGTTGATTGCTAAGCTGAGGGCCAGATGGCTAGAGAAGTTCTGAATTGGGCTGATTGCCCATATCTGTATGGCCTCGTAAACAAGTTAGGTGGAAAATAAACGTCACTTTTATAAAGATTTCAATGATGGACATCGCTATCTTTATTGTTTTATTATTATTATTATTATTATTTAATGGTGTGGTCTACTTGAGTTTTGGATATGCTTAAATTTTGGGCTCATGCCCTAAAATGAGCTGCTAAAATGGACGGAAGGTGTAGATATAGAGTATTGAGTTGTTCATTAGAAATCCAAATGAGGCAATGTCATTCTCTTAGAGGCGTTACAAAATGTTGCTTCCTTCCGAGTCAAGGGAGCGGATCATGCGAGGCCCATATTCACTGAGGTGGGCGGGACCATTGACTGTGTGGCTTACACATATGTATGCGACCGTCCAACCATTTTGAAAGCTCATTTCAAGGTATAATTCAAAAATGAAGTTGACTCAAATCTTAGGTGGACCAAACAAGGAAATAGTGGTAATTGAATCGCCACTGTTAAAAACTTAATGAATTCCGTCAAAATGTTTATTTGCCGTCCAAGATAAGGTCACAAACACCTAAATGAAGAGACCACAAAAATACCGTCATGATCCAAAGCTTTTGTGGCCCACAAGAAGTTTTTTACTGTCAATCACCATTATTTCGTATACTATGATTCATCTAAGATTTGAAACTGATAAGCTTTCATTACTGATGGACAGCCTGGATGCAGCCACATACATAACAGTGGGCTCCACGGTTAGCAGTCCCACCCACCTCCGCGGATCCGGAGTCTCACCTAATCCGCTCCCCCGAGTCAAGCATTTTGCTATGGCCTGACGTAGCATTTGTTGGACGTGGGGCTCATTTGGTGGGTCCCACAGTAGATGGGCAATGAGCAAAAAATCTTTTATACTGAGCAGTATCATTCATCTGATCAAATGATGATTAAAAACAAAACAATTGCTAATGAATGGCTGACACTCCACATATTGCGCAGTGTCTTTCGTACACCTCGATGTATCGTTTTTTACAGACCGACCCGCCATATGGACAGTCAGGGCAGATCACGGTGGCCACTTGGGCCCGTCATTGTTAGGACTAATCAGCGGATCTGGTCATGGTACGAAGGGAAAACTTTCTGCGCCTTTTAACCGTCCATTTGCTTGTGGATTGCGACGTGCATGATTGTGAGACGGGAAAGCTCTGTCCACCATCGCTCCTGACGTGACTTGTCCTCTGACCCGGGACCCACCGTAGTATTTAATATTTATGGACGCGGAGTGCCTACTGAGCTAAATCATGACGTGGGAGCTCACCGTGAGTGATGTATGTGTATTGTCCTTGCCGGCCATCTATTTTACCACCTAATATTAGGGCATGAGCTCGAAATTAAAGTATATCCAAATCTCATGTGAACCACACCACAAAAATAGTGGAGCTAAAGGTGACTATCACTGAAACTTTTCTGGGCCCAAAGTCATGTTTCTTTGTCATCCATACAATCATACTGGCATGGATGTTTTGTCACCAATTCAATGTAGCATGTGCAGTGAGGGCCTGAACTGCTTGCATGTATGTGAGAGTAAGATAAGTGGGTGTGCTAAAGTTTAGTATCCCCTATTGGCATAATGGAGACTGGACACTTGGATTCAGAGTACTCTTCACGATTGACATTGTGTTCCGTTTAGATAACTCGTGGAGGGAAAGGAAACTAATACCCCTGAATGAGATTTTTTTTTTCTTTTCAATAAACGTGAGTTTATGAATTACTAACTTATTCTTTCAAGAGAATATGAGCTGAAAATATAATTCTATTAATAATATTTACAATAATGGCATTCACAATCGGGACGACAATCCATTTGTTGTTCAATTGAATTGAGTTTCGTAGTATGACGGTTGTAATGTGAGGGATGGTCATCTATTCATTGGTTGATTGGAATTACGCATAGTGGTGAGACGGTCGATGAAGGGCAGATCTTCAACGATTTGTACATTACTCGATTGAATATGACCAATGAGATAACTGCCTGCTCATGATTTCAATCGGAACTAAGCATGTGGCAAGATGGTCATCAATTGACTATTCATTCATCATCTGCTGTGTACTAAACTTTATAGTGAGAAGGCTGGTGAAATCACCCACAAAGTAGAAGGAAAGCCTCGTAGTCTTCTGTTCAAAACTGAGCGACCTTCTTGCGATTCAACAGGATGCCGTAGATTAAGGGAAAAAATTAAATTAAGGACTAACTATGGGCTCAATGCTATGAGCAGCAATGGGTTAAACTAAAATAAATTTAAAAGATAAACATCTATAATGGATGGCAAAATAAAGTTGTACATGCTTGATCATAATGACATGAGGCCTGAAACTCTTTGTAAAATGCATCTTATATAAGCTTATGAGAAGCGATGGTCTTGCATAGTTTTTAACATCTTTGAGGATTTAAAAAATCGGTTGTGAAAATCTATTTAAATCTTCAACACTAACATTGTCTATTGTGTACGGCCACATGTACAAGAGATGTATCTTATGTTCGTTGGCTGAAGTCCTCACGTCTATGGACTCCCACATCAGCATCTTAGAGAGTTACTTTTAAAAAGGCTATATCATTTAATGCCATACAGAGATCTCATTAGATATAATTTTAGCATTTAATGTCATATAGAGATCTCATTTGATGAGATTCTCGCATTTAATGCCTAGAAAGTCTTGATTATTGAGACTCTTTATTTTGCATATAGTACTTTTGATATAAATATAACATTTAATACTCTCTCTTATGTGCACATTTCTAATTATTCTTGAAGTTGATTTACACTACATATGGCATGAATACCACACGGTGTCTTGGGGACCCGTGTACTCTATTTGTGCCAAATCACGTGTAAGATTTCACTCATCTTTTAGTGTGTGATGTCAACATGTTATGACATTCATCGGTGCACATAAGTGTGCCAAAAAGGATAAAAACAAGATTAAGGGTAGACATAATCCAAAACTTCTATGGCACAAGAAGTTTTCAATAACAAGCATTCAATAACCATTGTTTCCTTTGGTTGGATGTGCTTGAGCTTTGGATTTACTTGGATTTTGGGCTCGTGCCCTAAAATAGGATGAAAAAGCAAATGGATAGCATGGATTAGACACATCACGGTGGGCCCTATAGAGTTTACTCAAAAATGCAATGTGCATCTAGTGTGTGTATTCTATGCGCTCCATCCGTATATTTTGCCACATTATTTTAAGACATAGTATTGAAACATAAGTGAAATATGAAACTTAAGTGGGCACAACACAAGCCGAGATTGAACTTCCACCATTTATGACATGAGCTGAGGGCCACATCATAGGAGATGGGGTTAAGATTGAACGCCTACCCTTGAAACCTTCTGAGACAGATTTTTCTAATGTTTGTGCTTCCCCTTCACCCATGTGGGATTCAGCTTAAGGGTGAGATGTCATGTAAACATCACATGATGGTTCCAGAGAAGTTTCAACACTGGGTGTTTTCATTTTCATTATTTTATGTGGTGTGGCCCGTTTGAGTTTTAGATGTCACTAACATTTAGGCTTCATTTTCATTATTTTCCATGGTGTGGCCCGTTTGAGTTTTAGATGTCACTAACGTTCAGGCTTATGTTATAGAGTGGCTTGGATATAATACAAACATCGTGATGGTCCACAGAAAACTTAGGACTAGAAGGGACCTTGCAACACAAGTTTCCAAGGTCATCCCAACATGTTGGTATGTTTCCCCCGTGAGTCTAGGTAGTATTATGTTGGAATTTTCTGTAGCCCCATTCTCCATATTTGAAAGTAGAGATGGCGTATCCAGACTACTGTGGATGGCCCATGGCTTTATAATCACATAGATCAAAAACCCATCCATCTATTTCCATTATTTTACAGTTGAGTAACAAGGGTTGCTTGATTTTATTTTGTCATCGTTGATTTGAAGGCCCCCAATTAGACACATATGATCATCTAATCTATGGGCCTGTTTAGATACGCGTTTCAGGATGTATTGTATCATATTAGAAGTTATGATTTGACGTTTACTATGTATGGATATTGGAGTGAATAGGAGTTGAATCCCATGCGTGCAAATACAACCTCTAGCCAAATTTTCGAACCGACGGTAGAGTATTGTCAGTGGGTTCTGTTGCCGTCAATCTTCATATTCATTGCGCTGTGTTCGGTAGCAGATGAAAGTTTGAAATTTATACGATTACAAGATATCTGGTACCATGCAGTGTAAGATCGGGACCGTTTATTTGGTACATTTCAACATGAAAATCATCTGGGCTAGAAATCAGAAAGTTTCATACGTTAAATAGATCATCCGACCCAATTAAGATTGTACAATACGCAGACACAATACGTCCTATTCAAACATTGATCTGTATAACGTATTGTATACTATACCAAACAATACCTCCTATCCAAACATTGATTAGTATCTGATTGATTTGGATGTATTCTGAAAACCGTCCAATGTATACATGAACAGTACTCAAATACAATACAATGCAATACAATACACGAATCCAAACAGGCCTTATATTATTTTTCACGAGCATCTATGATAAGGCGGATGGGGCAAGATTGGTTGAACAAATCTGATTTGAAATGAATGATAGAATATTTTTCATTCTTAACCATCAACCAAATTTTGGATGATCAAAGAAGTGTTATTTTTAGTTTATGATAAATTTAAATTAAAAACTATATTTTGGATGGTTGATTTGACTAACTTGCATGCGCATATGCAATTTCTAAGTGCCCATCCATCACCCTTGGTTATCAGGGTCACCTATCATTTATCAATACATATCAACTATCATTTCCCAAGGATTCTGTTTGATTTGTGAAAAACATGAAAAAGGAAACATTATTTATGGGAAAACTTTATTTCCAAAAAACTAAGCATCGTTCTTCTTGTTTGTTTTTTAATAATATTTCCTTAAAAATTTTGAACTCATCTTCAAATTCATTATTTAACAAGAAATATTTGTTTCGATTTTTTTAATATTAATTAGCATTTGTCAAATTAATGCATTTGGCGTGCATGGGAAGTTAGAAATGGACAATTGTATACATTGGCGCATTGGCATGTATAGCACCTGTGTACATTGGTGCATTGACACGTATGATATATATGAAGCAATTGAAGATGACCAAAGGCATATATAAGTTGCTTTGCACATTTGAGGGCAGGAAAGGTTGGATGGTGGTACATTGGCACATTAACACATGCCCCTTAAAAGAGAAGATGGATGTCACTACATGTGGCAAATCAGCACAAGTAGTATCTTTTACACATGTGGGCATCAGAGGAGGGATGGTAACTCACGTTAGCTCATGTGAGATTCGCACATGAGGTTGCAAGAGAAGACAAATAGTGGCATATGTTGCACAGTGACACGTGGAGTATAATTGAATATGACAATGACACATGAGACACATTTGAGGTAATTAAAGATGAATGAAGGTGCATCTAAGTTTAACTCTTAAGAAATTTATTATCTATTTATTGAAAGAAAATGCATTTTTTAAAGTAAAGTAAGAAGTAAATTTGTTAACCCCATCGCAAAAAAGCAAGTAGAAAATTATTGTTCTAACAAATTCTCAAGAGAAAAAAAACAATTATAAATAATACAAAGTTTTCAAAATGGCGTTTACTTTCCTTTCTATGAATTTTAATGGGCTATTGGGACAATAGCAACACCTCCTCCCCCTTAAATTATACAAATGTAAATAACCACCTTCTAGTTTTTTTTTGTTGTTTGTTGTTTTTTGTTTTGTTTTTGTTTTTGTTTCTGTTTTTTTGTTTTTTTTGTTTTTTTTTTTTGGGTTGCCTTATTAGTACGCACCTACCACTATGTTAGTACACGCTTTAGTATTAGCCACCCCTACTAAGGAATCGATACCAAAACCTCAGTGTTGAAACGAGGTATCTTCACTCAACCTACCACTTGAGCTATGGACCCCTCTAATTTAAATTAATGTAGATAGAATGAAAAATCTTAGCATCAGTCTTAAGATTTACTTTTGCCTGATGTGGGGCCCACAGTTATGTATAATATCCAACCCATCCAAAAAGATCTATCCACCATAGATATTGGATGCAAAAGAATAAGGCTGGTCCAAGTGGTGGACTATCTTATAACTGGATTAAAGAAATGATCATTTCTTGGAGAACCCATATCTTCAACTAATTACTTCGAAATAGGGGTAAAACGGTTAACTTTGTGGAGATAAACGGTGCCAATGGACCCAAAGGGCCATGGCAACATGGGGCCCACCTTGATGATGCATGTGTTTTATATCCACACCATCCATCCATTTTTTAGCCCATTTTAAGGATGTGGTCCTAAAAATTCAGCAGATGCAAATCTCAGGTGGACTGTGCCACAGGAAATAGTAGTGATTGAGTGACTCACCATTAAAATTTTCTAAGGGCTCATTTTAAGGTTATCATAATGTTTATTTTCCATCCAAACCGTTGATAATGTCAAGAAGACCTTGTTGTTGAGAAAAATACATATATCAGCTTGATCCAAAATTTTTGTCACCCACTAAAAGTTTGTAAGAGTAATTTATTACTATTTCTAGTGGTATGGTTCACCTGATATTTGGATCTAAGGTTTGGGATCACCTCTTATGATGAGATGAAAAATAGATGAACCGTGTGGATATAAAAAACATCAAGGTGGGCCTACACAATTAGGGTAAAAACCACTAAGGTGTTACTTATTGGAGTAACAACTAATCAGCTACCGTTTGCAATGGGCTCGGGTCTGTAGTGATCCCTCCAACGCCAAGATCTCGGTGTTGGTCAATGTTGTGAGCCCCATTATGATGTATGTGTATTATCCACTCCATCCATCTATTTTACCGGCTCATTTTAGGGCATGAACCCAAAAAAAAGGTAGATCTAAATCTAAGGTAGACCACACCACAAGAAACTCCGGTGATTTAAGGCTCATCATTAAGGGCGTGTTTGGACAAGCAGATTGGAAGGGATTGGATTGTATTAGGGTGGATGGCAGCACTTTCAAGGTAATGATGGCTGCGTCAATGGATTGCTGGCAATCCCATAGGATTGGTATATCCCTGGATTTTACCACCGAGTTTGTTTGGCTCGCCTGGCCAATCTCGAGATTTTGCCTGGCCAATCCCTTCCAATCCGTCTAGCCAAACAAGTCTCAGGGAAAATAGAACGAGATTAGGAGGGATTGAATGGATTTGAAGGTAAGGTAATAATGGTGATGTCAATGGATTGTTGGCAATCCCATGGGATTGCTATATCAAGGCAGGAGTTCAATGAGTCTGTTTCGCACGCCCAGTCAATTCGGAGATTTTACCTTCCAATCCCTTCCAATACAATCCAATTCCTTCCAATCCGCCCGTCCAAACACGCCCTAAATTTTTTTTAAGGTTTACTATACTGTTTATTTTCCATCTAACTGTTTGATTGGGTCACTTATACTTGTACGAAGGTAAAAAAGAAGAAGATGGGATTGATGCAAAACTAATGTAGCCCCTAGGAATTTGGGATTGATACAAAACTAATGTAGCCCCTAGGAATTTTTGAATGGTGGGCAATGAATCATCACTATTTCATGTGGTGTACACCTGAGATTTCGATCCGACTCATTTTGAATTCTTGTATTAAAATAAGCTGGGGAAATAGGTGGACGAAATGGATAAAAAACATATATTGTAGTGAGGATCACAAAGCTTTTCCAGCACCAAACAGTACCGACATGGTACTGGACGGGTCACCACCGAATCAGAATCCGTATGCAATTGTAATATACCATTAGGGAGGTTTTCGCCGAAGCGGATTGGCGGGTGTACCACAGCACGGACATGGCTGATGTGAAATTTGTCGTGCAAAGACAAGTAGGACGCCGATTTCATTAAAAAGCCTATTATAGTGCGTTGTTGCGCACTGAAAAATTAGGCGTTTTTACAGTTGTGTTTGCTATTAGTACATCCATTTTGTGAGACATTAAAAATAAAAATGATCGATGATTCAAGTAGGCTGCACTAGAGAAAAAGGTTGGTAAGAAAACTCCTACTGTTGCAATCTCCCTGGATTTGATAGTGATATTTACATATCATTTATACCGTTCTAATGTAGTTCATATTGAGATGAAGTGAAAATACTAATATTAGCCTGATTTAAAACTCCCATGGCCACACAAATATTTCAACCATGGATGTTCAATCTTCATGTTTTTGGCCCACTTGAGTATTGGACCTACATCATTTTTTCTAAAATAATGTCAAAATGTGAATGGGCGGGGTGGATTTCTCACAATTATAACTGTAGGCCTCATTTGGGTTTTCAATGGAGGAACTTCCCGTGAAATGCTTAGGTAGGAAATCCGCGTCCAGCGCGTACACTGAGCTCCAAGTTCGTAACATTTAAAAGAGATTAAAATTATGGGCCCACAACAATGCATTTATTATATCCACACTGTTAATTCATTTGGCAAGATCATTTTCGACCATGAGCCTAAAAAATAGTTATATTCAAAAATAAAGTGAACCACACTAAAAATAACAGTAGAAATTGATTCTCATCATTAAAACATTTATAAGGCCTGCCATAATATTTATTTTTCTTAAGATGTTTTCGTGATGTCGCACAAACCTGAATGAAGAGGAGAAACAAATATTATATTAATCTGAAATTTATATGACACTCCAAAGGATTTGGAATGGTAGACTTTTAATCACCAGCTACTTTTTATAGTGTGGTCCACTTGATCTTTGGTTCTGTTTAATTTTTGGGTTCAATCCTTAAGACTCACCAAATGGATGGACGGTCGAGATATAACACATGCCTTGTTATCGAAGCACATAACTTAGTAACGTCAACACGTCAGCCACGTGGGCCAACGAAGCCGATTGGCTGGTGTACCACACACCACCGAACTGGTTGGTGGTTGACATCACCAAGTTATGTGGGTCCCACCGTGTGGGTCCACCATGAGGTATGTATTATATCCAAACCGTCCATCATTTGAGGAGCTATTTGTAAAGGTTAAGTCAAAATACAAGACAGATCCAAAGATCAAGTGGACCACAATCCAAATCACAGGAGCTTTGGATCTACACGGTATTTGTGTTTCCTCTCCATCCAGGTCTGCGTGACCTTTTTAACGTATTGGATGGAAAAATAAACGTCATGGTATTTTAACGGTGAGAATCATTCTCCCCACAGTTATTTGTGGTGTGGTCCAGTTGAGCTTTGAATATGGCTCATTTTTGGGATCATGGTCTAAAATAATCTATCCAAATGGATGAACTGTGCGGATATAATAAATACATCATTGGTTGGGCCATATAACTTTGATCTACTTTGAACCGTTCGTATAGCTAGAAGGTCGAGGACCGTCAGCGTTCGTATTTTCACGACACGAACACACACCAGTCAGGTCGGTGGTGTATGGTACACCAGCCAACCCGCTTCCAGTATCCCTTTCCTCAGCGAATGTGTCCCATCGCTCTTTCCGTTTTGGGAATAAATAATAAGGCGAGTCACGCAGAGAGCGACTGAAGAGTCTAATCTCGCCACGTGTTTAACTTGGAAGCGTGTCAGATATCTGGGCCAATAATTTGGCGGATCGTAAACAGAGTCTGTCCCACAAAATCAGGACAACCACTCATCACATGGACCACATCCGTTGTTGAAAAAATGAGCGGCTGGAAAGAAAGTCACCACCGCTTCTACGCTCAGTCGTGGCCGATATGACCAGTGGACCATCCTCAGCTATGTGAGATCACATTTCACTTCGAAACGCACCCAATAAATGGACAGGATCTTTCACACGCGCGCAGAAGAGGCACAAACATCGGCCGATTCTCCTCTTCAAGATATAAGCCCGCGAATCGTTTTTTTCAGCGACGTCGTGGAGGAGTTGCAGCTTTCCCCTCCGTCGCTCTCCATCTCTCAATCTTCCCTTTTTCCCGTCGAAAGAAAAAGAAAAGGAGAAACCGTAGCTTCTTTTACTCGCAAGAGAAAATCCGGGTACGAAAACCCTAGTAGAAATCTCTCACACTCTTCGAAGCTTTTCAAGAAATGCGGAAGCTGTTAGGGTTCTCTCACTGCCCTTTACTCCTCTTTCGCCTTCTTTGGAACCGAAATCCCAAGAATTCGATTCTTCTCAGATCCTCTCAGGTGCGCCAAAGCATCCACTCTTCCAAATTTCGCTTTTTCTTTATCGAATCGCTATTTGTTTCGTGGGAATTCGGTTTCGGAAGCTCGGTCTATGTGAGATTTCCTATTCTTTTGTGTTGTTCATCCATTGTCGGGGTCAGTTATTTTTCATCAATTATTATTATTTCTTGCTGGTTCTGGGATTCATTTTCATTGGATTTTGGCGGTGGAAGCTCGATCTTCAACAATCTTCCAGTCTTTTTCTTTTTGTTTTAAGGCTGTGAAGTGTCTGCTCTTTGCAATTTTTTTTTTTTTTTGGATCTTGTGCTGAAAGCTTGTTATTTTTGTTAGATGAATTCAAAATATCAACGTAGATGTTGATTTGGGTTGAATCCAGACACACCCAAATGTATTTCTTCTTGATCTAGAAACTTCTGGCCAATCATTTTTTTCTTCACGATTTGAATTCTACAAAGTTTAGTTCTGAAGGTTATCTTTGCAGATCTCTTATCTTGATTTCGTGACAATGATAAAATGAAACATCCCTCAGCAAAAGATGCAGCAGAGCCCACCCGCATTTTGTGTGTGAGCCATGGTTTTAAGACTCGGCTGAGTCTGTTATGACTCGTCTGAGTCGACTCGGATTCGTTACTAACCTATCCAGTTTGATACAATTAGTCAACCCCCCAACTCACCCTGACTTGGGCTAGTTGGGCTGATACACCCCCTGACTCGGGCGGGTTGCGACTTGAATCAGGCGAGTTGGGACTCATCTCTAGATCATAGGAGTCAACCTGAGTTTGCTGAGCCGAAAAACCATGGTGTGAGACCTGCTGCACGGTGTTAATCAAGTGTGCATTTTTTCGGGGATGCATACATCACTACATTGTTCCCCTGATTTGTGTGTAATTATCAATTACTGATGCAGAGTTTCAGCTGTCCTTTGTTGAAACTCCTGCCTTAACTATGATAATTGTTTGACCTTTACAGCTTAATTTGTAGCTTGTCATTTCAAAGTTTCTTCATGGTGATGAAGTTTTGACTTTTATTCCATGACCGTGGGATGTTGTCTCTGCAAGTGTATATTTGTGACTTGTGCGATGCATCAGATATTTCATGACAGAAGTTTTAGTACTCTGGAGGAGCCATATCAGGAGATGTGCTGCACACTGAAGCAGTTGCTAATCATTGATTAGCAGTGTGCAGCAGGCCTATTGGTGTAATGTCAGCTGTTTCATTTACTTTGGGTTGGTATCTGTAGAGTCTCTATATAGGGATTTGGGCTGCATGATTAAGCATTGGTCAATTATCAATCAAGTACAGCACGCATATCCATAATGTTATCTGTTGTGGTTGCTTTGAGTGGGCTCCATGGTGCAATCCAATTAGCATATGCTGCATTTCAACTTCTCTTTATATTGGTTCTCTGCTTCAGCTATCTTTTCTATTGATATCTTCAAGGCAAAATTTTCCACTAAAAACATCTCACTAATGTATTTTGGGGTTATTTTTTCACTGAATCCATATTCTCCTGGCATTCTTCACTATTGTATTTAGAAAAGATAAATTTCCTAGATGCTTCTCTCTAACTCTGAGATTGATGGTTGCAGAGTAGTGTAGAATGTGGCTGTCCCATTTGACAGCTGTAGATGCAGCAATTACGAACTTTATGTAGGCCTTTGTACTGCTGCAGATATCTTCATTATTTAAGTAAGCTCTAATCCAGTCATGTGTATAACTGCAAGCTGATGGAGCCACAGATCACTTCTAATATCTCTCCCCCTCCTTTCAAATAATGCAGAGAAGAGCACACCTCCAATCAAAAGCTGTTAACATATTTGGCGGTCCTGATTGAGTTTAGTGTTCTTGGGACTTTCTTGAGGAGAAATGGCAGCTGAGCTTGTCAATTCAGCAACAAGCGAGAAACTGAAGGAAATAGACTGGACAAAAAACATTGAAATCTGTGAATTAGTTGTGCGTGAACAAGGGTATATTTCAGACTACATGTCTTTCCACCATTCCTGATTACTATTGGTGATTTCTGCAAGCAGATAGTTATGAATAATTTTATTTAGTTACATACATTAGTCTCTATACATCACATAATCACTGCCTCACTGGATAATATATTTGAAATGGTTCATATTATTTACAAGGAAGATAAAGACAAGAGTTACATGTCTGTTCTCACATGCCAATTGTTTGTGCTGCTTTCCACTACTGTCATGAACTGTCACCATTCTCTTTGTGCTCCAATTACGGGCATCAGGTGGAGCACTAGAATCCTTCCCTGTATTCAGATACTTGTTGCAGATGATTTGATTCATTGCAACTACAAGGCTTCAATTACCAAGTTCAAAATCTAATTTGTAACTTATTTACTTGGTTCGACTAGGAGACAAGTCAATGTAAGAAATTGGATGACCATTTTCTAAGTCTGACTGAGTGTTTGAACTTTGTTTCTTGTATTATTAGCAGTGTAGTTAAAGGTGTTAGGCACGGGCCTGCCCATATGACGCCTCAAATGGCTAGGCGCATGCCTGGAGATTCCTAGTGCAATTTTTATATTTATATCATAAAAAAAATTAATATTTCATTATTTATAGATATAAGTCATTTTTTTAATTCTAAATAGTCAAACTCAATGCCATTCAATTCCTCCAATTCAGAACCCATATTCCCAAAATTCCTTAATTTTAAATCCTAATTTTTCAATTTTTGCAAATCCTAACCCTATATTTCCCATTTTCCACAATCCTCCAAATTCACCAATCCAAAACCACAAATTTGCTAAAATCCCTACAATTTCCAAACCCTACAATCCAAAGTTTCAGTCCCCAAATCCTCTAATCTAAAATTCCCCAAGTCCCCCAAAATTCCCAATTCACATTAAATCTCTTATATGGCACTGTCAAAAGCTCAAACTGCTTCAAGAAGTCCAATGTGATGACCTTAACACACTATTAGACTAAAGAAATAAAAAAGAATAAGAAATGAGGAAGGTTGTTAGAATTTGGAGGGAAGAAGATGTCAAACTTTAATCTCAAAAGAAATGAGAGACATACGAGGTACCCATAAATGTACCTCACGGAAAAATGCCACATTTACCGCAGACGCACCCAGGCACTAGGCACTAGCCAAATCATTATGGGTACCTCACAGAAAAATGACACATTTACCCCAGGGCCCAGGCACTAGGCAAATTAAACTTTTTAATTTTTAGAGGTGTCAACAAATTACTAATGCATAGTGAAGTTCTTAAGACATCCTCCTTAGCAAGAGTTCTGTAATTTCATTAGGAAGGGGAAATGATGCATCCTCGAAACACTGTCTTTAATCTCATCCAGCATACCGGAGAATCTCTATATGTCGGGCTCTTTTGACAAAGCATACTGGATTGTATTGAAAATTTTCTGTCCTCTATCAAAGGAATGGAGAAGATACCCTAGATAATTTATTTTCCTTCCTCTCTGTCCATTCAAACTGCTTCTTGACAACCCCCCCCCCCCCCCCAACCTCGCGGCAAATGTTAATCTCCTTGTAGTTTATTGGATATGATTGTATTGAATTGACTTGATTTTTCATCCTCTTCTGACCATGAATTTGCTGCTTTCTTCTAGCAGCCAAGCCAGAGATGTCATCAAAGCTATTAAAAAACGATTGGGGAATAAAAATTCAAATACTCAGCTTTTCACTGTTATGGTGAGTACTTGTTTTATCTTGTATCATGTACAATTATATTCTTCAGTCCTCATTGTCTTTCACTTTGAAAAATGACTTCTGGTAGATTTTGGAAATGTGAAAGCAAAGCATAACTTCATTAAGTTCAAAACAAGAGATTGCAAGGTATTCATATTCAATCCGTGCAAGAAGAGCATAAAATGACTTTTATTGTAGTTTTTAAGCTGGAAAGCACAATATAATGTAAACTATAGAAATGTATCCATAACAGCAAAATCCATATGATCAAAACATAGAAGTGGTGTGTAACATAAATATGAGATCTTGTGTATGCATTTGTGTGAGAGGACTGATCAGCTACAGCTGATTTTATTATGCCTTTGCAAATTATGCTTCCACTTGTTCCTTAAAAATGTCATGTATTTTCAAGGGCAAAATGCATGTGCAAATGGGCTGTCATAGGTGGGTTGTAGCCTGTAGGTGATTAGTCCCCAAGCCCCATGCATGCTCAAACATGAGGATGATATGCACAATACATTGTTTTGCATCATCCAAATTCCCTGTTTGAATGTAGTTTAATGGACAATAACTTTATTCTGTGAATATGGCTAAAATATCCTGGAGTAATAAACAACAATGAAAGGACCCTTCTGCCTCTACAAGGTGCAACACTACTTAGCAAACAAATCATTTCCTAGAGGACCCTTCATCCAGTGTGCTCCTATGTGGATAGGATTAAAATTCAGAGAGATCAAATGATCCTATCCATTTGGTTCATTCCTTGCACAACAATCCACACTCAATGGACAGATGTCCTCTCCATCTGGACAGTTGGGATTGTCCAGTTATTGTTTTGCCGTATCTCATCAACAGTGAGTTCCACCAAATGGATGGTCCTGATCTTATATGCACGTACCAAAAGTTATGTTAGGGGCTGTTTGTTTACCAGTTAATATGCCCCTGAAATCTGAAAATCAGATTTCAACCACTTAACATGCTATTTTGGGTGTTTGTTTAACACACTTGAAAACAGTCCTTAATGGAAATTAATCACGGATTCAATTCAGGGGTGGTATATGCGCAGAATGCGATAAGTGGCGAGTCCGGAACAATGTTTTAAATAGTGAATAGCATGTAGCGTGGCATTCACCCCTCTGAAGTGTGAGGCGTTAGCTACATAGCGTGTAGTGTAAGCTACACGCTACGTCTAGATTTTTAACCAAGGTCATGATATTCACCAAATTAGACTGATTAATAATGAAGTTTAACAAAATTTCATGATATTTGATGCAACCAAACACAACCTAAATTAATGGGAAAGAGTAATCATTAAGTAAAAGGGTAAAGAAAGAGCAACAAAACTAATTTAATACTATTACTAATATCATTTTTACTAAAAGCATTGAAAAGATTGATTAATTCTTGTTGAAAATAGAAAAATGTAACAATCATTGAAAACATTAATTGATTTTAATATTATAGTGAAAATAACCTGCAATGTAGGCTACATAGCGTATAGCCTAGTCTATGTAGTGTGTAGTGTATGAAAATTATCATGTAGCGCAGGCTACATGTGACTTAAGCTATTTTCATGAGCTATATAATGTTAAGGCTAAGCTACACGCTACATAGCATAGCTATTTAAAACACTGGTCCAGAATGCGATAAGTGGCTTCGTGTTAATTTTTTTTTCTTCTAAAAATGACAACTTTGCCCATTCGAAGTAACTTCCGGTAAAGCTGTCAGGGTTAATTGTGTTGATGTTGTGTGGGTGTGACAAAGTTTATTGGACCCTGTCATGATGTATGTATTATATCCATCCCGCCCATCCATCTTGCTACATCAATTTAGGCATGAGCCAAAAAAAAAAAATGAGGCAAGCCCAAAGCTCAACTGGACCACACCATAGAAAGTTGTGGGGACAATGACACTCACCATTGAAACCTTCCTAGGGCCCACAATGATGTTTTTTGGCCATCCAACTTGTTATAAGGTCACACAGACCTCGATGAAGGGAAAACACGAATATCAGCTTGATCCAAAACTTCTGTGGCCCCCAAGAAGTTTTCAATTGCAGGTGTTCAATCTCGACTTATGTTGTGTGGTTCGCTTGAGCTTTAGATTTGCCTCATTTTTGGTTTTATTGCCTAAAATGATATGAAAAAAATGGATAGACGGTATGGATTTAACACATACATTATGGTGGGGTTGATAGAACTTTACCACGTCAACAACGAGGTGGCTACTAGATTGCGGACGCGGATTTCCTACCAAAAGGCTTTCATAGTAAGTTCATGTGGAGGGATGCTTTTCAGAAATCCACTCCGTCCATCTTGATGTTTATATGCCATCCAAACTGTTTATAAGGAAATTCCCACTGGGATAAAGTGAAAACATTAAAAACTTAGCCTGATGAAAAACTTTTGTGGCCATACAAATGTTTCAACGTTGGTCATTGAATCCCCACTGTTGCCTCTCGTGTGGTCCACTTGAGTTTTGAATCCATCCCATTTTTTGTCAAATGTCCTAAAATGAGCTCTCAAAAGAGATGGACAGAGTGAATTTCTCACAAACATCATGGTGGGCCCTACCTAGCATCCTTGCGCAAGAACTTCCTATGAAAGCCTTTTGGTAGGAAATCTACGTCCGAGAATTGTGGGGAGTAGATTAGGTGCGGCCCCAGCCTCACCCAAGATGGTGGAGCCCTTACATGGGCCCCACCTTGATGTGTGTATTCTACATCCACACTGTTCATCCATTTTTTCATATCTTTTTAGGGCTTGAACCCCAAAAATGAAGCAAATCCAATTCTCAAGTCAAATAGACCTGGATGAAGGGAGCAAACAAATATTAGCTTGATCCAAAACTTTTGTCGCCCCCAAAAAGTTTTTAATTGTGGGATTTCAATCCCTGAGGTGTGGTTAGCTTGAGATCATGATCTTCTTTATTTTTGTGACAATATCCTAAAATGATCTAGAAAAATGGATGGACTGCGGATATACAACACATGCATCAAGGTGGGCCCCATGGTCCGACATTACCCTAGTAACGCCTAATCCAATCCATTTTTGGTAGGAAGGCAACTAGGTGGGGCCCATCATGATGTTTGTGAGAAATCCACTCCGTCCATCCATTTAAAAAAAAAAAAAATTTTAGATCATGTTAGTGTATGGGCCCAAATTAGGGACAATTTGGTAAAATTTCCAAATTTCAGACATTTTTACCAAATAGAAAATTTTGGATTCAATACTAAATTTCAGTGTTCATGAATTTTTTCAGACAGTTTACCAAATAGGCATTCCTACACTTATCAGTACTAAAATTCAGTACGCAATGGATCCATTACTTAAATTAATTTCAGACCTTTTTTATTCAGTTTACCAAACGCACCCTTCGACTCGGGAGAATCCCTCAAGGATAACAAATGACTTCACTGATTCTTATGGGTACTTCCCTGCAAAAGATGGGCTGCAACTTCCAAAAGGTTGTTTAAGTAGCTCACTTCTCTTTGAGCTCCAGGAGAAAAAGGAAACATTGAACATTCGTCTAATCAACACTGAGATACATGACAAAAGATATTAAGTGCGCGCACACTACATTTGGGTCTAAAGCGCCTAGAAAGGCCACTCCGCTATTTGAAGTCTTTACGAAATCTGGATTTATTAGTGTACATGTTTGCCTTGCATCTGGTGGGTTGTGGTAGACTGAGGATATCCCTTAAGGATAGTAAAGACTTGTTTCTTATAGATACTTATTGAAGTAGACCATTGGAAGTTAGTTGTAGGATTCTCCTATCCAGGTGTCACACCCACTTCGAATGCACGCTTGGGGCTTGCGCTCCTGCTGCTGCTCCCACTTCTGTTTCCGAGATTTTTATACTTGCTAACAATTTGAAACATATTCTTTCCTCCCCAGCACCTGAATCAGCTTCCTTTCCTCATGCACTGTACAACCAAGGTTAGAACATTTCAAGTGACTTGGAAGCAACTGACCCACCTTCTCTTGAGCTCTAGGAAATGGAAGAGGTCTTGAACATTGAGGGATGTGCAGAACAATATGCACATCCAAGCCCCACATTCGTGAATAAAGCCCATTGAAAAGGTCACTCCACCAGCGGGAGGGTAGCATTCATCATATTCATCCTATCCAGACTCGGGAGGATAGCATTGTTTGGAAAGCAGAAAAATCGTCTCTCTTCTCCGTGAAGTTTCTCTTCATGCTCCTCTCCTTCACCAGTGGAGTCTCCTACCCTCAGCGCCCTCATTCTTTTTGGATGTACAACATCCCTCCAAAGGTGCATGTGTTTGGGTGGCTGGCCGGAAACAATAGGAACCTCACAGTGGATAATCTCCGGAAAAGAGGACTGATTCTCCCCAATGTTTGCATTTGTTGCCTTGCTGCAGAAGAAACGGTGAATCATCTTCTAATCCATTGTCCGTATACTTATTCTATCTGGGCAGACATCCTCCTCTGCTTCAAGGTCTATTAGTGCTTTCCTAAAGATGTGGACACACTCCTTAAGGCATGGCATGGCGTGGGAATAGGAAAACAAAATACCCGGGTCTGGCGAATGGCAATAATGACTACTTGATGGGCTGTTTGGACTGAGAGGAACAATAGGTGTTTTCAGAACAAATCAAAGCCTCCCCACTTTCTGTCTTCCCTGGTTAAGTGCATGATTGCTGAATGGGTTTCCCATATGGATGGGATCAATGTAGATTTTCTTTTCCTTGAGGATTAATGGTTTCTGCCTCCTCAGCAGATTCCGTTCTCCTTTGTTTTATTTTGCTCTTTAATTCAAGTCATCTTTCAAAAAAAAAGAAGAAAAGGCCACTCCACTATGCCAAGTCTTTTCTAAATATAGCTTTATTACTGCACATCGGTAACTCGGGACTTGGCAGACTGCTTGCGACCTTCACCTCTAAAATCTGGCATCTTGCAAAGCTTCTTTAACCAGGAAATACATGTAAGAGCATCACCTCTCTTCCTACCACAGAAGAACTTGCTCTTCAAACCAAGCTAATATAGCAGAATTCTCTGTTGTCAATTTGTCATATGGTTCAGGTCTTCAGGATGAAGAGTTAAAAACTAAGCATTGAAAGCTGGCAAAGCCTTCTCAGCGTCCCCTTTTGTTTATTTTCTTTTCCTTTTTTGGTTTTTAATAAAAAATTTAGTTACCTTTTAAAATAAAATCAAAAACTTGGCAAAGCCTTCATGTGCATAAAAGCTTTGGACATGGTATCTATTGATTAATTTGATTGACTTACGCATATTTATCATTAATCTGTGGTATTTTGATTCAGTCTTATGCTGCTTTTGTTTCCATTTACTTGTGCCTGGCATTATTGAATTTCTATTGTATTAGATTGAGATCTTGTCGAGGGATGAGGGAAGTTATTATTTAGTTTTCATCTTCGTCATGGACATGCTTCTTCTTGTTGTGCTTCTCATATGTATTACTAACCATTCAGTTCAACTCAATTTCATGTCCTAAAGTAGTCCAACCGCTTCTTGGACAGTTTTCTGCAAGGTGCACCTGTGGGTTGCTTAACCATTCGGCTATTTATTGGTATTGCAGTTGTTAGAGATGCTGATGAATAACTGTGGAGAACATATTCACAGGCAGGTGATCGAGATAGGGCTTCTACCTATTTTGGTGAAGATAGTGAAGAAAAAGGTCAAATCCTGTTCTTCATGGATATGCAATTGTTATCTGTCCACTGGGAGTTCTTTTCATTTATTTTCCTTATATTTTCTTGTTGTTTTTCTTTATTATTATTTTTGGTTTAGACTTTCTTAACAGCTTTTAAATTATGTGTTGCAGACAGATCTGCCAGTAAGAGAGAAGATTTTTCTTCTTCTGGATGCTACACAGACATCCCTTGGTGGAGCTTCTGGGAAGTTCCCTCAATATTACGCTGCATATTACGACCTGGTGGTAGGTCCACATATTGAATATTTACAACCCTTAAATGTTCTCGCTGTGAATGATTTTAATTCTTAGACTTTTCTTTTCATATGACAAATATCATTGGGTAAAATGTTACAACATTGTATCCTTAAAAAAAGAGTATAACATTGTACTTTAGATTGTGTATGTTTGCAGCAGTTTGATGCCAACTAGTGTTTTAAACAGCGTGTAGCTTATAGCATTGCATTCAGCCCTCTATAGTGTATAGCATAAGCTACATGATATTTCTATTTTTAAAATTAAAATAATAGGAAATAAATAGTAAAAATAAGTACAAAAAACAAAAAGCCTTCATCGTGATGATGGTATGCCAAAAAAATGGGCGTGGATTGGGTACTACCCCACCAGGACCTAGCTAGAGACAGGCGGTCCTATCAGGGGCTCTGTGGGGCCCACGATGATGTATGTGTTTTATCCACACTGTCCATCTATTTTGAAAAGTCATATTAGGTGATGAACCCAAAAAAGGAGGCATATTGAATGGTCAAGTGGACCACACCACAGGAAAAAAGTGGATATTGAATGCCTACCGCTGAAAACCTCTTGGGTGCCACAAAAGTTTTGGATCAAGCTTATATTTATCTCTTCCCTTCATCCAGGTTGATGTGACCTTATGAACAGGTTGGATGGCAAATAAACATCACAGTGGGCCCTAGGAAGGTTTCAACAGTGGGGGTCATTGTCACCACTGCTTTCTGTGGTTCGGTTTGGTCTACCCAATTCTTTGATCTGCATCCTTTTTGGGATCATGCCCTAAAATGATCTGTCAAAATCGATGGACAGCTTGGATAAAATACACATCAATGTGGGCCCGACAGAGCTCCTGCCAAGACCGAGTCTGTCCTGGCAGTGGTAGGACGCAATCTGCTTCCCAAAAAATCAGGCCTATCCATCCAATCATCAGGTGGGCCACACCACAAAAATCAATGTACAAACACCCAAAAAGCCTTCACTATGGCGTAGTTGGCCCACATGATGGTTGGATCCACCCTGCTGAACTGGGCAATGAGCCACACTGTATAAAACAATGGCCAACTGTGAGCCACCTAAGAAAATCAAGCCTTTCCAACAATCACGTGGACCATGCCATAGAAAACAACATGTGATGGTTAGATGGGTTGCATGTCATGCCATACACACACCACATGTCCACAACAGGCTCCACACAGAAAAATGTTGTATAACTATCATATTCTACAACGTTGCATAGGAACCGGTCTATCCTAAACAGGAAATTTGAAAAAATCCCAAAAGAAGTCATAAATCTTTACAATCGAAAGTCTTTTTTTTTTTCTAAATAAAAGTTAGGCTTTTGTGTTTGTTTTACACCGCTTAAAATTTCTTGTGACTCTTCGGCTGTTTACCTGTCACACTTGTAGTGATAGTTACAGTTGCCTAATATGTGTGATTCTAGCAATATATCCACGATAGGACCCACGGTTTGAATGGTCCAGATAGCTGTAGTTTTGGGCGATGTGAGGATGAGTCACCAGTGACTCACCACCATCTTCCAATTGCTGCTCAAACTTACACACATGTTAAGGGCCAAAATCTTAAAATTTTGGAGTGTTAACTGTTGGGGATGCTACATTTGCTACATGCTACACGCTGCATAGCATACGCTGCATGAGACTTGTGGTATTTGGTTGTGCTATGTAGGGCCACAGCTACTAACGCTACCGCTACTTACGAGCGCTGTTCAAAACACTGATGCCAGCTAAGGTCTATATGGTTTACTCAAAAGATAAGAGGGATATGCACTTCTCCCTCAATTCCCTTGTTATCATTATGTGAAGTATTTAGAATATTGATTGGAGTGGTAGGTTAGGTTATCCTTGGTAGAGTTTATGGAAGCGAATTGCCTGTGACCCCGGGCACAGTGATATCGCTCAGCCTGGGGCTGTGTGGGGTCCACAGAGATTTCCATGATAAATTCACTTTCTCCATCTGTTTTGAAAGACCACAATAGGACAGGATTCTACAAATCAGGCAGATACAAAACTCAGGTGGGCCACACCAACAAAACAGTGGGAACAACAACCAGTGTTTCAAATAGCGCTCATGGTGTAGCCGTAGCACTACGTAGCATAGCTAAATAGTGTAAATCGGGTTGTAGCATACACTACAGCTACATAGCGTGCAGCATTTGTATCGTACGCTATGGTGTTTTTATTTTATTTTATGAAGAGTGATGAGAATATTTATATTTATTTTATTTTTTAGTTTTGTTTATTAAAAATAGTGTAAAAGTCATATATATATATATATAACCTTAAAATGTAAAGATAAAACGAAACATTTCTTTGTTTACTTTCACTTAAAAATGGTGGTGATCTTTTGTTAAAGTTGGTGTGAAACTCACACGCTAAAAAACCTTTAAAACTAAATTCAAAAGAAAAGGGTTTTCGAAAACCCCTCTTTGTATAGAGATGACTACTGTATTATACTTAATACTCTTTAACCAACTGTATTATACTTAATACTCTTTAACCTGTGGGATTTTTATTTCTTTTCATACTTGTGAGTTGTGACTTGTGGTTTCGATTAGATATTAGTAATTGTCGTGGTTTGATTCAAAAAAGTTAAAAGTGGTTTGCTTGGAAAGTTGTTGATGTGATAATTATTTGAATTGGTTTATGACTTTATATGTTAATTAACTTTTAATAAATAATAATTGATAACTTACGTGAATATGCTTATACTTGAAAAAATGAATCGCCTTTTAGGCTTTTTCATATATATTTTTTTGCCTCTCTTTTTTTTTTTTTTTAATAAAAAACTATTTATCATATTTTTCCTATATTTAAATTAAAAAATAGAAGTATCATGTTGCTTAGGCTACGCTATTTATGCTACATGCTAGCGTTGAATGCTACGCAACACGCTACCGCTATTTAAAACACTGACAACAACCTACACTGTTGAAATCTCCCTGGAGCTGACCATGATGTTTATATTCCATCCAAACCATTTATAGAATTATTACCCCTCAGATAAACTGTAGGAATAAATATCATCCTGATACAAAACTTCTGTCACCGCCAGGTGTTCAATCCGCACTGTTTTGTGTGGTATGGCCCACATGAGTTTTGGATCTGCCTGATTTTTAGAATCTTGTCCTATTGTGGTCTTTAAAAACAGACGGAGGGAGTGGATTTTTCACGGACATCTCTATGGGCCCCACACAGCTTTGGGCACAGAGATATCCTTGTGCCTGGGATCACAAGCAATCCGCCCCCAGAGAGTTTATGCAGCCTTAAAGAATTCCAATTCTAGAAACTAGGGTACAGGCTTTGTAACTGACACATTGTTGATATTGGGCACAGATATGGTGTTTGAACACAACCACTTGGAACTTATTTGCTGAGACACTGAAAAATAAATGTTAAAAATACGATAAACATGTAATTATTTTTTATGAATAATGTATAAAAACTACTCAAATAATGAGGAAAATAGAGAAGCAACTGTTGATTTTGAAGCTTTACACAGAGATACAGAAGTTAAGCTTTAGATATTGTATCATTGATTAGTATTTTAATCTGTTCAAACTAAAAATTGTATCTGATAATGACCGAAGGTTAGTAGGCTTAGAAAGCATAACTTAATATGAAAAGGCTCTTGGATGTTGATGGTCCTTTGTGGACCTTCTCCTTCGGAAAGTATCTTGTATTCCATTGCGTTCAAGCAGTATTCGCTGACATGACCTCCCAATATTGGCCAGGAGATGTACATTTTATTACCTTTTCCCTTTGTTAAGAAGAAGAAGAAGTCTAGCTGAATATTTTGTAGAAAAATCAAGAAGTAAACAATTTGCAAGTGAAGTTATCTGCACCATAAAAAAAATTAACGATATGTCTGCACAGTTGTGTAGGAAATAATTATGTGGACATATCCTATAGCTGGTAGAATAAATGCAAGCTGCCGCATGCTGGAGACAATAAACAATACTTGGAAATGGCTAGACAGAAAAAGGCTGAACATAGAAATTTATAATAAGACTACTGTTTTCATGAGCTTGAAAATAAATACGCTTCTGCTGGAGTATATTTTCAGTTTAGTGAATATAACTATACTACAAATGCAAAAGCTGTTGTAATTGACATTTAGTTTTCTCCAGTGTGCGCAGGTACAGTTCCCGCGAGGCCCTTCTGTTCCTTCTGACCGTCCTACTCTGAAGGTGGATACAAATAATTCACCAGCAGAGAAATCCGTCCCTATAAAAAGAGAGATACAAAGCGAAGGTGTTTCTCATCAATCAGCCTCTCAGATTGTGCCTGACTTGAGGTATCACGTGACTGCCATTATTTGTGGATTGATGTCTTAATTCTTCTTTGGCGAGCTTTCTTGTGCCTAGGTGCTCCTCTATGCCTCTTTTTTTTTTTTTTTCCCTCTATACAACTGGGGAAATGTCCAAGCATCAATTGTCTCTAAGAATTTGTTAATGTTCTATGGTGAAGTAAATGAAAGAGGCATTGTACTGAAGTCATGTTCATATGATCCTCTCAACCCATATTCATGAAGAATCCTATTATTTTACCTAGCAAACTCTTATAATTTAACATGAAGTAGACAGTCATGGATTAGAAAATTGGTTTCTGGAAGCTCTTATCACCTGCTTATCATACCTGTAATTTGAGGCGCACACCACATTTTACCCAATAGTAGATGTGGAAACATTGTTACCCAAACCTACCTGTAATGAAATGATGGTTGTGGCCTTCTAGCTGGAAATATTTGCATCCTGCTAACCTAGATGGTTGTTGAATACTTCGCATATGCTGAGGGGCTTTTCTTTACTTCAGCTATGTTTGTTTATGATCAACATGTAATGCTCAGAAACTGTTTCATGAACATAAAAATGCAAAAAAAAAATTAAAAAATGTAATGATATTATGTCTACTGTCATTGCCTTCCAAAAAAAGGTGTCTTTTTTTTTTTTTTGGAAAAGTAAAAAATTGTCTATTGTTATTATCCCCATTTCCTTTACTGTATTTCTTCTGTTGCAGTATCATTCATAAGGCCACCAGTGCCATGGAGGTTTTAAGAGAGGTGTTGGATAATGTAAATCCTCAACATCCCGAGGTATCTACATCAAGTTCAGATGGTATCATTTTTTTCCTTTGCATTATAGTTCATAAATATTATGTCCTATGTATTTAATTGATTTTTCCCTTTTGCAAAGACTTTCTAATTAGGTGTTCTTGTCTCTTTGGTTCTTGTCCTGCTGACTATGTATGTACAGATGGCTTTGTAATTTTACTGTTATGATTTTATAACTTTGTGCTTATTCATTTACCTTTTTAAAAAAAATAAATGCAATATGGTCTTTTAATTTGCAACACAGCAAGCGTTTGCCTTTCTGAGGGATATGTTCAGAAGAGCACTTCACAATTGTTCTAATTGCGCCTAAATTTGGAGATTTGGAATTTGCAGCCTACAGTTTATGGGCTTTACCCATGTTGAATGTTTAGTTAACTCTTGCAGGGAGCGATGGATGAGTTTACACTGGATCTCGTGGAACAATGTTCATTTCAGAAACAACGAGTTATGCATCTTGTGATAACATCTCGGTAAGGTGGTGTTGTTTTCTTTATTTCTAGGATAATGATCTTTCATGAATCCACGGGGTTAATAAAGAAGTCTTGAACAAATGAACAGAAAGGGAAAGGGTAGATGTGCTTCTTCTTCTTCTTCTTTTTTTCATTTAAAGAAAGGTAACCGTTTTGTATGAATGAGGAATCTACACAGGAAAATACAAACTCAAACCAAGCGACCGGAAAAGCTAAAGCACAGCTTTTAAAGGAATTAAGAGATGTGGCCCAAGACATAACATCCAACTTTGCCCTACTGAAAACCACATCCAGCAACTTGCACCGGCCCTGCAAACATCTATCATTCCTTTCTGCCCAACTAGGCCATAGACCTGTGAGAAGAGAGAGATGCCACAGCTTCCTTAATTGCCAACACCACCTCCATGCCAGGCAAGGAACGTGTCCCAGTAGATTCAGGCATCACCCTGGGATACTGAAGAAGGCTGAGGAATGTATGCCTTAACTAATACAAACTACTATTTACCTAAACTCTAAAATAAAGATTTTTTTATTTTTATTTATTTTTCAAGGACCTAAAATAAAGTAAATATGGTCCCCAAAAGTAAAAAATGCAGCACTAAAAATATAAGACAAATTTGCTGCAAGTGACCATACCACAAACTGGACAGACACAAGCTTAAAAACATACTGAAAAGACAAAAAATATAAAAATAGGGATTTTCCAATTATTCTGATGTGTTAAGAAAATCACAGTGACTTGGCTGATTTGGTCAGTGATACACAAGCAATGACCACTGGTGCTTGTTGGTTTTAGCCAAATGATATGTTATGATATCATATTTTGAAATTTGTGCATATTCATCCCTACTCCAATTATTCTTGGTATCCCATTTCTCCCAGGGACGAGAAGGTTGTCTCTCAAGCAATTGAGCTAAATGAGCAGTTACAGAAAGTGCTGACCAAGCATGACACACTTCTTTCAGCTCATTCTACCTCAAGGGCCACATCTTTTGACCATGAAGAAGCAGAAGAGGAAGAAGCAGATCGACTTTTTCGAAGGTGTGTTTTTCGACCATGATCGTTGTGTTTTAGTCATGGAGTAAATCTTCAAGAAACACAAACAGTTGGCTGGGAAGAAGATTCGTAATGGAAGTCCCTTTCACGTGGTTCTTGTCTTTTCACTTGAACATTGGTGCTCCAGAACCATAGTGGGATGTACTCGATGTTTAATGGAAGTTGCTCTGGTGTCTGTAGCATTTTCATGAACACTTGGCTTATTTTCGTGATATTATTTCTCACTGTATTGCATATCAGAAGCCAAGGATTGGAACTGGTTATCTTACAAAAACGCTTTTCTATGTTTTTCTTGACAATGCCTTACCCAGAATCCGAAAAGGAAAAGCATGTGCTGAAGACCATTCAGAGAGCTTAGCAAATTCGATCAGGCCTGTTCTCGGAGATAAGGTGCACCGGCCAATCATACGGCCATTGTCTATAGAGCCATTGGCATCCAGTCCTCCTTCAGTCTCCATCCCTCCCCCACCAGCAAACCATGCAGAAAGAGAGAGATTCTTCAATGAGAAACAGGTGGAGGGAGCAACTTTGGCTGGTCACATGAGGGGTCTCTCACTGCACAGCCGTAATGGCAGCAGCTCATGCAGTGGGAGCATTGATTTTAATGAGCCAATGGTTCCATGAGGGACATCTCGTTTGTTCTTGTAGTTGTCTGACTGGCCAAGGTGGTTTGTATGAGCAGTTTCTTTTGCATGTTTGCAGATGGGTTGGTTTAAGACTGGCCACTTGAGTGTGTGTTTGTTGCCAAATCTCCTTTTGCTGAACTAAAGGGCTTGTGCATGTGACTGGTCAGTGTCAAGTGCCAACCCTTCTTGTTGGGTGCAGCAGAAAAAAGGCAATGTGATTCAAATTGTTGTGGGCTGGAAAATGTATCTTGTACCAGAGCGGAAAACTAAAAACAATCTTATTTCCAAAATGCATTGGTAGAAATTGGGTTTTAAAAGTGGTCATGAAATTGCATTCTGTTAGGATATTCGGGTTTAAATCTGTTATTTGTTGTGGGAATTTTTACAGTCAGGATACATTTGGATCTCTGGAAAAGGCATGCCGATGACATTCTTTTCACCCATTTGTTGTGGGAATTTTGTCAGTAAGGATACATTTCGATGTCCCTTGGAAAAGGCATGCGTTGCATTTAGGCTCCTACTAGAAATAGGCTGCGGATGGGCCGTGCCTGTGGTTGCCTGCAAACCAGATTTTGAACTCGTTGGTCCCTACCCTATTCAAAATTTTGGTTTTGACTGTAATACTCCTGTTTTCCCAGCAGTCGATGGTGCACTTGTAAGCTCGTTTTGGCTACTTGCTTGTAGGCAAGCTTCGTGCCCGCTGCAGTACCCGGTACTCCACATTTTTTCAAGCATGAGTGCGCATGAGCACTCAGGTTACTCGAACTCCGAAACCTTAAAACTCCCACCATATCGACTAGCATGTCACCTAGATTGCAGAAGTACCATCCGTTCATCCACGCGGTGCTCCATTTTGTGAAATATGCTGTGAAGAATCTGATTTTGTGAAGTATGCTGTGAAGAATCTGAGAACGTAACTGCCCAATGAATCGTACATGCACACACCTTATATGGGCTTGGGCTATTATAGAAAGTTCATTTCAGGTCTTAGTGGAATATGTTAACACTCTTCATCCACCTAATCCACACATCACCGTGATGCCATGGTCCACTCACCACACATGCATCACATACACATGACACATCACCTCACTCACACCATATGCACATTTTTCATGTGATACCTCACATAAAGCTCTCTCCATGTGAAAGATCATCCTCCCATGCATACAAGTTGTGGCCATGCAATGTCAACACACCCCACTAACTAACTAACCTAAGTAAACTAACATCTCTTCCCTAACCAATGGTTATCTCTCTACACAAAAGAGGGTCGACCATGGTGGTTAGTCATTTGTAACAAGAAAAATTCCAACAAAAGAGAAAAAATTAGAAAGAAAGAGGAGAGAGGGGAGGTGGGCCACTATTGGAGAGAAAGATCCAAGCCATCTAACCTTAAGTCCATTTTTTACTTAAGGTGGGCCCAATGATGAGATCACAATAGTGTTTGAGTAGCCCCAAACCACATCTAAGTGGGCCACCACTTTGAGGAAGCATGGGAATGGGAATGAAACCCACCATTGAATTTCAATAGAGACCCACTATAATATATGTGCTTTTACTTGATTCTTTTTATTTCGTTTGTGGGTTCACAAATATTTAATCGGTCCTAAATATTATGTGATGATGATATTTTGATAGAGCATGTATGTATCAAATTTGGGGTCAATTTAATCCATATAACCCCTTCATTTTATTAATGCAATTTGTACTTAGTTTGACGTTCAGTATAGTGGTCAGCATTGACCCCCTTCAAAATGTTGAGAATTTATGGGTCTATAGATATATAATCGGTCTAAAGTTTTATGGTGATTTTATATTTAATAGAGCATATATTTACTAAATTTGGGGTCAATTCGATATGTCTAACTATTTCATCAGATTAATGCAAATCAGACTAGGTTTGCTGTCTAATGTAGTAGTTAGCATTAACACCCTTCGAAACGACTGAGAATTTATGGGTATAAAGATATCTAATTGGTCCCAAATTTTGTGTGATGATAGTAAACTTGATAAAACATGTATATACCAAATTTGATATCAATTTGATTTGTCTAACCCCTTTATCAAATTAATGCAATTAGGACCGGATTTGTTGTCCACTGTGGTGGTCAACACCGATACCCTTCCAATAGGTTAAGAATTTTTGGGTCCACAAATATCTAATTGGTCTCAAATTTTGTGTGATGATAGTATATTTGATAGAGCATCTATGCATCAAATTTTAGGTCAATTCATGTCTGACCCATTCATAAGATTAATGCAATTTAGATCATGTTTGATAATTGTTATTACTGACACCCTTGAAAACAACTAAGAATTTTTGGGTCCAAAGATATCCAATAGGTCTCAAATTTTGTGTGATAATAGTAGACTTATTAACACGCATGCACACCCTACGCACATCCACACACTCACACCACAGTGGTTTTTCACGACAATGAGTACTCGAACTCAATACCCCATGTTGAAACTCTTATGAGTCTACCACTAAAGCATGTTGAAACTCTTGTGATGATAGTAGGCTCGATAGAGCATGTATGTACCAAATTAAGAGTTATCCTGATCTGTCTAACCCCCTCATCATATTAACGCAATTTGGACCAGATTTGTTATCTAGTGCAGTGATCAACTTTGACACCCTTCCAAACGGTTAAGAATTTTTGGATTTGCAGATATTTAATTGGTCCTAAATTTTATGTGATGATAGTATATTTGATAGAGCATGTGTGTACTAAATTTGGGGTCAGTCTGATTTGTCTAACTCATTCACTTGATTAATACAATTTGGACTAGGTTTGTTATCCAGTGCAGTGATCAACACTAACACCCTTAAAAAATGTTGAGAATTTATGGTTCTATAAATATCTAATCGTCCCAAATTTTATGTGATAATAGTAGACTTGATAAATCTTATATGTGTCAAATTTGTGGTCAATGTGATATGTCTAACCCCTTTATTAGATTAATGAAATTAGAATCGAGTTTGCTGTCTAATACAATGGTCAATACTGACACCCTCCCAAACGATTGAAAATTTGTGAGTCCACATGCCTTCAATTAATCGCTAATTTTGTAGGATGAATGTAGACATGATAAACCATATATGTACCAAATTTAAGGCCAATCTAATCTGTATAACCCCTATTGTAGGCCCATCATAATTCTTATTTGTGATTCAACTTGTTCAACTGGTCATATAGACCTGGACGCTGGGACTGCACAAATATCAGCTTGTCCTAAAACTTTTTATGGGATCCACTGATCGTGGGCCACCTTGTGATGTTCATAAGCCATTTGAATGCTTATAAGATTATTTCTACTAAGCTAGATTGAAAACACAAATATTAGTTTGATCCACAACTTTATGGGCCACACCATGAACCCACTTGATACATACGTCATATTATTATGGTGGTTGGTTCGGCTGTGGGCCCCACTTTGATGCTCATGCTTTGGCAATGAGGCCCACATTCATATATGTGATTGTACTTGTGTGACCATAACTGTGGGCCCCTTTTGATAGCAATGTTGGGCTTTTGAATGATTCTAGCGTACGTAATGAAATCGCCAATGTTGATGCTATCACGGAATGTGTGCCAATTGTTGAATTAGCCCATTCAAATTAAGCATATAGATTTCAAATTTTAGACCATACTTGACATTTAGACCGACTAGATAGTTAGTCACTCGATACGATAGTAATGATGTTCGGTTATGTTGATGTGTGGCTATGATGATGATGATGATGACATTGTAATTTTATAGTTCATTTGGCTGATTGGACATGTTGTGATGTGATAATTATATGTAATTAATTGTCAATTGTTTATTGGGCTTTGGAAGAGTCCACTTGCCTATTAGGCCTTGGGAAAGCCCATTTACCTATTGTGCTGGGTGAAAGTTCACTTGTTCACGAGCCTTATGAGAGCCACTTGTTTAAAGGCCTTGGGAATGCCTACTTGCTTATAGGTCTTGTGGAAGCCCACTAAAGGACTTGGGCTCATAACCAAATGAATGATATATAGTGAACTGTTGATAGTAAAATAATACGTTCTTCTTGCTTACATTCTTATTAGTATAGCATACCCATGCATCCATTCGCGAGACGACAGCGAATAATTGAAACTTTGGGATCCAACAAAATTAAATAGATATTGTAGTCCTCATGTTGGTCGAGTGGAGTTATCACGACTCCTATGTTGGTTGAGTGGAGATATTGTGTCCCCCGTGTTGGACGAGTGAATTTGCGATCCTCATGTTAGCCAAGTGGAATATGAGACATGGTATTAGGCCCTCTTATTGGCCAAGTGAAATATATGATATAATATTAATGCCTTGTGTTGGCCAAAGGGAATATGTGATATGATATCGAGCCCTCGTGTTGGCGAAGTGAAATATGTGATATGATTTTGTGGTCCTTGTGTTGGTCGATTAAATTCACATGATGAATTGTTATTAGGCCCTTGTGTTAGCTAAGCCAAAATATGTGATATGATATTAGGCCCTCGTGTTGGCTTAGTGAAATACGTGATATGATATTGAGCCATTGTGTTGGCCAAGTGAAATATGTAATATGATATTAGGCCCTTATGTTGGCCAAGTGAAATATATGATATGATATTAAGTCCTTGTATTGACTAAACGAAATATGTGATATGATATTGGGCCCTCGTGTTGGCCAAGTGAAATATATGATATGATGTTGGGCCCTTGTATGGTAAAGTGGATTTATACATTGCATTATATGATTGTTGGGTAGCCCATCTATGCAATTTGATGACGGGACCTGAGGCACTGAAGTATTGTATTATTGGGCAACCTATTGTACGCGATATGGTGACGGGACCTGAGTTTTTATGATGGGTATTGTTGGGCAGCTTATCTACACAATGAGGTGATGGACCCAAGGTGAGTAATATGGATATTTAGTGATGGCCCTCGTGTTGGTCTAATCGAATTCGTGAGTAGTTCAATCTAAACTTAGAACCATATGGACACGTCAGGGGATGTAGGAGTGACCTTCTTTTGTGTGGAAAAAGCTCAACTTTCCTAGATTAGGGAGGTTTCAAGTTCCTAGTGTACGATACCCGACAATTACCCCAATTGGCCATTGGAAAGCTTCCTGTCTTCATGTGCATTTGTGCTAGGAGTATGGGAGAGTATAGCAAACATATCATAGGGGAACAGTGAATTGTGGCCATCCCCCGATTCTACTAAGAGAGATGTGAGGTTGTCATTAATGTTATTATTTGGAGTATTTAGAGAAACAGTATACCACATGCATCTATACATTTACACGCATGTTAAACTTTATCCGCATCCATTCATACATTACTAACCTGGGTTAGTAGTATGCAACTAAACTATCAAGTGCTTATTCGTAGTAGTTAAGATTTTGGTTAGATATGTGACTAACATGATATTAAGAGTTTACCACCTTGAAACTCATCATCCAAATTAGGTATAGGACAGGCTTGGATAAAAGTTCTTTATGCTTGACTCCATAACACATAAAACTGCAAACTACTATCCCGATCCCATCATGTGTTGGTTATATTCTCTACTTGTTATAACACGATATTAACATGCTTAGTTATTTATCTCTATATGTGGTTATTGTTAAGAAGAAAACATCCGTAACTTTGACTGAGATCACTGATAAAGACAGTCAAATCCCTTGATCTTCCCCAACAACTTTAACAAACCTCTCTTTTATATTTTAAATTTCAAATCAAATGTTTGTTAGGGTTGTTATTATGTTGTTATTTTTCTCTTTGTTTGTAAATTCAATTCTCTTGTAACCTACAATATCCTAAGTGTATATATATGCAATATACCTCTCGGATCTGGTCATGAAACCAGAATTCCAAACAATTCAATCTTTGTCATGGTATCAGAGCTATTGACTCATGTCTGATCCATATGTTTTCTCCTATCCTATCCTCATGGCTGCCTCTTCTTCAAACTCTCATGTTGTTGCTTTTGTTGGTCCTAACCTTAGTCAACTTGTTTCAGCTAAGCTTGATGGGGAGAATTATCTCATGTGGTTATCATAAATTGTTCATGTACTCAAAAGTAGTGATTTGATGGGCATCGTGGATGGTTCAGAACCGTGCTCAAATAAGTTCCTCTTAGATGATCAGAGAAGACAAACCTCTAATCTCAATCCAGCTTTTCTTTTATGACACAAAAATGATCAGTTTGTTCATTAATGTCACTCTTTCTCATAAGGTGACACCCTCGGTTTATAGCATCACTTCTGCAAAGGCTACTTGGACTACTTTATCCAACAAGTTTGCCTCTCAATCCAAATCTCGGATTGGCCATCTAAAGAGAAGACTTCAGTCCCTATCTCAAGGCTCTAGAAACTGCTCCACCTATCTAGATAATGCAAAGGAGATTGTGGCAGAACTTAGTGCAACTGGGAAACACATTGATGATGATGATCTGATTAATTATATTGTCTCTGGTTTGAATCCTTCTTTCCTTCCTTTTATCACATCTCTTTCTATTGCTTCCCGAGATAGAACTATCTCTTTTGAAGATTTTCAAGCTGAACTACTATCCAATGAACTTTTACTTGAGCACCAACTCAAAACCATTTCACCTGACACCAATAACTTTGCCTTCTTTGCCCGAAAACCCTAGCATCAAAATTTCCAGCAAAACAACTTTCCTCCACGTTCCAACCAAAATTTTCAGCACCAAAACTTCACTAACCGCAAGCCCAAATATCCTGAAAAATCAAACCAGCCCTCATTGCAAACACCTTACCACTCTCCAGCTCCTCCTAAACAGTCCAATCAGCAACCTTATCAGTTTCCAAAACCCAATTAGCAACAGCAGCAGTCATTCAGCACCCCCAGATCACCCTGTCAGATCTGTGGCAAGTCTAATCATAGAGCTCTTGACTGCTTCCACTGCATGGACTATGCTTATCAAGGCTGACATCCTCCAGCTCAACTGGCTGGAATGGTTGCACACTCTAATGCCACACAAGAAGGTGAAGAGACCTGGTTTGCTGACAGTGGAGCTAATCAGCACATCACGGCTAATCTTGAGTAGATGACACTCCATCAACCTTACACTGATCAAGAGAATGTTGTTGTTGGTAATGGACAAGGTTTGAGTATCCATAACACTGGTTCTACCATTTTTCACACTCCTACTTCCAAACTTAAACTAGTTCGTGTTCTTCATTGTCCTCAAGCTTGTACAAATTTACTTTCCATCAATCAATTCTATCTAGATAACCATTGCTTCTTTATACTCACTGGAACTCACTATTTTGTTAAGGACAATCACACGGGGCAGACATTGCTGGAAGGCAGGAGTAGTGGTGGACTCTATCCTCTCAAGTTGCAGAATTTAGATATCAGTAAGCCGCTTGCTATGACAGCTATTGTAGGAGTTAAAGCACCTGTTTCAGTTTGGCATTCTAGATTAGGGCATGCTTCAAATTCAGTTGTATCGTTTTTGTTGAACAAATACTCTCTTCCTTTTGTTGGTTCTTTAAATAATTCTAATCTTAAGCTTATTCATTCTGATGTGTGGTCTTGTTTCACCAAATCTCTTGGTGGTTGTCGTTATTATGTTATATTTATTGATGATTTTTCTCGTTATTCTTGACTTTATCCTATTCATAACAAATCAGATATGTATGTTTGTTTTGGTAAATTTAAACTCCTAATTGAGAATCAATTGTCCTGCAAAATTAAGCAACTTCAAACTGATGGAGATGGGGAATACATGTCCAAACAATTTCAATTGTTCCTTCAAAACAATGAGATCCATCATAGAGTCATCTGTCCACACACACCTCAACAGAATGGAGTTGCCGAGAGAAAACATAGACACGTCACAGAAATGAGGTTATCTTTGTTGGCTCAATCTCACTTATATACTACTTATTGGGTTGATGCTTTTTTTACAGCCATTTTTCTCATTAATCGGCTACCTACAGCTATCTTGATAATCAAACTCCTTATTCTAAGCTGTTTGGTACAGTTCCTGATTATTCAGCCTTGCGATCTTTTGGCTGTGTATGTTATCCTCTCTTACGGCCTTACTCCTCTAACAAACTGATGTTTAGAACTAAGAGGTGTATTTTCCTAGGTTACAGCTCCAATAAAAAAGGGTACAAGTGTCTTGATCCTTCTTCTCACAGGATATATGTGTCTTGGCATGTTGTGTTTAATGAATCTAAGTTTCCTACAGCTGAAGAAGTGCAATCCATCTCTACCTCTAACAACATGTCTTCCTCGATAGATACATCTCCCCCTATTCTTTTTATTTCAAATTTTGATTTATCTCATTCTCCTCCTATTTTTTCTCATCCTAATCATTCTACTACAGTCACTAAAACACCTTCCTGTACCGAATCAGATTCTCCTCCTACTAATATATCCACTTCTGACCCTCCATCTCAATCTATTCCTTTATCCATTTCAGGTACCCCTACACCTAGCATACCTTCCTTGTCTCCTATAAACACTCAACCTCCAAAATTGCATCCTATGACCACTAGATCCCAAACAGGCACCCTCAGAACCCGTGAGTTCCCTAATTTCACCTCATTCCACTCCACTAAACACCCACCCATTGCTCTAACCAGTACTATGGTACCTCTTGAACCTAGTTCTTACAAACAAGTATCTCTTGATCCGGCTTGGTGTCATGCCATGCAAGAGGAGTATGATGCTTTGATGGCCAATAAAACCTGGGTTCTCTATCCTAGACCTGTTGACCATATTGTTATTGATAACAAGTGGGTTTATAAGGTGAAACAAACCTCAACGGGTGAGGTTGATCGATTTAAGGCAAGGCTGGTAGCTATTGGCTATCAACAAGAAAGTGACTAGACTATACCGAGACTTTTAGTCCAGTCATCAAGCCTGCAACTATTCGGATTGTTCTTATTCATGCCATTCAATTTGACTGGACTATCACTCAACTGGATGTTTCTAATGCTTTCTTACATGGAGTGTTACAGGAGGAAGTATATATGGAGCAGCCTAAAGGTTTTGTTAACTCAGAATTTCCTGATTCTCTCTGTAGACTTAAGAAATCGCTTTATGGCCTGAAACAGGCTCTTCGGGCCTGGTTTATGAAGCTGTCCCCGTCACTCTTGGAGTTTGGTTTTACCTCATCCACTGTGAATTTCTCTTTGTTTGTTTATTATAACGATGATGCTCATTTGTTCTTTCTCATTTATGTTGATGACATCTTAGTGACCGGGACACATCAAACCATGATTTCTTCCCTCATCAGTCAGCTCCAGCTTCAATTTAAGATGAAGAACCTTGGTGACTTGCATTTCTTTCTTGGCATTCAAGCTCACAGGGACTCTTTTGGTTTACACTTGAGGCAGACTAAATATATTAATGATCTTCTCCATCGCACTAAAATGGCAGGAGCTAAACCTTTTCCCTCACCATGTTCACCAGGACTTCGGTTGTCCCTTACTAGTGGTGAGCTACTTACTGCTAATCATGTGACAGAATATAGGCAAATGGTTGGGACATTGCAATACTGCACCCTCACCCGTCCAGACATCTCATTCTCTGTTAACCAACTCTGCCAATTTATGCACTGTCCCACTTCCTCTCATTGGTCTACAGTTAAAAGAGTACTAAGATATTTTAAGGGGACTATTCATCATGGCTTATGGTACACAAAAGCTCATCTGTCTCTTCAGGCCTTTTGTGATTCTCACTGGGCAAGGAATCCTGATGATCGTCGATTGACTACAGGCTATAATATTTTCCTTGGCTCATGCTTGGTGTCTTGGTCAGCTAAGAAACAACTTGTGGTGGCTCGGTCTAGTACTAAAGCTGAGTACCGAGCTCTTACCTTTGCCACTGCTGAGTTGTATTGGATAAGGATGCTCTTGCAGGCTCTTTGCATTCCACTTGCTCCTCCTCAATTCTTTGGTGCGATAACATTAGTGCTTTAGTCTTGCCTTCCAATCCTGTTTTTCATGCCAGAACTAAGCACATTGAGGTGGATTTTCATTTCATTCGGGAGAAGTTTGCTAACAAAGACATTTCCCTTTAGTTCCTTTCCACACAAGACCAGCTTGCTGATGTGTTCACTAAGGGGTTAAGTTCAGCTCGATTTTGTCTTCTTCGAAACAAGCTACAGGTGTGTCTCCCCCCTCCAGCTTGCGGGGGGATGTTAAGAAGAAAACATCCGTAACTTTGACTGAGATCACTGATAAAGACAGTTAAATCTCTTGATCTTCTCCAACAACCTTAACAAACCTCTCTTTTGCATTTTAAATTTCAAATCAAATGTTTATTAGGGTTGTTATTATGTTGTTATTTCCCTCTTTGTTTGTAAATTCAAATATCTTGTGACCTACAAGATCCTAAGTGTATATATATGCAATATACCTCTCGGATCTGGTCATGAAGCCAAAATTCCAAACAATTCAATCTCTGTCAGTTATTTATGTTTTACTCTATTTCGATGCAAATGCTACTTGATTATGTTATGCCTGATTACTTGTGCTCTACTTTGATTCAACAATGTTAAACCTTTGATTTGGCTATGTTATGCAACGTGATAAAAATACCTAGTGAACTTTCATAGCTCATCCCATTGCTTCCTCTTATACTTACAAAAAGGACTCACTAGTGAAGACAAGTAGGCATAACTTCTCTTGATTGTCTATTTTAATAGTATGTTATTATTTTAAACTATCAAGGAATGTGATATTTAAAATATAAGGAACAATACTTGACAAGGGATGTCAATGGATCAGCTTGGGCTAGTGTTACGCCTTGAACTCAAGTAATTATGGTATATCCTATATATATATATATATATATATGCTCACCTGTGCACAAGTTTTCACGAGAACTAGTGAGAACTTCTTGAGAACTCATCTCCTGTGATATGAGTGCAAGATCTAAACTGTCCACATGATGCAGCACCCCATGAAACCCCTAGGGCCAACTTTTACTTTGATCCAAAACTTTGGTGGGCCATGAAAAACTAAAACAGTTTCCTCCCTTGATTTGCATCTCTCTTTGCTATAGCCCACTAGAGTTTTAGATTAGAGTGAAAATTGGTCCTTTGGGGTTTCATGAGATGCCGCATCACATGGACCGTTTAGATTAAACACCCATGACACGTGTACATGTGCGCAGGTGAGCATGCCTATATATATATATAAACACACACACACAGCCTAACGCATGGAATGGCATTTATTCATCTATGAAATTCTTCATACCAACAATGTCAACCATTCCACCATCCCCATAGAGATACTTGAGCGAGCAAATGTTTGCCCCATTACAGCTCCAATTGAGCAATTTGTTGATATTTTGATGAACTACTACAAGAGATATAGACTGCATGCTTGGCCTGACAAAGCTAGCCTTATTGAGATTGGAAGAGATTACAACTCTGGTGGCAACCATGTCTCTTCAGAGTATGAAGATGATGGTAACCCTATCTCCTCAGATTCTGAAGTTTGAACAAGCATCCTTCCTTTTATGGGCCACGTAGCACAACGGCCCGCCAAAATGAAGCAAGATTATTGTAGCAATTATTGTACTTAAGTATAAATTAGTGATGTAACTCGATACTGTATAAAATTATTATTGTGTCGGCAACTATAGTACTGTAGTTGTTTGTCTTTTGTGTAACATTGTAATATTGGTAGAATACTCTAGCATAATTGAAAATTTGTAAAATCTGGATCCTGATCCAATGATCACTATAGAGGACTTGAAGAAATGAAAAATCCAGACTTTCCCATCTATAAAAGGGGGGCGTCCTCTCATTCTCCAGGCAGAGTAAGTCCTAGCCGAGAGTTTCCTTCTTTCCATCTCTTGTTTCTCCTCCTCTTGTAAAAATCTCTATACTTCTTTGCAAAATTGCTCTGTTTCTGAATATATATATATATATATATATATATATATATATATATATATATATAGAGAGAGAGAGAGAGAGAGAGAGAGAGAGAGAGAGAACTTTTTGAGAACTCGTTTCCCGTGTGATATGAGTGCAAGATCTGAACCATCCATGTGATGCAGCACCCTATAAAACTCCCATGGCCTTAGCCATGGCCCATCAAAGCTTTGAATCAGGGTAAAAGTTGGGCCCTAAAGGTTTCATGGGGTGCTGCATCACATGGACGGTTCAGATTTTGCCCTCATATCACAGAAGATAAGTTCTCAAAAAGTTCTCACTAGTTCTCATGAGAACTTGTGCGCCGGTGAGCACTCCTATATATATATATATATATATATATGCCATAATTACTTGAGTTCAAGGTGCAACACCAGCCCAAGTGGATCCATTGACATCCTGCGTCAAAGTATTGCTCCTTCTATTTTAAATATCATATTGCTAGATATTTTAAAATATCAATATACTATTAAAATAGAAAATCAAGAGTCTTCACTAGTGAGTCCTTTTTTTAAGTATAAGAGGAAGTAATGGGATGAGCACCTTTGCACACGTGTCATGGGCGTCTAATCTGAACGGTCCATGTGATGCAGCATCTCATGAAATCCCAAGGGACCGATTTTCAACCTGATCTAAAACTCCGGTGGGCCATAGCAAAGAGAGATGCAAATCAAGGGAGGAGATTGTTTTCTTTTTTCATTGCCCACCAAATTTTTGGATCAAAGTAAAAGTTGGCCTTAGGGGTTTCATCAGGTGCTGCATCACTTGGACTGTTCAGATTTTGGACTCACATCACGTATGATGAGTTCTCAAAAAGTTCACACGAGTTCAGTGCCAAGTGGTGTGCATACACACACAACCCATGTGGGCCCCTGCTGACCATTAGACATACTATTCCTTTTTTGGGTTGGAGCCCAGATAGTCCCGATTTGTTTTTAATTGAGCCCAACAAGTGATTTTCCACAAAAGGTAGCAAATGAAATATTATTGGGCTGCGAAAAGATGTATTACAAAGCATTGGTTTCAGAAATGCAGATGGATGCAATTTTTGCATAAATGACTTGTGACTGTTTCTTCTATCCCATCACCCCAACAAAGAATGTGCTGAATATTATTAAGATATGAATGTGAAATGATTGCCTTAGAATCTGACAATTACGTTAAATATCAAATAAATCATTGTCATCCGTCCAAGACATATAGAAGGCTCTATCCATAGTGATCCTTCTCTTCAACTAATTCAACCATTTACACATGAGTGGGAATGTGTGTCCTGTCAATTGCACCGATACAATCCTATGCATTTCATCAAATTTTATTTAGGAAAGATTGAGGCAATACATATTCGAAAAACGATATATAAGAAGAGGCCTTTATTGAAAATGATACCTGAAAGTAAGCAACCCAATTTAAATTTGTTTGAATCTCAGGGAGGTTTCCTGACCGGCCTATTTAACGTAATCGGGGTACAGTGATACAAAAGCATCTAGTACACGATGAAAGTGGTAGCTAACGATTTCACCTGATCGAATGAATTTGTGTCCAATGACCTGATTGCGAACGTTGTGACCCACCGTGTGTAGGAAAATGACTAGTGGTTCTTTAGGACTAACACTACAACAATCGCACAGATGTATCTTCTCGCGTACTTTAGCACATAGTTGAAAAAATGTCTCTCGACTCATCTTAAGTTGAGTAACATAGCCACGGTCATTGACCCGAATGATAGAAATAATGAACCTTGCCCCACTCATCATTCCCGTGACGTGCCAGTTATTTAAACATGTAAACCCGACAGTATTCTCCTACCGCAGCTACACAAGCCGCTATCACGTGAACAACAACATACCTCTCCATTTCTTCGTCATTTTCACTAGTATTATCATGTACAGACTTTGGCATCTCTTCGAGGTCTTCATTTTCCATCACGAATTGATCACCCACACTTGTATTTACGAAGGTGTCTTTAATACATATCGTAAATCCCTTTCCAATAGAATCGAGGGCAGACTCTGTTATCGATTGATTCTCAAGAGAGTGTATGATACGTATGCCGCACAATACAAGTTACTCATGATGGAAATTAATACTAAGAGAGTGTGAATGGTTAATTACCCAATCCGCATCCCGTGTAAGTACGACTGTCAAAAAGACCGGGTCTGGGGTAGACTCAGCCTGGATTTTAACTATTTCGGACCGAGTTCAAAATCCTGAAATTGCTGATCCCATTGACACCGCACATGTAAGGATGAGTGGAAGCTCCCTTCGCTACCGTGGTTTTTGACGTAGCCCAGGTGAGTGCGCTGTAACTAGCACATATATAAGGCTTCTACTTGACTTGCATCTAAATTGGATGGCCTAAATATATCAAAGTTCAATGGTTTTATCAATAGTAAGGCACGTACTATGCTTCTATTCAGGTTGGGATATGATCCATCCCTGGTCTACATATACTATGCATATATTTAGGTTGGGATATGGTCCATCCCTGGTCAGCCTCCCATTGGATTAATCATTTTAATCATTGCACCATGGAACCCATTCACATAAAAAATAAATAAATAAATAAATAAAAAAACAAAAAAAAAAAAAACAGATACTATACATATATTCAGATTGATGATCGCAGAATTATAATTCATCTAGTACACTATGAAAAGTATTAAGTATGAAAAACAGAGGATTCAGTGAATATAAAGATCTATAAAGACACCACACAAAATGATACAATTTTTTGGGTGCATCTTTCTTCTTACTATTTCTATGCAACTTTTGACCCTTAAAAGTCCTCTAACTCCAATATTTTCTATTATGTCATTCAGGAAGGATGGACCCCGTTATATGTTGCCATACAAAGTCGATGTAGAGATATAGCCAAAGTTTTGCTGGTCAATCGCGCAGGTAAGACAAGAAGAAACAAGGTAGCTTTTACAAATGTTTACAAGAGAACATTTGCATTGTACTCCTTGTAAGAAATATCCATGGTTTTGTCGATTGCTTGACTATGTAATGAATCCAAATGAAGGATAACATGGGATGATGCAAAAGTAGCCAGCGCTTTTGTGGCCTTGGATTCATCAACCAAAAGTCCTTTAAGGTTGGAACCAAGCTGCCAAGCTGTTCATATGGGAGCAAAAACTCCTTGACCATAAGTACTATCAATACAATCTGCCCAGTTAACGATTCTTTTGTAATACTAACAGCTTACTAACCTCGCAAAACCAAGATCACCAATTTTGAGAAGGCCAATCGACCATCCAACATGTGTTTGTAACTGTTTGGTTGAACATTATATACAAAGATTACCATTTGGCAAAAAAACGTGGGCACATATCAAAAGATTTATCACAGACTATTAAATATCCGGCCCACAGTCATACATAATGCAGCTCAATTAACAGTCGAAAAGAATTTGTCTATGTTTGTAACATGTACATACTTAAATTAACTACTGAAAATCACATTCTTAAAACAATACAAAATGCACATTCATGGACACTACATGTTCAACGTTTCATAGAAAAGATTTCTTCCAACAAGAAACTAGACATTCCTACTTCCATACAACAGTAGTGATTCACGTGGTTCCTCTAAGAAATGGACATATTTAGAACATACCTAGAAAGGACTTGCAATTATATGAAGGATTTTAATTCCGGCAGAGATTGTCTATGAAGAATCTGCACAATCACAAAAATTTAAATTTAAAAAAAAAAAAGAAAAAAAAAAAGAAAAGAAAGAAAAGAAAATCAAGATCCAAAGGACTTGTTACTTGCATAACATCTTATTTCTATCAACATGCACGCATAGTCCCTACTAATTTGGAAAAGGATGGTTAGAGCTGACCTCCTTAATAAGTAGCTGTTGGATATAACTGTATATGAATTAGATAGAGTAGAAAGCAACAGTACCATACATCTATAAGGCCAACAGTTGGTCTGTAATGCGAAGAACCATTAGAAAAACAAAAATAGACATTTCCTGCAACTAGATGTAATGCCATGCACTAACATGGATACCATGACAACAATGATATAGTTGGTGGAATGATGAAAGCCATCAGATGGTCTGTTCAAAGAAAACAGTCAGATGTCCTCAACTGGTCCCATGAACAGGCCTGTAGTACAAAAAAAAAACTGTTGAAATTATCCAAACCTGGTGAATGGATATCATTTGTCACAACGACACCATGATGTATGTATTTTATCCCCGCTGTCCATCCAGTTTGGTCATATCAATTTAGGCCAAGTGAAGAAAAATAAAGAAGATCCAACTCTTATGTGAACCACAACACCAGAACTCCTGGGATTCGTCAAGATCACTATGATCGTGGATTCTATGTAAAAATACATGGACGGAAATTGATAAACGATATACATCATTGTGGGTCCCACGGAAGAGAATTCAGTAGTCAGTACCCACTTTTTTGCCGCGTTCCGCATCCGGTTTCCAAACAAAGTATGGAAGATTCACCTACCAATCAGATATATGAATTTTTGGAGATCCCGACATGGCAAATTAGCTGCCGAGCTCTACATGTAGAGATGATCAACCTGACGGTTGTCATCATCGATGGATTACGATAAATAGGGGTATAAAGACGAGAACCCCTTTTCGATTTTACGATAAAGCTAGCCTAACGCTCAAATACACATGCCGTCAAAGTCCCATGAATCTCCAAGGACCCGGCACCAGGGTTTCATTCACCGTCATAGGGAGATATAAAACTATAGGAATATCTCAGAAATTGGGCAAAAATCATTGAATCGAAGAACAAAATTACAATGCACATACCTTTCCACGCCAATCTCCCTAAATCTGCAACAACCCCCTCTCCTACTCCCCACACAGTACAAAAACACCCTCAAATGAAGCAGACGATGGCGGAACTATATAAACGATCGTCGTCCATCCATCAGTCCCCATGCTTTGATGGAAGGCCTGTAGACGATGGGACCGGATGTTGGTCGTCTTTATCAAGTACGGAAAGCGAAGACAGTGGGATGAGATTCGACGGGACTTCAAAATCTTCTCAAATCCCTCCACTTAATGCAGGGATGGGCTCGAGGAAGACAGGATGAGACACAGTTCTTATCCCAAGTGTGCAGATGAAAGCCCACTTATATCCATGGGATACAACGGTTCCACATAAAACTATATCCCAAACGCATGCGTGGGATTTAGCCGTGGGATCACGTGATCCCATCCCACCTAATCCCATCCAAACCGTCCGTCCAAACAGGCCCTTAGGGTTTTTCTCATGATATGTTTGCAAAACTCTCACAGAAATTTTAAAAATTAAAGAACAAAATGAATGATAAAAAAACCTAAAATGAAGGATATGAGGATTTTAAAAAAAAATCTTGGTAGCGCTAACGTATTGTGATTTTATCAAGGTCTTCGAATTATTTTGAAAATATCAGGACACATTATTGTCATTTTATGAAAAGAATGGGAGAATATTGCTATATTTTGTATCAAAAATATTTGTCACTACATTTTTGTGGACCACGGTATGTGTTGGCTGTTTGGTTTGGTTTTAATTATACGGGTGTGCCAAGATTGATAGTGTCTTGATCCAAACCGATTAACTTGTCAAAATAAGCAGATATGTCCAATATGAACGTATATGAACTGTTTCTGAGAAGATCGGTCGCTTACTTAGCCACTATCAGAAGTTTATAACGATCAAACAATAATCGGAGGGTGGGGTTCTTCATTCAAAGATGGGCTACTTTACCTTCCACAAGAAATGACTTTCGAAATACCAATACAAATCAAACAAAAGGAAAAAAAAACACTCACAATCAATCACCTAGAGCAACTGCAAGAATGCATCTCTTGAAAGAACTTCTTGATATTGGATAAAGAAAAAATCCAGCGTATGAGCATAGACTTGGATTACAACTAAAAATTATAGCTAAAAATTACCGCAACTTGATTATTGCTACTTTTAAGAAAAGCCGAGATAAAGTAAATTGATATATTTGATTTGATTGGTTGTTGTGTTGGATTGGGTAGATTGTGTCTTCTCAATTGAATTTCTCTGCTATTTTTCGAGTTCTGTCGTAGCTTTTTCCTCCAGATCCTTCCTTTATTACTGCAATGGTTACTGTAGTTGAAAAGTCTCTCTATAGATTATTCTCTTATTACGTTTCTCCTTTACGACTATTCGTCTTCCAAATGCCTCTCGGCTGCTTGCTTCACTTTTGTTGGCCAATGTTTTAGTTTGGTTACCCCCGGTCACTTTTTATATCTTAAACAGCTCAACTGCACTTCTTATATATCGGCCATAACATTCTGTCGACTATCCACTGACATGTAGAATTAGACTTACGCCAACTGTAAACTCGTAAAAAGTACTCCAAATCTCTGAAGATCTTTTTATCCACTTCATATTCCTCATACAATGCCACATGTCACTCCCTATTGGCTTTATCAGAATTGCCAGAAATAAGGTACAACAGTATGGAGCTCAGTACAATGTCAAGGTTGGTTTGCTCTTACCAGCCCAACATTGAAGCCCTGGCCTACCTTTGGCTGTCACTGACATAGATCTAGGGGCTGCGATTGTTGGGCCCAGGCCTGAATTTTGAACTACGTAGTGTCAAGCCTATTCAACGTTTGTCATTTCCTTAATCCGGGTCTGGCCTGTTGCCAGCCCGGAATGGATCAGACCCATGATCACAGTGAGGTCAGGTCTAGCGTAAAATTGATCTTGTCGCCATGCGAACCCATTAGCTCAATTGGACGGTTCTCTGCACCCCCCAAAACTTTATTGAGTCCATGGCCAATTGGACAGAGGTCTAGACCGTAAGCTTGGAGATCCTTGAACGCTTATTACCAGTAGTCGCCACAAGAACAAGAACCTTCTCTGAAACGGTGAAATCGGATTGGATCTCTTAAAATGATCTCTCTCTTTTCAATCTTCGAAAAGAACTTCATCGTTGTATGGCAGTCTATGCACACCCTCAAGTTCTTCATCACTCTAATTGGAGCTGATTCCGGCAAACCAATCATCCCAAGAACTACTGCTAACTTCTCACTGTGATAGTTTGCAGAATTCTCCCTGTGCTCTTTATTGGACTCGTCGAAAATCGAGCTGTCATTATCGGGATAGCCCATTCCCTTAACCTTCTCCAACATTTCTTCCAACTTCTCATAGATTATCCGACCCTGAGGGTGCGACTTATCACCCACCACAAAAGAATGTACATCAGTTCCTATCTGAATCCAACTTAGGCCAGGTTCCTTCTTAATGCCTCGGCCTTTCATCAGATCTCTAACTTTTGTCGCCGATGATCGCTTCCCAGCATCCAAGTAGATGTTGTAGAGTAAAACATATGATGCAGCAGCTTGAGGTTCAAGCTCAATGACTCGCTCCGCAACACGTTCTGCGATATCAGTGTCACCATGGATTCGACAGGCACCCAACAAGGCCCGCCACATTACAGGGTCATCCTCGAAGCCTGAGCTCACAATGAAGTGCTCAGCATCAGCCAATTTCCCTGCACGGCCAAGGAGATCGACGATGCATGCACAGTGCTTCAGGTTTGGAATCATACTGTAGTCTTTTTTCATACTTTCAAAGTACCTGTGATTATGTAAGAAAATGAGGCAGCTGATTAGTATCAGGTGTGTTTTGGTCATTTTTAGATGTGGGGCCATTTTGGTTAAGTCTACCAAGAGGTCCCTTCAGAGAGGAATTATAGGATCCTACATGCGGGGCCCATAATCAGGCGGATGGGCCATGGGGATGGCAGAAAATATCTGAGACTGAAAAGATTCTAAAGCTCCAATATTTGGCCTCGTTTAAATTGAATGCAAGACTTGTCGACTGCTTATTTTTCTTCTATCAACAATCCGCTCAACCAATTGGCAGCCTGGGAATTGTTCAATCTGAGTGTTTTCCAGGGCATCCCCCATCCAAGTCAGCTTCGATTAGATCAAGGTCAGGCCACCAAACCATGGGCTCAACAGGCACAGAATCCAGCATATCAGCAATCTGTATGTTGGCCTGATAAGAACGATTTTAAAATCCTCCCCTTCAGCTATGGTCCACCTATTCGAATTTTCAAATTACCAATTTGCTTCTTAACAATACATACATTTACCTGAAACCCTCATCCAGGAGCCCTCCATGGCTACAGGCGGTCAGAGCTCCAAGGAATGTGATATGATTGGGTTCGACCTGACAAACCTTCATGTCCTCAAAAAGCCTCAGAGCTTCCCTTGCACAACCATGTTGAGCATGGCTTGAAATGATCACAGACCATGACACCACGTCACGGTTCTCTGTATCATCGAACGTCTGGTCGGCTGCATCAATGTCTCCCGACTTAGCATACATACAAATCTGCGAGTTCCTGACTATTGTAAAGCAACTAAATCCAGACTTTGTGGCATAGCCCTGAATTTGCTCGCCAACTCTTGCAACTGCCAAGTTTGCACAAGCACTCAACACGCTCGATATTGTAAATTGGTCAGGCTTTCGTCCAGCAATGAGCAATTCATAGAACAAACTCAGCGCCTGTTCAAATTGCCCATTTTGAACACACCCGGCAATCATGGATGTCCATGAGACAATGTCATGTTTTGGGATTGAATTAAAGCATTTTAATCCATCCTCAGTCAAACCTGATTTTGAGTACAAGTCGATGAGTGCACTCCCAATAAACTCATCAGATTGGAGACTGTTCTTGAAGATCTGGGCATGAATTTGCTTCCCATGTTCTAGAGCTCCAATTGAATTACAAGCTCGGACGATACTTGAGAATGTAAATTTCGATGGTTTCAGTCCTCTCTTTCGCATCTCAGAGAAGAGACTCAGAGCTTCATTGGCAAATTCATCACATATTTCAGTCTCTGATCTGAAGAATCCAGCAATCATGGCATTAAATACAACGACATTTGGATTGGACATGAGTTTGAAAACCAGGATTGCATTGTCCAGTCTCCTGCTCTTCGCATACATGTCAAGCATTGCACTACCCACAAAGACATCTGAATCTAACCCAGCTTTTATCACACACCCATGAATCATTTTTCCAAATTCTTGCAAACCATCAACACCTGAGCATGCCTTAATGACACTACCAAAAGCAAAACTATTCATCTTCACTCCGAATCGATGCATCTGAACAAAAACTTCCAATGCCTCCTCATTTGAACTGATTCGAACATAACCTGCAACCAATGAGTTCCACGAAACATCGTCTAATTCATCTGAATTATCAAACAAAAGCCTCGCTTGATCCATCCTACCACACTTTGCATACATGTCGATAAGCGAGTTGGTCAAGAAAACCTGCGAACCCAATCCGCTAACAACAACCAACCCATGAACTATCAAACCCAATCTCAAATCACCATTTCGAGCACAGACGCTCAATGCGCTGGCGTAAGTGAACCGGTCGAGCACCATTTTGGTCGCTCTCGCTTCAATAAACACTTCCATGGATTTATCATAAAAACCCATTTGGGAGTAACTGGAAATTATCGAATTCAATGAAATTATATTTCGTTTGGGCATCCTATCGAATAGTTGGCGTGCGTTATTGATGTCGCCGCATTTGCAATACATGTTGAGGAGATTGTTCTGCAAGAAGAGGCATGGCTTGAAGGATGTCTTGATCATGTGGGCATGGGTTATCTTTCCTTCGATCAAAGATCGGGATTCGGTGGCGGATTGAAGGAGCTTTGTGTAGGTTACAGAATCTAGAAGAACCCAAAATGGAGTTCTTGAGGGTTTGGAATTTGGAGTTGGGCATGATGAATGGCTGTGGTGAAATTTCTTGGGGAATTGAAGAAACAGAAACGCTCTGAAAAACCGATTAAATACCTGGAAAAACATTGCATTTTTGAATCGAGAGAGGCGCGGGGGAGACCGGCGGAGGGGAAACGTCTTCTACAATACCCGTCACCTGTTTTACGCACTGCGTAAAACACCCAGGTCTGTGGGGCCCACCATGTTGTGTATGTAAAATCAACTCCGTCAATCAGATCCTATCCACGATTTTAGGCTCTAGAGCCAAAAATCAGATAAATCCACAACTCAGATGGACCACACACCATAATGAAGAGAAGTTACAAAGATCGGCCTCGGATAAAAATTCATTCGGGCCACACCGTGTGAACTTTAATGGTTTTGGGAGCAATTTTACGTTGTTTCCATTGGTGTGGTCTATATAAGTTTTTAATCGGACTTATCTTTTGTAATTACAGTCCGAATAGTACATCTCACATGATGATCGGTTTGAATTTTACATATGCAACATGATGGACCCCACGGCGCTTGGATTCTGAGTAAAACAGGTGTTGAGGACGATTCCAGTCAGAAGGGGAAAGCAGCATAGGGCACGGAGTCTCAGGGACCGTTTGGGAGCGTGTAATTGTAACCACCGGGATATGGAACCTGCTGGATTTTAAATCCTTTTTAATGTGTTTGGTATCATGGATTCATAATCAACTTTAATTTAGAAGTAGCTATGCATAGTATATTTTCATCCATCTGAATTTAATTACAAAATCAACTTTAATATATCTAATTAGTAAACATATTTAATGTTTGACATAATGGTTTTAATAAGCCCTTTGAAATATATACTCTGCTCGTAAATGATGAAATTTTAAGTCTTAGTTGGGCCACAAGTAGAAGATTAAGTTCGAGTGGCAAACCAATGATTTTTAACCGTTGATTCACATGGGCAATGTTTGGACAGCGCTGATCATTGTATTAAAGTAATTATAGTGATGCAATTGATAATCTAATTATTTTGGGATATCATTAATGGGCCATGTGTCCAATAAATTAATAGTGTAGTGACCCACATGTTACAGATGCAACTCATGAAAAGATTTTAGATGTAATCCAAGCTTAAATGATGGATTTTAAACTCCCTATTTGAGGCCCCCTGGTTTACTTTATGCTGCCAAACAACCAAACAATCAAGGGATTTCAAAACCTCTCAAATTCCCCCAAATCTGTTGTGCCAAACGACCCCCTCATGGTCGTTTACTACCCCTTTAAAAATGTTGATGATTCATCCAGCTTCCATATGGCATACTTGTATGGAAATCCAGACCATCAAAATTGATGACACCGTTGTGGATGGTGCATAACCCAAAAATTACAATGAGCTGATGACTTAGCTGAGAGAATTTTTCGCCTCTCAATATTTTACTTCCAGTCATCCAGTCAGAGTGATTTTCGTACGATGCTCCATCCGCAATGTGGATGCTCTGGATAACATACATGTGCGCCCCTTGGAAGAGGACGACTCACCACCGTTTTGGAATTGGATAAACCACCACCGGTTTTTTTTTTTTTTTTAAATACCCCCACATACGCACCCGCGCACTCACGCCGTAGCGAGATTTCACTGGTAACTCGAACCCATGACCTCGTGTGGCAGGCGCACTTAATTTCGTACTAGTGGATCCCCTGCTCCCTATGTGGACCATTGGGACCGTTGATCCAATGGGAGCGTTGTGAATGGAGGGGTGGTTTCCTAGGACACGGATTTCCCGGAAAGGCTTTCGCATGAACTGGGAAGATAGGTGGGAGCCACCGTTTGTTTGTGATAGATCCACACCTGGCTAATTGGGAAATGAGGAGTAGGGAAAGAAATGCCCACCGGTGAAACCTTTCTGGGGTCCACCTTGATGTTATATGCCATCTAGACCGTTTATAAGGTCATTCCCTCTAGGATGAACTGAAAACACGAACCCAAAAAAAAAAGCTGGCACAAAACTTCTGTGGCAATTCAAATGGTTCAATGGTAATCATTCAATCCCCACTGTTACCTCTCGTGTGGCCCACTAGAGTTTTGGATCCACCTCATTTTTGGCCTTGTGTCATAAAATGATATCAAAAAAATGGATGGATGGGGTGGATTTCTTACAAACATCATGGAGGGCCAAGTGAATTTTGGGTCATCGTAGGCCCTCCCCAATCTCAGCTCCGCACTCCAATACATTTATCATCCACTGCGCTGCACGAATGGGTCGCGTTGGGTAAATCAATGGAGATACTGTTTTACCCCAAAATCTCAACCATCCATCAATGATCTATACAAGGTAGATGATGGTATCTTTTTCTTGGTAAACAAGGGTACCAAGTACAAGAGTTTCAACATGGGTCTTTGCTCATGGCTCAGTGGTAGGTAGATTAGCAAGAGTTTCAGCGGAGGTCACGAGTTCCAGTACCCATTGTGGCTTGTGTGTATGTGTCAAATAAATAAATAAATAAGAAAAAAAAAAGAGCGAGAAAGGTTTCACAACAGCAGGGATAATGGACCAACATGTGCCACGTGTCCAATGAACGACACATATCATGGACCATCTTGCCATGGGCAAGATGAGAATGCAGTGTCACATGGATTAGAATTCCCACGTTTTTATTTTAACTAATTGTTGGCTCTTTTTTCTTTAAAATTTGGATCTCATCTCTTTAGTGAAAAATTTTAGGCACATGAAAAGAATTGGAAAAAAAATAAAAATAAAAAATCTATCCATGAAAATAATTTTAATTGGAAGACCATGTATGCTGTTGGGGGAAAAATAGATGAGTCGATTGGTCGACTGATGGAATGGACCAACTCTACAAACCAGTACAAACCCAATTAGATTTGAGCCTTAAGGGGCATCTATGTTCGAAGACTGGTCAACTTTCAAGGAGGTCGATGCAACTATAAGTCCACTTAAATGGCCAACCGCCGACCTAACCTATAGGTCAGCCATATCTCAGCTACAGTTCGGCTATAGCTCGACCTTAGCTCAACCATAGTTCAGGATAACCTCTAAAACAAGGCAAAAGCTGGTTCAACAGAAAGCTCAATATTGCTTGCGTCTACTATATCTGACACAATCTTCTCCCAAACCAACAATTCGGGAATCTCTCCAACGGCCCAAAGATCTCGGAGAGATCTTCGAGGGATCAAATCAGATCCCAAGAACCTCAGACGACGATAATCTCAAGAGGATCCTGGACGATTCCGGATACCTATACGGAATGATCTCCAGCATATCAAAAAAACTCCTTACGATATTATCTTCCTTCTCCTATAAATAGAGGCACCCTCAGCCAATGTAAGGTACGCATACATGCCCTAATACTCAACTGATAATCTTTTCCCTTAAGATCCTAACATACAAAAGACTCAATAACCTGACTTAGGCATCGGAGGGTCCCCTGTACTTGCCAAGGTCTCCTTTGTCAGTTTCTTTCATATGTGCAGGTCCTAGGGTTAACCAAGGAGGGTCTACCGGGAAATTGCATCAACATATGCAATACTATTTTAGTAAGTATGGCAATAGAAATAAGTAGTTAGTTAAAATTGCTGACTAAGAACCTGAAACGACCGTTTTCAATATTTCAAGTCAATGATTCATGAGAGAAGAATATTCCTCACAGAATTAAAGCTGGATGGAATATATATATATATAGAAGTGCGTCTCAGGTTTATGCAATCACTGCAAACTAACTAAAGGAAAATTGTATAGGTTATAGCCATAAGAGCAGCCAAGCCTCACAAGATGGAATGTTGTGCAGTTAAAGAACATACTCAACATATTCTTTAGATGAGTGCAGTTGAAATGAGAATGTTGAGATGATGAGTCAACAAGGTGAGGAATGATAAAATCAGAAATAAATGCATCAAGGGAACTTCTGAGCCACATGCATGCAACGGACGGAGATCCGCATTAGGAGTGAGTAGGTTCAAGTCGATTCCAGGGCAGAGAGATATCACTAGAACATTGCTAAATGGCTGGATTAGGAATGCTCAGGACATTGCTAAATTAAAGGTCAAACTGGAAGAAGAAGATTAAGGTCCAGGATTGGAGAATAGACTAAACTTCCAAAAGTCTTGAGTAACGCCATATATACGGATGCCATGAGTAGATTTAACCTTCAGACCGGTGTCTTGATAAAAATTACCTGGACATGCTTGGTTGTACGGGCTATCAGAGCCAGGGGTTTTCCTTGGGTAGTGTCCTGATAAAAGTATCTTACCTTTCAAAAAAAGAAGTCCAATCCAAAGATATAGACCATCACTACCAACTCCAAAATTCTATCCAAACAAAAGGCCCAATTGGAGGAAGAAGAAACTGACCTGACACGGTCCCGATTCAGATTCGGTTCACAAAGACGGTGGACAAAGACTAATTACAGATAACATGCCTAATACAAGACTATTTAATGGACCATCATTTCTCTATAGTTTCTTTCAAACAGAGGTAAGTTGACTTTCTCACATTAGGCTCTGGCTCCTCACTTTGCCAAGTTTCTTCTCCCTCCCATCAGAGCATGGAACCTCACTACTGTCCCTGTGCCACCGAAGAGCGTTAAGTGTCAGTGGATCATCTATGCACAGAAATTGTAAACTATAAATTTCATCATATAAAGCTTATGTAAAGACTAAAGAGATAGTAGCTAGGCAGTCTGGATGTTTTTTTTTCCACGATGAATAATTTCATTGACTTGGGGACTGATGGTAAAAAACAGTCTGTATGTTGCGATTTCTTTCACCAGGCTGCCCCCAAAAGCTGAGGGAAATCAATAAGGATCCATTCACTGCAATTTCACTTGGAATTTGGGGTACAACTAAATGATACCTAAGGTTTGCATCTCGAATCACAGCATTGGGGACTGTGTGGATTTGGGCAAAGTTGCACTCCAATAGAAGTCATGCTCAAACCCCAACTAGAAGTCATGCACAACCAACCATATGTCTTTGGTTTGTCAGCCCCTGTATGCACAAGAACAAATGCACTTTTGGACAAGTAGTTATTGATGACTATTAGACTATAGATTGGGTCTCAATTGGAGAGGTAGAATTACTTGTCAATGACACATACAGTTATAGTACACACGAGGATAATGCTTATCCATGCATGTGTGACATGTTTCAATGTGCAACATGTGTGACCGTCCAAGTTCAAGCATCCCACATGTGCAAATGTGCCACCATCAATCTTCAAGCACCAAAACATGTGGCACATGTGTAAGATTGCCACCAACCAATCTTCAAATTCCTCACATGTGCCACAATCTATCATGTCCATGATCCACAGACCATGATGTTTGACAAAGAAAGGATGGAACAACTAGTCAGCAACAGCATGTTCATGACCAGGTGCCTCAATAGCATGCCATGGATTGCCAGTCGCAACACAACTCTACCAACTCCAAACAGGCCCTAAAGGCTAAGGCTCCTAAGAGAGCATGAAATGTGAAAACTCTCACACATGATCTCCACACAAACATATAGAGACATGCATAATTCAGTTTGCAGAGACGAGACTAATATTGCGTACAACCTCTACCAATGGCTGGCATTTGCAAAGTAAGAGATTGTACCTGGCCTGTCCCTGTTTGTTCCCCAGGTGCAAAGTTCCCTGGTTCTCCTTGCATGCCATCTCTGCGGTCCACTTGTGGGAACCTTTGCCCTTCTCCAGACCCAGTGTAACTCTGCCCATAACCAGAACCCACTCCCTGCCGGTAATCTCCACCTCCTGAAGGACCAGCATTCCTGTAATCTCCCCGGAAATCCCCATGTCCAGGAGGTGCATAATCCCTCCGCTCTCCCTGTGAGAAGTCCCTACGTTCCTGATTAACATAATTCCCCTGTGCTCCTTGGTTGTAATCCCTCTGAAATGGGGGCATCGGATCTCTCCTTTCCCCTTGATAACTGTCTCTTCCTCCGGAGGCATAATCTCTACCACCCATTGGAATCGGATCTCTGCGTTCACCTTGGCCATAATAATCTCTTCTTTCACCTTGGCCAAAATCTTTCCTCTCCCCAGCAGGAGCAAAATCTCTACCAGGTGGTGGGGTATAGCCCCTCCCATCTGATTGTCCACCAGGACCGTAGTTCTGATGCGGTGCATAGTTCCTTCCATCTCCTTGCATAGTGTTGCGTTGATCATATGGTGCATTTCCCTGCTGCATAGGCATTGGCTCGCGTTGCCTGTCGTACCTTGGCCTGTCATAGTTTCGGTTTCGATCACCATATCTTCCTTGTGACCTCCCATATTGAACTGGGGGAGGCCTTGGAATGATGGTCCCGTTGATGTATTTATCTCCTGATCATTAAGTAACAACAATGTGACATATTGAGGCAGAGATCACAACAATCTGATAAAGACTCCAGTTTTATAAGACAAACTACAAACTATGAAGATAAGATTTAAGGTAGGTCGAGTTAAAGTGCTCTTAAACTTCAAGTATTGTACAAATGAAAAGGATCTACGAAGAAATACGGACCTCCGTACTCCTTGTTCACAGGGTCAATATATGAGTCAGGCAAAATGAAAACAACTCCTGGCAAGCCTGAATAAAAGAAAAACAGAAATATTAGTAGATCTCACACGAAGAAAGCCATAAAAAGTGACTCATGCCCAATTGACCCTAATCATTCTACATGAACCGCTCACTCAGTCAACCATAAGAAGACAACTGCAAACTTCAAACCTTACCTCGGAACTTCTCAGACATTTCCTCAGTCATTACAGCCTGAAACCCATTGTAGGTTGTTGTACTGCAAGCATACATTCTCTTCTTCGCCTCCTCCACACTGGAAACAACATTTGCTAAATCAGACCTATCATTTCTAAAACCCTAATCCATAAATGAAATCTACCAGACACATGGTTATACAACAGAGAGGCATCCATTGAAACATCCACCAAAACGGGCATATTACTGAAGCCAGCAACCAGATCCAGGCAAACTGGAGCTGCAACAAGCTATCAATAACTGAATAAAATGTAGCACCAAATATCCAGTAACTAAATTCCAAACCATGACTGATTTTTTTGGTTGTCTTGCATAGAGAAGGTGAACTAAAGGCTGAATTGGTTGTCTTACAACGGTTCTGTTACACAGTTCAAGTTTCTAACTGAATATCAAAGGAATCGCCATAGATTATCCATAGTTAAAATATTTGTCATTACAATCACAAATATCATCAACGGTATATAACAAATAATAGAGCATTGCTAAGCCTGCATGCATGTACAAGGCAAGAAATGTACAGGCCATCATATGTGCCTATGTGACACAGGCATCTGATCCAACTCATCTACCAGGTCGGTCACATTGTTTTGCTGCTCTGATGCAAAATCAGGCTCGTCAAATCAACAAGTGGGCCACAATTCACAGAATAAATGGACACATTGCAAAGTTGAGCAAGTTCTCCTTAACTGTCCAACTAACTATTTTATAAGGTTGTGGTGTGCCTGCCGAGCAGACCACCTCAACTTCTGGCCAGGGAATCTAGATGGCAAGAAGCATATGATGGGATCTCACGCCCGTGTGCAATGCCGGCACATATGAACGGCTTTATACATGCATCTTGGCTTAGCAAACTTCATAAATAATAAACAATTTTGAATTATGTGCACATGGGAGGGGTGCACTGGCAAATTGTGCCAGAATTAGGCAAGCAACCAGTGGAATACTGAGACAACAGGAGTTTCGTTACCAACAAAACTCTAAAACAAAATAGACAACTAACAGAATTCAACACGCATAACCATAGTTTAAAAACTTGTCTAGTTGACTTGAAATTTGAACCATTTGACTCCACTCAATTGGCTTTCAAGTTGACATGATGGGAAACTCTTTTTCATCAAATCATTTCAAATTTTCTTGAATCTTTTCCAATCTCATCGAGTTTGGTCAATATCTCAACCAAATCAACTTTTCCTAGGCCTTTCTAAGTATTATATTTTCTTTTCATTTTTATTTATTTATGCATTTTATATTACATTTTTCTATTTTAAAATTTTATTTATCAAGTTTTCATATTTTGGTTGAGTCGGCCTTTTGGCAGAGGCTTTGAGTCAACTCAACGATATGGAGCTTCTATTCAAGTTGAGCTTTCAGGTTTTCAACCCATGTGTATAATCATGCAATCAAAACCCAGTAACTGGAATCTGGCAGTCATAATCCCCAGCAACATGGCCATTTCAAAAATCACTAAGTGGAAAATTTCTAAATGCAAACGAGATTCTAAAATCCTTAATAATTACCCTGCACCTATGGTAAGAAAAAAAAACCATTATCTGGAAATATATAAAAAACAGTTGCTAGTGCTCAGCAAGAACAACCCACAATCAAACCCAATAGTTAACTACAACCAAAATGATGAGGACATCGTGCACACGCACGCCCGCACACCACCACCCCTACGCACGTACGTACACAGAAGGAGGACCCCACCATCGATCTGGCTCGATGACGACGTCCAGGGAGGGCCTCCTACCTAGAAGACAAGTTTTGGTTCAAAAAAGTGGCCCGATAGTCAAAAAAAGCCCACCATGGGATCTCATGATCGTGGCCCACTCGTCGGATTGGTTTTATATTTTAAGTTTTGCTTATTGTTATTATTTAGAACATCGTGAACGCTTTAGATTTCCTTGTTTGGTTTTTATTTTAGTTTACTTCATCGCCAAGTAATAGGTGTCGCACATGGTGCGAGTTTTTGGGTATAGGGTTCTCCCTATAAATAGGCACCCTTTGTAGTTCTTTTCATTCATTGAAGTTAATAAAAAATTCCTGCTTTATTTTTCTGCTCTCTTCGTGAGTTGTGGAAGAATTCAAAAGTGGGTGCGAAGCCCTCCCTTTTCGAAGGGCTAACTACCGTGGTGCGAAGCCACATCGATCCCAATTCACCCCCATCTTCCATCATCTTTTTTTCCATCTTCCCTCACCATCCGTACTTCGAATTTGTCCTTTTGTTGCATCAGATTTCTTCATTGAAGCAGGTTTCCAGATTTCGGCCCGCAAGCGAGCTGAAACTTCGGCGGAGCACCACGCACAAACCGTACATCGGATCGAGCTGAAATTTGGAGGTTTTGGAGTCCATCCCTGGCTGACCAGGGCCAAGGTGGCCTTTTTCTGAATAGTGGGCCCCACACACGTGCGGCCGGGATCACACGCACGTCCGTTTGGGCCCTTGTTGTTGTCCACACGCGGGATCATCTTTTGGCTCAGGTTTTTATCCTCTTTTATCCTCTCATAGTCATTTTTTCATGAATCCTAACCCTATATTACATGATCCCTAATTGATTTGTCCCTTTTTATCACCTTAGGGTTCCTTGAATTGAAATTAGGGAATCCCTTGGATTAGGGACTGATTTTTATGCGTGAGTAGTTGATTTTATTTCCCTTTGACATTGTTTGGTTTATAATTTTATTGGTCCAGTCCTAGCCCGTGTCGGCTTGGACCCGCATAGATTCCCCTTTAATTGAATGTTTGGATTTTCATGTGGGATGTGGAATTTGTGCGATTGTTTCTGAATTGGTGTGATCTAAGCATGCAATCTTGCATATCATATTTAATTTTCCATGTCCTGCATCAAATTTGGTATCAAAGCCTAGGGTTCTTATAGGAGAATTCACCACATATTTAGGGTTTAGTTTGTTTGAGTCCTTCATGCATTCAGTCCATCATATATAGCTGAATTTTAGTAACAGTGTGTAGTCTCCTTCATATAGAGTCTCGTAGGGTCATTTAGTTTTTAGACGCATATAGTTGTCATAGCAGGTCCTTAGGTTGAGCAAGTCAGTATATGCCCACACGTACGGGTCGCGGCTTCGGTTTGCACCCCACACTAAACATGGAGCAACTACAAGAAACAGTGGCCAAGTTAACCCAGCAAGTTGAGTCCTTGAATAAGCATTTGGAACAACACATAGATAAACGTCTTGAAGAAATAGAGGCCTCCTTCAGGGCAAACCCCACAACTGGGGAGGATGCCCAATCTCAGGCAGTTGGTCGGGAGGTTAGACCAAGGAATGGAGGCGGCCAAGGAGCTGGTCATGGACGCGTACCTGTGCACCCACCCCGTGAGGGACATCATGATCAATATGACCCAGATGCACAACTCCTCAAGGGAGTTAGGGTAGATGCTCCTACTTTTGATGGTCACTTGGACCCTAAAGCTTTTTTAGATTGGTTGGCGAATATGGACCACTATTTTGAGTGGTATGATATGTCGGATGCTCGACGAGTCCGATTCGCCAAGATGAAGCTTGTGGGTCAAGCAAAGAGGTTTTGGGCGACGGTTCAGCGAAAAAAAGAAAGAGCGAGGGAACTTCCAATAGTCCATTGGAGAGAAATGAAAGAAACGTTGAAAGAGAAGTACCTCCCTTTCTCTTATCGCATGCGGTTGATTGAGGAGTGGCAGTCTCTTCGACAGGGTTCCATGAGTGTTGCTGACTATATTGAGAAATTCGAAGAGTATTGACCCATTGTGAGGTTGATGAGGACCCCGTACTCACCCTTGCTGCGTTTTAAAATGGGCCTCCGTCCCGACATTAGGAGAGAATTACTCGCCAAAGACATAGACACTATCGAACAGTTATACCAAGTAGTGTTAGATGTCGAGCAATACCTTAAAGCATATGTGGAAAGGCGGTTTGACTTTCGTGAATCCGGTATTAAGGCCAACCCCTCTGGGGCTAGACCTAACACGGGATTCCAAAACAAACCTTCCCCTAATGTTCAACATAGACCTAAGGATGATAAGGGTAAAGAGATTGTCGGGTCTAGTTCACGTGAAAGTGGGGCCACTAGGTATTTTAGGTGTTAGGGGTTTGGTCACTTTGCTCACCAGTGCAGCACGAGAGAGGGCAACAAAGTACTCCTTATTGATGGGTAAGTAGAAGTAGTGCCCCCAGAGAGTGATAGTGAGGAGGAGGAATATGAGCCAGTCGGAACCCCTAGTGATGAGGAAGAGGGAGCACAAGAGTCTGTGACCCTCGCAATTGTGCGTTGCGCCCTGGCTCAAGCCAAGAACACTGATGACTGGCGCCGCAACACGATCTTCTACACTTATGCAAAATGTGGGGAAAAGAGTTGTAAGATGATCGTGGATAGTGGTAGTTGTGCCAACGTGGCATCGACTAGCACTGTGAGTCGTTTGGGCTTGAAGCTGGAAGCCCATCCTCAGCCCTATAGAGTCTCCTGGGTTGATGAAACATCCATTCCAGTCTCGCATCGCTGTCTTGTCCCTATTCAGTTTGGATCTTATAAAGACACAATTTAGTGTGATGTTGTTCCTATGGATGTGGGCCATGTCATTCTGGGTAGGCCATGGCTCTATGACAGGGATGTTACCATATTTGGTCGTTCAAATGTGTGTACATTCTGGTTTGAGGGAAAGAAGGTCAAGCTAAATTCTCTGCCACCCAAGAATACAACTGGAAAAGAGTTCACCACGTAGAGTGGTGTGAGCGGCCTAAAAGAAGTGAAGGAGTCGAAGTCCAAGTCCAAACCGCTCCATATTGTCAATGCCAAAGACTTTGAGCGAGAGACGGAGGCGGACTCGATGATATACGCCCTTGTGGCTAGGGAGAGTGTACCAGAGACTAGCGTAGAGTTACCCACTGAGGCCATTCAGGTAGTACATGAGTTTCGTGATGTTTTTCCTGATGATTTACCGAATGAGCTTCCCCCTATGAGGGATATACAGCATGCCATTGATTTAATCCCTGGGGCAACTCTACCAAACCTCCCACATTACAGAATGAACCCGAAGGAGCATGCTGAGTTGAAGAGGCAGATTGATGAACTCCTAGAGAAGGGTTTCATTCGAGAGAGCATGAGTCCGTGTGCCGTGCCCGCCCTTCTTACACCTAAGAAGGATGGCACATGGAGGATGTGTGTTGATAGTAGGGCCATCAACAAAATTACAATCAAGTATCGATTTCCCATACCGCGTCTTGATGACATGCTAGATATGATGGCTAATGCTACTATCTTCTCAAAAATCAACCTCAAAAGTGGGTATCACCAAATCCGTATACGCCCTGGTGATGAGTGGAAGACGGCCTTCAAGACGAAGGATGGGCTATATGAGTGGCTAGTTATGCCTTTTGGGTTAACTAATGCCCCAAGCACTTTCATGCGTGTGATGACCCACGTGTTGAGACCCTTCATGGGGAAGTTCCTGGTTGTATACTTTGATGATATCTTGATTTATAGCATGACTAAGGAGCAACACCTCAACCATTTGAGGCAGGTTTGTGGGATCCTTAGGGCCGAGAAGTTGTACGCCAACCTAAAGAAGTGCGCGTTCTTGTCTAGTAGTGTGATCTTCTTAGGTTTTATTGTGTCAGCTGAGGGCGTATCGGCGGATCCCGAGAAGGTCAAGGCCATCGTTAATTGGCCTGAACCCCGCAATATTCATGAGGTGCGTAGCTTTCATGGCTTAGCCACTTTTTATAGGCGGTTCATTCGAGGCTTCAGTTCCATTGTGGCTCCCATCACGGACTGCATAAAAAAGGGAGAGTTTCAATGGACAAAGGCCGCCTCGAAGGCCTTCAAGGAGATAAAGGTCAAGATGACCGAAGCTCCAGTTACGCGACTTCCAGATTTTTCAAAAGCTTTTGAAGTCGCATGTGACGCGTCAGGAGTCGGCATAGGGGGAGTACTTAGCCAGGAAGGGCACCCTGTCGCCTTTTTTAGTGAGAAACTGAATGAGGCGAAGCAAAGATATTCCACCTATGACAAGGAATTCTACGCGGTAGTGCAATCACTACGCCATTGGCGACATTACCTATTATCGCAAGAATTCGTCTTGTTCTCAGATCACGAGGCCTTAAGATACTTGAACTCTCAAAAGAAATTAAGCCCCAGGCACGCTAAGTGGGTTCAATTCCTTCAAGAGTACACTTTTGTGCTTAAGCACAAGGCCGGTATAGAGAAGAAGCCTGCTGACGCGTTGAGTCGTCGAGTCGCATTACTCAACTCCATGAACATTGAAGCTACGGGCCTTGAGCGCATCAAAGAAGGATATTTTGAGTGTCTAGATTTTGGGATTGTGTATGTCTTTATTAGAGAGTCCGTCAGGAGCTAACAGTGAGTATTTGATTTTGGACGGATATTTGTTTAGGAGTGATCGCTTGTGCATAGCACGCACCTCCCTTCGCGATTTTCTTGTCTGGGAGTTACATTCAGGGGGGGTTGCAGGTCATTTCGGTCATGACAAGACCATTGCCCTAGTGGAGGATAGATTTCATTGGCCAAGCCTCAAGCGGGACGTGGCCAAAATTATAGGGCAATGCCGTACTTGTCAACTGGCAAAGCAGAGGAAACAGAATACAAGATTATATACACCTTTGCCAGTCCCATTCATCCCTTGGCAGGACATCAGTATGGACTTCATGCTTGGACTTCCCAAGACTATTCGAAAGCATGACTCCATATTCGTTGTCGTGGACCGTTTCTCTAAAATGGCCCACTTCATTCCTTGTTCTAAGACCTCCGACGCCTCTCATGTTGCCAAGCTGTTCTTTAGTGAGGTTGTCAAACTGCATGGGTTGCCAAAACCATAGTGTCTGACCGTGACGTGAGATTTATGAGTTACTTTTGGAAGACACTATGGCACATGATGAATACTAGGCTCCAATTTTCTCCTACCGCCCTCAGACCGATAGCCAGACCGAGGTGGTTAATAGGAGCCTAGGGAGTTTACTTCGATGTTTAGTGGGGAGCATACCAGACATGGGACGCCGTACTACCCATACCGAGTTTGCATACAATAGTTCTATAATCCACCAGTCTAAGTCCTTTTGAAGTCGCTACTGGTTTAAGCCTAAGAAACCTATTGATCTTATCCCCATGTCATTGTCTCATAGGCCATCGGAGTCTGCCGAGTCTTTTGCGCATCACATACATTCATTGCATCAAGAAATCAGGCGAAAGATCACTACTAGTAATGAGCATTACAAACTTTCTGCAGACCTACATAGACGTTTCAAAGAGTTCAATATTGGGGACTCTGTGATGGTCCGTATCAGGCCCGAGCGGTACCCTCCAGGGGCCATTCGTAAGTTACACGCGCGTAGCGCTGGGCCCTTCAAAATTATAAAGCGAAACGGTCTCAATGCGTATGAGGTAGATCTTCCACCTTCCATGGGAATTAGTTCCACATTCAACGTGGAGGATCTAGTTGCTTTTCAGGGACCCACTGATACTTTGTCCAGCCCTTCGCCCACCCATCCTGATGTCCCAACCTTACCCTTTGATCCATGGCCTCTTCCCGACCTTTCATCCCAGCCTCTGCCTTCCATACCTAGCCTTCACACACCCAGAGAGGAAATAGAGGATATCTTGGACGATGAGATAATTTCCACGTCGGATGGCGGGTTTCAGAAATACCTAATTAAATGGAAGTCACGCCCAACTTCGGACAGCACGTGGCTCACTGAGGAGGAGCTTCAGAGACTTGATCCAGACATCCTAGAACGGTTTAGGAGTTTTATTTCGCCAGTGGCGAAATCTTCGCAGCCGAGGAGAGTTGATGAGGACATCGTGCACACGCACGCCCGCACACCACCACCCCTACGCACGTACGTACGCAGAAGGAGGACCCCACCATCGATCTGGCTCGATGACGACGTCCAGGGAGGGCCTCCTACCTAGAAGACAAGTTTTGGTTCAGAAAAGTGGCCCGATAGTCAAGAAAAGCCCACCATGGGATCTCATGATCGTGGCCCACTCGTCGGATTGGTTTTATATTTTAAGTTTTGCTTATTGTTATTATTTAGAACATCGTGAACGCTTTAGATTTCCTTGTTTGGTTTTTATTTTAGTTTACTTCATCGCCAAGTAATAGGTGTCGCACATGGTGCGAGTTTTTGGGTATAGGGTTCTCCCTATAAATAGGCACCCTTTGTAGTTCTTTTCATTCATTGAAGTTAATAAAAAATTCCTGCTTTATTTTTCTGCTCTCTTCGTGAGTTGTGGAAGAATTCAAAAGTGGGTGCGAAGCCCTCCCTTTTCGAAGGGCTAACTACCGTGGTGCGAAGCCACATCGATCCCAATTCACCCCCATCTTCCATCATCTTTTTTTTCCATCTTCCCCCACCATCCGTACTTTGAATTTGTCCTTTTGTTGCATCAGATTTCTTCATTGAAGCAGGTTTCCAGATTTCGGCCCGCAGGCGAGCTGAAACTTCGGCGGAGCACCACGCACAAACCGTACATCGGATCGAGCTGAAATTTGGAGGTTTTGGAGTCCATCCCTGGCTGACCAGGGCCAAGGTGGCCTTTTTCTGAATAGTGGGCCCCACACACGTGCGGTCAGGATCACACGCACGTCCGTTTGGGCCATTGTTGTTGTCCACACGCGGGATCATCTTTTGGCTTAGGTTTTTATCCTCTTTTATCCTCTCATAGTCATTTTTTCATGAATCCTAACCCTATATTACATGATCCCTAATTGATTTGTCCCTTTTTATCACCTTAGGGTTCCTTGAATTGAAATTAGGGAATCCCTTGGATTAGGGACTGATTTTTATGCATGAGTAGTTGATTTTATTTCCCTTTGACATTGTTTGGTTTATAATTTTATTGGTCCAGTCCTAGCCTGTGTCGGCTTGGACCCGCATAGATTCCCCTTTAATTGAATGTTTGGATTTTCATGTGGGATGTGGAATTTGTGTGATTGTTTCTGAATTGGTCTGATCTAAGCCTGCAATCTTGCATATCAAACCCAATAGTTAACTACAACCAAAATATGGCTACTGAAATTCCCAGGAGCAGTACTACCATCCAGGTCATCTGACAACTTACACTCCAGATCAAACAAAGTTACTCAAACCCAGAATATGAAAACCGACCATTTTGAATGATTGAACAAGGCAATAACAGCACTGCATTCAAAACCCAATCTGCCTTTAAAGAAGAAGAAGAAGAAGAAAAAGAAAAAGAGGAAATGAAACACGGTAAAAACCATCAAACATGGAGCTGCATCCAAATCTCATCCTCAAAAATCTACCCAGACTCTAAAACGTTTTAACATCTAACCAATTGAATCACTCAGATAAGCTGACAATCCTCATCAGCACTGGAAATAATGGCCTAACTCAGCATTCTAAAGTTGGTATTCTAGACTCAGCTTGACAAGTACTTACGTGTCTACAATCCAATTTTTTGGTTGCAGATGAAACCATCACCCATTGTAAAAGGGAATTGCTATTTTAATGTGTGATCAAGCAAGTTCCTTGAAATGTGTTCTCCACCAACTAGTAGAAGAATGTGATCAGGACCATTAATCTGGAGGGCCACCGAGTGTATGGAACATAACCCGATAGTTGTGATGGTTGGAAGTTTGACAGTTCCTTTTACTCCCACCAGCGAAACCAAAATCATTTGACAGTTGAATGTCGATTTTTGCCCATATTTACCAACTTCCAGCATCTTTCCAACCATCCATTTGCATGCCAATGGAAGATAGCTAACTTCGTCCAATTGCCTTGATTTCAAAGAAATGGCCCAAAAGCATGGACCGCCAAATCGACGGGCCTGATTAATCTGAAAATGTGCAATATCTACAAAAGAGACATTCTAGTGGATGCTTCTTATATCATAATATCATCCTCTTTTTTACATTATAAAAAATAAAAAAGAAATAAAAATAAAAAAGAACCACCGATCATCGTCACCAGCTATAATCCTCCACCAACTAAGTGAGAGAGAGAGAGAGAGAGAGAGAGAGAGAGAGAGAGACCCTAATACATGATTGAAGGAATTTGACAGTCTGAAGAAAAGAAAATGCGAAGAAAGCAGCAAGTACCTTCCGACAACCTTGGCGAGCGTTTGGACGTATGTCTCGACCATCTCCTCAGGGGTGGGCTTGGGATCCTTGGGGAAATCCATGGTGATGAGCCAGTGATTGTAATCACAGCCTTCGAAGAGGATCGTATCTGGCGAAATCTTCCCATCGTCAGTATCGTGCGATCGCGACGATGAGGAGAGAGATGAAGATCGGAAGGAGCGACATGGGATGAGGAAATTGGAAGGGGGCAGAAGGTTAGATTTTCTAAGAGCGGGTGGTGAGGAGATGGGTTTTGGAGGAGGGATGGAAGAGCAAGGACGGTGTTTAGGGAGAGAAGAGGAAAGAACGAGAGATCGACGTAGGCGGAGAGAAGCCATTGTTGTCAACTTGCGGAGAATTTTAGGGTTTTTGGAGGAGATTAGGGTTTTGGGAAGAAGAAGAAATAGTAAGGTAAAGAGTAGGGTTTTTGGAGAGAGAGAGAGAGAGTGACGGGGTTGAAAGGGTATTTTCGTCTTTAAAACTATCGGCTTCGAATCTGACACGCGTATCGGTTTTTTGACGCGGCACGGACGTTTTAAATGCCGGATCGTAGCATAGCCGTCCGTTATGTAGCTGGGAAACAGGTAAGGCTCCCCACCGTACACGTGGCATTAACATCGAATCGAAACCGTCCAAATGGTGGGGCCCATTGTAGATGGATTACACACAAAAACTTGCACTGGGAATTTAATTATAACTGTCAGATTGCCTGACATCCACCGAAATTTAAAACCAAAATGGCCCAAATTCGACAAAAATATATCCATTAATCAGAGGTTAGGATTGTCTAATCAATCTAATATTTTGCGTATATAACTAATAAATATAGTGGGTCTTACTATTTTGGCGGTTCCGATCTGATGCAAATGACACTCTATGAAGATCTTATACCGGGCAGCCTGCATTATATATGGTAGAGAGAATCCTACATCCCACACTACGCACTGCAGATCAGGACCGTCTATCTTGCTGATCAAACCGTGGACGTCCGGTGTTTTAAAAACCACGCTAATCAGGTAGGTGAGCCACACAACCGTGACAAATAATAATCAGGTTGTTGGAAGGACTGAATGGATATTAACATGATTGCTCTTCCAACCGTTCAGTCATCAAAAGTTTCCACTACTGGAAGGACACGTGATGATCGACGGTGAGGAACGTATGTTGAATGGGGGTATGAGATTAGAGAAGCTAGTTTCCAACCGAAACGATGGTGGGAATTGAACTTTAGCTTCAGATTCCATTCTCAGACCTGGGTGTGCCTGTCCCGCCGTTGAGCCAGACCCGAAGGCGGGCTTGCAGTCAATGATTTTCAAGTGGGTTAGGTTGGGTTTGGGCTGACCCTTACCCCACTTGAGCCCGCCATATTGCCACTCCTAGTAGGAATGTTCAAGGGCATTGCATTTTTTCAGCATTACTTGGAACTAAAAACAAGCTATTTATGGATTTCTCTTCTTTGGCTTCCATGTATTCAACAATGGGTTCGCATTGATATGAGGATTTAAAGCTTGATTTTATTGATGTTGTGTGGACTATGTTGGGACATTTCAAAAAATAAAAAAGGAGAAAATTGGTATTTTGAAATATTGATTTTTCATCTTTTGTGCTAAAATCTAATCCCATATTAGATAATGAGGAGAATTCTTAAAAGTTTACAAGTTTTTCTGCTCATTAGTATTTCAAATTGATACAATACCATGCACAAGTTTATATGCATGCTCATGCGTTGGTGCACACTCTTATATGCTCGAGGGGAGAATCGGGCATTGGTAGGCTTGAGCAGGTTCCTTTGTTAGACTCAAGATGTAGCTTACATTTCTTGTGTGTCATATCTCCTTCAACTGTAAGTACTACCTTCACAATCATTTTAACATGTGTGATGTTTTTATTTCTGCTCATTTATCTAATTTATTATTTCTTGTTCCTTTGTTTTAAATGGACTATAAATTATTTTCATTAATGAATGAAATGGAGGTGAAAGATGGTTGTGATATTGGGCCCACTGGATGAGGGTTGGCAATGGGACAGGCTGCCTAGCCCTTTAGGGCTAAGGCTTGGGCCTTTAAATATGGACAGCTAGCCAACTCAAGACTAATGATGAATGTCCCAGTCCAATCATCAAGTGGGTCATTGCTATACAAGTATAATAGATGATTTAAAGAATTTTGTGAGTAGTTTCCATTCAATAGTACATGTGTAATTTAAAAGAACTTCTGGATATGGGATCATGTTTCTATTATCATGTGATGAGCCTTGTCATAGATGTAGAGGACATCTGAAAAAAAAAATTTCCTAAATTTGAGATATTTTTCAAACTTTTATTCACTCTCTTTTCTAGTCTAGCCAAGTAGGTAAGGCGCCTAGACGTTTTTTAGTCATATTAAGGTTAGGGCCATATTGTTCGTATTAATGATGAAAGGTGATATACAGAGCATCACTAACATCATGGGACTAAATGTATACACCACGCTATGAAACTTTGAGTTAGATTGATTCAACTAAAGACAAAAACATGAGAGCGAATGTATAAAAATCAGTTCGGTTTCATGCTTGGGAAGCGTATTACTTGAAAGTTTTTTCGTACTCAAATAATTGCTGGGGAAATATAAGGGAAATGATGAAAGATCTCCACATAGTTTTTATTGACTTAGAGAAAGCTTACGATAAGGTGCCTAGAGAGTTAAATCTAGTTGGTATTGAGAGTTTCAAGAGAATATATTGATGTAATTAAGAATATGTATGACAGAGCATTATCAAATATCAGGACAAGTAGTGGAGAGATGAGTTTCGAATCACTGCAAACTTACACAAGGTGGTGGCATTGAGCACGTACCTTTTTGCATTGCTTATGGATGAGTTAACAAAGCATTTGCAGGAGGAGATCCTATTGTGTTTTGTTTGCAGATGACAAATTTGATTAATAAGATGAGGGAAGGTGTAAACACAAAAATATGTTTATCAAGGGATGCTTCAAAATCTAAATCATTTAAAATTAGTGGATTAAAACATAGTATATGTAGTATAATTTTAATAATAATAGGAGTAGAAATAAGGAACTAGTTAGATTTGTGGATCAAGGAGCTTCCCAAAATGACTACTTTTGATACCTTTGGACCTTTGGTCAATAATTCATGAGTGGAGGACATTGAGAAAAACATTGCCCATAGAGTTGAAGCTGTGTGGAAGAAATGGAGATATGCCTCTAGAGTTTTATATGATAATTGTGTATCACCTCAATCTGAAAAGAGAGATTTTATAGGATAGCTATAAGAATAGACATGCTTTATGAGACAAAATGTTGCGTTGTTAAGGAACGATATGTTCATAAAATGAGTTTAGCTTAAATGAGATGGATGAATGGCAAAACGAGAAATGATAGAATTATAAATGAATGTATTTAGGGAAAGTTAGAAATAACAATAATATGTAATAAGATGGAAAAGTATATTTAAATGGCTTGGTAATGTGCATCAGATACCAAGAAACGCACCAAACATGAGTGAGTTGATGCAAGTCGAGGGCTTTCAAAGGGCCAGGCTAGAACCCAAAAGGACGTAGGCGGAGGCAGTAAGAAAAGGCTTGGCCTATCTAAAGCTATGACCCTCAATAGAGTAGAATGTTGGAATAGGATTCCTGTAGCCCCTGGCACGGCCCAGGCGTGCCCATTCACATCCCTTCTGACCGCATCCTCACACCCCTACTGACCGTATCCGTCATCTCAATCGGCAAGCCACTGTCCTCTTTTTGTGGGGATACTCTGTAACTCTGTTATGGGCCAGCATTGGATTCAATAGTAAGAGTCCAGACCTGTGCTGGGCAGGGCCAATTGCTTGACTGATCTGGACACGAGGGGTATGGGCCAACTCTGAGCCGCATGAAGACCCGGCCCACCAACACCTTCGTTCATTCAAAAGTTTGAAATGATCTTTTTGCCACTGAATAATCTTACTGGACTCGTCGATGAAATTTCTTTTCTAATGACCGTGTTTGGAACACCCCACATTCCCATCAACATTGGATCTTTTCGATTGGACAATTGTAAGGATGGCCCAGACCGAATTTTTGTTATCAGTTTTCCTGTACTTGTATCATCTTCCATTATAAATACCTACTTGCACAATCAGCTACACTAACCAGCAGGAATTCACTTTGAGAAATCTAATTTCCGTGTAAGAAATGAGGTACACAAGATACAGATACAATTAGTATATAACAAACAAACCAACGGGATCAGTATCACATCTCTTCTTCAATTATCAAAGTTCATGTTTGGTGGGTGCGGCTTGCATGCATCACACCATGTCATTGGTCTGGCAATCAGCATTCACTGACAGACACTGACCCATAACCCGATCACGATTCTTCATTTTACAAACTATATGACTGATCTCTGTCTCAGATCACGCACATTGGAAAATCAGCACCAGCAAGCTCCCAATCTCTGCACTTTGCCTTTTGATCAAAACAGCCAGCCATGAATTGATAGACCACGTCATGTGGTCAGAGCATCCGGAAGAGTGCTGTGTGCTCCCAGGATCTTGCCACCCACATCAGGAAAGAATTCAAATCCAGGCAATGGCCCCACATTCCCATCTCTCTCCACCTGAACTGGGTACTTAAGCAGGTGTCCCTTCATTGCACTGTTATCCGGGGATACATACGTCTGCCAGTTGTGTTCAGCCAGATCATTTATGCGGCTAACACACTCAATTGTCTGTGGTTCTTGGAATGAATCCTCCAAGAAGCCTAGGTGCTCCGCCCAAAGTGACATCCGATAGCCATATACCTGTGTGTACACATGTACATGAATGATCACTCAACATCTAAATGCTTCTCCATGCTCTAAAATTCAAACTCCTGTATTGGTATTTTATCAAACGAGTATACAAAAATATTATGTAGATGTACGTGTGCATGAATATATGTATACAAACTGACTCACAACTTGTTCAGTGCCCAAACTAGCATGACACAGCTGAGTTCTTTTTAAAATGTCAGCAACAGGTGACAGCTGAGTTTAGTACTTGACATATAAATCGAACAACAAAAAGAGAATGAACCTTCTGTAAAAATCCACTGAATCAATAACAAAAATTGGTCAATCTGTTTGAAAACTCAAGACAGCCTTTAACAGTCCCTTAAAAAAGGGGTGGCTATGGGCCGGGCTAGGGTTGCCCCTGGCCAAACCCTAGCCCTAGCCCAGCCCTGGCTCTAATCCGGCTAGAAATGCATCAGCCCTGGCCCTAACCCTATAGGGCAGGCCCTGTCAAGAAAAAAGTAACATGATCAATGGCTGGAAATAGTCCAAATCTAAGAAGTATTTTGTAGTATCCCCTCCATCCACGATTAATCCCATCATATAAATGGTTTCAATCATAGAAACATGGCCATAGATCCAAAAGTGATTTTATACCCAAGTGTCTTCAAATTCAAATCATCCATACTTTTGTATAACAGTGACCCATTTGATGATTGGACCGGGCCGGGCAATTCATCACTGGCCCTGGCCTACCTGGTCCAGACACTGGGTCTAGATTTCAACCCAGGGCCTGGCCCTTAGCCCAAGATTAGGAGCCCAAGCCCTAGCCCTAGAGGGCTGGGCTACTTGAAAACAAGGAGACTTTAAAAGAAATCTCGTGCTAGGTTTTCAGAACAAGAAAAAAAGAAAACTGTACAGGTCCACCAAGTTCCAAGTCTGAAATTGAGTTTTAAGACCATGGTATACATGCAGGCAGACACAGGGACACGAATACTTCAACATGCAATGAGTGGACTTTATTTAGCATGCATTCACACGTTGTATACGGACTACTGAAGTTGAGACTAAGTTGAAAACTTGAAGAGTTTCTAACCTCTCCATGTGGATGACCCTGCCTTCCAGCCCATGTATAATTGGGTTGATAAGCACCCATAGCAATTTCCGTGTCTCTTGAACCATCCAAAGATCTTTGGTTAATGTTGGCAGATCCCACGACTACATACTCGTCATCAACTACCATTCCTTTGGAATGAACGTAAATCATAAATCTTCTGAACTTTTGAGCCATGCCCTGCAAAAAGAAGTTCTCGTGTTATGCCATAGGCAACCAGCATGCCTTTCATTTTTTAAAATCGCCAGAAAACAACAGTGTATTCTCCTTAAAATGCTTTGCTTTCTCATTTCAGCATATCATTGAATATGGGTGGTAAGATGTGCACTCATTTAAGATAGATGATATCAACGGTATTTTGGTCATTGGAAGATCCAATATACCTCTTCATCATAGCATGCCTAGAGTCAACTGTGGAAGCAGTTCCTATTAGAGAGGAAAACATCTAAATGGTTTTTTTTTTTTTTCCTTTGAAAGATATAAAACATCTAAATGGTTTGTTGGAATTTGTGCCCCAAAAGATTTTTTTAAAAAAAATCTTTTGTGGCTTAAACTGTTACCATCATCTTGAGAATGTACGAATCACGTGGCATGGACAGCAGCATCTTGAGAATTTATGAATCAGCCCCAAAAGATTTATTTTTCTTCATCTTTTGTGGCTTAAACTGTTGCCATCATCTTGAGAATGTACGAATCAGGTGACCTGGACAGCAGCATCCTTTCATGTTTTATTGGAATGTCTGATCTCCTCACACTTTTTTTTAAAAATAAGATGCTGATTTCCTTAAACATCCAACACCAAAATGACATAATGAAACCAAAAGGACAACACGGTGTCTCAATTTCTTGGAAAGGCAAACATTTAGATGCTTTGTTATTATCACTATTATTCATTTATTTATTTAAAAGGTGAGACAGTGCAGACAATTCTAGTAATTTAAAATGCAAATGAGCATACCAATTGCCTATACCACATGCCCCACAAGTCCTGATTGCTTCCAGGCAACTCCTATTCTCAACTTCAGTAGCAAGAACAAAGTCCATTGCAAATAAATAAATAAATAAAAATTTAAATGCATATGACCATACCAAATGGATCATAGAGAAATTAAAAACTAATGCATATGACTATACCGAAGCACACCAAAGCATTGGTTTCACTAGCTCTACCGAAGGAGCATACCGAAGCATTGCTTTCACTGTTGCTAGTTGATGAGTCTGATCTTTCAAGCTGACCAATTTCACGCTTTCCAAGACAGTAAAAGTTCAAATAGTCCTGCGGGTGACTTTTATTTGAAAGGCCCGCTTTCTGAATTGCTTGTGCAACAATTCTATACATCATTTCCATTGTTTGCCCCTGAGCGACACAAGGGATGTGTTAGAAACTGGATATTGATATAGCTTTTGGAGTCATCATACATGATATAAGTGCAGGATCATCCATGTGAAATGGATACAACATAGAAAAGAAAACTAGAATGGGCATTAATTAACAAAATTAAATGCAGAAGGCCAATTTAATGGGAGGCCGATGCATTTTATAAGATGGGTGCATGGCCCTGATGCAAATTTTTTGTTGGTTTGGGAGCCCAGACCATAATGTGATTGCCCCCACCATAGATGAGGGATGTCCCCAAAACCTCTCAGATTCAAATCTTAAACCTTCAATCAGTGGCCTACAAATAGATGGTTAAGGGAATAAAAGAGAATTCCGTATTCAATGGAAAATGGGCCAACAGGATTACAATGTTTCAACCCAGGAGATTTTCAGGGCATCCCTACCCAAAGCAGGGCCCATCGGATCAAAGGTCAGATCACCAAACTGTAGGCAACACATGTATGGACTCCTCCTAAGTCCTGGACCTCAGCAATTTGTTGAGGTTCAGAGCCCAATAATTCCCCTCCAATGAGAACAAACAAGTCTTCGTAACTAAAATGTGTTTTCAAATCATAATTTAAGGGCATTGAATGCTTGGGCCTTGAGCAAAAAACGCTATCAACGAGCATAACATAATGGTTGTATGCAATGAGAAAGAAACATAAATAACCTAACCTGCCAAAAGAGAATTTCCTGAACAGCACCACTACTTGGGACACCTTCCGGCCACATTGGTAGCACTACATACACTGCAAAACGTTCATTTGCGCTTATTTTGCTAGCAATTTTCAGGGCCAGTTCCATAGGCACTAAATTATCCGCACCTGATCAAAACAATACGACTGTCATTTCAATATTAAAATTGTACAGCTAGGTAGGAAGTCCAGAAATGAATTCTTCATGGGTACTGAACATGAAAGTTTGGATTCAAAATGTCTAAACTTGAAAAATGGGTAATAGCCATTGTCAGCCTTCATCATGCTAATCTTTTGAGACAACTAATCTTTCATCCCCAATAAATTCCAAGAGGATTCTCTATATTATGCCGTCCGGCACAAAGCAAAATATAAATTTTGAAATCATCTGTTTTGATCTAAATGAATGAGCCAATAATGTTTGCCAGTTAAGCAAGCACAAGAGAAAGAAGATTGCCACCATGTGTAGCTTCATCAACAACCAAACTTAGCAGGTGGATCAATAAAATTTTGGATTACAAATAATGAAATCTTGATTACAGGTTGAAGTTAAACAGCGTGTCATAAACATTTATCATGAAATATCTTTTTGTAGGCTTTAAAACTGATAAAGGATATAAGCATGCACTGAGAATTACTGAAGCCACAAGAGAAAACCAACTTCAAATTGTGACCATTCAAACATGACTTCTGGCCTGTCCAGCAGATACAGTGATAACTTGTGAAGTTTCAAATAGACATCGTTAAAAGGAGAGGGGGAAATGTAACATAGACTGTGAAATTTCAGAAATCGCAATCCAAGAATATCAAGAACAAGACAAACCTAAGAGTGGTTCCAGGAGAGGTAAAGAATCATTCAGCGGTTGAAAAACATATATAAAGCCTGCTTGGAAAGAGGGGTGAATCCAGTTTTTTCAGATCTTCTACCCACAGAGATTTGAATCCAACATTTTGTGCACATTTGGGTTTATCCAAAATAGTAAACACTCAGCAGGGAAGTGGAGAAACCTTTGTAAAGACACCTCATCCAATTCATCTGGCTCCCACCCAAAACAGAAAAAGAAAAAGAAAAAGAGAAGAAGATAGGGCTGATCCAACCTGATTTTATCAGAGCTGCCCACATGCTCTCTTAAACAATGAACTCAATGATCGTTTTTATTCAGAATCTGTTCGTAAGCTATAAATGAGTGAAACAATTAATATGAATGCAACCAACAGAGAAATGTGCTTGACATAATATAAACCTGCATTTTTGTATGATGGCCAGTAGTAAGAAGATCCAAGGAAGTACTGGTTCTCTATGTATATGAAATGTTGCGCAGATCTTATCGCATTCACATAAGCTGAGTGGATACTCCTGTCGATTTTCAAGTTCTTTCCACAGACAAGATTCTGAAAAAAAAAAAAAAAAGCAGAGGAAAATAAATAATAAAAAAGAACAGAGAACAGAATTAGCTCTGAACTCATCACAGTTTCAACAAAAACTAGAAATGTGGACTCCTTGGAGAACAGAGATCTGTCCTAACCTTTTCCTCGGCTTCTTGAACAGATTTTGGGAATCCTTTAACAGATCCAGAATCAATTGATCGGAATACCTAGCAAAAAGAAAGAGACACTGCAGTTTGACATTCACTGCTGGATTTGTCCAAAACATAAACCCACATGTAGGAAATTTGCCAAGTCTGCACCTCTACGTGTGGCCACATGCACCAACCTGGCACGCATGGGAGATCCTAGCTTTAGGTCAGGTGGGACCCACCATGTGGATGACCTGGTCGATTCATCAGATGGGCCACACATGTAAGAAATCAGTCGACGAATTACAAAAAAAGTGACAACAATGAACCATCCATATTCAATGCGCCCATGCAGTCCTCGTGATAAATGGACTGGACTGATTTTTGGGCCGGGAGATCAATGTTGTGGCACCCAGATGCGTGGTTGGATGTCATACAGAAGCACCATGCCGGCACATGCGCCCAGATGTAGTGTATGTGGGCTCAGCAATGCTCGGTAAGCAATTTTTTTTACAAGAATGATGCATTTCTTTCCAAACCTGCACATGCCAATTTTCAGGATCGTCTTCATTTTTAACATGCATGCAACCATCATCCTTAGAAGTAGAGGAAGATGGAGTAACTATCCATGAAATACGATCTAGCTTTAGTAAAGCATCATCATGCCAATGCGTGACCTTTTTAAGCCTGAATTCTCGCCATTTTGTAGCCTTTCTCCACCGCTGTTCAAAATTTGTCATTACATCATAAGCAGCAGGGCCTTCTATCTTGCAATGTAAATCATGCCATGGCTGTCTAGGACACCGGGCACGAGCCTGTACAGATTACAGGCAAAAAAGAACTATGAAAAACTAATCTCCCACCCATAACCCAAATATAGAAAACAATCTGACAGATATTCATTAAATCATGAAAGCTATTGCATGAATATCTGATGGCAGTTTCAAAAATCATGGCCAGAGATGCGCATAACTTCACAGGCTAAATGTTACTATGACGAAATCACATGGCAGCGATGATTGCAACAATGGTTGGATATGTAACATTAGCACTTACTGGAAATGTAGGATTATGAAAGTCGCCCGCAAAGACAGTGCTAAGATCTTGAAAGAGCCTGTGTTCAGGAGTGTCATATCGACCGTCACAGAGATCCAGACCGCCGATGAAAGCAGTTATTTTCCTGTTATTTCCAGATGCTTGTGTGTCGAGAAGCACACACTTCTGATGGTGCGTAAATAAGGTTCCTACAACCTGGATAAAGAGGATACATTCAGATCAGTAATAGTGATCGTAAAAATTTTACATGCTTCCCTTTGAATCTAAAATCAGAATGCAAAAAGAATAGAAGTTCAACAGTAGCATGTTTCATAGGAAGACAGAAGATACCGAAACTTATAAATAGTCAGAAAGCAAATAGTTGGCGCTTGTTCAGAAGCATAAAAAGAAAAAATCTCTAATGCTTTTATAGTTTTGGAATCCTGATGTAACAACAATATAAGTTTCACATAGTTCTGTGAGAAAAAAAGAAAAAAGAAAAAAACCCATCTTGTCAGATTGATGGACGGCATAGTTTGAATCAGTAACTCCTGTTTTTCATCCATTATGATTGTCAGTGATCAATGTTGTCCTCTGCACTTATAGCACTTCCATTTAAGTTGGTTGAACTTTCTGGATGCAAAAAACCACAATCATTTCGGAGGAATGGATTATAATTCATGTCTTGCTCCTTCTGGCTATCTACTGGCATCACTTGCTTCCTTAAATACTGAAGCTCAACTATCATCAGAACAAGTGCTCGCATTAATCTAGACTAGGGGTATGGCATGTGCTACTTATGTGGAGCAAGGAGGGGAGAGAGAAAAGGGGGAGATTCATATGGGAGAGAGAAAAAAGGAGAGAGGCAAAGGAGAGATGGGGCTGCAAGCATGTGTGTGCTATACAAAGAGACAGAAGGGAATGGTGGGAGACCCATCCTCACTATTTCCCTTGCTGTGGCCCCACTCAAATCCCCGATTCACCTAATTTTCAGGCTGATGTCCTAACATGCACCAAAGCGACAAATGTACAAAATGGATATCACAATAATCAATGTGCGCCCAACAGAGCCTTTGTCTCACAATCTCCCTATGCCTCATGTGTCTAATTGATGAGAGCTACACGCATTAAAAGAAGTAAAAGGAAGCGGGTGCAATATATGCTATCCCTTGTGTCGTAAAATCTCAACCATTCCAAGCAGCTACATTTTGTGACAAATTTATCCTCTCTTAGCCACTGTTGTGAAGACTACTTGCGAGGACAAAAATGTCCAAAGTTATTGCCATTACATATGGTAGAGATTATCTTAACAGGACTACTTATCCAATATTGTCTTAATAATCATTGGAATCTCTGAAAATATTGTCGCATGAAAGTTTCCTCGCAATGGAATTCTTTAGCGTGATGTAAAACAGAATTGAAACAAACAGACGTATAATGCTTTATTATGCATTATTTTCACATTGCTTGTGTGTTTTCTTTGGATCGTCAATGATAGTGAAACAATAACTAAAACGTGATAATATCAACAACAAGAGCCTCATAAACAATCTAACACACACAAGTAATTACCCACCTACACTTTGATTGGTCCACATGGGAGGTCAATCCAAAGTGTACCATACTTGGATGTGTAGTTTGTACCACTTTTGTAAAGCTCCATTTGACTAAGGGCTCCTTTGGCAGCATGGATTTCAAATCCTATGTAATCCAGTGGATTTTGCAAATCAGCTTTGAGGTGAATGCAAAAAAGGTTATTTTGAGGGATCTTGATTCCTCTGAAATCCAAATCCCTCAAAATACTTGCTACCCTTCCCCCCAACAAACTATATATATATATATATATATATAAAATAAAAAATAAAATCCCCACAAATCCCTCCGAATCCATGAACAAGCCCCACGTACAATGACATGAAATAGCAAAAATCATTTCACAATAAATTATTGCAATTACTTTGTCCTTTAAATATGAAGAACATATTTATACTTTACCTGTTGCTTGAAGATACTAAGCTTGTTGCTGGCATAACGAGGACAAAGCACGCAATGGACGGTCGAGTGTTTAAAAAACTTCCGAGTTTCTTCATCGTGAGTTTGCATAACACCTTCCTGCATTCAAAAACCCATGTCACCCTTCTATCTTATAATTTATTCAAGTAAAGGTGGCTCCCCTCACCACACACAATTAAAAAACCAGATACTGTCCTCACCATTTCAGATAAGAAAAGGAAACTAGAAGCAAATGCTCATGGAAAATAGTTAAAGAAAAGGAGGGGAGACCATTACCGTCTTCAAGAGGAATCTGTCATGTGAGGTTTTGTCATCCCAAATTAGCAAAATTACGCGAACGCCTTCTGCTGATTTGTACTTCAACAAATCCCCAAGGGATAGTTCTCCTCCACTGGGTAACGGCTTAGATGGCTCCCTTACAAGCTTCACACGGTGATAAATTGACCACCCAACAATATAGATAAGGTGATGAGCTTCCAATATGGCATGGCAGATGTCTTCCCAACACTTACCTTGACGAAAAACCCGTCCATTATCTAGCTGAATCTCAGGAAGCATCTCATCAGGAACGTGAGCATCTTGATAAAGCGTGACTTTACCTCCTGTGCGAAGCGGGAAGTATGTATTGGGCACCCCCGAGTACTCAGGCCCAGCACCAACACCATCTTTATACAAGGGGTTGTTTTCAAAAGGCCTAAACTTCAACGACAGATACAACTCCGGCTGTTGTTTCATGGAATTCCCATAAGGGCCAACCACGGGGAACCAACCTTTGACCATATTTCCGGATAGGATTGTCTCTACAGGTATCGACACTATCCCAATAAGCTGGGCTCCAAGAATATCATTATCCTTGACCTGAAACTCCACTCTTGCAACAGGGTGGGCCACTGGTACAAAGAAATGTTCTTCCCAAGTTGGATCCTCACAGTTGGCGATTACTCTAGTTTGTGCGATTGTCGCTCCCGCCAGACAAACAGATACGTAAGGATCACTGGTAATAATAGCATGCCTGCTTCTTTGTTTGTCTTTATTCCCAAATGGTGATTTACAAGACCCAAACATAGTAAAACATCTTCTCATCCTCTCAGACATCAAATCCATATTTGGAAGCGATTTGGCTTCATAAATCCACAGATCCAAATCACCATGTAAGAACACGATCTTCTCGGGAGCCCCCACCCCCTTTGCACCACTCTCCGGAGCATGGGTTGGGGAAGCAGACATTTTGAGCTACCAAGATCAGAGGCTATATCAAAACTAAAAAATAACGCCAATTCTTCCTGACAACAGATTCATAACCTGAACGAATACTTACCGTTCAAAGCTAGAGCCTCTCCAAAATCTATTGTATAGCTAAGGCAAACCTTAAAACAATAAAATCCACATGTTTCTCCGGTCAAACTCAAAGCTTTGTATATTTAGTTATTTACTTAATGCCGCTATAAAAGAAAATTGCTGTCTTGGAAAGAGCTAATTGTAGTGCCGCTATAAAAGAAACTCGCCGTCTTCGAAACCGCTAATTGTAAGCTTCAAAAAAATAAAAAACAAAACCTTAGCAACGAATCAACTCCTGAAAAAAACCATACAACTTACAGAAAGTTGTTAGATAGATCACACACCAATCCTTTAAAGTGGCAACCACCAGCTAGCATAGAAAACATTACTAGCCCAAAACCCCAAAAACTTCTACAAGCAAATTGCGAACGAGTTAAGACATCACCTCCTGATAAACTCCATATCACAACATTAATCAGATCTTGGATTGGTCATTTTAACTATACGCCATGATTTTTCAGAGTACTAAACCCCCTGATGCTAGGACTACCCAACAGCGAAATAAATCTGAGAAGACAAATGAAACGAAGATATAAGTTATACTCTGCTAATGTTCACTTCATTAAAATATCGAAAACTCAATTCCCAAATCTCAAAGCCCATCATACACTTCAGAATATACTTATCCTCTTCAACACCAGAACTATTTTTACCACCAACTCAGAATATGGCATTTCCTGAAAACAAACAGCAGGAACAAAAATAATAATAATAATAATCAGAGTTGCTCAAAGAATTTTAAAAAAATAAAAAAATAAAAAAAATCATTCAACATTTTTTCAAGCATGTGTGCTACATAACAAAAAAAAGAGTGTGAATCCGTGCATGTATGTCTCTGCTGATATGCGATCCGCCATTAGAACCATATAAAAACATATAAATCAAGAAACAAATCGCAATTATGTTTTCCTGTGCTAAAGCCATAAAAGAGCTGAAGTATCCACCTAAAAGCACCGATGTTTGATACACACACACACACACACACACACACACACACACAAACATGGGACAGTGCAGATAGAAAAACAAAAATGGATTTCCATACACGCCTCACAACAAAGTCTATGTGGTGGGCACCAAATAAGCCATTAAGAGCCATGGAAAAGCATAGAAATCAAGAAAGCAGCATCTTTAAGAATAACCAAAATCCAAATTCACATGCCAACATCCAAAACCATCCATTAAACCCAACAATTGCAGAAAACTCACCATACCCAAATCCCAATTTATAGCCTGCTATACTAAAACTGGAGAAGAACCCAAGTAAAAACATGCAGAACTGTTAAAAAAAAAAAAAATCTTGGGAAAGTGTAGTCTCTAAGCAATACAATAGCCCAAAAACTCAAAACCCACATACGGAATCAACCATTAAAACCATACCAACGCATAGAAATCAAGAAAGACCGAACATTTAGAACGGCCCAAGTCCCGTCGTCTCTCTTTGTCTCTCTCTTTCTCTCTCTCCGAAAGGTTGTCTCTCCTCATTGCACTTAAACAAGAAGTAGAGCCGCGTATCAAAACAACCATTCAATCATAGAAAACGCATACAAATGAAGAAAACGCGGTTTTTCTTAACAACCCAAATCGCAAATCCACGCAACCAAGTCCTACGGCAGTCCACAAAAGAAATCGAAAAAAAAATAATAAAAAATAAAAAAAAATCAGAACGACCCAAGCCCCAATGCGTATGTGATGTTATTAGAGAAAAGAGGAGAGAGAAAAAAAAAAAAAGGAAGAAGAAGAGGAAAAATGGAAGTTTTCGAATCAGCAATTCTCTCTCTCACCTGAAGAGAAGTGGATGGAATGGAAAGATGGTAGCCGTTGGATTAGAGAAGGAGAGACGGGTGGCGTTGTTATTGCACTGAAGGGATGAGGTTTGCATGAAAATGGAAGACCGTCGAGAAACGGGAGGATTTGGGAGCCTTTGGTCGGGAATGCATCTCTCGCAGTCTCTCTCTCTCTCTCTCTCGGGACGGAGTAGAGCCGTTGGTATTGGCTGATAGAGCGGTTACTTCGGCAACTCTCGCGGGATTCGTGTTTTGTTTTGCGTGCGTCGAGCGACATGTAATCGCCATCGTGCGTCTCCTCGTGAGCCCTGCAGTGGGAGTTGTGGGAGTTCTTGTGGAAGGGAAACCGTTAATTTTCTGGGTGATTCTATGGATCGGTCACAATATGATTATCGTGCTGAAAATATAATAGTAACCGTAGATTTTTTTTTAGTTGAATGCTGACCGTGGATTATATCCAACCGTCCATACGTTTTGCAAAAGATGATGCTTCCTGTGGGGTGGTCCACCTGATATTTGTGTCTGCTTCATTTTTTGGACCACACCCTATATTAAGCTGGCAAAATGCATGGATCGTGTCCCTTGCAAGAGTGCTACGTGTACGATCAGACGCTCTTGGTGCGGCAATCCTCGAGGAGCGCGCCTCGCAGCTGTTGACATCGTGGGTTGAATACGTACTCTGGCAGACAATGGCGATTGATACGCATGCACTTCGAAATTGTACACGTGCCCTGCACTAACTCAAACTAAACTGAAACAAATTGTAAAATCACAAGTCATAGTCCCAAAATAAAATTTTCGGAACAATTCTAACTCCTGAATCGTCGACATTGGTTTGCTGAAATAGTAACATTGGATATTTTTCATTTTTAACCGTACATTAAACGCCCACCAATCCGATATTCAGGTGATCAAATAAACATTGTAAAATGAAACCCAAGATATAACTTCCTTGGTGCCACGTGTGCAATTTCTTAGCAGTTTCCAAGCGCCTGCGTGTCATGCAACACACTCTGCCAGAGTATCAAAGTTTTTCTCCTTGGTTAGTCCGACCATCCGTTGCTTGCAGCGGTTCCCATGCTGAATCTCATCTGCCGTACACGTGGCCGGCATGTTCGCCGGTACCAGTTGATGGCTTACAAATGGCCGATAAAGATTCAGAATACGTAACCGTCCACGTTCATCCTCGGTAGGTGTGTTAATGGGCCGGGCTCGGGCTTAAAAACCAGAATATTGAATAGGGCCAGCCCGAAACAGATCAAAATTCAACCGAGGCTTACCCAGTCCCGGCCCGTTGACAGCCCTAAATTATTGAGAGTGCATTAGCTGTTACCCGGGTAACACATTAGTGGGTGTTACCTTTACCGTGTGGGGCCCACCTTGATTAATTTGTTTCGTATCCACGGCGTCCATCCGTTTTTTCAGCTCGCTTAAGGATGTTATCCCAAATTTTAAACAGATCTAAATATCTGGTAGACCTCCCCATTCGGAAAAAGTGGTGAATGACTATTAAAAGCTTTTCATAGGCCACAAAAGTTTTGGATCCAGCTAATCCTTGTATTTTTCTCCATCCAGTTATGGTTGAAATTATCAACGGGTTAGATAGAAAATAAACATTACTGATTTACCTAAGTGGGCCTTGGAAAGTTTTTAACGGTGAGCATTCAATCGTCACTGTTTCTTGTAGTTTGGTCCACCTGATATTTAGATAGCCTTGATTTTTGGGATGCTCACTAAAATGGGCTGTAAAAATGGATGGACAGGATGTATATACAACATATCACCAAGTTGGGCCTTACAGTACTGATAGCACCCGCTAACTGTTGCCCTGTGTAACACCTAATCCGCACCGGTTCATTCAGGACGCGGTTGGCTGGGAACTCCGTTACCGGGCAGGTGGTTAGTAGTCGCTGCTCTTTGTGCATGTATGTGTCTTCTTTTTTTTCGGATTATTTTAGGACTTTGATCCAAAAATGGAGAGGATCTAAATCTTATGTCGATCACACCACGGGAAACTGTAGCGATTGAATGTTCACAGCTGAAAACCTCTTAAGCCCTGCTATAATGTTTATTTGATATCTAACCTGATGATTAAGTCTCATAGTCGAGGAAAAAACAAATATGCATTATCCAAAGCTTTTGTAGCCTTTGGGAGTTTTTAATGGTGAGTGTTCAATCAATAATATTTGTTCTCATTTCATCTATATGAGATTGGGTTCTGTTGGGAATTTTTGCTGTAAAATCATACAGATCTAGATCTAGGATAGTAATCCAATAACGTCAAACAAGCACAAGAGAACGCAAAGATTTAACGTGAAAAACCCTTGTGGGAAAAAACCACGACACAAAGCGACAGAAATCCACTATGAAATAAAAATTAGAAAGAGAGAAGACTTACCCGATTTGAACAACCTCGAATTTCACCCTTGCTACACCCTTTGATAACCCTATAACCCTTTTAGAAACCCTTAGAAAACCTTTATGAAGCCTTAGAATCTATTAGAATAGCACTAGTGTAACGCCCTGGAAATTGAGGGTCGAGCATACACTCAACTTTCGAGTTCCCGGGGTCACTTATAACCGGTTTTCTTAAATCAGGTTTTAATGCGCAACCTGGAATTTCCTGAAATATAAAGCACAACCACATAAGTCTACTAAAATAAAAGAGACTAAGTATATACGAGTCCAAAAGAATGTAAACGGGTCACACAAAGTGTTGCCCAATAAAATCACAAAAGGATAGCATGTCCAAAAAGAATGACGCATTATCCACTACTCAGCGATCCAACATCCCATCTACTGATCCGATGAAGTCTCGCTCATCAACTGGAAGTAGGAGAACTCGTCCTCCTCCTCGAAGCTCGCATCACCAGGCTCCACGTAATCTGCATCACCTGTATCTATGGGCAAGTCTGGTTGGTGTTTTAAAACACCGTCCCAGAATGGGAGTGAGTGATCAACTCGGTGGGTGCTATTAGCCTTAAGTTGTAACAAGCATCAGTTGTATTATGAATTTAATGAAAATCAATCATTCACAAATACCTAACTAATCTTATTAATGCACATGCATGGTGGATGATATGATATATGCCCTCGTCACAACGCTCTCTCGAGTGACTCCGTCTAACGATCGCGTATGTCAACACTCCCTCAGAGCGACCTCGACTGCCGAGTCGCCAACCTAGCTAGTGCAATGCAATGATAATGTTAACCGAGTTCTTAGTTAAGTCAATTCATCCAGCAGATTGGAAAATCTGATACACCTCGCATATCAATGCCCTCAATTGGTTGCGATTCCAAGGCCCCTCAATGCGCGAGGCCAGGGCACTGCGATCCGTGATCCTGTCGGGTTCCCCATCCCCGACTTCAAGCCAATGGGGAGTGCTGAGAACTGGGATCGCTCGCGGTCATTACGGGGAGGTTCGTCACCTCAGCGTAAGCCGACAGCTCAGACACAATGTCTCATTCCACCATGCCCGGCTCATGAGGCAGTGGATCGACTTCAAGTAGTTATTGATGGGCTACAACAGTTGTAAGTTATTCCAAGTTCCATATATATGTGAGCAACCAGGGTTAACAATCAAGATTGGTCAGTAAATAGATTAGACCGCACGAGTCAGGCGGGCACGTGACGAACGACATCAGGTGCAAGAGACCCACGTAGTCGAACTACTGCCGCCCATACGCACCCAACCAGACTCACGGGTTTAGCCTCAATGTAGCCCTACCAATGGGACTACCATCTCTCCTCATGTTCCCAACCAACCTAAGGGTTTGATGATGATTCATAGCATGCCAACCATCAAGATTATCAATTAACATAATAGTATCATGTTTGCATACATCTCAACATACAATCCAAACACTTCTACAAGCAAGCTACATTATCATGAACAAGGTGCATGTGAACTGTGTGGGTTTGTGAGGAAGTTATGCACTTTCTACATCTTAAGGAATCAAATGCACAAGAGTAATAAATTCTACATACTATGAAACAACACATATAGGGAAAAAGAATCAAACAAACATGAGCATGCAATCATCCATATACTAAATCATGTGAGAGGCAAGATCAAAATCAAATGAGAACTAAACATGCAAATCCATACAATTCCAACAAACATACAATCCCTAGGTCCTCTCTAGATTCTCCAATATAACATCCCAAACAAACAAAATCATTAGACTCATGGTATAATTGGTGCTATGACACCTAAGGATAATAGTCCCCACCAATGGATCCTAAGGATTCTTGGAAAACGACCTAGGATTGCCAACTTACGGGTGGATTCGTAAAGACCCTAAGTCAAAGGAACTTTGCATGTTAGGATTACATGTAACATCTGGCTCAACACAAAGGATCTCAAGAAGATGGGTGCTTACCTCCCCAATTGGTTGGAATTCGAATTTAGAGCGGTGGATGTGAGATCTCTAGAGGAAGAAGGAGTTGCAAGGATCGACTTCTCTTAGGCCCCACCTTGCCTATGGTCCACCTTCTCTCCTTTCTTCACTCACCCTTCCTCTCTTTACTCTCCTCCTTCTCTTCTCCCATTTCTCTCTTCTCTCTCTTCTAGGGCAAATCGTATGGGGAGAGGGGGTGCCCAAATGAGGCCCTTTTATAATGCCAGATTTGGTGGAAATGGCCCCAAGTATTGGGTTTTTACTATACTAGACCTATGAGAGAGTCTTTCTAGGCTTTAGGGCCCACTATGGGGTGTACATATTGATATACACCGTAGGATAGTTAGCCTTAATAATGATCTACGTATGGACATGATCGGCCCGTCATTTGGATGCGCCGATCGACATATATAATTAGAAGTCTATTCAATGGTCATCGAGGGTCGATCGAGGCCGCGGCTATACGGATATGAGCAGAGAAATATCCTTACTTCACATGTGAAGTTTGGTCGCAAACCGACGGTCCAAAATCTTTAACTTTGCGTAAGAGTAGATGACCTAATTCACTTAAGTTTCAACTTCTTCCTTTGTATTTGCACTTCTCATACACTCATCTTTTGGCTCAAGTTGAGCAGTTCTGGACAGTACTCAGGTCCTACTCCTGTGATGGACGTCAAGCCCAATAAGACGGACATTATTCTATAGTTTTGTAACTAGTGGCCCACCAACGAGCGGTCTAGAGCTTGTTTGGAGAATCGGGGCATTTTTAGAATGAATTAGGTATTGAGATTTTTCGTGGGCACTAATTAAGGTTTAGATTAACTATGTTCATAGAGTGACCTATTTATAACTAGTGAAAGTGGAGATTTGGTCATGATTACTCTAAACCGTCGGTTTTAGGCTAAAAGAGTAACAGGGTTCATTTGGTCTATTAGCTAAGATCCAGGCCTTATTTGACTCGGCTTCAGTTAGATCTTCAATTTATTTATGATTGTCTTAATTAGTTAGCGATGGGTCAGTTAGATTTTTGACCCTATATGAGTAAATCATGGGGCTAAATTTGATGTTCAAATGATCGGGCGAATTCGTTGGTTTCTTATGGTTGATTAATCGGGCTTGTGTGGTTTTTTACTGGTTCCATATGCGTATTGATTAACATTGATCAGTAGCGGTCAGTCAATGATAATATAAGTTAATTACTAAAAAAATTTTAAGGATTTTTGGAAATCCAAAACAATGAAAATCCAAGACGTTACAACTAGGGACCCCTATTTATAGTTTAGGAAACTCTACTCATGCACTTCCTTTGGAAAAGTCAGGAAACCGATTCAAATTTATGCAGTCCGCATGCTGACTGTGTAACCTTCGATTAGTCGAGCCAAGGCTTCGACTTGTCGAAGGACCCCCTCGACTGGTCGAGCGTCCCAAAAACCCAAAATACATGCTTGCTGGACTTCGAGTTAAGCGGGCCTTGACTGGTCGAATGGACCCTCGAACAGTTGAGCAGCGCGTTGATGATTTAAGACATCCATTTGACAATAATCTTCACCGTGTCTTCAATCTTCAACCGTGTAGCTTGTTAACCTCTCCTCTTATCTTTGTATCGTATCGTAGCTTCAATCAACGCTTCTCGAGCACACTCCATCATTCTTTTATGTCATCGCTAAGCCTAAAGAAGTTGCACAGAACTTAAACTTCTATTTAGGAACGACCTTGGTGAGCATGTCTGTTGGATTCATGCTGGTGTGAATCTTCTCCAGTGTTATGCCTCCTTCCTCAAGCACCTGTCAGATAAAGGGGTGACGAACATCAATGTGTTTAGTGTGTAAGTGATAAACAGAATTTTTAGCCAAATTGATAGCGCTCTCGCTATCATAGTTAACCGGCACAGCCTCCCGCTGAAGTCCCAACTGATTTATCATGCCTCTGAGTCAAACACCTTTTTTAAACATTTCCGTCACTGCCATATATTCTGCTTCGATCGTGGAAAGAGCCACCACGGACTGAAGCTTCGACATCCAACTGATTGCTCTACCCGCTAGTATAAACAGGTATCCTGAAGTAGACTTTTTTGAATCCACACTGCATGCGTAGTCGGAATCTACATACCCTACCAACTTTGTCCATGTTTTCTTAAAAGTTAAGACGCAGTCTTTCGTACCGTGAATGTATCGAAGTAGTCATTTCACCGCTTCCTAATGTTATCTGCCAGGGTTTGACATGTATCTGCTCACAACACCAACTATCCATGAAATAACTGGTCTCATACAGACTAGGACATATATTAAACTGCCAACTGCATTCGAATAAGGCGCAAGAGACATAATCTGTTTTTCCTCATTTGATTTAGGATATTGTTCTTATGAAAGTTTGAAGTGGGTCGCGTAGGGAATGCTCACTGGTTTTGCTTAGTCCATCCCATACTTGATCAATACCTTTTCAAGGTAGCCTATGATAACCAAAGTCTGCTCTTCTTCCTATTTTTATGAATATCTATGCCGAGAACCCTTTTTGTAGCCCCCAAATCTTTTATTTCGAATGTCCCTGGATAATGAATCTTTTATAACTCAGTTTCTTGTAGTAGACACAGTGATCGTATTCACTGCGAGTAAATTTCTGACTTAATATGAAAGAATCAATTTTTTTATACCAATGTTAGGCGACCGTTTCAGGCCGTACAACAACCTCATTTAACCTGCAAACTTTTTTCTCTGCCCCTTTAACTTCGTAGTCTTCTGTTTGCTTCATGTAGATTTGCTCTTTCAATTCCCTGTGTAGGAATGTAGTCTTCACGTCCATCTGTTCCAGCTTGAGATCGTATTGGGCAACCAGTGCCAACACGAATCTGATAGATACCTGCTTAACCACTAGCGTGAATAATTCTGTGAAGTCGATTCCTTCTCTCTGAGTATAACCATTCGCTATCAACCTTGCTTTGTATCAATCTTGTTTCCTTTTGAATAACCACTTGCATCCAATCGCTTTTCAGCTCACTGGAAGCTCCACCAGCTCCCACGTGTGATTTTTGTGCAACGATTCTATCTTGTCATCTATAGTCGCCCTCAACTTTTCTGCATCAGGCTCATCAAGAACCTCCTGAATAGTAGACGGGTCCCCTTCATCTGTAACGAGGGCATATGTAATATTAGAGTTGTCCCTGTATCTTGCTGGTAACCTACGATCACGTGGTGGGTTCCTTCTCATAGGTGGCTGCTCCACCTAATATAATACCTCTGTATGTGCATATGTCTCTGCCTGAGTATCATCTGTATCAATCTGGACGTTTACGATCAACCTTTTTGGTTCCTCTTACTCCTCTTGATTATTCTTGCGGAATAAAGCGCTTTCATTATGTAAGACCCGTATCCTAGCTCGTACCATTCCGTATGCCTTTGCAGTCCTCCCAATCGAATTTCGGCAACTCGCGATCTATGAACGGCGTCTGCGCGCGATCCTGAGACAGGATCTTATCGGTCTGAGTCGGCTCGACCCGAGACTTATATTATTGCAACAGCGCCGTCGCCACGGTTCTGATGTCGCGTATTACGTGTCGACTCGGTACCTAGGCTAAGAGATGTTGGCCCGCGTTCAGCTCGAGGAAAAACACCGCGCGTTGCAATCCCTAGAAAAATCCATCACATCAATCACTTCAATTGTCAAAGTACACTCATTAATCTATCTCATCCCTAAGTACAAAGCAACCCTTAAAAGTCAACTCTATCCCTTACCCAAGTACACCCTTACATCCCTCTCTCCCATCACTCCTCTCCCATCACCCCTCTCTCCCTCTCATTTCCTCTCTCCATTTTTTCAAACAACACCCCATGGAGCACCCAACGTCCATGGCTCCATGAGAGGAGCTAGTGTGGCCCACCTTTCTAACTCTCATCTCCACCCTCCGAAATCAATCTCGACCATTGAATCGCACCCTTTGGATCTCTAGGATGCGTTGATGGAGGAAGAAAGTCCAAGAAGAAGGCCGATTGGTGGGTACTTCTCTCTCTCTCCTTCTCATTTTTTTTTCTTGTGTGATGTGTGGCCCACCATGAATCATATTGCATGTGGGACCCATCGGATGAATGTGTTGAATCTACGCCATCCACCCCATTAGCGGCCCGGATGGAAGAAAAACATAAATATTTGGTGGTCCAGACAGGTGAGCCATGTGCATGTGGGACCCACCATGATGTCCCTATTAATCCATGTCGTCCAGCGTCTCTGGACGCTGGAAGTGAGTGGGAATGGGGTGCGTCTAACATGGAGTGTGTGTATTGACATGGCTGTGTACTGACGGCTAACAAAAATATATATATTTAGTTTTCTTTTTGGGTGGGCCACTCATACAGGCCCCACCTTGATGTTTTTATATAATCCAGGCCATCCATCCTCTTCCTCAGATCATTTTAGGCATTGAACAGAAAAAATGAGGTTGATCTGGTTTCCTGGCGGGCCATAGTATAGGAAACAGTGTTCCTACCTTCGATTTACTCCCTAGTGCTCCTGTATATCAAAAATAGCTCAATATTGGACTCTATGGGTTTGTATCGAGCCACAGGGACCATTGGCTGGAGTGGATCTTGCTGATGCGGGCCCCATATACCAAAAACTGGAGAAAAACATAAAATAAAAAAACATAGACAGCAGCAGCTGTTGCTATCAGAAGCACGCGCAAGCATTGCCTGCGGCGCTTGCAGATGAGGCAGGCCTCACGACCCCAGCCGTGGGCCCCACCTTGATGCGTTTCGGCCATCAACACCATGCATTTGATGGGTCCCCTCATACCACGTTTCCACCCCAAAAATCAGCCTTATACGGAACTCAGGTGGGCCACACCATTTAAAATCATGTGAAGACATGCCAAAACATATAAAATCACTTGGTGGGGCCTACATGAGTTTTGGATGTTGTCGAAATTTGGTTTGGATCGTCAGTCCAGTGGGACACACATAATGGGTGGGCTGGATCTATGGACCACATCACTGTGGGCCCCCTAACTGTGACCCTATGAACAGTTTAGGTGGCAAATGAACATTCTAGTGGACGCCCCTGGTCCACGCGACCGGACCAGGTCTGGACGTAAATAAACATTATGGTGGGCCCTACCCCCCTGGTCCACGTGACCGGCCTGGTCCACGTGACTTTAGGAACAGTTGGATGGCAAATAAACAGTGCAGTGTGTCCCAGTCCAGTGGGCCCTCCTCTAGCCCACGTGACCTTATAAACAGGTTGTATGGCAAGTAAACATTACAGTGGGCCCCTGGCCCATGTGACTTTATCAACAGATTGGATGCAAGTAAATATTGTAGTGGGTCCCATGATCATGTGACCCTATTAACAGGTTGGACGGCATTTAAACATTATGGTGGGCCCCACGTGGAACCCACCAGTGATGTATGTGTTTTACTTACACCGTCCACATCTGCACGGTGGGACCACCCCACGTGTGGGGCTGATGTGTGTGCGTGTGTGTGTGTGTATATATATTATATAGATTTTATATTATATTATAGTATATGTATATGATTGTGGGCCTTCATGGGACCCACCATAATGCATGTGTTGCATCCAAGCTGTCTATCCATCTTGAAAGCTCATTTCATGGCGTGAGCTAAATAATGAGTCAGATCCATAGCTCATGTGGACCCCGCCCTTGATGCATGTGTTGCATCCAAACCGTCCAACCATTTGGCAAGCTTGTCTTAACAGGCTTGAGAAAAATAAATAAAAATAAATAAATAAGTCAGATCTAAAGTTTAAGTGGACCCCACCATTCAAGGTAGGGGACAATGACTTCCACCATTCAAAATTTCTAAGGGGCCATGGGAGTTTCCTATTAAGCTGATATTTATTCCACTTCATCTATCATTACGTTAATTTATGAACATGTTGGATGGGAAACATATGTTATGGTGGACATTAGGAACTTACATGGTGGAAATCATTATCACCACTTTTATTTGGTGTGGCCCATTTGATGTACGTATGACCATGTGAGGGGGCCCATCTTGATTTATTGTGACCCGTCCAGTGGGGCCCACCTTAATGTATAGGAGGCCCATGTTATGAGGCCCACTTTGAAGTATTTTGTAACCATTTGTTGGGCCCACTTTGATATATTTTGTGGTCCATTCGAGGTGCCCATCTTAATGCATGCACTCCTTATTCACATCGTCCAGCAACTACTGGACGGTGGGGCCCTCCTTACTATATGATATTATGTGTTGAATAAGCATACCGTCTATATGCAGTGTGGGCCAGCATGATGTATTTATTTATCCTCATCACCCAATCTTTGGCCGTGGGATGTGGAACTCGTGTGACATATGTATTTCGTTCCATGCAATCCATCTGTGCGAGGCCCACCTTGATGCATCCGTTGTACACATGGATCCCAAATGATATATATGTTTTTATATCCATACTGTCCAACTATTTGGATGTGATGCATCATGATATATTTTTATCCACGCCATCCAGGGCAGGCACCCCATTATAATATATATCAGGGCCCATGGGTTAAGGCCCATTGAGATGTATTCAAAGCCCATTTGGTAAGACCTATTGTAATGTATTTGGAACCCATGAGTAGAGCCCACCTCATATGTTCCACCCTAACCGTCCAGGTCATATAGGGCCAGCCTCGATGTATGTTTTATTCACATCGTCCGTGGGATGTGTGATCTACTAGATGTATGCATTCTATATCCACACTAACCATCTGGTGGGGCTCATCTGCTGCATGTGCCGGGTCTACCTATTGTGCATTTGTGCGGCCCGTTGATGTAACCCACTTGATGTGCATGAGCCCCATTAGTGCGGCTCATTGATGCAGCCCACTTGTTGGATTGACGCCCATTGATGCGGCCCAATGATGCGACCCACCGTGATATACATATTAGGCTAATGGTGCGGACCAATGTATCGACCCACCGTGATGTGTAACCCACGTGCTGCATGTGTAAGGCCCACCTGTGATGACTATTTGAGACCACCTGTTGGATATTTGGGCCCACCTTATGTTTGACTCTACATGGGCCACTACTTGGGAGCAATGTTGGTTAAATGTCCACCTTGATGGGCGATGATGGTTGAATGTCCATATTGTGACCTTCCCATAGGCCATGTTCGACCAATCAACGAGGCTGATCATTGATCGATTCTGATTGACGTGATTGATTTACCGATTATGATTATCGACTACCGATTATGATTGTTGTGGTTGATTGACTGATTATCGATCAAGGCCAATCATCGTGGCCGATTGTGATGTATATTCTGCTCGTGGGTTGAGGCCACTATGATGTATAAAGGCCCATGGGCGTGGCTCATTGTGAGGTATATGTGGCCCATGTGATGCGTATTACCCCCATGTGACGCGGTCCATTATGATTGTACGAAGCCCATTGTGGTGTGTTTGAGGGCTAGGCTATGGAGCCATTGTGATGTATGTTAGGCCCATGTGAAAGGCCCATCGTGATGTGTATTAAGCTCTTGAGTGAGGCCCATGGTGTTGTATATTTGTCCCTTGTGTGAGGTCATGGGTCCACTGTATGTTAGGATCTATATGGGTCATTCCTTGGGGGCAATGTCGGTTAAATGTCCACATTATCGAGGTCGATTGTCGATGCCAGTTATCGATATCGATTATGAGTATGTGACATCATAGCATCATGATACATGCCCATACGCATCATCTGCATGTTTGTTATGAGATGTAGTTGATCATTGCATATGTCATTGAGCATGTTGTTATGAGACTCCCTGATAGGCAGAGGTTATCTCACTTGAGCATGTAGTATGCACAGGATTGATGCATGACTGGATTGTATGACTCATGCATCTCGCATTATGATTACTGTGCGCCCTAGCGACACCAGGGCCGTAACCTCCACAGGCGTATCGTGGATGGCCAAATGGGACACCGAAAATGTTTGGTTCTAGCATACGGGCGCCATAGATGTCCCTGGGTGAAAATTCTTAAACCTCCGTGGCCAGGAGATGCCCCAACGTCGAGACCGAGTGTATATATGAGCGCATGAGGGTCGTATACCAGTAGGCCGCGTCTCCCATTGTGTCGTGGTCGGTTGGGAGGGGGTGTGACCTTACCCGTCTGAGTGAGGGGGCAATATCTAGGTTGAGTTTGACCAGCTTGAGGAATGGGTCCGCTATCGACGAGTCGGGCCCAATATTGGTAGGCGGATAGTGAGGTCTCATCCACTTACCCAGTTGTGTGCTCGGATAGGGGCAGCAAGCTGACATAGTGTAATAGACCTCAGTGATGATCCCAGAGAGGAACTGTACTGATATATGAATTTAGTGAGCAGGAGTTGCGTACTCATTCATGCATTCATTCATTCACTATCCACTCGGGTTGGTGGTGCGTAACTATTTGTTACGTGTGCCCTCGCAATGGCCAGGATTTCGGTTGGGGTGTGCAACTAACCTGAGATCAGGAGTTTACCACATTGAGTTTGACTATCCAAATTTAGGTATGTGACTGGTTTAGATAGAAGTCCCTTGTGATGGACCCCATAGCCCGCGATACTACGTACTATCATCCTGACTTCACACTCTAGTATGGTCATTTCATTCGCACCGCATATTGCATAACATTCGCGGCATACGATATTTTGGGTTATTGTGTCCCTGCATTTATATAGTCTAGGTACGGCTGATGCTATTTGTGTTACTCCTCAGGAATGTATATTGTATTGCATCCTCTGCATCTGATATTTGGCTATCTATGATTCCTCATTTGTATAGTTGTTCTACATTGCATATTCTGACATTGATTGACTCATGGACTTGTCCGTATTTTCGCTTACTCTGTTATCGTATGATTTATGATCTTGTCAATATTCTGTTTACTATGATAATTCATGCTCTTGTCAGTATTTCTGCTTATTTCGACATTATACAATTTATGGATTATCAGTACTTTCGATATTGTGTGATTTATGACATTGTATCCTCAGCATCTAATATTTGGCTCACTTTAACTCCTCATTTCCATAGTTGATTTGTGTTGTGTACCCTAATATTGTATAATCCATGAACTTGTCAGTACTTCCGCTTAACTTGATTACTCTGATATGAAATACTTGGCACTTACCTTGTGCACACACTTACATCACCCTCTAAGCTTTCTATAAGCTTATGCACGATAGATGCGTGCAAGTGATATTAGGTTACAGCAATGTTGAGCTTGGAGCGTGCATCGGTCTTCTGGGGTTTAGTTTTTATTTATGCATTTCCTTCCAGCATTGTATTTAACTGATTATATTAGTGGATATGTGATGATGATGTTGCCTTTGTGAATTGGGTAATCTTATGGTTATGCTTATTGCGAGTTAAACAAAAAAAATCCTCCTTATAGGATCCCAGGATCGGAATCTGGCATATGGACGCTGGGAGCCGAGAATGGAGTCCTACAGAGGCTGCCGGCACCGGATTCGGCAATCGGGATTCCTGTGAATCCGATTATCGGGTTTGGGGTGTGACACATCAAATCTGACATCACGGCTAGTAATAACCTTGCGTGTAATCTTGTCGAATAACTTGTAACCTTTCACACCAATGACATAGCCAACAAAGATGTATTTTTTGGCTCTATGGTATAGCTTATTTCTCTCAACTGACGGTACATGAGAGTAAGTCTCGCAACCAAATATGCGCGGATCTGAGTAGTCGATTTTCTGACTACTCCATACTTCCTCTGGAATTTTACATTCAATTGTCGTTGAAGGATACTGGTTCACCAAATAACAAGCCGTATTAACGGCCTCTGTTCATAAGTCCTTGCCCAATGCGGTGTTACTTAACATGCATCTGGCTCTCTCTAGGAGAGTTTAATTCATTCGCTCGACCACACCATTTTGCTCGGGCGTGTGGCGCACTGTGTTGTGCTTGATAATCTATTCAGTCTTGCAATAATCATTAAACTCGAAGTAAATTCTCCACTATTGTCAGTCTTTAAAACCTATATTTTTCACCCTGACTGTTTTTCTACTATTGCCTTCCATTGTTTGAATATGGTGAAAACTTCGGATTTACGTTTCATTAAGTAAACTCAATCTTTCCCGGAGTAGTCATTAATGAATAAGACAAACCATTCAATCCCCACTGTTTTGTGTAGAGTGGTCCACCTAAATTAGGACAAAGGAGACCCTGGCTAGCGCAGGGGACCCTCCGATGCCAAAGTCAGGCCTGGACTCGGGGTCTTAAAGTATTGAAAAGTCTTTTGGAGGAATTTGTTTTCGTACCTCTCAAGGTGAGGGCCCCCCCTCTTTTATAGCTGCTGGGGCATTTAATCGTACGAGGATTCTCTTCCTGGTATTGTGCGCGAGATCTTCTCCTGGGATCACGGACTCTTCTCCTGGGATCACGGAAACAGGATCGTGCCCGTCTCATGCCTTCATCCGATCCGTGAGCTTCGGGATCGGGAATCTTATCCCAAGACATCCGGAGTGCGGCTTCATCTTGTGACGGTCGATCCGATAAAGAGGTCCGCCCGAAGCATGCCCGAGACACGGACGACCTACCCCGACCCGTCGTGGCAGACTCAACCTTTGCCTCGGTCTAGCGAATAACTCCTCGGATTTGACACATCCTTTGGTGGCCCGAGGCATTTAGTCCGAGTCTGCGGACTTGTATGTTTTGTCCCCAACAGTAAGCCCCCTTACTCCGAGTGTTTTCATATGACACTTAGGAGTAGCGAGTGCTGAGTCGGTTCATAACTTAGTCCGAGACGAGAAGTAGTCGTTAAGCGCATTCATTGAGACCTTTGATGGGGACGGTTCAACTTCTGACATCGTATGCGCCGTCAGCTATCAAATCGCAGGTCCCGCCAATGAGGATTGGACACGTAGTAAAGCTATTATTGTTGCTAGTCGGCGTGCTCCACGTGTCGAGTGGGGGAATCGATGCAGGCGTCGAATCATTTCCCCATTAATGTCTCCGCCGTAGGGCGACCTTATAAAACGTCAGGGGTCCCGCACTTCGAACTTTTACTGCTCTTGCCATTCTCGCTCTGCGTTTTCTCTGGGATTTGCGTAGCCTTTCATCTCCTTCCTTTCTTCTCTCTTTATCGTCGGCACTTCTTTCCGCCACTGTTCCTTTCTCTCCGGTGAGTTTCTCCTTCCTCTTTATTACATAATAATAATGGCGGATAGGAGTTCTCAAAGCCCCCAGGTGGGAGTTTCCGGAGACGAAGGCGAAGCGCAACGTTTTTGGAACGTTGCGGAATCGCCCTCTTTACTAACGGAGATAGCAGTGGATGCCAACGCTGCTTGTATGCCTGAGAGAGTCACCGACGATCAGGCGGAGCGCCCTGCTTCCGTCGTTCCTTCCCGTGGCGGGTCATCCTTATTAACCCGCCCGGGGAGGCCCAACTTACCAAGGGACATGGAGGAAGATGAAGAGGAAGAAGATGAAATTTTAATCGCCGGAGGAACCCCTGACCCAGTTCCTGCTGATGAATCGGCGCAGGCCGAGTCTGAAGGGGAAGAATCGGGGGAAGATTTAAGCGGTCCGGTTCCTTCAGTCTTGACTGAGGCGGACTTGGACAGAATTCGAGTCGGGTATCATATCCCCGAGTCGGTCATCACGTATCTTCCTCGCCCGAATGACCTGCCAGATCACCCTCCTGCTGGGGCAGTCGCAATTTACCAAGTATCGATGCAGTGCGGCTTGCGTCTGCCCCTTCAGACCATCGTCAGGGAGTTTTGTCTCGCATACAGATTGCCCCGGGACAGATAGTCCCGAATGGGTGGAGGAACTTACTCGGATGTGCGGTGTTGTGGGTTGAGATGGAACAGCCACCGCTTACAGTCGACGAATTTCTCCACCTGTATCAAGTGCGAGTAAATCCGAACTATCCCGGCTTCTACGTCTTCGCTCTGCTTGGCGAGGCGGAGGCGGTTCCCTGATAACCGACCCTCCCACTTCCAACAAACATTGGAAAGAGCGTTGGTTCTGGGCATGTGGTCGATGGGAGACGGACGAGTCCGGGTCTTGCGAGGCTCGTGTCCCTCGGACATTTCAGAGAGCAGGTGACTTGGGTCTTCTCTCCCTCGCCCTTTTTCATTTTTTTTTTGTTTTTGTCTGACGGACTTGTGTTTGGCAGATATTCCGAAGAAGAAGCCGAAGCTCGGCAGCACTGCCTCGGCTCGGATCAAAGAGTTGAAGTCGTTGGATCCGAGGGACAGGTCTTGGAAGGTGCTTCTACAGCCGGAGCGCCTTCACCTTGCAGGTCTGGACTCGGAAGTTACAGGTAATTAAGAACGAATCTTCTGAACTTTTCAAATTTCCGCCGACTTACTTCGCCTTGCTCTCCCCCTCCTTTTTTTTGTTTTTGCAGATCTGCCCGAAGCTCGTCCCAACCTAAGGATTGTCCCCGAACCGGAGATGACTGGAGCTCGTCCTGCCCTTAGACCAGTCACGAAGTTGAAGGCTCCTCCACGGTCAGTTCTTCTTTCAGAGCCTCGGCCACCGAAGAGGCAAAGGGTGCCGCGGAAGGAGAAAGAGCCAGCGAGCTCTTCTGCCCCTCCGGTCGTCGTGATTCCCGACCCGGACGAAAGGGCGGAAGAGACGGCGATTGCTGCTTCGGATCCTCAGGCGGATCCTGACTCGGCCCGCGTTGAGACGACGGTGCCGAGTCGGGAAGTAGAGACCGGGGCCGCGACCTCAAGGGGGGAGGAAGAGACGAGGACTGCGTCCTCCCGAGGGGAAGAGACGAACCAGGAGGGGCCGTCAATCCTGCAACAAGTGGTGTCGGGGATGGTTCCTTGGGCCTTGGCCCATGGGTGTGAAAGAGAGTTCGTGAAACTCTACAACGCCCCGTCATCGCAGACCGTCAGCCACGCTGCCCGGATGCTTTTTGAACTCGCTCCTTGCTTAATCAAGGCCAGCAAGGAGCTATCCTCAACTCATCGGCTGCAGGCTCTTCTGTCTGAGGCCGAGATCCGGTTCGGCGTCCTGACAGGCGAGGCGTCCCTTGCTCGGAAAGCCGAAGACGCGAGGGCAGAGGCGGCTTCTTCCAGAAGGGCCCTGGACGAAGCGAAGGCAGAGGTCGCTCAGGCACTGGTTCGACTCTCCAAAGCCGAAGAGGAGAATCAGCGAGTTCTGGCAGTCCATGCTTCGTGCGCGGATGACTTAGCTCGGGCTAAGCTTGAGGCGGCGGAGCGCATTCAGCAGGCCGAGGAGAAGACTCGGGAGGCCGAGACGGCTAGGGACCAGGCCGTCCAAGCATTCCTTGAGTCGGCCGAGTTTGAGGACGAGAGGGATCGCCTGTTCCAGAGCGGATACCTGGAATGCGTCAAGGATATAAAGAAGTCTTTTCCTGACCTTGACCTTTCAGAAATCGAAGGCGGGGCAGCCTCAGAATCCGAGAATCCGGACGCCGCCGCTGAAGACACAACTGCCGGGGACGGGGCCGACGCATGAAGACTTTGGTTTTTTTTTTTTTATATGTAAATATTTTTTTTGCTCCGATGTATTCGGTTGCTTTTGTACTTACACGTATTCGGACGAATGAAAAAGCATGTCTTTAAACATCAAATAGTAAGCTAAGGATAGTAGACCTTGAGGTGTTCAGCGTTCCATGGATGAGGCAATGACTGTCCATTCAGGTCTTCCAGCCGATATGTTCCTGGTCTAATGGTGCCCGAGACGATATAGGGTCCTTCCCAATTGGGTCCCAGTGTACCCGACCCAAACTCCTTAGTGTTGGAAAACACTTTCCGAAGAACCATATCTCACCATCTGAATCTTCTAATCTAAACTCGGGTATTGTAGAAACGAGACACATGACGATGACGAGCCTCCGTGCGCAGCCTCGCCCTTTCCCTTTGTTCGTCCAGAAGGTCGAGTCCGAGTGCAAGGAGTTCTTCATTCTCTTCTGCATTGAATAAGGTGATTCGAGCCGAAGGTAATCCGATTTCGACGGGAGTGACTGCTTCCGAGCCGTAAGCGAGTGAAAACGGGGTTTCTCCTGTGGCCGTTCGGGTTGTAGTTCGGTAAGCCCAAAGAATTTTCGGGAGCTCTTCGGCCCATGCTCCTTTGGCCCGGCCAAGCTTGGTCCGAAGATGTTGCTTGATAATCTTGTTAACTGCCTCGACTTGTCCGTTGGTTTGAGGGTGATGCGGTGATGAATAAATATTCCTGATCCAGAGGTTCTTGCACATCTCACGAAAGCTCCTATTATCAAATTGCCTTCCATTGTCTGTGACAATGGTACGGGGTACTCCGAATCGGCAGATAATGTTTTTCCATACAAACTCGGTGATCTTCTGCTCGGTTATTCTGGCCAATGGTTCTGCCTCGGCCCACTTCGTAAAATAGTCCACTGCTACCACAGCAAACTTGGTCTGCCCTTTTCCCATAGGGAGCGGTCCTATGAGGTCGATGCCCCATTGTGCGAAAGGCCAGGGACCAGTCATCGGCGTCAGTGCCTCGGGTGCTTGCCTCGGAATTGCCGCAAACCGTTGGCATCTGTCGCATTTTTGAACGAGCTCACGAGCGTCGTGTTGGATAGTGGGCCAGTAGTATCCTTGTCGTAAGACCTTGTAGGCGAGGGATCGCCCTCCAGAGTGGTTTCCGCAGATTCCTTCATGAATTTCCCGTAACACATAGTTTGCCTCGCTGGGTTTGAGGCACCGCAGCAACAGGGCGTAGTAACCTTTCTTGTAGAGGGTTCCGTTGAATATGGTATAACGGGAGTCGGATCTTAATTCGTCGGGCCTCGGTGCGATCCTCTGGCAACTTTCCTTCGTCAAGGAATTGGCGGATTGGATCAATCCAGGATGGTTCCGAGTCGATTGTATTGACGGCCTCGCTAATTGGCTCGTCTATACTTGGTTTATCGACGTATTCGACAGGGACGGACCTGGGTATATCGTCTTCTTCTGCCGAGGCGAGCTTTGCTAGCAAATCGGCTTTGCTGTTTTCCGTACTAGGTATCCGAGTTACACGACAGAATTGAAATCTGTTGATAAGTTCTTTCGCTTTCTCCATGTAAGCCCTTAGCCGGTCTTTCCGTGTCTGGTATACACCTGTAACTTGGTAACAACCAACTGAGAGTCGCTCAAAACGCTTAGGTGCGTGACCTCCATGATAGCGGCGAGTCGGAGGCCGAGTAGCAACGCTTCATATTCCGCCGTATTGTTCGACGCTTGAAATCCAAGTCGTAAGGCATACTGTATATAGGTGTGATCGGGGGTTTCCAGCACTACCCCAGCCCCACTGGCCTTCGAGTTGGAAGAACCGTCGACATACAGATTCCATGGAATAGGGCAAGGGGAAGCGGTCGAGGTGGGCACTGCATCGACCTTCGGCGTATCGTTCACTGAGAGTTCGATTGAAGGTGTTCCTTCGGCGATAAAATCAGCTACGGCTTGCCCTTTGAGTGCTGCCTTTGGTCGGTATTGAATATCAAACTCACTCAGCTCGATAGCCCATTTGGTGAGTCGGCCGGAAGCTTCTGGTTTTTGCAGTACCTGGCGGAGCGGAAGGTCGGTCATTACAATGATGGTGTGGGCATGGAAATACGGCCTAAGCCGCCGAGATGAAGTTATTAAAGCCAAGGCAACTTTCTCCAAGCTTGGGTATCTTGTTTCTGCCGGCAGTAATGCTTTGCTGACATAGTAAACCGGCAGTTGCTTTCCTTCAGATTCTCTCAAAGCCGAGCTAACAGCTGCCTCGGACACGGCTAGGTAGAGGAGCAACGACTCCCCTGGTTCGGGTTTTGATAAGAGAGGTGCAGAACCGAGATATGATTTTAATTGCTGGAATGCTGCTTCACACTCTTCCGTCCAACCCATCGCTTGTCTCCCTTTCAATTGATTGAAGAAAGGGAGACATTTATCCGTAGCTCTGGACAGGAATCGATTAAGTGCTGCGACTCGTCCGGTCAATCTTTGGACGTCCTTAATGGTTTTGGGGGATTCCATATCAATCAAAGCCTTTATCTTCTCAGGGTTTGCCTCTATTCCTCGCTGACTGACTAAGAAACCGAGGAATTTTCCGGAGCCTACTCCAAAAGCACATTTACTTGGATTAAGCTTCATCCGGAACTTCCGTAGGATTAGAAACATTTCTTCCAAATCATTCACATGATCCGCCGCGTGTATGCTCTTGACAAGCATGTCGTCGATGTATACCTCCATGGTTCGGCCTATAAGTCGAGCAAAAATTTTGTTAACTAACCTTTGATAAGTTGCACCGGCATTCTTCAGACCAAATGGCATCACTCGGTAACAATAAAGGCCTTTGTCGGTGACAAAGGTAGTTTTTGATTTATCCGTCTGATGCATTACAATTTGATTATACCCTGAATATGCATCAATGAAGCTAAGGAGCTCATGTCCGGCTGTACTATCTACTAGCTGGTCTATCCTCGGAAGCGGAAAGCTATCTTTGGGGCAGGCTTTATTCAAGTCGGTATAATCAATACAGACTCGCCATTTCCCGTTGGACTTCTTCACAAGCACGACATTCGCGACCCACTCTGGATAGTGTATTTCTTCTATGAAATTAGCCTTGTAGTAGTTTGTTGACTTCTTTCTCGATGATGGCGTATCGTTCGGGGCCGGCGGTGGCCGTCGCTTTCGGACGGCCGATATGACGGATCGTTAAGCCGTGAGTCACCACGAGGGGTCGATCCCTTGCATATCTTCATGATTCCAAGCGAATACGTTGGCGTACCTTCGGAGCAGGCGATCAGCTTTTCTCTCAAAGGGGACTGCAGAGATGAGCCAATTCGACCGTCTTGGATCCATCTGTTTCGACTAAGGCGATTGAGACAAGATCTTCGACCGGTTGTCCTCGTTCATAATTCTCGCCCGAGGGTCCAACGATTCGATTGTTAATATGTTGGTCGGAATCTTGTCGGCGGCTCCTTTTACAGCTATCATGTAACATCGCCTTGCGTCTTGCTGGTCTCCCTTAACAATTCCGACTGACTCGGTCGGGAATTTCATTGTAAGATGGTATGTGGATACCACGGCCTGGAGGAGACTCAATGAAGGTCGGCCGAGTATCGCATTGTATACCGAGGGTTGATCGACGACCAGGAAGTCAATCATCATCGTCGTCTGATGTGGTGCTACCAGCAGTGAGTGGTAACGAGACAATCCCTTCAGGCAGTACCTGCCCTCCGGAAAAACCGATCAACGGGGTCCGAACTGGGCGCAGTGTGGATCGTTCGATCCCCATTTTGTCGAACGCCTGGGTAAATAACACGTCTGAGATGACCCCGTATCGACTAGTATACGAAACACCTTTCGGTTAGCGATAGTCATGGTGACAATCAATGCGTCATCGTGGGGGTGATAGATGCCTCGGGCATCTTCTTCTGTGAACGAGATGCAATATCTTTCTCTTTTCTTCTCCTTTGATGGCCGATCTATAATCATGAGCTCTGACTGAGGCTGACTAAGTTTTCGTGCGTGATTCCTTCGCGCGTTGTTTGAGTCGCCCCCACATTGTGGACCGCCGATAATCGTCCTGATTTCTTCCATAGGCTGACTCTCGGTCGTGCGCGCCTCGACCCCAGCTTTGACCATATGTTCTCTGAGTCGGCCGTCTTTTATGAGTCTTTCGATCTCTTCTTTTAAGTGACGGCAATCACTTGTGTTATGCCCGTGATCGCGATGATAATGGCAGTACTTATCCTTGTCCCGCCGATTAGGATTACTCCTGAGCTTACTGGGCCAGTTAACAAAGCCTTCGTTTTTTATTTCCATCAATACCTCTTCCCGAGTCTTATTCAGGGGAGTATATGTGGAAAATTTTCGATCCGGCCGTTTTCCTGACCTTCGCTCGTCACGTGCTTGATCCTCTTTGCTTTTCCTTCCCCCGGCCGAGTCGGCTTTTGGCCGACTCTTTGGCCAAGGTTTTAGTTTCACGCAGGATTCGCGCTTCCTCGGCATTCGCATACTTATCCGACCGTGCCATAAATTCTGCCAGAGTATCGGGCGGAGTTTTGTCTAGAGATGCCAGGAATGGCTTATCCCTAACTCCTTGCATGAGTGCATTGAGGGCCGTTTCTTCCGAATGTTTCCGAACTTGAAGGGATTCGAAATTAAAACGCTTGATGTAATCTTTCAATAGCTCTCCCTGCTTCTGAACTAGGTTATTCAGATGTGCAGGGGGCTTTAATTTTTTCTTTCCGCCGATGAAGTTGGTGAGGAAGGCGTTGCTTAGCTCAACGAATGAACTGATGGATTTTGGCTTCAGCTGTTTGACCACAATCGAGCTACATCAGTCAATGTAAGAGAAAAGGCCCGACACATTACTGCATCCGAGGCATCATGGAGTTCCATATAGGTTCTGAAGCACTCAATATGCTTGGTCGGGTCAGTCTTGCCGGTGAAAGGAGCGATTTGAGGTAATCGAAACCTCTCGGGCACGGGCTTTCATTACCGAGTCTACAAAGGGGGACGCTTTCGCTTCGGACCCGGTTGAATATACATTCCGGCCGTGCTTTATGTCCGCCATCTCTTTTGCCATCTCTTCCCGCACTTCTTTTTTGAAATTTTGAATGTCGGCTTTCCAAGGTTCGCCGCTTTCTGCCGTGCCTTCCATGGAAGGGCGATTGCGCCTTCTTCGTTCTATTTCGTGCAGAAGATCAGTCGGGGGGAGGGAGGCGTTGGCTGCTACCGGAGATGGTTCCGATCCGCCTTGGGGTTGGCTCGGCCGGAAAGATTGCGGCGCGTAAGGTTGAGGATCAACCGCCGCGGTCGGTGCTGTCTCCCCTCGAGGATGCGGGAGTGGTTGCATTTGCTGCTGATCATTCGTTCCAGCATCTGCTTCATCGTATTCATATCGTAACGGATTTCTTGAACCTCCTTGTCCAACCGCCCATCGTCGCGACCACGCTGATTGTTGCTTGTTCCGGCCGCCCCTCGTCGGCGGTTGTTAGGTGCGTTCTGGGCTGGGAGCGATTGGACCCGGTGGCCCTGTAATCGCGTTCTCATTCAAATCTTCTTCGGGACCGCCCTTCTAGTCATCACCATTGGACTCAATATAGAGGCACGGATGGCTTGCGCACGCTCCTACGACGGCGCCAAATCGTTGATGCAATTATCCGGTTCGTCCTCTGGACCCTTGTATGCCCGCACAGAAAAAGGACAAAGGAGACCCCGGCTAGCAGGGACCCTCCGATGCCAAAGTCGGCCTGACTCGGGGTCTTAAAGTATTGAAAAGTCTTTGAGGAATTTGTTTCGTACCTCTCAAGGTGAGGGCCCCCTGCTTCTATAGCTGCTGGGGCATTTAATCGCACGAGGATTCTCTTCCGGTATTGTGCGCGAGATCTTCTCTTGGGATCACGGGATCTTCTCCTGGGATCACGAAGATAGGATCGTGCCCATCTGGAGCCTTCATCCGATCCGTGAGCTCGGGATCGGGAATCTTATCCCAAGACATCCGAGTGCGGCTTCATCTTGTGACGGTCGTCGATCCGATAAAGAGGTCCGCCCAAAGCATGCCCGAGACACTGACGACCCTACGACCCGTCTGGGCCGACTCAACCTTTGCCTCGGTCTAGCGAATAACTCCTCGGATTTGACACATCCTTCGGTGGCCCGAGGCATTTAGTCCGAGTCTGCGGACTTGTAGTCATTAATGAATAAGACAAATCATTCAATCCTCATTGTTTTGTGTAGCATGGTCCACCTAAATTTAAATCTGCGTGAGTTTTTGACTCCTGTCTTATCATGAGCTTGAGAACCTGATAAACGGGGTGAATTTCTTAGAGGTATCTCCATAATCCCACATAGTTTCTAACGAAAAAAGTTCCATGGCACCAGTGTAAAGCCTCACCGTGACACACGGATTCTTAGCTCAAGTGGTAGATTGGGTGAGGATAATCTCGTCTCAATACTGAAGTCTTAGTATCCATTCCCAGGTAGGGTGGTGGCTAACAATTGGGTGTGTACTACGGTGCTCAAAAAAAGAAAGTAAAGCCTCATCATAAAATGGTCTGCCATAACAAAAACAATCCAGCAGATGTAGAGATTACAACTAAGAGCATTTGGCCTTTTACCTTTTGCCACGTGCATTTGTTTATCTATTTGCAATCCCAAGTGGGGTGCACGATGCTAAACAACTACAATCATTGAAATTCACGAGAGGTTCAACATTGAGGTCATGGGTCCAATACCCATCATGGTGACAAATTACGGTGGTGCGAGTGCATGGGTGTGAGTGGGGTGTGGGTGCGTCTGAAAGATGTAGTAAGCTATAGGCTTGAATTCTGAAAATCAAAGGCCAAAAATGTACACAAGGCAAACTTACCTCCATTATATAATACCTTTAAATATTGGCAATTGTTTGATACTCTTGTCATCATACATTCTTGATTGTTGGTAAGAAATTGTAAATGTGGTGGGCATGGGTGGCAATGGGCCAAGTCTCGGTTAGGCATAGGTCCTAAAGTTATCTCCTAGTCAGAAAACCCATGTGAATATTATTCATTAATGACATGGATGGCATCCATTGATATTGATGATCTTGTCGGAAGATTGTGATGGCCATGGCTTATATATGGACATGTTACAGTGTTATTCAAATGACCACTGACTAAAAGAGAGTCGTGAACCATGGATTTTAGTATCATGTTGTTCCATGACTATTTAATAGGTTATAGGACTCATTTATGGTTATCATTGTGTGGTCATCCTATATGATGGGATTAATGACAAGTTGAGATGTAACTTCTCCACCATGGGGATCAATGACAAGTTTGTGCCTTTGCATCGTAGAGATAAGCTCTTGGTGTTAGACCTGTTCGACACTTGCATTGGTGAATCAACTTAACTCTCTAGATTGAGAAGACTATTATATTTGGATTAAGATTGACTTGTAGATGTATTAGCCTTGACTAATTCTTGAACCTAAGGAAATATAAGGACTTTAAAGTTCAAGGTTTTGACAAAATATACTTTGGCTTACTTTATGAAATCAGTGTAGTCAGGTGCATATATCAAGGTTCACTTGAGGGTCACATTATCCAACAAGGGAATCTAATAGTTTCATAGGAATGTTCTCATAGCATTGATTTTGAAGATAAGATATTTATTAAGCGGTTTCCGGTTGGGCACAACATTCAAAAGGTTTTAAATGATCTAATAAATGTTTTCAACTGTTAAAATTTTATTTTAATCACTATAAATGTTTTGATTATACTGGATGGTACTTTAATGGTTTAGAACTTACGATGCACCACTTGATTTGTATAATAGTTGGCTCAATGGGAAATGACTATAACGACCGAGAGATTGGTCGATTCAAATACATGGATAGATAAAGAGTCATAGATTTTAAATGCATTAGGACATTACCGAAGTATATTTAGTAGTGGAGCGCTATAAGTAGTGTCTCTCCTTGAAACCATAACTTCTTATAAATACTTATCCCAAAGAAATTTAAAAGAGCTTGGATGTCTCTGGCCTTCCATGAGTGTCACCTTTACAAAGAGGAGAGAAAAAGAAAAGAGAGGAAGAGAGTCCATTCTCTCCTTCCCTCCCGCATCCATATTCACACCTTCCACACTTGTTGGGTCCAGCCTCGAATGACTTTGTGCTTCATCCTAGCCACACTTTAAGTTAGTGTCGGCATTCATACTTTTTCTTTATTTGGGGTAGATTAAAGAGAGATTTTCTTCGTTTGAAGATTGGCATCAACAAAACAAAATTTGTTTTGGGCATTAATTAAGGTAATACAAGTAATGTAATTTATGTTTTCCTCTTTTAAAATTTGGTACTGTTTAAACGAGGACCCTTACTCTAAATGACATAGAATATAAATTCTGAAAACTTTTTAAATTCTGCTCTTTTTAAAAATCCTAAGACTAGTGTGTCCTGTACCCATGCCCGTTGACACCCATGTCGCCCAAAAAGGGCATCCATAACCTTACGAATTAAGGTACCGAGCACCCATTTATACTTTAAAAACTTAAAAAATTCTAACCATTAACTCCAAACATCAAATTTTGTAACATAAATAAGAAAAAAATGATTTTTCCGGAAAATATAAAATATACCTTAGAGAGTAACCTGCCACTTTTTTTAAATAATAGTTTTGTGCATTAAAAACGTGGCAAACAGTATGCTAATTAGTAACCAGATATTATAAATTTAACTGGGAATGTATATTATGTTGAATATAAATAAATAATATATATTGTAACTGGGTCCAGGCTAGGTTTGTGTAAGAGCAAGGAACCACACTGCTGGTTTATTAATCAGGCTCAAATTAGTATCCAAACTCGCACCCGCGCCCACACTCATTTAGCTATCACTACACTAATTTCCCATCCTTATGCATTAATTAATATGAAACCACCTAAATTATGGAACCATTGCAACTAAATCATAATCATAGAACGAGGTTGGTTAAACATTCTTAACCTCTGATATGTAGGATTTTTTTTTTCTTTTTTAAAGCTAAGCATAAATTTCTATAAGCCCAATTCAAATCTACAAAGGAGGAGCACTCGGGACAATTACAAGTAACAGCCAAAAAGGACCTATGGCCCAAAAGCAAACAACAAGGGAAAAAAAATGGACCAATGCTACATGCAAGACCACAGGGGGAAAAAATACAATATTATCATCTTCTTCTTTTTTTTTTTTTGGGAGAAATAGGATTCTTGGATATTGTTCATTTCAACCATGTATAATCGCCTGGGTATAGCTACTACTCAATTGGTAGATTAGAATTTTTCTTTCCCTCGCGAGGCGAGTGTAGCATGTGAGCATTCAAGTGAGCTCACAATGAATGTGATTTGCACCCAAGAATGACTGAACGCATCTAAGCTAGGCCTTAACTCACTAATGATGGTCATACAGCACCATATATTTCTAGGCCTTTTAAACTGCTAAGATCATAACACAACACTACGCTACATGGCAGCCGCACGCAGCAATTACGTCGGCAGCATTTGCTATCTTGAGGCAGTCCCTTTCACTTGTTTTGGCTTTCACTCTTATTAAATTGCCATTTTCATGGGTCGCCCCTTTCTTTACTAAAAACACATGGCATGATAATGGTTTTGATATAAAATTGTGAATTGATACAACTGATCATTTACATGCAACGGTATCACAACTTGTGGCACTTTATGCAACAATATCATGTTGGGATTTGGACTTTTGAAAAACTATTTAAATTGTATAAAATTTAAAATAAGAAAGAAAACTTATTGATTTAAAGAAGTCGAGGCATGACGTGAGTCACTCGGCTTGAAACCGAATTTGCTCTCCTTGAACAACATCCTAAGTACAACAAGTTTTCAGAGCAATCGACCTCCAGGATACAACGACTATGACCTGATTTCAGCAGTGCACTCATTCTATACGGGCTCAAACCACTTGTAGTCTTAACATGAACTAGAAAAATACTTAAACCATACTTTTAACGTAAAAGGAACTTTTTCTTACTAATTTAAAATAGACAAGAGAAAGTCTATTTATATAATTTGTAAAGACACCCTTAAGGGTGTAGAGACACCCTTTAAAAAAGAGTTGTGACTATTAAGTTTAAACCTAATTAGTAAGACCATTAAGCTTAAAAAGACATGACTTTTCAAAACAAAATATAAAAGGATACAATTTTTTAGACTTGTGTGAAAATACACATCTATAAGGCACGTGCTCACTTATGGCCACGGCCACAGCCCATCCCAATGGAAAATTTGAAACACTAAATATTTTAAAATACAATATATCAAACTCATGGGTGTGCATTCAACATTCAAGTCAAACCAATTGGCATTCTTGAATGCAGGCAAAGTCCCTCGATCGCTTCTTTATAATCATCTCTTCGCATGGAAAGCAGAAGTTGATCATGCATGAGGATTTTCAGATCTTAATGCATCATGGGTTAAGATTCCTTGCACCTTCCGAGCTCATGCTAATATGTGGTTTGTTTGTTTTTTTTTTTTTCACATCGTTGTCACCGTACTCTTGCTTTATAGCTAGTTTTCTTGATAACTCTCCTTGGGTTGAGGTATGGGCCTCTTTAATTGTATTTCCGTACTTGGACGGATTTATTGTTTTCATTGGTTTTCCAACTTATTTTTCACTATTTTTATATTTTCTCTCTTTTTTCTTTTCTTTTTTCAAAGCTTTGTCACTTTTTGATCGGTAATAAGTTATTTAGCCGGAGATGCAGAATTCTCCTCTCTATATAAATCACCTAAGAGTTTCAATAAACACAGGCTTCACATAATGGGATTATAAACTCTACTTTCCAGCCAACACTAGTTTGAGGATTAATCTTATAGTGCATATGAGAATCATTTTTTACAAAGTAAGAGAAAACAGGATCTCTCGTACTAAAAAAAATAACGAGTAACTCTCTACAATTGGGTTTAGAGCTCTTTCTTTCTTTACACTTCTATTTATTGTTCTATGGGTTTTTTTTTTCCTACACATCTTTATATCATTTTGTTATAAAAGGAGAAAATAAGAAAGAAGGGTCCGACTCCACACGTGAGAAACCCAGACGTATGACCATGTAAAATTTAGGCCCAACAACTCATTTCCTACATGCTTGAGAACTACGCCACTCTATTCCATTAAGTGTGACACATAGGTGGGGATGGACTGCCGCACCAAATGATTTTACTTGCCTCCTAGAAAGGGGAAAAAAAGCATGTGGGCCACACCTATATGTTGATCTAGGCAATTAGTTCTCCCTCTACGATGAGGGCCACTTGATGAGCAAAACTATTTTTTCATAGAAGATTTTCATGGCGGGGCCTAGCATTTCTATGATAGTAAGGTGGTGCGGCCACACGTGCCTAGGGCCCGGTGTCAATGTGTTGATCAACTGCATTTAATGTGGTGTAGAGAAGGTAAATTTCAGTTCAACCAGAGCCTATCTTAGTTCAACTGAAAATTTCAGATTTTTGTTGGTCGCCATGATGTTTTGCATCTTTTTGGTTCGACCAAATGTTTGCGAGTTAGTCCGGTTCGGTGCGACCAAACATGTGTTAGTGTGAGTTTTGTTTCTGTTTATGTACGGAGTGCATAAATACAACTTATAATTTATGATTAAGGTTATGATGAATAGATCTAGCACAAATTTAAGGATTTTGAAGGGAAAAACTATGGTTGCTAATATGTAAGTTTGTTCCATCTCTTGTATTCTTTCGGTTAATAGTGGATCAATTGCTGTTTTGTGCCGTTATTTTTTTCTGCAGGGGGTTTTCATGTAAAATCTTAGTTTTTTTTGTGATTTGCTTGACTTTTTCTTTTTCCATCACATTGTTTGATTGCCAAGACAAGCTATATCCAAGCTTTGATCCTTATTGTTAAAAAGAAGTCTAAACCTAGCCTAAGCCTATGATGGGTCAGGGTCAAAGCAGTCCAATACAACCTTGGCTTAGGCTATATATGTAGGTCCTGGCCCTAGCCTGACCTCCACTGGAGATTCATCTTCTTCCTTTTACATTGTTTCAGAAATCGCAAATACAACCACCAGATATTCAAAAAGAGCCAAATCCCAAAATTTTTTTTCCTTCTCTCTCCTGGGTCTTCTTTAATGCCTTTTTCTTTCATGGTTCGTTGTTTATCCTATGTTTATATATCTTACCAACAAAAAATCATAATTACCTATCGAAACCCACACGTAGAAAGGACAAATGAGCAAAAATCACTAGTGAAAGGTCCCATCTATATTAACATGACAAAAACAAAAGAAAAAAAAAGAAGAAAAAAACAAACTAGCTCCGTGGTCTAGTCACGAGGCTTGATGCCGGGGGCATTTTTATCCCTATGAAATGTAAGAAGCTGTCAAAAGGCTAAAAAATAGCAAAAGTTGAAAATGAGATAAAATATGTGCACGAACCAAATCATGGGCTAATTTGATAAAAATCTCATTTTTCTTTAATTTGTTATATTCCTTTCTTAGTCTATCTCTCAAAAATAATAATTCTTCCACATGAAAAATCCACTTACAAAAATGGCCAACCCGCATGCAGAAATTCCCCTGTGAAAAGCTCACATACAAAATTCCTCCGTTGAAAAATCCCATTAAGAAAATACAAAAAATCTCAAACCAACGGCAGGGCCAGGCTTACGGACTTCTAGGCATCTGTATCCAAGCCTGGCCGATTTTTAAACAGGCTTTATCTTAAAGCTTGAGCCCACTCCTCGAGCCTGTACTTCAGCCCAAGCTCAGCATGAGTCGGTCAGGCCCGGAAGCCCGATTGCCCAACCCAGCCCATTGCCACCCCTGGTTAATCAAATTTCTGAGCCACCAGGCATTGAACACTTGGCCAGCCCATTAATTAGGTGGGTCCTACTTATGCGGTGAACAAGACAAAGGAGCTGATTCTTTCAGCCATCCATCCCTTCACACATATGCTTGGCCCACCCTGTGTCAACACCCGATCGTAGGTCGTGGACAGATAAAGGGCTGGGAGTGGTGTTATTTATCAGCCGCGAAGAAGGATCCTACCTCGCACCCGTGTGGCGCGTTCTCACCTTTGTGCACGAATCGCCCTAGCAGTTCCAATTTGAGAAATTGAGGAAGAGAGGGTGGGGCTTAGGGAAGGAGAATGGGCGAAACGGAAGACGATCTCCTTCTCAAGAGCTTCTTCGCGGAAGTCAGCGAAGTCGAGAGGGATAACGAGGTCGTAAGGTCATTCACCCCATCTTTCTCTCAACCTCTGCGTACATGTATCATCCATCCATACATTTTCTTCTTCTCATTTAACGGATTCTCAGCACATCATACCATCATGTATTCCAATTCTTCCTAATTCCAGTTCCGAATCTCATTCGGAACGCCTGAGTTCTTGATTCCTTATATTTGCGGTGTAGATAAAACCAGAATTAAAATTTAGTACCATCTATATTAATTCGTCGTCCAAACAAGGGATAATTTCCATTGTATCATGTGCCTGCAACAACCAACCTGTCTGAAACGTTGGCCCCACTGCCAGGATCACCTCGTGCAAAAATCAGCTTGATGGCACACCTGTACTTCTTTATTATATCATCACTTATCCGTTGATTTCCAGGGTGTGGCCCACTTAAAGGGTAGATTGCTTAGATTTTTTTCCACAAGGTGGTCCTCATGGTGGGGCTAATCTAAATTGGATGGCCTGGGTGTTGAGCTCCCATGTCAAATTGAAACTTATACGCTGGTTGACAGTGTGCATTTCTTCTTTTTTTATAGTCCGTTAGATGAATCCTATCTAATATCTGTTTATACGATGGATTACACAACTACTCGAGTCGCTGAAAACCTCTCAGGCTTGAGCCGTACTATCTCTATCTCCTTCTTGAAATTGTGCAAAATGTCATCGAACATATACATGTCCTCCTTAATTTTCATTATTAAGGGTGATCTTTTGCCTAACTTCCTCATGTATATTCTTAATATGCTGTGCAAAGCTTCGGAGTCCTGGCTTGATCGAGCCACGATAGGAAGTGGGACTAAATTGATATGTTGTTGAGGTCGCATACCCATCGTAATTTCGAAAGGAGAGTCCCATAGTGCGGTTCACGGAACTGTTATAAGCAAACTCAACCTGTGGTAACATGATGTCCCATGAATTGATAGGATCACCAACCGGACATTGAAGTAGATTTCCATGACTACGGTTGATGACTTCAGCGTGCCTGGTAAGCACTTGAGAACTTTAATTTAGTTCCTGTCTTAGACCACAAGGTGTGCCAGAAGTAGCTCATAAATTTAACTTCACAATCAAATACAATTTTTTTTAAGGAACACCATGTAGACGAACCATGTCTTTAAAGAAAACATTAGTGATGCGTAGGGTGTCTGATGTCTTCTTACAAGGAGTGAAATGGGCAGAACCTGTCAACCACAATGTAAATAAAGTCATAGCTACGTTGAGTCTTACGCAATCTCAGGATGATATCCATTCTGATGTCTTCCCATGGAGCATTTGGCACAGGTAGAGTATAAAGACAGGTATTTTGCTTGCTACCTTTACCTAGTGGGTATACTCGACATTGATGAACAATAATTTTGACATCTTTCTTCAAACCCAGCCCATAGAAGCTTTCCTTGACCACGACCATTGTTTTGTTGATATCAAAGTGACCACCGAGGCCACCTGAGTGAAGTTTTTGTATAACAAGCTGTTGCAAGAAACTTTTAAGCAGACACAACCTCATATCATATAGTAAATACCCATCGTGCAGGTTGAATTGCGGGTACTCAGTACTTGTGTGGGTAATGAGTGTTGAAAATACCTTTCAAAAATCATTATATGCTACATAGTCTCTTTTAACTTCCTTGAACCCAACCACAAAAACTAATAAGGTAGACAATAAATGTGATTTTCGGTTGAGGGTGTCTGTTACCTTATTTTTGATGCCGATGCGATGTTTTAGGTTGAATGTTAACTTTGGAATTTAAGCACTCCACTTAGCATGCCTTGCACTCGACTTCTTTTGAGAATTTAAATAATGCAATGCCTCATGATTAGAATAGAGTGAGCACATACTCCCAATGAATGAGGTAGTGATGGCAATGTTTTAAAGCTTGTACAATAGCATAATACTCCACATCGTTTGTAGAATACTTTTTTTGTACCCTCATTAAGTTTTTCACTGAAGAAGGCCATCAGATGACCTTCTTGGCTGAGGACACCTCCTATGCTTATGCAAGATGCGACACAGGCAACTTCGAACACCTTTTCAAAATTAGGAAGCCTAATAATTGGAGCTCCTGTCTTTTTTTGCTTGATTTCGTGAAATGCCTACGTCGTTGCTTTGGTCCCCTCAAAGGGGCTGGCCTTCATACATTTAGTAATGGATGCCACGGTGGAATTAAAGTTCCGAATAAACCTTCGATAAAACGTCGCTAGCTCGTGAAAACTGCGAACTTCACAAATGTTTGTGGGAGTAGGCCAAATCTCCCTCAAGGCCATTCAAAGATGCTTGATGGTTTGTATTTGTTCTATTTCTTGCTTCTTCAAGAACAGTAACCCATCCTTCTAGAGTATCTATTCTGGCTCTGAAACGAGTCTCCATATATTCAACCGTTTCGTGATCAAATCGACCACTTGTTGCAAGGTTGAGACAATCCTATCTTGAGGCTTTGTAGCCATACCACGATTGTAAGTCTTCCCTCTTCTAGTGCTCATATAATAACAGGTTTATGCAAAAGTCTGCAACAGGGTTTTTTTTTTTTTTTTTTTTTTTTTTTTTTGGAGGAATGAAAAAGGTTTTGGGAAGGTTGAGTGCATGATAGAGTATGGGCTATTTACTAGTGGAAATTGGGACGGAGGTAAGGTGATGGTTTAGGTGGGATGGAGATTATATATGGTCTGTGGTGGAGTCGCTGAATTAATAAGTTGGTTTAGGGAATTGATGGTAGGTTTGGAATGAATGTTGGGTCAAAAATATGAAAAGAAGATGGGGATGAGAAAAGTGAAAGCAAAGTTCCCAAGAGCAGAACTTGCTCTGATACCAATTTAATGTAACTAGATCAAAGAAGAAACTAATTGCAATAAGATTCAACGTACTGCATCGAAGTTTGAACCACAAAAGAGAAAAGAATGCAAGATTATCTGTCCTCTAGTCTTATACTAGAGATCATTTCATCCCCTTTCAACAACTACCATAGAGAAACAAGAGAATTTGCTCAAGAAAATATCATTTAACCGTGTCTTATTCCATAGGTCTAAGTCTTATTTATAATGAGTGCTTACAATCTTCAATAAAATTTATGGAATTTAAAAATAGGATTTCTAGCTAGCAAAGATATGTAAAATAAAAAGGCGCATAAATAAGGGCATATGAGAAAGTTTTTTAAATAAGAAAGCACTTAAATAAGAAAGTACTTAAATAAGAAAAATCAAAGATTACTTATTTCCTAATATATAGATATGAAAGAAAGGAAATTAGAGATGGGCCAAATAAAATTCTTTACCTTAAAAAAAGATTGCTTATTTCCTAATATATAGATTTTTTTTTGAAAGGTAACACTACTAGGGATTGAACCCTGAATCACTCACACACGCAACATTGTATCCACTAGCTCATCTAACGACTGGGAGACATATATAGATACGAAAGAAAAGGAAATTAGAGATAGGATAAAAAGGGAAAGTGAGCCTTTTTCTTGTGCACACGTGTGGAGCATGCACGTGCTGGATGTGGGGCCATTGCATCAATGACACATGGAATACGGGATGTATTCGTGAGCCCTCATGTAATTGAAGGTTATAGCCACAGGCTACAACTCCAACACGTGTCTCACATGAATGGCCCATAAAAACGTGGTCATAATTTCATTGAACTTCGCATTGCCACAAATGTTTGACGGTATGGAAGGAGGCATAAGTATACTAATCTCCCAATTGAAATTCTCTTTTGGTGCGATGCTGATCCACGATTTGCTTCATGAAAATTTGAGCTTCTTGTAAGTTCTCCTTGATGAATGCGTATAATGGAACTTTGACTCATCAATTGAAGCCACGTTTGTAGAACCTGATGCATAATAACCTAAAGACGGAGGCGATTGGCCAAATGTGGCTTCATATGGAGACATTTTAGTGGAGAAATGATATGGTGTATTAATTACCATTCTGCTAGTGATAACCAACATACCCATTACTTTAGTTTATCACTGCAAAAATACCTTAAATATGTCCCTAAACACTTGTTCACAATTTCAGTTTGCCCATCAGTTTGAGGATCATAAGAACTCATCTTTAGCTGGGTTCCTTATAGACGAAACAGCTTCGTCCAAAAATTTGAAGTAAAGACTGTGTCTCTATCGCTCACGATGAACTGAAGCATCTTGTAAATTTTAAATATATTATCCATAAATGCTTGAGCTACTGATAAGACGGTGTATGGATGATTGAGTGGGGCAAAATGAGCCCCGTTTGTTGTTCGATCGACAATCACAAAGATGTTGATTTTACCTTGAGAAGGGGTCAGCCCATCAATAAAATCTATGGATATGTCTGTCCATACTCCATATCCTATCAGGCAGGGGTAAGGATTGCAGGGTACTAGGGGATGTTACTAGTTCTCCCTTGTGACGTTGACATATCTCACATTCCTCCACAAATCGCTCAATATCCTTCTTTATCCCTTTCCATGAAAAGAATCGTGTGGCCCTTTTACAGGTTTTAAGTGATCCCAAATGGCCTACTAATGGTGAGCCGTGAACTTCAGACATAGCCTCTGTCATGAGGGATGAAGTAGGAGCAATAACCAGACGAGCTTTGTAGTGTAATTTCTCATTATGGTAAGTGTAGTTGGGGTAGACAGATGGTTCCTTTTGTAGTTCTTTGATCAGTGAGCGTAGATTGCCATCCTCAGCCCACTGAGTTTTTTAACCTTGTCAAGCCATGGACTTTGATCGTGTGAGATTGCCATACTCTTGCCATGATTCTCGAACCCCGTCGAGACAAGGCGTTGGATGGGGTATTCTCATATCCCTTCTGGTAAATGATCTTGTAATCATACCCCAGCAGCTTAGGTATCCATTTTTGCTGCATCGTAGTCATAATCCATTGCTTCATGAGATATTTAAGGCTGCTGTGATCGGTGCGAACCTTGAAGTGACTACTGAGGAGATAGGGGCACCATTTGGTCACCGTGTGGACTATGGTGAGCATCTCTTTCTTATACGTTGAGAAAGCTAAATTTTTGTTTGCTAAACCCTTGCTTGTAAATGCAATGGGCCTATTTTCTTGAGTAAAAACCACCCCTATCTTTGTACTCGAAGTGTCGCAATCAACGACAAACATGCGGGTGAAGTCAAACAAGGCAAGGATGGGCGTAGTGGTCATGACAATCTTGAGCTCCTCGAAAGCCTTTTCAATGGTCAGCCAGTATTTTCAGTATCTTGTGATATCATTGATATATCTCATGAATCATGATATATCGGTCATCCCAACTAGCCGATACGAAACCCAACTTTAATATCCATTTTTCATGGTATCGTGCAATATATTGCATGATATAGCGATATATTGTGGATATCATGATATTGCGATAACCACGATAGATCCACACTCCCCTTTATAAATTCTCAATTTATCGTGTGATATATTGATACCGAATGTGATATCGAAGGGATAAAGGAAATTGACACTATTTTGGAAAATCCTAAAAAATTCATAAAATTTGTTTTTTGTAAAAAAAAAAAAAAAAAAACCCTTCCTAGTACATTGTTAGGTGATTTTGACTAGTTCACTATAGTTTGTTGGAAGAAAAAATCTTCGAAATTTCTCCGAAATCAGGATTGGAAGCTTCTTAGGACTGGATTCTAAAAGATGCGTATTTTTTAGTTTTGATTCATTTTTAAAAAAAAATTTATTTATATGTTGTAAATAGTGTTAAATGGTAAGAAATTCATGATTTTTCATGTTTTGCATGAAAAATAACGGATTTGGAGCTTCGATTTCGAGATTTGGTGGAGATGGGCTGAGTTGCGAAAAATTTGAAAAAAAAATCAAAATTTCTAAAATTTTCCCAAATTGGTTGCAATCTTAGTGGCCAAACACAAAATCAAACATGTATACAACCTGATCTACACATCCTTGGCAATTTGGGAATTTTTCGGGGAAAAAAATTAATTTTTAACTAAAAATAATTAAAAAATGTTGATTTTTTTTCTTTCAAATGCACAGGTATATTTCTAATTTGCTACTTTCCCGCCCCTCTTTTTAATGTAATGCTTGTGTTTCCATACATGTTTTCTTGCATTTATAATTTTTGTTTGAAAGGTAGCATTTATAAATTTTATTAATTGACTTTGAATATAATTGAATCAGTTTAGTCAAACAGTGGTCACAACGCATAGATTAGGATCCTAGGCAAAGGAAACCTATTATGTGTACTAGTTTTTTTTGTTTGTTTTTGTTTAATGATTTTTTGATTTCTAAATGTGTATTGGTGTCTTTTTTAATGGTCCTTGAAGTTTCATTAAAAAATTTGACCAAATTTCCCATGTTTCCCATCAACAACGATAAATTACACTATATAACCGATACATCTCGTGTGATAACTGATATGTATCCGTATCCCAAGGGTGCAATACATTAGGTGATAACAACGATACGAAAAACATTGGCATTAACGTTCCAATGAAATCCTTCTTTCCTAAGGAGAGCAGTAAGAGGAGCACTAATGCGGCCATAATTTCTCATGAATTTGCGATAAAACCTGGTAAGTCTAAGAAAATCGCGCAATCCCTTAGCATTGGCAAGGTGTGGCCACTCGACCATGCTTGTGATTTTATGGGGATAAGCCGCAATTCCGCTATGTGCGATGATGTGGCCTAGATATTCTTACTCGATTTGCCCAAAATGCCATTTAGATTTTTGACGTACAATTTATGTTGTTGAAGAGTTTCCAATGCTATCTTCACATGATCCACGTGCGTTACTAAATGAGGTCTTTACACAAAAATGTCATATGAAAAAAAAAAAAAAAAACTAAGATAAATTTGCGATGATATGGGCAAAGTACCTCATTCATGAGACTTTAAAACGTTGAGGGTGTGTTATATAAACCAAAGGGCATCACCAAAAGTTCATAATAGTGGCCTTTGTGGGTATTGAAAGCTGTTTTGGGAATATTGGCTAGATGTACCTAAATCGAGTGTTTTAAATATCGATGATATCAGCCGATATATCTTGTATCCCACCTGTGCGATACAAAATGCACAGGTAGTGTCAATATATCTCACCTATTCGATCTGGTGAGCATTTTCAATTTTTGATCCATGTTTTTGTTGTAAATCACATTAAACCAAATGTCAAATGGTTACAAATCTATAATTAATCATGTTTTCCATAAAAAATCATTGGAACTTCGATTTCGAGATTTGGGGGGAGATGGGTTAAGTTACGGAAAATTGAGAAAAATCTAAATTTCTCACTTTCTTGCAAATCAGTTGCAATCTTTGTATCCAAACACAAAATTAAAATCCCTATTATGTGCACTTTTTTTTAAAATTATTATTATAATGTTTTGATTTCTAAGTGTGTATTCGTGTCTTTTTCAATTATTCCTGAAGTTTCATTGAAAAATTCGACCAATTTCCCAATGTTCCCATGTTTCCCAACATTAACAATAAATTACGCGATACAACCGATATATCCCATGCAATAACCGATATGTATCCATATCCCAAGGGTGCGATACATTACACGATGACGATATTTAAAACATTGCCTGAATTTGATAGTATCCCGATCGAAAATTCAATTTTGAGAAGTATTGAGCTTCGTGAAGCTTGTCCAGAAGTTTGTCGGTGACTGGAATGGGGAATATATCTTTCACTGTGATCTTGTTTAGTGCTTGGTAATCGACACACATCCTCCAAGAAGTGTCTTTCTTTCGCACTAATAGCACGGGCAAGGAATATGGGCTTACACTGGATCATATAATTATTAATCCCCGAATCCAACATCTCTTATGTGATTCACTTGATTTCTGCCTTTTGGAAATGTGGGTAATGGTACGGCTTTACATTAGTAGGTGGTTGACCGGGATGTAGTGGCATTCGATGGTCATGAGTTTGTTCAGGTGGAAGTTCAGATGGCTCCTGCAACAAGTCAGAAAACTCGAGTAGGAGCGGCTGTTGGGTGCGTGGTATCTGTTCTGTTGTCTGGATCATTGCAACGCGACAAATCTGTGCAATGACTCCTGATGTCCCTTTGTTGTTTAGTCATTCCATCTGTTGGGATGTGACAACTTTGTTGGTTCCATTTTGCTCCCCTTTGAGAGTAAAGCTGTGCCTGCTGCTGGAGAATTGCATCTTGGGCTCTGCAAAATCCCAAAGGATTGAACTAAGCGTCCTCAACCACTAGGCACCTAAAACAATGTCACAAACTCTCAAAGGTAAAGTGTACATGTTGGTATGCAATCGATATCCTTGCATAGTGAGCCGCATGTTGGCGCACTTGCCATGGCATGGGAGTTTGCCGCCATTAGCAACCATAACACTAAATGGTTCACTAGCTTGCATGTGGCACCCAATCTGTTTTGCTACCTATGGATTGACAAAATTGTGTGTGCTGCCGGAGTCAATGAGGATGGCAAGTGGTTGCCTTTTAATGAGCCTATTGGCTTGCATCTTCTAAGGAGACGACTAGCCAGACAAGGCGTGAATAGATATTTCAGGTGTTTCTTTTCTCGACTCCACATCTTCTTCGGGTGTTTCATTGTGCTGCTCATCTGAACCTACTTCTGCATCCAAGATAAATAGCATCTGGCATTTGCATTGGTGTCCTGGTGTGAATTACTCATCACAATTATAGTATAATCCTTTTATCCCTATGGGCCATCATCTCCGCCAGTTAGAATTGTTTAATGGGCATTGAATTTGGGGCCAGTTCCAGCTAGCAGTAGAGCTGGGCATTGCGCAACTACAGGGACCAATGGTGGGTGGCTAAATGCTGCTCGACGTTGCGGAGGGCCAGTGCTCAGCTTATCATCTTTCAGTCATGTCAAATCAGTTGCAATCAATAAGGAGTTGGGTTGGAACATTTGCACCATATGGCGGATATTAGGTTTTGATGTAGAGCGGGTTGCGGACAGTTTCATGGCCAAGATGGATCAGAAAAGGCCCGGTCGACTACAGAAGTGATTCGGACCATCGGACCTTAGATCGGGCGTATCTTGCAATCCGGGATGAGTTATCTGACGTAAAATATATGATTTTGGGGTAGAACGAGCTACTTTAGCCAACCAACCCAACTACGCCGGGTTGCGCAGCCCGGAATTGCGAAAAACCCCTTGATCGATGGTCATTTCCCTGTTTTAATTCCGTTTTTACTATAAATAGTAAGTTTTAGTTTGATTATAACTCTTCATCCGTCGGGCTTTAGGAGTTGCGCCCAACGTGAAAAGAGCTTAGAATAATTAGGAGAACGGTTTGGTGAAGCCAAATAGGACACTTACTATTTTTGGTGGAAAACCTTGTGCACTAGCAGACATTACGACCGTCTATAAATAGTAAGTTTACTATTTATAGTAAGTCGCGGATTCTAGGAGTTTGAGTTGTAGTTTGATTCTAATTTCTTTCCCATTGCTTGGTACCCTTATTTAAAGGGTTGTGAACTCGTTTTTATTAAGTCATCAATCAATTTCGAATTTATTAGAATTTATTTTTATTTTCTACTTTCTTTCCTCGTGGATTCGAGAAGTCTCCGTGAGGAGTCCAGAGAAGTTCCGTGGATTCGGAATAGTTATCCTCTTGAGGAAGACGGTGCTCGACCTCACGTCCTCCTCTGCGTCAGTTTGGTATCAAAGCGAGGTTTCTCCTCGGATTGATGACTTTTAACGACGGGTCGGGCAACAATCCCATGGGCGGTGCTCCAGGGAATTTTCCTTTAACGGCGGCAGCTTTCGAAGTAACGCAACGAGAGAATCAGCAAGCCATGCAAGGGCTGCAGGCTTCCATCGACCGCATAGCGGATCTCTTGGTGAAAAACTTAAGGCAACTCCGTGTTCCTGGTGGCAATCCTCCACTCCCAATTAATCGCCCTGATCGTAGGATAGTACCGGTAGTGCATCCAAGGGTCATTCCTGAGGAAGGTGGTTCCAGTGAGGAGGAAATCGACGACATAATCTTTCAACACCCCAAACATGGCGGCAATCGAGTAGATCGAGCGGATCGAGAATTCAAGATGAGGGTTGATATTCCTAGCTTCAATGGTCAACTACACATTGAGGATTTCCTCGATTGGCTTTATGAAGTTGAGCGATTTTTCGACTATATCGACATCCCTGAAGCAAAGAAGGTCAAGCTTGTGGCCTACAAGTTGAAAGGAGGAGCTTCAGCTTGGTGGAAACAACTGCAACTCGTGCAAACCAGGCAGACGAAAGCACCAATCCGCACCTGACAGCGGATAAAGCAGCTACTACGTGCCCGATTTCTCCCTAGCTATTACGATCAGGTATTATTCCAACAATACCAAAATTGTCAACAGGGTAGTTGGTCGGGGAGAGAATACGCAGAAGAATTTTACCGCCTGGCAGCGCGTAACGATTTGGTCGAGACTGAATCGCAGTAAGTCGCCCGATTCAACGGTAGATTGCGTATGGCTATCCAGGATCGGGTCCAGATGCAGTTTGTCTGGACGATGAATGATGCGATCAAATTGGCTACTCGGGCAGAAGCGCAACTTGAATGTCCTAACACACGAACCTATCCTACTGCAAGGATCCCTGTGGTAGGTCTGCCTTAGGGAACTGCACAGTCTAAGGGGAAGGACCCCGTAGGAGCACGCACTCAACCTCCTACGTTTGAGAACCGAGATCAGGGAAGCGGGCAAGCTAGACCCCAAAGGGGCGTATCGACTGCTGCTGGTCCAAGTAGAATCCCGAACCCCTATGCTCGGCCAAGGCCCGATAACTGCTATTGTTGTGGCCAACCGGGCCACCTATCAAATACTTGTCCTCAGCGAAAGGTGGCAAACCTCGCCATCAATGATGGTAGTGCTGATAACGCTTATGAAGATCCAGATATTGAAGAACAGGAGCATACCACCGAGGACGAGGCAGATGATTCAGGTTCGATTCAGCAAGATCACGGCGAGTCGCTCGTCGTGAGGTGACTATTATATACGCCAAGAAAAGAAGTGCATCCACAGCGACATAACATCTTCCGCACTAGGTGTACGGTGAATCGAAAGGTTTGTGACGTGATCATTGACAGTGGGAGCAGCGAGAACATCGTCTCCAAGGTTATGGTGGAAAAATTACAATTGAAAACGGAGCGTCATCCTTCTCCATATACAATCGGTTGGATCAAGAAGGTCAGCGAAACAAAGGTAACTGAACGATGCACCATATCCTTTTCAATTGACAAACATTATAAGGATGAAGTAGTATGCGATGTAGTTGACATGGAAGCATGTCACATACTACTCGGTCGGCCCTGGCAATCTGACTGTGACGCCACTCATAAAGGGCGAGATAATATATATATCTTCATGAAGGACGGCCGGAAGACCATATTGGCCCCTATGGATCCAGAGGGACCACTTGAAACTTCTAAAGTGGAGGGTCGTTTTCTCTTAACCATACGGGACTTCGTGGAAGAATCAAAGGAAACAGGACAGACTTATGCATTAATTTTAAAAGGGGAAGAACTCGAGCCTACCAACATCCCTGAAAGACTAAGGCCCCTGCTACATGAATTCAAAGAAATCTGGCCCGATGACCTTCCCGATGGGTTACCCCCTATGCGGGATATCCAACACCATATCGACTTGGTCCCTGGGTCCAGTTTACCTAATCGTCCCCATTATCGAATGAGTCCGAATGAGTGCGAGATTCTGCAGGGACAAGTAGAGGAGTTGATCCGTAAGGGTCTTATTCGAGAGAGCATGAGTCCATGTGCTGTACCAGCTCTATTAACTCCAAAGAAAGATGGGAGTTGGCGCCTGTGTGTCGACAGCCGAGCCATCAACAAAATCACCATAAAATACAGGTTTCCTATACCACGGTTGGACGATATGCTGGACATGCTAGAGGGTGCAAAAATATTCTCTAAATTGGACCTAAGGAGCGGCTACCATCAGATTCGAATACGGTCGGGTGATGAGTGGAAAACGGCCTTTAAGACCAAGGAAGGATTATACGAATGGATGGTCATGCCCTTCGGTCTTTCGAATGCGTCTAGCACATTTATGAGATTGATGAACCAAGTTCTGAAACCTTTCATTGGGCGGTTCGTTGTGGTTTACTTCGATGATATTTTGATATATAGTCAAGACAAAACCACCCATATGGAACACCTCAAGAAGGTCCTTCAAGTGCTCACTAAAAACAAGTTGTACCTCAATTTAAAAAAGTGCAGCTTCATGATTGATAGCCTATTGTTCCTGGGTTTTGTCGTCACATCCACGGGCATTCGGGTGGATGAGGAAAAGGTGAAGGCAATCAGAGAATGGCCGGTTCCTACAAATATTCACGAAGTGCGAAGTTTTCATGGACTGGCGACATTCTATCGTCGGTTCGTGAAAAATTTCAGTACCATTGTGTCACGAATCACAGATTGCATGAAGAAAGGGCAGTTTTAGTGGACTGACGAAGCCGACAGGAGCTTTGCCGAAATCAAGCGCAGATTATCCACGACCTCGGTTCTTGTACTTCCCAACTTCGACAAACTTTTTGAAGTCGAATGTGATGCCTCATATGTCGGAATTGGGGGAGTTTTGTCTCAAGAAGGTAGGCCGGTAGCCTTTTACAGCGAGAAACTTAGCGATGCACGTAAGAAGTGGTCTACATATGAGATCGAGTTATACGCGGTGGTCCAAGTACTGCGGCACTGGCGACATTATTTGATTCAAAGGGAATTCATACTTTACACGGACCATCAAGCTCTCAAATTCATTAATAGTCAAGCTAACATTAACCGTGTGCATGCTAGATGGATCTCATTTTTGCAGGAATTCACGTTCGTACTAAAACATAAGTTAGGGCAACAGAACAAAGTAGCTGATGCATTGAGTCGCCGTGCAACTTTGTTAGTCACTATGAGTAATGAGGTTATCGGGTTCGAGCGCCTCAAATACATATATGCCGATGATGACGACTTCAAGGGCGCATGGGTCAGATGCCAAGAAGGTCACCCTGGCGACTTATATATGCAAGACGGGTTTCTTTTCAAGGGAAATCGACTGTGCATTCCAAACAGTTCACTAAGGGAACAGATAATCCAAGAGCTACATGGAGGTGGCCTTAGTGGACACCTTGGGCGAGACAAGACACGAGCTCTTGTGGAAGAACGATACTACTGGCCACAATTGGTACGTGATGTGGGAAAGGCAGTCCAACGTTGTTATATTTGTCAGACCTCTAAGGGGCAATCTCATAATACGGGCCTTTACACTCCGTTACCCGTGCCTAACGGCCCTTGGGAGGATTTATCTATGGACTTCGTGCTTGGTCTCCCACGAACACAACGCGGCATGGATTCGGTGTTCGTGGTAGTAGATCGTTTCTCCAAGATGACGCACTTTATTCCATGCAAGAAGACTCTCGATGCAACACACGTGGCGAATCTATTCTTTAGAGAAATTGTGCGGCTACACAGGGTTCCCAAGACTATTACTTCTGACCGTGACACGAAGTTCATAAGCCACTTTTGGCGAACTTTGTGGACTCGATTTGATACACGACTTCAGTTCAGCAGCGCCTACCACCCACAGACTGACGGTCAAACTGAGGTTGTAAATCGCACGTTGGGAAACCTCCTTCGATGTATTTCAGGAGAAAAACCAAAGCAGTGGGATTTGGCATTGTCTCAAGCGGAGTTTGCATTTAACAACATGGTGAACCGCTCGACAGGGAAATCCCCGTTCCAGGTTATCTATGGACGAGTACCTCGCCACACACTAGACTTGGTCCCTCCGCCCAAGCTCCCAGGCATGAGCATTGCAGCGGAACATATGGCTGACAAGATCATGGGCATTCATGCGGAGGTACAAACCAAGCTACATGCCTCTAACGAAAAATACAAGGAGCAGGCGGACAAGCATCGGCGACAAAAAGTGTTCGAGGTGGGCGACCAAGTAATGGTCCATCTGTGCAAAGAACGATTTCCGACCGGAACCTACAACAAGTTGAAGAATAAAAAGATTGGACCGGTACCAATCATCCGAAAGATCAATGACAACGCTTATGTTGTTGATCTTCCAGATGACATGACAATCTCACGGACTTTCAACGTCGCAGACCTGTTCGAGTATCATGAACCAGCGCATGATGAGAACTCGAGGACGAGTTCTTTTGAAGTGGAGGGGACTGATGTAGAGCGGGTCGCGGACAGTTTCATGGCCAAGATGGATCAGAAAAGGCCCGGTCGACTACAGAAGTGATCCGGACCATCGGACCTTAGATCGGGCGTATCTTGCAATCCGGGATGAGTTATCTGACGTAAAATATATGATTTTGGGGTAGAACGAGCTACTTTAGCCAACCAACCCAACTACGCCGGGTTGCGCAGCCCGGAATCGATGGTCGTTTCCCTGTTTTAATTTTGTTTTTACTATAAATAGTAAGTTTTAGTTTGATTATAACTCTTCATCCGTCGGGCTTTAGGAGTTGCACCCAACGTGAAAAGAGCTTAGAATAATTAGGAGAACGGTTTGGTGAAGCCAAATAGGACACTTACTATTTTTGGCCGAAAACCTTGCGCACTAGTAGACATCACGACCGTCTATAAATAGTAAGTTTACTATTTATAGTAAGTCGCGGATTCTAGGAGTTTGAGTTGTAGTTTGATTCTAATTTCTTTCCCATTGCTTGGTACCCTTATTTAAAGGGTTGTGAACTCGTTTTAAGCATTCATTAATCAATTTCGAATTTATTAAAATTTATTTCTATTTTCTGCTTTCTTTCCTCGTGGATTCGAGAAGTCTCTGTGAGGAGTCCAGAGAAGTTCTGTGGATTCGGAATAGTTATCCTCTTGAGGAAGACGGTGCTCGACCTCACGTCCTCCCCTGCGTCAGGTTTTAATCTCTTGATGAAGCAACTGACCAGAGATGCTTCATCTGTGACCCTTGCACGGTTAGATAACCATTCAAATTGTGATTGATATTCTTGTACTATCATAGTTTGTGTGAGTTTCAGGAGAGATGCCGTAAAATCCATGAACTTGCTTGGACCAAACTGTATACACATTACTTTTGTATACTACTCCCATGGTAGGGTGCCTTTAAACCTTTTATGCCATTGGTACCACTGCCAAGCCTCATGTTCTAAGTGAAAATTGGCTAACGACACCCTCTATTCCTCCTCAGTTTGATTGTATTTGAAAAATCGCTTGGCCCGAATGATCCACTCGATTGGATCATCACCTTCGAATCGAGGGAAATCGAGTCATACATACCTGGTACGAATGGAACTGCTTGCATCAGAGCGAGGTCCAAGATGTTCCTCGTTAGTGCTTGATTGTTCCCCGCTCATCCGAATTGCCAAAACTTTCTCTTGTACAGTTGCCATGGTGTTGAAGAGGTGATCATATTTTGAATTCATCCCCAAGATCAACTCTCGAATCCAATCTAGTGCATGTGACTGGCGTTCAGAATTTTCTTTGAGTTGGTCGAATTTGGCATCGGCCTTATGTGCGTCTTGCGATCGTGTGCTGCTCACCATCTGCTCCGTAAGATCGAAGTCTTTGATACCAAGTTGTTACGCCTTTGATAAAAAGAAGGTAATATAACAACGCAGTGCAAAACGTTTCCCACTTTTATAGGGGAAAAAGCTAGGTGTAAAACCAGAAGAGAGAATTTTTTATTCCCCTCTTCTTATCATCCAGGGTCCAATAAATAAAGCTGCCACTAAAGAAGAATTTAGGAAACGCCTAAAGATAACTATTGCTAACTACTGACAAGGATAGAAATTTAAGAAAGTTGCCAACAATATTTGGAGACCGATAGAATTTAGAAAGTTGCTAAAAACTAATCGGCCGATCCCTCTCAATTCTTGGCATAATCCTCAGCAATTTCTGGACATAACAAATCTGGCTCAGGATTGCCCATTTTGAATGGAAGGCTTTCTCTGAATTTGGAAGTTACAACTTAGTCGGTTTCCATACTCAACCTCAATCCAATCAAGTCTGTAGCATCTACCAATTTAGCCATACCCTCCTTATGAAGCTGAGATCTCATTGCAATCCCCCCTTTCATTTATGCTGTAACCATTGAATTCATTAGATACTGAGTCTTATATGTCTGCTCCTATTCCTATTTCTTACCCATCTTCTTTCATCTCTATCGGGGGATCAGTATTTGGTCCAATAAGAAATGATTCTTGATCATCAGATTATGGGTTCATTCCATACTGGACTAGACTGGAATAGGGTTATGCACATTCTCATTATGGGAAGTTCGAATGAATAATCTGTTGGTGGTTTGATTGATACACATGGGCACAATAACATGGTGGGAAATTGTGTGGCATGGTATTATCATACACGATGCAATGATTAGCATGCAGAATATTATCCAATTGTGATTTTTTTGCCATGGCGTGACCTAAATTTTGTTGCGAAGGCATGGCCTTTCTTTCCCATTTAATGTTCCTAATTTAAAATGCGTGTTATATGTAGAATGTAGATTATCTTGATAATACTTAGATGTCTTACCAAGGCATGCACAAGTGTGTTTTGTATATTGTGCGTAAGATTTTTGGGTTATATAGGAGGGGGATTATTTGATCCATGGGCCCTGGGATATGTAGTATCATCTGTTCTTGAGTGTGTGAAAATGTGGCTTGTGAATCAATGATCCATACTGTAGATGTGATGGGCCCCATTGTGGTTGGGCCATGCATGTGATTCAAGTACATCTACCTTATTCTCTACCAATGGATGCTTATTCACTAGAATAACAAATGTGTACATTGCAGGATACTTTCATGCTTCAAATTAAATCCTTTCGAGCATCTAAAACTGTCATTTGATTCGTCACCAGATGATGTGAAGAGGCAATATCGAAAGGTAACTCTACAGATTGTAATCGAGTTTTGAATGTTTCACCCCCTTTTCATCTCCAAACATTATTCATACATGTGCTTATTTTCTGTTGCTTGAATTGTGTAGTTATCATTGCTGGTTCACCCAGACAAATGCAAGCATCCACAAGCGAAGGAGGCCTTTGGAGGTACTGGGGATTCTCACTTTTTTACCATATTTGGAAAAGGAATTGTAATTCAACTGAAACCACTGGGAGGTGACAAGATGTAAAGATCTAGATACAAGCTAAGATCATTGGCACCATGCCCTTCAATGCAACACATGCAAAAAGATGGATATTTTCTCAAAGAGAAGAAACTTTTTTTCTTAAACAAAATAATGAGACTGTAGAGATAACGAGTCTTATTTAATTTCTAAAAAAGAAATAAAACCCTGATACAAAAGAGAAGACTAAAATATCCTCAGTTATTTTACTTAAGCAGGGGTATCTTGGTCATTAGAAGGCTTGAAAGGGAAAAAAAGCAATTAAGCACTAACACTAAGCTACTATGCGGATTGTTACCTAGACATGTGGCACGGGTGCCAAGTGCCAAAATTTCCTACGGTGTCCGGCACAACAAACTTAAAAAATCTAGGCATGGGGACACTTCTGTACACAAATAAATAATAATTTAAGTAAATAAATAAAATTAAATAAAATTGAAAGCACTATATACAAAGGAAATTAGAAAGAATATTCATATAGTTCGAATAGAAGCAAATTACTAGTTGTTTATACTAAAAAATTAATTATGAAAACATAAAAAATCACATGGGTAATCAACTGAAAAAATAGTAGTTCTTATGAACATCGATTGTTTTATTAAAATATTAGAACTGAAACAAAAGAACAAAAGAATAACAAAGTGTGGACTTTTTCATTACATTGGTCATGGGACCTGTAATGGAAAATGAACTGAAATCTAGAGTAAGTCCTTATATGAAATTTTCAGGAACAAGAGAAAGGAGGCAAGCTCGAGGGCCAAGAGTGAGAAATCTTTGGCTTCACAAAATAAATTTACACAACAAACAAATTGAGGATGGTGAAATGAAATCTTTGTGCAGAAAAATGTTTGGACACCTCACGTAAATTGTCCTACATGCAACACTTTTGATGACATCTGTGACACTTGGTCGTACAAATTTTGAAGCATCGTGTCATGTCCAAGTAGTGTCGGCAAAAGTGGTACTGTCCTGGTACCATTGATTATGTGCGGGACCTTGGGTTCCCACACTTGTGCTCATGTGGGGCGCACATGTGAGATCAAGTCAATTGACAGATCAAATTAGGAATTTGGACACTGTTTCAACTTCCGAATTTACTTCTTCTGTTTCTTTCAACTATTTTAGGAGTCCTCTACCTGTGTTGAACAGAGGCAGTTTTCCTTCATAACTGTTATGCATTGCATCAAGATTATATGTGGAATTCATGTGGGTCTGTGGACTTGTTATGATGAGAAAGTATCTTCCCTGTTATTTTTTAAGTATGATGGATGAAGCTTTTGATCAGACTATATGTTTTCTATCATCAGCCTCTTGCCCGACTCTCTCTCTCTCTCTCTCTCTCTCTCTCTATATATATATATATATATATATATATATATATATCATAATCTAGACTTGTATTGCTTGTAGGGATCATATTTCATAGCAGCAAAAATAAACAACAATTACTAGCTAGAGATCGTAATATCTTATTGCTACATGTTATATTGCATTCAGACAATTAAACAGTCATGTGTCTCTCCTTTAACTCTCCTTTAACCCCACCCACCCCACCCCCCCGATGCGCTATAATAACCACATTCATGTATCTGCTAGTGAGAAAATGATCATTACCATTGTATGTTTGGCCTGGGTGCACTCAACTTTACGAATCATGTTTTGCCAATTATCCAGACTTGAAACAATGGTTCTCATGATACTTGACAAAAAATTGAAAACCGGCTGCTCTCATGACATAAACACTCATACTTCACCCACAAACGGAACTGGCCAGTGCATCGCTACCAGGTGGAGTATTTCTTAGCTAGAAAATGATGACAAGAAAAAAGAAAAGAAAAAAAGAAATCATCTTAAAGATTGTTTCTCCTTGAGACACCCGGTAAAAAAGAGCTCAACAATGGTGTGAATGGCTGACGCTGTGGGTTATATCACAGCCAGCCAGACCCCATAAGAGGATGTCCATCATCAGGGCTTTAAAAAAAATAAAAATAAAAAATCCTCGCAAGCACCAAACAGGCTCAGAGATCAAGTATCTCCTTGTTAGAAGGTTTTGAATGAAGAAATCAAGGCAGTGTATTTTCTTCAAAGGATGAGATATTTTATATGAAGAACTTGGGAGGAATTATATTTGTGATAGGCGTTGGGTGTTTCATTTCCAGCTAAGGTGGAGTTTTCAATATATTAAGTATAATATCAATATAATGTAGACGTTTCTAATCATTGTACATAATCATATAACAGTTCTGTAGATGTTGCATCCCTACATAATATCAATGTTATCATTATAGCAAATACTGTGAAGCATCACTTTTCGAGATTCTCATGGTCTTTTTTTTTTGGGTGAAATTTCTTTACTCACTTTTATTTATTTATTTTTATATTATGCTATTTCAGTCTTTTGTGACTACTAGATGATTCTTTCCATACATGATGGGCTGTAGTTCTCCTTGTACACTTTGATCTTTCCACATATAGACTGTGTAAGATCATGGAACTTCTAAATTTTAGCTATTTATATGGATATCTATAGCTGTCATGACCTCGTATTCCCTCAGAACTCTCTCTGTTTATTTCTTTCTAACCCTTGAACAACAATAGGCACCACTGCACAAGTAACCTTCTTTGAATAACAATAGGTACAACCGTACAAGTTATAGAGCAAGATTGTTTATTGTTTTTCTTATGCTATTACTGAAACTGATTTGTGTAATTGCTGGTATCCCTATACAAAAAGCATATCCATCTTCCTCGCTTCTACTACTGGACATTAGCTTGCATGGTGCCATGATTATCCTGCTAACTGAAATGTTGCTTTTTTTAATGTAATCTCTGATCATTGATCCTAAAGTTTGTGTTAGGAGTTTGTGCATGCTAATTTATTTTATAGTTTGGTTTTTTTCTTCTTAGTTTTCTTATTAGAGGTTTTCTCATTTCTGAGAAACAAGGAAAATATGAATACGTTGTAATTGATATTACATGATAAGGGTTTTGTTTTGTTCTCTTGATCCTTGTTTGAAACATTCATTGACAATCAACTATTGACTTGTGAACAGCATTGGCAAAGGCCCAACAACTATTGCTTGATCCACAAGAAAGAGAATATGTTCTCAGTCAAGTTAACTCAGCGAAAGGTAGGAAGTGAAGTCTGAATACGTTTTCTCTTCCACTGAATTTACCTCTTCATTCTTCTCAGAAAGATATCATTCCCCATATTTCTTGCACTAGTGGTCTTCATGCATTGGGGTCCTTGCCTCTAAATTGGTCTCTTTATGATCTTCCGCACAAAATTTTACTTTTGGTTAAACAGCCACACATAATTTGTTGGGATGCATGTTTGACATTTCATATGTTCTTTGAGTTTCTGGGCTTTCGTTAGCTAATTGGATATTTTTACTTTTGTTGTTTCTATACTTGAATATTTTTTAGCCTAGACTTGAACACTGTCTCGTGTGTCATGTCATTGTTATGAATTCTTTGATTCTTTTAACCCTTTTATCATATTCAACTTAGCAGTTCAGTATTTTATCCTGGAATGGGTCCATGGTAGGTTCAGATGTTGCTTGGCTTTAACTTTTTTATGGATCAGTCTTAGTCTAAGGTTATTTCCTCCTTTTCGGATGATACTTAAAACTTCAGTTTCTATGGTTTAATTTTTTTATTGTATTTCAGTGAATACTATGCATTAATTGTGAGTAAGGTTAGATGGTTCTGTTTGAAAATCCATCACTTGCCTTTATCATTTGCTAACATTGTGATTAGAATATCAGTTAAAAGTGTCACCCTTTCTAAAATGCTTTAAGACCATACCATTTCCATGAAGTGGAGGAAAATCTTCATGCAGATGTCAGAACTGACTCTTTTGTGTATATCCTGCAGAGGAACTCAGAGCAAAGAGGAAGAAACAGTTGAAGAAAGACAATGCCTCCAAGATAAAATCATTGGTTGACGAGGTAATACGAAGTTGCACATGCAGTCAATAGTTTATCTTTGGGCCAGTTTCCGTAGTTCAAGTATGAATTGCTGCTGTCGAGTTAAAAAAATGATTCATTTCTTTCTACTAGATCTGTTCTCAGAGTTTCAGTAGACAGGTTTCTTAGACATCAGCAGACACTTTTGTCCCTACTTGGTTAGGTTGATTCTTAATCTCCTCAACTTAATCTAATTCACTGAGTTTCTTGAATTAGCTGTATTGATAAGTTTTAAAAGATGAACATCGATACTAATTCTTCTAAGAGTCGAAGTATTTTCAACTTGTGAGTGTCACAAAATTAAGATGAAAGAGTTGGACTGGACAACCATTTAATTGTGAGAATATCTTCATGGACAAAGACCTCTATGTGTAGCTGTCATGTGATTTATTTGCATTTCGCTGGTCTATCTATATGTACAAGAATGCTTGTCTTGAGTCTCCTGACCTTTATCGTCTTATGAAAGTGAGCATTCTTTTAGCACTTCTTTTGCTTCGTTTTTCTGCTCTGCTCTGCTCTCTCTCTCTCATAATTGTTGAATGTTATTAATCAGGCTAAAGAAAATTGCAAAAAAGAAAACATTAAATAAGAGGTAAAGTAGACTTGGCACAAAGAAATTCACTAGCTACGCTTTGGTGAATTTGTTGGTGTTCTTGTTTTCCTCACTCAATGCATGTCGTAAACTAACCTATAATGGTGATGCAATTCCCTAATCCCTCTGACATTAAAAGGAATTTTCCAAGGTCCATGATCCTTTGATGCCCATTTGACTACATGTTCAATTACCTTTGACAATCAGTCACCTGGAAAAATCTTCGAAAGAAGAAGAAAATCTATCTCCTGGAAAAGAAAAATTACAAACACTTCTTGTAAAACTCTATTTGAGGCATTGCTGAGAAGACCAATGGTGGTACATCTCAATCTGTCTGTTGAGGACATGAAGTCTGGGAAGTGATCCCCAAATGGCCTTTCTCGGTGAAATCTGTGTTCTTGAAATTTTTGAAAAGGCCAAATGCTTCCCTTCTGTGCGCTCTTGTTTGGAAATCTCTAGCAACCCCAAGAGTCAAAGCTTTTTCTTGGACGGATATGGTCAATAAGATTCTCATGGTTGACAACCTTCATAAGTGGAATTGAATTCTGTGCTTCCAAGAAGTGTATTATGTGCTAAGCAGGGCTGGTGTCGCTCATTTGTATATTCACTGTATTGTGGCTAAGAAAGTGTGGTCTCATTTTTTGAGAAGTTTCAGAATGGATGGGGTATTTAGCATAGCAGCTGGGGAGGTCATTCGTGAATGGTTCCATGGACCAGTCAAAGGCTGCAATAAAGTCTTTCGGATCCTTGTATTCTTGGGATTTTGGGGGGATTTGTAGAGAGTGGAATGGCAGGATTTTTGATGATAAAGAGGCCTCTACTGCAGTCTTGATTAGGAGGATCTCGTCAATGATCATCAATTGGGCTCTCACAATGCAGCATTTGAAAGCATGGTTATTCAATGATTTGGCAGGGGACTGGAGTAGAGAGTTTGGAAGCCGAAGATAGCGTTCATGTGGCCCTTCTTTGTGGCTTTTGTTTATGTTTTTCTGTTTTTCATTTGTTTTTTTAGTTGTATCTCTACTGGTCTCTATTGCAGTCTTGATTAGGAGGATCTCGTCATTGATCATCAATTGGGCTTTCACGACATGACATTTCAAGGGGTGGTTGTTTGATGATTTGGCGAGTGACTGGAGTAGAGAATTTGGAAGCCCAACATAGCGTTCTAGTGGCCCTTCTTTGTGGTCTCTGTTTATGTTTTTTAGTTGAATCTCTACCTTAGTTGGGAGGTGACAAGAGGGTCACCTTGTGCTTTATGTCATCAGGTTTTTCTTATTGATAAATAACATTTTAGACATCTTTCAGAAAAATAAATAAATCCTGGCTTTACATTATTGTTGCTTTCGATTGTCCTCCAAACAGACATGGGTGGCATGCCCTAAATTATTCTCCAGAAAGACATGGGCACAATTTAAAGTGTTGTGCTTCTATTGTTGTTTCTTAAATTTCATATTTTGGATTTCTGCTTTCTCCATCTTCAGGGCTGAACTTTTAAAATGATTTTCTATGAAAAGCATGAAAGCTGCATGTTTTTAAACTTTCAGGTTGGATCAAATGGCTGACTTAATTTGTGGACCTTGTGATTCAGGGAAAATATGAGCAGCAGTATGAGCAAACAGAAGAGTACCAACAGCAATTAAAGCTGAAAGTGCGAGAGATTTTAACAGAACAAGAATGGCGTCGGAGGAAAATGCAAATGAGGGTATGCTAGAAGCTTATTTAGTCTGTGTTTCTCATCTCAGTTTCTACTGGTTCTGGCTGGTAACTTTATGCTTGCATGTTTATTTGCCCCTGTTTTTCTGTATAGATTTCAGAAGAGGAAGGACGGTTGAAGAAGGATGAAGAAGAAACGAAGGAGATGTGGAAAAGGAAGCGTGAACATGAGGAGCAGTGGGAAGGAACGAGAGAGGAGAGGGTTTGTTCCTCATCCTTTGCAACTTCTATATTATATATGTTTCTCTGACACAAGTTGTCCGTACTGTTTTAGTGCATGTGCCATCTCTATTTGTTTGCACTTGTAACTTGTGGGTGATTCACACAAGAAGAGATGATTCGTGGCATGGAAGACATGCGAGATCAATCTCTCGTAGGTGTTGCTCACCATCATGCTGCTCTGGCCCAATAATCAGCCACTCAGCAATTGGGCCACACATGTAGGCTGATTATAGGTCATTGATCACTTTTTTCCTAACCATCTATTTTTCTTGTACTATGTGCCTATCTGATGAGTGGAGTGGGCAGATTTTTGGGTCCGGGCATGTTCATAATGGGTACCTAATGAGTTGCCTGGATTTCACACGTGATAGGTTGGCAAATGTGCTTCGAATCACCTCTTTTGATCTCTCCTTGCACAATTCATCTTAACATTCTCCTTGGCTGTATAAGGCAATTTCGCACAAAGAAGTTGTTCCTTTTCCAGCTCCATAGTTTTGAAAAAGAAAAAAAAAAATTATTGCACAAATTTGTGCAATTTGTAGTTTGACTTTTCAAGCTCAAATATTTTTGGAAAAAGAGATTTATAAACACAATTACTGTACTTGTTTAATTTTTTATTTAAATCCTCGTGTTAGTTCTACCATGTACTTTATGTAGACGATTTTATAGCTTCTTGAGAACTTTTTTTAGTCCCATTCCCTCTCCCTCTCCCACTCCCACTCCCACTCCCAAGCTGCTTGAAATCTTGTTGTACAACCTTGGAGGAAGATATATAGCGTAATCACTCAGATTCTGAACCGCATCTCAGTTTTATGGTTTTCCATGGTTGGGATCAATTGTTCTCTTAACTTCCAAAACTTTAGGTTTTGTTCACAAAGCAAGAAGAAAAAGCGAGCAAGAAAAAAGGAATAAAAGAAAAAAAGAGACAGAGAGAGAGAGCTTAGATAGTGATGCGCTCCTCTCTTCCTTCTCATTATATTATATTATTAGGGCTACACTCACTAAAAGTAAAATACAAAACTGCCCTTGTGGTTTAAAGTAATTTTCACTCTCTTATTACTTTGATCATTATGTTACCTATCTAATCACGCATCTGCGGTTGTTGTCTATCTTGATCATCTTTCGGGTGATTGAGACATGAAGATTCAATTGAATTTGTCCTAGTCATGCTTTGGGGCAGAGTGAAGTAGGGAAGAAGAGATTCTTAAATGAGGAAAAGGATCCATTTACTTGGAAAGAATTGAGTGAGAAGACATGAGGCGAAATCTCATTCATGGTTATGTAGAGTGACAGCAAGGTACTTATCTGTCAAACATTTTTCCACTGTAACCCTTCTTCTTCTTCTTCTTGTTTTTTTTTTTTTGGGTTAGCTTGTTAGTACACACCCATGTCAGTACACACACTCCATGTTAGCCACCCCCGCTAGGGATCGATACCAAGACCTCAAGTGTTGAAACGAGGTATCTCCACTGTAACCCTGTCGAAAGCAAACTGGAGGATATGTTTGCAATGGCAAAGCGATGATAACAGTTTGATTTGTTGATCTGTGACTTGATGTCATACGGGGAAAAGGGTGGAAATGGGTTTTTTAATTTTTGAGAGCTTTTTGGGAAATTGTTGGGTTAGAATAATTATTCCACCAACAGAGAGAGCTTCCTTTTCTTTTATTAAATCAGTAGTTAGTTTGTCATTACAGATGAGTTTTCGTTGCCTAATTGCTGAGGGTTTAGTTCACTTTTCAAAGGTGTTCAGTCAACTTGTTCATGGTGTTGTCACTTTGTGAATCATGGGACAGCACAACGGACTAAAGTGGGATACTTTAGGTTACTTAACTAAGGCTCAACCATGTCACAAAAGGGAAGAAGAAGAAGTTAATAATACATGCCCAAAACAAATGAACCATCTGCTTATTTTACCTAGTAGTAGACGTGACAATGAGAGTATTTCTTTTTAGTTCTGCAACATTATCCCTTACTCCATTATGCATGACTGTTCTATCATATTCAGGATTATGTGATCTTGATTTATAGAATAGCTGGTAGTTTTAGAAGAATGGATCTGTTCTACCTCAGGATGGCTGATTTTGACTTATTGTATCATTGTAGTTTTTTTTTTTTTTTTTTTTCTTTTTAAAAAGGGAAAAAAAGTGTTGGTGATGATCCTATTGAGTTATTGCATGTAAGAGCTTCCAAATAAAGAAATAAGTGTTTTTGTGACATATTCATTTGCATTACTTGTGAGAAGGCACTAAGGTGTGGCTACCCATTCCATTAAGAGGTATTATAATACTCAGGAGAGTTGTTTTCTTGTTTTTGGTTTGTACAAGTGGGGCCCATGGCTCAGTGATCCAAATCTGATGATATGATGGACCTCATCCCTGTGTGGCCCATGTACCTAAAAGTCCCTCGTATTGAAATATCCTAGCTATAAAATGTTAGCCCCTTCCCTTTTCAGTCTAATGTAAACTGTTGCTGTATGCTTTTCTTAACTGTATATTTGTTTGCCCACAGCCCACCTATTAAAGGTTAGGATTTTTCCATCTCGGAGATTTTTGGTGCATTGGCCATCCACAGCAGGACCATGGTATCAATGTTTTGGGTCACTGGACCATGAGCTCCACTTGTAAAAACTGAAAGGCGAACAGAGTACTGTGCAAACATTCGCCCCAGGCATTTTAGCATACCTCAAATGGAACACTGCATGAACAAAACATGTCCCTGTCATTCTGATGATAGTTGCACCGCCCCTCTTCAGATTTGGTAGGAAGCAGCCAGAGGCAATGTGATCCTGATTTGCCTTGTTTTGTTGCATCCTCAGGTTTCTAGCTGGAGAGATTTCATGAAGACAGGAAAGAAGGTGATGCAGATGAGTTTGTTTTTAAAATGAAAAAAAAAGCTGATTCCTTCTTCTTTTTGTTCTTCTTTTACTGTGATATGAGTGATTTCGGAGAAGTGATCAAGGTCTTGTTTATGCTCTTTCAGGGTAAGAAAGGGGAGATTCGACCACCGAAGCTGAAAACAGAAGATCCCAACAAGTCCTATGTTCAGAGGCCGGTGAAGCGAGGGTGAAAGACATTGGCAGTTGGGTATCTGCATCCCATTGCAATTGAATCGAGAACCTAACCGATCGAGTAAATGGGGGGTGTCAGGGTTTGTTATGGTCAAAATATCCGTTGTATCCATTTCCGAAAAAAAAAAAAAAAAGAAGATAAAAAAAGGATGACATGCTGAGTCTTGAATTCTTTCTGCAGTGTTAAATGTGGCGCTGTTGGCCACCCTCAACCTCAAAATGGAATTGAAACCCCCGGCTGGGGATTTGTAATCTTAGTATAGATGGCTTAGGGATGATAAGATAGAACATGCTTGGTAGTAGTCTGTGGGCCCCACAACCACATATGAGCCCATCCTTTACTGTCATTATGAATCTCCTGAGTCCTACATCGAATGGACATGAATCAGTTGCATGATCCGGGCCATCCAGTTTGGACCATAATCCTCTACAACACCTGTTTTATGCAGCTAGCAAAACTCCTGGGTTCGCATCTGCCTTGTCCATCAGGTGTGCTTGTGGATGATAAGAACTGCGGTAAAAAATCAGCCATATCCACAACTCAGGTGGGCCACACCACAGGGAACCATGGTGGTGGGACGCAAACCATAGCTTTGTGTGTAGGTCCTCTGTGGTGTTAGTTAATCTTTCATCAAACCCCTTCATCAGTTGTGACTTACCAGGATGGAGGGAAGATGGAGAAATCAGCCTAATCTGAAACTCAGACAGACCGTTCTGTGTACATTCAAGAGATTTTAGGCACAAATGAACATAGTTCCCATTGTTGTGGCCCATCTGAGGCTTTTATTGGGATGATCTTTTGTAATCGGTTATCGCCTAATGGATGGAGTGATATTGCATAGACAGCATAGTGAGCCCTACAGCTTGGGTGTTTTAATTGCTGCTTAAAATAAATGTTAGTAGACGCTTCAGTTCCATCCGAGGACTTTCACTTCTGCGTGCACTTTGAATATGAACAGTACCTTTGTAGTTGTAACTATTTGTTAGAAAGCCACATTGGGAAACCCTCTTTCACATCCAAAGAGTAGGATTTTGCGTTTGGGCCGTGCATGGCGGGGTCTATGGTCAATGGTTCTTTTGAGTGTGGGCCCCATTTAAAATGGAGGGCCCATAATGGTTCCGTGGCACACCATGTCCAGGGGTCATATCCGAAATATCAAAAGGGATTAGGCTGTGGTAAGGGTGCAAGGTTCGACCTAAGTCCAACCCAACTTCAAAGTGGAGTTGAACCAAGGCCCAACCCTAGATCCCACCCAAGACTACTTAACCCTAATGGAACAAATTCAAATGATTCCATGATACAAGACATAGTGAATGCCTTGCATGACAACACCTCGGTAGTTGTTATTGACCGAGAGAACCCTTATTCTGAAACCTTTCCTTTCACAGATACTGAATGTTTATTATCATAGGAGGGATAGCTGACAATTGAACCGAAGTCTGAAACTTCGGAATGTGTTGAGACTACATCATCTGCCGAAAATTTTTCAGAATTTTATCTACCCGTAGTCTTTGATTCACCATGGAGTACTAACATTGATACTTTTTCAGTCACAGGTGAATCATATGTACTTTGGATACCTTAAGCGATTCAATGATAATTTTTTTGCTGAGGTTCATATATTTATATGGAAATTCATGCTCCAGGGCATCCAAGCCTATTGTAAAAAGAGCTTTTGGATGATCTTGTTGAGAAACCCACTAAGAAATTTATCAAGATATTGGTCGGAGGAGGAACCTTATGGCATAACTAAGTAGCTTTTCCCTTGCTTTCCTAGTTTAGGATTAGTTTATTACTTTCATGTTATGTCTAGGATTGTCGGCTTTATGCTGTTTAAGATAGTTTGCTTTCCATTTATTTTAGGATATTTTGCTTTTTGTTGGTTTAACTCTTGTGATAACCCATTTTTACACTGAGACCATTGGAAAAGCCTCTAGGTTCCTTCTTCAGGTAATACCTTTCCATCACTTCTCCTTTACTTTCGTTGTCGCATGTGCATTGAATGCTTATATCTTTTACATTGAGGACAATGTATATTTTAGGTTGGGGATGTGGATTAGGCAAGCTAATCAATGTTTTCTTAGTCTTTGAGCAAAAATCATGAAAATTTTGTAAATTCGAGCGATTTTGAAGTTCATCCATAATTTAGAAGTATAAGATACTTAATGTTGGTGATTTATGACTCTTGGGTTCAGCTACTTGTTAGATTTCACAGTTAAGTTCGAATTATTAATCCATGATTAAAAGTTTTAAACATTGATTGAGTCATGATTACACATGTCACATCTAGCTTATACATTAAGGTGTCAGTTTGATATTGAATTGTTAACTTGGTGATTATTAAGCATGGAAGGAACCAACCTGGGGAATTTATCCATCATGTTCAATGAGAAGAATTGAAAAATAAATAAATAATAATAATAAAAAATAAATAAATATCCAGTTTAAAAAAATAGTTATTGTCGAAAACGGTTACCTATTAAAGACCTTTAAAAAGATTAACATAGCGTGAAAGCCATCGATGGAAAAATCAAAAGCTGAAATATTGAAAAAATGAACTGTAAGACAAGTTTTGGTTTATGTTTTGGTTGTCCTGAATGCTCTTTTGATTATCAATGTTATCATGAAAATTAAGAATTGAACCTTTGATTGTGATAAGTATAGATTTCACTATGCACCCATGGAATTCAATGTTTAGAATTACTCTAATTTGTGGATTAATACTTTGAACTTGACTATGGAATTTACCGAGTGCTACAGTTTAAGAGAAAATAATGCTTAACATCGATGTATTGTGAAACTCTATTATCTGGATTGTTTTAAAACCACTTGAGCTTATATATAGAAATTGTCCTATAGTTCTCGAAATATTTTTCGCATACTTTGCTCAAGACTAGCAAAATGCCGGTTGAAGATTGTGTTGATGGTCAAATATTGCATATTATCCCCCATTTATTACTTGATTTTATGAACATGATAATGTTTAATGTTCTATTTTACTCATGTTTGTGTTGCAAGGTGAATTTAAGAGCTTGGATTGAAAAGGATGCTAAAAGCATGAATTTAACGCTCAAGAATCACCAAAGCCAAGGATGGATCTTGTGAGACCAAAAGTGAAGAATTCACATACCAAAGAACTAAGAAAACCAAGTGAGGAATGAAGAGCATTGAAGACTTGAAGTGAAGAAAAAGAATCCTGAAATTGTCCTTAAAATAAACATATTCCCGAAAGTGTCCTGAAGAAGCATATTCTGAAACTCTAGGTCATTCTGTGAAATTGTACAGAGTGAAGCATATTTTGAAAAACTGCGTAAATTTGAGGCAAATTTTAGGGTTTTCCAACTAGGTGCGAAAGTTAAAGTTCCACAACTATAAATAGGACTCCCTAAGATGTTCCTAAGCATCTTTTAGGGTTTGTGGAGTGGAGTAAAAGCGTGGAGAAGCCGTCGCCAATAGTTTTTCTTCCCTTTCCTTAGTTGTTTTTATGCTTTTCTTAAGAGATTCTAGTTCAATCATGCCTATGGTTGGCTAAACCTCTTAGTTACAGCTAAGAGGTGAAGCTTGTAGCGTGATGGGATGTTTTCTATTGTTTTGATTCATGTTTAATTTAAACTATCTTTGATTCTAGTTTGATTATAAGAAATACTTTTAGTTTTTAATGGTTTGTTGTGACTTAAATTATAATAGATCTGTAATAGCTTCGAGTATGTTCTTTTCATGTATTGAGATTGTGAAATCAGGAAATCCCGTTGTTCACCATCGTCCCATGGGCATGGTTGGGTGATGGAATCCTTCTAATCTTCATGATTCTCTTATGATTGATTGTGGGATTGGAAAATCCTGTTGTTTGCCTTATCTCATGGGCATGGTTTTGTGATAGAATCACTTCCAGTTCTCACACCTCTCATCCATTGAGAATTAGGTCAAAGGAAGTTCAGATTTGGTTTTACTGAAATATCTTTCAATTGGATAAGATGGGACTCTGATTCCAGTTGCGTCATTGAATCAAGCATAAATCTCCCTGATCTCTACAAGTGGATCCTTAGAAACCCTAGTTTTTCACCTTTGAATTTCTTAAGTTTTTCATTAAATCTCTCACAATTACTCTATATACTTATAGATTTAGGTTTTCATCTTTTTCTAGTTCTTGTTCTAGTTGCTTTCAGAATACGCACGAGATTAGTCCTTATGGATTCGACCTTGGTCTCATTGAGATTATTACTACATTGCGACCCTAGACTTGGGGTTGTGAACAAGCCGCTATGGATCCAGAGGGGTCACCTGAAAGTTCTAAAGTGGAGGGCCATTTTCTCTTAACCATACGGGACTTTGTGGAGGAATTCAAAGAAACAGGACAGGTCTATACACTAATTGTAAATGGAAAAGAACTTGATCCCACCATCATTCATGATAAACTAAAACTTAAAGAAATTTGGCTCGATGACCTTCCCAATGGATTGCTTCACATGCAAGATATCCAACATCATATCGACCTTGTCCGTTGGTCCAACTTACCCAATCGTCTTCACCATCGGATGAGTTCGAAGGAGTGCGAAATTCTGTAAGAACAAGTGGAGGAACTGATCCGTAAGTGTCTTAATTGAGAAAGCATGAGCCCATGTACCGTACCGGCTCTATTAACTCCTAAGAAAGATAAGAGTTGATGCATGTATGTCGACAGTCGGACCATCAACAAAATCACCATAAAATACATGTTCCCATACCACGGCTGGATGATATGTTGGACATGCTTGAGGGCATAAAATTATTATCTAAACTGGACATAAGGAGCGACTACCATGAGATTCGAATACGGCCGGGTGATGAATGGAAGACGACTTTAAAGAACAAGGAAGGGTTGTATAATGGATGGTTACGTTATGCCCTTCGGCCTTTCGAATGCTCATAGCACATTCATAAGGTTAATGAACTGCGTTCTGAAACCATTCATTGGGCAGTTCGTTGTGGTTTATTTCGATGATATTTCGATATACAGTTAGGACAAAGTACGCCATATGGAACATCTCAAAAAGGTCCTTCAAGTGCTCACTGAAAATAAACCGTATCTCAATTTTAAAAAGTGTTGCTTCTTGATCGACAACCCGTTGTTTTTGGGCTTTGTCGTGACATCCACGGATATTCGAGTGAATAAGGAAAATGTAAAAGTTATCAGGGAATGGCCGATCCCAACAAACATTCTTGAGGTACAGAGTTTTCACGGATACTTAGAATAATTAGGAGAATGGCATGGTTGAGCTAAATAAGACACTTACTATTTTTGGTCAAAAACCATGATGTCTAGTGGAAATCATAACGGTCTATAAATAGTAAGTTTACTATTTATAGTAAGCCGTGATTTATAGGAGTTTTAGTTATAATATGATTCCGAAACTTCTCCCTAAGGTTTATAGCTTTATTTAAAGAGTTGTAAACTCATTTTTCATCATCAATAAAAATTATTTTGAATATTTTAGAATTATTTCAATTTTCTTTTTCCTCATTTTAGGTTTCTTGTAAGGAGTCCAGGGAAGTTCCATGACTTACGAACAATTATCCCTTGAGAAAGATGGTGCTCGACCACATGTCCTTCCCTGTGTCATATTGCACCTATGTGCCACTTTGACACGTGTGATACGTGAATAGGTTCTTTTACAAGTGCATGGCTTATGAAGCCCTATTTCAGTACTATAATAATCAATACTTTATATTACCATTAATATTGACCGGAGCCGACCTGACTTGCCATGCTGATAGACCCTACCCGAAGTAGGCTAATCGGGTCCAAGATGTGTTCTTGATGGATCCAAATAAATTGGGTCCGGACCCATCACAATCGGGTCGGGTCCGTGAGTTCATCGGGTCCCGGTACCCATTGATACCATAGTTGTACGATCGAGAAATTTGGGCCCCTGGCAGAAAATCCTGATCAAGTGCATGTTTGCCACTTGTATTGTTATGTCACCCAACTCATGTGCATCAACGTACATGTTTGCCACTTGTACCATGAAGAGGGAGCTTCACATATCATGACAGACCAGTTAAAGACCCTCATGCAGCGTTCTCGGAACGCGTTTGGTTATAGACTATATTATGGCGTGTGCATAGACCCGCTCGTAATTCAACGACGCGCATGAGTTGGGTGACATCATTGATGTCGGACGGACAGGATCCCACCACATCGTCTCTCCTGCTGGGGTATTGGGTGTCCCACATCCCAAGCTAAAGATCTCCTTTCCTGCCACTCATAGCTAAAAAGTGTCCAATAGCGGCCACCTTTCATCGGGACGCGGATTAGGTACTGACAAGGTCAGTAGCCAAATCGCTACTGTAGTGATGTCACCAAGCTATGTGACCCACCATGTACATGTGTTGCATCCATGCCGTCCAACCATTTTAAGACAGGAGAAAAAGAATGAGATAGGTCCAATGTTCAAGTAGACCCACCACAAAAAACAATGAGAGCAGTCACACACATCGATGAAGCATTTATATAGCCCACCATCATGTATTTTTGAGATCCAACTTATTTATAAGTTAACATAGATATAGATGAAGTGGAAACATAAATATCAATTTGATTCGGAAACTTCCATGGCCTGTAAGAAGTTTTGAACGGTAGATGTTACTATCCAAACTGTTTTCTATAGTGAGATCCACTTGAACTTTAGGTCTATCTTGTTCTTTTTTATCATGCCATAAAACGATCTCTCCAAATGGACAGACGGTATAGATAAAACACATGCATTATGATGGGTCCACGGATTTTGGAGACGTCACTTTATGGTGATTTGGCTACTGACCTTGTCAGTATCTAATCCGCGCCCCTTTCATCGTCTCCATCAAGGAAAGGAAACGAGTGACGGGCATTACATCGCCACTAATGTACATGGGAGGGTTTCTACTGTACACGTGGCATTTTATTAAGTATGAATCACCCAAATAGTGGGCCCGCCGTAGACTGGATATAACCCAAACTTAAGTTATGATCCTAACTGGCAGATTTGGACGGTTAGGATCTCATGTACATGCCACGTGTACTGCAGGAGAGAGAGGCGGTTTGACTAGCTGGTGTCAAAGGTTTGTGGGCCCCACCATGATGTATCTGTTTTATCCACGCCTTCCATCCATTCTGCAGATCATTTTAGGACATGACCCCAAAAATGAGGCAGATCCAAATCTCAGGTGGACCACACCACAGGAAACAGTGGGGATTGTTTTCCTTTGGTGTGGTCCGCTTGAGATATGGATCTGTCTTATTTTTGGACTCATACCTTAAAATGAGCTGGTAAAATGAATGGACGGCGTGGATAAAACAGATACACAAGATTCTGCATTGTTGGTGTGATTACTGGTGGTCCGTTCCCAAGTGCGAGGATACACAAGATTCTGCATTGTTGGCCACTAGAGAGAGACAGAGCGAAGAAAAGTGGGCCACCGTTGCCCCCGCAATCATGGGGTCAGCATTGGACCACGACACTCCCGATGCCCGCGGTGAGTGCGACGTCGCGTAGTCCTCTAAAGACACGTGGCATGCTGTCATTCGTTAGATTCCGCCCTAAAGTTATTGGGGATCTCTCGTGTATTTATTCGCATTACTTTCCGTGTCCTGAGGGCGATCTTTCAGTATATTTAATACTGTTACTAGTAGCTTCATGAGAGGCGAATATCTTTCTTTTCATAGGGACAGTGATGGTCTGGCGTGTGACCTTTAACGTACATACACATCAATCCAGCCCGTCCAAATCGCGGGACTCGTTTTAGATGAGTAATAACCGTAAATTCATATAATAATAGATGTTCCTCAACGATGAAGTTAAAATAAAGAAAACAAACGGCCATCAATAAGAAGTAGGATTTTCTAATCGATAAGATCTCTGATGGATGATTACCCATCTGAATGGGTCCACTCCTTGGACGGTTTGTATTGAGGTATATGAATTCTGCATGTACGGCGTCCGTACGCAAGCGTATGGATGGAGGTACTCCATCTAGCTTATCAAATAACTCCTTCCGTCTCTTATTTCTCCTTTCCAGAAGTGGAATTGGAAAGCAGGGTTTGCTGAGGGTAGCATTCAAAAGAAAAAATTAGCCCATTCAAAAGAAACGGATATAGTAAGAGAGGAAAGGCAGGTACAGATCGGGAGCATGACAGAATTTACTCCACCTGATCGTGGGGCCACTCGAACAGAGAGGTAAAGAGTAGGCCTTCGATAGATGGGCCACATGTTGAAGATCACATCATCCTAACCACTCAATCGGTGGAACCTCATGGCCATTGTTTTTTTTATATACGTGGAATGGTAAAGATCATGTGAATGGTGTATCTCTCAGCCGTGGCATATGCACGGTGAGGCCTACGTACTCCGTATCTAGGTATCGTGCGTATAGATTCGGGTGATCCTGAAGTGCATGGTTAATTAAGTGCCTGCCTTTTATAACAAAAGTGTCAGTGGGTCCCAACCATGATGCGTGGGTGACATCCATCCCGTCTATTAGTTGTGACAGCTAAGGTTAGGATGTGATCCCAAAGGCGGAAACGGATTGGCTACTCCCCCTGACACCAGCCCCGGAGCTGGTGGTCGGTGCTCTGTGGGCCCTACCATGATGTATATGTTTCATCCATTCAGTTCATCCATTTTTAAATATCATTTTATATCTTTCTCCCAAAAATTGAGAGGGATATAATCTCAAGTGGATCACACCACAGGAAAACAATACTGATTGGATATCCATTATTTAAATCCTCCTAAGGCCTTATGTACTGTTTATTTGACATCCAACCCGTTGATTAGGTCATAAAGACCCAGATGAAGGGAGGAAACAAAGATCAACTTGATCCAATACTTTTATGGCTCCCAAAAAGTTTTTAACGGTCGAAGTTCATTCAACACAGTTTCCTATAATGTGTTCCACTTGAGACTGGGATATACCTCATTTTTTGTGTATTACCATAAATTGATCTAGAAAAATAGATGGACGGAATGGATGAAACACATACATCATGGTGGGCCCACAGAGCACCGACCACCAGCTCCGGGGCTGGTGTCAGGGGGAGTAGCCAATCCGTTTCCCCCAAAAGCATGGTCGGAGCAAAAATCGAATTATCCCGCGCCAAAGGGAACGGTGGGAATGAGAACGCCCACCTTTCTGGCCCACTGTAATGTTTATATGACATCCAAGCCGTTCAAAACTCACTTCCTATTTCTCTGTGGTATGGTTTCCTTGAAACAATGGATCGGGCTTTTTTCACAGCCTGCCCCGGTCTTTTTATGGATGGGATTGATGTAACAAAGGGACCCCACAGAACTTTTTATTTAATGCGGGAGACACGTGTTATCTATGTTTGGATTCGATGGGGTAGTGTGTCGGATTTCTCCCGAGTTAGATCCTGGTTGTGTTACTTTGCAATACCTTTGGACCTTTGGTTAAAAACAAAAAGCTTCCGCTTGTCATGCCAGCGGTTACAAGCCTTTTTTGGAACTTCGTGCGATGGAAAGCTAGGTGGGGCTCAACGTAATGCTTGTGCGAAATCTAACCCGTCCATCCTTTTTTAAGAGATCATTTTATGGCATGCGAACAAAAAATTAGCAGTATCCTAGCCTTACGTAGGCCACACGAGAGGAAACAGTAGGGTTGAACGACTATCATTGAAACATTAGTATCACCGCAAAAGTTTTGTATAATGTCAAGGGCCTGTCAGGCCACTGTATTAGGTGGGATTAAGGTGGATGGAAGTAAAAGTTCCAATAAATGAATGTGTAAGGTATTGTTTCTGTACTGGGTATATCCCAGGTTCCTTAATACTACGTTAAGAATGTATATATTAAAAAGTAAATCTTAGGATTTACTTTCAAATTGTATCTGGAATGACCCTGGATGAAGTAAAAGTCCATTATCCAATACAATGCTTATTTTTCAAAGCTTATAAAGTTAATTTTAATCAGGCTCATTTTCTAAAGCTTACAAAGTTAATTTTAATCAAGTTAATTTTAATCAGGCTCATTTTCCAAAACTTACAAAGTTAATTTTAATCAGGCTCATTTTCTAAAGCTTACAAAGTTAATTTTAATCCCATTTCACACTCCTTCTAAATATGTCATTCATAATTTCGAAGTGCGAATAGTAATACAAGCCCATTTGATATAACTTAACACCACTGTCCAAACGGGCCTTAAGCTTTTAGTATTTTCAGTTCATATCAGTGGGGATTACTTATAAATGTTTGGATGACATATAAACATCAAGCAGAACTTAGGAAGTTTTCAACTGTTCTTTCTCTGTTTTACCTCTCATGTGACTCCGTTGTGTCTTGGATTTCACTCATTTTTTGTGGTGTCTTCTAAAATAATCTCTTAAAATGAATGGACGGGTGAATTTGTCATAAACATCCCAGTAAGCCCCACCTTGTTCCCCAGCGCATCCTGCAAAAAGGATTTCATGAATTGGGCCGTGGCAGAATTTAATTGGTCATGTGCTGTTGTTATCTCAGTAGCTCAATCGAACAAGCACCACTCTACAGTCAACCTATCACGGTCAGCTCGTATAAATGGAATGCCATTGCATGTTAGTACTTGCTTAGGAAATTAGAAATGAGCATTCACGGATCACAACAGTGATTGCAAGGATCCCAAGAACACTACGGCAAAATAAGCATATCATGCTAAGAACATGTTACTCTAGGAATTTTACAACGGAGAGATGTATGTACAACTGAAACCTCTTATTATTCTCCTAACAACACAGCTAAAAGATACAAGTTAATGGGTATGGGTTAAGTATTACCTCACTATATATATATACACACACAGACACATACACCAGTTCATATGAATTTGATTGGATGGGAAGGCACTAAAAATTGAGTCTACTTAACAACTTTCAAATATGTTTTCCCACGTTGCAATGGAGATAATAATTTCCATATGGATAGTAATTTACCTTACCCTGGTGAAAACATGCTTTCCCAAGTATCCATTTTTATCATCCAATTAAAATCCCAATATCATACCTATAATAATTTCAGTATGAGTAGGGGCAGTATCAGCCTACCTGTCCACCTAACAACTGACAAACATATATACTTTGCATGTGCCGGTCTCTAAGAGCGGCATTAGACCTAACAAAATCCCACTATATCCGAGCAGCACCGAGCTACATGGTGTTGGGTTCACCATGCAGGCCACGTCCACTTTCACGTGCGTATGCGCGCATGACTTTACCTCGTGTGGACGGGCCACCTCTGAGAAATGCTTGTAAGGAGAATTGGCTTTAACTCTACACATTTATAAATGGCGGTGACTCATTTTCCTTCCATGTGGCACCGATGGACAGCAATCTGAACCATTCAAATTATAGGTCCATTATAAATGGAGCATATAGCTAAAATCACACTTGTCAATATATTCTAATAATTTATATAATGCATAACAATCAGACTATTAAAAGTAAACTAGTGACTGGTCCGGTTATTAAAATCAGATGGCTAATATTGGCAAGTTTCTAGTTACTGGTTATGGATTGCATAATACCCCACCAAGACCTAGTTAGAAACGGATGGTCCTAATACTAGTAGTTATATGAGGTCCATCTTCGTTCATGTATTTATCCATGCTTCGTATTTATTTTGACCGATCAATTTATAGCATGAACCCAAAAAGTAGGCAAATGGAGGTCATGAGTGGACCACACCATTGAAGTAATGGTGACAATGACGCTCACTATTGAAACCTTCCTTGGGCCCACCATGATGTTTAATTTCCATCCAATATGCTCATAAGGTCAATAGAACCGAATGAATGGAAAACATAAATATAAACTTGATCCAAAACTTCTATGGTCCCATAAGGAAACGAAAGCTAGACATTCCATCTCCACCTATTCCTATGGTGTGGTTCACTTGAGCGATAAATATGTCTCCGTTTTGAGATCATGCCTAAAATGATCCATCAAAATGGATGGACGGTGTGGATAAAACATATACATTATGGTAGGCCCTATAAAGCTGCTATGAGGATAGTCCATTTTTATTAAGGTCCTGATGGGGTAGTACCCAGTCCACATCCCTGGTTATTTATACAGTTACCCTCAGGGAGTAGTTTGGATGTTCTAAATTATTGTACCATAAATGTATAAATTCAAAAGTTCACTGGCTTTAATGGTTGGGTATTGTGCCGTAGAATCACATATAGATAGATATAAGATAACAATTCAAGAGCACCAAGCAAATATAAAAGAACACAAAGATTTAATGTGAAAAATCCTTTCGAAAGAAAACCACGACACAAAGTAATAGATTTTCACTATAAAAGCAAAAATTACAAAGACAAAAGAATTACCAAACTTGAGCCATCCTCTAATCTCTCTCTTGCTTCACCCTTTTAGAAACCCTAGAATCCTTTTAAAAAGTCTTAAAATTCTTTAGAATACTTTCCAACCCTATATATATATATATATATAGTTTAAAAAAATCTCAAATAAAATTGGAAACAATCCTAAATAAAATTGAAAACAAATCCCGCACTTTCGCAGTTTTATGAAAAAATCTACCTGAAATCTGATTGGATTTAAGATATCAAATATAACATTTTCATCCTCTAAGCTTCATGGTAATTAATTCAAGGCTAAATGCTATGCAGAAATATATTTGATTTTAGCCCACGACACTCCCCATGCATCGCTCAAGTTGGGAGATGTCACACGCCCATGCACCAACATCAGCTAATGGTTGTGACAATTGACTGAACCGCTCTAATTATAAGGGCGTAGAGCACGTGTTAAAGATCCGAGCAAATGGCACACGTGCAAAAGATCCTTGAACATTTATCACATACGGCACAATGTAAACATATGCCATAGACCAAAAAGATATTGGTCCATTGATTAAATGGGTCAAAATTGTAAGAGAAATTTAAAACAAATCTGGGCAATCCAAATTAAATGAACACCTGATTTTTGGTATTTGGAATGCTTACAGTGTGCTCGGATCTCTGCCACGTGTTCTACCACCTCACATCTGGGCCCTTGCTGACCAGGACGTGGATTGCGTCCTGGCCCCCGCCTAGATGGTAATACATCCGGGCAGGGCTTTGTGGGGCCCACCGTGATGTAATTGTTTTATCCACGCCGTTCATCGCTCTTCTCGGATCATTTTAAGGTATGCTTCTAAAAATGAAGTAGGTCCATTGCTCCAGTGGACCACACTAAAGGAAGCTGCAGTGATAATGATACCCACCGTTTAAACCTTTCTAAGGGACACCGTGATGCTCTTTTACCATCCAACCTATTAATAAGGATGTAGACATGGATGAATTGAAAAAACAAATATCATCTTGATCTGAAACTTCTCCAGCTCTCGAGAAGTTTTTAATGGTGAACGTTCAATCCCCACTTTGTGGTCCACTTAAGCCATGTGCCTGCCTCATTTTTTGACTCACACCTTAAAATAATCTGATAAAAACTATTAACGGCGACAAAATACTTACATCACTGTGGGACCCACAGAGCCCTGCTCGGACGGTTACTGTCCGTCCGGGCGGGGGTAGGACGCAATCCGCGTCCCGCTGACCACAACACCATATTAAATCCATGAGAATATTTTTATTTTTACGTGGGAGCCAACTAAAAAGAACATCCCCATACGATCATCGGCCTGATTTTTAAGCCATATTGTCTACGCAATGATGATGATCTCGTGAGGGGCACGATCTCACACGTATGATTTGTTTCCATGTGTAAGGCAAGGTACAAAAAGTGACGCTATTTACACACACCGTTTTGATAGCACCCGTTTTTCTACTTTTGATAAAGAGATTTTTTATTTTTTATTTTTTATTTTTTTTGTTAGCTTGTTAGTACACCCACTGTGAAATCACACTTCACTGTTAGCCACTACTTTTGACAATGAGATAGTATGGTACATGTTTGTACTACTGTATTACTGAAAGTAGGAAATGTGTCCATCAAAAAAAAAAAACTAAAAAAAAACAGGTGGCAATAGCAATGTACTAACGGAAATAGTAACGGGTAACCATCACATAGGCTGGATCATTTGGAAACGCCGAGTTCGGTGAGGCATTGATGTGGACCGTTGGTCTAGCACACTTGTGGCATATGATCGTGTACGGTGGCTGATTCAGTAAAACTCTGGTGAGGGCCTCACCTGACGAGATTTGATTGGTCAAGCCTCATGCGAATTATATTTGACTGAACCACTTTCTAGCATGCTTTGCATGGCCCAATCAAATCTCATCAGGTGTGGGCCTCACCTATTTTCGGACGTTGATTTTCATTGTTAGGTTTGTGAGAAATCCACCCTGGTTCATCCATTTTGGGAGCCCAATTTAGGACACGTGAAAGAAATTATGAGGGATCTAAAGCTCAAGTGGTCCACGCGCGTAAGAGAAAATAGTGGGAATTTAATGACCACTGTTGAAACATTTGTCCGGCCGCAAAAAAATATGTACAACGCTAGGTTTTTTATGTTTTCACTTCATCCAAGTAGGAATGATCTTATAAACAGCTTAGATGGCATATACACTTCAAGGTGGAGCACAGGAAGGTTTTGGCCATACACATTTGTTTTCCTAATTTTTTTTTCTCGTGTGGCTCACTCAAGTTTTAGATCTACTTTATTTTTTGTCACATGTTCTCAAAAGATCTCATAAAAACGGATGAATAGGGTGGATTTCTCAAAAACATTATGGTGGGACCCACCTAGCATCCCAATGCCGGAACTTCTTGCAAAAGAAATTGATGTCTCATGTTTACCAAGGACGCAGATTACCAGCGATCACAGGAAGTTCCTTGCGCTTGAAAGTTAGGTGGGTCCTTCATGATGTTTTTGAGAAATTCACTTAATCTATTTGTTTTCTCAGCTCAATTTAGAAAATGAGACAAAAGATAAGGTGGATCCAAAATGTAAAGTTAACCATATAATAGGGAAAAGTGAGGAAAAAATTGTCCATTGTTGAATCTTCCTAAGTTTACTTAGATATTTATATGCCATCCAGCTATTTATAGTCATTCCTACTGCAATGAACTGAAAAGACAAATAAACTAATATGAATGTTTCAATGATGGTCAATGTGGCCTACTTCAAGTTTTTGTATCCCCCTAATTTTTTATCTCAATGTTCTAAAATGAGAGGAGGAAATGGATGAATAGGCAAAATTTCTAACAAGCATCATAAAAGGCCCCACCTAGCTTCTCAGCACTGGAACTTCCTAATAAAGCCTCCCACAGACAATTCGTCCAGCGCAATGTAATATACATGTATACTCATCTAACTAACTTTCTAACATACTTAACTTGGCCCATCTCTAACAATGGTCTATTGGCCAATCAAATTCCACTCAATTACGCTTGCACCGATAATCGTACAGGCAATCAGCAGTACCAATCAAATCCCACCCTATCCGGTTCGGATCAGCTACAACGTTCGATACTAAGCTTATTCTGCCACCCTATTCATCAGCGTATAAAATTTATTCACCCACGTATTCATATGGAAAGGAATATGCACCCGCTTAATTACTGTTGCTCATTAATTTGGAGACCACTGTGTTTTGTCCAGACCATCCAACCGGTGTACCAAGTGGGCCCCCCTATAATGATGGGATGCATTTAAAATCAGGCCTATCCAATAGTTAGGTGCGGCACATGATAGGAAAAACATGGACCACAATCCTAACACCTCCAAAATTTATATGGTTGGGTTGACCTGATTTCTAAGGTGTCGAACTTTCATGGTTAGACGACCTTGATGGATGGGTTGGATGCTATACAAACCCCAGGGTGGGCCCCATGCACACCATTGTAGAATAAGCTTATTCCACTAATTGCAGATGATGCAGCCTCCATTAACAGCAGCATAAGCTTAAGTAGACAGTGTCACGGTCCATATGCATCCACTCAACACCTACCTCAATCCAAACTGTAGGTCCCACATCGATTGTAGCAGTTACTGATAGGATGATCAACGATCTGAACCTCTGATTACTGGACATTTATGAGTTGAATCTTGACTATTGACTTCTTCCAAATTAACCGTCCATCCGATGGAAACGGATTGGCTACCCCCCTGCAACTAGCCAGTGGCTGGTGGTCGGTGCTCCGTGGGCCCCATCATGATGTATGTGTTTCATCCATGCCGTCCATCTATTTTTCTAGATAATTTTATGGTATGAGCCCAAAAGTGAGGTATATCCCAATCTCAGATCACATTACAGGAAACAGTGTTGATTGAATGTCGACCATTAAAAACTTTTTTGGGGCCATAAAGTTTTGGATCAAGCTGATCTTTGTTTTTTTTCCCTTCATCTAGGTCTGTATGACCTAATCAACAGATTGGATGTCAAATAAACAGTACAATGGGCCTTAGGAGGATTTTAATGGTGGATATCCAATGGCTATTGTTTTCCTGTGGTGTGGTCCACCTGAGATTTATATCCATCTCATTTTAGGTATCAAGCCCTAAAATGATCTATAAAAATGGATGCATGGCATGGATAAAAGACATACTTCATGGTGGGCCCGCAGAGCACCGACCACCAGCCACCGGACTAGTGGTAGGGGGAGTAGCCAATCCATTTTCCCATCCGATGGCCCTCGATCCGACAGTTAGGATCTCCTTTGTAAGTTTTCGATGATACTCCATCTAAGATGGAGCGCGTACGTTTTTCATTTACGTGCATATATCCCAGTGGTTGTGTGCAAGTTTACGGGTCCATCATGCTCCGCAAGAGCATAAAAAATTACATCCGAAACCTAAACAAGGTTATACGTTCACCTGGAAACGATCCTAGCCTTTGGTTAATGGATGTTTGTTTTAGTGTCTTGGACCATTGACCATATTCCATTTAAAACCTTCCATATGTGACCATGGACTTGAAAGTTATAATAATATTTTAGTGTGATCTTTGGGTCATGATCTAGAGCAGGTCCTACTATTCCAACAGTTTGATTTATTGTACATGTGTGTCACTTTCTACGTACGGATGGTCCATAATATCTTTTCTTGTGAGCGTATTGTTAAAGCCTCTTCTGAGAAATGATCACGTACGTGCATTGTTTGTGAAATTTCACATGCAGGCCCATCTTTCACGCCAATGTGCTATGCGTACAAGAACATCCAACCCATACAGAAGATGATCCACACCACAAAAACATATCTTCCCAGAAAATTATGCCGCCACTCATCAGGTGGGCCGCCAGATCAATGAGTGGACCACTCTGATCTTCGACCCAAGTGAACATCATAGTGTGGCCCACCTTCAGAACGGCTAGGATATTCCACCCAAGTGGCACAATTGCAGGAAAGAAAAAAAAAGGGTTGTATGTGAAAATTCACATACATACATATGCAAAGAAGAGGAAAAAAATCAGTGGATATACATGGTGTAGTGCAACGTCCACCCGCATTAACGAAAAATAAAAAATAAAAAAAATAAAACACCATTTTCTAAAAAGGAAAGGAGGAGCATATGCTTCTTCCTTTCCATTCCCATTCCATTCCATAAGACATATATACTCAATCCTCTCTCTTTATTACCTCTCCTTTCTCTCTTCCAGTAACCTTTCTTTCGGTGGTTTTAGCTTTCTTGACAGACAGGCGCATCCTGGTTTATTTTCCCACGCCATCCTTTTCTCCCTCTCCCTTTGGTATGCCTGCCTACTTTAGGTTTCCGAATATATATAAGCATGGTGCTGATCTTCGCACATTTTTTTGCCCGTACACGCGGCATTTTTTCATGGTCCACACGCTTAGGGTTTTGTGAAACGTGATAACGTGTGGCAGTTTGTAATGATAGAATAAAAAAAGATTCCTTCGTATGAGAAGATTTTCTTATTTGTAAAAGACGAGATATTGAGGGAGTAGATTTTCTTTTTCTTCATATTTCCTCACATGTTTATCCGAATATATGTTATTTTCCTTTCCTCGTCTACTTCATGATTTCCAACAATCCAAATGGTTACAATCACAACCATTTAATTAGTGGTGTATGATAGACTCTGTCTCCTTAGTGAGAGAACATTTTCACTAATTGGATGGCTAGGATTGTTGTGTCATAGCAATTTTTGGTTACCATCCATTTAATGAAGAACCCAAATGGATGAACGGTCAAGATCCTACCAAACATCCCACGTTTACTACACAAACAATGTAGAGGTACGATGAATTCTATGCTGGCGGATGCGTTGAATCAGCTCTTGTTATACATAGGTGGGTAGGTAAATGATATTTACACCTACTCTTTTTTTTTTAATCCCCAAGGAGTGCTGGTAGTGCGAGGTGATCTGTACGTTTGCACTAATGCGTTGTACACGTGTTGCATTTATATTGATCCAAACTGTCAAAATGGTGGGCCAGCACTATAGATGGGCATATTTCTAAAATTAGGTTGGTTTTACGATATTGATCCCTAGTTAATGGACCTTTGTTTATCAGATATGAACCGTTGACTATTTCAATATTAAAACGGTCATGGCATCAATCGTACAATTACTATAATTTGTTCAAAGTAATTTTTGGTTTTAATTTCCATGTAAAGCATGCCCACTTTTATGCCACGTGTAAGTGGATGCTTGCATTTTCATGGATGGTGGTCATTTTCCCTTTAATATATACTCTTCTACATTGAGTTATATATACATATGAGAGAGAGAGAGAGAGCTTTGATTGGATCAACATCACCACCTTTTGATTACTGGATGGCATACATTGGCATGACGCTTGGCTTGTTTGGACGTACAATATTTTATGATATTTTTTTCTGATGATTCTCTCCTGTGTTAAAGTAGGTTGGGTCATCCAATCATCTTCATATCATCTTCCCGTTTGTTTCTGCTTCCACCTTAAGCAACGTTCCCCATCTCCTTAGTGAGGCGAGAGATTCATGATGGGTTACTAAACAAATGTAAATAAAGGTGGGATCATATGGTAGCGCGCGTGACCACTCTAAATTGCACGTTCCCAAGTCCTCCACCGTGCATTGGCCTCCACTGCATGGCTGGAATTGTTTTTTCGCATTATGAATGGCCCATGTTGCAAAAATCTATTGATTGGATGAAATCCTATACCGACTATTTATCGGATGAATGGCTCCAGATGGCATGGTTTTTTGTGACATGGGTAGCCCAAAATGGGGTCTACTAGGGCAATGGTTTCGATGGACGAGGGTGGGTCTGGTGTATGGTGTAGGGCCCAAGGACTACATTTTCTAGTGGTTATGCAGACTACTAAACTGTAGCTCCTTAAAGAAATGCTCCCTTCTTTAGTGAGTGGGAGGCACTTGGACCCGGTTCTTAAGGCTTTTGGCACCCTACAAATACCACTCCATTCTCCTTCCCTTCTTATCCTCCTCGGTCTCGATCATCTCTATAAGTACCATCACCATTGTCTCTATCCTCCAAAAACAAGAGCCAAAAGCATCTGTGTTAGAGAGAGAGAGAGAGAGAGCGAGAGAGAGAGAGAGTCTCTCTTTTACTCAAAGTCTCTTCTCTACTCTCTATCTTGGCTGAGGTAAAATCCTTTCTCCGTGCATAACATATATTGATATTCATCTTCCACCATTACACAATCTTCACCATATTCATCTCTTGTTGTTGTTATTTCTGCTCTTATTCGTTATACTTGAGGTCACTGCTCAACTTCTGTATTTATCTTTCGTTGTAGCTGAGAGCTTGTGTCACCTCTCTCTGCCTCATGCCTCATGCATCCTTTTTCTGATAAACACATACACTTTGCAGTGCTCTTCTTTGACTTCACCACCACCCATCTGCCCGGGATGTCGTCGGCTGTTCGCAGATGCCCTCGACTGCCAGTGTCTTTACGCCTCGAAGAAGAACTGATCGTCGGCGATCAGCAAGGTATTGGAACGATACTTGGATTCTCCTCCTCCGCCGAGAGACAGAGGACTGAGACTAGAAAGTCTCTCAGAAGGACCTTCTCTGCTGACATGTCTTCCAAGAAATGGTTGGCTCAGCACATGCCAATCTCTCTCAAGAAGACTGCATCCTCGCAAGAATTCTCAGCGATGCCCATCCCTGATTCTTCATCAGCGTCCTCATCAGCATCTGAAGAAGAGGAAGAGAGAGAAGAGCGAAGAAAGGAGCTCGAGAGACCCAGTCAGTGCGACATATGGAACTTGATCCAATCACAGAAGACAGCAGACCCCAACTCTCCACTCCCTCCTCCTTACATTCACCCACTGGTAAAACGATCATCAAGCTCACTCAGCCAAAAGAGTCTCCAGATCTGCACAGAGAGCCTTGGATCCGAGACAGGTTCCGACAGCATCTCCCCACCTGAAATCCCCGACTACCTGGTATCTGAATCAAGCAACGAGGAAACAGAAGAAGAACGTGTCCCAGTTGTGGTAGAAGAAGAGCTGAAGGATACGAACAAGGAACCAGTAGCTGCGAATTATCGTTGTTTGATGAGTAGGAAGTCGCCTCCTCGCTCGTTTCCACCACCACTACCTTCCATCTCTAACAGCTATGGGCCGCGCCTCCGCATGAAGCCCCACCGCAAAGACGGCCGCCTTGTCCTGGCGGCAATCTCCATCCCCTCCCACAACACCTTCCATGCTGAACGCCAAGATGGCCGTCTGGTTCTCTCCTTCATCAACAAACCCGTTAAAGAAGATAATCACACCATAACCAAAGATAAAGGACTTCAAATAGTTGAAGAAGAAAAGATAGTTGAAGAAGAAGAAGAAGAAGTGGATGAGGTTGCTATCAAGAAAGGAATTGTGTTTGAGGTGAAGATTGTACAAGAAGAGGTAGCGGCAGCTGTGATGAAGGTCCACCGATCGACGCTAGTGATGGACAAGATTGTAAGTGGGATGCACCTCAACAACCCTAACCCTTGGGTGAAAAGGGTTGTGGAGGAGAGAGATGTTCTGAAGAGGGCCTCACCAATAACACCAACCGCCCCTGTGATGGCTTTCAACGGTTACAATCGTGCGGCGATCATCGATCGGCCAGTGGAACCCAGGCCCAGCAACCTCATCGTGTCCAAGAAGCCGATGGTGGTGGTGAAGCCGGAGGAATTCCTGCCGATGGTGATGAGGTGCATGGAGTTTTGTAGGCCTGTGCTGGTGTGGGAGCCCCGTTGCATAGCTACCACCTGATGTTTTATATCTAATACTTATTAATTATTACTAATTAATAATGATTAGTTGAGTAATAAGTGCATGTCGTTGTTATAATGACCGAGGGAAGTGATCAAGAGATGATGATGATGATAACATGAGATTTTTCCCCTTGTTACATCACATGATATGTTTTTCTTTTACCACAGTTTTAATTGAGTTTGTAAACCTGTATCCATCTTTATTGGGTTGACTCGGCCTAATATCCGAGTTTTTCATACCTGACTCGGTGCTGGCTTGTCTTATGCTTTCTTTTACATGTGTTTGCAATTTGACTCGGGGGCTGTGACTCACCTCACCCGAAATTTGGAATTTGTTCATCCACCAGGCCCAACCTCGAATGGGGGGCAGTTAGGGTTGCAACCGGCTGTTCTAGTCCAGCATATGATCAGCTAAGGACCAGAGTCTAGGCACAGCCCAGGATGTGACCTAAGGAATTAGGGCTCCGGATGGAATTGGCGCAACATGTAAATCATAGCTAAAATCCTTGAAAACTCGACTTGACTCGCTGTCCACCTGCGGCGGTTGACTCGAGAACTCAGATGAATTTTGACTCGGCTTGACTTGATATTTAATAAATAAATTAGTTATAAATGTGTAGAATAGTTATGTATAGATAAAATATATAAAATGGCTAAAATAAATAATTTTTTGTAGCCTGTGAGTTCGACAGCAAGAATATAGATAGATGCTTTCTTCTCTTGAAATGTTGGCGGGTTCAAAGTGCTCTCTTTTTTCCTTTTATGAAAATGAACTATTTCCAGGCAAGTGAGTCAGTTTTAGTCCTGGCTAGTCATGTCCAGTCTATCGAGTCAGTGGGTCGACTCAAGTCCTGTAGAATGAGTCGACTGAGTTAGACTCAATACTAGTGAGTTTCATAATGACTCAGTTAGGGCAGTCGACAAGATGGGTTCAGGTTCGGCTCCCGGCTTACCTGTAACCTGACCCGGTAAGAGGGTCAGCTTTGTGTCTTGCCAACTTTCTGAGTTTGGGATGACCGGTATCATACTCGAGGCCTCCAACCTTTGATCCCATCGCTTGGAGTTGGGTTCAGGTCAAGAGCAACTGCTTGGTTAGGCTCGCTCCCATGTCCAGCTAAAGCTAGCCTAAAGTGGAACGGCCCCAGCCAAGCTGAGGCCAGTACAAATTGTGGAATGGGATCGAGCCAGGTGGGTCACCCTAGCTCTGTATCTACCTTACCACAAAAGGAGACTGGGTCGTCCTAGCTCTCTATCTATCCTACATTGGAAGGAAGTCTCCGTTGTATATGACATGGTGACTCCAGCACTGTGTAGATTTGTGGTGCGTGATGGGAATTTGATTGGGCTAGTGGTCCTGTAAGAGATGGGCCCATCGAGTACCCGTTACTAAATGATCATATTTCTTGTTTTATATTATGTGCTGCTTTTATTAGGCATGTAGATAATCAATATTTTCCGTGGGTTTATGAGAGATTTCTGTCTTTGCTGGCAGTGGATCGTCTACTCATATGACAGACTAATTCTAAATGTACAGGAGAGATAAAATTGCGGTGATGTTCATACTTTATCATCTTCACATCTACCACCAGCTTTACCCTCTCCCACTCAATCAAGTGAGATGCATAATCTCCTCGAAGGTGAGAAGGCTCCTCCAACTAAAGCTGCTGCTACTACTGCTTATCTTTGACTTTCTTGAAAGTGAGTGCGAGATGATTGAATTTTCAGGAATAAGAAAGAAGGATATACTTGGAGAGCTTAGTAGAGAGACCATTGTATATGTGTGTGCATCAACCCTCTTAGTAAGAGGTATTAAGTAGCTCTAGTAGAACCAGTGAGCGACCATACCCACTGTTGAACCAACTTCTACTAAGAAAAATAGAAGATGGGGTTACAAATGATAAGATGTTACATCTACCTTCAGTCATGAGAAGTTAATTAATCAAAGTCGAAATAATATAATCACTCCATTTTCTTCTATATGATTAATATTAAAGCCTGATTAAAAAAGTCGGGTTATGAAGATATGAGATGATTCATTCCTTATGTGTGACCTACGTATTGCAAACTCGATATATGCCTAGTATTGTGTAGTTTATGGTATAGATTATAGTCATGCACACATACTTGTTACGTATAAATTAAATGTTTGGATTTAATCATTGTATTGTACAAGTAGTCAATCTCGTAAGTGACTCTTTGTGTTCTTCGCTATTCTCTTTTTGTATATATGAAGATGATATTGTATGTTGCTATTTTAATGTATGATGAAAAAAAAATTCTTAAATTGATTGAACTTGGTTACGCAAGGAAAGTGGCTTAATCGATTGTAGGCTACACGTTTGCATAGGAAAGATCACATGACAGTTATATCAACTTTCTAAAACTATAAATACTTAATCAGGTAGGAGTTTTGAGTTTTGATAAGATTTTACAAATGCTATTCTTTTTAAAAAAAATATAAATAATATACTATTACTTAAAAAGGCTTTTAAATTGACATTTTTAAAAAAATGAGTTTTTTATATATGCATAAATTAACTTGATAATTTGGATATCCAAGTTGAGTACTCCAAATTGAGAGTCAACTATATCTGATGTGGTCATGCAGACCAAGACATGCATAACAAAGCTTTGTATATTGAGTGCTCGTCAAGTGTCTACTTAGCACTTGAACATCTATGAGAAGATAATAATGTTCTAATTAGTCTCATATTTTTAGTTTTTTAGATCACATTCTTTTCATTTTGATAGTTATGACACTAACTAGATAGAAAATTTAAATTGTTTCCCTCCCATAATGTGATTGAGCAAGAGATGTTGGATGTGGGCCCGTGAGGCTACTCGTGGGCAACCACTAGTGGGTTAGTCCTACACATTATCCTTTGAAATTTTTTCGATTAGATATCTCTTTTTCCTATCACATTCTCTTGAAGTTGAAATTCAAAAGAAAGATAATTGTGATAAGGGAGAGAGAGATCAAATATTATAAGGATAAGCTCTATCATTTCTAAACTCCTCTTAATCCTCTTGATATTCAATTTTCAGGTTCAAATACAATAGAAACTTAGTATTTACTAAAGATCTAATCAATCTGTTCCTCTCAAAAACATAGTTTGTGATAACGTAAAAATTTTCGTGATAAAAAAAATCAAGAGATAAAGGGTTTAACTCTTACCTTCCTGTATGATAGGGGCTTTCGCTTCCTTACTCTTGGGTGCTAGCTTGAACTTAGAACAACGGCTAATTAAAAACCTTTTTAAGAAAGTGTAGCCCCCCTTATGTTCTTGGTGAAGGCAGGACCTAGGACCCCCATAATTTGGCACGATTAAATTGCATAGATGAATTTTCCAACGTTGATTACTGATGGCCAATCTTCTTATGGAAGAGGTCTCTCCCTGATCTATTTTAAGTAGGAGAGTGAGAAAATTGTCATTTGGATCTCTAGTAAGAGTGAAGGGGACGTGTACAATTCATTAAGTGGACCCACACACGCCCATATGTTGAGATAAGAATATCAATATGGAGGGAGATGTAAACCTCTCTCTCTCTCGCTCTCTCATATCTCTAAGTGACATCCCGATGTAAGGAAGAACATGAAGCGACAAGAAGAAGATCACCGTATTCCTTAAGTAATCAAGACCTTGAATCCATAAGGTGAGTTCTTGACTTTATAAGAAGCAAGAGAGATATTTAAATATTTTTATTGAATAATAATGTTGAAAATAGATGTCTTAAATCTGTACCCTGAGTCACTCGACCGATTGAGTGGACTGCTCGACCGATCGAGGGGGCTGCTCGACTCGAAGTCCAACGGTGAAGTTTTTTAGAATCCTGTGGTGCTCGAGCAGTCAAGGGTTAGGTTCGACCGGTCGAAGGGGTCCTTTGACCAGTCGAGGCCCTCCTTCCACTAGTCGAGGGTTATGCAGATACGCTGCGGATTTTGTGCGGACTACGTAAATTTGAGTCAGTTTTTTAGAAAGTGCGTAAGGGGTGTTTCCCCTAGGGCTTTTCTAAGAGGGCTAAGGCTTTTTAAAAGTTTTCCAAGGGTTTCTAAAAGAGTTTTAGGGTTTCTAAAGGGTGTAGCAAGGGTGAGATTCATGATTGTTCAAATCAGGTAAGTCCTTTCTTTTTATAATATATGCTTTTATAGTGGAATTCTGTCGCTTCGTGTCGTGGTTTTTTCCCGCAAAGGTTTTTCACGTTAAATCTTTGTGTTCTCTTGTGTTTGCCTGGTGCTATTAGATTGCTATCCTAGATCGAGATCTATGTGATTCCGCAGCACAAATCCCCAACAAATAATCTAGGATTTGATGTAGAACCGAAAGAAATGTAATAAAGAGAAACAACTTTGTTAGTATAATTTGAATTAACAGTATATATATAGGCTAAATGAGAATAAGAAAATAAATAGACTTACTCACCCAAAGGGTTGGGGAATCACTCACTTAATAATGGATAACTTGGAGGGGGATGGAAAATCACTCACCCAACAAGAGAGTAATTACTCCACTCACAAATACAAAGCTTATAAAAAATAACTCTAAAATATCCTCTCTCATGAAAAGACCACTACATATATGAGATGAAAACTTACGTATGATATAATACTTTTTTGGTATAAAAAGGGTTGCATTAGGATTATTTAATTATATCAATTATATAAAAGATCTTATTTCGATTAGAAATACCTGAAATAGCAAAATCTCCTCCAAAAGGTAATTTTGCCAAAATAAAAACAAACGACAATAAGATATTATTAGAGCATTCCCAACATTATTACAATCAACTTCTAAAAAACGTGAAAAATCTTAAAACTAAAAAAAGAGATATATAATGAATACAAAAATTATAAAAAATTATATAGCCAGTTGGTTGACCATGGATGCACCACTACATTAAGTTCGATAAGTCATTTGTTTTATGATGATGCTCGGATTAAAAGTCATGACTCTTTTATGGTTAAAACTTTAAATGAATTTCTCCATAATCGAAATGAATTTCTTCGAATTGGACATGCATATATGGGACCTAACTACATCATGCCCTTCGAAGGATTAGGTCCGATTCTGCCGGACTACTTCTGCTTTCATTTGAGATTCTTTTGCATGGTCTTACTGTGCTAAGAATGTATTTGTGGTATTCTCTACATCTCATCCAAAAGGAAACATTTAGAGCTTTCTATAGCTTATCGCTGCCCTTTAAGATAGGGTATATATATAAGGGTTTACATTTTATGGGTATTTACATGTATGATACACCACCATCATATGAACCTCTTTGTACCCTATTATGAATGAAGTCCGTTGAACTACCTCATTCATGCACATACTCATGATATGATCCTTCCACTTTATATACTATTTATCATTTTTTTATATCAAATGATGATCAAGTAGTAGATTATTAGTCATTATCAAGTTTAATAAAAAAAATTTTAATGGTTAAATAAAATTTTAATTGTTAAAAACCTTTGTGAAGTTAATTAAAACCTTTTAAGTACCAGGCTTGGTGAAAAACTACTTAATAAATCCTTGATCTAATGAGATCTTAATCATCAAAGAAACATAGGCATGATCCCTATTTTTTGAAAAAAAGAAGAAGAAGAAGTCTCTAGAAAATCCAGTGGATGTAATGACGACTCGAGCAAGAATTAATGAATCTTGATAGATATATATTAAAATTTTCATGATTAAAAATCAAGAGATAAAGGGTTTAGATTTTATCTTAGTGTGATATCGATTGAATCGTATAGATAAATTTTCTAACGTTGATTGTTAATGCTAATATTCTTATGGAAGATGTCTCTCCCTGATATATTTCAGGTGGGAGAGGTAAAAAAATTGTCGTATGCATTTCTAGTAGGGGCAAATGAGACGTACACCATATATTAAGTGGATCCACACACACCCACGTGTTGAGATCATGAGAATTTAGATGGAAGGAGATGGGAACCTCTCTCTCTCTCTCTCTCTCTCTCTCTCTCTCTCTCTTCTCTTTCCAAGTGACATCCTAACACAGTGAAGAGCGTGTAGCGACAAACGAGATCATTGTTTCCTCAAGTAATCAAAACGTTGAATCCATTAGGTGTCTTCTTAACTCCATAAGAAATAAGAGAGAAATTTAAATATTTTTATTGAATAATATAGGATTGCTCGATTACATTATTTATATAAAAGACCTTATTTCAAGAAAGTTAATTTTGCCAAAAATAGAAATGATAATAAGACCTTACTAGAGTATTGTTGACATTATTACAAGTAACTTTTAAAAAAGTAAAAATTCCAAAATTCAAAAATAAAAAGATACAACAAATATGAAAAATATCAAAAATAGTATTTTTTTTTTCTAAAAATAGATTGGATGTGCTTTTTCTTGCGAAATGGATGTTGGCAATTAAAATAGTTAGTCGGTTGACCTTGGGTGCAACGCTACATAAGGACCGATAGGTCGTGTTTTGTGATGATGCTTGGATCAAAAGTTACATCTCTTGTACAGTTAAAAATGTTAAATGACAATTTCTCCATATCTGGAATAAATTTCTTCGAATCGAACATGTCTAGGATAGAGTTCCATCATGCCCTTCGAAGGACTTGGTCTTTTAGATTTCTTTTAGTTCAGTTGTGCTAGGAGTGCATTTACAACTTGCTCTACATCACATTCAAAGGAGGGCGTCTATGGCTTTCTACAACTTATGTCTATTCTTTGAAATTTGGTCTATATATATAAGTAGGGGTTTAGATTTTATGGGTGTTTGCAAGTATGATACACCACCATCCTACAAATCTTTTGTACCATACTATGAGGGAAGTCCATTAAATTATCTCATTCATGTGTATATTTCTAATATAATCCTTCTACTTTTTATACCATTCATGCACATGATGATCAAGTAGTGGATTATTAGTCATCATCAAGTTTGATCAAAACCATTTTAATGGTTAAAACAAAACTTTAATGTTTAAAAATCTTTGTAAACTCAATTAAAACCTCTTAAGTACCAGGCTCGACGAAAAATTTATTAAGTCTTCAATCTAATAAGATCTTAGTCATACATAGGTCCCTAGATAAATCCAATGGATCTCATGATGACTCAAGGAAGAATTAATGAATCTTAATAGATGTACCGAGCATTATCCATGCTTTTAATGACATTTACAAAACCTTAGAAAGTAAGCCAAAGCTGCTTCATCAATATTATGACTCTTATACATCCTTAGCTCTAAAGATTAATTATCTTTCCTGTAACATTAAGTCATTCAATAATAAAAGTCATAGTCCTAATAAATGAGCTCCTAAACTATTCACTTAAACTCAATCTTATAATACAAGTGTCTAAAGGTCTAATACAAGGACCCTATATCCATGGCATACTTATACTCCTATATAAGGTAATAGTGAAGGCATGATCGACATTAAATTAGCTCTCAATGATGGAAATAATCTATTATGACTTAGGTTAATTCCCTCACACAAGTTGACCATACATCTCATAGAATGGTGTCCATAAATCTGTCATAAACATCCTTGACGATCAAGGCATATCACGGTACTTACGATTTATGGAATACAATTCTCCTCAGCCAATACTACTTATCCAATCTTAGTCCCAAAGACTATAGAGGAATTACTCTTCATAAAACTAATATTATAATGAGTTTAAGACAATACTAAATATCAATTAAGGCATATTATATTGTTTAAAAGAACTTATAGTCATTAAGATCATTATAGAGATTGACCATACCACATCCATATGATTAGTGGATCAAGGGGTATATTACTTTTACAAGACGTAACTCCCGCATTCGATTCCTCCATTTATAAAAGGGGAGACATTCCCTTAGTAAATGTATCCCATTTAAGAGATTCCCCAATAAAATTGAGAGAGAAATAATGAGGGAGTATTCATTGTCCATTAAATTATTTGTACATGATTTAAATTATTGATCATGTCCATTGGTCATTCTAATTATAGGATCAGAAGGATAAATAGCTACTTTTCACTCTCTTAATAGTTATACATATGACTAGATTTGGCAATCCATTTCAACTTTGTGCATATGTTTCTAAAATCATATAGATACTACTAGATCATATGGACCCTCCTATTTGGGCCTTTTAGTCTTAGTATAGACCTTGAAATGCAGATTTATGGAATTATTAATTAATTTGCTTTTAGTAATGTCTTTCAAGAGCCATTGATTGAAAAGTGGTGCCCATCCAAAATGAATGGATTTAGGTAACCAAGATTGGGGAGTGTCTTCGGTGGAGATTATAGTTTAAAAATGAAAAAAACTCTTGACTCAACTCGATGTCCAAATGCATCAAGTTGACTCAAAGACACGGCCACGTCCTTACTTTAATTGATTCGATATTCGATAAATTTTTTATAAATATTTAAAAAAGTTGTTAACGATTAATAATATAAAAAACATCTTAAGCTTAATTGGTTGGACCATAAGTTATGATCCACCCAGTAGATAATTGCTAACCTTTTAAGTGTATTACATCCATCGCTTCCAATAGGTTAGCCCCACAACGTGGATTGACTTTTGACAAAAATCAGCCCCCTCTCCACATTAGGTGGGCCACACTATAAAAACAATATCTAGCCATTGATAAATAGCAAAATATAAGTGTGGTTCACTCAATGAGTGGATGTTGTTTATTTTTCCACAATACAATCTTTGTGATGGGGCCAACCGGTTAGATGAGTTGAATGTCATACACACATGAAAGGCTGGAAGTTATCCGGTGGGTGCAATCCACATGATGGGCTAACATGTTTGACTTGTGACCTTTTCAATATAAAATAGATAAACTTTCCCAACCGAATGTGTAGAGTGTTGTGGCTTTGTCCCTGTTTTTTATATATTTTGTTTAATGTTGTATAGTGAAAATATAGGATAGATGAGGTCCACACCTTTTTTAATTTTTTATTTTTAGCATTCATCCAAATATATGTAATCCATTTTATCATATTAACAAAGCTACGGGTGGTGCACTCCTACCTTTTGTTGAAAAAAAAGAAAAACCGAACATGTAGTGCATTCATACTTTCATAGATCCACCTTGCTTTCATAGCAGCTATTCAAAACTCAATCCCCTCTTTCTAAACTTTGTTTATTTAACAGTTTGAATAGGCGAGTGACTCAGCCTGAATCACTATGAGTTGCATTGAATGAACCTATCACACCCTGAAATCCGAGTACAGAGTGTGAACCCTCAGACCCGAGTTTCAGTTCATAACTCGTACAATTTAATTCCTTAATCAGTTTAATCAGAGGTGATAATCATATTCAGTTTAAGTTCCACCATAATTTCAATCACACATATATAACACTTAGCACCAATCAACCAGGCATATATAAATCTCAACAATCCTTAAAATAAAATAAACCTTAAAAATCATCCATTTATTATATCATCGTACATACTAAAATTGTTTCAATAAAATAAATCTAAATAATTCATTAAAATCTCAAAATCAATACCAATATGCATTATACGTTAATTAAACTATGCTAACAAATAAATCACATAATCTAAAATTGTCTAATGCTGCCATTTCATCTTCATATAAGTATGGTCACGTTTCACATGGGTCGTGTTCAGGGACAGTAGATCCTTCCGGTTCCTGTGCCATATCATCTACTAATGGCTCTTCTGTACGATTTTTCCCTCAATAGAAAGGTAAGCTGGCCAGGCTTAGTGAAATAACCCAGTATAGTTTATAATCATAGCAATTAAAATAACATAAAAATGTATGCACAATGATATGGATGTAAATAGTGTATGAATGCATCAGACGGGGTGATCGTTCATCTGCTTGGGTTGGAGGCCGTCAACCCGCATCCACTCATTGGGTAGGCTTCCACCTTTTGGTAGGCTTGGGTATAGTCTGCATCTGGTAACGCTCTACTAGGATCAATATTTCTTCGAGGGAGGGCCCCTAGGATCGACCATGCATTATGCAATGCAATGAATGATGAATGATATATAAATGCATATTTTTCATATTTAGCATAGTTGTCTTGATCAGAATATTCACATATGAATTTAGCGAACAATTATCATAACAAAATACTCAAATTAGTATATCGATCAATCAAACAATCACAAATAATTTATTTTAATTTTAATGAATTATGAGACAAGTTGGGTTACTCACCTGATTCTGGTAGTATAAACTTTGCAGGGTAATTAAGTTGGTTTGAATTTCAAGGTCCTATCAATTATATCAACGATATTATTATTCATATATTTTTATTACATGGTGGGGCCCACCTTTGATTAGCATCGTAAGTGGCCAAATCCAAAATGATCAAATAATTAAAATTTCTATTTTATATTTCTATCTTTTATTTCTTTTTTAAGATCATAAAATTGATAAGAAATTATTTGATCGCGATGGCCTATCGGATGATTAGATCATTTAGATTCTTAAAGTCTTATCATGTTTTGCCTCTACACATTGGATGAATGGTGTGGATCTAACCACACATACACTAGTGGCCCATCTCGACCTTCCACGCCAAGTAATACAAATATTTGTAAAAAAAAAATCTAAGATTCTCTTATTAAACACTTCTAGATCTGACTAATGTGGCTCATCTGATGGTCAGATTGATCTGAAAATTAGGGCCCTTGTATATTTTAGCCTTAGGGATCATATGATCCGTACAGATCTAATCTAATTCGATTAGATTGCACTCATTAAATTTATTCCTAAAATAATACTGAACATATCTAAAATTATAGAGCATCACTTTGTTAAAATTTTCTCTACACACCCATACAATGATCATGTAAATGATCCACATCATTCATTGTATAGATTAAGAAGAAATTAACAACATAATAAAAAAATTTAAAAAAAATCTAAGGGTTGGAACTTACCTATCAAGTCCTCTTAGAATTTCCTATTCCTTTTACTTTAGGGCTTCCTCTCTCTCTCTCTCTCTCTCTCTCTCTCTTTTTAAATTTATTTTTTATTTTTATTTTTAATGCAGAAAACTTCCGTATCCCTTTTTAAAGAAAATTCTTATAAGATAAGATGAGCACATTCTCCCTTATCCTGAATTTGATTTTATTTTTTTTTATTTATGACATTTGATAAAAAATTATTATTACTACTTCAAGAATTAATCCTTAAACCTCTCTCTCAACTAAGAATATCTCTACCAGCTCAACTATTAACTTATTCTTATTTTTTATTTAAAAATAAAATCTTTAAATAAATATTTAATTTAGTTTATTTTTATTTTTATTTTTATAATGTACCAAAATTTAGGGTTGTTACAGAACTGAGTTAGTGATCCAACTCGTTGAGTCTTGCTAAGTTGGTTGGGAACGAGTCAACCTTAGCAGCGAGTTTCACAGCGACTCAACTCGAGATCTCACCCAGTCGAGTTGACTCAGCTGAGTCATTGTGGTTAGCATTTTTACTCTCTACTGATTATGCAATAGATATTGAGGGCATCCTATTTTTCTAGGAAAGGGTGAGGAAGACCGTTCATTTAGTGGGCCTCACCTAACATGTCCCAAAAGAAATCAAGATTTGTTCACGTGAGATGGAAAACTTAACACTGGTGTCAAAGAAATGGCATCAATTATGTGGTACGCCCTGTGAGTGTGTCTTCGAATAAATGTTCATCAAGGCCCATCCGTGCTGGACTCGCAACAGGCCTGCCCAGGCAGCTTTAGTCCGGGCTTGGACATATTGGCTTGGCCCTGCTCAACTCAACCCAACCCACTGACATGTGTTCCATCCAACAAATGATTTGTTTCAATCGTATGCATGTAGATCATTGTTTTAGATTCTTTTGTGTATAACTCTTTGTGCATGTGTGGCCCACTTGATGAACGGATGGATTTGGAACGTTTATGTGGGAAATTTGAAATTGTTCAATTTTTCTGGCTGGGCTGGGCTCGGGCCTTGGTATTAATGGTGTCAGGCTCGGCTAGGCGGCCATAAAACTCGCCCATTGCACCTTACCGGCACAAAAACCAAAATGGATTTTAAACTATCAATGTGTTTGGAAACAACATAGACTAATATGATGGTTCACCACCGTTTAAAAAATGGTTGTGGGTCGGGTGAGGTTCGTTAAGCCCGTAAGCGTGTGTATCCATGCCATTACAAATTCCCATAAGGCACATGTGCTCGAGTTAAAAGCTTGGGCCGGACTGTAGTCATTAGGTTTGGGGTCTTGTTGCAATGATCTAAACCCTTTTTATGATGGGCCTCAACGTGGATGGGTGATAATATCCAAAAACATCCTCTAGATCGGAAGATAGTATCAATGGGTCCCACAGAGTTTACTCAGTACGCTTAGGGTACTGAGTTACTCAGTACGCAATCCGCTTCCCTTTTCCATGGCTCTAACGGTACTGAAATCTACTACAACACCTGTTTTAGGCTGCCTGTAACACTCAAGCTCTGTGGGGCTTACCATGTTGTATATGTAAAATCTACTCCGTCCATTAGGTTTTATCCCTAATTCTAGATCAGGCGAAAAAAAAATCAGCCAGATCCACAACTCAGCTGGGCCTCACCACAGGGAATAAGGGGTAGTCGATACCAATCATAGGCTTGTGTGTGGGGCCACAATAATGGTGCGTATCTTTCATTAAAGCATACTCAAGTGTAACTCATCAGGATGTTCCCAAACTCAAGTGGGCCACACCACTTGTGCTTAGAGGTTTTAGGAGAAATTTTACTCTTTTCCATTGAGAGTAGTTCATTGGATTTATTTTATTTTATTTTATTTTATTTATGGGTATGATCTTTGGCACGTGAGGTTCAAATAAGGGTTCTCAACTGATGGACAGAGGGGGTTTATAATGTAGAATGTGTCACATATATGTTCCTAGTATGGTTGGGCCAAAAAAAGGTAGATCGTAAATTGACAGTAACTTTTGATCCAGGTATTGTTACAGGGCGCACAACCTATTAATTAATTTTTACTGAAACAGGCCATCCGAGGTGAACTGACCTACGTCATGGGCCGCATTTGTCCATTTTGTTAGAAAATGCGCGTTTTCAACTCAAAAATGAATTTTTAGAAATTTTTTTTAAAACTATTTTTAGTAATTCTGAATTTTTAAATAATTTTCTATTTTTAGAGTTTTAAATTTTCTTCCTTTTTAGAAATAACTTGTAATTATGCTAGGACTCTTCTAACAAAAGTTTATTTGAAATTTTTATTTTTAGATATTAGACTTTAGGAGAGTTTTAGTAGAATTAAATTTTTTATTAGAGTTAGAATTCTGGTATTTTTGGTAATTACGAATTTTGAGGATTTTTTTTTTTTTTTTTAAATTCTTTTCTATATTAATGATGTAATAGGGACATACCTAAGTGACAATTATCCATTAATGGAATTTTGATTTATACAATTACTTTTAGTTTCTATCTTTCTTTGTGGATTTGAAGCATTTCTGTGACAAGTCAGAGAAGCTCAGTGGATTTGGAGTAGTTATACCCTTAAGAAAGACGGTGATCAACCTCTTCACGTTCTTCCATGTGTCAGTTTACACATACAATGTAAGGTGGGCCCACGGAACTGATGGACGGAGGCAGGTAAATACTTTGCCTAATATGGACCACTGCATTTCTTCATCTGCCTATCTTTTTTGCATTGAAGGGTTGGGAGTTTTCCATTTGCAAATTAATTTTTTTTGCAATATTTTCTGTTTAACGGGCCCTAATCCTTGAACAGTGGGCCCCCTTGTACAAAATACAAACATAAAGCCTAACCTAATGCACAATCTCTCCCCTGGCATTGTATAATACCTTGATCATGTTATGCTATGGCCTGATGGCAATATGCTCGATTAGGTTTTCCTCACTAGTGGGGCCATGGTTTAGCGGTCCAATGTCGACTTTATAAGGATCACCGTGTTTGGTCGATGAATCAAAAGCCCCACAAGCTGGGCATCCTACCTATAAATATGTGGACTTTTATAGGTTGAAGATTTCTCTGCATCTTTCTTAGCTGCTTCTTTGTTGGTCACCCATTGAAGGGTCCATGATGCTCCATCTCAGAGATTTTAAGCTAGCATATCGTCTAGAAAAAGGCATCATAACACCAACTGTTTGGATCATTTAACAAAGGTACCAGTTGTAAAAAGGGCAAAAAATGTGAGATCTTGTAGAGTACTGTGATGGATGTGACATGTCGGCACTTTGAAATTACTTAAAACTTGTGGTACATGGCATGTAAGTAAAACTAATCTTTTCAAATTATGGTTTCTAGCTTAGATGTATCATGTCTCAGAATTATGCTACTTTGATTTTCCAACTTATCAAATTAGTAGATATTTATTGGATACTTTAAAATTAAAAAAAATCCAATGTCCCTGTGATGACTTAAATATTAGATATCTCTGTAATGTCATCTATCATAGGAATATCTAAAATCTCAGTTTTATTAAAGAAAAGTGGACTCTTTGATTGCACCTTTTGAAATTAAAGGTCCTCCCAGATTGTTATGATTAGCATCCTGTCTAAGGAACGGCTCCACATTAGCCATAAGGCCTTGATTTTGATTGCACCAAAAAAAGAAGCTGTGCTCCTAGGATATGAAAATGGGGATGGGATGGCTACGGACAAAGCTAGAAAAGAAAGATATCATGTGCAAATTTGTCAGCTACAATGAGCAAGAGAAAGGGTGGAGGTGTGTGGATCCTACCACCAAAAGAGCGTATATCTCTCGGTATGTTACATTTAACGATGCCTCAGGAAAGTTAACAGTACCCGACAACATTCAGGGATGAATGTGGACCCATCTAGCAGGGATAATCATTCTGGTCCTGGGAGAGGTGACGACACTAGTCTCAGCCGAGGGAAGCCCAATGAGTTACTGAAATGATGATAGGAGGTGTATCCAGATGATCATTTGTTTGGTTAAAAACAAAATCTACTTGATCCTATGCAATTATGACAAAGATTGGTGATGATGATCTTGGATTGATAAATAATATTGCGATTTAAAGAGCAACCGAGTGACAAATCATGTTGATTGAGGTGGTATATTTACCCTGCAAGCTACATCCAAAGGGGGGCGTTTAGGGCTTTTTGCAGCTTATGGCTGTCCTTTGAGATATGACTGATATATATGTAGGGGTTGAGATTTCATGGGTATTCACAAGTACAATACACCTCCATCGTATGAACTTCTTTCTACCCTACTATGAGGGAAGTTCATTAAACTACCTCATCCATATACATACTTACGAGCTAATCCTTCCACTTTCTATATCATTCACTACATTTTTAGATCACATGATGATTAAGTAGTAGATTGTTAGTCATTCAAACCATCCAATCTAGCCCATCCAAACCATCTAAACCCTCTAACACAATCTAGCCAATCTAAACCACTCATCCAATGGCTATCTCATATCCAAGCCAATTTTATCTATTAAAAACCATCATCCAATGAATATAAGTCATTTCAATGGTATAGATATTGTGGAGTAGGTTTGGGGTTGAAGACATCTAGCCATCTCTTCTACGAAGAGTGTTAGGTCTTTTTTTCCCTCTCCTATATCTTCTTTTTCTTGGTCATCTCATGTAATATATATATTTACTGCTTTCTTTTACTTCGTTTATAATTAGTCGTAATACTTCTCTCTTTAATCCTCTTGCTGTTCTAGTATGTTCGAGCATATGCACTGAGGCTTGTTGGTTTACCCGATTCTTGTCACATCAGATACTCGGATAAACTATATGTTTTTCCTTTTCTTTCTCATATCTTTTAGAAAAATGGATGTCAGCAGATCACTTATGTTTTGATCTCTCGCTCTCACTCCTGAGTTGAACATTGCACTACTCTTCATCATTTGCATCAATATTGTGCATCATTATTTCCACTCTCAACTCTCTTACTCATCCAATTAATTCAAGTGTATGCTCTATGGCTTATCGGGATAATGAATCCTACCCATTATAAACTCGGATCAACTGGATTTCGACTGCTTCTCTAAGTAGGTGAGTTCAAGTAGAGAAGTCTTTTCCGATTCATTTCTTGAAGTGGGCATCTCATTGCCACATTCTACACAGTACATTGCATCATCTATATATAATAACTAATATAATCCTTTCTATTTAATCGAGTCTTGTGAAGTAGAGATCATACGTTTGCTAGCTTAACACCTTCCTTCTCCGTCATCGTGGTTGTGCTAAACTCATTTTATAGTGTATCCCTCATTTCTTTATATTATTTTATTTTCTTTTGATAATAAGGATTCTTTATAACATTTGGTATCTCAATTGCAATTCAAGTGCCAATCAAACATGCTTCTATCATAAAACTGGCATATATGTAATTAATCCAAATTGTTCAAATAATAGACCCATTATGGATGAGACTTGGGCTTAAGATGTAAAATAGTTAGATGATGTTAACTTCTCCTTTGTAGTCTTCAAAATGAACAGGTAGAATTAACGGTTACCATGGTCTGATTAGTAAGCCTTTTGTTTCATGCCTCAAATTAGCGGCACAGCTCTATTGGGTTGGGGTAAGGTTAATCACGGGGATGGATGGCCTAGGGCTCCCAGTAATCCTGAACTTAGCCGCTTCAAACCCAAGAAGGTATTTAAATTTGAATTGCCTACCCTTCTTGTAACACCTTGAACTTTTCAGTACCCGCATTGAAAGTCTTCAGGACTTGCTCAGAAAAATCTAATTCGATATTGAAAGTCTTTAAGACTTGCTCAGAAAAATCTAATTCGATATATATATATATATATATATATATATATATATATATATATATATATATATATATAGGGAAAAGGTACTATGCGCTCGACCTCACGAGTCCGTCCCATGAGGTCGAGTTGTGTGGGCCCCACCGTGATGCGTTTCGAACATCTACCCCATCTGTCAGATGCACCATTCCATCGTGGACCTAGGTCTCAAAAATCAAGTCAATCCGTGACTTGTGTGGGCCACACCACATACAGAAGTGGGGAGGGGCCGCGCACCATTAAAACATTCATGATCATTTTTTGGGGCCAGCAAGATGTGGTTTGCAAATCCAGCCCATCCATTATGTGTGTCCCACTTGGATGAGGGTTCTCACCAAGTTTCAGCAGCATTCAAAACTCAGGTGGGCCCCACCAAGTGCTTTTATATGTTTTAATGGTGTCTTCACATGATTTTAGATGGTATGGCCCACCTGAGTTCCATATACGGCTGATTTTTGGGATATTCCATAATTTAGAGGGGACCCATCAAATGCACAATGTTGATGGTCGACACGCATCATGGTGGGGCCCACACAGCTCGACCTCACGGGAGCTTATCATGAGGTCGAGCGCATAGTACCTTTTCCCATATATATATATATATATATTATTTGTGTGTGTGAACATATATAATCCTAGCATGTACTAGTAAACTAAGTTTGAGAACTCCAAATGCGATGAAACCTTGGATGACATCCCACTGCAACAATCTAACCGTACATTATTAGTTTTGGGACTCAAATCACAAGATGCATCATTCATCAGGCCTATAACTCGTTAGAGGACAATCCGATATTTATGTACAGTGACTATCAGTTTCAAATATGTGCATTTTAGCATCTCTTCAAGTTTCATTGAAAAATTTCACCATTTCCTACATATTTTTCAATATTTTCCACATTTCGGAGTGCCAGCAACATTATCAATGATATCAATATTATTTCCGTATCCCCATGAATGAAACTAGTATCCGGTAATACCGATACTTCAAAGAGTATGGGTACCATGTAGCAGGCCTAAACTCAGCACATTAACACACACGTGGATTGTATCATTGGACCCGCTTGTTCTAGTACCAATGAAAATGCACCACATGTGCATGTACAGGGAGGGAGCCCGTGGTGAAAAGTAAAAATTTATAGAAGCGGTTTGGGCAGTAACCCTAACACCATCGTCATCCCTAGTCTTATCTGCACATTCGGTTCATTTTGCCAACTGATTTTAAGACACGAGCCCAAAATCAAATCATCCAAAGCTCAATTAAACTACACCATAAGAAATAATGGGATTCAACGCCTATTATTGAAAAGTTTTTGGGGGCCATAACTTTTTGAATGAAGCTGATATTTGTATTTTCCCATTATCTAAGTCTACATAATCTTACAAGCTAGTTAGAATATGGCAAATAAACACCAGTGCCCGAAGAAAGTTTCAACACTGGACCTCATTATCCCTCCTGTTTGGTGCGGCGGGGTGATGCGGTCCACTTGAGCTTTGGATATATTTCAACTTTAGGCTCCAGCCCAAAAATGTGCGGGTGAAATAGATATATATGGTGCGGTTAAAACATATACCTCATGGTAGGCTCATAGAGTCAGGTCACCAGAGATTTTGTATTAGGTCACCTGCATCTTGTCCTAATTTTATGTAGTGATTGAATATGATTGGACAACTTGCCATTGTAAAAAATAAATTAGTTTGAAAGTTACATCTACCATAAACTTAATGGTGGGCATATCTCTAACAGTGACACGTGACCGAATTAAATCCGACCACATCTGCATGAATCAATGATTTTGCCGTTCTTAGTGTGGGTCCCATGCGCCCGTTGGGCTTAGTCCCCGTCCCATTCACACCCTACCTTTCAAGTGGGCCCTCACGGAATCCCAAATGGATAATAAATTATATAACAATGCCTAGACTTTTCAACATAATGGCTGCAATTAATTTCAGCTGGATATTAATACATGAGAAATGAGGCCGGGACTTACCCGGCCCGTTCCCAGGCTAAGGGACTCGCTGCTTACACGTGGCAAATAGTGCACGGGCACGAGATCCAAGCCGCTAATCCGGAGACCTGACTGTTAGATGTCCTTCTCCAAATTTGCCAATGGGCCTCTCGTTTTGCAGGCTAAACACGTGGAGTGAATCAGACGTTAATCCATTCTTTTAACCGTCCATTATTTCTTTTGTTTAATTCGTGGACGACCTAATGTGCAACTCGATTTAATTTTTTGGCCAGTGCGTATACACGGTTCGTCTTGCTTGATGAGCAGCTAGGATTTCTCATAACTATGCCACGGTAGCATATGTGAAATGTTGTACGAATTCCATTAAGAAGGGCCCACCTTTTTAAAGGTTTGAATGTAACACGTGTCACGTGCTATAATAGAAACGAGACACTCAACCCCCATTCCCTTTCTCCACGTGCATTGGAGCTGCCAACTACTAGTCCTTTTAGCGAGGACTGAGAAGAGATGACTCTGAGCATCCCTTGGGCTTTCAACGGTGTATTAGGAATTTCAGTTTCGACAACTGGGACCCTGATTGATTAAGACCATTGGTATGTTGCGTCCCACCTGGATGGATCATGCAACAGAAATCTCCTTAATAGAAGAATCCTCACCTTTAGATTTGTGGCTTACACAGATAGTTAAGATAAGAATCACAACAGTTGTCCACGTTTAACTGAAAAAGTCTACAGATCGGTGTCAAGGATCTTCAATCTGAGAGATTTTTGGTGAGTGGTCCATCCACGTTGGGACTCAGTAGACCAATGGACTGGATTACTGAATAAGGCCCCAAGATGATTTGGGTCGAGGCTTAGAGGCTTATCGAAGTCATTCTTTCTCACATACCATTCTTTCTTAGTAGGCGGATAAAAGATGGATCATAGCCCTTTATAATATAGATTTATCTGCTGTAAATGCCACAGTAGTCAGGTCAAAGACTGAATGGTGATAAGGCCCCAACTTGCCTTTACCCATAAATTAGGAAAATTGTGTAAAGATTAGTTTCTGTCAAAAATACAATGTGGTGAAATTTGATCGGATATATAATAAGTCGCTGTCAAAGATAAGCCCATTCAAATTATGTTTTACAGTGACTTGGATTAGATGGTATATGAGGAAGCGGATTGGCTGGTGTACCACACACCAGCTATATAGCCGCTGTAGGTACGTGTCGTGCGAAGACGAGCACTGACCTCGAGCTCCTAGTTGTACGAACGGTTCAAAGGAGATCAAAGTTATATGGGCCCCACAGTGATGTATTTATTATATCTACACCGTTCATCTATTTTTAGAGATCATTTTAGAGCAGTATCCAAAAAATTAATCATATCCAAAAATCATCTGGACCACACCAAAAATAGTAGTGGAGATAATGATTTTCACCGTTAAATAATTTGTAGGGCCCACCAGAACATTTATTTTCCATCCAATCTGTTCATGAGGTCAAAAATACTTGAATGAAAGAGGAAAAATAAATTTCATATTGATCTAAACTTCTGTGAAAAAGGGTTTCAATGGTAGACATTCAATCTCCCACTGTTTTTTGCAGTGTGGTCCACTTGATAATTATATCTGTCTTATTTTTCATCTCAAGACTTAAGATGAGCTTGCCAAATGAATGGACAATTAGGATATAACACGTACCTCATGATTAGACCCATAAAACTTGCTGACGTCAATACAACAGCTATATAGCTGGTGGTACACCAGCCAATCCGCTTCCGTATATAACCCCTGCACTACTAAGTATGTCGTGGAAAAGCTATGATGCATGTGTTCTACCTGCAATGGCCATTTATTATGCCCATCAATTCTACTCATTTGAGGGTGTAAGCCCAAAAGTAAGACAGATCCAACGCTCAAGTGTACCACATCATAGGAAACAAAACAACGGGTATTGAACACATGCTGTTTATTTGTTTATTTTTTTTATTTTTTTATTTTTTGTTTTATTTATTTATTTTTTAATTTTTAATTTTTATGTAATTGTTAGAAAGGTGTGAGCACACCACCTGTAACTCGATTCATCTAGATTTATATGACTTTATTAATAGACGGGCTAAGAAACATTGCACTAGGCCCTCCAAAAGTTTTCAACTGACTGTATTAACAGATTGGAGTTACGTGTAGTCCATTCAAACTTTGGATCTACCTCATTTTTAAGTCCATATCGTAAAATCAATTGCAAAATGAACGGACAAGGCGGAGAAAATACTTACATTATAGTGGAGCCTAAAGAAGCTTTTTCACTGGAGCCTTAGGGGGTGTTTGGATCGATAGGTTGGAAGGGATTGAATGGTAAAATCTCGGAATATGCGAAACGTGCCAAACAGACCTGGTGAACTTGTCTCGGGATATAGCAGACCCATAGATCTTAAACCAATCCACTGACATCACCATCATTACCTTAAAATTGATCCCATCCCTCCTAATGCCGTTCAATCAGGCCTGGGGTGTGTTTGGACGGACAGATTGGAAGGTAAAATCTCAGGATATGCTAAACGTGCCTAACAAACCCGGTGAACTTGCCCCGGAATATAGCAAACCCATGGATCTTAAACTAATCCACTGGCACCACCATCATTACCTTAAAATTGATCCCATCCCTCTTAATCCGTTCAATCCGGCCGGTCAAACAGGCCCTTAGGGTGGTCGTGTCTCAACCCAGGCTTTTTGGAAGTTTTTCGGTCCAGTTCCCACTTGGGCTCCTATCCAAACATGGGCTTTACGTCCAATCAAGTTGAATCAAGTCTTACCAGATTGTTCCTGCACAGTACATACGGAGCAGAGTTAAGGCAAGTAGGGCTGCTTGCGACCACCCTCTTAACTCTTTTCTTAAATTTGGATGTCTGGTATCCTCTCCTTTATCCAAAAGTCCCGCGAAGGCTACTTTCAGCTAGATTTGACAGCTTGATGTAGGAATTCAAGATCCAGCCTCTTCATCAGGAAGATGGCCAAAAAATCAAGTTGGTCAACTCATCCAGTGGGCGTCAAGGGCACACAACCGTCCATGCCAATTTCGAAGGGGAGACCACCCGATGAGCAGGGTGGCTCAGGGTCCCTCCTGGCTGGATCATGCACTAGAGTGCAGAGCGCGATGCTGGTTGATGTAGAGCGGGTCACGGACAATTTTATGGTCAAGATGGACTAGAGAAGGCCTATTCAGAGGAGGTGGAAGTGATCTGGACCGTCAGAACCTTAAAATAACATATCTCGCAAATTAGAATGAGTTATTCGATGTATCATATATGATTTTGGAGTAGGAGAAGCTACTTTAACCAACCAACCCACTATGCCAGGTTACCCATGCCTAATTTGCAAGATTCCATTAGATTGATGGTCGAAGCTCCATTTTATTTCTGTTTTTATTATTTATAGCAAGTTTTAATTCGATCATAACTTTTGATCCGTTGAGTTTTAGGAGTTGTGCCCAACTTGAAAAGGAGTAATTTTGGAAGATTTTTTTTAATAGAAAATTTTATGGAGTGCATTCCGCATTCACCATTAAGCCGGACCCCTATTATGGAAATAATTCAATGAAAAATCACTTAGCGCTTTCTGATTTTGGCATTAACAAACAACTCTTGATATGGAGCATTTTCTCAATCCCGCATTAAGTACTATTTTTCAGTGTTAACAATAGACCTGAATTATTTTTGGCCAAAAACCATGACATCCAAGTAGAAATCATGATTTAGTATTTAGTAAGTTAAGATTTTAGAGAGTTTGAGTTGGAGTTTGATTATGAAACTTCTTCTTAAGATTGATATTACTATTTAAAGGATTGTAAACACATTTTTATTACTAGAATTTATATCTTTTCTCTAGTTATTTTTTTAATTTTTATTAGAATTTGTATCTTTTCTCTAGTGAATTCAAGGAATCTCTGTAAGGAGTCCATAGAAGCTCCATGGATTTAGAGTAATTACCCCCTGAAGAAGATGGTGATCAACCTCATCACGTCCATCCCTTCTCAGTTGCTAGAGGAATTACATGAGCAAATGGCAGGCATTCCTGGACAGTGTAGAAGGATTTTCAGTTTGACATGTTTCGTTGAGTTGCATCTGCAGATCCGTGCGCCAAAATTGTCCTGAATTGCAAGATTCAAGATTTCAAAGGCCAAAATTAAGACTCTTTTTTTTTTTCCTTCAATTGAAAGCATGCCATTGTTGTGTTCCTCTCCTCAACCATAGCCACACTTTAAAAGTGAAGATCAACTTCTTCTTTTTGGCAATCTATACATATACCACACATATATGCATATATACCGTCCGTGCCTATTTGAATTGTGAGTTAAATCAATAATATAATGTAAAGTATAATTATCATAAATTACAATACTTATTTCCTGAATAGGTAATTGGACTGGTAAGATTGTAATGATGATATTTTTATATTATTATCAAAATATAAAAAAAAAAAAAATACTAACATGTGTTTAGACAGAAGATTCAAAACGTAATGTAATGTAAAATTATAATAATTATAAATTTTATTTATTTGTCTCCTATTACAGCAGTATTTTACTGTAAAATTACATATTTAAACAGACATAAAATCCCAATAACAAAACTTTTACACTACAGCTATATAATTCCTAATCAAAATAGGCCCTTAACAATGGGTTCATTTTTCCGACGATTTAATTTGTCTGTTATATTCAGACCAGGAAACCTTTCTTATGTCTAACAATTGGACGCTCAGGATCTTCTAACTGATGCAATTCTCAGGCTCCGCTCCATCCATCCACACAGTGGGCCCGCGATAAGTAAATAAGTTACATATGTAGCGAATAAAATGACAATCGCCTTCCAGACCATCAAACCAAAAAGATTTCATAGAAAAAAGCATAAGCTCGAGCGGATCTGCCACGTGTTCTACATTTTAGGAGCGCCTCACCTAAGATGGTGTGGACCTTAGGATGGGTCCACCTTGATGTATGTTTTATGTATCGACGCTCATCCATTCGTTTTTCCATACCATTTTAGGGCATCATCCCAAAAATGAAGCAGCTTGGATTATCAGGTGGACCATACCATAGGAAACATTGGTGATTGAGCCCTCACATTAAGAACTTCTTCAGGCGCACATTAATGTTTCTGCAGTGGCCCATAAGCCTAAGTGAAGGGCAAACAACAAATATTAGCTTGATCTAAAACTTTTGAGGCCTATTAATGGTCAATCACCACTGCTTCCTATAGTATGGTCCACCTGATAATCTGATCTGCTTCATTTTTGAAATAATGCCTAAAGCGATAGGAAAAAAATGAATGCACAGGGTAGAGACAAAATACATATATCAAGATTGGCCTCAAATGGATGAACAATGTGAATACAAAATACATACATCAAAATGGCCCCAGGGGTCTACCTAGCAGCGGACCGGATCCTCTACAGTACTTGTTGTACATAAAGGTACAATAGCCTAGCTCTACGGGGACCATAATGTTGGTTGCGCGGTGTCCACTCCGTGCATTAGCTGCACCTTCTCATGTTCACAGTGCAAAATAAATAAATAAATAAAAATCATCGGATCTAAATTAGAGAACAAAGTAAAATTATGCCTAAAACCTTTAATTTCACATGGGTAGGTAACTTGCTTAAGTATTGGATTAGACATTTTTAGATTATCTATTCATCTTGGTGTCTCTCGCCTGAAGAACGGGTTAGATTAAACAAACACACTATAATGGATACCTCAAACAAACCTATGGCTGCCGTTCTCTTCATACTCTACGGGTTGGAAACCACACAAATTTTCTTTTTTACGTGCAAAATCAATAAAATTAACAATATAAAAAGTTTAATATATATGTAAAGTACAAGAGCTAATTTTTTTTTTAGGTAAAAAATCCTTTGATGTGAAGAAAAAAAAATACAAAAATCACAGGACTTATTTTAACATAAATCCATTATAATAGGAAATATGGAACTACAATCATCAAATAACTTTTCTTAGATATTCATACTACATCATCCAAAATCCATTATAATAGGAATTATGGAACTACAATCATCAAATAACTTTCTTAGATATCCAAACCACATCATCTAAATATGAATTACGAGCAATAATAAAGGAATGAAATTTCTCACAAACAAAGGATAATAGGAAACCCACAAAATAAAATTTGGAGAAGCCCATAGAAGGAATTGACATGGTGGATAGAGTCTCATTAACCCAAATGTGAAGGTTTGGGAAGTAGAAAGCTTTTCTTCTTTTACGCAACTTCATTTTCTCTTTTCTTTATAATTATTTTCTCCAAGAATTCCAAATGTTGGCCGAAGTCTTTTTAAGAGAAAAAATTTTTTTTATTTAAGCCCACACATGTGAATTCCAACTCCATATGAGGAGGACCCAACAGCCTGGCCTAGCTATACTATGGATTGGGACTATTTTTTGGCCCAGGCCCTAATACAGACTGTGTCTTGATAGATGGATTCAATATTACACACAATACGGTGGGCCGAGGGAGCTCTCGTGTTGTACCTGCTGCCTGCAACAGGTCGTAGAGGGTTCCGTGGGAGAACGAAGAACGGGGATTCCTGGGATGGGAGATGGTACGGTGCAGCTGGAAAACCGGAATATGGTACACTCAACTCATTGGAATGCCATATGGCAGGGTTAAAAATCAATCAGGTCCGTTCATCCGGTGGGAACTAGCCCTGATGGCTTACATCTCTAAAATGGTACCTATTAGACAATGATCAAGCTAGCCCCATCATTTTTTATTCAATTTCCCTTCTGAGTATCTTACAGGCAGCTACTATTAATTGCCCATCGTTACTTCGATTTCCATAGATCGGATGACTAACGATTATACCATAACGTGATTTTAAACCATTCTCCATCCACTGTAGCTAGTTGGATGACCGGTCCCTCTCTTCCACGTGTACAGCAGTGATGGCTCACCTCATTCCCGCAGGCTCTACCATACCACCCTCCGGGGGTTATGAAAGTCAACAGTCAAAAAGTCAACCACTTAAGCTACCAGTCTCCCGCTCACGTGAGTTTGAATATGCTCAATGCAATATAAATCACACCTCATGATCTCATATCCTATCATGCAATAAAGTAAAAAATACTACAAGCTTCTGCGATTCTCATCCATGGCTTCCATGAATGTAGAGAGTCCAATCAACGGTACTGATTATCCCAACGGCCATAACCGGCCATCTCCAACGACCACAACCGATGGGAGGAGCAAAGCCATCAAATGGTCACTCCTCCTACTCAATATCTTCTTCACGGCCGTCGGCACGATCGGTGGTCCACTCCTCCTTAGGCTTTACTTCATCCATGGAGGTGGTCGTCGATGGCTCTCCAGCTGCTTGCAGAATGCCGGCTTCCCTATCTTGTTCATCCCTCTACTGATCCTGTACGCACGTGCCCGTGCCCAAGGAGTCCCACCTTCCAAGTTCTTCATCGAGCCCAAGCTCTTCTTCGCAAGCGCTGTTATCGGCGTCCTGCTAGGATTTGATAACTTCATGTATGCGCTTGGGTTATCTTACATTCCAGTATCCACTTCTGCTCTCTTATTCGCCACTCAATTAGCTTTTACGGCGATCTTCGCATTGCTCATCGTCAAGCACAAGTTCACGCCTTACTCTATCAATTCAGTGATTTTGATGACTCTTGGGTCGATCATGTTGGGCCTCCACACGAATGGAGACCGACCTGCTGGAACCTCTAAGGCGAAATATCTACTGGGTTTCTTCTGTACACTTGGGAGTGCGGCACTTGCAGGGTTTATCTGGCCGAGCATTGAGTACTGTTATTCTAAGGCGAGTCGCCGTGTCAATTTCACTACTGTGTTGCAATTTCAGCTAGGCGTGGCAGTTTTTGCAACGATCTTCAGTATCACAGGGATGCTGGTGAACAACGATTTTAAGGTAAGGGAAATGCATTGAATATGTGTATTAAAGCCACATTGTTGGTTCACTTCATCATTGTACTCTTCATCTTTATCATCATCATTGCAGTTGTTCTAGTAAGAAATAATTTCGGACACCAACTCAAAATAATATATTTCTCTATCAAAAGATACCGGAATGAAAGAAAGCAATCAAAGAGAAGGAAGAAAATGATACTTATCATAGAACTATAAAAGAAAGAATGACAATATAACTGACAAGGTCCCTATCGTTACATGTTGATTTAAGATTGGAGTATTAGCTGATTTCAACCTACATCAAGGTGACAACATCAAACCTATAGCCCTATGTACCCAAAACAACTGTGCTGACCATGCTGCCATGGATTTGTGAATTTTATTGTGTTAATCACTCCTATCCATGACCATATTTTGATAAGTGAATTAGCCTTCTAACCTTTCTCACTTCTTTTATGTCTCTCTCTCTCTACACACACACACACAGAGAGAGAGAGAGAGAGAGAGAGAGAGAGAGAGAGAGAGAGAGAGAGAGAGAGAGAGAGAGAGAGAGAGAGAGAGCCCTGAAGTGTTAGGCTTGGGCCACTATAACTAGGCCTGAGGGCTGGGCTTCAGCTTGAAATCTAGGCACCATGTCCATGCCTGGCTGGGCGGAGCCAATGATGAATAGTCTAGCCCAGCCCATTGCCTATTGAATGCTATATAATACATAGTTATTAGTAATGTGGACTGTTGAGTCTGCGCTCATATATATAATATGAAGAACTTTGATACTTTAGTAGAATGTCTAGAATTATATGCAAGCACTTCTGCACTCTCCCAATTGCGAATTTCGGTTTAGATGGTAAACAGTTCATTGATATATTTTTAAGTCCATGCATACGGTAGATAGTTGAGTGGGGTATGTGCTTAAATAATAGATGATAATGATATTTGACATAGATATGCCATAGAAAAATCTTAATACTTTAAAAGAGCATGATGGGCTGACCGTGCTACCTGGCCCAGGTGGGCTTAAGCTGCCTCAACCCAGGTTTGAAAATTTCCTCTCTGTCCTAGCTTAGGACTTGATTCTGGACTCTGGACCTGGTCCTCCATTTCATGGACTGGGCTTGGGCATGACTCGGAAGTTACTCGGTTTCCAACTAGGTCGAGTTGACTAGAAGACTCAGATTAGTCTTTACTTGACTCGATTTAATTTTTAATAAATAAATTAATGATGTATATAATTGCTAAATGTGATAACACAAAAACTCTGTGGAGCCCACTGTGATGTATGGCTTTTATCCATGCCGTCCATTCAAAATTTCAGATTATTTAGAGTATGAGTCTAAAAATTAGGCAGGTCCAATGCTCAATTGGACCACACCACATGAAGCAGCGGCCATAATGAAACTCACCGTTGAAACCTTCTTAGGAGGCACTGTGATATTTATTTTCCATCCAACGTGTTCATAAGGTCATATAGACCTGGATGAAGGGAAACACAAATATCAGATTGATCCAAATCTTCTGCCGCTCACAAGAAGTTTTTAATGGCGGGAATTCAATCCCCACTCTGTGGTCCACTTGAGCCTTGGATCTGCCTCATTTTTGGGTTCTTATTATAAAATGATCGGAAAAAAATGAATGGACGGCGTAGATAAAACCCATACATCACGGTGGGCCCTACAGAGCCCTACAGGTGGGGACAGGATGCAATCCGCTTCCAAAGCTTGTTCTCTGCCAGTTAGAGGCCTTTCCTTCCAACTTAGCGATTCAGTTCAAGTTGACTGAGTAAAAGGCCATTCAACCCATTCGAGGCCGAGTTGATCGCCGAGTCTACAGGAAAACTCGACCTGAGAACCAACTGAGTCGAGTCGACTCGGCCAGTTCCAAGTCGAGTCACCTAATTTTAGAACTATGTTTCATTTCAATAAAAGTTTCAAGCATACGGTGGTTAGTATTGCAGCAGTGGGCCATCCATTGTATGTTCTGCAAAATAGGTGGTCTGGATTCACTGATATGATGGCATGAGATGTATGGCACAGGTGATTCCAAGGGAGGCAAGGGAGTATAAGCTTGGGAACGGGATGTATTATTTCGTGCTTGTGGCGACCGCAGTTGCATTCCAGCTAGCATTTATAGGAAGCCTGGGCGTGATCTTCTGCACCACATCACTCTTCAGCGGCGTTGTTAGTGCCGTCCTTCTCCCGCTTACACAGATCGCTGCTGTCATCGCCTACAAAGAGAAGTTCACTGGAGAGAAAGGCATGGCCCTAGCACTCTCTCTCTGGGGTTTCGTCTCTTACTTCTACGGAGAGTACAGGTCCACTAAGAATAACGATGTCAAGCGCCTCGCCCAGGCTCAAACTCAGGCCCAGGACCAGGCCCAAGCCCATCCAAGCCCAGTTTGAATTACAATACTTTGGTAGAGCATGGTGTATTATACTCATCTACACATCACTGTACACGTGGCATATACGTTACCAGATCATGATCTTTCAAATTGTGGGTCCCACTATGGATTGGGAATGGCTGCCGAAAATCACACTATTTAATCGTCTATGATGATCATGACTCTTTGATTGAGTACCGTCAGATGGGATGTAGGAATGAAAAATGTTTAACAGTCCAAGCACATTCAACATCCATGGTGGGTCCTAAGAGTTGGACGGTCTGGATTGATGTACGTGTATGCCATGTGCACGGGGGATGTGTGTATGAGCATGCTGCACCTCACTCTCCCTAACCATCATGTTAATTCCTCCCATGTTCATAATAGTGGTGAGTCATCCACCGTACACCTCAATATGCTTTTAAGGCAATCCAAACCGTTCAAAGTGAGCCCCATTGTCGATCATGATGCGAAATTGAAATGTATTGGCCAATAATAGCCATCCGATTTTCCATTCAGTTCGGGCAACTGGCCGTTCTCTTTTAACCGTCCATTTGAAAGCCACCAATCAGACGGTAAGGATTGTTCGATTAAGTGCAATAATGCACAAGCACACCGCATTGTACGGTGGATGACTCAGCGCTGCATGGTAAAGGAACTATCATTGTAGTCTTTAAAAGAAGAGATATATTGTTAGATGTGGCGTATGAGCTTTGTGTGGCTCACTTTGTCTTTGAATCAATAGATAGGTAAGATTGATTTACACGATGGGAATATATCCAATAAAACTACTCTCTCTGTATACAATAATAGCATTGAAATAAAAAGGCTTGAGTTTCTGTTTGGCAAATCAGTGTTGATATGTGCTTGGTTTATAAATTGGCTGGGCCTGATCAGACCTAGGCTTGTCTAGGCCTTGACTGGTAGCTAAATATTGAGGCCCAGTTAAGCTGGATCGTCTGGTATGATCTGACCCTATTTTTCGAAACCATTTAGAAATTAGGTTGGGTTCAGGCCCAGAAAATAATTAGGTCTAGTGGGGTCCACCATACTGGACGAGGTTAAAATCCTGGCAGGTTGGGCACAGTTCTATGGCATGAGGTTTGCTAAGGCAGACAGAGACCCAGTTTATACACCATGCATGTGTCATAGCAATTGTTTGACCTGGACCTGACCTGAAACCAAGGTCCAAAGACTCGATGGGTACTTGACTGATACCTGAAATCAATTGGAATATAGGTCAAGATCATAAAAAATGAGACCCGGACCCGCAATTAAGCAGACACGGCAAGGCCTGACCCGATCAGCCTGGACCCGAACCCGACCAGTTGACAGTCCTAATATACAGTATTTACATATCTAACCGGACTCGGCTAACTCGGTGGAGAGAAGAAGGCAAGCCAACTCGTAAATAGGACAGTGTGGAATACTTCAGGCTCTGTTTGGATGTTCACTTGAATTGAATTGCAATAATTCAAAGAAATAACTAAACCTTCCCTATCATTTCATTCCGCAAAGGAGACCTATGCGTAATATCCTCAGGTTTTTGGGTACAAGATTGTGTTGGAGATTTGTGCTGTGGAATCACACAGATCTAGATCTAGGATAGCAATCCAATGGCACCAAGCACACATAAGAGAATACAAATATTTAACATGGAAAACCCTTGTGGAAAAAAATCACGACACAAAGCGACAGATCTCCACTATGAAAATAGAAATTATAAAGAGAGAGGACTTACCCGATTCGAACAACCTCGAATCTCACCCTTGCTACACCCTTTAGAAACCCTAAAATCCTTTTAGGAACCCTTGGAACTCCTTCAGAAAGCCTTAAAATACTTTAAAATAACCCTAGGGACCCTTATTTATAGTTTATGAAACTTCGCTTTCACACTCTTGTGAAAACCGCCCCAGATTTCTTCATTCCGCACAAGATCCGGACTCGAATCTGCGTAACCTCGACTGGTCGAGGGACCCCCTCGACTGGTTGAGCGGTCCGGACACCAAAAATTATAAGACACTGGACTTTGATTCGAACAATCCTCGGCTAGTCTAGCGACCCGCTCGACCGTTCGAGTAGTCCACTCGACCAATCGCGCAGACTTGAAGACTTTTTCTGACTACAATCTCCACCAAGTCTTCAATCTTCAACCGTATAGCTTTTTGACATCTTCTTTTATCTCTGCATCACATCATAGCTTCTCTTGCACACTCCGTCTTCCTTTTATGTCATCGCCTAGCCCAAAGAAGTTGCACAGAACTTAAACTTCTCTTCAGGAACGTTCTAGGTGAGCATGTCTGCTAGATTAGAATCCACGTGCTCAACCACCTTTGCTCCCGTCTTCTCAAAACAAAAGACGTAGTCTTGTTACCATCTCACCACTACCCAATATTGCTTGCCGGGGTACTTGCTCACAATACTGATAGCCTGTGAAATAATAGGTCTAATTTAGACCATGACATACACTGCCAATTGCATTCGAATAAGGCTTATGAGATATCCTACTTTTCCTCATATGTTTTGGGACATGTCCTGAGGAAAACTTGAGGAGAGACGCGTAGGGAACGCTCTTCGGCTTTACTTGGCCTATCACATCCTTGATCAATACCTACATACAAGGTATTCCTCCTGTGATTACCAAAGCCTACTCATCTTTTAGTCTCAATGCCGAGAACCATCTTTGCAGCCCCCCGATCCTTCATCCTCAATGTCTCATTTAACCGAGTATTCAGTGTATTGATTTCAGACATGTCATAATTGACGATTTACATGTCATCAATTCTTGACTCATAATGAAGGAATCAAACCACTGCCTAGGTGACAGGTAGAACCACGACCTCCTGCAAAGTCTTTTCTCAGCCCCTTTAACTTCAAACCGCTCAGGTTGCTTCATGTAAATCTGCTCTTCACTTTGCCTTGTAGAAGGGCAGAATCCACATCCATCCTTCCAGTTCAAGATCACATAAGCCAACCAGCGCCAATCACGGATCTAATAGACACCTATTATATCGTAGGCGTGAATATCTCTGAGAAGCCGATCCCTTCTCTCTGAGCATAACCCTTCGCTACCAACCTCGCCCTGTATCTATGATGTATCCTCCTGAAGATCCACCTGCATCTAACCGCTCTCCGGGCCACTGGAAGCTCCACCCTCTCCCATATATTGGTTTGGTACAACGAATCCATCACATCTCTTATAATCACATTTCACTTTTCAGCACCAGGCTCACCTAGAGCCATCTGAATAGAAGATGAATCCCCCGCGATATTGGAGTCATCCATGTACCTCGCAGATATCTTGCGATCACGCCGTGTGATTCTTCTCACAGGTGGTTGCTCCACCTACTCTGTATCATTGTCCGCGCGTCTCAGCCTTCCTACCCTGCCCGCTCATGTGGCCATGCTCAACATGCCACACACGTGCAGATGTGAAATCCGCTACATCTACTGCAGCTCCACCTTTTGAAGTACTCCCGATCAACTTGCATATGTTACCAAGTCGTTGCGCTTTCATGATTACCCGTGTCCCCTTAGATACCTTAAGAGCACTATCAATACTTGTGAACTTGCATCCTTTTTCCTCAAGCACACCAAGAGAAATCAGATTCTACTTCAAATCAGGAACATGTCTGATATCAGTCAGGGTATGCTCCACCCCATTAAACATCTTGATACGCACCGTACTAACAGCCACAACATTACAGGCACTGTCATTGCCCATAAATACCTGTCCACCATCGCACTTCCTTTAGCTGGTGAACTAACTCTGATGAGGAGTCAAGTGAAAAGATGCCCCTGTGTCTAGCATCCACTCGTCCTTATAATCATCGTATAGCCACCTGATAGTAGACATAGATAAAATATTACAATCACATCGACTAGATCCATCAGACGTGGTAGCATTGACCTCCTTATATGAAGCTTCAGAATCTTCTCTCTTCGATTTAGGATTTTCACAATCATTCTTCACATGTCCTTCCTTCCCACAATTCCAACACTTTACCTTTCCTTTGCCCTTGCCTTTGGATTTGATCTAGAACCTTAAGAACCTGTACCTTATTTAGAATTCCTACCCCATATAAACAGTGCGTTAGAAGATATCCCATGTCGATGTTAACCTTTCTCATAACCTTCCCTTGAAGGGCTGAGATAACAGTGTCGACACTCAGGGTTTTATCGTGGAGCACATTGTGTCCTTGAATGACTCATAAGACGCTGGAAGAGAATTCAGCAACATACATGCTTGTTCTTCATCTTTCATCACTTCCTCCATATCTAGTAATTTGCAAACCAATTTATTAAAGTTGCTGATGTGAGCCTCCATATCTCCACCCTCTGCCATCTTGAAGTTATACCACTGCCACTTCAAGTGTAGGCGATGTTCAGATGAATTTTTCCATATCTCCACCCTCTGCCATCTTGAAGTTATACCACTGCCGCAGCTTTCTCTCTCATGACATTGTAGAGAACCTCATCCTTGAGACATAAACGGATCGATGATAAAGCCTTCTTATCAAGAGTATTCCATTCATCGCCGGTCATAGTAGACTTTCGTTCTTCAAGAGCACCATCTTCACCTTACTTGATTAAGGAACTCATCATCTTGATCTTACATAACTCAAAATTCTTTTTCCCTGAGTACTTCTCAATCTCATACCTGGTACTTCCCATTATTACTAATCCCTTAGATTCAGATCTATGCCTCAACGATTTTTCTGATACCACTTGTTGAGGATTGGTGCTGCGAAATCACACAGATCTAGATTTAAGATAGCAATCCAATGGCACCAAGCACACACAAGAGAACACAAAGATTTAATGTGAAAAATCCTTTCGGGAAAAAACCATGGTACAAAGTGATAGATCTCCACTATGAAAATAGAAATTACAAAGAGAGAGGACTTACCCGATTCGAATAACCTCAAATCCCACCCTTATTATACCCTTTAGAAACCCTAAGACCCTTTTAGGAACCCTTAAAAAACCTTTAGAAAGCCTTAGAATGCCCTAAAATAGCCATAGGGACCCCTATTTATAGTTTATGAAACTCCCCTTTCGCACATCCTTGAAATGCCTCAAATTTACGCAGTCCGCGCAGAATCCACTCAAGAATCTGCATAACGAGCCGAGGCCTCGACTAGTCGAGCCGAGGCCTCAGCTGGTCGAGGGGCAAGCCCATCGACTAGTCAAGCAATATGGAATAGTGAAAGGACAAAGCCGCTGGACTTCGAGTCAAGCTGGCCTCGACTGGTCGAGTGGACCCTCGACTAGTCGAGTAGACTTGAAGACTTTTTTTGACAACAATTTGTACCCACCGTTCAGGGATCCAAACCATTGATCTAATGGTCCTCACCAGGCATAACCTATGCTGAAAAAACGTACCCTAATTTGGAATTTTTACAATTGATGTGGACTGTTTCCATTTTTTTAGGAGAGCGGTCCTAACCATGGGTGCACTTGTACAAACTGACATGAGGAGACGTTAGTTGTATCTTGGTTTATAGATTTCTTTTAGTCATTTGGATTGAAATTCAACGGCATGATATAATCATGCATGAATAGACGTGTATAAGTATGCTTCCAATAATCTTTGGACAAGTTTGTTATACGATGGAATGGTTCCATGATGACTCGAGAGTTAGATTATTAGATTTAAGTCTAATTAGGTATATCCATCGTTGTTTTGGTGAATGATTGCATATAGGAGTGGATGTGAAGGTTCATAAATGAATGACTTAAAATTAATGGTGAAATTGGAGAATTAGTACACGTCAGTTAAGAGTAAAAATTGAGGGATTGGACCACCATCTTAGTTAGATTGTTTGGGATGTTTAGGTACGTTATCATAGGTCTCAGAGGGATGAATATTTAAGTTGCAGGTTCAATGGTCCTTAAAAATGCAAGTCAATGGAGGGGGATTATGAGTTAATTAAAGGTGGATTGATCTCTAACTTTACGGGTTTGCTATAGGTCAGTGTAACCTGAGATCGTATAGTTTAAAATATATATGCTAATTGGGTATATATATAAGTGAATAATTTATTTAGGTCTCGAATGGCTGGATCATACTCGGTTGGTGACATCCGCTAGCAATCCTATTGAAAATCCATTAATTTCATGAAAAAATAAAATAAAAAGAAAAATGGATAGTTAAACGCATGAAGAGAGTATCTACTTCTCATGTATGCATTTTACATTAGGTAAGACCTCTATATTTGGGTCTTTTGTCTGAGGGCTGAGGAGACAGTGCTTTCCTCTTTTTCAAGTTTGGTCGTGGTTGTCATTGTGGTTATGGCCACCTCCTTCGTTGTGGTCGTTGTTGTGATCGTCGGTACTACTTGTATTGTTACAACTAGAGTATAGAGATATGTTAAGGTGGGGTTGAAGCTTCTTCATATCAGACAACTGAACGGGCTTCAACAAGAATTCCTCAGCTCCTCCTTCCAAGCACCTTGCATCATGAGCATTGGAAAAATAATCAAATACGTTCATCTTCCAGCCTGCTTTGGGTGCATTTATTCCAGTTTTGGTTTGTAGCTGGATACTTGGGCGGGTGTGTTATAATCTAACTATTGCATGAGTGCCAATTGCTCATGCGTGTACCACATCCAACCCGTCCAAAAGTCTAGCCCACTATGAAGATCACATGTTGAAAATAGGAGTGGTGGTGTGCTGAGTCTGGGCTATGTGCAACCTACTTAGCCCAACACTTCAAGGACTAAGGTGTAAGCCCAAGCATGAAAATTGGACGGGCCCATGCGCAACTGGCCCAGAAATTGATCGAATCCTTGTTGTTTCCATGGTGAATGTTCCTATCCATCTATTGATGTTGGAAGCTGATGTAGAGCGGGTCGTGGACACTTTCATGTCCAAGATGGACCATAGAAGGCCCGATCGGAGGCGGAAGTCATCAAGACAGTCAAAACCTTAAAACAGACATATCTCACAAACCAAAATGAGTTACTTGACGTACCTTATGATTTTCGTTCATACTTTCATTGTTTGCCATCGGCTCGAGGGGAGTCCTCAATCTAATACCAATGCAGGGATAAATGTGACGAGGTCGATCACCGTCTTCCTTAAGGATAACTACTCCGAATCTACGGAGCTTCTCTGGACTCCTCACGGAGACTTCTTGAATTCATGAGGAAAAGAAATAGAAATAATTCTAAAATATTTGAAATAAATTTGTTGATGATTGATAGATGAAATAAACGAGTCTAAACTCCATAAAATTCGTAACTTATTATAAATAGTAAATTTATTATTTATAGCAAGTGTCCTATATGGCTTAACTACGTTATTCTCCTAATTTTTCGAAACACCTTTAACGTTGGACATAACTCCTAAAGCCTAGCATATGAAAAGTTACAATCAAACCAAAACTTACTAAAAATAGTAATAAATAGGAAATTCGACCATTCGCTCGATGGAATCTTGTAAATTCGGCGTGCAACTTGGCACAACTGGTTTGGTTAGCTAAAGTAGCTTTTGCCACCCAAAATCATATATAGTACGTCGAGTAACTCATTCCGGTTTGTGAGATATGCTTGTTTTAAGGTTCTGATGGTCTCGATGACTTTCGCCTCCGATTGGGCCTTCTCTGGTCCATCTTGGACATGAAAGTGTCCACAACCCACTCTACATCAGAAGCACATGCATATAGACATTTTTGGATATGAGAATTGACGGTCTACATGAAAGATGCATGTGTCCCATTGGATCAGCATATTTGTAGGATACGACACACGTACGCATGAACTTTCCTAGACCGGGCTACAATGACCTGATCTCAAGGCTGGCCAAGAAATTGATCGGCCATGCATGCAATTTAATTATTTTAGGATAGACACCTTTCAAACTGTGGTCCATGCATGATTTAGATGGTTTGAACTGAGGTGACTACATGTCAAGTGTATGGTGGCCTCATGCATTCATATGAGTTGTACTTTGTCGGTCCAAAAAATAACCGCTCTCTATTTCCAACGAGTAGAAAAGGAAGGTAGTTGGTCTGACCACAGTAATTAGTCCCCTCTCAATCTTGACTGTCCATACAACGGCCTGAGCTATATGTTCACCTCAACGGTTCAGACCATCATGACCATTCTATTCGTGGGACCTTTTTTGGCTTTTGTAATCGACTTATCGATGGATTCCAATCTCAGTGAACTTTCGCTTGTGGGATGGTTGTGGGTTAGGTCGGCCGCAGTGTCTTGGGTGAGGCCCCTCTCAAAAAATTATAACGGTTCGAAGAGATTGATAAATGTGTGAACTCACCATTTTCATTAAAGAAACAAATCGTATAAATAATACATTGAATCAAAATAGAAAGCAATAACTATGTCCTATATTTTAGCAATATTCAAGCTGACCTATTCTTAAGGAATACTAACAGAAAAATATTTGGAGGACTACATTCAAAAATACAATTGCAGTTGGAACTACTGAAACTGTTATACACCAGAATTTTTGACTACTTCTATATGCCCCCTCAAGATAGGCCACGAGTAGAGAGGCCAATCTTGTCCCGTAATAGTAGAAACTGAGAAGTAGGCAGTGGCTTGGTGAGAAGATCGGTAAGCTGATTAGCAGAGGAGACATGAGCAACGCGAAGTAGACCAGACTGAACTTGATCTCAGATAAAATGATAATCAACAACAACATGTTTCATGCGAGAGTGAAAGATAGGATTGGAACTTAATTGGGTAGCACCAACATTATCACAATAGACAACTGGAGAAGTTGATAAGCTAAAACCAAGTTCTGAAAGAAGAGAATCAACCCAGCGAAGTTCAACAGCAGTAGCAGTAACAGAACGATACTCTGCTTCTGTGGATGAGCGAGCAACAGTTTGTTGCTTCTTCGAACTCCAAGAGACAAGGTTCCGGCCAAGATAAACAAGATAAGCACTGGTGGAAGAATAATCGTCTTTATTACTAGCCCAATCCGCATCGAAAAAGGCATAAAGAGAATCAGAGAAGCCATGAAGAGTGAGGGGAGAATCATGATAGAGAAGGAGCCCCTTGTTTAGTGTGCCACACAAATAACGTAAGATACGCTTAACAAGGACCCAATGCTCAGTGGTAGGATGATGCATAAATTGGGCCATTCGATTGACAGCAAAAGAAATGTCTGGGCGTGTTAAGGAAAGATACTGCAGGCTACCAACTGCTGCACGATATGGTGTGGGGTCGCAGAGAGGTGTGCCTGAGGTTAGGGAGATGGATGTTGAGCTGGTTGGTAAGAGAGTGAGAACAGGTTTTGCATCATCCATATTGGTTCGTTTGAGTAGGTCTTGAATGTATCTTCTTTGAGAGAGCAGAATGCCAAGATGGTGAGGGACAACTTCAACTCCAAGAAAGTAAGAGAGTGGACCAAGATCTTTTAGAGAAAACCTTTGGGCCAGATAGTCAACAAACTGTGAAACATGAGCATCATTGCTGCCAGTTAGGATAATATCATCAACATACACAAGAAGATACAAGACATGATTGCTGCTGCGAAGAACAAAGAGATATGTATCTGAGTGTGAGTTCTTGAAACCAGAAGTGAGCAGAAACTGACGCAACTCGTGATACCAAGCTCAGGGAGCTTGTTTGAGGCCATAGATGGCTTTATGGAGTTTATAGATATAGGAAGGATGATCAGAGTCTACAAAACCTGGTGGTTGAGCCATAAATACATTTTCAGAGAGCTTGCCTTGAAGAAACGCATTATTGACATCCAATTGGCGAAGAGACCAGCCATTACTGATTGCGATACTAAGCACAAGTCTCACTGTGGTAGGCTTGACAACTGGACTGAAAGTTTCATGGTAGTCCACACCCGGTCTTTGATAAAAGCCCTTGGCTACAAGGCGAGCTTCGTACCTGTCAATAGAACCATCAGAGTTTCTTTTAAGACGAAAAATCCATTTGCAACCAACCAGATTAGAAATGTCTTCAGGGGGAACTAGTTCCCAAGTTCCATTACGAACAAGTGCATCATACTCTTCGGACATAGCTTGACGCCAATTGTGATCTTTGAGAGCTTGGGAGATGGATGTAGGAGCAGTATTTTGGGACGTTGGTTTGTGGGTATGAAGGTTGAGTTTCTGAATTGGTTTGGTGATGTTATTCTTGGCAAGGGTAGTCATGCGGTGTTGAGTGGGAGGTGGGATGGGGATGTGTGGTTCGGTGGTTGTAAGTGAATGTTGAGGAGATGGTTGGCGGGTAGGGGAAGCTTGTTGTGGGAACGGGGCAGCTGGTTGTGAAGTAGTCTCGGGCAGAAGTAGTCCTTGAGAGCTAGCTGCAGATGGAGTGTGGGCTGCCTGCTGGAATGATGTAGGAGTGGAGACAGTAAGGATAGGAGGAATCCAAGTAGATATGGTAGAGAAAATGGGACGTGGAAGAGTGGTGTGCAGTGAGGTGTATGGAAAGATTGATTCAACAAACAGAACATGGTGAGAAACATAAATTTTGGAGGTGGATGGGTCAAGGCAGAGATAAGCACTTTGAGATAAAGAGTACCCAAGAAACACACATGGTTTGGAGCGTGGATTAAGTTTGTGTGAGGTATATGGGTGCAGCCAAGGATAACACAAAGAGCTAAAAACTTTTAGTCTAGAATAATTGGGATTTTTATGAAAAATTAATTCAAAGGGGGAGGACAGATTGAGAGTGGTGGTTGGAAACTTGTTAATGAGGTAGACAGTAGTAGCAAAGGCATGAGGCCAGAAGGTGATTGGAAGTGAAGCGTGAGAGAGTAGGGTGAGGCCAGTTTCAACGATATGGCGGTGTCTCCTTTCAGAGTAGCCATTGTGTTCAGGTGTATGTGGTAGAGTAGTGAAGTGGAAAATGCCATGGAGGGAGAGATAATCTTTGAGGACCATATATTCGCCTTCATTATCAGAGTAGAGAGTGATAATTTTTTTAGAGAAATAATTTTCCACAATGGCTTTGAAACGTTTGAAAACTTCTTGAACTTCAGATTTTTTTTTGAGGGGGTATAACCAAATGTATTTTGTGAAGTGATCAACAAAAATAACATAATATTTGAAACCATCTTGTGACAAAATAGGAGAAGTCCATACAACAGAAAAAATTATTTCAAGAGGATTTGTAGAGTGAAGAGATGAAATGGAGAAAGGAAGCTTATGATTTTTATTGCTAAGACAAGCATTACATGAGAATTCTTTTGGTAAAGGTGCAGAAAAATCTAACTGATAATTAGACATAATGTGTTTTAAAATGGGAAAAGCGGGATGGCCTAAGCGATGATGCCAATTTGATGATGTGGTTTTGACATGAGAGAAGGCTAGAATCGGGGAAGAGGCGGGTTGTGCAGCTGGCCACTCATACACTCCATCCTTAGTGTTGCCCATCAAAAGGATTGCCCCCGTATGAAGATCCTTCACATGAAAAGAAGAGGGTAAAAATTCAACAGAGACATTATTAGAGATGCAAAATTGAGAGATAGAAATTAAGTTCTTTTTCATAGTTGGCACACAAAGAACATCATCCAAGGTAAAAGTAGTGGTTGATGATGGAAGAGAAGCAGAACCAGTGTGAGAGATAAGTAAACCTGTACCATCACCAATCATAACATCATCTGATCCAGTGTATGGTGCATGAAGAGACAGGTTGTTTAAGTCGGTAGTGACATGATGAGAGGCTCCACTGTCTAGCAGCCATGATGGATTATTGGTGGTGGTATTGGCAGCATAGTGAGCCTGTGGCTGCCAAGAGGTGGAAGAGGTAGCTGGTGGTGTAGCACTTGTAGTGGATGATTGTATTGGTACAAGCTGGAAGGATGGACATCGCTTGGCAGTGTGACCTTGAATGCCACAGATTTGGCAAAACCCCTGGTATGGACGAGGTGGAGGTCGGTTGGTGTGAGGTGGAGTTCCTGGGTTGGTGGCCATAGGAGGGCGGGCAGGGTAGGTTGCAGGTGGACGCCAACCTGTGTTACCTGGACAGTATGAGTGGTTGGGCGCCAGTTGGTGTTGGTGTTGGTCCTATGTGACCTCCAGTTGGTGTTCATAGGATTGTCCCTGTTTGTGGGATATAGGAAGATTTATTTCAGATTTTGTGTTGGATGAGAGAGAGGCTTCAAAGGATAAGACTTTCTCATAGAGTTCATCAAATGATATAGAGGTGTCACGGGCTTGAACAGCACGGACAAGTTCTTTGTACTCATCACCTAGTCCATCCAAGATCTTCTCTGTAAGGTCTTCTTCCTCCATTGGGGCGCCTAGGATGGCCAATTCATCTGTACGTGCTTTGACAGAGTGCAGAAAATCAGTTACTGTCATAGTGCCTTTACTGGGATTTTTGAGAAGATTTTTGACTTGTTTGATGCGACCACGAGATGGTTCGGCATAAGTATTTGCTAGAATAGTCCATGCTTCACAAGAGGTTTTGGCACGAGCAATGAATGAGATGACTGTGGGTGAGAGAGAGCCAATGAGAGCATTCAAAATCAGTTGATCTTGGCGAATCCAGAGGGTGTAGGCAGGATTTAGTGTGGTAACATTGTTTGTTGTTAGAGTTTTGGGTGGACAAGGTTTGGATCCATCAATGTATCCAAGGAGATCATAGCCAATGAAGAGTGTTTCAAATTAGATTTTCCATGAGAGATAGTTCGAGGAGGTAAGTTTGAGAGGAGCTTGTGCAGCTGTGTTGATTGTGAGGAGTTGAGATTCATTGGTGATGGGTAGAATGGGTGTACCATTTGGAGTAGTCATGACGGTATGGGAAGGGGGGAAAGGGAGAGAAAAAAAAAAGCAGCAGTGAAGGAGGAGCTGCTCTGATACCATGAAGAGATTGATAAATGTGTGAACTCACCATTTTCATTAAAGAAACAAATCGTATAAATAATACATTGAATCAAAACAGAAAGCAATAACTATATCCTATATTTCAGCAATATTCAAGCTGACCTATTCTTAAGGAATACTGACAGAAAAATATTCGGAGGACTACATTCAAAAATACAATTGCAGTTGGAACTGTTGAAGTTGTTATACACTAGAATTTTTGACTACTTCTATACGGTTTCAGTCCGACCACATGGTAATGGGCCATAGCTTGTTTTGTACATGTATTGGGTTGTCCAGTGGGATTTTTGTACCACAGGCCCATCTGTAGTGGGACCTATCATTGAGTGCACAGGCCATGTGAGAAAACCGTGGCCCATCTACCAAATGGAGTGGGTTGGTTGCGTGACTCCCATCTTATATTTACTTTTCAATACCTGATGATTCTCGATGGCACGTTTTCTGATGACATAACCACGACTGGGACGTCTTTCCATGAAGATCTCTGCATGCGCATGCCACACATTCTCTATATTTTTTTAACAGGATTTGGAATAAAAAGTAATAAAGCAGAGATTAGAAAAGGAACGAGAAGTAGATGCTTGACCTTGACTCTCGTGAGTAAATTGTAGCCGCTCATCCCGGGCATGCAGTAGTCGGTGATTATCAAATCCACATCCACCACCTGCATTCCAAGTGAAAATGTTGTACCATCATACATGAATTTCCACTATGATAGATCTTTCTTTCACTTATAAGCATGATTTCGCTGTGGTTGAATTAATCCATTATAAGCATAATCTTGGTCCCCTATTAATGGGAAGTGAACAGGAAGATCACCACCTCTTAAAGAATGAACAGAAAAATTGTTCTATTAGAAGAGTCGTTTTTTTCCTCATTTGACAACCTTATCACCGTCCATCTTTTTACAACTGAGATATTCGATTAAGTAAAATTATAGGCTTGCTGACGCTTACTTAAGGTCTGAGGGGTGGGTAAGATATCTTAAATCTGTCAATAGTAGCGTCTGTCGATGTCATCGACAGAGCATTCAACGCCATCGAGTAGAGGTCGATGCCATCGATAGATGCTTGATTCTATCGAGAAAATTTGAAAAATTCTATGTTGGTTGTTGAAATGTTTTGATGTTACTATTCAATGTCATCGAAATAAGTTCGATGACATCAGAGATGCGCGCAGAAATGCGTAAGTGCATAATTTGTTTCCTATTCTAGTTGTGATAATATATATATCGAGTGTAATAGAGAGTAAGGTATAGAGAGGACTTTCTAATTCATTCCCAAGGGTTTCAAGGGCATAGCTAGGGCTTGTGAAATGGATTCAAAGCTTGTTCGAATTGGTAACATTTTATCTCTTATAATTTCTGCTTTCATAATGCATTACTTGTTGCTTTGTGCCGTAGTTTTTTCACGCAAGGGTCTTTTCACATAAAATTCGGATTGTTCTTATTTGGACTTGGTTGTGCGATTGCGTGTACTTTGCTTGATTCATCTATATGTGCTTTCACAGTTCTCAATAGGATATCTTCCACCGCATGCTGTGAACTAAGTGTAACGCAAGTTCATAAATATTATTTTGATTTTTATTAAATAAAAATGGTGATATTGTTCCTCCATTGATCAAGAAATTTGATAGTTGGAAAATATGATGATTGTTTTTGTTGGTGTAGAATTCGTCCAAGTGGTACACGTGTGAGATATGCGGGCATGTTAGGATCGATTGGGGTCTGATTCAAACCGAAACCAGACCCCTAGCATCGAGATAAAGCGATGCTTGATCGAACGAGTGACCAACTATTTATTCAGCTAACTGTTGAGTGTGCTATTGAGCGATTTGTGGAGACTAAGGATATTCATCATATGAGCTCTCTTTTTTCCTTGAAAACCAAGGACTTTTAAAGGTGCTACAATTATAAAATTGAAAGAAAATGAGTTAAAGATGGATGTAGAAAAGCAATGCTTACCATTAAATCAAAATTACCGACCTAGTTGAGAGTAGCGGGGTGCTTCGTCGAACAACACACCGATGAGCAAGGAAAATGCAATGCCGAGATTTAAAAGCTACTGTCGACCTAACTTATGAGCATATGTGGATGATTCCTTAAATTATGGTCTTCCTTCAGATTCGACACACATGCACAGACAGAAGTGAATTACAGCTACCAACTATCACTAAGTCGGTCTGACTTAAAGCAAGGACGGATTGAGTTAATCCTAGAGACTAAGATTTACATGGCTAGCTACTTAGTAGTAAAGAAAGCTAAATGTCCTACAGGATCGGATAAATAACATTGCATTGGAGTTGAATTGTTTGTATTGGGTTTGATTGATTAATCATGGATTCTTCTCCTTACAAGCATCCATCTTTCTACAATTGAAGAGGATGATCTTTTAATTATGTTTATAGGCCTGCTGGCGCTTACCTATTGTCGAAGGGGTAGGTAGGATTATCTTCCACCACATACCATGAGCAAAGGGTAATGTAGGTTCACCATTACTATTTTGATTTTTGAATAAAATTGGTGTTATTTTTTCTCCATTGATCAAGAATTTCGATAGTTAGAAATTATGATGATCGTCTAATAAGAAGGGTTTCAATTGATTGAAATGAATGATTTGAACACCTAACATCTGATCATAGAGTTAATCATTTGGGCCTTCCAATTTATGGAGGTCTCCCTCTCTCAAGTGTTTTATGAGCATATTAGAACAAGAGGGTGTTGGTCTGGAGTTTGGACATGTGGTACACGTGTGAGGTTTGTGGGCGTACGAGAACTGATTTATGGTTTGATTCAATCCGAATGCTGCTGACCTCTGGCATTAAGATAGAGCGGTGCTTAATCTAAAGGTTTAGAGAGCAACTATCTATTCAGTCAACTATTATTACACTAATCAGGCGATTCGCGGAGGTTTGAATTCTTCTTCCAACGAGTTCTTTTTTACTTTGAAAAACCAAGGACTGTCGAAGGTGCAACAATTATATGGTCAAATGGAAAACAAAGATGGATGTAAAAAATCGAGACTTACTAAAAGCGGGATCCCCAACCTAGCTGAGAGCAACGATGTGCTTAACTGAACAGTGCACTGATGAGCGAGGAATGTGCAATGCCAAAGTTAGAAGCTACTGTTGACCCATCATATTAGTGTAAGTGAATGATTCCTAAGACTATGGTCTGCTTTCAAATCCCGCACGCATGCTCAAATGGAAGGGAATTACAACTACTGATTATCACTAAGTCAGTTTAGCTTAAAGCATTGACGGATTAAGCTACTCATAGGAGCTAAGGGTTCCACGTAGATGAGTGGTGGAAAAGATAAATGTCCCAGAGGATTAAATAAGCAATGTTGCACTGAATTGATTGATAATTGATTTGTTGTTGTTCTTTGGATTGATATTGGGATCGTTTCTTTGAACTTTTCTTTACTATTTATAGATTCACATATGACATCGCAAGAATAATCATTACTCTTGTGGAGTAGTTGCATATTACCATTGTAAAGTGGTAGTTACCTCTATTTGGTCATACCTTACTTTTGTCGAACGCGTCGGCATCACAATAACAAACTTTCGAACGTGGCTTGATGTGAGGTAGCTTTAGTGGTTACTCGTTCTTATCCCAAAGTTATCCAGGAGCCATGATGATTTGTTCATTAATGGGTTGTTCTTTGTATATTTAACACACGTCGTGAAGATATTATACTTTCCACGAGATTAAAATGCTTCTAGATCTCGTCTGAACAGAAAGTTCACTTCATCACAGGCTAACTAAGGTCAATTGTTGACAACACAAATGGTGAGATTCTTCTATAGGCGTTCCACCCAGATGATCACGTTGATTTGAGCTAGGGGGTTTAACAGAAGAGGATGACCTGGCCCAGCCCGCCCTGAGTGTAGTCTCTGGGATGATCCTTGAGGCCGCTGGTTAGACTTGAGCCTAACTTTTGCTCAAAAGAATTAACTGAGATGGTTCTGGACTTGCATCAGCCCAGAGGCAGACAATTAGGCTCTGCATGGCCCGGCCCAATCTAGCCTTATAAGGGCCAGAACGGGCTAAGCTTTGAGGCCTGTGGGATAGATCTCGGTCTAATGTTCCCCATCATGAATTGTTCAGCCTGGGGCTTGATGTGCCTCAGGGTCTGACAAGTAGTCCAGGCCTGGTTTGGTTATGTAAAAAAAAAAAAAATGAAATGTTTTGGATTGTGGGCATGTGCCAATTTTTTAGCTGAAGGGCTGGGCTCGACCGCAACTAAGGTCTTTAGTATTCATGGGCCGGCTGGAATTCAGCCCAGCCTGTCGGCCATCCTGGCTTGAACCCAATGTGGAGAGGAATTGTAGGGCCCGTTTGCTGATGAGAAAGATTCCATGAATGTAGGGGTGGCAGGTAAGGTATATGATCCACGCTATTGATCTAGCAAGATATGCAACTGACGGGGGCTTCTTTGAAAACGCTCGAGATTGAAATCCGTCTATATTCAAAAGGAAAGTCGTTCAGCAATCAAAAGGGTTTAAACATTCCACTATGATGGATTTTTCAGGTGTCCCCCATTCACAGTGGGACCCACCATATGAATGGTTTGGCTCGTTTAAAAATATCCTCACATGAGCATAATAACAAGGCAGGAATGGAAATGTTTATAGGGCAAAAAGATCACTTCCTCACCCGCTGTTGGGTAATAGGACAAGCATGAGAAGATGCATCCATGCCGTCCGGCAATCCTAGATACTCCAAAGCTTTATTTCCAGATTCCACGCAAGTTACTGCAGCAAAACAGCCCCGACTACTCAATCAACCAAAAATATACAGACAGGACACCCGCTGTGCTCATACCCTGCCCCAAGGTCAGGTTGGCCCATTCATCAGGTGGTTGACATAGGTCTAGGAGTTGGCAAAAGGGCCTACATTCATCAGGTGGGCCACACGGGTATAAGTAAAATTGATGGTTATAAAGACCATCCAACAGCCTACATTCGACAAACACATACGGTCCACTTGACGAACTGTGCATAATCACGGGTCGCCCCAGCTGATGAACGGTTGTGATCTGACAAACATGAGCCACAAATAGAAAATCACAACCGTGAATTATATCGAGAGAATGAGAGAAGATACCCTGGCAGGAAGAGATGGTGAGGATCCTTTCCAAGAGCTTGCGATCGAGAAGGCTGTCATCGACTGCTAGAACATGGAAGTAGTTGGAGTCTTGAACGTTTGCTTTCAAAGCGGCCATCTCTCTCTCTCTCTCTCTCTCTCTCTCTCTCTCTCTCTCTATCCCCTTACTAACACAAGTCTTTCTTTCTTGATTATATAGTGGGAAATGGCGTTAGGTGTTTTTCACGTAGGTTGAAGTAGGTGTGAATGCAACGGTGTTTTCGTCTGCTTGGACTTGGTAGGCCACGTCTGTACTCCGGTGAGACCCATGGTTTAGTGATCAAGACCATTGATGGACTATGCACAAGTACTGGGTTTCCATTTCAGATTGGTGGGCCCATAGTTCATTAATCCAGACCATTGATCTATTGCACCCCACCATCGATGGAGCTGATGTGGCCCTTGTATTCATCATCTAGACCGTGGATCTGATATGAAACCATGACCCACTGCTCAACTACTACAAAGAGTGCAGCATTTGTTCTCACATGGTGTACCTACAAGCAACTTGCTTCAACAAAATTAGGTGGAATGTGTGGCACGCGCTCATGCACTCTTTGAGTAGTTCGCGTTTCCTTTTAAGAAATGCAATCGCACTCGCTCGAGCTCATTTTGAAAGTGGACATGCCCTCACACAAGGCAACTTGGCACACGTATGTAAGATCAGAGCCTTTCTTCAGGTGATCCAATTAATTTATATTGCATGCCTGAAAATTCTGACCTACATTATAATCAACAACTGGATAATATTTAAAACATTTTAATGGTTAATAGCAATTGATCATGGCCCACCCGATGATCGCTTTTTCCTTACTTTAGATGCATTGAATCTGCGAGGATAGGCAGAAGGCACGTTCTGATCTTGCGGAAGTGTGACTTATTTCCTTGTGTCAGGTGAGCGAACTTTCAAATTCCACTCGAGTGAGTGCCATTAGCATCCATTGTTCTCGATTTGGATGCTGGAACAATACATCCGCACGCATCAGCCATTCGATTCAATGATCCATACCGTCTATGTGATGGGGTTCACGTTGGATAGGAGGAGCCCAAAAATAAAAAGGAAAATGAAAGGTTAGAAGTATAAATGGCCTACAAAACAAAGGTTAAAGGAGACCGTATATGTATTCAAAAGTAAATAGATAACCGGTAAATTATATAGTGGTAGAAATATTCCAATCCATATCCTGATCGACGGTAGGACCCATCAAATAAACGGCTTTAACCACTCAAAATGACTCAGATCCAACGGCAATAGTCCCCGAGGAAACCTCTTTCATTGGTACAAAAGATTTTGCTCGTACCAGAAAAACCATACATGTAAATACAAACAGACCCACAAAGATATGTTGGCTGACCTTCTTTTATCCTAATCACATAAAAATTCAAATTTAGAAAATCATGTGGTCCGTAAGTACAAGGCTTTAGACCTTGATGACCCTGATTTTAATACACGTGCAAAGTGTGCAAGAGATCTAAACCGATCATTTGGCACCCTTGCTTTGTATGGGCCTGTATCCAAATTCCTTTTTAGTGAAAATTGAAAGTGAAAATTTTGGTTCATATTTTATAACCATCCATTTTTTCCTGAAGAGACTCAATGGTTAGGATGGTGTTATCGTTGTGATTTTTCGGGTATGGCCCATCCGATATGGAGCATGTCTGATGATTGGTTCAGATTCATGTGCTCGGTGTACGGGGGAATCACTGATCAGCTAAGCTGAGAGAGAGAGAGAGAGAGAGAGAGAGAGAGAGAGAGAGAGAGGTACACACCATAATTTAGCCGGGCGAGACTTCTTTGCTAGTATTGCACCATTTAAAAATTAGTGGCGGTTCATCATCTCGCATGTGGCACTGATGCATCTAGACCATACAAATTATTGGTCCTATTTGGATGGAATACATTTCTAAACTTGCACTGATTGTGAAATCCTAACCCTCCAATTAATGTCTACCAAATGGATGGTTAAAAGTAAAATGTTGAGTGGTCCAAATTCGGAGGGAAAAATTTGGATGGTCAATATCATCTTGTAGCTTATGCTCATCCATAGTTAGGTGTGGGATTTAGACAGTCTCGATTTCCATGCAACCATGTCATGCGACCGGTTGAGTACCCACCACTTTTTCAATGATGCAGAAGCCATATAGGAGTCTAGCCCTAGTCTAACCCTAAAATAAGCGAAACACCTTTAATAGACTGGGTTCATGAACTTGGACAGTTATCCTCTGCCGCACCTGTTTTGCGCAGCCGTTAGAACACCCAACATCTGTCGGCCCAAGTGCCACAAATCATCCATATCCACAGCTCAGGTGGGACACTCCATAAGGAACTATGGAGAAGGAATACGTGGGGCAACCATGGTGTATATATTTCATCAAAACCGTTCATCTGGTGTGGCTCACTAGGATGAAGGGAATATACAAATATCAATCTGATCTGCCTTAACTTAGATGTTTGAGGCACAATTTTATATTTTTACCATTGTTGTGACCCATCTGAGTTATTTTTTTTTATCGGGCTGATCTTTTCTACGTATAGTGAAAATAAGGTTTCTCACCTGATGGACGGACTGGATTTCACATATACATCATGTCGAGCCCGCTTATCTTGAGTGAGTTACCCGCTGCGAAAAAAAGAGGATTCTGGTCTTATGAAATTGGTGGGAACATGGAATTTAGATCTTGTAATGATAGTCCTGGGACAATGGTATTAAAGAGTGGGGGACAAACATCCACAAGTTGAGAGGGCACACTACAGATAAGATCTTGGTGGGCCCCTTTCTTTTATGATTGTTAGTGGTCTGGGATCTGACCTGGTCAATGGTTGGAAAAAAAGGTTTGACGGTCCACACAACCCACTCACTCGAGAATTGGAACCACAATATATCGCATGATCCAGTTGCTGTGAAATTTTTCAATGCGGGTTTCCCACATGCGTGGGACCTTTCGACGACACTCTTTTATTATTTTGTTGGGGCAGAATCATCTAAGTACATCACTTACGTGGGACCCACCATGTTATATATGGCCTGCCTGACTTTTGGATCAAGCTGGCAATGGGACGGGTGATCTAGTGGGCCACTACATGATAGTTCGGAGGTCAGAAAGTGGCATGATCGACAAGTTTATTCTTGAATCTAAGAAAGGAAATTTGAATTTTTTATTAAGCAATTATTATCTTAGACTTCTGATTACATCACTTATAAAGAAAAGCAAAATCTAATTAGGTGTCTTAATTCAGTTAAATAAAAAATAATCCAAAATAGTAAAATTTATTAAAATTTAAAATTCTTAATTTAATTTTGCCAAATATGCTTACCATAATAAGAAGTAAAGCCTAAGAAAATTGCGTATATTAAAACTACGATACCAAGAAAATACGACCAACCTAAAACTTATTAAAAATAATAAGTTTTTTCTAAAATTAGAAATTTGAATTGAAAGTAAATATTTCCTTGTGAAATAGAGTAACGACGCAGACTGCTTAAAAGGGTCAGTAGGCTAAGGATGACATGTTATGGTCCATATTCATAAGTCAAGCTTATAGTTAGGTCGATTTATGGTTTGCAATTTGAATGACAATTTCTTTATCACCAGAAAGAATTTTTTCCATTCCGATGCAGTTGGAACCCAATAACATTATGCCTAAGGTAAGATTGGGACAGTTTTGACAGATTATTTCTGCTTACGTTTAGCTTTCTTTTGGTCTAGCATCCAGAAATGTATTTGTGCTATGTCTTGCATCAGACAGTCCACATTCTTCCTTGTGTGCACGAGCACTGCAATGAGTCCAGTTTCTCTGTCCAAGCTACTCATGTTGGTCGTGATCCAAGCCCGTTCACATCTGCACGTTGAACTTGAAGCGTCAACTAAGTTGTTTAAACCGTTGCTCCAACTTTATTTTGTAAAAGGGTGCCCCTCCTGAGGAGTGGAGCTGCATGATTTTGTGGGCCCGGCCCCCACTAATAGTACTAAATAGACCAATTTTGTGCACTGCTGAGGTGTCCCAAAACGTTTGCAGATGCATGGGGGGCAAACAAACCTCTGAAACAGAGAACACTATCACACGTACCTGCCCGGCACACATGTTAGACATCTGATCCGGGCATTAGGTGGGACCTGTGGAAATGAGCTGCTCCAAAAATCAGGCTGGGAGCCCATGCAAGACCTACCTGTATAAAAGTAATGGACGACTTTAATCAGTGATTGTAGGGTCAGGTCATCCACATGGATGGCTCAGTTTATGTCTTACACCTTTGCCAGGTTGGCACGTGCAAAATTCGTTGTATGCTGCTAGCAAACAGCTAGTGTTTGTTTCTGCTTTTAGGACAGCATTTTAGCAATATCTTCATCATGAACGTGAGATACTTTTTATCAGTGATCAGAGACATTGGTTTGTTGGACCATCTCGTGTGGATTGACCAAAGCCTAAGAATCAAGAAGATTCAAGAATGTCACCCGTATGATCTCTTTCTGTGGTGAATTGTTACTAAAAATTAAAACAAAATCGAGCAACTGTTCACATTCAACCGAATCCATAACATAAAATGGCCAAGGCCAACCAACCAAACCAATTTCTGGGCTGTGGCTCACTATATCAAAAAATCATATAATAGAAACCTATGCTGTGAGTATTGCAATGTATCGAACTTCTGTAGAAGGGCTTTATGATAACGCGGATCAGGTAGAAACGTAAGAACAGATCAAGTCGTCTTCATCATGTAGTTGGGTTGGGCCGATCCAGCATATTGGGCTAGTCCCATCCAGTTTGTGCGCAAGGTGGAGCCCAGATTGAAGCATAGCTTGGGCCTAAATTTATGTGAAGCTGACCAGGCCCGTTCAAGTACCCAGAGAGCTGTACACGAGTCGAGTTAGCTCGGTCAGCTTGCTCGACTCAACTCGGGAAAGCTCGACTTGCCTCAGCTCGAAATTGGATTTGGACTGAGTCGAGCTGGTTTTTGGAGCTTGAAAAAATTCTTAGTCTTGTTCGAGCTTGTTCAAACTTGACTCTACTTGGATCCACGGGATTAGCTGGTGGTGAGGAAGGAATGGATGCGAAACAAATCATTACAAAAAAAAAAAAAAAAACTTTACATTATAAGACTTCCCTCATATCTTAATTTTGCTTGTGCTTATCGAGTGTTTGATGAAATTTCTGTAAAGTATAGTTACTATTTTGCATTCTACGCGAAATTAAAAATGCACTCTATGTGTTTAAGAAAATGTCGCAGAGGCTCGAACTTGCCCAAGCTGCTGGCTGAACTGAGCCGAGCTGGTTAGTCAGTCTCGAGGACCAAGCCAAGCCGAGTTCGAGCTGGGTTAACCATTGGCCGAGTCCAGCCCAGCTGTACCAAGATTGACTCGGTTCAACTGAGTGTGGCTAAAATGCTAATGGGTGGTAATGGGCTGGGCTAGGACAGTTCATGGGTTAGCTCTAGCCCGGTCCTAATCCTCCAAGACCTGGCCATAGTCCTGCCTGGGCAGTAATTGAACTTAAAAAAGCTCAGCCCTAACCCTTGCCTACGCTGCTGGGCCAGGCTATGGCCAGCCCACCCAAAGGTTTTAAATACCTTTAGAAGTGTTAAAAGTGATCATTGATGAAAGGTTTTAAATAAGTTGGCGGCCCTTGATAGACTGGAATGGCATAACATATATAGCCAATACCAATTAATTGGTACAAGTCTTAGATGAATGATGATCTTCCATCTACTATAAATCCTTCATGTAAAAGGTTTGGATCATTGAAACATGACCTCAGATCCAACGGTTGTCTTTAAACTATGCAAGTATGTTGAATGGGTATTCTTTATATTGCCCCTTCTATGAAACTGTGGCCCACTTAATAATTAGATGGGACCATTCATCATTGGCCTGGGCTTCGCCCACATCCAAAATAAGGGCTCAGGCCCTGGGCCCACAGGCCAGATCTCAAGCAGGCTAGGCTGCCGTACCATTGAGACCCCTAGTCAGATTCAGGTTCAGCCGAAGTGCAGCTCTTTTACCAACGAACCTAGGATTCCAGCCTAAATCTGACCCATGGGTTATTAACTTAATGACCCAACCCAACCAACTTAAAATTCATCGGGCCCAAGCCTAACTATTTATATATAATCAGCCTGAGGTTGATCGACCCAACCCGCTAAGGTATGCCTAACCTGCCCAATTAGTAAATACATACAAATACACATGCATCATGTACATGTATCTATACTTATAACCTGGTAGCCCATTGATACACTACTTGCACAGGTTGGGTTGGGTAGGGTTCAACCAAAGACCGACGCATGTTCTTAAATGGGCCACAGTTTCTAACCTGATCCCAACTCACCTCCCATTTAGCTTGGCCTTTATCCGTCTCAAGGCTGAGCCGACTCGTTGCCATAACAGTCATGAGAACCTCCTCTCTCTGCGAAAGGTTCATTGGATGTAAGGGAAAACAAGGCCATTTGCAAGAGGAGACGATGAGGACGGAGAGTATGGTGCTCCACCAAATAACTTTCAAGCATGTTTTGTGTGGTTTTTTCACAACGGTCTGTTATTCAATCAAATCCCTACACATCTTATCTGATGAGTTTTCCTATTTCGAAATCGGATTGCATTCTGAGTTACTTAGTACTAGGGTTGTACACAAACCGGGCTAGCCCGGTTAACTCACTCGATTCGGCCCGACCCGGAACCAAGTTCGGGTTGGGACGGGCCATTTTCTTCAGCCCGAAACTGAGTTCGGGCCCAGTTCGGATGGGTCCCAGTTCAGCCCGACCCAGCACAACTCGGTCAAGTGGTGTGTGTGTGTGTGTGTGTGTGTGTGTGTGTGTGTGTAAATATTCAAAACCCTACCCATCCCTTTCCCTTTTCCCCTTCTGGAATAGTTCACCGCCCATCTTTGAAGTGACAGTGACTTATCTATCTCATAGATGTATAACTTGAAGAGCATATATTTATCCAAATACAAAAAGGAATTATAATGTCCTGACTAGTTAGATTTTTTGTGGAGTATATAGTTTAACTATCTAAACCGTTGATCGAGGGCCTTGTAATGAGATGCGGATTATCTGCCAAAGCCATTCCCATGAACTTGCTGTAAGGTTCGAAACTGGCCCGAACTGGCCCGATTGCTGACCGGGCTGGGTTCAGGTTGGACATGTTGGCCTGGTGACCGAGCCGGGCCGGGCCGGGTTTAGGCTAGGTGTGGTTGGTGATCGGGCCGGTTTGGGTTGAGCCCAATTCGACTCGGATCGACTCGTGTACACCCCTATTCAGTACGCTATCTCAAAGTCGGATTGCGAATTACTCAGTACACTCTTATCGTACTAAGTAAACTCAGTTGGGCCCACCTTAAATGTATGTGGTCTATCCACGCTGTCAATCCATTTTTCCATCTGATTTAAGGGGTTGAGCATAAAATTGAAGCATATCCAAAGATCAAATGTATCATACCACATGAAAAACAAGGGGGAAAATGATTTCCACCGTTGAAACTTTTCTAGGCCCCATGATGATGTTTATTTGTCATCCAACCTGTTAATAAGATCATACATACATGGATAAAGGGAAAACATAAATATAAGCTTGATCCAAAACTTATGTGGCTCTCCAAAATTTTTCAATAGTAGACAATCAAGTTAACTGTTTCCGTGGTGTCATCCATTTGAATACTGTATATACTTCATTTTTGGGCTCAAGCCTCAAAATTATCTGATAAAATATATGGATGGAGCGGATAAAATACGTAAATCATGGTGTACCTTATAGAGTTTACTTGGTACTAAAGCATAGTGAGACTATGCAATCCGCTTCCCCTATCTCACTGCTCAAATTAGCGTGGCTAATTAATTTTTGGATATCAGTCTAATCTCTGTCTTCCGTGATATTGAGCAATATGGATGGAGTACTGGATGTCATATCCATCATGGTGGCCCTCACAGAATTTATGTTACACGGACTCTCTACCGCACTTACTGTAGGAAATTGGAAAGTCACGCCCACCAAAAGGTGGACCCCACCTGTACCAAGCTTGTCCACGAGTTATATTGTTTATTTCTCTGTGCCTCTTTTTTCCGATGCGAAAAGAGGAACACTCCCTTCGGAGACACGTGATCTCTAGCTCGACCACAAAACTCATGTATGTTTATTTATTTATTTTTTTAATGAAGTGACGCCATAGATGTACCTAACAAGTGGATCCACGAGTGTTTTTGTTTTTTCTTTTTATTTATTTTTATTTTTTGGGCCATGAGTTGTGTAGACCAATTGCTACTTTTATTCTTTCTCAGCCGTTAATTGAGACCTATTACAAGCATGCATCTGGGGTGGTCAGAAATGGATGGTACTGATGATAGTGGATCACTAAAGTAACTGCTCGTGTGAGACGTATACAATGCTTTGAGGCACCAGTACTAACGTCGCATGTTTGAGAGAGATCGGGACCGTTGATCAGGTGGGTCCCACTCTGAATATACCTTACCCAAAAATCAGGCAGCTTCAATTGTTAAATCATCCACATATGTACGTTCAATGTGGAACGTTTCTTTAATGTGTAGCCGACCTGATGAGCAGACCGAGATCAGCCACCGTACGTACATGGTGGGCCCGACCTGATGAATCTCCCAGATCTCACACTCGTGTGTCTTGTTGGCACATGCGATGGTAAACACGAGCGAGTACAATTTAGCACACCTAGATTAGATCTAACTGTTAGTCAAGGGCACGTGGGCTGACGAGGAATTATTAGAGCCGCCGACTGGCCACGTTTGGCTAGCCCATATCATATGCATTCATTCGCTATTAGACAAGAGAAGGTCATAGTCCAACGGGCTGGACCACAAGTTAGTAGATCCAGCAGACAACTTCCAATCTTTCATGTGATTGAAAAATCCAATCCGTCCAATAAGTCGGTCCCATCATGAGGATTTCCTTATCAGAAAATCAGCCACACCCACTAAATAAGCAGGTGATCCTTCCTTTTGGTAATTATCAATAGCTAGACACTGCTTTCTAGGTGCAAACCACCTGATGTGTAGATGGGGTTTATTCCTCATGGTGGGCCCAACTTCTTTTCAAGTAGCTAAGTGTATAGAACTTATCCATATCATGGATCTTCACCGTCCATTTGGACTAACTTGCCGTTAGCGGGATGTATTGAAAAAATGATGTTGATCGGATGATCTAAGCTGTCTAGTCAGTCTCATATATAAATGAAAGGATAAGATTGTCCATGGAAGAAAGGCCCAGCCAATGATATTTACAACGATCAAAATTGCTGTGATATCTCCACAAAAAAGGAAGAAGAGTGAAACCTGATGGATGATCCAGATTAGTGATGTGGGTGTCAACATGTCCAAATACAATTAGATGCATGCAAGGGATTATTTTCATGCGCTTAGTGTAGTAGACCGTTTTTCCTTCGCTTTCTTTTCCCACGTCATTGGATTAGCTAGTCTAAGTTGACTGGAAAGTGACACGTGCATTATTAGATGTGAAGAGAGAAGGATGAAACAGACTTTGATAGGGAGAGAAAATTCTAAAAGGTCCTTTCAATGCCTGTAAATAAGGTAAGTTATAAATAATTTGCAGCAAAATTATTAACAGTGTTTGGATGATTTTTATTTTTCGTGTGTAGATGATTTAAAGCATTTTTCCCATCTCATTTATAGGAAATTTCATTAATTGATTCTTTATTTAAGAGCCTTGCTATTTAAACATAGACAAACAGTTAAATAAAATAGGCTTTAAAAGGTTTACACCTGTTAATTATTCATAGACATCCAAAAGACCCCAAGTGAAAGGATGCTAGAGAGTGCTACTCATACTAGCGGGAAAAACCAGGTAAAATCCAAACAGTTGATTTTCTTCATAAATATGGCTTGTCTATGTTGAAATTAATCGCCATTGATATGTCATAACGTGGAAAAGGACGAAACTCTCTTGCCACTAAGATGGGCCAAAATGACATTTTTCACCCGGTATCATGTGAATGGGCCTCAAGTCTAATCGGTTGTACCACAAGTTATGGGACCAGCAGATAACTTCCATCCTTTTGTGTGAGTATGACATCCAACCCGTTTAATCCTCTCCCCAACAGGAGGATTACCCTGTAGAAAAATCAGCAACATTCACTTATTGGTCGGACCACACTGTATTTTGCTCTTTATCAGTGGTTAGAAATTGTTTTTTTCTTTCTTTCTTTTTGGTGTGGCCTACCTAATGAGTGGATGGGGCTAATCTTTGTCAGAAGGTAATATGTGTTGGGGGCAAACCTATTCTAAGGACTAGATGTAGCAAACGCTTGATGGGTTAGAAATTATCCATTGGGAGGGCTGTAGGTCTGTTTGAACTTCCAGCAGAGATTATAGGATCCTCTTTTTGCATAGTTTACTAAAGTTTTTGTTATGAAAAGTGGAGCGTATAATTGTGTAATCCAGACCATTGGACTTTTGTGTCCTTCTTTGATGGCCATTCCCCAATATTCGTGATTTTTTCCCCTCAATTGACTGTGCATTTTTATATATTTCTCTGCTTAACCATCCATTTCAGGTCACGAATATAAAGGCTAAGATTGTCCCGTGGAAGTGGATTTTGGTGCATGGTCCATGTTTGGATTCAATAGCTTGGGTAGAGAGTGGATTGCATGTGCCCCGGGCACATAGAGATATATCTGTGCCCGGGGCTGTGTGGGGCTCACAGAGATTCTCTAACTAATCCACTCCGTCCATCTGTTTTTAAAGACCACAATAAAATAGGGTTCTAAAAATCAGGCAAATTTAAAACTAGAGTGGGCCACCAAAAACGAAACAGTGGGAACGAAAACATCTATCATTGAAACCTTCTTGGAGCTCACCATGATATTTATATGTCATTCAAACCATTCATATGGTTATTACCGCTCAGATAAACTTTAGAAACAAATATCATCCTGATACAAAACTTCTGTCACCCCAGGCATTCAATCCCCACTATTTCATGTGGTATGGCCCACATGAGTTTTGGATATCCTGATTTTTATATTTTTATTCTATTGTCGTCTTTAAAAACAGATAAACGGAGTGGATTTGTCAAAGACATCTCTATGGCCCCACGCAGCTCTACGCACAGGTATATCTCTTCGCCCGGGGCACACTCTTGCTTGGGTAACCGAACTATGGCCCCCACTTACAAGATATAAAAACTGTAGTTTACTATTTACATCGACATGTAAACGCAAACGCGGCATCTGAACTGACATTGTGCATTTAGAAGTACAATTTTTACTATTATTTTCAGGTTGGACTCCTTTGATACTTAACCACAGTCATGTAATCAGATAATCCAAATTAATGGGCACATCATGAATAGGTGAGTTGAACCAAAAGACCCAAAAATCAATAATGAGAGAGAGAGAGAGAGAGAGAGAGAGAGAGAGAGAGAGAGAGGAAAAGTAAGGAGAACTCCGGATGTTTGGGATTAAATCACTAAAAAAACCTATAAAAAAAAGCTAGAAAAGAAAAACACCTTTCTTAGATCCCTCAATTTCTTACAAATTCCAAACCTTAAGAACAAACTCTAGTTAACCATCCACATCTATCAGGGAGGTGGTTGTATGCATGGAGTTGTTCCTTGTAGTCGGTCCACCCTAAGTGTTGGCCCATAATCTTGCATCAATAGGGCATATATAAAAAATTAAATCGAACAATGGCTCATTATTTAATTAAAGACTCGGCTACAAGTGTTAACAAAGGCCCATATTTAATTAAACATGTGCGATTAAGATAGTGTGGATATATCATAAACGTACCTAACTTGAGTTTGATTGAATACTTTGCGTCTAGGCACTAAGATAGACCACTTAAGACTAGATCTGTGAGATTGGACGCCTTCCTAGCCACCTATTGTTATGGGTGATCCGACGATTCAAAAGGGGTGGAGTTTATCCTTCTAAATGGGAACCTTTTGCTTTGTGTTAATGACTTTTCTTTCAACAGTAATTGCAAGCCTTATTTTTCTCAATAGAATGATGATTGAAAAAGATTAATTAAAACTAATGGTTGATAATACTAACTTTATTAATTTGTATTTAAAACTCAGTACAATCAACAGATAATCAAAATAAGTAGAGAAATTGATAAAATGATAAATACCCGTGATTACCTATATGGACAAACAATCGAGACAAGTGTTCAGTAGGATGTATTAAAGTCTAAGGACTCAATTGATCAAAGATCCGACAATAGTTGGTTGTTGGTATTTATACTACTCCTATGTGTATTGCAGTGGTGACATTGGACAACAACAATCTAAGCTAACCTAAACTTCGGATATTCTGCAACATAGAGGAACTAAACTAAGGTAAATAGTGTTAGGCTGTGTAGATAGATTGTGTTTGGTATCAGCTTCGAACTCTTCATCATATGTTTCTTTTATAGGTTTAGAGATGCGATAGGCTTGCGTATCATATGAGATCTGGATAGTTAGTCATGTAAATCTTATTGACTTTACACGTAAGCATAGTTTATCAAGCACAACCATGCATATGACAAATCATGTGCAACTTGGATTTCGCACAACTTTTTCTATTCTGATGGTGCATATATATATACAGGAAAGCTTAGTTGAGCCTCAAGTTAGATTTTTTACTTTTGTAGAGGTTTCTTTTTACGTTTGTCGCATAATTAATGCTTGCAGGGAAACTTGTGTTGTGTCATATGAGAGGTTATCCATTGATTTCAATAGTGTGGCCCACCTTATCAGTGGACCGGCCTGATTTTGCACTAGGTGACTAATTTAATGGTTTCATAAGATCAAGAGCCAAGGTAGCTATTGAGTTTGGGTTCCACTCCAAAGTTCAATGGTCAGGATTCGGGCTGAAAGTTGGGCGGGTTCAACCCGATTGACCCGTGACCGAGCCAACATTGGGTTGGGCTCGGGCAGGTTATATCGGGTCCGATCTCAAGCTTGGGCTATACAAACACCAACCCGATAAAACTTAGGTTGGGCTCGAGTTGAGGTCTCGGGTTGCCCGACCCAACCCGAATCCGATTAATATATTAGTTACTTATAAATTATAATTGAGTGTGGATTGTTTGTGTCAAAGGCACACTAGTGATGTCGGGTCTCATTTGTCCATGTCATTTCCAAGTACTCAAGCTAACAAGATATGCCGGATTTCTCTCTGCCAAATAGATTGCGTGCTATGCTACATGACTTTTAAAGGAGTAGTTGTCCTATATTTTAGCTTGTTTTTTTAAAGAAAAAAAGGAAGTTCTTTATGATGAATAATCACTTATATAATTAATAAAATTATAGATACAAAAAATTAGTTATATATTAAAATATAATAAACTAATGTAATAACGAAAATATTAACACGTATACACCCGACCAACCCGATCAACCCGACCGAGCCCGCTTGGGTTAGGCTTGGGTTGAGAATTCCCAACCCGAGATTGGTTTGGGTTGGATTAGGGTTGAGGTATAGGAACCTTGGGTTGAGTTAGGGCCTGTTTGGATGCCTGTAAGTTCTTTTAAGTTGTAAGTGACTTACCTGTAAGTGACTTACAGGTGAAAGTTACTTACAGGTAACCTATTTGGATGTAAGTTGTAAGTCACTTACAGGTAAGTTACTTTTTCTGTTTGGATAACCTGTAAGTTACTTATAGGTAGAAAGCTGTATATTCACATCGAGCATAGTTTAGATTGGGAAATCATTCTAAAATGTTATAATCATATAAAAAAAACATGGGATCAAATATGTTATTTTGTTAAGCCCATCAAGATGAATATTTGAGATAATTATTAAGCTAAACCAATCATCAAGTGGGCTATAAAAGTGGGCCCACGAATTCAAAAAATCTATAATATGGAGTAATAACTCAATTTAAGCATTGAGAATAAACTTAAAAACATTAATAGAAAATCTAATAATTAAATTACTTGCATTCCAACTGTGCAATCTGATGTAATTTCCAAGGGCCAGCGCATCATCAATCCCACTCTATCATCAAAGTTTTTCTCATTCTCTAATGAGGAGTTTGATGCTTAGGATCTAAGAGATTCACCAACACTGATGTAGATCGTTAAATTACTTGCATTCTAACTGTGCAATCTAAGAGATTCACCAACACTGCAGGTACATCACAGGATCACCAACCACAGGCCACAGTGAGACCAACCAGATAAACGATCTACAGGATCACCAACCACAGGCCACAGTCCCTGATGGTTTCATGGGATGCTGCATCACATGGTCCGTTCGGATTAAAGGCCCATGACACGTGTGAAAAAATACGCAGGTGCGTATAAGTGACTGTTTGGATGCTAGCATGCCTTATAGAGTAAGGTCAAACCACTCCCGTTTTCAAAAGAGAAAAAAAGGGTAGATGAAACCCTACCGTTTTAGGAGGAGAAGAGACGGAAGGCCAGCGAGAGATTGCAGAGACGGAGAGAGATTTGGTGGGTTGGTACGTTTCTCCCTCTTCCCCTCTTTTTAAAAATCTGACCGTTGAGCCTGTAAGTGACTTACAGGGAAGTGACTTCCTACCCCCATCCCCCTGCAGTTTTTTGTTGGATTTGTCTGTAAGTGACTTACAGGTTGTAAGTTACTTACAGGTGATTTTTCTCCCCCAAACACTACCTATAAGTGACTTCCCTGTAAGTAACTTCCCACTTACCCAACTTACAGGCATCCAAACAGGCCCTTAGGGTTGAGCACCAACCCAACCCAAACCACCCGACTTTCAGCCCTAGTCAGGATGCCTCTTCATCGGAAAAATAAAAATAAAATAAAATAAAATTTAAATCATTAAATTAAGTATGTCCAAACCTAAAGGCACACAAATTGATGATGATTCCAACGATCCAACCATTTCCTTATGTGGGGTCCATAGGACGACCGTGCTGGTAAGCCTACCGTTGTAGTAATGCAGGACATGTAACCCCCATTTTTCCTGTATGGTTTGCAGATGCGACCAACAAAACTGCATGGACTCTTGTTCATTGGTCCCAATATGGATGAAACACTATGCCAAAGTCATGTTCTTTGATGATCCAAAAAACCCAATTGGGCCACCCAAAATCCCAAATAGAAGTGGAAACAAAATATACTAAATGCTCCGCATTATATATATGCTGGAAAATTTTGTACGTTGGGAAGTTAAATGGTGTAATTTTCAGATGGAGGACCATATATACACAGCGTGGCCTACCTGATGTACGGTTTGGATCATTTATCATTTGGTCATGTGGGCTCCATCAAACAAATCAACTGGATTAGAGCATTGCCACTTACACAAAAACAGACGCCAATAGGAAAACGACAGCACAGAGGCAGTAGAACCTGAATGTGTGGAATAGAGAAACTGAGAAATGAATGTGCACCTGAAGCAAATTCAATCTCAAAGCACATGTTCTTGACAATTGAGTGCCGTCCATTTTCGTTTGAATCTTTTTTTTTTTTTTTCACTCTAGATCTCATGTCCTATCTACCGTTCATGTTATCTGAAGCTGTTTACATCTCATTTTCTGCCAGCTCACAAGTCCGATATCTGTTACCGTTGATCAATAATCTAAGGGTGTTTGTCATCATCATTTATTTTCTGTTGCTGGTTTTCTTGTTTGAAGTTTACCAGCCATTGGCGTCTTTAAAATCTGGATTGGATTTGGTGATGATCTATATAAATCTTCTACGTGCGTGACTCTACCGTAATCTACCTAAACCTACCTAACCACCCAGAGCTTTGGAAGCCCACACGCATGTACAACTTACCTTATCTGCACACCACCACTGTCCCATCCCATTTTAGCATACATGGTAAATATCCGTGCCGTCCATCAGGTGGAACTCACGGTGTAGATGTTATGCATAAATTAAAGGTGGGCCATGAGCCATGGTATTAGAAATAATTTCGACAGTTTAAAAACTTTAACCGATTCTTGGAACAGTAAAGGTAATATACATGGCAGTATCCTTCTATTGCGTGCCTTTGAAATTCACCAATACTGCACTGGCATATACGGTGGTTTGTCCGTTAGCTGATTTTTACAGACGCGTCAGCTTAGCAGGGATCACATTTCCATAAAGCAATACAAATGCAGCTGGCTTAGATATACATGACTTCGGATGCCAATTGCCTTTAGGCAAGGTTAGGGTTACAGGATCCTCCTGTAATTCTTTGAATTAGGATCCTCTGCAGCTGGAAATGGGGATTTTTTATTTTCCGCATTTTGTTTAGGCTGTGTCATTACTGATGTAATCATTGATGATATAGCCAAATAAAAATGCAGAAAATGAATAATAAAGCTAAGCATATTTATTTGTGACATGTGTGTTTGTACGATGTGATAAAAAATGCTTTGCATGTATTAATAATTCAACTGGCTTTGTAAGTCTGAGGTGTGGTTGGAGGGGCCTAGTTAGAGTCATGTGCCAAATAATTCTTGGTTGGAATTTTCTAGCCACATCACCTTCTTGAGTGGACTGTAGCTGTGCAATTTTATATATTGTCAGAATTGATAAATTGAAGGGTGACGCAGGAGAGGACGTAAGGTCAAGTACCGTCTCCCTCAAGAGGATAACTATTTCGAATCCACTAAACTTCTCTGGACTCATTACAGAAACTTCTTGAATTCACAAGGAAAGAAAACAGAAAATAGAAATAAATTCTAATAAATTCAAAATTGATTAATGGATGAATAAAAATGAGCTCACAACCCTTTAAATAGGAGTACCAAGCAATGAGAAAGAAATCAGAATCAAACTATAACTAAAACTCCTAAAATTCGCGACTTACTATAAACAGTAAAGATGGTCGTGATGTCTACTACTGTGCAAGGTTTTCGGCCAAAAATAATAAGTGTTTTATTTGACTTCACCAAACCGTTCTTCTAATTATTCTAAGCTCTTTTTACGTTGGGCGCAACTCCTAAAGCCCGATGGATGAAGAGTTATAATCAAACTAAAACTTACTATTTATAGTAAAAACAAAATTAAAACAGAGAAACGACCGTCGATCCGGCGTAGATAGGTTGGTTGGCTAAAGTAGCTCGTTCTACCCCAAAATCATATATTGTCAGATAACTCATTCCGGATTGCGAGATACACCTGATCTAAGGTCCGATAGTCCGGATCACTTTTGTCGTCGACCGGGCCTTTTCTGATCCATCTTGGCCATGAAACTGTCCGCGACCCACTCTATATCAAAGGGTCAGGATCTGTTTAATCAAGGAGATACTGGCATCGATCATCCATGTTGGGGCTCACCAGATAAGCACTGGTTCACTGAACCATGGGCCGACTTGTTTCTAATGGAGCATCGATCACTGCCCGGTGATCCACTTTCGGAGAAGCATTATTTTATGATGCAAGATGGTGGGAGACCAGGTGGGACCCACCCAATTTACCTAACCACTGGGGAGTCACTATCGACCCAGCAGCGGTCAGGAAACGACACTTGACCTATGACTATGGGTTATTTTTAGAATTCTTTGACTAGTAAAAGAGCAACGCGGATTGCGTCCTACCCCGCCCGTCTCCAGCTATGAACGGGCAGTATCTCTGAGTGGCCACCTTAATGTATGAATTTTATCTACACCGTCCATCTACTTATCCGTGACATTTTATGAAATGGGATAAAAAATTAGAAAATTCCAACGCTTAAGTGGACCACACCGTAGGAAGCAGTGGTGGTGATGATACTCACCGTTGAAACTTTCCTAGGGCCGACAGTGATGTTTATTTACCATCCAAACTATTCAAAAAGTTACCTAGAATTGGATGAAGGGAAGATACAAATATCAGCTCGATCTAAAACCTCTGTAGCCCCTAAGAAATTTTCAACGGTAAGAGTTTAATCCCCAATTTTGTGATCCACCTGTGTCTTTGATCTTCCTCAGTTTTGGACATATGTCCTTAAATGATACAGATAAATGGATGGACGGTGTGGATAAAACCCATGCATCACGGTGACCATTCAGACCTCCTGCGCGTTCCGGAGGCGGGCAGGGTAGGACGCAATCCGCGTTCGCAAAAGAGAAGGAAGAAAAAACCGTTCGTCTAAATATTTCAAAAAAGAAAAAAAAACCAATTTGATAATCTGGGAGAGGGTGATGGTTCATATTCATGCACACAGACAAAGCCCACGTGGCATAAACTTACCTCCAATCAACCTTCTAAATCATGACTCTCAAAATAAATGGGTCACAAGCTAAATATAATATGGAAGAGATTACTGCAATGGGCCGATTGCAAGACATGTAATATTGTACGGTTAGCATGACAAGCAGACAATTTTCTAAACTCAGCAAAACCTGTCCATTAATCAGGGGCCAGGATCATGTAATCAATCTGATTTTAGTTCTATTTCACATCTACCGTGGGATCCAACTTTTTGTACAGTTCATACTTAGGTAAATACATTCCACATGTGAAGTGGACATCAAAACTATATAAAATAACCCTTGAGAGAAAAAAAAAAAGATACCTGCTTTCGTCACTGAGGTCCTGGTATAACGCACAAAAAAAAAAAAAAAAAACAAAAAAAAAAAAGAAGAAAAAACTGACCACTGTAGACGCATCTTTTTACCATGTTTCTTTTTCTAAAGAGTTCAAAACTTACCTTTCTAAATTAGACGTTGCCTTCCTTTCCGAAGCGGATTGGCTGGTGTGGGCCCCACCATGATGTATGTTTTATATCCACACCTTTCATCCATTTGGAGAGATAATTTTAGTGCAATATCCAAAAAACGAGTTAAATCCAGATCTCCAGGGGACCCCAGCACAGAAAACAGTGGGACAGTGACGCCCACCATTAAAAACTTCTAAATGCCACAAAGTTTTAGATCAAGCTGATATTCGTGTTTTCCCTTTTCATGTCTTTTTTAACTTTTGAACAGGTTGGATTTCAAATAAACATTATATGAGCCTTATGATAGTTTCAATGGTGGAAATCACTCTCCCCATTGTTTTCTTTGTTGGGGTCCATACAGATTTTTATTTGTCTCGTTCTTTATTTTATACCCTAAAATGATATCTAAAAATGGATGGACGGGTTGGATATAACACATACATCGTAGCGGGGCTCACAGAACTTCGTCACGTCACTTCAGTAGCCCCTGCTCAACCTGTCAGTATCTAATCCGCGTCCGAGCTTCAGCGCTGGGCGCGGATTGCGTTCTGCCCCCGCCCGGACGGTAATCCGTCCGGGGAGGGCTCTGTAGGGCCCACCGTGATGTAAGTGTGTTATCCACCCCGTTGATTGATTTTCTCATATCATTTTAAGGTATGATCCTAAAAATGAAGCAAGTCTACAGCTCCAGTAGACCACACCAAAGGAAGCTGCAGCGATAATGACACATACCGTTGAAACCTTTTTTAAGGGCTGCCGTGATTTTTTTATCATTAAAAAAAAAAAAAAGCGAGTTAAACTTAATCCCCACTTTGTGGTCCACTTAAGCCCTATACCTGCCTTACTTTTTAAATCATACCTTAAAATGATATAAGAAAATTGATGAACGGCGTGATAAATCACTTACATCACGATGGACCCACGGAGCCCTGCCCGGACTGTAGGACCCATTCCGCGTCTGCCAGCGCTCGTCTTCGTACACCAGCCAATCCGCTTCCGAAAAGAAGGCAGGGATATTTTTGCATTCAAATGCTCGTCCGTACGTCCAACGTCTAAGTTGGGAAGGTAAGTTTCGGACTCTTCGTAAAAGAAACTGGGTAAAAAGTTGCATATACAGTAAACAAAGCTCGAATTTCAAATGAATGACGATCAGAATCCTCTGCAACGCTGTTGTACGCTGCACGTACAACCATTGATCTCTCTGGCCCCACTGTGTCCTATGTACGAAATCCACTCCGAACATCAGCTTCAACCCACGATTTAAGAACATCAGGCCAAAATTGTTCGCATTCCACAGCTAATGTGGGCCACGACAAAGTGAACAACAGACGGTGGAGTTCAACCATAGGTCATGTCTGGGGCGAACCATGGAGCGATTATTTCAACCAATCTGTTCATCAGGTGGGCCCCACCGGTATGAACAGAAACACTAAAAATCAAAGTGATAAAGAACCTAGGCGGGCCCCACGTTGGAATTTAGAGGCGCCTGGGCGTGACTTTACCTTGGTCCCACAGTAACTCCCACCTTAGTTCATAAATGCGAAGGCTCAACTGACGGATGGAATAGATGTTTCACGAGGGCCATGATGACCTGCAGCACTTGGGTCTTTCCCCCCTAAAATCGTAACGAGTGTCGTAAAGGATTGCAGTCCAATGAATTCCGATGTATAAATCGTCCACAGCACCTGTTTTCTGCAGCGCTGTAAAACACTAGTTCTGCAGGACATACCATGTTTGATGTGTAAATCCGCTCTATCCATCAGATGGGATTCCTTATTTCAACCGTACACACAAAAGATAATGCTGTTAAAAAGTTTGTATTGGCAATACCAATAAAAAAAATGTAAAATTGCTACTAAAACCATTATGTTCAGGTAGCGTGGCCCGCTTGAGATTCGAATCAACCTTAATTTGTAGCCCCGTTTCTCTGCATAATGTGACATCATGTGATGATTGCATCACTTGAAGGAAGATCTAATCTACTTATTTTCTTCATGACCGGCCATTTCAGTGGAAAGACATAAACTTCGACGAGATACAGGCACTATGTGGCATACAACAATCAATAATGGTGATTTTTCATTTTCAACTATTTTCTTGTAGTGTGGTCCATTTTATTTATGGATGTGACACATTCTATGGCTTGTAACCTTCAATTAAATTCTAAATCGATTGGATAAAGTGGATTCAATATATATTCCATGGTAGACCTTATAACTATTAACACATGACAACCATAACCCTTAATATATGACAACTATTGCCTTTAACACGTGACAATTCTAACACTTAAAACATGACAACCTATGCCTTGATCCTTAACACCTCAAGGATACTGTCAAGTGGAGCTCATCATTGGGTATGCACTGAATTCAATCTATCCATTGTAGTTAGTATTTTATAAAAGCCCGTGGGCTAAAGAATGAGCCATATTCGTATATCAGGTGGACCATGTCGCAAGAAAACAATTAAGGGCATGTTTGGCCGGGCAAATCCCATGAGATTAGGAGGGATGGGATGGATTTTAAGGTAATGACGGTGGTGTCAATGGATTGATTTAAGATCCATGGGATTTCTATATCCCAGGACAAGTTCACTCGGTCTGTTTGGCAAGGCCAGCATATCCTGGAATTTTTCCTTCCCAGCCGTCCAACCAAGGGATGGGATCAGTTTTAAGGTAATGATGGTGATGTCAGTGGTTTGTTTTAAGATCCATGGGATTGCTTATATCCGGGGACAAGTTTACCAGGTCTGTTTGGCTCATCATGCATATCCCGGGATATTGCAATCCCATCCCTCCTAATATGGTGGGATTGGTCTGTCCAAATAGGCCCTAAGAGTGGATTGTAGTGTTATCAGTTATTATGAGCCATAGAGAACTTGAATCCAATTGAAATTTGCATTTTCCCGCTGAAATAGTGGGCCACAAAATGAACGGGACTTTATTTGCCGTCAAGTGAGCCCAATAATCTCGTGATATCAGATCATGCAAGGGAGTGGAGCTTGTAAGCTTCTCCCTCAAGGAAAAGTAAGTAGAGAATATTTTGGTTAATGAAAAAGCTAAAAGATATCAGGAGGATTTAAAATAAAAAATAAACTTTAAACACTGTATATGCAGTCAATGGTCAAACGCGACGGCTTATGAATGCAACAGAAGACGTGATTTTGCTCTAGGAAAAATCTGAACCGTCCAAACTTTCGTCCTAGTCATCAATGACTTTGTAAGCGACACCCACCCCCGCCCTTTCTCTCTCTCTCTCTCTCCCTCCTACCGAGTCTATATAAACATATCTCCTCTCGTCATCCAAAATCACTCAAGACAGTAGCACTGAGTCTCCTGCTCTTCTCTAAACAACTGTTTCATACTTAGAAAGCAGTGTAGAAAGAGTAGGAAGACCCATGGCCATGAACATTGAGGGCATTGAGAGGATGGAGCATGGAGTTCCAGAATCCTCGTCACCAAAGGAAATCCAAAAACGCACTGTCAAATGGTGGCTCATTGCCCTCAACTGCACCCTCACCGGGGTAGGGACCATCTCCGGCCCACTGCTTCTACGGCTTTACTATCTCCACGGCGGGAGTAAGAAATGGCTAACCAGCTCACTGCAGACAGCTGGTTTCCCCGTCCTCCTCATCCCACTCTCCATTCTCTATATACGCGAACGGTCTCGCGGGATGGGATTCCTGCTGGAACCCAAGCTCTTTATATCGAGTGTGGTGATCGGAATCCTCATAGGTCTCGATAATTTCATGTATTCAATGGGTTCTTCGTTCCTTCCTGTCTCCACATCCTCACTACTCTTCGCCACCCAGCTCGCTTTCACTGCGTTATTCGCTCTCATCATTGTGAGGCAGAAATTCACAGCCTATACAATCAACGCCGTGGTGTTGATGACTCTCGGGTCAGTGTTGCTTGGGCTCCGCAAGAGTGGTGACCGTCCTGCGAATGTAACCAACGGGGAGTATATGCTGGGTTTCATCATCACTATTGGGGCCGCTGCGTTGCTGGGATTCGCGTTGCCATGCATCGAGCTCTCTTATGCCAAGGCCAGCAAAGTCATCACTTATCCGGTTGTGATGCAGTTTCAGTTCTTTGCTACCTTGTCTGCCACCGTTTTCTGCGTTATTGGGATGATTATTAATAAGGATTTCCAGGTAAGAAACCATTTAGCCATAACTTGCTAATGAGACTCAAGCACACATGTGGCAACGTGGCACACGTTTCTGAGATCCAAGACGTTCATCTGAGTCTGCACAACCACACTTGTACAGAAGGTGTGGTAGGTTAAATTGACTTAAACAACTGTATTTATTTTCCTCATATCAGTTTAATATCCGAGATGTGAGCCATTGTCCCACGTGATATTAAATTAATATCTTGTGGTGGAGGACCTGGTACAACCCTATAGAAAATAAAATGAATAACCATCCCTCAGCCAAGATCTATGCGTGGCCTGCAAGAAGATTAAACTGGCCTTACCCAGGGTGATGAATCCACACAATGATCGGCTAGGATCTAATACCCGTCTGCCACATCAGCATGTGATTTTATTTATTTATTTATTTAATTTTGGATAAAGGTGGGAACACCCCACCTATAACTTTGTTAGCCAAGCTGAAAAACGATGTAAGTGAATTCTTCTAATGATCTGCATCTTTTGTATATACAGGCTATCTCAAGGGAGGCAGCAGCGTATGAACTTGGGGAGGCCAAGTACTATGTGGTGATGTTTGGGATTGCTGCTGGGTTTCAGATGGTATTCGTGGGAACTCTTGGCGTCGTCTTCTGCATTTCATCTCTCTTCGCTGGCATCCTCAGCGCCACTCTCCTCCCTATGACGGAGATAGCAGGGGTTATCTTCTTTAAAGAGAAGTTTACGGGAGAGAAGGGAATGGCCCTGGCTCTCTGCCTTTGGGGCTTCACCTCTTACTTCTATGGTTCCTACAAATTGAACAAGAAGCAAGAAGCCCAAGAAGAAGAAGAATCCAAGTAGACCTAAAAATCAAACACAACCAAAAGTGGAATTGGAATATGTTTCGAAATCAAGATGCGTGTGCGTGGTCTTAATTAGTCCATACACGTACATGGACGCCCGCCTTCTTGATTTATATTTTTTTCTCCTTCTTTTGTAATTTTATTTTATCCTAAAATGAAACATAAATATGTAACTCTGAACATTGAGATGTGTTTATCTTTTGGGTGAAAGTGAAACCATGTACACGTATCAAAAGTTCTTAGAGCTTCATCCCTTGGTTATAAGAAGATCTTCCAATTAAGCAGTGTGGTTTTCAAGCTTGACCCATTATTTTTTAAAAATGTTTGCAAGGAAAAGAAATTTTTATTCACGATGACTATCAACGTACATTGGGGTGAGGCCCCATTATTTGCACGGTCCAGATTGGGCAGGATGCATGACTCTATCCGTTGCAGAAGTCAGATATTTGGCCCGTTCTGCATTTTCTTTTGGGATCTTATGATACTCGGGCAGTGTTCGACACTTGATACTCAGGCATTAAACCGACTAATGTGTAACCCACTGTTGCTAACCACAGTCCCAAAACTAGATTGAATGAACAATCCTAACCTCTGATTCATGGACCCTTCTATGTGATGATTGGATATTTTTCATTTTTAACCGTCCAATAAATCTCCACCAATCCGATTGTCACATGATGAAGTAAATATAAATCTCTGGTTCGTTTCTAAGTCGGGACCCATATCTTGAAATGTTTAATTAGACTTCATGGCCACGTATGCAATTTTGAGTGCGTGCGCATCATCCACCACAAGCTGTATGAGAAATGGGGTATTAAAATAAAGACAAATACAGTCAAACAATGTTATTATTATAGTTACGTCCTATATATTAATCATCTGATTAAAGTTACTACCTACCATTTTGTATATATGTGAAATCCACTCCATCCATCAGGTGAGTTACAACATGAGGTCATGGGTTTGAGTTTTGAGTCATTAGGCATGCCTCAGTGGTAGACTCACATGAGTTGTAATGGGTTTGATTATCCATTGTGGTGAAATCCCTTTGTGTGCGGTGCATGGGGGGTAAAAAAAATGATGAGATTTGTCAGGCGCCTCAGAAATCCACATAAAAACCAATGGTTAGCATCCTTTTTTTTTTTTTTTTTTTTAAAGGAAAACCATCTGAACTTCATATATCTATATGAAAACTTTACAATAGAGCGCTTTGGGCCGCCTTTTGGAAAAAAGGACCAAATGCAGCCTATCATGAGGAAAATAAAAACCGGGACTAAAGCCAAGGATTAATAGAGCAAACCGACCCAGAATCATCAAAAAAGAGAGCCCCTAGCCGCCCCTACTGTCTATTTGGGCATAGTCTGTTGGATCCCAGCTCTACTCTATCTAGCAGGGCCAGACCCTCAATGCTAAGAGGAACTTTAGAGGGCCGCGTGAACGTGGAAAGAAACAGCTGAAAACTCCCCAATTTGGCCAGACCGTCCACCGTGGCATTCCCTTCTCTGAAGATATGGGCAAAAGTAATTAGACCTCTACCCCTGATTTTCTGATGAATACGGGACAACCAATAGCCCCAGCGCGCAGCCCCCTGAATCCTGCCATTTAATAGGTCTACAATCAATTTAGAATCCGATTCAACCTAAACCTTTCTCAGCCCCTTTTGAAGACACATGACCAAACCATCTCAAATGGCTCTGAGTTCCGTAGTGTTGTTGGAACCTAGCTAGCCCGTAGCCAATGGCAAAAGCGAACAACTTACCTTTTTTCCCTCTACAGATCCCTCCACCTCCCGCCAGCCCCAGATTGCCCCTGGACGATCCATCTACATCTAATTTGCACCAGCCCTCTACCGGTTGAAGCCACTTCACAATGGAAGAAACTACATTTCGAGGAGGAGGAGCAGCGATCCCCAGGGCTTGAAATGTACTGCTACTGGCCAATCTGCTGGAGGATGTCGGAAGCGCCATACAGAGCATTCTGAACCACCCTTTAATCTTGAGGATCGTTTTAGAGGTGAGGGCCTCTGAACCTTCATATCTCGCTCCTTTTTTGGTTTTCCAAATCTCCCAAATGATAATAATAGGAGACAAGCCCTGCAAGATAGACGTTTTACATGGAGAAGTAGTGGTTGCCCACCAAGCTGTAAATCTGGCTTCCACAAGCTGGTTGCTCAAGATTGTAATACCAAATAGTGATCTGAAGTGGTTCCAAACTGTATTTGCTAGGGAGCTCGAAATGAAGAGGTGCGGCACTGATTCCTCAGATGGACGATGCCTATCGTCCGCCCCACAACACACGCACTTGGAAACTATATACACTCCCCTAGACTGAACTCTGGAATCAGTCGGGATGATGCCTTGTAAAACCCTCCAAGCAAAATAGGAAATCTTAGGGGGAAGTGTAGAGTGCTAGACCCAAGCTACCCAACTCTTCCTTTGCCCACTCAAACAGCTGGCTTACCACGCTAATTTAATAGAGCAACATCCTGATAGGTCCAACGGCCATATATAAGAATCTGGATTCTCCGAGGTGCAGAAACCACCTTGGAAAATAAAGTCAATGACATCCTGAGGAAGGAAAGAGAAGACAAATGAAGGGGGAAGAGGGCCATTAGGACCAAAGTCAATGACATCCTCAAGCATCCCATTCCTGTTGTTTCCAGTAGTTAGCATCACATTCCATCGACAACTTTACATGGCCACACCACAAGAATGGGGGTGATGGCAAGCTAACCATAGGTTTTCATGTAGCATCTCCACGTTCTTTATATGTCATCAAGCTCATTAATTAGGTGTGAGTCACAAAGATGATTGGAATATACAACTAAATTAATTATGCAAAAAATTGTGAATTTGCGACGGATTTTGAGACGGGCATAGTCCGTCTCTAACGGAAAATGTCTGTTATGGTAGTGTGGTGGGATTTGGCAAAGGACTTAGTCCGTCACTAAAATGAGATTTGCAATAGATTTAGTCCTCTGGAAATTTGTGACAGAGCAAACAGATTTAGTCTGTCACAATCAAAGATTTTCCGATGGATCCTGGTCTGTCACAAAATACCGCCCAAAAACAACTGATGGATTTTATTTGATTTTGTGATAGATCATGGTCCGTCATAAATTCACTTTTACCCTAACCTCTTTTTTTCTTTTTCTTCATAGAGTTTGGTGGAAAATTGTACTTTATTGCAGTCTAAGAAGTGGTTTTTAATAGAGTTTTAGTGGTTTAATTGTATTTATTTGTATTTAAGATTTTTTTTATATTAATTGATTGAATGCATTGAATTTTATTTCATGTTTGAATCAATTGAGTGGAATTTATTATTAATTTCTTTTACTTTAAAGTTGATATTTAAATGCTTTGCAATATCACATGAAAAATCCCACTCTACGTCCTTAGTATTTTGATTGAAAATTGAGAATTTAGAAAATGAAGCTTGAAAAAAATTGAGATTTAGATAAATAATTAACATTTTGAATAAGAAATTTGAGAAGTTTTAAAGAACAATTGATGACTTTGGCGAAAAATTGAGATTTTGAAAAAAAAAAAAAAAAAAAAACTATGAAGTAATAAAAATTTAGATTTTGAAAGAAAATTAAGAAGTTTGAAGAAAGTTCATAATTTTGAAAAAAATGATATTTTGAAAAAAAAAATTTGAAAAGTTTAAAAAAATTTGTGATTTTGAATAAGAAGGTTCAAAAGTTTGAAAAAAAAAAGTAACAATGTTTGCGAAAAATTAAGAATTTTAAAAGAATTGATATTAAAAAAACTGAAATGTTACAAAAAAATTTGACATTTAAAGAAAGTGGCACTTTTTAAAAAATTGATAAGTTTGCAAAATAATTAGATATTGAAAAATATTGAGATTTTGAAAAAGAAATTGAGATTTTGTTGTTTGAAAAGAATTAAAGAGTTTCGTTAAAAAAAAAAAGTGATTTTGAAAATAAAAAAATTCGAGTAGTTTGAAAAAGAAATGACATTTTGAAGAGAAATGGAAAAGTTTGAAAAAAATAGAAATTTTGAAAGAGAATTTTAGAAGTTTATGGAAAAAAAATTGACCATGTTTACGAAAATTTGAGATTTTGAATAAAAAAATTGAGATTTTAAAAAGCTTCTAAATTTTGACAAAAAAATTAACATTTTGAATATGAAAGTTAACAAGTTGAAAACAAAATTTAAAAGTTTGAATAAAATTGATAAGTTTTAAAAAAATCAGATTTTGAAAAAATGAAATTGAGATTTTGTATGTAGAAAAAAAAAAAAATGAGATTTCGAATTTTTTTTTTTTGAAAAGTTCGAAAAATAAATTAACATTTTGAAGAAGAAATGGAGATTTTGAAAAAAAAATTATTATTATTTTTTAAAAAAAATTGAAATTGTATTTTGCAAAAAGTTGAGAAGTTAGAAATGGGAAGTCTGATTAAAAAAATAAAAAGATTTTGAAAAAAAATTTGAGATTTCAAAAATAATGGAGATTTAAAAAAATGAAGTTCGGAAAAAAAAAAGATTTAAAAAAAATCGAGATGTTGACAAAAAAAAAAAGGACATTTTGAAAAAGAAATTTACAAAGTTATAAAGAAATTATGATTTTGACAAAAAGGTTAAAAAGTTTAAGAAATTGACAATGTTTGAGAAAATTGAGATTAAAAAAATTGTGATTTAATAATAATTGGGATTTTGAATTAAAAACTGACATTTTGAAATAAAAAATCATAAGTTTGAATAAAGTTGATAATTTTGATGAAAAATTAGATTTTGAAAAAGAATTGACATTTTGAAAAAGAAAATTGAGAAGTTTAAAAAAAATGTAATTTTGATAAACAAAGTTCAAATGTTAAAAAAATAACATGTTTGAGAAATATTGAGATTTTGGAAAGAATTGATTTTTAAAAAGAAATTGAGATGTTGAAAATTTTTTACATTTAAAAAAAATTGGTACCTTGCAAAAAATTGATTAGTTTGAAAAATAAATTATGATTGAAAGAAAAAAAAATTGAGTTTTTGTATTTTGAAAAAAATTGAAAAGTTTCATAAAAAGAATGTGATTTTGAAGTTTGAACGAAATGTGAAGTTTGAAAAGAAAGAGAGTGAGTGAGAGAGAGAGAGAGAGAGAGAGAGAGAGAGAGAGAGAGAGATTTTGAATAAAAAAATTGAGATTTCCAAAAAAATAAAATTGAGAAGTTTGTAAAAAAATGAGTTATTTTATTTTATTTTATTTTTTGTTTAGTGAGATAGACAATAATTGAGATTTTAAAAAAAACTGAACAATTTGAAATGAGTGGACCAAATTTGTTGGTGGACGTTTATTGGATGGTAAAAATGAAAAATTACATTCATGTGATTAGCTAGCCATCAAATTGATTGACATTTATCAGTGGAATTTTTTCTTGAGATTTTGTACTAAATTACTAGTAACATCTATGAATCAGTTCCATCCAAAACACTCTTTACATGGGCATGATCAGTTTCTCTAAATCTAGGCAGATTTTGGACAATCTGATCAATTTAAATTGAAGTGTAGATAACTTCAGAGGTTTTGATTAGATTTTGCTCAAATATGATGGTTGGAAGTATAACATCAAACTATCTATTAGGAGAAATTCCAATGGAATTTGGTAGGTTGACTTTGTTAATGAAGTTTGACTTGCATGATAACAGGCTATCCAGTCAAATACCATTGGAGATTGGAAGATGTTGAACATGGATATGTTGGGGGTCATTTTACAAAACCTTAGGATCTAGCCTCCCAAATACACCAAAATTATGGGATAATAAAGCAATGAAATAGATCAAAGCATAAACCACACCACATAAGAGATTTTTACATGGAAAACTCTCAAAGAGGTAAAATCCACGGGACCTCGTCCAGATCAACAATCCACTATAAAGTAGAATATTATAACCTTCTTTACTCACGCAAGAGTGGATAAACAATAAGAAAATAAAAGAAAAACAAGGAGATCTCACTGATCACGAGGACGTACAAGCGCTGAAATGTCGAGTGCACAGTAGACCACCTCTGTGAGCATAACCTCCCTTCCACAAGCTTCCTCTCTCTCTTTCTCACTCTCTCTTTCACACATTTGATATCCCTAAAACCTTTAATAAACTCTTGTAAAGCTTTAGGAAACCCTCTTGCATTACCTAGAAAAGCCCTAGGCACCCTTATTTATAGTTTAGGCAACTCCCTTTCGCACCTCTTACGAAACCACCTCAAATTTTCGCAGTCCGCACAAGATCCGGACTCAAATCTGCGTAACCTCGATTGGTCGAGCTGAGCCCTTGATTGGTCGAGCACTGTTCACTGAGCATGCTAGACTTTGAGTCGAGTGACCCTCGACTGGTCGAGCACTGTTCACTCGACTGGTCGAGCAGCGCGGTGATTCCACTGTTTGTGGCATCCAAACCACACCACATCTCCTCTGACCTGAGGAGGAAAACCCCATCATATCTCCCCCTTTTCGACTCAGGAGGAATTCACCATCTAAGAAGTTGCATGCGCATGAACACATAGTGGTCCGACTCCGTACTGTCAGACCCATGCTTTAATGTAAACGAGTCGAACTTCTTGTACCATTGCCGTGGAGCTTGTTTCAGCCTATACAAGCTCTTCCTCAGCCTACACACTATATGCTCTTTACCCTTGATTTTGATGAACTCGGCCTCTGTCATCGACAATACTACGACCTTCTATAGCTTGCTCTGCCAAGAAACCGTTTCCCTTACAAATGTGAATATGAACCCCGATGTAGACTTCCTGGAGTTTATGTCACATGCCATATCTGCAACTGTGTAGCCCTTTAACACAGGTTTTCTGTCACCATAGCATAGGCTCAACCTGGATGAGCCTCTTAGATACCGCAGTATCCATTTTACTATGTCATAGGTGTGGTTCTTATGAAAGAATTTCATCTCCTCTTGCATAGCTTTCAACCACTCCTTATGCTCGTCGGCTAGGGCCTCAGAATAATCTTCTGGCTCTTCCCATCAGTGAGCATAATGTACTCATGCGGCAAGTACCTCTTGGACGGCTGTTTGTCCTTAGATGACCTCCTCACATGTGGCTTAATAGGTGAATCAGGTGGGGGCTGCTCCCCCGGTCCATCTTCTGTAAGAACTCTCTCGTTCTCTGCACCTTGCTATACTCCCCCATCATCGGGCACCAAGGGAGGAGTAACTAGATCCATGTCCTCTAGCTCACTTGAACTAGGCTGGTTCTTCTTTGGCTTACCAATGTCTTCTATATACTGATCTTCAAAGAAAACCACATCTTTACTCCTAACGAGCTTCTTCTCGGTCGGATCCCACAATTTGTAATCGAACTTTTCATCACCGTACCCCAAGAACAGACACTGCCTGATCTTCATATCGAGCTTGGACCTCTCGTCCTTTGGTACGTGAACGGATGCCCTGCATCCAAACACCCTGAGATAACTGTACGATGGATCCTGTCTAGTCTACACTTTCTCAGGCACTTCTCCATTCAACGGGGTTGATGAAGACCTGTTTATCAGATACATTGCTGTGTGCATTGCTTATCTCCAGAACATCTTGGGTAATTTCGCATGGGATAACATGCATCTGATTCTCTCTACAATGGTGTGATTAATTTGCTCAACCACACCATTATGTTAGGGGGTGTTGGGAACCATCTGTTTATGCCATATACATAGAGACTTACAATACTCATGAAAGTCACCAATGTATTCACCACCATTGTCAGTACGGATGCACTTCAATGATCTACCTGTCTCTCTTTCAACCATAGCATGAAACAATTTAAACACACCAAAGACCTCGTCCTTAGATTTCAAAGTATAAACCTAAACCCTCCTAGATGCATCATCTATAAAAATGACAAAATACAATGCCCCACCCAAGGTTTTTGTCCTCATAAGAACACAAACATCAGAATAAACTAAATCTAATGTTTGCACTTTATTAACATGAGAAACAATTTTAATAAATGCAAATCTATGCTGTTTCCCTGATAAACAATCAATACAGGTTTTGAGAGGTATACCTGTCACGTCTGGAAGGAGTCACTTCCTCGTTAGTACCTGAAGCTCTTTTTCACTCATGTGGCCTAGACGCCTGTGCCACATGTCAATACCTGAATCTTCCGCTACGTTCAACCCACCCTTGCACACACCGATACTTGTCTTGTAAAAGGTGCAACACTTATGTGAATCTTCTCTAGAGTTACGCCTCATTCCTCAAGCACCTGTCCAATAAAATGGTGACGAACATAAATGTGTTGAGTACGAGAGTAATAAACAGAATTTTTAACTAAATTGATAGGCTCTCGCTATCATAATTAACCGGCACGGCCTCCTGTTGAAGTCCCAATTGATTTATCATGCGTCTTAACCAAACATTTTCCTTAAATGCTTCCGTCACTGCCATATATTCTGCTTCAGTTAAGGAAAATGTCATCATGGACCGAAGCTTCGATATCCAACTAATCGCTCCACCCGGTAGTAAAAACGAGTATCATGAAGTTGACTTTCTGGAATCCACACTGCCTGCATAGTCTGAATCTACATACCCTACTAACTTTGCCCCTGTCTTTTCAAAAGTTAAGACATAGTTTTTTGTACCTCGAATGTATCAAAGTAGAGATTTCACCACTTCCCAATGTTGCTTGCTGGAGTTTGACATGTATCTGCTCCAATATTGACTGCATGTAAAATATCTGGTCTCGTACAGACCATGACATACATTAAATTGCCAACCGCATTCAAATAAAGCTCATGAGACATAACCTACTTTTCCTCATTTGATTTAGGACATTGTTTCTGAGAAAACTTGAAGTGAGCTGCGTGGAGAATGCTCACTGGCTTTGTCTGGTCCATCCCATACTTGATCAACGCTTTTTCAAGGTATTCTATCTGTGATAACTAAAGCCTACTCATCTTCCTGTCTCTATGAATATCTATGCCGAGAACCCTCATTGTAGCCCCCAGATATTTCATCTCGAATGTCCCTAATGACTGAGTCTTCAGTACGTTGATTTCAGACAGATCATGAAAGGCGATCAACATATCATCAACATACAATACTAAGATGATGAATTTGCCATCACTCAGTGTCTTGTAATAAACACAGTGATTGTATTAATTCTGAGTAAATTTCTGACTCAACATGAAAGAATTAAATTTTTTATCCAAATGCCTAGGAGACTGTTTCTGACCGTACAATGACCTCATTAACCTACAAACCTTTTTCTTTGCTCCTTTAACTTCGTAGCCCTCTGGTTGCTTTATGTAGATCTGCTCTTCCAACTCTCCGTGCAGGAAAGCAATCTTGACATCCATCTGTTCCAGTTCAAGAATGTATTGGACAATCAGTGCTAACACGAATTTGATGGATACTTGTTTTACCACTGCTGTGAATATCTCAGTGAAGTCGATTCCTTCTCTCTGAGAATACTCCTTCGCTATTAGCCTTGCTTTGTATCTATCTTGTTTTCTTTTAAATAACCACTTGCATCCGATCGCTTTTCGGGCTATTAGATGCTCCATTAGCTCCCATGTATGATTTTTGTGCAACGAGTTTATCTCGTCATTCATAGTCGCCTTCCACTTTTCTCCATCAAGCTCATCAAGAGCCTCCTGAATAGTTGATGGGTCCCCCTCATTTGTAATGAGGGCATATGCGATATTAAAGTTATCCTTGTATCTTGCCAGTAACCTGCAATCACGTGGTGGGTTCCTTCTCATAGGTGGTTAATCTACCTGCTATTGTACCTCTGTCTGCGCATCTGTTTTTTCCTGAGTATCATTTATGTCAATCTGGACATCTATGATCAACCTTACTGGTTCCTCTTGCTTTTCTTGATCATACTTGCGGAGTAGGGAGCTTTCATCGAATCTGATATCACAGCTAGTGATGATCTTGCGTGACCTTGTCGAATAATCTATAACCTTTCACACCAACACCATAGCCAACAAAAATATACTTTTTAGCTTTATGGTATAGCTTATCTCTTTCAACTGACGGTACATGAGAGTAAGCCTCACAACTAAAAATACGCAAATGTGAGTAGTTCAGCTTATGACTACTCCATACTTCCTCTGAGATTTTACATTCAATTACCGCAAATGGGGACCGGTTCACTGAATAGCAAGCCGTGTTAACGGCCTCTATCCATAGGTCTTTACCCGACACAACATTACTTAACATGCATTTGACCCTTTCCAAGAGAGTCCGATTCATTCGCTCAAACACACCATTTTGTTCGGGCGTGTGGCGCACTGTGTTGTGCTTGATGATCCCTTCATCCTTACAATATTCATTAAACGCAGTGGAAGTAAATTCTTTACAATTATTAGTCCTTAAAACCTTCATTTTTTGCCATGACTATTTTTCCACCATTATTTTTCATTGTTTGAATATTGTAAAAACTTTAGATTTACGTTTCATGAAGTAAACTCAAACTTTCCTAGAGTAGTTGTTAATAAATGAAACAAACTATAACCCCCTAATGGAAACCTCTGGCGATGACCCCCATACGTCAGAGTGCACATAATTGGATGAAAATGGGCTACAAAGAAATAGGAAATCTTTTGATTGGAAGACCATCTTCATGATAAGATGGTAGTGCTGCCACACTTCAATTTTAGTTAACTATATATTTAGTCCAGCTTGCTATTTAGGTTAACTGAGCATCTAAAAACACCTAAATGATATTTAGTCTAGTTTCTTATTCAAGCCAATTTTTTGAATTTTGTTGATGGAGTTATTAAAGAAGCCTGTGAATGCTTTTTTGGATAACTATTTAGGTGTAACAGATTCAAAAAACAATAAATATAACGCTGTTTTTTTTTTTTTTTTTTTTTTGGTGTAGAAATTTTAGCGACGGACCAAATCCGTTGCTAATTTCTGAACAATCATAATATCGACGACGGATTTGGTCTGTCGTTTTCGTACTAAGTAGCGACAGACCATATCTGTCACTAAAGTTTATAAATGACCGAAACGATTTTTATAGTTTAGAGGATTTTTATTGTGACGAACTGAAACTGTCGCAGCGTCGTGACGGAACCCATCCTACTTTTGCGACTCAAAACAGCGAGACTAAAGTCCGTCGTTAATTTCATTTTGCTACGGATCTGGTCCGTCGGAAATTCACATAATTTGGCATAGTGCTTTCATGCAATTTTTCATTATTATCTATTGTTGCTCATCTTATTTATTCTGTTGATCTATTATTTTAAATTTGAACATAGTGGATATTTCCTAACACAAGCAGTTGATTTCACATATTTAAAATTGTTGGCTCCAAAGAGATTTTGAGTGTTTGGATGGCTATGTAAATTAAACACATGCATGGACTATTTCAATCTACTGTAGATAAGACAGGAAGTTAAATTTTATTAGATAGGGTATTTTAGTCATTTCATGGAATTTATATTGACTTTGTAACCATGTGTATAAAAGAAATCATTATAAATTTTTTAGGCACAACTATAACTTAGATGATTTATAGATACACGACTATAAATACAACGTACTTGCTTGACCATTAATTTCTTGAAAGAACATAAGACATTGTTTGTGAAAAATATATGGGATTGGAATTTTTTTCATTGTACACACCTCTTTTCAATCTTGACAAGTGGCCATCATGATCCGCTATTCTGGACCATTTGTTTGTCGAGTCTCCCATCGTAGATGGAGCATATACCCTTTAGAATATTATAGATAGGAAGATCCTACATGTTCACGTAATTCAATAAAAAATAAGGCCACACATGTGATCGAGGGTTTGTATTCGATTTTCATGTGCATTTAAGAAGTGTGGGCGTGTTAGAGTCATACTCGATTCCATGTTTGATTGAACGCTAATGACCTTGCATAGAAATGATTGAGTAAGACCAGATTCATCCAAGACCGGATTCATCCAACTATCAAGCCAACCACTGATTATGAATAACAGTCAAGTGATTTATAAAAGGGTGAGTCCTTGATGGATTCTTTTTACCTTGTATTTAAGGACTTGTTCCTTCATCAGTAATTGTACCCATATATATTTCTCAAAAAGGATTAAAGATGGATGAATAAATAAAAGAAGAGTAAAACAATGCTTATTTTATTTATGTTTGAATGAAAATCTCATTACAACCATGTTAAAATAAAATGAGAGACAAATATCTGATCCGTCTATAAGAACAGATGGTCGAGGCAGATGGTTAGTAGAATGTGACTAGAAAGATAATCACCTAAGGACTCGGTTGATCAGGATCCAACAATTTAGGGTTGTGGATGTTTAGTCTATCCTATGGTATTGCAGCGATGGTGTTGGATAGTAAAGATATATGCTAAGACAAACATAAAGATCAATGTAAAAGAAATTATGTTTGTCATGGGGCCTCAAGCTCTTCTTTTATAGGTTGTCGAGGCTGTAAATCCCTATTGAGTTTCCTTGTTGATCTAAAATCCTTCACATCTACGACATGCCTTTCGAATAGGGAGATCTCCATAGATATGAAATTGTTGGTTTTTAGATTTTTTTACTTTTGCGTAGATGCTCTAATATTGAAGACATTTAAGACCTTTATACATCTAGATTTGGGATCGATTAGATCCATCTCCACCATTCATCCCAAACCTCAAATCGATCAGATGATCTTTGCATCTGAATGACCTGATTAGCACTGTCTACCTTTCCATAATCTCGTTCTCGTCTGATCATAGAATTAGTGAGACCATAACCACTAGATCGAGCTCTCTCATTCTTTTAATTCTGATTAATGTATGGAGAGAGACCCGATCTGTTGATTTCGACCTTCTCCTGATTTGGGTCGTGTTGTGACCAATCTACTAAAATATTGAGTTTGATATTTGGATATTCGAAATCATCGTGATCACCAGAAAACCTTCAAATGTCTTTGCAAAAATCTTCCATTTTAGAAGATTGCAAGAGACGACCTTACGGAGTGTATATCATAGCCAGATCTCGTGGTAGGATTCTTTTGCTTGATGAGTTTTTTTTTTTTAATAGATGTGTTGGGTACACTACCTCATATTAATATGGTACACTAATCACGACTACATGACATGTGATGTTTTACTTTCATGAAGGCATACGTATGGTTCTGTGTCACTGCATTAATACCAAAATTCGTATTTCTGAAGGAAGATCGACTAAAAATATCTTCCGGCTATGATTCCACCAACACCAAACCCATAGTAACGATACGTGGCAACTTCTCATTGGTGCACGTTGTCGGTAGCTGAAAATGGGTGTAAACACTACCGACCTATGTTATGACCCATTGTGGTTGAGTGTGAACAAGTGCTTTATTTCTTTTGTTAATCGTCTCTGTCCTCAGGTTGCCTCATCAAGATTATCCTTAGGATTAGTCCTTAAACATGGGCGAACTGTTAGAATTGAGAACTAGAGCACATGTCAAGAATAGACCACTCTCAAAGTGCCGCCTGTGGGGCTTCACCCTTTAGAAAAGAGTGCATTTGTATGCACAAAATTTCATGATTTTGGTACAACCAAACGTACCCTAAGAGAGCTCAAATATGGGGCTCAAATATTTGAGAAATTTATATGCTGATGGGAAACCATGTTCCCGTGCAAGTGAAAATTCCTACAACATTGTCCTTTGGTTGTAAAAGGTTTGCTAATCTTACTCACCTCACCGCTCACACTTGCACAAGGCACATGTATGAACACTGAAGACGTGAAGGATCCGACCCTGTTCATAGGGAGGTCCGACCGTGGAGATTTCTGTAAGAAACATAAGGCCGGTTGGATAATCCTGACGGCCGCTTGATGTAAAGATGGACGGTTAAAAGAAACCTAGATCCAGATAGATTGGAAAGTCGTAGGGTTAGGCGAGAGTAGTGTCATGAAATGTGATTACACACTCATCACTTTGCTGATTAATTCCTCTTATGGACGATTTTTTCATAATAAAAAAAGACTAACTAAAAAAAAAAAAAAGCAGAAAAAAGTACTAACATCGCTATGTGTGCACGTGTGTCAAGGTTTCAAAACTCTACTCGACTCAACTCGGTAGTCCTTGGAGTCCAGTTGAGTAACTTAAGCAAGACTCGTTATGTACATCCTTCCTGCATTTCAATGGGTGAGGCCCACCATCATGTGTGTAGGATATCCAATGTATATCCATCATGTGTACGTTCTCCTTCGTGGCAAGAAAATCAGCCAATTCAACAAAACTGGGATATAAATACCATTAAAAACCTTTCACATTGTGTGTGAGGTCCAACGTGAATTTTAGATGCCATTCAATCCATTCAGAAGATAACCCACAACAAGATGGGAGGGACTTCCTAAAACTCTGGCCATTCCCGAAAAGATAAAAAAAAAAAAAACAATGGTCTCCTTCAACTGAAAAGAAACGGCATAACCAAACCTGAGCTTCCTATAACACCATTTACTGGGGGTGCTCCTGCAGCCCAAAGCTCTCTATGGAGTCCTCTTATGATGCCCTCGTAAAATCCATTTCATCAATTAGTTTTACCACATCATGTTATAATGAGAACCCAAAAATAAAATAAATCTAATTAGACTTAAGTATGTGTTCACTCCCCAAGTATAAGGTTGTGATGTAGTAATAAACTCGGTGAGACCGAGGTCGAATTCGAAGGGACTGAAACCTGTACGTTATCTGAAACTAAGTAGAACGAGAACTAGATTAAGATATAAACTAAATCAAATGGAATTTAAGGAATAATAGTGAAATAATTATCTAAAACTTAAGAAATTTAGAGGTAGGAAACTAGGGATTCAGAGGATCCACTTGTAGAGATCAGGGAGATCTTATGCCTGTTTCAAAAACTCAACTAGACTTAGAGTCCATCTTCATCTAGTTGAAGGATGTAACCATGAAAATTAACTGAACTTCTTTTGATATAGTTTTCAAGAGATGAAAGGTATATGAATTAGAATGGATTCCATCACCAAACCATGCCCAGGAGACAAAGTAACAAACGGAATTAAATTAATTTAAAAACCAATCAACATGATATGAAGGTTAGGAAGGGTACCGTCATCCAACCATGCCCAGGAGACGATGGTGAACAATAGGGCTTATTGACGTTATAAACATAAAAAAGAGAAAGAAATACTCAAAGCCATCGCAGATCTATTGTAATTTCAGTCACAACAGACCATTAAAGGCTAAAAACATTCCCTCAATAATCAAACTAAAATCAATTTAGTTCATAAATTAAAATTAAATTAAAAGCATAAAATAGAGTCTCCCATCTCACTACAAGCTTTACCTCTTAGCCCTAGCTAAGAGGTTTAGCCACTCATAGACATGATTAACTAAATCTCAAAAAGAAAAGGAAATAAACAAAAATAGGAAAGAAATACTCTTCTTTAACGGCCTCCATGCTACTCGTCCAAAGCTTGGATCCCGAATAATTTGCTCTCCCTCTTTCTCTTACTTTTTATAGGTAATGAAGGCAGTGGCTGCATGTAGATCCTGCTGGGATCGGGGGAGAATCGACTTTACGTAGCAGAGTCGTGCGAAGCGTTAGCGGAAGAAAAACGCAAATAGGTTCGCGTTTGGATAGACTTTTTGGTAAGAGGATCACCGAAAAGCATGCTCTGACATCGTGGTTAGGGTCATGGCCACCCTATGAAGCTTGTGGATGGTCCGGATCGACCATCCGATCATCACCACAGTCGTGTAACAGCTCGAAAAATTCGGTCGATTTCCGGACGCGCGGACATGCGTAATTCTTCTTGCGCTGGCTGTTGGTGGGGCCCATATTTTATGACGTTTGAGAGATCTACGCTATCCACCAGATTCATCTCGAAAAACTCATCAGGAATGGATGGTTCTTGACTGATTTCGGTGTGGTCTATGGAGTTTTTCTTGCACCGTTCGTCTTCCTTTTAGACGGTTGAAAATTGATCTTCATTTCTTCCTGTAATTTCATCATCTAGGCTTGGGTGATAAGGAGCGTGGGCTTCTGATGGACAGTCTAGATCAGACCGATGAAGCATGGTAGAGGCTCACAAGATTCGTCCGCAGGCTCTGCTGTGACGTTGGTGGGCCTAGGATTGGTGCCAGAAAGAAAATCTAGTCTGACCATTGTGTTCACCTTAAAAAATCGTTCGGGAATGGTGGTTTTGGAGTGAAATTGGTGTGGCCCACAAGATCTTCTTCTCCGTCGTCCATCCTGCGTTTAACGGCTGAGATTGTCTAAGTGCATGCATGGGACAATAAGGAAATCTTGGAGAGGGTCTTGACCATATCCTGAGACAGGAGAACGGTTCGGATCATCGAACCAGATGATGAGTGGGCCCCGCTACTAAAAAATGGACAGACAGCGTCCGTCCGTTGCTTCTGCGCAAGAAGAAGATGGGTCAGCCCGTCTTTGACCGGGCTGACCGTCCGGTGCATAGCCGGTAAGTGTGTACTGTGTACGCACACGTGCACATATAGGGCCCCCTGTGATGTTTCTCAGAAATCCAATCCATCCATTCATTTTGTTGCCCCATTTAAGGCGTTGAGTCCAAAATTAAAGCGTATCCAGAGATCAGGTGGGCCTCACTTAAGGATTTAAGGGGCTGATCTGCCCGTTGGGCCACTTCTACAGGGATCCGATGGCTCAAATTTGATGTGTACGGTTAATTTATGGTCCTCAGGCCATGTATGAAGTTTCGAACTAAGAAAATAGTGGAAACCCTGTGATCTTGCATTCTGGACCAATTTCGAGCCACTTGAGCTTCAGTTTCTCGATTTTCTCGGACCTTTGGCGTGTAAATTCTTCAAGCTTGGTCCTCTGGAGTTCTTCCCTTATCTTTAGTGTCATCAGAGCGTTAAATCTATGCTTTAAGCTCCATTTTCAGTCCATGCTCGTAAATACACTCTGCATCACAAACATGATTAAAGCGGGCCATTAAACGGTATCATGTTCGTAAATCCAAGCAATAACTGGGGTCTAATATGCAATATTTAACCCTCAACAGTAGAACACACCTTGAAACAATGAAACAAAATAAATGTAAGACTTAAGTAGGCTACACCTCTCTGAGCTCAGGTTTAGGTTCCACCTCAATGGGAACCTTACATTGCGGTTGGAAATTCAACCAGTGAAACTCTCTTGAGGCTCACTTGGATGTCTGTGTGCTGACCATTCATAATGTGAATTAATTCCAGCAGGATATGTTGGGAAAATAGAGCCACTATCAGGCTGGTCCAAAACTTTTTATGGGCTAAAAAATTAAGCTTTTAATGATGAGCATTCAATTTCCGTTGTTTCTTGTTTTGTGGCCCACTTAAACCTTGAATCTGCCTAATTTTTGTACCCTATTACTAATATTAGTTGGAGAAAATGATGGATGGAGTGGATTTCACTAGGAAATCACGGTGCATCCTATAAAGCTTTGGTCACAGGAACTCCAGTAACAAGTGTCATGAGAAACCAGTATCATGGCAATATAAAATAATTTTAGGGGCATGCACAAACCTCGTGGGGCTGATAAGATCAACAGTATGGATCTTCGAACTAGGAGGCCCCAACCATTCATATTTAAGTGTGGCACTCTTATTTTCATTTGGAGAAAAGTCTTAACGTGCACAAAATCCATGCCGTCCATCACATAGAGCATTCCTTATTAGGCGTTGATCCCAACAATCAGGAGTATCATTTAACAGTGCTCGAGTGGACACCCAAAAGATTTACACCTAAAACCTCTAAATTTATTTGGTATGAAGTACCTGAGTTTTAAAAAACTTGAGTTTTTATTCACTCTTCCCTCCTGATGAGGCATATCAGATTACTGGATTGGAAGAGAGATAAACCCCAGGACTTGTACAAAACGAATGGTCGAGGTTTCATCCCAACTATTTCCCGTGGTGTGCCTCCTTAAGATTTTTGGATGATTATGATTTTTTACTTTCAATGGATAAAACTAGGGCAGCATGCCTGATAGACGGGTGGAATGGCTCTTTGTCTGCGGAAGTAACCCCAGTGGGTACATAGCGTTAGTTACTGTGACTGTGGACATGCATGAGTTCTTAGCACTGAGATCCATGGTTCAAACCATTGATTTGTAGGGGCTAACCACTGTGTTCACTCCCCAAGTATAGGGTTGTGATGTAGTAATAAACTCGGTGAGACCGAGGTCGAATCCCAAGGGACTGAAACTTGTACGTAATCTGAAATTAGGTAGAATTAGAACTAGATTAAGATGAAATATAAATCGAATGGTTTTTGAGGAATAATAGTGAAATATTACTCTAAAAACTTAAGGAATTCAGAAGAAGGAAACTAGGGATTCAGAGGATCCACTTGTAGAGATTAGGGAGATCTTATGCCTGCTTCAAAAATCATGGAAATTAAACTGAACTTCCTCTGATATAATTTTAAAGAGATAAAAAGTATATGAATTAGAATAGATTCCATAACCAAACCATGCCCAGGAGACAAAGTTAACAACACAATTAAACTAATTACCAACCAATCAGATGATTATGAAGGTTAGGAAGGATACCGCCATCCAACCATACTCAGGAGACAATGACGAACAACAGGGCTTCCTGACGTCATAATCAAAATAAGGAAAAAGAAATACTCAAAGCCATTGCAAACCCATTGTAATTTCAGTCACAACAGGCCATAAAAAACTAAAAATATTCTCATAATTAAATCAAAAATTCTTTCAATCTAAACAAAAGGCACATGCATAAATTCTCCCATCACTTTATAAGCTTCACCTCTTAGCCCTAGCTAAGAGGTTCAGTCAGACATGGATGGCTAGATCTCCTAAAAATAAAACAAACAAAGTAAAATAAAAATAATCAGAAAAAGAAAAAGGATGAACACTCTCTCTCTCTCTCTCTCTCTCTCCCCTGTAATCGTCCAACCCCAAAACCGACCTCCTTTTCCCGCATTCTCTCTCTCCTTTTATCAGTCCACCAGACGGTGGCTGGAGATGCGCAAGTCCTGTTTACGCACGGCAGCGTGTGCAACACCTTTCGCAGCAGAAACACAACGCAAACTGACTTGCGTTTTGACGAAAATTGCAGGCCATACCTCTCATGTCCTTGGATTTTGGCATCGTGGCATTGGTCGACTCTTCCTTGGCTTTCATATGGACGGTCCAGATCGGTCGAATGGGCCATTCTGGTGGGCCATAATGTCAAACCGCGTCCAGTTTTCACGGACGCACGGCCTGCGCAAACAAATTGCGCTGTGATGATTGGTGGGTCCCTGTTCAGCGTCGGTGAGAAAATCCACTCCATCCATTAGCTTCTTGGCGAGATTTCGGGTGGGAATGACTGGTTTTGGAGTGATTTTGATATGGTCCACCTGATTTTTCTCGCCGCCGTTCGTCCGACGTTTAAACGATCGAAACTGATCTCAAATTGTATTGTGAAATTTCTCCACCTAAGCCTTGATGATAGGGGCCAAATGAATCTCATGGACGGTCCGGATTACCAATCCGACGCTGACCGAGATCACACAACAGCCCGAGAAGGCCGGGCGGCGTTCGATTTTCTCGGACGTCCGCAACAGAGCCTGTGCTGATGCATGGTGGGGTCCACTTAGACTGATCTTATGGAGAGACAAATCCAATATAAGAGCCTCTGCATCCGACCTTGATCACAATGCCGAGTTTGGAGAGAATCCGTGGTTCGGATGGGCCACACCGTCAATCGACGTAGTGGTGTATTCCTTGTAGGTGCGAGCCTGGATGCATGCATAGACACATCAAAGTAATAAATATTTGGATTAAATTGTGGCCTTCACACGATGGACCACTCGGATCACCTAAAAGGATGATGATGGTGGGCGACTACATCATCAGCGGACACTCTGCTGCGAAGGAAATAGAGATTTTCCTTCTCTGTATAGGAAAGTCGGGCGGGTGCAGGTCAAAGTCGGTTTGACCTGACTTTGCGTTCAGTGCACCTCCAGTGCACATGTGCTATGCACACTCATCCCATGTAAATGGGTCCCACCGTGATGTTTCGAGTAATCCACTCCATCCATCCATTCTTCCAGATAATTTAGAGCCCAAGTTGGAAGCATATCCAGTGATCAAGTGGGCCCCGAATCAGAGATTTATGGCCTGATTTATCCGTTGGGCCACTTCCCTAGGGATCAAAAGGCTGAAACTTGAAGTGTACGGTTAATTTATGGTCTTCAAGCCATGTATAAAGTTTCAAGCCGAATAAATGATGGAAATCCAGTGATCTTGCATTCTGGCTGACTTTCAGGCCGCTTGAGCTTCAGTTTCTCGATTTTCGCGGATCCCTGGCGTGTAATTCCGTCGATCTTGGTCCCCTGGAGTCCGTCCCTTGCCTTGGTGCATTCTGAACGTTAAATCTGTGCTTTTAGCATCTCGATCCAGTCCCAGCTCGCAATTCCACCTTGCAACACAACTATGATTAAAATGGGCTATTAAACGGTACCATGTTTATAAATCTAGGCAATAACTGGGTCTGATATGCCATATTTGACCCTCAACACACTGATGCAGTCTGGAATAAGCTCCAATAGGCTACTGGGAAGGATGATCCTAGCCATTTGGCTAATAAGAGAAATATAGAACCTTTAAAGGAAGGGGGAAAAAAAACAATTGATGGCAATTATTTACAAACCCTGGGCATTTTTGGGAATAGTCTGACGTCCCATGTGTGGCCCAACAAACCAATGGTCTAAATCTTCGAATCATGGACCACACATGAATTAGAACAATGTTGTTGACTGCCCAGATGGTCCTAACTTTCTACCATGTGATCTTCAAGATGGCACTCACCCTTTGCACGGCTTGGATGTTCTGTGCATGGAGTTGAACACAAACTGAGCTAACTCGCTTAACTCATTCTACTCAATTCGGCTTGAAAGTTGGGTTTGGGTGAGCCGATCGAACTATTTATTGAGCTTTTTAAAAATTCCAGCTAAGCCTGAACTTGACTCGACACGGCTGAAAGCTAGGCCCCAGCTCAACTCACTTTCATTGGGCTTGATTTATATACTTTAGTTAATTATTGTATATATATAATATTAATATAATAATAATAATTATATTATTATTTGAACTAGAACTCGATTCGAAAGCTGGAACTTTGAATTTGGTCTGAACCATTGACCAAACCAAACCGAGCTGACCAATACTCCTCAAGGACTAAGCCAAGGTAAGCTACTGGCCAAATCGAGTCAAGCTGGACATATTTTGGCTTGGTGTCCAGCTCTATCTGTACATGGGACCCACTGCGGGAAAAACCAGTGTAGTATTTTAGGCTTAACATACTATGGTTGTATGTGATCATTCATACATCATGACGTTGGCCTGTACCTTATGTTTTATTAAAGGGGAAATAATAATATTCAAATATGTATGTTAACATACAATGTTTTTATTTTCAGCTGACGTGTCTTTTGTGTATAAAATATATATATATATAAGCCTTGCAAAATGTGGGCCGTATCGTTAATATGACCTGGGACGAAAACTAGCTAGGATGGTTAGTGTCAGAGCCTCGCAAGCAAACTCCTTTTTTAAGGTAAGCTGCAACAAGTCGTATGGTACTCTTTTGACCGGATATAGGGCTGCAAATTGTCTGGGCTGGCCCATCAGGCTTAATGCTTGGCCTCCTTCGGGCAAGCTTGGCCTGGAATTAATACAAGGCTGAGGGCCAGGCCAGGGCATAAAAATATATATTCAAGGACTGCCTTTAAGTCCATCAGCTCGGACTGGCCCGTTTAGGATTTCAACTGCATTTATCTGAGGTCCTTGCTCATGCCTTGGTGGTAGACTCACAAGAGTTTCAACAAAAGATCATGGGTTCCCGTACACACCGTGGTGTTACTGTGTGTGTAAAAGAAAAAAACAGCATTTTTCTCATGAATTCGGATGCTCTGCTTGCCACAAGCAGAATTTCCTGCAACATGTGGAATAATCACATTGCAACAAGCAGGAAATCGCTGCTTGTGGCAAGCAGAGGATCCCGACTCTTTTCTCATATACCATACATGGCAGGGCACAATTAATGAAGAGCTCAGATCTTGTGCATCAGTGCTTGATCTTGGGCTAGATCGGGATCACGTAGTGCATGATCATCACAGCAGGCCGTTGGGCATTTGTTTTTGCCAATCACGGGCCTAGGGCCTTAGGTTTATATTGTGAAGTGGTCTTGGATAGACATCTGCCGGGTCCTATTCCGTGCCGAGAGCTTAGGTTTTACTTTGTGGGGTGGTCTTAGCAGACATCTGCCCTGTTGAAATTAGATGCCTTTAATCTACGTTGAACAGGAATTTTCAATAGGAGAAATTTTGGTTTTTCTCCAATTGTTCACCAGATTGTTTTGGTACTATTCAATTGGATCAAAGAGGCTCTTGATTCAATTGAGAAAATCTTAAAAATACAAGTTTGCTCTCTAAATGATTTTGGGCACTTTCGATTTAATCGGAAGTGTGGTCAATTCAATTGATGGCCCTCGATTGGAGTTGATCCTACAAAGATTCTATCGATCGACAATTCATGTAATTGCGCAGTTTTGTTTCTACTCCTTGATCCAGGTTATATATGTGGGTGTAATATGGGGTTAGGGCATTCTAAGGTAATTGGAAACTAATTTTAGAGAGAGCTAGGGTTTGGAGAAAAGGGATATAAGGTTTTAACATTTATGCGGAGCTTCGAGCAGTGCATGACAGGCTGTCACTATACTTCCATTTTGGTTTAACTAGAGTCGTGGTGGAATCTAACTCTAAGCTCGTGATTGCTTTTTTGAATGGGAGTGCCAGCCCGGGTTGGAAATAGGCCTATTGGATAGCCAGAATTAAGAGATTTGGTATTCATGGCCAACTGAAAATTTCCCATATCTTTTGAGAAGGTAATGGGCCTGCAGATGGTATGGTCCGTATGGGCAACAACATTCAAGCTTCTTTGTTGGTCCGTCAAATTTGTCTTCTCCCGCACCATGTTAAAGGCAGCCTGTCACGCCCCGAAATCCGGGTACAGAGTGTGCACCCTCAGACCCGAGTTTCAGTTCGTAACTCGTACACAAAGTGTACTAATTTAATTCATTAATCAGTTTAATCAGAGATGATAATTATATTCAATATAAGGTCCATCATAATCTCAATCACACATGCATAATACTTAGCACCAATCAACTAAACATATATAAATCTTGACGACTCTTAAAATAAAATAAACCTTAAAATCATTTATTTATTATACCATTATAATATAATGATATTTATTCCATGCTAACATTATTACAAAGAAATAAATCTAAATAATTGCTTAAAGTCTCAAAATAAATGTCAGTATGCATTATTTGTTAATTAAACTGTGCTAACAAAATAAAACATATAATTAAAAATTTTCTAATGCCGCCACTTCATCCTTGGATAGGTATGGCCATATTTTAGGCAGGTCGTGTTCAGGTACAGTAGATCCTTCCGGTTCTTGCATCACATCATCTGCTAATGGCTCCTCTGTACGGTTTTTCCATCAATAAAAATGTAAGCTGGCCAGGCTTAGTGATATAACCCAGCATGGTTCATAATCATAGCAATTAAAATAATACATAAATACATGTACAATGATATGAATGTAAAATGATATATAAATGCATCAGATGGGATGATCGTCCATCTGCTTGGGTTGGAGGTCGTCAACCCGCATCCACCTGTTGGGTAGGCTTCCACCTTTCGGTAGGCTTGGGCATAGCCCGCATCTGGTAACGCTCTACCAGGATCGACATTTCTTCCAGGGAGGGCCCATAGGATCGACCATGCATTATGCAATGCAATGAATGAAGGATGATATGTAAATGTATATTTTTCATATTTGGCATAGTTGTCTTCATTAAAATATTCACATATAAATTTATCGTACAATTATCATATCAAAATATTCAAACCAGTAAATCAATCAAACAATCACAATGATTTATTTTAATTTTAATGAATTATAAGACAAGTTGGGTTACTCACCTGAGTTTGGTAATATTGACTCTGCAATGTAATTAAGTTGATTTGAATTCTGGAGTCCTATCAATTATATTAACAAATTATTATTCATTTATTTGTATTACATGGTGGGGTCCACCTTTGATTAACATTCTAAGTGGTCAAATCTAAAATAATCAAATAATTAAAATTATATGTTTATCTAAATTTAATTATCAAAATTTAGATTTTCCTTTTAAGATCCTGAAATTGAATGTCAAATAATTAATCAAGGCGGCCCATCCAGATTCTTGAGGTACTATCATGTTTTGCCTCTACACATTAGATGGATGGTGTGGATCTAACCACACATACACCGATGGCCCATCTCGACCTTCTACGCCAAGTGATACCAACACTTGCGTAAAAATCTAAGATTCCTTTATTAAACACTTTTAGATCTCACTAATATGGCCTATCTGGATGTTAGATTGATCTAAAAATTATGGCCCTTGTATATTTTGGCCTTAAGGATCATATGATCCGTACAGATCTATCTTAGCACAATCAGATTCCATCCATTTAATTTATTCCTAAAATATTACTAATTAGATCAAAATCATAAAAACATCACTTTATTAAAATTGCCTATACACACCTATACAATGATGGTGTGGATGATCCACGCCATCCATTGTATAGATCAAGAAGAAATTAATAACATAATAAAAAGCTAAAAAGATTTAACGATTAAAACTTACCTGATCGACCCTTCTTAGAATTTCCTCTTTCTTTTACTTTAGGGCTTCTTATCTCCTTTTTCTTTTAATGCAGAAACCTTCCGTATCCCTTTTTAAAGAAAATTCTCATAAGATAGGATGAGCACATCCTCCCTTATCTTGAATTTGAATTTTTTTATGATATTTAATAAAAAATTTATTATTACTACTTCAAGAATCGATCCCTAAACCTCTCTCTCAATTAAGAATTTCGCTACCAACTCAACTATTTACTTGTTTTTATTTTTTATTTAAAAATAAAATTTTTAAATATTTAATTTAGTTTTTTTTATAATGTACCAAAATTTAGGGTTGTTACACAGCCTTTTCCTAGATAGAGTGGGCCTGGGGGTGATCAGGCTCGACTTTGATAGAGATTATTAGTAAACTGAGAAGGAGCTCAGGGAGATAGGCCTCGGTTTCATTCCCTTCTCAAGTTGGTTTCATTTTCATTTTCTTTCTTCCCTACACCTGCTTCATTGTGATAAGCTTCGCTCAGGTCCTTTTTTCCTGAGGAAGCCTGAATGTCCATTGCTATGTAAATTTGCCTATGAGATGAATGCAAATGAGTTTACTATATATATATATATATATATATATATATATATATATATATATATATATATATATATATATATATATATATATATATATATATAAGAATGTTGATTCTATTTCTTGTGATTTTATTTTCATAGTGGATTGCTTGTCGCTTTGTGCCGTGGTATTTTTCTACAAAAGTTTTTCACGTAAATCATCATATTCTCTATGCATGCTTGAATATTTTATATCTGTGTTTCTCTGAGTCTGGGTGACTCTTACATTTGTTAATGCAATGATTTGTGCACTTTATTCGTTAATCATGTGAGTCATTGTGTTAAGGAGTCAGTTGAGCCCTTAAAAGCTAAAGATCGAGGACACAAGTGGATGTGGAGCATCAAGGAGCAAAGAATATGAGATGCCTAGGTGACCCTAACCATTGACCCAAAATAACCTAAACCTCAATATGATCTTAACCTTAATATATAGGTAAATCCTTTATTAATTATCCCTTAGCCTTAAGGGCCCTATTTAAACATACTTAGATTGGCTTTAGAGGCATCGAGTTTCTGAAAAAAACTACACAATTTCAACAACCTTCGGTCTAATTGAAATCAACTAAAACAGTGCAGTGTGTTGTGACAAAAAATGCTAAATTTGATTGCAACTAGATGCCACATTTGGTCCTAACTGAAGACTATTTTTGGTCCAATCAAAGACTGTATTCAGTTCGATCGAAAGTGCCTAAAACTGTCTAGTGGCTTTTCCTGTCTAATTCGGTGCAACCGATGATCCATTTAGTCGAACCGAATACTAGCCATTTCTGCTTGTTTTATGACTATTGGAACTCAATTCCTTTATATAAATCATCGAATCGTTGGCCATTTTGATGGATTTTTGGTGCAATAAAAGCTTAAGTGAATCCTCACTTATATCTCACACCCTAAACCTTAAATCTCATTATATTTGATATATCTTCTTGAGTTTTACCACTCTAATTAATTAGTATTTCAATCTCAATGTTGAAGATGAACTTTATTTCTACCATTTTCTAGAGATTACACACAACCTTCTTGGTATACCATTTGTCTAAATCTTCTAAAATATCCATCTAAGTGAATCCCCTAGAATTACAACATTCCATTAGTTGTAGGAGATTTAAACCACCTATCACTCTGATCATCGTTAAAGAGCATCACATACAAGGTATTTGATCTTGGAACTTAAGCATTAGTAACACATCGGCATCAACAATCAGGGGAGTAAAAGGAGAGCTGATTGAAACACATGAGATCATTGATTAATCAGCTCGAGAAGGTGCTACAAAAGGGGTTTAATCTAATAAATAATGTTATCATTTATGGAGTCCATGTACGCTCTTTCTTTATATAGGATTGAGTGTACAAGTTTGATTGACAAATTCAATTAGGTTCTTGACAGTGGTTCTTTTGTAGGACTTAAATCAAGTCCTTGTGTAGGCCACCAACACTGGTGCATACGTATAGGTTCTTGTGTAGGACCGAGATTCCTGGCTAGCCTATAGAAAACCATATAAGTCTCTGAGTGAATCAGTCCTTATGTAGGATTTTAATGGTTAGAGGTGAACCTGATTTAAAACCTTCGATAGTGAAATCTGGTACAGTACTCATGGGTTTAATGTGTCCTCCTGGAGTTTCTCTAAGGATTATAGGATCAAAATACATACTAGAGTGTCGTCGGTCTGAACTCCAGTGACAGAACAGTCATTCCAACTACTAATGCTTGAGAAAAGAGGATAGACCAAATTTGAATAGAAGGAACCATCCAAATGTTGGATAAGACAAATTGTAACCGAAGTGTCAAAATCAGACAATTGCATGAAAACGGGTCACCTGCACATACCTAGGTGTGGATACTTGTGGAACCTAATCGAGTCTAAGTTGGCATAGTAAGATCCCCGTAAGGTCACAAAAAGTGTAGGATAAGTTAACCATTTTGACGACTAGGCCAAACAAGTACTCTTGGGTGATCTGCGAAACAACAAACATTTCATTTTAGGTTAGTATCATTAAAGGACCACATAAAGCACATGGGATCTACTATACTCTTTCGATGTTAGTACTGATCGGGAGTGAAAGGATTACGATTAGTTATCCATAATGTTGCAGAAAGTGAAGGGACAATTATAATATTTTTCCTAAACCCCTGTGATATGTGTGAATTATCTATTTATAAACAACTAGCTGATACAGACATAAAGGCAGGCAACGAATCCAAACTACATTCATAATCTGACCAAGACGGATAGGGTGTACACTCGCTTTAACATTCAGTTGCACCCAACATCTACTAAAGAGGGGCATATGTAGACACTCCGCCCCAGGCTAACAAGTTAATGAAATTGGATGTTCTCGATGGATGGATAAATCCAAACCTAAACCCTAATCCAAACCCTAAATCCTAGACCTTAATTCAAACTTTAAACCTTAACCCAAACCTATAACTTCCGAAACCAAGTTCAACCGAGTTAATCCACCGAGTCAACTCATTGAATCATTCCGAGTTGATTCATTGACCTAGAACCCGATCAACTTACCTGGTCAACCCAAGCATTAAATAAGCCCAAGACCAACCTTAAAAGTCCAAACCCATAGGCCCAATAGAGATTCATAACTCAGACAACAAGTGAACATCATAGTAGCCACAAATCCCTCGCACATGTGGGAGACTCCCTACTATAACAGGGGGAAACTTGTGCCTTTGGTGGCGGTCAGACCGCTGCCCGACACGTGGCAAACCTCCTGATTAGGCAAGGAGCTCCTCACGAGTACTAAACCTCCCCTTGTAATGCTCGCATGTGTAAAATTGCGGAGTTACCTCCTTATCCTTTATTTGAACTTAAAATTATATTTATACTAAGCAATCTAACCATCTACGTTGTGCTACATGGAAATTTAAGATCTTAGCCTTTTAACCTTATTTCAGCCCCAGACTTGCTAGGAATTCCAAGAAAATCAGGTTGGGAGGCTATAAATATCCAACTTTCCTCCTCATTCCAAGTATATAAAAAATCAACTAATCCTCAAGCATTCGAAGCTCCAAGCTTTTAAAGCCTTCGTCATCTCATCCCTTCACCAAGGAGAGTGAGAATGAGGAAGAGAATCTAACCTAGTCCAACCCTAATCCTAGCCTCTTGAGCCAGTTGAGTTCAAATACAAACTGCTTGATCTAATCCTTGCGATAATATCATCCATCCAACTGTCTGAACTCCAATAAGCATTATTTAAATTTCAACATTAGCATTGTGTAACATATACTCCCTTCTCAACCCTCTTACTTAACATATATACTCATCAATTTTGCATTACACTCTACACTCTATCGATTAAGGCGTATGCTATGCGGCTTGCCGATATAATCAGATCCTGCCCATAAGAAATACAAGTCAATAGTTGTTACATCATAAGCATCACATCGCATACACACATATATACTTCCTTACACTCAATCAGTACAAATGTATGCTCTGCAGCTAGCCAATATAATCGGATCTTGCACATCCAAAACTTGTATTGATTTGCATTAAACATTTATATACACATCATCACATCTTTAAAGTATGAGAGCTGGAACTTATCCTCATAGATAATTAAATTACGCGAAGTAAGCACCATATGTTTGCTCGGGCACCTAACACCTTCCCTTCTTTGTAACCGCTATCCTTACCTTGAACTTTGAAATGCAAATCAAAGCGTCATCTTAGGATAAAGAATCTCCGGATCCTCTTCCCTAACATTTCTATAGGATTTATCCAATTGTAGAAATTAGTCAACCAGCTAGTGCCGACTCTGGTCAAACATAACATCATTCCAAACATACTAGTGCAAAAGCCCTCGAAAGAGGTACCAGTGGAAGCTACAGATCGATTTCATTCGGGTCTAGCGTTCACAAGGATGAAATGAATTTTTTTATACAAGAATGAGACATGGGAGCTGGTGTAGCTTCCCACTGGATGGAAAGTGATTAGATGGAAGTGGGTTTATCAGAAGAAATAGGATAGGTACAAGGTAGATTGGTAGCGACGGGTTATGCGCAGTAGGAAGGTATCAACTTCAACAAGAATTTTACATATGTGGCCAATCAAATATCTATTAGATTTGTGTTGGCATTGGTTGCTCAATACATTCTTAAACTGGAACAATTAGATATAAAGAATGCTTTCCTACGTGGGGAATTAGAAGAACAAATTTACATGAAGTAACCAGAAGGGTTTGAGATCCAGGAGTCATGGAATAAAGTTTGCAGATTAAAGAGGTAGTTGTATGACCTGAAACAATCGCCTAAGCAATGGTACAAAAACTATAATTCTTTTATGTTGAGCTAGAGATTTATTAGAAGTGAATTCAATCACTGTGTTTACTTTATAGCACTGAGTAATAATGAATTCATTATCCTAGTATTGTATATTGATAATATTCTTATCACTAGCCATAGCATGTCTGAGATCAATATATTGAAGACTTAGTTATTCAGGACATTCGAAATGAAAAATTCGGGGGCTGTAAAGAGGATTCTCGACATCAACTTACATAGGGACAGGAAAAAGGTGTAGGTTATGGTTGTCTCAAGAGAAGTATCTGGAGAATGTCTTGATTAAGTTTAGATTTGATATGGCTAAATCGATTAGCACACCTCACGTTTCTCACTTTCGGCTTTCTTCGAATCAATGTCCTATTATAGATGAAGAAAAGTAGCATTTATCTCATGTGCCATACTCGAGTGTAGTTGGCAGTTTGATATGGCATGATCTGTATGAGACTAGATATTTCACATGCAGTAAGTGTTGTGAACAAATACATGTCAAACCTTGGCAAGCAACACTGGAAGGTAGTGAAATGGCTACTTTGTTACATACGAAGTACGAAGGACTACGTCTTAACATTCGAAAAATCAGATTGTAAACTTATATGCTATGTGTATTCTGAGTACACATAATGTGGACAATAAGAGGTCAACTTCCGGTTATTCATTTGTATTAACGAGTAGAGTAATCAGTTGGATATCGATACTTCAGTTTGTGGTTTCTCTTTCCACAACCAAAGCTAAGTATATGACAATGACAAAGACATTTAAGTAAGGTGTTTAGTTGAAAGGATTGATAAATGAGTTAGGGCTTCAATAGGAAGTCATGCCTATGCATTATCATAACGGAGTGCCATCAATTTGTCAAAAGAGATAGGTATACCACTCATGTATTAAACATATTGATGTTCGTCATTATTTTATCCGATAGGTTGTAAGCCCCGTATCCTAAACCGTACCGTTCCATAGGCTTCCGGGGTCCTTCCGGTCGAATTTCGGCAACCTTCGACCCTTAACCGGTATTTGCGCGCGACCCTGATTCTCATGTCGTCAGCCCCAGTCGACTCAACTCAGGACTTATACCATAGTGACTGCGTCGTCGCCGCGGTTCCGATGCCGCGACTTGCGCCCCGAGGCGATACCCTGGTTGGGAGATGTGGGCCAGCGTTCGGTGGGAGGAAAACGCCGCGCGTGCGAATTCCGAGAAAATCTCTACAAGGTGTCACATCAATCAATCAACCCATCATGTCAAGTACACATCACCTTTCACCCATTCCCAAGCAAGCCCCAAAAGTCAAAAAGATCTTACAAACCCATGCTTTTCTTACAACTTTTGCCCAAAAAGTCAAAAAGCCTCTTACACTCCCATCCCTCTCTCCCATCCATCACTCCATCACTCATCACTCCCTCTCTCTCTCTCTCCCTTTACAAGTCTCTCTCCCTCATTCATTCTCAAACCTACTCTCCCAAGCAAAAGAAACACCATACGTATGAGCCTCTCCCCATATCTCCCATGCTTCAAGTGTGGCTCACCTTTCCATCCCTAGATCTCCCATCCTAGCCATCCATTTCTCACTTCCTCCATCAAAGAGGAGCACAAGGAGCTAAGGAAGCCAAGGGAGCAAGAAGATCAAGCGGTGGGTGCTTTGATAGGGTAGTTTTTAATGTTTTTAAGAAGGGCCAAGTGAGGTCAACCGATCAATGGTTTGGATCTCACTTTGGACCCTAAGATGTGGCCGATGGCCCACTTGGATCATCATGATCATGCCATGATGGGGCCATTCTCCATGGACCCCATCATGATGTTTATTTTCCTTGCATATTTAGGGTCATCTAGACCGTCTAATTTAGTGGAGAAGGGATCTCCACCGTTGGATTTTAATTTAATGGGCCCACATGTAATGAGACTCACTTGATGTATGATTTAGTGCAAGGGAGGGCCCATAGTGCCGGGGTCCCTCCATCACACGGGTCTCACTCTCTATCTCTCTCCCTTTTATTTTATTTTTATTTTTTTGTGATGATAATGAGGTTGTGTGGCCCACTTGAATGGGCCCCACTATGAAGTATGTATTTTGTCTAAGTCGCCTAAGTGGGACCCACTTCATGTGTGTAGTACCCACACTACCCATCATTGGTGGCCCACCTGAGCAGGCCCACTTGCATGGCCAGACCGTCCAGCGTCCCTGGACGCTGGACGTTTGTTGGAAATCACAAATATCGTCTTGTTTCAAAGGATATGGGTGGCCCACTCATATGGGTCCCACCTTGATGTATGTATTAAATCCATGCCGTCCATTCCTTTCCCAAGCTTGTTTTAGGCGTTGAGCCGAAAGATGGGACCAATCAGACTTTTAAGCGGGCCATGGCATGGCAAACAATGGGTTTACTATTGAATTATCCCCTGTTGTTTCTATACGCCGAAACAGGCCCAATATTGGGCTTGTTTTGCTTGTCTAGAGCCATGGAGGGCCATTGGACGGAGTGGATTGTTTGGATGTGGAACCCACCAGTGAAAACCTCAAAAAAATTGAAAATAAAAAACATCACAGCAGCTACTACTGCTGTGTCAGAGATGCAGCAGGCGCTGCCTGCGCACCAACGTCCGGGCAGACGGGCGGACAGGCAGCCACCCACGGCTCTAGCCGTGGGCCCCACCTTGGTGTTTACTTGTCATCCAACCCGTTCATGAGGTGGGCCCCTCCCTGAAGTGGGCCCACTCAAAATATCAACTTAATCCGAAACTCAGGTGGCGCACACAAGAGGAAACAGTGGGGTTGAGCGTCTGCTATTGAAACCCCTGCTCTGGGCCACAGAAGTTTTGGATCCAGCCGAAATTTGTTCTCCCTATTCATTTGGGTCCGCGGGACATTATCAATGGATTGGATGGAATGTAAACATTATGGTGGGCCCCACATGGAGCCCACAGTGATGTAAGTGTTTTATTGCCACCGTCCGCCTGGACGGTGGCTGTGATGTTTGTGTTATATCCCCACCGTCTAGGGACGGTGGGCCTGTTGTGTGCGTGCGTGTGTGGTGTGTGCGTGTGTGTATATTTATATATATATATATAATATTATATTATATATAATATTATATGTACTATATATATTATATATTATATCATATTTAATATACTGGTGGTGGGAGGCCCATCTCAATTTACTGGTAGTAGGAGGCCCACTTTGATATATATGTAAGGCCCATGGGTCGAGGCCCATTTGATGTATTAGGGGCCCATGGGTTAAGGCCCATTTGATGTACATTTGGGGCCTCATTGGTGTGGCCCATTTGATGCACATAAGGCCCATGAGATTAAGCCCATTTGTGCATTCTAAGGCCCACGGGTCATGGTCCATTGCAATGTACATAAGGCCTATTGGTGCGGCCCATTGATGTGGCCTACTTGATGAATATAAGGCCCATATGATATGGTCATTTGATGTTTTTAAGGCCCATTGGGATGTACTTAAGGTCCATTGCAATGTACAATCCCGACATGGGTTATGTAATGATGTTTACGTCGGGCTGTACCTTGGGAGCAATGGCGGTTTGACGTCCCCATTGCAAGTATAGTGTTGGTTAAATGTCCACATTATGACTTCCCCTAGGGCCCATACGTGTGATGTGTAGGCCGTCTAGGCCCATCTTCGTTATGAACATCATCCATCCTATATAACATGTTTAGTTCCATGATTCATGATCATATGCATCATACGTATGCTTGATATGAGAAATGACTGATCATAGCATATGCCTTTGGGCAGATTGTTTAGGGGCTCCTGTACAGGGGGTGTTGCCCTACATGAGTGCACGATACGCGCAGGATTACTGTATGACTGGATAGTGTGATTCATGCATTCACATTGTGTGATATGGTTACTATACGCCCTAGCGACATTAGGGCCGTAGCCTCCACAGACATATCGTGGTTGGAAGTATTGGATACCGAAAATACTATTCTACATGGGGTGCGATAGATATCCCTGGGTGAAAGTCCCTAAACCCTTATGGTACCAAGAGGTTGCTCCAACATCTAGACCGAGTGGGTGCATAAGTGCCGAGTGCCGATTACCAGACGGTTGTGCTTTTCACTGTGTCATGGTCGGTTGGAAGGGGGTGCGGCCTTACCCGCCCAAGAGTAGGGGGCAATGCTAAGCTGAGTCTGACCAGCTCGAGGAATGGGTCCGCTATTGACAAGCCGAGCCCGATATTGGCAGGTGGATAGTGAGGTCTCTTCCACTCACCTTATTGCGCGCGATGGGGCGACAATCTGGCTTGGAGTGTACTAGACCCCGGTGATAACCCAGATTTTGAGCTGTATTGATATGTGGACTTAGATGAGGATTTGTATGCTTGAGTTGCATTTCGCATTGCATGGCCTTGGTATGGCCGACATTATTCATGCTTTGCATCGCATGGCCTTGGTACGGCTATGGTATTCTTAGCCTTCATCAACATATTCCGCATTATTCTGATACTACATAACTGCATTACCACCTTGAGCATACACTTTCACCACCCTCCAAGCTTTCTATAAGCTTATGCACGACCGTTGCGTGCAGGTGACGTTGGATCGCAGCAGCGCTGAGGCTTGGGCGCATGGCAGATCATTTTAGAGTTTTGTTCATCTTCATTTTATTTTCCTTATGCTCATTGTACTTGTAAAGTTTTTGATTATAGTGAAAATGTGATGGAGTTTTTGGTTGTTGTTTGTGGGTTATGCCTTTGGTTATGTTTCTTACGAATCAAATTGATGTTGAAAATCCTCCTTGTAGCATCCCAGGATCGGAACCTGGCGAATGGGCGCTGGGAGCCGAGAATGGGGTTCTACGGAGGCTGTCGGTGCCGAATTCGGCGATCGAAAATTTTCTGAGCCTGGTTTCCACGTTTGGGGCGTGACACAGGTGCTTGGGAAAGGCGATGTTACTCTTAAGAAGATCCACACCATCATGAATCTGACCGACACCCTTATGAAGGTAATTTCTATAGAGAAGTTCAAATTTTGCTCAACTTCTCTTTGCTTAACAAGGTTTGATGAAGACAGAGTATGCACGAGAAGCGATGATGAAGTTATGATGAATATGATTAGAGATGGATGAAGTACCTTGGAGCAGTAGAGCATGGAGACTAAAGCCATAGTAGAGATTGTTAAATCAGAGTCTTTTAGTTTATGTGGAATAGTAAATTTTTATAGGATCGACACCCTAGTCAATTTGATTGAGAAATATCATTTTTTTAAATTGCTCGTTGGACTGTTTGGTCCGATTTGATTCAATCGAGAAAATAAAAAAAATACAAATTTATTCTTTAGATGATTTTGGATACTTTCGATTCTATCAACGCCCCTCGATTGGAGTCGATCCTATCGACGATTTGAACAATTTCACATAATTGTGTAGTTTTGTTTCTAATTCTGGATTCAAATTATATATGTGAGTGTAATACGAGATTACGGTATTCTAAAGTAATTTGGAAATTCATTCTAAAGAGAGCAAGGGTTTGGAGAAAGGGGTAGGGTTTTCAACTCTAGGGTTTGTATGTTATAAGTTAATTCCATTTTCTGTAATTTCATCTTCTAATTTCATTTTTATAATAATTTGTTTGTCACTTTGTGTAGTGATTTTTTTCGGTGAAAGTTTTTCTATACAAATCATTGTGTTACTTGTGTATACTTGAATTTTTTTTATTTATAGATAAAACTAAGGAAGAGAGAGAGAGAGAGAGGGAGAGAGAGAGAGCTTTCTAATTGTTATTATTTTCATCCCTAAGTATACACGTATAGAAAAGATTACATATGAAAGGGCTATCACCCAAAGATAGAAACAATGGCTATATTGATTGGAGAATCCTTGATTATAGTCCTTGATTGATTAGAGAATCCTTGATTTTAGTCCTTAATTGTAGTCCTTGATTTGATTGGAGAATCCTTGATTGTAGTCCTTGATTGATTGGAGAATCCTTGATTGTAGTATTGAAGATACACTTTAATACTCCCCCTCAAGCTGGTTGGAAGATATCTAGCATACCGAGCTAGGATAGCACAAACTGAAACTGAATGGTGCTAACTGCTTTGGTGAGAATATCCACATGTTGCCCGGTCGTAAGAACAAACACCATACAAATCTGCCTAGAAAGTAGCTTCTCATGAATAAAATGACGATCAACTTCAATATGTTTTGTGCGGTCATGGTGTACTGGATTATGAGCAATGCTAATTGCCGCTTTATTATCACAGTACAGAGTTGTTGGAGTTGGAACATCAACTCCTAATTCCTGCAACAGTTTCTGTAGCCAAATCATCTTGCAAATACCATGTGCCATGGCACGGAACTCGGCCTCAGCACTAGAGCGAGCAACCACACTCTACTTTTTGCTTCTCCAAGAAATAAGATTACCACCCAATATAGTGCAGTATTCGGATTTAGAATGTCTATCGATAATTGATCCGACCCAGTTAGCATCCGTCCAACATTCAATCCGATTGTGACCATGTTTACGAAAGATTAGACCCTTTCTAGGACAACCCTTCAAATATCGAAGAATACGAAAGGCCGCCTCAAGATGAATTGAGCGAGGAGCATGCAAAAAACGGCTGACAACTCCTACAGCATAGGTAATATTAGGTCTAGTAAGGGAGAAATAAATTAGCTTCCCAACTAGACGTTGATACTGTGAGACATCTACAAGGGGCTCTCCTTCCACATCACCTAACTTATGGTTTTGCTCAATAGGTGTATCAGCTGGACGACATCCTAATTTGTCACACTCTTGTAAAAGATCCAAGACATATTTACGTTGCGAGATAAAAATACCTGACTTTGACTTACAACTTCAATGTCAAGAAAATACTTCAGAGGGCCAAGGTCTTTAATCTCGAAGCGATGTTGAAGATGAGACTTTATAACTCCTGAATGATGATTGGATCATTTACGGTGATAACTATATCATCGACATAGATAATAAGAGCAGTAAAACTATCACCAATGCATCTAATAAAAAGAGTATAATTTGCCGTACTTTGTTGATATCCAAAACCAATAACCACCCCACTGAATCGGTCAAACCAAGCCCGAGGAGATTGGCGAAGTCCATATAAGGATTTCTTTAAGAAACATAATTACCCTTCATGGCCAGGAAACAAGATACCAGGTGGAGGAGTCATATGTACCTCTTCTTGAAGATCCCCGTGAAGGAATGCATTTTTAACATCCAATTGATGAAGTTCTCAATCACTATTTAATCACAAGGACAGTAAGACACGAATGGAATTCAACTTTGCAACAGGAGCAAAGGTCTCATAATAATCAATCCTATAGGTTTGTGAGTACCCCTTTGCAACCAGCCATGCTTTATACCGATCCACGGTATCATCTGAATTATGCTTAACTCTAAATACCCAACGTCACCCAACTGCCTTCTTCCCTCTGGGTAATGACACGAGTTCCCAAGTATCATTGTGAGTCAAAGCTCTCATTTCTTTCTCCATTGCAGCCTTCCACTTAGGATCAGACATTGCTTCACGGACAGTAGAGGGAATCATGACAGAAGAGACATAAGTTAAGAACACATGATAAGATGATGATATAACATGATATGTGACATAATCAGATAAATGATATTTAGTCTTTTACCCTTTCGTAAAGCAATGAGAATCTCAAGGTCTGAAGCAAGAGGAGGAACATCAGAAGATTCTAGCTCACCAAGTGGGAAAGGCATGGAATGATCTGATAAAGGAAAAACATTGTAGTGTTGTGAAGTAGGACTTCCTTCCAAAAACTGCAAGTCCTTATTTGGTCACACATGTATAACTGAGTCACTAGTAGTATGTTCATGATGTATAACCGACATAGGTGACATGGAAGACTTTAGAGAGGATACAGGTAGACCTGTGATGACAACAGGAAGAGGGACCTGTGATGGTTGGACATCACGGTCACGACAAGTGGCAAACCACTCCCCCTGCAAAGAAACTGGACCTCAATAGTAGGGCTGATTTTCAAAAAAGGAAACATCTTTGGAAACAAACCTCCGTCGACTGAGTGGATGATAGCATTTGTATCCTTTTTGTGTTAGAGTAACCCAAAAATATACATTTTAGAAATTTTGTGTCAAGTTTAGAACATTCCTGACCCAAATCTTGCACAAAACAAACACAATAAAAAATCTTGAGTGGAAGAATAAATTCTGTGTCATGAGGACGAAGAACAGAATAAGGAGTTTGAAAATTCAGAACACTAGAAGGTGTATGGTTAATAATGTAGCAAGCTGTCAAGACAGCTTCAGACCAAAAAAATTTGGGAACATTCATCGCAATGGAGATAGAACGAGCCAAATCAAGGATATGCCTATTCTTCCGTTCTGAACGACCATTTTGTGGTGGAGTTCTAATACAAGATGTTTGATACTCAATACCATGATCTTCACATAACTTTTAGATTCCAGAATTCGCATATTCAGTTCCATTATCAGAACAAAACACACAAATCTTTATATTAAATTGAGTCTGAACCATGGTAATAAATTTTTTAAAGATGTAATAAACTTCATCTTTACGTTTCATAAGAAAGAGCCAGGTATAACGACTGAAATCATCAATAAATAACACAAAGTATCTAAAACCCAAAAGAGACGGTACAGGAGTAGGTCCCTAAACATCAGAATGAACAAGTGAAAAAGGAGAACTACTAACTTTATTAAAACTCAAGGGATAAGTAGTTATACAATGTTTGGACAATTGACAAATTTCACACTGAAAGTCAGAAATTGATTGATCAGAAAATAAAGCTGGAAGCAAATGCTTCATAAATGAAAAGGAAATGTGACCTAACCGGTTATGCCATATCATAAAATGTTTATTTGCTACTACGAGCTGACTCTGCAATACACATGGTTGAAGCACATTTGGAGTTTACAGATCATCGAGGATGTACAAACCATTAGCTTTACGTCCACTGCCAATCGTTTTCTTCGTTACCAGATCCTGAAAAAGACAATAAGATAGAAAAAAATGTAACACTACAATTTAACGACCGTGTAATGCTACCGATAGATAAAAAATTAGTAGTGAGTTGAGGAACATGCAACATATCAGAGAGTGGTAGAGAGGGGTTAGCATTTATGAGTCCTTTCCCAGTAACAAAAGAAAGAGATCCATCCGCTAACCGAACTTTATCTCTACCGGAACAAAGAGAATATGCATGAAAAAGAGAATGCATATCTCTCATATTTTCAGATGCTCCTGAATCGATGATCCAGGATGGGGAAGGAACAACGGAGAAGTGTTCACTGAAGCAAATGTACCTGATCGTGCAAAAGTGGAGGTGGTTGTCTTTTCATCAAACTGTGCCATTAGGACCCGGAATCGATACAGATCTTCTTAAGATATAGTAACACGATCAGATGGTGTAGCAGGAGGGCCATGATTCTGAATCAGAATCTCAGTAGTAGAGGCAGTCTGAGCGGACGGTGAGGATGCAGTCCGATTCGCTTGTAGCAAGATAGGCCCTTTCTGTGGAAACAACCCTTTCTGTGGAAATCCATTAAGAAAATAGCAGAACTGTTTAGTATGTCCATATTTCTTGCAATGGTCATAAAAACGCTGGAAGTTCTTCTAATTCTTGCTTGGGCGAGAAGGAAACATAGATGGCGATGATACTGTAGGTGTCACCAATGCTCTCCAACCCTGTCTGTTTACAACCATTGCTGCTTTATCTCTAGGCTGGATCATTTCATGGCCCATAGAGTAACGCCTATTTTTCTCAGAATAAATATAGGCATACACATCTCCTAAAAGTGAAAAATCATCTTTTCTGCTCAAAATTTGCACATGAGCAGTCTCATATTCCGGGTTCAAACCTGCAAAGAACTGATATACGCGTTTCTCTTCAATAAACTTTGAAAAAATCTCACCATCTTTGAGGCTTTCCCAATCAAAGGTCTAATATTGATCAAGTTCTTCCCATCTTTGTCGAAGAGTATTATAATACTCTGATAGGGTCTTCTCCCCCTTCTTAAGTTGGGAGGTCTCCACATCCAACTGATAGATGCGGGAAGCATTCTTCTTCTGAGAATATGTCTGCTGCACAAGATCCCAAACCTGTTTAGCAGTCTGCAGAAACATATATATATTCCCAATCTCCGGCTTCATAGAATGAAGTAACCAGGACATAACAATTGAATTCTCCGAATCCCATCATTTAACGGCTACCAAGTCTAATGTATCTGGTGCTTTAACTGCCCCTGTAACATATGTGATCTTCCCACGTCTAGAAATATAGAGCTTCGCAGATCTTGTCCATGTCAAGTAATTGGTTCCATCGAATTTAACGGTAGTAATATGGAGAGTCGGACTCTCTTTCTCAATTACGAGGGGCTGCGTAGAAGATAGAGGTGCAACAATAGTTTTTCCAACGAACGATCCGTCATCCTCTATTGAAAAAAAAATCAACAACTAGATCTTGGCACCAAAGAAATATATATATATATATAAATATAATCATATCAGTAAGCGTTGATTCAATCCAGATTATTAACCTTGGGAAAGAAGAAAAAAATAATACTAACCTTGCTTTGATACCAAGATAAAACTGAGAGAGAGAGAGAGAGAGAGAGAGAGAGAGAGAGAGAGAGAGAGAGAGAGTTGAGAGAAAGCTTTCTAATTGTTATTATTTTCATCATTATGTATATATGTATATAAAAGATTACACATGAAAGGACTATTACTCAAAGATAAAAACAATGACTATATTGATTAAAGAATCTTTGATTGTTTGGAGAATCCTTGATTGTAGTCCTTAATTGTCTGGAGAATTGTTGATTGTAATCCTTGATTTGATTGGAGAATCCTTGATTATAATATTGAAGATATACTTTAATATTTATTTATTATTATTATTTTTATCACTATAGTTACTGTGTTTTTATCTTTATTCTTGTTTGAGACATCTCTATATATGCCGCTACTGTGCATAACATGCCCGACCCGATCTCCGTGGAATCCGCCGTATGGTGAATGCGACATTCAGTCTGTCCATCAAATCTGATCCACCGTCTCCATCTAATTAGCTCCATATAAAACTCAGTCGAGAACAATGTAAATTCACACCTCAAACGATTAGGTAGGCAAGCTGTGGCCCACCTGAGATTCCCATCAGGTTTTTCCATGGAGTACACTTTCATCAGTCACACCTGATGAACAGGTGATTGGAAAATACTCACACCATGTTGGGCCCACTCACAAACCTCTGTATAGTTGGCGTCCCCTAGCATTTTACCTTTTGTGTGGCCCATCTGGGTTGTGGGTCGAGATGATTTCTTGGACCATGTCTTAACCTTGAGGGCTCACCTGATGGACGGAGTGGATGTAGTACACATAATAACGGTGGGCTCATAGATCCCTGGTGTTGTACTCGCTGCATTCGAAGAGGTGTCGTAGCGAATCCAGACAACCTGAGTCGACATCAACGACAATCACGTTCCTTGGCACATTCATTTGATGGGAGACGAACCAACGTAAGCAAGAAAGGCTAAATGGCTCATTATGGTTCGTTTTGCTACTGTGGCGGCCGAGGATACAGCGTTTATTCTTTCTACTGGGGGCCCACATGCAAAGATGGACCGAGGATTTGATCCGTCCATATTGTACTTACTATCATAAATAAGCAAATGCCTCTTAATTACGCATCAATAAATATTCTATCCCTTGATTTTTAGAGTTGAATGCAAGCCATTTAAAATTTCATGTCATTGTCAAATATTGAATACAGATAGTGACAATTGCAAGAATGCTTCCGGGGTTAGCTTCTGAAGTTAGTCCTCATAGTATAAATTCCACAACGTGGACGGTCCCGATCATTGGTCCACTAATCAATTGGGCGCCAGTGGGCAATAACACGCGCTGGATCCTTTTGAAGTATCCTTCGCTGCTGGTACTACGTTGCGTCCGCCCTAAATTCGTCTTTTTCGTTTTCTTTATTTCGTGTGCTATCTTAGCATTTCCTATTTTAGTGAAATCCAAATTGATGGCTCACGGTCGAAACTCATGATGATAGCCAATCCTGGCCATCAGTTCTCCCAGCTGAATGCCGGCCCTTGATATTTTCATGTTGTGCCATCTTGAAAGCAAAATATGGACGTCTGGGATCATCGGATCACGTTATTTGCCAACCATGGGCTACCTAGGTTGGTGGTCTCTCCTGCCACACCCTCTACATGTAAGGTCTCTGGCTTCCTAATCCTAGAGTACCGTGTCAAGAAACAAAAAGCAAGGGTACATATTAACACCTTAAACCTTTTTAATATAATTTTTTTCATCAAGGTACGTCATTAGTTAAGTTATTTTCAACCACGTATTTTCCTCTAGTTCTCTCTATCGTTAGGTACGTTAGTTTTCTCTCTTGGTTTTATATATATATATATATATATTATATATATATATATATATATATATATATATATATATATATATATATATATATATATTATTTCCAAACTGATGAAAATGCCTACCAACCATCCAGAGCATTTAACCTGGACGCGGATTGCATATGGTGCACTGTCGGCTCCCTTAATGTATGTGTTTAATCTCATGTGGGCCATAACGCGGGCAATAGTGATAATGAATACCCACCATTCAAAACTTTTTGTTGGCAACAGAAGTTTTTGGATCAAGCTGATGTGTGCTTTTTCCCTTCGTCCAGGTAATGGTACCGTTCAATCAGCACCATTTCTTATGATACGGTCCAAATTGTGATTTGGATCAGCTAAAATTTTGAGTTCAAAGCCTAAAAAGAGATGGCAAAAATGGATGGACGGTATTGATATACAATACATAAAGAGAAATTTACCACTGTAGACGCCACCTTTTATCCAGCATCTTTTATAAAGAATCCGAAGCTTAACTTACCAACTTAGACCTTGCACATACATGCAGCGAATTTGAGGACGAAAACACCCCCTTTCCAAAGTAGACCTATGGCTATAGATTATAACCGTAGCCATAGGTGCCATAAGCTGATCTATTTTAACACACACTCACCCCCACACACTCATCCATTTATTTTGATGGCTCATTTTAAGGCATGCTTCGAAAAATGAAGTAAATCCAAACCTTAGGTGGACCACACCATAGGAAATGGTGGTGATTGAATACCCACCATTAAAAACCATCTTGTGGGCCACTGGAATTTTTATTTGCAATCCATCTTGTCGATAAGGTCGGAAAGACTTGGATGAAAAGACAACACAAAGAATAGCTTGATTCAAAACCTTTGTGACCCACAAATTTTTGGATCTGCTTTATTTTAGGGTTCATGTCATTTGATGCTGAAGTCAAAACAGGATAGTATGCATGATTTTAGGAACACTTAGCTTGATATTGCATTTGAAGCATCCTGGAAGATTTATTATTTCAATGACAATTTGGAATAAGATGTAAATGACATACATAACTAGGCCGGGTTTTGCAATGACTCAACCTACATTGTAATTTTCAAGTTGATTTTCTTTGATTAATTTTGATGTATGAGCATGTATCTTTATCTAGATTCATGTTAAGAGGAAAGGGTTCCTTATAATTAATTATTATGTCAAGCAGGGTGCATATCTTTGTCAAAGCTACTTGTTTTCAAAGGACAAGTTAGGTCCTATCTCTTACATGTTTGTAGTGTGCTCTTCTTGGTGACATTTCAACCACAGTTAGCTGGTTTGTACATATTTCCATGGTATTGGTTCATGTTTCATGATTCACTAGTAGTGGCCTGAACCTCACGATTGCTGGATTGAGCCTTGTGCTAATTTAAAAAGTGAAGTGGCCCTATTGAAATCCAGACATATGTTGTCGCTTGATCTTGTTGCTTGAGTCTTATACCTAAAATGCAGGGGATTCAAGCATGTTAGTTCTTAGTTTGTAAAGGAATTATGGTTCCTAGCCATCAAGCATTTGTTGAAGAGTTAAGACTTGTGTTCATGTGAGGTCCATGGTCCAATGGTCCAAAATTTGAAATAATGAGCCTTAATGGCGGAAACTGGAAATTGATCGGGGCAAACTAGAAATTGACAGGGGCAAACATGAAATTGAGCGGGGCAAACTGGAAATTGCGCGGGGCAAACATGAAATTTAGTGGGGCAAACATGAAATTGAGTGGGGCAAACATGAAATTCAGCGGGGGAAACTGAAAATTGAGAGGGTGAACATGAAATTGAGCAGGGCAAAATAGAAATTAAGTAGGGCAAACATGAAATTGAGTGGGGGAAACTGAAAATTGAGCGGGCCAAACTGGAAATAAAACGGGGCGAACTTGAAATTAAGCGAGAGAAACATGGAATTGAGCAGGGCAAACTAGAAATTGAGCGGGGGAAACATGAAATTTAGAGGGGAAAACTGAAAATTAAGCGGAGCAAACATGAAATTAAGTAGGGCAAACTAGAAATTAAGAGGGGGCAAACTGAATTTTGAGCGGGGTAAACTTGTAATTTAGTGGGGGAAACATGAAATTCAGCGGGGTAAACTGAAATTTGAGCGGGGTAAACATGAAATTTAGTGAGGAAAACTGGAAATTGAGCGGAGCAAACTGAAATTTGAGAGGGGCAAACATGAAATTTAGCGGGGAAAACTGGAAATTGAGCGGGGCAAAGTAGAATCCTCCGATGAGTGGGAGAGGAAGTGTTCAAGTTCCGAGTTCTATTGCCTAACGGCGCCATCGCAGACTTTATGTTATATGGACTTGGGGAGAACATGTTCATCAATGAATTTATTAGTGTCGTGAGAGTAGAGTTTGGATGATGATTTTACTATCCAAACTTGGGGTAGTTATTTTGGTTACCGTTTATGGTTTTATGATGATGTTTTTTAATAAATCCACTTAATATTTTTTTGCATGTTCTTATTTATCCCCCTAATGAGTTTGCAAACTCCTCTCTATTTTATTAATTTGTTGTGAGAAGATTATGTTGGTAACAATGTTCGAATTATCTCCGATATTATCAAAATATCTCGATCTTATCGATATCGCAACATGCGCGATGTTGAGTCCACAATCTTTCATTTTCTTTCCAATTGTTGATGGAATTCTTGCTGAAATATCATGTATTGTTGATATTTTGCAATGTTAATGCATGTTTGGATGGAAGGTTGGATGGTTAAATATGTTACCATCTGATAGTAAGCCCTGCATTAGGGTAATAAAGTTCTCTAAATGACTTTGATGGGAAAAAGCTATGCTTACATTCAGTTTGAATGCATTGGATCAAGATAGCTGGTGTGTATGTAGAATACATTGTAAATAGGTCTCAAACCACTTTCACCAATCTTGTTTGCAGGATCGAAGTTATTAGTGACAACTTTAATTTTTCTTAAGTTAAAGGAACTAATTTGCAGATCTGGACCTCTAAGTTCTGTCCAAGAAGAAAACTTAGATAAGAGAGAGCAATTTAAAAAGCAGATATTTTTTCTTTTTTTTTAAAGCATTATATTCTTGATCAGTCACCCAATAGCCCACATGCCTATGCACAAGACTACACAGGTAAACATAAGTCTGACAAGCAAGATATACGATTTATAATATTGAAGAGTTGTTGATGATCAATTAAACTAGTCTTTATACTAGACCATATGAGCTAATTAGCGAAGGACTGAAATTCAATTATCATTTCAATCATTCTAGATTGTAAATGTGGTTATAACTCTCTAGTTTCATGCTTTTAAGAAGAGAGTTCCATTTCAAGTATCGTTTTTATGCATTCATTCTTGCGATTTTTTCTGTTGTCTAATTTCTCTTTGATAGATGCAAATGGTTACACTCACACTATCAATTTACATTTTGTTATGGTGTCATAGTTCATTTTTAGACTGTTGGACATTCATTTTCTGTCATATCCTTTATTTATGGAAGAGATCTTAATGTCAACAGGGATCTTACAACTCAAGACTTGAAAGGTTATATAAACGATCAGATAAATCTTCTAACAAACTTGGTAAGCCTGTAAGTATCTACTTACTTTATGTTATACACTTTTTTGTGGTTTCTGGTTATCAGTGATACTATCGGCAATATCGATATTGTTTCTGTATCCCTGGCTAACGAAACTTGTAGCGATACCGATATTTTGAACATGGTGGGTAATAGTAAGTTAGCACCCTACACTAGTTGGTAATAGCAAGTTAGCACCCTACAGTTTAAGCAACAAGCACGAGAGAGTATACTTATATAACTAATATGTTGCTAGCTATTTCGTTAGGACTTTACATATGTGACAGCTGCTTTTGTCTAAGTATCAGATGACTATGTATATGTATGTGTATGTATATGTGTTGGCAATAGGAAGTTAGCACCCTACACTTTATCTATTTCTAACTGTTTTAAATTTTGTATTTTAGAAACCAGGCTTGTTATACGTTTAAGCAACAAGCACGAGATAATATCCTTATATAACTAACATGTTGCTAGCTGTTTCGTTAGGAATTTACATACATGACATCTGCTTTAGTCTTTCGTCCCAACTACTATGGTATATATTCACCTTGTCAAACCATCATTTCAGTTTACACCTAGAGGTTGGGTTTGAGATTACAGCAGAATATTCGTCACCTGCAAAGATGAATTGAAAAACATATCAAACATAAAATTCACAAGATAATCATAGTGTACAAAATCAGACATGATTGAAAACAATGTAGCATTTTATGAATTTAAACAAGCTTTATATGAAATCGAGATAGAAATTGAGCGAGGAAATACCAGAATTTGAGCGAGACAAACTATCAAAATAAGCGAGGCAAACTAGAATTTGAGCGAAGCAAACTAAAAATTGAGTGGGGCAAACTGGATATTAAGCGGGGCAAACTAGAATTTGAGCAGGGCAAGCATGAAATTGAGTGGGGCAAACATGAAATTCAGTAGGGCAAACTCGAAATTGAGCGGGGCAAACTGAAAATTGAGCAGGGGAAACTAGAAAATCAGCGGGGCAAACTGAAAATTGAACATGGCAAACATGAAATTGAGCGGGGCAAACATGAAATTCAGCAGGGCAAACTGGAAATTGAGAAATGTAAGCTTGCTATAATATAGAACTCGATTAAATAATAGAGGACCGAATACTCACGTTCCATAATAGATAAGAATGATACAGAACTTAAGGAAATAAAGAGTAAGTAATACGTTAAATTTTTAAATAAACAACTAAAGAGAGTAAGCTTATATGGATTAGGGCTTCAAAGATACGAATGACTTCATGTGGTGCTCGTTAAATTCAGTGACGCTATCTATCATGGAATTGAGTGAGGCAAGCATGAAAATTGAGCGAGGCAAGCTAGAAATTGAACGAAGCAATCATGAAAATTGAGCGAGGCAAACTAGAAATGGAATGAGAGAAGCATGAAAATTCAGCGAGGCAAGCTAGAAATTGAGGGAGGGAACCTATAAATTGAGCGGGGCAAACATGAAATTCAGCAAGGCAAACTTGAAATTCAGTGAGGCAAACATGAAATTTAGTGGGGCAAACATGAAATTCAGTGGGACAAACATGAAATTGAGCGGGGTAAACATAAAATTCAGTGGGGCGAACATGAAATTCAATGGGGCAAACTTAAATTTCAGCAGGGCAAACATGAAATTGAGCGGGGTAAACTGAAAATTGAGCAGGGCAAACATGAAATTGAGCGGGGTAAACTAGAAATTGAGCTGGGGAAACTAGAAAATCAGCGGGGCAAACATGAAATTCAGCGAGGCAAACTGGAAATTGAGCGGGGCAAACTAGAATTTCAGCGAGGGTAACATGAATTTCAATGAACATGAAATGCAATTGAACTAGACTAACACATAACTGAGATGTAATTGAACTAGCCTAATGTGAATTTCAATGAACTTGAAATGTGATTGAACTAGCCAAATATCAAATTCATGTATTACTCAAGGAATTCAACCAATCATGAACCGGGAATATCGACAACAACTCAAGCATATTACCCAGAAGTAGGTTAAATGGACTAAGAACTCTTGAAATTTGAAATCATTTTGATCAGTATGTTTTTATCGCGCTGAGTTAACTGATTTGGGCCGACCTTGACTTGAATGTATGTGGACTATCCACGACATTCATCCATTTTTTCATCTATATTAAGGGTTTGAGCCCAAAATCGTAGCATATCCAAATATTTGGTGGATCATATGAAAGGAAACAGTAATTCAACTGTAGAAAGCTCGCTATGGAAGCGAATTGCGTAGTACGTAACTCACTACGCTTAGCGTACTGAGTAAACCCTGTGAGGTCCACCATCATTTATGTATTTTATCCGCTCCGCCCATCCATTTTAACAAATAATTTTATGGCTTGAGCCCAAAAATCTAAACATATCCAATGTTTAAATGGACCACACCACATGAAAATTTTGAATTGAACTTCTACTGTTGAAAATTTCTTAGGGGCCACAGAAGTTTTGGATCAAGCTTATAATTGTGTTTTCTATTCATCCATGTCTGTATGATCTTATGAACAGGTTTGATAACAAACAAACATCACTGTTGGGCCTAGTATGGTTTCAACGGTGGAAATCATTATCCCCACTGTTTCCCGTGGTATGATCCACTTAATCTTTTGATATGCTTCAATTTTGGGCTCAACCCCTTAAATTAGATGGAAAAACGAATGGACGGCATGGATAGACTACATACATTCAAGGTGGGGCCCAATTGAGTTTACTCAGTACGATAGGAGCATACTGAGTAACTCAGTAAGCAATCCGATTTTGCTTGCTACACCCCACAATGATGTTTTATTTGCAATCTATCATGTTCATCGGATGATGTATACATAGATGAACCAAGAGCCCAGATGCAAGCTTCATCCAATTGGCAATATATTAAAATATACCTGTGATGCGTGCTTTCTTCAGTGGACCGGGCATTTTTAGAAGATGAGAAAATGCTGATGTATGGAGAGGATGCAATCTAATGGGAGAATGGTGCGATCCAGTGGAGGGATTTTCGTGCCGGAGATTTTTTGTCTTTCTTAGTGGAAATGGAGTGAGGAAAGGGGGTGAAAGTAACATGAGTGAAAGCAACGGCAGGGAAAAAGAGGGGTATTTTCATCCTCAAATTCGCTGTCCGCACATGCAAGGTCTAAGTTGGTAAGTTAAGTTTCTTATACCTCGTAAAAAAATGCTGGATGAAAGGTGGCGTCTACAGTGGTGAATTTCTCATATATAAGTTGAGGTGGGCTCCATCCTCAGGGCCGCAACGTGAAACCCAATGCCGAATTATTCGAAGATGTTTTAACCTGCGGCATAGACGGACGCGAATTGCCTGTGATCCTAAGACCTCATATAATCGGAAATTACGTGGGGCCCACAAAGATTTTGTAAATAAATCCACTCCGTTTATCAGTTTTTTAAGATAACATAAGGATAAAATATAAAAAACAGTCAGATAGAAAACTATCTCCAAAAATCAAGTGGACCACACCACAAGAAATAGTAAGAATTGAGTGTCTACCGTTGAAAATTTCTGGGGGGCCACAGAAGTTTTGGATCAATCTAATATTATTGTTTTCACTTCATCCAGATCTTTTTGATCTTATTAACATGTTGGATGACAAATAAAGATTACTTTGGACACTAGAAAGGTTTCAACTGTCAAAATCAATATTCTCACTGCTTCCTGTGGTATGGTCCACTTGAGCTTTGGATATGCTTCAATTTTTGGGTCAATGTCTAAAATTAGATGAAACAACGGATGAAAGGATTGGATAAACCGAATGTAATTGGAAGAGTGGGTACAGCCTGGAAATCACATCAACTGGATATCCTAACGTCGACTGTCCTGATTGTATGATCGGTGGATTTTGTCATGTTTGGAAGCGGATTGCGTACTGAGTAAACTCTGTGGGATCCACCGTGATTTATGTATTTGATCCACCCCGTCCATCCATTTTAACATTTAATATCAGGTCTCAAGATAGAAAACTATCTCCAAAAATCAAGTGGACCACACCACAAGAAATAGTAAGAATTGAGTGTCTACCGTTGAAAATTTCTGGGGGGCCACAGAAGTTTTGGATCAATCTAATATTATTGTTTTCACTTCATCCAGATCTTTTTGTTCTTATTAACATGTTGGATGACAAATAAAGATTACTTTGGACACTAGAAAGGTTTCAACTGTCAAAATCAATATTCTCACTGCTTCCTGTGGTATGGTCCACTTGAGCTTTGGATATGCTTCAATTTTTGGGTCAATGTCTAAAATTAGATGAAACAACGGATGAAAGGATTGGATAAACCGAATACATTCACGGTGGGCCCAACTGAGTTTACTCAGTAGGATAAAAGTGTACTGAGTAACTCAGTACGCAATCTGATTTTCCTTTAAGCTGTTGCATATGGAGCTCTGTAGGCCCATCCTGATTTATGTGTTTGATCCACACCGTGTATCCTTTTGTTCAGATCATTTTAGCACATAAATACAAAAACGAAGTAGATCCAAATGTCAGGTGGACCACGCCTGATGAAACAGTGGTGATGAACGCCTACCATTAAAATCTTCTTATGTGCTACACAATTATATATATATATATATATATATATATATTTCTCTTCATCCAGGTCTGTGTGACATAATCAACAGGTTGGATGGAAAAATAAACATTGTGGTGGGCACTACGGTGGGCCCCAGGAAGTTTCAATGGTGGCCGTTCGACCACCACTGTTTCCTATGACATGGTCTAGATCTTCCTCTTTTTTGGACCAGTGCCCTAAAATGATGCGGAAAAAGGGATGGATGGCGTTGATATATCATGGTAGGTTCAGAGCACTGACAGGTAACCATATCCCTGCTTCTACATAATCTGCTGCAGTGATTTTTTTTCCTTAATATATAATACCACGTTTACATCTACGTACCTATTTAAATCTTATTAATCGACATCATTAATTGGTCAGCAGTTTCATCATTTTAGGAAAATTCATTCTTTAGACTGAGAAACATGAGAGAAAACTTACCAAAAATACTTGTTTGATAGTAACTTGATTAATGAGGTAGCTTAATTATTATTGTTATTATTTTTAAAGTATTGGGATGTAAATATCAGATTAATGTATTATTATTTGTAAAATTTTGAAAAAAAATAAAACAATAATAATAATCACAAGATTGGGGCCTCGAGGGGAGTATGGTGTCTAATGTCTGTCAACATGTCGTTAACTTATTGTATGTTATTGCTTTTTGACTAGGAATTTCATGCACGGGTGGCTGCATGTCTAATTAACACGAGCTCCCAAGCTTTCTAAATTTAAAATTTCATGGGTACCAATAGGCCACTACAATCCAAGGGTTCACCTCCTTTTGCCAGAGGGAAAGGAGAAAGTTCCTGGTCGCAACAAGAGAGTGGATTTTATATATATATATATATAAGGCTGTGCCGAGTCGAGTTGAGGTGGGCCAAGCTTGGCTTGGTTTGTCCGTTCTCTTCTCGAGCTCAGCCTCGAGCTTACTATTGAAGCTTGGCTTATTTGCCAAAACTTTCGAGTCGAGCTCGAGGCGAGGTAATGGATCGAGTCGAGGCGAGCTTACCTCGAGTCGAGTCGAGAGCTTTCTCCCAACCTGACCCAACCAGACCCGACCCCCAAATCAAATATTTAATTAATAACACACACACACATATATAAAATATTAGATAAAACTATAGATGGTACTTTGTTGTTGATATGAGAGAGAGAGGAGCTCGAGCATGGCGGGTTAGGTAAGGAAGGGAAATGGTATGAGAGAGATGAACGGGCACGATAAGGTTTATGTTTTAATTTTTTTTTAATTTTTAAATATAATATAATATACATTAATATAATAATAATAATATATTCGAGTCGAGCTTAGCTCGTGCTTCGAGCCAAACCGAGTTTGAGTCAAGTCAAGTCAAACTCCACTATGCTTGAACTTGACTTGTTTTAAAAACGAGCTGGATCATATAAAGGTTGGCTTGCTTTGATTCATCGTTCGAGTCGAGTCAAGTCGAGCTAAATCGAGCCAAGCTGAGCGAGCTTTTTGAGCTAGCTTGGCTCGTGTACAGCCCTACATATATATATATATATATATATATATAACAGGTGGGCCCCACAGAGTTCTATGTTGTAGAGGATTCCAGTCCAAAACTTTAAAAAATAAAATAACAAGGGTTATCATATCTCCATTTGATTTTGGATCGATGATGACCCTAGGTTGATCGTAGTATTGTATATACATTTAGAGCATATGCAATAATAAGTAGTCAATGGTCATAGGCGACGGCTTATGAATGCATCAGTAGAAGTTATTTTCCTTCATTAAATCTGAATCGTCCACATTATCATCCTGATCACCAGTGAGATTGTAAGCCCTTTTTTCTCCCAACGTGACCTATATAAACGTCTCTCCTCTCAACATCCAAAATCACTCGAGACAGTAGCATTGAGTCTCCTGCTCTTCTCCAAACACCTCTTGCATACTTGAGAAAGTAGTGTGGAAAGAGTAGGAAGAGCCAAGGCCATGAACATTGAGGGCATTGAGAGGATGGAGGAAGGAGTTCCAGAATCATCATCACCAAAGGAAACCCACAAACGCACTGTCAAATGGTGGCTCATTGCCCTCAACTGCATCCTCACAGGGGTAGGGGCCCTCTGTGGCCCACTGCTTCTACGGCTTTACTATCTCCATGGCGGGAGTAGGAAATGGCTAACCAGCTCACTGCAGACAGCCGGCTTCCCTGTCCTCCTCATCCCACTCTCCATTGTCTACATGCGCGAACGGGCTCGTGGGATGCAATTCCTGCTGGAGCCCAAGCTCTTTATATCGAGTGTGGTGATCGGACTCCTCATGGGTCTCGATAACTTCATGTATTCGACGGGTTCTTCATTCCTTCCTGTCTCCACATCCTCTCTACTCTTCGCCACTCAGCTTGCTTTCACCGCATTCTTCGCTCTCATCATCGTGAGACAGAAATTCACTGCCTATACAATCAATGCCGTGGTGTTGATGACTCTCGGGTCTGTGTTGCTTGGGCTTCGCAAGAGTGGTGACCGTCCTGCGAATGTATCTAACGGAGAGTATTTGCTGGGTTTCATCATCATTATCGGTGCTGCCGCGTTGCTGGGATTCTCGTTGCCATGCATCGAGCTCTCTTACGCCAAGGCCAGCAAACCCATCACTTATCCGGTTGTGATGCAGTTTCAGTTCTGCGCAACCATGTCTGCCACCATTTTCTGCGTTATTGGGATGATTATTAACAAGGATTTTCAGGTAAGGAACCTACTCATAACTTGCTAATGGGACTCATGCACACATGTTGAAACGTGGCACACGTCTGTGAGCTCTGAGCCATTCATCTGAGTCAGCCCGACCACACTTGTACGAGACGTGGGCCATTGGCCCACATGATATTAAAATAATTTCTTGTGATAGAGGGCCCACCACAATAACTTGCTAGAAGGACCCATGAGCCTGGTGCAACCCTATTGAATATAAAATGAATAACCATCTATCAACCAAGATACACGTATGGCACGCAAGAAGATTAAACTGGCCTTACCTAGGGTGATGAATCCACACAATGAGCGGCTAGGATCTGATACTCGTCTGCCACATCAGCATGTGATTTTTTTTTTTAATGGTTGATTTTTTATTTTTTATTTTTTTTTAAAAAAGAAAGGTGGGAGCACACCACCTGTAAGTTCATTGGCAAAGCAGAAGAAGAAGCTAAGTGTATTGTTCTAACGATTTGCATCTTTCATATGTGAAGGCAATTTCAAGGGAGGCAGCAGAGTATGAACTTGGAGAGGCCAAGTACTACCTGGTGCTGCTTGGGGTTGCTGCTGTGTTTCAGATGGTATTTGTGGGAACTCTCGGCCTCGTTTTCTGCGTTTCATCTCTTTTCGCTGGCATCCTCAGTGCCACTCTCCTCCCTATGACGGAGATAGCAGGGGTCATCTTCTTCAAAGAGAAGTTCACAGGAGAGAAGGGAATGGCTCTGGTTCTCTGCCTTTGGGGCTTCACCTCTTACTTCTACGGTTCCTACAAGTTGAACAAGAAGCAAGCAACCCAAGAAGAAGAAGAATTCAAGTAGCCCTAAAAATTCAAACACAACCAAAAGCGAATCCAAGTAGCCCTAAAAATCAAACAGAACCAAAATCAGTAGTGGAATGTGTTTCAAAAACAAGATGCGTATGCATGATCGTAATTAGCCCATGCATGTTTTGTAACTTGTACGTGGACGCCCCCTTTCTTGATTTATATTGTTTCTCCTTCTTTTATAATTCTTTTCTAGGAAATTGACCGTACTTGCCTCGAAGTTTGGGTCGGGTCAATTACCCGGAAAGCCACGTCATTTCATATATCCTTAGAAGGCTATCCGGATCTTTTGGATTTTGTTTCGGACAAAAAATGCCCCTTACCTTAGTTCGAGACTTGTACGGTTCTGGAATGAAGTAGAAGTCACCTGCTATTGCAACCCCCGAGAAACGGACGGATCGGTTACTCCCCTAGGCACCAGCCAATGGGTGGTGCTTGGTGGTCGCAGGGACCCACCACCATGTATCTGTTTCGTCTATGCCGTCCATATATTTTTTCAGATCATTTTATGGTATGAGACCAAAATGAGCTATATCCCAATAGAAAGTAGACCACATCACAGGAAATAGTGATGAATGAGTGTCGTAGACCATAAAAATGATCCCTCTCATTTCTTGGATCAAGGTCTTAAATGACGTATCAAAACAGATGAACGATCGTGCCTTTCACTGAAAAAACAGATGAACGGAATGGATGTAACACATACGTCATAGTTGGGTCCATGGCTGGTGACAGTGGGAGTAGTCAATCCATTCTCCCCCGGAGAATACAGAAGAATATATGAGTTTGGAAGGGCCGAATGTAGCCTTTCATTTTATAGACCTTCTTCTTCTTTCCTTTTCACAGGAAAGTGAAGATCCAGCGACTAACTTCTAGAGAGGGACGTTGTTTCTCCTTGTCTGAAATTCTCGTCCACTACGAGATTTGTATTTTTTTTGTTCTAGGCATTTTGATAAGGTAAAGGAACATCAGAGTCGAGAAGCTTCTTATCATGTGAAGGGAGCTTACTGTAGGGCACACCACGATCAAACGTACACCATTGATAGTTTCCCTAGTAGAAAATCACAACTTCACATTTTCAAACCTTCCACCCTCCAAGAAATCAAACCTCAACCACCTTCAGTGACAACCACGACCCTTCACGTGTTCAAAAACACGACCTAGACAAAAGATCATGGTTCCCGGTCCCCATGCACATCCATTGGACATTAGATCTTGGTTGTCATGTTATAAGGATTGTGATTTTAGTTATCATGTTACATGGGTCGTGGTTGTCATGCCATATGGATCGTGGTTGTCATCTTATAATGATCGTGCCTTTCACTGCCCAGTGAATCACGACCCATTTTTGTTGATAACCACGACCCTTTGAGTAGTTCGTGGTTGTCAATCACGACACTTATATAACTATGAACCATGACCCATATAACATGTCAACCACGATGCAACATAGAGTTAGCACTTTAACGCTTTCTTTGAGGTCTTCAAATCTTCTAATGGCCCCAGCTTTCGCTTTCTTTGTCACGATGTACCTCTCAATCCAGTGCAGCCTTTTCTCGTTAAAGTCCTGGTCGTGAAACCAAGCAGAACAACTCTGCTCAACTTCTCTCTCTGCCTCAGAGAAATTATCTCCGAGTTGCTGGAGTTTTGAAATTGTCTTCAGAATTTTCCGTGGAGGCCGTTGATCTTCAGTAAGATCGACAACATCCCTGAGGAAAGGAAAGGGATCACCCATAAAGGAACAACACAAGAAGGACTCGATGCCTTCTTCGAATATCTCCTCCATTATTTTGATTGAAAGAGCAAAGAAATCCATGGATGCTTAAGGTGTTGCAGTAAAGATTCTGTCTGGGACTAGCTTGTGAAAGTAGTTTGAAACCCAAGTACCACTTTTAAAGGCTAGTGAAGGAGTGATTAATGTGATTAGGATGTCGTGCGACTATTGGTTTTCCGATGAATGCGAAATGAATGCGATTTCCTGAAAAAGAATGTGACATTATTACCGAGCGGGTAGTGGATATGACGAACAATGGGTCGTAGTTGTCATCCACAATGGATCGTGGTTGGAAACCACCACACAGTGTCTATGACAACCACAACCCTGTTGTGTGCTCGTGGTTCACATGCACATTGGATCATGGTTATCAACCGCGTTCGATCGTGGCTTTCATGAATACTGGATCGTTGTTGTAAATGGATTGTAGAATGTGCCTGCCAACCATGATCCATGTACCGTGACAACCACGACCCATGTAACATGAGAACCACGACTCGTATCAGCTGACAACCACAACCCGTCTAACATAAAAACCATGACCCATATTACATGACAACCACGACCCAAATGATTTGGACCTTGCTATAAGCATTCTAGTTCGATTTGGCTTATGAAAGTAATTTGAAACCCAAGTACCACTTTTATATGACAACCACGGCCCTGTCCTGTGATCGTGATTGACATGCAAACTGGACAGTGGCTGTATTCCACGTCAGATCGTGGTTTTCATGAACAATGGATCGTTATTGTACATGTGTCGTAGAACGTTGTTGCCAACTACGACCCATGTAATATGAGAACCACGACCCATAAACCGTGACAACCACGACCCATGTAACATAAAAACCATAACCCATATAACATGACAACCATGACTAAAACGAGTTCAGTGACAGGAAAACCTCAACCACGACCCACTATGGATGCCAACACCCAAATGCTCGAGATACAAATGAATAGGTCACAATTGGCGTCGATGCACTTTCGTCCCTGTAGGGTGAGGTTGAAGTTGATGATGACTTTTTTTTTATTGTTTGCGATAATGTAATGTGAACTGTAATATACTTATTGATTCATGAACCTTGGTGCATGTTAACCACGATCTAACATAGATGATTACAACGATACATTGTGCATTTGAACCATGACCGTAGAGGAAATCATCAACTTAAAAAAGGGTCGTGGTTGCCATAACGTATGCATCATGGTTTCCATGACATATGGATCTTGTTTCTCTTAAGGTCGTGGTTGTCAACAATGATCCAACATGGATGACAACTACGATCCATTACATATATGAATAACGAAAATATAAACATGACAACCATGACCAATATCAACTACGAACAATGCTTCATGTAGACCACGACCCATACTATACAAGTCAGTAAAAGTAACGTGCACATCCATACAACAGTAACACAAGTAATTTTTGTATATATTACAACACTCATTCATAAGACAGTAACACAGGATCACCTGACAACCACAACCCCTATTACACGACAACTACGATCCATCATAACTGCAACCCATATAACATGATAACCACAGCCAAAATGTTCTTTTTACAAATCTATTATGTTTACCACGCTCAATTTCTATGTTGCCTTGCTCATTGATATTCAAGATAGACGTCTTCATCCCACATTATCTGCCGCTTAATTCTATGCATTCTTTTTGCAAATCTTTCAAACTCTACTCTCACAGCAACAATAAATTCACCGACGAACATGTTCTCCACATGTTAATAACTACACATATATATACATGAGATTTTTGATATATACGTATGACATGTCCTAACTTTGATGGGTTGTTTAACATCACAACAGCGTCACATATAACTACACAGCCCCGAGCAATATAACATGACAACCACGATCCTTATAGCCTAACAACCACGACCTATATAACATGACAATGACGACCATAATTATAGTACAATATGGAGAGCAGCTTGGTTCAAGAAGCACCCGGCGAGTCGGTGGAGAATGTCTTGTTTTATCCCGATCAAAAATTCCGTTGAGAAGGTCAGGCTTAAACAAGACATTCTCCACAAACTCACCGGGTACCCCTTGAACCGTGCTGCTCTCCATATGTACTGTAATTATAGTCGTCATTGTCATGTTATATGGGTCGTGGTTGTTAGGTTATAAGGGTCGTGGTTTAAAAAAAAAAAGGGGGGGTCGTGGTTGTCATGTTGTATTGCTTGGGGTTGTGCAGTTATATGGGACGTTGTTGTGATGTTAAACAACCCATCAAAGTTAGGACATGACATACATAGATATCGAAAATTCCATGTATGGCTCATGGTTGTCATGTTGTATGGCTCGTGGTTGTCATGTTGTATGGGTCATGCCATATCATCGAAGAAAACTTTTCTGCTGGCAGGGTGCTTGTTGAAATTGTCGATTTGCGCAGGAGTTCGGAAAATGGCTTCAGAGCTTCCTGTGGAGGCCTTTGAGCTTCAGGGAGATCGTCAACGACCTTGAAGAAAGGAAACAGATAACCATAAAGGAAGAAGGCTAGAAGGATTCAAATATCTCCTTCGAGTCGGAAATACTGGTAAGATCATGATTCATACTATATCAGAGTAAGCGGAAATATTGACAAGTCCATGAGTCAATCGATATTAAAATACGCAATACAGATCAGCTATGCAAATGAGGAATCATAAAGAGCCAAATATTAGATGTCGATGATGCAATGCAATATACAATTTCTAATGAGTTCACGAATAGCGTCAGTCATACCTAGACCACATAAATGCAGAAACACAGTAATCTAAAAAGCCATATGCCGTGGATGTAATGCAATATGCGGTGTGAATGGAATGACCATGCTGAAGTGTAAAGCCGGGATGATAGTAATAGTATCGCAGGCTATAGGGTCTATCACAAAGGATTTCTATCCAAACCAGTTCCATACTTAAATTTGGATAGTCAGACTCAATGTGGCTCCTGATCTCAGGTTAGTTGCGTGCCCCAACTGAAATCCTGACTATTGCGAAGGTACACGTAATAAATAGTTACGCACCACCAGCCCGAGTGGGTAGTGAATGAATGAATGAATGAGTATGTAACTCCTGCTCAATAAGTCCACATATCAGTACAGTTCACCTTTGGGATCATCACTGGAGTCCAGTACACTCTACATGCAAACCGCCACCACTGACGTACGACCATGCAAGTGGAAGAGACCTCACTATCCGTTTGGCCAGTAGTCAGCCAATATCTACCTGGCACGTCGATAGCGGACCCATTCATGAGCTGGTCAAACTTAACCTAGGTATGCCCCCTACCCTCGGGCGGGTAAAGCTACACCCCCTCCCAACCGACCACGACACAATGGGAGACGAGGCCTCCTGGTATTCGGCACTCGGGCGCTCATGTATCCACTTGGTCTCGATGTTGGGGCGTCCTCTGGTACCAAGAGGGTTTAGAAATTTTCACCTAGGGCCATCTATGGCAGCCTGATGCTAGAACAGATTTTCGGTGTCCCATACGGCCATCCACGATATGCCTGTGGAGGCTACGGTCCTGATGTCGCTAGGGCATACAGTAATCACAATGCAAGATGCATAAGTCATACAATCCAGTCATGCATCAATCCTGCGCATACCGTGCACTCATGTGAGATAACCTCCGCCTATCAAGGAGTCTCATAACAGCTTGCCCAATGACATATGCAATGGTCAACCACATCTCATAACAAACATGCAGATGATGCGTATGGGCATGTATCATGATGCTATGTTGTCATATACTCATAATCAGTATCAACAACTGACATCAACAATCTGGCTCGACAATGTGGACATTTAATTAACATTGCCCCTAAGGAATAACTCACATAGGGCCTAACATATAGTGGACCCATGGCCTCACACAAGGACCTAATATACAACACCATGAGCCTCACTCAAGAGCTTAATACACATCATGATAGGCCTCTCACACGGGAATCATCACAATGGGCTCCATCGCATGACCCTCTAATGCATCACAATGGGCCTCATCACATAGACATTATATTCATCACATTAGGCCTTAAATACGGGCTGCATATACATCACATAGGCCGAATACACACCACAATGGGCCTTAACTACGGGTCACATATACATCATATAAGCCTCGACAATCGGCCTTGGCAATCGAAATCAGCCTCGACAAATTGGAATCGGCCTCAATACGCGGCCTCGACAATTAGAATCGGCCTGTACAATCGGCCTCGACAAATTGGAATCGATCTATAATCAGAATCGGTAAACCGGTCACAACAATCGGAATCGATTGATAATCAGAATCGGCAAATCGGTCATGTTAATCGGAATTTACAATCGGTCACGACAATCAGAATCGGTAATCGGTCATGACAATCGGAATCGATTCATAATCAGAATCAAAAAATCAGTCACATCAATCGGAATCGATAATCAGTCATGACAATCGGAATCGATCGATAATCAGAATCGGTAAATCGATCACGACAATCGGAATCGGCAATCGATAATCAGAATCAACAAATCGGTCACGTTAATCGGAATCGGTAATCGGTCACGGCAATCGGAATCGATCGATAATCAGAATCGACAAATTGGTCACGTTAATCAAAATCGACAATCGGTCACGACAATTGGAATCGACAATCGGTATTAATGTGAGTGGCCTAACAAGGCCTAAGGGAAGGTCACAATGTGGACATTAAACCGTCATTGTCCATCAATGTGGACATTTAACCAACATCGCTCCCAAGCAGTGACCCACATAGAGCCAAACATATAATGGGCCCATGGCCTCACACAAAGGCCTAATATACAATACGATAGACCTTACTCAAGGGCCACATATACACAACAGGTGGGCCCTGCAGATGGGTCTCAAATACATGACATGTAGGCCCTACACATGGGTCTCATATGCACTAAATGGGACACGTATCTGGGTCTCGAATATATCAAATGGGCTATGTATCATGGGCCTAATACATATCATAATGGGCCTTGCCCATAGGCTGCGAATGCTTCACAATGGGCCTTGCCCATGGGCCTCAAATTCAAGCAGATGGGCCCTATCAATGCGCCGCGCCAACAAGCCTCATATACGTCAATGGGTTGCACCAATGGGCCTCATATACAACAAGTCGGGCTGCATCATGTGGGCCTCAAATACATCAAATCGGGCCGCATCGTGTGGGCCATAAATACATCAAATCGGGCCACATCATGTGAGCCATAAATACATCAAATCGGGCCGCATCATGTGGGCCTCAAATATATCATAAAGGGGCTCTCGAATGGGCCCAACATACATCACATCAAGGTGGGGCCCACACATTAAGTAAAGGTCATTTTAGAGCATTATCAAAAATAAATCCCATAGAAAGATCAACTGGGCCATGCCACAATAACAGTGGGGATAATGATTTTTACCGTTTAAATTCACAGGGCCCACCATTTTATTTTCCGTCCAACTAGATCATACGGTCACAAGGACTTGAGTTGAATGGAAAAAAAAAAAAAAAAAAAACAAATGTCATACTGATCGAAAACTTCCGTGACCCAAAAAGGGTTTCAATGGTGGACGTTCAATCTCCACTGGTTTTGCGGTGTGGTCCACCTGATAGACAACGTGAATAAAACACATACACTATGCGGGACCCACGGAACTTGCTGACGCCAAAGCAGCAGCAGCTGCATGACGCGTGGGGCCCTCATAGATGAACGGTTGGGTATGCATGCCTATGATCAGGCCCACCTACCTTGCTGACGTCATTCCAGTAGATGGCTGGGACCCACTGACGTCCATGCAACAGCTGGCTGGAGTGAGGTGGACCAGCCAATCAACTCCCATCAGGTGGGTCCCACGTGGGGCCCACCATAGTATAATATATATATATATATATATATATATAGAGAGAGAGAGAGAGAGAGAGAGAGAGAGAGGAGGGGACTTCAACATCCAGTCTGAACGGACGACTTGGATAATAGAATGCATACATCGATTTGGGCCCCACCTCCACACGTACAACACATGTGGGGTGGGTCCCATATTATGAAATGGATGGACGGTATAGATGCGACACCTGCACGCATCATGTGCCCACACAACTTGTTGACGCAAGTGCAGCAACAGAACTGCTGCAGTCCCCGTCACATTGATTCCATGTGTGGGGCCAACAGCGTAGATAAAACACATAGATGACGGTGGATCTCACGTCCTCAGGTGGACGGTGTGGATTACATCATCCACGTGGGGTCCACACACAGCAGGTGGGGTCCAGTCCACGTCCAGGGACTGGACGGTTAGATAGGGCACGTATATTAGGTGGGACCCACAGAACTTCTAACGTCACACACCAGCTATATAGCTGTTAAGGTACACCGGCCAATCAGCTTGGTGGTCCCACGTATAGCGCACCAGATGTACCTATATGGTATATAATATTATATTATATCTATTATATATATATATATATATATATATATATATATATATATATATATATATATATATATATAAAATCCAGCACCCACGCCCACGCCCTGACTTTTGGACGTATGCAGGTGGGCCCTGCAGCTGCCATCCAGCAGCATGTTGCAGATGGACGTCCTGGATGAATCACATGCTCACGGTGGGTCTCACTTAGTCGTGGGTCACCCAGGGAGTGGCCGACCCTCATCCTCTCCCAATCAGGTGGGCTGTGAGGATAAAACAAATACATCAGGGTGGACCAGTGGCTGGGTAGACCCCTGCCCGCTGGATTTGACCCATTCTTAGGCTCATACCCTAAATGATCTCTCCATGGGTGGTGTGGATAAAATACATGCATCATAAGTGGGCCACACAATCAAGAGAGAGAGAGAGAGAGAGAGAGAGAGAGAGAGAGAGATCGGTTGATGGAGGACCCCACCACTATGGGTCCCTCTTTGATACAATAGATACATCAAGATGGATCACAAATCAAATAAATGAAATCACCCACCTTCAAAACTACTCCTTATTCCGCATTAGGGTGATCTAGCTCCAAGGAAAAAGAATCAATGGTTGAGATTGGATTTTAGAGGTTGGATGATGGGGTATGAAGCTTCATGGTGGATGGAAAAATGGAGGAAAAACTTGGACGTTGGGAGTTCTTGGGATTGCTTGGATAATGAGAGAGATGAGAGAGAGTGATGTAAGAAAAGTGATGGGAGAGAGGGATGATGCGGTGATGAGAAAGTTGACTCTTTTTTTTTTTTTTTTGAGGGTTACTTTTGTACTTGGGAATGGGAAGAGTAATGGGTGTATTTTTGACATGTGATGTGATTAATGTGATGGATTCTCTTGGGTTTTGTAACGTGCGGCATTTTTCTCAAACTGAACGTGGGCCCACATCTTCTAGCTTAGATATCGCATTGGCATGCGAGACGCGGTGTTGGAACCACGGCGACGGCATGATCGTAAGGGTATAAGTCTCGGGTCGAGCCGACTCTGAAATACAGGACACGACTCAGGGCTGCGCGCAAATGCCAATAACAGATTGCGGGTCGCTGGAATTCGATGGGGAGGACCGCGGAAGCCTACGGAACAGTACGGGATAGGATACGGGTCTCACATCCATTCCGTTTATCCATTTTACGAGATCTTTTTATTGCTTGATCCCAAAAATGAGAGGTATATAAATCTCAGGACCACACCACATGAAAAAAATAGTGGTTGGATATCCATCATTAAAATCCTCCTAAGGCCCATTGTACTGTTTATTTGACATCCAATATTCTGATTAGGTCATACAGGCCCAGATGAAGGGAAAAACAAAAATCAGCTTGATTCAAAACTTTTATGGCCCCAAAATGTTTTTTAATGGTCGACGCTCTTTCAACACTGTTTCCTGTAATGTGGTCCACTTAAGATTGTGATATACCTCATTTTTGTTCTCATAATGTAAAATGATCTGTAAAAATGGATGGACGACATGGATGAAACACATACATCATGGTGGGACCCACAGAGCACAGACCTCCAACCATTAGCTGGTGTCAAGGGGAGTAGCCAATCTGTTTCCCCTTCCGAGGCCTTTCTTCCCAGTCCTGATGCTCGACTTTAATGTGTTAGGTGTCGCAATAAGGATTCTGGTTCAGATTGGCTTGTGAGAGTAATTTGAAACCCAGGTACCACTTTTATAGGCTAGTCATTCAATAGTCAATGAGCTGATTCCGAAGGGTCACACTGATTTTAAACGGTCGTACTAATTCCTAAGCATTGCGCTGATTCCCAATGGATTATGTGGAAGAAGCGACTTTAATGTGATTTCCTGAAAAATACTGTGGCGGTTGTGGTTGTTACATTATACGGATCGTGGTTGTAATGTTATATTGGTCATGCTTGTCATGTTATGTGGGTCAGGGCTGTTACGTTAAATGGGTCGTGGTTGTCTGCTAATTTCCTGTGGAGTGTTACACCTCATAGGCTGGTCACATCACAGGAAATCAGTCAATGATAAGGGAAATATAAGAAAATAACCACGACCCAGATAACATGACAACCACGACCCATATAACATGGCAACCATGACCCATATAACGTAACAACAACGACCCATATAAGATGGGTCGTGGTTATCATGTTTTATGCATCGTGGTTTCCATCCCTGTTTCCTCCAATCCCCGAAACAGCGTTGGATGCAACCACAATCCAATGTGTATAAAAACCACGTTCCAATGTGTATGTGAACCACGATCACATGACTAGTCGTTGTTGTTATGTATAAACCATTGCCTTTGGATCTTGGATAGATTTTGTCCTAAGACAGATTGATACATCAATGTTAGAACTAATGGGATTAATTATTCAATTGGAAATATAACGTAACAACATGACCCATGTAACTTGACGACCACGACCCATATAACATGACAACCATGACCACAATTACAATACAATATGAAGAACAATTCTCTTCAACGGTCACCTAGCAAGCTGAAAAACTTAGTTGAGAAGGTCCATATAACATGGTTCGTGGTTCTCGTGTTATATGGGTTGTTGTTCTCATCTGATATGGGTCCTGGTTGTCATTCTTATTTCTTTTCATCCATGATCTAGTGTTGGATCACAACCACTATCCAGTGTGCATGTGAACCATGATCACGCGACCGGATCGTTGTTGTCATACACACTGGGCTGCAACTCGCAACAACGATCCATTGTGGAAGTCAATCACGACCCACTTTCATCATATTCACGACCATTCTATTCGGTTTCAGCAATCCCCTTCGGAATTAGCGCCACCATCTTCCTTGTCAGGGAATCACCTCAAAGTCGCCACTTCCCGTGGATCGGAAGAAACAGGAATGGCAACCACGACGCATATAAGACAATAACCACAATCCATTCAACACGATAACCACGACCCATATATGTGTCGTGGTTGTTATGTTATATGGATCATGGTTCTAGTGTTATATGGGTCGTGGTTGTTACGTTATATTTTCGTGGTTGTCAGCTGATTTCCTATGGTGTGACCAGCCCATAAGGTTGTAACACTCTTTGGAATTAGCGCTTTGACCATTGAATGACCAGCCTATAAAAGTGGTACTTGGGTTCTAAATTACAACCACAAGCCAATCCGAACCAGAATCCTTATTGCAACACCTAGCGCATTTTTTCAGATTTCTTTGCTCTTAAAAAAATAATAATGAAGGAGAAATTTAAAAAAGGCATCGAGTCCTTCTCTCGTTCGTCACTTACGTGTGATCCCTTCCCTTTCCTCAGGGATGTTAACGATCTCTCTGAAGCTCAATGGCCTCTACAAGAAGTTCTGAAGACATTTTCTGAACTCTAGCATCTCGACAATTTCAATGGGCACCTAGCCAGCAGAAAAGAAACTATTACCTTTAGGTCATGGTTCTTAATTTCAGTACAATATGGAGAGCAGTTCACTTGCACCCCGGGAGAAGAAATTGCACTAGAAACAGACATTGGATTTGGAAAGTGAGCAACTAAAAGTGGAGCTACAAGTAAGGAAGCATATGGAAGAAGGTGACAATTTTGCAAGTTATAAAAATGCATAGTGTCAATGATTTTGTTTTTCTTTTTTCTTTTTGTAATTACAGAATAATATGAAGAATAGTTATGGAGAGCAGATCGCTTGCACCCAGGGAGCCAAAAAACTCTATTCACAATGTCTTGAGGCTGGTTAAAAAGCAAAAGGTGGGTTGCACAGAGGGAAAAGGAAGGAAGGTGACAATTTTGCAAGTTATAAAAATGCATAGTGCCAATGATTTTGTTTTTGCTTTTTGTTTTTTTTTTTTATTTATTTTTTTGTAATTATAGAATAATATGAAGAACAGTTATGTTCAATGTGCAATCTGGGAGGTGGAAAAGGCTAATGAGAATTTCTTGATGTTGGTTAAAGTGTAAAAGGCGATGATTCGGACAACTTATATTGATCGTGGTTGTCATTTTGCCTAGATCATGGTCAGCAGATGTTATTGATCATGGTAAGGCATTGATTATGGATGGCTAGGCTAGGAACACATAAACACCTAGCCGTCCATAATCCATGCCGTGTACTGCCCCATGCAAATCACAACTCCGATCCATTATCCAGCGTTGGATCACAACCACGATGCAACATGGATAACAACCACGATTAAATGTGCATGTGAACCAAGATCACACGACAAGATCGTTGTTGTCATACACACTTTCGTCATATTCACGACCGTTCTCTTCGATTTCAGCAATCCCCTTTAGAATCAACGCCATAATCTTCCTTTTCAAGAAATCACGTCAAAGTCTCTACTTCCCAGTAATCCATAGGGAATCAATGCGACCCTTTGAAATCCACGCGATAGTTTAGAATCAGAGCGACCCTTCAGAATCAACGCCTTGACCATTGAACAGGGTTGTTGCGTTAAATGGTTCGTGGTTGTCTGCTGATTTCGTGAGGTGTGACCAGCCTATATGGGTCGTGGTTGATATGTTATATTGGTCATGCTTGTCATGTTATGTGGTTCGGGGTTGTTATGTTACATGGGTCGTCGCTATCAACTGATTTCATGTGGTGTGTTACACCTTATAGGCTGGTCACACCATAGGAAATCAGCCAACAACCAAGGAAATATAACATAACAACCACGACCCACTTTACATGACAACAACGACCCATATAGCACTAGAACATGACCCATATAATCTAACAACCATGACCGGCCCATATAAATGGGTCATGGTTCTCGTGTTGAATGGGTTGTGGTTCTCGTCTTATATGCGTCATGGTTGCCATTCCTCTTTCCTCCGATCCAAGATCCAGCGTTGGATCACAACCACATTCTAACTGAATAAAACCACTATCCAACCTGGATAAAACCATGATCACAACTACTTCTTATTGCAACACCTAACGTATTTGTTTCAGACTTCTTTGCTCTTTAAATCAAAATAATGAAGGAGATATTCAAAGAAGGCAACGAGTCCTTCTCGCTCTTTTCCTCAGGGACGTTAACGATCTCCACGAAGCTCAACTGCCTCCACAAGAAGTTCTGAAGACAATTTTCGAGCTCCGACAAGATAACAATTTCAACAGGCACCCAGCCAACAGAAAAACGTTGTTGAAGAACAGTTCTCTCTAATGACATGGGACTAACTACCTTCCCTTTGGCAGCTCGCCATGTGATAATAACTACTTCCCTTATATGTTTACAACAACGATCGATTGTGCTTGTGAACTACGAGATCCAACTACATGGTCGTGGTTGTGAACAACGATCTAGCTTTAATGACAAGCACGATCCAATGTGGATGAAAACCACGATCCGCTATTCTTATGAACCACGCGATCCAACGACAGGGGTCGTGGTTGACATACACAATGGATGGTGTTTTCCAACAACGATCCATTATGTATTACATCACCACCTAATGTTTGTCACATCCACGAACATTCGAGTTTGTCGTGGTTGGCAGATGTTATGGGTCATGGTTTTCATGCCAGATGGGTCTTAGTCATAAAGTTCAAAGGATCATACCTTCGGTTGCCCTGTACAATGAGTCGTGGCTGGCATGGGTCGTGGTTTTAATGCTACATGGGTCGTGGCTGTCACAATATATGTATTGTGGCTGGCATCCACGTTCAACGACCCATATACAACAACCATCCATTGTGGATATCAACTAACGTGGCTGACAACCACGATCCAATGTGCATCTGAGCCACGATCACAGAACAGAGTCGTGGTTGTCGTACACACTGGGTGATGGTTTCCAACCATGATCCATTGTAGATGTTAATCACGATACATTGGTCGTCATATCCATGACCCATCTCATTCATTAAACTAATATTAATATTTAGAAGAAACATCAAATATGCCAATCCATTCGGCATTTAATTATTAATAAATATTTGACTCTCTTTGGTAGTCTACACGATGTCTCTTCTTGTTTTTTTTTTTTAGGAAAGCAACCTCATCTTCTGACTTCGTGAACTGCAGACAGTCATATGCAATTGTCTTTCGAAATTTAGGAATCTTGCAATTGGTGAAACAAGATATGTGAAGTCAATCCCAAGTACCTAGGAGAAGGCTATGATGACGATATATATATATATATATATATATATATATATATATATATATATATATATATACACACACACACACACCAACCTTCGTGAAGTTAATTGTGCGCATGCTGCTCAAGAAGTCTATATATTTCAGCATGAATACGCCACAATCATCCGAGTTGTCTTGCCTAGGTCTGTCACTGATTGTCTTCAAACTCCATGGCTTCTCCCTGTTCTTAGATCCATTATCAAGAATATGGAATAGCCAACTCAGTCCGTCTGTTATCTGCGCAAACAATCAACTCGTTGTTCTCTTTCAACTCGGTACTCAGGCTGTCGTACAAAGTGACATCTCTCTTCTTCAGATTAACAACAGCCAAGAACCAGTGCTGGCTCCTCGCGTTGAGAGGGATGTATAACTGTCAAGCACAAGAAATATGACAACAGTTAAAGTCTTACCCTTCCAAAATGAATAATACCATTTAATTCCATTTACACATGCAAGTAAATAGGCTCTTACCACTTTATACTTCCATAGAGGCTTAGATTTACTTCGACCATCGACTATTTCTATAAGAATTTCATTCAACTTGCCAGACTTGATGATGGCCTATCGATCCTTATGGTTGCCATCTCCATAACTTTGCAAGTCGTTAAGTTCAACTTCCATAGATTGCTATTGATATATGGGAAAGGGTTAGAAACATAAATAATTAATGATGTTTTAAAGATAACTATGATCCTCAAATTCACATTACTGTAAATAGCGACGGGATGAATGCGCAGTCTTGCCTACCTCGTGGTCGATTTTCCTGATGCGCTGATAGGTAGCATAGGTATATATCGATGGCCTACACGAGGAAGATGTGTGATATAATTTTCATACATCGATATTAAATAAAGAAAGACAATGGTTAGAAACTTACCTTAAAGTCGACCCATGATTTTAGGTCATAGATGCTCTTCAGCCAGACAGGTGAATGTGATGATACTCTGACAACTCTCAACTCGTTGTCTTCGGCTTCAGTTAGAGCTCCATGCAGATCCACATACCCCTGACGACTCTCCTTTACAGGTAGAGCTCAGTGGGGTTCCGCTGTATCGTGGTGTGTTCTCCCTTCTCCACTCACTTGCGAAGTACCGATGTTGAGCTATAATAAAATGACATATTATCTATGCAATTCACAACAGAATGCCATTTAAAACTATGATCCAAATGCAATTTCATGTACAATTTTCTTATTAGCTTCATCCTTTAGCAGATTCATATCCTGCCTCAACATAGCATGGAGCTCCTTCATATGCAGAATTTCTTCTTTGTTGCTTTGCATAGAAGTGATTTTCTCGTGTAACACAAACATATTATTTACATATTTCAACATGTCATGTAGTGAAGTAATGCAGTCATCCATGCAGTGATATGGATCATGGTTGTCATCCACATAAGGTTATGGTTCACAATTGGCCTGGTTCATTAATCGTGTTTGTCATCCATAGTGGGTCGCTGTTCATCCATAATCTACTTTAGACGATATCTACGACCAATTATACATGATAACCGCGACCAATAGACGATAACAACAATCCAATGATGACAATGACCACGGTCCTCATCGGATCGTGTTTGTCATCCAAATTGGATCGTGCACCAACTACCCACGACCCACTGTGGCTGGAAACCACGACCCACTAATGCGCTAGCTCATCCCAGCTTCAACGGTGGAGCTATTGACCTGTTATAAATTTGTATATTAGAAGACATTATGTTCATAGTGACTTGTTAACTATTAAACTAAAGGCAAACCATGTACATATTTTGTATGTGATATCCTATCTCGTCAACATTGGGTCGTGCGTCAACCACGACCCATAGTAGATGATAAACACGACCAATCACACATGATAACAACGATCTGACCTTCATAATAACCATGATCTAAGCTGGAACACAACTACGACAAAATTCAATTTCATATACCTTTATTGCTTGTATCTCCTCTTCAATATGCTTCATCTGCTTATTCATATAAGCATTCTCTTCCCTAAGAGGGCTCATTGAATGGACATGTGCCTCTAACAACGACCCTCACTGTATCATAACCACGACCCAAAAAGGAACACAACAACAACCAAATAAGATTCAGGAAAAGTCCAACTTCACATACCTTCATTCCCTGTATTTTCTCCCCAAACTGCTTCATCCTGCTCCAACAGTGAAGCATTCTCTACGCTCGGAGGGCTGGTCGAATGGACATTGTCCTATAATAAAATTATATATAAGAAATGAGCCAAAACGGGACACAACAATAACCAAATAAGATTCAGGATAAATTTAATTTCATGTGCCCTCATTGCATGGATCTCCTTTCTAAGTTGCTTCACCTGCTCTTGTAGTGAAGCATTCTCTCCTATGAGAGGGCTGATTGAAGCGACAAATTCCTGTAATAGACTCGTATATTATTTACTTTCATGTATGATAACCACAATCCATAGTTTATAAAATCCACGACCCATTTTACATAGAAACCACGACCCTGGATGGATCGTAGTTGCCACCAATGTTGGGTCATGTATCAACCACGACCCAATGTGCATGACAACCATGACCCTTCTAAAATGATAACAACGATCCTGTGTTGATGATAACCATGATCCATTTTTCATTTACCTTTGTTGCTTGAAACTCAACTATTAGCTGCTTCACCTACTCCCTCAGTGAAGCATTGTCATATTTGAGAAGGATCGCGTAGTGATCGCGAGCGATGTCACTTCCCAGCACTTCCCATGTACTTGAAATCGGAGATGAGGACCCCGATGGGATTAAGGATCGTGGGGTCCTGGCCTCGCACGTTGAGGGGCCCTGGCCTCACAACTGGTTGAGGGCATTGATACCGTAGGGTGTACCTGTTTTCCCAATCTACTAAATGAATGGAATTAATTAAAGATTCGGCTAATATGATCACGATCGCATCACACTAGTTAGGTTGGCGACTTGGCAGTTGAGGTCGCAATGAAGAAGCGTTGGTCACGTGCGATCGTTAGACGAAGTCGCTCGAGGGATTATTGTTGCGAGATCATGCATTATATTATAATTTATGCATATGCATTAATAAGATTAGTTAGGATTTTGTGAATGTATGTTTTTCATTAAATTCATCATATAATTAACACTTGATGTAACTTAAGGCTAATAGCACTCACTGAGTTGATTACTCACTCCCACTCTGGGACGGTGTTTTAAAACACCAACCAGACTCTTCAGTAGATGCAGGTGATGCTGAGCACGACAAGCCGAGAGGCACGAGCATATACGAGGAGGATGAGCTATCCTACTTTCAGTTGATGGGCGGGTCACCGTAGATTGAGCGGGGTGATTATAGATTGCTGAGTAGTAGACTAAGCACACTATTCTTTTGGACATATCATTTTTTTATATTTTATCGGACGACGCCTAATGCAGCCCATTGATATTTTTTGTAAACCTGTATACATTAGTCGCTTTCATTACAGTAAACCAGTTGTGATTGTGGTTTATGTTTCGGTCAATTCCATTCTATTCATTTAATCGAATTATATGTAAAATCTTAAAATTTGATTAAAAGTGACACCCGAGAACTTGGGAGTCGAGTGTATACATGACCCTCAATTTTTAGAGTGTTATAAGTTGTCATGTTATATGAGTTGTAGTTGTAATGTGGTAAGGGTCGTAGTTGTCATAGGTCGTGGTTGTCATGTTATATGGGTCGTAGTTGTCATGTGTTGTATTTATCATATTATATGGGTCGTGGTTCTCATGTGAGATGGGTCGCAGTTGTTACATGTTCACTTCCTTTACTACCAAATGAAAGGATAGTCATTGGTATAATAGTCTAAAGCCCACAATAGGGTGATCCGTTCCGTCTACCTTGTTGGTCTGCTCGTCGTGGGCCCAAAAAGTCTTGACTTGGGCAGTGTACACTTCTAACAAACATCTCAGTGAACTTGAAAAGTTTCAACAGTGGGTTCCATTGTCACCATTATTTTCTATTATGTGGCCCACCCGAGCTCTGGATAAGGCTGATATTTGGGCCCTAGCGCTAAAATGACACAGCAAAAAGGATGGGCGGGATGGATTATACACATACATCAATGTGGGCCCCACGAGTTTGGTCCTTGCCCACGCGCAAAAGAAAGGTTCCATACACATCACTTTATTGGCATTAAATACAACATAACTTCTTATTCCCTAGAAACTGTACAACTACTGAAACAAGGACAAAGGCATTTTGGTCCAAGTAATTTTCGAAAGCTTGTTAGAAGGCCACTTTTAGGATATATGGAATGTCATAGCTTCCTAGATAATTTGCCCAAACTTTGAGGGGAGTACGATATATATATATATATATATATATAGTCTTCTTTTAAAAAAATTAAAAATTAAAAAAATAGAAAAAAATTGGCCCGTTCTACATTTTAATTCTTTGGGAGTTTTTTATACTCAGGCAGCGTATGACACTTGATACTCAAGCACACAATATCTAAACCAACTAAATTGTGGAACCCACTGTTGCTTACCACTGTCCCAAAACCAGATTGAATGAACAATCCTAACCTCTGGTTCGTTGACACTTGTTTGTTCAATTAGGATGATTGGATATTTTTCGTTTTTAACCGTCCAACAAATCTCCACCAATTGATTCCTGATACATGCATCTACATTGGGACACATATCTTGAACAGTTCACTTGGACTTCAATTCCCCCACATGCAATTTCAAGTGCGTGCACATTATCCAGCACTAGCTGCCTGGGAAATGGGGTATTAAAATAAAAAAGTACAATTATAGTGAAACCCCTATATGTATGTTATAATTACAGTTACTACCTATTAATCATCTAATTGCAGTTACTACTTATCATGTTGTATATATGACATCCACTCCATCCATCCATCAGGTGTGCGCCTCAAGATACCATGAAGACCCATGCAGAAACCTATGGTTATGGTGTAGAGATGGAGGTGATGAGGCCGATCACCATCTTCCTCAAGGGATAACTACTCCGAATCCAAGGAGATTCTCCGGACTCTTCACAGAGATTCTTCAAATCCGCGAGAAAAAATAGAAAATAGAAATAAATTCTAATAAATTCAAAAATAGATTGATTAATGATAAAAACGAATTTACAAACCTTTAAATAGTAATATCAAACATAGGAAGAAATCTCATAATCAAACTCCAACTCAAACTCCCTAATATTCATGACTTGCTATAAATATTAAACTTACTATTTATAGAAGGCCATGATTTCTACCAAACATCATGGTTTTCGGACAAAAATAGTAAGTTTCCAATTTCGTCTAACCACTTTTTTCTCCTAAATTTTCTTAGTCATTTTCATGCTGGGCAAGACTCCCAAGCTCAAAGGATCAAGAGTCATGATCGAACTCAAACTTACTATATATGGTAAAAATGAAATTAAAATGGAGTTTTGACTGTCGATTTGATGAACTCTCGCAAATTTGGCGTGGACAACCCAAGGGTTGGTTGGCTAAAGTAGCTTCTCTTACCCCAAAATCATATATGGTACGTCAATTAACTCATTCCGGTTTGTGAGATACGCCTGCTTTAGGGTTCTGACGGTCCTGATCACTTCAACCTCCAATTGAGCCTTCTCTAGTTCATCTTGAAATATGAAAGTGTCCGCAACCCCGCACTATGTTAAGTTAGCATCTCATTTTACTTATTCCCTATAGTTAGGGTCATGTCCCATCCACGCGACTCATATGGGCATACCACAAGAAAAGTCAAAATGTCATGCTAACCATAAGTTTCTGTGTGGGGACTCCATGTTATTTATTTGTCATCAAACCAATTCATAAAGTGTGAATCACAAAGATGAATGGAATATACAAAAATCAGCCTAGTCTAGAACTCAAATGGGTCACAACTTATTTACTTGGAACTTTTACATTGTTCCCATGGTTGTTGCTCGTCAGATTTTTTTTTTTCAACGGTGAACATAATTGCTATTTTCTAATGTAAGAGTGGGTTTCACATATACAAAAATATTGGCCTCGTGTTCTGATGGCTATATAAAAGACGTGTGGGGGACGATTTCAATCCACTGTTGACAAAACAGGAAGCTACTCCCAAGTAGATAGGGTATTTTAGTCATTAAAATGATTGTTGACTCTATGACCACCACACATACAAAAAAATTATTATAAAATTTTAATAGCAGCAGAACATAATCACACCGCAGAATGTTTTATTTATTTATTTTTTTTCTTTTTTCAAGAAAGGTAGGATCACACCACTGAAACTTTGTTCATGTGAGAAAAATACTACAACTTTCAAGCAGACGCCACAAAAGAATATATTACGCCTATCATGTATGTGCTAACAATACGAGCTATACAGCACAACTTGAAACAGAAAGAATTTCCACCAGGAAGCACACTACATGCTTGACTGTTAATTTCTCAAACGAAACATGAGCCGTCGTTTGCAAAAAATGAGAAGTGGGTAGCATTATTTCATTGTATACACATCTTTCAATCCTGACAAGTGGCTATCACGGCCCGCTGCTCCAAACCATTGGTTTCTTGAGTCTCCCACGGAAGATGGAGCATGCCCTCCAGAATATTGCAGATCGGAAGATCCTACCGACCTATTTTATAATTATGACATGTTGCAGTTGAGTGTGAACAATTGTTTTATTTCTTTTGATAATCATGCCTTTAGGCTGCAAATAAACATTTTAGGGTTACCTCATCAAAATTATTCTTTAAGGATAGTCCTAAAAGATTTTCATCCATGATGAGACTCAATTAACTAATGGTCTAGATTATTTAAAAATGGGCTCCAATTGTTAAAATTGAGAACCAGTGCATAACATACAAAGAAACAGAGCATTGGCAGAGTTCCTATGGGGGCTTCACCTTTTGGTAAAAGGTATTTTTGTTTGCACAAAATTTCATGATATTTTATTATTAATTAGGTGCAAGATATCATGAAATTTCATGATATTTGGTGCAACCAAACATATAAATATATGACTGTTATATGGAGAAATTTATATTTTGAGGTGAAACCATGTTCATCATGTAAAAGTGCAAATTTCTACAACATTGTCCTAACGCACATATTTGAACCCTGAAGAGACGTGAAAGTTCCGTACCTGTTCATAGAGAGGCCTAACTGTCGAGATTGACATATGAAACATCAGGGAAGGCGAAAAATCCTGACAGCTGCTTTTGATGGAAATTATAGATGGTTAGAAGAAACTTAGAAACAGACTAATTTGAAAGTCATAGGGTTGTAAGAGAATAGTGTCATGAAATGCGACACTTTGCTGATTCCACTTGTGGACGATTTTTCATAATAAAAACATAATAATTAAAAATAATAACAGAAAAAAAAGTACTTATCTTGCTATGTACCCACTGTGTCAAGGTTTTGAAACTCCACTCGACTCGACCAGGAAATCCTTGGAATCCAGGACATGCGGCCCACCATAATGCATGTAGGACATTCAATGTATCCATCATGTATGCCTTTTCATGTTCTCCTTGGTGCCAAGAAAATCAGCCAATCCAAAACTCATATGGGCCACATGGGGAAAGTTGGGCCTGAACGTTCACCATAAAAAATAAAAAATAAACTTATAATATTGTGTGTGGGATCTAATAACTTTTTTTAAATACCATCCAATTCATTCAGAAGATAATCCCCACCAGGATGGGATGGGCGAACAAATACTATAGTCATTTCCAAAAAATCAAAGGTCTCCTTTCAACTGAAGAAAAGAAAGGGCACAGCTAAATGAAAGTTACTAGCTGTAACAACTATTATAGGGAGTTCCTGTAGCCCAAGGACCTTTAGAGCCCCTGGTGATGTTAATGTAAAATTCACTTTGTCTGTCAGTTTTGTCACCCAATGTTATACTGAGAATTCAAAAACAGGGTATATCCAAGCCTCAAGTTGGCCGCACCACATTAAACATCATGGTTGGAAACCCCACATATTGTTGAAACCCTCCTGAGGCTTACGATGATGTCAGTATGCTATCTAACCCATTCATAAGGTGATTTCCACCAGTATGAAGGGAAAATAGAACTACAGGCCCCAAAAAGATTTCAATGGTGAGCACTCAATCTCCATTGTTTCTTGTGCTGTGATGCACTTAAAACTTGGATCTGCCTAATTTTTGTCCTCTAATCCTAATATGAGCGGGAGAAAATGATGGACAGAGTGAATTTCACTAGGACATCACGGTGCGCCCCATAGAGCTTTTGGTCATATGAACTCCGGTGACACTAGCTTCATGGCTATGGTTTCCAATCTAGAATAGTTTTGGGGCATGCACAAACTGATCAGTGGGGTTGACCAGACCAATGGTATGGATAATCGAACCAGGCCCTAACCATTCATACATCAGTATCCTGGCACTCTTATTTTCATTTAGCGAAAAGTCTCACAGTGCATAGAATTCACGCCGTTGACCACATCCCCCACATCTAGTTAGGCTTTGATCCCAACAATCAGGATCATTCAACACTCAGGTGGTCACCCAAGAAAATTATACCCAAAATTTCTAAATTTACATGGTATGAACCACCCGAGATTTAGAACACTGATTTTTGTTATTTCTTTCTTCCTGATAAGGCACACAAGATTAGTGGATTGATGAGATATAAACAGCACAATGGGACCCATGGAAAACTAATGGTGGAGGTTTCATCCCAACTATTTCCTATGGTGTTGCCTGTTGTGTTTTTTAGAATTAGGCAGTGTGCTTGATAGATGGGTGGATGTCAAGAAAATTCCACCCACTAGGCTCTCGGTGTGTGGAAGTAAACCCCATTGCATATACAGAGCGTGTTACCTTATGTGGCTACGGGCCGGGTTAGGGTCGGGTCAGTCCCAGCGGGGCCTGCAATTTTGTATTTTCTCTTCATCCATGTCTTTGTGATCTTATGAACAGGTTGGATGACAAATAACAATTAATTTGGACCCTAGAAGTTTCAACGGTGGAAATCATTATTCCACACTGTTTCCTGTGTAATGGTCCATTTGAGCTTTGGATTCACTTCAATTTTGGTATCAACGCCTAAAATTATCATTAAAAATGGATGGACGGTATGGATAAACCACATACATTAACAGTGGGCCCAACTGAATTTACTCAGTACGATAAAAGCGTACTGAGTAACTCAGTACGCAATCCGATTCCTCCGTTTACCCTCGCGTCCCAGTGTTGCCTTTCGCTTCATACCCAGCCTGGGCCATAATGAGCCAAAATAGTCTAGCTTGAGCCTGGCCCGCACTGTATCTACAGACTCGGCCCAAGCTCACCAAACTGGAAAGGTGTTAGAAGGAGATTTCTCACCTACTATAGTTTGCACACACTGTGGGGCCCACGGTGATCAGGCATATATCGCATCCATATCATCCATCCATTCCATAATATTTTAAAGTAAGTGATGAAAACTAAAAAGAGTAGGAAATGAATTCCAATTGTTGAAAAATTCTTGGGGTTATATATAGAAGTTTTGGATAAGCTTATATTTATTTCTTCCCTTCATCTATGTATGTGTAACCTTCTGAACAGTTTGGATGACAAGTAAACATTGTTGCGGGCTATACGAAAAATTTCAATGTTGGTGGACATCATTATCCCCCACTGTTTTCTGTGGTGTGGTCCATTTGAGCCTTGGATATGCTTCAGTTTTGGATACCTGGCCTAAAATAATCTGTAAAAATGAATGAACAGTGTGGATAAGATACACACGTCACCGTGGGTCCCACACAGTTTACTCAGTACATCCGCGTCCCAACCACAGGCGTCGTTAGGGAAAGCGAATTGCGTGGACGGAGTAACTCATTACGCTACAGCCTACTGAGTAAACTCTGTGGAGCCCACCGTGATGTGTGTGTTTTATCCACACCGTCCATATGTTTTACCATATAATGTTATAGAACTAACCCACAATTGAATCATATCCAAAGATTCAGTGGACCACACTACAGGAAATAGTGTGAATTGAAGTTCTACTGTTGAACAGTTCATGGGGGCCACCTAGGAAGGTTTCAACGTTGGCTGTCAGTATCCCCACATTTTCCTGTGTTGTAGCCCACATATGCTTCAATTTTAGGCTAGGTTTTTGGTTTTCTTATGTTCATCCCAGTGAGGATGACCTTATAAACGCTTTGGATGGCATATAAACATTAACGTCGACACTTGTAAGGTTTCAATGCAGGCATTTCTTTCCCACTTTTCCCTCTGGTGTAGCCTTTTTGAGTCTTGGATCGGCCTCAATTTGTCTCGTGTCCTAAAATGAGATTCCCAAACGGATGGCCGAGGTGGACTTATCACAAACATTATGATGGTCCCACCTAGCTTCTCAGTGCAGAAATCCACGTCCCAAAACCGCAACGGTAAGAGCCATCAGCCCTAATACTCCATCCCAAACTTGGTCGGGGCTAAAAGTAAGGCGCTAGTTATCTTTTCGCGGCGCTTTTCTGAGCGCCGCAATCTTACCTTTTCCCCGACGCAAATAAGCGCTGCTAAAAATCACACAGAGCGCCGGTAAAAGTGATTTGGAACACTTTTGCTCACTAAAAAGCGCCGTAAGAGTTTTACACAAGCGCCGCTAAAAGCCTTTGCATGGATTTGAGAGGCCCTAGCATGCCAGTAATTTTTTATTATATATAATTCGATTAAAACCTGTATTTTTTAAATATTTGAAACATAAAAATGATGCAATACAAATAAAACTAAATATTAAACAAAATTTATTACAATAAATGGTCTTGAATATAAATAAATAAATAAAAACAAATTCTCTATATAGTATGAACCATTTCAAATATATTATCCAGTGAGGCAGTGATTATGTGATGTATAGAGACTAATGTATGTAACTAAATAAAATTATTCATAACTATCTGCTTGCAGAAATCACCAATAGTAATCAGGAATGGTGGAAAGACATATGTAGTCTAAAATATACCCTTGTTCACGCACAACTAATTCACAGATTTCAATGTTTTTTGTCCAGTCCATTTCCTTCAGTTTCTCGCTTGTTACTGAATTGACAAGCTCAGCTGCCATTTCTCCTCGAGAAAGTCCCAAGAACACTAAACTCAATCAGGACCGCCAAATATGTTAACAGCTTTTGATTGGAGGTGTGCTCTTCTCTGATTATTTGAAAGGAGGGGGAGAGATATTAGAAGTGATCTGTGGCTCCATCAGCACGCAGTTATACACATGACTGGATTAGAGCTTACTTAAATAATGAAGATATCTGCAGCAGTACGAAGGCCTACATAAAGTTCGTAATTGCTGCATCTACAGCTGTCAAATGGGACAGCCACATTCTACACTACTCTGCAACCATCAATCTCAGAGTTAGAGAGAAGCATATAGGAAATTTATCTTTTCTAAATACAATAGTGAAGAATGCCAGGAGAATATGGATATAGTGAAAAAATAACCCCAAAATACATTAGTGAGATGTTTTTAGTGGAAAATTTTGCCTTGAAGATATCAATAGAAAAGATAGCTGAAGTAGAGAACCAATATAAAGAGATGTTGAAATACAGCATATGCTAATTGGATTGCACCATGGAACCCACTCAAAGCAACCACAACAGATAACATTACGGATATGCGTGCTGTACTTGATTGATAATTGGCCAATGCTTAATCGTGCAGCCCAAATCCCTATATAGAGACTCTACAGATGCCAACCCAAAGTAAATGAAACAGCTAACATTACACCAATAGGCCTGCTGCACACTGCTAATCAATGATTAGCAACCGCTTCAGTGTGTGGCACATCTCCCGATATGGCTCCTCCAGAGTAATAAAACTTCTGTCATGAAATATCTGATGCCTTGCACAAGTCACAAATATACACTTGCAGATACAACATCCCACGGTCATGGAATAAAAGTCAGACTTCATCACCATGAAGAAACTTTGAAATGACAAGCTACAAATTAAGCTGTAAAGGTCAAACAATTATCATAGTTAAGGCAGGAGTTTCAACAAAGGACAGCTGAAACTCTGCATCAGTAATTGATAATTACACACAAATCAGGGGAACAATGTAGTGATGTATGCATCCCCGAAAAAATGCACACTTGATTAATGTGAGAAGGCGATCTCACCATCCAGTAGTATTTCATGAAGAGACTATTTTATTTGATAAGTTAGGATTTTTCCCTTCTCTCTTTCACTTGGTAGTACTGACATGCTCTACTAAAATGGCAAGGATTAAGGTTACAGGCTTCTAAAAACGGCACAACCATAGGATGCTCAGATTGAACAAATGGACAATGGCCTTCAATCGGAAATAATTGGACATTTGCTGAATAGTTGGCAACCAAACTGATGGGCCCATTGTGGATGAGCCACTAAAAAATCATGCCTTTGAACAACTTTAAATATTAAACTTTCGTAAATCCCAGGCGATTTGATTCAACATTGTTTATATATTAAACTTTTGTAAACTGCAAGAGATTGATTCAACATTCACTTCAATGACAAGCGCCGTTGAGGTTACAGAAAATAAACAAGATGTGTCATGAAAGCTTACAGGATATGGTGGGTTTGTTCAAAGTTTCCTTGTATTCATGTGCATTCCAGGCACTTGAAGGTCCCTTGTAGAAGCTCTAGCTGGACCTCATTCGTCCGTGTCTATGGGAGATTGGAAAATATGTGTGATGACAATGACAACCAGGGTTAACAAAAAGTTTTGCGAAGGCACCTTGCAATTCTCATAAGTAGCTTTGACAATCTCCTTATTCAACAATCTTGAATTAACTTTCTCCAAGAACTTCAAGTACAACTCATGAAAATTTGGCTCAATGCTTGCTCTGTCAAATATAATGTCCCACTAAAGTAAAAATCACTGATGAAACTAAAGGTTATTCATAAGATTTTTCTCACCTTTTCATCACCATATATTGAGCAAACCATGGATAGTACTACTCTTTCAGGACTAATATGGAGAGAGCGCTTGATAAACATGCGGGTTCCAATGAAAGATATTGTACAAGCCAAGGGTGCTGATGCAAAGTAGCCAAGTCAACACAACTGGTGCGAAAAAGAACCCAACCCGATGCGTGCCATAGTGCTGTAGGGCGAACAAACACACTAATATAAAGCAAGTGATCGGAACCACGGCATCTGCAATTAGGGATTGCATTAATTAGATCATTGTAAATATACCAAAGACCTTATTGATTATGCCTTTTATGTGAACTTGCTACTATATTTTTTTTAATAGATTCGTTTATGGATATGTGAACTTGCTACTTGATTTTTTTAATAGATTTGTTTATGGATTCAATTACAGAATATAGTGGAAACAATGCAGCACCATAAACAGCAATGCATTTAGTAGCATTTCTCTAAAGAAAATTTCATGAGAGAGAGAAAATTATTATACTAGCCATTGCAATTCAATCCAAACTTCAGCATGGCCATGGTATATTGAAAGCGGATATGAAAATTAAACTTAAGTTATTTTCTAACTTCTGAATTGCATATACCTTCCCAAGTATTGATAACTAGGCTCCAAATTGCAATTGCAATGACTTTAAAAAAATAAAATGTAATTACAATTTGGTCATGAAAGAACATATTCAATAGTTATTGCAATTCAATTCAATAACACATCCAAATGCACCCTTGGTGATTTTTATCACCTCATTCATGAAAATATAACCATAGTTAGAGGCCATGAGCCGATAGTCATGTGCCAATGCAAAAATGCAGCCTGTGCCAACTGCATGTCCTCTGTTTGGACAGTCACCTTGTATTAGAAACTAATTCCAAGATTATGAAAAAAATGCAATCACTTGAACTTGGAAACATGTTAGAATTGGAGTTAGCTAGAGATAACAATTGTAATTTATCTCATATGTAGAAATTCACCGAATTACTGCAATGGTTGGGACACATAAAGTCAAGATCTTGCTTACAAGCCTCTGAAACATTAGCAAGTATTCCTGCCCAATGAAAAACAGAATCAATGTCCATAACCAACTATTTATGGGTTCCTGAACATCATTCATTGGTTTCATGGCTTAAACCATTCAACCAAGATAGATCATCATCCATTGCTTTTTCCGCATTTCAAGAAGTTGGAGAGAGTAGAAGGTAAATCACTTTTCTTATTACCAGCAGAGTTCTCTTCCTTTGATCTTCTCTCTTCAACTATAGCTTTCACTGTAGAAGATATTCTTGCTCTAGCCTGCATACACACACACACAGTCAGTCAAAAGTTCTGGTTAGAAAGTAAAAGGAGCAAATATCTAATTTGAAATGACACCAATGGTGGTAGTTCACTAACAGTCTCAAAATGGTGGTGATCCATGCACCCTGCACATGTGATGCATGTATCAGAATCAGGATCTTTCAAATTAAGTGGCACTTTTTGGGATAGACAACAACCTCAATATCAGACTGATCTGATGGTTAGGATCATTTGGGCAGCATCATTTTGGACTCTCAATCAACCATAATATGCCCATGGATTTCCTTACCTATATGCCTAGTGTGGATAATTCACCACCCTTCAAAAATGGTGGTAAACTACAACCTTAGTCTTTTCAAATGATAAAGGAAAATGGAAGAGAGATGTTTACAACCCTGTGCCTTTCTTGCAAACACCCCATCATTCTATTATTGATAGTAGAGTAGTGCACTATAGGTACTGTAATAATACCAAAACTAGAAGAAAATGGTGTGTGCATCAAAAAGATGGGTGTAAATGACACTTACCTAAGAAAATGGTATCTATGCATGAAAAGGGTCTGAAATATTTCTACTGAAATATGATTGGAAGTACCTGAACAGCTCTTGCATACGGAGTGCCTGGAATATATAATGGAAAGGAGATGAGTCCTTTCATGAAAGTGAGGAAATCCTCCAGTATATACACACACACACACACACACACACACACACACACACACGTCCGAGAAATGTGTGTGTGCGTGTTTGTGTCTATATATATATATATATATATATATATATAACAAGAAAGACTCAATAAATGCTAACCCAGCTGCATCACCCACATTGGAAGCAAAAAAAAAAAAAAGCTTAAAACTAGACAATAAGAAAAAATTACCTTAGCAGTGGCGATCATGTAATTGTTTGTTTCCCAAGATCAATCTACACAGAGATACTGGCTTATGACAAATCTATACTTAAGCCCTCCAGTGCCTTGTTAAAATAGTCAATAACCTGCTCCAAATCATGTAATTGGACTGTAAGTTTGAAGTTCAAATAAGATATCAAAGAAAGGCTCAAAAAGAAAAAAGCACATAGAAAATGGAACAAGCTAGTAGTTAATATCATTAAACCCACCAACACATGAAGCACAATCCCCAGCACCAGGAGAAGCAAGTGGACTGTCAAAATGACCATTAACTAAAACTGATGGATCAGTATCCTTTGACTCTGTTGATGAGATCCTGTAATTTAACTGCAAGTTATTCATAGCATTTTTGAAACAAATCCAACAAGAAAATTTATTAAGTGCTAGATATTGTACATAATAAAATTGTTACATGGTATAGGTTTTATGAAATTGGAAGGGAAATTTTCGCCAAATGTAGCATATGCAAAAATATGACAGAAAAAACACGTCAATTTCAGCACAATTTTTTTATTTTTTATTTTGAATGTTTCAAGTAAAAAAAACAAATCAATTAGCACATCCTGCAGATAGTAGGGGAAGGAAAAACAGAAGCATCACAGAGAATTTCGGATAGAGTGCATCAGATTTGCTGAAGCAACAGTTGAAATATCTTTAAGTCTTACAACTCCTAAAACTATCATAATGCAAACACCCCAAAAACGAACCGTGCAAGAAGTGATCTGAAGGATGATGACACGAATTAAACAAGCATGAAGTGAACAATTAATTTCAAAACATCGGTGTAAACAATTTAATTTACTTGTAGGATAAATTTTGATCTCAAAAGCATGCTCATGTTTATGAATGTTACTTACAAAAAAAGGCTGATCCCTAGAGTCTCCATCCGTGATTATTTGTGAAATCCACTGAATTATCTGCCAGTAAAATCGAGAAACAAAATGATCCATCAGAAAAACATAGTAAGTAATAAAGGGGAAAGTTACTGCATATAATTTATTTTTTTGTATGAAATATAGAATTGAGGCCATTTACATATTCTTCGAAGCATTGAATTTGATAACACAAAATTCGAAAACGGAAGTGTATTGTCCCATGCATATACCTTTTTGTAGACATCACTAATGGAGACGCGCTCCTTTCCGGGCATACTTAGAATTTCTAAGAACGATATGTAAACTTGCTTATCATGTTGGAACCGAGTCTACAAAAATAAATGATAAAAGTCAAATCATAAGAATCCCACAAAGAAACTAGTGCCATTGAAATTGCAGGCCTTTTCATAATCATAATTGATGATGTGTCAGATTATATGACCAAATCATGGTTTTTGGGGCTTCCGAAACATGCTCACAGTTGATGTCTAGGTCAGCATGGAAAGCAGAACCTGCATTGAGCGGGCTGCTTTTTCCCAACTTCAGCCCAAATTCCAAATTCAGAAAGAATTGTAAATCGACTAAAATCAGAAATTGAATTCCAGCAAAATAGTACTACCAAGAACCCTTTGAAGCTAGAATATTTGCCTCAACATCTCTTCAATTTTAACACATTTATGATCATAATATCTAAACCAGAACATGGATAAATTAAACTAAAAGAACAACGGGAGGTTTAAACAATTTTGGTACCAAAAATAATCTAATTAAAATATACCACATCAACACAGAGTATGATAATCAGGCATAGGGCATAGAAACAAAACAAAATAACGGTTTACTATAGCAACACATCAAATCCTAAAAGCAGTTGTTGGAGGCTGTCAAACCAGATAACACATTCCAATGAAAAATTACAGAACAGAACTCACATTTTCATGCGCACAATCACATTTTGATAGTAATCATAAAAGGATACAAGAATACCATGCAGTTTTGAAAGAAAAAAAAAACGCATACCTCTCCAGCTTTGACTGTTATAACATGAGGTGTAAATCCAACACCTGCGGATCCTGCAGATCTGGTCTATAAAAGACAGAGAGAGAGAGAGAGAGAGATAGAGAGAGAGAGACCCTAGAGGAATAGAGGTGGATTGAGAAAGGGGAAACAAAGAGAGGCGGTCGATTGAGAGAGGGAAAAGAGGAAATAGAGAGAAGGTCGATTGAGAAGGGGATAGTAGAGGTGGATATGGCGAGGGCTGTCGCTGCATCTAAAGGGAGAGAGAGAGAGAGAGAGAGAGAGAGAGAGAGAGTCGCAACGTTGAGAGAGTTAGAGAGATAGCGTCGGGGGCGGTGAGAGGGAGAGAGTCGGGAGAGGGTAGAACATGAGGGTTAGGGCTTTTGGGAGGGTATTTATACCTGATCGTTAACCGTCGCCCGATCTTAGTTAGCGCCGACAGATGAGCGACACACAGCATCGACTAAGCCGACTTTTGTTGTAGTGAGTAGTCCCCAATCTGTGGGCAGAAATCCACGTCCCAAAACCGCAACGGTAAGAGCCATCAGCCCTAATACTCCATCCCAAACTTGGTCGGGGTGGGCCCGTCCTGATACTCTAGCCCAAGTTAGATCCGAGGTGGGCCAGGCCCAAAATTCCAATGGGCCAACTCGGCCTATTGACACCCTTACCACTGGAGGGCCAGTTACCGTCGCGGCTGCATAAAATTTAGGTTTCAGAGGATGATCCCGGTCCGAGGACATGCATGAGTTCTTAGCACTGGGGCCTATGATACAGTGATCAAGAGCATTGATCTGTTGGGGCTAACCATTGATGCACTCATGGATATGGAACAAGCTCCAATAAGATACTTGAAAGGGCGATCGTAACGTTTTGGTTCGTGACCTGAAAATGGAAAGGTTAATAAGAGAAGTATAGAACGTTCAAAGAAAAAGAGAAAAAAAAAAAAAAAAAGGAATAAAAAATTGATGGCAATTATTCACAAACACTGGACATTTTCGGCATAGTCTGATCCATGCGTGGACCAATAAACCAATGGTCTAGATCTTCGAAGCACAGATTACACCATTGATCAGAATAATGTTGTTGACTGCGCGGTAGTGGATGCTCCTAACTTTCCACCATGTGATCTTCAAGAAGACACTCATCGTTTCCACGGTTTAGATGTCATGTACATGGGATCCATTGTCGAAAAAACAGTGTAGCATCATAGGCTTAACATACTATGGTTGTATATGATCATTCCTACCTTGTGATAACATACAATGTAAATGTAACGACCATGAAATTTATTAATATTATTTTTTTAATTTCAGTTAGAGATGGAATTTCTTATCTCATATCTCTCTTATCCAAATATAATTCCTAATCTCTTATCTAATATGGTATATTATCTCTATCTCATTTATCTCTAACTCTCTCATTGCATCTCTCTACCTCCCAACGAGCTTTTTCTTTTAGGAAATGTGTTGTAAAAGGAGTTTTTACTCTAATTAAAATATTAATTAACCAAAAAGACATCATGCGTATAATTTTATTTATTTTTTTTTTAAAGGAGAAAGAGAAAATGAAATTTTGGGAGCTTAGATATGGTACATAACAATTTTATTTTATTTTTTCTTTTCTTTGTGCATTCTATCATCGCTCCTTGTCCTTCTACAGGGTAGCCCACCAATGGTCTATTTGAACACGTGTCACTCAAAAGAGTGTTAGGGATTTGTGCTGCGGAATCACACAGATCTAGATCTAAGATAGTAATCCAATAATGTCAAGCAATCACAAGAGAACATAAAAATTTAACATAAAAAACCCTTGCAAGAAAAAACTACGGCACAAAGTGACAGAAATCCACTATGAAATAGAAATTACAAGAGAGAGAACTTACCCGATTCGAACAACCTCGAATCACACCCTTGCTACACCCTTTGATAACCCTAAAACCCTTTTAGGAACCCTTGAAAAATTTTTAGAAAGCTTTAAAATATTTTATAATAGCCCTAGGAACCCCTATTTATAATTTAAAAAACTCTACTTACGCACATAGTCCGGGAAAGTCGGGAAACTGCTTCAAATTTACGCAGTCTGCGCAGGATCTGAGTAACCTCGACTAGTCGAATGAGGGCCTCGACTGGTCGAGCAACCCGCTTGACCGGTCGAGCCTGACCCTCGACTGGTCGAGCATCACGAATACCAAAAAGCCGAGCTCGCTGGACTTTGAATCGAGCGGGCCTCGACTGGTCGAGTGGATCTTCGACTAGTCGAGCAACGCGAAAGATGTAAAGACATCTCTCTAACAACTATCACCACCATATCTTCAATCTTCAACCGTGTAACTGCTTGACCTCTTCTCTTATCTCTGCATTGCATCATAGTTTCAATCAACACTTCTCGTGCACCCTCCACCTTCTTTTACGCCATCGCTAAGCCCAGAGAAGTTGCACAGAACTTAAACTTTTCTTTAGGAACGATCTTGGTGAGCATGTCTGCAGGATTCATGCTGGTGTGAATCTTTTCCAGTGTGACGCATCATTCCTCAAGCCTTTCGAATAAAGTGGTGACGAACATCAATGTGTTTAGTCCGTGAGTGATAAACAGAAATTTTTAGCCAAATTGATGGCGCTCTTGTTATCACAGTTAATTGACACGACCTCCTGCTGAAGTCTCAACTGATTTATCATGCCTCTGAGTTAAACACCTTCTTTAAATACTTTTGTCATTGTCATATATTCTACTTCGGTCATGGAAAGAGCTACCACAGACTGAAGCTTCGACATCCAACTGATTGCTCCACCTGATAGTACAAACGAGTATTATGAGGTATACTTCATGGAATATATACTACCTGCATAGTCGGAATCTACATACCCTACCAACTTTGTCCCTGTTTTCTCAAAAGTTAAGACATAGTCTTTCGTACATCGAATGTATTAAAGTAGCCATTTCATCACTTCCCAATATTGCTTGCCATAGTTTGACATGTATCTGCTCACAACATCGACTGCCTGTGAAATATCTGGTCTTGTACAGACCATGACATACATTAAACTGTCAACCGCATTCGAATAAGGCACATGAGACATAACTTGCTTTTCTTCATTTGATTTAGAATATTATTCTTAGGAAAGCTTGAAGTGAGCCGCGTGGGGAACGCTCACTGGCTTTGCTTGGTCCATCCCATACTTGATCGACATCTTTTTAAGGTACTCTTCTTATGATAAGCAAAACCTGCTCTTCTTCATGTCTCTATGAATATCTATGCCAAGAACCCTCTTTGCAGCTCCCAGATCTTTCATCTCGAATGTCCTTGATAACTGAGTCTTCAGTACATTGATTTCATACATATTATGACAGACGATCAACATATCATCAACATACAGTACTAGGATGATGAATTTTTCATCACTCAGTGTCTTGTAATAAACATAGTGATCGTATTCGCTCCAAATAATTTTCTGACTCACCATGAAAGAATCAATTTTTTTATATCACTCCTTAGGTGATTGTTTTAGGACATACAACAACATCATTAACCTGCAAATCTTTTTCTCTGCCCCTTTAAATTCGTAGCCCTCTAGTTACTTTATGTAGATCTGTTCTTCCAATTCTCTATACAGAAATGCAGTCTTCACATATATCTGTTCTAGCTCCAGATCGTATTGGGCAACTAGCGCCAACACAAATCTAATAGATACCTGCTTAACCATCGGCGTGAATATCTCTGTGAAGTCAATTTCTTCTCTCTGAGCATAACCCTTCGCTACCAATCTAGCTTTGTATCTATCTTGTTTCTTTTTAAATAACCAGTTGCATCCGATCGCTTTTCGGCCCATAAGAAGCTCCACCAGCTCCTACGTGTGATTTTTGTGTAATAAGTCCATCTCATCGTCCATAGCCGCCTTCCACTTTTCTGCATCAGGCTTATCAAGAGCCTCTTGAATAGTAGACGGGTCCCCCTCATCTGTAATGAGGGCATATGTAATATTAGAGTCGTTCCTGTATCTTGCCAGTAACCTGCGATCATGTAGTGGGTTCCTTCTCATAGGTGGCTGCTCCACCTGATCATGTACCTTTGTCTGCGCATCTATCTCTGCCTGAGTATCATCTGAGTCAATTTGGATGTCTGTGATCAACCTTTCTGGTTCCTTTTGCTTCTCTTAATCATTCTTGCGGAATAGAGAGATTTCATCGAATTTGACGTCACGAATAGTGATAACCTTGCGTATGATCTTGTTGAAGACCTCAAGAATCTGAATGATCCAATCATCTGGTGGGCCACCCTGATCAATTATTTTTCATTCAATTTTAGAATCTAGATATAAATAAGCACATGAATGGTTCAAATTAGCAAATTAATGGGTCTTCTCTAGTATTTGACCAAGAAGTAAGCAATGATAGGTATAGATTTGTCTAAATTGGTTAAATGAACCCCAAATCACAAACCAAAGAAAATCTCCAATTTTTTATAATCGAGTTCATCTTAGTACCATCGATCAATCGAGGTGCTAAATTTCATCCAACGATCTATATATCTTAAAGTGTATTTTCTCGATTCAACGATATCAATCAACGATTGTTTGAATAAAACTTTTAAAAATATTAATTTCAATAATCGAATTTAATGAACATATTATATATGAAATTTTCAATTATTTGGTCATTTAGAACTTAAGGATGTTCACTCCCCAAGTATAGGGTTGTGATGTAGTAATAAACTCGGTGAGACCGAGGTCGAATCCACAGGACCGATACTGTACGTTATCTGAAATTAGGTAGAAATAGAACTAGTCTAGGATGCGATCCGAACAAAATAGACTTTAAGAAACAATTGTGGAAAAATTATCTAAAACATTATGGAATTCTGAGCTAGGAATCTAGGGATTCAGATGATCCACTTGTATGGATCGGGGAGATCTTTATGCCTGGCTTCAAAATCATGGAAATTAAATTGAATTTCTTGATTTAACTTTAAAGGGATGAAAGGTATTTGAATCAGAATGGATTCCATCATCAAACCATGCCCAGGAGACAGAGCAAATAACAGAATTAAACTAATTACCAACCAATCAGATGATTATGAAGGTTAGGAAGGGTACCGACATCCAACCATGCCTAGGAAATGATGGCGAACATCAGGGCTTCCTGACATTATAATCAAAATAAGAGAAGAGGAATACTCAAAGCCATTGCAAGCCCATTGTAATTTCAGTCACAACATGCCATTAAAAACTAAAAATATTCCCATAAAATTAAATCAAAAATCTCTTCAATCTAATCAAAAGGCACAAGCAACATCTCTCCCATCAGGCTACAAGTTTCACCTCTTAGCCCTAGGTTTAGCCCAACATTATTGGCCTGAACTCAAAGCAAATACAAAGGAAAAGAACATGAAAAAGAAAAGAAAAGAAGAGAACTTAGTCTTTTCCCTCTCTCTCACGTTCCAGCCGTGCCTTAACTGAGCTCCCTATCACCAAGCTCAGCTCACGCCTGAAGAAAACAAGCCAAACTCCACACGATCTCAGCAAAAAGCCCCGCTCCAGCGCTTGCAGTAGCAGCAAAACTCCCCTCCTTCCTTTACGTTTTTTCTCCTAAAACTTCACGTCTCGGCCTTCCAAATTGAATCCCCCTCCCCAAGTTCCAGCCTCCTCTGTTTATAGAGCTGTCCTCCGAGAGCTGCTGCAGAGTCCTCCTCGAAATAGGTTGCGGAGACAATCCTTACGTAGCCAGGAACGCAAACCGCATTCGTATGCGCAGTGGAACGCAAAACATCTTGTGTTCGGATCGAGATTTTGGACGACTGATTGTCCAAAAGCAGAATTGGACTTCTTGGAGGTGGTCACGGCTCCCTGTTGATGAGAATGAACGATTCGGATTGCTGATCCGATCACCGTCCTGATCACGGAACGGCCCGGAAGTCTCGGCTGCGTGCAACAGGGCTTGCGCGGTTCTTGCGCTGGAATGTTGGTGGAGGCCATGAACAATGCTGGAGAGGAAATCCACTCCGTCAGTTGGATTCGCCTCGAAATTCCGGTTGGAGATGGACGGTTTTGGTTGTCCGTTGATGCGGCCCATTGAATTGCAACTCAGCCGTCCATCCTGCATTTAGACAGAGACCCACGCATATATGCGTGTGTGGGTTTGGAGAAACCCCTCTTGTATGGTCGGTTGGATCCTCTGGAATGACTGGACGGTCCGGATTGTCAAAATGAGGCGCGAGTGGGGCCCACATCGAGCGCCCGTCGAAACAGCGTCGGACGTTGTTTCCTTTCGAAACAGGGACTTCGGGTGAGCGAGTTTTTTGACCGGACTCTCCGTCCGGTGCATTGCTCGTGCACATGTACCTGATGTACATGCAATGTACATCTGGGTCCATCGTAATGTTCGAGAGAAATCTGTGCCGTCCATCCATTCTGTCATATCCTATAAAGGGGTTGAAACCAAAAATGAAGTATATCCAGCTATCGGGCGGGCCCCAGATTGATAATTTGTGGGCTGATCTATCCGTTGGGCTACTTCCACAGTGATCCAGGAGCTGAAATTTCACGTGTACGGTTCATTTATGGTCTTCAGGCCACGTATGGAGTTTTGAACTGATCAGATGGTGGGAACCCTATGATCTTGCATTCTGGACACTTTTCAGGTCACTTGAGCTTCAATTTCTCGGTTTTCTTGGATCTCTGGCGTTGATCTTGGTCCCCTGGAGTCTGGCCCTTGTCATGGTGATTCCTGAATGTTAAATCCATATTTTTAGCCTTCTATTTCAATCCATGCTTGTAAATGCGTCCTGTATTACAAATACGATTAAAACATGCCGTCAAACAGTATCATATTCGTAAAATCGGGTAATTACTGGGGTCTGATATGCAATATTTGACCCTCAACACAACCCCCAACCAGCATTTTGCTAGTCCCGAGCAAAATATGCGAAAAATAAGTTGAGAATTACATGACAATTTATAAACTCGAGTGATTTTTGTAGAGTAATCCAGATATGAGAATTGTTTAGATTCATGACTGTTGGATATTATTTTCTCCTAGATTCCAACACACGGTAAACTTCATAATCAAGTTCAAAGTATTATTCCATTAATTAGAAAAATTCTAACCATCGAGATCTATGAATGTATAGTCTAATCTTGACTTGTCAACATTAAGATTCACCTTGATATTTAAGGATATCATTGGTAACAACTAAGAGGATTCACGATAACTCAACTTAGCTTACAAATTATCTTTTTATTCTTTTAATTTTTTGAATTTTTTTTTTAAATTCAAAGTAACGCCAAGAAGGGGGATCAGATCCTCACCTATAGGGAGCAAACCTAAGGTAAAGACTGTACACCCAACTTTTTCACATATCATTCATGGGGAATTAAATCTATACCTATAGGGAGCAAACCTATGGTAAAGACTGTTCGTCCAATCCATTCAATTTTCCAAGTTGGTTCCTTTCATGTTTAGTGATTCTAAGTTAATCTTTCAATATCAAACTGAAACCTTAATATGCACGCGAGATGTGTCCTGCGAATTCATGACTCAATCAATGTTTACAAATTCTAATAATGGATTAACAATTCAAACTTAGCTGTGAAATTTAATAGATAACCGAATCCAAGAGTCGTAAATTACTAACATCATGTATTTTGTAATTCCCAGTGTCCCAGATGGCCGTCAAAATCACTTTGAATTCATACGAAATTCTAGAAAAATTTAAAAATTTTCACAATTTCTGCTCAAGACTAAGAAAATACTGATTAGGTTTCCTAATCTCCCACCCCCAACCAAAAATCTACATTGTCCTCAATGTAAAAGAAATAAACATGCAATGCACATGGGACAAAATAAGTAAATGAGAAGTGATGGGAAGATAATACCTGAAAGAATCAAGAGGCTTTCCATAGCTATTTACGTAAAAGGGGGTCAGTACAAGAGAGAAACCATCAAAAGTAAAGATAAAATCCTACCTATACCACTTTCGCAGGTGCTCTCGATTGCATTTAGCATATGTAACAAGCCTTTAAACCCCTAGGTTGCCCCTAGTGGACGAGTTGTAGTCTCGTGAGGGTTTGCGACAATGTTACCCACAAACATTGAACTAACTAACTAGGAAAATGAAATAGAATGAAAAGCTGGATTGGCTCCCAGGAGCGCTAAGTTTACCATCTATCCTAAAACAACATAAAGCTACCTATACCTCCATCAGACTAGGAGATCAATCCTGGTAAATGGGCTCAGTCAGAGGCATGGACATGTCCTCTGAATCAAATTTCTCGACAAATGGTTTCAATCGATGGCCATTAACTTTAAACTCCTTGCCATTGTCGGGATCTCTTATCTCAACGGCCCTATGAGGAAAAACAGTGACAACAATGTAAGGGCCGGTCCAACGAGATCGAAGCTTACCCGAAAAGAGATGTAATCGAGAATTGTACAAAAGGATCTTCTGACCAGGCGTGAATGATTTTCGCAAAATGTGTTGGTCATGAAATGCTTTCATCTTGTCCTTGTAAATTCTCGAATTATCGTACGCATCATCCGAATTTCTTTAAGTTCATTCAATTGAAGTTTGCGTAGCGAGCCAGCGTTGTCCAGATTGAAATTAAGATTTTTGATCGCCCAGTACGCTTTATGTTCCAGCTCCACAGGTAAGTGACAAGCTTTCCCATAGACAAGTCTAAAGGGAGACATTCCAATAGGGGTTTTAAAGGCAGTACGGTATGCCCATAAGGCATCGGTCAATCGGATTAACTAATCCTTACGATCTGGGTTAACCGTTTTCTCCAAATGTGTTTGATCTCCCTATTGAAAATCTCGGCTTGTCCACTTGTCTGTGGATGGTATGGGGTGCTCACCTTATGAGAGATACCGTATTTCTTCATTAAGCTCTCAAATGATTTATTACAAAAGTGTGAGCCCCCATCACTAATGATGGCTCGAGGCATTCCGAATTGAGAAAGGATGTTTTCTTTTAGGAATTTAATGACCGTGCGATGGTCATTAGTTCGACATGGAATCACTTCGACCCATTTAGTGACATAATCCACGGCGAGCAAAATATACAGATTTCCAAACGATTGGGGAATGGTCCCATGAAATCGATGCCCCAGCAATCAAATGCTTCAGTGATAAGAATGGGATTCAAAGGCATCATATTTCGACGAGACAATGCTCCCAATTTCTGACAACGCTCACAAGCTTTGCAAAACTCATGAGTGTCCCTAAACATAGTGGGCCAGTAAAAGCCACACTGCAGAATCTTGGCCGTGGTCTTTTTAGCAGAAAAGTGACCACCACAGGCCTATGAGTGACAAGAGGAGATACGCTCTGATGCTCATCGTCCGGTACACATCTCCTTAAGATTTGGTCTGGGCAATATTTAAATAAATAAGGATCATCCCAGAAAAAGTTGCGCACCTCGGTGAAAAATTTCTTCTTATCTTACGCAGTCCAATGTGTCGGTATAGAACCTGTGGCAAGATAATTAGCAATATCAGCGAACCAAGGTGAATGGGAGACTCTGAAAAATTGTTCATCAAGGAAGATGTCATTGATATGTGTCGCCTCAAGGGACTCAGAGGTATTAAGGCGAGAAAGGTGATCGGCCACTACGTTCTCTACTCCCTTTTTATCTTTAATTTCCAAATCAAATTCTTGGAGTAGAAGGATCCATCGTATCAAACAGGGCTTAGAATCATTCTTAGAAAGAAGATACTTAAGTGTCGCATGATCTGTGTATATAATGATCTTGGATCCGATCAAGTAGGACCTAAATTTGTCCAAGGCGAACATTACAGCTAAGAGTTCCTTTTTCCGTAGTCGAGTAGTTTACCTGGGCAGAATTTAAAGTTCTACTTGCGTAATGAATGACGTAGGGCCTCTTATCTTTTCTCTGGCCTAGGACCACCCCAAGAGCATAATCAGAAGCGTCGCACATAAGCTCAAAAGGAAGGCTCCAGTCAGGTGGCTGCATGATAGGTGCAGTGGTTAACGTGCCCTTAAGCTTGGTGAAAGCTTCCTGGCATTGCTCGATCCACTCGCACGGAGCATCCTTTTGAAGAAGATTACATAAAGGGACGAGAGAGGAGACTAAAGTCCTTTATGAATCGCTGTAAAATCCTGCGTGTCCTAAGAAGGATCGCACGTCTCTCGATGTTCTTGGGTGGAGGTAGGTTAGAGATAAGATCGATTTTTGCCTTATCCACCTCGATTCCCTTGGACGAGATGATATGCCCAAGGATAATTTCCTTCTGAACCATAAAATGGCACTTCTCTCAATTAAGTACCAAGTTCTTTTCTTCACATCTTTTCAGCACACATTTAAGACTTTCCAAGTACTTGATGAAAGATAGACCGTAAACAGAGAAATCGTCCATAAAGACCTCTAGATATTGCCCCACCATATCAGAAAAGATACTAAGCATACATCGCTGAAAGGTGGCAGCGGCATTACATAGTCCGAATGGCATCCTTCGGTAGCAAAGGTGCCGTAGGGACATGTAAATGTGGTCTTTTCCTGGTCTTCAGGGGCTATCTCTATCTGGTTGTAGCCCAAATACCCGTCAAGGAAACTATAATAGGAATGACCAGCTAACCTTTCCAGGATCTGATCAATGAATGGTAAGGGAAAGTGGTCTTTCCTCGTGACGGTATTCAACTTCCTGTAGTTAATGCACATTCTCCAACCCGTAGTGACTCTAGTTGGCACGAGTTCATTATTAGCATTGGCTGCGATGGTGATTCCAGACTTCTTAGGGACCACTTGAGTTGGACTCACCCATTGACTATTAGATATAGGGTATATAATACCCACGTCCAATAGTTTAAGAACCTCGGCCTGAACCACTTCCTTCATGTTTAGATTTAGTCTACGTTGTGGTTACCGAGCAGTTTTTACATTATCCTCAAGATATATGCGGTGAGTACAAATTGAGGGATCGATTCCCTTGAGGTCCGCTATCATCCATCCCAAGGCTCCTTTATGCTCAATGAGAGTAGAGATGAGCATACTCTCCTGTTCTTTCTCCAGGTGGGCAGAGATCACCACTGGGTATGTCTCATCTTGACCTAAATAGGCATATTTTAAATCAGAGGGCAAAGGTTTTAGGTCAAGCTTCGATGGCTTAAGGTTAGACGGTAAAGACACTACATCGGTTTGTGGCAATTCTTCAAATTGTGGCCTTCACCGGTTAACTTCAAGTACCGGTGCAATATCAAGCAAGGCGCACGTCTCCCTAATCATGTCATCATCAAAATCATGGGAGTGGGCCAGGCACGTCTCTAGATGGTCGGAGGATAAGGTTAGAGATGTCGTATCTTCCACTAAAGAGTCAATCATGTTAATGTCGTGGACATCGTCATCCTCCTCTAAGTTTCTGCCGTTATTGAAAAAGATGTTTGACTCCAATGTCATATTCCCAAAAGACATAGGCATGACACCATTCCTGCAATTGATAATTGCATTTGAAGTGGCAAGGAATGGGCGACCAAGAATGACAGGAATCTGAGTGCTCATGTTATTGATGGGTTCGGTGTCCAGGATGATAAAATCTACGGGGTAGTAAAATCTATCGAACTGGACTAACACATCCTCAATTATCCCTCTTGGTACACGAGCGATCAGCAAGTTGTAGTGTGGTTAGGGTGGGTTTTAATTCACCCAAACCTAACTGTTTGTATACCGAGTAGGGAATCAGATTGATGCTCGCTCCTAAGTCAAGAAGTGCGTGATCAATTCGATGGTTCCCGATTACACATGATATGGTTGGGCTACGGGGATCCTTGAATTTCTGGCACGTCTTGCTTCAGGATGGCACTCACTTTCTCAATCAAGAAGATTTTCTTTTGAATAATTTTCCGTCTTTTGGTCGTGCATAAGTCTTTCAGGAATTTGGCATATGAGGTATCTGTTTCATGACATCAAGTAGAGGAATGTTGACTTTCACTGTTTCAACACCTCTAGGATATCCTGAGAGTTAGAGAGAGGTTTTGGTGAAACCAACCGTTGGGGGAATGGAGCAACTGGCTTCTCTAGAAGTTCCGGTTCTACTTTTTGTGGGGCATCACTGGATCCATCATTGTTGTCCTCATCTGGTTCTTGAGGCTTTTCGGGCCTAACCGGAAGAGTTTTATCAATGATCTTCCCACTCCTAAGAGTGGTGATGGATTTAGCATGCCCCATCTGATTTGAAGAGCTGGGATCATTATTCTCGTACTGTGGTTTAGGATTGGGGAGAGGTTGTGCAGGAAGCATCCCCTTTTCTATAACCGTCATACGAGAATCTATCTTTTGCATAAAATCTGTGATTCCCCGCATTGCCTGAGCCAGCTCTTGTATAGGATTTTGAACCGGTTCCTCTTGAGGTTTCACTTGATTTGGATTTTGATTGAAGAAACCTGGAGGAGTAGCCGTTTGTCCATTCCTCCAACTAAAGTTTGGATGATTTTTCCAGCCAGGATTGTATGTATTGGAGTTAGGTCCAGTAAAAGGTCTTTGATAATTATTTACGGCATTGGCTTGTTCATTCAACACTCCTCGAAAGGCAGGTATTGTAGGACAGTTTTCAGTTGTGTGAATGTTGCAATCACAGATGCCGCAAACAATTTCATTGACCTTATCCTTCTTTCCTTCCATGGCCTCAACTTTCCTTATGAGCGTAGTCACTTTACACTTGAGATCATCCTCTTCTTTCAAGAGATATAATCCACCTTTCTCCTTTAATTGAGTCGGCCTAGACGTGGTGTTCGATCTTGAGTAATAGTCCCATGATTGTGTTTTTTCAGCAAGACTATCGAGATAATCTCATACCTCGTCAACATCTTTATTAATGAACTCTCCATTACACATTGTCTCGACCATTTGGCGCATGGAAGATGTCAGTCCATCATAGAAAAAATTTGTAATGCGCCACGTTTCAAATCCGTGTTGTGGGCATGAACTGACCAAATCTTTGAACCTTTCCCAACATTGGAAGAATGTTTCATCTTCCTTTTGGGCAAAGTTCATGATGGCTTTTCTGAGGGTAATCGTTTTATGATGTGGGAAGAATTTTTTTATGAATTCCCTCTGCATGTCGTTCCATGTGCCAATGGATCTAGGACGCAGTGAATGTAACCACGTCTTAGCTTTCTCTTTTAAGGAAAAAGGAAAGAGTTTCAGCCTGATTGTATCCTCAGATACATTAGGAAAACATAATGTAGCTATAATCTCATCGAACTCTTTCAAATGTAAATATGGACTCTCTGATTCAAGTCCATGGAATTTGGGAAGGAGTTGGATAACTCCTGGCTTGATGTCCATTTGTCCTGTGTTTTCAGAAAAAATCATGCATGAGGGCATACTCACTCCCGCCGGTTGTAGATAATCTCGTAAAGTACGAGGCGGGGGTGCCTGATGCACCCGTTCTCATCTTGGGTATCCTCCACCCTGGGTGGAAGTAGAGGAGGTTGGTCTTGTAAGACCCGTATTCTAGCCCGTACCGTCCCGTAGGCTTCCGTGGTCCTCCCGGTAGAATTCCGGCGACCCGCGATCTTTTATTGGCAGTTGCGCGTGACCTGGGCATGAAACACTAGCAGCCCTCAATCAAATTTAAAGCCTAATCTTAAGAAAGGAAAAGAAAATCTAAAAAGAAAGAGAGGGAGAGTTGGAAAGAAATTACCAAATTGGAGTCCTAAGTTAAAAACCTGCAAAATAAAACAAAAATAAGTTAGATTCTAAAAAGAGAAGAATGATCTTTAAAAGAAAAATAACAGTAAATTAATTTCTAAAAGAAGGTATTCTTAAAAAAAAGTGGAAATTTCTAAAGTAAATTAGGAAAGATCTAAACTAGAAAGTAAATTATTAAAAGAGAACTGAAAAATAGAAAGGAAGGAGCTTACCGAATTAGAAATTTCTATCTTAAAGGCCTACAAAATAGGAAGGTTAGTTTCTAAACAAAAATTCTAAAAATAAATGAGGAAACAAATTAGATTTAAAAAGAGTTAAAAATAGAAAGTGAAAAACAAAAGAGAAAAGTTTCTAAAATTAGAGGATTTTTCTAGAAAGGGAAATAACTAACCTAATTTCTAAAAATAAACTGCTTCCTAAAAATAGAAAAATACTAGAATTAAAATTTTCAAAATTTAAACCCTAATTCTAAAAGGTAGAAAAAGTAAAGAGATTAGGAAGGAATTACCAATTTATGGACTTATGTCAAGATCCTACAAAATATGGAAACAAATTAGTTTCTAAGAATAAAAAATAAAATAAAATAAAATAACTTTTAGCCTAAAGTTAGTAAAATCCTAATCCTAACCTAATTCTAAAACTAATTAATTTCAGAGAATTGTAACCGTCAGTCCCCGGCAATGGTGCCAAAAACTTGTTCACTCCCAAAGTATAGGGTTGTGATGTAGTAATAAACTCGGTAAGACCGAGGTCGAATCCACAGGGACTGAAACTTGTACGTTTCTGAAATTAAGTAGAAATAGAACTAGTCTAGGATGCGATCCGAACCAAATAAAATTTAGGAAACAATTGTGGAAAAATTATCTAAAACTTTAAGGAATTCTGAGGAAGGAAACTAGGGATTCGGAGGATCCACTTGTAGGGATCGGGAGATCTTTATGCCTTCAAAATCATGGAAATTAAATTGAATTTCTTGATATAACTTTAAAGGGATGAAAGGTATTTGAATCAGAATGGATTCCATCATCAAACCATGCCCAGGAGACAGAGCAAATAACAGAATTAAACTAATTACCAACCAATCAGATGATTATGAAGGTTAGGAAGGGTACCGACATCCAACCATGCCCAGGAGACGATGGCGAACATCAGGGCTTCCTGACATTATAATCAAAATAAGAGAAGAGGAATACTCAAAGCCATTGCAAGCCCATTGTAATTTCAGTCACAACATGTCATTAAAAACTAAAAATATTCCCATAAAATTAAATCAAAAATCTCTTGAATCTAATCAAAAGGCACAAGCAACATCTCTCCCATCAGGCTACAAGCTTCACCTCTTAGCCCCATCTAAGAGGTTTAGCCCAACATTATTGGCCTGAACTCAAAGCAAATACAAAGGAAAAGAACATGAAAAAGAAAAGAAAAGAAGAGAACTTAGTCTTTTCCCTCACTCTCACGTTCCAGCCGTGCCTTAACTGAGCTCCCTATCACCAAGCTCAGCTCACGCCTGAAGAAAACAAGCCAAACTCCACACGATCTCAGCAAAAAGCCCTGCTCCAGCGCTTGCTCCCTGACGTGCAGCAGCAGCCAAACTCCTCACCTTCCTTTACGTTTTTTCTCCTAAAACTTCACGTCTCGGCCTTCCAAATTGAATACCCCTCCCCACGTTCCAGCCTCCTCTCTTTATAGAGCTGTCCTCCGAGAGCTGTTGTAGAGTCCTACCAGAAATAGGTTGCGGAGACAATCCTTATGCAGCCAGGAACGCAAACCGCGTTCGTATGCGCAGTGGAACGCAAACATCTTGTGTTTGGATCGAGATTTTGGACGACTGATCGTCCAAAATCAGAATCGGACTTCTTGGAGGTGGTCACGGCTCCCTGCTGATGAAAATGAACGGTTTGGATTGCTGATCCGATCACCATCTTGATCAGGGAACGGCCCGGAAATCCCGGCTGCGCGCAACAAGGCTTGCGCGGTTCTTGCGCTGGGATGTTGGTGGAGGCCATGAACAATGCTGGAGAGGAAATCCACTCCGTCAGTTGGATTCGCCTCGGAATTCCGGTTGGAGATGGACGATTTTGGTTGTCCGTTGATGCGGCCCATTGAATTGCAACTCAGCCGTCCATCCTGCATTTAGACAGAGACCCACGCATATATGCGTGTATGGGTTTGGAGAAACCCCTCTTGTACGGTCGGTTGGATCCTCTGGAATGACTGGACGGTCCGGATTGTCGAAATGAGGTGCGAGTGGGGCCCACATCGAGCGCCCGTCGAAACAGCGTCGGACGTTGTTTCCTTTCGAAACAAGGACTTCGGGTCAGCGAGTTTTTTGAGCGGACTCTCCGTCCGGTGCATTGCTCGTGCACATGTACCTGATGTACATGCAATGTACATCTGGGTCCATCGTAATGTTCGAGAGAAATCTGTGCCGTCCATCCATTCTGTCATATCCTATAAACCGTCCATACCAATTTTGAAGTATATCCAGATATCAGGCGGGCCCCACATAATGATTAAAGGAGTTGATCTGTCCGTTGGGCTACTTCCACAGTGATCCAGGAGCTGAAATTTCACATGTACGGTTCATTTATGGTCTTTAGGCCATGTATGGAGTTTTGAACTGATCAGATGGTGGGAACCCTATGATCTTGCATTCTGGACACTTTTCAGGTCACTTGAGCTTCAATTTCTCGGTTTTCTTGGATCTCTGGCGTTGATCTTGGTCCCCTGGAGTCTGGCCCTTGTCATGGTGATTCCTGAATGTTAAATCCATATTTTTAGCCTTCTATTTCAATCCATGCTTGTAAATGCGTCCTGTATTACAAATACGATTAAAACATGCCGTCAAACAGTATCATATTCGTAAAATCGGGTAATTACTGGAGTCTGATATGCAATATTTGAAGATGAATTGACAGCATTAGACAATTCTTAAATATTTGATTTATTTACTATGATTGTTTGATTGGCATATAATGTATATATATTAACATAATGCATATAATTATGAGATTTTAAAAAATTATTTAGATTTATTTGATTGAGACATTGTGAGCCTGAAATAAACATAATAAGATGCTATAATAAATAAATAATGTTAGAGATTTATGTTATTTGAATGGTCATGAAAATTTGTATATACATGATTGATTGGTGCTAAGGACGTGTTTGATTTTTTGGTGAAGTGGTAAATACCGTGTAAAAAAATAACAATTATTTCCCCGTACATTTACAACATACCTAATTTGACTGAACTTTTGACACGAAAACCAAGAATATTACAAAATATCCATGGGTCCCACTATGATGCATTTCACTTATCCACACCGTTCATCCATTGTTCCAGTTGAATTCATAGCATGAGTAAAAAATTGAGGTATATCCAATACTCAAGTGGACCACGTCATACAGAAAAGGGAATCGAATACTTACCGTTAAAAACTTTGTGGGGCCACTATTTCTTTTGGCGTGGGCCACTTGAGTGTCGAATCTGCTTCATTTTTTGTCTCATGCTCCAAAATATTGTAATAAAATAGATGGATGGAATGGATATATCATATGCATTACCTTGCAATTCAAAAATTAAAATTATCGCTTTTGAACCAATTTGAAAGGCACAAATTCCTATAAATTTTCAAACACGGTTAAATCATAATAATTACTATTTACCGTGTATTTCCCATTGCTTTGAGAAAACAAACAGGCCCTAAGTATTATCTATGCGTGATTGAAATTCGACGAACTTAAGTAGAAGTTAGAATGAAAGTAATTCTCATATCTGATTAAACTAATTAACCGATGAAGCTAATACACTTTGTGTACAAGTTACAAACCAAAACTCCGGTACGAGGGTGCACACTCTGCACCCAAAATTTTAGGCGTGACATACAATGTTTGCATTTTCAGCTGACTTACGTATCTTTCGTGTATAAAATCCAAGCCTTGCAAAACGTGGGCCCTATCATTAAGATGACCTGGGACAGAAACCAGGATAGTCCAACCCAAAGCCTCGCAAGCAGACTCCCTTTTTCAGGTAAGCTGCCACAATTCTTATGTGCTCTTTTGGGCAGTTACAAATACAACCAGGACCATCAATTGGCCGGGCTGGGCCATCAGGCTTCGTCCCTAGCACACTAGGGGCAGGCTTTGGCTGGAATACTAGGCCCGAGGGCCACTTCAGGGCCTAAATTTTAAGCCCATTTAATAAGCAGACTGGATGCAGGGTCTGTCTTTAAGCCCATCATCTAGGCCCAGCCTGTTTAGGATTTCAAGGGCAATTTTCTCACATACCATGCATACCTGGGAGCAATTAATGAGCAGCTCAGATCATGTGCATGAGTGGCTGAGATTGGGCATAGAATCAGGCTGTGCATAATCATCACGGGCAAACGTAGGGCTTTGTTTTTGCCAATCGGGGACCTAGGGCCCAGGCTTCACTTTGTGGGATGAGCTTTGACAGGCTTCTACCGGGCCCAAGCCCAGTTCATTCACAGCACCAGTTACAATACCCGACCTTCGTAGAACCCACCATGCCGTGAGGGTGACATTCCCTCTGTCCATCAGGTCAGATGCACCTTCTTCTCCCACTCCCGGTACAGTACAAAAATCAGCTTGAATTTGTCCATGGGTCAGACGCACCTTCTTCTCCCGTTCCCCGTACAGTCCAAGAATCAGCTCGATTTAAAATACAAGTGGACAAATCACACTTAAAACCTGTAAGTTGGCGACCTGTGGCCCACCGGAGATTCCAATCAGGTTTATCAATGGCGTACACTTTCATCATTCACACCTGATGAACAGGTAGTTGGAATATACTCACACCATGTTGGGCCAGACACAAACCCATGTATTGATGACATCCCCACTCATTTTCTCTATTGTGTGGCCCATCTGGGTATTGGATCAAGATAATTCCTGGCTTCATATCTTAAACTTGAGAGCTCTTCTTAATGGACGGAGTGGATTTAGCAGACATAATGACGGTGGGTTCATAGATCCCAGGTGTTGTGCTCGCTGCATTAAAAAAGGTATTGTAGCCAATTCCGTACAACTTGAGTTGACGTTGACGACAATCACCTACCTTCGCACATTCATTTGCTGGGGGACCAACCAACTAATGCAAGGAAGTTCCAATTGCTCATTATAATTTGTTTTGCTACTGTGGCGTCTCAGGATACAGTGCGTATCTCCTTGTACTGGGGCCCACATCCTAAGACGGACAGACGATTTGATCCGTCCATATTATAGTTACTGTCATAAATAAGCAATAACCACATGATCATGCATCAATAATTATTCTAACCCTCGATTTTTAGAGCTGAATGCAAGCTATTTAAAATTTCTATCTATTGTCATAAATTGAATACAGATAGGGACGATCACAATCATAATTTCAGCGTTAGTTTCTGAAGACAGCTCTTATAGCATAGATTCCACAACGTGGACGGTCCCGATCATTGTATCACTCAGTAATTGAGTGCCAATGGACGATAATCAACGTTGGATCCTTGTGAGGCATCCTTAGGTTCTGGTACTTAAGTTGTGGCCCTACAAATTCCTCTTTTTTATTTTTTATATTTATTTCCTTTGCTATCTTATTATTTTCTACATTGACGGCTCATGGTTGAAACTCGTGCTTTGATGTCTGGCGGTTGAAACTTATGCTGATCGACAATCATAACCATCAGTTCTCCCCGTTGAATGCCGACCCTTGAGATTTTTCATCTTTGACCAACTTGAAGGGAAAAATATGGACGTCTGGGATCATTGGATCACGTTGCTTGCAAACCATGGGCTCAATAGTTGGGTGGTGTCTCTATCCTGGCACACCAACTACATGTAAGGTCTCTGGCATCCCTGGATTAGTTAGAATGCCCACAGGTAAAGGATCAATAAACAAAAAGCAATGGTCCACATTCAATTCGAAGGTTTAAAAAAAATACCAAAAAGATAGCTAGCTTCTTCCAATCTACAGAATAACCTGTTAAAAATCAATGGTATGGATCACCCGATTTGGCCCCATTCGTGTGGACTTTGGTGTCTAATGGCCGTTAACGTACATGTCTTTCACTTACTGTATCCTTTTGAATTTTGCCTCTGAATTTCATGCACATGTGGCTGCAATGTCTAACGCGTGCTTCGGTTAAGTCCCACTTGGCCGCTTACAAACCAAAGTTGTAGTGCATTTCTTTTCCGGATGGGTTCAGATGTCCCTATGCTCATTAATGATGTGGGACCCAGTCATTTTAAGCTCGTTTGTATTGGTGAGGGTAATGTAGACCGTTTTGCGTGACTCCTGAAGAAAAGGAAAAGAGAAAGTCCCTGGTAGCAACAAGCGAGTGGATTTTACACGTACAAATGGTGGGCCCCACATACCACCAATAGAGGATTACCTAAATAATCTTAATAAAGAAACAAGGGTTTTTATTTCTCCATTTGATTCTTAAACGATGCTAACGCTTGGTTTATCGTAGTACTGTATTTAGATTTTAGAGCATATGCATACATGCATAGTGATGGTCAGGGGCGGTGGCTGATGAATGCAACAAAGCTGATATTTTCCTTCATAAAATCTAAACCGTCCAAATTTTCGTCCTACTCAGCGATGATATTGTAAGCTCTCTCTCTCTCTCTCTCTCTCTCTCTCTCTCTCTCTCTCTCTCTCTCTCTCTCTCTCTCCACATAGTCTATATAAACCTCCCACATCTTACCATCCAAAATCACTCAAGACGGTAGCATTGAGTCTCCTGCTCTTCTCTAAACACCTCTTTCTTACTTGAGAAAGCAGTGTAGAAAGAGTGGGAAGAGCCATGGCCATGAACATTGAGGGCATTGAGAAGATGGAGCAAGGAGTTTCAGAATCCTCATCACCGAAGGAAATTCAAAAACAAACTGTCAAATGGTGGCTCATTGCCCTCAACTGCACTCTCACCGGAGTAGGGACCATCTGCGGCCCACTGCTTCTACGGCTTTACTACCTCCACGGTGGGAGTAGGAAATGGCTAACAAGCTCGCTGCAGACAGCTGGTTTCCCCATCCTCCTCATCCCGCTCTCCATTGTCTACATGCGGGAACGGGCTCGCGGGATGAAATTCCTGCTGGAGCCCAAGCTCTTTATATCGAGTGTGGTGATCGGACTCCTCATGGGTCTCGATAACTTCATGTATTCGATGGGTTCTTCATTCCTTCCTGTCTCCACATCCTCTCTACTCTTCGCCACTCAGCTCGCTTTCACCGCGTTCTTTGCTTTCATCATCGTGAAGCAGAAATTCACTGCCTATACCATCAACGCCGTGGTGTTGATGACTCTCGGGTCGGTGTTGCTTGGGCTTCGCAACAGCGGTGATCGTCCTGCGAATGTAACCAACGGGGAGTATTTGCTAGGTTTCATAATGACTCTGGGGGCCTCCGCGTTGCTGGGATTCGCATATCCATGCATCGAGCTCTCGTATGCCAAGGCACGGAAAGCCATCACTTATCCGGTAGTGATGCAGTTTCAGTTCTGCACGACCATGTCTGCCACCATTTTCTGCGCGATTGGGATGATTATTAACAAGGATTTCCAGGTAAGAAACCATTTACTCATATTGCTAATGGGATTCATGCACACATGTGGGCATTTTGGCACACGTTTTTGAGATCCAAACCATTCATCTGAATCAGCCCCACAACACTTGTACAAAAGATGGGGTAGGTTAAAAAATTTGACTTACACAACTGTATTTTTTTTTTACCCCCCCTCTTATTAGTTTAATATCCGACGTGATATTAAAATAATTTCTTGTGGTGGAGGGCTCACCACGATAGCTTGCTAGTAGGACCCATGGGCCTGGTGCTCCCCTATAGAAAATAAGCTGGCTGTTGGGGTTATGAATCCACACAATGAGAGGCTGGGATCTGATACTCATCTGCCATGTCAGCATGTGCTTTTCTTTAATGTTTGTAACCGGGTAAAGCTGAAAAACGTGCTAAGTGAATGATTCTAACAAATTGCATCTTTCATACATGCAGGCCATTTCAAGGGAGGCGGCAGAGTATGAACTTGGGGAGGCCAAGTACTATGTGGTGCTGTTTGGGATTGCTGCTGGGTTTCAGATGATATTCGTGGGAACTCTCGGCCTCGTCTTCTGCATTTCATCTCTTTTCGCTGGAATCCTTAGTGCCACTCTCCTCCCTTTCACGGAGATAGCAGGGGTCATTTTTTTCAAAGAGAAGTTCACTGGAGAGAAGGGAATGGCCCTGGCTCTCTGCCTTTGGGGCTTCGCCTCTTACTTCTACGGTTCTTACAAGTTGAACAAGAAGCAAGCAACCCAAGAAGAAGAAGAATCCAAGTAGCCCTAAAAATCTAACACAATCAAAAGCGGAAGTAGAATTTGTTTGAAAATCATGATGCGTGTGCATGGTCTTAATTAGTCTATTCATCTTTTGTAACCTGTACGTAGACGCCCCCTTCTTGATTTATATTGTTTCTCGTCCTTTCGTAATTTTTTTTCTCCCAAAATGAAAAATAAATATGTATCTGAATATTGAGAAATATTTATCTTTTGGGTGAAAGTGAAACCATATTCACGAATCAAAATCTCAGACAGCTTCATCCCTTGGTTAAAAGAAGATCATCCAAGCAATTTCGTTCACGGGCTTAACCAATTATTTGCACGGTCTAGATTGGGCAGGATGCATGCTTTATCCTTTTCACAAGTCAGATATTTGGTCCCTTCTGCATTTTATTCGGGACACTTGATACTCTCAGGCACACATTATCTCGAATTAAACTAACTAAATTGCCATACCAACTGTTGCTAATCATGTTGGAATTGCAAACCGAAACCCTGCAATTAACCGTGACTGTTCATCTTCCAAAGAACAGCAGCACTTCCCATGGAGATGCTTTTCGAAGATGAAAAGTTTGTGTAGTTTCTAGGAACATATAATGTTGGAAGCTCCTGGTAAGGGCAGTTTTGTCTTTTCACATTACATTCAAATGCCTATAAATTAGCATCCTGGGTATCCGATTGTAGCAAGCAAAGCAATCAAGCCAGTAAGCTTGTAGGCAAGAAAAGCAATCAAGTCAGGAAGCTTGTAAGCAACACTTAAGTAGCAAAGTCTCTTCTCATTTTTTTCGTGTCCAGTGAGTTCAAATCCATGGCATAGATAAAGCCAAAGGCCCCACTCTGCCAACAAACTGGTATCAAAGCCTAGCTCATTTTTTAGGAGAAGTTTTTAGTTTTTTTTTCCAGCCAAGTACAGATTTGTCTGAAGAAAAATCTGTTTGAAAAAAATTCAGACTGCCAGCAGTTTTTCAGCAAAAAAATAAAAATAAAAATCAGGTTGCAGAGCCAAGTTTTTTAAAGTTCCCTGGTTGAAGTTGCCAACAATTTTTCTAGCCAAGAAAAGAAAATTTCTGAAAAAAAAAAAAAAATCAGATTTCAGCATTTTTTTCAGCCAAGAAAAATAAGATTTTAAGAAAAAAAATCTGTCCAAAAAAAAAAAATCAGTTTTCAAAAGTTTTTCTAGCTAAGAAAAAATCTGTTTTCTATTTCATCTCTCCCTTCATTTGAAAAAAAAAAATTCAGTCATTCCTTCTTTAAAAAATAAAAAAGATGGCCAGCTCAATCCAGCCACAGGTTCCTAAGTTGTCTAAGGACAACTATGAAAAGTGGTGCATTCAAATGAAGGCATTGTTCGGGTCGCAAGAACTATAGAAGATCGTCACCGATGGGTATGTAGAACCCACTATTGAGGAAGAAGCCGCCTTCACCAACGAAGAAAAGATCGCTCTCAAAAATCAAAGGAAGAAAGACAATAAGGCTTTGTTCCTCCTCTATCAAGGGTTGGATGAATCAACCTTTGAAAAGATTGCTGAAGTGATATCAAGCAAGTAAGCTTGGGATGACCTTGGCACCATCTTCAAGGGTGTTGATCGAGTGGAGCGAGTTCGCCTTCAAACACTAAGAGTCGAGTTCGAAGTAGCACACATGAAGGAAGGTCAAAGTATCTCTAACTACTTCTCACATCTAATTGTTATTATTAACAATTTAAAAAGAAATGGTGAAAAAGTTGAAGACATATGTGCCATTGAAAAGGTACTGCAATATCTCACAACCAAGTTTAATCATGTGGTTGTGGCGATCGAAGAATCAAAGGACCTTGAAAAACTATCCATTGAAGAACTGATGGGATCGTTGCAAGTGCATGAGCAACGAATGCAAAAGAATGCTGGTGCAATGCTTGAACATGCCTTAGAGTCTAAGTTGACTCTAAATGAACAAAAGAATGGCCATACACAACGAGGCGGCCGTGGCACTAGCAATCGTGCAAGAGGCAGAGGACGTGGATATCATCCAAGCCATCAACAAAATCAACAAAAGTCTACCAGTTTTCGTGGAAGAAGAAATGGAAGAGGCCGATTATACGTGGTCGTGAAAACAGAAAGAACATTCAATGCCACAATTACAAGAAATTCGGCCATTATGCTTCTAAGTGTTGAAGCAAAGTGGATCAAGATGAACGATCCAACTATGCTGAAGCATCACACCATGAACAAGAAGACTCCACACTCCTCCTCACATAAGAAAAGGCATATGCGAACGACCAGATGTGTGGTATCTCGACACTGGTGCAGGCGACCACATGAGTGGTAACAAAGAACTGTTCGTGGAACTCACAGAAGGAGTTCGTGGTGACATGAGTTTTGGGGACTCATCAAAGGTACCTGTGATAGGTAAAGGAAAAATTAAAATCTATCAGAAGAATGGTGAGCCAAATTACATCTCTAATGTGTATTACATACCGAACATGAAAAATAACATCTTCAGTATCGGCCAACTCCTTGAGAAGGGGTATGTCATACACATGGAGAACTATTCTCTCTCTATAAGAGATACTCACAGGAGACTTGTGGCTCAAGTCTAAATGGTGAAGAATCGCATGTTTCCACTCCATATTAACACAAAGGCTGAGAAGTGTTTCTATGGACTCGTGTAGAATGATTCATGGAAATGGCATCTTCGCTTTAGGCATCTCCATTTCAGTAGCCTCAAACTCTTATCCTCATCAAGCATGGTGCATACTACATCACAACTCTATACTTGGGGAGCGAACAAGTTTTTGGCGCCGTTGCCGGGGAGTAGCTGCTTTCGGAATCTAAGCCGTTCAAACTTCTTGGTGAGGAATGGCCAGCCCTTGGAAAGCTTTTGGACGGTCCAGATGGATGGTCCGATCACCGCCATGATCGTGCAACAGACGGAAGTCCGGTCTTCTCTCAAACACGTGTATGTTAACGCAAGGAGTTGCGCTGATGCTCGGTGGGGCCCACTTCGGCTGACGTTTGAGAAATTAATCCATGCCATCCACCAGATTCTGCTCAAAAAACCAGTTGGAATTGACTGCTTTTGAGTTAGATTCGGTATGGCCCACGTGGTTTTCTTCTCTGCCGTCTGTCTTGCATTTGGACGGTTAAAAATTGATCTCTGCTGTTATTTGAAATACTGACCCTAGGTGATGGTACTATGGGCCATGATGGTCTAATGGACGGTCCGGATTGGACCTTCGAATCGTGATGGTAGCCCACAATAGAGGACCGCAAGTCCCTGTTTCAGAATTCGTTGGCCGTAGTGAAGAAGGAAACTCCTTCAGTCAAAGACAGTTTGACCGTCTTTGATTATTGCGATACACAGCAGATGCATGTGCACTATGTGCGCACCCAACTCCATGTGAGGTCCATTGTGATGCTCATGAGAAATCTGATCCATCCATCCTTTTTCTTATCTCATTTAAACTGTCGAGACCAATTTTGAAGCATATCCAGATAGCAGGTGGGCCCAAAATCAATGATTTATAGGCTAATTTATCTGTTGGGCTACTTTCACAGGGATCCAATGACTGAAATTCGACATGTACGGTTCATTTATGATCTTTAGGCGACATATAAAGTTTCAAACTGAACGGATGGTGGGAACCCTGTGATCTTGCATTCTGGATGATTTTCGGTCCCGTTTAATATGAGTGGCCTGATTTTCTTGAATCTCTGGCATATAATTTCTTCGATCTTAGTCCCCTTAAGTCCATCCATTACCTTCATGATTCTGGAACGTCAAATCCATGCATTTAGAACCCTTTTTCAGTCCAAGCTCCTAAAGTCACCTTGCAACACAAACACGATTAAAATAGGCTGTTAAACAATATCATGTTCGTAAATGTAGGTAATAACCGGGGTCTAATATGCAATATTTGACCCTCGATAATGGCTTGCCAACTATTGAAGCTCCAGAACATGTGTGTGAGGCATGCACACTCGGCAAGCAACAAAGGAACTCCTTTCCATGTGGAGTGTCTAGAAGAGTAAAGGAACCACTTCAGTTGGTTCACATTGAAATTTGCGGACCACTTGAAACACCCTCTCTCGGAGGTAATAAATACTTTATTACCTTCATTGATGATTTCAGCAGAAAACTTTTGGTATATTACATTAAAGAAAATCTTCCGCTTTCACTATCTTTAAAATTTTTAAAGCTCGTGTTGAAGTTGAAAGTGGTCACAAAATTAAAGTACTCAGATCTGATAGAAGTGGAGAGTACACCTCAAATGCATTTCAAGATTTTTGCAGGGAACATGGTATTAAGCAACAACATACTGCAGCTTACATGCCACAACAGAATTGAATTACGAAATGGAAGAACCGCACCATCCTCGACATGACGAGGACCATGCTGAAGGAGAAAGGCCTACCAAAGAGTTTCTGGGTAGAGGCAGTTACATGTACTGTTTACCTGCTCAATCGGTGTCCAACCAAGAGCATTAAAAACATGACACCGCAGGAGGCATGGAGTGGCTACAAACCGAGAGTAGCGTACCTAAGGATCTTTGGGTGTGTTGCCTATGCTCAAAGCAAGAAGAAGGAAGCTTGATGATTGGGGTGAAAAATGCATCTTCATCGGATACAGTGAAGGATCCAAAGCCTACAAGCTCTACAATCCACTAACCAATAAAGTAGTGGTGAGTAGAGATGTGGTCTTTAGTGAGGAAGAAGCTTGGAAATGGAACGATAAAGAATCGACCAAAAATATTCTAGTCCAAACAAAAGAACATGAAGAAAGGCATGACCGTCAAGAGCAAACGCCCGCAACACCTTCTTCGGCCGCATTATCAGTACATATAAGTTTAGGAGTACATTCCATCACTCCTAAAAACACTCCATCAAGTCAAAATTCGGCCAGCTCGTCCTCACCCATGGCACCTATAAAAATGAAAAGCTCTATGAGCAAACTGAAAAGGTAAATCTTTTCTGCCTGTGTGTAGATCATGAGCCTCTGAGAGAAATGACACATGAGAGCTGACTACTCTTCCTAATGGCCAGAAAACTATTGGCGTCAAATGGGTGTACAAGATCAAGAAAAATGTTGATGATGAGATCGATTACTACAAGGCAAGGCTCGTAGCAAAGGGCTACAAACAGAAGTACGGGGTGGACTATGAAGAAGTCTTCGCTCCTGTTGCTTGCCTTGATACTGTAAGGATATTATTTCCCTTGCAACCCATGACAATTGGATGATCTACCAACTGGATGTGAAATCTGTATTCCTGAATGGAATTCTGGATGAAGAGGTCTATGTTGACCAACCTGAAGGCTTTGTTATGCAAGGGGGAGAATACAAGGTGTATCGACTAAAGAAAGCCCTCTATGGGTTGAAGCAAGCTCCATGAGCTTGGAATGCACGCATCGACAACTATCTTCAAGAAAACGGCTTCGCCCAATGTCCATATGAGCATGCAGTTTGCATCAAGAAGAATGCTCATGGCGATATGCTTATAGCATGCCTGTATGTTGATGATTTGCTATTTATAGGAAATAGCCGACCAATGTTTGACGAATTCAAGAAAGCCATGTTTAAGGAGTTCAAGATGACCGACGGAGGTCTGATGTCCTTTTTTTTGGGTATTGAAGTGAAGCAACAACATGGTGGCATCTATATATCTCAGAAGAAGTATGCCAAGGAATTGCTTGAAAAGTTCAAGATGGTCGATTGCAATGCCGTAAACACGCCTGTAGCAATGGGCTTAAAACTGACAAAGGACAGAGAAGGAAGAAGCATTGACTCGACTATGTTCAAGAGTATGATTGGAAGCCTAAGGTACCTCACAATCACAAGGCCGGATATCGTCTACAATGTTGGGCTTCTAAGTAGGTACATGGAAGCACCAAAAGAATCACACTTGCTAGCGCAAAAAGAATCCTCAAATACGTCAAAGGAACAATGGAATTCGATCTTTTCTATCCATACGATGATGAAACAATACTGTATGGATACTCAGACAGTGATTGGGGAGGTGACCAAGATGAAAGAAAGAGCACCACTGGCTATGTATTCTATCTCGGAACGACTACTTTCACATGGAATTCAAAGAAGCAGAGTGTGGTCGCCCTGTCCACATGTGAAGCAGAGTACGTGGCAGCATCGTCCACTTTCTGTGAGGGAATTTGGTTGAGAAACTTACTAAAGGAGCTGAAGCATCTGCAGGAAGGATCCACAGTCGTCATATATGTGGATAACAAGTCGACGATCGAGCTAACCAAAAATCTAATGCAGCATGGAAGAAGCAAACACATTGATACCTGATACAATTTTCTGAGAGATCATGTGAAGCAAAAAACGATGAAATTAGAGTATTGTCATATTACGGAACATGTGGCGGATATTTTCACAAAGGCATTGCCGATAGATGCATTCAAATGACTAAGAACAATGCTCGGAATGAAGCCAGTTTTGGTTTAAAGGGGAGTGTTGGAATTGTAAACCAAAACCTTGTAATTAACTGTGATTGTTCATCTTCCATAGAATAGCAACACTTTCCATGGAGATGCTTTTGAAAGATGAAAAGTTTGTGTAGTTTCTAGGAATATTTAATGTTGGAAGCTCCTAGTAGGGGCAGTTTTGTCTTTTCACATTACATTCAAATGCCTATAAATTGGCATCTTGTGTATCCGGTTGTAGCAAGCAAAGTAATCAAGTCAGTAAGCTTGTAAGCAAGAAAAGCAATCAAGTCAGTAAGCTTGTAAGCAACAGTTAAGTAGCAAAGTCTCTTCTCATTTTTTTCGTGTCCAGTGAGTTCAAATCCATGGCATAGATAAAGCCAAAGTGTAAGGCCCCCCTCTGCCAACAAATCACAATCCCCAAGTCATTTTTTTTTTATAAAAGGATTCCTTCATTCATCAAGAGCAAAATGTACAAGAGGAGGACATTTGGGCTGGGCGAGGAAAAAAGGACCTGGATGAAGCCTATCATAAACAGCTATGGAATGAAGGAAGAAAAAAATAAAATTAAGGAAAGAAAATCTGGAGTAGGGCCCTTGGCCGAAAACACTCATAGTGCAAGATAGAAATGGCTCTAACTGCTAGAGCTCATCCTCACTGCCTCAAGCCCAACACAGTCCAGGAATAGGAGGCCCCTTACTTGGGCCGGGAGATCTCTGGAGCTATGGAAGAACACATATTATTGGGATTCGCTACCCAAACGAGCCATGCCATCTGTTGGCCCATTACCTTACCTATATGTGTGTACAAAAAGAACCTGCCCTCTGAGCTTCAATCTCCGAATTCTGGCCAACCAATATTTCCATTTCCAGCTTGGAAGAACGTTATCATTCAGAATTGTTATTACAGGCAGGGAATCAGATTCTACCACCAGTTTGGAAAGACCCAAGGAGAAGCAAAAAGTTAGCCCGTTATGCACCGCCCTAAGATCCACTCTAGTGTTAGTTCCAGACCCATAACCTTCCGAGAAGGCAAAAATAAATTCACCCTTATCACCTCTGCATACACCTCCACCGCCAGAGAGACCCGGATTACCCCAAGTCAAATTCACTGAACAATCCTAACCTCTATATCTATGTTATAGAGACGGTTACTACCTAACATGTTGTATACATGACATGTGCTCCATCCATTCATCAGGTATGCTTCTCAAGACATCATGGAGACCCTACACATAAATTTTTAGTTAGCATCCCATCTCTATTGTCCCCATTAATTAGCATAACACTCCACCTAAGACTTATGTAGGCTGTACCACAAAAACTCATGGGGATGGCAATCTTACTGTAGGTTCTTGTGTGGGGTCTTCGTGTTGTCTATATGTCCTCAAACCTATTAATTAAGTATGAGTTCCAAAGATGATGAAATATACAAAAAACAGCCTAATCCAAAACTTAAGTGGTCCATGAGTTATTTACTTAAAACTTTTACACTATTGCCATTGTTGTTTCCCATCTTACTTATTCAGCCCATTTTTTCTAATGGTGAATATAAAGGGTTATTTCCTAATGTTCGTAGTGGATTTCACATATACAGAAATATTAGCCTCAACGAGTGTAGGTATTCTGATGGCGATGATTTCTATCGATTGTAGAGAAAATAAGAAGCTAGGTTTTATTAAATAGGTATTTTAGTCAATTGGATGAATTTACATTGTTGACTGATAGGGTTTTCCTCCTCAGTTTAGAGGAGATGTGGTGTAGATTGGATGCCACAAATCTTGGCATTACCGGGCTGCTGTGCTCGACCGATCGAGTGGACCGTTAGGACTACAAATCTTGAAGAAACTTTTTGGAAGCAAAAGGCGAGAGTACATTGGTTGCAAGAATGAAACCGCAACATTAAATACTTCCACGTTACAACCTCAAATAGAGCTAAAAGATCAAGAATCTAGGAAATAAAGAGGGGGGGGGGTGGTGTCTTATCAGATCATGTTGATATTAAGAGGGCTGCTACAGAATTTTTTTCAGCAGCTCCTAAAGAAGTCAGATAAGTGATCTCTAGGACACCATTCCGCAATTTGTATCTATACAGGATAATCATCTTCTCCAATGTTGTATGTGTTTTGATTAGGAGGTGGATTGAGATGGAGGAAGGGGAACGGGCGAATGGCTGAGAAAGAGTAATGCCCCGTCAGATTCACAGGCGCCACCCTCTGTTTACTATCTTTGTGGCGAACCTTACCTTCAATACCTCTGAAGATGACCTAATCCGGATTTTCACTCGTTTCAGCAAACTTCTGGGGGTACATCTTCCCAAGGATGCTGTTCGAAGGAGATCTTGAGGATATGCATTTGTGACATTATGCTATGAGCAAGAGGCTATATCAATGCTGCGAACTGCCTCCATGAGAGGAGAATAGATGGTCGGATCATCTCCCTATCCTGGGTGAGAAGCTCATTTGCAAAATCAAGACAAGGTCGAAGGGAAAGCCCTGTTCGGTGACAGAGGGCAGCGTTTATTACGTTTTTCAAATCAGACCCAGCTAGAAATCATCGAGCATACCCTCTGTATTCTTAGGCATTGGTAACTCAGGATTCTCACCCTCCAGGTAAGAACCCTACCCCATCCCTTGCTCCTGAGGCCCCTCTAATCAAGGAGGGTTCCCAGTCCTATTTGATTCAAACTAATGCCCAGCAGGTGGACCAGATGGAGCAAGGTTTGGCCCTGGCTCTCATTGCTTTCTGCTCTCTTGAGGTTTTGGTCCTCCACTTAGTAGATGTATTTCGAAAATCCTCGCAATCCCAGGTGGATTTCACCCGAATAGGTCCTAAAAAGTTTCTGGTGAAATTCAAATCGAGGTAAGAGTTGGAGTGCTTTGAAGCTGACCGTGATCTGCAGAGGAATATGGGGATAGCTGAGGTAATGGGCTGGGCTGCTCGGGATACCTCTCTCCTCCATGGAGTGTGGCTTTGCTTGATGCGTATCCCTTCCAATGCGTGGTTCCCTATCGCCATAAAGGGGATTGCTAAATCTTTCGGGGAGGTTGTAGAGATTGACAGTGTCATAGTATTAAGGGATTTTTCATGTCTTTGCGAGGGTTCGGGTTAAACTCTCCACGCACTCGGACCTGCAATGAGTGAGGATCCTACAGGTGAAGGGCATAGAGTATCCGGTCTACGGCATCATCGAGAGTCAATCCTGTGCGGGTGGTCGACCTGATTCATACAGAGCTCCTGCTAAAGGCAACGAGTCAATGAGAACCTGGGTGGAGAAGGCCTTCTACAAAACCAGAGACAGCAAGCGTCAATGCCCTCTTCCTGTTTGTGATATTGCTACAGAGAAAGTAGACCAGGTAGTTCAGCAATGCAGCCTCATTTCGGTAAGGACACTTGCGCCTCTCATTATTGGTACTGGCCCCCAAGGGAGGGGTGCTTTAGTGCCTCTTCGGATTGGTCCCCCTGCTAAGTCCGGTAGCTTATCTCTGTCCCTCTCTTCAGGTAGCGATCCTCCTTTCTTCGGATCTCTGGTTCCATCGGGTCAAGTGAGAGGTTCATCAGTTTCGCCCTGCAAGGAAGTTTCCCCTGTAGTGCAGCCTCATTTAGACAACGAGGAACTGTCTCTTCCAGCTCCTTTACGAGTGTGCTATCCAAGGGGTCCAGCTGTTGAGGTTTTGGCTGAAGATCACAGCCAAGCAGTGCAGGAGGAGGAATCCAGCCAAGAAGTGCAGGAGGAGGAGTGTAAGGGCGGTGAATTTAGTGTCGATCAGTCAGGTTCAGTTTATTGTGTTAACCAACAGGGCAGGGAGAGTTGGGTTATTCAAAAGGGTAAAATCCAGACGCTAGTCAGCCGAGATCATACTCTGATTGTGGTAAATCTCTGCCACATGGGGCACCTATCTACTGAGAGTCAGAAAGGTATTTCTAAGCCCACTCAGAACATTGCAGGGAAAATGGGAGGGGAGCATCATCAGAATAGAAGGATCATTCTAAGCCGTGTCGATCAGGTAGGTACTGGTTGTTGTGATTCCACTTCCCCTATTGCTGATCAATCCATGATAGATTGGAGGTGGGGACACCTCAAGAGAAACTTAGATTGTGTTACTCTCAGCAAGGCTAGATCAGTTGGCAGCTCACCATTATGGCCGGTGCAGCCACCTATGGATCCCTGCAGTTGTCCGGAGCATCTGTTGGGATCTGAGTTCAAACAGCGGGTCGGTGATGGACAGGGGCAGTTTGCTCAGAATCTGTCCTTTGCAGTGGAGCAGTCTAAATAGCTGTTAGTTGATATTTCACCATATTTCAAGTCAGGGGATCAGGATGTAGTTCAGGAACAGCGGAAGGCCCAGTCGTTGGGAGTCAGATTGACAGCCAGAAGGGGCTGAGATGTGAAGCCATTCAGTATGGTGGGCACCTAGAGGCAAAGAAAAAACAAGGGAAAAAGCAATATGTGGGTCTAAGTCATCCTGATAGATCGCAAGGGAAAGAAAGAAGGAGATTTGTTTCTAGTAGGAAAATGACAAGGCTAATGCAAGAAGGTGAATGGGTCTGTCGGCTGCAGTGATTAAAATGAAGGTCAGTCAACTCAGGATGTGTTACAAATGGATAGTGCGATCATATGGAATGCCCGGAGGTAGGTAACAATGTGACTATCAGGTCCTTGAAGAAGTTGGTCCGCAAGCACACTCCTATGCTAGTTGCTATTTTGAAACCAATGCTGAGAGAGGACAATCATATTGCTATTGGGGTCAAGTTGGGATTCCATTCCTCTCTCTCCAATGGCGATGCGGGGGGAAAGATTTAGATCTTCTTTCGCAATCAACACTCTGTTTTGATTTACTCTTCTTCCAATCAATTGCTCTCTTTGAATGTCTCGTTGTAGAATGGCAGGGTTCCTGGGATTCTATCCATTGTTTATGCTAAATGCTCTCACATCCTTAGACGAGCACTATGGTAGGACTTAACCAACATTAGTAGCACCGTCTTGGGGCCATGGGCTGTGGGGGTGACTTCAACACTGTTGTAGATGCTACCGAAAGGCGAGGAGTAAGTGTGGCAGGTAGAACTAGCATGTCTGAGTTTTCGGCTGCTATCCAGACTCCAGGGCTCTTCGATGCGGGGTTTGTAGGCAACTCATTCACGTGGAGCAACAATAGGGTAGGGCAAGATAGGATCTGGGTGAAATTGGTTAGAATCCTGGTCAATGATAAATGGCTGGCAGAGTTTCCCTCCTTCAAAGTCAACCACTTGGCTCACGTAAATTCGGATCATTCACCTCTCCTGCTCTCTTTTCCTGTCCTTATTCAGCTGTCCATCAAGCCTTTCAGGTATCAGCGTATGTGATCCATGCATGATTCTTTCCAGCTTACGGTTCAGAAAGCGTGGGTCGGAGATTGTTCTTTCAACCCCATGATAAATGTCCAATTAAAATTTAAAAAGACCAAGCAAATCCTAAAGATGTGGAACAAGGAAGTATTTGGAAATGTGTTTAATCAGATTAAGGAGGCTGAGGCTGACCCTATGCAGATGGAAAACAGAATGCAGGATGATGGGTCCAAAGATTTGATGCTCCAAAGCCTGGTTACTAGGAGAAAATTGGTGCAGTTAGAACTAATGGAAGAGGTTTATTGGAAGCAGAGAACCAGGAATTCATGGCTTAAGGAAGGAGACAGGAACACTCACCATTTTCATGCCTTAGCTCAAGAGCGCATTAGACGAGCAACTATTACTGAGATCCAGGACAGTAATGGGATCTCTATTTCTGATACGGCACAAATGAAAGTAAAAGCGGTTAATTTCTTCTCTACGCTCTTTCAGGTGGAGTAGAGTTCTAGTTCAGATGATCTGCTTTCTCCTATTTTGTCAGTGTTATCCCCTCTGGAGAACGCTACTCTTCTAGCCCCTCTCTCTTCCATTGAGACTTTTGAGGCTATTAAATCTATGCCTATGGATAGCGTGCCCGGCCCAGATGGCTTTCCTGTATCCTTTTATGTTGATTGTTGGCAGACGGTTGGGGAGGATATTCATAAGGCAGCGTGTTGCTTCCTGGAAGGAGGTCAGATGCCTAGAGCGTTTACAGCATCGTTGATTAGTCTAGTCTCAAAGAATCCGGCCGCTAAAGGGTTTGTAGACTATCGGTCGATTAGCCTTTGCAATGTCATCTACAAAATCTTCTCAAAGATCCTGGCTACCCGATTGAGTAAGATCCTCCCCAGGCTTATTTCCATGGAGCAAGGGGCTTTTGTGCAAGGCAGGTCCATTACATAGAATGTTGCGATGGCGCTAGAGGCGATGCGAAACATTGACAGGAAAGCTAGAGGTAGCAACCTCATTCTCAAGCTTGACCTTGAGAAAGCCTATGATAGGGTGGATTGGGTTTTCTGAAGAAGGTGATGAGGCGCTTTGGTTTTAGTGCTCGGTGGATTTCTCTGATGGAGGCATGCTGGGGTAATTGCTGGTTCTCGATCCTTTTCAATGAGCAGCCTACACGGTTCTTCAAATCATCAAGAGGACTCCGATAGGGAGGCCCGTTATCTCCTGGATATTGTTCATCCTTGCGGCTGAGGTCTGCTCCAGAAACTTCAAGCAGTTAGTGGAGAGGGGCTGGTGTAGGTCGTTCAAGTTGCAACGAGGTTGTCCTATTATTTCTCACCTTTTGTTTACTGATGACACTTTACTGTTTGTAAATAGAAGCCACGAGTCATTGCGTACGATGAAGGCTTTCTTGGAGGCTTTTCAAAACTCTTCTGGCCAATGGATTAATCTCCAAAAAAGCAGCTTCCTTTGTCCTGCTAAGATGCTCACAGGTAGGATCAAGTAAGCTAAAAGAATCGTGGGCTTCTCCAAGGTAAGAGCGGCGGTTCAATACTTAGGTATCCCTGTCTATAAAGGTAGAGTTTCCTCAGCCTCCTTCAAAGCTTTGCTGGATAAGGTAGAGAGCAGAATTTTTGGTTAGAAAACTAGACTTCTATCGCAGGCGGGCCGGCTGACTCTCATCAAGCATGTCCTGGGCAGTATACCTCTTCACACAATGGCGGCCTCTAAAGTTCCCAAACAACTGGTGGAAGAGTTGGACTGCAGGTTTGCCCAATTCCTCTGGGGCTGGGTGGACGGAAAGAAGAAGATGCAGTGGGTCACATGGAGCAAGATATCAAGGCCTATTGAAGAGGGAGGTTTAGGCATTCGCAAGCTAAAAGAGGTGATAAAGGCTTTGTGGAGGAAAATGGCTTGGAACGTTAAATATGGGAAGAAGGATAAGAAGAATAGCCCATGGGTGTTGTATATGCATGCTAGGTATCGGAAGGACTTGGAGGAGGGTAGTATGGCTGCCCCATCCTCCTCGATGCCCCCTTTTAGGAAGGAGATTAGAAATGAGCTCCCGGTGATTGATCTTTCTGTTCAATGGCAAGTTGGCAATGGAGAGATGAATGTTTGGTCCAAAACTGGAAGGGGGCCTCTGCAGTCTTTGGTAACTACGCCGATCCCTCAGGCGTTGTTATCTCTGTAGGTGAAAGATTATATTGGCTCAGTGGGTCCTTACCCTCCCTCTTCCGTCAACCTGTTTCTGCCTGACGACCTCTTCAATTTCATAGTTCACAGCGGACTTGTGACTACTAGCGATTCTCCGACATGTTTTTGGCCTCTTGACTCTTCGGGTGATTTTTCTACAAAATCGGCATGGCATTTGGGTAGGGATACAGTGCAGGGTAACTAGTGGCACAAGTGGATCTGGCATCCCAATATTCCCCCGAAGATGCTGTTGTTCTGTTGGAGACTGATGAAGGGCGCTATTCCAGTGGATGGTCAGGTGTAAAAAAGAGGTATTCAGCTTGCATCGCGATGTTCTTACTGCAAGGACAACCCCACCTCCAACCCTCAGGTAGAAACTATACCTCACCTGTTCTTGTTTGGTCAGCAGGAGAATGCATTATGGCGCTATTTTTCTGTTGTCTGCGGAGTTTCCTTCTTCCCCCACCTTGCAGTTGTAGATCGGCTTAGGCATTGGAAGTGCACAGATGCTCCTGGCGCAGCATCTGCCATCATCGGATGTGTCGTATCAGTCCTCATCCTATGGGAGCTATGGACTAGCCGTAATGGGGCTAAATTTAATGCCCACACAATGCAGGTGATTTCTACCATCGCTCGCATCAGGTGGGGGCTTTTAAACCTGTTGCAGGGCAATGATGATGTACAACAAAGGTTTTATAGGTCCAGAGTCACTGATCGTCCAAAGGCCAGCCTCCCTTCCTCTATCTAGGTCATCAAATGGAGTAAACTAGCCGTTGGATGGGTGAAGTTAAAGGTGGATGGCTCGACTTGTGGCAATCCAGGCCGCTCAGGTGGTGGGGGAGTCTGTAGGAGTGAGGATGGTAAGTTTCTATTCGCTTTTTCTACCGGCTACGGGGTGGGTATGAATAACAGAGTAGAAGTGACAGCTATTTATGATGGCATTATCATATCCATGGAGCGTCACTTAGTGAATATTGTGATTGAGACCGACTCCAAGGTGGCGGTGGGCCTCATTTCCTCTAATTCCGAAGTCCCTTGGCAATGGCATCCGTGGGTCAGCAGAATCAAGAGGCTGGGGCAGATCGTGTCCTTCCAGTTCTCGGTGATTCCCAGAGAAGGTAATGGTCCGACGGATGGGATGGCTAGGGAGGGAACTCAGAATCAGGCTTTAGCTGTTTTTGAGCATACCAGGGAGCTCAATCAGCATGTTCGTGGCCTGTTATTCCTAGACAGAGTAGGGTTTAGATCTGTCAGATCCTCTCATATGTAGTGTATAGTGTGTTTTCCATTTTTTGGGTTTCCAGGGATTAGGGAGGCTGTGGCTGGTGGTTCTTCTATTTGGCAAGGGTTGCCTCTCTCATAGAGCTGGTGGTACACCTCTCTCTTTTATTAGCTTCCCTGGTTGTGTTCCAATTTGGTGAGGCATCTAGGTAGCCTAGTTTTTCATCGCTGGTTGCTGATGAAGAGTTGATGCACCCCTGCGATCTCTGTTTCAGTTTCTGCTTTCCTTGTTCTTCTCTGCCTCTCTTCCTGGCTGCTGCCTATGTGCTGTTGTGGTGTGTCTTCTCTTGACGACATTGTTGCCAAGGTTGGCTTTGGGCATTGGTTCTTTGGGATCTTAGCAACAGTTTTCACATTTAGGGGGGGTTGGCTGGGAGGGTTATGGCCTTCTTGGTTCAGTAGATGAGGCAGCAGGTTGGTTTTGTATAGGTGGATCATTGTTGGTTGGGAGAGTGGCTTTTGGTTGGATGGGAGAGTGGCTAGTTCAGCCCGTGGGATCTTTAGGAGGTCGCCAAGTGGAGGACTCCATTTTTTGTCTCCTTGCTATTGCTTAGCGAGGTGGGGTCCTCCTGGTAGTTGTATGACCATGGAGGGGTTATTTTTTTAGCTTGGTTTTTCCTGTTTAGTTTCTGTTTAGCAGATATGATAGGTGAGGCCCAAAGTTTTGTGTGTTGCCCACCCGAAAGTGTGCCTGTATATCTCCTGTTCAGTTTTAATGATATAAGGGCATTGCCTTGCTTTTGAAAAAAATAATAAAATAAAAATAATCGTCTTCTCCTTCTCGAGCCATCCCTGGAAGAAGTCCACACAGTTGTTAAAGCCCTCCCGCCAAACGGAGCAACTGGTCCTAACGGCTTCTTGGGGGATACAATGGTCCAAGACCTTCTTATGGCAACCTATTGCTTCTTCACCCATGGAAATCTCCCCAGAGCCCTCACATCGACTCTCATTTGCCTTATCCCTAAGATAAGCTCCCTTGCAACCTTCTCTAACTTTAGCCTATAAGCTCCCCTCCTCCTAAGAAGCCTTCTCCCTCAATAGTGAAATGGTTTAGGCCCCAATCGGGTTGGATCGAAGTTAACATTGATGGATCTTTGAGAGGGAACTCGAGTTTATCAGGTGGGGGAGGAGTTGGAAGAAATCAGAAAAGGGATTTTTTGTTCACCTTCACCATCGGGTATGGCCAAAGGTCTAATAATAGGGCGAAAATGAGGGCTGTACTCAACGAAATAGCTCAAGCAAATTGTTTCGACTACTTTAGAGTTGAGGTAGCTACTGATTCCTCTTCGGTTGTGGCTGCCCTGTCTATGGGTACTTCGGATCACTGGATATTGTGGTATTGGAGAAGGAGGATAAAAGCTTTGAGAAGTAGCATGGAAATCAGGATCTCTCACGTCCCTAGAGAAGCCAATGCAGTGCCGGATGGGCTGACCCACATGGCTAGCTTGAACCAATCTATTTCTGTTTTTAGTCCCTCCCCCCGCCCTGCCAGGGGACATATATTCCTGGACAAAGTCAGGTTAGGCTACCTACGTGAGAACTAGCTCACCTTATCTTCTTAATATGATAAGAGGGCCGACCCCTTTTGTAGTAGGCCCTCCCGAAGTATAGCCTAGGGCTAATTTCCTCATTTATACAAAATTCCTTTTGTTAATATTAAAAAAAAAAAAAAAAAAACTACATCTATAAAATTTTCTCTAAGATTATTATTGTTAGATTGGGAAACATCCTTACCAAAATAGTCTCCATAGAACAAGGTGCTTTTATGTAGGGTAAGTCCATTGTGGAAAGTTGCACCCTTGTGCAGGAATCATTCAAGACATCAACATAAAAGTTAGAGGAGGCAACATTCTATTGAAACTTGACATGGAGAAAACCTACAATAGGCTTAATTGGGCTTTCTTAAAGGAGGTTCTGACCAGATTTGGCTTCGATTCGAAATGGATCACTACGGTTGAAAAATGCTAGTCTAATTACTGGTTCTTGGTTCTCGAAAATGGAGATGCGAATGGCTTCTTCAAATATTTAGGTGACTTCAGCAAGGCGACCCAATTTCACTGAGCTTTTTCATTCTAGCTGCCGAATTACTTAAACATGGATTCAACCAACTCATGGTGAGAGGCTTCTGCCAGCCTTTTAAGATGCATTCAAGCTGCCCAAAGGTTTCTCACCTCTTCTTCGTAGACAATACGATTCTCTTTGTGAACAGTAGTTGGTGTTCCTTGAGAAAGATAAGCAGATTCCTCAAGAACTACGAAATGATCTCAGGCCAAAGGATTAATTCAAATAAGAACTTCTTCATCCAATCGGCAGGGCATTCGGAAACTTGCAGTAGACCAGCTAAGTCTATCCTGGGATTCTATAGGGCAGTTGTTCCATTCACTTATCTGGGGGTCCCTATAGTCCAAGGGCAACCTAATAGGGCGTATTTTTCGAACTTGTTCGAGAAAATTCATAATAGAATTGTGAACTGGAAATGTAGGTTCCTATCACAAGTAGGCAAACTTGCCCTTATCAATCATGTGTTGGCGAGCATTCCTATCCACACGTTGACAACCATGGAAGTCCCCATTAGCATCTTATCAAATTTTGAGAGGGCCTTCTCAGATTTCTTCTAGGGGTGGGACGATAGTAAGAAACAATACCATTGCTGGAGCTGGAAAATTTTGTCTCTCTCAAAATCGGAAGGGGGTTTGGGTTTGAGAAGCCTTAAGTACGTCATGAAGGCATTTAGGATGAAATTAGTTTGGATGATGCTGTTCAAAGGAAACTCCAGCAACTAGAGCAATTATATGAAGTTCAAGTACTTATCAGATATCGATTTGGTGAGTGGAATGAGTCGTGCATATGTTGCCTCGCCATTTTAGAAAAAGATTAGACAGTTATTCCCTATTGTGGCTGCTTGCTCCCGCTAGTTAATTGGTCAAGGGAATGTTAACTTCTTGGATGAGGATTGGTCAGGCCTAGGCCCTCTTCAGAATTGGAGATTACAACCCTTTGCCATTGCTTCTCAGTCTACCGAGGTTCAGGATTTTATTGATTCCAATGGTTGGATTTCGTGAGCCACGATCAGTTGCCTCTTTCCTCAACCAGCCATCGATCATGTTACAAAGGAGGGGATTTGTACCTCCTCTGCTGAAGACAGGAGAATTTGTTAGATTCTTCCAATGGAGAGCTCTCAGTTGCACTGGCATGATAGAGCATCCGACCGAATGCAGTGAGGAAATCCTGAGCCAAATGGGAATGGCATGCAAAACTTCCTCCAAAACTCTCGCTCTTAACCTAAAAAATCTTCCACAAGGCAGTCCCAGTGGATGTCAGACTCTAAAGCAAAGGTGTTCGTATGGCCTCCAAATGCGCCTGCTGCCCTCCTCTGTCTTCGCCTAAAACTAAATCCATTGACCCTATTTTTACCACGAGCAGTGTGCCAGCCCAAGTCTGGGATCATTTTAGTCGATCTTGCAATGTGCATTGCCTGTTATCCTCCTCTGCAATAGATAGAGTCATCCAGTGGTGATCTACATCCTCTTTTTCAGGCAATATCCTTCTCCTCGAAGGTCTCATCCCCATATTCAGTTTTTGGGAGCTATGGAAGGCTAGGAACAAAGCCAGGTTTGAAAATCATGAAATTTGTGCCTCGAAAATTATCTCATGCACCCACTTTTGGATCAACTTGGTTAGCTCCTTCCTACCCATCCCCAAGTCCCTCAAGAGGTCCATGCTCTTAATGTTCAACGTATTGGGAATTGCGGTGCCAACCCCCAATCTTCCCAAAATAGATATGGTTAAATAGACAAGACCTCAAAGAGGATGGATTAAGCTCAACGTAGGCAGCTCATTAAGAGGAAACCCGGGCCTTTTTGGGGGCAGAGGAATCGGGAGGAATTGCAACGGAGATTTCCTGTTCGGATTCTCCTTCGGGTACAGCTTCGGTTCCAACACAAGGGCTGAAATCAAGGTGATTCTAGATGGGTTAATGCTGTGCACCCAACTGGGTTACTCTGGAATGGAAGTGGCCAGCGATTCTAACATAGTGGTTATGGCCCTCTCGAACAAATCGGCTTCTTCCTGGTCCATTTGGTACTGGAGGGCGAGGATCGGGTCTCTTAGGCGAGGTTTGGAAGTTCACATTTCCCATACTCCTAGAGAGGCCAACTCAACTGCCGATGGGTTGGCTAGATTGGGGAGTGAAAGCCAAGCGAGCCTCACCTTCGATCGCGGGAGGGTCTTCCTTCCTCTATCCGAGGTTTTTTGTTTCCTAATAGAGTGGGATTAAGCAACCTGCATGTCACCTAACCCCTCCAGTTTTTCTCCCTTTTCTGTCGTATGATAGGGGGCCCTCTTCTTTTTGTCGTTGGCCCTGCCCGAATATAGTCCGTATGTATAAAGCCTTTGCACTCCCCTTTTGAATATAAATCTCCTTTTTAAAAAAATTTAATAATTTTTTTTTTTTTTTCAAAAAACACCTTATGGCAGAGTGCCCGTGGGGCTTCACCCTTTGATAAGGGGTGTGTTTGTTTGCACAAAATATATGACTCTTGTACTTAGAAATTTATATTTTGAGGGAAAACCATGTTTAGGTGAAAATGAAAATTTCTTCAACATTATCCTTTGCTAATAAAATAAGCGGGTTGCTAATTTTACTTTCATGTTTCACCATTCACGTGTGGACAAGGCACATGTGTGGATGCCAAGACACGTGAAAGATCCAAACCTATTCACAAGAATGCCCAGCCTTGCAGATGGCCGTATACAATATCAAGCTGCCGGAGGATAATCCAGACAAATTGGAAAGTTATAGGTTACGTGGGAATAGTGATGCGACTAGACTTATTATTTTGTTTGATTCCACTCCTGAGTGCGGATGGTATGTGTCCTGTGTCCATGCCTAGGAAAATTCAAAGCACAGGAAATTGGGCGCGGATTAGGAAAATTCAAAGCACAGGATATTGGGCGCGGATTAGATACTGACAAGGTCAGTATCCAAAGCCCTACTGAAGTGACATCGCCCAGCTCTGTGGACCCCACCATGATGCATGTGTTGTATCCATAGCGTCCAACCATTTGTAGAGATCGTTTCATGGCATGAGAAAAAAAATGAGATAGATATAAAGTTCAAGTCAACCCACTACAGAAAACCATGGGATCAGTCACATCCACCGGTGACACATTTATACAGCTAATCATGATCTATTTTTTAGATCCAACGTATTCATAAGTTAAAATAGAGATAGATGTAATAAAAACAAAAATATAAGCTTGATCGGAAACTTCTGTGACCCCTAAGAAGTTTTGAACGATGGATGTCACTGTCCCCACTGTTTTCTATGGTGGGGTCCACTTGAACTTTAGATCTATCTCCTTATTTTTCTCATGCCATAAAAAGATGTCTCCAAATGGATGAACGGTATGGATACAACACATGCATCATGGTGGGGTTCACAGAGCTTGGTGACGTCACTTCAGTAGCAATTTGGATACTGACCTTGTGAGTATCTAATCCGCACCCAAAATTCAGTGCTGTCGCTTCTCATTGGTCCAGCCAATGACTTCAGCTAATAAGATAGGCCGGATTTCTCTCCCGTACTTTTAATGTGTGGAACCTCTCTGGCCTCGCGACGGTATATGTTTTAGATCCACACCGCTTATCAATTTTTACAGATAATTCTAAATTATGAGATAAAAAATGAGGCACATCCAAAGCTTAAGTGGACCACACCACAGAAAGCAGTGGAGATTGAATGACTATCATTGAAACCTTTTTGAGGTTTACTATGAGGTTTATTTGGCATCTAACATCTTTATAATGCTACACAGACCTGGATGAAGTAAAAAAATCATATATCAGCTTGATGAGAGTCTTTTGTAGCATTAAGAAGTTTTCAGCACTAAGCATCCAATTCCTTTTGGTAGTGTGGCCCACTTGAGCCTTGTATCTGCCTCATTTCTTGTCTAATTCCATAAAATAGTATGATAAAATAGATAGACAGTGTGGATCTGATACATATGTCATGATGGGCACACCAAAGTTCCAAATGTCAACACTTTGGATTTTCTTCTCTCCACCGGTGCTGCACCGGATTAGGTGAGACCCAGCCTCACTGAAGACGGTGCAGCCCTTACCGAGGATCCCACTTTGACTTGTTTATTTTGTATCCACCCCGTCCATCGGTTTCTCTTTATCAATTTAGGGCATTTTCCCTAAAATTAAGCAGATCAAATAATTAGGTGGACCATACCATAGGAAACAGTGGTGATTGACCATTAATGGGCTACAAAAGTTTTGGATAAAGATGATATTTGTTTTTCTCTTCCTCCAGCTTATGTGAACTTAACAACAGATTGGATGGCAAAAATCAAGATGATCTCTAAGAATTTTTTAATTCTTGGGTGTTCAATCATCGATATTTCCTTGAGTATGGTCCACTTGATAATTGGATCTTTTTAATTTTTAGCATCATGCTCTAAAATGATCTTTAAAAAAACGGATGGCCAGAGTGGATAAAGAATACAAACATCAAGGTGAGCCCCACGTTAAGGGTTGCATCATCTTAGGTGAGGATCTCACCTAATCCGCTCCCTCGCACCACACAGTTGTGAATTTCTAGATGTGTGAAATTTTCGTGAGCTCCACGATGATGATGTATTTCTTAGATTCACACTATCTATCCATTCTTTTCAGATCATTCTAGGATATAAACCTAAATATAATGCAAATCCAAGGCTGAAGTGGACCACACCACTGAAGATAGCAGGAATTGATGATATGTTTGAAAATGTCTTATAGCCACAGAAGGCATTGATATTTGTATTTTAACTTCACACCACAGAAGGCTAAAGTGGACCACACCACCGCAGATTGGATACTGACAAGGTCAATAGCCAAATCTAGAACTGGGCAAAATGGATTCGATTCGGTGGATCCGACCCGATCGGACCTGATCCCGCACCGACGGTTTGGATCGAAGCGGATTGAGTTAGACATTTCAGATCCAGATGATTTTCGGATCAGGATCGGATCGTGGTCAATCCGAACCGATCCAATCCGAAACCCGAACCGAATGGACCCGATCCGATCAGATTCGACCTAATCCGGAACCTTAGGAGGATTTTAATGAAGGATATCCAATCATTATTGTTTTCCTATGGTGTGGTCCACCTGAGATTGAGATTTTTATACCTCTGATATTTTGTATCAAGACTTAAAATGATTCGTAAAAATGAATGAACGACATCGATGTAATACATACATCATGGTGGGGCCCACGGATCACCGAACAAAAGAGTAGCCAACCGTCAGCATCAGTACTAGTACCACGCGCTCGCTACTGTTGTAGTCTAGGAACTAGGAAGTAGGGAAATAGGATTGCATAGTGAGTTACTTGTTACGCTTCTATCGTACAAAGTAAACTCGGTTGGGCCTACCATGAATATATTGGGTTATCCACGCCCTCCATCCATTTTTCGAGATCATTTTAGTGGTTAAGTCTAAAAGAGAAGTATTCCCAAAGCTCAAGTGGACCACACTATAAGAAACAATGCGAATAATGACTTCCACCGTTGAAACCTTACTAGGGCACACAGTGATTTTTATTTGTCATCCAACCTGTTCATAAGATTACGCAGACATGGATGAAGGTAAAAAACAAATATCAGCTTGATCCAAAAGTTCTGTTGGCCCCAAGAAATTTTCAACAGTGGAATTTTAATTCACACTATTTCTCGTGGTGAGGTGCACTTGGATGTATCTCATTTTTGGGAATAAACCATAAAATTATCTACTAAAATGGATAGATAAAGTAGATAAAATATACAAATCAAGGTGGACCCCACAGAGTTTACTCATGTAAGACCCGTATCCTAGTCCGTACTGTTCCGTCGACTCCTGCGATCCTTCCCATCGAAGTCCGGCAATTCGCGACCTATAATCGGTGTTTGCGCGCGAACCTAAGTCGTATCCTGTAGATTTGAGTCGACTTAATCCGAAACTTGTACCACTCCGACCGCATCGTCACCGCGACTCCAACGTCGCATCTTGCATACCGATCCGATACCCTGGCAGTGAGATGTGGGCTGGCATTTATTTCGAAGAAAATACCGCATATTTATAATCCCAAGAGAATCTTTACAACATGTCCCATCAATCAATCACTCAAATCAATCAATCAATCTCCTCATGTCAAGTACAAGAACAACTCATGCTTTCTTTCTCCACAAGTCAAGCAAAATCCAAAAGTCAACAAGTCTCTCACCTCACATCTGTCACTCACCTCACATCCATCACCCATCACTCTCTCTCCCTTACAACCCTCTCTCTCTCATTCCTTAACACACTTTCCAAGCAAGCAAGAGAGGTGCACGTCCAAGCCATTTTCAAGAGAGAAAGGTGTTTTGTGTGGCCCACTTTACCACCCCAAAATCCTTCATCCTAACCCCTTACTTCTCATCATCCACCATCAAAGTGAGACACAAGGAGATCAGTGTTCCATCGGACCAAGAAGATCGAACGGTGGGTGCTTTATAGGCTAGATTTTCATGTTTTGATGATGGGTCAAGTGAGGCCTATTGATTGATTATATGGATCTCACTTTGGACCCTAGATGCGGCTGATGGCCCATCTTGATTCCTATGATCATTCCATGATGGGGCCATTCTCCATGGACCCCATCATGAGGTTTATTTTCCAAGCATGGATAGGGTCATTTAGACCCTCCATTTTGGTGGAGAAGGAATCTCCACCATTGATCTTTGATTTGGTGGGCCCACATATATTGGGACCTACTTGATGTATGATTGAATGTAAGGGAGGGCTCATATTGGCGAAGCCCTCTATCACACGTGTCCCTCTTTCTCTCTCTCTCTTTCATTTTTTTTCTATTGTATGTGATGATGTGGCCGTGTGGCCCACCCGGATGGACCCCGCCATGAGGCATATATTTTATCCAAGTTATCTATAGGTGGGGCCCACTTTATATGTGTTGTATCCACACCATCCATCATTTGGTGGCCCACCTGAGCAAGCCCACCTTTTACACTTGGAAAGCCCAAACCGTCCAGCGTCCCTGGACGCTGGACGTTATTTGAAAAACACAAATATTAGCTTCGTTCCACAAGCTATTTAGGTGGGCCACTTGTGTAGGTCCCACCTCGATGTATGGATTTAATCCACGCCGTTCATTCCATTCTCCAGTCCATTTTAGCCGTTAAGCCGAAAAATGAAGCTAATTCAATTTTTTGCACTAGCCATACCTTTGAAAATAGTGAATTTCACCGTTTAAATTCACTTTAATTTTTCTACACGCCGAAACACATCAAATATGGGGTTCGTTTGATCTGTCTTGAGGCGTAGAGTGCAATGGCTGGAGCGGATTCTTTCGATGCAGGCCCCATGCATGAAAAACTGTGAAAAAATAGATTTCAACAAAAAAACATATGCAGCAAACGTTGCTGTTGCCAGAAGCGCACAGGCAGCGCCTGTGGCGTGTAGGTGGACGGACAGCAGAACCTACGGTCCTAGCCGTGGGCCCCACTATGATGTGTTTTTTTATCATCCACACCGTTCATTTGGTGGGCCCCTTCTTGAAGTGGGCCCCCTCCAAAAATCAGCCCTATCGGGAACTCAGGTGGCCCACATCACAGGAAATAGTGGGATTGAACGTCTGCCATTGCAACCCTTTTAAGTGTCCCAGAAGTTTCGGATCATCATGAAATTTGTTTTCCCTCTTCATCAGGGTCTGTGTAACCTTATCAATGGTTTGGATGAAAAATAAATCATTATGGTGGGCCCCATATGGGACCCAAGGATGTATGTGTTTTATTCACAGCGTCCACGGATAGTGGAACCCACCACGGTGTATGTGTCTTATACATGCCGTCAACCCATTCTATAGGAACGGTGGGTCTCACTGCTGTTGACATCAGCAAGGTCTGTGGAACCCACCATGGTTTATGTGTTTTATCCACACCATCCATCCTTATGGGACCCACCATGATGCATGTGTTGCATCCAAACCATCCAACCATTTCGACAGATAATTTTAAGGCTTGAGATCAAAGTTAAGACAGATCTAGGATTAGGTGGACCACACTATAGAAAATAGTGGGTTTGACCGTCCACCATTAAAACCCCTTCCAGGTCAGTGTGACCTTATGATCAGATTGGATGGGAAATAAATGTTATCATGGGCCTTAGGGATTTTAATGGTGGAAGTCATTAGCACCACTTATCTTTGGGTATGGCCCATTTGATATGCATGGGGCCCAATTGGTGTGACCCATTTGATATATACATGAGGCCCATGTGATTAGGCCCATCTTGATGTATTTATGGCTCGTTGTTGAGGCCCACCTTGATGTGTATGGGGCCGTTGTTGAGGCCCACCTTGTTATGAATGTAAGGCCCATGTTATGAGGCGCATTGTGATGTATTTAAGGCCCATGGGTTATGGCCCATTGCAATGTACATAAGGCCCATTGGTGTAGCCCACTTGATCAATATAAGGCCCATGTGATGCGGCCCATTTGATGTATCTAAGGCCCATGGGTCAAGGCCCAACGGGATGTCCTTAGGATCCATTGCAATGTGTGATTCCCATGGTTTGTGTAATGATGTTTTATGGCGGGCTATGCCTTGGGAGCAATGTTGGTTTGACGTCCACATTATAAGAATAATGTTGGTTAAATGTCCACATTATAACTCTCCCTAGGGCCCATTGATAGGCTCATACTTGTTGTGTGTAGGCCGTCTAATCTCATCTGCGTTATAAGGATAATTCATTATTGTATAACATTCTTAGTACAATTCCATGATTCATGCCCGTACGCATCATATGTATGCTTGATATGTGGAATGTTTGATCATATCATAAGCCGTTGGGCTGAGACATTTACGGGACTCCTAATGAGACGGAGTGCCCCACATGATCGCGTAGTACGCACGAGATTGTTGCATGATTGTATGGTGTGACTCATGCATCTCGCATATGTGTGACTTGATCATTGTACGCCCTAGCGACATCAGAGTCGCGGCTTCACAGGTACATCGTGGATGGCCGTATCGGATACTGGTAATACTTGGTTCTAGCATTGTGGGCACTTTAGGATTTCCTTGGGTGAAAATTTCAGAACCTTTTTGGTGCCAGGAGCTTCTCCAACGTCTAGACCGAGTGGATACACAAGTGCCTACGTGCTGAATACTAGTAAGCCGCGTCTCCCATTGTATCGTGGTCAGTTGGAAGGGGGTGTGGCCTTATCCGCCGGAGTGAGGGGGTTATAAGCTAGGCTGAGTTTGACCAGCTCACAAATGAGTCCGTTATCGACGAGCCAGGTAGGTATTGGCAGACTACTAGTTAGGCGGATAGTGATGTCTATTCTGCTCGCTGGGCTGTGCAGCTAGGGAGGCAGCAGTCAGTGTGAAGTGTACTAGACCCCGATGATATCCTAGAGTGAAAATGTACTGATATGTGTACTTAATGAGTACTAGTATGCTTACTTTGTATCTCGCATATGACATTTGGCTATATAGGCCTCGCATTGCATGGCCTTGGTATGGCGATAACATTCATGTCTTGCATCACATAGCTTTGGTACAACTGATAGCATTCATGGAATTACTGCATATTTCTGCATTACTCTGATATTGTACACTTAACACTTGCCTTGCGCACATACTTACACCACCCTCTAAGCTTTTGTAAGCTTATGCATGACTGTTGCGTGCAAATGGATTTGGATCGCAGCAGCGCTGAGGCAGGAGCGCACATCAGATCATTTTGGAGTTTTTGATCATCCTGTATTTCTCTTTCCACATTGTACTTAAAGTTTTTGATATAGTGGATATGTAGTGATGTTATTTTGTGACTTGGTTATGCTTGTGGTTATGCTCCATTACAAAAAAAATTCATACTGAAAATCCTCCTTATAGGATCCCAAGATCAAAATCGGGTACGTGAGTTTTGGGATCTAAGAATGAGGCACTACAGAGGCTGTCGGCGCCAAATTCAGTGATTGAGAATTTTGTGAGCCTGTTTTTCAAGTCTAGGGCGTTGCAGAAGTTGGTATCAGAACATAACTTAGGAATACCTGAGGATAACATCACATATCTGCTGATAGCTAACTTATACTGTATGATTGTTGCAAACTTAGAACGATTAGATTCCTTAATTCGAATAACTTAGAAACTTCCTGATATAGCTCCCTATCGCGTGTATATTCGAGGGTGCCCAAGGATGATAGGCCCTTGTTCCTTCTTGTAGGACATGGCACTCAAGCGAGTGACCTGAACGACTTTTGCTTCCCCGCCTGAGATTCCTGTTACCCCACCAGAGACTTCTGCATCCCCATCCGAGTCTAGCGCAACACCGACCGTGTCTGTAAGTGCGGACCAACTATAGCAGATATTGCAAGCAATAACCGCCATTCTTCAGAGAGGAGGCCGAAATAGGAAGACCCCCTCCGGTAGCTCCCAGCAGCAGCGATGTCGAAGGCCCCAAAGGCATAGGAACCGTCTTTCCTTCTGAGCATTTGCACCACCTATACGTCAATCCTCTAGTGTATACTTCAGATGTGGTGTGACGGGGTACCGCATCTGGGAGGGCCCCCACCCTCGGCAACCCTTGCCACCCCGACTATTCTCAGGTGCTTGCTTTGGATGCGATGGGATAGGGCATCGTAGGAGTGAGTGTCCCCGTCCTCAGTAGCAGCCTCCACAGCAGCAGTAGCAGGATCCTCAGACATCAGGAGGAGTGTCGACGATTCGTGTGACTTGGGCCCTACACCGTCTTACTAGATTGCTCATGAATGATGCGTCTTGGGAGTTAGAGCTTGAGATTCATGGGCGTTATCCCCATCTATTAGGTGTTTGATGATATGTTGTGTTTAGATTATATATGATGTTATGTTCCATATTTCCTTATGAGTTATGCTTAGTGCGATGGTAGTATAAATTTCAAGGATGAAAATTTTTTATTAGGTGGGGAGAGCTGTAAGACCCGTATCCTAGTCCATACTGTTCCATCGACTCCCGCGATCCTTACCATCGAAGTCCAACAATCCGGGACCTATAATCGATGTTTACGCACGACCCTAAGTCGTATCCTGTAGATTTGAGTCGACTTAATTCAAGACTTGTACCATTCCGACCACACCGTCACCGAGGTTCCAATGCCGCGTCTTGCATACCAATCCGATACCCTAGTAGGGAGATGTGGGCCGAAGTTTATTTCAAAGAAAACACCGCGTGTTTACAATTCCAAGAGAATCTCTACAACATGTCTCATCAATCAATCACTCAAATCAATCAATCAATCACCTCATGTTAAGTACAAGAGCAACCCATGCTTTCTTTCTCCACAAGTCAAGCAAACCCTAAAAGTCAACAAGTCTCTCACCTCACCCATCACTCACCTCACATCCATCACCCATCACTCTCTCTCCCTTACAACCCTCTCTCTCTCTCATTCCTCAACACATTTTCCAAGTAAGCAAGAGAGGTGCACGTCCAAGCCATTTTCAAGAGAGAAAGGTGTTTTTTGTGGCCCACTTTTCCACCCCTTCATCCTAACCCTTCACTTCTCATCATCCACCATCAAAGTGAGAGACAAGGAGATCGGCGTTCCATCGGACCAAGAAGATCGAACGGTGGGTGCTTTATAGGCTAGATTTTTATGTTTTGATGATGGGCCAAGTGAGGCCTACCGATTGATGGTATGGATCTCACTTTGGACCCTAGTTGCTGCTGATAGCCCATCTTGATTCCCATGATCATTCCATGATGAGGCCATTCTCCATGGACTCCATCATGATGTTTATTTTCCATGCATGGATAGGGTCATCTAGACCTTCCATATTGGTGGAGAAGTAATCTCCACCATTGATCTTTGATTTGGTGGGCCCACATGTATTGGGATCCACTTGATGTATAATTGAATGCAAGGGAGGGCTCATAGTGGTGGAGCCCTCCATCACACGTGTCCCTCTTTCTCTCTCTCTCTTCCCCTCTCTCTTTCATTTTTTTTCCAATTGTATGTGATGATGTGGCCGTGTGGCCCACCTGGATGGACCCGGCATGTATTTTATCCAAGTTATCTATAGGTGGGGCCCACTTTATATGCATTGTATCCACACCATCCATCATTTAGTGGCCCACCTGAGCAGGCCCACCTTTTACACTTGGAAAGCCCAAACCGTCCAGCGTCCCTGGACACTGGACGTTATTTGAAAAACACAAATATTAGCTTAGTTCCATAAGCTATTTAGGTGGGCCACTTGTGTAGGTCCCACCTCGATGTATGGATTTAATCCACACCGTTCATTCCATTCGCCAGTCCATTTTAGGTGTTGAGCCGAAAAATGAAGCTGATCCAATTTTCTTGCGGGCCATACCTAGCTTGGTTCCACAAGCTATTAACCAAGCTATTTAGGTGGGCCACTTGTGTAGGTCCCACCTCGATGTATGGATTTAATCCATGTCGATCATTTCATTCACCAGTCCATTTTAGGCATTGAGCCGAAAAATGAAGCTGATCCAATTTTCTTGCGGGCCATACCTTTGAATATAATGAATTTCACCATTTAAATTCACTTTAATTTTTCTACACGCCGAAATACATCGAATATGGGGCTCATTTTATCTGTCTTGAGTCGTAGAGTGTAATGGCTAGAGCAGATTCTTCCGATGTGGGCCCCACGCATGAAAAATCACGAAAAAACTAGATTTCAACAAAAAAAAAACATATGCAGCAGACGCTGATGCTGCTGCCAGAGGCGCACAGGCAGCGCCTGGGCGTGTAGGCAGATGGACAGCAGGACCCACTGTCCCAGTCGTGGGCCCCACCATGACATTTTTTAATCATCCACACCGTTCATTTGGTGGGCCCCTTCTTGAAGTGGGCCCCCTCTAAAAATCAGCCCTATCTGGAACTCAAGTGGCCCACATCACAAGAAATAGTGGGATTGAACGTCTGCCATTGCAACCCTTTTAGGTGTCCCAAAAGTTTCGGATCATCATGAAATTTGTTTCCCTCTTCATTAGGGTCTGTGTATCCTTATCAATGGTTTGGATAAAAAATAAATCATTATGGTGGGTTGCACGTGGGACTCAAGGATGTATGTGTTTTATTCACAGCGTCCACGGACGGTGGAACCCACCACGGTGTATGTGTCTTATACATGCCATCCACCCATTCTGTAGGAACGGTGGGTCCCACTGTTGTTGACATCAGCAAGGTTTGTGGAACCCACCATGGTTTGTGTTTTATCCACACCGTCCATCCTTATGGGACCCATCATGATGCATGTGTTGCATCCAAACCGTCTAACCATTTCGGCAGATAATTTTAAGGCTTGAGATCAAAGTTAAGACAGATCTAGGATTAGGTGGACCACACTATAGAAAATAGTGGGTTTGACCGTCCACCATTAAAACCCCTTCCAGGTCAGTGTGACCTTATGATCAGATTGGATGGGAAATAAATGTTATCGTGGGCCTTGGGGATTTTAATGGTGGATATCATTAGCACCACTTATCTTTGGGTATGGCCCATTTGATATGCATGGGGCCCAATTGGTGTGACCCATTTGATATATATATAAGGCCCATGTGATTAGGCCCATCTTGATGTATTTATGGCCCGTTGTTGAAGCCCACCTTAATGTATATGGGGCCGTTGTTGAGGCCCACCTTGATATGAATGTGAGGCCCATGTTATGATGCCCATTGTGATGTGTTCAAGGCCCATGGGTTATGGCCCATTGCAATGTACATAAGGCCCATTGGTGCTGCCTACTTGATCAATATAAGGCCCATGTGATGCAGCCCATTTGATGTATCTAAGGCCCATGGGTCAAGGCCCAACGGGATGTCCTTAGGGTCCATTACAATGTGTGATTCCCATGGTTTGTGTTATGATGTTTTATGGCCGGTCATGCCTTGGGAGCAATGTTGGTTTGACGTCCACATTGTAAGAATAATGTTGGTTAAATATCCGCATTATAACTCTCCTTAGGGCCCATTGATAAGCACATACTTGTTGTGTGTAGGCCGTCTCGGCCCATCTGCGTTGTAAGGATAATTCATTACTGTATAACATGCTTAGTGCAATTCCATGATTCATGCCCATACGCATCATATGTATGCTTGATAAGAGGAATGTTTGATCATAGTATAAGCCATTGTGCTGAGACATTTACGGAACTCCTTATGAGACGGAATGCCCCACATGATCGCGTGGTACGTGTTCACTCCCCAAGTATAGGGTTGTGATGTAGTAATAAACTCGGTAAGACCGAGGTCGAATCCCAAGGGACTGAAACCTATACGTTATCTGAAACTAAGTAGAAATAGAACTAGCCTAAGATGAAATTTAAATCAAATATAAATTGATGAATGATGGTGAGAGATTAATGAAAAACTTAAGAGAAATCAGAGATAAGAAACTAGGGATTCAGAGGATCCACTTGTAGAGATCAGGGAGATCTTATGCCTACTTCAAAATTCATGGAAATTAAACTGAACTTCCTCTGATATAATTTAAAGAGATGAAAAGTATATGAATTAGAATGGATTCCATCACCAAACCATGCCCAGGAGACAAAGTAAACAACAGAATTAAACTAATTACTAACTAATCAACATGCTATGAATGTTAGGAAGGGTACTGTCATCTGACCATGCCCAGGAGACAATGGTGAACAACAGGGCTTCCTGACGTCATAAACATAAAAAGGAAAGGAACATGCTCTAAGCTATGGCAGACCCATTGTAATTTCAATCACAACAGACCATTAAAACTAAAGACATTCCCTTAAAATCAAACTAATATCAAGTTCAATTTAATGTAAATAAAAAGCACATGCAAAAAGTCCTATCATGCTACAAGCTTCACCTCTTAGCCCTAGCTAAGAGGTTTAGCTTAGAATAGACATGATTAGACTAATCCTCAAAAATAAAGAAAAAATAAAATTAAAAGAACTTTACTCCCTGTCTCTTCCTCTCTCTTAGCCTCCACGGCTGCCCACACCAAGCTTGGATCTCTGGTATGTAAATTCCTTGATCTCGGTCTACTGGAGTCCGTCCCTTACCTTGGTGACTTCAGAGCATCAAATCCATACTTTTAGTACCCTTTTTCAGTCTAAGCTCCTAAATACACCTTGCATCATAAACACGATTAAAACAGGGCATTAAACAGTATCATGTTCGCAGAATCAAATAATAACTGGGTCTAATATGCAATATTTGACCCTCAACACAACCCCCAACCAGTATTTTGCTAGTCCCGAGCAAAGTATGCGAAAAATAGGTTGAGAATTACAGGACAATTTCTATAAACTCGAGTGATTTTTTTTTTTAAAATTTTTTTTAAAATTTTGAACAACAATCCAGATACTCGAATTTTAAGATTCATGAATGTTGGACATTACTTTCTCCTGAACTCAAGCGCACGGTAAACTTCATAGTCAAGTTCAAAGTATTATTCCTTCAATTAAAAAAAATTCTAAACATTAAGATCCATGGGTGTATAGTGTAATCTCAGCTTATCAACATGAAAAAAAAAAGATTCAATTTGTTATTTCATGATATCATTGGTTACCAACAAGAGCATTCAAGACACCCAGAACCTAAATTAAAACGTGCCTTACAGATCATTCTTTTTCTTTCTTTCAGCTTTTGATTTTTCTATTACAAGTAACGCCAAGGAGGGGAATCAAGTCCTTACCTATAGGGAGCAAACCTATGGTGAAGACTGTACACCCAACTTTTTTCACATATCATTCATGGGGAATTAAGTCTACACCTATAGGGAGCAAACCTATGGTGTAGACCATTCCCCCAATCCTTTCAATTTCTCAGGTTGGTTCCTTTCAAGCTTGGTGATCACTAAATTAATCCTTCAATATCGAATGAAACCTTAATGTGTAAGCGAGATGTGACATGTAAAATTATGATTCAATTAATGTTTAAAACTTCTAGTCATGGATTAATAGTTCGAACTTAACTGTGAAATCCAACAAATAGTTGAATCCAAGAGTCATAAATTTCAACATCACTTTTCTTGTAATTCTAAATCCAAGATGGTTGTAAAAATCGCTTCGAATTCATACGAAATTTCAGAAAAATTTAAAAAATTTTACAATTTCTGCTCAAGACCAAGAAAACACTGATTAGGAAACCTAATCTCCCACCTCCAACCTAAAATCTACATTGTCCTCAATGTAAAAGAAATAAGCATGCAATGCACATGGGACAAAGTAAGTAAATGAGAAGTGATGGGAAGATAATACCTGAAAGAATCAAGAGGCTTTACAAGGATCTTAGCATGGAAGCGAGTTAGCAAGAGAGAAACCAATATAAGTAAGACAAAAATAATAAAAATAAAATCCTACCTACACCACTTTCGCAGTGCTCTCGATTGCATTTAGCATATGCAACAAGCCTTTAAACCCCTAGGTTGCCCCTAGTGGACGAGTTGTAGTCTCGTGAGGGTTTACGGATAAAGTACAAAGAACAAGGGACTTATGAAGCCCCGAACTTGGCTGCGAAAAGATGTTGTGTGAACTTTGCTGCGAAAAGGGTTTCGCACCGACCAACTTTAGCACTCCACCGCCCATCCTTGCTGTATAAAAGGAGGGATCATGCCGCAAAGTTCCTCTTCCGGCCAATATCTTGATAAGTTTCTCATTAAGTTCCTCAACAGGATCATCCAAAAGCCCTTTTTGCAATAGGCTTGGATGCTCTGGAGCATGACTTTCCAGAGAGACTTATGTACCTCATAAGAAATTTTCCATTAAATTGCTTGAGGTATCCAGAGTATATACGATTCACCTGTGATAGAAGAAGTTTCAACGTTAGTATCCCATAGTGAATCAAAGACTACAAGTGAATAAAGTTTAGAAAACTTCTTAAGAAGTGATGTAGTCTCAACATATTCCGAAGTTCCAAACTTCGGTTCAATTTTCAGCTCCTCTTCCTTTACTGGTAGACGTTTAGGATCAGGGGAAGAAAGGGCTTCAGAATAAGGGTTCTCTCGGTCAGTGATGACTACCGAGATATCGTCTTGCAAGGCATCCACTTTATCTTTTGACATGGGATCGTTTGAATCTGCAAAGTATGCCAAGTAATCATCTAAAGAGTTAGGAAGTTCAGCTGAGTGTGACTTATTTTCCACATTGTGGCTCGCGATGATCTGCCTAAGAAAACCATCATCCTTGAAAGTAGCCAGATGTACGCTTTCTTCCTCCAGTCCTGCATAGACAGATTGAAAATCAATAGGGTAAGCATCGATGTGATCACTTTGTTCATTGAGACTACTCAATCGAGGCGTTGAATTGTTAAACGTGTACAACTTAGATGGTGGCCTCAATTGAGTGGTTTCAAATTCCAAGGTTGTAACGAGCAACTCGCCCTTCTCCTGAATCACATCATCATTCGATTCAGAGGCGCGGTCCAAACATGTTTTACAAGAGTTAGAAGGGTCAATTGTAAGGAGCTCATCCTCCACCTTTAAATCAGACATGTCAGGTGAGGGGAGTGACTCATTATGACTGACCACTTTGTGTACATCTTGATCATTGACCTGGACTAAACTTGAGATAGATTCCAGGGGAACTGTGTCTGCACATTCAGGATTGCCGTCCCAATATTCATCATATTCTAGTTCAGTGCAGTGCACATTTGGGATGAGATCGCCTTCCTCACATTCTATTCCTAAATTCGGTTGAGGTTCAAATAAACTAACCTTTACCTCATCATTGAAATCCTGTGTGTCATGTAAGGAAGGTGTGTCATCATCATTATATTTAAAAGACACCCATGTATCTTCACCATTCTTTTGAACAGTCATCGAGATCTTCTCATCAGGAGATTGAACTGCATGCTCATTAATGGAATCCAACTCCTCATTCCAAATTCCAGATTCCTTCAAAAGCCAGTGAGGATCACTTTCCTCGCATTGTATTTTTGGATTTGGTTGTGGTTGGGATGAGAAAGCTTCCTCTATCCTTTCGAGGCGCGAAGTGAGTGTTTCCATTGCTTTTCTAATTTTCGCAAGACAGGCCATGTCATGTTGAAGTGAATCCTCTTGGGTCGTTTCTGGTTGGATTTCAAAGGTATGAGATCCAAGAGAATTATTATAACATGTTGATGGTTCATTTACTCAATTTTGATGTTCCCACCGGTTATAGTCATACTGATCATAGGTGGGAGAATCTGCTAGTTGGTAATACTTATTATCACTCATGATATAATCACGCATTGTTTTCTTTTTATCAGATGGGTGATAATAATTCTCACAACCATAATTATGATAACCCCAACACTCACGTACTGTTTTGTTAATCCGTGGGGTGTAATTGTTCTCCTGCATATAATCACGTAAGGACTTCTTAGCCGGTGGATCTTTATATTCTGATCGGTTCTCACTGATAGTTTCAGAAAAGTTTTGAGACATAGGTTGATTTATATCTTCATCATCCCAAAATAGGTTATTCTTCTCAGTATACTGACGTTCCCACTCGTGCATATACATGATGAAACCCTTAATCTGAATTTAATCCTAAGAAAAACAGAAGAAAAGATCCTACAGCAATGTGTAAAGTAAGAAGAGGAGAAGTTAGAAAGAAGGTATCAAATGAGAAGTTCCTATGTTAAGATCATGTAAAAGAAAACAAAAAATATTAGTTTCTAAAATAGAAAGTCTAAAGTTAGAAAGTTCCTACAATTGAAATAGAAAGTTAATTTCTAAAAAGGAAAGTTCCCTAAACCTAGAAGCTAAGTTAGTTTCTAAAAAGGAGACCTAGAATTAGAAAGTTTCTAAAATAGAAAATCTAAGCCTAAAAATAAAATAAATGAAAGATGAGTTAGTTTCTAAAATTAAAAAGAATTTCTAAAAAGGGAAATAATTAACTTAGTTTCTAAAAACAAAAGATGAAAGTTTCTAAAAATAAACTAGTTCCTAAAAATAGAAAAATATTAGAAAATAGAAAATTTCCAAACTCAAACCCTAATTCTAAAAATAAAAAAAGTAGAGGAATTAGAAAGGGATTACCAATTTAGAAGTTATTTCAGGATCCTACAAAACAGGAAAACAGGTTAGTTCCTAAAAATAAAATAAAATAAAATAAAATAAAAACCTTTAACCTAAAGTTAATAAAATCCTAATCCTAACCTAATTCTAAAACTAATTAATTTCAGAAAAATATAACCGTCAATCCCCGGCAACGGCGCCAAAAACTTGTTCACTCCCCAAGTATAGGGTTGTGATGTAGTAATAAACTTGGTAAGACCGAGGTCGAATCCCAAGGGACTGAAACCTATACGTTATTTGAAACTAGGTAGAAATAGAACTACCCTAAGATAAAATTTAAATCAAATATAAATTGATGAATGATGGTGAGAGATTAATGAAAAACTTAAGAGAAATCAGACACAAGAAACTAGGGATTCAGAGGATCCACTTGTAGAGATCAGGGAGATCTTATGCCTGCTTCAAAATTCATGAAAATTAAACTGAACTTCCTCTGATATAATTTAAAGAAATGAAAAGTATATGAATTAGAATGGATTCCATCACCAAACCATGCCCAGGAGACAAAGTAAACAACAGAATTAAACTAATTACCAACCAATCAACATGCTATGAAGGTTAGGAAGGGTACTGTCATCCGACCATGCCCAGGGGACAATGGTGAACAACAGGGCTTCCTGACGTCATAAATATAAAAAGGAAAGGAACATGCTCCAAGCTATCACAGATCCATTGTAATTTCAGTCACAACAGACCATTAAAACTAAAGACATTCCCTTAAAATCAAACTAATATCAAGTTCAATTCAATGTAAATAAACAGCACACGCAAAAAGTCCTCCCATCATGCTACAAGCTTCACCTCTTAGTCCTAGTTAAGAGGTTTAGCATAGAATAGACATGATTAGACTAATCCTCAAAAATAAAGAAAAAATAAAATTAAAAGAACTTCACTCCCTGTCTCTTCCTCTCTCTTGGCCTCCACGGCTGCCCACGCCAAGCTTGGATCTTTGGCATGTAAATTCCTCGATCTCGGTCTACTGGAGTCCGTCCCTTACCTTGGTGACTTCAGAGCATCAAATCCATACTTTTAGTACCCTTTTTCAGTCTAAGCTCCTAAATACACCTTGCATGATAAACACGATTAAAACAGGACATTAAACAGTATCATGTTCGCAGAATCAAATAATAACTAGCTCTAATATGCAATATTTGACCCTCAACAGTACGCACGAGATTGCTGCATGATTGTACGGTGTGACTCATGCATCTCGCATATGTGTGACTTGATCATTGTACGCCCTAACGACATTAGGGTCGTGGCTCCACAGGTACATCGTGGATGGCCGTATCGGATACTAAAAATACTTGGTTCTAGCATTGTGGGCACTTAGGATTTTCTTGGGTGAAAATTTCAGAACCTTTTTGGTACTAGGAGCTTCTCCAACGTCTAGACTGAGTGGATACAAGAGCGCCCGAGTGCTGAATACTAGTAGGCCGCGTCTCCCCCTGTGTTGTGGTCAGTTGGAAGGGGGTGTGGCCTTATCCACCTAAGGGGAATATAAGCTAGGTTGAGTTTGACCAGCTCGCGAATGATTCCGCTATCGACGAGCCGGGTAGGTATTGGCAGACTACTGGTCAGGCGGATAGTGAGGTCTATTCCACTCGCTGGGCTATGTGGCTAGGGAGGCGACAGTCAGTGTGGAGTGTACTAGACCCCGGTGATATCTTAGAGAGAAACTGCACTGATATATGTACTTGATGAGTACTGGCATGCTTGTTTTGTATCTCGCATATGACATTTGGCTACATAGGCCTCGCATCGCATGGCCTTGGTATGGCCGATAGCATTCATGCCTTGCATCACATAGCTTTGGTACAGCTAATAGCATTTATGGACTATCACATTTTGTTGCATTACTCTGATATTGTACACTTGGCGCTTGCCTTGCGCACACACTTACACCACCCTCTAAGCTTTTGTAAGCTTATGCACGACCATTGCGTGTAGGTGGCCTTAGATCGTAGTAGTGCTGAGGTAGGAGCGCACATCAAGTCATTTTGGAGTTTTTGATTACCCTGTATTTTCCTTTCCGCATTGTACTTAAAGTTTTTGAATAATGGATTTGTGGTGATGTTGTTTTGTGACTTAGTTATGCTTGTGGTTATGCTCCATTACGAAAAAAAATTCATACTGAAAATCCTTTGTATAGGATCCCAAGATCGAAATCGGGCACGTGAGTGCCGGGATTCGAGAATAGGGCACTACGGAGGCTGTCGGCGCTAGATTCGGCGATCAGACATTTCGTGAGCCCGTTTTCCGAGTTTGGGGCATGACAACTCAGTACACTTAGTGAATTGAGTTACATAGTACGCAATATACTTCCCTAGCTAACTAGCTATGCTAGCTGGCGTGTGAAGACGAAACTGACGCTCCTCGAGCTCCGAGTTATATGAACGGTTTAAAGGAGATCAAAGTTATATGGGCCCCACAATGATGTGTTTATTATATCTACACCGTTCATATATTTTTAGAGATCATTGTAGAGGATTATCCAAAAAATGGATAATATCCAAAGATCATCTGGACCACACCACAAATAGCAGCAGAGAATGATTTTTACCGTTAAACATTTCCTGTGGTCCACTTGATAGTTAGATCTGTCTTATTTTTCGTCTCAAGCCTTAAGACGAGCTCGCCAAATGGATGGATGGTTTGGATATAACACATACCTCATGTTCAGGCCCACAGAACTCGGTAACGTCAATCCCAGTGCAAGTTGTACTTGCGTGAAAAGCAAGTTACCACAATTTCGTGCAGAGCACGATACGTAGTCCAATAAAAACATTGATACGGTGGATGGAAAGTTCATCAGAGATATGTGGGGCCCACCTTGATGTATATGTTTTATCTAAGTCGTTCATCCATTTTGACATATCATTTTAGGCATGGAGTACAAAAAGAAGGCATATTAAAGGCTAAAGTGGACCACACCATATGAAGGAGTTGAATTAAATACATGTAATCCGAATCATACCTAATCTGATCCAACTCAGTTCCCCTAGCCAAGTCGGACCTGGTTCGGGTCAGGCCAACCACACATTGGATCGGTCCGAGTTAGGTGGCGCAGATTCAGTCCCGGATCGGGTTCGGATCAAACCACTGAGATTTCAGTTCGGATCGAGTTGGATCCAATCCGATCCAATCCGGACCGATGCCAACCTCTAGCCAAATCGCTACTGAAGTGATGTCACCAAGCTATGTGGATCCCACCATGATGCATGTGTTGTATCCATGCCGCCCAACCATCTGTAAAGATCGTTTTATGGCATTGCAAAGAGAATTGGATAGATCTAAATTTGAAGTGGACCCACCGCAATAAACAGTGGGAGCCATCACACCCACCCTTGAAACATTTATAGGGTCCACGGTGATGTATTTTTGAGATCCATCCAATTCATAAGTTAACATAGAGATAGATGAAGTGATATATATATATATATATATATATATATATATATATATATATATATATATATATATATATATATATATATATATATATATATATATCAGCTTCATGGGAAACTACTGTGGCCCCTAAGAATTTTTGAACGGTGGATGTCACTGTCCCCACTATTTTTCTATGGTGGGGTACACTTGAAATTTAGATCTATCTCATTCTCTTTGTAATGCCATAAAACTATCTCTAAAAATGGTTGGACGGCATGGATACAACATATGCATCATGGTGGGGTCACAGAGCTTGGTGACGTCACTTCATTCGCGATTAGGCTAATGTGTCAGTATCCGATCCGCGCCCGATGCAGGGTCTGTCTGAGAGTCCATCATCTAGGTCCAGCCTGTTAAGGATTTCAAGGGGAACAATTAATGAACGGCTCAGATCTTGTGCATGGGTGGCTGAGCTTGGGCATGGGCTGGACCGTGATCAGTATGTGCATAATCATCACGGTCAACTGCAGGGCTTTGTTTTTGCCAATCAGGGACCTAGGGCCAGGTTTTAATTTGTGGGATGGGCTTTGACAAACATCTGCCAGGCTCAAGCCCAGTTCATTCACAGCCTTACATACAATACCCGACCTTTGTAGAACCTACATGTCGTGAGTGTGACATTCCCTCGTCCATCAGGTCAGATGCATCTTCTTCTCCCATTCCCGGTACAGTCCAAAAATCGGCTTGAGTTTTTCCATGGGTCAGATGCACCTTCCTCTCCTGTTCTCCGTACAGTCCATGAATTAGCTCGATTTAAAATTCAGGTGGACAAATCACACTTAAAACTCTAAGTTAGGGAGCCGTGGCCCACTGGAGATTCCGATCAGGTTTATCCAGGGCATACACCTTCATCATTCACACCTGATGAACAGGTGGTTGGAATATAATCACACCATGTTGGCCCCAGACACAAACCTATGTATAGTTGACATCACCACCCATTTTCCCTAAAGTGTGGTCCATGTGGGTAGTGGATCAAGATGATTGCTGGCCTCAATTCTTAAAATTGAGGACTTTACCTGATGGACGAAGTGGATTTAGCACACACAATGACAGTGGGTTCATAGATCCCGGGTGTCGTACTCGCTGCATTAAAAAGGTATTGTAGCGAATTCCGGATAACCTGAGTTGACGTCGACGACTATCACCTTCATTCGCACGTTGAACCAACGTACGCAAGAAACGCCCAAAGGCTCGTTATAATTCGTTTTGCTACTGTGGCGGCTCAGCATACAGTGTGTATCTCCTTGTACTGGGGACCACATGCTAAGATGGACAAAAGATTTCATCCGTCCATATTGTAGTTACTATCATATATAAGCAATTACCATATGATGATACATCAATAATTATTTTAACCCTTGATTTTTAGAGTTGAATGCTAGCCAATTAAAATTTCTATCCATTGTCATCAATTGAATACAGATAGGGACGATCACAATCATACTTTCAGCCTTAGTTTCTTAAGACTGCTCTTATATCATAGATTCCACAACGTGGATGGTCCCGATCATTGGATCACTCAGTAATTGCGCGGCGATGGATGATAACCGACGCTGGATCCTTGTGAAGCATCCTTCGGTTCTGGTACTAACTTGTGTCCCTACAAATTCGTCTTTTTTTTTTTTTCAATTTCCTTTGCTATCTTATTATTTTCTATATTGACGGCTCACGGTTGAAACTCATGCTGATCGACAATCCTAGCCATTAGTTCTCCCCGCTGAATGCCGACCTTTGAGATTTTTCATCTTTGACAATCTTGAAGGTCAAAATATGGACGTCTGGGATCATCGGATCACGTTGCTTGCAAACCATGGGCTAACTAGTTGGGTCGTCTCTCTCCCAGCACACCATCTACATGTAAGGTCTCTGGCATCCCAGGATTAGTTAGATGGCCCACAAGTAAAGGATCAATAAGCCAAAAACAATGGTCCACATTTAATCTGAAGGAAAAAAAAGAAAAAAAGAAGTACTAAAAAGATGCTAGCATCTTCCAATCTACAGAGTAAACTGTTAAAAATCAATTGTATGGATCTCCAGATTTGGGCCCCATTCGTGTGGAATTTGGTGTCTAATGGCGGTCAACGTGTCTTTCACTCCTTTTGGCTTTTTGCCTCGGAATTTCATGCACATGTGGCTGCAATGTCTAACACGTGCTTTCAAATTAACTTTCTAAATTTTAAATTCGGTAGGTCCCACTGGGCCGACTACAATCCAAGGCTGTACTGCATTTCTTTTCCTTGTGGGTTCAGACGTCCCTGTGCTTCATTATTGATGTGGGACGCACTCATCTTAAGCTCGTTTGTATTGGGGAGGGTAAGGTAGACCGTTCTGCTTGACTCCTAAAGAAAAGGAAAAGAGAAAGTTCTTAGTGGCAGCAAGGGAGTGGATTTGACACATACAAGTGGTAGAGGATTACTTGAATAACCTTATATAATAAAGAAACAAGGGTTATTATTACTCCATTTGATTTTTAATTGATGCTAGCCATTGGTTTATCATAGTATTGTATTTAGATTTTATAACATATATATATATATATGAGTCTATATATATATATATATATATATATATATATATATATAGAGAGAGAGAGAGAGAGAGAGAGAGAGAGAGAGAGAGAGATGGTCTCTTGTGCTTAAATGCGACAAAGCTGATTTTTTACTTCATAAAATTTAAATAGTCCAAAATTTCGTCCTGGTCAGCAATGATATTGTAAGGCCTCTCTCTCTGTATGGTCTATATAAACCTCACATCTTACCATCCAAACTCACTCAAGACGGTAGCATTGAGTCTCCTGCTCTTCTCTAAACATACCGCTTTCTTACTTGAGAAAGCAGTGTAGAAAGAGTGGGAAGAGCCATGGCTATGAACATTGATGGCATTGAGAGAATGGAGCAAGGAGTTCTAGAATCTTCATCACCAAAGGAAATCCAAAAACGCACTGTCAAATGGTGGCTTATTGCCCTCAACTGCATCCTCACAGGGGTAGGGACCATCTGTGGCCCAATGCTTCTACGGCTTTACTATCTCCACGGTGGGAGTAGGAAATGGCTAACCAGCTCGTTGCAGACAGCTGGTTTCCCCGTCCTCCTCATCCCGCTCTCCATTGTCTACATGCGCGAACGGGCTCGTGGGATGAAATTCCTGCTGGAGCCCAGACTCTTTATATCGAGTGTGGTTATCGGACTCCTCATGGGTCTCGATAACTTCATGTATTCGATGGGTTCTTCATTCCTTCCCGTCTCCACATCCTCTTTACTCTTCGCCACTCAGCTCGCTTTCACCGCGTTCTTTGCTTTCATCATCGTGAAGCAGAAATTCACTGCCTATACCATCAACGCTGTGGTGTTGATGACTCTCGGGTCGGTGTTGCTTGGGCTTCGCAACAGCGGTGACCGTCCTGCGAATGTAACCAACGGGGAGTATTTGCTAGGTTTCATCATGACTCTCGGGGCCTCTGCCTTGCTGGGATTCGCATATCCATGCATCGAGCTATCTTATGCCAAGGCAAGGAAAGCCATCACTTATCCGGTAGTGATGCAGTTTCAGTTCTGCACCACCATGTCTGCCACCATTTTCTGCGCTATTGGGATGATTATTAATAAGGATTTTCAGGTAAGGAACCATTTATTCATAACTTGCTAATAGGACTTATGCACACGTGCCAACTTGGCACATATTTGTGAGATCCAAGCCATTCATCTGAGTCAGCCCCACAACAATTGTACAGAAGATGGGGTAGATTAAATAAATTAAGACAACTGTAGTATTTTCTTTTATTTTTTTGGCCCCTCTTATCAGTTTAATATCCGACATGATATTAAAATAATTTCTTGTGGTGGAGGGCTCACCGTGATAGCTTGCTTGTAGGACCCATGGGCCTGGTGCTCCCCTATATAAAATAAACTGGCCCTTGGGGTGATGAATCCACACAATGAGAGGCTAGGATCCCATACTCATCTGCCATGTCAGCATGTGCTTTTCTTTAATGTTTGTAACCGGGTAAAGCTGAAGAACTTGCTAAGTGAATGATTCTAACAATTTGCATCTTTCATATATGCAGGCCATTGGAAGGGAGGCAGCAGAGTATGAACTTGGGGAGGCCAAGTACTACGTGGTACTGGTTGGGATTGCTGCTGGGTTTCAGATGATATTCGTTGGAACTCTCGGCCTCGTCTTCTGCATTTCATCTCTCTTTGCTGGAATCCTCAGCGCCACTCTCCTCCCTTTCACGGAGATAGCAGGGGTCATCTTCTTCAAAGAGAAGTTCACAGGAGAGAAGGGAATGGCCCTGGCTCTCTGCCTTTGGGGCTTCGCCTCTTACTTCTACGGTTCCTACAAGTCGAACAAGAAGCAAGCAGCCCAAGAAGAAGAAGAATCCAAGTAGACCTAAATAAATAAACAACCAAAAGCAAGTCCAAGTATCCCTAAAAATCAAACACAATCAAAAGCCGTAGTGGAATTTGTTTCAAAATCTTGATGCCTGTGCATGGTCTTAATTAGTCCATGCATGTTTTGTAACTTGTATGTAGGCGCCATCTTCTTGATTTATATTGTTTCTCCTTCTTTTGTAATTCTTTTCTCCCAAAATGAAAAATAAATAGGTAACTCTGAATATTGAGACGTATTTATCTTTTGGGTGAAAGTGAAACCATATTCATCGTATCAAAATTTCATACAGCTTCATCCCTTGGTTAAAAGAAGATCATCCAAGCTATTTGGTTCACGGGCTTGACCCATTATTTGCACGGTCCAGATTGGGCAGGATGCATGCTTTATCCTTTTCAGAGAAGTCAGATATTTGTTCCCTTCTGCATTTTCTTCTGGGAGCTTATAATACTCAGGCTGCATATGACACTTGATACTCAGGCACACATTATCTTGAATTAAACTAACTAAATTGTGGTACCAATTGTTGCTAACCACAGTTCCGAAGTCAGATTGGCTGAACAATCCTAAACTCTGTATTTATGTTATAATTACAATTACTACCTACCATGTTGTATATATGACATCCACTCCGTCCATCCCTCAGGTATGCTCCTCAAGACATCATGGAGACCCTACACAGAAATTTATAGTTAGCTCTGTTGTTCCCTATAATTAGCATAATGCTCCATCCATGACTCATATGGGCCGTACCACACAAACCATAGGGATGGCAATCTAACTGTAGGTTTTGGTGTGGGGTCTTCATGTTGTCGGTATGTCCTCAAACCTATTCATTGGGTGTGAGTTCCAAAGATAATGAAATATGCAAAAATCAACCTAGTCCAAAACTCAGGTGGACCACAAGTTATTTACTTTGAGCTTTTCCCTTGTTTCCATTGTTATTGCCCATCTTACTTTTTCAGCTGATATTTTCCTTTTATAATCATCTGTCTTTAGGCTGCAAATAAACATTCTAGTGTCGCTTCATCAAGATCATTCCTTAAGAATATTCGTTAGAGATTATCATCCATGATGGGACTCAATTCACCCATGGTCTAGATTATTGAAACATGGGGTCCAACTATTGAAATTGAGAACTAGTGCATGACATGCAAAGAAACAGACTTATGGCAGAGTGCCTGTGGGGCTTCACCTTTTGGTAAAGGGTGCGTTTGTTTGCAAAAAATTATGTGACTCTGATACTTTAGAAATTTATATTTTGAGGGAAAACGGTGAAAGTGAAAATTTCTTCAACATTGTCATTGGTAATAAGAGGTTTGCTATTTTTCCTGTCATGTTTCACCATTCACGCATGGACAAGGCACATGTGTAGATGCCAAAGACACGTGAAAGATCCAAACCCATTCACAAGGAGACCCAACCGTGCAGATGGCCATATACAATATCAGGCTGCTAGACTTAATAATCCCAGAGAAATTGGAAAGTGCCAGGGTTACGTGGGAATAGTGATGCGACTAAGACTCATTATTCTGTTTGATTCCACTCGTATGTGCGGATAGTCAAGTGTTCACAGCACGGGAATATTCAGCAGTTGCTTCTCACTGGTCCATGCGATCGCGGAGGACTCGCTAACAAGATAGGCCGGATTTCTCTCTCCCATACTACACAACATAATTTTTAATGTGTGAAACTTCTATGGTCTCATAATGATTCACACCACACATTAATTTTTACAGATCATTCTAGAGCATGAGACAAAATATGAGGTACATCCAAAGCTTAAATGGACCACACCACATAAGGCAGCAGTGATTGAACAACTACTGAAACCTTCCTAGGGTTCACTGTGAGGTTTATGCACTGTCTAATATCTTAATAATGTCACACAGACCTGTACGAAGGGAAAAACCATATATCAGCTTGATCAAAGCCTACTGAAGGCCCAAGAAGTTTTCAACTGTAAGCGTCTAATTCCCTCTGTTTTAGTATTGCGGTTCACTTGAGCCTTGTATTCATAAAGGAAAATTGATGGACAGTGTGGATTTGATATATACATCATGATGGGCATACGAAAGTTCTACTTGTCGACTCTTCCTATTTTCTTCTCACCTGTGTTGCACCCATTATGTAAGAACCCCCCCTCCCGAGATGGTGCTGCCCTTACTGTTTATCTACCCCATCCATCAGTTTTTCTTGATCATTTTAAGGCATCGTCCCAGAAATAAACAGATCAAATTATTAGGTGGACCATACCATATGAAACAGTGGTGATTGACCATTAACAAGCCACAAAAGTTTTGGATCAAGCTGTTATTTGTTTTTTCTCTTCATCCAGGTTCATGCGGTTTACGTGAACGCATCAACAGATTGGATGGCAAATAAAATCTGCAGAAACATCAAGGTGATCCCTAAGAATTTTTTTATATATCGTTGGGTGTTAAATCAACACTGTTTCCAAGAGTATGGTCTACTTGATTATTAGATTTTTTAAATTTTAATATCATGTTCTAAAATGATCTGCACAAAAACATATGGACATAGTGGATAAAGAATACAAACATCAAGTGGCCCCACATCAAGGGTCTTTTTTTTTTGGGTTAGCTTGTTGGTACACACCCACTGTCAGTACACACTCCAGTGTTAGCCACCCGCACTAGGGAATCGATACCAAGACCTCAAGTGTTGAAATGAGGTATCTCCACTCAGTCTACCAGTTGAGCTATGGATCTGGGTGTCAAGGGTTGCACCCTCTTAGGTGAGGCCGGGTCTCACCTAAATGCCTAATCCACTCCCCTGCACCACAGGCAGCCGGCAACTGAATTTCTAGATATGTGAAATTAACGTGTGGGCTCGAAGATAATGTATTTATTGGGTCTACACTGTCTATGTATGTTTTTTTCCGATCATGATAGGAGAGGACCCTAAACATATATAATGAAGATCCAAAGCTAAAGTGGATCATACCACAGTAGGAATTGATGGTACCATTGAAAACTTCTCGTAGCCCAGAAGGTACTGAACAAACTGATATTTGTATTTTAACTACATCCAGGTACATGCGTTCTTATGACAGGTCAGATGGAAACTAAGCCTCATGGTTGGCCTTAGAAAAGTTTCAACATTAGTTTATTCAATCCCCACCGCTTTTTGTGGTGTGTTCCAGTTGAGCTATGGATGCGCCTAATTTTTGGGATCATGCCCTAGAATTAGCTTAAAAAAATAATGGACGGTATATATCTAACACAAAAATCAGGGTGGGACTTAAAAAGTCCCACATGTTAAAAGTTATGCTGTATAGTTAGCAATGGCGAGAGAAATCCGGCGTGTATTGTTAGCGGGAGTCAGCTGGAGTCATTGAAAATGACGTGGACCAATCATAGGCGAGGGCACTGGAATTTCACGTGCTTTCAACACAGAGTAGTACAGTAATTTAAAAAATATAAAAAAAAATAAAAATACTAGTATTCCTGTGTCTGCACTTGTGTGTTTTATTGTTTCAAAATTCCACTTAGACACGACTTGGAAGTCTTCAAAGTCCAGTTGAGTAACTTGGGCAAGACTTTTTAAGTGCATCCTTCCTGCACTTCAATATGTGTGGCTATGTAGGACAAAATGCATCCATCATGTGCTCTCATGTGCTCTCTCTCTCTCTCTCTCTCTCTCTCTCTCTCTCTCATGTTCTCAATATCCACCGGCTGAAAACCTTTCAGATATTAAATCAAATTCTCTCTCTCTCTCTCTCTCTCTCTCTCTCTCTCTCTCTCTCTCATGTTCTCAATATCCACCGGTTGAAAAGCTTTCAGATATTAAATCAAATAAAATAAATAATTATAAATTATTAAAAAATATACCCCTTTACCTTAACTAAGAGATTAACCAAGTGTAGTTATCTCAAACATAAAGAGAAACATAAAAACTTAGACGTAAGAGAAGAATAAAGGCACCGTGATGCTTCGCCTTACCCCTCTCTCTCTCTCTCTCTCTCCAAAACTAGGTTATCCTCTAGACATGTTTAGGACCCCTCTATATAAAGGTTTTGCTCCCGTGGACTTTAGAAAGTTTTTAGTTTAAGCCACTTCACATAAAATTGCACAATAGAAAAAACAGCCCGTTCAGTCGACCCTGGCATAATTCGTGTAACGCCTGCATTTTTTGTTAATAAAATTTAATTTTAAAATTTTTTAAATTTAATTTTGAATGGAAAAGAGATCCACCAATCTCATCATCCCTCTTATATCTTTTTATTCAAAACTTTCTTCGTATGTCATAATCTCCCAACAAACTCTCTCTTAAAAATGGAGCGTGTGAAAGCGAGAATCCTATCATGAGATAAGGAGTTTTCACGGGTTGACGACCTTCTATCATCGATTCATGCGAAATTTGAGTACAATAGTCACGTTTATTACAGATTACATGAAAAAAGGACCGTTTCAGTGGACCGATGAAGCTGACAAGAGCTTTCATGAGATAAAGCATCGTTTGTCCTCAATACCGGTCTTGGTGCTTCCTAATTTTGACGAGCTATTTGAGATTAGGTATAACGCTTCATATGTCGGAATTTGAGGAGTATTATCACAGTAAGGCAGGCCGGTAGCTTTCTACAGCGAGAAGCTCAACGAAACTCGAAAAAAGTGGTCAACGTATAAGTTTGAGTTGTACGCAGTTGTTCAATCGCTACGACATTGGCGGCATTATTTGATTCAAAGAGAGTTTGTTCTGTATACTGACCATCAAGCATTAAAGTTTATTAATAGTCAGACTAATATGAACCATGTGCATGCTAGATGGGTTATATTTTTGCAGGAATTCACGTTCATTTTGAAGTACAAGTCAGGGCAAAAGAACAAAATGGCTGATGCACTTAGCCGCCGTGCATCACTACCTATTACGATGAGCAATGAGGAAGTTGGCTTCGAATGTCTTAAGGAATTGTATGTCGAGGACGAGGACTTCAAAAATTCTTAGATGAAGTGCCAAGAAGGTCATCCTAATGACTTTCATATACAAGATAGTTTTCTCTTCAAAAGGAATCGATTGTGCATCCCCCAAAGTTCTTTGAGGGAGTAGATTATTCAGAAGCTACATGGAGGTTGTTCACTCCCCAAGTGCAGGGTTGTGATGTAGTAATAAACTCGATGAGACCGAGGTCGAATCCCAAGGGACTAATACCTATACGTTGTCTGAAACTAGGTAGAATTAGAACTAGACTACAATGGAATTAAATTGATTATAATTTGAGGAGTAATGACGAAATACTAATGTAAAACTTAAGAGGATAAGAAATAAGAAACTAGGGATTCAGAGGATCCACTTGTAGAGACCAGAGAGATCTTATGCCTGCATCAAGAATTATGGAAATTAAACTGAACTTACTTTGATCTAGTTTTCACGAGATGAGAGGTATATGAATTAGAATGGATTCCATTACCAAACCATGCCCAAGAGACAAAGCAAACAATAGAATTAAACTAATTACCAACCAATCAATAATGCATGAAGGTTAGGAAGGGTACCATCATCCGACCATGCCCATGAGACGATGGTGAACAACAGGGCTTCCTGACGTCATAAACATCAAAAGGAGGAAGAAATACTCAAAGCCATCGCAGATCTATTATAATTTCAGTCACAACAAACCATTAAAAACTAAAAGTATACCTTCATAATCAAACTAAAATCCAAGAGAATCCATAAAACATGAATTAAAGCAAAACAACCATCCTAATCATGCTACAAGCTTTACCTTTTAGCCCTAGCTAAGAGGTTTAGCCAACCATAGACATGATCAACTAAAGTCCCTTAAAACATCAAAAGAAGGAAAGAAATTAAAGAGGAAAAGGAAAAGAAAAACTCCACGCTGATGGCCATCCACCCTCTCCCTCTCTCTTTCTTCCCACGTCCAATCTCGCAAGGTGCCTCCACGGCTGCCCTAGATCATCTCCCCCCCTTTCTCATGTTTACAACCTCCTTTTATAGCTGCTGGAAGGCAGGAGTCGGTGGCAGAGTCGCAGTAGGAAACGGAGTGCAACTTTTCGCAGCCAAGTTTCAGTGTCTCAAAACTTACCACTTTCCTCGCTCAATTTTCAAAGAAACACCATCCATTAGGACGTTTTTGAGTGCTCTACATGATGGACGGTTCAGATTTACCATATGATGAAAGATGGTGGGCCACAACCGCTTGAAAATCTGGATTTTTGCAGATGTGCGAAAGCTTTCGCACCTCTTCGCTGTCGTGATCGGTGGGCCCCACAGAGGTATTTTTGGGGAAATCCACACCGTCCATTAGATTCAGGACAAAATTTTAGTCAAGAATGGATGGTTTTGAACGTCCATTGATGCGGCCCAGAGAAGAAATCACGCCAAAAATCGTTTTGAACGTTGCAGGACCGCCTGTTTGTGGCCTCTGTATCGCGCACATGTGCACGCATAGGTGTAAAATTTCAGCAAGGTTTAATAGTATTCGAGGCCGTCTACACGATGAACGGCTCAGATCCATCATACAGGTGATGTGTGGGTCCCACAGTCGTCCGTAAAAAGTACCAGCGGTGTTCATTGCGTAACTGAAAATGGAGACTTCCGTCTCTGTGAAGGTTGCTGCTGGCACGGGCGGGCGTTGGTCCGGTGCGGCTCGCGTACATGTACCCATGCAATGTACACACGTCACATACGGGCCCCACTGTGATGTGTTTCAAAAATCTGATCCATCCATTCATTTTCTCATCTTATTTAAACTGTCGAGACCAAAGTTGAGACAGTTCCAGATATCAGGTGGGCCCAGAATCAACGGTTTATGGGCTGATCTGTCAGTTGGGGCACTTCCATAGTGATCCGAGGGCTGAAATTTGATATGTACGGTTAATTTATGGCCCTCAGGCCATGTATGAAGTTTTGAGCCAATCAGATGGCGGAAACTATGTGATCTTGCATTCTTCACCAATTTCGGGCCTCTTTAACGTGAATGGCTTGATTTCCTCAGATCGCTGGCATGTAAATTCTTCAGTCTTAATTCTCTGGAGTGTGTCCCTTGCTCTGGTGACTTCGGAGTGTCAAATCCACGCTTTTAGTGCTAGTTTTCAGTCCACGCTCCTGATTACATCTTGCAATAAAAACACGATTAAATCGGGCCATTGAATGGTATCATGCTTATAAATCCAAGCAATAATTGGGTCTGATATGTAATATTTGACCTTCAACACAACCCCCAATCAGCATTTTGCTAGTCCCGAGCAAAGTATGCGAAAGATAAGTTAACAAATACAGGATAATTTCTATATACTCGAGTGATATTTTGAAAAGCGATTCAGATACAAGAAATCTAAGATTCATGAATGTTGGGCATTATTTTCTCCTGAACTCAAGCCCACAGTAATTTCACAGTCAACTTAAAGTAGTAATCCATCAATTAGAAAAAATTCTAAACATTAGGATCCCTGAGTATATAGGTAACCACAAGAGCATTCAGGACACCCAAAACTTAAACTAAAACGTACCTCATAGATCATTCTTTTTCTTTCTTTTAGCCTTTGATTTTTCTATTAAAAGGAGCACCAAGGAGGGGAATCAAGTACTTACTTATAAGGAGTAAACCTATGGTGAAGACTGTACACCCAACCCTTTTCACATATGTCTATGGGGAATTAATTCTACACCTATAGGGAGCAAACTTATAGTGAAGATTATTTGCCCAACCCTTTCCAAAGGCATCTAGTTTTTTTTTAGGTATTTTCTTTTTCTTCAATTGATCATGACAGACAAATTTTCCAGGCTGGTTCCTTTCATGTTTAATGATTACCAAGTCAATCCTTCGATATTGAACTGAAACCTTACTGTGTAAGCGAGATGTGACATGTGAAATCGTGACTCAATCAATGTTTAAAACTTCTAATCATGAATTAACAATTCAGACTTAAATGTGAAATCTACTAGATAATTGAATCCAAGAGTCATAAATGACCAACATCACATAGCTTGAGATTCTAAGTCAAAGATGCCCGTCAAAATCACCTCGAATTCATAAGAAATCCCAAAAAATTTAAAAATTTTCACAATTTTTGCTCAAAACTAAGAAAATACTGATTAGGTAACCTAATCTCCCAGCCCCAACCTAAAATCTACATTGTCCTCAATGTAAACGATATGAGCATGCAATGCACATGAGACAACGAAAGTAAATGAAAAGTGATGGGAAGATAGTACCTGGATAACGAATCGAGAGACTTCCCAAAGATATCAGAGCAGGTTAGCACAAGAGAGAAACCAACAAAAGCAAACTATCCTAAAACAATATATCAAGCAACTAACCTAACAACATAAAGCCGTCTATCTTAGAACAGCATAAAGCAAACTACCATAGTCCTATGAAAGCAGGAAAAAACTACTCGATCATGTCGCAAGGTTCCTCTTCCGACCAGTATCGTGATAAGTTTCTCAGTAAGTTTCTCAACAGGATCATCCAAAAGCCCTTTTTGTAATGGGCTTAGATGCCCTGGAGCTTGACTTTCCAGAGAAACTTATGTACCTCGTTAAAATTTTGCTGTTGATTCGCTTGAAGTATCCAAAGTATATATGATTCACCTGTGTCAGAAAACAGTTGCAAAGTTAGTATCCCATGGTGAATCAGAGACTACAGATAGATCAAATTGAGAAAAATTTTCAGGAAGTGGTGTAGTCTCAACACATTCTAAAGTAACAAACTTCAGTTCAATTTTTAGCTCCTCCTCCCCTAATGGTAAACATTCAGGATCTGTGGAAGAAGGGGCTTCAGAGTAAGGGTTCTCTCGGTCAGTGATGACTACCGAGATGTTGTCTTGCAAGGCATTCACTATGTCTCTTATCATGGGATCATTTGAATCTACAAAGTGTGCCAAACAATCATCCAAAGAGTTGGAAAATTCAGTTGAGCGTGACTTATGTTCCACATTAAAGCTCATGATGATCTGCCCAAGGAATCCATTGTCTTTAAAGGTAAACGGAGGTGTGCTCTCTTACTCCAGCCCTACACAGATAGATTGAAAATCAATAGGGGAAGCATCGATGTGATCACTTTGTTCATTGAAACTACTCAATCGAGGTGTTGAATTGTCAAACGTGTACAGCTCAGATAGTGGCCTCAACTTAGTGGTTTCAATTTCCAAGATCGTAGCGAGCAACTCGTCCTTCTCCCGAATCACATCATCATTTAATTCAGAGGAGTGATCCAAACATGTTTCATAAGAGTTAGAAGGGTCGATTGTAAGGGGCTCATCCTCCACCTTAAAATCAGACATGTCAGGTGAGGAGAGTGGCTCATTATGACCGACCACTTCGTGTGCGTCTTGATCATTGACCCGGACCAAACTTGAGATTGATTTTATGGGACTTTGGTATGTATATTCATGATCATCATCCCAATACGCATCATCGTCTAATTTCGTGCAGTACACACTTGGGATGGGGTCGCTCTCCTCACATTCTACACCTAAGTTCGGTTAAGGTTTTAAAAAACTAACCTCTACCTCATCATTGAGATCCTGTGTGTCATGTGAGGAAAGTGTGTTATCATCACTGTATTTGAAAGATACCCATGCATCTTGACCATTCCTTTGAACAGTCATTGAGATCAACTCATCGGAAAATTGAACCGTATGCTCATTAATAGAATCCAACTCCTCATTTGTAATTCCAGAGTTCTTCAAAAGTGAGTTAGGATTAGTTTGCTCGCATTGTATTTCTGGAATGAATTGTGGTTGAGATAACCGAGCCTCCTCTATCTTATCAAGGTGCGAATTAAGCGCTTCCAACGATTTTCTCATTTCCGTGAGATAGGCCAGGCTACGCTGAGCTGAATCCTCTTGGATTGTTTCTGGTTGGATATCAATGGTAGGGTATCCAAGAGGATAATCATTATAACATATAGTTGGTTCATCTTCCAAATTTTAATGTTTCCCCTGGTAATAGTCATACTGATCATACATGGGAGAATATGATGGTTGATAATAATCCTCGTTTCCATAATTACGATCATATATGGCCCTATTAACCGATGGAACATAACGTTCTAGTCGGTTCTCAATGTCTGTTCTCGATGGAGAAAAATCTTGAGGTATACGTTGAATTCCACAACCCTCAGGCATTCCCCAATATCTCTTATCCATCTCGGCATATGCACGTACCCACGCTTCCATGGTAGAACCCTAACTCTGAGTCTAATTCTAAGAAAAATAGAAGAAAAGATCCTACAGAAGTATGGAAAGTAAGAGGAGAAGAAGTTAGAAGGAAAGTACCAAATGAGAAGTTCCTATGTTAAGATCCTGCAAAAGGAAATAAAAGAAATTAGTTTCTAAAAACAGAAGAAATCCTAGAATTAGAAAGTTTTTTTTTTTTTTAAATAAAACCCTACTTCTAAAAATAGGAAAAATAGATAATTTAGAAATGGATTAACAATTTAGAAGCTTATGTCAGGATCCTACAAAATAGGAAAACAGGTTAGTTTCTAAAAAAATAAAATAAAAAAAAACTTTAACCTAAAGTTAGTATAATCCTAATCTTAACCTAATTCTAAAACTAATTAATCTCAGAAAACGTAACCGTCAATCCTCGGCAACGGCGCCAAAAACTTGTTCACTCCCCAAGTGCAGGGTTGTGATGTAGTAATAAACTCGGTGAGACCGAGGTCGAATCCCAAGGGACTGATACCTATACGTTGTCTGAAACTAGGTAGAATTAGAACTAGACTACAACGGAATTTACATTGATTATAATTTGAGGAGTAATGACGAAATACTAATGTAAAACTTAAGAGGATAAGAAATAAGAAACTAGGGATTCAGAGGATCCACTTGTAGAGACCAGAGAGATCTTATGCCTGCATCAAGAATCATGGAAATTAAACTGAACTTACTTTGATCTAGTTTTCACGAGATGAGAGGTATATGAATTAGAATGGATTCCATTACCAAACCATGCCCAGGAGACAAAGCAAACAATAGAATTAAACTAATTACCAACCAATCAACAATGCATGAAGGTTAGGAAGGGTACCATCATCCGACCATGCCCATGAGACGATGGTGAACAACAGGGCTTCCTGACGTCATAAACATCGAAAGGAGGAAGAAATACTCAAAGCCATGCAGATCTATTGTAATTTCAGTCACAATAAGCCATTAAAAACTAAAAGTATACCTTCATAATCAAAGTAAAATCCAAGAGAATCCATAAAACATGAATTAAAGCAAAACAACCATCCTAATCATGCTACAAGCTTCACCTCTTAGCCCTAGCTAAGAGGTTTAGCCAACCATAGATATGATCAACTAAAGTCCCTTAAAACATCAAAAGAAGGAAAGAAATTAAAGAGGAAAAGGAAAAGAAAAACTCCATGCTGATGGCCATCCACCCTTTCCCTCTCTCTTTCTTCCCACGTCCAAGCTCGCAAGGTGCCTCCACGACTGCCCTAGATCATCTCCCCCCCTTTCTCATGTTTACAACCGCCTTTTATAGCTGCTGGAAGGCTGGAGTCGGTGGCAGAGTCGCAGTAGGAAACGGAGTGCAACTTTTCGCAGCCAAGTTTCAGTGTCTCAAAACTTACCACTTTCCTCGTTCAATTTTCAAAGAAACACCATCCCTTAGGACGTTTTTGAGTGCTCTACATGATGGACGGTTCAGATTTACCATATGATGAAAGATGGTGGGCCACAACCGCCTGGAAATTCAGATTTTTGTGGATGTGCGAAAGCTTTCGCACCTCTTCGCTGTCGTGATCGGTGGGCCCCACAAAGGTATTTTTAGGGAAATTCACATAGTTCATTGGATTCAGGATAAAATTTTAGTTAAGAATGGATGGTTTTGAACGTCCATTGACGCGGCCCAGAGAAGAAATCACGCCAAAAATCGTTTTGAACGTTGCAGGACCGCCTGTTTGTGGCCTCTGTATCGCGCACATGTGCACGCATGGGTGTAAAATTGCAGCAAGGTTTAATAGTATTCGAGGCCGTCTACACGATGAACGGCTCGGATCCGTCGTACAGGTGATGTGTGGGTCCCACAGTCGTCCGTAAAAAGGGCCAGCGGTGTTCGTTGCGTAACTGAAAACGGAGACTTCCGTCTCTGTGAAGGTTACTACTGGCACGGGCGGGCGCTGGTCCGGTGCGGCTCGCGTACATGTACCCATGCAATGTACACACGTCACATACGGGCCCCACTGTGATGTGTTTCAAAAATCTGATCCATCCATTCATTTTCTCATCTTATTTAAACCGTTGAGACCAAAGTTGAGACAGTTCCAAATATCAGGTAGGCCTAGAATCAACGGTTTATGGGCTGATCTGTAAGTTGGGGCACTTCTATAGTGATCCGAGGGCTGAAATTTGATATGTGCGGTTAATTTATGGCCCTCAGGCTATGTATGAAGTTTTGAGCCAATCAGATGGCGGGAACTATATGATCTTGCATTCTTCACCAATTTCGGGCCTCTTTAACGTGAATGGCTTGATTTCCTCAGATCCCTGGCATGTAAATTCTTCAGTCTTAGTTCTCTGGAGTGTGTCCCTTGCTCTGGTGACTTCGGAGTGTCAAATCCACGCTTTTAGTGCTAGTTTTCAGTCCACGCTCCTGATTACATCCTGCAATAAAAACACGATTAAATCGGGCCATTGAATGGTATCATGCTTATAAATCCAGGCAATAATTGGGTCTGATATGCAATATTTGACCTTCAACAGAGATGGCCTCTGTGGACACCTTGGGCGAGACAAAATGTGAGCTTTTATGGAAGAGCAGTACTACTGGCTGCAATTGGTACGTACGAAACTTTTAGCGACGGAATTTTTTTTCGTCGCTAAAAGTGACTTTCAGCGACGAAATAAATTTTCGTCGCTGAAAGAGTACCTTTAGCGATGAAACTTTTAGCGACGAAAGTTTTCGTAGCTAAAAATCCTGGACGGGACTTTTAGCGACGAAAATATTCGTCGCTATAGGCTCAAAACAATTTTTGGACGATTTCTTTTAGCTACGAAACTTTTAGTATCTAAAAATCGTGTATGGGACTTTTAGCGACGAAACATTTCGTCGCTAAAAGTAATTTCGACTCTAAAACTTTCGTCGTTAAAAGTGGTGTATTCCAGGTTGAAAATGGTCACCCTAACTTTTAGCGACGAACCAAAACCGTCGCTAATAATTTTTTTAGCGACGAACATTTTCGTTGCTAAAAGTAATTTCCAGAAGAGTTTTAGCGACGAATATTTTCGTCGCTAAAACATCTATCTCAGTTTGAAAATTTTGGCCCTGACTTTTAGCGACGAACCAAGACCGTCGCTAATAATATTTTGAGTGACGAAAAGTTTCACTGCGAAAAGTAATTTCCAGAAGAGTTTTAGCGACGAATCTTTTCGTCGCTAAAAAATAAAAATTTTGGCCCTCACTTTTACCGACGAACCAAGACCGTCGCTAATAATTTTCCCTCTTTTTAAAAAATTTTCCCGCTAAGAGTTTTAGCAATGAATATTTTCGTCGCTAAAAGAGTTGAGAAAATCTTGGCCCTGCCTAGTAGCGACGAAAAATTGCGTCGCTAAAAGTAATTTCCCGCTTTTTAAAAATTTTTCCCTCTAAGAGTTTTAGCAACGAATATTTTCGTTGCTAAAAAATAGAAATTTGCTTTTACCGACGAAACGTTTCGTCGCTAAAAGTGTTTTGTATTTCCTTTCTTTTCCTTTCGGCCCTGACTTTTTAGTGACTTTTAGCGACAAACCAAAACCGTCGCTAACAATACTTTTAGCGACGAAAATATTTGTCGCTAAAAGTAATGTTGCTTTTGAAGAAATAATAGGAAATTTGAAATTTTTGAGAAAAAATTTATAATATGAGAAGTTTTTTGAGATTTTGAAAATAAAAATTCTAATTTGTATTTTAATTTTTTTGAAATATTTTATAATAAAAATGATATTTTATTAAAAGAGTAAAAAAATATACATTTTGGAAAAAATGTTATTTTTAAATGTAAATTGAAATTTATCTGTGAAAAATAAAATTACTAAATTATTAGGGAGATCCACTAATTGAACCTTTAATCAACTCTTTTTGGACAATTTAATCAGTTCAAATTGAACAGTAAATAACTTCAGATGTTTAAATCAAATTCACCAATTTCTCCCAAATTGGATCACCTGCCTTCAAATTTTGAAATCTAACGTTCAAATCCTTGAATTTGGTGGGAAAAAAATGAAGAATCAAGCATTTCTCACCTATTGGCACTAATTTGGTACGATTTGAACAAAAAAATGGAGCAAAATGCAAAAATATGACATTGAGAAAAACTTTGACAATGTTTGAGAAAAAACTTTGAAAACAAAATGATGCTCTTGGAAAAAAAAAATCAACATTTTGAAATTTTTGAGGAAAAAAATTAAAATATAAGAAATTTTTTAAGATTTTGAAAATAAAAATTCAGAATTTGTATTTTTATTTTTATTTTTTGAAATATATTATAATAAAACATCATGGTGATCCATGGGTTTGCCATATCCCGGGACAAATTCATCGGGTTTGTTTGGCTCGTTTGGCATATCATGGGATTTTACCATCCCATCCCTCTTAATCCCTCTTAATCTGCTTGGCCAAACAGGCCCTGAATGTATTTGGTCTATCCATGTCATCCATCCATTTTTCTGTCTAATTTAAGGAGTTGAGCCCAAAAGATCAAGTGGATCATATCACTGGAAACAATGGAGATAATAATTTCCACCGTAAAAACCTTTCTAGGCCCCACAGTGATTTTATTTGTCATCCAACCTGTTCATAAGATCATACAGACATAGATGAAGTTAAAACACAAATATAAGCTTGATCCAAAACTTCCAGGGCTCCCAAGAATTTTTCAACTGTAGATGTTCAATTCAATTGTATCCTGTTGTGTGGTCCTTATGAACATTGGATATGCCTCATTTTTAGTCTCAATCTGAAAATTTATCTCGTTAAAATTAACGGATGGAGAGGATAAAATACATAAATTATGGTGGACCTCACAGAGTTTACTCATAGTGAGTTACTCACTACGCAATCCGCTTCAATGGTAATAAGCTATATGGGCCAATAGAAGAGTTCAAAAATCATGCAAATCTAAAATTCAAGTGGGCCACACGTCAGACAAAACGGGCAGGATGGAACATCCACCATTGGAAACTTGGCAGGACATCGGGATGATATTTGTGCCCATGGTTTTATTTGTGTGGTGATAACCTTATTAACGGTTGAGATGGTGTATAAATATCATAATGGGTTCTAGGAAGTCTCAATGGTGGACATTTCCATTCTCAATATTTCACTCGGAGTGGCCTAACTTAGTTTTGAACCTGCCCGATTTTTAGACCCTATCCCATTACGAGCTTGAGAAAATCATGAACAAAGTGGTTTTGTTACTGCATTTCTGTGGGCCCACATAGCTTCTGGTCACAAGAACTTCCCATGATGCATTTCGTCATCCATCCCTTGGCATGCATTTTGCAGTGAGGATTTTGACAACTCACGGTGCCCCTTATCAGCATACATTGCTGGGGTGGGTTTTCAATCCGTTTTGCTTCCTAAACTATGATCTCTCCTGTTTTTGTTATAATCATGCCATAGATGCTATGGTAGCAATGCTTCATTGTTGATCATAACCTATCATGCTTGGATTCGAATATGAGCCATTTGATCTTTAGTTCTCAATGTTCTAAATTTTCTGTCCTAGACAATCATTAGTTCAGCGAATGCTTCTTATTATACACTAGAATATGAACAATTTATTTCATCATCTAAGATGTATTTCGAGTTCTAAACCCATCCTCGATGGCTATGGTATGGTGGGCACCATTCTCTATCAAACCCTTATAGCAACTGGCGCAGGTATGGACGTGATGAGGTCGATCACTGTCTTCCTCAAAGTGGATAATTATTCCAATTCCACGAAGTTTTTCTATATTTTTCATAAAGATTCCTCGAATCCACGAGAAAAAATAGAAATAAATTCTAGTAAATTCAAAAATAGCTTAATTGATGATAAAAAAATGGAATTACATGGGTTTTTAATTGTCACTTGCACAATGTGATTCTTTACAATTATAAGCAAACCATGATAATCCTAACAAATGGATGAATCGAAATGTTGATTGGACCTATTTTTGTGTAAATGATCTTGACCGTCCATTTTTAATTCCATTTACCGAATGGTCAAATTTACTAAATCAGTGTGATATTTTCATGGTAGTTCTTGAAATATGGATTATACCTGATGAACCGTATTGATCAATGGTTTGGACTGTCTATGTTCTGAATAAAAATGGGTACACTATAACTAATTGTGTTCGTAGGCACCGGAGCATTTCTAAATAAATAAATAAAAGAGTCCTTGTGGAGCAACAATATTTATGGGAGATGTGTTGGTGTTCTCTCACATAAATTTTTTTTTTAAAAAAATTAGGGCTTGATACCAAAAATGAGAGGTATATAAATCTCAGGTGGACCACACCACATGATAACAATAGTGATTGGATATCCACCATTAAAACCCTCCTAAGGTCCATTGTACTTTTTATTTGACATCAAATCTATTGATTAGGTCATACATGCCCGGATGATGGGAAAAAGAAATATCAGATTGATCCAAAAATGTATATGGCCCCCAAAAGTAACTTAATGGTCGACGCTCATTCAACACTGTTTCCTATAATGTGGTCCAGTTGAGATTGGGATATACCTCATTTTTGTCTCATACCATAAAATGATATGGAAAAATAGATGGACGGCAGGGATGAAACACATACAACATCGTGGGGCCCACACAACACCGACAACCAGCCACGGGCGTTGGTGTCAGCGCGAGTAGAGAGAAGGAGATATACTCTCCTCTGTCTCTCACTCTCTGTCTCCTCTCCCTCGCGCACCCTCTCTCTCTCTCTCGGTCTCTCACTCTCTGTCTCCTCTCCCTCGCGCACCCTCTCTCTCTCTCTCTCTCTCTCTCTCTCTCTCTCTCTCTCTCTCTCTCTCCGTCCCTCTCAACCGCGCCCTCTCTCTCTCTGTCTCTCTGTCGCTCTCTCTGTCTCTCTCGGTGCTCTCTCTCTCGCGCATCCTCTCTCTCTCTGTCTCTCTCGGTGGATCGGTGGACCGTGACCGGGTATCTCTCTCTCTCTCTCTCTCTCTCTCTCTCTCTCTCTCTCTCTCTGACCGTTCTCACCGTTGACGAAAATCCCCAATTTCTGGATTTTGGGATTCGAAATCCCTAATTTCTGGATTTGGGATTCGAAATCCCTAATTTGCCTGTATGGGATTCGGATTTGAGGATTCAGAATCGAAAATCCCTGATTTTTTGATTTTTTGGGGATTCATATCTGAAAATCCCTAATTAACAGATTTATTAGGGATTCATATCTGAAGTGGACGCAATGTACTTTAATTTGATTCTTCAATAATATCTGTTGATCTGTGTTGCGTCATAATGAGTGGTGTACCTTAGCAAGCAATTTTTACCAAGGTGGTTTTATTCAATGCTAGCATGCTTTCAAAATTGTTTTTTTGTTTGTTAGCCTTTCCCCCCATTTACAGGTTCAAATCAATCTGTTGTATAATGACATTGGTTCTTTAGGTCTTTAAGATTATATTTTCCTTGAAACTGTGGCTATTTGGCACAAATAATTTTGAGCAAGAATCACATATGTCCAGCCTTTATTCATATTTCAGGTATATAGGTATGCTGTCTGATGTTCTGAAATCTCAACATGAGGAAGGGGAAGCTTACTTGTCTGAAATTGATGTTTGGCTTTCCTCCTTTTCTTTACATATCTTCAGGTAAAAGATGATCTAGCTCCATTTGTTTGTGTGCCCGCACACATGCAGGAAGGAGTTAGAAGATGTGTTGTCTATAGATGATCTCGAAAGCCTTAAAAACTTGCCAATGGCTAGTTTTGAGTCAGAACTTTGGAAAGTAGTTGGCCAGAATCGTTTGCCTGAAACAGACAGAAGAAAGGTGATACTTCTTGTTTGATAACTGTCATTCTCATTTACATGCTATGTCGTATCCCATTAAGACTGAGAAGTCAATCTCAGCATTATTAACCTTGTGAGGATGTTCATTATGATTTTTGTTTTTGTGTATTTGCTAAGTTGTCCATTTCATTGTTCAAGTGAGCTTGCTTTGGAAGCTTGTTAAAGTTCCACATCCTGAAAATGTAAGAGCTCAGGAAGTGCTTGTGCTCTTCCTTCTGTCTACTGGAATCAAGAACCCAAGTGTTGAATTGGGTGCAAGCAGTTTGAAGTCGAAGAGTGCACTACACCAAAATCATAATCATTATCAAATTCTTTTTTTTTTTTACAAACATCATGTCAGACTTCTTTTTTATTTCCAGAGATACAGGTTCATCAACGAAAGAATTCCATTGATACATTGCTTGCCAAACAGGCTGTCCTTGTGGATATCTGTACTATGGAGGTTCAAGGGTGGACCTCACACCCCCCAAGTTCAATTGGATATGTTAGAATGGAAATATATAACCATAGTTTTTCTTTTCGATGTTTTCACAGCTGTACGGATCTACGGCACCATACAGTTATAAGTAGATGGTACTTCAGCAAATTGTCTCTAAATAATTGATATCAACTGAGTCCTCTTTTAGAGGTTGTATTTCAACCATAGCAGATCCTGTCAATAGGCTTAATATATAAAGACCCATGCATCTGTTATTCAAGAAACATGGTGGAAATCAAAGCCTTTGGTAGTATTAAATGACCATAAATATCAGTCAGGTGGTATTCCGTAGTTGCATATTTTGAGGAAAATGCTCAACCAGGTTCTTTAGAGATGGTTCAGGGAAGATCACTTTTTGTTTTCCAATAGGCTTTGTTGAGCTGTATGTATGGACTTCTGGAGTAGACTATGATGATATTTTGACTGAATTGAGTCAGTTTTCTTGTTTCCTTTCATAGATTTGATTTTCTATTGGCGTGATGGCTTTAGAGCCTCTTTGGTGCAATGCCTTAAGAGTTTTGTGGCACAATTCCACATATTTATCTTTTTATTTGTTGTTTTGTCATTACTGTTGGCTGTTGCTTCATGGTAGATTTGTAGTCAATGTCTAGTATGCAGCCTGAAATTCGGAGAAAAAACTCTGAAAAGATTCCTTTGCATGTAACTGTTAAAAAAAGATTCCTCTGCATATGAGATAAAAACAGAGAGGGGCTCCACTTCATCCAGTGTAGGGTATATGAAAGTGAAAAAACCAGACATTGGACATTAGAGAAGTAAACTTGCTTTATAGGGCCTTCTCTTGTAAATGGTTAGGTAAAATTTTGATCCTGTGTGAATGGTTGGGGCTACCAAGTATGTTGCGAGGAGAGTTTGGTACAGAAAAAACATTCGCCATCATATAATATTCTTCTGGAAGGCTGTTGGAAAAAATTATAATGATTTTTCTGCAAGTAATTTTTCCAACCTGCATTTCCCACCCCTGAACATTTCCCCAAGGAAGCCTTGAGAAGTGAATGAGATGTTCTATGGCATCTCCCATCAACATCTGCCTCATCAGATGATTGTCAAGCCCAACTTCTTTCCCTTCTGAGTCCTGATTAGAATACTCATAACCATGACAAATTGGAAAGCCATCCTTAGTAATTTCTCATTTCCATTGTATCATGATCCGATCATTATTGTTTTGTGCACATTGGCTTGTCTTTTGGACACCTTGTGATCTTTGCCGTGATGCAGGGTGGCAGACAAGGACTGGGGAGCTGATTTTAGGAAGCTGTCTGCTAGTGCAGCTCTTGTTGGCCTTACTTTATGGTTTGACCATATGCAGGCAAGTCTTCTTTCACTAGCTACATCACTAAGCTTTATTTATTGTCAAGGAAACCAGTGGTGGATGATGAAATGATTAAAATCATGCTTTCTTTAAACTAATGATATCTATCAGAACATCTTCTCTTGCATTGAGAATGGCCTTGACTTGATGCTTTTATCGTCCAGAATCATGTAGATCTTGCTCATCTGGATGATATTTTTTCCCCTTTAAATATCTTGGAGCTGATCTTTTGTGTTGCCTTGCAAACTTTACAGGTTTCTTATTATTTTAACAATCCAGATGTCACAGACAGTGATTTTCAAGGTTCCTCCTGCCCTGCAGATATGTTTTTTTAAATCTCATACTGCAATACATCTTAAGTAGCAGTTGTTGCCAATGGAATGATATGCATGACTAGGACCCTATAATTATGATCATGATACCACTATGTGCAGGAAAAGGGTTTCAGCTCAGGTGATATCTTTATCAAAAGAGTTGTCGCCAAGGTAGGGGACTTTGTCGATGTGAGTTTCCCCTCCAGCTAATTTTTTTAAAATCACTTTCATTGATCAAGAATGATTCAATATGCATTTGATTCCATACTTCATTTTCTAATGCTAAGCATCGGACATGCATGTGTTTTGCCTTTTGATAGGTTCGTGATGGAAAATTGATGGTGAATGGAGTAATCCAAGATGAAGATTTCATTTTAGAGCCACTTGAATATGAAATGGATCCTATGGTAAGTTCTCCTTTTGAACTTTGCAATATATATAACTTAAAACTTGGCAAGAATTTTCAGATTGTCTCAACGATTTTTTATTATTTTTTAAAAAAAAAGAGAGGAAGAAACTAGATCAGTTTTTGGTGTGTTGCTCATGGGAATTCAGGAAGCAATGGTTCTGTGCAGATTGGTTTTTTAAAAAGTGATGAGCTGAAATGCTTTGAAACTTTTGCTGACTTCTTGTAACTGATCCTTGACCTAACATGTATGATGACTGAAGCAATCATGCTGCTGAAATGCTTTGGAACTGTTGCTGATGTCTTGTAACAGATCCTTGACCTAACATGTATGATGGGCAAAGCAATCATACCACCTAAATGCGTTTAACTTATTTACTGTGAGTTGTATCCGGATTATGTGTAATGAGTAGTATTATGAGTTTTGACTAGGAATTATTTTGTTAATAGGCCTTTACTACATAACCGAGAGCAAATATTAGACACTGATTCGGAACTAGAGAGTTAAAAGAGGAGGAAGTTGATCATGGGATATGTATCATTCATTTAACAAAACTTTGCTTAGTTTTTCATGAACTCGTCCTTTTCTTGACTTTGTTTGAGAGTGATTCTATAGGCCACATGAAGTGATTTTTTTGCAGGTTCTTTGGGTGATTTGCTAATCAATCTGTTTGGTAAGATAACCTGCAAATCTATCAGTTGTGTCCACACCACTGTTTTGAATAGTGTCGTAGCGTAGCGTAGCTACGATGCTAAAGTTAGCAAATAGCGTAAATCCCTTGTGGCGTATGCTATAGGGGTCGCAGCCTATGTAGCGTCATAGTGTACACTAGGTTTTTTTGTATTTATTAATGATAATTATATTTTGTATTTAATACTTGATTTCTTTTCATACTTGTGACTTAGTACTCAAGAAAAAGAAGTACCATGGCATACCATAGCATTCACTCGAAACTAAACAGCCCCTAAAGTTTTTCTTATTTATATAATATGAATGGCGCGTTTCCTAATATTTTCTTGTTTACTCCAAACCTTTGCTTAGTTGTTCCATGTAATGGCTCAATAGGCCCCAAGGTTGAGGGTTTGAGTTGGTGCTAACACCATCAAAACTTATTTAATATGAATACAATCAACTAAAAACTTTGTAAAATTGTCATGCGATTCTTGCATAAAACATATCTAGATTCTAGACATGCAGGCCCATTTATAGAAACCCTCTTTATGAGCAGTTTGGATCCTTGAAATTGGAAACTAAAGATTTGAGTATAAATAAGTTTTAGTAAAATATTTCACTTTATAATTTACCAAAATCCACAATCTTGAAGGGCTAGTGGTTTGATGCTTCGACATAAAATAAGAAACCAATCTGTTCATGGTTCATGATATATGACTTGTGAGAGAAAATAGGAATAAATGGAATAAACCTGTAGTGGAAGACATGATCCATGTGACAATTGGAAGCTGAGGCAATTATTACACCATATCTTGATCAGCATGCCTGTAGATGTGTGGCATAGTCATTTCCTGAACTCAATCCATGTCAGGTAACTTCTTACATGTATCTGACCAAACTTAAACATGATAACTTTTTCCACATTCCTCTAACCCCAAAACAAGCATAAAACCAACTCCACTTTCTAATTTAGGAGATGCATGGATGAGAGGATCTCTACCCTATGCTTCCCATCTTAGTACTTCATGCTCATCTTCTTGCTCTTTTTTTAATATTGAAATCTGGTCTCTGATAAAGTACAGCTAATTGTTCTCATGATTTCGAATCAGTATTTATTTAAACAAATTGGATGTCATTCCTATCTTTGTTCTTACAGCAAGATGCATTTTTATTTTCTTTTATTGCATGCTCTTATTTTCTGCTTGTGTGGTTGTCATGAAAAGCGGGATGCTGCCACTGCTCCAAATGTTGGGGATCGTGTTCCGTATGTTATTATTAAAGCTGCAAAAGGTGCCAAGGTAGTTGGTTATGTGATGCTTGTTCTTTGTGAGTTGCTTTTTCCTGTGCTCATTGGTAATGCTTTCAAATCCACTGGTTCATAATGAAACAGGCTTATGAAAGGTCGGAGGATCCTATCTTCGTGCTAGAGAATAACATTCCAATTGATTCCCATTACTATCTCGAAAATCAAATTAGCAAGGTGTTATTTGGTATTTCCTTCAAGATTTACTTCACTACTTTCTTTGATTGACCTGGTTATTGAGTATTTTCCATGTTACAGCCGCTTTTGAGAATATTTGATCCCATTCTGAAGAATGCGGAAAAGGAACTTCTCCATGGCAGCCACACAAGATCAGTTTCCATTTCAATTCCTTCAAACAGCGGTATCATGAAATTTGCTAAGAAACAACTTTGTTGCATTGGCTGCAAAGCTCTAATCAGGTAAGTTTCCTACATTTGCTAAGTTATGGTCCTAGTGCATAATTGTCAATGTATCGTGTGTATGACATTCACCCCCTCCAATAGGTTGGTCCGGCCATGAAGATCACCTAGCACATAAATCGGGTATATCCACTCATCAGATGTGCCACACATGTACTTTGGATCGGCTGAGCGGTTGTCCATTGTTTTTTGTGGTTTGGCCTACTTGATTATTTGATCAACCTGAAATTTGCATCAGGTGTTTTCATGGAGGTGCCAACCTTTTTGATTGGTTGGATGTTAGACACGCTTGAAACATTGAATCTTATGTGCTGGTTGGTCAATAACCAATAGTCCAACTAGTTGCACATGAGACCTCGTGTGTATCATCGTCATCATCATAGCCTTCCCTCAGGTATTTGGGTCAGCTTTGTGAATCTCATTTCACCAATCAATCCTAAGGCTCTATGCTATGCAACTGAACAAGCCTTCATATACTTCCTCACCACCTTGATCCAAGACCTTTTTAGGTCTTCCTGTCATATTCTTTTTGAGGCCTTTCAACTCCTATCATTATTCCTTGCTGGAGCTCTCTAGTCTTTGTTGCACATGACCGATCACCTCAACCTGCTCTAGATCATTTAATTTCTTATTGGAATTATTCTTATGCTGTTCCAATGAACTCATTTTTAATTCTATACTTTCGTCCCAAGCATAGCCAGTCAAGTAGCTGTCTTATGAAAATTTCCTAGTTTCATTGACATAGGAGCCGATCAATTTCCTTGTTTCATAGACATTCCCATGATGAAGGGCTTGATCCAAAATGACATAGGAGTCGGGAGGAACACTTGTTTCATAGACATCCACCGATGGATAAACGAACTTATATGTATTTATGCGTGAATGAATGTGATGTGGATAAGATTGTTTGTGTTTGGATGAATGTACTTTTATGTTTGGATGGATTTACTAGTTTGGGTTTATATGGATGTGAATGTGAATGTGAATATGATGCATTATACTATATAACAGGTGTATATCAGGAAAAATATGATGAAATATATTATAACAGGTGTATATCAGGAAAAATATTTTTTTGTGAAATTTTGTGCTGGAATTTTTTTTTTAAAGAGACTTTTAGCTACAAAATATTTTTAGCGACGAAAATTTTCATCGCTAAAAGTGGAACAAATATTTTTAGCAGCGAAAATTTTCGCTGCTAAAAGTCTTGTAAAGTTTTTTTTAGCAACGAAAATTTTCGTTGCTAAAAGTATAACGAATATTTCTAGCAGCGAAAATTTTCGCTGCTAAAAGTATTGTAAAGTTTTTTTAGCGACGAAAAGTTTCGTCGCTAAAAGTGGAACGTACATTTTTAGCAGCGAAAATTTTCGTTGCTAAAAGTCTTATGAAGTTCTTTTAGCGACGAAAATTTTCGTCGCTAAAAGTGGAACGTATATTTTTGACAGCGAAAATTTTCGCTACTAAAAGTCTGGTGAAGTTTTATTAGCAATGAAAATTTTCGTCGCTAAAAAGATTACCTTTGGCGGCGATTTAAATTTTTCGTCGATAAAACCTTTTTACGCCGGTGTTTTAGCGACGAATTTAGCGACGAAAATTTATTAGATACGAAATTTTGGCTTTTAGCGACGAAAACTTTCGTTGCTAAAAGTGGGATTTCTTGTAGTGATGCTTGATATGAGGAGTGACTGATTGGTACGTAATGTGGGAAAAGTTGTACAACATTGTCATGTTTGTTAAACCTCTAAGGGGCAATCTCAGAATATGGACCTCTACACACCATTACCTATGCCTGATAGTCCTTAGGAGGATTTATCTATAGACTTTGTGCTTGGTCTCCTACGAACACAATATGGCATGGATTCGGTATTCGTGGTGGTAGATTGTTTCTCCAAGATGACGTACTTTATCCCATGCAACACACATGGCGAATCTATTCTTCAGGGAGGTCATACGGCTACACCGGGTCCCCAAAACCATTATTTCTGATCATGACACAAAATTCGTTAGTCACTTTTGATGGACTTTGTGAACTTGATTCGATACATGACTTCAATTCAGCAGTGCCTACCACCCACAAACTGATAGGCAGATCGAAGTTGTGAATCGCATGTTGGGAAACCTCCTTCACTGTATTTCAGGAGAAAAATTGAAGCAGTGCGATTCAGCCTTATCTCAAGCAGAGTTTGCATTCAATAACATGGTAAACTGCTTGATAGGGAAATCACTGTTCCAGATCATTTACGGATGAGTGCCTCGCTACACACTTGACTTGGTTCCTCTGCCCAAGCTCTCAGGCATAAGCATTGCAACAGAACATATGACAAATAAGATCATGAGCATCCATGCGCAGGTGCAGACCAAGCTACATGCCTCGAACGAGAAGTAAAAGGAACAAGCAGACAAGCATCAATGACAAAAAGTGTTCGAGGTGGGCGACCATGTTATGGTCCATCTACGCAAATAGAGATTTTCGACCGGGACATACAATAAATTGAAGAATAAGAAGATTGGACCAGTACTAATCATCCGAAAGATCAATGACAACACTTATGTTGTTGATATTCCACATGACATGACAATCTCACAGACTTTCAACGTCGCGGACCTGACCGAGTATCATGAACCAGAGCAGGACAAGAACTCAAGGACGAATTCTTTTGAAGTAGAGGGGATTGATGTAGAGCGGGTCGCAGATAATTTCATGGATAAAATGGATTAGAAAAGGCTCGGTCGACGATAGAAGTGATCTAGATTGTCAAACCTTAGATCGAGCGTATCTTGCAATCCGGAATAAGTTATATATCAGGCGTAAAATATATGATTTTGGGGTAGAACAAGCTACTTTAGCCACCCAACCCTGCTATGTCGGGTTGCACAGCCGGATTTGCGAATACTCCCGGATCGACGGTCTTTTCCCTATTTTAATTTTGTTTTTATTATAAATAGTAAGTTTTAGTTTGATTATAACTCTTCATCCGTTGGGCATTAGGAGTTGTGCCTAACGCAAAAAGAGCTTATAATAATTAGGAGAACATCTTGGTGAAGCCAAATTGGACACTTACTATTTTTGGCCAAAAACCTTGTGCCCTAGTAGACATCATGATCGTCTATAAATAGTAAGTTTACTATTTATAATAAGTTGCGAATTCTAGGAGTTTTAGTTATAGCTTGCTTTTGATTTCTCTCCTATTGCTTGGTATCCCTATTTAAAGAGTTGTGAACTCGTTATTTTCATTCATCAATCAAATTATGAATTTATTAAAATTTATTTCTATTCTTCTTTCTTTTGTGCCTCGCGGATTCGAGAAGTCTCTATAAGGAGTTCAAAGAAGCTCCATAGATTTGGAGTAGTTATTCTTGATGAAAATGGTGATAAACCAATCCACTATCATTTCATTAATTGGAAAATGGGATGTACAGCCATTCGGGCGGGTCAAAACAAAAAGGAATCAGACCTAGCCTATCATAAGGAGGATGTATACAAGGCTAGGCTAAAAGGGCAGAAAAGGAAAAAGGAAAACCAAAATGAAGGTCTAGAGAAAAGGAGAAGCTAGGCAAACTGCCAGACCCACAGTTAGAAGCTGAGGAAACAGCCCAACCGCAGCTGCTAAAAGAGAGAAAAGCTGGAAAGAACTCAGCCACCTGAGTTGAGACTAGAAGCAAGCCGAAAACCACCACTAGCAAAAAGACCCCCTGACATATCCCGCTCCAAACACTTGACGGTAGGCTGCCCACTACTAACGACGAAGGAAGAAGAATGTGAGCTAGCCGACCCCTGTTTTTGGTTTGGATAATCTGACATGGCCGACCTTGGATCTGTCCAGAAGAATGGAGCCTCTAATGGGCCTAGGGAGATCATTCTGATGCAAATAGAGGTTGTCCGAAGCACCCCCACTTGCCAATTTAGCGAGACCATCAGCAACAACATTACCTTCCCTGAGGGTGAAGCCGAAGTGGATGTTGAGGGCTTGGGACATTTGCTGCATGATAGCCAGATGGTACCAAATGTTCTAGCTGCTTAATCTGTTTGGAACAGTCAAAGCTTCAAAGATGACATGCGAGTCAGTTTCTGCCATGATTTGAGACAAGCCATAATCTCTGTAATGGGTAAGACCATCAACCAAAGCACGGGCCTCTGCAACTGTGTTAGAGAAGGGCCATATTTGTTATGGAAAGCGAAGATAAAGTTTCCCAGGTGATCCCAACAGATGCCGCCACCACCCCCCTCGCCCGGGTTTCCCCTAGATGAACCGTCCACATTCAGCTTAAACCATCCAGGCGGGGGGTTGCACCAAGTGATAATTTGAGCCGGAAGCGAGATAGGTAGAGATGGGATGTTCATTCCCAAAGCTCGCCTAATAATCAGACCATGACCAGAGGAGATATCCAGATGAGGCAGGAGGGGTTGAAGATCTCTTATCCATCTAGATATATTGGCAATAGTTGCGGCTGCTGAGAAGGGGCGATTGTCAAATCTTGCTGCATTTCTACCAATCCATAGCTCCCAGATGATGAGAGGGGGAATGATGCCACGAAGAATCTTCCAAGATGTATATTTTCTGGTCGCCAGTGTCCATTGATTGATCCGGTCAGAGATGGATTGTCCCAGAATGAGGCGAACTTTGAGAAGTTGAGTGAAGAGTCTTCAGACTTGGGACGCTACCAGACCATTACATAGAAGGTGGTTGAGGTCTTCGACATTGTGGGGGGAGGGTGCAGCAGGCTGGTGGTTAGTCTGGGTATACGGCTGGACTTGGGCGATGTGGCTAGAAACCGTGAGGGGAGGGAGAGGAAGTTGAGTCGGACTAGTTGAAGTTAGAGAAGAGGGAGAAGTGAAGATGGCCTGGGCGGGTGAGGTTGTTAAGGGGGCCAGTTGGGGCTGATGGATATCAGTAAGATTTGGGCTGGGGTACCTGCAGCATTCACACTTTGAAGCCAGGTTAATGCCAATTTTCTGAACTGCAGCATCAACAGGGGTAGCTCCATGCATCACTTTCCACATGGAAATGCCTATTTTTGGTGGGAGAAATTTGTTCCAGGCCCAGGAGGTCCAGGGCTGTTTGGGGCGTGAGGCACGGTTGGCATTCCAGGCTAATTTAGAGGAGAATTTTCCTGATGGAGTAAGATTCCAGATGAGCTTGTCATGTCTATTTGATAGAGAAATATGGTTGCCTTGGATAATCCGGATTGTAGATGCAAGGAGAAAGGATTCTAAAGATGAGAGGTTCCAGCCTTCTGCTTGATTCCAATAATCCTTCACTAAGGCCTCTTTAGAGGGGCCAATAGGGGGGGCGAGAGCTGCTCCAATAAGCAGACCATTACCAGTCCAATTCTGCAACCAGAATTTAACGTTGTCACTGCTGATCAGCCATCTCGAGTTGAGGATGCAAAAAGGAAGCGAGCTTCTAACTTAAACCCAAATACTTGATCCTCCAATGTTGGCCTCATTTCTTGCGATAATGTATTTGGTGAAGTATTTTGCATGGAATAGTTTGGCCCATAGAGATGTTCCTTCTAAAAGTCTCCATGCCATCTTGCAGCGAAAAGCAAACATAACATCTTCAAATCTTCTAATGCCTAACCCACATTCGCTAATGGGATAGCATAAATCGCTCCATCTGACCCAGTGTCGACGGGAGGTAGATTCTGAGCTACCTCAAAAGAAGGAGGCTAGCATTTTATCAATCTGATGGCAGGATTTTTTTGGTATGTGGAGAGCTGAGAGGATATGTATAGGAATACTATTCAGGACGTGTTTAATCAGCACCAATTTGGCAGCCTGGTTGAGGAGTTTGGTCTTCCATCCTGCGATCCGAAGACCAATTTTGTGTATGAGGGGCTGAAGGTGCTGACATCGAGCCTTCCCTTTGACTAGCGGAGCTCCCAAGTAAGTGAGAGGGAAATAGGATTGTTGGAAGCCAATGAGGTGAGCAATCTGTCTCGCCCTTCCAATTGAGGCCTTCTTTGGAAGGATGAAGCAACTTTTAGAAGTGTTGACTCTCTGCCCCGAACCTTTCTCATAGGATAGGATGAAGGATAGGAAGGCACGGATGGAAGATATCTTGCCATTGAGAAAGCAAATTGTATCATCAGCAAACAGTAAGTGGGTGATAGGCGTGCTATTCCTGGGAAGTTTGAAGTGGAGGCAAGCCCCAGATTGGAAAAGGGTCTTGAGGCCTCGACTCAAGACCTCCGAAGCAATAATGAAAATAGACGGGGAGAGGGCATCTCCTTGGCGGAGGCCCCTAGATGATTGGAAGAAGCCGAAAGGTTTTCCATTTATGATGACTGAAAACCAGCAGCCCTCCCAGCATTATTGCGCTAAGCGGACCCACTCAGGGCTGAAACCAAAGGAGAGGAGAACTTTCCTGGTGAAAACCCATTCCATCCTATCGTAGGCCTTCTCCATGTCCAGCTTGAATATAATGTTTCCCCCAACTGTTTTCCTATCAATATCGAAGGCCATTTCGGAAGCAATGGATATGCTTTCTGCTATGGATCCATCCTTGGTAAAGGCACTTTGTTCACTAGATATAATTGATGGAAGGATATTAGACAGCCTGGAGGCAACAATTTTAGAGAATATCTTGTACACACAGTTGCAAAGGCTGATGGGCCTGAAGTCTGAGAAGTTGGCTGGATCTGCTTTTTTTGGAATGAGGAAAATCGATGTACACCAAAAGGATCTGGGAATTTGGCCTCCTTGGAAAAAATCGATGGCTGCCAGCAGAAGATCGTTCTGAATGATGTTCCAACAGGAAGTGAAGAAGCCTCCCGAAAAGCCATCAGGGCCAGGAGCACTGTCAGTAGGGATGGAGAAGGTAGTAACTTTTACTTCCTCTAAGGACGGAGGACGCAATAGCATCGCATTCATGTGATTGGATATAAGAGGGGGGATGCAATGGAGCAGGTCAGGGGTGGGCGTGGGGTTGTCGGATGATGAGAAAAATACCGGACGGCTTCTGCTCCAATATCTGTATCTGAGTAAAGGTAGGAACCTGATGGAAGGCGGATAGAGGAGATGGATGCTCTTCTTCTTCTATCAATCACCGAGGAGTGAAAAAATCTGGTGTTTCTGTCTCCAGCATTCAGCCATGTAACTCTGGATTTCTGTTTCCAGAAAATTTCTTCATGGAGGAGGGCGTTGTTCAGCTTAGCTTGAGCCAGGTGCAGTTTCCCTCTTTCTTCATCCGATCTGGATGGTCCTGCGTCACTTAGCGGATGGTCCTAACTTTCCACAGGTGATCTTCAAGATGGGACTCTTGACCCTTCGCACATCTTGAATGTACTACACAAGGGACTCACTTTAGAAAAAAAAAACATCATAGGCTAACATATTATGGTTGTAAATGATCATTCCTATATGGTGACATGGGCTTATACTTGGGGTTTTATTAAAGGGGAAATAATCATGTACAACTACATATGTATGTTAACATATGCTGACGTGTCTTTCGGACATACCATACAGCTCAGCCCAACCCGTTTAGGATATCAATGGCATTTTTCAAATATACCATGCGTTATGGGGCACAATTAATAAACAGCTTAGATCTTGTGCACGAGTGGCTGAGCTCGAGCTTGGGCTGGAGTGGGATCAGGCCATGCATAATCATCACGGCTGACCGCAGGGCTTTTGTTTTCGCCAATCACAGGCCCAGATTCTATGCTTTACCTCGTGGATATGCAGGGTTTGGACCTTGACAGCCCAATGTACAGTATCCGAGCTTGAGGAACTCACGATGTGGTGAGTGTGACATTCACTGCTCTATCCGTCAGGTCTGATGCACCTTCCCCGTCGTCCGTACAGTCCGGGAATAAGGTGGAGTGCAATGCAAAATCACATCTAAACTTCTAAGTTGGCGAGCTGCGCCCCACTGCAGATTTTGATGAGGTTCATTCACACCTGATGAACAGGTGGTTGGAATATACTCATACTGTGTTGGAATCGCTGCATTCAAAAAGGTGTTTTAGCCAATTCCGTTCTCGTAGATTCATTTGCTAGGGGACGAACCAACGTATGCAAGAAATGCCCAGAGGCTCATTGTAGTTCGTTTTGCTACTGTGGCGGCTCAGGTTACAAAGTGTATCTCCTTGTACTGGGACCCATATGCTAAGATGGACAGAGGATTTGATCCGTCCATATTGTAGTTACTATCATAAATAAGCACTTACCACATGATCATGTATCAATAATTATTCTAACCCTTGATTTTTAGAGTTGAATGCAAGCTATTTAAAATTTCTATCCGTTGTCATAAATTGAATACAGATAGGGATGATCACAATCATACTTTCACCCTAGTTTCTAAAGACAACTCTTATAGCATAGATTCCACAATGTGGACGGTCCCGATCATTGGATCACTCAGTAATTTAGCGCCAGTGGACGATAACCCTGCTGGATACTTGTGAAGCATCCTTCGGTTCTGGTACTAAATTGTGTCCCTACAAATTCATCTTTTTTATTTTTTATTTTTCTTTGCTGTGCTATCTTTGTTATTTTATATACCGACGGCTCACGGTTGAAACTTATGCTCATCGACAATCCTAGCCATCAGTTCTCCCCGCTGAATGCCGACACTTGAGATTTTTCATCTTTGACCATCTTGAAGGGAAAAATATGGACGTCTGGGATCATCGTACCACGTTGCTTGCAAACCATGGGCTAACTAGTTGGGTGGTGTCTCTCTCCTGGCACACCATCTACGTGTAAGGTCTCTGGCATCCCAGGGTTAGTTAGATGGAAACGGACTACGCCCCCTGCCACCAGCCAATAGCTGATGGTCGGCACCCTGTGGGTCCCACCATGGTGTAAGTGTTTCATCCGTGCCGTTCATCTATTTTTTCAGATCATTTTATGGTATGAGATCAAAAATTAGGTATATCCCACTCTCAAGTGGACTACATTACAGGAAACAGTTGTGAATGAGGGTAGACCATTAAAAAGTTTTTGGGAGTCATAAAAGTTTTGGATAAGCTGATCTTTGTTTTTTTGACCTAATCAACAGATTGGATGTCAAATAAAGAGTACAGTGGGCCTTAGGAAGATTTTAATGGTGGGCTGGTGGCTGGGGAAGTAGCCAATCTGTTTCCTAGTTAGATGGCCCACAAGTAAAGGATCAATAAAGAAAAAGCAATGGTCCACATTCAATCTGAAGGTAAAAAAATACCGCTGGCATCTTCCAATCTACTGAGTAACCTGTTAAAAATCAACGGTATGGATCACCAGATTTGGGCTATATTCGTGTGGACTGTGGTGTCTAATGGCCGTCAACGTGTCTTTCACTTACGGTATCCATCCACTTTTTGCCTCGGAATTTCATGCACAGGTGGTTGCAATGTCCAGCGTGAGTGCGTGGGGTGTGTGTGCGTGGGTTAAAAAAAATAAAATAATAAAAATAAAAATAAAAAGAAAAAGTGGTTGCAATGTCTAACACGTGCTAAATTCCGTAGGTCCGACTGGACCGCCTACAATCCAAGGCGGTACTACATTTCTTTTCCTCGTGGATTCAGATGTCATTCTACGTCGTTATTGATGTGGGACCCACTCATCTTAACCTCGTTGGTATTGGTGAGGGAAATGTAGACCGTTCTACCTGACTCCTAAAGAAAAGGGAAATGTAGACCGTTCTACCTGACTCCTAAAGAAAAGGACAAGAGAAAGCTCCTGGTCGCAATAAGGGAGTGAATTTAACACATACAATTGGTGGGCCCTACAGACCTTGGAGCTCTACTGTAGAGGAATATTACGTAAAAAGAAACAAGGGTTATTATTTCTCCATTTGATTTTTAATTGATGGTAGCTATTGGTTTATCATAGTATTGCATTTAGATTTTAGAGCATATGTGTATATGTGTAGTGTTGGTCAAGGGTGGCGGCTGATGAATGCCACAAATCTGATATTTTCCTTCATAAAATCTGAACCGTCCAAATTTTCATCCTCGTCAGTAACGATTTTGTAAGCCCACTCTCTCTCTCTCTCCCTACATAGTCTATATAAACCTCACATCTCTTATCATCCAAAATCACTCAAGACGGAAGCATTGAGTCAACTGATTTTCTCTAAACATACCTCTTTCTTACTTGAGAAAGCATTGTAGAAAGAGTGGGAAGATCCATAGCCATGAACATTGAGGGCTTTGAGGGCATTGAGAGGATGGAGCAAGGAGTTCCAGAATCCTCATCTCCAAAGGAAATCGAAAAACGCACTGTCAAATGGTGGCTCATTGCCCTCAACTGCATCCTCACAGGGGTGGGGACCATCTGTGGCCCAATGCTTCTACGGCTTTACTATCTCTACGGTGGGAGTAGGAAATGGCTAACCAGCTCGTTGCAGACAGCTGGTTTCCCCGTCCTTCTCATCCCGCTCTCCATTGTCTACATGCGCGAACGGGCTCGTGGGATGAAATTCCTGCTGGAGCCCAGACTCTTTATAGCGTGTGTGGTTATCGGACTCCTCATGGGTCTCGATAACTTCATGTATTCGATGGGTTCTTCATTCCTTCCCGTCTCCACATCCTCTTTACTCTTCGCCACTCAGCTTGCTTTCACCGCGTTTTTTGCTTTCATCATCGTGAAGCAGAAATTCACTGCCTATACCATCAACGCCGTGGTGCTGATGACTCTCGGGTCAGTGTTGCTTGGGCTTCGCAACAGCGGTGACCGTCCTGAGAATGTAACCAACGGGGAGTATTTGCTAGGTTTCATCATGACTCTCGGGGCCTCTGCCTTGCTGGGATTCGCATATCCATGCATCGAGCTGTCTTACGTCAAGGCAAGGAAAGCCATCACTTATCCGGTAGTGATGCAGTTTCAGTTCTGCACCACCATGTCTGCCACCATTTTCTGCGCTATTGGGATGATTATTAATAAGGATTTTCAGGGAAGGAACCATTTATTCATAACTTGCTAATACGACTTATGCACACGTGCCAACTTGGCACATATTTGTGAGATCCAAGCCATTCATCTGAGTCAACCCCACAACAATTGTACAGAAGATGGGGTAGATTAAATAAATTACGTAAGACAACTGCAGTATTTTCTTGTATTTTTTTGCCCCCTCTTATTAGTTTAATATCCGACATGATATTAAAATAATTTCTTGTGGTGGAGGGCTCACCGTTATAGCTTGTGACGCAGGGATGAACGTTATGAGGATAACTACTCCGAATCCACGGAGCTTCTCTGGACTCCTCACAGAGACTTCTCGAATCCACGAGGAAAGAAAGTAGAAAATATAAATAAATTCTAATAAATTCGAAATTGATTAATTGATGAATAAAAACGAGTTCACAGCCCTTTAAATAGGGGTACCAAGCAATGGGAAAGAAATTAGAATCAAACTACAACTCATACTCTTAGAATCCGCGACTTACTATAAATAGTAAACTTACTATTTATAGACGGTCGTGATGTCTACTAGTGCGCAAGGTTTTCGGCCAAAAATAGTAAGTGTCCTATTTAGCTTCACCAAACCGTTCTCCTAATTATTCTAAGCTCTTTTCACATTGGGCACAACTCCTAAAGCCCGACGGATGAAGAGTTATAACCAAACTAAAACTTACTATTTATAGTAAAAACAAAATTAAAACGGGAAAACGACCATCGATCCAGGGGTTTTTTGCAATTCCGAGCTGCGCAACCCAGCATAGCCGGGTTGGTTGGCTTCAGTAGCTCGTTCTACCCCAAAATCATATATTTTACGTCAGATAACTCATTCCGGATTACAAGATACGCCCGATTTAAGGTTCGATGGTCTGGATCACTTCTGTCGTCGACCGGGCCTTTTCTGATCCATCTTGGCCATGTAACTGTCCGCGACCCGCTCTACATCAATCTCCTCCACTTCAAAAGAACTCGTCCTCGAGTTCTCGTCATGCTCTGGTTCATGATACTCGGTTAGGTCCGTGACATTGAAAGTCTGTGAGATTGCTATGTCATCTGGGAGATCAACAACATAAGCGTTGTCATTGACCTTTCGGATGATTGGTACCGGTCCAATCTTCTTATTTTTCAACTTGTTGTACGTCCCGGTCTGAAATCTCTCTTTGCGTAAATGGACCATAACGCGGTCGCCTACCTCGAACACTTTTTGTCGCCGATGCTTGTCCGCTTATTCCTTGTACTTCTCGTTCGAGGCATGTAGCTTGGTCTGCACTTCTGCATGGATGCCCATGATCTTGTCTGCCATATGTTCTGCTGCAATGCTCGTGCCTGGGTGCTTGGGTAGAGGGACCAAGTCAAGTGTGTGGCGAGGCACTCGTCCGTAAATAATCTGAAACGGTGATCTCCCTATCGAGCGGTTCACCATATTGTTGAATGCAAACTCTGCTTGAGACAAGGCCAAATCCCACTGCTTCGATTTTTCTCCTGAAATACAGCGAAGGAGGTTTCCCAACGTGCGATTCACAACTTCGGTATGCCCATCAGTCTGTGGGTGGTAAGCACTACTGAATTGAAGTTGTGTATCGAATCGATTCCATAAAGTCCGCCAAAAGTGGCTAATGAACTTCGTGTCACGATTGGAAGTAATGGTCTTGGGGACCCCGTGTAGTCGAATGACCTCCCTGAAAAATAAATTCGCCACGTGTGTTGCATCGAGGGTCTTCTTGCATGGGATAAAGTGCGCCATCTTTAAGAAACGATCTACCACCACGAACACCGAATCCATGCCGCGTTGTGTTCGTGGGAGACCAAGCACGAAGTCCAATGATAAATCTTCCCAAGGACCGTTAGGCACAGGTAACGGGGTGTAGAGGCCCGTATTCTGAGATTGCCCCTTGGAGGTCTGACAAACATGACAACGTTGTACGGCTTTTCCCACATCGCGTACTAACTGCGGCCAGTAATACCGCTCTTCCACAAGAGCTCCCGTCTTGTCTCGCCCCAGGTGTCCACCAAGGCCACCTCCATGTAGCTCCTAAATAATCTGCTCCCTTAGAGAACTTTGTGGGATGCACAATCGATTCCCCTTGAAAAGAAAATCATCCTGTATATGAAGGTCACTGGGGTGACCTTCTCGACACTTCATCCAAGAATCTTTGAAGTCCTCATCCTCGGCATACAGCTCCTTGAGACAGTCGAAGCCGACTACCTCGTTGCTCATTGTAACTAGTAGTGATGCACGACGGCTAAGTGCAACAGCCACCTTGTTTTGTTGCCCTGACTTGTGCTTCAGAACGAACGTAAATTCCTGTAAAAACACAACCCATCTAGCATGCACACGATTCACGTTAGTCTGACTATTAATAAACTTTAATGCTTGATGGTCAGTGTACAAAACAAACTCTCTTTGAATCAGATAATGCCGCCAATGTCGCAGTACCTGAACAACTACGTACAACTCAAGCTCATAAGTCGACCACTTCTTTCGGGCTTCGCTGAGCTTCTCACTGTAGAAGGCTACCGGCCTGCCTTCCTATGATAATACTTATCCAATTCCGACGTATTAAGCGTCACACTCAACCTCAAACAATTTGTCGAAATCAGGAAGCACCAAGACCGGTGTTGTAGATAAATGATGCTTGATCTCGTGAAAGCTCTTATCAGCTTTATCGGTCCACTGGAACGGTCCTTTTTTCATGCAATCTGTTATAGGCGCGACTATGGTGCTAAAATCTCACACAAATCGATGATAGAAAGTCGCCAACCCGTGAAAACTCCTCACCTCATGAATGTTTGTCGGGATCGGCCATTCCCTAATAGCTCGCACCTTTTCATCGTCCACACGAATGCCTGTGGACGTTACAACAAATCCTAGAAACAATAGGCTATCAGTTAAAAAACTACACTTCTTCAAGTTGAGGTATAACTTGTTAAGTTGTAGGACCTGTAGCACCTGCCTGAGATGTTTCTTGTGCTCCGCCTCATCCTGGCTATATATCAATATGTCATTAAAATATACTACAACAAATCGACCAGTGAACGATTTTAGAACTTGATTCATCAAACGCATAAAAGTACTTGATGCGTTTGATAGGCCGAAGGGCATGACCAGCCACTCATACAACCCTTCCTTAGTCTTGAATGCCATTTTCCACTCATCACCGGGTCGAATACGAATTTGATGGTACCCGCTCCTTAGATCTAGTTTAGAGAACACCTTGGCCCCTTCTAACATATCGAGCATGTCGTCCAACCGTGGTATTGGGAACCGATATTTGATGGTAATTTTATTGATTGCTCGGCTGTCGACACACATGCGCCAGCTTCCATCTTTTTTTGGCGTTAATAATGCTGGTATGGCATATGGGCTCATGCTCTCTCTCAAGAGACCCTTACGGATCAATTCCTCCACTTGTCCCTGAAGTATCTCACACTCCTTCGGACTCATCCAATAATGAGGGCGATTGGGCAGGCTAGCCCCAGGGACGAGGTCTATGTAATGTTGGATGTCCCTCATAGGGGGCAATCCATTAGGTAAATCCTCAGGCCAGACTTCTTTGAATTTGTTTAGCAACAGTCTGAAACTTGGAGGGATGTTTGAGGGTTCCTCTTCCTTGCCCTTCACCACTACAGTGTATACCTCGTCGGTTTCCTTGGATTCTTCCATAAAATTTCGAATGGTCAAGAGGGAACTCCCCTCCACTTTAGAGGCTTCAGGGTGATTCTCTGGTGCTATAAGGGCAAGGATTATTTTTCGACTATCCTTGACGAATACGTAAACATTATCTCGTCCCCGATGGGTCGCATCACGGTCCGATTGCTAGGGTCGACCGAGTAACATATGACAAGCTTCCATATCGACCACGTCACAAAGTATTTGATCTTTATAATTTTTGCCAATTGAAAACGAGATAGTGCATTGTTCAGTTACCTTGGTCTCATTCACCTTTTTTATCCAGCCAATTGAGTACGGGGAAGGATGTTTCAACGTTGGTAGCCGCAACTTGTCCACCATCACTCTTGAGACGATGTTCTCGCTACTACCATTGTCTATGATCACATCACAGACCTTTCCATTGACGGTGCACCGAGTACGAAATATATTGTATTGTTGTAGATGTAATTCCTTTCGTGGGGCATACAGGAATCGCCTCACAACTAGAAATTCGCCACGATCCTCGCCCGTCATTTCATTGCTCCCTGCTATTTCTTCAGTGATTTGTTCATGTTCATCAAAGCGATGGTCTTCTTCTGCAGCCTCATCTTCAGTGCCCCCTTCGTTTATAGTCAAGTGTGCTGTGGGACGTTGAAGACAAGTGTTTGATAAGTGGCCTGGTTGGCCACAGCGGTAACAATTGTTCGACCTTAGCCGAGCATAAGGATTTGGAATCCTACTCGGACTCGCTGTCGTAGGTGCTGCACGTTGAGGCCTGGATGAGCTGCTCCCCGTATCATGGTTTGCGGCTGTAGAAAGTTGAGGTACTGGGTCTTTTCCTCGTGGCAGCACTGGATCCTGCGTGGGACACGTCATGGGGGGTCGAGTTGAAGGATATGGACGAGCAGGAGCTCTTGCAAGTTGTATTTTTACCCTACCCGCCAATCGAACTGCTTCATCCACAGTCCCAACTGGGTACATCTGAACTCGGTCCTGAATTGTCGGTCGCAACCCACCTATAAATCGTGCCACCTTCTGTGACTCAGATTCTGATAGATCGTTTGGTGTAGCTAGCCGTTAGAATTCTTCAGTGTAATCTGTAACTGTTCAATTTCCTTGCCTGTAATTTTGATATTGCTGGAATAATATCTGCTCTTAATCACTAGAGAGAAATCGAGATCGAAGAAGACGTCTCATCCGTGGCCATAATGAGATGGGCGCCTTGTTCTGGCGAGCTCGTGAGAGTTGTAATTGTTTCCACCATGCAGAAGCACCAGATTTTAATTTAAACACTACCAATTTTACTCTTTTATGATCTGGCACTTCCATATAATCAAAATATCTCTCTACTTCGGCTAGCCAATGGAGAAAATCTTCTATACGTAATAAACTGTTAAAACTAGGAAGTTCAGCCTTACCTCGATAGTCTCTTTCAGCACGATCTAGATGATCACCTCCATGGATTGGTCGTCGGGCAAAACCCTCATTAAGGTCCTCATCGCTAGAACTTGAATCATCTGGTGTAGCCCTACGGTTTGCCACTGGTAGTGCTCTATGAAAATCGGGGTTGTGTCGTACAACAACCATGGGTGGTGGAGCCACCACGGGTGGTGGAGCATCGCCTACGGCTCGGGGCAAAAGTAGCGCATCCGCAAGACGATCGAGAGTTGCCTGCAGCCCTTGCATGGTCAACTGACTCTCCCGGTGGAAAGCTTTCATTCTTTCCGAAAGATAACGAATCCCTAGATCACCGTCCACAGGATTTTGATTCATACCTTCGTTGTTTGCCATCGGCCCGAGGGGAATCCTCGCTTTGATACCAATTGCCGCAGGGATGAACATGATGAGGATAACTACTCCGAATCCACGGAGCTTCTCTGGACTCCTCACAGAGACTTCTCGAATCCACGAGGAAAGAAAGCAGAAAATAGAAATAAATTCTAATAAATTCGAAATTGATTAATTGATGAATAAAAACGAGTTCACAACCCTTTAAATAGGGGTACTAAGCAATGGGAAAGAAATTAGAATCAAACTACAACTCAAACTCTTAGAATCCGCGACTTACTATAAATAGTAAACTTACTATTTATAGACGGTCGTGATGTCTACTAGTGCGCAAGGTTTTCGGCCAAAAATAGTTAAGTGTCCTATTTGGCTTCACCAAACCGTTCTCCTAATTATTCTAAGCTCTTTTCACGTTGGGCGCAACTCCTAAAGCCCGATGGATGAAGAGTTATAATCAAACTAAAACTTACTATTTATAGTAAAAACGAAATTAAAACGGGGAAACGACCATCGATCCAGGGGTTTTTCGCAATTCCGGGCTGCGCAACCCGGCATAGCAGGGTTGGTTGGCTTCAGTAGCTCGTTCTACCCCAAAATCATATATTTTACGTCGGATAACTCATTCCGGATTGCAAGATACGCCCGATTTAAGGTTCGATGGTCTGGATCACTTCTGTCGTCGACCGGGCCTTTTCTGATCCATCTTGGCCATGTAACTGTCCGCGACCCGCTCTACATCAGCTTGCTTGTAGGACCCATGGGCCTGGTGCTCCCCTATATAAAATAAACTGGCCCTTGGGGTGATGAATCCATACTCATCTGCCATGTCAGCATGTGCTTTTCTTTAATGTTTGTAACCGGGTAAAGCTGAAGAACTTGCTAAGTGAATGATTCTAACAATCTGCATCTTTCATATATGCAGGCCATTGGAAGGGAGGCAGCAGAGTATGAACTTGGGGAGGCCAAGTACTACGTGGTACTGGTTGGGATTGCTGCTGGGTTTCAGATGATATTCGTTGTAACTCTTGGCCTCGTCTTCTGCATTTCATCTCTCTTTGCTGGAATCCTTAGCGCCACTCTCCTCCCTTTCACGGAGATAGCAGGGGTCATCTTCTTCAAAGAGAAGTTCAAGGAGAGAAGGGAATGGCCCTGGCTCTCTGCCTTTGGGGCTTCGCCTCTTACTTCTACGGTTCCTACAAGTTGAGTAAGAAACAAGCAGCCCAAGAAGAGGAGGAATCCAAGTAGCCCTAAAAATCAAACACAACCAGAAGCAAATCCAAGTAGCTCTAAAAATCAAACACAATTAATCAAAAGCGAAAGTGGAATTTGTTTCAAAATCATGATGCGTGTGCATGGTCTTAATTAGTCTATACATTTTTTGTAACTTGTATGTAGATTTCCCCTTCTTGATTTATATTGTTTCTCCTCCTTTTATAATTTTTTTATTCCCAAAATGAAAAATAAATATGTAACTGAATGTCGAGAAGTATTTATCTTTGGGCGAAAGTGAAACCATAATCACTTATTTCATACAGCTTCATCCCTTTGTTAAAAGAAGATCATCCAAGTAATGTGGTTCACGGGCTTGAACCATTATTTGCACGGTCCAGATTGGGCAGAACGCATGATTTATCCGTTTCGGAAGTCAGATATTTGGTCCGACCTGCATTTTCTTTGGGGAGCTTATAATACTCAGGATGCATATGACACTTGATACTCAGGCACACATTATCTCGAATTAAACTAACTAAATTGTTGTACCAACTGTGTCTAACCACAGTCCCAAAGTCAGATTGACTGAACAATCCTAAACTCTATATTTATGGGCAATCTAACTGTAGGTTCTGTCTATATGTTCTCATACCTGTTAATTACGTGTGAGATCCAAAGATAATGAAATATACAAAAAACAGCCTAGTCCAAAACTCAAGTAGGCCATGAGTTTTTTACTTAGAACTTTTACACTGTTCCCGTTGTTGTTACCCATCTTACTTATTCACCCGATTTTTTTCTAATGGTGAATATAATGGGTTATTGCCTAATGCAAGTACAGGATTCCACGTATACAAAAATATTAGCCTCAAAGAGCGCAGGTATTCTGATGGCGACTGTATCTATCCACTGTAGAGAAAACAGGAAGCTAGGTTTTATTAGATATGTATTTTAGTCATTTGGATGAATTTACATTGTTGACTTGGTGACTATGTCTATAAAATAAATTAATATAAAACTTTTAGAGCTTAACTGCAAATAGACGATTAATAAGTGGAGAAATGCTTTGCTGTTATCTCAAAAGAATGTGAGCTGTCTTTTGCCAAAAATTGATACGTAGCTGTAGCTAGCGTTTCTTCATAGTATAAACATCTTTTAAATATTGACAAGTGGTCATCATGGTCTGCTGTTCGACCATTGGTTTGTTGAGTCTCTTATGGAAGATAGAGAATGCCCTTGGGAACATTTCAGATCCGAAGATCCTACCGACAGTTATGTCTTGTCCCCGTTGAGTGTGAACAACTGTATTATTTCCTTTTATAATCATCTGTCTTTATGCTGCAAACTAGAGTTGGGCAGAATCGGACCCGATCCGATGGATCTGACCCGAACCGAAGGCCAGGATTGGGTCGGATCAAGTAGGCCTACTCAGATCCGACCGTACATCAAGTTGAGTTCGGATCAGTGGCCAATCCAAATTGATCCACCGTACATCGAGTTGAGTTCGGATCAATTGAGTTCAATATTGTTTCTTGTAATGTTGTCCACTTGAGATTGGGATATACCTCATTTTTGGTTTAATACCATAAAATGATCTAGAAAAACAGATGGACGGCACGGATGAAATAAATACATCATCATGGGGTCCATAGCACCAACCACCAGCCATTGGAGGGTGGTAGGGGAGTAACCATTCCATCCTCTTAGCTCGTGGCTCAAGGTGCATCGAGCACTGAGCTCTGACAAGAGATAATAAATAAGAAAATGGTTTTATGCGGTCGAGCTCATGGAACTTCTCGTGAGGTCGAGCTGTGTGGGCCCCACCATGATGCGTGTCAAACATCAACATCGTGCATTTGATGGGTCCCCTTTATATTATGGGATATCCCAAAAATCAGCCGTAGACGGAACTCAGGTGGGCCATACCATCTAAAATCACGTGAAGACATTCCTAAAACAAATAAAAGTACTTGGTGGGGCCCATCTAAAAATTTGGATGCATCTGAAATTTGGTCAGACCCCTCATCCGAGTGAGACATATAGAATGGATGGTCTGGATTTGTGAACCACACCTCGGTGGGCCTAAAAAATGATTAAGAATGTTTTAATGGGAAGGTAACCCATCTTTTGTACATGAGGCGGATTGCCAGGTGTACCACACAATAGGCCAGCTGGTGTATTGACGTCAGCAAGTTCTGTGGGTCCCACCATGAGGTATGTGTTATATCCAAACCGTCCATCCATTTGGTGGGCTCATCTTAAGGCTTGAGCTGAAAAATAAGACATATCTAAAGATCAAGTGGCCCACATTGCAAAAAGTAGTGGAGGGTTGAACGTCTACCATTGAAACTCTTTTAGGGTCACAAAAGTTTCAGATCAATATGAAATTTGTTTCTTCTCTTCATCCATGTAGTTGTGACCTTATTAATAGATTAGATGGAAAATAAACGTTATGGTGGGCCCTATGAATTTTTTAACATGAAAATCATTTTTTTTTTAATTTTCAAAAATAATAATTTTAACCGATCTGAACGGTACCCAACTCCATCCGACTCAGTTTCCCTGACCAAGTCGGACTCGGTTTGGGTCAGGCTAGCAGTGTAATGGATCAGATCGAGTCAGAGGGCCCGGACTTAGTCCCGAATCAAATCGAGTTCGGGTTAGTGCATCGAAAGTTTCGGAACTAGTCGAGTTGGACCCAATCCAGTCCGACTCGACTCGATGCCCACCTCTACTGCAAAAAAACATTCTAAGGTTACTTCATCAAAATCATTCATTAAGAATAGTCCTTAGATATTATCAGCCATAATGGGACTCAATTCACCAATGGTATAGATTATTGAAACATGGGCTTTAATTATTAAAATTGAGAACTAGTGGATGACATGTATAGAAACAAACTTATGGCAGAGTGCCTGTGGAGCTTCACCTTTTGGTAAGGGGCGCCTTTGTTTGCACAAAATATGTGACTCTGACCTTGAGAAAATTATATTTTGAGGGAAAATCATGTATGGGTGAAAGTGAAAATTTCTTTAAGATTATCCTTTGCTAATAAGAGGGCTGCTAGTTTTACTTTCATGTTTCACCATTCATGTATAGACAAGGCACATGTGTGGATGCCAAAGACACGTGAAAGATCCAAACCCATTCACAAGGAAGCCCAACCATGCAGATGGCCGTATACAATATCAAGCTGCTAGGATAATCCCAGACAAATTGGTGTTGTATTTGATCTCTTAAATCGTGTCAGATACAGGGTCTGTCCATGCCATCGACAGCCTGTTCGATGTCATCTTTGATGGCATCAAATAGTTCTCGATCCCATTGAGTTTTCTAGATTTTCTTAAGTTGGTTACTAGACAAACTGGACACTTTTTCAATGCCAACAATGAGTGTTCGATGCCATTGAGAATTTCTAAAAATTCATGTTTTTTCTTTGGACAGTTGAGGTGTTAGTTCAATGCCATTAACAGGTGTTTGATGCCATCGAAGGATTAGTTTCGATGCCATCTATAAATCTTCAATGATATCAACAGATTTTGCGCAGATTTTATGCAAAACTCCAAATTTGTAAGTTTTATTTTCGATTTTCATTTGGGATTCTTTCTAAGGCTATATATCATGTAAACGGGATTGAGAGATATTCCAAGGGTTTCTAAATAGTTCTAGGGTTTCAAAGGGGTGTAGCAAGAGTGAGATTCGAGGTTGTTCGAATTAGGTAAGCCTTCTCTCTTTATAATTTCTTCTTTCATAATGAATTTTCTGTCGCTTTGTGCCATGGTTTTTTCCCAAAAGGGTTTTTCTACATTAAATTGTTGTGTTTTCTTTGTGTTTGTTTGATGCTATTAGATTGCTATCGTAGATTTATCTGTGTGCTTCTGCGGTTCCCCCAACAATTGAAAAGTTGTTGGGTTATGTGGGAATAGTGATGTGACTAGACTTATTATTTTGTTTGATTTCACTTGTGAGTGTGGATCGTTTGTGTTCAGGGTACATATGAAAATTCAAGGCATAGGAAAATTCAGCTAACAAGAATGGCCGGATTTCTCCTTTCCCTATTACACAATATAACTTTTAATGTGTGGAACTTCTCTAGCCTCACAATGATTTGTGTTTTAGATCAACACTGCTCATCAATTTTTACAGATCATTCTAGATCATTAGACAAAAAAAGAGGCACATCCAAATCTTAAGTGGATCACACCATGGAAAGTAGCAGGGATTAAATGACTATCGTTGAAACCTTCCTAAGGTTCACCATGAGTTTTATTTGCCATCTAACATCTTCATAATGCTACACAGACCTGGATGAAGGAAAAATTCATATATTAGCTTGATCAGAGCCTTTTGTAGCATTGAGAAGTTTTTAGCACTTGCCATCCAACTCCTTTCAGTAGTGAGGCCCACTTGAGCCTTGTATTTGCCTCATTTCTTTTCTAATTCCATAAAATAGTATGGAAAAAATGGATGGACAGTGTGGATCTGATACATACGTCATGATGGGCACATGGCTACCATTGTTGTAGGTGAGATCCAGCCTTACTTGAGATGGTGAGGCCCGTACGGTGGATCCTAGTTTGACTTGTTTATTTTGTATCCACCTTGTCCATCAGTTTTTCTTGATCATTTTAGGACATTATCCCAAAATTTAAGCAGATCAAATAATTAGGTGGACCATATCATAGGAAACAATGGTGATTGACTATTAATGGGCTACAAAAGTTTTGGATCAAGCTGATATTTGTTTTTTCTCTTCATCCATGCTTTGTGAACTTAACAACAGATTGGATGGCAAATAGAAACTGCGGAAACATCAAGGTGATCTCTAAGAATATTTTAATCGTTGGGTGTTCAATCACTGCTGTTTTGTGGAGTATGGTCCACTTGATAATTGGATATTTTTAATTTTTAGCATCGTGCTCTAAAATGATCTAAAAAAATGGACGAACGGAATGGATAAAGAATACAAACATCAAGGTGGGCCCCACGTTAAGGGCTGCACCGTCTTAGGTGAGGCCGGGATCTCACCTAATCCGCTCCCCCCACCACACAGTTGTGAATTTCTATACGTGTGAAATTTATGAGAGCTCCACCACGATGTATTTCTTAGATCCACACTGTTTATATATCCTTAAAAATTAAAAAATTAAAAATTAAAATAAAATAAAAAAAATAAAAAAATTTTAAAGATCATTCTAGGATATAAACGTAAATATAATGCACATCCAGATCTAAAGTGGACCACACCAGAAGATAGTAGGAATTGATGCTATTGGTTGAAAACTTCTTATAGCCATAGAAGGCACTTATATCTGTATTTTAACTTCATTCAGGTATGTGTGATTCTATGAACAGGTCAGATGTAAAATAAGCCTCATCGGTTGGCCATAGAAAAGTTTCAACGGTAGTTTATTCAATCACTGTTGCTTTTCTGTGGTGTGATCCAATTGAGCTACGGATCTACCTAAATTTGGGGCTCATTCTCTAAAATTACCTAAAAAAATTAATGGACGGTGTAGATCTTATAAAAAAAATTATGTTGGGACCTAAAAAAGTTCTACACGTTAAAAGTCGCATTGTATGGTTAGCAATCTACTTGAGAGAGAAATCTGGCCTGTCATGTTAGCCGGAGTTAGCTGGAATCATCCAAAATGACGTGGACAGATGAGAAGCAAGAGCACCGGAATTTTCTGGGCCTCAAGGCAGCTGGTTTCAATTTGCAGGCTTCGAGTGGGCAGTTTTTTCAAATCCCCGGCTAGAACTGGGCTCATCAAGCATTGGTGTTAGGGAGATTTGGTTGTCTTGCTTTCTCTCTTCAGGGCATCCCCTTTGTCTTTACAGCTCAGAAAGGCAGCCTCTGCCTGTGGGTTTTGAGGGCATCCAAACCAGTGGAAGTGCAGGGTCAGGAGGCTGTGGTAGTAGGAGAGTTCGTTTAGTAGGTGGCTGAAGTTTCTTCTTTTTTTTTTTTAAATAAAAAATAAAAATTCTTTTCCCTTTGTCTTTGCAAGTTAGTTGATATGATAGGGGAGGCCCGGCATTTTTGTGGTGCCCACCTGAATGTGTGGATTGTACATCCCCTGTTCGTATTGTCAAATATAGGGTGGAGACCCCTCCTTTTGAAAAAAAGAAAAATAATAATAATTAATAATTAAATAAACAAAAGGATCGAGCACCAGAATTTTCTTGTGCCTTCGGCACAGACAGTCCACACTCAAGGTACAGTGATTTGAAAAAAGAAATACTAATATTGCAGTGTGCGCGCATGGGTGTCAAGGTTTCAAAACTCCGATTATACTGGACTAAGAAGTCTTCGGAGTCCAGTTGAGTAACTTAGGCAAGACTTTTTTAGTGCATCCTTCCTGCACTTAAATGTGTGACCGTGCGGGAGAAAATGCATCCATCATGTGTGCCGTCTCAGGTTTTCCTTGGTGCAAGACTTTTTAAGTGCATCCTTCGTGTACTTCAATGTGTGTAGCCATGTAGGACAAAATGCATCCATCATGTGTGCCTTCTCATGTTCTCTTTGGTGCCAAGAAAATCAACCAATCCAACACTCGGGTGGTCCACACATGGAAAGTTGGGACTGAATATCCACCTATTGATACCTTTCAAATATTAATTCAAATAAACTAAATCATCATAAATTCATTAAAAACTTTGCCCCCTTAGCTTCAGCTAAGCGATTAGCCAAGCATAACTATCTCAAACAAAAGACAAACATAAAAACTTAGACCTAAGAGAAAAATGAAGGCACCAGCGGTGCTCCACCTTAGCTCTCTCTCTCTCTCTCCCTAGGTTATCCTCTAGGCACGTTTTATATATATATATATATATATATATATATATATATATATATATATATATATATATATATATATATATATATATATATATATATATATATATATATATTGCTCCACCGGCCTTGGAAAGTTTCTAGTTCAAGCCACTTTGCGCATAAATTGCACAATAGAAAAAATAAATCTATATGGTCGACCTGGCACAGTCCAGTCGACTCGGATTTTGTCCGGCTAGTACCAATCGACCGGCTTCATCCATAGTTAACAAGGCAATGTTATTTTTGCATTGTTTGATTATGGTAATTGATATAGTAATATAATATATTACATTTAAGGGTGCACATCTAACCGTTGGAACCGTGTAATCGGACCGGAACCATTGGATTGGTCCGGTTTGGTTCGGTTCTAGGGTGCTAACGGTCCGGTTTCAGTTCCCAAATTTTCTGAACCATTGATTACGGATCGGTTCCAGTTTAGGGTCCTGTAGAACCAAACCAAACCGTTGATTCGAACCGTAGATCCAAACCGTGACAGGAACCGTGAATCTGAACCATTGATCCGACTTAGTTTAAAACCAAAAAGAAAAACCGTAAATGTTCGCCCTTTTTGAGCGCCCTACTCCTACCCTTTTTGAGCGCCCTACCCTTGCCCTTTGCCCTCTCTCTCTCTCTCTCTCTCTCTCTCTCTCTCTCGCCGTCCCAGTCCAGCGCCCTCCCTCTCTGTATATCTCTCTCTTTCTTGCCGTCCCGGTCCAAGCGCCCTCTCTCTCTCTCTCTCTCTCTCTCTCTCTCTCTCTCTCTCTCTCTCTCTCGTCGTCCCGGTCCAGCGCCCTCCCTCTCTGTATCTCTCTCTCTCTCGCCGTCTCGGTCCAAGCGCCCTATCACTCTCTCTCTCTCTCTCTCTCTCTCTCTCTCTCTCTCTCCATATCTGAGTGCTACTGCAGCACCTGCAAACCCCATGCATATTGCTCTCCTCTTTAATTGTGATGGAGTGCTCGTTGACACTGAGAAGGACGACCATCGCATTTCTCATTGAGGTACGATTATTAGTTTTTTTTTTCCTTTTTCTATTGAAATGGGTTTTCATTTCTTTGTTCATCTCATGCGCTAGTTCCGGTTCGGTTCCGGTTCCATTCCTTTTTCACGGTCCGGTTCCAGTTCCAAAAATTGTAGAACTGTTAGGAATGGTTCGATTCCGGTTTCACCCCAGAACCGGACCAAACCGACCTATGTGCACCCCCCAATTACATTATCTTTTTTTTTTCTTTTTCTTTTTTTAAGAAGAAGAGAAAAATAAGGGGACCATTCTTGGTAGGAAATGGCTTGACTGTTTCACCCACACACATCACCTAATGTTTCCATCTCTCACACATGTGTAGAAGTACGGTAGTAAAATAAATAAATAAGAAAGAATAATAATAATAATAATAATAAAGAGAGAAATTTCAATGATATTTTTACTTGCTCACCGTTTCTAATTAAGTGGGCCACTTGAGTCCTGGTTCTGCTTCATTTTTTGGACCCACCTAGCTGCTCAGTGCAGAAATCCACATCCCAAAACCGTAACGGTAAGAGCCCTCAGCCCTAATACTCCATCCCAAGCTTGGTCCATGGTGGGCCTACAAAATATATATATATATATATATATAGGTCCATATTCTTATCTTTCGCATACTTTGCTCGGGACTAGCAAAATGCTGGTTGGGGGTTGTGTTGAAGGTAAAATATTGCATATCAGACCCAATTATTGCCTGGATTTATAAGCATGATACCGTTCAATGTCCCGATTTAATACCCAATTATTGCCTGGATTTAAAACTTTTAACGGTAAGAGCCCTCAGCCCTAATACTCCATCCCAAGCTTGGTCCATGGTGGGCCTACAAAAAAAAATATATATATTGGTCCATATTCTTATCTTTCGCATACTTTGCTCGGGACTAGCAAAATGCTAGTTGGGGGTTGTGTTGAAGGTAAAATATTGCATATCAAACCCAATTTTTGCTATATTTTTTGGACCCACCTAGCTGCTCAGTGCAGAAATCCACATCCCAAAACCGTAACGGTAAGAGCCCTCAGCCCTAATACTCCATCCCAAGCTTGGTCCATGGTGGGCCTACAAAAATAAAAAAATAAAAAAATATTGGTCCATATTCTTATCTTTCGCATACTTTGCTTGGGAATAGCAAAATGCTGGTTGGGGGTTGTGTTGAAGGTCAAATATTGCATATCAGACCCAATTATTGCCTGGATTTATAAGCATGATACCGTTCAATGGCCCAATTTAATCGTGTTTTTATTGCAGGATGTAATTAGGAGCGTGGACTGAAAACTAACACTAAAAGCGTCGATTTGATACTCTGAAGTCACCAGAGCAAGGGACACACTCCAGAGAACTAAGACTGAAGAATTTATATGCCAGGGATCCAAGGAAATCAAGTCATTCAAGTTAAAGAGTCCCGAAATTGGTGAAGAATGCAAGATCACATAGTTCCCGCCATCTGATTGGCTCAAAACTTCATACATGGCCTGAGGGCCATAAATTAACCGTACATATCAAATTTCAGCCCTCGGATCACTATGGAATTCTTATCTAATACTCCATCTAATTCTTATCTAATTCTTATCTCAGCTGACTTTCAATTGGCCGGGCTGGCCCATCTAGCTTCGTTCGGAGCCCACTTTGGGCAGGCTTCGGCTGGAATACAAGGCCCAAGGACCAGGTCATGGCTTAAAATTTAAGCCCATTTAATAAACGGGCCGGATGCAGGGTCTTTCTTTAAGCCCATGATCTAAGCCCAGCCTGTTTAGGATTTCAAGGGCGTTTTTCTCATTTACCATATATATGGCGGGGAACAATTAATGAGCAGCTTGGATCTTGCGTGTGGGTGGCTGATCTTGGGCATGGGCTGAACCGGGATCAGGATCTGCATAATCATCATGATCAACTGTAGGGCTTTGTTTTTGCCAATCAAAACCTACGGCCCACGTTTTACTTTGTGGGATGGGCTTTGACAGACATCTGCCAGGCCCAAGCCCAGTTCGTTCACAGCCCTAGGTACAACTGACATTCGTAGAACCGACCATGCCGTGAGTGTGACATTCGCTCCATGCATCACGATGCACCTTCTTCTCCCATTCCCGGTACAGTCCAAAAATCAGCTTGAATTTTTCAATCGGGTCAGATGCACCTTCTTCTCCCGTTCCCCGTACAGACCAAAAATCATCTCTATTTAAAATTCAGGTGGACAAATCACATTTCAAACCTCTAAGTTGGGGAGCTGTGGCCCACCAGAGGTTCCGATCAGGTTTATCCATGGCATACACTTTCATCGTTCACACTTGATGAACAGGTGGTTGTAATACACTCACACCATGCTGGGCCCACACACAAACCTATGTATGGTAGACATCTCCACCCATTTTCCATATTGTGTGGCCCATCAAGCTAGTGGATCAAGTTGATTTTTGTCCTCAAGTCTTAAAATTGAGGGATCTACCTGATGGACGGAGTGGATTTAGCACACACAATGACGGTGGGTTCATAGATCCCGGGTGTCGTACTCGCTGCATTCAAAAGGGTGTTGTAGCGAATTCCGGACAACTTGAGTTACGTTGACGATAATCACCTGCCTGGGGAGGTTCATTTGCTGGGGCGAACCAACGTATGCTCGTTATAGTTCGTTGTGCTACTGTGCCGGCTAATAATACAGCGTGTATCTCCTTGTACTGGGGCCCACATGCTAAGATGGACAGAGGATTTGATCCGTCCATATATTGTAGTTACTATCATAAATTGATCATGCGTCAATAATTATTTTAACCCTTGATTTTTAGAGTTGAATGAGAGACATTTAAAATTTCTATCCATTGTTATAAATTGAATATAGATAGGGATGATCACAATCATACTTTCAGCCTTAGTTTCTGAAGACAGCTCTTATAGCGTAGATTCCACAACGTGGACAGTCGCGATCATTGGATCACTCAGTAAATTGAGCACCAATGGACGATAACCGACGCTGGATCCTTGTGAAGCATCCTTCGGTTCTGGTACTAAGTTGTGTCGCTACAAATTCGTCTTGCAAAAAAAGAAAACATTTATTTCCTATGCTATCTTATTATTTTCTATATTGACGGCTCGCGGTTGAAACTCATGCTTTGATGTCTCTCGGTTGGAAATAATGCTGATTGGCAATCATAGCCATCAGTTCTCCCCGCTGAATGCCGATCCTTGAGATTTGTCATCTTTGACCACCTTGAAGGGCAAAATATGGACGTCTGGGATCATCTGATCAGGTTGCTTGCAAACCATGGGCTAACTAGTTGGGTGGTGTCTCTCTCCTGGCAAACCATCTACGTGTAAGGTCTCTGTCATCCTAATCCTAAGTAAGATGGCCCACAAGTAAAGGATCAATAAACAAAAAACAATGGTCCACATTCAATCTGAATGGAAAAAAAAAACTTTCCAAAAATATCGTTAGCGTCTACCAATCCACATAGTAACCTATTAAAAATCAATGGTATGGATTACTAGATTTGGCCTCCATTCACGTGGACTCGACTAGGCTGACTCGGCTAGTCCGACATGTTTAGACCCAACATGACCCAAAGTGAATGGGTGAATCAATCTGAACTGAGTAGGCTTCGCCTAATCCGAACTCAAATCGAGTCGAGTCGAGTCTGAGTTACCCAGTCACTCAACCCGACTCAACCCAAAACCTAATCTGGTTAGACTTGACTTGATCCAAAACTCGGCTCGACTTGGGTTCGGGTAAAAAAATAATAATAATAAAATAAAAAATAAAATAAAAAACCTAATTTCTAACACTCTCTAACCCTACCTGTTGCACCTGATCTCAAACTCTCTTCCTCCATCATCCTCCTCTCATACGCCCGACATCCACCGACCACCACCACCACCTCTCTCTCTCTCTCTCTCTCTCTCTCTCTCTCTCTCTCTCTCTCTCTCTCTCTCTCTCTGGGCCCAGGCCCCCACAGCCACTCGTCTCGAGCTCGACAACATCACAACAACTCGTCTACACAATCAACACCTACCCGGCTACCCGACTTTACCTAACCAAGCTAATTTACTAACTTTTTATTTTATTAATTTTTAATTTAAGAGGGTGTTGCCGAGTTGGCTGTGGTGCGTCCGGGTTGGCTCGGGTGTGGTCGAGCTAGCCGCGCTGCCTCTGGGCTTGCTTGGGCTGAGTTATTTTTAAACCCTAAACTTAATCCATAAACTCTAAACCTAATCAATAAACCCTAAAACTTAATCCCTAACCCTAAAACCTAATCCCTAACCCTAAACCCTAAACCTCAAGCCTTAACCCTAAACCTAATCCATAAACCCTAAAATCTAAACCCTAACCCTTAACTGTAATCCCTAAACATAAACCCTAAAACCTAAACCTAATACCTAAATCCTAACCTTGAACCCTAAACTTAATCCCTAAACCATAACCCTAAACCTAAACCCTAAACCCTAATCCCTAAACTCTAAACCTAATCCCTAAACCTTATCCCCAAACCTTAAACCTAAACCCTCAACCCTAAAACCTAAGCCATAAACCCTAAACTTAAATCCTAAACGGCTAATGTGTTTTATTTTTTTCAATTAAACAATTAGTGGTTTATTTATATGAATTATGGATTACATTGCTTATTGCTTAGCTTATTGTTGTGCATTAGATAGTTAGCTTAATACGTATGGATTACATTGCCTATTGCTTAGTTTATTATTATACATTAGCCATTTAGCCTAATGTAGATTTATTTTTTTTAGTGAATTAGACAATTAATTGTCCATTTGAGAATTTTTATGTGCCCAAATATAAATATAATGTATTTTTGGTGGCATAAACATAGCTTAAATTGTCCTATTTTAGACAGTTCAAGGTTAAATAGATAGAATGCTTTTATATAACTCATTTAAATGCTCATGCCTGATATGCGCTCCATTTCCCCAGTTCTCTCTGGATATGTTTATTTATTTATTTTTATTTTTCATGTTAAATATTATCTTTATATTACTTATATATTTGGCATGAGAATGAAATGAAAGATCAACTTATTTGGAGAGATGTGGGGAGTGCTGTCAGAATCTCAGTGTGGTCGTTTAAATGAGAATTTGAAAGTATTACAATCTATCTAACCTTAGATGGGGGGTTTAGTATAAACTTTTAAAGCATTATAGTGTTAATATAATTTAGTATCTTTCATTTAGTGGATGACTAGTGAGAAAATTTTCAATACCCCCGGCGGTTTATCAATCATTTCGCCGATGATCTTGGATGAAGGATTAGGTCTATAAGATGAAGATGTGCCCATTAATATTAATTACTAACTAACAGTCATGGATTTCAGTATTAAAAAAAAAAAAGATCAGTAATGTAGGAAGATTTTGAAGAAGTAACCCTCTCAAGGAGCCACTTGTAAAGTACAAAGGCAAATAATTTAATATTTTAGACTGGTGGAAGTCAAAAGCTTGTGAATTACAGTTCCATTTGCTCTCGTTAATAACACGAGGCATATTATCAATTTCAATTTTAGCGGTGGCGTCAAAATCTTATTTTAATACGAGGAGTAGGGTCGTGAACAAGTATCAAAGCTCACTTACACTGGAATCAGTTAAATCGTTCATTTATACACATGATTGGTTGTGTACGATCTAGGGAAAAGGAAAATCTGTTGATGAAGAGTTTGAGGAAGAAGAAAGTGAGAAGTAGGATGAGACAGTACCTGCAACAATTACATGAAGCAAGATAAGACACTGCCTTTTATTTTTCTTGCATTTGCTTACGACAATTTGACAACTATTATTTGTATAGTTGAATTGTGACATTTGATGGGTGGATGAATATTTTCTATGCTTATCACTTATCATCTTATATATTTTAATGTTTCTTTTTTATATTTTCTCTTTTCATTTATGCTTTTAAAAGACTTAATGTTACTTAAATCTCATATGGTTGACTGGTTACGTTTACTTATCTTTATTATTTAATTATTTATGTCGCCTCAAATTAATCAAATATTATTTCTTTCAAAATACATACTTATAGATATGTCATCGGAAAATGATCCATCGACAAATATTTGAAATTATGAAGCTTAAGTTTACTCTCATGATGGAAAAATAAAGTTGCAATACAAGTTGTGTGAAAAATAATTTATAAACAAAAAAATTTGGTTAAAATTACATTTGGCTTATCGGGGAGGAGACGCTGCCCCATGTAGAAAAGCTCTTCAAAAAGTATGAAATTTATTTTGAGTCATTCTCGACTCAAATACAAAGACTTTCACCACCACTTCCCCTACAACCAATACAATCAGCTATAAAAGATATAGAAGTAGGCCTATTATAATTGAAAAAGGGTCAAGTAGAGGAACTAACCCCCACAGTTAGTAGAAAAGAAGAAAACAGACTATTAAGAAAACAAGAATAACATGATTATAAAAAAACCGTAAAACAAAGCTTGAAATTAGCATATAATACCAGACAACAACATCAACTCTCTCCGAAACAACATGATACCTAAGCAGGCATGAATAGGAGACATAAGTCAAGCGATAAATCATCAAAGTTTCATAAAAGTCTCGCAGTATTCTATAGGCACTTGGGAATCCCGTATAAATTAGATAATAAAAAGAGGCTAATGAAAAAACTTGTTAAATATACGAATGAAGACGTTGGAAACGTATCTCCACCTTCTGTTTCAGTAGAAATAAATAACCATCTTTTAGACACCTCCAGCTCAGACTCAGCCCAGAGTTCTCCTGCAGTTCAAGCTGTAAAAAGAGAACCAAATGATGATTTTGACAACAAAGGTGGAGGGGGTTACTATTATGGACAAAATTACTCGGGTTACACAACACAAAGGCATTCATTATACATATGATATTGAATAAATAAACGGTATATTGGTTTATATGTAGATCTCCATCTAAGATTCTGAACATACTTTTCATTTTTTACAATGTTTATTGAATATATTCGTTTTATGAATATGGTTTATTTACTTTTAATTTCAAAATCGGATTGGGTCAGCCCTAACTCAGTCCGACTCAACTCGATGCCTAGCTCTAGTAGGGGTCTTCTTTACATTGCAACATGCAACAATCATACCACTATATGGGAGAGGAAAGAAAAAGTGTTCGAAAAATGTAGGTTTGTTTCAGTGAAGAGAAGGCAACAGTTTGGCTTAAAGCATAACTTTATTCTAAATTAAAAAATTATTATTTTAATTGCTTTAAAACCCTTGTCATGTATGTCCATGCTAGGAGTTGCATGGGCAGGCTAAGGCTAGGCCAAGATTATCCCTAGCCGGGTCATTGTCCTCTTAGCAATGGCCGGTGACTCTATTAAGTTAAAGATTGAAATGATCAAAGGTTTCAAATGGCCAATCTAAGAAATTTTAAGAGTATATCCTCCATCCATAACAAGTCCCTCAATAGACATGATTTTGATAATTGAAACATCATTGACATATCCAAGAGTGCTTTTAATCAACGCCTGTATTTTGAACTGGACAGGTCATCAATTACTTTTAAACCATTTATTCTTTTTGTACAAGAATGAGCCACTTAATGATTGCATCGAGTCATTCACCGCTAGCATAGTCTGTACACATCAAAGCTAGATTTTAAGCTTAGGTTCAGCCTTTGGGTCAAGTGTTTGAGCGCAAGCCCTTGTCTTAAAAAGCTAGCCCAACAACCTAATCCAACTCGGTGCTAACTTGACCTGACTCGGTACTTCTGACCAAGTCGGACTCGGTCCAAATTAGTCTAGGCGAGAACCAAACTTGGATCGGGTCAGGGATGCTGGACGAGTCCAGTACTGAGCTGGGTCGAGTTCGGGTCAGGGTATTTCAAAATTGGATCGAGACCGGTCAGCCCTAACTTGGCCAGATTTGACTCGATGCGCTCTGACCAGTGGCCGTTAACGTGTCCTTCACTTACTGTATCCTTTTGCTTTTTTGCCTCCGAATTTCATGCACAGGTGGCTGCAATGCCTAACACGTGCTTCCAAATTAACATTCTAAATTTCAAAATCCGTAGGTCCACTGTGCCGCCTACAATCCAGGGCTGTACTGCATTTCTTTTCCTTGTGGGTTCAGATGTCCCTGTGCTTCATTATTGATGTGGGACCCGTTTGTGTTGGTGCGGGTAAGATAGACCGTTCTGCCTGACTCCTAAGTAAAAGGAAAAGAGAAAGTTCCGGGTCGCAACAAGCGAGTGGATTTTACCCATACAACTGGTGGGCCCCACAGACCATGGGTGTTGTGTGTGGTAGAGGATTACTTAAATAACCTTAATAAAGAAACAAGGGTTGTATTTAGATTTTAGAGCATATGCATATATGTATGGTGATGGTCAAGGGCGGCGGCTGATGAATGCAACAAAGCTGATATTTTCCTTCATAAAATCTAAATCGTCCAAATTATCGTCCTAGTCAGCAGTGATATTGTAAACTCTCTCTCTCTCTCTCTCTCTCTCTCTCTCTCTCCATAGTCTATATAAACCTCCCACATCTTACCATCCAAAATCACTCAAGACGGTAGCATTGAGTCTCCTGCTCTTCTCTAAACACCTCTTTCTTACTTGAGAAAGCAGGTTAGAAAGAGTGGGAAGAGCCATGGCCATGAACATTGAAGGCATTGAGAGGATGGAGCAAGGAGTTCCAGAATCCTCATCACCAAAGGAAATCCAAAAACGCACTGTCAAATGGTGGCTCATTGCCCTCAACTGCATCCTCATGGGGGTAGGGACCATCTGCGGCCCAATGCTTCTACGGCTTTACTATCTCCACGGTGGGAGTAGGAAATGGCTAACCAGCTCACTGCAGACAGCTGGTTTCCCCATCCTCCTCATCCCGCTCTCCATTGTCTACATGCGCGAACGGGCTCGCGGGATGAAATTCCTGCTGGAGCCCAAGCTCTTTATATCGAGTGTGGTTATCGGACTCCTCATGGGTCTCGACAACTTCATGTATTCGGTGGGTTCTTCATTCCTTCCCGTCTCCACATCATCTTTACTCTTCGCCACTCAGCTTGCTTTCACCGCGTTCTTTGCTTTCATCATCGTTAAGCAGAAATTCACTGCCTATACCATCAACGCTGTGGTGTTGATGACTCTCGGGTCGGTATTGCTTGGGCTTCGCAACAGTGGTGACCGTCCTGCGAATGTAACCAACGGGCAGTATTTGCTGGGTTTCATCATGACTCTGGGAGCATCAGCGTTGCTGGGATTCGCATATCCATGCATCGAGCTCTCATATGCCAAGGCTAAGAAAGTCATCACTTATCCAGTAGTGATGCAGTTTCAGTTCTGCACCACCATGTCTGCCACCATTTTCTGCGTTATTGGGATGACTATTAACAAGGATTTCCAGGTAAGAAACCATTTACTCATATAACTTGCTAATGGGATTCATGCACACATGTGGGCATTGTGGCACACGTTTTTGAGAACCAAGCCATTCATCTGAGCCAGCCCCACAACACTTGTACAAAAGATAGGGTAGATTAAATAAATAGAGTAAGACAACTGTATTTTTTTTTTGCCCCTCTCTTATCAGTTTAATATCCGACGTGATATTAAAATAATTTCTTGTGGTGGAGGGCTCACCACGATGGCTTGCAAGTAGAACCCATGGGCCTGGTGCTCCCCTATAGAAAATAAGCTGGCTGTTGGGGTTATGAATCCACACAATGAGAGGCTAGGATCTGATACTCATCTACCATGTCAGCATGTGCTTTTCTTTAATGTTTGTAACCGGGTAAAGCTTAAAAACGTGCTAAGTGAATGATTCTAACAAATTGCATCTTTCATATATGCAGGCCATTTCAAGGGAGGCGGCAGAGTATGAACTTGGGGAGGCCAAGTACTATGTGGTGCTGTTTGGGATTGCTGCTGGGTTTCAGATGATATTTGTGGGAACTCTCGGTCTCGTCTTCTGCATTTCATCTCTTTTCGCTGGAATCCTTAGTGCCACTCTCCTCCCTTTCACGGAGATAGCAGGGGTCATTTTTTTTAAAGAGAAGTTCACTGGAGAGAAGGGAATGGCCCTGGCTCTCTGCCTTTGGGGCTTCGCCTCTTACTTCTACGGTTCCTACAAGTTGAACAAGAAGCAAGCAACCCAAGAAGAAGAAGAATCCAAGTAGCCCTAAAAATCTAACACAACCAAAAGCAAATAGAAGTAGCTCTAAAAATCAAACACAATCAAAAGCGGAAGTGGAATTTGTTTCAAAATCGTGACACGTGTGCATGGATCTTAATTAGTCTATACATGTTTTGTAACTTGTACGTAGACGCCCCTTTATTGATTGGTATTGTTTCTCCTTCTTTTGTAATTTTTTTTCTCCCAAAATGAAAAATAAATATGTTACTGAATATTGAGATATTTTTCTTTTGGGTGAAAGTGAAACCATATTCACTTATCAAAATTTCATACAGCTTCATCCCTTGGTTAAAAGAAGGTCATCCAAGCAATGTGGTTCACGGGCTTGACCCATTATTTGCACGGTCCAGATTGGATGCATGCTCTATCCGTTTCAGAAGTCAGATATTTGGTCCATTCTGCATTTTCTTTGGGGAGCTTATAATACTCAGGCAGCATATGACACTTGATACTCAGGCACACATTATCTCGAATTAAACTAACTAAATTGTAGTACCAACTGTTGCATATGGCAGTTGTTTTTTGTGATTCAATATTTTTCATTTTTAACCATCCAATAAATCTCCGGTAATCCGATGGTCAAATGGTGAAGTAAATGAAAATTTTGGTTCCTCATACATTTTATTGGACTCATATCTTCAACAGTTTAATTGGATTCAATGCCACATATGTAATTTTAAGTGCGTGCATATCATCCACCAAAAATTGCCTGGGTATTGAAATAAAAGACAAGTACGGTGAAACCTCTATATTTATGTTATAATTAGTTACTGCCTACCATATTATATACGTGAAATTCACTCCATCCATCATGTGTGCTCCTCAAGACACCATGGAGACCCAAAACAGAAACCTATAGTTAGCGTCCCATCTTTATTGTTCCTTATAATTAGCATTACGTTACATCCATGACTCATATGATCCGTGCCACAAAAACCGTAGGGATGGCAATCTAATTGTAGGTTTTTGTTTGGGGACTTTATGTTGTCTATATGTCCTCAAACCCATTCATTAGGTGCGATTTCCAAAGATAAATGACATATTCAAAAATCAGCTTAGTTCAAAGCTCAGGTGGCCATTACTTAGAACTTTTACATTGTTCCCATTGTTTTTGTCCATCTTACTTTTTCAGCTGATTTATTTTTTTTAATGGTGAATATAATAGGTTATTTCCTCATGTACATAGTGCATTTTACATATACAAAAATACTGGCCTCAAAGAGTGCAGGTATTCTGATCTAGCTATGTAAAACACATGCCGTGGACTATTTCTATGTAGAGAAAACAGGAAACTAGCTAGGTTTTATTAAGCAGGATATTTTAGTCATTTGGATGAATTTACATTGTTGAAATGGCAACCATGTCTATAAAATAAATTAATATAAAACTTTTAAAGCTTAACTGTAAATATACGACTAATAGGTGAAGAAATGTAATTACACTGTAGCTATAAATGCTTGGCTGTTAATTTCTCAAAAGATTGTGAGCTGTTTTTTGCCTAAAAAATTGATATGTGGCTAACATTTCTTCATAGTATAAACATCTTTTCAATCTTGACAAGTAGTCATCATGGTCTGTTGTTCAGGACCATTGGTTTGTTGAATCTCCCACGGAAGACAGAGCATATTCTTCGGAATATTGCAGATCGGATGATCTTACCGACCTATGTTATGTCATGGCTTGTCCCTGTTCAGTGTGTGAAATGTTGGGAAGACAAGAGGAAGAAGAGATTTTTTGAACTTTCCAGTATTAAAAGTATAATACTTTTGAAAATTTTTAATTATGAAAGTGAATATTACAATGCTTTGAATAGTAGGAAGGAAGGAATTCTTTTCTTGTTGGTTTTTTATAGGCTCTTTAAGATGGATCTACATACAAGAATAAATGTACTACAACTTTTTATAATAAGCATTAATTACCTAGGAAACTTTAAAAAAAAAAAAAACATACACTTTCTAAACTAGACTAGGAACACATTTTAGATATTTCCTAGACACTTTCTAGATCGGGGTCTCACTTGATCTGGTCCTTCCAAATCCACGTGGGATTGCGCACTAGCCCCACTCAATATAGCTAGAGATGGATGATCGTGTCAAAGGGCTCCATGGGGCGTACCATGATGTATATGTTTTATGCACACCATCCATTCATTTTTCTATATCATTTTATAAAAAAAAAAAAAAAAGGCGAAAAACAAGTTAGATCTAAGGTTTAAGTGGACCACACTACAAGAAATAGTGGGAGTTAGGTGCCTACCATAAAAAATTTCTTGGGGCCACATTAGTCTCTCATCAAGCTGATTTTTGTGTTTTCCTTTCATATAGGTTTGTGTGACCTTATGAAGAGATTAGATGGCAAATGAACTTCACGGTGGACCCTAAGAAGATTTTAACTATAGTCATTCCATTCCCACTACTTTCTATCGTGTGGTTGACTTGAGGTTTGGATGTGCCTCATTTTTTTGGATCATGATCTAGGAGGATATAGTAAAGTTGATGGGCGGTGTGGATCTAACACATAAAACATAGTGGGCCCAAAGATGTGCCACACATTAAAAGTTGGGTTATATACCATGCAAAGGAAAAAGTGGAGGGCAATTTAAAATTTTTTAAAAAGAATATATAGAGAATAAACAAAACTAAACGTGGAGTGTCAGCATTACCAAACAGGGCCTAAGACTCGTTATTTTGTGTGATTCCATTTGGGTGTGCAGATGGTCTGTGTTCAATGCACTGGAAATTTCAATGCCATCGCTTCTCATTGGTCCATGTCATCGCCAATGACTCTAGCTAACAATATACGCCGAATTTCTCTCTCCCGTACATTGTAACTTTTAATGTGTGGAAATTCTTTCGCCCCACATGATTTATGTTTTATATCCACACCACCCATCAATTTTTACACATCATTATAGAGCATGAGACAAAAAATGAGGTTTGGCAAGAGTTTAAGTGGATCACACCACACAAAGCAGTGGAGATTGAACAACTACCGTTGAAATCTTCTTAGGGTACGCTGTGAGGTTTTTTATTCTTTATTTTTTTATTTTATTTTATTATTTTTTTTAACACATGCACATACATACCCACACACTCACACCGTAGAGGGATTTCACCAACTATGGATGCTCAAACCCTTGAGCGGGTGTTGAAACTCCTAAGAGTCTACCAACAGAGCAAGAGTAAGGATTCACTGTGAGTTTCATTTGCCATCTAACATCTTTATAAGTAAGCATCCAATTCCAACTGTTTCTGTAGTGTGGCCAACTTGAACCTTGGATTTGCCTCTTTTTTTCTTTGGATGGACGGTATGGATATGATATATACGTCATAATGTGCCCATAGAAATTCCACATGACAACCCTTCGGTTTTCTTCTCTCGACCTGTACTGCACCGGATCAGGTGAGACCGGCGTCGCTTATGATGGTTTGTCCCTTACCGTGGAGCTCAATTTGATGCGCGCGTGTATTCTGTATCCACCTCGTCCATTGGTTTTTCTTGATATTTTAGGGCATTATTCCAAAAATTTAAGCAAATCAAATTATCATGTGGAGATACCATGGGAAACAGTGGTATTTGACCATTAATGGGCATAAAAGTTTTGGATCAAGTTGATATTTGTTTTTTTTCTCTTCATCCAGGCTTACGTGCTAAATAAAAACTGTGGAAACATTAAAGTGAGCCCCAAGAACTTTTTAATTGTTGCGTGTTCAATCACCACGGTTTTCTGGAGTATGGTCTGCTTAAGTATTGAATTTTTTAATTTTTGGTATCATCTAAAATGATTTGGAAAAAAAAACAAATGGACAGAGTTGATAAAGAATACACACATCAAGGTAGGCCCCACCTTAACGTTAAGGGCTGCACCCTCTTAAGTGAGGCCGGGGTCTCACCTAATCCGCTCCCCTGCACCACACAGCCAGGAACGGAATTTCTTGAGGTGTAGAATTTATGTGGGCTACACGATGATTTATTTCTTAGATCCACACAGTCCATCCAGTTTTATTTTTATTTTTCAGATCATTCTAGAATAAAAACCTAAATATAATGCAGATCCAAAGCTAAAGTGGACCACACCAATGAAAACAGTAGGAATTGATGTTGCTGTTGATTGATTAGAGGATGGTCCTAACTTTCCACCAGGTGATCTTCAAGATGGGACTCATGACCCTTTGCACAGCTTGAATGTATTGCACACGGGATCCACTTCAGGAAAAACAATGTAGCATCATAGGCTAACATATTATGGTTGTAAGTGATCATTCCTACATGGTGACATGTGCCTATACTTAAGGTTTTATTAAAGGGGAAATAATCATGTACAACTATGTATTTTAACATACAATGTCTTCATTTTCAGCTGACGTGTCTTTTGTGTATAAAATCCAAGCCTTGCAAAATGTGGGCCGTATCATTAAGATGACCTTGGATGAAAACCAGGATGGTCCGCGCCAGAGCCTCACAAGCAAACTCCTTTTTTAAGGTAGGCTGCCCCAAGTCGGATGGTGCTCTTTTGATCGGTTACAAGTTCAACTAGGGCTGTCAATTGTCTGGGCTGGCCCAATAGGCTTTGAGCGTGGAGGTCTTGGGGCAGGCTTGGCCTGGAATACTAGGCCCGGGACTGGGCCAGGTTCTTAAATTTAAGCCTATTTTAGAAATGGGCCAGATTCAGGGTCTGTCTTTAAGCCCATTAACTCAGCCCAACCCGTTTAGGATTTCAATAGCATTTTTCTAATATGCCATGGATGATGGGGCACAATTAATAAACAGCTTAGATATTGTGCAGGGGTGGCTGAGCTCGGGCTTGGGCTGGAGTGGGATCAGGCCATGCATAATCATCACGGCTGACCGCAGGGCTTTTGTTTTTGCCAATCACAGGCCCAGAGTCTATGCTTTACTTTGTGGGCATGCAGGGTTTGGGCAACAATCTGACGGGCCAAAGCCAGCCCGATGTACAATATCCAAGCTTCGAGGAACCCACAATGTGGTGAGTGTGACATTCACTGCTCCATCCGTCGGGTCTGATATCACTGCACCTTCCCCATTCCCGGTACAGTCCGGGAATCGAGTGGAAGGCAATGTAAAATCACACCTAAACCTCTAAGTCGGCGAGCTGTGACGCACCGTAGATTTTGATCTGGTTAATTCACACCTGTTGAACAGGTGGTTGGGATGTACTCATACCATGTTGGGCCCACATGTAAACTTATGTATAGTTGTTGTGCCCTCCCATTTTCCATGCATGTTGTGTGGCCCACCTGGGTTGTTGATCGAGATGATTTCTGGCCACCTTGAAGCCCCACCTGATAGACGGAGTGGATGTAGCACGACACAATGATGGTGGGCTAGCTCATAGATCCGGACTGTTGTACTCAGGCTCGGATTCAGTAGTGACCCCTCCAGTACCCACCTGGTTACTGGAAAAGCTCCATGGCCCCCAACATGATGTATGTGTTTTAGCCACACTACTTAAAAACAAGGTAGATCCAAATAAGGTGTACCACACCATAGGAAACAATGGTGATTGAACGTCCACTATTAAAAACTTCTTTGGGCCACAAAAGTTTAAGATCAAATATTTGTGTTTTCCTTGGGCCCTGAAAAATTTTTAACAGCTAACATTCAATCACCACTGTTTCCTGTGGTGTGGTCCACCTGGGATTTGGATTTGCACCCTAAAATAAGCTAACAAAATAGACGGACGGCATGGATAAAACGCACGCATCGATCATGGTGGGGTCCACAGAACTTTTTCCAACACCGACCACTACTGAGGTGTTTACTGGAGGGGTCACTACGGAATCTAAGTCGGTTGTAGAGAACTCCCGCCAACCTGAGCCGACGTTGACGACAGTCACGTACCTTAGCACATTCATTTGCTGGGAAAGGAGCCAACGTATGCAAGAAAATGGCGCGACTTGCCTGAGACCCACTGGAGCCAGCGATGTGCCGTACGACTCCGCGTAGCTGGACCGCACATCCTGGTTCTAGGTCTTAGCCAAGTCGCGCCCACAAGAAACTCCGAGAGGCTTATTAATTCTACTACGTACGTTTTGCTACTTTGGTGGCTCACGATACAGCGTATCTCCTTCTACTGGGGCCCACATGCTAAAATGTCCTAGGATTTGAACCGTCCATGTTGTACTTACTATCTCAAAATAGCCAATTACTCCTTGATCACGCATCGATAATTATTCTAACCCTTGATTTTTGTAGTTGAATTCAAGCCATTTAAAATTTCTTTTAATTGTCATAAATCGAATACAGATGGTGACAATCACACTTATACTGTCAATGTTAGTTTCTGAAAATGGCCATTATAGCATATATAGATGATAGATTCCACAGTATGAACGGTCTCATCATTGGTCCACTCAGCAATTGGGCACCAGTGGGCAATAAAACGCACTGGATCCTTGTGAACCATCCTTAGCCTTTGGTATTAAGTTGTGTCCTCTCCAATTCATCTTTTTCATTTTCATCATTTCGTGTGTTATCTTATCAGTTTTAATTATAGTGGAATCTAACTTGATGGCTCAAGGTTGAAATTCATGCTTTGATGGCTGGACAGTAGAGACTCATGATGCTGGTCGCCAATAGCTATCAGTTCTCTCTGTTTTAAGTTGGCCCTTAAGATTTTCTTCTTCAGGGATAAAATATGGACGCCTGGGATCATTGGATTACTTTGCTTGCCAACCATGGCTAACTAGGTGGGTGGTGTCTGTCTCTCCTGCCAAATCATCCACGTGTAAGGTCTCTAGTGTCCTAATCCTAAGTAAGATGGCCCAAACAAAAGCAATAGTCCACGATTCAACCTTAATTTAAAATTTAAAAAAAAAAAACCAAAGAGATCACGAACACCTTCCAATCCAGCCCAAACAAAAAGCATGGTCCGTGTCTAATTCACATAGTAACAAGTTAGATCAACGGTCTGGATCACCAGATTGGGGCCCACTTGCATGGACTTTGGTGTCTAATGGGGATGTGGATTTCGTGCAAAAGCCTTTCACATGAAGGCACATTGGAAAGTGGTAGAGTTAGTGGGAATAGTGATGCTACGAGCCTACGACTCATTATTTTGTGTGATTCCGCTTGGGTGTGCGGACCGGAAATTCAATGCCATCTTCTCATCGGTCCACGTCATCACCGATGACTCCAGCTAATAATATGCGCAGGATTTCTCTCTCCCGTAACGCACAAAGTAACTTTTAATGTGGGGAACTTCGTTAGGCCCACATGATTTATATTTTAGATCCACACCGTCCATCAATTTTTACATATCATTATAGAGCATGAGACAAAAAATGAGGTACATCTAAAGTTTAAGTGGATCACACCATACAAAATAGCGAAAATTGAACAGCTACCATTGAAATCTTCTTAAGGTCCACTGTGAGGTTCATTTGCCATCTAACATCCTTATAACGTACACAAACCTGAATGAAGGGGAAAATAATATATCAGCTTGATCAAAGTCTTCTGTGGCCCCAGGAAGTTTTCAAATGTAAGCATTCAATTCCTACTATTTCTGTAGTGTGGCCCACTTGAACCTTGGATATGCCTCGTTTAGTTTCTGCTTCCATAAACTGGTATGAAAAAATGGATAGACAGTATGGATCTGATGTATACGCCATGATGTGTCCATAGAAGTTCCACATGTCAACCCTTGGGTTTTCTTCTCTCGACCTGTGCTGTACCTGATCAGGTGAGACCCCGGCCTCACGTGAGACGGTTTGACCCTTACCATGGAGCTCGCTTTGATGTGTGTATTATGTATCCACCCCTCCATCGGTTTTTCTTGATATTTTAGGGCATTATCATAAAAAATTAAGCAAATCAAATTATCATGCATATCATAGGAAACAGTGCTACTTGACCGTTAATGAGCCACAAAAGTTTTGGATCAAGACGATATTTGTTTTTTTCTCTTTATCCAGGCGTATGCGAACTTATCAATAAATTGGATGCTAAATAAAAACTGTGCAAACATTAAAGTGAGCCCCAAGAACTTTTTAGTTGTTGGGTGTTCAATCACCACTGTTTCCTAGAGTATGAAACGCTTGAGTATTGAATTTTTTTAATTTTTGATATTAAGCTCTAAAATGATTTGAAAAAAAAATAATAAAAAATAGACAGAGTAGACAAAGAATACACACATCAAGGTAGGCCCCACGTTACGGGCTGTACCATCTTAGGTGAGGCCGGGATCTCACCTAATCCAATCCCCTGCACCACACACAGCCGGGAACGGAATTTCTTGAGGTGTAGAATTTATGTGGGCTCCATGATGATTTATTTCTTAGATCCACACAGTCCATCCATTTTTTTCAGATCATTCTAATATAAAAACCTAAATATAATGCAGATCCAAGCTAAAGTGGACCACACCACTGAAAACAGTAGGAATTGATGTTGCTGTTGATTGACTAGTGGATGGTCCTAACTTTCCACCAGGTGATCTTCAAGATGGGACTCATGACCCTTTGCACAGCTTGAATGTATTGCACACGGGACCCACTTCAGGAAAAACAATGTAGCATCATAGGCTAACATATTATGGTTGTATGTGATCATTCCTACATGGTGACATCACCATGGGCCTATACTTAAGGTTTTATTAAAGGGGAAATAATCATGTACAACTATGTATGTTAACATACAATGTTTTCATTTTCGGCTGACGTGTCTTTTGTGTATAAAATCCAAGCCTTGCAAAATGTGGGCCGTATCATTAAGATGACCTGGGACGAAAACCAGGATGGTCTGCGCCAGAGTTTCACAAGCGAACTCCTTTTTTAAGGTAGGCTGCCCCAAGTCGGATGGTGCTCTTTTGATCGGTTACAAGTTCAACTAGGGCTATCAATTGGCTGGGCTAGCCCAATGGGTTTTGCGTGTGGTATGCTTGGGGCAGGCTTGGGTTGGAATACTAGGCCTGAGGACTGGGACAGGGTCTTAAATTTAAGCCTATTTAAGAAGTGGCCCAAATTCACGGTCTGTCTTTAAACCCATCATCTCAGCCCAACCCGTTTACGATTTCGATGGCATTTTTCTAATAAACCATGCATGATGAGGCACAATTAATAAACAGCTTAGATATTGTGCAGGGGTGGCTGAGCTCGGGATTAGGCTGGGGTGGGATCAGGCCATGCATAATCATCACGGCTGACGGCGGGGCTTTGTTTTTGCCAATCACGGGCCCAGAGTCTATGCTTTACTTTGTGGGCATGCAGGGTTTGGCAACAATCTGACGGGCGCAAGCCGACCCGATGTACAATATCCGCGAGCTTCGAGGAACCCACAATGTGGTGAGTGTGACATTCACCGCTCCATCCGTCAGGTCTGATGCACCTTCCCCAATCCCGGTACAGTCCGGGAATCAAGTGGAAGGCAATATAAAATCACACCTAAATTTCTAAGTTGACGAGCTGTGGCCCACCGTAGATTTTGTTCAGGTTCATTCACACCTGTTCAACAGGTGGTTGGGATGTACTCATACCATGTTGGGCCTACATATAAACTTATGTATAGTTGTTGTCCCCTCCCATTTTCCATGCATGTTGTGTCGCCCATTTGGGTTGTTGATCGAGATATTTCCCCCGGGAGGCCACGTTGACGTCTCACCTGATAGACGGAGTGGATGTAACACGCGCAATGATGGTGGGCTAGCTCAAAGATCCCAACTGTTGTACTCAGACTCGGATTCAATAGTGACCCCTCTAGTACCCACCTGGTTACTGGAAAAGCTCCATGGGCTTAGCCACGCTACTCAAAAACAAGGTAGATCCAATTAACAGGTGGACCACACCGTAGGAAACAACGGTGATTGAACGTCCAGGATTAAAAACTTCTTCGGGCCACAAAAGTTTGAGATCAAATTTATATTTGTGTTTTCCTTGGGCCCTAAAAAGTTTTTAACAGCTGACATTTAATCATCACTGTTTCCTATGGTGTAAGGCTCCTATCAGGTGAGCCACACATGATTATCAGATCTGACGTTGGATTATTCGGATTGAGCAATTCAGTGGGCTCCATTATAGTTGTGATCATTCTATATTTATATATAGGTTTGGGGTGAGATGCTTAAACCGTGGTCCCTATTCTTGGTTATTAAGCCAGATATGGAAACCTACATTGTGAAGACCCTAAAAGGCATAAATGTGATAGGTAAGCTTCTAACCCTATAGATGTCTTGGGCCTCTCATCAATAAAGTGAGAAAACCTTAGTCTTATTGAAAGTTCACGTGTAAGGCACGGGGGATCAAAATTCGTGTATGTGGAATGTCTTCTCAATCAGGCATGGTTTTAAGTTATGGTTTTGAATCTTCATTATTGGTGTATAGATGATCCGTCATTTTCACAGTCGCAGTCTATCATTTGGTATCAGATCTTCCTATGCATCGTAGATTCTTTGTCGAGCACCCGTTCATTCTTGACAATTCGAGATGTTTTATGTTGGTGAGTTGTCGGCTGTGGGGTAGTTTTGCTGGTATGAAATCCTACAAGAAAACTCCCATTGATGGCTATTTTTTCTTAGTTCTTAGGTCAGACCGGATCTAAAATAGATCTCTATTTGAGATAAGTGCCATTGTATCCAATCATATCTAAGTGTGAACCCAGACGATAGCCCTGTTTATGAGACCATTGGGCAGGTTGATTTAGATCGGAAACCATGGACCCCGGCAGACTTCCGGGTGCACTATTCATGAGCGCGGACAGTTAGAGTGGAGGCTCGATCTCTGATTGGATGTAGATCTTGATTCAGCAATATTGTCATCGGCCGCCAACTCCCGTTGGACCCAGAGTTGATCATAGCCCGTGATAATTGAAACCGACTGCATCTGCCCATCTTGATCGGCAATCGTTCGTCACTGCCATCACCAGCAGATCATGTCGAATGCAGCCCATTTTTCTTCTTCCTCCAGCATCTCCAATTGCCATTAATGGCTGCCACAATTTCAGAATCCCACCTCTGGACCTACGGCAATGGCGTTCCTGCCTCCTTATTCTTACTTGTTTTCACCAGTCATTTTCGGCAATGACTAAGGTCACCGAAGATGGAGATGATGGCGACCACCTTCTCCATCAATGGTTGACAGTCGGCAGCCAAATTTGATGGCGAAAGCGGTGATGGCGGCTAGGGTTTTGGGGAGTGAAGATGATCTATACGGCGAATAGGGTTTTATACAACCCTTTTGCATTTTTGGGAAGTGATAGTGATAGGCTTTTGGGCCTTGCGTTTCAATCAGGCTAAGCCCAATTTGGGCCTGGTGGTTTTCATGGGCTGATCTGAATTTCAGCCAATCCTAAGCTCGATTTTGGGCCTGAGGTTTGAGCCCATCTTCAACTCATCTCATGGCTCGTTTGGGCAGATCTCAGGCCCTATTTTAAGGCCTAAATTGAAGATTATCTTGGGCTTGGATAAGGCCCTCCTTAGATGCCACTTTTACATTGGCATAAGGCCTTACATTGGGCGATTTTAAAATTGTCCATGGGCCCATAACATATTGAATAACAGCCCAATTTCTAGGGCCTGATTAAAATTTTCCTTTTGGACTTTGTGGGCCCACTTTGGATATATATATATAAGGTCCCAATGTCCTTAGATGTTGTTGTTTAACCTGATAGCGAGCTGAATTTTGATCCTAATGCCTTGCATTATTTTAGATCCTTAGGGCCCGCTTTAGTTCTTGGGCCCATTGTCCATTGGTGATGACCTTAACCATTGCATTAATTATACTTGGGCTATATCAAATTATATGAAACCTATATAAAGTAATTGATGGTTAGTGTGTTTTACTTGATATGGCCTATGTAATTAAGTATATATGGTTAAAATTGTTATTTAGTTATGATCTGACCCAAATAAGGCCTTTGCTCATATGTTTGAGGTTGATATTGAGTGGTTGACCGTTAAGAATTTAATCCAACCATCACTTTAGAACTTTTGAGCCTACGGGCGGTCAACACAAATGTATTTTGGGCCAAATCAGAACTATTTTAGAATGGTCCATTATGGGCAGGACTATGTAGCAATCCTTGGGTCTGGGAGTGGGATTGGAACTGGTTGTGTTAGCCACCAAAGTCCTCAATTGGCGAAAATTTTTACTTTCAAACTTCAGTTTATGGAATTCAGTGACCATCTATATTAGGATTCAATTTACTAACGTTCGTTTCCATAGCGGGTAGTGGTCAGAACAAAGAGGTAGGATGTGAGTGGGGTGAAGTGATGTGATTGGGGTGAAGTGATTGATGATAGTTATATAAGTTTGAGATTCATTTTGTCCAAAGGTGATGGACGTCTTAGATTTATTTTACTAGCATTGATCAACTTCATGTTCAGTAGAGCCTCCTATATGTTGCTATTTCGCCTAAAGGAGGAGTCAGGCTCTTGCCAGAATTTGATGATAATATCCCATCATCATTCTGGGCCATTTAATTGAAGGCCCAAATCAATCAAATGATAATACATGCATAATGTTTATGGTTTACATTCATGTATATGGGACTTGTTCATTTATTAATGTGAGTGTTATTTTTTTATGTTCAGCCATGATTATTTTCAATGTTCCAAACTAGTTTAATTCCATACCTTTATTTACTGGGTCCAACTTTAAGAAGATGAAGTACTATTTAGGAAATCGTTCTTTGGGTCATATAGAGGATTGTACACAATTTAATGAATGAGTTGTTTCTAAGGGTAAGAATCAAGTTTTAGTCTGTTTTTAATCTAATTTAGGTGATATGTCCACGGACTCCTAATGGATAGACTCTGGTGCAACTATTCATATATGTAATTCCACACAGGATATGTTTCAAAACCGGACACCAACCGATACAGAAAGATCGGTTTATATGGGGAACAACATTAAAGCAGACATGGAAGCTATTAGAGTTTGTAGGCTTAGGTTATCATCAGGACATTTTCTTGACCTATTAGATACTGTATGTGTGCCTTCTATAAGGCACAATTTGGTTATGAGTTTAAATTTGGAAATGAAAAATTAAGTATTTCCTATGATTCGGTGATGATCGGTTCTGACACTTTAGTCAATAACCTTTATAAGCTAGATTTGGATGTTTGATATATCTACAGTATTAACTCATCACATGGAAACACTAAAGGCATCAAGTGAAGGTTAGATTGTGAAAATTTCTCCATGCTATGGCACAAACGATTAGGCTATATTTCTCATGAGAGATTGCAAAGGCTTGTACGTGAAAGAATTCTTCACTCTCTAGACTTCTTAGACTTTGGGGTTTGCATATATTGCATTAAAGGTAAACAAACTAGAACCAGAAAAAAGATTGTCATTAGGAGTGGACTCTTGGAAGTAATTCATATAGACATATGTGGACCATTCTCTTCATCTTCTTGGAATGGGCAGAAGTATTTTATTACTTTCATAGATGACTACTCTCGTTATGGGTACTTATATCTTAATAACGACAAATCAGATTACTTGGATACATTTAAGATATATAAGGCTGAAGTTGAGAATCAACTCAATAGAAAAATCAAAGTCATCAAATCCAACCGTGGTGGCAAGTACTATAGAAAGTATAACGAATCTGGGTGTAATCCAAGGCCATTTGCTAGATACCTATAAGATTGTGGCATCGTCGCCCAATATATCATGCCTGGTACTCTAGAGTTGAATGGTGTAGCGGAAAGGCGTAATCCCACCCTAAAGGACATAGTACAGTATATGATTAGTAATTCGACGTTGCCAGAATCTTTGTGGGGTGATATGTTGAAAACAACTGTGCATATCCTTAATAGAGTCCCAAGTAAGGCTGTGATGAAAACTCCATATGAATTGTGGACAGAGCGAAAGTCTAGTTTACGATACTTTTTCTTTTTCTTTTTATTTTTGACAAAAGGTGGGAGCACAAATGCTCACCACCCAACTTCGTTGATGAGAAGGGGAAGTTACAAGTATTTCGAACGGGCATTACAAAAAGGATCATGCCTCACCTATCTTTTAGCCCAACAAAGGAACATGTACAAAAGAGAAAACACAAGAGAAAATAGATCAGATATATGCATGAGACTGGCGACACCTCAAACATAACAGCAACACCAGCAGAAACAGCAGGAACCTGAGCCCAGAAGGCTTTCCCACTGCAAAAAAGGCCCAGCCAATGCATAGCTACGACACCCGAAAGAAACACATGCCTCCACACTGCCACCCCGAATCCGAGTAGATAGAGAGCCTGAATAGAGGGAGAAAACCAGAGGATCGCAGCTCCTCAGCAGCAATTGCCAAACCGAGCTTCACATGGCTACTGAAAGTGCTTAAAAACTCTTCCTAGGCTGATCCTAAGCGCCCCCAGGTCCACTTTATCTAGGAAAAGGATTCTTCTGATGTGTCTCGGGAGCAGAGAAATTTGGCGAATCAAGGAGGAGGCTTGAGTGGCGCTGCCCATTCGGGCCATACCATTTACAGGTCCATTTCCTTCTCTGAAGATGTGGACAAATTTCAGCTGCAGAAGAGCACCAAACCTTTTGATTCGGGCAACCCAATAGTCCCATTTCCAACTTGGACTAGTAATCCTATTCAAAAATTCCATCGTGAGCTTAGAGTCGGATTCGACCACAACTCTATTTAAACCAAAATGGAAGCAAAAGGAAAGCCCGTCATGAATAGCGCAAAGTTCTGCATAAATGTTTGAAGCTGTTTCATAGCCTTCCGCAAACACAAAAATGAATTCACCATTTTCACCTCTACAGACTCCCCCTCCACCTGAAGGGCTCGGATTTCCTCTTGCCGAGCCGTCAACATTAATTTTAGCCCAGCCCATCTATGGTTTCTGCCACTTGACGAATGTGGGAGGATTCCAGGAACGAGTTGTTGCAGTCAACCCCAGCTTGGACGCGATCGATGGACTTGGCGAAGGGTAAAGAAGCTCTGGAGAGTGGGTAGATAGAGAGGAGAGCCACCTTTTAACCTTGGCCAGGATATCAGCCACCTGAAAAAACTTGCCGTCGAATCTGGCAGAATTTCTAGACTTCCAGATTTCCCACATAATAAAATAAGGAGTGAGCTTGAGGAGGGGGAAGGAACGGCCACTCAAGAGGGAGGAGTTCCTCAAGGAGTTCAGCATAGATTCAATCGATTGATTAGCGCTATATGGAATGTCAAAAATTTTGCCAAAATGTGTCCAATAGGATGAAGCTATGAAGCTGTTGATCAAAAGGTGCTGAAGGGACTCGACTGAGTGACCTCTGGACGGATCCAATGAGCAGCAATCACATTTGGAAGGTAGCAAAACTCCGCACCCTTGGATTACTTCGTCAACAGGAACCGCTTTCTGCAGCACCCTCAATAGGAAAAGGGAGATCCTAAGGGGCAACTTGTCATGCCAAACCCACCTATACCATTCTCTACGCGGTTTGTGCACCCTTATGAGATCCCAAGCTGAAAGGACAGAGAACACACCTGAGGGGGAAAGAAGCCAAATGCGTCTACTGGACTGTCTGACAGGCAGAAGCCAGCTTGAAAATTGTTGTCGATTATTTCCTGGGAGAGAAAACTGTAGGCAGATGATAGCGAAAGAGGACCGTTCACCCCCAGAACTTGGTTAACCTTGGCTGATAAAAGGTTGTCAAGAACTTGGTGAGACGACTGGTGAATAAGAGGGCCACACCCTGTCCAATTGCCTGTCCAAAATCTGCAATTTCCTTAGCCAATCTGCAAATGCGCTTTACTCTCTAGCAATGGCAGCAAAGCTTGGATCTTCTTCCATAGCGTGGAGGCAAAGCTAGAAGGTCTGATTTGACCATTGCCGGAGAGGTCACTCTTGTACTTAGCATTCATGTATGAGCTCCATAAACCTGCATCTTCCTTATAGTGGACAGCCTAGCCTAGCCCAGTTTCAGTCTGAGGGCCTTAATGAATTCCTGAAGCTTCCTGATGCCCAAACCACCTTCTATTTTGGGAAAACCGACCGACTTCCAGCCTTTCCAATGAAGTTTTCTCTTCCCTTCGGACCATCCCAACAAGAAGTTTGCAAAGAGACATTCCGGCGTCTCCAGGACTTGAAATGGAATGATAGTTACTGCCATGGAGTGGACGAGGATGCTACCAAGGACGTGTTGAACTAGGACAAGTCTACCCGCCTAAGAGAGGCATTGAGCTTGTCATCCGTTTATCCGACCCTCAATCTTCTTAATGAGGGGGAGAAAGGCATTTGATTTCAGCCTACCAATAGTCAGAGGGACTCTAAGATAGGTAAGACCTGTCGAGCACTTTGCGATGCAGAGATGTCTCTCGATGTTCCTGATTCTCGTTGTTGAGAGCTTGGTTGAGTAGAAGAAAGCACTTTTGTAGAGGTCAATTTTCTGGCCCAAGGCTTGCTGATATGCATCGAGGAAAGAGGTGAGGGCTTGGAGAGAAGGCTGGCCCCCGTTGGTGAAGAGCAAGGTTTCATCAGCGTATAGAAGATGTGAAACTTTCGGGCACCCTCTCCTAAGCTTGAATGGAGTAATCATATTCTGATCGACCATGAATTTGATTCCTCTACTTAGAGCTTCTGCCGCTAGTATAAAAAGGAGTTGTTCTGCAGAAGTCAAACCATATAACTCATATGAAAGAAAGCTTGACCCTATAATGGTTAGTTGCTTCTTTATTGGATACCCAGAAAAATTCAAAGGATTCAGATTCTATTGTCCATCCTATTTCATGAGAGTCATTGAGACTGCGAATGCTAGGTTTATTGAGAATACTGAAAATAATGGGAGCACGAACTTAAGAAACATTGTGTTTGAGGAAGAAGGGATTGTGATTCCCACCACAATCATTCAGAGCAGCGTGGTTGTCTGTCCAGCAGCGGATCCTGAGATCCCTATGGATGACTATATAGAGCCTCAAATACAACCCACTGATGAGGAAACAGAAAACCTAATTCAGAATAATGAGCCTTTAAAATGATCACATAGAGAGAAGATCTGCGATTCCAGATGATTACATCGTCTATCTGCAGGAGCATGACTTTGACATTGGGGCTGAAAAGGATCATATATCTTTTTCACAAGTCGAACAAAGTGCAAATTCTTCTCAATAGTTCGATGTCATGAAGGATGAATTGAAATCCATGAAAGATAATAAAGTTCGGGACCTTGTTGAATTGCCTAAAGGGATTTGGTCAATTGGTTGTAAGTGGGTATTTAAAACCAAATAGGACTGTAAGGGTAATATCAAAAGGTATAAAGTTAGACTAGTTGCAAAGGGTTTCAGTCAGCGTGAGGGCATTAACTTTAAGGATACTTTCTCACCTGTGTCCAAGAAAGACTCCTTTAGGAATATTATGGCTCTTATGACTCATATAGATTTAGAGCTGCATCAAATGGACGTGAAAACTGCGTTTCTCAATGGAGACCTATGTGAGAACGTATATATATTGCAACCAGAAGGTTTTAAAGCCAAAGGCTCAAAACGTCTAATCTGCAAGCTTAAGAAGTCCATTTATGTGTTGAAACAGGCATCGTGATAGTGGTACCTAAAGTTTCATGAAGTTGTTTCTTCATATGATTTGATTGAAAACACTGCAGATGAGTGTATATACGTGAAAATCAGTGGAAGTAAGTTTATTATTTTAGTCATGTATGTTGACGACATTTTGTTATTATTTTAGTCCTGTATGTTGACGACATTTTGTTGGCCAGTACTGATATTGGATTGTTACATGAGACTTAGAAATTTCAGTCTCAAAACTTTGAGATGAAAGATCTTGGTGATGCATCATTTGTCATCGGCATTCAGATTAGCCGAGACAGATCACGTGGACTGCTTGGCTTATCGCAGAGAGCTTATATTGATAGGGTTCTCGAAAGATTTAACATGCAAGGTTGTGCTCTTGGCCAAACACTTATTGTAAAAGTTGACAGGTTTGGCCAATTTTAGTGTCCTAAGACCGATATAGAGAATGACAAGATGAAAGATATTCCATATGTGTTACTAGTAGGAAGCATCATGTATGCTTAGGTCTGTACACATTCGGATATTGCTTTGGTGGTTGGAATGTTAGGCAGGTACCTTAGCAATCCTGGAATGAATCATTGGATAGCTTTTAAGAAAGTATTGCGCTACCAGCAAAGGACAAAGGACTTCGCACTCACCTATAGGAGATCTGACCGTTTCGAGCTAATTGGATACATGGATGCGGATTTTGCGAGCTGTCTCGATAGCAAGAAGTCCACCTCAGGCTATGTATTTATGATGGGTGGTGGAGCCATATCATGGAAGAGCGTAAAACAGTCAATTACGACATCTTCTGCCGTGGAAGAAGAGTATGTAGCTTGTCATGAAGACACAAGTCAGGTGATCTGACTTTAGAGTTTTTTTCTGATTTACAGGTTATGCAGATGATCCCGAAACCATTGAAAATCTATTGTGATAGTTCAGCTGCAGTTAACTTCTCCAACAACAACAAACATTCATCAATGTCAAAACATATTGACATTAAGTATCTTGTTATGAAGGAGAGAGTTCAAAATCATCACGTGTCTGTAGAACTCATCGGCACAAGGTAGATGATAACGGATCTTCTCACTAAAGGTCTTCCTATTACTCTTTTTAAGGAACATGTGACGTCTATGGGAGTTTTAGATCCCAATGATATATTTGAGTAGTGAAAATTTTCAGTTTTGATCCGATTATGTACAGACATTTTAGAGATCTCTTTTATATGCATTGATGGTTCTATTATTCAATTTATATCATGTTTCTCCTTCAGTGTGCACTTTAAGTTTTGAGTAAGCAAGAATTTTATTTGTGTCTTAGTGACACGTTCAGATAGACTACTTGAAGATAGGCACATGTGATCACATTAGACGTGTGATCTTCATGCCACACCCCATATATTTGATTCATATCATTGAGGCTATTGATATTTGTGACTGTGATTCGTCACACTTCAAAATGTATAAATGTTGTGTTGACTACCATGATTCAATATCTGTAGTCTTGATGGACCGAATCTGACAAACATTGTTCATAATTATCCAATAGTATTGTTTTGAAATTTAGTAGGGCGCCCATTAGGAACTTTCAAGAGCAACTGCATTTTTTAAAATTGTTTTTACAATTAAAATAAAATGCTTTGTTTTCTTTTAGAGATCAGTGTAACGCAAGTGGGAGAATGTAAGATTCCTATCAGGTGGGCCATACATGATCATCAAATTTGACCGTTGGATTATTTGGATTGAGCGATTTAAGGGGCCCCACTACGGTTGTGATCATTGTATATAGGTTCGGGGCAGGAAGCTTGAACCGTGGTCCCGATACTCGGTTATTAAGCCAGATATGGAAACCTACGATGTAGAGATCCTAAAAAGGAGAAGTGTGATGAGTAAGCTTCTGACCATTTTCCCTATAAATAGATGTCTTAGTCCCCTCACCAACACAAGTGAGAAAACCCTAACTCTATTGAAAGTTCTTCTAAAGGTGTAAGGTGCAAAAGATCAAGATTCTTGTCGGCGAAATATCTTCCTAATCAGGTATGGTTTTAAGTTATGGTTTTGAATCTCCATTGTTGATGCATAGATGATCCGTTAATTCCGCAATAAAGATATATTAGTGTGGTCCACCTGGGATTTGGATTTGCGCCCTAAAATAAGCTAACAAAATAGATGGACGGCATGGATAAAACGCATACATCATGGTGGGGTTCACATAACTTTTTCCAACACCAACCACCATGAAGGTGTTTACGGGAGGGGTCACCATGGAATCTCAGTCCGTTGTAAAGAACTCCCAACAACCTGAGCCGACGTTGACGATAGTCACATACCTCAGCACATTCATTTGCTGGGAAAGGAGCCAACGTATGCAAGAAAATGGCGCGACTTGCCTGAGACCCACCGGAGCCAGCGATGTGTCGCACGACTCCGCCTAGCTGGACCGCACATCGGTGGTTCTGGGTCTTAGCCAAGTCGCGCCCAGAAGAAACTCCAGGAGTCATTAATTCTACTACGTTTTGCTACTTCGGTGGCTCACGATACAGTGTATCTCCTTCTACTGGGGGCCACATGCTAAAATGTCCTAGGATTTGAACCGTCCATGTTGTACTTACTATCTCAAAATAACCAATTACTCCTTGATCACGCATCGATAATTATTCTAACCCTTGATTTTTATAGTTGAATTCAAGCCATTTAAGATTTCTTTTTATTGTCATAAATTGAATATAGATGGTGACAATCACAATTATACTGTCAACGTTAGTTTCTGAAAATGGCCCTTATAGCATAGATTCCACAGCATGGACGGTCCCGATCATTGGTCCACTCAGCAATTGGGCACCAGTGGGAAATAAAACGCACTGGATCCTTGTGAAGCATCCTTCGCCGTTGTTACTAGTTGTGTCCTCTCCAATTCTTCTTTTTCATTTTCATTATTTCGTGTGTTATCTTATCAGTTTCATTTATAGTGGTGGAATCTAAATTGATGGCTCAAGGTTGAAATTCATGCTTTGATGGCTGGACAGTAGAGACTCATGATGCTGGCGGTCGCCGATAGCTATCAGTGTTCCCCGTTGAAAGTTGGCCTTTAAGATTTTCTTCTTCAGGGATAAAATATGGACGCCTGGGATCATTGGATCACTTTGCTTGCCATCCATGGGCTAACTAGGTGGGTGGTGTCTGTCTCTCCTGCCAAATCATCCACGTGTAAGGTCTCTAGTGTCCTAATCCTAAGTAAGATGGCCCAAACGAAAGCATTAATAGTCCACGATTCAACCTTAATAAAAAATAAAAAAATAAAAAAAAAAAAAAACCATAGAGATGACGAATATCTTCCATTCCAGCCCAAACAAAAAAGCAATGGTCCGTGTCTAATCCACATCAACGGTCCAGATCACCAGATTGGGGCCCACTTGCATGGACTTTGGTGCCTAATGGGGATGCAGATTTCGTGCAAAAGCCTTTCACATGAAACTAGGTGGTGCCCACTGTGATAAATTTATCCCGTCCATCCGTTTTCTGAAATAAATTTAGGATTTGAAAATAAAAATAATAAGTATCCACGACTCAGGTGGTTTGGAAAATTTCTACCATTGAAATCTCCTTTGGCCGCAGTAATGTTTACATGCCATCCATATTGCTCTTAACGTCATTCCTAATAAGAGGAAATGAAAACACAAATAGTAGTAGGTTGATTCAAAACTTTTGTGGCCCTGCGAATATTTCAACAATGAATGTTCAATTTTCACGTTTCCAGCCCCCTTGAGTATTGGGTCCGGCTCATTTTTGTCCCAATGTTTAAAAAACTTATGAATAGGATAGATTTCTCACAAACATTACAGTAGCCCCACCTAGGTTTCTAGTGCAGGAACTCCCTGCTTCAGTCTTTAAGCAGGAAATCCCCGTCCGTCTATTAACGTGTCTTTTACTTTTATGTTATGCTCTTGCTTTTTACCGCGGAATTTCATGCACAGGTGGCTGCAATGTCTAACAAGTGCTCCCAAACTTTGTAAATATTAAATATCGTGGGTTCCACTGGACCACTTAAAATCCGTAGGTTTACCTACTTTTGTTGAAGGAAACAAACTAAACTAATTTTCTCCTGGGGGTGGGTCAGATGTCTCTCCGACTCATCATTGACGTGCTACCCACTCATCTGAAGCTCTTTTTCTATTGGTGCAGCAACGAAGACCGTTCTGCCTTAATTCCAAAGAAAAGGAAATCAGAACGTTCCTGGTCGCAACACGGCAGTGGATTTTACATGTGTATGCAAATCGCAGATTAGGTGTCACACGGGTGACACTTTAGTTACCATGTGGTGTACACTTTGATCAATTATTTGTATATCCATGCCGTTCATCCATTTTATCGTGTCATTTAAGTATGTGATCCGCAACCTAAAGCAGATCCAACTCTCAAGTGGACCACACCACTGGAAAAAGTAGGGAATGGCCATTAAAAGATTTTCGAGGACTAAAAATCAAGCTGATCATTATATTTTCCCTTCAACAAGGTCTGGTTGACCTTACTAACGGGTTGGATGGAAAGGAAACATTACAGTGGGCATTACTGTGGGCCCTAGGAAGTTTTTAATGGTGGTCCTTCGATCACGGCTATTTCATATGGTGTGGTCCACGTGAGATTTGGATCTGCTTAATTTTTAGGGAAACGTCCTCAAGTGGGTTAGTAAAACGGATGGACAGCGTGGATATACAACACTTTATTAAGTTGGGCCCACGGTAAGGCTAACACCCACTAAGGTGTTGAATGCACATAGAGTTCCTATGCCTTTCTTTTTATTGGTCCACGTCAGCCCCAATGACATTAGCTGACATCAGCTGAGAAAAACTGAAAAAAATAAATGAAAATACATACGGATTTTCTATATGACAATATATTGTCACACCGATTTTCTCTTTCCCAAATGGGATTATGTACGGCATAGCACATTCTTCAGATGTGTTAGATCCACACCGTCCATCCATTTTGCCCTCATTTTAGGGCACAAAGCCCAAAAGTAAGGTCAGATGCAAAGCTTAAATGAACCACAGCACAGATAGTTGAGGATTGAACTAATACGGTTGAAACCTTTCCGGAGCATATCAAGACGTTTATTTGCCATCAAACCTGTTCATGAGGATGAAGGGAAAGAGCAGAACAAACATGCTTGATCTGAGTCTTCTATATCCCTCAACAAGTTTTCAACTATAGCCATCTAATTCCCACGGTTTCCTGCGGTAGGTCTACTTGAGCCCTGAAACAATTTGTAAAAATGAATCAACACGATACATACATCATGCCGGCCCACAGTCACATAAGTTCCACGCGTCAAAACATTTAGCTTTTTTTTTTCCCTCCTTAAGCGATAGGATTAGGTACTGCCAACAACTTTGAAGGGACGCGGATTTACTGCAAAAGCCCTTCACACTAAGTTCGTGCGCTGGGATGTAAGGTGGGGTCCACCATGATGTTTATGAGAAATCCAATCCGTATATCTAATTTTTGAGCTCATTTTAGGATATTAAATAAAAAATAAGGAGTATCGAAAACTCAACTGGGCCATACAAGATGAAACAGTGGGAAAGGAATTCCTACGGTTGAAACCTTCCTAGACCTGACCTTAATGTTTATATGCCATCCAAACCCTTTACAATGTTATTTTCACCGGAATGAAGTTAAAACACAAAAAACATAGACCGATTCAAAACTGTTGTTGCCATATAAATATTTCAACGGTGTTTACTAAATCCCCATTGTTTCCTCTCTCGTGTGGCTCATTTGATTTTGGATACACTTTTTTTTTTTGTTTTGGATGCTCCAAAATGAGCTCGAAAAACGGATGGACTGGTTGGATTTCTGACAAACATCGCCGTGAGCCCCACCCAGAGTCCGTGCGCTACCTGCTAAGGCTTTCCCAGGAAATCCGCGGCTTCCGTTTTGGACGCGATTTGTGACCCAGCACTAGCTGGTGTCAATGTTGTGTGAGCCCCACTATGATGTATGCATTTCATCCACGCCATTCATCCATTTTTCCGGCTCAGTTAAGGGCATCTGCCCAAAAATGAGGCAGATCTAAATCTCAGGTGGACCACACCAGCCCGAAACAGTGGTGATTGAACTCCCACCGTTAAAAACTTCATAATGCTCACTGTAATGTTATTTACCATACAACTTGTTGATTGGTCACGTAACCCTCGATGAAGGGAAAACACAAACATTGATCATTTCAATTTCAATGGTCAGGATTCAATCCTTTCTATTTCCTATGCTCTGGGCTACTTGAGCTGGATCTACATGGTTCATGCCCTAAGATTAGCCGGCAAAATGGATGGACATCGTTGATGAAAACAAATATACAATGGTGGGGCCCACAGACCTTGGATGTTGAGTGTTGCAGAGGATCCAGTCCAATACGTAAACAACCCTAATAAAGAAACAATGGTTATTATTTCTCCACTTGATTTGTGATCGATGCTGACGCTAGGTTGATCGTAGCATTGTATTTAGATTTTAGAGCATATGCATATATATATGAAGTCAATAGTCAAAGGCGACGGCTTATGAATGAAACAAATCCGTTATTTTCCTTCCCTTTTAAAAATCTGAACCGTCCAAATTTTCGTTCTACCCACTACTGACATTGTAAGAGCCTCTCTCTGCATAGTCTATATAAACCATTTCTCCTCTCATAATCCAAAATCACTCAAGACAGTCGCATTGAGTCTCCTGCTCTTCTCCAAACACTTCTTTCATACTTGAGAAAGCAGTGTGGAAAGAGTGGGAAGAGCCATGGCCATGAACATTGAGGGCGTTGAGAGGATGGAGCATGGAGTTTCAGAATCCTCATCACCAAAGGAAACCCACAAACGCACTGTCAAATGGTGGCTTATTGCCCTCAACTGCACCCTCACCGGGATAGGGACCATCTGCGGTCCACTGCTTCTACGGCTTTACTATCTCCACGGCGGGAGAAGGAAATGGCTAACCAGCTCGCTGCAGACAGGTGGTTTCCCCGTCCTCCTTATCCCGCTCTCCATTGTCTACATGCGCGAACGGGCTCGTGGGATGAAATTCCTGTTGGAGCCCAGACTCTTTATATCGAGTGTGGTGATCGGACTCCTCATGGGTCTCGATAACTTCATGTATTCGATGGGTTCTTCATTGCTTCCCGTCTCCACATCCTCACTACTCTTCGCCACTCAGCTCGTTTTCACTGCATTCTTCGCACTCATCATCGTGAAGCAGAAATTCACCCCCTATACCATCAACGCCGTGGTGTTGATGACTCTCGCGTCGGTGTTGCTTGGGATTCGCAAGAGCGGTGACCGTCCTGCGAATGTATCTAATGGGGAGTATTTGCTGGGTTTCATCCTCACTATCGGGGCCGCCGCGTTGCTGGGATTCGCATATCCATGCACCGAGCTTTGTTACGCCAAGGCAAGGAAAGCCATCACTTATCCGGTTGTGATGCAGTTTCAGTTCTTCACGACCTTGTCTGCTACCATTTTCTGCGTTATTGGGATGACTATTAATAAGGATTTCCAGGTAAGAAACCATTTACTTGCTGATGGGACTCATGCACACATGTGGCATCTTGGCATACGTTTTTAAAATCCAAGCCATTCACTTGAGTCAGCCCCACCACAATTGTACAAAAGACGTGCTAGGTTAAATAATTTGACTAAGACAACTCTCGTTTCTTTCTTTTCTTTTTCCGTTTTTTTTTTTTTTTGGGTCCTCTCATCATTTTAATATCAGAGACATGGGCCATTGGCCCACATGATATTAAAATAATTTCCTGTGGTGGAGGGCCCACCACGGTAGCTTGCTGGTAGGACCCATGGGCCTGGTGCACCCCTAAAGGAAATAAACTGGCCTTTGGGGTGATGAATCCACGCGATGAGAGGCTAGGATCTGATACTCGTCTACCACGTCAGCATGTGTTTTTAATTTTGAACCTGGAAAAGCAGAAAAACAAAAGAACGTGCTAAGTGAGTGATTCTAACTATTTGCATCTTTCGTATATGCAGGCCATTGGAAGGGAGGCGGCAGAGTATGAACTTGGGGAGGCCAAGTACTACGTGGTGCTGTTTGGGATTGCTGCTGGGTTTCAGATGATATTCTTGGGAACTCTCGGCCTCGTCTTCTGCATTTCATCTCTCTTTGCAGGAATCCTCAGCGCCACTCTCCTCCCTTTCACAGAGATAGCAGGGGTCATCTTCTTCAAAGAGAAGTTCACAGGAGAGAAGGGAATGGCCCTGGCTCTCTGCCTTTGGGGCTTCGCCTCTTACTTCTACGGTTCCTACAAGTTGAACAAGAAGCAACCAACCCAAGAAGAAGAAGAATCCAAGTAGCCCTAAAAATCAAACACAACCAAAGTAAATCCAAATAGCTCTAAAAATCAAACACAATCAAAAGCGGAAGTGGAATTTGTTTCAAAATCAAGATGCGTGTGCATCGTCTCAATTAGTCCACACATGTTGCGGAACTCATACGCCTTCACCTGCTTCTTTATTTCTATTGTTTCTCCTTCTTTTGTAATCTTGTTTCTTCTAAAATGAGTGCACACATGTTGCGTAACTCATACGCCTTCACCTGCTTCTTTATTTCTATTGTTTCTCCTTCTTTTGTAATTTTGTATCTCCTAAAATGAAACATACTCATGTAACTCTGAATAATGAAATGCATTTATCTTTTGGGTGAAAGTGAAACCATATTCATGTATCAAAATTTCATACATCTTCATCCCTTGGTTAAAAGAAGATCATCCAAGCTGTGTGGTTTTCAGGATTGATCCATTATTTGCATGGTCCAGATTGGGCTAGTTGCATGTTTCTATCCGTTTCAGAGGTCATATATTTGATCCCTTGTGCATTTCTTTGGGGAGTTTATGATACTCAGACATCTTATGACACTCCATACTCTGGCACACGTTATCTCATGTTAAACAAATTAAACCCACTGTTGCTAACCACAGTCCTAAGACCAGATTGAGTAGACAATCCTAACCTCTGATTCATGGGCGTTTGCTCTATTAGGATGTTTGGATATTTTTCATTTTTAACTCTCAAATTATAAATCTCCCCCAATCCAATGAATGATGAAGTAAATATAATTTTTTAGTTCCCAATACATCTAAATTGGGACCCATATCTTCAACCGTTTAATTGGACTTTAATACCATGTATGCAATTTTAAGTGCCTGCGCACCATCCACACCAAGCTGCTTGAGAAATGGGGTATTAAATTAAAATAAAGAGTGCCGTCTGTGTTGAACGCACAGGAAATCCCAGTGCAGTCACTTCTCATTTGGTCCACGTCATTTCCAATGACTCCGAACGTTTCAACTTTTAAGCTGTGTAATTTATCCAGGGCCACCATAATTTCTGTGTTATATCCGCACCATCTATCAAAATAATTTTAAAGCATGGACTAAAAAAATAAGGTACATCTAGAGCTCAAGTGAACTACACCACATAAAACAATGAGAATGCAATGAACTAGCGTTGAAACCTTTGTAGGCCAACCCTGACTCTTATTTTTCCATCTAACTTGATCATAAGGTCACACATAATTGGATGAGGATAAAACACAAATATCTGCTTAATCAGAATCTTATGTGTTCCCAGGATGTTTTCACTAGTAGCATCAATTCTTACCGTTTCATATGGTGTGATCCAGTTTAGTTTGGGATCCACCTGATTTAGTGGCATGATCTAAAGTGAGCTTTCAAAACGGATGGATGGCCTTGATTGCTCCACCTAGCATCCCAGTGCAGGAACTTATGTGAAAGGCTCATGAGACTAAAGCCTTTCCCAGGAAGTTTATGCGTAGAAATGCTGGAGCCTACCATAATGTTTTTGAGAAATCCACAATGTTCATCCATTTTTCCATATCATTTGAGGACATGACGCCGAATATCAAGTGGATCCAAAACTCAAGGTGTACATACAAGAGGGAAAACCGGGAAAGGAGTTTCCTATCATTGAAATCTTCTTGAGATCTAACTTTGACTTTTATATGCCATCTAAACCATTTATAAGGTCATTCCTATTGGGATGAAGTGAAAACACCAAAAACTTAGCCTGATATGAAATTTTGTGACCATTAGAATGTTTCAAATGGTGGTAACTAAATCCCCACTGTTTCCTATGGTGCATACCACTTGAGTTTGAATCCACCTAATTTTTAATAGCACGACAATTTCGAGAAGCTCCCCGCTAATCTGCAAGCTCATTCCTGGCTGTTTGTTATGGGAGCTTTGGAAAGCGAGAAACACAGTGAGGGGAAGATTGTTCCGCTGAGAGTGCTGATGGCGAGAGTTGCTTGCTGGGCATCCACCATCCATGACTCTTTGCACAACACCCACAAGGTTGGCTTGGCGTCCAGAGGCGCATAACTGAACCTGGTCCTCGGCTCGCCCTTCCCAGGTGCGTTTTCCATTTCGAGGTGTCCTGTGGTGGTCAAGTGGATCAGGCCTTGTTTTAATTGGGTTAAAATGAATGTTGACGGCTCCTCCAGAGGCAACTCGAGCTTAGCTGGTGGAGAAGGAATTTGTAGGGGCGATAAGGGCCAATTCATTTGTGCCTGTTCTTCGGGTTATGGCATTGGTTCTAATTCTTATGCCGAGCTGCGTGCAGTGTACGAGGGCTTACTCCTAGTCTTGTCTTTGGGGTTCCATCATATCATCCTGGAGTCCGACTCCTTGCAGGTGGTAAAGATGTTGAATGGGATAAGCCAGGTGAGCTGGAAGTGGAAATTTTGGTTGGGGCGGATTTTGTTATTGAAGAGCAGAGGTCGTATTGAATTCGCTCATATTTTCAGGGAGGGGAACACCCCGGCAGATGCTTTTGCCTGCCTGGGAAGCGAAAGTCAGTCCTCTGCTTCGTTGGATCGGCTTTGTGATCTCCCGCCCAGAATCCATTGTCTCCTCTTCCTAGACAAGGCCGGTCTGGGGTTGATTAGAAATTTAGCCCGTCAGTGGTTCCGTTTTTTGCGTTTTGTTTGGCACCTCCAGCTTTGTATTTTCTTTTCACATGATAGGTCTCCCTAGGTCCTTTTATCCAGGGGAGGCCCAAAATCTGTCTCTATAATTTCCTGCTTCTTCAATGAAAAATTTCTCTGATTAGGAAAAAAAAAAGCTCTCAAAACGGATGAAGAGTGTTGAACTGTTGATTTTTCACAAACATCACAGGAATTCCTACCTAGCATCCTAAGATAGGAATTTTATGTAAAAGGCTTTTGCAGGAAATCGGTATTCATTTCCGGATGCCTTCAACACAGACTATCTATATTTATATTTATGTTATAATTATAGCTACAACCTATGGATCATTTAATTACAGTTACTGCCTACCATCAGACCCCGCAGGGAAACTTATGGTCCCCGTTGGCGTCACACCCCATCCACGACTCATGTAGGCCCGTACCACAAGAACAAGAGGATGACACGCTAACCATATGTTTTTTGTGTGGGGTGATCTCCATGCATTTTATATGCCCCTTATTAGGTGTGAGCCATAATGATAAATAAGATATACAAAAATAATCCAATCCAATACTCAAGTGGGCCACAACTTACTTACTTAAAACTTTAGACAATTTTAAATTGTTTCTATTGTTGTCGTCCATCCATCTTAGTCATTGGGCTGATCTTTTCTTTTCTTTTTTTCCTTTTTATTTAATCATGAAGGTAGTGGTCTTAAGGTACAGAGTGGATTTCACATGTACCAAATTTTAGCCCTGAGGAGACTGGGTATTCTGATGACTATGTAAAACACGTGCCTTAGACGATTTCGATACACTGTACACAAAACAATCTTTTATTAAATAAGTATATTTTTTTTATTAAATAAGTATATCTCAGACGTTTCAATAAATTTACATTGTTGACTCTGTAACCATGCGTATAAAAGAAATTATTATTAATTTTTAGGATTTTCCTGTGTAACCACCTACCCATTAGGTTATTTCCAAAACTCATACTTCGAAATATTAAAAGAAAATGGCTGAGGTTTGCACAGTTGGACATCCATCTGCCTGCGGTCATATTCCGTTGGGGTTTCGTATAGTTTATGAATCATATTCGAATGACAAAACTGCCCTCTCTTTCTCTCTCCCTCTCTCTCTCTCTCTCTCACGTTATTTATTTATTTATTTATTATTATTATTTTTAATCCTTTAAATTTCACTGATGTGGAAAAAAACCATACAACCTATACGGGTGGGTTCAGGTAGAAAAACACCCGAGCCTCCCCTGTTTTTACAACCAATTCACATTTGGGCTGACCCTGCCGAGAAAGGAAGGGCCAGCCTATCATATCAAAAGCTAACAAAAAATAAAATAAAAATACACTAGCTAACTCACACTGCACCTAAACCCACCCTATCCGGGACCGGATCCCTGCGAGAAAGAAAGGGGAGGGCTGATACTGCCAAGAAAATCTTGTTATGTTGATTAGTGCTTTCCAACCAGGCTAGGCTGTCCGCTACCCTGTTGGCCTCTCTTGGGGTGTACTTGATAGAAATGCTAACTGTGGCCTGGATGGAATCAAAACAGTTTTTTCAATAGAACACATTCCATTGAGCATTACCTACCTTGGAGAACAGCTCCACCACCGCTAGCCAATCGCTTTCCACCTCAACCTTGGAGAACTCTTTTTCCTTGCATATGTTGAGGCCGTCTACCACTGCCTTAACTTCCACTTGGAAGTTCGACCCCACACCATAGCCTTTGGAGAAAGCAAACTCTAGATATCCCTTATCATTTCTGCAAACGTCCCCACTACCCGAAGGCCCCGAGTTGCCCCTTGAAGAGCCATCAACATTTAACTTCACCCAACCCTTTGTTGGCCTTGTCCACTTCACAAAGGACACCGAAGAAGAAACGCTACGGCCAGGATCCAACCCAGTGACAGCCTCTCTGTACACCAGATTTCTGCTCAACGGGAGCAGGAAGGCGTTAGCCAGATGTTGGAGCCAGGACCGAACTTGCCAGATGGAATGGACTACCCTGATTTGGACATCCTTAAACCGCTTCTCATTTCTAGCATTCCAGATCTCCCAGCAGATCAGGGCAGGAGTAATACCTCTCAGGACACCAATGGTGGAAGTTTCTATTGTTGTGGCCCACCATTGGGACGCTCTTCTCCCCGTAGATTGACCGTGATGGAAAGAAACTGAGAGGATGACTGAGAAGTGAGACCAAAGGGAAGAAGCCAGTGGCGAAAAGGTGGTCAAGGGACTCTTCCGTGCGGGAGTTAGGCTTGCAGCAGACGTAGGATAAAGCCATGTCCCCTTTCCTCTTAACGCTAATATCGACCGGAATGGAACTGCTTAGAAGTTTCCAAAAAAATACAACAATTTTTGGGGGGAGGTTGGAATGCCATGCCCACTTAGCCAAAGTGCATGTCTGGCCCGGGGGACGAATGAGCTGCCACGCTGATCTGAGGGAGAAGTTCCCTGTCTTATCTCTGACCTAAATTATGTGGTCCTCGTCTTGATTCAAAGCCATACCTTCGGCGATCACATGTTGCAGAACGGAGTTAAGAAGGGATGGAGGGAAAGGGGCATTCTGGAGAAGGCCTTTCGGCCCAATAACATCTTGGATCCTTAGGTTTTAAAGCTATAGTGGAATATTACCTAAGATCCAACCTTAGAGAGAGCCCAACACTGTCCAATTCTCCTTCTAGAAGCTGCTACGACCATTCCCCAGCAAAAGGCAAGAGTTATCCTCAACCAAATTAAGGAGCTTCCTAGCTTGTTTCCATGATGGGAAGTCTGACTGGCGGTTGATGGAGATATCATGAGTAGGGGTGTACATCGAGTCGAACAAAGTCGAGTTGGCCTCAGGTCAACTCGGCTCGGCCACTAGCTAACCTTAGCTCGAACTCGGGTCGGCTCGATCCTTGAGCTTGACTGGCCAGCTCGGCTCGGTTCGATCAACAACTTAGGCCAGTTCGAGCCGAGTTTGCCTGTGCAAAATTTTCACAAACACCTAGACAACACCTTCAAAATCACACTGTATGTAAAACAACTATAATGCTCTTACAGGTATTTTATCAAACACCTTCTAAGCAACATAAAAATTAAGAAAAAAAAAAAAAGGTATTTGTTTCATATACATACCTTCCTTACCACCAGCCACATTTCATTGAATCATTTCATCAAATGATTGGTGAGCAACATCAATGTCGAAGTAACCAAGTCACCAAACTAGTTCAATCCGAGTCGAGTTGAGCTGGGGCTAGCTCGAACTCATTTTCGAGCTCAAAAAATTAGCTCGATTCGGCTCGAACACAGTGTCGAACTGAGTCAAATCGAGCTTTTTCAAGTCGAGTCGAGTGAGCTAACCGAGCTAGCTCGGTTCGTGTACACCCCTAATCACAAGATTGGTTTACACCATATTTGGATCTCATGAAGCTCGCCCATAGGCTGTTCTTGTGACCGAAAAGGATAATCCAGGCCCTCTTCAATCTCAGGGCCTCAATGAAGTCCTTTAGATCTTTGATTCTGTTGAGGGTCAAATATTACACATTAGACCCTAGTTATTACCTGATTTTACAAACATGATACTGTTTAACAGCCCATTTTAATTGTGTTTTTGATACAAGTTGTATTTAAGAGCCTGGACTGAAAAATGGTACTAAAAGCATGGATTTAACACTCAAAAATCATTAAGGTAAGGGAGGGACCCCAAGACACCGAGATAGAAGAATTTACATGCCAGAGATCCGAGAAAATCACGCCACTCACGTTAAACGGACCTAAAAATCATCCAGAATGCAAGATCACAGGGTTCCCACCATCCGTTCAGCTCGAAACTTTATATTTGGGCTGAGCACCATAAATTAACCGTATATGTCAAATTTCAGCCATTGGATCTTTGTGAAAGTGGCCCAATGGATAGATCAGCCTATAAATCACTGATCTAGGAGCCACCTGATCTCTGGATATGTCTCAATTTTGGATCCAACCCTTTAAGTTTGATGGGAAGGCAGATGGATGGAGTGGATTTAATAGAACACATCACCGTGGCTCCCACTTATATAAGCGTGTGCACAGCACACGTGCACTGGCAAAACATCGGAGTCGGTTAGCATACGTTGACCCAACTTCCAGCAAAAAAAATAAAAATAGAAGTTTCCATTTTCTGACGCACGGACGCATGACCACTTGCGAATGGTTGTGGACCATCATCATGGCCCACATGAACAATCCGAACTGTCCATCATGCAGAGGGATGAAAAAAGGTCAAACCCATGTTGACCGTGGGTAACCATGCACGCGCACGTGCCGGCCATAACGACCACAAATAGACTGCCCTACAACGTCCAAAACGATTACAACATGATTACTTCAGTGGGTTGCATCAAAAGCAATCCAAAACCATCCATTTCTTATTAGAATTTCGAGGCGCATCCAAGGGATGGAGTGAATTTCTCCGTCAACACTGATCTTGTGCCCCACCACTCATCAGCGCAAGAAGAATTGCACAGTCTGCGATCCATACCGTCCAAAACCATCCCAAGGTGGGACCAACCAAGATCAAGGAGTCTGAACGAATCAGATCCCGTGAATAGATCAGTTATCAATGTCAAAAAGCAAGACAAACGTGGTTCTTTCGCTGTTGCTGCGAAAGGGGAGTGCGTAAAAGCTCTCCACCGACTTTCTTCTTTTCTCCCCAGCCACCGACCTTCGTAAAGCCTATAAGAAAGGAGAGAAACGTGAAGGAAAGCATCATCTGGAAAATGAGTGGGACGTGGGAGAGAAAGTGGTTGTTTTTCCTTCTTCTTTCTTTCATCTGTTCTTTTCTTCTTTTCCTTTCATGTTTTTCCTAGTTTTAGCATGATCATGTCAGGTGAAACCCCTTAGCTAGCGCTAAGAGGTGAAGCTTGTAGCGTGATGGGTAGTTTCTACGGCTTTGATTCATGTTTATGAACTCACTTTGATTATGGTTTGATTATGTGGAATATTCATAGTTTTTAATGGTTTGTTGTGACTCAAATTATAATGAATCTACGATAGCTTTGAGTATTTTCTATGCTTGTACAGAGGTTATGGTCGTAGGAACCCTATTATTCATCATCGTCTCATGGACATGGCTGGATGATGGAATTCTTCCCTATATTCATAACTCTCTCAGATTGGATGTGAATTAGTTAAATTTTGTTGCTTGCTTTGTCTCAGGGGCATGGTTTTGTGATGGAATCAAGTCTAATTCTCATACCTCTCATCTCTTGAAGACTAAATCAAAGAAAGTTCAGATTTGATTTTTAATGTTATATCCTCCAACTGGATGAAGATGGGACTCTAAATCTAGTTGTGTTCGTGAATCAAGTGTTGTTCACTCCCCAAGTATAGGGTTATGATGTAGTAATAAACTCAGTGAGACTGAGGTCGAAGCCCAAGGGACTGAAACCTGTACGTAATCTGAAAATAACTAAAACTAGAACTAGAAAAAGATGAAATCTAAATCAGGTGGATTTAAGCAATAATGGTGAAATAGTAAATTAAAATATGTAGAATTCAAAGGTAGGAAACTAGGGTGCCAAGGATCCACTTGTAGAGATCAGGGAGATTTACGCTTGATTCACGAACTCAACTAGACTTCGAGTCCCATCTTCATCCAGTTGGAAGATATAACCTGAAAATCAAATCTGAACATCTTTTGATCTAGTTTTAAAGAGATAAGATCGAAGTAAATTAGAATGGATTTCATCACAAAACCATTCCCATGAGATAAAGCTAACAACAAAATTAAACCGATCTACTTCAATCTGAGAGATGTATGAATGGAAGGGTGCCGTCATCTAACCATGCCCAGGAGACGATAGTAAACAACAGAGCTTCCTGTCTTCATAATCACAAAGAGGAAAAGGAAATACTCAAGCCATCACAGATCTATTATAATTTTAGTCACAACAAACCATTAACAACTAAAGGCATTCCTTAATAATCAAACCAGAATCAAATTAGTTCATAACATGAATCAAACCGGTAGAACACTGCCCATCACACCACAAGCTTCACCTCTTAGCCCTAGCTAAGAGGTTAGCTAACCACAGGCATGATTAACTACTTCTCAAAAGAAAACAAAAAAAAAAAACTAAAACTAAAACTCTAATCTCTCTCTTGTGCTTCACGTCCAAGCTTCGATCCCCCTCTAAATCTGAATGAATTCTCCCCACGTCCAAAACCTTCTTTTATAGCTGCTAGAGGCGGTGGAGGGCTGTCGCAGCCATAGCGAAAGCTTTTTTGCAGTCAAGTTCAGAGCTTCAAAACTCCCTACTTTCCTTGCTCAATTTTCAAAGAAACACAGTCCCTTAGGACGATTTTGAGCCCTCTACATGATGGACGGTTCAGATCTACCATATGATGAAAGATGGTGGGCCACAACCGCCTGGAAAAGTCAGTTTTCGTGGATCTACGAAAGCTTTCGCACTCCTTCGCTGTCGTGATTGGTGGGCCCCACAGAGGTATTTTCGGAGAAATTCACCCCGTCCATTACATTAAGGACGAAATTTCAGTCAAGAATGGATGGTTTTGAACGTCCATTGACGTGGTCCAGAGAAGAAATCATGCTAAGATTCCTTTTGAACGTTGTAGGACAGTCCACTTGTGGCCTCTATGTCACACACGTGTGTACGTATGGGTACAAAATTTCAGCTTCGGTTCGACCCTTTCGAGGCCCTCTACAGGATGGACGGCTTGGATCAGTCGTATGAACAATGTATGAGGCCCACTGCTTTCCGCAAAACCCGACAACGTCGGTTACGTTGACTGGTGAAAACAGCAGTTTCTGTTTTTGACTCAGCCACGGGACCAGCCCATTTTGGAAGGAGGTGCAGTTGCAGTGCGAATCTGAAGCACTTGTACACCATGCACACCCTGACTCATGTGGGGTCCACGGTGATGGTTCTGGGAAATCAGCTCCATCCATCCGTCTTGTCTCGTCATATAATACGTTGAATCCGAAGTTGAGGCATATCCAGATAGCAGGTGGGCCCCACTTAGGGAATTAAAGGGCTGATCAGTCTGTTAGGCTACTTCTCGAAATATCCAATGGTTGAAATTTAATATGTACGGTTTATTTATGGCCCCCAGCAAATTATATAAAGTTTGAGCCAATCGGATGGCAAGAACCCTATGATCCTGCATTCTGGACCATTTTCGGGGCCTCTTTAATGTGAATGACTTGATTTCCTCGGATCTCTGTCGTATAAGCCCTTGATCCTGGTCCCATGGAGTCCCGTCCAATGCCTTGGTGATGCCAGAGCATTAAATCTATGCTTTTAGCATCCTTTCCAGTCCACGCTCCTAGATTCACCTTGCATCACAAACATGATTAAAATAAACCGTTAAGCAATATCATGTTCGTAAATCAAGGTAGTAACTGGGGTCTAATATGCAATATTTGACCCTCAACAAGTATAGATCTCCCTAATCTCTACAAGTGGATCCTTGAAAACCCTAGTTACCCTACCTTTGAATTTTACAAGTTTTAGTTTAAGATTTCACCATTATTCTCTTAAAATTTTCTGATTTAGATTTCATCTTTGCCTAGTTCTAGTTCTGGTTACTTTTAGATTACGTACAAGGTTCAGTCCCTGTGGATTCGACCTCAGTCTTATGATTACTACATCGCAGCCCTATACTTGGGGTGTGAACAAGTTTTTGGCGCCGTTTTCGAGGATTGACGGTTACTCTTTTCTGTGATTAGCTAGTTTAAGAATTAGGTTGATTTTTAGAAACTAACCTAACTTTCCTGTTCTATAGGATTCTGAGATAGACCTTCTAAATTGGTAATCCCTTTTTAATTTTCTAGTTTTTCCATATCCTATTTTTAGATTAGGTTCTTTTTTCTATTTTTTAGAAAATTTCTATTCTAGTATTTCTTTTATTACTTTTAGAAACTAACTCATCTTTCCTTTATTTTATTTTTACAAACTTTCTAATTTTAAGTTTTCTTTTAGAAACTTTCTTACTTTCTAATTTAGGCTTAGACCTTTCCTAATTTATTTTTTGAGACTTTCTATTTTTAGTTATCTTTAGAATTCTTCCTTTTTTAGAAAATAGTTTACTTTCTATTTTTAGACTATCTATTTTTAGAGAATAACTTGTTTTGTTTTATTTTGCAGGATCTAACCTAGGAACTTCGAATTTGGTAACTTCTTTCCAATTCTTTTCTTCTTTCTTTCTAGATCTCTATTTCTTTTCTTTCTTTCAGGTTAGGTTTAGAATCTGAATTGAGGGCTGCGAGTGTTTTATGCCCAAGTGGGTTCGCGACAACACTCGATGTCTCTTGATTGAAGGAGGGGTTGACTATCCATCGGAGGACTAGACACCGCTTGAGATCCCCTGAGTTAATTGAAGTGATGGCTGAAAACTAACCTCTTCTACCCCAACCTAGGGGGGAGGACATCTAGGATGAGAATGAGGTGCATCAAGCACCCCCGCCTCGTACTTTATGAGATTATATACAACTGGTGGGGGTGAGTACGCCCTCATGCATGGTTTTTCCTGAGAATGCAGGACACATGGATATTAAGCTAGGGATGATCCAACTCCTTCGTAAATTTCATAGGCTTGAGTCAAAAAATTCATATTTACTTCTGAAAGAGTTTGATGAGATCATAACTACTTTATACTTTCCTAATGTGTCTGATAACACAGTCAGGTTGAAACTCGTTCCCTTTTCTTTGAAAGAGAAAGTTAAGACGTGGTTACATTCACTACGTCCTTGATTTAGTGGAAGATGGAATGACATGACAATGGAGTTTATAAAGAAAATTTTCCCATACCATAAGACAAACACCCTTAGAAAGTTGATCATAAACTTCGCCCAAAGGGAAGATGAAACATTCTTCTAATGTTGGGAACGGTTCAAGGATCTTATCAGTTCATACCCATAACATGGTTTTGAAACGTGGCGCATCACGAACTTTTTCTATGATGGACTGACATCTCCCATGCACCAATTATTCGAGACAATGTATAATGAGTTTATGAATAAAGGTGTCGATGAGGAGTGGGACTACTTTGATAAGCTTGCTAAGAACACACAATCATGAGACATCTCCCCTAGACCAAGTACTACGTCTAGGCCGACTCATTCGAAGGAAAGGGTGGAATGTATCTCTTGAAAGAGGATGATGATATCAATGCTAAAATGGCTTATCTCATCAGAAAACTCAAAGCCATGGAATTAAAGGAATACGGCTAAGGAAATTGTTTACGGTATTTATGGTTGCAACATTCACACTACTGAAAATTGCCTAATTATATTTGCCTTCAAGAGGTACTGAATGAGCAATCTAATGTCGTAAGCAATTACCAAAGACCTTTCAGTGGGCCCACCTCTAACATATATAATCCTGGTTGGAGAAATCATCCAAACTTCAGTTGGAGGAATGGACAAACCGTTACACCTCAAGGTTTCCTAAATCAAATTCCAATTCAAGAGAAACCTCAAGAGGATTCGGTTTTAAAACATTTTTAAAAGCAAGAGCTAGCTTTTTAATCAGGGTATGCTACAAGCCTTTCAAGACCTTATAAAAGTGATACAAGGACTTAAGGCCAAAAATACAATTGGGAACAAGGGGAGCTTCCCAGCTCAACCTCTTCCCAATCCTAAACCACAATGTGAAGTTAGCGACCCAAGCTCTTCAAATCCGATGGGGCAAGCTAAATCCATCACCACTCTTAAGAGTAAGAAGATCATTGACAAAACCATTCTGGTTAGGGCTGAAAAGCCTAAGGATCCGGAAGTGGACAAAGAAGATGGATCTAGCCATGCCCCACCAGAGTTAAAACCGAAATCTCAAGGGAAGCCGGTTGCTCCATTTTTCCAACAGTTGGTTACACCAACACCTCTCTCTAACTCTCAGGATATTATAGAGGTGTTGAAACAAGTGAAGGTCAAATTCCTCTCCTTGATGCCGTGAAACAAATACCTTCATATGCCAAATTCCTGAAAGACTTATGTACGATCAAAAGAAGGCAAAATAGTCAAAGATCTTTTCCTGACTAAGAAAGTGAGTGTTATTCTAAAGCAAGATGTGCTACAGAAATTCAAAGATTTCGGTAGCCCAACTATATCATGTGTAATCAGAAACTATTGAATTGAGCACGCACTTCTTGACTTAGGAGCGAGCGTCAATCTGATTTCTTACTCGGTATATAAACGGTTAAGTTTGAGTGAATTAAAACTCACCCTAACCACACTACAACTTATTGATCACTCTATTCGAGTATCGAGAGGGATAATTGAGGATGTGTTAGTCCAGGTTGACAGATTTTACTACTCTATAGATTTTATCATCCTGGATACTGAACCCATCAATAACATGAGCACTCAGATTCTTATCATTCTTGGTCGCCCATTCCTTGCTAAGTCAAATGCAATTATCAATTGCAGTAATGGTGTTATGAGTATGTCTTTGGGGAATATGACATTGAAAATTAATATCTTTTTCAACACAGGCAGACGGTTAGAGGATGATGACGATCTCCATGACATTAACATGATTGACTTTTTCGTGGAAGATAGGACACCTTTGACCTTATCTTCTGATCCTCTAGAGACGTGTTTCGCCCACTCCCATGATTTTGATGATGGCATGATTAGGGAGACATGTGTCATGCTTGATGTTGTACCGGTACTTGAAGTTAACTGGTAGAGGTTAAAATTTGAAGAGTTGCCCCAAACTGATGAAGTACTTCTACCGTTTAACCTCAAGCCACCGAAAATTGACCTAAAACCTTTGCCCTCTGATTTAAAATATGTCCATTTAGGTCAAGATGAGACATACCCGGTTGTGATTTCTGCCCACCTGGAGAAAGAACAGGAGAGTATGCTCATATCTACTCTCATTGAGCATAAGGGAGCCCTTGGATGGACGATTGCAGACCTCAAGGGTTGACCCTTTGATTTGTACTCATCGCATTTATCTCAAAGATAATGTGAAGACCTCTCGGCAATCACAACATAAATTAAATTCAAACATGAAAGAAGTGGTTAAGGCCAAGGTTCTTAAACTATTGGACGTGGGTATCATATACCCTAATCCGATAGTCAGTGGGTAAGTCTAACTCAGGTGGTTCCTAAGAAGTCCGAAATCACCATCGTACTTAATGCCAATAATGAACTCGTACTAACTAGAATTACTACTGGTTCGAGAATGTGCATTGACTACAGAAAGTTGAATACCGTCACGAGGAAGGACCACTTTCCTTTGCCCTTCATTGATCAGATCTTGGAAAGGCTAGCTGGTCATTCTTATTACTGTTTCCTTGACGGGTATTCGGACTACAATTAGATAAAAATAGCCCCTGAAGATCAGGAAAAGACTACGTTTACATGTCCCTACGACACCTTTGCTTACCGAAGGATGCCATTCGGACTATGTAGTGCCCTTGTCACCTTTCAGCGTTGTATGATGAGCATCTTTTCTAATATGGTGGGGCAATATTTAGAGGTCTTCATGGACGATTTCTGTCTTATGTATATCTTTCAGCGAGTGCTTAGAAAGTCTTAAATGTGTGTTGAAAAGATGTGAAGAAAAGAACTTGGTACTTAATTGGGAGAAGTGTCATTTCATGGTTCATAAGGGAATTGTCCTTGGACATATCATCTCATCCAAAGGAATCGAAGTGGATAAGGCTAAAATCGATCTTATCTCTAACCTACCTCCACCCAAGAACATACGGGACGTGAGATCCTTCTTAGGATACGCTGGGTTTTACAGAAGATTTACAAAGGACTTTAGTCTTATCTCTTATCTTCTATGTAATCTACTTCAAAAAGATGCATCATACGAGTGGACTAAGTCATGTCAGGAAGCTTTCATTAAGCTTAAAAGCATGTTGACTAGTGTACCTATCATACAGCCACCCGACTGGAGTATTTATTTTAAACTTATGTGCGACGCATCTGATTATGCTCTTGGGACGGTTCTAGGCCAGAGAAAAGATAAGAAACCCTACGTTATTCATTATGCGAGTAAGACTCTAAATCCTGCCCAAGTGAACTACTCGACAACGAAAAAAGAACTCTTAGCCGTAGTGTTCGCTTTGGACAAATTTAGGTTCTACTTGATCGGATCTAAGATCATCATTTACACAGATCATGCAGCACTTAAGTATCTTTTTGCTAAGAATAATACTAAGCCCCGCCTGATATGATGGATCCTCCTACTCCAAGAACTTGATCTAGAAATTAAAGATAAAAAGGGAGTAGAGAACGTAGTAGCTGATTACCTTTCCTGCCTTGACCCCTCTGATTCCCCTGAGACAACTCATATTAATGACATGTTCCCTAACGAACAGTTATTCAGAGTCTCCCATTCACTTTGGTTCGATGAGATTGCTAATTATCTTGGCACATGTTTTATACCGACACATCGGACTGTGCAAGATAAGAATAAATTTTTCATCGAGGTGCGCAACTTTTTCTGAGACGATCCATATTTGTTTAAATATTGCCCAGACCAAATCTTAAGGAGATGTGTACCAGACGATGAGCATCAGAGTGTCATCTCCTTTTGTCACTCACAGGCCTGTGTTGGTCACTTTTCTGTTAAAAAGACCACGGCCAAGATTTTACAATATGGCTTTTACTGGCCCACTATGTTCAAGGACACTCATGAGCTTTACAAGGCATGTAAGCGTTGTCAGAAATTAAGGGCATTGTCTCGTCGAAATATGATGCCCTTGAACCCCATTCTTATTATAGAGACATTTGATTGATGGGGCATCGATTTTATGGGACCATTCCCCCAATCTTTTGGAAATCTGTATATTTTGCTCGCTGTAGACTATGTCACTAAATGGGTTGAAGCGATTCCGTGTCGAAACAATGACCATCGCATGGTCATTAAATTCCTAAAAGAGAACATCTTTTCCTGATTCGGAACGCCTCGAGCCATCATTAGTGATGGGGGCTTACACTTTTGTAATAGACCATTTGAGAGTTTAATGAAGAAATATATTATCTCTCATAAGGTGAACACTCCATACCACCCACAAACAAGTGGCAGACTGAGATTTCCAATAGGAAAATCAAACATATTTTGGAAAAGACGGTTAACCCTAACCGTAAGGATTGGTCAATCCAATTGACCGATGCTTTGTGGGCTTACCGTACTGCATTTAAGACCCCTATTAGAATGTCTTCCTTTAGAATCATCTGTGGGAAGGCCTGCCACTTACCTGCGGAGTTGGAACATTGAGCCTACTGGGCGATCAAAAATATGAATTTCAAACTGGATGACGTTGGCTCGCTACGCAAACTTCAATTAAATGAACTTGAAGAAATCCGAAACGATGCGTACGAGAACTCGAGAATTTACAAGGACAGGATGAAAACATTTCATAACCAACATATTTTATGAAAATCATTCACGCCATGTCAGAAAGTCCTTTTGTACAATTCTCGGTTACATCTTTTTCCAAGTAAGCTTCGGTCTCGTTGGACCGGTCATTTCACAGTTATCAATGTTTATCCTTATGGGACTATCGAGATTCAGAATCCAGACAATGGCAATGAGTTTAAAGTGAATGGACATCGATTAAAGCCATTTGTCGAAAAGTTTGATTCAGAGGACATGTCCATGTCTCTGAATGATCCTGTTTACCAAGATTGATCTCCTAGTCTGATGGAGGTATAGGTAGGTAGGTTAGTTGGTTTTATGTCATTAGGTTAGTTTTCTTTCTAGTTGTTTTAAGATAATTTGCTTAAACTCTTATGCTTAGTCGCCTTCACGCTGGAATCTCTCTGGAAAAAAATCGCTTAACTCCGTCATTAGGTACTATCTTTCCATCACTTCTCCTTTACTTTTGTTGCCTTATATGTATTACATGATTATATCTTTTACATTGAGGACAATGTAGATTTTAGGTTGGCGATGGGAGATTAGATTACTAATCAGTTTTTCTTGGTCTTGAGCAAAAATTGTGAAAATTTTTAAAAATTTTTCTAAAAGTTCTTGTGAATTCAAAGTGATTTTGACGGCCATCCTTGATTTAGAATTATAAGATACACAATGTTGGTAATTTATGACTCTTGGATTCAGCCATCTGTTGGATTTCATAGTTAAGTTCGAATTATTAATCCATGATTAAAAGTTTTAAACATTGATTGAGTCATGATTTCACACATCACACCTAGCTTACACATTAAAGCTTCAGTTCGATTTTGAATTGTTAACATGGTAGTCACTAGGCATGGAAGGAACCAATCTGAAAAATTTGTCCATCATATGAAAAAAAAGAAGTTGTCTTTAGAAAGGGTTGGGCGACCCCCCCCCCCCCCCCCCGCCGATACATGTGGGTAAATAGTCTTCACCATAGGTTTTCTCTTTATAAGTGAATATTCAATTCCCCAAGGTTAACGTGGCGTGAAAGCTGTCGATCAAAAAGATTTTGAATTGTAAGGCAAGTTTTGGTTTAGGTGCGGTTATCCGGAATATTCCATTTGGTTATTCATATTATCATGAAAATTGACGATTGAACCTTTAATTGTGATAAGTCAAGGCTGCACTATACACTCATGGAACTCAATGTTTAGAATTTTTCTAATGGATGGATTAATGCTTTGAACTTGACTATGAAGTTTATCGTGTGCTTGAGTCTAGGAGAAAGTAATGCCCAACATTCATGGATCTTAGAATTCTATTGACTAGATTGTTTTTCAAAAATCACGCGGTTTTATAGGAATTGTCCTGTAATTCTTAGATTATTTTTCGCATACTTTACTTGGGACTAGCAAAATGCTGGTTGGGGATTGTGTTGAGGGTTAAATATTACACATTAGACCTTATTTATTACCTGATTTTATGAACATGATACTGTTTAATGGCCCATTTTAATCGTGTTTGTGATACAAGGTGTATTTAGGAGCTTGGACCGAAAAATGGTATTGAAAGCATGAATTTAACACTCAGAAATCACCGAGGCAAGGGATAGACCCCAGGGGACCGAGATCGAAGAATTTACATGCCAGAGATTCGAGAAAATCACGCCACTCATGTTAAACGGGTTTGAAAATCGTCCAGAATGCAAGATCACAGGGTTCCCACCATCCGTTTGGCTCAAAACTTTATATATGGCCTGAGGACCATAAATTAACCGTACACGTCAAATTTCAGCCATTGGATCTTTGTGAAAGTGGCCCAATAGACAGATCATCCCATAAATCACTGATCTGGGACCCATCTAATCTCTGGATAAGTCTCAATTTTGGACCGAACCCTTTAAGTTCGACGGGAATGCAGATGGACAGTGTGGATTTAATAGAACACATCATCGTGGGTCCCACTTGTATAAGCGTGTGCACAGCATACGTGCACTAGCGAAACACCGAGTCAAGGGAGTCGATCAGCGTACGTTGACCCAACTTCCAGCAAAAATAAAAAATAAAAAATAAAAGTTTCCATTTTCTAACGTGCAGATGCATAACCACTTGCGAACGGCTGTGGGCCATTATCATGGACCACATGAACAATTCGAACCGTCCATCATGCAGAGGGGTGATAAAAGGTCAAACCCATGTTGACTGTGGGTAACTATGTACGCGCACGTGCTGGCCACAACGACCATAAACAGACTGCCATGCAACGTCCAAAACGATTACAACATGATTACTTCAGTGGGCCGCATCAAAAGCAATCCAAAACCATCCATTTCTGATCAGAATTTCGAGGCGCATCCAGTGGAAAAAGTGAATTTCTCCGTCGACACTGATCTTGTGCCCCACCACTCATCAACGCAAGAAGAATTGCACAGTCTGCGCATGTCTACAAAAACAGACCTCTGTGGACCAATTCTGCAATCAAGGAGATGGACGGATCTACGATCCAGACCGTCTAAAACCCTCCCAAGGTGGGACCAACCAAGATCAAGGAGTCTGAACAACTTAGATCCCATTAACGGATCAATTATCAATGTCAAAAAGCAGGCCAAACGCGATTCTTTTGTTGTTGCTGCGAAAGGAGAGTGCGTAAAAGCTCTCCATCGACTTTCTTCTTTTCATTCTAGTCACCGACCTTCCTAAAGCCTATAAGAAAGAAGAGAAACGTGAAGGAAAGCATCATCTAGAACGTGAGTGGGACGTGGGAGAGAAAGTGGCTGTTTTTTCCTTCTTCTTTCTTTCATCTGTGCTTTTCTTCTTTTCCTTTCATGTTTTTCCTGGTTTTAGCATGATCATGTCAGGCTAAACCCCTTAGCTAAGGCTAAGAGGTGAAGCTTATAGCGTGATGGATAGTTTCTACGACTCTGATTTATGTTTGTGAACTCACTTTGATTATGGTTTGATTATATGGAATATTCATAGTTTTTAATGGTTTGTTGTGACTCAAATTATATTGGATCTACGATAGCTTTGAGTATTTTCTATGCTTGTACGGAGGTTATGGTCGTAGGAACCTTATTGGTCGCCATCGTCTCATGGACATGGTTGGATGATGAAATTCTTCCCTATATATATTTATAACTCTCTCAGATTGGATGTGGATTAGTTAAATTCTGTTGTTTGCTTTGTCTTAGGGGCATGGTTTTATGATGGAATCAAGTCTAATTCTCATGCCTCTCATCTCTTGAAGACTAGATCAAAGAAAGTTCAGATTTGATTTTTAATATTATATCCTCTAACTGGATGAAGATGAGACTCTAAATCTAGTTGTGTTCGTGAATCAATCGTAGATCTCCTTGATCTTTACAAGTGGATCCTTGGAAACCCTAGTTTCCCTACCTTTGAATTTTACAAGTTTTAGTTTAAGATTTCACCATTATTCCCTTAAAATTTTCTAATTTAGATATCACACTACCAAAAAATTGAGCAAAGGCTACAGACTTTGAAAGTTTTTAGATCATTAGGTTTTAGCTAAAACCTAATGATCTATAGCGAAAATCTACGTCCTCATCGGAACTTCATCAGAGATTAATGGTGCTTAAGGGGTTCCATGGGGCCCATTGGAGTATATGTGTTTGATCTAAGCCGTCCATCAATTCTTATATATAATTTTAGTGGATGAACCCAAAAATTATGTAAATTAAAGGTCTAAGTGGACCACACCATAAGAAATAATAAAAATTAAATTTCTATTGTTAATATTTGTGTGGTCTTCTTACATATTTGATCTGACTCATTTTTTGCATCAACCCTTAAAATAATACTTTAAAATTAATGGATGGAGTGGATAAATAACATACATCACGGTGGGCCCCATGGTCCTAAAACCCAAGTCTTAAAGGGCTGTCCGTCACGCACCCCTCCCCCAAAACGAAATCCAATTCCGTCTACCCCTTTCTCTAGCGCACAGACCTCCAAAACGAAACCATACCATCTCACTCTTCCTCGTGGTGTCTCTTCCTTTTCTTCATCCAAAGCCATTCTCTTCTCAAAACCTCACCATCAAAGCCTTCCACGACCTCAGCTGGTCATCACTTCCTTTCTCGCCTTGGATTCTCTCTACCCGCACCAGGCCTTCATCTTCTAGAAGGAGATTTTCTGTGAATGCGAGTCAACTTCCATTAGTCGGCAATCTGGCACCTGACTTTTATTATGATTTGCAGGAATACAGAGGCAGTTCGGTTTGCTGGGAAACATGCTCAAATCCATACATGAGTAATAGAGATCGCAGCCCCTGTGATTGATATAAAAGAAAGCCCAAAATTACAATTTCTATCCGAAATGGTGTTAGATCGAGATCATACGAAGGAAGGTCGAATGCCCCAATTGCAACAACAGGTTCCCCATAGAGGCCGTCGATCATCATAAAACCTGCCGAAACGCTCCATCCCCCCACTCCATCGTCAAATTGTGGAGTGGCTGCGAGGATGGCTGCGATTTCTGGTGGTGATGGCCAAATCTCAGCCGCTTGATCATATCCATGCATTTCATCATTTGCTACAGTGGATTTTTTATTTTTTATTTTTCCCTTCTTCCTTGGATTTTGAAAGTAGAGCCAATGGGTGTGGCCATTCGGTCTGATGGGGCCCTTTCCTAATGTTCAATGCCCCAACATTCACCTTGTATGTAATATGAATGATCCATTGCCTCTGAAGCACTCACTTGCCAACCTATTAGGATGCCGGGGATTTTGGAGGTAGACTTTTTATTTTTTATTTTTTATTTCTATTATAGCTAGACTAGATCTATCTTCTGTGAATCTGATGTGAATTGCATGCTTTGCACCTCTATGTTGATTTTTTTCTGTTTATTTTTAGTTTAAGATGATGTGGAAAGGAACTGTACTTTTGGGGCTTGTAATTTCTCTCTTTCTATTGAATTATGAAACTTAGGTTAAGAATTACTGTCAATGGCAGTGTCGCTCTCAAGCGTGTTAAGTTTTGTGATACAACAAGGTCTAGTTCATTCGAATTCTTCTGTTAGGATCACAAGAAGGAAGAGATTGTGTCAGTAATTACTTGTAGGTACCCATGGATTCCCTCTATATCTATGGCAGGATCTGTAACACAGTGGCTGAAGTGCAGCCAATTTAGGATGGTCTTAACCTGGAGAGTATAAAACTCTTAGCTTGTGTCAGTAATCACTTGTAGCTACCCATGGATTCCCACTATACAACCTGAAGAGTATGAAAATAAATCATCTTTAAGCTACTAAATATGCATTAGTTTGTTTAAGTGGACGTGTCATGTACAGAAATTCGTGCATGGGCTTCTTGTTTGTCAGAGTTGAGATGTTTAGAGAATCGGAATGCTAATCCAGCTTGTAGATATATTGAAGAAATACTGTACGCATGATGTTTTGCAGGAATCTATTTAATTCATTTGATATAGCTAAGCAGGGAAGAGTCTCACTAGATTTCAACCTGTTTGTTTACTGCAGTATGGATTTCATCTCTTTTGCATGTTCCTTCCTGCCAAAGCCTAATTACAAGCAACTACATTTACTCTTCTTTGGCCACGAGAGATTTTTTAGGAGGATGCTTAGATACTTTTTGCTCACAGGATGGAAAAATTGAAGCTGAAGTTAAACTCATTGGATTCTCAGCTTAGGAGCATTGCAACCTAGGGAATCTAGAAAATATGGTACAATTATTGCTCCTGTGTTATACGCACCAGTCCATCAACACTTCTTTGTTGCTCGTATGGACATGGCCGCCGATTGTAGGCCTGGTGAAACATTTAATCAAGTGTGCTCCTATGAATTGATAGGATATTCCCCAATTTGTCTATAATTTGATTTATGCGAAAAGGAATTTGATATATTCCTCATATTTTGTGTTTTTGTTTTTGGCTCCATCATATTGTGATAGTTTCTACTACAAAATTTTGTCAGCTTTCTCCTCAATGAGATTTTGCGTTGAGAAAAGGAACACACTAGTTCTTGCTTCATAAAGCCTAAAGATTGATTTTCTAGATACCCTTTATTTTGACATTACAGGATTGTTTCTTGCAATCAGACTGGAACTGAAGTGGGCTGATCGGCATTAATATTTAACTGAATCATTGATAAAGTATTTAAGGTATGAGAGCAATGAAAGATGCTTTAGAGAGTAGCCAGCATGTAAGTTTAGGACTGACCCAAAGCACTAATACTTTAGCACCAACCAATATTCCCAAACCTGGGCCAGTAAAGGTCTAATAGGAACCAAAATATGTGAAAATTATAGATTGCAACGGACATTAGATTCCTAGGCTGTAATTTGCTACTTCTTGTTGTTTCTTGTTGCCACTACCTTATCGACTTGTTGTTGTTTCCTGTTGCCACTACCTTGTTGAGGAAAGGCTTTTCTTTAAAACCTTTTACATCCGTTACTAGTTACAACTTACAAATTGTCTGTTTTAATTGACTGATTATTTATGTTTGTGGTTATTGTCACCAAGTTGACGTGTGACTCTTAGGCTTCATTCTCACAACCTTACTCCAACTCGCTGGGACAAGGCTATGATGATGATGATTAGGAATACAAAAACTATAATTTCTGTCACTTATTGTTAGTTAAGGTTGGTGTTAGCCATGTTTGAAAAACTGGACTAGTTGTGAAACTATCATGTGGCTGGTCTGATCCCTGAATACAATGGGTTTGACAAAATGCTTGGAACAAAAGTGAAAATAGTTTATGAAAAAGCTAATATTTTCGAAATAAAATATCACAAACATAGCTTAGAATATAAAATCCAACCCATTGGCAAACAAAAGACAAAATGAAGACTGTTTATCCTTTCAGCTTGATAATCCTTCACTACTTCTATCACACTATTAATGTAATTTGATTTTGAATTTTGTACTTAATGCTAAAATTTGAAATTTTGTACTCAGCTACATACTTTTGGAAAGCTTAAAAGCTCTTTCATTGATAATGCTGTGGAAATATTTTGCATCTTATGTCAGGGCAGGTTACTTCTATTAGCATTTTCACTGCTTTAAGAAGTTGGTTCTTTAGGCTAATTTGGAGAACCGAAAGGCATGCACACATCAAGTTAGTGTAAAACCTTTTTTGGGTGACGGGTACATGTTGGTTCAAGTAGGACCAAAACAGGTAGTGGGACCTTCACCCTACGATGTTGAATGTTATCAAAATTGTTCTTCCTCTACGGTTTAATATCATGCACGCATTACATGGTGATGATGACTACAACCATGGTGTTAGGAAACAAGATATGGTGGGATATCTTCTGGGATATTAGAATCTGTTTCTCTTTGAATATATTAGGATTTGTTTCTCAGGAATTGCACATGTGGTTCTGATTACTTTCAGATTACGTACAAGGTTAAGTCCATGTGGATTCAACCTTGGTCTTACCAAGATTATTACTACATCACAACCCTGTATTTGGGGTGTGAACAGATTCCCAGGCCACCATCGCTCTTTGGGGTTGTGATCTTTTCCAACTGACCTAATGAAGATTTTTCCTCCCTTCAAACCAACCCTAAAAGAAGTCAGCAAAGCCTTTCTCCAGAGATGACAGCGTCCCCCTCAGGACCTCGACTGCAGCGAGTGTATGGATTCTCCAGAGATGACAGCGTCCCCCTCAGGACCTCGACTGCAGCGAGTGTATGGATTGGAATGCTTGAGAGGACATGCTTGATCAATGTAATTCAGGCAGCTTGATTAAGGAAACGGGCCTTCCAACCCGAGATGCGGAACAAGGTTTTCTCTACCAATGGCTGGAAGGAAGAATATTTGATTTTACCTTTAGTTAGTGACACCCCAAGGTAAAGGAGTAGCAGTTCTCGCCATCCCTGATATCCTTTCAACGCAGCGAATGCGACCTTCTGACATCTTAGACGCTGCCATTAAGCTGCTTTTGGCTGTATTGATCTTTAGGTCTGACACGTCCAAGAATTTCTGAAGGAAAATCAGCAGGTTTCTGACGGATGAGTTGCTGCCATTGGTGAAGATGGTTGTTTCATCTGTGAAGAAGAGATGGGAAATCGATTGGCTTCCTCTGTTTGTTTTGAAGGGCTGACAAGCGCTGGACTCAATCAGAGATTTCAGACCCCGGCTAAGAGCTTCCATGATCAAAATAAAAAGGCTTGGGGAGAGGGGATCTCCCTAGCGGAGGCCCCTTTCCGATTTGAAGAAGCCTGTAGCCTCCCCGTTGAAGAGCACCGAGAACCAGGCCTCCGACCACTCATTTGGTCAAAATGACAACTGAGCCCCCTCCTCTGGTAAAACCCTAATGAATCATCTTTCCTCTCCCATTCTGCAGTTCTTCCCTCCCGAGATGTTATCTCTGGGCCCATCATGATTTATGTCTTAGATTCACACGGTCAACGGTAGTCCAAAGATGAGGTAGATCTAAAGCTCAAGAGGACTACACCTCATAAAGGAGGGATTGAAGGCTACTGTGGAAACCTTCCTATGGTCCACTGTTTAGATTTATTTGCCATTTAACCTCTTTATAAGGTCACACAGACATCAATGAAAGGAAATCACAAATATCAGCTTGATCGGAGCCATCTATGTCCTTAAGAAGTTTTAAATGATATGTGTCCAATTCTGACAATTTCCTTTAGTGTGGTCCACTTGACCGTTGGATCTGCCTCTTTTTATCTTCATTCCCTAAAATGATATGGGAAAATGAATGGACTATGTGGGTCTGATACATATACATCATGATCGACCTACAAAAGTTACAAACGTCAGTCAGCGCTTTGGGAAGCTCTCCTCTCCATGGAATGTGTTGCGTCACACATCAACGAAATTTCTTGATGTGTGAAATTTGTGTGGGCCCCACCATAATGTATTTCTTAGATCCACACTGTCCATTCATTTTTTTCATATCATTCTAGGAAATAAGCCTAAAAACAAGGCAAATTTAAAGCTCAAGTGGACCACACCACGGCAAATAGTAGGAATTGATGTCTACTATTGACAACTTCTAGGGGCCACAGAAGGCTTTGATCAACCTGATATAGTTAGATGGCAAATGAACCCTTCGGGTGGCTCCGAGAAGGTTTCAAGAGAAGTTCATTCAATCACTGCCATTTTCTATGGTGTTGTTCACTTGACATTTGGATGTGCCTCAGTTTTGGGCTCATGCCCTATAATGATCGGAAAATTTTGATGTACTGTGTGGATCTAACACATAAATCATTGTGGAGCCTAAACAAGATCTACACTATAAAAGTTGTGTTTTGTAACAAGCAATCTATCATTATGGTTACCCTACTCATGGCTCAGTTGTTGAGTCGCAAGAGTTTCAACAATGATGTCATGCTTTAGAGTACACATTGTGGTATGTGTGGGTGTGTGTGTTAAAACAAGAAGAAGCAAAGTAAGAAAGAAAGAAAGCAATCCACTCGGACGAGACAAAATCCGTGTGTTGGATTCACCAAGGCCGGTGGGATCCCTTCTCAAGTAGGCCATGATAAAGGAAATAGTAGTAATTGACCATTAAAAACTTCTTGTGGGCCACACAAGTTTTGTATTAAGCTAATATTTGGGTGGTCTCTTCATCCAACTCTAGTGACCTTATCAACAAGTTAGATGACAAATAAACACTTTGGTGGCCCCTATGAAGTTTTTAATGGTGGGGATTCAATCACGATCCTTTCCTATATTATGGTCCACTTAAGATTGGATCTATTTTGATTTTTGGGATCATGTCTTAATTATAACGAGTTGTCAAAATAGAACTACGGTGTGGATGTAAGGTACATATATCAAAGTGGGCCCCATAGTTAGGGATCCACCGAAATTGGGCCCGAAATCCCTTAGCCTTACACTACCAATGTTAATAAGTTGCTTTTCTTAAATAAGTAAGTTTGGTTACTAAACTTAAATAAGTAACTTTTTAGAAAAAGTAACTTATTTTATAAGTTATTTTTATAATTATTGATTTTCAATTTTCAAAAGTAACTTTTTCTCTTTATTTTCATTAGTGAAGCAATAACTTAGGAAATTATTTAAGGGAATATGCTCTTTGTAGCCACGAGCCCTTTCAGGAGATTGGAAAATCATCTAATTAATGGGTAGAGGATTTAGTGGGCCCTACATGATGATGGCCTATATCGAGGTGGCCCCATATGATGGACAGTCCACATCGAAAGTCCACCCCTAATGATGAATGACCCACATCCAAGGAGAGCCCCATGTGATGGACAACACACATTGAAGATGGGGCCCACATGATGGGCAATCCACATCAAAGGTCATCTCCACATGATGGGCAATTAATAATGGCGAGCCTCACACGATGGATGATCCACATCAAGGTGGGCCCCATGTAATGGACAATCCACATCAAAGGTCAGCTTTATGATGAGTGTCTCATATCTAAGGCGGGTCTCTCATGATGGATGGCCCACATTGAAGGTGGGCCCACATGATGGATGATCCACATAAAAGGTGGGCTCCACATGATGGGAAGTGGATGTTGAAGATGTGCCCCTCATGATGGACAATGGCATTGATGGTGGGTCCCACATGATGGACGATTAACATCAAAGGTGGGCCTTACCAAATGAATTGTGCACGTTAAAGGTTGGCGCCGAATGATGAATGACCCACAACCAAGGAGAGCTTTACATGATGGACAGCCCACAATAGAGGGGGGTTGGGGGTGGGGGCATAATGAATTAATGTGGAATGGATGGTGGATGTGAGGGGAACCAAATAGAGTTTGATAATTACTTACTATGCTAGAAACCAAATATGCTTTTTTGCTTTTAGATGCTGAGTATGTTGTTTACCAAACATACTTCTAATTAAGTATAAACCAAGATCTAAACTTACCATCCAAATGCCCCCTCAGTGTGTGATGCCAATCCAGCAATGTGAGTGCAACCCTGAGGTAGGGCCCACCTTGATGTATGCAATGTATGTCCATGCTGTCCATCTATTTTTTCAGCTTATTATATTTTAGGGCGTAATCCCAAAAATGAAGAAGATATATAAATTTTAGGTGGACCACATCATAGGAAACGGTGGTTGTTGATTGCTCACCATTAAAAACTTCCTAGGCTCCACCATAATTACTTTTGACCATCCAACCACTTGATAATGTCACATAGACTTGGATGAAAGGAAAATAATAATAATATTACCTTGATCTAAAACTTTTGTGGCTCACACAAGCTTTTTAATGGTTAATAACCACTGTTTCATGTGGTGTGGTCCACGTAAAATTTGTATGTTCTTCATTTCTTTTAATGAAGTATTAAAATATACTAGAAAAATATTAGATGAATGGAGTGGATATACATTTCATACATCGAGATGAGCCCTGCCTTCACGGTGGTCGCACCTACATTGCGGTTTCAGGTCGCAGCCAGTCTCCACATGCTGTTTTACACCTACTGTTGGAAATTTCCTGAGGGCCATCCAACTTGTTGATAAGGCCACGTATACATGAATGAAGGAAAGACACAATCAGCTTAATTCGAGCTTGTATGGTCCCAACCTTTTTTTAATGGTAGGCGTTCCATCACTAGAGTTTCCTATGGTGGGGTCCACATGCGCTTCAAATCTAGCTTATTTTTAAGCTCATCGCATAAAACGAGATCACAAAATGGATGGATGGTGTCAATCACACACATACATAAAGGTGGGCCCATACAACCTTCCACCTACCTACCCCTTGCAATGGGGTACACCTAAAACTAAATAAATAAATAAAGGGTGTAGGGATAAATCTGTCACTTAGACACATTAGCGGCACAAATTAAATGTCTTTCAACCTTAGTCGAGGTCGTTTTTTCTCAGTATTTGCAAACCTCAGGGTTTTTGTTTTGGTTTTTTGAAAAGCATGCATTTCTTTGGTAATAGCCTAAAATGTAGGCAGTAATTTGGAAAATTAATTTTCTAAATTTTGTATGGCCATCATGGTGCGCTGTTCCAGACTATTGGTTTGTTGAGTCGCTCATGGTAGATTGAGACATACCTATCAGAATATTGCAGATCGGAAGATCCTACCGGCCGATGTTATTTCTTTAATTTGATAATTGTCTATCTTTAGGCTGCATATAAACACTCTAAAGTTGCCTCATCAACATTATTCTTCAAGGATAGGCCTTAAAGATTATCTTTCATGAAGGGACCTGATTCACCAATGGTCCAGTTTCTGAAACGTGAACTCCAACAGTTAGAATTGATAACTAGTGCAGTTCCTTATCAAGTTGACGTGGCAAACATCTGTTGGCCCCACCATAATGTATATGTTATATCCACGCCGTCCATCCATTTCGTGAGATCAATTTAAGGTATAAACCCAAAAATAAGGCAGATCCAATGCTCAAGTGGGCCACACCATAAAAAATAAAGGGAATCAAAGGCCTACCATTGAAAACTTCCTGAGGCCATGGAAGTTTTTTAAAGCCCATGCCCTAAATTGAGCAAGAAAAATAGATGAACGGAATAAATATACAACACATACATCAAGGTGGAGCCATGGTCAAGGGCGCATCCACCGAGCTAGAATCAATTAATTGAAGACTATTTTGTCACAACCTTTAAAATGATGGCAACTTATCCATTATACACGTTACATTGAATAGATGTAATACTCGTCCAGATAGTCCAAGTTGTGGGTCCAGTGTAAATGGATCATAGCCTCAAAATCAATGTCATATAGAGATATAACAATTTAATATGTGATTTCAAACGGATGGTTAAAACTAAATTAATTAGGATGCCATATCAATGCACTAATTTAAATATATTAATTAAAGCCAACTAATCAGTATGATCTTTGAATTAATTCTCCATATAAAATGGAGTTCATCAATAGTATGACCCGTCTCACCAATGCGCTTTGAACATAAAATTAAAGGCCACACATGTAGAAATTAAAAATATCAACACACGGTGCGTATCCTTACGAAGGATGAGTATCATTTATTTCCCTCCTTACACAATCTATTCATGTTCCTACACGTGATGTGGCAAATTTTTATTGTATTGGGCAAAGATGTGCCACATTTGGAAGCATGATTATAACGTGTCTAAACTCGTACTCAACAAAAGGTAGAAATTGGTTCTCAACTTTCAAACATTTGTAGTTGGTGTTAATTTATCAAAGAAGTTTTGGGGGAAAAAAAAAGTACTTAATTTTTAAATATCATGTTTTTTTAAAGATAAATTATAAATTAAATTTATTAGTATTTATAAGTACTAAAATTCAACACTTCACGTTTTCAACACTTAAATTAAAATTTAGACCTTACTTTGTAATTTATCAAACGACATCTTATACTGAGAAATTTATATTTTGAGGGAAAACCCTGTTCTCGGAAAGTGAAAACTTTCATGACATTGTTCTTTGGTTATAAAAGGCTTGCCAATTTCAGTTTTATATCTCACCACTCACACACATAAATAAGGCACAATGTGATGCTGAGAACAAACCATTCATAGGGAGGCCTAGCGGGGGAGATGGCCATATGAAACATATGGCCAGTCGAATTAGTTAGATGGCTGCTTCTGATGAAAGATGGACCGTTAAAAGAAACCTAGATCCAAGCAAATTAGAAAGTGGTAGGGTTACATGGAAATAGTCTCCTGAGATGTGACTACACACCCATTATTTGGTTCCACTTATGGACTGTTTTTTCATAATAAAAAGCCCAATGATTTTTTAAAAGAAAAAAGTACTAATGTTGCCATGTGAACACATGTGAAAAAAAATAAAAATAAAGCTATAGCCAACCGTGAGTTTCCTGTAACAACTGTTATGGGGGAGCTCCTGTCGCCAAAGCTCTGTTAGGCCCACTTGCGCTGTCAGTGTAAAATCCATTCTGTCGATTTCGCCGCTGCATTTTATACCATTTAAAAAAATAAAATAACAGAAGGTGGGAGCACACCCTGTAATTATGTTAACTTACCCGAAAGAGCTGGACAGGCACCACAAAAACGCTGGGCCTTACCTTATATTATACCGAGTTGGCCACATGACATGAAACGTTGTGGTTAGAAACACCACCGTTGAAACCTTCTCGAGGCTCACCATTAAGCTGTCGATGGGTCGGGCTGGCCCATCGGGCTTTCCCGTTGGACTGGAATCAGGGGCTGGGTGCTTAGATTTCAAGTCAGCTTTCATTCCCCCAAGAAGACGGTGCTCAACCTCACGTCCGCGTCGACATGATGAGACACAATAGATGAAAGAATTGGATGCGTGACCTATAAATTAATGATGCAGTGGGTCATACACAAATTACTAACGTTGGAGGTTTCATCCTAACTATTTCTTGTGGTGTGGCCTAAGTTTTGGATGATCCGTTTTTTACTTCCAGTACTTAAAATTTATTTGAAATTTTTTTTTTTAAATTACAAGTTATTTTTAAAAAGGAAGAAATTCTAAAACTCTCTCTCTCTCTCTCTATATATATATATATATATATATATATATATATATATAAAAGATTTGGAATTACTAAAAATAATAATTTTTTTCTAAAAATTTATTTTTGAGCTGAAAGCGCGTATTTTTTGATGAAATGGGCAGATGCAACCCACAATGTGGGTCAGTTCACCTCAGATGACCTATTTCAGCAAAGATTAATAGCTTGGGCGCCACGTACCGATACCCGAAACAAAAGTTACAGTCAATTTACAGTCCACCTTTTGGTCCAACCATATTAGGAACGTATCTGTGACACATTCTACATTAGACCCCTCCACTTGAAAAAAAGTTGTTCTCGAGTTACTCAAGGGATTTGGCTTATGATTCTGAGATAACTTCTGATGCTGATGCTTATAAGTCATTTTCTTGTACTTGACATTAGGCTCTTGAGCTAACATAATACATGTACTCATGCTTTCTTTGATTTGATTAGTATTAATTAGTTCCTTCACTTCTTCCTTCATGACTCACATTCTTTCTGATAATGTGGGTTATTAGACAGACTTATCCCTATGACAAGATCAATGTGGTTTTATATATCTTGTATGGGAGGCAATTTATTAAGGAGTTCATCGAGCACAATCACCTTGAACTCCTACAACACTGATTTCAAATCTCCTGGGATGTTCATAGGTTCCATATATTCTTTTTTTTCAACTAATGCATATATATCTCTTGTTTCCTCAGATTGTTTAACAAAAGTCGGTTCAGTTGTGAGAGACTATTCATCCACTTTAGAAGTCTTGGGTTGGTTCTCCCTTCCCATAGGGGTGAGGATAATCTTTTTACCATCTTTAATAAATATAAATACGTTATCCCAATCTTTATGTGTAGCGCATCAATATTATTTTGCCAAAGTTGACCAAGTAACATGTGAAAAGTTTCAATGTCGACCACGTCACTCATTACTTCATCCTTTTAATATTTACCAATGGAAAAAGATATACGACATCGTTCGGTTACCTCTGTTTTGTTGAGCTCCTTGATCTATCCAATCGTGTATGGAAATGGGTGCCTTCTATTTTCAGTTATAATTTTTCCACCATTATTTTCGACACGACATTCTCACTATTCCTGACATCGATGATCAAATTACAGACTTTTTAGTTTACAGTGCACCTTGTGTAATGACCCAGAATTTTGGTACACGTGCATACACATACATGTATGTACAATTACCTTCATTGGAGTATACACACATAGACCCATGCATACATCCATGCACCCATGCACACATGCATCTATCGGCTTATGTAAATTATAACCGTTGATGTGTGATCGTTTTGCTTAGTGTGAACTATTAATTAATGTCATTAATGATTACATGATTTTTGTATAATATATATAAGTTTATTTATAATGCACTCTCTCAACTCATATACTTAAGACCACGTGTTTAATTATTAACTAATCCAAATCTAGCCAACATCAACTATTGAATGTGCACTAAAATTAATCTGATCTTAACCACTGGATTGTTGTTAAAAAATAAAATAAAAATCAAGAACAATCCATTTTTGTGGGAACCAACCCCACCGTCCGCTTGTGTGTGGCTCACCTGACTTTCGGATCAGCCTCAATTTTTGCCTTATATCTTCTCTTTACCAGGCCGAGATGATGGACGGATTAGATCTAAATTATTGTTAGTGGGACCCACCATATCTTAAAAAATAAAAATAATAAAAAAATAAAAAAAGTTATATCTTCCGCACGGCTAAACCACTTTCTCCACTTTCCTTCCTTTTTGTGCGGTAATGGCGGCCGAACCTCCCACTAAATGAAACCGTCTCAAAATTTTGACTCCTCCATTCCATTACGCATCCATTTATAAAAAAGGAAAACAAAAAGAAAAAGAGAAAGAATCGAAGGAATTAATCAAATTTAAAAAAAAAAAATTTAGAGTGGGAGAGAGAGAGAGAGAGAGAGAGAGAGAGAGAGAGAGCGCTGTAAATCAAGAGAGAGAGATTAAAGCGGGACCGGATCGTCAGACTTTAAGGTAGGTGATCTTAACCTAAAATTTACTATTTTCAGTTTTATTATGTTTATTTGATCTAAATTTTCGTAGAAATATTATTATCAGTTAAATCTTTTTGTAGAGAATCTACTTATTTAGGAATTTCTATTTTATTCTTTTTTTAAATATTTAATATTGAAATAATTTATATACAAATAAAATAAAATAAAATAAATTTATAAAATAAAATAAATAGTTTATTTAAAATTATTTTATTAATTCTTAAATGCTTTGTTAAAAAAAAAATTATTAAATTAAATTTCAAATAAATTATAATATCTTACAATATTTTACAGTACAAACAGAACATATAATTAATTATTTAAAGTATTGATGATTCATTATGCAGAATTATGAATATAAGTGATGTAAGATTGATAAGTATATGTAAGCAAATATGATTATGAAAATAAAATAAAAATATATAATAATAATAACAAATTATAAATTATATAATTGTAATATATAATTAGTATTAATATGATATATAATAAGATCTATAATAAGATAAAATAAAATAAAAAGGTTTATAAGATCATTAAGGTATAGTAAAATATAAATATTATGTTTCATAATAATATAGTAGTAATACAATATAATTATAGGTTAAAAAAAAAAAATAATAATAATGACAAAATATATAACATAATTAAAATAAACATGTGTAAGATAATATTATATTACATAATTAATACACATGTAGTTAATATTATTTATATGATTATATTATAAGTAACAAAATAGAAAAGTTTTATTTGATAATATATAAAAGTTGTGATAAATATAATTTATTATTTAAAAAAAAAATTATGTAAATGATGATATTAACAATTTAACATAAAAGTAATATAATAATTATATTAAATGTATCAAATAAAAATAAATTTATTAATTTAAATAGTCAATTATAAAGCCAAGTTAATCATACTTACATAATGTTGTAACAAATAATTTATATAATAGTAATAGTATTTAAAATCTAAATTAATATCTTCCTTGACCTTATTCAATTTAGATTTAAAAATAAATAATAATAAAATTCTGAATTTAGATTTAAGTAGTTAGATAAAAAAAATAATAATAATAAATTTTAAATTATTAATAATAATTTAATTACATTATTAATGTTATATTATATAAATTAGTGTGATAATTTTTATTCTGTAAAGATTAAAATCCAAATTTTAATTCTAAAATTTGAAGAGTTAATTAAATTAAAATTTAAATGAACTTAAGTTTAAGAAAATTTTTAAAATTTTGGAATTGAAACTAAATTGATTAGATATCTATATTTTGGAATTCTAGTGATTAATGTGTATTTAAAACTTTATTAAATTAAAATTTTAATAAAATATAATATTAGATTTTTAAACTTTAAAAAAAAATGTTTTCCTTATAGTTCAAAATTTTTGTTTAAATTAAAATTTAAATAATTTATCGATTAAACCTAAATATACATTTTCAATGAATTATCAAAAAGAAATTAAAATTTGTTATAAAATAATCAAGTTATTTCAATACATATGTGTGCGTATGTGTGTGTGTGTGTGTATTTGTTAAGTTTATGTGATAAATAAAATAAAAATTTTAATTTTAGAATTTAGTGATTAAAATAATAAATATTTTTATGCTAATATATAATATTATTTAAGTAAAAAAATTAATTTAATTAAAGTTAGAAATTAAATAAAATTTCTTGTACATTATTTTACTGTAATTTCTAAATTAAATAATAATAAAAATAATATTTTATTTAAGTATTTGAATTATTAAAGTTTTAACAAAATGATATTTAGAATTATTAATTCGAAATAAAAATTTATATTGTTAATATTTTCGATTGTAAAACAGTGATTCATATTATATACCATATCAGCCCAACAACACGATCAGTAGAAAACCTTGATTAGAAACAGCCATGGTTAAATAGACTAACCTGAAATCCAAACAATTCATTAAATAGACCACTTAGGTGTTATTTTCTTTTGGTAGATGGTGTCCTGAAACTCAACTTCTCACGCATCCAACGAGTGTAGACAGCAAGTTAATGCTATGTGTTGCGTCAATGGGAGAAACTTGTTAAGAGCGTAAGCGTGGGTCAGTTTTAGCATACGACGCTAAGTAGGTCGTGGGCGTATGATTTAGTCCAGAAATCGACGGTCCAAATATCAGGTGGGTGATTCTCCTCCATTTATGAACTTTCTGATTTTATTTATTTTAGAAAAATTTATTTATTTAACATAATGACTTCAAATTAATATTGTTAAATTCTTTTATACGTAATATCTACTTTTCTAAATTTTAGCATTTATTGAATCTGATTAACTTGTAAAGTTAGATTTTAATCTAACTTTTATTTCTGAAATTTGGTGTTAAGATTTAGACCTTAAATCTGTGTTTAAGTAATTGATTTAAATTAATTAGTTTAAAATAATATTAATTAATTTGATTTTAAATTTTGGTTTAAAAAAATGGTAAAGAAAATAGCTTGATGTTTCAGTAAATTTCAGAAATTGAATTTTTACGGCATCGAATTTCTACACATTTGTATAGAACTTGCATTATTGTATAGGGATTTAAATAATTAAATTATTTCGCTACTGATTTTGGAATAATTCATGACATGCATTCATCTATACTGATTACGGAATTATGGAAAAAGAAAGAAAATTGAGGAATTGATTGTGGTATTAGTAAGCAGGGCAATCGTGTCCCTTGGGTGAGGGACTCTAAAGCCAACAAGTGGGCCAATTGTGTCCCTTGGGTGAGAGACCCTAAAGCCAGCAAGTAGGGCAATCGTATCCCTTAGGTGAAAGATCCTAGAACCCGTTGGATCCTTCAGAGTGTCCTTTGTATATGACGTATGAGTACAATTGTGTGTGTTAACATACGTCAGCAGTACAACTGGAGCAGTAGTCTAACCAACTAACATATAAATGAGTCCTTCATTATGAGGTATCAGTGTGTGGGCGTTAATGCAACATATCCATATACTGAGTACGGTGTTGTAATTGATCTTGGATGTTTATTTAATTGTATTCTTGAATTCATGATAATGTGGCATTCAGTACGTCTTTATGATTCCAGCATCGCATTCATGTCATATGAAATATTTAATATTTTGATTCATGTTTTGGAATTTCAGAAAGTACTTTTATTATTTATTCGTTTGATATAAATCTAGAAATTTCATATTTGGTTGGATAAGATCCCACGAGCGGTTGTGCTCATACCCAAAATAACAGTGTTTCAGGTCTTGGAGTTTAGTCGAGGCGAAGCAGACTGAGGATCTAACCATCGGCTTAGTGGTAGCCATATCTGTATTTGTATTTAAAAAAAACAATAATAATAAATTGTATAGCAGGAACTTAGAAGTGAGTTTAGGCTGTAATAGTTAAAGATTGTATTTGATGAATATTGTTTATTGTAATGAGTTTTAATTAAGTGTGGTGAATGTTTAAAATTGAATCATGTCCTGAGATTCGGAGTCGGGTCTGGCCAACTCGGGTACCGAATTTTGGGGCGTGACAGATTGGTATCAGAGCTTAGGGATTAGATCTATACTGAGGACCTTAGGTATGGGTTACACTAGTGCTTAAGTATGAATTTTAGAGAACTCGATATTAACTTTTATCATTGTGCTTAGATAGAATTTAATTAAAGTTTTTATGAGTTTAAATAGGGGTTGTAACCGAGCTTACTAGTAGATTTTAGAGAACCTGAAGTTATATTTGTTTGCACAAACCTAAACATACTAACGATAGAGTGCAACTTATGTTTATCCTTGTTGTATATTATTTCTTATGATGTAAATGTTGTTTGTTCTTAACTTGTGTATGTTGTTAGTATATCCATTTAGTTGCGTACGCTTAAGCACATCAAAGTGCGCAGTGAAAGTGTGGTTGTGAGTACGATGGAATCTCGGGGACGAGATTCCCGTAAGGTGGGTAGATTGTAATAACCTAAATTTGAGTAGTAATTTACACACGCTTGTACTCATACAAAACTAGTATACATGGAATGTAGTAAACATCTAGACACACAACTGATTATAAAGGTATCCTTATCAGCCCTTTTGGTGGGTGTGCTTGAATTTCGGGGACGAAATTCTTGTAAAGGTGGTAGAATGTAATGACCCAGAATTTTGGTACACGTGCATACACATACATGTATGTACAATTACCTTCATTGGAGTATACACACATAGACCCATGCATACATCCACGCACCCATGCACACATGCATCTATCGGCTCATGTAAATTATAACCGTTGATGTGTGATCGTTTTGCTTAGTGTGAACTATTAATTAATGTCATTAATGATTACATGATTTTTGTATAATATATATAAGTTTATTTATAATGCACTCTCTCAACTCATATACTTAAGACCACGTGTTTAATTATTAACTAATCCAAATCTAGCCAACATCAACTATTGAATGTGCACTAAAATTAATCTGATCTTAACCACTGGATTGTTGTTAAAAAATAAAATAAAAATCAAGAACAATCCATTTTTGTGGGAACCAACCCCACCGTCCGCTTGTGTGTGGCTCACCTGACTTTCGGATCAGCCTCAATTTTTGCCTTATATCTTCTCTTTACCAGGCCGAGATGATGGACGGATTAGATCTAAATTATTGTTAGTGGGACCCACCATATCTTAAAAAATAAAAATAATAAAAAAATAAAAAAAGTTATATCTTCCGCACGGCTAAACCACTTTCTCCACTTTCCTTCCTTTTTGTGCGGTAATGGCGGCCGAACCTCCCACTAAATGAAACCGTCTCAAAATTTTGACTCCTCCATTCCATTACGCATCCATTTATAAAAAAGGAAAACAAAAAGAAAAAGAGAAAGAATCGAAGGAATCAATCAAATTTAAAAAAAAAAATTTTAGAGTGGGAGAGAGAGAGAGAGAGAGAGAGAGAGAGAGAGAGAGAGAGCGCTGTAAATCAAGAGAGAGAGATTAAAGCGGGACCGGATCGTCAGACTTTAAGGTAGGTGATCTTAACCTAAAATTTACTATTTTCAGTTTTATTATGTTTATTTGATCTAAATTTTCGTAGAAATATTATTATCAGTTAAATCTTTTTGTAGAGAATCTACTTATTTAGGAATTTCTATTTTATTCTTTTTTTAAATATTTAATATTGAAATAATTTATATACAAATAAAATAAAATAAAATAAATTTATAAAATAAAATAAATAGTTTATTTAAAATTATTTTATTAATTCTTAAATGCTTTGTTAAAAAAAATTATTAAATTAAATTTCAAATAAATTATAATATCTTACAATATTTTACAGTACAAACAGAACATATAATTAATTATTTAAAGTATTGATGATTCATTATGCAGAATTATGAATATAAGTGATGTAAGATTGATAAGTATATATAAGCAAATATGATTATGAAAATAAAATAAAAATATATAATAATAATAACAAATTATAAATTATATAATTGTAATATATAATTAGTATTAATATGATATATAATAAGATCTATAATAAGATAAAATAAAATAAAAAGGTTTATAAGATCATTAAGGTATAGTAAAATATAAATATTATGTTTCATAATAATATAGTAGTAATACAATATAATTATAGGTTACAAAAAAAAAAAAAAAAATAATGACAAAATATATAACATAATTAAAATAAACATGTGTAAGATAATATTATATTACATAATTAATACACATGTAGTTAATATTATTTATATGATTATATTATAAGTAACAAAATAGAAAAGTTTTATTTGATAATATATAAAAGTTGTGATAAATATAATTTATTATTTAAAAAAAAAATTATGTAAATGATGATATTAACAATTTAACATAAAAGTAATATAATAATTATATTAAATGTATCAAATAAAAATAAATTTATTAATTTAAATAGTCAATTATAAAGCCAAGTTAATCATACTTACATAATGTTGTAACAAATAATTTATATAATAGTAATAGTATTTAAAATCTAAATTAATATCTTCCTTGACCTTATTCAATTTAGATTTAAAAATAAATAATAATAAAATTCTGAATTTAGATTTAAGTAGTTAGATAAAAAAAATAATAATAATAAATTTTAAATTATTAATAATAATTTAATTACATTATTAATGTTATATTATATAAATTAGTGTGATAATTTTTATTCTGTAAAGATTAAAATCCAAATTTTAATTCTAAAATTTGAAGAGTTAATTAAATTAAAATTTAAATGAACTTAAGTTTAAGAAAATTTTTAAAATTTTGGAATTGAAACTAAATTGATTAGATATCTATATTTTGGAATTCTAGTGATTAATGTGTATTTAAAACTTTATTAAATTAAAATTTTAATAAAATATAATATTAGATTTTTAAACTTTAAAAAAAAAATGTTTTCCTTGTAGTTCAAAATTTTTGTTTAAATTAAAATTTAAATAATTTATCGATTAAACCTAAATATACATTTTCAATGAATTATCAAAAAGAAATTAAAATTTGTTATAAAATAATCAAGTTATTTCAATACATATGTGTGCGTATGTGTGTGTGTGTGTGTATTTGTTAAGTTTATGTGATAAATAAAATAAAAATTTTAATTTTAGAATTTAGTGATTAAAATAATAAATATTTTTATGCTAATATTTAATATTATTTAAGTAAAAAAAAATTAATTTAATTAAAGTTAGAAATTAAATAAAATTTCTTGTACATTGTTTTACTGTAATTTCTAAATTAAATAATAATAAAAATAATATTTTATTTAAGTATTTGAATTATTAAAGTTTTAACAAAAAGATATATAGAATTATTAATTACAAATAAAAATTTATATTGTTGACATTTTCGATTGTAAAACGGTAATTCATCTTACATACCATATCAGCCCAACAACACGAACAGTAGAAAACCTTGATTAGAAACAGCCATGGTTAAATAGACTAACCTGAAATCCTAACCATTCATTAAATAGACCACTTAGGTGTTATTTTCTTTTGGTAGATGGTGTGCTGAAACTCAACTTCTCACGCATCCAGCAAGTGTAGACAGCAAGTTATGCCATGTGTTGCGTCAGTGGGAGAAACTCGTTGAGAGCGTAAGCGTGGGTCAGGTCTAACATGCGACGCTAAGTAGGTCGTGGGCGTATGATTTAGTCCAGAAATCGACGGTCCAAATATCAGGTGGGTGATTCTCCTCCATTTATGAACTTTCTGATTTTATTTATTTTAGAAAAATTTATTTATTTAACATAATGACTTCAAATTAATATTGTTAAATTCCTTTATACGTAATATCTACTTTTCTAAATTTTAGCATTTATTGAATCTGATTAACTTGTAAAGTTAGATTTTAATCTAACTTTTATTTCTGAAATTTGGTGTTAAGATTTAGACCTTAAATCTGTGTTTAAGTAATTGATTTAAATTAATTAGTTTAAAATAATATTAATTAATTTGATTTTAAATTTTGGTTTAAAAAAATGGTAAAGAAAATAGCTTGATGTTTCAGTAAATTTCAGAAATTGAATTTTTACGGCATCGAATTTCTACACATTTGTATAGAACTTGCATTATTGTATAGGGATTTAAATAATTAAATTATTTCGCTACTGATTTTGGAATAATTCATGACATGCATTCATCTATACTGATTACGGAATTATGGAAAAAGAAAGAAAATTGAGAAACTGATTGTGGTATTAGCAAGTAGGGCAATCGTGTCCCTTGGGTGAGAGACCCTAAAGCCAGCAAGTAGGGCAATCGTGTCCCTTGGGTGAGAGACCCTAAAGCTAGCAAGTAGGGCAATCGTGTCCCTTGGGTGAAAGACCCTAGAACCCGTTGGATCCTTCGGAGTCTCCTTTGTGTACGGCGTATGAGTACAATTGTGTGCGCGGACATACGTCAGAGGTACAACTGGAGCAGTAGTCTGACTAGCTAACGTATAAATGAGTCCCTCACCATGAGGTACTGGTGTGTGGGCGTTAATGCAACGTGGTCATACACCTAGGTACGGTGTTGTAAGATGTGATGATTATTTAATTGTATTCTTGAATTCATGATAATGTGGCATTCAGTACGTCTTTATGATTCCAGCATCGCATTCATGTCATATGAAATATTTAATATTTTGATTCATGTTTTGAAATTTCAGAAAGTACTTTTATTATTTATTCGTTTGATATAAATCTAGAAATTTCATATTTGGTTGGATAAGATCCCACGAGCGGTTGTGCTCATACCCAAAATAACAGTGTTTCAGGTCTTGGAGTTTAGTCGAGGCGAAGCAGACTGAGGATCTAACCATCGGCTTAGTGGTAGCCATATCTGTATTTGTATTTAAAAAAAACAATAATAATAAATTGTATAGCAGGAACTTAGAAGTGAGTTTAGGCTGTAATAGTTAAAGATTGTATTTGATGAATATTGTTTATTGTAATGAGTTTTAATTAAGTGTGGTGAATGTTTAAAATTGAATCATGTCCTGAGATTCGGAGTCGGGTCTGGCCAACTCGGGTACCGAATTTTGGGGCGTGACACCTTGTTTGAAAGATGTTGTGTTGTTGTAAAATTATTTCTACCTTTAACATGTATAACGACTTCCTCATGATCAAAGTGGTGGCGTGCGATTCAATTTCTGACAGGTCGTTCCGTGTTATCAACCGTTGGAATTCTTCGGTGTAATATATGACGGTTCGATTCCCCTTTCGATAATTTTGGTATTATTGGAATAATACTTGCTCATAATTACTAAGGAGTGACACGTGAAAGTCATAATTGCTCTCACCATACAAAAGCACCGAATTTTAATTTGAAAGCTACCAACTTCACCTTTTTATGCTCTGGCACATCCATGTAATCGAAATATCGTTCTACTTCGACAAGCTAGACGAGGAAATCTTTTATATGTAATAATCTATTAAAACTAGGAAGTTCGACCTTACCTCGATAGTCTCTTTCAACATGATCCAAACCATCGCCTCCATGGACTTGTCGTCGGGTAAAGCCGTCATCGAGGTCCTCGTTGTTAGAACTCGCATCATTTAGTGTAGCCCTACGATTCACCACTAGTAGTACTTTACGAAAATCAGGGTTGTGACGTACAACAACCACGGACGGTTGAGCATTGCCTAAGGCTCGGGGCAGAATTAACGCATCCGCAAGATGGTCGAATGTTGCTTGTAGCCCTTATATGGCCAACTGACTCTTCCGGTTGTAAGCTTCTATTCTTTCTGAAAGATAATGAATCTCTGTATCACCGTTTACAAGATTTTGGTTCATACATTCATTGTTTGCTATCGGCCCGAGGAGAATGATGAGGTCGATCACCATCTTCCTCGAGGATGACTACTCCAAATCCACGGAACTTCTCTGGACTCTTCACAGAGACTTCTCAAATCCATGAGGAAAAAAGGAAGAAAAATAGAAAAATAAATTTTATAAAATTCAAAATTCATTGATGAATGTCTAATATCTATGTACTTTACACCATTAATATATTTTAGAAAAAATCTAAATTTGTAATTACCAAAAATAGGAAATTTTTAACTCTAATAGAAAACCTAATTCTATTAAAACTCTTCTAAAGCCTAATTTTTAAAAATAAAAATTTCAAATAAACTTTTGCTAGAAGAGTCCTAACATAATTATAAGTTATTTCTAAAAAGGAAGAAAATCTAAAACTCTAAAAATAGAAAAATATTTTAAAAATTCGAAATTATTAAAAATAGTAAAAAAAAAAAAAAAATCTAAAAATTTGTTTTTGAGCTGAAGCTCGCGTTTTTTGACAAAACGGACAGATATGACCCACTATGTGGGTTGGTTCACATCGGATGACCTGTTTTAGTAAAGATTGATAGATTGTGTGCCACGTAACAATACACGGATCAAAAGTTGCAATCAATTTACAGTCCACCTTCTTTTGGCCCAACTATGCTAAGAACGTATCTGTGACACATTCTATAGTAGGTTGACTATGCAATAGTGTTGTTTTTAAAATATCTTAAATCATTCAAAAACATGGTTTGTGCTTGATTGATGCGATTGGATTACTTCACTTGATTCATCTCGGTCCCCCAACAAGTAGATTTTAAAAAAAAAAAATTTACACAAGCACAAACACCCCCACACACTCATGCTATAGTGGGATTTTACCACCCATGGATACTCGAACCCTTGACCGGGTGTTGAAACTCCTAAGAGTCTACCACCGGAGCAAGAGTAAGGATCCTAACCTTCAACGTGGTGATCTCCATGATGGGAGTCACCCTTTGCACGGCTTGGATGTACTGCACATGGGACCCACTGCAGGGAAAACAGTGTAGTATCATAGGCTTAACATATGTGGTTTTTGTGATCGTTCCTACATCGTGAAGGTGACCCATACTAGAGGTTTTATTAAAGAGGCAATAATCATATACAAATATATTGTCAATATATAATGTTTTCATTTTCAGCTGACTTGTCTTTTGTGTCTAAAAATTCAAGCCTCGCAAAATGTGGGCCGTATTATTAAGATGGCTTGGGATGAAAATCACGATGGTCGGCGCAAGCAAACTCCTCTCTTTCGTGATAAAGCTACCCCATATCGGATAGTGCTCTTTCGACCAGTTACAAGTACAAACTAAATCGGACGCGGATTAGCTACTTACGGGTTGTGCAGGGAACTCGCTGCTGAAGTGATGTCACCAAGTTCTATGGGTCCCACCATGATGTATGTTTTATATCCACAAAAAATATCGGGGAGAGTGACGCCCACCATTAAAAGTTCTAAGGGCCACAAAAGTTTTTGATCAACCGGATATTTGTGCTTTTCCTTCTTTCATGTCTGCGTTAACATATGAACAGTTTGTATCTCAAATAAACATCATGGTGGACCTTAGGAAGGTTTCAATGGTGGGCATCACTCTCCCCTCTGTTTTCTGTGGTGGGTTCCAATCCAACCTTAGATCTGCCTCATTCTTTAGATCATGCCCTAAAATGATCTCTCCAAATGTATGAACGGTGTGGATACAACACATACATCATGGTGGGCCCCACAGAACTTGGTGACGCCACTTCAGTAGCCAGTCTCGCTACTCAATCTGTCAGTAGCTAATCCGCGCCCGACTAAATCGATCAATTGTCCGGAATGGCCCATCCGGTTTCGCGCCTGGCCTGCTTCAGGTAAGCTTGGGCTGGAATACTAGGCTCTTGGACCATGCCCGGGCTAAAAATAAAAGCCCATTGAATAAACAGGCCACAAATATCAGTCCATCAACGCAGCCCAGCCCGTTTAAGATTTCAAAGGCATTTTTCTCAGATACCATGCATGACGTGACATCCGTAATGAGCAGCTCAGATCTTGTGTATGGGTGGCTTAGCTCGGTCTTGGCCTGGACCAAGACCAGGCAGTGCATAACCATCACAGCCGACCGCGTGGCTTTTGTTTTTGACAATGATGGCCCATTTTACTTTCTGGGCTTGGCTTGCATAGACGTCTGCCGTACCTAAACCGGGTACGTTGCCTGTCCTATATAAAATATCCGAACTTCGTGGAGCCCGCCATTCCGGACAACCTGCACCGACGTTGATGGCAATGATCACATGGCTGACTACATGCATTTGCGGGGAGAGGAACCAATGTATGCAAGAAAGGCCAAAAGTCTCATTCTAGTTCGTTTTGCTACTTTGGCGGCTCATGATACAGCGTCTATCTCCTTCTGCTGGGGTACATGCTAAAGATGGCCCGATGATTTGAACCGTCCATATTGTAGTAACTATCACAAAATAAGCAACTACCCCTTGATCACGCATCAGTAATTATTCTAACCCTTGTCATCAATTGAATACAGATGGTGATGATCACAATTATACTGTCAACGTTAGTTTCTGTAGATGGCCCTTATAGCATAGATTCCACAGATTGGACGGTCCCGATCATTGGTCCACTCAGCAATTGGGCACCAATGGGCGATGACACGCGCTGGATCCTTGAGAAGCATCCTTCGCTGTTGGTACTTAGTTGTGTCCCTCGTTTTCTTTATTTCGTGTGGTATCTTATCATTTTCTATTTTAGTGGAATCTAAATTGATGGCTCACGGTTGAAATTCATGCTTTGATGGCTGTCGGTAGAGACTCATGCTGATAGTCAATCCTAGCTATCAGTTCTCCCAGCTGAATGTCGGCCTTTAAGATTTTTCATCTTCAAGGGCAGATTTTGGATGTCTAGGATCATCGGATCGCGTTGTTCGCTAACCACGTGTAAGGTCTTTGGAGTCTCCTAATCTTCAGTAAGATGGCCCAAACAAAAAAGCAATGGTCCACGTCTAACCTAAAAAAAGAAAACCAAAAAGATCGAGAGCATCTTCCAATCCACAGAGTAGCCTGTTAGATCAACGGTATGGATTACCAGATAGGGGGCGCCACTCGTGTGGGCTTTGGTGTTTAATAGCTGTAAACAAGAGGGCTGATTAGCGTACTGACTAAACTCTGTGGGTCCACCGTGATGTATGTATCTTATCCACGCAGTCCATCTGCTTTTACAGATCATTTTAAGGTTGGAACCAAAATTAAAGCATATCGAAAGCTCAAGTGGATCACACTACAGGAAATAGTGAGAACTGAATTTCTACTGTTGAAAATTTATTTGGTGCTGCAGAAGTTTTGGATCAAGCTGATATTTGTGTTTTCCCTTGTGTGATTTTATGCACAGGTTGGATGACAAATAAACATCACTTTGGACCCTACGAAGGTTTCAACCGTGGATATCATTATCCCCACCATTATGTGTGGTGTGGTCCACTTGAGCTTTCGATGTGCTTCAATTTTGGGATCATGCCCTAAAATGAGCTGGAAAAACGGATGGACGGCATGGATATGACATATACATCACAGTTGGGCTCGGCAGAATTTACTCAGTATAGCATACTGAGTTTACTCAGTAAGCAATCCGTGTCATGTTAACATGTCTTTCGATTTTTGTCTCAGAATTTCATGCACGGGTGGCTGCAATGTCTAACAATTGCACCCAAACTTTCTTAATTTCCAATTTTGTAGGCTCCATCTCCTAAAATCCAAGGGTTCACCTCCTTTTGCTGAAGGAAGCAAACCGTACTGAAATTCCTTGGGGATGGATTCAGATGTCCCACTGACTCATCATTGATGTGTGACCCACTCATTTGTATTGGTGCGAGTAACGAAGACCGTTCTGCCTATATTCCAAGCAAAAGGAAATAAGAAATTTCGTGGTGGCAGCAAGAGCACATGTATACATATAATCACTGGTCAATGGTGACGGCCTATGAAAGCAACGGAAACGGTTATTTTCCTTTATAATATCTGAATCGTCCAAATTTTCGTCGTAGTCACCAATGACATTGTAAGCCCCCCTCTCTCTCTCCCTACATAGTTTATATAAACCTCTCCTCTCACCTTTCAAAATCACTCAAGACAGTAGAATTGAGTCTACTGCTCTTCTCTAAACACTTCTTTCTTACTTGAGAAAGGTGAGAAAGCAGCGTAGAAAGAGTGGGAAGAGCCATGGCCATGAACATTGAGGGCATTGAGAGGATGGAGCTAGGAGTTCCAGAATCCTCATCACCAAAGGAAATCCAAAAACGCACTGTCAAATGGTGGCTAATTGCCCTCAACTGCACTCTCACCGGGGTAGGGACCATCTGTGGCCCAATGCTTCTACGGCTTTACTATCTCCACGGTGGGAGTAGGAAATGGCTAACTAGCTCGCTGCAGACAGCTGGTTTCCCAATCCTCCTCATCCCACTCTCCATTGTCTACATGCGGGAACGGGCTCGCGGGATGAAATTCCTGCTGGAGCCCAAGCTCTTTATATCGAGTGTGGTGATCGGACTCCTCATGGGTCTCGATAACTTCATGTATTCGATGGGTTCTTCATTCCTTCCTGTCTCCACATCCTCTCTACTCTTCGCCACCCAGCTCGCTTTCACCGCATTCTTTGCTTTCATCATCGTGAAGCAGAAATTTACTGCCTATACCATCAACGCCGTGGTGTTGATGACTCTTGGGTCGGTGTTGCTTGGGCTTCGCAACAGCGGTGACCGTCCTGCGAATGTAACCAACGGGCAGTATTTGCTAGGTTTCATCATGACTCTCGGGGCCTCTGCATTGTTGGGATTCGCATATCCATGCATCGAGCTCTCATATGCCAAGGCTAGGAAAGCCATCACTTATCCGGTGGTGATGCAGTTTCAGTTCTGCACCACCATGTCTGCCACCATTTTCTGCGCTATTGGGATGACTATTAACAAGGATTTCCAGGTAAGAAACCATTTACTCATAACTTGCTAATGTATTCATTCACACATGTGGGCATTATGGCACACGTTTCTGAGATCCAAGCCATTTATCTGAGTCAGTCTAACCACCTGTACAAAAAGATGTGGTAGGTAAAATAAAATGACTAAGACGACTGTGGTTTTTCTTCCCCACTTTTCAACATCCGAGAAGTTAGGCCATTAGCCCAGATGATATTAAAATAATTTCTTGTGGTGGAGGGCCTACCACAATAGCTTGCTAGTAGGACCCCTGGGTCTGGTGCACCCCTATAGAAAATAATCTGGCCTGTGGGGTGATGAATCCACAAAATGAAAGGCTAGGATCTGATACTCATCTGCCACGTCAGCGTGTGATTTTCTTTAATGTTTGGACCGGACAAAGCTCAAGAACCTGCTAAGTGAATGATTCTAACAATTTACATCTTTCTTATAAGCAGGCCATTTCAAGGGAGGCGGCAGAGTATGAACTCGGCGAGGCCAAGTACTACGTGGTGCTGTTTGGGATTGCTGCTGGGTTTCAGATGATATTCGTGGGAACTCTCGGCCTCGTCTTCTGCATTTCATCTCTCTTCGCTGGAATCCTGAGTGCCACTCTCCTCCCTTTCACGGAGATAGCAGGGGTCATCTTCTTCAAAGAGAAGTTCACAGGAGAGAAGGGAATGGCACTGGCTCTCTGCCTTTGGGGCTTCACCTCTTACTTCTACGGTTCCTACAAGTTGAACAAGAAGCAAGCAGCCCAAGAAGAAGAAGAATCCAAGTAGCCCTAAAAATCAAACACAACCAAAAGCGAATCCAAGAAGCCCTAAAAATCAAACACGATCAAAAGCAGAAATGGAATTTGTTTCAAAATCAAGATGGGTGTGCGTCGTCTTAATCAGTCCATACATGTTTTCTAACTCATACGCCCTCAGCCGCTTCTTTATTTTCTATTGTTTCTCCTTCTTTTGTAATTTTTTATCTCCTAAAATGAAACATACTTTATGTAACTATGAATAATGAAATGCATTTATCTTTTGGGTGAAAGTGAAACCATATTCTTGTATCAAAATTTCATACATCTTCATCCCTTGGTTAAAAGAAGATCATCCAAGCAGTCTGGTTTTCAGGATTGACCCATTATTTGCACGGTCCAGATTGGGCTGGTTGCATGTCTTTATCCGTTTGAGAGGCCATATATTGGTCCCTTCTGCATTTCTTTGGGGAGTTTATGATACTAAGGCATCGTATGACACTTGATACTCTGTTCAAGGATTGTAAATCTCATGGATTGCGTTGAATTGGAAATGGGCTTAACTTTGATTGTAAATCTCATGGATTGCGTTGAAATGGAAATGGGCTTAACGTTGAGGTAATTTTCTATAAAAGTACAATTGAATCTTTTCACAGGTACTTTTGAGTCATTAATTATTAGTTGAATCTGATGTTATGAGGAATTATACAGGCTTTGCAGTGTACTTAGGTTTATTGTTCTGACAAGTGGGCTCATGTTTCAGCGATTCAGACCACTGATCTGTTTCACATTAGTCTGGATGGATCATGCCCCCAAATCCCAGATTAGAAGGTCATAGCCACTAATCTTGGGTTCATTTTTCAGTTGAGTGTGGACTGCTGCCGTATTTCTCTTGTAAACCACCTATCTGTTGTTCAGAAATTTAAGGGTTGTCATTTTGAGGAGATTCTAAATGCATAGTCCATGAGGGTAGTGCGAGATAAACCAATGGAGTGGATTACTGAATGTTCAGCGGACCCCATTCTTCAGAACTAACAAGCAGAGTTCACTGTGAATACAAGCCATTTTCCATATTGTGGATGGTTTGGTCGGCATTGGAGGATGATTTATTGGTTTAGGTTGATTGCATCTCTTTGCCACCCTGGGCAATCCAGATGTACCTTGAGGCTATAGGATGTCATGAGTTTGCGGAATCAAAACTAGCTGGGTCAACCTTGTCTTGGATTTCAATCCCCATTTCCATCAAACATGTGTTCCCTTATAAACATGTGTGCACATCTTCACATGTATCTCCATGCGTGTTTGTGTTTGCATGCATATGCGTGCAAACTTTTCTTTTAGGTTCAAAGCCCTAAATGCCAACCTTTTTTTTTTTTTTGCAATTATGGGTTCTCTGTGATCAACTCTGCCTGGTAGTGATGTGCCAAACATTCCCCATCCCAAGTAAGGGATGATTGATGTTAAGTAGGCAGCTGGCTGTTGAACGTTTGCTAAGCAATTGTGAGAAAAATTTTAAATAAATAAAGATGACCCCAAATAATTGTGACAAGGCTATGACGATGATGGCGATGATGATGGATTTTCTGTGTTGTTGACTATTTTTTACCGAACGACTTGACGTCTTTCACATATTGCAGCTAGTCGTGCTATGGAGCCTTTTTTCAGATTCCGTTGTGGGTCATGGAGAGTTATGGGTTGCCCAAATATTGTCATCAGTAATAATAATAATAATAATAAAAAAGGTGCAGTGGTTGCAGAACGATTTTAGAAAGTGTACAAGGTTTTTAAAGGTTGTGAGTGTACAATGATTCTCTGTCTTTTTTGGTGCTGCGAAGAATGAATTGCAACTGGATGGACACAAGGGATGTCCTTATTGTAAATCCTACCAATTCCAATCAAGTGGATCCTGATTACTCAGAATTTCAGAAGAGAGTTGACAAGTGGATCCTGATTACTCAGATCGTCTGATCAGTGTGATTTCAGGCGATGATCCATCCACAATGGGGACCTTCATTTGGACGTCTCGATCAGCATGCGCATATGTGATGTGTTCCATGAATGAGCTGCCATGGGCTAATACATTGCAAAAAGTGCTGGAGCCTAACCCTTTCATCAAGATTTTTGCAACAATTAATAGGCATCTTTTTTCTGCAGTTAGTGAGGTTGTGATATTGATGGTGAGGCCTAACAGGCAAATGGCTTGTTGCTTGAATTCTTGGATATTTCAAGGGTTGTATATTTCCACTTGTTTACACATTACTGACGGTTTCTATGCAGAACTGGAATGGCCGATGTTCCTGGTACCGCCAGTACCATTTTTGGTGCTGTTAAAGATGCTGGAGCTAATGTTATCATGATATCTCAGGTATCTGCATCCCACAAGTTTGCATTTCTGGATGTTGTAAGCTAGTAGTTTCTCATGTGCTGATTCATTGGGTCTAATGCAGGCCAGTAGCAGCGACCACTCTGTATGCTTTGGATGCTGGACGTCTTTATCAGGTACTCTAGTTTGAATTACATCAATGGCTTGGGGTCATCTTAGGATTTCATGGAATAATTGATTCTTCTGCAAAACTGTCAATCGTTGCTGATTGCTCTAGCAATCAATTTCTGTCATTCATCACATGTTACAGCAATTAGAAGAATTCCGTTTATTTAGATTGTTGGGCTTGATTTGGTTCGGTGTTGGGCTTGTGTGGGTTAATGCAGGGGGATTGGAATGGAGCCGGATGCCACACTAGCTACAGGTATTGATCCTGACCATCTTGATCTCTCTCATTTTCTCTGTCCATGCAGTTATTTCCAAATTCCATATCTTTTCTAGAAGTCCTACTTATGCCTAATCAAAATCTTCGATTCCATAAATCATTTTGAGAAATTCTTCCCTTATCTTGGAGGACTTGAAAACTTGAGTTAATTTTGAGAAATGATCAATCATTCCATAAGTCAACCATTTTCAAAACTCAACAGTATGCTTCCAGGGTAATCATTTTCAACCAGTCTTTTCAATCATTTTCAGCCAATGCTTGAGTATGTGAGGCTGGCTGGACAATAGTTTGCATTCAGCTGCCAGTTAAATCGTTATTCCATTATCACTTGGGACTGAATGGTATCTGATCAAACTTTTTTTTTTTTTTTTGGCATTTGACGGATGCAAATATGAATGAGTTAAGGAATGATTTTCCAGTACAGGAGTCTCTACCTACTCCCATCCTACAAAGTTCCATCCATGCTATTGGTTTGGTTTTGTTAAGTTCAGAATGTGTTATTTCTATTTTCTGTTTTGAATTGACTTGGATTTATGGGATGTTTGGTTTTGGTATTATGCATTTTTATCTGTTTTTATTATATTTATTGGCCATCAATTATTTCGCAGTTTTAGGCTAAGTTTGTTTGTTTTTTTTTTTTAATGACTTATGCTTGATTTTGGTATTCTGCACTGCAATATCAGAAATTATTTCTATTCTTTAAAGTACTTATCTTGCATTGATGTAGCTATGTTCTTGTTTGATTATGTAATCATGTATAATTTGAGCCAATGGTACTAATTTATAATTTGAACTATAGATATGCACCTGTGTTTGTATTTGCAAGTTTGTAAATGTTGTTTCAGAATTCTATTCCAGTCATTTCTACATATTTAGACATTTTAACTCTTTTTTTCAAATTAAGCAACCTTGGTTTGGTGAGATCTAGTTAGTTTGTAATTCTATGTCAATGTTAGTACTTATCTTCTTCATTTTTCCTCTTTTGACATTCCCTTGCTATGCTTTTTATCAGATTTGTAGGACTCTCCCAAGAACAGAGATTTCCTGGGTGCATTCTGGGACAAGGCAGCATGTAAAAGATTTATGTTTATCATTTTTTTTTCAATCGTTTAATTACCATTGCCTTAGTTCCTCTTATAGTTAATAGTTTGCTGTTAGTGCAGTTTAAATTCACATATACTTCACTAAAAAACTTTCTTAATATTTTCATCATGCACATTGCTTCAAATCTAGCTTCTAATCATAGGGTAGATTTGAAATACCTCAGGAATCTGGAGCTGGCAGAAAGATTTTACATGAAATTGTGATTCAATAATCTACTTTCCATTATTTTGTACATTCCAAATTGTATGAGTGAAAATTTGATTGTGATGCAACTGTTAAGGACACTCAAAGAGATGGATGAGTACCTCATCACTCCTTGCCTTGGATGGAAGAATATGTAGTATCTGATATGGTATATCCACGGTTGAGGAAATTGTGAGTTTTCAGTGGTTTTGGCAACTTTAATAATCCTTTGATTTTTGTCTTGGATCAGTACTATTGTTTGTGGGTCTGTACCATTAGTGACAATTGATGTTTATATTATGATATACTTGCCACAATGGAGTTACTACTGTGAATTGTTTCTTCTGCTGGTTGTTACTTATTTCCTACAGAGCACAATACAGAGTCTTCAAAGGGTAATGGATTTTCTTTTATGTCATTTTATATAGGGACTACAAATAACTGGAGCCATTGTAAATTTGCGTACAACTTGGGCATGTGGGGTTGTGTTGGAGGGTCAACCTGAGCCCAACCTGACCACAAGAGGACCCAGCCTGCAACCTGACCTGGCCCTAATTCCAACCGTAGGTGCTCAACCCAACACTGCGTCGATGGGTTCGACAATCATGGCCTGCAAATGAGGTAATATTGCCACTTTATTGAATTGATTATTGCAATTCAATTTAATTCTGCAGCCAAACAAAGTTAGTTTTTTTATCCATATTTCCTCTGTTTCTTCTTTCTGGTATTCTTGTCATGAGAGCATTGCTGAATCTGGGGGAAATTTTGGCCAAATGGTCTTGTACATTTTCCTTTAGCCAAAAAGCCTGTGGGCATATTTGCTTCAATTTTCTTATTTTTTGGGGGTTTATTGGAAAGTTATAGAAAGTCAAGATATTTCACTGACACTGAATGTTAACAAAATCCATGTTTGGATGCTCAATTAATATCTGCAACTATACAATTCAAAGAAGTGGAAATGATCAAAATTCATAATGAGAGACGAGCAACCACATAGCTATTCTGATATTTCCAACTCCACTTCAAATGCCTGAAAATAGGGATTTGTTGTCATTGTGAATTAAAATGGTCATACCTGCATTTTGGACATTTCCTCTATATATAATTAAATTATGGAAAGTCAATTCAACTGATTAATTGAATGTACCTGGAACTAAATTCACATACAAACCCATATGCATGAAATCCACTAGTCCATATGGTCAGTAACTATTTCTTTCTTTCATTCATTCATTCTTTTTTTTTTTCTTCTTTTTTTCTTTTTTTAAATTTATGAAAGACAATTCAAGAAGTTAATATATATAGTGACCAAGGCATGGCTGTTTGTAGCTGATTAGCATGCCAAATTCCCAAGAGTAACTGATTCTTTCATTCTTGATGATGAAACCAATATATTTTAGTGTCAGATGCAAATTATATATGACATGACAGGTTGAAATGCTACATGCATAAGATAGGTGGCATGAGGATCTGAACGAGCATACCAGATGAAAAAGGACCGAATCACCTGCAACAAGCCTCTTTGCACTTCCACACTCCATCCAGTTGCAAGAAGATGTTGCTTGGGCTGACCTGCATTAGAAATGGAATTAACAAATGGGCTAGTTACAAATTTCAATTCCTAGAGTTGCTCTCTTATATATAGCATAGATGTATATTATGCCTGAAATAGTCCATTAAAGGCATTAAAGAGTAGAACAAAGATATTAGATGAAGAACCCAACAATACAAATCCATCGTAAAAAATCCTTCTTTCAAATTTGAGGCTTTGCTCTGTTCTATTTCTTCATGTTTGCTCTGTTCTAATGACTACAAACTGTCAACATCAAAGTAGCACATGAGTGACATCTAAGCCAATCTTCAAGTGGGCTGGTATGGGTATCTTTGTCGATCGTGCATTATCAGGATAGTCTGATCATGAACCATTGACATATGCATACGTGCATGGTCCACCTAAGAACTAGGCCAACCTGAATAGTTACACTTGCGATTAGGCAATTGCATTTCTCTATCATTCATGGCTTCTTTTTCATCTTATTTAGTGGGATTGAATCTTTTCATATATTTTATCAGCCAAATCTAAAAGTTTGTGATTGGGGCTCAACAACGAAGAAAAGTGGCAATGAACCCGCACCCAAAAAGCCTATTGGAATACCATTGCCATTACTGACTTTTAAGGTACAAAACAGATTCTAATGAGTTTTTGATTGGAGAGGGATTTGGGGTTTATCTGCTATACACATATGAGGATTTCTATATTTCTTTTTCTAGGTCCGAAAAGAGAATTTAGGAGACAGAATCATTGCACTCTAGCAACTGGTTTCACCTTTAGGAAAGGTAAATTTGAAAAGCTCCCATTTACTTCCACAGATTTCTACTACGGTTTCTTATTTTCGAATTCGAAAAAGCTTTGTTTTGTTGAATTGAATATAATTGTTCTCTTATTTCAAACATTCACCACATCCATTCTATTCGAAGCAATTGAATACATCAAGTTCCTCCATGAACAAGTCAGTGTAAGTTCCATGAAAACCAAATGTAGAAGTCAAGAAAAAATCCAAGAAAGAGAATAACATATGCCTAATTTCATCTTTTTCTTCTATAATTTCAGGTTTTAACTACACCATACATGAAAAATGATGCTCACATTCATCACCAGTAGGTATATTTCTTTATTGTGCAAAATGCTAACAGTGTGAAGAGGCTTGCAACCATTTATTAGACTGGGCCCAACGTAAAACTCTTGGATGGGCCACACATTTACAACAAATATGGACTATTGGTTGTTTTCTTCTAACCATCCATTTCTTTTATTCATGTGTGGCCCACCCAATGAGTAGACCAACCCTTTTTTTTTCATCCAACTTGTTCATGGCATGTGGCCTGGTTACGGTGAAGATCTTCATCAATCTGTTGATCATTGTTATGATCTTTGAAATACTTGTTATGATTTATCTCAACAAGTTAAAGATTTATATTGTGTTATGAAGAATTTCGATAAATCAAAAGGCTCGGATGGACCGAAACAAGATCTTCAAAACCACGGGTTGTGTTCAGGGGTGTACACGAATCGAGCTAGCTCGGTTAACTCGCTTAGCTCAACTCAAAAAAGCTCAGTTCAACTTGGTTCAAAGCTGAGTTCGAGCTGATTTTTTGAGCTCGAAAATGAGTTCGAGCCGAGTTCAAGCTGCCCCAGCTCGACTCGACTTGGATCGAATCCGGCTCGAATCGAACTCGGATCGAACTAGTTCGGTGACTTGGTTACTTTGCTGTTGATGTTGCTCACCAGGTCTTTGATGAAATGACTCAACCAAGTGTGGCTGGTACCTGAAAGTGTGTAAGTCCTCAGTTCCCTTTCCTCTCTATTTATATGCTAATGTTGTGTATAAATGAGTCTGTGCATGTGAGTTCTTTAGTAATCATTGACATGATTGCATGCATTCTGGTAGCTCATGATCCATCTTCCAGAACTGATTCAAATGGTGAGTATGCAAACTCTTCTTGGGTCGTCATAATGAATGGTGCTAGTCTCTATAGGCATAACATTTAAAGGATTTTGAAATTTATTTATTTTGTTCTCATTCAGTTTCCAAGGAAGGTATGTTTATGAAACAAATACCCTTTTTTTTTCTTGGTTTTTATGTCGCTTAGAAGGTGTTTGATAAAATACCTGTAAAACCATTGCTTTTGTTTTGCAAACAGTGGGATTTTGAAAGTGCAGTCCAGGTGTTTGTGGAAATACTGCAATGGCGAACTCGGCTCGATCTTGGCTCGAACTTGGCTTGAACTGGCCTGAGCTGCTGACCGAACCGAGCTAAGCTGGCCAATCAGGCTCAAGGACTGAGCCAAGTTCGAGCTGAGGTCAGCTAGTGGCCGAGCCAAGTCGAGCTGAGTCCAGCTCGGCTCGGTTCGACTCGATGTACACCCCTAGCTGTGTTTAGTTCCAATTACAAGCACCTTCTTAGTTACTAATGAGGTTGGAGCTGATTTTTCGTCATCTATGTTTGAAGGAATTTCACAATTTTGAGGAACTAATTGTTGTAATTTAACCAAACCCAATGACATTTAGCATATATTTAATTATTGTATCAACATTCTTCTTAAGGTTTCTTTTATATGGAGTTGGGGTATCATATATAGTTAATTTTTTATGGAAATACGAATTTTATATGTTTGGAATTTGAATGGCAGATTTGATTTTGATTTCTTCCTTCAGGTAGACTTACCTTTTCAAATAGGTTGATTGGTTTGGAGCTTTCGAGAACATGTTTTTGAAATGGGTATTAAGCTAGTTTTGAATGTGTGCATTGATTAGGCGAGATCCATTTTCATTTATTAATTTAATTTAATGAGAAACGCTGACGGTTAAAAACCGTCGGCCAATGGCTTTCTAGCCGAAGATTTTAGCTGTCGGACTTAGCCGTCGGAAACATCAACGGTTATGGTCATCGGACTTGACCATCGAAAATTTCGACAGTTTAAATTTGTCGGCAAGCAACGCCCATGCCCCCTTTCCCGATGGCCCGTCCGACAGCTACAATCTGTCGGGGAAGGTCAATGCCAATGGTTTTTAGCCGTTAGCGTTGCCCTGTTTTTTTTTACTAGTGCACCGATGTGTCTTTTGTGTAGAAGATCCAAGACTTGGAATATGGGCCATATCATTAAGATGATTTGGGATGAAAACCAGGATGGTCCGCACCAGATCCTCCCAAGCAAACTCCTCATTTCTGGTAAGCTGCCCTAGGTCGGATGATGCTCTTTTAAACAATTACAAGTACAACGAGGGCTGTCAGCTGTTTGGGCTGGCACATTGGGCTTCATGCTGGCCTGCTTCGGTCAGTCTTGGGCTGGCATACTAGGCCCGAGTACCAAGCTAGGGCCTAACATTTAAGTCTGTTTAATAAACAGGATGTATTCAGGGTCTGTCTTTAAGCCCATCAGCTCGGCTCAGTCTGTTTAGGATTTCAAGGGCATTTTTCTCATATACCATGCATGACTGACACATTTAATGAACAGCTCAGATCTTGTGCATGGGTAGCTGAGCCAGGCTCGGACTGGACCAAGATAAAGCTGTGCATAATCATCACAGACTACCGTGGGGGTTTTTGTTTTTGCCAGTAATCAGGGGCCTTGGTTTTACTTTGTGCGCTGGGCTTAGACAGACATCTTATGCACCTTCTCCCGTTCCCAGTGCAGTTGAAAAATCAGCTTGATTTAATACTCAGGTGTAAAACAATGTAAAATAACACATAAAACTTCTAAGTTGGAGAACTGTGGCCAACCAGAGATTCCGATCAGGTTTATCCATGGATTATACTTTCATCATTCATACCCGATGAACAGGCGGTTAGAATATACTCATGACACCATCTTGGGCCCACACACAAACTTATGTATAGTTGGCATCCCCTCCCATTTTCCCAGTTGTGTGGCCCATCTGGGTTGTGGATCCAGATGATTTCTATCCCTAGATTGTAACATTGAGGGCTCACCTGAAGGAGATGTAGCACACACAATGACAGTGCATGGGTTCATAAATACGGGGTGTTGTACTCCACCTTGGATTCTGCGGTGACCCCTCCAATACCCACCTCTGTGCTGAAAAAGCTCTGTCGGACCCATCATAATGTTTGTGCTTTATCCATGTTATCCATCTATGTTTTTTTAGGTTCATTTTAGAGAATGAGCCCAAAAATAAGATAGATCCAAATCTCAAATATATACCAGGAAATAGTGGTGATTGAATGTCCACTGTTAAAACTTTCTAGCCAATTTAATGTTTATTTTCCATCCAACCTGTTGATTAGGTAACATAGACTGGATGAAGGAAAACACAAATATCAGCATGATCTAAGACTTTTGTTAGCCCCAGGAAGCTTAAATGGTGGGCGTTCAATAACCACTGTTTCCTATGGTGTGGTCCACCTGCCATTTGGATGGGCTGGTTTTCTGGACTTGTGTCCCAAAATGTGCTAGCAAAATGGATGGAGGGCATGAATAAAACGCATAAATCATGGTAGGCCCATATAGATTTTTCAGCACTCACCAGTGCTTCAGAATTGTGGAGGGGTCAATATTGTTTGCATAATTCAATCAAACACAAGGTCACAGTGTTAAAGAGGGGTTGTATTTGGTTAATATATGCAATTAGGAAATGTGAGCGCGCGTGTCAGAGTCATAATCGACTTAATGTTTGATTAAATGCCGATGACACTCACGCTGAGATGGATCAATTAAAACCAAGTTTTAGGATTCAGCTGCCCTCGTTAGCCATTTGTTGCAACAACGATTGGGCAATTAGTGGATGGATGGGGTTAGTTTTTCCTCACGGATTATGTTTGCCTTGTATTTTAAGGACTTGTTCTTTCACTAGTAACTTTTGTCAATGTATTTCTCAAAGAAATGAAGATAGAGATGCTAAAACAAAAGAAGCTTGAAAACAATATCAGTTCTTTATTAATTTATAGATGATATTCATTACAATTAATAGAGTAATAAATAACTATAGAATAAAATTAAAAAAATAAATACATGAACCGTCCATATGAACAAATGATCTAGGTGATTAGTCAACATGATGTGACTAGGATGTTTAATTTTTGAAGTAAGAACTTGGTTTATTGATATCCAACAATGAAAGGTTGTGGATAATTTATTATATTCCTATGATACTGAAGAGGTAATGTTGGACAATAATGATATAATCTAAGACTAGGCTAGACTATGCTAATATAAAATATAAAGGTAAACGTAAAGGCTATGAAGATAAATTATGTTTAGAGTGGACTTGGAGATTAATTTTGATAGCACTCTTCTCTTATAGCTTCTAGAGGTAGCAAAAGCGTCACTGGGTTTCCTTCTTGGTTCAAGAAGATATTTCATAGTGACGACTTTTTATATGCACTTCCCATAATAGATCTTCATAAATATGAAACTATATTTAGACATCTTGCTAGCATGACTGCAATGATTTCATAAAATTGTTTTCAGGGCTTTGTCTCATTGGATTCGGTTTGATCACAGACTGTTCTCAGAGATTCTCGAACTAGTGGATCTGGTTCCACTAGATCTGGATTAGGCCCCAATCCATTAGTGCAAATCTACTCATATATTTATTAATTTTCGAATCTTCATAATTGTCATGAGAGCTTTGAACGTCTCTGAGAAAATCTCCTATTTTGGAAGGATTGTGAGACAACCTTACTGAGCAAATCTAGATTTGTAATAGGATCTTTGTCTCAGCAAGTCTTCTATAAATATGTTGAGTACACTTCCATGGTCATGTGCCACACAAATTAGGCTAAGGTTATGTGTCATCCATCGCTTCGTTTCTTTTAAAGGCATGTGTACGGTTTTGTGCTACCGCTTTTATGATGGAAAAAGTATCATTGAAGGACAAAGGGCAAAATATATCCTCATGGGAGTACAATTATGTCATTATTAAGCATGTAGTGTCAACATGTGCACGGTGACATCTTATTAGTTCACGTAGGAGTGTTAAAAATGGGTGTAAACAACTACTCAATCTGAGTCCGTTGAATCTAAGTTCATTGTACTTGAACTCGATCTAGTAGTGACCCCTTATGTACGCGTTTAGTGTTGGTAAAGCTATGGGCCCACCATGATGTGTGTATTTTATCAATGCTCTCATTTTTTGACCCACTCTCTCATTTTTTGATATGAGCCTAAAAATGAGGCGGATCTAAAGCCCAAGTAGAACACACCATAGGAAGTAGTGTAGATAATGATGTCCACAACTGAAACCTTCATCGGGCCCACCCTAATGTTGATCAACTATCCAAATTGTTCATAAAGTCATGTAAACCTAGATGAAGGGAAAATATATGAATAAAGCTTAATTCATAACTTCAATGGCCCCCAAAAAAGTTTTCAATGTTAGGCGGCGCATTTAATCTCCACTTTTCCTATGGTGGGGTCCACTTGAGCTTTGGATCTTGTTCATTTTTGGGATGTTGCCTGAAAAGCCGGCAAAATGGATAGACAAGGTGATCAGTGAAGTAGGCACGTCGATGGATCCACTGTGGTGGGTGGGATATTGGACCGTTTGGCCCATTGTGATGTATGCACCTTATATAAATGCTGTCCATCAGCTTTGAAAACTCATTTTAAGGCATGATCCCAAAAAAATAAATCACATCGGAATATCACTTGAACGATAATACCGGAAACAGTGGTAATTGACCATTAAAAACTTATCAAACTTATCATGGGCCACAAAAGTTTTGGATCAAACTGATATTTGTGTGGTCTTTTCGGCGAGGTCTTCATGACCTTATCAACGGGTTGGATGGTAAACAGACATTCCAGTCCCCCCCATGAAGTTTTTAATGGAGAGGATTAAATCCCTGACTGTTCTCTGTGGGATGATCCACCAAAGTTTTGGATTTGCTTATTTTTTGGGATTATGCCCTAAAATAAGCTGTCAAAATGGATGAACGGTGCGGATGTAAGGCACATAAACCTCAGTGGACCCCACAGTTAGGGATCCACCGATCAGGGGATCCACCTAAACCTCGCCAGGGTGAAACACATACATCATCGTTGGGCCCACAAGCTTTGACCAGCAAGGTCACTACGAGTCTGCATCTTGTACTCGCTGCGTTCAAAAGGGAGGTGTCGTAAAGAATTCCGGACATCCTGAGCCGACGTTGACGACGATCACATTCATTTGCTGGGAGACGTACCAACATATTCCCGTTCGTTTAGCTACCTTGGCGGCTCGGAATAGAGCATTTTTCTCATTCTACTGGAGCCTACATGCTAAGCTGGACTGACGACATGAGCCGTCCATATTGTAGCTAGTACCATAAATAAACATTTAGTATTTGATCACACATTAATAATTATTAAAACCGTTGATTTTTAGAGTTGAATGCAAGCCATTTAATATTTCTTTTAATTAACATAAATTGAATACAGATGGCAGCCATCACAATAATGCTGTGAACGTTACTGTCTGAATATAGCCCTTATAGCATATATTCCACATTGTGATGGTCCTGATTATTGGTCCACTCGGGCTATAACATGCGCTGGATCGTTTGTGAAGTATCCTTCGCCGTTGGTACTAAGTTGTATCCCCCTAAATTCCACTTTTTCATTTTCTTTATTTCTTGTGCTATATATCTTATCATTTCCTATTATAGTGGAATCTCTATACATTGACGGCTCAGGGTTGAAACTCATGCTTTGATGGTTCACGGCAGAAACATATGCTAATCTCTAATCCTGGCCGTTCTTCCTGCTGAATATCTGCCCTTGAGATTTTCATCTTTGACAATCTTGAAGGGCAAAATATGAACGTCTGAGATCATCTGATCACATTGTTTGCCAACCATGGGCTAACTAGGTGGGTGGTGTCTCTCTCCTCCCACAGCATCTACGTCTGAGGCCTCTGGGGTCCTAATATATCCTAAGTAAGATGGCCCAAACAAAAAACAATGGTCCACGACAAACCTAAAAATAACAAACCAAAGTGTTCGATCGTGAGTATATTCCAGTCCACATATCAACGGTATGGATCACCAGATTGAGGCCTCACTCTTGTAGACTCTGGTGTCTAACTGCTGTTACCATGTCTTTCACTTTACGGTATCTTTTTGCTTTTTGGCTTGGAATTTCATACAAGGGTGGCAGCAATGTCTAACAGGTGCTCCCAGACTTTTTAAATTTCAAATTTCGTGGGCTACACTGTAGTGAATTTCTTTGGTAGTGGGTTCAGATGTCCCTTTGCCGCATCACTGATGTGCCACCCACTCATCTAAAACTCCTTTGTATTGGTGCCAGTAATGAAGACCATTCTACCTAAATTCCAAACAAAATGCAAGGAGAAAGTTCCTGGTCGGATCAATGGAGTGGATTTTAATAATTCAACTGATGGGCCAAATAAAGAAACAAGGGTTGGGTTGATCGTAGTATTGTATTTAGATTTTTTTTTTTTTCCCAAGATAAATATGTTACTCTGAATAGTGAGTGGACGATCCCAACCTCTGATTCATGGACGTTTGTTCAATTAGGATGATTGGATAATTTTCATTTTTAACTGTCAAATGAATCTCCACCAATCCGAAAGTCAAATGATGAACTAAATGTAAATTTTTAGTTCCCAATACATCTAAATTGGGACCCATATCTTCAACAGTTTAATTGGACTTTAATGCCATGTCTGTAATTTTTAGTGCATGCGAACCATCCAACCCAAGCTGCATGAGAAATGAGGTATTAAAATATAAGGCAATTATAGTCAAACCCTATATTTAAGTCATAATTATAATTAAGGATTTTCTCATATAACTGCCCACCTTTTAGGTTATTCCTGAATAAATGCATGCTTTCAAAATATTTAAAGTAAAATGCATGAGACTTGCACTGTTAGACATTCAATTCGCTTGCTGTCAGATACCGTCGGTTTATCAACTGTACTTTTTAAATGGATAAAACCGCCGTCCTTCAATCCCTGCTGCTTTCTACGTTGTGTTTCCACAGGAGACTTTGTTCTCCCTCATTTTGGGGCTCACACCCTGAAATAATAATAATGGATGGCCGGCATAGATAATATATAATATACATCATGGAGGGGCCCACAAAACACCGTGCACTAGCTACGTAGCTACCGGATGAAGTAGATAGATCGTTTTAGGACACCCCTAAAAATGAGGCTGATACAAAGCTCAAGTGGACCACCCTATACAAAAACAGTGGGGACAATGATGCCTACCATTGAAACCTTCCTAGGGCCCATCATGATGTAGGCCCCTCGGTCAGGGATCCCACCCACCTTGGTGGATCCTAGGATCCAACACACAAGCGGTGTTCCATGTTTTTATACCTTGCAGACTTCCTAGGGCCGCACTGATGTTTTTCAGGGCCATCCAACTTGTTGATAAGACCATACAAACATGGCCAAGGGAAGATACAAAATCAGCTTGATCCGAACTTCCGCGTTGTCTTTTTTTTTTTTTTTTTTAATGGTACTATTGCAAAACTAGAGTATCGTTCTTTAAATATTTTGAAAATACGCATGCGTTTGTCCAGAAATAACCTAGGAAAAATCCCTTATAATCACTACTCAGTAATCATTTAATTACAGTTACTTCCTCCCATGTTGTAACGTGAAATCCGCTCCATCCGCCACGAGTCTCCATGAGACACAATGGAAACCTACACGGGAAACCTATGGTTAGCATCCCATCCCCGTTGGCCTACGTCATGCCTCATCCACGACTCATGTAGGCCGTATCAGGCGCGGATTAGATACTGAAGTGACGTCACCAAGTTATGTGGTCCCCACCATAATGTATTTGTTATATCCATACCATCCATCCATTTGAAGATATTGTTTTATGGCATGATAAAAATAATGAGATAGATCTAAAGTTAAAATAGACCCCACCATAGAAAACAGTGGGGACGTGCCATTTAAAACTTCTTAGGGGTCACGGAAGTTTCCGATCAAGCTTATATATTTTTTTTCCACTTAATCTATCTCTATGTTAATTTATGAATAGGTTGGATCTAAAAAATACATCATGGTGGCCCTATAAATGTTTCGGCGGTGGGTGTGACTGATCCCACGGTTTTCCGCGGTGGGTGCACTTGAATTTAGATCTATATCATTCTTTTTCTAATGCCAAAAAATGATCTCTACAAATGGTTGGACGGTATGGATATAACACATGTATCATGGTCGGGTCCACATAGCTTGGTGACGTCACTTTAGTAGCAATTTGGTTACTGACCTTGTCAGTATCTAATCCGCACCCGTACCACAGGAGCCGTGGGGATGGCAGGCTAACCATTGGTTTTCGTGCGCAGTCTATGTGTCATTAAATTCATTTATTGAGCGTAAGCCACATAGATAAATTGAATATATGAAAATCAACCATTCAAATCAGCCACAGCTTATTTACTTAAAAATATTAGGCAATTTTACATTGTTTTTACTGTTGTCCTCTATCCATCTCACTGATTGGGCTGATCTTTTCCCAATCTCTCTTTTTTATCATTATGTACCAACTGTTAGACCTGAAGAGCCTGGGTGTACTAATGACGACGTAAAAACTTTAGATTGTGGACTCTGTCACCATGTGTATAAAAGAAATTATTATAATTTTTTATAGTGTAACTATAATTAAATGATTAACAATGGAGAACAATAATTATATGGCTAGCGTTTATTTTTATTTTTCATAATATACATATCTTTTCAATCTTGACAAGTGGCCATCATGGTTCGTTGTTCCAGGTCATTTGTTTGTTGACTCTCCCATGTAGAGGGAGGCATCGAGTCGACAACTCGACTCGATTCGGTTTTTGCAAGTACCTGATCTAAACTCTATCTAATTCGGGACCGAGTCCAGCAGTGCTGACTTGATCCGAACCGATTCCTTGCTGGCCTGACCTGAATGAGTCCAACTCGGTCAGATAAATCGAGTCGGATTGAGTTGAGTCTGTTCGGTTGATTCGGACTGGGTCAAGCTGAATCGGAGACTCTGGTGCTGAAAGGAAACATGAGAAAAATCGGGAGAGAAAGAAGGAAATGAGGAAAATTCGGAGAGAAAGAGGGAGAGAAAGGATGAGAGAAAAGAGGAGGGAAGGAGAGGAAGTCGGCTCAGGCTGTGGTGCCGCACCACGCCAAGCCGTCCGCCAAACCCGAGTTAGCAACCCAAACTCTCCTCTCACACCAGGTAGGACCTCAAAACCATGCTAGGCCCTGTTCGTTGATCGTGCTTCAACCAGCAAGACGGGAAGACTAGTATGGTTGCAGCTTTTACATGCCTCAAAGGTTCATCTGGCAACGCCGGCTCAGGTAGGGTTAGGGTTCAGGTAGAAGAAGGGTAAAGGTAGAAAAAAATCTAAAATTTGACTTTATACTACCCAATTCCGGTCTGGATTGGATCGGACTGGATTTGACCGAATCGGATTCCAGATCAAATTGAGTTGCTCCATGACGCAAACTCAACTTGGTTTGGGGTTTGATCCAAGTGGGTCTACTCGATCCGACCTGACCTTAGCTTTGGGTTCGGGTCGGATCGGATCTAATGAGTCCAATCGGATACTACCCACCTTGGCTTTCGGTTCGGGTCGGATAGGAATCGACGAGTCCGATTGGATCCTACCCACCTCTACTCCCATGGTATATGGACCATACCCTTCAAAATATTGTAGTATGGAAGATCCTACTGACCTACGTGAAAGGCGTAATGTCTTAGTGGGCCCCACTCATGTTTAAGCTAGGACTAAATGTAAATTCAATTGTTGGTAACTCTAATCTACTTTACCATAAATTAAGAAAGCTGAAAAAGTTTAAGAAGTGTATTTAAAATCGACATGATTTGCTGTGTGGAATTTCAGTCTAAGAGAAAAGTTTCTAGTAAGCTCATCTTTCACTTGTGAAGTGAGCAAACCTATTTTCCGGTGACGTGAGACGCATCTGGTAATATTCAACATATTCACCACCATCTTCCGTTGCAAGTGGATCAATGATCTATCATCGGACGTATCTAACATTGGTATCGAAGCCTGAGAGGCGTGCCTTTATCACTTTAATCATGTATTTTTTAATAAAATAATAACTGAGAAATTGGACGATGAGTTCAAGGGGTACTCCACCCCTGGAAATATTAATGGAGAACACCCTGACGCTTGCTTATGCTAGAACCACCACTACTCACTTAAGAGCCTTGACTCTCAAATTAATTTGATACTAGGTCTCAATAAAAGAGTACCTTAAGAAAATGTCGGCAATGCACCTGATGTAGAGCAGGTTACGGACACTTTCATGTCCGAGATGGATCAAAGAAGGCCATATCAGAGGCAAAAGTCATCAAGACCGTCAGAACCTTAAAACAGTCATATCTCGCAAACTGGAATGAGTTACTCAACGTACCATATATGATTTTGGGGTAGGACAAGCCACTTTAACATCAAATTTATGCTCTTAGCATTCTTTTCAATCCAACCTTGCAGATTCACCTTGCAATACAAACATATATGAAACGTAACATTAAGCATTATCATGTCCATAAAACCAAAAGATAAACAAGGAAAAATATGCAATATTTGACACTCAGGTCTCAATTAAAGAGGACCTTAAGAAAATGTCGGCAATGCACCTGATGTAGAGCAGGTCACGGACACTTTAATGTCCGAGATAGATTAGAGAGGGCCATATCAGAGGCAAAAGTCATCAAGACCGTCAGAACCTTAAAACAGTCATATCTCGCAAACTGGAATGAGTTACTCAACGTACCATATATGATTTTGGAGTAGGACGAGCCACTTTAGCATCAAATTTATGCTCTTAGCATTCTTTTCAATCCAAGCTCGCAGATTCACCTTGCAATATAAACATATATAAAACGTAACATGAAGCATTATCATGTCCATAAAACCAAGAGATAAATAAGGAAAAATATGCAATATTTGACACTCAGCAAAACCCATCGACACTCTTGTTAAGAAGAGTCACGGACTTAGCTAGTCTCAATCTCCACCTTAAGACAAATGTGGAAAGAACTGAAATGGAACTTATTCCAAACACAAGTGCAGTTGCTAGTCTGATGTAAGGGTTGGTAAGTCATTATCAAAGTAACTCGAGACTGGCTCATGAGAGGGTTGTTAAAAGGATATTTTGATACCCGCGTGTGACTGCATATTACATGTTATATTACCAGGAAAAAAATCTTCATCTATGAGGATACTGCAATGCAGATTGGGTTAGCGATTTAGACGAGCACAATTATATTTCTAGATATGTATTGTTACTCCGGGGGGGGGGGGGCGTCTTTTGGAATAGTAAAAAGCATCCCTCTATCGCATTTTCTGCCATGAAGTTGAAATATATTATGGGTTGCTCTAGTTAGGAAGTTGTATGGTTAAGGAGGTTGCTTCAACATTTGAAATGTGTACCGTATATTAATGACTCTATCAAATTACATTATGATATCATGACCTAAATATCATAGTAAATCGAATTACATCCAGATCCGTTATCACTATGCTCGAGATATGGAGGAAAAGAAAAAAGTATTCTTGGCGTATGTACCTACTGGAAGGATGGTCGTTGATCCACTTACTAAGATGATTGCCCGATACGCTTTTTCAAACTCCCATCAAGAGTTTGTGTTTTCTTGGGATGTGATTTTATGACATAGATACTTTGATACCTTTTCTTTTGTCAACTTATTTATATCCAAACTTATATATGTATGTATATTAGTGGTTCTTTTTAGAAAAAGCTTAAAAACAATGTCAATTCTTTATTAATTTATAAATGATATTCATTACAATTAATAGAATAACAAATAATTAGAGAATAAAATAAAAGTGATAAATACATGAACCATCCATATAAATAGATGATATAGGGGTAGAGATGTCGCCTCCTCAAAGGATGAAAACATAAATAGTAAAGTGGATTCTACCGGTAGCTAGTTGGGTCGAGCTGAATGTCGATGGGTCATCCAAAGGCAACCCGGGCCTGGCTAGAGCAGGAGGCATAGAGGTGAGAAAGGGCAGTTTTTGTTTGCATTCTTGATTGGCTACGGGGCGGGTTCAAATAACATTGCAAAACTCAGGGACATATGGGACGGTTTGTTCGTCTGCCTAGAAATGGGCCTAACCAAGGTGGCGATTGAATCAGACTCCATGTTGGTGGTCGATTTATTGAATGGAATGCCTCTAGTGTCTTGGTGTTGGAAATACTAGGTTTCACGGATCAAGAATATAAATGACAAAGGTCAGTTTTCTTTTTATCATGTTCTGAGAGAAGGTAACGCCCCGACGGATAGGCTAGCTCGGATGGGTAGTGATCAACAAGCTCCTTTTCCGGCAAACGTATGATCTCCCGCCCCAGATTCGATGGCTGACTCTACTGTATAGAGTGGGGTTGGGCTCTATTAGGCAATACCCTTATGGGAGATCGGCTCCTGGCAGTCCAGTTTGTACTTGGTAGTGAGTTTTTTGAGTTTCATCTCTCCTTATAATAGGCCTTCTCTCGGTCCTTTGCCGAGAGTTTTTCCGAACGGTGCAAGGTGGAAATGCACATAGCATGGCAGCAATGTAACTTAGAGAGCTCTACTAGACGCGAGGAATGAACGTTTGTGCAGGGTCTCCACTTAAGGCAAATGGAGCCTTCTAGTGATCGCTGGCAGTCATGGAGAGCTCATTCATTAGATGCAATCGCTAAAGGAAGTGATTTATTTAGTAGTAGATTGGTCTACGTTCAGAGACTTTGTGTGGAAGGGCAGGGCAGATTCGGTCTATTTGTTTTAGAGACTTAGGCTGCCGGTTGTTTGTATAGGAGTATCTGGTTATTGCAGGGAGATGGGCAGTAGCTGGCGGAGGGTAAGTATAGGGCTTAAGAAGTGGAGGAGTAGAAAATGTCTCCTTGCTGTAGGTTCACAAGGTGGCGTAGATTTGAAGTTTTCTGCCTTTTAAGTGGCTGCTTGGCATGCTCTAATTTTTTCTTCTTTTCCCCTTTTCAGTCTTCTATTTTCTGATATGATAGGTGAGGCCCGATGTTTTTTATGGAGCCCACCCGAAAGTGTAGCTTGTATATCTTCGTTTATTTTATCAAAGATTATGAGCATGTGTCTCCTCCTTTATATATATATATATATATATATATATATATATATATATATATATATATATATATATATATATATATATATATATAGTAATTATGTGACTAGGATGTTTGATCTTCCAAGTAAGAACTCGGTTGATTGAGATCCAACAACGGAAGGTTGTGGATATTTATCATATTCATGTGATATTGTAACGATGATGCTGGATAGTAGTGATATAATCTAAGACTAGGCGCTAAACTATGTTAAGAAAAAATATAAAGGTAAAAGTAAATGCTATGAAGATAAATTATGTTTGGCGTGGACTTTGAGCTTTCCATCATGTTCTTTTTTAATAGCTTCTGGAGGCAGCAAAACCCTCACTAGGTTTCCTTGTTCAAAATCTTTTGTGGCACAACTTTTTATATGCTCTTCCCATAATAGATCTTCATAAATCTGAAACCGTATTAGATCTCTTGCCAGCGTGGCTGCAAATGATTTCATATGTTGAAAATTGTTTTCAGGGCTCTATCTCATCGGATCCGGTTCTATCATGGATTAAAAGTTATGATCAATTTACGATCCACCTTATTTTAGTCCAACCATGGTAGGAATGTGTCTGTGACACGTTCTACATCAAACCCCTCAACTTGAAAAAAAACTCGTCCTCGAGTTACTCAAGGAAGTTGGCTTATGATTCTAAGATAACTTCTGACGCATATGTTTATTAGTCAATTTCTTATGCTTGGCATTGAGCTCTTAAGCTAACATAATACATATACTCATGTTTTTCTTGACTTGACTAGTATCGATCAATTCTTTCACTCCTGCCTTCAAGATCTGACATTCTTTCTGACACACCTGACAGTGAGGGCAGTTGGGCAAGTTAGCCCCAAAGACAAGGCTAATGTAATGTTGGATGTCCCTCAAGGGGACAATCCATCGAGTAAATCTTCGGGCCATAAATCTTTAAAATCGTTCAGGAAAGACCTTAAATTTGAAGGAATGTCTAAGGATTTTGATTCTCTGCCTTTTACCACTACGGCATATACCTCGCCGTTTCCTTAGATTTCTCCACGACACCTCGAATGGTCAAGAGGGAGTTCCCCTCCACTTTATAAGCTTCGGGATATTTTTTTGGTGTCATAGGGGTAATGCTTATCTTTCGACCATCCTTAACAAACATATAAACATTGTCTCTTCCTCGATTGGTCGCATCACGAACTGTCGTAGTTGACCGAGTAACATATGGCATCCTTCCATGTCTACCATGTCACAAAGTATCTAATCTTTATAAGTCTTACTAATTGAAAATGAAACAGTGCATTGTTCAGTTACCTTGGTCTCGTTCACCCTTTTAATCCAACCAATTGAATAAGGGGAAGGATGTTTTGTCATAGATAGTTACAACTTGTTCACCATCACTTTCGAGATGATGTTCTCACTACTATCACTGTCTAATCACATCATAGACCTTACCGTTGATGGTGCACCACGTACGGAATATATTATGTCATTGTAGATGTAATTCTTTCAATGGAGTGTACATTAGTCGTCTCATGAGTACTAGAGATTCACTACGATTCTCGCCCATCCATTCTTCGCCATGTTCTCCTTCCTCAGTGACTTGTTCATCTTCATCAAAGCTAAGGTCTTCTTCTACGGCCTCCTCTTCAATGCCCCCTTTGTTAATGCTCAAGTGGGTTGCGAGACATTGAAGCCTAAATGGGCCGCTCTCAATAGTTACAGAAGGTTGAAGATGTCCTACTACTAGTTCTTTTTCTCGTGTCAATTTTGAATCCTGAGTGGGACCCATCATGGGGGGCCGAGTTGAAGGATAAAGCTGAATAAGAACTCTTGTAAGCTGTGTTTCTGCCCTACCTGTCAACTAAACTACTTCGTCCATGGTCCTGACTTGGTGCATCTTAACTCGGTCTTGAATCGCCGATCGTAACCCACATATAAATCGTACTACCTTCTGTGATTATGTTTCTGACAGATTGTTTCATATTGTCAACCGTTGAAATTCCTCAATGTAATCTTTGACAATTCAATTCCCATATCAACAATTTTGGTATTGCTAGAACAATATTTACTCGTAATCACTAGGGAGGAATCATAATTGAAGAAGGCGTCTCAGCCGTGACCAAGATGAGATGAGTGTCTTGTTCTGTCAGACACGTGAGAGTTATAATTACTTCCACCATGCAGAAGCACCGAATTTTAATTTGCAGGCCACCAACTTTACCTTTTTATGCTCTGACACATCCATGTAATCAAAATATCGTTCTACTTCAACAAGTCAGTCGAGGAAATCTTCTATATATTATAATCTGTTAAAACTAGAAAGTTCAGCCTTACGTCGATAGTCTATTTCAACATGATGTAGATGATCTCCTCCATGAACTAGTCATCGGGCAAACCCGTCATCGAGGTCTTTGACGCTAGAACTCGCATTATCTGGTATAGCCCTACGATTCACCACTGGTAGTGCTCTACGAAAATCGAGGTTGTGTCATACATCAACAACGGGCGGTTGAGCATCATCTAGGGTTCAGGATGGAATTAACGTAACCGCAAGACAGTCAAGGGTTTCCTGCAGCCTTTGCATGGTCAATTGACTCTCCAGGTAAAAATCTTCCATTCTTTCCAAAAGATAATGAATTCTTCGATCACCGTCCATATGATTTTGATCTATACCTTCATTGTTTGCCATCAGTCCGAGGAGAGTCTTCACTCTAATACCAATTAACGCAGGGAAGGATTTGATGAGGTCGATCACCGTCTTCCTCAAGGATAACTACTCCGAATACATGGAGCTTTTCTAGATTCCTCGCAAAGATTTCTCGAATCTACAAGGAATATAAATATAAATAATTTTAAAATATATGAAAGAAACTTGTTTGATTATTAATAAATGAGTCTACAACCCTTTAAATAGGAATACCAATACTTGGAAGAAGTTTAGGAATTAAATTATAACTAAAACTCCCTAAAATTTGTAACTTACTATAAGTAATAAATTTCTATTTTATAGTAAATGTCCTATGTGGCCTAACCACGTTATTCTCCTAATTTTTTTAAACACTTTTCATGTTGGGCGCAACTCCTAAAGCCCAACGGATGAAGAGTTATAATCAAATTAAAACTTGCTATTTATAGTAAAAATAAAATTAAACATGACATTCGAACATCGATATGATGGAATCTCGCAAATTCGGTGTGGGAATCTCGACATGGGTAGGCTAGTTGGCTAAAGTAGCTCATCCTACCCCAAAATTATATATGGTACGTCGAGTAACTCATTTCGGTTTGCGAGATATGCCTGTTTTAAGGTTCTGATGATCTTAATGACGTCTGTCTCCGACCGGGCCTTCTTTGATCCATCTTAGACATGAAAGTGTCTGCGACCCGCTCTAAATCAGTCCCCTCCACTTCAAAAGAACTCGTCCTCGAGTTTTCATGCTGCCTCAGTTGTTGATTCTCGATCTGGTGCACTGTAATGATACTTGGATCAAAAGTTATGTTTAATTTACGATCCACCTTCTTTTGGTCCAACCATGCTAGGAATGTATCTGTGATATGTTCTACATCATTTTCCTACAATGGAGGCTCCAAATCCCTTTTGTTTTTAGTTTCCTTTTTTAAAAAGGGAACTTCCACCGTATCCTCCCGTGAGAAGGGAGTTCGGCTACGGAGAGATGTTACAACCGTGGCCTGCTCATCTCTCCTCTTTATTTCAAATTTTAAATTAACATTCAAATTTAAAAATATATTTATTATTTTATTTAAAAAATAAAAATAAAAAATTGGGTCATTACCATAGGTGAGAACAGTATACTCTAAATACGTGACTACATACCCATTACTTGGTTCCCAGTGGACGATTTTTTTCATAATAAAAAGTCCAATGATTAGAAAACAGGAAAAAAGAAAAAAGTGCTACTGTTGCTATATGTGAGCACATGCGTGTCAAAGTTTCAAAACCTCACTTGACACGCCTCACAAGTCCAAGGAGTCCAGTTGAATAACTTGGAAAAGACTTTTAAGTGCATCCTTCCTGCATTTCAATGTTTGCGGCCCATTATGACATGTGTAGGACATCCAATGTATCCATCACTTATACCGTCTAATGTCCTCTTTGGTGCCAAGAAAATTAGCCCGTTCAAAACTCAGGTTTGCCACCCAAGGAATGTTGGGACTGAATTGTCCACCATTAAAAAAAATTTAGATTGTGTGTGGGATCCAACGTATTTTTTAAATACCATCCAATCCATTAAGAAGATAACCCCCAATAGGATGGTATAGACATGCTAAAATCCTAGTCATGATCATTTCCAAAAACAAAAAAAAAAAAGTCTCCCTTCAACCGAAAAAAGCAGACTCCTTTTTCCGGGTAAGCTATTCCAAGTCGGATGGTGCTCTTTTGAACGGTTACGAGTACAACTAGGGCTGTCAATTGTCCGGGCTGGCCCATTGGGCCTCACACATGGCCTGCTTCGGGCAGGCTTGGGCTGGCATACGAGGCCCGACAACCAGCCTAGGGCCTAAAATTTAAGCCTGTTTAATAAAGAGGCTGGATTCAAGGTCCGTATTTAAGCCCATAAGTTCGGCCCAGCTCGTTTAGGATTACAAAGGCATTTTGCATTTTTTATTTCATATACCATGCATGACAAGACACATTTAATGAAAAGCTCAGATCTCGTGCATGAGTGACTGAACGCAGGCGCGAACTGGACCAGGATCAGGCTTTCCCATAATCATCATGGCCAACCGTGGGGGTTTTGTTTTCGCCAGTAACCAGGGTCTAGATTTTACTTGGTCGGCTGGGCTTGGAAAGACATCTGAAAGACGGCCCTATACGATACCCGAGCTTCATGGAACCCACCATGCGGTGAGTGTGATATTCGCTACTCTGTCCATCCGGTCTGATGCACCTTTTCCCGATCCCGGTATAGTACAAAAATGTTGAAAAATATGTTGGAAATTTTGAAAATAAAAATAAAATAAAATTAATTAATTTTTGTTTCACCTGGTTGACTCACGTAAAGATTATGATGTCTTTAAAGTGTGATTCGCCTCCTTTTTTTACAAAAAAAAAAAAAAAAGAAAAGAAAGTCAAAAGACCTTCTCATTCATAGTAGGCAGAATTTACATGAAGATTGACATTCACCCCCTTATTAATTGCTGATGGGCTACAGATGAATACAGCTGATCTTCTAGCATAATCGAACAATGGACTTATTTGCAATATTCTTTGATGGAGATGTTGTCTGAAAAATTTTTATAGATGAGGAAATATCTGTTGGACTTGATTGATGATTTGGACCGGAATGGTCCGGTTTATATAGACATGGGGGAGTAGACGGTTGCTAGATGGTCATCAATGATTCATAACCAAATTTCAACAAAAAAAATCAGCTAGATTTAATACTCCAGTGGAGAACAATGTAAATTCACACCTAAAACCACTAAGTTGGCCAGCTGTGGCCCACCGAAGGTTACGATCAGGTTTATACTCTTTCATCATTCACACCTGATGAATAGGCAGTTAGAATATACTCACACCATGTTAGGCCTGCACACAAACCTACGTATAGTTGGCGACTCCAAAAAATTTTCCTGTTGTGTGGCCCATTTGGGTTGTGGATCGAGATGATTTCTGGCCCTAGATTGAATCGATGAGGGCTCACCCTCCCGACAGACAGTGGATGTAGCACACACAAGGACTGTGGGCTCATAGATCAGGGGTGTTGTGCTCGGACTTGGATTCGGTATTGACCCAGAACCCACCTCAGTTTTGATGGGTGCTGGAAAAGTTCTGTGAGCCCCACCATGATGTCTGTGTTTTATCATGCGATCCAATCGTTTTTAAAGTTCATTATAGGTAATGAGTGCCAAACGACGCAGATCCAAATCTCGTGGACCGCATCATAGAAAGAAGTGGTGATTGATTGTCCATTAAGAAACTTTCTAGGGCCTAATTTAATGTTTATTTGCCATCCAACCAGTTGATTAGGTCACACCGACCTAAATGAAGGAAAAACACAAATATTAGCTTGATCTAAAACTTTTGTGGCCCTAGAAAGTTTTAATGGTGGGCATTTGATTATCACTTTTCTTATGGTGTGGTCCACCTGCGATTTGGATCTGCCTTACTTTTAGATTCATGCCCTAAAATGAGTTGACAAAATAATCAGACGTGCAGATGAGATGGCAAAATGGATGGACCGCATGGATAATATTCACAAATCATGGTGGCTCTTGGAGCTTTTTTGGCTAACTAGTACAAAGCACTGTGGCCTATCATGATTCATGTATTTTATCCATGTTCACTTTTTAGAATTGAGCCTAAAAATGAGGCATATCTAAAGCTTAAGCACCACACTAACGGAAAGAGTGCGGGTAGTGACACTTGCCGCTAAAATCTTCTTAGGCCTCACCTGAATGTTTATTTGTCATCTAACGTGTGCATAAAGTTACATATAACAAGTTACGTATAACTGAATCAAGGAAAACATAAAAATCAGCTTGATCTAAAACTCCAATGGCCCACAAGCAGTTTTCAACGGTAGGCATTCAATCCCTGCTGTTTCGTGAGGCGTGGTTTACTTGAGCTTTGGATAAAGCGGATTGGCTGGTGTACCACACACTGGCTATATAGCCTATGTATTGACGTCAGCAAATTCTGTCGGCCTCATCATAAGGTATGTGTTATATTTAAACTGTCTATCTATTATTTTAGCTCGTTGTAAGGCTTGAGACAAAAAATAAGACAGATTGATTAAGTGGACCACATAACAAAAAGCAGTGGGAGATTGAATGTCTACCACTGAAACCTTTATGCAGTTCACATAAGTTTTGGATCAATATGAAATTTGTTTTTCTTATGCGTTCAGGTCTTTTTGACCTTATGAACAGATTGAATGGAAAATAAAGGTTATAGTGGGCTTAAGAAATTTTTAACGGTGAAAATCATTATCTGCTATTATTTGTGGTGTGGTCCGGTTGATATTTGGATATGATTCATTTTTTTGTCCAGTAGTATAAAATGATATCGAAAAATGGATAAATAATAAGGATATAATAAATACATCGTCATTGTAAGGCCCATGTAACTTTGATTTACTTTAAACTGTTTAGTACAACTCGGAGCTCGAGGAGCGTCAGCGCCCGTCTTCGCACAACACGTGCCTATATCGGCTATACACCAGCCAATCCGTTTCCCTTGCAAAATGGGCTAAAAAAGTACATCATGGTGGGGAACGGATTGGTTACCCCCCGCCACCAGCCCCCGTGGGTGGTGGTCGGTGCTCTGTGGGACCCTCCATGATGTATTTATTTCATCCATTCCATTCATACATTTTTAAAGATCATTTTAGGGCTTCATCCAAAAACTTAGAGGGATATAAATCTCAACTGGACCACACCACAGGAAAACAATATTGATTGGATATCCACAATGAAAATTCACCTAAGGCCCACTGTACTGTTTATTTGACATCTAATCTGTTGATTAGGTCATACAAGCCCATGTGAAGGGAAAAACAAAAATCAGCTTGATCCAAAACTTTTATGGCTCCCAAAAGGTTTCTAATGGTCTACGCTCATTCAACACTGTTTCCTGTCATGTGGTCCATCTGAGATTTGGATATAACTCATTTTCGGACTCATACCATAAAATGATCTGAAAAATTATATGAACGGCATGGATGAAACACATACATCATGCTGGGGCCACAGACCCCCGACCACCAGCCATTGGCTGGTGGCAGGGGAGTAGCCAATCCGTTTCCGGTGGTGGGGCCAGAAGAATTTTGAGCAGCAGCGACCAGTACCAAGCCGTGCTAGAGGGACACTACGGAATCGGGTCCGTTGTACTTGCTGCGTTAAAATAAAAAAAAAGTTAAGTAAAAAAAAAAAAAGGGAAACGGATTGGCTACTTTGGCGGCGCAGGATTCAGCATATATCTCCTTCTACTGGGGCCTACATGCTAAGCTGGACCAAGGATATGAACCATCCATATCGTAGTTACTATAAAAAAAATAAGCAATTAGCATTTGATCACGCATCAATAATTATTCTAGCCCTTGATTTTTAAAGTTGAATGTAATCCATTTAAAATTTCTTTTAATTGTCATAAATAGAATACAGATGGTGACGATCAAGATTATACTATCAACTTTAGTTTCTGAAGATGGCCCTTATATCATAAATTCCACAGCGTGGATGGTCTCAATCATTGGTCCACTCAGCAATTGGGCACCAGTATGCGGTAACAAGCGCTGGATCCTTGTGAAGCATCCTTCGCCATTGGTACCAAGTTGCGTCCCGCCAAATCCCTCTTTTTAATTTTCTTTATTTCGTGTGCTATCTTATCATTTTCTATTATAGTGGAATCTAAATTGATGGCTCGCGGTTGACATTCATGCTTCGATGACTGAAGTTAGAGACTCATGCTGATCTCCAATCCTAGCCATCAGTTCTATCCGCTGAAAGTCGGGCCTTGAGATTTTCATCTTTGAACATCTTGAAGTGCAAAATATGGACGTCTAGGATCATCCCATCACGTTGTTTGCCAACCACGGGCTAACTAGGTGGTGATCATCTACGTGTGAGGTCTCTGGCGTCCTAATCATAAGTAAGATGGCCCAAACAAAAGGCAATGGTCCACGTCCAACCTAAAAATACAAAGAGATCGTGAGCATCTTCCAATCCACAGACTAACATGTCAGATCTACGGTATGGATCAACAGATTGGACGCCCCACTCGTGTTTTTAACAGCTGTTAGTATGTCTTTTTCACTTTATTGTATCCACTTGCTTTTACCTTCGAAATTTCATGCACGGGTGACGGCATTGTCTAACAAGTACGCTCCCAAACTTTCTAAATTTCAAATTTCGTAGGCTCCACTGAGAGCCTAAAATCCAAGGGTTCACCTACTTTTGTTGAAGGAATCAAACTGTATTGAATTTCTTTGGACGTGGGTTCAAATGTCCCTCTAACTCATAACTGATGTTACACCCACTCATCTGAAACTCCTCTCTGTTGGTGCGATTAATGAAGACATTTCTACCTAAATCAAAAAGAAAGTGAAAGGAGAAAGTTCCTGGTCGCTACAAGGGAGTGGATTTTACAAAACTGGGGGACCCCACATACCTTGGGTGTTCTGTGTTGCAGAGAACTCCAGTCCTGTACGTAAACAACCCTAATAAAGAAACAAGGGTTGTTATATCTCCATTTGATTTTTGATCGATGCTGACGCTGGGTAGATGTTGGTATTGTATTTTGGATTTTAGAGCATGTGTATACATAATTGTCAATGGTCAATGGCGACGGCTTATGAATGCAACAGAAGCCGTTATTTTGCTTTATAAAATCTGAACCGTCGAAATTTTCATCATAGTCACTAATGACGTTGTAAGCCCCTCTCTCCCTTCATAGTCTATATAAACCTCTCTCCTCTCACTATCCAAATTCACTCAAGATAGAAGCATTGAGTCTGCTGCTCTTCTCCAAACACATCTGGCATACTTGAGAAAGTAGTGTAGAAAGAGTGGGAATTAAGAACCATGGCCATGAACATTGATGGCATTGAGAGGATGGAGCAAGGAGTTCCAGAATCCTCATCACCAAAGGAAACCCACAAACGCAATGTCCAATGGTGGTTAATTGCCCTCAACTGCACCCTTACCGGAATAGGGACCATCTGCGGCCCACTGCTTCTACGGCTTTACTATCTCCATGGCGGGAGTAGGAAATGGCTAACCAGCTCTCTGCAGACAGCTGGTTTCCCCATCCTCCTTATCCCGCTCTCCATTGTCTACATGCGCGACCGGGCTCGTGGGATGCAATTCCTGCTGGAGCCCAAGCTCTTTATATCGAGTGTGGTGATCGGACTCCTCATGGGTCTCGATAACTACATGTATTCGATGGGTTCTTCATTCCTTCCCGTCTCCACATCCTCACTACTCTTCGCCACTCAGCTCGTTTTCACTGCATTCTTCGCTCTCATCATCGTGAAGCAGAAATTCACTGCCTATACCATCAATGCCGTGGTGTTGATGACTCTGGGGTCGGTGTTGCTAGGGATTCGCAAGAGCGGTGATCGTCCTGCGAATGTAACCAACGGGGAGTATTTGCTGGGTTTCATCGTCACTCTGGGGGCCGCTGCGTTGCTGGGATTCGCATATCCATGCACCGAGCTCTCTTACGCCAAAGCAAGGAAAGCCATCACTTATCCGGTTGTGATGCAGTTTCAGTTCTTCACGACCTTGTCTGCCACCATTTTCTGCGCTACTGGGATGATTATTAATAAGGATTTCCTTGTAAGGAACTATTTAGTTTTAACTTATGGGACTAATCCACATGTGGCAATCGTGGCACACGTTTCTGAGATCCAAGCCATTCATCTGGGACCCGAGACGTGGAACCATCCCCACATGATATTAAAATAATGTCTTGTGATGGAGCGCCGACCAAAATAGCTTGCTAGTAGGACCCATGGGCCTGGCGAAACCCTATAGAAAATAAAACGAATAACAATAACTCAGCTGCCAAGATACATGGTTGGCCCGGAAGAAGATTAAACGGGCCTTACCTAGGCTGATGAATCCACATAATGAGCGGCTAGGATCTAATACTCGTTTGCCACTTTAGCATGTGATTTTTATTATATTTTTTAAAGAAAGGTAGAAGCACACCACCTGCACCTGCAATTTTGTTGGTAATGTAGAAGAACAAGGCAAGTGAATTGAACTAACGATTTGCATCTTTCATATATTCAGGCCATTTCAAGGGAGGCGGCAGAGTATGAACTTGGGGCGGCCAAGTACTATGTGGTGCTGGTTGGAATTGCTGCTGGGTTTCAGATGATATTTATGGGAACTCTGGGGCTTGTCTTCTGTATTTCATCTCTCTTCGCTGGCATCCTCAGCGCCACTCTCCTCCCTTTCACGGAGATAGCAGGGGTCATCTTCTTCAAAGAGAAGTTCACGGGAGAGAAGGGAATGGCCCTGGCTCTCTGCCTTTGGGGCTTCACCTCTTACTTCTACGGTTCCTACAAGTTGAACAAGAAGCAAGCAGCCCAAGAAGAAGAAGAAGAATCCAAGTAGCCCTAAAAATTAAAAACAACCAGAACGGAATCCAAGTAGCCTTGAAAATCAAACACAATCAAATGCGGAAGCAGAATTTGTTTCAAAATCAAGATACGTGTGCATGGCCTTAATTAGTCCATGCATGTTTTGTAATTTGTACGTGGACGCCCCCTTATTGATTTACATTGCTTCTTCTTCTTTTGTAAGTTTTTTCTCCTAAAACGAAACAAAATGTGTAACTCTTGATATTGAGATGTATTTATCTTTTGAGTGAAAGTGAAACCATATTCACGAATAAAAAATTCATACAGCTTCGTCCTTTTGTTAAAAGAAGGTCATCCAAGCAGGGTGGTTTTTGGGCTTGACCCATTATTTGTACGGTCCAGATTGGGCAGGATGCATGTCTCTATACGTTTCAGAAGTCAGATACTTGTTTATTTCTGCATTTTCTTTGGGTGCTTATGATACTCGGGCTATGACACGATACTCAGGCACTCATTATCTCCGATTCACCCCACAAAATTGTGGAACTCACTGTTGCTAACCAAAATCTCAAAACAAGATACAATCCTAACCTTGATTCGTGGACACTTGTTTGTTCTCTTAGGATGACTGGATATTTTTCATTTTTAAACTTCCAATAAATCTCCACCAATCCAATGGTCAAATGATGAAGTTGATGTAAAATTTTGGCTCCTGATAATTTAATTGAATAATTATATTGGACTTCAACGCCACGTTTGCAATTTTAATTGTATGTGCTCATGCTCATCATCCACCACAAGCTGCCTAGGAAGTGGGGTGTTAAAATAAAGACAGTGGGTCGACTGTGTTGAAGGTACAGGGAAATTCGTGCTCATGCTCATGCTCATGCTCACAACACTGCAATTTTTCTCTCCCAAATATATTGCATATATATTACACAAGGTAACTTCTAACATACACCCAGATCAATAGCTCGAGCGGTAGACTGAGTTAAAGGTACCTCGTTTCAACACTGAGGTCTTGGTATCGAATCCCTAGAGGGGGTGGCTAACAGAGAAGTGTGAATTGACAGTGTAACGCTCCCAAATTTTGTTAAAAAATATTTAAAATTTAAAATTTTATATTTTAAATTTTGAGTGAAAAGAGATTTATTGATCTCATCATCCTTCTTCTTATCTCTTTTTATTCAAATTTTTCCCGTATCTCGTAGTTTTCCAACGAACCTTCTTTCTTAAGAAGGAAACGTGAGAGAGAGCAAGAGTTCTATCAAAACAGAAAGAACCAAAGAAAACTTCGTAAAAAAAAAACACGAAAAGGAAAGTTGGAAGGGGGATTTTGAAAATTGTTTATTTAGGTTAGTATTTTTATTTTATTTATTTATTTTCTTTATGTAATAGTTAATTTGACCTGATTTACACATTGGATGGATTGGATCCATTAGACATCCATTGTGTAGGTTTAATTAATTCATATAAAAAGGTATGTGCATAACTTGCTAAAGTATAAAACCTGAGATTTTAAGGTATGGGTAGAGCTTTAAGGCTAATATGTAAAATGTGATTTTTTTTATGATAGGCAGATATCAGTATGATCCGTACTATTCATGGGTGTTATAAGAATTAATTATATAATATTTTTTAAGAATCAGATCGATTCGACACCTTAATAGACCGTACTGGTCATATATCTATCAATCTTCTTTCTTAGCTTTAAAAAAATGGAAGAATAATTCTCTACGTAAGATACAATTTGGCACAAAGAATTATATAACATATTTTGAAATGTGTGATTAAATCATCACCATTCATTAATTCCTTAAGATTAAAATAAATTAAAATATTAAATTCTATACAGATCAGACCATTTGATCGGTAATATTGATTTGAATAAATAATAAATTATACGTTTTATTCATTATGTGTAATCCTAAGATTTAAAGAAAATTTTTATTTATGTGATTTTAGGAAGTCCTAAATCAATTCAAATCGTTGGTTCACGGAATCATCTCCACCACATCAAGGTAAGTGATCCCGATGTATTTCTCATCCATCAAGTTAAAATAGATGGATTGTTGATTTGTTATATTATTATCTTGATTTAATTACCATGATTTAATTGACATGATTTAATTGTCATGTACTCTTAGTTGATTTAAAGGATCATGATTTCTGTATTAATAATGATATGATTTGATTAATATGTTAGACTATGATGATTCAAATGTGATAATTGAAAGAACCTATGCAATACACGATTCATGATTTCATGGTGTATCTATCAATTACATGCACAACATATGTTAAATTCCTGGAGGACCTCCCTGGATGGTATATCCTGGTAGAATCGTTACCATAAGCAAACTATACTAGTGGAAGCCTACTCAAGGAGTAGATGTGGGCCTTGTGTATGCCTACTAAATGATAGAAGCCCGCCAAGGAGCAGATGCGTGTTGACGGGTTTCCAACTCAAGCAAGTGGACGGATTTTCACTTGATGCATTATTGCATTACATTTGCATTTTTTTAAAAAAATTATATTGTGTATGATTTTTAGGCATTCTATTATAATTTGATGTAAAAAATCATGTCAAAAATTCTCATTAGGCCTAACCAGCTTATCTTTTTTATTGAAAGAAAAACCGTACAAATGTGAATGAGGGTGAGCTGGTGGCTTAAGAACAGGAATATGTGGTCGAGCCGAAAAGGACTTAAGGGACACGTGGCCCTATTTGATAGAGGAAGAAGTTGCTGCCTTAAACTAATCATGATATTTTTACTTTAATTATATTTAGTTTTCTTAGATTGTTAATAAATTCTTTTCAGTTGTTAAACATACTTATTTCACTCATAAGACTCCGAATGGGAGGGTCTTTAGTTATGTTTATGATTGATTATTGGAATAAATGATCGTCTCTTATTTTTTTGAGATGTTGTTGAGAATGAATGAAATGTAGATCTACGGTAGAGCTACCAGGTAGATGAATAATTGTATAATTGAATGAAATTAGTACACTCAATGTATGTGTCATGGGCCGAAACTTGGGTCTGAGGGTGCACACTCTGTACTCGAATTTTGGGGCGTAACAAGCAGTGGGTGTACTAACAAGCTAGCAAAAGGAAAAAAAAAAAAAAAAAGAGGTAACTTCTAACATTTAGAACTTTTCTAAGCCTCACCATAATACCATGATTTATGTTTAGACTCATATTGTCCATCGATTTTTATTTTTATTTTTAGATAATTATGGTGCATGAGCCCATAAATGAGGTACATCTAAATCTCAAGTAGACCATATACCATAGAAAGCAATAGGGATTGAACAACTACTTTTGAAAGCTTTCTAAGGTTCATTGTGAGGTTTATTTGCCATCTTTTTCTCTCTCCTTTTTTTTTCATGAAAGGGTGGGAGCACACCACCTGAATTTATTGATAATAGAAAATGTTATAAAATATTGATTTTATAAATATATTTTAAAATAAAAAATAATATATATAATATATAAAAGTGTTTGAAAAATAACTTTTTGTAGGTTTTGGGAATAGTCCCACATTGGAAAAGGAGAAGGAATTTTTGTGGTTTAAATGAAAAGTGTGGAGTACCTTATTATTTGCTCACATAGTCCATAGACTATGGGACTTGCGTCGCATTGGAACACCCGCGTGCCCGCACTCGGACTCGGGCACGAGCGTGGGCTCGGTGGGAGGGCGTGGGTATGTAAGGCAGTGTGGCTGTAGAAGCGCTAGTGGCGCACTTTGCACTTCCCTTCGCGACTGTAACTGCCTGGATGGGTTTCCAAACCATCTCTCAACCCATTTCAGCAGACCAATTCGAGAATTGAGTAGCCATACATCTTCTATACTCCAGTGATTCCAGTAATTCAGCAACTTTAAACATTTGCTTGAACTGACCAGTGCAGTGGTCTAAATCACAATTTTCTTGTCTTTCTTTCTTCTAGGATTTTTTACTTTTATTGTATTTCTACCAGACTGAGTGTAACAGAGTGCCAATAGGTGAGCCTTCGTGTTTGCTGAACGCATACCCACATCATGCTCGTCGTATTCTAGAAATAGTTTGCCTGTAACCTATCAGCATACTCAATCTTTTTTAGTAGGGGCAAATAACGCTTTAAGGATATCGTCTCAGACATGCTTCAGCTTGTCCCATTCAAAACAATTTTATTTTTCAGTTTCCACATTATATAGGAAAATTATTAATTTGTATAATCTACAACAGAAAATTCTTTACAATCATTCGGGTATGCCTAATGAAAACTGGGCCACACCTATCATATAAACCAAGCCAAAATCAAAAGAAAACCAATACAGCAGCCCTCTGCAAACAAGAAACAATAAACCAGCCTTCAAAGCCCCGGAGAACAATCTGAAATGATCCAGCAGATGAAAGAGCACCTGGCTGCTTCTGGGACGTCCGGGAGAGAAGATAGCAGCCACAAGAGCCTACTGTCACTATTTTTTGGGGACAGATTTTTTTCCGGGAGAAACTGAGCTATACACCCAGTCCCATAGATTCGGGCTAGCCCTAAGCCGCCAAAAAGAGGACACCGGGCTCGGACTCGCCTGTCATATTCCCTGTGACCTCAGTTGGCTCCTTTACAAAACACCCCTCCGCAGAATACCTTGTGCTGGGATCCTTCACAAAGAGCTGCATCACACAACAAGCAGCAGAAACAAGCAACACCCATCAATCTTCAGCCCACACTCCCAAGCATGCAATAGACGAAGCAAAAACAGAAGAAGCATCAGCCATCCGCAGCAGAAATGCTAAGCACGCCCAATCCGCCCAACCTGCTCTTTCAGGGCATCTTTATCATCATAGGAAGGGCACTTTCCATCTTAAATTTGATCTTCAACATCATCTGATATTGTAAGACTTCCAGAAACATGACTATGCCCATCTGAATATTGCTTCTACATCTGTCTTTTCTGACTTTTGAGGAAGATAAGCTCTCCAGCAAGCCACAAACAAGACCAGGCAGAGAAGGGTGAACAGCAGGGCCAGCGACCAACTGCAACGGGCGAATGGCCGAGCTGAGGAGATGGCAATGGAGTGGGAACAGAAGAGGGGCCTCCCCAGAAAGCCGGGCGTTGACGACTAAGCCGGAAAGGTCAGCCCAATTGATGTAGAGAGGGTCGCGGACAGTTTCATGGCCAAGATGGATCAGAAAAGGCTCAATCAGAAGCGGAGGTGATCTGGACCGTAAGAACTTAAAACAGATGCATCTTGCAAACCGGAATGAGCTATCGAACGTGCCACATATGATTTTGGGATAGGACGAGCTACTTTAGCCACCGAACCCTGCTATGCCAGGTTGGCCATGCCGAATTTGTGAAATACCATTAGATCGAAGGTTAAAATCTCATTTTATTTTCTTTTTTACTGTTTTTAGTAAGTTTTAATTTTGAGTATAACTCTTCATCCGTTGGGTGGCTAGAGTATCCTACGTGTGTTTTACATGAGCATAAGGGATCATGCTTTAGAATTATCTGAAAAAATTGATGGACGGTGTCAATCTAACACAAAAGTCACGGTAAGATCCAGAAAAGTTATAGACGTTAAAAGTTGTGTTGTGTAGTAAACAGTCCATTTGTGAGGAGAAAAATTCTGCGCATTTTTTAAGCTGCAGTCATGGGATATGACGTGGTCCAATGAGAAGTGACGGCACTGGAAGTTCCCGTTCGTTCAACACAGAGGATCCGCACTCAGAAATGGTGTGGCAGTTCGCTTGAGGAGATATAGAAATTGTGGCTCGCTGCCTGACTGTGAAGGTTCTCTGTTGTCAAGATCAGGACGGTTCACTCATCAGGGCTGATGGTGCTATCTGCTGGTGGCTTGGTTTCTAGTGTTTGGCTAGTAGAGGTGAGGTGTGGCTGGAGAATCCAATGCTCTCGAGGAAGCATGGCTTTTCCTGCTTTTGGGTTTCTGGTGCCCCAGAGAAGGCTTGGTTGGGAGTCGTAGATCCCAAGTGAAGTGAGATCCTTTCAGAAGCAGGTGTGCCAGCGGTGGTGTGGCGCAAATATCCCAATGTGTCCAAGTTCCAGTGTTCCTGGTCATTCTGTTCATGGAGCAGCCTGGTGTTGAGATAAGTCCCTTGCCATGCTTTTTATTCTCTGTTTTGTGTGCTGTTCAAGAGTATGATTAGCTTTGCTTTATAAAAAATAAAATAAATAAATAAGATAATCTTTGTGGGGCTGGGTAGTTTGTAGTCTTTGTTCCAGTTTTGGGTTTGAGGGGTTTATGATAGGCTGGCACGGGATGTTCTCCATTCCGGCCGAATGTGTTTATCTTTGTGTAGCTCCCCCTTGTTTAATGAAATGAAATGAAATGAAATGAATTCTTTCCAAATTTATAAATAAAAAAAAAAAACTATAGTCAAACTCCTACATTTATGCTATAATTACAGTGACTGCCTATTAATCGCCTGGTTAAAATTAGGCCCTAGCATTTTGTATACGTGAAATCCACTTCATTCATCAAGTGTGCTCCTCGAAACACCATGGAGAACCCCACACGAAACATAGTTTTAGGTCCCAACCACTACTCGTGGGTGCCAAACCACAAGAACAGTGAGGATGGCACGCTAACCATAGGTTGGTTTTTTTTTTTTTTGCCGGGTCTCCATGTATCCATATGTCATAAACCCGTTCATTAGGTGTGAGTCACAAAGATAAACAGCATATACGAAAATCAGTTGGGTCCAAAACTCAAGCGGCCACAACTTAATTACTTAAAAGCTTTTAGGCAATTATACATTGTTCCCCATTGTTGTCGGCCATCTTAATTATTTGGTGAACATAATAGTTATGTTGTGATGGCTATGTAAAACACGTGTGGTAGACGATTTCAAACCACTGTGGACAAAACAGGAAGCTGGATTTTATTAAACAGTTTATTTTAGTCATTTTGGTTGAATTTACATTGTTGACTTTGTGACCATGTGCATAAAGAAGTTATTATAAAATATTTAGGGTGTAACTTTTGGTAATTCAATCCCACGGGGAACTTCACGCACTATACATGCAGAAAGTTACATCAACAACAAAATTTTGAAATTAAATTGTTTTGAAATTTCACAGCTCTCTCTCTCTCTCTCTCTCTCTCTCTCTCTCTCTCTCTCTCTCTCTCTCTCTCTCTCTCTCTATTTTGAGGAGATTTTGTTGTGGGTCAAATATTGCATATCAGACCCAGTTATTGCATGGATTTGCAAGCATGATACCGTTTAATGGCACGATTTAATCGTGTTTGAGATGCAGAGTGTATTTACGAGCATGGACTGAAAAAGGGTGCTTAAAGCATGAATTTAACGCTCTGATGACACCAAAGCATGGGACGGACCCTAGGAGACCAAGATCGACAGATTTGCACGCTAGGGATCCAAGAAAATCGAGAAACTGATGCTCAAGTAGCCCGAAAGACGTCCAGAATGCAAGATCGTAGGGTTCCCACCATTCATTCAGTTCAAAACTCTATATGTAGGCTGAGGATAAAAAATTAACTGTACACATCAAAAATCAGCCATTGGATCGCTGTGTAAGTGGTCCAACGGATAGATCATCCCCTTAAATCCTTAAACGAGGCCCACCTGATATCTGGATATTCTCCAGTTTTGGTCTGAACCGTTTAAATGAGCTAACAAAACGGATAGACGGAGCGGATTTCTCGAAAACATCATAATGGACCCCATTGGAGCATGGTGTGCATAGTGCACAAGCGCACTAGCCGTGCACAGAAACGAAGAGTCGATCAAACCAACTCTTGACCGACTTCTTCTCCCAAAAATCAAAACGCAACAGCGTTTACGCCGTTCGACGCTGTTTTGCATTGTGGGCCCCACTCATCATCTAGTTTGAAGATCGGATCCGTCCATTGCATCCAGAGGATGGGTGTAACCCACGTCTAGGTGTCATTTTTCCCCTATGCAAGTGTACGTGCATTTTCAGCCGTTAAACGCAGAATGAATGGCTGGCTTACAATTCAGTGGGCCACGCCAAAAGTTCTCCCAAAACCGACCATCATAAACGGTTTTTCGAGATGTAACGAGTAAACGGAGTGGATTTTTGTAACATCACCGATCATGGGCCCCACTACCATCACAGCGCGAAGGCGCAGGCTCTGTTTCGCAAACAGCCTGCGGATGAATCTCGTGGGCCACCTCCGTGCTTCAGCGGTTCAATCTGGACCATCCAGTGGACTCCAAAGGGCCCTGCAACCATCGCCTAGGTGGAAGATTCTCAGAAGGTATTGAGAAACGATTTCTAATCTTCTAATTACAGGTCGGACAACAGAGTGAAAAAAGTCTATGGACCACACCGAAATCATTCAAGAACTGTCCATTCCTGATGGGTTTTTCGAGTTAAATCCGATGGACGGCGTAGATCTCTCAAACGTCGGCTGCAGTGGGCCCCACCGATCATCACAGAGACGACCCCTGCGCATGCGTAACGCACGGGATACGTCCGGACATTGCCCGGTTTCTCCGGCCATTGTGCGGCTTTGGGGGCTATCGTACCACCAATCCGGACCGTTCAGATAGAGCACAAGCCCAAGCCTACCCTAGCTATACTGAAAGATTCAAAGGAGAAGCTGTCAATCATCCGAAAATCTCCTTCAAACGCAACAGATTTGTGTTTCTTCCGACTACGAATTAGAGTCAGTTGTGTAAACGGACTCACTTACGCACGCCCGTACTATCTTTAGCAGCAAAGGAGGCTCCTTTCCACGGTCCTTTCACGTCTATAAAGAGACAAGAGAGAAGAGAGAAAGGGGATCTAATCTGGGGGGGACGTGAGCAGCCATGGAGGCGTGGAACAGGCCGACATCAAGAGTGTTTTTCTTCCTTTTCTATTTTTTTGTTTATTTCTTTCCTTTAGAGAGTCTTTTAGTCCCACCATGTCTATGATGGGCTAAACCTTTTAGCTAGGGCTAAGAGGTGAAGCTTGTAACACGATGGGAATGATTCTACGGCTCTGATTCATGTTGATGAACCTTCTGTTTGATTCTAGTTTAATTATATGGAATACTTTCAGTTTTTAATGGTCTGTTGTGACTAAAATTACAATGGGTCTGCGATAGCTTTGAGTATTTCTTCCTCCTTTTGATGTTTATGACGTCAGGAAGCCCTGTTGTTCACTATCGTCTCTTAAGCATGGTTGGATGACGGTACCCTTCCTAACTTTCATACATTGTTGATTGGTTGGTAATTAGTTTAATTCTGTTGTTTACTTTGTCTCCTGGGCATGGTTTGGTGATAGATTCCATTCTAATTCATACACCTTTTATCTCTTGAAAACTATATCAAAGGAAGTTCAGTTGATTTTCATGGTTATACCCTTCAACTGGATGAAGATGAGACTCTAAGTCCAGTTGAATTCTTGAAACAGACATAAGATCTCCCTGATCTCTACAAGTGGATCCTCTGAATCCCTAGTTTCCTACCTCTAAATTTTTTAAGTTTTACATTAATATTTCACCATTATTCTTCAAATTATAAACAATTTAGATTTCATCTTAGTCCAAGTTTAATTCTACCTAGTTTCAGATAACGTACAGGTTTCAGTCCCTTGGGATTCGATCTCGGTCTCACCGAGTTTATTACTACATCACAACCCTATACTTGGGGAGTGAATAGATTTTTTTTCTCTCTTTTATTTTTTCACAAACTCTACATGGGCGCTTGAACCCATGGCCTCAATGTTGAGACTCACTTTGACTATCACTAGACCATCGATTAGAATCCAGCCCTTTGAAGGTAACTGCGAAGGATAGCGAGTGTACGTTGATTAATAGGCAAAGCCATTAGCAATAAATGCTTGACTGTTAATGTCTTAAGATAATAAGTGCCTTCTTTTGCCGCGGAAAAAAAAAAAACATGTGGATAATGTTTTTTCATAGTATACGCATCTGGACAGGTGGCCATCTTAGCCTACTATTTCAGACCATTAGTTTTTTTGAGTCTTTCATGGTAGATTGTGTCAAGCACGAAAGCAACTTGAGATCGAATCGAACAAATAATAGAAATAAAAAAAAATCCAAGCAAATACACATAATATACAAATTTTACGTGAAAAATACTAGTAGAAAAAAATTATGACACAAAGTGACAATCAATTCACTATAATCAGGAGAAGGTTATAAGAGATGCAATAACTTACAATAGAAATCACAACTTTTCTTTCAAAATTTTTGAGTATTCGTGCTAAGCTCCAAAACCCCCATTCTACTGACCATAATCACAATTAAAATGGTATTGTACACTCTCTTAAAAGACTAGAAACAAAACCTGCATTTACACATTCCATTGATCAAACTGATGAGACCGTCGGTCGGACCAATTGGAATCGACTCACATACCCTTAGTCAAACCGAAAGCATGCAAAAGTAGATAGTGTGCATCTAAAAATTCATGACCGGCCCACTAATTCGATTAAATCTAATAGGACACTAGTCAAGCTGATATAGGGGTCTTCTCTGCATTAGGATTAATGACACTTAATCAACAATCTCTACAATGGCTTTAATCTTCTAACTCCACTACTTCAAGTTGATACAATCATCTCTAATCATCTTCAAAGTAATGTCATCATCGCTTTATGCACGCTCTGACTTCATTTCTTTTTTACCAAGTTCAGATAAAGCGAGCAAAAGTTAAACTTCTCTACGGGAACAACCTTCGTAAGCATGTCTCTCAAATTCTCGCTAGTGTGAATCTTCTTAAGAGTGACATCTCTTTCCTCTAACATCTGACGACAAATATTAATGTGTCTAGTTCTGAAGTAATATACTGAGTTCTTTGCCAAATTGATTGTGCTCTTGTTGTCACGATGCATAGCCACAACTTCCTGCTAAAGTTTCAACTCATTCATTATCCCTTTCAACCAAACAACTTCCTTAAATGTTTCTGTCACTGTCATATATTCATCTTCAGGAAAGTGCAACCACAAATTAAAACTTACTAATACCTTCACCCGCTAATACAAATGAGTAACTAGAGGTCGACCTTCTATCATGCACATTCCCTATATAATCTGTATTAATGTACCGTACGAAATTCTCCTCTGAATTTTTGAAAACCAAGATGTAGTCCGTCATACATCATATATAACAAAGTGACCATTTCACTGCTTCCTAATATTGTTTGCCGAGGTTTGACATGTATCTATTCACAACACCAACTTTATATGAAATTTGCGGTCTAGTACAGACCGAGGCATACATAAGACTATCAATCATGCTCAAGTAGGGCACAAGAGACATATATCAATTTTCTTTATCTAACCTAAGACATAATTTTGAAGAAAGTTGAAAGTGAGCAGCGTAGGAAGTACTAACCGATTTTACATTTTTTACTTCAAACTTGACTAAGACATTCTCAAGATATTCTTCCTTAAACAATCATAGCCTGTTCTTTTCCTTTACTCTCTATGTATATCAACACCGAGAGTATTCTTTGCAACTCTCAGATCGTTCATCTCAAATGTTTTGGATAATTAAACCTTTAATATGTTGATTTCAGACAATTTATACCTTACGATAAGCATATCATCACCATAAAACATCAGAATAATGAATTTTATGTCACTCAGTATTCTACAATAAACACAATGTGTAATGCACTTCTGATAAACCACTGACTTAACATGAAAGAATTAAATTTCTTGTACAACTGCCCGGCGACTATTTCAGGCTATATACCGACAACCTCTTTAACATACAAACTAAATTCTCTTTTTTCCTATACCTCGAACCCTTTAAGTTACTTCACGTATATTTGCTTTTCTAGTTTCTTATGTAAAAAAACGTAATTTTCACATATAACTATTTCAATTTCAGATTATATTAGGAAACTAAAGTCAATACAAATATGATAGATATTTTTTTTACTACTGGCATGAACATCTCACTAAAGTTGACACCCTCCTTATAAGTAAAACCTTTGTTACCAATTTAGCTTTGTACCTATCCAATTTCTTTCGATAAATCTACTTGCAATCGATCACTTTTTGCCCAATGGGTAGCTCTCACATTTGGCTTTTGTACAAAAAGTCTATCTCATCATGCATTGCTATCATCAACTTCTCTGCATCTCTATCTTTCAATGCTTCCTGAAAAAATAATGAATTCCCCTTATTTGTAATGAGAACAAATGTAATATTTGAGTCATCCTTGTATCTCAACAGTAACCCGTGATCACTTGGTTGATTTCTCACAATTGGTAATTAATCCACCTCTTCTTATATCCGTTCTAGCAACTCAAGTTCTTTAAGTATTTCACCCTTGTCTGTTTCAACATCAACAATTAATTTTTCCATTTCTTTATGTTTATCCTTTATCAAACTTGACGTCCCGGCTAAATATTATTTTTCATGAAATCCGATCATATAATCTGCAACTTTTCACCCAATCACCATATCCGACAAAAGTACACTTCTTAGCCCTTTGGTCTAACTTCTCTCTCTCAACTGATGGTGCATGAGAATAAGCATCACAACAAAATATTGACAACCCTAAGTAATCAACTATCTGACCACTCCAATCAATAATTATAGAGGGAGATCGATTTACTAGGAAAACATGAAGACGACTTCAACCCATAGCTCCTTGCCTAACATAAAATATAATATTTTAGGCCCTTTCTAAAAGAGTCTGATTCGTATATTCAGTTACACCATTTTACTCTGATGTATGCCTTACTATACTGTACCTCGCTATCCCCTTACTCTTATAATATCGGTTGAATTCCCTTAAAGTAAATTCATTGTCATTATTTGTATTCAGAATTTTCACTTTTTGACTTGTCGGATATTCAATCATTAACTTTCAAGTATTGAAAATGGAGAAAATATTATATTTATGCTTCAGAAAGTAAACTCAAAATCTTCCTAAATAATTCGTCAATGAATGTAACAAAGAATTATGACCCTCCTCCAAAAACAACAAGCACCGACCCCTACACATCCAAATGCACATAATCTAGCTGATCTTTACTAGCATTTTTCTCAACTTTAAAGCGTAGCCTTGATTATTTCTTATACATGCAATGCTCAAATATATCTAAATAAAAATTTCAAAACTAAAAATTAAATGACAATTGAATCCAAAATTGAAGTATATCCAAAGCTTAAGGGGCTCACTACAAGAAACAGTGAGGATAATGACCTGCATTGTTGAAACATTCATATGGCCCACCCCACACACACCCACACACTCACATCATAATGGATTTTCACCACAATGGGTATTGAACCCATGACCTCATGTTGAAACTCTTGTGAACTGATCCAATCATCTTGTGCATCACACCACACAAAACAATGGAAGAGTCACCCAAGAACCTCCAAATTCAAGTAGCAGCCTGCATAAGAGTTGGATCAGCCTATTACTGTGGCCTCAATTTTTATGGTAGGGTGACCCTCCTGGATGGGTCGGATGCAATACACACACTAGGGTGGGCCCCACATGCAGCTAGTTGCATGATTTTATCATCTACGACTAGGTGCAAGTACAAAGTAGCACAAGATTTGTCTAACAGGATGGAAATTGTAAATGGAAGACTTTTGGCACATGTGCTCATCTTTCGGAATAAGAAAATATTAAAACTTTGAGTTTCATGGACAGACCAACTACCTTTGAAATATTTCATACTGATACTTTACACAGAGTTCCATTGCAACAAATGCAAAATCATCCATTTGAAAATAATTGTCAGCGTAGGCCTGCACAATCTGTTCAAAAGAGAAGAAATTAGACTATGATATCATCTCTATAGATCCGAAAATTACAATGTGAAAAATGTTTGGAATGCATAATAACTTTCTAACAAGGATCTAATACAACACTAAATACCATGGAAGAGAGAACTTCATCCCTTAATACATTTCGGTCCTCGTGAGATTCTAAAGTTGAATTGATATGCTATATTTTACTAATGGATCCGAAAATAAAATTTAAAAATTTAAAAAGTGATAGTAGATCATAATGGTTGTTTTCTTCCTTAGCTTCTGTGTCCTGTTTGCTTCATTTTCTCTTAATATAATTTCTACTTTCAAAAAGAAATTAAAAGAAAGACAAATTTCATGAATCCCAAGTGCAATGCTTCTCTCCGACATTTTACCAAACAGCCTCAAGGCATCATCAATGCTACCACAGTTGGCATCATTATTGTAAGTATAAGAACCAAAAATCATGCAAATCGAGATGAGGAAAATGCATATCTTTTTTTTTTAATAGAAAAGAAAAAGAAAATGGAAGGGTTGAAAATTTTAACTGCAACTGCATTGGTGATCAAATTGCCAGTGCGAACCCTCGGATTCCCATGGCAGGAGAAGCTGCATCAGACTTGACAAAAAGAACGCTCATGCTCCTTTTTGAGAAGAAGATTGAGATGGAGAAAAAAAAAAAAAAAAAGATGAGGAAATCTCTTGAACAAGAGAAAGAGAGCCCATGAAAACGAGTTGCTTCTTCTTCCTTGTTGGGTCGAGAGCAGAAACTCCATTGGTGTTGTCACTGCAGCAGTAGAAGCGTCGAAGGAGCAGAGTCGAAGCGATCTACTTCTTCTCCACTAATTAATTTTAAAAAAAAAATCAAGAAATCAGATCCGTCACTAGAAGTAAGAAATGCACGGACAGTTGAGATCGAAGACGGGGATTGGATTTGAAGAAGGAAGTGGAATTGAGAGAAGTACTGGCCTTTGGTTCATCGTCAAAGACGGAGACAAGATCGAAGCAGAGCAAGGCATCTGGAGGCTGCTGTGGTGAGAAAGCTACTATCGATTCGAGCTGGGAGTCTAAGACTCCGAATCTGGAGAGAGGGACGCTCTCCCTCTCCACCTTCTTCGCCCCAACGAGAGAGAGAGAGAGAGAGAGAGAGAGAGAGAGAGAGAGAGAGAGAGAGAGAGAGAGAGAGAGAGAGAGAGGTGCAAAGAAAGAGATCGAGCAGAGAGGGAGAGGCGCAGAGGGGAGAGGGAAAGGACCGAAAATGAGATTACGGCATTTGCATTTTGATTTAATAGGGACCTTTTTCTGGCGGCCAGATTTGGTTTCCGCTGGCAAAGGGTTCCACTAGTTTTGCCCTCCTAACGGTGATATTTATTTGGTATCTAACATTCATAGTGGTCATAGTGATGTTTATTTGTCATCCAACTTATTCATAAGTTCACACAGACATGGATCAAAGGATAACACAAATATTAGCTTGATCCAAAACTTCAGTGTCCTACGTGAATTTTGCAACGGCAGGTGCGCACTTGAGCTTTGGATATGCTTCAAATTCTATGCTCATGCCTTAGAATGAGCAGGTCAATCAGATGGATGGCATGGATAAGACACATACATTACAGTGGGCCCATAGAGTTTACTAAGAAGTGTACTGGTCTGATCTGATGGGGCCAACCACTGATGCGCTCCCGTCCAGAGCTCCAGTGGGAAACTTGAAGGACGATCCTAACCTTTTAGTTTGTCGACTTGTTAATAAGAGGAATACAGCACGTTTCGTTCCAACCCTCATCCGATTGACTGGAACCCGAGGGGCCACTCTATTAGTGACGTTGGGAAGTAGATTTCACAAACCCTGGACATTATACATAATGGGTAGTAGTCCATTTCGTGTGTGGCCCAGTAGACCAATGGTCTAGATCTTCGAAGCATCGACCAAGCTTTTTCCACCAGGTGATCTTCAAGATGGGACTCGTTCTTTACACGGCTTGGACGTCCTGCACATGGGACCCACTGCGGGGAAAAACATTGTAGCATCATGGGCTTCACATATTATGGTTGGATGTAATCATTCTTACATTGTGAGGTTCGCCCTTACCTGAGGTTTTATTGAAGGGAAAATAACCATATACAACTATGCATGTTAACATACAATATTTTCATTTTCAGCTGAACTGTCTTTGTATATAAAATCCATTGTAATTTGTGGGCCGTCTCATTAAGATGACCTGGTATGAAGACCAGGACGCGGTCTAACCCAGAGCCTCGCAAGCTAACTCTTTTTTTTTTTTCCAGGTAAGCAGCCCCAAGTTCGATCGGTACTCTTTTGAGCGGTTGCCAGTACAAGCAGGGCTGTCCATTGTCCGGGCTGGCCCATATGGCTGAAAATATAATTCTAGGCCCGCGGTCAGGTAAGGGCCTAAAATATAATTCGTTTAATAATTGGGCCGGACTCTGGGTCTGTCTTTAAGCCCATCAGCTCGGTCAAAAAAATAAGGATTTCAAAGGCATTTTTTTTTTTCACATACGATGCATGAGAGGGTAATGAACAGATGAGATCTTGAACATGGGTGTCTGAGCTCGGGCACAAGCTGTGCGTAACCATTACAGGCTTGGCCCGGGGCTTTCGTTTTGACCCATCAGAGACTCAGGGCTTAGGTTTCACTTTGTGGGCCGGACTTGGAGAGAAATCGTCCCGGCCCAAGCCAGCTTCGTTGACATAGGTACAGGAAACGGATTGCGTGGTGCGACCTCGGTGGTGTGTTGACGTCACCAAATTCTATGGGGGCCGTCATGTTGTATGTGTTATATACAAACCATTCATACATTTGGAGAAATCTTTTTTAGGTTTGAATCCAAAACTGGGACAGATCCAAAGCTCAACTGGACCACACTACAGAAAGAAGTGGGGATTGAACGTCTACCATTGAAAACTTCTTGGGGTCACAGAAGTTTTGGATCAATATAATATTTGTTTTTTTCCATTCATCCAGGTCTGTGTGACCTTATGAACATGTTGGATGGAAAATAAAATTCATGGTGGCCCTAGGACGGTTTCAACAATAGGAATACTGTCCGCACTTCTTTTTGTGGTGTGGTCCATTTTGGCATTGGATTTGCTTCATTTTTTTGTCTCATGCCTTAACATTATGTCTTCAAATGGATGAACAGAATGGATATAACACATAAATTATAGTAGGATTCACGGGGCTTGTAGACCTCAACACACCATTGAGGTCGGTGGTGTGTGGCACACCACGTAATCAGCTTCAGTAGGTACAACACCCCAGCTCCATGAAACCCACTGGGGCGAGTGTGCCATTCACGGTACAGTCCAGAAATCAACTCAATATAAAACTCTAGGCAGAAACAATGTAAAATCACACCCAAAGCCTCCAAGTTGACGCGCTGTGGCCCACCTGAGATTCTGATCAGGTTTATCCACGGAGTACACTCTCAACATTCAAACCTGATAATATACTCACACCATGTTCACTGCACACAGACCTATATATAGTTAGCATCCCCTCCCATTTTCCTTTTCAGGTGGCCCATCTTTGTTGTTGATCGAGATGATTATTGGCCCAGATCGTAACCTCAAGGTTTCACCTGATGGACGGAGTGGATGTAGGACACATAATCACGGTGGACTTATAGACGCCGCATTCAAAGAGGTGTTGTAGCGATTAGTACCGGTCAAGCTGAAACGTCGTTGACGACACTGACGAGGCCAAGAGGCTCATTTTAGTTCGTTCTGCTACTGCGGCGGCTCAGGATACAGCGTAATCTCCTTCTAATGGGGCCCACATGCTAAAGATGGCCTGAGGATTTGAACCGTCCATATTCAACGAGTTTCTGAAAATAGCTCTGGTGGTATAGATTCCACAACGTGGACGGTCCCGATCATTGGACACTCAGCAATTGGGCACCAGTGGGCCACAACTCATGCTGGTTAATTCCTTGTGAAGCATCCTTCGGTGGTGGTACTAAGATGTGTCCCACCAAATTCGTATTTTTCTTTCCTGGGGTATCTGATCATTTTCTTTATAGTGGACCCTAGATTGATGGCTCACGGTTGAAACTCATGCTGATCGCCAATCCTGGCCGTCAGTTCTCCCCGCTGAATGCCCGCACTTGAGATATTCAGCTCTTGAAGGGCAAAATATGGACGTCTGGGGCCATCGGATCATGTTGTTTGCAATGATCCACGTCCAACCTATATTAAAAAATTAAAAAAATTAAAAACATAGAAATCGCTAGTATCTTCAAATCTAGAGTAACCAATTAGATCAACGGTATGGATCACCAGACTGGGGCCCCATTCGTGTGGAGTTTGGTGTCTAGTGGCTGTTGACATGTCTTTCAGTTATTCCACCCCTTTTGCTTTTTATCGTGGAATTTAATGCATGGGTTACACTGGACCGCCTACAATCCAAGGGTTCAGCTCCTTTTGCCGAAGGAAGCAAACTGTACTAAATTTCCTTTGGTGTGGGTTCAGATGTCCCTCTGCCACATCATTGATGTGGGACCCAAAGTTGCAGAGGGCCTGGTGGGCCCACCCTTTTGGCCAATTGTGGAACTTGATAACTTGACTGGTAGAGAAAAGTGAAGGTGGGTTTGATGGTCAGTGATATTGACTATTGATCTGATGGGCCCCACTGCAGAGAGACCATTCACGGTGGGCCCAACTGATTAATGATCTTGACGACTGAACTGTAGGCACCACTTGTACAAACTGGAACCGTGTATGATGTGCATTGTCCTCGGGTGGGCTTGATCATGTGATTCGTTGAAAGTTTTCGGCCCCAGCTAGAGTTCCAGACTTGTTTGCTTGCCCCACTTTCCACTATTCAGATTCCGTTGTTCAGTGATACAGACCATTGGTTTTTGTTGTCTAACCAGGGATAGACCATTGGTTCAAAATTCTCTAGTCTATTTCAATTGAAGGTGGACCATTACTGTACTTTTCTGGTTAACGGACTTTTTGCAGACTACAAATCTAAAGGCTGGGCATGCGTGATCAATCCACTCGCTAGAGCTGAAAATTATTCCAGTACCGGTATTCATTAAGAAAGAAATTGGTTAGGCAGGTATATATTTATTTAGTATTATAGCGCACCAATTTCAAGTTAGTTGTATTGGCACACTTGGACTGTCCAATCCGTTGATCTAGACTGTTCATTATGGGACAAAATTAACTATCTCTCAATGGTCTTTAATATGGACGGTTAAGATCATTTACATAAAAATAGGTCCAATCAACAATTTGATCCATCTGATTTTTAGAGACCACAACGGATTGATTACGATTTTAAAGTATCACTTTTATTAGGAAATTGTAGTCATTCCATCCATGGCTTGGAAAAAGAATAACTATAGAAAATTTAGCCAAATCAAGGACAGATTGGATCTCCTAATAAATGCTATTCTTGCATGCATGGTAGTCTGATAAATGTGTTCTGGACTCAATGGACAGTTCAGATCTTTCGTTGCGTTGTGTAAGTGAACTGAACCAACTACAAGCAGTATAACTTACAGTGCTCTGAGAGCAGTGGAGCATTTCTCATCTTTATTAAGAAGAAGACAATGATTGTAGTCAATGGTCAAGGAAGACCGGCTAATATCCCTTGTTCTGGGCGGCTATCTCTTGTTTTGTGCAGTTGTTTGAAGTGGTTTTGCTGTTTCCGTTTATATATATATTTATGTTCCTTTGAATATTTATGTATCTTTGTCCTTGTACGTGGTCTGTTGACGGTGGCTTACTCTTTTGTTGTAAAAGGATCGATATCTTCCAACGTGTTCTCATTGCTATGAAGGCCCGCGGCTTTAAGCAGTATGCGCTTGGGCCAGTACTCATGCTCTATGCGCAGAAATCTCTCCGAGGTTTGGTGAGCAACCAAGATCACTCAAGACTGCATTTTTTTTCCGTGGCCCATGTTTTGATGCACGATTCATTTCAATTGCAAAAGATAAGACAAGAAAGAGAGATGGCCATGCATGTAGAGAGAATCGAGGGAGGAGTCCCAACATCACCACCAAAGGACACCCAAAAACGGACCATAAACTGGTGGATGATAGCCATTAACTGCACCTTCACAGCGGTGGGGACCATCTGCGGCCCACTCCTCATGCGGCTATACTATCTCCATGGCGGGAGTAGGAAATGGCTAACCAGCTGGTTGCAGACAGCCGGTTTCCCTATCGTTCTCCTCCCACTCTCCATTCTCTACATACGCCAACGGGCTAGTGGGATGCCATTCTTCGCTGAACCCAAGCTATTGATGTCGAGTGCCGTGATCGGCCTCCTCATCGGTCTCGATAACTTCTTGTATTCTCTGGGGTTATCTTTCCTCCCCGTCTCCACCTCTTCTCTCCTCTTTGCCACTCAGCTTGCTTTCACTGCTTTCTTCGCTCTCATCATTGTAAGGCAGAAATTCAGCCCGTATTCGGTCAATGCCGTGGTGTTGATGACGCTTGGTTCGGTACTGCTCGGGATCCGAAAGAGCGGCGACCGCCCTCCAGAAGTGTCGAATGGGGAGTATTTGCTCGGTTTCATTATGACTATTGGTGCAGCTGCTTTGCTGGGATTCATACTGCCATGCACGGAGCTCGCCTACGCCAAGGCTAGAAAAGCAATCACTTATCCAGTGGTGTTGCAGTTTCAGTTCAACACGACCATGTTCGCCACCATTTTCTGCACCATTGGGATGATTATTAACAAGGATTTTCCGGTAAGGAATCACAAACAAATGTATAACCCTTTACTCAAAGCCTTACTAATGGGACTCGTACAAGCAAACGTGAAAACATGATGCGCATGTGAAGCATCCAAGCCACTCATCATCTTGCTAGTTGGGTGGACTAGATATGTACAAACAAAAGAAATGGGTAGTCGAAATTTGAAAATTCAACCCACAAGGAAATGGCCCACGAGATAACTGAACTGACCTGACATTTGGCCAGGGAACCTATACGATGAGAGGCTGAGATATTGCACACGTGTGTCATGTTGGCACTTGCCTCTCTTTGCTTTCACATATATTAATTATCTTTCTTTACTAATGAAAATATTTTATTTCAGGCGATTGCTAGGGAGGCAGCTGCATATGAGCTTGGGGAGGCAAAGTACTACCTGGTGCTGGTTGGTGTTTCAGTAGCGTTTCAGATGGTATTCGTGGGAACTCTCGGTATCATCTTCTGCACTTCATCTCTCTTCGTCGGCGTCCTCAGCGCCACTCTTCTCCCTTTCACGGAGATAGCAGGGGTCATATTCTTCAAAGAGAAGTTCATAGGAGAGAAGGGAATGGCCCTGGCTCTCTGCCTTTGGGGCTTTACCTCCTACCTCTATGGTTCGTATAAGTTGAACAGGAAGCAAGAAGCTCAAGAAAAAGAAGAATCCAAGTACCCCTAAAAATCAAACACAACCAAAAGCGAATCCAAGAAGCCCTAAAAAATGGTCAAGGAAGACCGGCTAATATCCCTTGTTCTGGGCGGCTATCTCTTGTTTTGTGCAGTTGTTTGAAGTGGTTTTGCTGTTTCCGTTTATATATATATTTATGTTCCTTTGAATATTTATGTATCTTTGTCCTTGTACGTGGTCTGTTGACGGTGGCTTACTCTTTTGTTGTAAACCACCTGTCAATGTATGGATTCCCATTCCGTGTCATCTCAACCTGATCATGAATAGAAAAAATAGTATTCTGGTCGTTTCATCCTAATCTCATTGTTGAGAGAGTCTTTAGATAAGGGTTTTTCTTTCATGATAAATTCATAAATATTGGGGACTTTTGGAGCAAAAACCCGAAGGTTTGCTAAGACCACACCGTAGGAAACAGTAGGGATTACACACCTACCGTTGAAAACTTGTTGCGGCCACAAAAGTTTTGGATTAATTAAGTTAATATTTGTGATTTTCCCTTCATCCAGGTCTGTGTAACCTTAGGAACAGATTGGATGGCAAATAAACAGCCTGGTGAGCCTTAATAAGGTTTCAACGCTGGGCGTCATTATTCCCCCTGTTTCCTATGTTGTAGTCCACTTGAGATTTGGATCTCCCTCATTTTTGGGCTCATGCCCTAACTGAGCTCGCAAAACAGATTGCCGGCGTGGATAACACATGCATCACGGTAGGCCCCATAGATCTTAGACCAGGCCCTGGTGTAGGGATATCTCTGGAGACAGGAGTGGCCCGCAGTCTGCATCCAACCAAGAGCTCTGTGGAGCCCACCTTCCTGCTTGACATCCAATCCATCCATCAGTTCTTGAAACTCATATCAGGACATGAGCCCAAAAATGAGTTAGATATATCTAAAAAAGTAAGCCACATCATAGGAAACAGTGGAGATGGAAACACCCAATATTGAACTCTCTTTTTTGTAGCGAGGGTTGGAGAGGGTTTACTGCCTCTCTAGGTGAGAGGAAATGAGAGGATAGTGAGGGTTTACTCCCTCTCACTAGTCAGTATGTGCGCAAGGGATGCGGATTGCTTGGTGGAGCCTACTGTGATGTTTGTGACTAATCCACCCCGTCCCCCAGTTTCTCCGGATCAATTTAGGTGGTGGGCCCTATAATGAGGTAGATCCAAAGCTCAAGTGGGGCGCCACATGACACAAAATAGTAAGTATTGAACGAACATTGTTAATGAGCCCACTATAATGTTTGTGACAAATAGTCCCAGTCCACCAGTTTTACCGTATCATTTTAGGTGGTGAAGCCAAAGATGAAGTAGATATAACATAGGAGCCCACCATAATGTTTGTGACAAATCCCAGTCCAACAATTTTACCACATCATTTTAGGTGGTGAACCCAAAGATGAAGCATATCCAAAGCTCAAGTGGGCTGCCCAAAAGGCAACAGTGATGATTGAACACCCACCATTGAAACACTTGGGGCCCACCATTATATTTCTGACAAATCTACACGGTCCACCAGTTCACATGGTCATTTCTGGGCATGAGACAAAAAATGAGGTAGATCCAATAGTTCAGTGGGCCACATGTCATGATACAGTAATATTGAACAGCCACTATTGAAACATCCTAAGCCCACAGTGATATTTGTGACAAATCTGCCTCCAACAATTTAGCCACATATCATTTTAGGTAGTGAGCCTAGAGATTAGGTAGATCCAAAGTACAAGTAGAGTGGTAGACGAGTTGAACCCATTCAAGCTTGGCACAGCTCGTCTCGACTTGGCCATTAGCTAACCCCAACTCGAACTCGGCTCGGTCCCCAAGCCTATCTGGCAAGATCGGCTCGGTTTGGTCAGCAGCTCGGGCTAGTTCGAGCTTGTGGTACATTTTATCAAACACATATAATGCATCTTCGATTTCTCAACGAATGCAAAACAATAATAACATTTTACAGGTATTTCATCAAACACCTGGAGAGCAACATCAAAATCATATAACCAATGAGCAACATCAAAATCAAACACCCGGTGTATCCATTCCCTCCTCACCAACACTTCGTTGAGTCATTTCATCAAACACTCAGTGAGCAGCATTCATATAAAAAAACCAAGTCACCTAACTGATTCGATTCGAGTCGGTTCGAGTTGAGGTTCGATCCGAGTCGAGTCGAGCTCAGGCAAGCTTGAAAGTTTTTCAAGCTCCAAAAACCAGCTTAACTCGATCCAAATCCAATTTCGAGCCGAGGTGAGTCGAGCTTTTCCAAATCGAATTAAGCGAGCTGACCAAGCTAGCTCGACTTGCGTACAGCTCTCAGAACAAGTAGGCCACACGGAAGGAAATTTTGGACGTTAAATGGCCACCATTGAAACACGCGGGGCCCACAGTTCTAACAAATCCACAACTCAAGCTCAGGTCATGCATATTGTTCACGGTCCATCACCAGCCCAGGCTTAGGTTTTACTTTATTGGCTGGCCTTGGACAGATATCGACGGTCCCAAGCCCAACTCATTGAGTACAACAACCAAGTTTCGTGGAACTCATGTTGTGGCGAGTGTGACATTCACTCCGTCCATCACGTCTGATTAGGGGTGTACACGAACCGAGCTAGCTCAGTTAGCTCGTTCGACTCGACTCGAAAAAGCTCAATTCAACTTGGTTCGAAGCTAAGTTAAGCCAAGTTAAGCTGATTTTTTGAGCTTGAAAATGAGTTCAAGCCGAGTTCGAGTAGGCCACAGCTCGACTCAATTCAGATCGAATCTAGCTCAAATTGAACTTGGATTGAACCAGTTTGGTGACTCGATTACTTTGCCATTGATGTTGCTCATCAACTGTTTGATAAATTGACTTAATGAAATGTGGCGGGTGGCAAGGAAGGTTTAGCCAGTGGCAAGCAAGGTACGTACAATAAACAAATACCTTTTTTCTCTCTCTCTCTTTTTTTTTTTTAGTTTCTATGTTACTTAGAAAGTGTTTGATAAAACACTTGTAAAACCATTGCCTCTGTTTGTAAAATAGTGAGTTTTTGAAGTTGCAATTCAGGTGTTTGTGGAAATGCCTTAATGGCCAACTCGACTCGATCTTAGCTCGAACTCGGCTCGAGTTGGCCCGAGCTGCTGACCAAACTGAGCTGAGCTAGCCAGTCAAGCTTGAGGACCGAGTCAAGTTGAGTTCAAACTGAGGTCAGCCGGTGTTCGAGCCGAGTCGAGCTGAGACCGGCTCAACTCGGTTCGACTTGATATACACCCTTACGTCTGATGCACCTTCTCAACTAGTCGGTACAGTCCAAAAGATCAGCTCAATTCAAAACTCAGAAGGAGAGCAATGTAAAATCAGCGCTGCGGCCCACCTGAGATCCCGATCGCGTTTTTCAATGATTAAATTTTCATCACTCACATCTGATGAATAGGTGGTTGAAATATACTCACACCATGTTGAGCCCACTTGGCATCTCCACCCATTTTCCCTGTTGTGTGGCCCATCTAGGATGTGGATCGAGATTATTGGTCCAAGTCGAAAATATGAGGGTCCACCTGATGGACGGAGTGGATGTAGCATACACAGTAACGGTTGGCTCATAGATATCGGGTGTTGTACACGCCGCATTCAAAACGGTGCGGTAGCGATTTCCAGTCAACCTTTGTTGACGTTGACGACACCGACGTACATTCGCAGATTCATTTGCCGGGAGACGGACGAACTAATGTAAGAAAGTCCAAAAGGCTCATTGTAGTTCGTTTTGCTACTCGCAGCGGTTCCGGATTCAGCGTGTATCTTCTTCTTCTGCGGCCCACATGATAAGATAGACTGAAGGTTTGAACCGTCCATACTGTAACTAAGATCATAGATAAGCTATTACTTCTTTATGAGATATCAATAATTAATCTAAGCCTTGAATTTAAGAGTTGAATGTAAACCATTTAAATTTTCTTTTCATTGTTATAAATTGAATACGGATAGTGACGACAATACTCAAACTTTCAGCCTTAGTTTCTGAAGATTCCACAACGTGGACGGTCCCGATCGATCACTGGACCACTCAGCAATTGGGCGCCAGTGGGCAACAGCACATGCTGGATCCGTGCGAAGCATCCTTCGCTGCTGGTACTGAGTTGTGTCCCCGGAAGCGGATTGGCTGGTGCACATCAGCTATATAGCTAATGTATTGAAGTCAGCAAGTTCTGTGGATCTTATCATGAGGTATTTGTTATATCCAAACCGTCCATCCATTTTACGAGTTCATCATAAGGCTTGAGACGAAAAATAAGACAGATCTAACCATCAAATGGACCACACTGTAAAGTAGACGTTCAGTCCCCAACTATTTTTTTTCAGTGTCCACTTAATCTTTGGATCTGTCTTATTTTTCATATTAAGCCTCACGACGAGCTCCCCAAATGAACGGGCAGTTTTGATATAACACAGAACTTGGTGGCGTCAACGCAACAGCCAGATCGGTAGTGTGTGGTATGCCAGCCAATCCGTTTCCGCGATTGGTGGCCCGTGCAACACAAAGCTTTTCATGCATGTGATATCCACTCCGTCGATCATTTGTGCCACAACATCTTATGACATAATCGAAAAATTAATGGCGATCCAAAATTCAAGTGATCCACACTAGTGGGAACACTGGGAATGGAGCCGCCACCATTGAAACTTTCCTTGGGCTACAACAATGTTTATAAGCCATCCAACCCATTCATAAGGTGGACCCACTACAATTAAAGGAAAAACCTAATATTAGCCTGATCAACTTTAGTGGGCCCAAGAAAATTCCACCGGTGGTGTGCCCCTTTTGATGCCGACCACGTATAATTTAATTTAATTCCTGTTTTTTAAACTTTGGATTGATACTTCGGCAAAGTGTGATGGATGACAATAGCAACGCAATTAAATTTGCATACGTGGCATTGAATTAAATCTAATTAAGCTGTCTTATGGGTCCCAGTTTAGATGTATAATAACCATAAAATATGCTTATTTCAATATTTGATCATTGGATTTGTGGACATTTATTGGACGGTTAAAAATAAAAATACATTGTCCTATTTGAACAAACAAATGTCCACGAATCACAGGTTAGGATTGTTCATTCAATCTTATTTTGGGAGCAACAGTGGGGTCCACAATTTACTTGGTTTAATTTGAGGTAATGTATGCTGCGCATCAAGTGTCATACGCTGCCTGAGTATCATAAAACTCCCAAAAAGCTGCTGGAGAATGGACCAAAGATCTGACTTCCGTAACGGATAGATACATACATCCTGCGTAATCTGAACCGTACAAATCGTGGGTCTATCTCTAAAACCACATTGCTTGGATGATCTTCTTATAGCCAAGGAAGGAAGCGGTATGAAATTTTGATAAAAGCATCTCAATATCATAGTTAACATTTCTCTTTCATCATGGGAGAAGAAAAAAATACAAAAAAATAAAAAATAAAAATAAAAAAAGGAAAAGAGAGAAACCATAGAAATCAAGAAGGGGCATCCACGTACAGTTACAGAACGTCTATGAACTAACTAAGAACATGCACACACATCTTGATTCAGAAACATTAGAATTCGGATTTGGTTGTGTTTGATTTTTTGGGCTATTTGGATTCTTCTTCTTCTTCTTCAGGTGCCTGCGTCTTGTTCAACCTGTAGGAACCGTAGAAGTAAGAGGTGAAGCCCCAAAGGCAGAGAGCCAGGGCCATTCCCTTCTCTCCAGTGAACTTCTCTTTGAAGACAATGACTGCTGCTATCTCCGTTACAGGAAGGAGAGTGGCGCTGAGAACGCCAGCGAAGAGAGATGAAGTGCAGAAGATGATACCGAGAGTTCCCACGAATACCATCTGAAACGCTACTGAAACACCAACCAGCACCAGGTAGTACTTTGCCTCCCCAAGCTCATATGCAGCTGCCTCCCTAGCAATCGCCTGAAATAAAATATTTTCATTAGTAAAGAAAGATAATTAATATATGTGAAAGCAAAGAGAGGCAAGTGCCAACATGACACACGTGTGCAATATCTCAGCCTCTCATTGTATAGGTTCCCTGGCCAAATGTCAGGTCAGTTCAGTTATCTCGTGGGCCATTTCCTTGTGGGTTGAATTTTCAAATTTCGACTACCCATTTCTTTTGTTTGTACATATCTAGTCCACCCAACTAGCAAGATGATGAGTGGCTTTGATGTTTCACATGCGCATCATGTTTTCACGTGTGCTTGTACGAGTCCCATTAGTAAGGCTTTGAGTGAAGGGTTATACATTTGTTTGTGATTCCTTACCGGAAAATCCTTGTTAATAATCATCCCAATGGTGCAGAAAATGGTGGCGAACATGGTCGTGTTGAACTGAAACTGCAACACCACTGGATAAGTGATTGCTTTTCTAGCCTTGGCGTAGGCGAGCTCCGTGCATGGCAGTATGAATCCCAGCAAAGCAGCTGCACCAATAGTCATAATGAAACCGAGCAAATACTCCCCATTCGACACTTCTGGAGGGCGGTCGCCGCTCTTTCGGATCCCGAGCAGTACCGAACCAAGCGTCATCAACACCACGGCATTGACCGAATACGGGCTGAATTTCTGCCTTACAATGATGAGAGCGAAGAAAGCGGTGAAAGCAAGCTGAGTGGCAAAGAGGAGAGAAGAGGTGGAGACGGGGAGGAAAGATAACCCCAGAGAATACAAGAAGTTATCGAGACCGATGAGGAGGCCGATCACGGCACTCGACATCAATAGCTTGGGTTCAGCGAAGAATGGCATCCCACTAGCCCGTTGGCGTATGTAGAGAATGGAGAGTGGAAGGAGAACGATAGGGAAACCGGCTGTCTGCAACCAGCTGGTTAGCCATTTCCTACTCCCGCCATGGAGATAGTATAGCCGCATGAGGAGTGGGCCGCAGATGGTCCCCACCGCTGTGAAGGTGCAGTTAATGGCTATCATCCACCAGTTTATGGTCCGTTTTTGGGTGTCCTTTGGTGGTGATGTTGAGACTCCTCCTTCCATTCTCTCTACATTCATGGCCATCTCTCTTTCTTGTTTTCTCTCTCTTTCAGTTAGAAAAAGTAGTGAGAATTAGAGAAGGGTAGAGACTCAACACTGCAGTCTTGAGTGAGTTTGGATAGTGGGAGGAAAGATGTCTTTTATAGAGAGTTGGGCTTACATTCCTTGGGAGCCTATGAGAAACTTTCCACATTCAAATTCTATGATTAAAAGAAAAATGAACGGTCAGCAACGAATTGATTAGCCGTCGTCTTTGAACATTGACTGCATCTATGTGTATACTTCTAAATGCAATAGTACAAGAAGACTGGAATGTCGGAATTGATTAGCCATCTAAATGCATATTTGTCGCCCCACTGGGGCCCACATAAGAGATGACTGGAATCTCGACCGTACATTCCAAGGTTAGAAACTTGAACGGATTGGATTATCATGTCCATCGATGCGTGTAGCTGAGCGTGGATCCCTGAAAGAAAGTGCTCAATGGGTCGTATTTTAGCTAAAAAATCAACGGTCACGATCATCCCTTCTCTATGATTACTGTACCATATAACTTTCAAGATGTTGCATAGAGAATGTACGGCTCCGATCCTCCAACCATCTCTGCATGTGTGGTTCCAAGGGGCCTGGGACCCACATGCTGCTGATCCCCACTTCTTATACGTAGTCAAGAGATTGTTCCTAGACACTTGAGGGCATCAACCGTGGCATACAGAAATAGGTAAAGAGGGTGGGGCCCACTTGGGTCTCCTCCAACGTGAAACTGTTAGGTTCTTTTTAAAGATGTTTCTTAATTCTACACAAAAGAAATGAACGGCTAGGAAAAAAAAATGTTTTATCCGTTAATTCACTATTTACGTTGTGGCCCACCTGAATCGTGGGACTGCCTGATTCTGGACGAAGCAGATCTAAGCATCACTTCCCACCAGATTCTCGGTTTCTTTTTAGTGGGCCATGTGGCATTCATATGCGTCAATCCATACTGTCCAAATCATGAAGGGTCCATTCTAACCATCCAATCAGCTGTCACAAAATGGATGGTTGAAAATAATCTTTTGCAGCAGTTGAAATAATTGGGAAAATATGGTCAGTGCGGTATTTGGATGGATGTATGACTATATATTAATTAATTGTGTCAAAACTACGTCCATTTTCGTTTTTTTCTCTGTGGACTCTTAGCGGAAGTCCGTTCACAAAGCCCAAAACAAGGTCTACTTGGAAATTGTGCACGAAGATCAGGATCGCTGATAGTGGGGCCGAACGTGTATGAGTCGATTCCTAAAATTGTAGGCCATCAGATCAGAGCGGTGGCCCAGGAAAGAGAGACGTTTAAATTAAACAGCGGTTCTTTTTTTTCTTTTTCGTTTTGCATTTAAGTCAGCCGCATGGCCCACACGTGTTTGAGCCGAATCCCGAAAGAGACTGTAGATATGTTTTTACCCCCCCATGGAACGCAGGTCGCTGGAGCAGTTCTCATCAACCCCACATTGTAGACTTGAATGCTTAATTTGTCTATCCTATGAGCAGAAATACCAGATGGACGCTTTGGATCATCCGACCGTGCAGACAGCATACAGAACCCTTCTGCGGCTCATGCAAAATAATTTCACTACGAGGCACCTGATCAGTGCACCTGCATGATTTTTGGCCCACGAGATCTACATTGCCCCACTCACACAATGAACGGGTTGGATCTCATGCCCGTATGCCACGCTGGCACATAATTGGTGTGACCTTATACCGTAGTGTGAGCAAACATGATTCACTTGTGCTTAACTCACCAAGACAGAGAAAAATTACAAGCCTGAATTAAATATCCCACCCTTAATAGAGCTGCGTATCGAGCCGAGTAGGACCAAGTCAGGCTGACCCGGCTCGATCTGGTTTTGGAATAAGCCTGATCCGAACTCGACTCAACTCGGTATTGAGTCTATCATGTCCGAACTGATCCGAGTTTAGGTTTGGCATAGACTATATCGGACCGAGTCCAACCTGGTCGAAAGTACCAAGCCGGTTTGGGTCGGCACCGATTCCGATATATATATATATATATATAGAGAGAGGGGGGGGGGGGTCGCAATGGCAGGTGGTTGCCAGACTTAAAAGAGATGGGTGGTTGTCAGGCTTAAAAGAGAAAGAAGATGAGGGATGGAGAGAGATTGGGATCGAATCGTGGTAAATTCAAGGTCGGCGGCATATAATGTTGGATATACTTAGAAGTATGATTTTTTTTATTATACATACATGAGTCTAAGTTGGCTTGTTTATGAATCGAGTCAGACATGGTCAGACTGAGTTTCTATTTGAGCGGAATAAAATTACTGCGTAATTCAAACTCGACTGAATTTGAATTCAGACTGTGCAATGCTTACTCAGTTGGGACTGACTCACCCATTCAGTACAGGTCCAATTGGACAAGTCAAGTCCAGCACACCAAATCATCCTGGGCCGTCCTAGCCTTGAGTAGTCACTTTCAAGTAGCGTCAGACTGTCTATGGTCAAGATGACTACAGCTGGCCCGAGAGGTGGTCCCCACTTTGAAGAGGAGAATATGAAAAAAAGAGACCGATCGACTCATCAGATGGACCACCTAACTAAAAAATAATGAACGGTTTTAACTAAACTGACAACGTTCCACATTCGACGTAAACATGTGGCCTGCATGACGAGTAGATGGGCCAGATTTTTAAGCCATCTTCAGAGTGAAACCATCTTATGCACCGATCAGATGTCCCACACGCTTTCCAAAGTGGCACGCGTGATGCACGTAAAAGTACATGTGGAGAGTAGGGCTCGTAGGACCAGCAAACCTGTACTCTAATAGGCAACCCATCGTTCCAAGCATGTGAATGTCGCATGGACTGACAAAAATAATGGAGGCAGGACGACTGACTGCGTGGACGACTAACAACCCGTCCTGACCGACACCTACGGCTGTCAATGGGCCAGGCCCGGGCAGGTCTCAGCCCGTATATTAAACTGTTTCGGGTCGGGCCGTCGGGCCGGCCCTATTCAAATTTAGGACACCTCAATTGCAAAAAAATAAAAGTGGAATTATTTAATACTCTGGCAACGGCGATGATTGATACGCAGCACTCAGAAATTGTACACGTGGATACGTTAACTCAATTTATACCGTCAAGTTTGCACGACCCACGGTGGTTCATACACCCAAAGTCTCATTGATTGAATCATCTTAAACCGTGATTAGAGGACATCTGTTGGTTGAATTCGGACCCTCCACAATGTTTCACTTGAACCGTCCATTGAATAACCACCGTTAGCCAGTTAGGAAATACTTATTCAGTGTAGTTATCGATAATACATCTGAATTGGGACCATTCATGCTAGTTATACACCAGGTTTATAATTTCTCTGTGCCTGCGTATTAACCATCACACTCTGCCAGAGTATCAAAAAAAAAAATCCCCTTGAAATAGGATCTTTTGTCCTTTCTCGCTTCCATTTAGTTTGTTTGTCCGTAGCAAATAAAGATCACCCTATGATCATGAGCATGCACTGCATACTAGGGTTCTCAACTGGAACCAGAGGCCATATGCTTCTATGATCCTGACCATTGGTTTGTTGAAGTGCGTTGTAGATGGACCTTGCCATAAAAATTCCCTTCCTGGGCCAGTCTTAATTTTTCCAGTTTGTGTCCAGCAAATGGATGGTTCAGACCAGTTCCCAAAACTCATGGCTATTATCATCTGATCTTAGAGATTTTTACGCCATGGTTCACTTAGAATGGGACTTGGATTTTTTTTCAATTTTAGCCGTCCATTAAATGTCGTCAAATTAGAACATGAGATAATCAATGTGTGTATTTTTCTTAAGTGCCTGCTTATTACCCATCACACTCTGCAAGAATATCAAAGATATTCTCGTCTGGCAAAGGTGGCGTGCTGCGTCCATATTTTATCACCCTCGGCCCACGTGCTCTTACATTGCTACGGCTACTTGCAAAAGTAACCAGTGTAGTTCGACAATCCCCGCACATGGCAATGTGGTTAAGCACGTGAAAGATCAGAGCCATGCATCATGTGTTCCCCACCTTGGACATGCCCTGAACGTAAAATCATGCTATCCATTCATCATGTTGGCTCCATATGCATGAAAAATGGATGGATAGAGAAAAAGAACCACGATGATGATGATCTGACCTTCTGATCATTGGTATAGGGCATGCAAGCACTGGGCCCCGCATTTTAATGGCCTGGATCTTCCCCAAGTGTACCATGTTTCTACGAGTGCAATGAAGAAAACCACTAAATTCCATGCGAAAGAATACAGCCGTGGTCTTCTAAATGTGTCTTTCTATAGTCGTTAAAAGTGAAGTGCGACGTGTATGAGCATCACGGTCTAGTAGAACAATGGCTTAGTTAATCTATCAGAGTAATGGTCTATGCAAGGACGAGATGTGGGACCAGGTGTTAGCCTACCAATCACATCATCCCTGACAGTAGCCCATCACTGGCATGTCAATGTGGTGGGCTCCACATCACAATGCCGTTTGAAGACTTCTTTTCATGTGGTGGGCTCCACATCACAACTGTACTGATATTTTACCCACCCTATCTGTAGACGAGTACATGATTTCTTTCTTTCCTAGCCCCGCGATAAAATGGTGCAGTTTTTGGACGAGGAAAAAAATAAGTTGGCCTTCATGTCAACTGGAGTCGGTTTTAACGTAAATAACAGCGGGCATGAGACATCGAGGACGTGGAAAAATGCCACTATATAGCTACGGTAATAGTCTATAACAAAATCACTGTCTTAATCCGTGACTCCAAAAAATAGCTACGTATTAAATCCGTAGCCATGATTTCGATAACGATATATGCATCCCGTACAAATATTATTTGTAGCAAAAGGTAAAACTAGAACAACAACAATAGGCCAAAGTTAACAACAGCTACAGCTGCTAAATCAAGGGATACGGATAATATTTATTTATTTTGATAATTGAAAATCATCTAGAGAATGACGATGGTGAAAAAGGTTGGTAACTATATATTTTATATATAGCATTATAAGGTGAACATCTTTTTTTTTTTTTAAGAATTGGTGTTTTTTTTTCCTTAGATGTAACAAACCTGTTAATGATTATATAATTTCACAAACAAGATGAGATTTTAATTTCATAATGTTAGATAAGCTTTAAATTAGATAACCACTTGCTCTAAAAGCTTGAGTAGTTGGAGGATGGTATATCAATGTATATTAAGGGATTTTAACATTTCTCCTTTTAAAGAATTGGCCTTGCGGAAGCACCTTAATTTAGATTAAAACAAAAAAAAGAAAATGAAATATCTAAGCAACCACACATAGAGAACATACAATTTTTACGTGAAAAATTCTTGTAAAAAAAAAAAAAAAAAATCACTGCACAAAGTGACAATTTATTTGAAGAAGATTACAAGGATGGATACTCTCAAAACACTAAAAAAATAATCCAAAAATCATAGCTATCTCTTAACCCTAACATAACTTATTGTAAAAGCCACTATTTTAAGAGGAAAATGTCAAAAATACCCTTCAAATGGTTCACTAACACTTGGGCCTGCTTAGCATGTGAAAAATGAATCATATGGGCTCATAGAAGTGAATAGACCCATAGGGGTCGTTTGGCACCCTGGATTCGAGGGGATTTGAGGGGGTTTCAAATCCCCCGGTTGTTTGGCAGCATAAAGTAACTAAGGGTTTCAAATCCCCTCTTTGAGGGGGTTTGAAATCTATAGTGAGCTTGGATTACACCTAAAATCATTTCAATAGTTGCAGGTGTAACATGTGTGTCACTATAATATCATTCTATTGGGCATATGACCCACTAATGATGATTAGCACCGTCCAAACATTGTCCGTGTAAATCAATTATTAAAGATCATTGGCTAGTCACTCAGACATGATCTTGTGCTTGTGGCTTATCCGAGATTTGGAATTTCATAATTTTCAGGCAAGGCATATATTTTAGCAGGCTTATCACAACCATTGTGTCAAAAAAATACATATCTCACTAATTAGAGATATTAAAGTTGATTTAGTAATTAAATTCAAACCCTTGTAAATATACCATACATAGCTACTTTTGGATTAAAGTTGATTCACAATCCAAGGTGTCAAACACACTAGGAGGATTTCAAATCCAGGGGGTTTCAAATCCTGGAGGATCCAAATCCAGGGGGTTCCAAATCCACGCTTCCAAACATGCCCATAGTGATTTTGGTGTTACAATTTTAATAATCTTTACCTTGATAGTGAAATCACTTCCCTCCCTTGCCAATTTTCTTCTAAGTATTACCACCATCACTTTTGTGCACACTTTGTCCCTTATTTTTTTCTTACTAAGTAGATGTGGAGCAAAACTTAAACTTCTCTGTAGGAGTGACCTTCGTAAGCATGTATACCAGATTCTTACTAATGTGAATCTTCTCAAGAGTAATATCTTCTTTTTCTAGCATACGCCGAATAAAGTAATAATGAACATCAATATGCTTAGTTGGAGAGTGATATATCGAGTTCTTCGCCAAATTAATTGCATTCTTACTATCACAATGCACAAGCACAACTTCATATTGAAGTCCCAACTCATTTATCATCCCTTTCAACTAAACAGCTTCCTTGACCGCCTTCGTCACTGTCATGTATTAAGTAATGAAAAATGCAACCATATACTAAAGCTTAGACATCTAACTAATAGATCCACCCGCTAACATAAATGAATAATCAGAAGTAGACCTTGTATAATCTGAATGAATATTACAAGTCTCTCTTCTAAATCTCTGAAACACGAGATGTATTCCATCGTACCAGCTCATATATATCGAATTAACCATTTCACCGCTTCCCAATGTTATTTGTTGGGGTTTAACATGTATTTACTCATAACACTAACCACATATGAAATATCTAGTTTATTACAAACCATAGCATTCATATATAAGACTAGCAACTGTGCTTGAATAAGACACACGAGATGCTTTGCATTATTGAACCGAATGATGAAGCTTGATGGTGATGAGTGATTGCTTAAATAATTTCAAAGGTTTAGATCTATACTATGCAACACCTCTTGCTTGTTTAACAATTTAGATCAATTAAGTTTGATCTTTTTTCTGCTTAATTCGTTATTATGCATGAATGGTTATGAGTAGAGCTATACGCGAGTCGAACCGAGTCGAGCTTAACATAGCTCGACTCAGCTCAGCCACTAGCTAACCCCAACTCGAACTCAGCTCGGATCAGTCCTCGAGCTTGACTAGCCAGCTCGGCTCGAATTGGTCAGCAGGCCAGTTTGAGTTGAGTTCGAGCTAAGATTGAGCCTGTGCGGCATTTTCTCAAACACATGGAGTGCACCTTCAATTTATCACGATATGTAAAACAGCAACAGCAACTTACATGTATTTCATCAAACACTCAGTAAGCAACATCAAAATCAAGATACAAGGGTATTTGTTTCATATCCATACATTCCTAGCCACCAACTGTCACTTCATTGAGTTATTTTATCAAAAACTTGGTGAGCAACATCAAAATCAAGATACCAAGGTATTTTTTTCATATCCATACATTCCTAGCCACCAACTGTCACTTCATTGAGTTATTTCATCAAACACTTGGTGAGCAACATCAATATCAAAATAACCAAATCATCGAATTGATTCGATCCGAGTTCGATTTGAGTTGAAGTTCGATCCGAGTCGACTCGAGCCTAAGCAAGCTCCAGCTCAAAAAATTTACAAGCTCAAAATATCAGCTTGACTAGGCTCGAACTCAATTTTGAACAGAGTCGAATCAAGCTCTTTCAAGTTGAGTCGAGCGATCTAACCAAGCTATCTTGATTCGTGTACAACTCTAGATATGATCAATATATTTAACTGCAATGTTGAGTCAACAAAGAAATGAACCAATAATCTTAAATTTAAAGATGATATGGTTCCAAACTTATTAAAAGAACTAATTAATTGTGTGACTCTGTCTCCTCCAATTAATTAATTAAAATTATTTAATTAAACAATAGTATTTCAAAAGTTTTTTTGCTAAATTATTATCACCCTACAATAATAATAAAATAAAATTTTAAAAAAAAAAAATCACCTCTATAAAATGTTTTTTTTTAAAAAAAGTACATTCTTTTAAAATGTGAAAGCACATCCCTTAAAATGTTAAAAGACACCATGAAAGATAAAATTAGTGATCACATCGATCACAGCACTCCTTATATATTCCAACAAATCCTGCCCTAAACAAAATATTTTCAAACATTAGAGACTGGCAAGCATTGCTTGCGGCCAATACAAGAGACGATTTTTATCTCAACCCCCCAAGGCTATAATTCAGGACATGTTTGGATATACAAAATCCATATGCAAATGGAAATCAAATTCCAAACACAAATAAGGGTGGCAACGGGCCCATTTCATACACTTACGACCCAAGGCTCGGCCCAACCCAAGCCCAGCATGAGCTGAGCATAACAACCCCGAGCCCAAGCCCAAAAAACTTGGTTAGGCCCAGCCCAACTTGCCCTGACACGAAATTAAAGAAATTCATAACTTTCACTTAAATGCTTTTACTTCATCCATTAATCAACGGTCTGCATTCAAGATGGTTGAATTGCCCAGCGAAGGATTAGAATGACATATTCATGAGATATAACACATATACATATAAAGTTGGGTTGGGCCGAGTCAGTTTGGAAAACGGTTGACCGGACCATGCTAGGTCCATGCCCAACCTATGGGCCCAAGTCCATCACAAAATTGGATAGAGCAGGCTACTTAAGCTATTGCCATCCTGGTAGACAAGACGATTAAACATTTTAGATACACGGCTTCTACGAAGTGGGTATCACTCTTTGGATACATGACTACTTTTTATAAACGGTCAAAATTCTAAAGGGCCGTTTGGATGTTCAGATGGGAGTAAGCATTTTAGTGAAATGAATGAGGTAACTGTTATTTAATGAATTTAGAAACTCACTTCGGCATATAAGACTTCACTTTTAAATCAAACTTTCCCTGCTAAAATGTTATATCCAAATGGATGGACGGTGTGGATACAACATATACATCATGGTGGAGCTCACAGAACTTGGTGACGTCACTTCAGTGGGGACATGACCCTGTCAGTAGCTAATCCGCGGCCAATTTCCTACAAGGCGAATGGACGGTCCTGAATTGCGGTTAAGGTCATTATTACATTGGGCCCCACCTGATGAATGGCCACGCAAAGTGGGTCGTGTTGACTTGACTGACTACTGCGAATAATGATTTTCAGATGACATGAAATTCCATCCGTCTCCTGTCTTTGACGGCCGCCCGTTGGAGGAATCAACGGTGTCTCTTGCAAGAAAGGTGATTGTGATTGGTGGATTTTGACCAATAGGGTAATTGGAGTATGTGGAGATGTGGACAGGCCATAGGTGGGCCACAGAACAGAAATCAAATATTTGGATGACTACGGAGTCTTGCCTGTCCATGCAAACCGTTGGCCATTTATGTTTTTAGCTTCCTGTCTTTTCAAATTATTAGGATCCGGCAAATTAGGTGTTTTGGAACCGATCAATGGTGGGGCCCACCTACACCTCCAGATCCGGTGGAGCACATTTTTTCGTGCTCGTACGTGTAGGCTATGTCGTGGTGAACCCAACACCACGTACCTCTGTGGGGCCCACCGTGATGTATGTGTTTTATCCACGCAGTCCATCCGTTTTTTCAGCTCATTTTTAGGGAATGAGACCAAAATCAAAGTGTATCCAAAGCTCAAGTGGACCACACCATAGGAAAGAGTGGGGATAATGATGTCTACCGTTGAAACCTTCCCAGGGCCCACAGTGATTTTTATTTGTCATCCAACCTGTTCATAAGGCCACACAGACATGGATGAAGGGATAAAATCAAATATCAGCTTGATCCAAAGTTTCTGCGGCCCCCAAGAAGTTTCAACAATAGGCATTTAATCCCCACTGTTTCCTCTGATGTGGTCCACTTGAGCTTTGGATATGTTTCAATTTCGAGCTCCTTCCCTAGATTGAGCTGCTTAAATAGATGGATGGTGTAGATAAAACAGTTACATCACAGTGGGCCCCACAGAGTCCTTACACGGTGCTCGACCTTACATACCGATGAGGCCCCTGATGAATTTTATGATCCTCTACCCGTAAGATATGCACCGTAGGATCGGGTTTTCAGTTTGTAGGAGTGGGACCCATCGTTCACTGATCTAGGCCGTTAATCCTATGGCATCCACCGTACATTGACCGGGCAATGAATCCCTATCAGATTCGAAGATCTTAGCCACCAATCTTAATCCGCTTTTTTATTCGATTTTGTCGGATGTTGTACAGTGGAGCATGACATAGCAACAGCTTGGGCTGTCAATTGATTGAATCTTGATCAGGATCCAATTCGAATTCGGTCCAATTAAATTAGATTCAGATCGATAATTGGATCATTCGGTTCATCTTCAGGATCTATCGGATATCAGATCAGATTTGGATCTCAGTTATTCTCAATTCGTTCAGGGTTGTAAATGAGTCAGTGGACCTGATGGAGTATCCAAACCCGACTTGTTTGTTAAATGGTATATATCTGGGTCCAAAAGCAGATTAGTTAACCCATCCAAATTCAGACCTATCCAAACTTGATTTTAAACCCATCCAAAAACAGATTAGTTAACCCATCTGGGTCCTTACTCTTGCTCGGGTGGTAGACTCTCAGGAGTTTCAACTCCCGGTAAGGGTTCGAGTACCCATAGGTGGTGAAATTCCACTAACGTGAGTGTCTGGGGTGTGTGTGCGTGTGTAAAAAATAAAAAAATAAAAAATAAAAACTCAATAAAAATGCTTGCATTCCTGGAAAAGTAATGTGAGAAGTACAGACCCGTTAGACTCGATCCGTTTATAAATGAATCTAGGTAATCTTTCTCTACAAGACCTAGATCCATTTATAAATAAATATGATAGCATTGACTCATATCCAACCCAGACCCACTCATTTAGTAAAAAGGTATGAGTTTAAAGTTTGGGCATATACACATTTAGTAAACCGGGAGGTTTGATTTTGACTAAACTCGCCCCTAAATTAGGCCATTTACAGCCCTAATTGGATGGGATTGGGTATGTTCATTTGACAGCCTTACTAAGGGCCTGGATCAAGAACACCTTAGGATAATGTTAATATCCTTCAGTCAAGAATCATGTAAATTCTTATCTATTTTAGGAATTTATGGTCAACCACATGAGTATATGGACAACAGTATACCCCAGAAGTAGTCTATACGGGTGGGGGCCTAAGTTACAGTTATTTCAGACCCTTGGACTATTGGGCCATGCCCCAAAATCCTGTCAATTGGAAAATTCTAAGGAGGTTTCCTTTGGCTGCTTGCAAATAGACGGTTCAAGAGAATGAAATTCAGCAATAATCCGCACCATCCAGACTTTCTGTTGCATTATATATTTCTTTATAAGGGTAGCCAAGGTGTGGGCCCACCATGATGTGGGCCACAACCATTTGATACAATTCAGATTGAAAACGTGGTGCAGACATGATTTATTCAACAAAAACAGTTTCCATAAGGTGACCAAAAATGAGTTTTGCAGAAAGCACGTGCCTGTACAGCTATCTCTACATTTACACACGGTGTATAACGCAGTACTCAGCAGTTTATAGGATAGACAATGGCACATGTGGCATATTTGCTCATGTGGAGTGCCTTACAGGCATGGTGTAAGAGAAGATAAATGGTGGTACTTGTGACATATTAGTATACGTGGGGTACACGAGAAGATAATAATGTTACATTGATGCAAACTTTCTAGGCCCAATTGAAAAGAAAAGCTCAGCCCATAAATTAGGTCCAAGCCAAGAAATCTAGCTCATTATTTTCAGCCCACGTACATTTATAATACATATATTTAGAATTATGTTGCATGCGTAGAAAATAAAAGAATTTGAAATTAAAGTATGTCTTGGAAAGGTTTATTGTATGATGTTGAAAGTTATTTTATTTTGTGTTGAAAAATGTTCTATGCATTGGAACATATAGTTGTTATGAATGCATTTACGAAAGGTTGTAATTAGTCTATATGATGACTCATTTGTAATGAGAAAAAAAAAAAAGTCTAATTTTTTAGTTATAAAATACATATATATTATTTCCTGCAAATTACCAACAGAAGAGAGAATTAAGTGAGTCTTCCGAGCGATTCCAACTCATATCAGTAAAGTGATTCCTAATTCATCAGCAATAGTTATAGATGTTTTCAATTCCAACAAATTTATTGCTTGTGACTTTTTAGCACTTCTAGTTTATGAATGAATTTTATAGTTTTTATAATAATTTATCATCAAGTCTATTTTCATCTTACAAAACTTTATTCTATTCTAAGTTTTAAGAAAATTATAAAAATTTCTAAAGTACTAATTGCCTAAAATGGACAATTTTTTGAGTAATTTCAAATGTAATAAAATCAAACACATTTGAGTTTGAATTTTATTTTTACTTTAACTAGATTCATTAATGTTCATTTTAGCTTTTGAATTACCTCAATCAATGTTGTTTTGAAGAAGATATACTATTGTATATTCAGCATATTTAAGTTATCCATTACAGTCCATTGTGACCACGTCGAGCTGCATCACACATGTAGCACATTGGTATATGCGGGATGCTTTGCACGTGTGAGGTACATGGAAAGATAGATGATGACACATGTGATACGATGGTACATGTGGGGCATAATCAAATATGCAATGGCTTATTTGGTACATTGACACATGTGGCACATGTTAGGTGATTAAAGATCAATGGTGTCAGGTTTAGGGTTAACCCTTAATAAACTCATTTTAATTCCATCATAGAATAATGCCTTTCCTAATAGTGGAGGTCAGGAAATAAATTTGTTTAATTTCCAATAAAATTGAATGTAAAAAATGGTATTTCTCATAAACTCCCACAAAGAAAGGCCTGACGAATGATTAAAAGTGTTTCATGGAAAATGATGTTTTATTTCTTTTACTTTCCATGAATCTACATATGTTGTTATTGTTTTTCAACAATATTATTATTATTTTTAAAATTCTCATTTTCAAATTTTCAAATATGTTAGAAAAAGAAATTTTTTATGAAAAATTTACTCAAAGACAGAAAGTAATCACAAAGATGTGCATTGAAGATAGATTGTAACATGTGTCACATTGTCACACATGACACCATACATGTGGGACATTGGCATATTTTGGAGCTTGTAGATGTATGGTTGCACACATGGCTGGCACAAGTACATGTGGAGCACTTAAAAATAGATTGTGACACATGTGGGATGATAAAATAGAGTGCCACATTATGCGCCGTGGCACGTTTGGGCATTTGTCACATTGACAAACTTAACAATGGGTGCTTGTGTATGTTATTCATTTGGTACATCGGCATATGCATGGTACGTTAAGATTAATTGAGGCAGATGTGGGGTACTTGAATATAGCCAGCGGCAAATGTTGCATATGTCACACATTAACATATGTTGTTCATGCATATAAAGTGCTTAAAGAAGGATGGATGGAGTATTTGAAGATGATGGTAGCACATGTTACATATGGCACATTAAGGTGTGTAGCACACTGAAACTTAAGCTACTAAAAGGTGATGGCATGTGTGCAGTTATGGCATTTTGAGATTTAAGATTGACGGCGGTACATGCTACACATGTAGCACATTAGCATATGCGGGGCACTTAAAGATAGATGATTGCACATACCAAGCACTTAGAATATGAGTGGTGGCATATGACAAACCGGTATGGCTCTTTACAAAAATATGGTCCTTTTTTTTCCCTTAAATTCTTACAAATGGCATTTCTTAAATACGGGGAAGAAATGAAAAAATTGTCATTTTTTAGGAAATAAGAGGTTTATTAAAATGATGTTTTCAAACAATATTTATAAGATCAATAAACAGTGGAAAACATCAAATTTTATAAAAATGATGTTACTACGATTTATATTTTTAATTAATTCAAATAGACACATAAGAATGACAGAAGTTTGTATAAACATCAGTCAAGGGATGCTGCCTCAAAATGAATTCTACAAACCGAAATTCGATGAGAACCTAATGGTGATTGCGTCTTTTGCTAGTGGAATTGTAGTCCTACTCATAATCATAAGTACATGTGGGACCATGCCTTGGATATCCAGATCTTAGATCGGACGATATCCATCCTTGATCTTTGCCTTTTATCTGATGGCTACTTTTCATTGAATGTGGACCGTGGGTTTTACTTTCACTTAACAATCATCAATGCATGGTATTGCATGTACAATATCGAGTGAGTCCCAAACTATATGCTTACCAATGTGGACTTATAAATACAAGAGTTATTGTAAATGTTAAAAAAAAAATTTAAAAAAATCTCATTTTGTCCTCATACAAACATTAAAAAATAATAATTTATAATTTAAGTGAGATCTCAAACACTAGTAATATATAGGCCTCACCATGAGCGAATTAATGATCCGACTGTCCAATAATGAACCATCCATGGCATTTGATCTAAACAGCTCAAAACATGTAAGTTCTTTCCATGTTTACGGAAAGGCAAAATGAAAATTCTCTCTCTATAAAATCAAGGTAAAAGAGTTATTTCATAGTCAACAGCCTCTTTAATAGTCAAATCTAAATTATTCCTTAGACATTTTATTACTATATATGGAAAGGAATGGGTTATTTGACAATATTGAAATGGGAGATGGTAATTTGGTTTATAGCAAAATTAAAATGTTCATGTCAAAAACCTTGAATATAACAAAAAGGAATTTTCAATGTATAGCGTTCTCCTTTTAACTATAGGCAAAAATAAAAATAAAATAAATAATAAAAAACCCTCCTTTTAGTATTATCAAATAAGGATTATTCTTTTCATATCCAATTAAAAAACACCATGTGATTAATTCCCTTAGAGTTACTGTTAGATTGATCACTGATCACATGAAATGATACATTCATCCTTCACTTTGTAAAAATGAGAGAGAATTTCATTTTGGGCGAGATCCAAACTACTTGATCATGTGGGCCACATCATGAACACCCAATCCAAACCGTCCAATGGTGGGCCATCATAGAATTTGATCTAGACCATCTAAATGGTATATCAAAACCATCCAAATACAATCTATAACTTCTTTATGTTTGCATTGGTGCAGAATGGAAATTTCTATCTACAAAGTTAAAGTCGAAAGTGTAATTTTATGTGGTTAACATCAAATTTTAATAGTCGATGGTCCCTTCCTTTAACGGTCCACTTTGAAGTACATGATGTTTTACAAGTGTATATGAAAGATAGGCAGGTTTATTTGGTCACACTGAGAGGGTGTTATTTGGTGTATAGCAAAAAGGGTGAATACTACATATCAAAAACTATTTTATATATATATATATATATATATATATATATATATATATATAAAAAAAAAAAAAACTACGTAGAAGCAGCAAAGCGAGAAGACATTCCGTTTTGGGCTTTCTTTTGTCACTTTTGTTTGAGCGCAGGAAATGGATTCAACATAGGAAGGCGCACAACCCTTGATACGTCTCTTTCGTTAGAGAAATTTGCGACTGTACGACCCATTTATGGCCCATTTAGGAAACTACGCCCACCTCATTTTCCTTTGCGAGAATACGCCCGAGCTGTACGGAAGGCTTGCCAAAGGTCGAAAATGCCCCTGCTAGTTCCTTCAAGCGGATATGTGGCGCTCGAAGACAAGCGCTGAACTCCTCGAACGCCGAGTTGTACGAACGGTTCAAAAGATATCAGAGTTACATGGGCCCCACAGTTACGTATTTATTATATCCACAACGTTCATCCATAGTTCGAGATCATTTCGGAGCATTATCAAAACAAAAAAAAAATCCTATCCAAAGATCAACTGGACCACACCACAAAGAGCAACGGGAAAATGGATTTTAACCGTTAAAAATTTTGTAGGACCCACCATAACATTTATTTTCCATCCAATATATTCATAATGTCACAAGGACCTGGATGAAGAGGAAAAACAAATTTTGTAATGGTCCAAAACTTCTGGGACCCCTAAAAGGGTTTCAATGGTAGACGTTCAATCTTCCACTGCCTTTTACAGTGTGGTCCACTTGATAGCTAAATTTGTCTTATTTTTCTTCCCAAGCGTTAGTACGAGTTCGCAAAATAGATGGACGGTTTGGATATAACACATACCTCATAAAAGGACCCACAAAGGTGGTAGGGATTACAACAGGGAAAAAAAAGAGCTGGTATCTTTGGCTACGGATTATAACCGTAGCGATAACCGCAACCAATGCTTTTTCAATATGTCCTCTACTATACATCGAAGGTCTTTCGATATATACTTCGATATATCGAATGTCTTTCGATTAATTGGAAAAGGTCCAAAACTGTCCAGCATCTTTGCATAAAAAATCCTGCAATTTTCGATTAATCGAAGTGTATTCGATATGTATCGAAGATATAGCTACAGATTATAGCTGTAGCCATAATTGTAATTGTAGTCTGTGCCCGTCTATGAATTTTTTTTAATTTTTTAATTTTTATTTTTTACATGGAGAACTTTATTCTACCTACAATTTTCTCTAATACATATTTATATAAATATGTATATATAAGCATATAAAAAAAAATTCTCTCTTTTTTTTCATTTATTTCTCTATTCATTCAACAAGAATATCTTATAAACCAAAATTAGTTACTTGATGTACCCTATATGATTTTGGGGTAGGAGAAGATACTTTAGCCAACTAACCTAGTTATTTTCTAAGATTCCATCAGGTCGATGGTCGAAAATCCATTTCATTCACTTTGCGGTCAATTTCAATCAGTTCGTGGTCATTTCCATGCATTTCACCGTCAATTCCCTCCACTTCACGGACAATTCCATGCATTTCACGGTCATCCCAAACTATTTCATGTTGATTCACGGTCGTTTCGAGGCATTTCGCGGTCAATTCCCTTCACTTCACGATCATTTGCATGCATTTCGCGCTTAAATCGCTTCAAACCATGATCATTCCCATGCACTTCACGGTCATCCCAAACAATTCCGTGTTGATTCACGGTCGTTTCGAGGCATTTCGCGGTCAATTCCCTTTACTTCACGGTCAACTGACCGCTGATCATGAATTGATGCGATTTGAGCGCGAAATGCATGCAAATGACCGTGAAGTGAAGGGAATTGACCGCGAAATGCCTCGAAACGACCGTGAATCAACACGAAATTGTTTGGGACGACCGTGAAATGCATGGGAATGATCATGGTTTGAAGCGATTTGAGCGCGAAATGCATGCAACTGACCGTGAAGTGAAGGGAATTGACCGCGAAATGCCTCGAAATGACCGTGAATCAACACGGAATTGTTTGGGACGACCGTGAAATGCATGAGAATGATCATGGTTTGAAGTGATTTGACCGTAAAATGCATGCAAATGATCGTCAAGTGAAGGGAATTAACCGCGAAATGCCTCGAAACGACCGTGAATCAACACGGAATTGTTTGGGACGACCGTGAAATGCATGGGAATGATCATGGTTTGAAGCGAAATGATCGCGAAATGCATGCAAATGACCGTGAAGTGAAGCTAATTGACAGCGAAATGCCTCGAAACGACCGTGAATCAACACAGAATTGTTTGGGACAACTGTGAAGTGCATGGGAGTGATCATGGTTTGAAGCGATTTGACCGCGAAATGCATGCAACTGACCGTGCAGTGAAGGGAATTGACCGTGAAATGCCTCGAAACGACCGTGAATTAACACGGAATTGTTTGCGATGACAGGGAAATGCATGGGAATGATCATATTTTGAAGCGAATTGACCGCGAAATGCATGCAACTGACTGTGGAGTGAAGGGAATTGACTGCGAAATGCCTCGAAACGACCGTGAATCAACACGGAATTGTTTGGAATGACCGCGAAATGCATGGGAATGATCATGGTTTGAAGCGAATTGACCGCGAAATGCATGTAAATGACCGTGGAGTGAAGCGAATTGACCGCGAAATGCCTCGAAACGACCGTGAATCAACACGGAATTGTTTGGGACGACCGTGAAGTGCATGGGAATGATCATGGTTTGAAGCGAATTGACCGCGAAATGCATGCAACTGACCGTGGAGTGAAGGGAATTGACCGCGAAATGCCTCGAAACGACCGTGAATCAACACGGAATTGTTTGGAATGACCGCGAAATGCATGGGAATGATCATGGTTTGAAGCGAATTGACCGCGAAATGCATGTAAATGACCGTGGAGTGAAGTGAATTGACCGCGAAATGCCTCGAAACGACCGTGAATCAACACGAAATTGTTTGGGATGACCGCGAAATGCATGGGAATGATCATGGTTTGAAGCGATTTGACCGCGAAATGCATGCAAATGACCGTGGAGTGAAGGGAATTGACCGCGAAATGCCTCGAAACGACCGTGAATCAACACGGAATTGTTTGGGACGACCATGAAGTGCATGGGAATGATCATGGTTTGAAGCGAATTGACCGCGAAATGCATGCAACTGACCGTGGAGTGAAGGGAATTGACCGCGAAATGCCTCGAAACGACCGTGAATCAACACGAAATTGTTTGGAATGATCGCAAAATGAATGGGAATGATCATGGTTTGAAGCGAATTGACCACAAAATGCCTCGAAACGACCGTGAATCAACACGGAATTGTTTGGGACGACCGTGAAGTGCATGGGAATGATCATGGTTTGAAGCGAATTGACCGCGAAATGCATGCAACTGACCGTGGAGTGAAGGGAATTGACCGCGAAATGCCTCGAAACGACCGTGAATCAACACGGAATTGTTTGGAATGACCGTGAAATGCATGGGAATGATCATGGTTTGAAGCGAATTGACCGCGAAATGCATGTAAATGACCGTGGAGTGAAGCGAATTGACCTCGAAATGCCTCGAAACGACCGTGAATCAACACGGAATTGTTTGGGATGACCGCGAAATGCATGAGAATGATCATGGTTTGAAGCGATTTGACTGCGAAATGCATGCAAATGACCGTGGAGTGAAGGGAATTGACCGCGAAATGCCTCGAAACGACTGTGAATCAACACGGAATTGTTTGGGACGACCGTGAAGTGCATGGGAATGATCATGGTTTGAAGCGAATTGACCGTGAAATGCATGCAAATGACCGTGAAGTGAAGGGAATTGACTGCGAAATGCCTCGAAACGACCGTGAATCAACATGGAATTGTTTGGGATGACCGCGAAATGCATGGGAATGATCATGGTTTGAAGCGAATTGACCACGAAATGCATGCAAATGACCGTGAAGTGAAGGGTATTGACCGCGAAATGCCTCGAAACGACCGTGAATCAACACGGAATTGTTTGGGATGACCGTGAAGTGCATGGGAATGATCATAGTTTGAAGCGATTTGAGCGCGAAATGCATGCAAATGATCGTGAAGTGAAGGGAATTGACCGCGAAATGCCTCGAAACGACCGTGAATCAACACGGAATTGTTTGGGATGACCGCGAAATGCATGGGAATGATCATGGTTTGAAGCGATTTGACCGTAAAATGCATGCAAATGACCGTGAAGTGAAGGGTATTGACCGCGAAATGCCTCGAAACGACCGTGAATCAACACGGAATTGTTTGGGATGACTATGAAATGCATGAGAATGATCATGGTTTGAAGCGATTTGACCGCAAAATGCATGCAAATGACCATACAACTTAAGAGACTAGAAGAAGCACACTATGAACACAACTTGGAAAACATGGATTGTGTACCGACATGGGTGTGTACTAACAAGCTAACCTAAAAAAGTAAAACAAAAAATATATATAAAAAAAATAAAAAAAACACATTCGAAAAAAAATAAAAAAATTGCACTAAAAAAGCAGTTCGACGCTGGACATTTTCTGACAATTTTCGATATATCGATACCTCGATATATCGACATCTACTCGATTATATCTATAATACAATTTAAAAAGTATTTTGTCGCTGGATAGTGTGTGACTATTTTCGATCAATCGAATAATAGTCGATATATCGGTCGGTTGCAAGGATGACTTACTAATATTATATCGACTAGATTTCGATATAATCGACAACTTACTCTACCATTAATCGATTAGGTTTCGATTATATCGAAGAGTTTCGATATATCGTGTTCTATTCGATATATCGAAGTGTAATTTTTCTGTTTTTTTCTAATGTATTTTTTTATTTTTTTATATATTTTTTTAGTTTTACTTTTTTAGCTTAGCTTGTTAGTACACACCCATGTCGGTACACACTCCATGTTTTTCAAGTTGTGTTCATAGTGTGCTTCTTCTAGTCTCTTAAGTTGCATGGTCATTTGCATGCATTTTGCGGTCAAATCGCTTCAAACCATGATCATTCCCATGCATTTCACAGTCACCCCAAACAATTCCGTGTTGATTCACGCATTTAGGCATTTCGCAGCCAATACCCTTCACTTCACGATCATTTGCATGCATTTCGGTCACAATTCGCTTCAAACCATGATCATTCCCATGCATTTCACGGTCATCCTAAACAATTCTGTGTTGATTCACGGTCGTTTCGAGGCATTTCGCGGTCAATTCCCTTCACTTCACGGTCATTTGCATGCATTTCGCGGTCAGTTCGCTTCAAACCATGATCATTCCCATGCACTTCACGGTTGTCCCAAACAATTCCGTGTTGATTCACGGTCGTTTCGAGACATTTCGCGGTCAATTCCCTTCACTCCACGGTCATTTGCATGCATTTCGTGGTCAAATCGCTTCAAACCATGATCATTCCCATGCATTTCGTGGTCATCCCAAACAATTCTGTGTTGATTCACGGTCGTTTCGAGGCATTTCGCGGTCAATACCCTTCACTCCACGGTCATTTACATGCATTTCGCGGTCAATTCGCTTCAAACCATGGTCATTCCCATGCATTTCGCGGTCATTCCAAACAATTCTGTGTTGATTCACGGTCGTTTCGAGGCATTTCGCGGTCAATTCCCTTCACTTCACGATCATTTGTATGCATTTCGCGCTCAAATCGCTTCAAACCATGATCATTCCTATGCACTTCACGGTCATCCCAAACAATTCCGTGTTGATTCACGGTCGTTTCGAGGCATTTCGCGGTCAATACCCTTCACTTCACGGTCATTTGCATGCATTTCGGGGTCAATTCGCTTCAAACCATGATCATTCCCATGCATTTCGCGGTCATCCCAAACAATTCCATGTTGATTCACGGTCGTTTCGAGGCATTTCGCGGTCAATTCGCTTCACTCCACGGTCATTTACATGCATTTCGCGGTCAAATCGCTTCAAACCATGATCATTCCCATGCATTTCGCGATCATTCCAAACAATTTCGTGTTGATTCACAGTCGTTTCGAGGTATTTCGCGGTCAACTCCCTTCACTCCACGGTCAGTTGCATGCATTTCGCGGTCAAATCGCTTCAAACCATGATCATTCCCATGCATTTCGCGGTCATCCCAAACAATTTCGTGTTGATTCACGGTCGTTTCGAGGCATTTTGCGGTCAATTCGCTTCACTCCACGGTCATTTACATGCATTTCGCGGTCAATTCGCTTCAAACCATGATCATTCCCATGCATTTCGCGGTCATTCCAAACAATTCCATGTTGATTCACGGTCGTTTCGAGGCATTTCGCGGTCAATTCGCTTCACTCCACGGTCAGTTGCATGCATTTCGCGGTCAATTCGCTTCAAACCATGATCATTCCCATGCATTTCACTAGCATCCCAAACAATTCTGTGTTGATTCACGGTCGTTTCGAGGCATTTCGCGGTCAATTCCCCTCACTTCACGGTCAGTTGCATGCATTTCGCGGTCAATTCGCTTCAAACCATGATCATTCCCATGCACTTCACGGTCGTCCCAAACAATTCCGTGTTGATTCACGGTCGTTTCGAGGCATTTCGCGGTCAATACCCTTCACTTCACGGTCATTTGCATGCATTTCGGGGTCAATTCGCTTCAAACCATGATCATTCCCATGCATTTCACGGTCATCCCAAACAATTCCATGTTGATTCACGGTCGTTTCGAGGCATTTCGCGGTCAATTCGCTTCACTCCACGATCATTTGCATGCATTTCGCGGTCAATTCGCTTCAAACCATGATCATTCCCATGCATTTCGCAGTCATTCCAAACAATTCCGTGTTGATTCACGGTCGTTTCGAGGCATTTCGCGGTCAATTCCCTTCACTCCACGGTCAGTTGCATGCATTTCGCGGTCAAATCGCTTCAAACCATGATCATTCCCATGCACTTTACGGTCGTCCCAAACAATTCCGTGTTGATTCATGGTCGTTTCGAGGCATTTCGTAGTCAATTCGCTTCACTTCACGGTCATTTGCATGCATTTCGCGATCAATTCGCTTCAAACCATGATCATTCCTATGCATTTCACGGTCGTCCCAAACAATTCCGTGTTGATTCACGGTCGTTTCGAGGCATTTCGCGGTTAATTCCCTTCACTTGACGATCATTTGCATGCATTTTACGGTCAAATCACTTTAAACCATGATCATTCTCATGCATTTCACGGTCGTCCCAAACAATTCCGTGTTGATTCATGGTCATTTTGAGGCATTTCGCGGTCAATTCCCTTCACTTCACGGTCAGTTGCATGCATTTCGCGCTCAAATCGCTTCAAACCATGATCATTCACATGCATTTCACGGTTGTCCCAAACAATTTCGTGTTGATTCACGGTCTTTTCGAGGCATTTCGCGGTCAATTCCCTTCAGTTCACGGTCATTTGCATGCATTTCGTGCTCAAATCGCATCAATTCATGATCAGCGGTCAGTTGCATGCAACTGACCGTGAAGTGAAGGGAATTGAACGTGAAATGCCTCGAAACGACCGTGAATCAACACGGAATTGTTTGGGATGACCGTGAAGTGCATGGGAATGATCATGGTTTGAAGCGATTTGAGCGCGAAATGCATGCAAATGATCGTGAAGTGAAGGGAATTGACCGCGAAATGCCTCGAAATGACCGTGAATCAACATGAAATAGTTTGGGATGACCGTGAAATGCATGGAACTGTCCGTGAAGTGGAGGGAATTGACGGTGAAATGCATGGAAATGACCACGAACTGTTTGAAATTGACCGCAAAGTGAATGAAATGGATTTTCGACCATCGACCTGATGGAATCTTAGAAAATAACTAGGTTAGTTGGCTAAAGTATCTTCTCCTACCCCAAAATCATATAGGGTACATCAAGTAACTAATTTTGGTTTATAAAATATTCTTGTTGAATGAATAGAGAAATAAATGAAAAAAAGAGAGAATTTTTTTTTTTATATGCTTATATATACATATTTATATAAATATGTATTAGAGAAAATTGTGGGTAGAATAAAGTTCTCCATGTAAAAAATAAAAACTAAAAAATAAAAAAATTTGCATAGACTTTTACAGACTACGATTATGGCTACAACTATAATCTGTAGCTATATCTTCGATAAATATCGAATACACTTCGATTAATCGAAAATTGCAAGATTTTTTATGCAAAGTTGCTAGACAGTTTTGGACCTTTTCCGATTAATCGAAAGACATTCGATATATCGAAGTATATATCGAAAGACCTTCGATGTATAGTAGAGACATTTTGAAAAAGCATTGGCTGCTGTTATCGCTACGGTTATAATCCATAGCCAAAGATACCAGCTCTTCTTTTTCCTTGTTGTAATCCCCACCGCCTTTGTGGGTCCTTTTATGAGGTATGTGTTATATCCAAACCGTCCATCTATTTTGCGAACTCGTACTAACGCTTGGGAAGAAAAATAAGACAGATTTAGCTATCAAGTGGACCACACTTTAAAAGGCAGTGGAAGGTTGAACGTCTACCATTGAAACCCTTTTAGGGGTCCCAGAAGTTTTGGACCATTACAAAATTTGTTTTTCCTCTTCACCCAGGTCTTTGTGACATTATACATATATTGGATGGAAAATAAATGTTATGGTGGGCCCTACAAATTTTTTAACGGTTAAAATCAATTTTCCCGTTGCTCTTTGTGGTGTGGTCCAGTTGATCTTTGGATAGGATTTTTTTTTTTTGATAATGCTCCGAAATGATCTCGAACTATGGATGAACGTTGTGGATATAATAAATACGTAACTGTGGGGCCCATGTAACTCTGATATCTTTTGAACCGTTCGTACAACTCGGAGTTCGAGGAGTTTCAGCGCTTGTCTTCGAGCGCCACATATCCGCTTGAAGGAACAAGCAGGGGCTTTTTCGACCTTTGGCAAGCCTTCCGTACAGCTCGGGCGTGTTCTCGCAAAGGAAAATGAGGTGGGCGTAGTTTTCTAAATGGGCCATAAATGGGTCGTACAGTCGCAAATTTCTCCTTTCGTTATTATGCATAGTACGGGGGTGATCCTAACCGTCACGGGCTGTCAATGGATGGGCTGGATAATCCAAAAGAGAGAAGAGATACCCTTCGTACTTATTAGGAAATGGATTCGACATGGGAAGGTGCACAACCCCTTGATATGTCTCTTTCATCATTATGGATAGCATGCGGGTGATCCAACAAGTCCCAGCTGTCAATGTACGGGCCAGGCCAGGCGAGGCCAAAGAGTCTCCAAGCCCAGCCTGCATCATAAATTCTAGTCGGTTGATCCCATAACAAACAGGTCCAAACCCGACTCATGCACGCCCTACCCACAGCCCGCCTAACTACTTTTAAAAAGATCTGGATCGTTCATTAGATAATGCCCCATCATGAATGACATTATAAAAAAAGTTCCCAGGTGCAGAACACGGCAATTTGGCAGGATAGACCCAAAATCCCAATGGGCTAGCCAGGTCATTGTGAGACCTAACTATCAACAATGCTTTGCATGCACCATTGCTGGCCATCCATGCTCGCGACATTTACAAGCAAAGCCATTGCATTGACATCTCAATTCCAAATATGCACGGGCACAATTTATTTTTTTTTTAAAAAAAGGTTGTTGAAAATTACAGGAGCTTTAAACAAAACAGAACAATGGCGAACTTCAATTGCTTCATCAAGTACCATACAAATAAGAATGCAATATACATCGTTACACCATTCTCCTTTAATGGGGGCGATGGTCATTTCTCTTCCTTTTAACCGTCCTTGCTTACACATGGGCATGGAGGAATCCCCAATAACTTCTAACACTGTTTTCACCACCATACTTCAGCGAACATAGACGACCATCCCCACCACCTTCCTAACCACCTTCCTAGTCTCCTCATAGGACTATCATTTTTTTTCCTGAGTCATGGAATGTGGATCTCATCCAATCTCATTGAGGTATCTTTCAGCTATTGCAGCATGAACGGCAGCCCCTGTTGGAAGAACGTCTTCATCGATCATGAAATAAGGAGAATGGCCAGTGTGAATTGACCCCAACTCCTCGTTCCTCACACCAATGTAAAAGAAGGCTGCAGGAACAACCTCCGAATAGAAGGAGAAGTCTTCAGCACCCATCATTGGAGGCACCACCCTGAAGTTCTCAGGGCCCACCAAATCAACAGCCACCTTCTTCACATGCTCATACATCTCCTCGTCGTTCACTGTGGGTGGGTATATATGATGCTCCTTCTCAAAGAAATTAACGGTCGCTGTGCATCTGTACACACTGGCTTGTTCTACAATGACCTGTTAATAGAAGCACAAGCGAAAGATTATTAGCACCAAAAGGATATCATGGTTAATGCATATAGCTTGTTTACATTGGGGTAGAATCCCAACATTGGATTTTTACCCAAAGAAGTTTGAATCTAAAAAACAGCCCTTTGGTTTCTCAAGCAAGTCCTGGGCGGTAGTTGCCGGAGATGCATTAAAAAAGAACCCTTTTCAAATCTTTTTTGATTTGTATTATCATATCACATCTGACAAGAAGGTTGGTGGCAATCCTATTGGGTTCCATGGGAGCCAACTCCAGCCAAACAAATCTTAACATTGCATTCTGCTACAAACCTCCTCTATCCGTTGCAGAAGTTGGTAGAAGCTTGCGTTGGAGAAAGCCCGGAAGGTGCCTCCAATGACAACGGATTCGGGAATCATGTCTAGATTATCGCCTCCATTAAATGAAGCCACTGAAACGACCTGAAATGGATGAATGGCAGGTGAGAAACAAAAACAGCAATATTGATATAAAACCAGTTTGCATGATATCCTATCGAGAAAGTATTTTATTTACACTGACATAGCTTACAAAATATGGCATACAAATGAAACACTTGTGTTGAGCTTCAAGCTAAAGGGATTTAGTGATTGTACAGTTACAGATGTGTTTGAAAGCACTTTAAAATTGAATTACAATGAATAGTTCAACAGTGACGCAATGACCAAATTGTAATTATCTTCCTTTATGTTAATGCCGAGGAAGTGGCCCTTAAACTGCAGTTAAGAGGTAGCAATGGGCTGGGCAGCTCCAGCCTGACCCAGACGACCAGACCTGTTGGGTCAGGGCCTGGGGGCCCTAGACTTTGACCAATGGCCGTGTGCAAGCTTGAAAGTTAAGCCCAGTGCCTGGATCTGGCTGGGCCCAGACCAATGATGAATGGCCCGATTTAGTATCGAGTGGACCACCCTTATACAGAAAGGTTGGACAACTAAAGACGCTTGTTAGCAGTTCACATTCCATGTATATGTATAGTTTAAAGACACTCGTCAGATCCGAGGATCCCACACACAGCACGTGCACACACCCAAACACAAGCATGCATGCACGACAAAGCTGGCTTTGGCCCAACCCAGCCCTATAGGGCCAGGGCCATGGTTAAGGGGACTTTCATGACCCTAGCCAGGCCCATTACCACTCCTAATTGTAGTTACTTTCCTTTACAATTCCAACTTGAAAGTAACATAATTGTGACTCAGATACTTTCATAACCCACCTTTTCCATTACACTTTTGCTCATTTCCACTTTATTCAATCAATTATTGCAATTCAATTCAATAGTGTATTGAAATGCCAATGCTTGCTATGAGGAAGACTAAGATGATGAACTCAAAAGCTTATCCAAATTTAGCCACAAGAATGGGTCCAAAGCTTAGATGCACAATAGGTCACTCCAATACAGGAATGGGTATGCAGTGCACTACAGTGTGTCATGCGCTAGTGGTAGATCGCGCAGTTCACTCCAACACATACAAAATTATATAATATATATTTTTGTATATGAATTAATCTTGTAATTTATATGTAAGTGATGAATATCATGCATAATATTATACATATGCATGCTATTGCATAAATAGAAGTATAGAACCCTACGTTCTCAATATAGATTTACATTACAATTTAATCTACACTAGGAGTATAGAACTTAGGATAGGTAAAAATAGCGATCCAGATTGCAAATGACCCATAACCCAGATTGCACAATTTGGAGTGGGAAACGTTGGGGGGTGGAAATTTAGGTAATAGTGGGGTGAACCTCATTCACGAATTATATGCCTTGTAACCTTCGAAATTCAATTTGTGCACAAAAAAGGATTTTTCCTGGCAAGCAGATATCAACATAAGCCATGCACAGATGAATCACAAGCATTCAAAGGCACTAGTGTGACATTTAAATTATTAGGAATTAATTAGGCTGAATGGGTCACTGTAATGACGGCAGTTTAGAGTGACCATCCCAGTTTCACAAACGTAGTCGATTTCTCAAGAGCAGACACGTCTCTCTCATGCTCCAACTCAAATGGAACTATAATGACATGCATGCCCTTGAGAAATAGACATAATGGAAATGGATCAACAGCTTAGGCTGCCAAAAGGTGGGTCCCTTGTGTAACATCGCTGAGTCAAACAAAAAACATATACCGATCAAGCATCATATAATACACTCCTAAAGGAGAACTTCCAACATAATAAGCAAGAGGGATATTTATGAAAGAAGCACCTGTGAGTCCATTGGATTTGCTTCACGAGACACGATGTTCTGTAAACTGATTACTGCAGCAGAAGCAGCCAAAATAGGGTCAACAGAATGGTGTGGATTCCCAGCACGGCCCTCTTTTCCACTTATCACCGCTTGGAAGAAGCCACATCCAGCGAGCAAGGGACCAGGCCTAGACCCGATGAATGAAGTAGGATGTTCATGTGATACATGAACAGCGAATATAGCCTCTACATTCTCCAGAGCACCATCTTCAATCATTCTCTGAGCACCTACCCCAGCTTCCTCTGCTGGCTGAAAAAGAAGTATAACAGTTCCCTGCCATAACAACGAGCGTCAGAAGTCAGAAACAGGCAACTCTTGCTAGAAAAAATATGATATTTTTCTTTGCATATATGCTACAGGTAGACCGTCGTGTTCTAGGATCAAGGATGTGTTTCGACTTTTGGAGAAATGCAGATAGAGAGTATGTTCAAGTAAAATGCTCAATGATATCTGTTAAGCACAGATTTAGATGTGCCATCCGACCAAAACCAGAAATCCAAGATGGATTATTGGGATTCTTGTTGAACTCTCGTACAGTACAGTGCCTACTCTTAATTCTCACATGCCAACCTGATACTTGTTATCATCATCTATCCAGTGTAGTACAAGATAAGATGCAAAAGGATTTTTCAGTTTAATTCAGGAAAGCGCCACACAGACATTGACAGCATTTGAAGTATGACTATATGCCAAGCGATAGTTATCAATACAGATCTATATGTTGACAAGCAACATCACACCTCACGGTTTTAAGATACAACTCGTCCAAGTCGACTCGGATTCAAGACTACTTGATCCAGTTCAACTTAGACATAGTATTTTTAGCAAAAATATTAGCCCAGTAACCATCATTCCCCAACGAAAAGGAAAACTGCCTTTTGAATCTTACCAGACCAGAATCATACAAGATCCCTATTCGCAACCTAGGAATTGATAAGAGAAGTGGCAGATTATTTCTCTAACACTTCCTTACGAGATTAGTAGTGCCACTATTGCGTCAAAAGCTTGGATAGATATTCATGAAAGTAACAAGTTAACTCTTTGTCAGTATGTCAGCAATTTGATCCTTAGAAAATACATAAAAACAGCTTGATTTCTTCCATTAGGACCTTTTCTATGTATATAAACATGCGCTGACTAGACAAATTTCCAAGGCTAGTGAATTAGAAAGGGGGGGATTGAGTGCATGGAAAGTTGGAGGAAGATGTTTGGAAGTTAAGGAGACAGTTATTTTCTGGACCCCCTTTTTTGGCTTGATGTCTAATTCGGTAACCAACCTCTAGCTCATGGTTATATCCTTTTAGGCATGTATGGGACAAGAATACGAGGGTTAGCAACTGATCAACACAGCTTCTATGAGAGTAAGTTTCAGATGCCAAGATTCAGTGAATTCATGTGATAGGGTGCTTACAGATTTATTTTTAAAAAAAATAAAAATAAATAAATAAAGAACCTGGACACTCAACAGCATGGGTCTTGGAGAACTCAGGTTCTGATCATTCTATGGAATGCCTTGGTAAATCTCATCCTCAAACTCTGGCGTACACCTAAGAAACCTCTAAAAGAGTAGACACCTAAGGAATGAACATTGCAGTGAAGTGGGTTCCCTTGATTAGAGCACAGTTCATTTGTGGTCCCGTCAATAAAGCAGAGCATGCCACAGCCTGATTGAGACCATTTTAGCTGCACTCACCGTGTTTGAGATACATGCCTCTTTGCACTTCACCTAAGTAGCAGGGAGAGGACAAGGGAAAGGCAAAAGTTAAGAAATTGTAGAGATGAAATGTTTCTTGGCACCCCCATCCTGCCAATCAGCATTCAGTTAACCAGTAGGAACTGCCCTTTAATCCAACTCCCCACTACTTCTGCAGCTCTCCAACCATTGTGATAAAGATGGCCTCCATGGCTTTTCATAGGAGAAGGTCACGAAAGTCATATATCTTTATTTGGAAATTTATGATATTTCCTGCTCTAATTCTCAATCATGAGGCATAAAGACGGAAGAAAGAAAAACAGGAACGTCTCAGATGCTAAGGATGCAAGGTGACATGAAAATTGTTATTGTGTAGCAAAATGAAAACAACAGAAATTCGTTATACATAAACAGTTTACAAAAATAAAAATAAAGACCATTAGAAGCACAGAAAATGCTTTCATGCCTAAATGTACAAACATCACACAAGGTAGAAAGAATTTAAAAACTTGGTGCCAATCTTATAATATTGCCAACAAAGGCTTGAAATTTTCATGTGCACTGTGCACACCGAAATGATCTGATCCAAAAGTACACAGATCTAGTTGTGGGTAAGTGGGATAATCCTGATGCCTATTCACCACTGTTTCTAATTAGATGTTCTCTAACCTATCTGTTCTTTTAATGAAAGGTACCAAGTTCCTTTATCAAGTAGCATTCATATCTTTTAGGCAGAAAGAGGGGTAAAATATGAAAACATGAATGTTTCACCTTTTCCATGGTTTTCTTCTTTTTGTGAGCTTTTATACTTCTGTGGCCCATTTATAGAGCTCTGTGGGTCCACTGAGCTCTGTGTGACATCCACTCTATCCATCTGTTGTGCCAACTCACATCAAGACATCAGCCTGTACCCATATATGACCAATTTGTTGTGTTTTGCCATTATGTTCCATGCACTTCTATAGCCAAAACAAAGCAGCTCATTTAAAGCTTTCTCATTTCAAATGTTTCTTCCTGAGATTACCCATGACTTGGTCAATTCAGTTTTCCTTCTGTTATTTTCCTTCTGTTATTTTCCTTCCTGGTAACTATCAAGGGAAGAATCTAGAAGATTGGGAAAAAGTCATTACCCCTGAGTTCATCCATTTAAAATGCCCATTCATTTGGAGGCTACGTACAGTATGAAGAATAAAAAACTCAAATGTAAGTTGAATTTGAGGATTTTTTAGCACTCCAGCCCATCATGTGCTAATGTATTATGGTTTCTTGTTTCTTGATATAATAAATGGGTTTGATACTGAACTGCCCGTATTCTGTTACATAATTTGGTTCTCTACTCGTACTATCCATAACACTCTATAGCAGCTTGAGATACTATTATTGATTCATCTCTTTGAATACAAGTACAATAAGAAAGCATAAGCATTTAGGAAGGAGGGTAATGGGTTAGGGACTCTTCTCAATATAGGGCGTAAAGTCTGTAGAAAGTGGTTACAGGGGGAGCTCCTAAGTTTAAAGAGGGGGTTCCTTCTCCCTTGGAGATGGTGGGTGAACTTGGTTTTGGAAGGATGTGTGGAGTGGAGGAAGCCCGCTTCAGACAGAATTTTCAGTATTAGCTCAACTACAATAGCTCATTGTTTTTCATTTACAAAACTCTTCGAACCTTAAAACAACTAAGAAATAGAAATATATATATATATATATAGTAACCAACTAAAAATAGCACGTTTCGACTTCAAACTCAAAGCTAACCTCTAAAACAATTGAATTTTGCAAAACCATTCGTGTGCCAATAGCCCACAGCATTAGCCAGGACATAGGACTTGTCAATAGCTTCCCAACGACAAATTACACCTGTGATTCTGATAACCAGTCACAAGTTATGGCCGAAGCTATAGTGTGCCTTATCTCTTTTTCTTTTTCTTTTTTCCTTTTCATCTCGGCCCCTACCACCTGATTTCCTTTAATTTTGGTGGTCCATAAGATTGTCCTTTTTACTTGTCCTACATCAAGGCATCAATGGCTTCAAAGGCTAAAGTTTCAAAATGAAGACATTGACCAAATACATGCACAGCAGCTAGCGAAGACAAGCAGAAACGGATACCACCTTTCCTGATAAGAAAGCATAAGCATTTATCTTTTTCCTTTTCCTTTCTTTTCACAGTAACTTCATGAAATAATGGGAAGTGAATTGTAGTACAAACCTTTAGAATATGCTCGCGGGTCTTCAATATCTTAGCGGCTCCTATAAGCATTGCTACATGAGCATCATGCCCACATGCATGCATCTTACCAGGAATTTTGCTTTTGTGCTCCCATTCAACAGCTTCCTGCAACCAACATCTCACGAGAGTCATACCTTAGTCATACTTCCATCTTTAATGCAAGTATTTTAGGTTCAAATCAAGGTCCTGTTTAGAGACAAGTTCAGGTTTCCTTCCCAGAGCTTGTTCATTGGGGAAAATTTCAGGGCCTAGAGACAAAAATTCAACATTTGGTTGTTGTCTAGTGAATACACTCCTAATTCGTGAATAGGGGAATTTCCTTTAAAAGGGTCAACAACAAGCTTCACGAACTGAGAGGGGCTCTACCACCATATGCAACCAATCACTGAGTTGTCGTCTGTGAGGACCGCACGCTCCCTGAAGGGATGGGAACCTAATTCCAACACACCATAAAACAGCATTTTGACCGAATTTTAAAAAAGAAAGGAGGAGGAAAAAAAAAAAAACATAATTCCCATTATAACCGTACGATCGATCCACAACCCACATGGCATCTTGTAATGTGAAAACACCTGTTAAACAACAGCAGGACTCATCCTTTTTTGGTAAAAACACAACCAGTTATTTTCCCATAGGCCCAGATCGTCCTTTTTTTTTTTTTCCATTTCTTCATTTTTCATATTCCAGAATGGCGTTAGCATCACATAAGCACAACACCCAACAGTCATTATAAGGTAATAACACTACTTTTAAAATCTTGATTTGGATGATGAACTACGGAAAACTACTTCCAGCAAGCTGACTTCTGCACATCCAAACGACCCCTAAATGGCGGTAATTAGATGACTACAGAGGAAACCGTCGTCAAATTGAGATTACACTCCTTTTTATCCCAACTAGAACCTAACATAATCACAATTAGGAGATTCAGCCCTCAACATGGCGATCGCCGCTTCATATAAATAATTATTCCAATCCAATAGTGCATCCAAACGCGACCTAAATTAAAGATCTTATAGTCTAAAGAAGCACTCCAGTACGCAGTCCAGGGGCAATTTAGTCTCTGTTTTTTTTCTCTTCCGTTTACTGAAAGTAATGAATGGACAGGGGGATTTTCAACACACCTGAATCGGTAGAGCATCCATATCGGCTCTTATGGCGACGAAAGGCGGCCCACCAGTGCCAATCGAAGCCTTGAGCCCTGTCTCTGCCATTGGGAACCGGTAATTCACGTCCATCCGATCGAGTTCATCCCTGATCAGACGGCTCGTCTCGACCTCCTCATAGGCGAGCTCCGGATTCTCGTGGATCCTCCTCCTCAAGCCCTTCAACCAGTCCACCGTCTCTCGACGCCTGGCGAGTTCGAGGATCGTGTCCGAGTCGTCCTGAGTCCACGATCGGCGAGTCGGAGGCGGAAGCAGGGGCGAACTCACGTTCGTCGCGTTGGACTCTTTGACGACAAGATAGCCGGCGCCGCTGCTGCTGCCTTCTAAGAAAGGACAGTCGAGATCGGAATTGCCTCCGTGGCAATTGACGGTAAATAGAAGGAGAAGGAAGGGGTAGAGTAGAAGAACCATTTCGAGGAGGGAAGAGAGGAGAGCGATGAAGGGAACAGCGATGGATGGATGGAACAAAAAGAGAGAGACGGATGAAAGGAGGTATAGATGCATCGTTGCGGGCACCTTTACCTCGTGGGATAATGGAGAAGTGTCGCTATCAGGAGAATTGCTGCCATCACCGTCACGTGGCTATTTGGAGACACGAATACTAGTGGGCCCCACCACTGAATGACAGCCGTCCTTTGTCTATCTGGGACAGAAAATGCTGATGACGATGAGATATGGTCAGCACGGCAGTCAGCATGCTTCTCCTGGTGCAGTACAATCTTTTCTGCCAATATAGTCCTTGCGAACCACATCCGTGCCATGAAAATGGCAAGTCCCCATAAAAGATCACCAGCAACAAAAATCAGCCTCCTAATCTAGTCAGTTAGGCACCGTTATTGTAACCGATGGACAACCAACGGTCCAGACAGAATATAAGTGTTACTCATTTACTGTGGTAGCAATCTGATTTTGGTGTCTGTCATTTTTATGGTACTGATTTGCAATAAAGGTGGCATGTTGCAGCAAAGATATGCAGATGATCAAATCTCCCTGATATAGCTTCAAATTGAAGAGGATACCGTAGGCATAGGACGTGAATTTACTGTAACAGATATTGCCGGGAGCCCTACAAAAATTACTTACCTTACCAGAAAAAACAAATTTCACATGAATCTATTCAAAAAGGTTTTCAATGAGATACCATCTTAACTTAAATAATTATTAATAGAGTGCCTTTAATTAAATTTATTGACACCTGAGCCCCCACCGTGATGTTTACATGTAATTCTTTACCCTCTATAAAGCCTGGCCCACAAATCAGCTCCATCCATGGTTGGTATAGACCACATGATAAGCAAATTTGTTTCCCTTGGTGTGAGCTAGCTAAACCGTGGGCTTGATTTTTTGAATTTTATGACTAAATTTTAGTGCAACATCCAATGATTGGAGTAGATTTTATATAAGCATTAACGAAGTTGTTTGTGACATAAAGTAACTGGGGGTTTCAAATCCCTTCAAAGAGGAGAGTTTCAAATCCACTGTGAGAGTTTGGATTACACCTAAAATCCTTTCAATAGTTGGCATGTGTAACATTTGTGTCACCATACTATTATTCTATTGGTCACATTACCCACTAATGATATCCAAAAACAATTAGATTATCAATTACATCTCTATAATTACTTTAATATGTTGATCAACACTGTTCAAACATTTTCCGTGTAAATCAATGGCTAAAAATCATTGGTTAGTCACTCTGACATGATTTTGTGCTTGTGACCCATCCAAGAATAAGAATTTCATCATTTTCGAGCACAACATATATTTCAGCAAGCTTCATACAACTATTCTGCCAATCATTACATTTAAAAAAAAAAAAAAAAATTTCCACCCCCACACACGCACGCCTTAGTAGGATTTCACCACATATGGGTACTCAAACCCTTGACCAAGTGTTGAAACTCCTAAGAGTCTACCACGGGAGCAAGAGTAAGGACCCTGCCAAACATTACATATGTCACTAATTAAAGTTGATTTAATAATTAAATTCAAAGCCCTATAAATATACCATGCATTACTACTTTTGGATTAAATTTGATTCCTAATAGGAAGATTTCAAATCCAAGGGATTCCAAATCCACGCTCCCAAACAAACCTTAACTATTTCCCCAAGAACTTAACATGGGGATTACACATCTAATAGTTAAAGTGGATCTCACATGCATATCAAAGTGGGGCCCATAAAAAATAAGCATTTCTCATAAAATTTACTTTAATATATATATAGCATGCATCTTTATCACTTTTCGAGTAGTTGAGAGCAGAATGATTGCCCCGGATTTTTTTACAAGCCCACCATGGTGTATGTGTCAAAAGATTGGATCAACCCATATTTCAAGTGGGCCACACTAAAGGGAACAATTGAGAGAGATGTCCACCTTTGATTTTAGGCCCACTGTTATTATTATATGAAATTCACTCTAACCATTAGATGTCACACAAAAATTTACTATTAAGCTAAAAAATTAAGCACATCAATGATTCATTCATGCCACATCAAGAGAAATAGTTTAGAAACTAAGGATATGTTTGGTTTTCCAAAATCACTATAAATGCCCCCGTAAATAACCAATTATTACAATTACATCTTGTTTGAAAACATATTGGTATTTTTGCATCAAAAAATGGTTTAAAATGATTTGCTTAAATTTGTGGGCCCCACCGTGATGTATATGACATATCCGTGTCATCCAACCGTTTTACCAGAACATTATGAGGCACGAGCCGAAAAATAAGGTAGATCCAAGATTCAAGTGGTCCACACCAAAGCAAACAATGACCCCAGGAAGTTTTTAGCGTTAGGTGTTCGATTCCCTTTTTCCTATGGTGTGGTCCACTTGAACTTTGGATCTACCTCATTTTTTAGCTCACGCCTAAATTCAATTGACATAATAGATGAACATTGTGGATAAGCCACATACATCACGGTGGGCTCTACATGGGCTCTACATATATTTGGCAGCATCCTTATTTCAACTTTGATAAGTAGCGTCCAATCAAGGGGAAAGATATTGTAATTACAGTAAAAAATAATAATTATTACTCATTTACAATGCATCTACATAAGATTTAGAAAATCAAACAGCCATTAGCGTTGTTCCAAGCACCATATCAAATTGTATGGTCGACGTAAATCACAGATGAAGCTGTGTTTTGGTCCTTGAGTCACGTGGTCACGTGAATAATGGTCACGTGGATTTCACATAAACATCATTAGTATAGCCTTTCTTATCCACCGGCCCCTTCACCTGTGGTCTGGAATCTTTACAAAAGGTACTCTCATAACTTCCTACATGGATTATTGAAAACCTATTTGCACGAGTGATAGGCTTCATCCCTCATTTGCACCATCTCAGATCACAAGCTAAACAAAAGGTCAATCAAAGACTCTACTGATCCATTTGAAAAAAGAGATGACTACCACTAAAACCTTAGTAGGCCACAAGTTTTCCAACAGGCTGATATCTGACTTTTACCTTCATCTAAGTTAAAATCACCTTACGAAAAGGATTGGATATCACATAAACATTACAATGGCCTTAGGAAAGTTTCAATGGTGGGCATCTCATTTCTACAGTTCCATGTGGTGTGGCCTACTTGAATTTTTGATCATTTCACTTAGTAGCGCGGCACATTTGAATTTTCAATAGTTTAATATTTTTTAACCGAAAAGCTAACATGAGCTGAGCCGATGTAAAAGGGATATCATACAAACATCAAACACTGCGCCTTGCAGGAAATTTCCGTCGGTTTCAATGTATGCTCATCTGAACAGTAATCACATTGTGCTAATTGGAAAGAATCCAAACGTTAATTCAAGGGGTTATTGGTGATGGCACACAGAGCTTGAATTTTTCTCCACTTAACAATCTGAACAGTGGTACCGTACGTTGGTAGAAAGGGTAAGAGGGAAAATTGTGAAAAACGAGTCAATTCACTTTTAATTGCGTGTAATTTAAGAATACATGCGTCACACGTGAAAACGAGTAACACGTGATAGATCAGAACGGCACATCAGGCGACCCTAATTTTTCACATTCCATGTCTTAAAAATCAGGCGAGTCTGGTCAATAAATGAGCGACACGCCTGCATGGAATTTGGAATTCCGGTCAGTTACGTGTACTTTTTTTCTTTCATTTGTGCGTATGTGACGCGTCTGAAGATGATGTCAGCCTGATTTTTAGGACATATTACCTACCCATTGGGGGGGGGGTCGACTGATGAGTGGCTACAATTTCAGAAACGTGTTTCTTGTTCAAATGGCTGCTACTTAGTATCTACCCCTTCAAGCTGTTGGAGAATGCACATTTTTCAAGTAGCCAAAGTCCAAGTTGGACTCGGATTCGGGGAAACGGATTGACTACTCCCACTGCCACCAGCCGATGGCTGTTGGTCGGTGCACTGTGGGCCCCACCAGGATGCATGTGTTTCATTCATGCTGTCCGTCTTTTTTTTCTAAATCATTTTAGGGTATGAGACAAAAACACGAGGTATATCTCTATCTCCAGCAGACCGCAGTATCAGAAACAGTGTTGAATGAATGTAGACCGTTAAAAACTTTTTGGGGCCATAAAAGTTTTGGATTAAGGTGATCTTTGTTTTTTCGCTTCACCTACGTCTGTATGACCTAATCAACAGATTGGATGTCAAATAAACACTACAGTGGACCCTAGGAGTATTTTAATGGTGGATATCCAATCATTATTTTTTTCCTGTAGTGTGGTCCACCTGAGATTTATATCCCTTTCATTTTTAGGTTCAAGCCATAAAATGATCTGTAAAAATAGATGAACGGCATGGATGAAACACATACATCATGATGGGGTCCACAGAGCACCGACCATCAGCCACCGGGCTAGCGGCAGGGGTAGTGGCCAATCCGTTCTCCGGATTCGGTAGTGACCGCTCCAGCAACCACTTCGCGCTGGTTGCTGCTTGAAAAGCTCTATGGCCCACCAAGATGTATGTGTTTTATCCGCTCCAATCCATTCATTTTTCCATCTCATTTCAAGGCATGTGCCCAAAATTAAAATAGATCTAAATCTTAGGTGGACCGGATATGAGAAACAGTGGTGATTGAATGCCTACCATTAAAATTTTCTTAAGGCCACAAAAGTTTTGGATCAAGGCAATCAACAGGTTAAGTGGAAAATAAACAATACAGTGGCCCTAGGAAGTTTTTAATTGTGGCCTTTTAATCACCGTTGTTTCCTGTAGTATGGTCCACCTAAGATTTGGATCTGGCTCACGCACTAAAATAAGCTGGCAAAATGGACGGACGGTGTGGATAAAAAACATACATTATGGTGGGTCCCACAGCTTTTCCCGCACCGACCGGCACCGACTGCTCGGGAGGTGCCGCTACCGAATACAAGTCCGCGAAGCTGCACTTGTCGGTGATCTGGCCCTTTGCATAACATGGTGTTGGACAGTTGAACTCGCCGACTGACCGTGCATCTGAGCTGTACACGGCAGCCTGATGTTCACATTCATACAAATAAGTTCCATGGCTCGGTGGTCTGACACTTTGACTAGATTGGCCCCGCCTTGGATTTAGATCCCGCACAAGGTTTCATATTCAGGAGTCCAAGACATCCAATCTTTGGTTTTTCTTTTTTCCTGATCGTCAATACTTTTTTTTTTTCATTCAACCGTCTCTCTATAAGTGAATGGTCTGGATCATCCAATTTGAGAGATGGGAAGCGCACGAATGGTTACCAGACCATGAACCCCATTTGTCAGGGCTGAGGACATCAGACACAACATTTTTCTGCCGTTGGATGAGTCAGCCACCCTTTTCACAGGAATAGAGTAGGTGTTACCCTTACTGTGGGGCCACCCTTGCTGATGTGTTGTATATCCACGCCTCCATCCGTTTCTCAAGCCCATTTTAATACTACCAAAAATTATGTAGATATAAATCTAAAGTGGACCATACTGCAGGAAATAGTGCTGTTTGAGTGATTGTCTCACCATTAAAATTTTCAAAGGGCCCCTTGTAAGTTTTGGTAATACTTGCCATCTAACTTATTAATATTGTCAGAATACAAGGGAAACATAAATATCAACTTATCCAAAACTTTTGTTGATATATGTACGGTCATTCATTACGTTTTCAGTGGTGTGGTCCACTTATTGGATATTCTCAAGGTTTAGAATCACAGGACACGGATTGCGTCTTACCCTGTTGTATCTAGCCAAGAACGCTCTGTGCTGTGGTGGGCCCACCGTAATGTATCTATTTAACCACGTTGTCCATCTCTTTCCTTGGATCATTTTAAGTAACGAGGATCTTCTCTCATGTCATTTTAAGGTAACGATAAAAACTAGGATAAAAACTAGGCAAATCGTACCTTCAAGTAAACCACACCCATGATTATTTTTGCATTTAATGCAATTTCCATTTAATGGTTCAGGCATTTAATGCCACCTAAGTTTATTAGTTGGTGTGGTCTAATGATTCAGGCATTTAATGCTACCTAAGTTTATTATTTCGTGTGGTCTACTTGGGCGTTGGATCAATGTAATTTTTACCCATATACATTAAAAGTATTTGAAAAAAGGGATTGACGGTTTCAATAAATAAATACATTATCATGGGAGATATAGGTAGGATGCAATCCGCATCCCGGATAGCACCGTTACGTACGATGTGGATGTAAGAAAAATAAAACAAGGCAGGCCCTTGTTACCCGGGTAATAGCCAATCCGCTCCCCTTCCTACTATATACGGCAGGATAGTCGGTGGATCATGACCGTCGTAGTAATAGGCATTGCCCTGTATGCGGCATGGACACTCCAAGGCATGATCGGATTTTATTTAATATTCTTAAGGAAAAATTTGAGACTGTGGAAGGATCATCCAACTATGGAACGCGGATTGCGTCCTCCCCACGCCCGATGCTAATCTGTCCAGGCAAGGCTTGTAGGGGCACACCGTGATGTAAGTTTTTTATACAGCCGTTAAAAGATTTTCCCATAACGTTTTAAGACATTATCCTAAAAATGAGGTAGGTCTACAGTTCCAGTGGACCACACCAAAGGAGGCTGCACTGATAATGACACTCACTGTTGAAACCCTTCTAAGGGCCAGCGTGGTGTTTTTTTACCATCCAAGCTATTCACAAGGTCACGTAGACGTGGATGAAATGAAAACACAAATATCAGCTTGATCCGAAACTTCTCCCGCTCGCAAGAAGTTTTTAATGGTGGACGTTCAATTCCCACCTTGTGGTCCACTTAAGCCTTGGATCTGCCCCCTTTTTTCATTCATATGTTAAAATGATACGAGAAAAGCATTGCACGGCGTGACACTTACATCACATTAGGCTCAACAGAGTGGGCGGGGGTAGGACGCAATCCGCCTTCCCATCCATAGGCCATCAAACTGAGGAGCAGCCCTGATCCACCGCCTATCATGCGATGCGTGGGGAAGAGTGGTTCTACCATATCAGCGATTAGAATTTAGAACGGGAAGATGGGTATAATTTCAGGTCGTGGTGGAGCTACGGTGGGCCCACTCAATGGATGGTGAGGAAATTGCGATCCATATCCGTTTCCTGTCGCCAAGTTGCCTATGTGAGTGGAGTCGAGAAGTCACATCACTGGCTTGATCTTTGTGGATATCCTGGAAACCCCGGGCGTGTGGAAGGCACGCGCCTCTTCTCTACCCGCACCTGATCGATCCGACCCTATTATAATATCATAAGAGTTTCCTTCCACCGTCCATGTGGAAGGGTACACAGAGCATCACGACCGTCCACCTAGCCTGCGCTGCATCAGTTGGCCCATGCTCCAAAAACCGCGTTAATAAGACAATTCCACACATTAAGTTTTCTCGCTCTCGAAATTGCAGCAGTTTTTTATTATTATTATTTTCACACACTACGAAACGCACTTTTGTCTAAAGGTTGGCATGGGTCCCACTCCATGGCTATATATATATATATATATATATATATATATATATATAAGTAAATAAAGCCATAGGTTGAAACCTGCAATTGTAATATCTAACTACTATTATTTTACCATTTTACCGTACATTCATTCACTCGAAGGCTACAAATTAAATAAGGAGTTTCGGTTGGCCTAGATTTAGTAATAACATAACATAAATTTATTGAATGATGGATAATTACTAGAGATAAAACTATGTTAGATTCATCATGATGTATGTGTTTTATCCACACTATTTTTATATTTCACCAACTTGTTATAGTGCTTAAACCCAAAAATGAGACCTATCCAAATTTCACGTAGACCACACCATTAAAAATTAGTGGTGATTGAACCTTGTTATTACAAAATTTAAAGTCCAAGATGAAAGTAAAGCTTAAACGACAACTTGGATCAAAACTTTTGTAGCCATAGGAAGCTTTTAACCAAAGTTGATTTAGTAATTAAATTCAAACCCATGTAAATATATCATGTATAAGTACTTTTGGATTAAAGTTGATTCACACTCCATGGTGCCAAACACACGAAGAGGATTGCAAATCCAGGGGGTTTCTAATCATGGGGGTTCCAAATCCACTCTCTCAAACAGGCTTGGAAGATTATTATGGATAATTGCTAGAAGTACCCCATAAATTCTACCATGATGTATGTTTTTTAATCTACATTGTTCATTTATTTTACCAACTCAATTTAGGACATGAGTTAAAAAGCCGAGGAATATCTCAATCTTGAGTGGATCACACAACAAAAGAAGTAATAATGATTGAATGCTTATCTCTAATTAGTGAGATATGTAATTTTTGACATAATGGTTGTAATAAGCTTGTTGAAATATATGCTTTGCCTGAAAATGATGAAATTTCAAGTCTCGAATAGGCTGCAAGCATAATATCATGTCTAAGTGACTAACTAACAATTTTTTATCGTTGATTAACATGGGCAATGTTTGGACGATGCTAATTTACATGGATATTGTTTGGACGGTGCTGATCATCATTAGTGGGCCATGTGCCCAATAAAATAATAGTATATTGTGACACACATGTTACACCTACAACTATTGAAATGAATCTCTCGCCGTGGATTGCAAACCCCCCTCAAAGAAGGGATTTGAAAGCCCCTTCATTTGAAACCCTTAGTTTCTTTATTCTGCCAACGAATTAGGGATTTGAAACCCCGTTTAGTCTCCTTCAAATTTAGTGTAAATGCCCAATAAATGGTAAATTATTACAATTTCACTTGCTTAAACATACGGTGGTATTCTTGTTTTGAAATACGGTCCAAAATAATTGGCATAAATTTGTGAGTCCCACCATCGTGTATAGAACATATCTGTGTCATCCATCCATTTCATCGGAACATTTTGAGGCATGAGCCAAAAAATGAGGCAAATCTAACATTCAAGTGACCCACACCAAATTAAACAGTAGCCTCATGAAGTTTTTAATGGTGAGTGTTCAATTCTATTTTTACTATAGTGTGGCCCACTTGGACTTTGAATCTACCTCATTTTTTGGATCATGCCCTAAATTTAGTTGGCATGATGGATGGACTTTGTGGATAATCCACATCATTATATTGGGCCCTTCGTATACCTGGCAGCATCCTCTATTTTAGTGTAAAAAAAAGTACGAGCCAAATCAACCACATGGATCGGTGCCATAATTACTCGGCAACTAATTTTTGCCCATTTCAACTGCATTTACCTGTATTCGAAAAAAATCAACGTGGGCCATCTTTGAGTGCAGCCTATCAAAGAGGTGGCGAGTAGTTATTAGACAACAAGCCGTTGTCATAGAGCTCCATTGTCTGACGGAATCACCTCAATCATACTTTTTATAGCTATTTTTGAGAATGGATTGCTATCCAATCAAATTCTATCACCTAAAATAAGAACCACTCCTTTAGCTTTTTGTGCAATTTTAAACCAATCCCCTTCCAACGTGGGCCCAAGTGATTGTGGGGTCCATCTGACGGGTGGATTGATAGGACGGCTCTATCAATACACTGTCCGTACAGAGATTGGAGGTGCGGGATCCATCATCTGAAGTTGCCTAATCGTCAGCCTCAACTCCACAGTTTCCGTACACATGCTTTAATATCAGTATTAGAAATACTTTGATGCTCTTCAACAGTGTGATAGATGATACGCATGCACTTAGAAATTACATAATTGGCATACGGTTAATTCAAACTAAACTGTACAATCATGGGACCTACTCGAGATGTCAACAGAATTACATTTATTGGACAGTAGAAACTGAAAAAATCCAACAGTCGTGTTTTAATGAAACAAGCATTCATGGATCAGGCGCTAAGATTAGTCAAGAAATCTGGTTTTTGGACCGTCACTTAATGACGTTGGATATTACAATATAGACGGTTTGATTTTAATTAATGTATGCAAGAACCTGTAATCTTTGAGTGCCTGAGTATCAAGTGTCAGACGCTGCCAGAGTATCAAATAATTCCCTAACCGTTGATAATGTCTATAAAAGATCCTCGATCACAGGATAAGTGCAGTGTACTCGAGCTTTTAATTCGTGCGAATGGAGTCCATGATTCAGTGATTATCTCGATCGCCTTAAAAATCGTAAATCCCACCTAACGGTCCACATTAAAAATCGCAAATCCCAACTAACGGTCTTGGGTCGTTTTTCAGCTGAATATGGACGGGAGCTGCATTTTCTCTTCTTAACCGTCTATTTGCATGGAACAGATTGAAGGTTTGAGATCGACCAATCAAGGAAACTTTGGGGCAATGGTTTATCCACGGTGGGTCCAAACAAATCAACGGTGTGATTTACATAAAATGGGCCGTACAGATACAATGATGAAAATCTTAGTTTTTTGCGTGCATCTATGTTCTAGGATAACGTAGTACCTCTACCGTCCGCGATCCACCTAGAGTGGGCCCCACTTTGGCAGCTGAAACAGAGATCCCGACAAAAGACAGTAGGTCCGTCGCCTTTTAGGTAGACCTTCGCTTTTGCCATTGCAGCACGTGGCTAATTACTTCTGGAAATGTGGGGGTGGATCGAGTACGCCTCCAACTCAGTATAGTTAACGGCGTATAATGAAGACAGACGTATCCCACCGTCCATCAATACGGAAAAAACTAATGGGCCCACTTGAATGGACCACCAATCACAATTTGGACCGTAATTTCTATTCCTAACTTCCTAACCATTCGATTTTATAACTTTCTTTCTGGACCTTTGCTCTAAAATTTCTTCGCCGTCTAAAGATAGATGACTGGTCGGGTAGTTATTTACTTTGATGTGGTGTGATATTTGGATTTCCTGTCATCCAAGATAATCTTCACTAGATGGATGGTCTAGATTCATTGGAGAGTCGAAGAAGTGAAACAATCAAGCGTTTGTACGGCCATACCATTTGCAAAAGGGCGTTTTTCTGTTTGACGGAGAGTGGATTTTAAACCCTTTGTCAGACCCCTTACCATACAGCGGAGCTGGACGAAAGTTGACGCGAGCTGCGTCTGGTACACGTCACACGGAGCCAAAGCTCCGTGGGGCCCACATAGGTGTCCGTGTGACATCCACTCCGTCCATCAAGTTCCTGCATATCATGTTAGGATGTGGTCCCAAAATTGGATCTGATCCGAAACTAAAGTGAGCCATGCCACAGGAAACAATGGGGATGGAAACGCTCACCACTAAAACCTTCCTAAGGCCCACCGTTATTTTCATATAACATCCAACGGTTCATAAGGTGTTTTTGTCTTTTTTTTTCTTCTTTACACATGTACTCACACCGTGATAGAATTTCACCGCAATAGGCACTCTAACCCATGACCTTCCCAAGCCTGTGTCCTAACCCTATCCAATTGGTTCATAAGGTGATAATCACCATAATAGCAAAACTTCTGGAAGCACAATAACGCTTGGACGAGGGCATTCAAGCAGAACTTCTGTAAGCCCAATAACGTTTGGATGAGGGCATTCAACCCCTACTGCTTCTTATGGTGTAGCCTAAATAAGTTTTACATTTTAATTTTTGAAATTACATTTTAAAATAATTAGAAAAAAGCTAATGGACAGAGTGGATGTCACATGGACATCTCAGTGGACCCCACTGACTGTGGAAAGGGTTAGGTATCAACCCGTACTGCCTTTGGTCCATATGGCCCTTACCATATATATATATATATAGGTCTTCCTTCCATCTGTTTTTACACAAGGGGAGCTGATTCTGTCCTGCCAGGGATCATGTATGTTCCGTCAGTCTAAGACATGGTGCCATTTCATTGCTTGTCCAATGCTTGTTAGAGACAGGCAACTTTAAGAAAGTTGTCTGCATTTCATAGGTATTGCAGAATAATGAGAGCGCTCTCTCCATCCATGCATCCATATATAGCTTGCAAAACTTTATAACACGACAAGGCTCATGAGGTATATCTTTTCTCAGTATGTAGCACGTACCTTTGTAAATGACTGTAATACGTCTCTCTTTATATATCAACTCGTCATTTTCCTTTAAATAATCTCTCCGTTACTCTTTCAACATGTGTCACATGTGCGTACCTCCACTATCCATTAACTAGGCTACCTCTCATGTGGAGTGGATGGGTCCTCTTGCTGTGGTCTAATTTGAGTACTGGTATGCCACCTGTGCAGATGGTGTGTGCATGTGTATGGATTTTCACATTCTACTAAAGTATCAATTCACTTCTGAACATCTAATATTGTTTCTTTACACCCAAAAGTCTCATTATTGCTCCTTTTCTTAGATTTTTAATGTGTGATCCAGTACACTGTACTGCTAAAGTATAATTCTTTTTCCAATGGTCTATAGGAAAAGCATCCCCCACTATGGCATGAATCCTTTTGTTCTTTTAAGGTTCTTTTTGTTTTTTAAAAGGATTTGTGATGAATGGTTATAGATGGTTAGAAAAGAGAAGAGGCGCGCACACACACGTGTGTGTGTATTCATATAATTGCATTTATACTCTAAGAATTTTATAATATATACTATTACACTCTTAGTTAAAGAGTCAGAAAGAACATTTTTTTAAATGAGTAAAAATATCTTTTTGCTAAAATTAGCTTAATGTTTTGTTTACAAAAAATATTGGCATAATCAGAGTATGCCTACTGCTTCAATGGGGCAGATTTCAAGGGGAGACACACCGTTCATCAGGTGCACTCCTTAATATTTGGACTTGACTGCAAATATCACACGGATTCAAAACTTAGGTGAGCCTCACCAAAGGTTTAGTGTAAATATTCTTAAAACCTGTTGTGGCCAATTTGAGTTTTAGAATGGAGTGATTTTTTTAACATCCATTCATCTCATTGTTTTGTGTCAAATGAACAGTTTGGATGATATGTATAAACTATGGTGAGTTCCACACTTAACTAATAACAAGTTTCCATCCCAATTCTTCCCTGTAGTGTGGCTTACTAGAGTTTTGGATTGGGCTAATTTTTTTAGATTCTAGTGTGTGTTGGGGGCCTTGCACAAAACCTTAGGATCTAGCTTCCCAAAACACCAGAATTATGGGATAATAAAGCAATGAAAACAATCAAAACATAAACTACACGACACAAGAGATTTTACATTGAAAACCCTAAATGAGGTAAAAACCACGGGACCTCGTCCAAATTAACAATCCACTATCAAATAGAACATTACAACTGATCATAAGCACACACCGCTTAGATCAAACATTCTTTACTTGCGCAGGAGTGAATAAACAATAAGAGAATAAAAAGAAAATGGAGAGATCTTACCAATCACAAGGACATAGAAACGCTAGGACGTCGACTCCCTTCCACAAGCTTCCTCTCTCTCGCTCTCTCTTTTTTTTCTCTCTCTCACACACACTTTTGATAGTCCTAAACCCTTTGGCAAACCCTTGTAAAGCTTTAGAAAACTCTCTTGCAGTGCCTAAAAAAGCCCTAGGCACCTCTATTTATAGTTTAAACAACTCTCTTTCGCACCCCTTATGAAAGGGCATCAGATTTCGAAGTCCGTGCAAGATCTAGACTCAAATCTGTGTAGCCTCGACTAGTCGAGCAAAGTCCTCAAATAGTCGAGACTGTTCACTCGACCGGTCGAGCTAGGCCCTTGACTGGTCGAGCATTGTTCACTGAGCTCGCTGGACTTTGAGTCGAGTGACCTTCGACTGATCGAGCACTGTTCACTTGACTGGTTGAGCAGCATGGTAAAACACTCCGATTTTCAACCGGCTGCACTCTCTCCTCTAAACTGAGGAGGAAATCCTATCAAATCTCTCCCTTTCCGACTCAGGAGGAATTCACCTTCTTCAAGCCAGTCAGGTTTCTATAAACCTCAAACTTGCCCTTGAGCAATGCCTTGGTCATCATATCTGACCCATTATCGTCCCTGTGGACCTTCTCAAGTTGTAACACTTTCTGTTCCAAAGTATCCCTAATCCAGTGATACCGAATCTCTATGTGCTTTGACTTGGAGTGCTGACTTGGATTCTTGCTCAAGTGTATAATACTTTGACTATCGCAATAGACCACATGCTGCTCCTGCTTCAGGCTAAATTCCTATAGGAACTTCTTCATCCAAAGCATCTCTTTACATGCTTCGGTGACTGCAATGTACTAGGCCTCTGTCGTCGACAATACTACGACCTTCTATAACTTGCTCTGTCAAGAAACCGCTCCCCCTGCAAACATGAACATGAACCCCGATGTAGACTTTCTGGATTCTATATCACCTGCCATATCTGCATCTGTATAGCTCTCTAACACAGGTTTTCTGTCACCATAACATAGGCCTAACTTGGATGAGCTTTTTAGATACCGCAGTATCCATTTCACCATATCATATGTGTGGTTCTTATGCAAGGATTTCATCTCCTCTTGCATAACTTTCAATCACTCCCCCTTACGCTCGTCGGCTAGTGTCACGCCCCAAACCCGGGGACGGAAAGCTTCCGTGATGCCCCGAATTCGGCACTCGACTTCCATACACCAAGTCCCGAGCTCGGCGCACCATAAGGAAGATTTTTGACTGATTTTTTATATATATACATAGTAATACCTGAGCATGAAGATCCATGATCAAAGTACCAAGCAACACTCTCCATCATAAGTCTTGATGGTTATAAGTATAATGCTTTACAAAAGATACGTAACATCAACATTGCCCAAATCGAAGAATAGATGCAATGCATCATGAAAGCTAAGTCTTCCAAGCTACTCCAACCTTGAAAAAAATGGAAAATAGGAGGCTTAGGCAAAAAGCCTAGTGAGTACACACGTGTGTGCAGTGTGTTCTACATGCAAGCAAGATAAATATGCTACAAGAAAATCATACCACAACCATAACCATATTACATGCATCCATAATCACATCATCATCATCATATTGTCATGCCATAATTATACAATATCGGAAATACTGACAAGTCCATGAGTCATACAATATCAGAGTACGCAATATAAATCAGCATGTAAATGAGGAGTTATAAAGAGCCAAATATCAGATGTCGAGGATGCAATGCAATCTGTGGTGCGAATGAATTGACTATGCTGGAGTGAAGTCGGGATGGTAGTACGTAGTATCGCAGACTATGGGATCTATCACAAGGGACTTCTATCCAAAATAGTCTCATACCTAATTTGGATAGTCAGACTCAATGTGGTAAACTTCTGATCTCAGGTTAGTCGCGTGCCCCAACCGAAATCCTGGCCATTGCGAAGGTACACTCAATAAATAGTTGCGCACCACCAGCCCGAGTGAATAGTGAATGAATGAATGAATGAGTATGCAACTCCTACTCAATAAGTCCACATATCAGTATAGTTCATCTCTGGGATCATCACCGGGGTTTAGTACACTCCAAATGGCACCGTCTCTCTCCCAGCAGCACAGTCCAAGTAAGCGTAAGAAACCTCACTATCCGCTTGGCCAATAGTCTGCCAATACCTATCCGGCACGTCGATAGCGGACCCATTTACGAGCTGGTCAAACTCAGCCTAGTAATGCCCCCTACCCTCGGGCGAGTAAGGCCACACCCCCTCCCAACCGACCACGACACAGTGGGAGACGCGGCCTCCTGGTATTCGGCACTCGAGCGCTCATGTATCCACTCGGTCTCGACGTTGGGGCGTCTCCTGGCCTCGGAGGTTTAGAAATTTTCACCCAAGGACATCTATGGCGCCCGTATGCTAGAACCAAATATTTTCGGTGTCCCATCTGGCCATCCACGATATGTCTGTGGAGGCTACGGCCCTGATGTCGCTAGGGCACACAATGCAAGATGCATGAGTCATACAATACAGTCATGCATCAATCCTGCGCATACCGTGCACTCATGTGAGATAACCTCCGCCTATCAGGGAGTCTCATAACAATCTGTCCAACGACATATGCAATGGTCAACCCCATCTCATAACAAACATGCAGATGATGCGTATGGGCATGTATGATAATGTTGTGCTGTCACATACTCATAATCTGTATCAATAACCGGCCTCAACAATCGGCTTCGATAATGTGGACATTTAACCAACATTGTCCCCAAGGAATGGCCCACATAAATATTAATACATACATCATGATGAAATCACACCACATCGGTCCTCAGATACATCGCTTCGGGTCTCACACAAGGGCCGCACATTCATTGCATTGGGCCTCACTCATGGGCCGCATATACATCACATTGGGTCATACCATATGTGCACTACACATCGCAATGGGCCTTGGCTCATGGGCCATGAATACACCACATCAGGCTTCACGACCCATGGGCTTCAAATACTCAAGAGGTGAGCCCTACACATGGGCCTCAAATACATCACAATGGGCCACAACCCATGGGCCTAAAATATATCTCAATGAGCCACGCCCATGAGTCTCAAATACATCACATTGGGCTTCGCCCATGGGCCTCGAATACATTGCAAGTGGCCTTAAATCTATTTCACAGGTAGACCACATACCTGGGCCTAATACACATCACTATGGGCCGCATCACATGGGCCGAAAATACATCACAATGAGCTTCATCATATGGACCGAAAATATATCTCAATGGGCCTTGCCCATAGGCCACGAATACATGGCTACACCAATTATAATAAGTCTTATACCATAACCAATTCATACGTCACATAGTTAATGGCTCATATTTAGTGTCGCATGGTTAAAGGCCAAGAGCCACATTTCATCGTACCATTTACGGTTTAGAGATCACAGTGTATAGAATCCAGGACCTTGATAGCATTAGCTTGGGTAACACAACCCTACATCACATTCGGTTTAGTGTACAACTTAGTTATATGTGATTCAAGCGGCGGTATCTATATCGATAAACACAAACCTACGCTATTGAATGACCATAAATGCCACTTGATTTCATACGGTTAGGTGGCCTTGTACGTATTTCTCATTCATATAATTAAATGACCACATATACTACATATACTCCACCATTGCCTATGATTAGGTGGCTATATATACATCAAATACCTACATCATTAATGGTCCAAACAGGGATATCACACCCTCACACCACTAGAGTCTACATATTTATTATAATTAACCATGTTTAAGGGTTTAAACACAAGTCACATGATCCTATTACTTAGGACCATACTCTAACCAAAGTGCCAAGTGATCAAGTGCTGTCCACAACCAGCCCATTAAAGGGATTATTCATCATTACTTCAAAAATTATAATACTAGTTCGTCATATGTTCAACACATGGAGATTACCAACCCTTGTCGAAGAGGCCCAATGGTTGGCCCAAACAAGGCTACCACTGATGGGCCCATATAGCATTCACTTAAAATGGGCCTTAACATTCTTGGACCTATAAATAAATGGAATTTACAATGAGTTTTATATGGTGAAGCTCATGGGGCTTTCCCATGAGGTTAAGTCGTGTGTGACTCACTTAAGACTTAGGTCTACTTTGATTTTAGCACAAATTCTAAAATGATATGAGGAAGTGGATGGTCCGCATGGATTAAATAGATACCCCATGGTGGCCTTAGGTTGGATTCAATAGTTATGTCCTTATTCTCGCAGCCTTGTATTATATGGTCCAATTCAGGTTAGATTGACTGATCTTTGGGACAATGCTCTAAAGGGGACCCGATACATGGGCTAGATGGGTTAAATTTGTAATACATCATCAGGATGGCCCATAATAATTTATTTTTTTTAGTGATGAGAGTTCAATTTATATTATTTCATAATGTACGGCTGTCTAATCATTGGATGGGCCTGCTTCATGGTAACATACCGTCAAAAGGGTTAATAAAATAGATAAACGATGAGGATTTTAAACATATATCGTATCATAGCCATGGTAGATTAAGTGGCATAGCACCTGCATCAAAGTGGGCCATACCACACACAAGTTGCGAGGTTTACCCTCCATTAAATATTCATAATCGGGTCTACAGAGATGTGTTTCATAAATTCGGCCCATCCATTATGTGTGTCCCATTTGGTTGAGAGGTCAGACCAAGTTTTAGATACATCCATATTCCAGGTGGACCAAACAAGTGATTTTACATGCTCGAGCTTCGAGTTGTACGAATGGTTCAAAGAGATCAAAGTTACATGGGTCCTAAAGTGATGTATTTATTATACCTACACTTTTCATTTACTTTTAGAGATCATTTTAGAAAATTATCTAAAAATGAATCATAACCAAAGATTACCTGGACCTCACCTCAATTAGCAGTGAGGATAATGATTTCACCATTAAATCATTCATAGGGCCCTCCATAATGTTTATTTTCCATTCGATGTGTTCATAAGGTCACCGGGACCTGAATTAAGGGGAAATACAAATTTCATATTGGTCCAAAACTTCTTACCCAAAAGGGTTCCAATGGTAGATATTTAATCCTTGCTGCTTTTGTAGTGTGACCCACTTGATAGTTAGATCTATCTTATTTTTCTTCTCAAACCTTAAGACAAGCTCACTAAATGGATGGATGGTTTAGATATAACATATACCACATGATCATACCTATGAAAATTGCTGATTTATTCAGCTTCATGAATTTATTTTTATTTTCATTTTTTTGATGGTGTGGGCCACATGAGTTCCGTGTACGGCTGAATTTTGAGGTCGACCCATTTTTAAAGGATTCCCATCAAATGCACGGTACAGATGTTCGACATACATCAAGGTAGGGCCTATGGTGGGCCCATCTCCTTCCAACATGAATAGCAGACGCTGCTTGCTGCAGCGTCAAACGCTGACAGCAATTTTTCATATTTGGGGCCCACAACAGGACGATCCAGTCCATCTGTTGTATGTGTCCCTCGTGGTTGATGGGTCAATAGAAGTTTCAGATGCATCCAAATTTTCGGTGGGGCCCAGCAAGTGCTTTTATATGTTTTAGCCATGTTTGCACATTATTTTAGATGGTGTGAGCCACCTAAGTTTTTTGTACGGTTGATTTTTGGCGTGACCCATTCTTAAGAGGGAAACCATCAAATTCATGGTGTCGATTTTCGACATACATCAAGCTAGGGCCTGCAGTGGGGCCACCTCTTTCCAGCGTCAAAAGAGACGCTGCAGCAGCAGCGTCAAAGTTCTATTCTTTTTTTTTTTCTTTTTTCTTTTTTGTTTCTCATATATGGGGCCCGCAACAGGACGATCCAGTCCATCTGTTGTGTGTGTCCCACATGGTGGAGCGTTCAATCCAAGTTTCAAATGCATAAAAATTTCAATTGGGCTCCAGCAAGTACTTTTATATGTTTTAGCATGTCTTCACATGATTTTTAATGGTGTGGCCTACCAAAGAAATGGATTGGATTCATTTTTTGGTTCAACGCCTAAAATGATCTAAAAAATTGAATGGACGGCACGGATTTAATACATACATCATGCGTGGGGCCCATTGTGACCCACACTCTTCCCTTATTTTTCTTTCAAACGGCGGCAGGCATTTGGACGCCTGCCTCTTTTTTTTTTCTTTTTTTTCTTTTTTTTGGTGTGAATGCACGTGTGAGTTTGCGGCCAACCAAATTGCCATACTTGAACAGTTTGAATGGCTACAAAATTCTGGTGGGGCCACTATCAATGGGTCCCTATAATAAATTATTTATTATTATTATTATATTTTTTTTTCCAAGCATCCATACCATTAATCACATCATTATCATCCTATCATCACAAGTATTAATTATTATTATTTTTTTTATTTTTATATGTACTCTCTTATGTATCTACACCATTGATCACATCATTATTCTCAAATCATTTTCACTAATAATCATACAAATAATTAAAAAAAAAACAAACAAACAAACCAAGAGTGGAGTGAGTGTACTCACCTTGATGAATTAGATGGATGGTTGAGATGTAATTGATGGTGGAGATGGATGGAAGGGACGTGATTGATGGCCCACCAAGATCAATCCTCTCTCTCTCTCTAATTGTAGAAAAATGGTGAAATGCTAAGGGGTGGAGGTGTATTTATAGAGAAGTGGATAAACTTTTGGTTAAGTTAGGCTAATGTGATTAATATTAGCTTAGGCTATAATTTTGATAATTAATTCATGATTTGTAATTAATGGTGGATTAAAGAAGCATGGGATGACATGGTTTGATGATGCCATACATGAGGTGTGGCATGGAGAGATGTTGACTTTGGGAAGCACATGAGAGATGGGAGGTATGGGTGTGTGACATCACACACATGGGTAGAGATTCTCACCCATGTGTAGCATCTACATGTGTGCATGACATGTGTTGTGCACATGTGTGGAATGAAATACATGGTGCCATGCGCACATGATACACTTATTATTCTTCACGGTGTATCTCACTAACGGAGTATCATACCGACGCACGGGTGGTACCTCCACGATCGCAGCGATGGGGCGGTTAATATGAAATAAGTTTCGAGGTCTTGGGGTTCTGGTCAGTTGGGTGTATACTATGAATGATCAATCCATGTCTAGCTAAGGGCTTCAATCATCATAAGCATGGAAAATAGTACCGAATGGACCAGGTGTTACAGCTAGGGCCTCATAATAATCTTCTGGCTCTCCACCATCAATCAGCATAATGTACTCATGCGGCGAGTATCTCTTGGATGGTTGTCTGTCCTTAGATGACCTCCTTACCTATGGCTCAACAGGTGGACCAAGTGAAGGCTGCTCCCCTGGTCCATCTTCTGTAGAAATTCCCTCGTCCTCTGCACCTTGTTGTACTCCTCCGTCATCAAGCACCACAGGAGAAATAACAGGATTCATGTCCTCTAACTCACCTGAACTAGGTTAGTTCTTCTCTAGCTTACCAATGTCTTTTATACACTGATCTTCAAAGAATAACACATCTCTGCTCATGATGAGCTTCTTCTCAGTCGAATCACACAATCTGTAACTGAACTTTTTATCACTGTACCCCAAGAACACACACTGCCTGATCTTCATATCGAGCTTGGACCTCTCGTCCTTCGGTACGTACACGGATGCCTTGCATCCAAATATCCCGAGATGATTGTGAGATGGATCATGTCCAGTTCATACCTTCTCAAGTACTTCTCTATTCAACGGGGCTGATGGAGACCTGTTTATCAAATACACTGCCGTGTACATTGCTTCTCTCCAGAACATCTTGGGCAACTTCACATGGGATAATATGCATCTGATTCTCTCTACAATAGTGCGATTCATTCGCTCAGCTACACCATTATGTTGAGGGGTCTTAGAAACCGTCTGTTCATGCCATATACCCAGTGACTTACAATACTCATGGAAGTCACTAATGTATTCACCACCATTGTCAGTGCAGATGCACTGCAATGGTCTACCTGTCTCTCTCTCAACCATAGCATGAAACAATTTAAACACACCAAAGACCTCGTCCTTGGATTTCAAAGAATAAACTCAAACTCTTCTAGATGAATCATCTATAAAAGTGACAAAATACAATGCTCCACCTAAGGTTTTTGTCCTCATAGGACCATAAACATTAGAATAAGTCAATTCTAATGTATGTACTTTATTAACATGAGAAGCGGATTTAACAAATGAAATTCTATGTTGTTTCCCTAATAAACAATCAATATAAGTTTTGAGAGGTATACCTGTCACGTTTAGAAGGAGCCGCTTCCTTGCTAGTAGTTGAAGTCCTTTTTCACTCATGTGACCTAGACGCCTGTGCCACATATCAATAGCTGAATCTTCCACTACGTTTAACCCACCCTTGCACACACTGACACTTGCCTTATAAAGGATACAACACTTCTTTCCTTTGGTTACGATCAACGAACCCTTGATGAGCTTCCAGCGCCCACGAACAAAACGGCTTTCATAGCCATCATCATCCAACTTTCCCGTTGACATTAAGTTGGGGCGAAGGTCTGAGATATACCTCACATCCCTGAGAACCAATGTGCAACACACATCGGTCTTCACATAAATATCACTGACCCCTATGATCTTTGATATGGTAGAATTTTCCATCTTCACAGTCCCAAAGTCACTTGACTAGTAGCTTGTGAAGAAGTCCGTACGTGGAGTTGCATGAAACGAGGCTCCTGAGTCTATCACCCAGTTAGTGTCCTGACTCGTAGTCGTGAGATATACATCATGATCTACTGAAAGAATAACTACAACGTCGTCATCTGAAATGACCGTAGTGGAGTTTGATTCATCTTCATTTTTCTTTCATTTTCCTTTCTTGTTTTTCTTATTCTTACGACATTCATGCTTATAGTGGCCCTTCTTGTCACAATTCCAGCATTCAACATCCTTCCTGGTACTCGACTTACTTCTTGATTTATGTCGGGCCTTCCCACCTTTTCTGTTCTTTCCTCTCTTCTGTTCTTATGTCACAAGGGCCTTTTGCTGAGTAGACCCCTGAGACTTCCTCCTTGTCTCCTCATTGAAGAGACAGCTAGTTACTTGTTCTATGGATACATTTCCATCTGATGCGGAGTTACTTAGAGATACCACTAATGTTTTCTAACTATCAGGCAATAAGCTAAGCAATAGCAAATCTTGTAATTCATCATCCAGGACTATCTTCATATCGGAGAGCTGGTTCAATATATTGCTGACCTCATTCATATGCTTAGTCATAGAACCACCTTCTTTGAACTTGAGATTCACAAGTCGTCTTATTAGAAAAATCTTATTGCCGGTTATTTTTCTCTCATACGGCCCTTGCAATTTCAGTCATAGGCTAGCGGCTGAGGTCTCCATAGATACATGGTGGAATATAGAATCGTCCAACTATTGTCTAATAAACCCCACCGCCTTCCGGTCTAATTTTTTCCAATTATCATCTGTCATGTCCTTTGACTTTACTGATATGCCTTGAATTAGAGAATACAAGTCCTTGCAATAAAGCAAGTCCTCCATCTTAGCCTTCCATATAGTCCAGTTAGAATCATTGAGGCTGATCTTCCTTGATGAGCCACCTTCCATAATTCAGAACCGATCCCACTCCGTTCAATGAACTTAGCTTTGATTCCACTTTGTTGGGGGCCTTGCACAAAACCTTAGGATCTAGCCTCCCAAAACACTAGAATTATGGGATAATAAAGCAATGAAAACAATCAAAGCATAAACCACACGAAACAGGAGATTTTATATGAAAAATCCTCAAAGAGATAAAAACCTCAGGACCTCGTCTAGATCAACAATCCACTATCAAGTAGAACGTTACAATCGATCATAAGCATACATTATTTGGAACAAACCTTCTTCACTCACACAAGAGTGGATAAACAATAAGAGAATAAAAAGAAAATGAAGAGATCTCACCGATCACGAGGATGTAGAAGCGCTGAGACATCGACTCCCTTCCACAAGCTTCCTCTCTCTCTCTTCTCTCTCTCTCACCTTTGATAGCCCTAAACCCTTTGGCAAACCCTTGAAAAACTTAAGAAAATCCTCTTGCATTGCCTAGAAAAGCCTTAAGCACCCCTATTTATAGTTTAGGCAACTCCCTTTTGCACCCCTTGCGAAAGGGCTTCAGATTTCCACAGTTTGTGTAAAATCCGAACTCAAATCTGCGTAGCCTCGACTAGTCGAGCAGAGTCCTCGATTAGTCGAAACTGTTCACTCAACCGGTCGAGCACTATTCATTGAGCTCGCTAGATTTTGAGTCGAGTGACCCTCGACTAATCGAACATTGTTCAGTCGACTGGTCGAGCAGCACAGTGAAACACTCCAATTTTCAACCGGCTGTACTATCTCTCATCCGAACTAAGGAGGAAACCCTATCAGTGTGAACATGTGATAATTCACCTAATGGATGGGATCTCATGCACTTTCTCCTCATGTGTTACTTGGTTAGTAGGAGGCATGTTATAACGGCCATGAAAAATAATAATTTGAATTTGAGAAAGAAATTTCGTGTCTCATCTCTCTTTCTTATCCAAACTCAATTCTTTATTTCTTATCTAATTTTAATCTCCTATCTTATCTCTATTCCTAACCCATCTCCCTTTTATCTCTCTAACTCTCTCCTATTTTCTTTTAAGGAAAATGTCGTAAGAGAAGTTATATTCCAACTAAAATATTAACCAATTGACACCTTACATACAATTAAGGAAGAGAGAGAGAGAGAGAGAGAGAGAGAGAGAGAGAGAGAGTTGCTAGGAAAGTAATTTGTGATTGATACCATTATAATTTTAATAATCTTAATGTAATATGTATAAATGGTTTTAATTAGTCCTTCGACCATCGTACATGCTTGAATGGAGATTATCAGTTCTCTCCGTAAATAATCTAGTTTCGATACAAGGAATTGCTCTCTACAAATGATGATATATTAATATTTGTAAGATATATTCATTATTATTATTTTTGGTAAAATTGAGATTTAATTATTTGGACAACGCAATGAACGGGACAGATCGAATATATGATTATTGTGTTGTCAGATTTGGATGTTCTTAATAAGGAAAGCTCATATTTTCTATGCAAGTATTGGTATCACTTGGAGTAAAAGAATGAGATAGATCATCGGTGTATGTGTGGTTAGATTCACACCATTCATCCAATGTGTAAATGTAAAATATACCAAGACTTCGAGAATCTGGATGATCCATTCATATAGTGGGCCAACCTAATTAATCATTTTCCATTTAATTTTTGAAATCTAGATGTAAATAAGCATATAAATAGTTCAGATTAACAATCTATAAGCCTCTCTAATTATTAACCAAGGAGGGTTCAATAATGAAGGTTGATCTATCCATTGTAGTTAAATGGACCTTAGACTCTTAATTAATGTAAATTCTTAAATTTTTAGGCTTATTGCGTATCAATGATCAATCGATCGATCAATTGAAGGTGCCAAATTTTGTCCAGCAACCTATATGCCATAAACAGAATTCTGTCAATTCGAAGTTCGATCGATCAAGGCATCCTCAATCGATCAACCATATCGATTGATAGATGTCTGGAAAAATTCAAGCTTTGATAATCGAATCGAATGAATACATCATGCATGTAAACTTCAATTAAGTAGTCATTGAAAGTTGTTGCATAGTGCTTGACCAGTTAAGGTATTGAATCAAAGGTGGAAACCACTATGTGATGTATTTGGATCAAACAATTACATGGTTATATGATTGTTAGGATTTTCAAATTCAAAACCATCAGATTATCTTATGAATTATTCACCACTAGAATCAAGTGAGTAACCTAACATATCTCATGTTCATAGAAATTAAAATGAAATTATTTGAGTAATTAATTGATTGATATATTGATTTAACTGATATTGATTCATGAAATTGTCTCACATTTTAATTTACATTCTCACATTTAATTTTTGAAAAAAATGATGGAATCACGTACTTACATTCTAAATTAACATAAGTATTTATGAAATGATGAAATTATACATTATCCATCGCATCCACATATTATATGGTCGATCTTGGGGGGCCCTCCCTAGAAGAAATGTCGATCCTAGTAGAGCATTACCAGATGTGGGCAATGTATGTGCTTACCGAAAGGTGAAAGTCTACCCAACGGGTGGAGACCAGTTGATGAGCTCCAACCTAAGTAGATGGATGATTACTCCATTTAATGCATTCATGCATCATGTGCATGGATTTTTTCATTTAGTACTTTGTACTATTTTAATTGATATATTTATGAACCATGCTGGGTTATTTCGCTAAACTTGTCCAACTCACCTTTTTATTGATGAAAAAACCATACAAATGAGCCGTTGAAAAATGATATAGTGCATGAACCGAAAAAAGTCACTAAAGCTACCGCAACCCACGTGAAATGTGCATATACTTATCTAAAGATGAATTGGTAGCATTAGACCATTCTTTAATATCTGATTTATTTGCTAGGATAATTTGATTGACATATAATGCATATTGGCATTAATTATAGGATTTTAAACAATTACTTAGATTTATTTAATTAAAACGTAATGAGACTGGAATAAATATATTTATGTTAAGATGCCATAACAAATTAATGATGTTTGAGATTTATATTATTTGAACAGTCATGATGATTTATACATGCCTGGTTGATTGATGCTAAGTGTTATATATGTGTGATTTAAATTCAATAAACTTGAGTGGACTTATAAGAACGTAATTCTCACTTTCAATTAAGCTGCTCAACAGATGAAGTTAATATACTTTGTGTATAAGTTATAAACTGAAACTTGGGTCTAAGAGTGCACACTTTGTACTTTGAATTTTGGGCTATGACACATGCCATCTTACACCTATGCATAATCGGCTAGCCTTGTTCATGAAATAGGAAAGTTTACAAAGACTCCTGAGCATAGAAATACATGACCCATGTATAATACTCAGTCAAGCAAAATGCTTAAGAGTAATGACTCATGGCCAGATGTACTAGGCCTTTCATGGGACACGTGCTATCATGATTTATTTATAAGTGATATAGGTCATTAATCAAGTGTGAGCATATGTTGGCCTAAAAATCATACCGTCATCATGCAGGACTCAGATATGCTAGACAAATATTAGTTCACACTATTAGAACTAGTGAACAACTGACAATCCAGCTCAACATAGATCTATGCCCCACCTGGTGAGTCATGTGCCAAGTAATTTTTAAATGGGACCTACCATTTGCATGGTGAGATTTACTGCATTGGTGAGAGGAAGAGAGATTTCCTAGACATAAGTAAAGTTAAATATAAAAAAAGTTAAGCTTTAATAAAGGCATTTTGGTTATTTATACAAAGTTTCTTAAATAACATTGTGAGCAAATATATAAAAAAAGTATTATAAAGTTTTGAGGATATAATTCTAATTAGATTATTAGTAGATTAATAACTCTAATTATATCATAAATACATGTTTGGCTATAAAAAATAAAAAATCAGTTAACAACTAAATGGATAAAAATCTTCACATCAGAAGCATCATTCTCATGATATGTGTGTGTGCGTGTGTGGTAATGGGTTGGGTGGCCGGCTTGACCTTGTTGAGACGGACCTATAAAGTTAGGGCGCTAGGGCCTAACCCTTTAAACTTGGCTTGGGGACTAGGCCTAGCTTTAAATATAGACCCAATACCCAGGCCAAGCTAGACTAGGCACGAGCGGCTTATCGTGCTGGTCTATATGGGCCACCATCATGACAGTCTTAAGACAATCATTAATAATTCATATTCACTGTAGATGTATAGTTTCAAGGCATTGGATTTGGCGTTATGTTTCAATGGTTCAAACCATTTATATATAGGATTCACTACGCCAAAATCGCCAATTTGCGACGGACCAAATCCGTCGTAAAACCAAATAAACGACGGATTTCGACCGTCGCTGGGTCCGTCGCTGTTTACTGGGTCGTTTTTTTCGTTTAATCTGCGACGGATAACGTCCGTCGTTTCATAGCGACGGATAAGATCTGTCTTAAAAAATAAAAAATCCGTCGGTAAAATTCAAAAAATCAGTTGTTACTAAAAATATTAGCGACGGATAAGATCCGTCGCTAATATGAGTAACCGACGGACCTCAAATCCGTCGTTGATTTTCAACGGTCAGAAATTAGCGACGGACCTCAAATCCGTCGTTGACGTTCAACGGTCGGAAATTAGCGACGGATAAGGTCCGTCGCTAATATGAGTAAGCGACGGACCTCAAATCCGTCGTTAGTTGTTAATGTTCACAAATTAGCGACGGATTTGGTCCGTCGCTAAAATATCTGTAAATAAAATAAAATATTGATAAATTATTATTATTATTTTTTTAATCTTGCACCTGATAGTCATTCAAAAAATAATTCACACTACTATTTGATAAGAATCCTATTCACAAAATTGCTAACAACTCAATTCAATAAAAGAGGAAATGACTCAAGTGGCCCACTCCAACAAAAATTGACTTGCCCTACTAACTAAACATTTTCCCCTCTTAAACTAGGACCCGTACAAAAGAAATTACCCAGAACTTCAACTGTTGGCTATGCCTTGCCTTGAATTGGCTACTTAGTATCTGCTCTTGTTCAACCTTCTTTTGAGCCCTTCCTACATATATTACAAACAACCAGATTCAATCCAAGAAAAGAATAGTTTAGTCAACCCTTCATATATTACAAATAACCAGCTCAAATCCATGAAATGTGAAGAGTTTAATCAACTAAAACCAATTAACAAAATAAAAGATTAGAATTCATCCTAGCCATTAGAGGTTCAGGTAAGAGCATTTCTTAACTTCATAGCATTCACTGGGAGAGTACAATACAGTTTGAAAGGATCTTTAGATGTTGGAATCAATACACAACAGTGCAAGGCAATCTGCATTTAATGCCCTAGTGTCTAACGACATGACCAAAGGAAAGTGTAGGAACTGGGAAATTCCTATTTCCCAACAATTCGAACTCTTTTATGAGCAGGGATAATGCATCAAGTTCAGCTAAGTTGGACCGTAGGTTATTGTTCAGCCAGTGGACAACTTCTAACCTGTCGTGCATGCAACATCCAACTTGTCCAAAAGGTGGGCCTACCATGAGGAGCACCTTGTGCAAAAATCAGCACAATCCATGCATCAGATGAACCCTATATGTATAGATGCCCTGGCCCATAATTCAGGCTGGTCCCTCATGCATGTTGACTGTTTGGGACCACATGAAGAAACTTGATTTGTATACGAAAATATCATGTGTTTGGTCAAGCACATATTGTCTATTTGAAAGGGAAAAAAAAGAGGAGAAAATGTACCCATTTAAATAGATATCCATGGTTTAGATTCCATGTATATGAGAGATTCATGCCAAAGATCCTAGCAACCAATGAATAAATAGAGAGGCAAACAATTCCAGAGCTAAGGAAGAGCTCTAGGTGTAATGGAAAAGAAGAAAAGATAAGTAGATCCCCAAACATGCATTGCAACTAAAACAAATATTGTTAGTAGTAAAATGCAAGAATTTGGAGATCAAACTAAAGAAAAGAATCCAATGCATGTGCAGTTCATTACCAATGTCCTTGTAAAATCTCACCTAAATCAGTTGATTTCATTGACTATTGGGGGAAAAAAAAAATCATGATTGTCAATTGCATTAACATCTTCAGTTTTGCCATAACCATCACCATTGGAGTCAGCCATGTATGCTGTAAAAGATACAAAACTTGAAAATGCCTACAAAAGTGCTTAATGCAAGTGCAAGGGATGATATTAGACTAAAAAAATCCCAGATAACTTTGGAATGAAAAAATAAGGAAAAAAAATAGCAAATTCAATCACATAAACCGAACACTTGCAACCGTCTATCACACAAATCACATTAAAAGAAGAAAAAATAAACATTAAACTATCTATTCATTTCCTACCAAAACATGCCAGGTTGGTATTTGTTAAATCTGAATTCCAAAGTATGAATCTGAAGTTGGAAAACTAGTGGTGAATGGATGTTTGGTTTATCCAAAAGGTATCTAGTTTGAAGCTGAAAGGCATAAAAAGTACATCTTCCAAGTTCTTTTACTCGGTCTTCCACTCAAAACAAAATGTTTACTATTGATCCTAGTATTATCTACTACATATTAGTAACATACAACCAATATTGGGGCACCATACCATAAGCTACAAAATTTCATGTCCCCCTAAACAAGGCATCCTCTATTGATATATATATATATATATATATATATATATATATATATATATATATATATATATATATATATATATATAATAAGTTTTTTTTTTCATTTACATTCACAAATACATTCATCATCCATCAAACTATTAACAACATTTACAAAAAATAAAATATATCCAACCAACCCTTAATAATAATTTGCAACTTAACCTAATGGGAACCGTTATGCACCGTAATGTCTTACGGCAGAGCGGGTTCTGAGGAGTTACAAGTTGACCCTAACGACAGCATATAAATGAAGCGATAAAGATATAAATGATTTGAAATTAATTAAAGGTTTCGAGAACTTACATCCATCTCGCTCTTATTGCCAAGTAGTCCCAACGAAAATGCATCCACACTATGAGAAGGGAAAAAAAATATATATATATTTGTGGCTGCACCGATACGGTCTAGTATGAACGGCTGCCTACGTACCCAATGTTTGGAAGATTGGGATCAAGCCACTACGTAGTTCTTAATATTTAAATCAGAACATTTTACGCATAAGCAAAGAAAAAATTAAAATAAATCATAATAGAAATATGTGTACCTTTTGTCACGCATAAGAAGATGAAAAGCTGAAACAAATCACTAGATTAGTCAAGCAAAACTACTAAATAATTCGAGATAAAGATTTAGTCAAATAATATCCAAAATAACCTCAAACACAATCCATATGTCCTGACCAAATTACAAAAATATGTTCTTGACTTAGGAAAAGTTTTAAGTAAACTCCTTTAATATCTATGTTTTCGTCAGCACTCTAGGCCAAACGAGAACATCACCCACGTCGCAATCGGCTAACGTCTTCTCAATGTCACCAAACACATTCGCACTGGGAACTTCAACAACATCCAATATAACTTTGATGCAATCTGGAGGGTTGCCTGCATTATCTCTAATCAGACGCCCACGTGCAACAACTCGACTACAAATATCTGTCAAATGACAGATTTGTTCCACCCGTAGAAGTGGAGGTGGAGGTGGAGCTGACTCATCACGATGACTTGAGGTATCGCCAGATCGAAAAAATGCCTACAAGAAATAATTTTTATTATTTTCATGGATAAAATAGTAACTGTACATTATTCTTTTATTGTTAAAATACCTGAGAACCAGCAGTGCCTGGAGAGCATTGCATTGGTTGAACTGGAGTATTTATTTGATTCTGAACTTCAAGCAAACGTTCTCCAATGGTCAATATCATGTCCTTGCACTCGTTGATCTTGTTTTCCATTTGCTCTTTTAATACAATTATCGATGCTTTAACCTCAGCAATTTCACCCTTTCCTTCTCTAATTTCATTAATGTAAGGGGTTGAAGCAATAATGGTAGTTTTTGCAATATGACCCAACCCCCTTACACGTCCTCTTTTATCAAGACCACAAACCTAAATGATAATCAACCATTATTAGTAATGCATGTATATTAGTAACAAAAATTGTTCAGAAAGCTAAGTATGTCAAAGTGAAGAGAATGAATGAAAAACCTGTGCAACCGGGTCGTGATTTAAATCATTATGTATACAAGCTGGGTCATTGGCAACTATGTCTTTTATTTTTTCCGTTGTGATGCTCAGCTCCTGTGAAGGGAGAGACCCATCGGATCTAGTATGAGTTGCCAGAAACAATTCAGTTCTCGTGATTTGAGTATCTGGATTTTTTTGTTGCTGTAATTTACAATGAGAAATCATGTTAATTATTCTATATTCTTAAATTAGATTAAAAGAAATTAAAGTTATATTAAAAACTTACAATCAACTCTGCCGTCCTAGCAGATCCCCGTCGCCCAGTCGTGTGAGGGAACTTCATTTCGCTTCTGGATTCCTTTCCCTTTCCACGACGAGACTTTGCCTCTTTTGTAGATTCGTAATCAACGAATTTGACCCAATCTTCTAGCTTTACGCCATTAGGGCAATTTTTTTTCCTGTCTCCATCATTATCATACATATCTAGGACAGTTCCTCGTAATCGGTTCTTCCAGTCCTTCCACATATCATTAGCACGCTTAATTATGGCAGTTTTACAGTCACTATCGTCAACATCATATTTGGCCTACATATTTCATTAAATAGGGCAATTAGTCAACAACAATTATATTATAAACATTAGAAAGTAAAACTCATGTATTTAAATGCTTACCAAAATAGTTGACCAAACATTATCCTTGATGGTATCTGGCACAAGCCGCCAGTCTTTGTATGCAATTGGACAATGAGTCCTGACCACATTTCCTAGAAATGAGGTGAATTGATTTTTGTTATCTCCAGTAATCTCTCCAACTGGACTAATTGAAACTTTTATCTTTGTGGTGCTTCCTGGGACAGAACTAGAAGGCCCTACATACGACATAATTCCTAAAAAAAAATTAAGATTATTAGTCATTTAATATGTTGCGATACATAATAAAGAGATGACACTATACACATGCATAAGTTTTTACTGAATTTAGAAAAAATGAAAAGGAAAATAATCTAATATAGTAAAAGTAGTTAAATTTATTTCAACCTGATATGAAACTTGATCAGTTTCTTTTTCGCTTCTGAATACGTGAGTTACTTAATACAATTTCTACATATGACCCTTCTTGTATATCTTCACTAGTTGGGTCATACAGATCATCTATTAAGGAAGGGCTCGAGGAACCTGCAGTCAACCTGGCCTCAAACACTAGCGGATCCTCAAATGCATATGCATCTTTTGTTAGTCGCTTCGGAACATCTAATACAACATGCCAGTCATCTCTTGTCGGATCCTTGCAATAGAAGACTTGAGCCGCCTGAGATGCATGTATAAATGGCTCATCTTCTTCCTTGATATTCCTTCTAAACCTTCCTAGGTTAACAAATATCAGATTTGTTTCAGGATCTACATAACATCCATTTGAAGTATCTTCGATATGCACCCAATCACAGTAGAACAATGTTATCTTAAAGGTGAAGTAGTTTAATTCAAGAATTTATCTAATGATACCATAGTAGGTGGCTTCCTGTTCTACCAAGTTCTTATCCCTGGCACTCGCCCTGAACATAGTTAAGGCTTTCATAGAGACTCCGCTGTTTTGTGTTGTCAATTTTTTTTCAGAGTCTGATGTGCAAAAAACATATCCATTTACTGAGTATGTACTGTATGATGTGGCATCGTAGCTAGGACCAGTAGCGATTCTCTTAAATTGTGACATTTCTTCATTCTCTAATTGTTCCCTTAACCAAGCATTGTAGTCTACTTCTTTTTGTACCGACGGATTGCCCCTCCTGTTTTGTCCCTTACGTGTTTGGCCATGAATGTATTCATTGTACTTCCTACAATTCACATATAATATAAAATATAATTAAATTTTTTACTTTACATGGTACAATTTAAAAACATTAAGGATAGAAATATAGAGTTTTGTCAACTTACCCCAGCCATTGAGCATTTTCAGCGTGATGTTGTAATACCCATCTGCGTGCTTGTTGATATTGCACATTAGTAAGAAGATAACTTTTTCCTTTTTTATCGATTTGAAAATTATCGGCATTATCATCACCCTCATCATAGAATATCTTTTTCACTCTCTTATGGCTTCCTAACATCTTATCAGGCATGTAGTCCATGCAGTACATCATGGACTCTTCCAGTATGTAGCGTTCAGCAATACAACCCTCTGGATAAGTTTGATTCGTCACATACTTTTTGTATGTTCTCATCATCCTATACACATTAAAATCAGATATCGATATAAATTTAAAAAAAAAATGAAAAAAGAAAGTTGATAAATTCTGATAATTAATGTTACCTCTCAAAAGGATACATCCACCGATATCTGACAGGTCCACAAAGTTGTGCTTCCTCTGCTAAGTGCACCACTAGGTGTGTCATAGGAACAAAAAAAGATGGGGGAAAATATTTTTCGAATACACATAATGTTTCCACTATTTTTTTTTTCATAATTTGAAGCTCTTCACGATTAATAACTTTTGAACATATGACGTTGAAGAATCTTGACATTTCACAAATGGCAGTGCGCAATGTCTTCTTCTTTCCTAAAAACGAGTGCATCAACAAAACTGGTAGCAATTGTTGCATCACAATGTGATAATCATGTGACTTGAGGGCCTTTAGCTGACAATCCTCTAAATTGACACGATGTGTCCAGTTTGCACAATATCCTCTTGGGACTTTCAAATTGCTCAGTGTCAGACAAAACATGTTTCTTTCAGATGTGGACAACGTGAAAGGAGCTTTGGGTAAGAATAACCTGCCGTTTCTTTCTTCAGGCCACATAGACTTTCTTATCTTCATAGCCTGAAGATCCTGACGGGCTTGTAAACCATCCTTAGTCTTATCTTTTGTATCCATAATTGTTGCAATGAGGTTATCAGTGACATTTTTCTCAACATGCATCACATCCAGATTGTGACGAATGGGCAAATGCTCCCAGTATGGCAAGTCAAAAAGGATTGATCTCTTCATCCAGGTAGTAATGTTGTTTAGGTCATTCTTAGACATTTTCTTAATCTTTCCCACTTGCTTTCCAAAAACGATTTCAATATTATTCATTTTACAGAGTACATCTGAACCTTTCATACGCTTCAAAGCCTTCCTTTTTTTCCTCTTTCCCATTGAATCTGGTTCTGTCAGTCCTAAAGTCATGACCTGGTGGTAGGAATCTTCTATGTCTCATATATGCAAACTTCTTTCCATGTCCAAGCCAAACCGATTCCATCTCCTCACTACAAATAGGGCATGCATACTTTCCTCCTATCCTACATCTAGAAAGATGTCCATATGCTGGAAAATCATGTATTGCCCATAGTAAAATTGCCCTCATTGTGAACATATTCTTACTGTGCGAGTCATATGTCATAGATCCTTCCCACAATTCAAGCAACTCTGCAATCAACGGTTGCAAGTAAACGTCAATGTCATGTCCTGGACCCTTTTTTCCAGGGATCAAAAGTGTTAACATGGTAAACTCCTTCCGCATGCATAAATGAGGTGGGAGATTATACATAACAATCATAACAGGCCAGCAACTATATGAATTGCTCATATTCCCAAAAGGATTGAATCCATCCGTTGCAAGTCCTAAACGAACGTTACGTGGCTCCGCAGCAAAATCAGCATACTTTTCATCTACAATCTTCCACATAGACGAATCCACTGGATGACGCATGCAAATATCATCTTGAGCCGACTTTGAATGCCATATCATATTCTCTGTAATCTCTGGTATAGTGTAGAGTCTTTTTAACCTTGGCGTTAATGGGAAGTACCTTAGCACCTTACGAGGTACATGTGGGGCGGTTGACCTTACAACACTATTAAATTTCCATCTACTTTCTCCACATTTTGGACAACACTGCTTATCAACATGGTCCTTCCAGTACAAAATACAATCGTTAGGGCATGCATGTATTGTCTCATAGTTCATACCCAATGAACTGATCAGCCTCTTTGCATTATAAGTACTATCTGGCAAAGAGTTCTTGTCGGGTAAAATTTTCTTGAGCAAGTTTAATAACTTTGTAAAGCTATTGTCTTACCAACGAAACCTAGCCTTCAAACTCAGCAACTCCACTGTCACAGACAACTTTGTATGCTCCGGTTTACACGATGGATATAGGGGTTGTTTTGCATCCTCCATTAACTTCCTATACCGAGCCTCATCGCCTAATTCATCATGAGCTTCAATATCATCTCCATTATTAACCTCATCCATACATGCATCTAACTCGATGGGTTGAAAATGACCGAAAGCATCATTCACCAAATCGACCATTCTGGGCAACACATCTTCATTACGATTATCGACAAATGTACTCGCACCTGTGTCAAGACATTGTTCCCCATGGAGAAACCACGTCGTGTACGTTTGATCTATGCCATTAAAAACCAAGTGTTTGGAAATGGTTTTTAATGTCATCTTCCCACGTATGTTACAACACTTGGCACAAGGACAGCTGTGCCAGTCTTCCCCATTTGAATTTTGTTTCACGTACTTTAGAAATGTTACAACACCTTCCATGTATTCAACAGTTAACCTTCCTGCCCGCATCCAGTTCTTGCATGGTGTCATGGAAGTCATCTCTGGTAACGTATACATGATGTGTTTAAGTTAGATTACGAATGAGTATGTCTATCTAATTGACTAAATCAGTTGCCCATCCAAGACCAAATAGATTGTAACGCTTTCATTTTCAAATTTAAATGCCTACATCGAAATTCCGGCAGCATCTCCCCATATCTCTCCAGATATATTGATCTTGTATGTGATTCCCACGTCAGGTATCAACACAAAGTGAGGATATTTGACAATGGAAATAAATGCAAGAAACATATCCAGAGAGAAAGAAAGATGATGCATAGAAAAGGCAAGTGCATTTGAATTGCTAAAATGAAAGCATTACATTCTATCCAGCATTGAACTGTCCAAACAGGGACAATTTAAGAATTTTTATGCATAAGGAGCACACTGTATCTATGCCTGGCCACATAAAAATCCTTAAATGGGTAACTGATTGTCTTAATCTATATACAATCACATCAAAATTTGTAATCTAAATGAACATAATTCAAAAGAAGTGGTAACCTGAGTTGTTTTCCTGCAACCAGTCTCACCAGATACTAGCACCACCTGTTCTCCATACATAAACAGATAAACAAAACTCAGAGCATGACATTGAATAACATTGAATCCTGATTTCACCAGTAGTAACAAAAAGAAAATGCTTAATACAAGTGTAACAGGTTTATCCTCATTTCTTTTTATTAAGCATGGTGATGGGGATATTATTTTCTAACAGATGGGTGTAATCTAGTTAGTCCCATACATGAAAGTAGACATGACCAAAATCTGAAAATCTGAATCAATCTAACAAAAACCAACAAAATCCAAAACCCAAAATAAGATTCAAAACAAACCAAAATGGATGCCTAAACTGCAAAAATTACACAAGAAGCATCTACATGCATCTACCGACCAGTTACCACCTGTAGTTTCTCCAACAATGCATGACATCGATAAACTTCTGCTTTTGATTTTTCTATATAGCATAAATTAGAAAAGATTCAAGTGACTAAAATTTTTCTATGGATGGTAACTGGCCAAGAAAAGCTAATCACATTATATATAGTAAAAATTAGAAAAGATTCGAGTGACTAAAATTTTCTTATGGATGGTAACTGTCCAAGAATAGTTTAGCCATTTGTTCCAAATGACATGGATTGACGACTCATCTGAGTCCGCCCATCACCATGTGCGTCACAATGCAGTCCCAGCAGGAGTCAAAAGGTGAAGTCATAGTCTTGGTTGTCAAGATTTTCCACATGCAACACGTGCACAACTGCCCATTTGGATGTACCCAAAATCACCATTCAATTGGATATCCATTGTGAAAATGGGTTTATATCTATTTAACTGATCATTTGTGACAGGCTATTCTTTCCAGAAACCACATCCTAAGAAGGTGCATTTCCACCACCCGTTTGGATAACTTGATGTTTAACAGGCTGCTAAATTGGGTGGGGTGCATCTCATCTGCACCAAAATGCAGAAACTCACAAACATACTTTTGGAAACATTTCGGTTTGGAAAACCAAAGTGCTCTGAACTTCTATTGCTAGAAAAAAGGAATTACAAAGATTAAATCCTTTATTTAGCAGGTTCTTTGTCACACAAATACAAGCAAAAGTTACTTCAATCAACTTCTAGATCCATAGTGGGCTTGTACGTTTGACTCTCTTAAAAGTTACTTCAAAGACAGTATGCTGTGTCATGGGCTGATATGGATGGATGGACTTGGAACTGTGTTGCAGTGGAGTAATGGTTTCTGATGATTTCCAGTTGGAGGGCATAGAGATCATATTTGCAATTAATTCACCATCTTTTTAAGTGGCAATTGTAACTGTTTGTCAAGGAACGTGTGTCGTAGAGAACCTGTCGTGGGGTTGTGAATGTTGCTAGTGACACACCTTGCGTGGCATGGTATGTGTCTCAAGCTTTGTTCCATCTCCAACAATTGTTGGAAAGCATGCTTTCAGCTTCTTTTTCCTTCTTCTAGCTGTGCACTTACCATGTAGACATGCTTAGTGTGTACTTATTGAACCTATAGATCAACCTCAGGTGCTGTGGAATATGGAATGAAGAGTTGATTTGGGGTGATCCAAACACTTGGAACAGCCTAAACTATTGATCAGAAATCATGGCCATCTCCATGTGTGGTTGCTATGTAAGATCACGTAGCAGCCAAGGCAGGATCAGCTGGTCCGTTTTCAGCATCTGTCATGGTCATGTAGCAGCCGAGGCAGGCACACGGCTCAAGCAGTAAAACACTGCAAGTACTCTTGTTTAAAGGCCCTGGATGATGGTTCCTTGTCTCCCTCACTTGGGTTGATGCTGCTTTCTACACTACGGTCGGGCAGTAGCTATTTGGAGTTTTTTTCATATAAAATTTCATTACTTTTCCAAAAAAAAAAAAAGGACAACTGAAAATAGAACTACAATAAGGACCTGCGTTCAACTAAAAGAAATACTACAGCTGGAGGCTAGGATTTTCCAATTTAGGAATATTTGGGGCATGCTCTTTCCATGGCTGGACAGAAAAGACCAATGATCTGAATTACTGAACCATGGGCTCCACTCGTCAGAACTAAAAACCTGAGTGTACTGCAACAAGCATCACCTCAAGGACTATTATTCCTGTTCTTACTAACATGCCCGTATCTGCTGTTTGTTGCTTGAGGTGATGCAACAAGCATCACCCTAAGCAACAAACAACTGATCCAGCAAAAATACCACAGAGCAGTGGGACAAACAGCACTGTGACAGCTTCTCAACAGGAAGGAACTGTATCCAAGCTACATAGAAAATCAGCTACCAAGAATAATAATACCAATAGTGCTTCATACCTGGGATCTTAAATCAATGGATCTGAAAACGGTATCTTAGCGTACTGAGTAAACAGAGAGAGAGAGAGAGAGAGAGAGAGAGAGAGAGAGCGAGAGCATTACCTGTGTTGGTGAAGAGATTGACAGGAAGAAAGAGGTAGGAGAGATGTCTGCGGCCGGCGCTGGGAGAGGAACCGACGGAGTGAATGAGAGGGAGAGAGAACAGAGGCGTCGTTTAGGCAGATTGCGTACCGAGTAACTCGGTACCTTAGCGTACTGAGTAAACCATGTGGGGTCCACCGTTATTTATTTATTTTATCCACTCCGTTAATACATTTTAACAGATAATTTTAAGTCTTGATACCAAAATGGAAGAATATCTAAACCTCAAGTGGACCACACCACAGGAAACAGTTTTTTTGAACCTCTACCATTGAAAAATTAATGGAGGTCACAGAAGTTTTGGATCAAGCTGATGTTTGTTTTTTCTCTTCATCTATGTATTTGTGATCTTAAGAATAGGTTGGATGACAAATAAACATCACTGTGGGTCCTAGGAAGTTTTCAACAGTGTAAATCATTATTCCACACTATTTCCTGTGGTATGGTACTCTAGAGCTTTGGATTTACTTAACATTTTGGATCAACCCCTAAAATTAGTGGGAAAAAAGGATGGACGGTGTGGATAAACCACATACATTCACAGTGGGCCCGACTGAGTTTACTCAGTACGATAAAAGCGTACTTAGTAGCTCAGTACGCAATCCGATTTCCTTGCTACGCGGGGTTGGTGGTCGGTGCTCTGTGGGCCCCACCATGATGTACGTGTTTCATCCATTCCGTTCATCCATTTTTACAGATCAATTTATGGCTTTATACAAAAAAATTGATTAGGATATAAATCTTAGGTGGGCCACATCACAGGAAAAAAATAATGAATGGATATTCACCATTAAAATCCTCCTAAGGCCCACTGTACTGTTTATTTGAAATCCAATATGCTGATTTGGTCATAAAGACCCAGATGAATGGAAAAAATAAATATCGGCTTGATCCAAAACTTTTATCCCCCCAAAACGTTTTTAATGGTCAAAATTCATTCAAAATTGTTTCCTATAATGTGGTCCACTTGAGATTGAGATATAATTTATTTTTTTACTTACATCATAAAATGAAATATAAAAATAGATGGACGGCTTGGATGACACACATACATCATGGTGGGCCCCACAGAGCACCAACCACCAACCAATGGTAGCCAATCCGTTTTTTCCCTTCATCAGGGGGAGTAGCCAATCCTTTTGGGGGCCATAAAAGCTTTAGATCAAGCTAATCTTTGTTTTTTCCCTTCATCAGGGCCTGTATGATCTAATCAATAGATTGGATGTCAAATAAACAGTATTGTGGGCCTTAAGAGGATTTTAATGGTGGATATCCAATCAATATTGTTTTCCTATGATGTGGTCCACCTTAGGTTTATATCCCTATCATTTTTTTGATCAAGCCCTAAAATGATCGGTAAAAATGGATGAACATAATGGATGAAATACATACATCATGGTGGGGCCCACATAGCACGTAATACTAGCCAACGGGTGGGTGACAGGGGAGTAGCCAATCCGTTCCCATCCATGCTAGTATTTGTGGTGTGGTCCATTTAATCTTTGGAAATGATTCATTTTTGGAATAATTCTCTGAAAAATGGATGAACGGTGTGGATTGATCCCAAATTTTCGGTAAATCCAAAGCTCAAGTGGACCATGCCACACGAAACAATGTGGAATAATGATTTCCACCATTGATACCTTCCTTTGGCCCACAGTAACGTTAACGTTAATTTATTTGCCATCCAACCTATTCATAATATCAAATATATATGAATGAAGATAAAACACAAACATCAGCTTAATCCAAAACTTCTATGGCCTCCAAGAATTTTTCAATGGTAGAGGTTCAATCACACTATTTCCTGTGGTGTGGTCCACTTGAGCTTTGGATATGTTTCCTTTTTGTTCTTTAGACCTCATATTATTTGTTAACATGGATAAACGGAATGGATAAAATAAATAAATAACGGTGGACCCCACAAAGTTTACTTTGGTAAAGGTAATGACTAACTCACCTAAATGTAGAGGGGTTTCCTTAAAACATTCATAATCATATATTAGGCTTGCCTTAATGTGATTCACATATCCAACCCACTCATTATGTGTGTCCCACTTGGATGAGGGGTCAGACCAAGTTTTAGCCGCATCCAAAACTCATGTGGGCCCCACCAAGTGCTTTTATATTTTTTATGATGTCTTGACTTGGTTTTAGATGGTATGGTCCACCTGAGTTTCGTTTACGGATGATTTTTGAGATATCTCATAACCTAAAGGGGACACATTAAATGCACGATGTTGATGTTCGACACACATCATGATGGGGCCCACAAAACTTATCTACATCAATTCGTAGGTTCTCACAAGGTCAATAAATTGGGTCACAATTTTGACAATAACATTTAGCCCATTTTATATGTATAGTCCATTCACTCTATTTTATTGATCAATATCCTCAATTTGACTAGTTACTCGCCTCAATCAGGCTAGCTACATGTGAGAAAGGTATTGGGATTACAAGATTGATCAACAATTTGAGTGAAATTTGATTTAAACATATGAAGTTATTTACTCTTCAATCTGGACTAATTCGATTGTCCAAAAGTGGTTAAATGTTCAATTAGTGGATGTGCTAATAATTTATTAAAAAAATAATTTTTTTCACAGATAAATATCAATTTCCATTCAAAAATTACATTTTTTTTTTCAAAATGTATATTTTTTTACTCTTAATTTTTCTTTGAAAACTTTTAACAAAATATCATTTTAAATATAAAATATTTCAAAAAAATATTAAAATAAAAATTCTTAATTTTTATTTTCAAAATATCTTAAATTTTCACAATTTTTAATTTTTTTCCCAAAAATTCCAAAATGCCCATTTTTTTTTTCTTTAAAAGCATCATGTTGTTTTCAACTTTTCAATTTTTTTTAAAAATTATATATATTTTTTCAAAATCTTAGTGTTTTTATAAATAATTTTCTTTTAATTTCGAATTTTGAACATTTTCAATTATTTTTCAAAATCACAAAATTTTTCAACTTATTTATTTTTCGTTTCAAAATGTTTGTTTTTTGATAAAGTATCGATTTTTTAATATCGTTTTATTTTAAAAATTTTCAATTATTTTTCACTTCTCCATGTTTTTTTTAAAGCATTTTATTCGAAATTGTCAATTTTAATTGAACTTCACAATTTATTTATTTTTTTCAAATTTCAAACTCTCATTTTCTTTTTTAAAATATTTTCATTTTTCAACATTGTGAAAATTTTCACATTTTTTAAAATATTTTTAATTTTCTTTTTCAGGATATTATTTTTTCTCAAAATCAAATGCTATTTTTTTTTTCAAATTTATCAACCTTATTAAATATTCTTTTTTGTTCCCACAATAGATTTTTATTAAATCACGATTTTTATTTTTTGAAAATCTAATTTTTTTCTCAAACATTGTTAAATTTTTTTAACTTCTCAATATTCTTTTTCATGTGATACTACAAATCATTTAAATATTAGTTTTAAATTAAAAAATAAAAATAAAAATTCCACTCATTTGATATAAAAATAAATAAATTTTCTTTTTGCATTCAATCAATTGTTAAAAAATAATCTTAGATACAAATATGTACAATTAAACCACTGAAATTATTTTAAAAAACAATTATTAGACTACAAAAAAACTTAATTTTCCACCATATTCTAAAGAAAATGAAAAAAAAATTAATGTGTAGGCAAAAGACCTTTTACGACGGACCTGATCCGTCGCAAAATCAACTGAAAAGCCCGCCATTTGCTAATTTCGGTGGGAATCTGCAACTGTTCGTTTTCCGTCGCCAAATCAAAATTTGCGACGGATTTCATCCGTCGCCTATTTACGACGGACAAAAAATCCGTCGTAAATACGTCGTAAATCGGATTTTAGCGACGGATTTTGGTCCGTCGCAAAAGTTTGCGACGTTTGGCCTACGGATATCCGAGAAAGACAAGCTTAGCGACGGACTTTTTTCGTTAGCGACGGATTAAATCCGTCGTTAAACCAAGAGATTTTTGCGACGGACAAAGTCCGTCGCAAAAATACGTCGCAAAATGGCCATTTTGGCGTAGTGATTCATTGTGCATAGAGGACATTTCAAAACAAAATTTTTAATTGGACTTATTTTAGACCATTGGTCATTTAAATCTTTTCCTCATGAGGCCATGTTGGCAAGCTAGATTAGGACTAGGGTCGGAGCTTAAGGAATTAGGATTAACCAGGGCCAACCCTGGCCTAGCCAATTGTCAACCCCATTGATATTTAAGGTGTGGACCATCCACATCAAGGACCAACATATGAATCGTTTCAACATTGCAACCATGCATATATATGTTATTTTGTAAATAAATTGGAATACATGAATCTGGTACCTATGTACTACACTTGGTTTTGTAAGTAACTTTGGAATGCATTGACTGCCTATCCTTCCAAACATAATGACAAATCTTGTTCTTTGGAATGTCCCAGTTGAGATGTTGGTTTAATGTTTTACTCAGGACATTATCTGAAAGATATCACTAAATTAATAATTAAAAAATATTTATAATAAAATAATAAATAATTATTTATATATAAGGTTTTGCTAGCATCCTACATTGTAAGACTCATACCAATTTGATGATAGGGACAAGTGATGAACGAGGCAGATTAGTATATATAAGCAGATAAATGCTCTCCCAGGAATGGGTTTTCATAGAAATATTACATTAAAAAAAAAAATTGACACATGATGTTGGCACAAAATCTGAATAGTTCATCAAATGAGTCACCTAATTTTTTAACCCGATACAAAAATCTGATAGGCTCATCACTTTGCTAGGACTCACTAGAACTTTGAATCAAGCTATACACTTAGCCTATACAGTTTCATGAGGTGACTTATTTAGTAGAATACAAAACTAGGTGTCAAAAGTTCTCGTTAAGTTCTAAGTTAGTCACTACTTTTAAAAACTTCTTATGTTGATTTTTTTTTTATAATTTTGCTAAAAATACAAAACTTACAGCATTTTGAAAATCTTGATACCTCATCATGAAAAGTCGTCTATTAGATTTTCACAATCTAAATGATGGCACCATTCCCAAGTCAATATATCAAAATTTAAATCTTTTATTGTCAATTGGGAAGAAAAGTAGTAATTTTATCATTCTTGAATTGAGTTACTATGGTGGCAATATTATATTGTACTCAATAACAGTACACTGTACAAAGGGGAATAGGCAGATGTAGCAAAAATGCATTCCTGGTGAGGGTAAATCCTGTAGACGTGGAGCCCATCGTCAGGCGATCTATACCATTGAGACAATGGGACACACCAGGATGGAACTGCTGCAAAAACATCGATTGGAAGACACCGACCCTAACGAAGCAGGGCCCACAAATAGTCAGCCGAGAAAGAAATATAAGGGTTCAAATTCATCAGTTGGAAATGATAGATGAAAGGGTTCGAGATTTCGGATATCCCATTCATGTACTTAGAATCCTCAGCAACTGCTGATTTACACAAGTATATAAAATCATTCCGTCTCCCTCTCTGGTTCTATCCTTAATTAAACTCCTGAAAACCAGAAAACCACTAAATACATAACTTACATGAGTTATAGCACGTGGAACACGAGGGCCATGAGATGCTAACAGTAGGTTTTTGTGTTGGACTACATGGTGATCAGGTGTAACTCATCAGGATAAAGATAAAACGAGCCCCTCCATGTGAACTTGGTAATTTTGGGAGCAATTTTACATTATTTCATTGGTGTGGGCCATATGAGTTTTTTACCTGGCTTATATTTTATTTGTACGGTCCAAATAATGGTTCACACCTGATGGACGAATCTGATTTTATATATTTTTATAGTGGACCCAGAGAAAGCTGAAGTCCTACCTAACAAAGGTGCTGGAACCGATTCTGTCCATGGTCAGAACACCACGTGCGTAATGAATGCTTGGCCACGTCATCCGGACGCAAAAAATCTGCTATAATTATTTTAGGACCATAGCTCGGCGTCTTTTACTTGCACGAGTCCTAAGACTCGTCTAGTGGGCCCCACCACTGAAGAATTCGTACCTGAAATAGTTGGTCACGGGACTGTCACCTGCAACTGCAAGGCAGCGTATGAAAAACATGAGGCCGTGTAACATCATGTGACTGAGACTCAAAAGTAGCACGTGACAGCGGTTTCACGGTTCTCCAATACACCACGATGTTTGTGTTATATCTACTCCATCCATCCGTTCCTTTGCCCTGAAGGAGACCCAAAACTCAAGTGGGCCACAGGAGCGAGTACTGAACGCTTACGAAACCTTGGCGGGGAAAGGAAGAATTTGGATTATGGTTATATTTATAGAGCACCGGGTTGATTAATTCAAACCAGTTAAGAGCATGTGACATCTTACCCCTTGAATAGGTTGATCCAATATTGAGGACCGCCGAGTTAAAAATTTAGTCTCATCTGCTCATTGGACGGACCACAACATAGGAAACAATTTTTAGGCATTGATAAATAGAAAATTACAAGTGTGGTCCCTTTAAAAAGTGAATTTGGCTGATTTTTTTCTTATTAAATAATCATGATAGGACCAACCTATTAGACGGGTTGGATTTTGCACACACATCATAGGTTGGAAATTATCTGCTGCAGTAACTGTAATTTATTGTCCAACCAATTGGAGTTGAGAGCTACTTTATATTTTTCCCTTCATCCACGTGATAATTACCTTATGGACGGGTTGTTTGGAAGGTTTCAATCATGGATGTCTCCATCTCCTGTTTCTTGTGATGCGCCCACTTTGAATTTTATATCTTGCTCTTATTTAGGCTCATGTACTAAAATGAGTTAAGGAATCATATGGACGGAGAAGATGCAAGGAAACATCATAATGGGCTATACAAATTTGTGGGAGGGGTGAGTGGCGTATGACCAAGGGCACGTAGGTGAGACAGCAACAGCTTAGTGGGTGAGGCCCATATCATGGAAATCACCTCAATGTATGTGATGTATATCCATGCCATCCATCCATTTTTATGGCATGGTCTAAAATACGAGGGAGATCCAAATATCAGGTAGGAGACGATTGAACTCCCATCGTTAAAATTTTGGGGGCCACAAAAGTTTTGGTTAAAGGGAATTTACATTTTTTTTTCCCTTCATGCTGGTCTATGTGACCTTATCAATAAGTTAGAAGATAAATAAAAATTAAAGTGGACCTTTAGAAGTTTTAAATGGTGGGTGTATAATCACCACCATTTTCCCATGGAGCAGCTTACTTGAGATTCTGATCCGCCTTAATTTTGAAACCACACGTAAAATGAGCCAACAAAAGGATGAATTGCATGAATATACGAAACACACATCAGGGTGGAACTTATGGTATATTGATGTGGATTAGGTGGTGTAGCTAACACTACCCCTGCAGTGGTGTGTTGATGTGTTAATCATCGTGAGGCCCAATGTAATGTATGTGTTTTATATCTACACCATTTATCTCATTTCATGGTGTGAACCCGAAATGAAGCTGATGTGAAGTTAGAGTAAACTACACCATAAGAAGGAGCGGAGATGATGACATCCATTGTTGAAAATTTTTCTAGTCTATTCCATCAAACATGTTGAGAAGGTAATTTTAACGTGTGCCAGAGAAAAATACAAAAAACAGCCTGATCTAAAACTTTTGTGACCCTAAGGAGCTCTTAATGATAGGTGCTCAGTTACCACTGTTTTATATACTTCAGCATCATACGAGGAAAATGGATGGATATGGTGAATGGTTGTGCATTACAGTGGCTAATGCGTCCGCACACCACCCCTTGGGTGGTGTTACCGTGGTGTTGACAATACCGGCTGATCCACATCGTTACCCACTGGTAATGCTACCTTTCATCGGAAACGGATTGGCTACTCCCCATACCGGCTGATCCACATCGTTACCCACTGGTAATGCTACCTTTCATCGGAAACGGATTGGCTACTCCCCCGACACCAGCCCTAGAGCTGGTGGTCGGTGCTCTGTGGGCCGACCATGATGTATATGTCTCATCCATTCCGTCCACCTATTTTTCTAGATCAATTTATGGTAATGTACAAAAAATGAGGTATATCCCAGTCTCAAGTGGACCACATTATAGGAAACAGTGTTGATTGAACTTCGATCGTTAAAAACTTTTTGGAGCCTATAAAAGTATTGGATCAAGTTGAACTTTGTTTTCCCCCTTCATCTGGGTCTTTATGACCTAATCAACGGATTGGATTTTAAATAAACGGTACAGCGAGCCTTAGGAGGATTTAAATGAGGGATATTCAATCACTATTGTTTTCCTGTGGTATGATCCACTTGAGATTTATATCCCTCCCATTTTTGGGATAAAGATATAAAATGATATTTAAAAATAGATGAACGGAATGGATGAAACACATACATCATGGTGGGGCCCACAGAGCACCGACCAGCAGCTTCACGGCTGGTGTCAGGGGGAGTAGCCAATCCATTGCCCCCTTCATCACCCCGGCGGACGGAGATTAGATCCGTTGATGGTGTGGTGATGTATCGGATGTTGTGGAGATGTATGTGCTTTATATCTATATTATTATCCATTTATTTTTCTATCTCATTTTATGTTATAAATCTAAATAAAGTTAATCTGAAAACTATTGGACACCCATCATAATTAAAATAAAAATAAAAGATTAAGGGCCGCAAAAGTTTTGGATCAAGTTGATATTTGAACGGTGGTGGTTAATGTTCCCACTATTTCCTGAGGCGTGGTTCATTTGTAGCGATTTGCGCTACCGATCATCTTTATTTTTTGGGTTAATGCTTATAAAAGAGAAAAAAAAAATTGATGGATGAAGTGGATATGAAACAAATACATCAAGGTGGCTCACATCGCCCGACACATCACACACCATCATTGGGGCGGTGTTAGCAGCCTGATCCGCGTGTTCACCTAAGTCGCGCTGCGCCGAACTGTCAACGCGTGCCGCTGGCGTCTTGCTACACTTGTAAAGGTGTACAGTGTACTGCATTAACTGCCACGTGTCTCCCGTCTATCGCACGCATGTGAATTAAGAACGTGGAGTACAGCAATAACGACCAGATGGACCGTACCACCAAAGAGTCACGTGTGAAAACTGATCACTGACTCTGCCAGACTCCAGGCGGAGGCGGATTTCCTGCAAAAACTTTTCACAAAAAGTTCATATAAAAGGACGGTGGGTGAGGCCAAGTGCGATGTTCGTGAGAAATTCAACCGTCCAACCCTTTTTCCGGCTCATTTTAAGACGTGCAGAGGTGAATCCTAAAATAAGTGGGCCACGCAGAGGAAATGACGGGGAATCAGTGAGCACCGTTGGAACAATTTAGCCATAAAAGTTTTGTATTAAGCTTCTTTTGTATATGTGTGTGTTTTTTCAATTAATCCTAGTGAGAATGACCTTTTAAACGGTTTGGATGGCTTATAAACACCAATGTGAAGATATAAAGGTTTTCACCGTAGGAATTTCTTTCCCCATTTCCCCACATAGTCTCGGGTGAGGACGGGTCTCATCTAATCCACTCTCAAGGATGGGGAGGGAAATGGCTACGTCCTGTTTATATGCCATCCAAATTGTCCATAAGGTCAATCCCACTGGGTTAAATGAAAACACAAAAATATTTGGATTACCTAAACCTTGTGGCCTCACAAATGTTTCAATCTTTATTATTCTCTATTTTATGGCTTATTTGGCTTTTAGATTTATCTCATTTTTGGACTCATGTTCCAATATGAGCTGGAATACGGATTGAGTGGATATTGTTGGTAAAAAAATTTCTTCTTAACCACATACCTAACAATATCATAATAAAAATAAAGCACAAAAAAGAGGTGAACCACAAGCATACTGCTTCAAGAATTTTCTACAATTGGGTGTCATAGGTGCAGATTATTAGGTGACTCATCATGCTGAGATTTGGTTGAACTACGTGGCCACACAAAACAGGCTTGAGAGTTGTTCAATTATGCTCATCGACCCCCATCTCAAATAACAACATATGGCCTAATTAAATCCCACCACATCAGATTATCAAGTAATTTCATTCTTACTAATTGTGCCAACTTATCTTTAACTAGATAGCTTGATAAGCATCTAAGGGTGCAATTTCAATTGATTGACCTATATCAAATTTTATATTAAATAAAGCTTGAACTGAAAATCTTCCTCTTCACTTTGTAGACTAGAGCCTTCGGCCCACTGGAGCTCAACCTCAACATAAATAGATGTACATATAAGTTATGGCTAATATATATAATATAAATATAGTATCATTGCCCACATAATTGGAACTCCTTGGTGAATAATATTTATAATCAGAATAGTTCATGCATGGAAAATAGGATTTATGATCTATAATAGTTTGGAATGACATATCGCATGGTTTAATGACTTTTGAATAGTTTTTCTAACCATTTTTTTTATTTCTTTAATTTTAGTTAGTTATGAGCGATATCGTATATTTTATTTTGCTAGTGGTAGGCAATTACAAGCATTACTCTAATGATGTTATGATGTTATTTGATGATATATTTAATTTCATTTATTACAATTTACTACTTGCAAGTGTTAACTTGGCTCAACTCAAATTTTGTTAGCTAGTGTTAAGAAATGAATATCTTGGGTTGAGTAGCTTGGGATGAGACCACGGTTGGGTTAAGCCTCTAGATGACTCTTAATAAGCTTTAGATGTGCTTGGGTTGACCCTCAACTCAACCCAGCCAAGTCATGCGTCCATACCTAGAGCAAAGAGTGTAGATGAATGGTATTAGGATATGTAACATTTCTAATACATGTATTATATTATACATTGACACATTTATAGTTCTTAAACATGAAAAGACTCGCATGTAGTACATTGGCATATGTGATGCATGTGTATGAAATATGATGTCATCGCTTGTACTAAGATAGAGATACGCTTTTCTTCATCTTTGTTCTGCTTTTTAAAGAGAGATGCTACCTTTTCTAGCCATTTAGGATTGTTTCAAGGGATTAGACAAAGCATAGATGGGTTGTTTAGCCCAAATAGCTAATGTGAGGTACAACTTTGTTTGAATCAAAATGGTTGTTAGATTGTCTCCAATATATATTGGAGCTTAGGGATGCAGAAAAAGAGAGAAAAAGAGAAATATAACTAATTTGGGTGAGGCCAATTTTGCCATAGTCATCGCATAGCGATGAGGTCCAATGATTGAATTCTATCCTCTTTTAACTAATCGAACAGGCTTTGAGTGACTATGCTCACCCTGGATTAAGTTGTTGAGCATTGGTGCCTAAATATAGCTCATGGGTCAAACACACTAATCCAATTACAAACCTAGATAGAATAAGTCTAGATTTTTTGGTTTACAAAAAACTACCTACTTATTATAGAATTTACAATTTGACATTTTCTTTTAAAAAGTTTTCAATAAGCTACTTTACATTAGCCAACAGAGGGGTGAGCAGATCATGTGGGGCCCACCTTGATGTTTATATGAAATCCACCTTGACCATTGGGTACGTCACAACATGTTAAAACCAAGGCTCAAAAATCAACTCCATCCCTAATTCAGGTGGACCACAAAGATGGAAACATCGTACAAGGAAAAACACTCACCTTCCAAACTATTTCCTTAGGTATGGCCCACCTGAATCACAAATAGGCCTAAGTTTTAGGACTTAGACCTGAATTTTAGTGTGGCATCTAATTGTTAGAGTGAATTTCTTATAATCATCATAGTAGGCCCCACAAAATTAAGAGTAGATGTCTCTCTTCTAATTGTTTTCCTTGTAGCCCACTTGAATAACGAGTGAGTGCCTTGGTTCTAACATGATATTGCACATTTAATAATCGGAATGAATTTCACATGTACATCATGGTGAGCCTTGTAAAATATGGCGCAAGGTCCCTCTCCATTCCCAAAATTCATATGATATGTTTTAAAAAAAGGATTTCATGGGACACCCACACTTACTTTTTAGGGGACACTGGTACACATGTGAGATTCAGTCCAACTATTAGATATGTAATTCCATGCAAGGCACAGGGCCAAAAATATGGCTAACCATTGACTATAGTGTATCATGCATACCAAGGAAACATTTGCAAGAGACGCACATCCTTGATTTTTAGAGGCACCACCATAATCATTATATGAAATCCACTCTAACCATTAGATTCCACATCAAACCTTAGGCCTAATGCCTAAAAATTAAGCCCATTTGGGATTCAGGTGAGTCAAACAAAGGAAAATAATTTAGAGGGCAAGCACTGCCCTATACACTATTTTCAACCATAAAGTTCACTTGAATAATGGATGAGGTTGTGGGATGGCGCAGCTAATGGAAAGTGTTGATTCACATAAAATCAGAATGGGCCCACCCAATCCATCCAACCTTTTCTTTGTGAACACACATAACCGCAGTTAAGAAACTAACCAAATGTACTTTAATAATAATTACTTAAATCATTGAATAATTTAATGATGTAGCTTATTCAAAACTATTTTTAAAATGCAATGGAATATAAATTTAAGTATTTATTCCTATTTGAAAGAGTCGCACACTTTCTAATTTACACGTGGTTCTTGTGTGATGGGCGCAAGAAACATGAACTCTGCTGGGGTGTGTGGCAAAATGCAAATGGACCGTCATATATGTCCAATCATAGTCGTGAGAAAGGGATGGTTCATGTGAAAGGCATGAACGGAGACGTTGAGAAGCCGAAATTTGAAAGTGGGTTGTCAGGGTTGTCCAAATCACCGCCCATAGCTCATCCATCTACGTCCACATCAACGGTCCTGATTACCATGCATGCTGGCTTGCGATGTCTGGATAATGACCACACCAACATTCAAGAGCTCATGGTTCTCCCTTTGCCACACTAACAATGCGTTTCCGTGCACGCTAAAACGCACTGACTTTCGTATCTATTCTTTCTTTCTATTGTCTAGGGGAGTGGATGAGGTGTTACCCATAGTGTGGGGCCCACTTTGATTATATGTTGTATATCCATGCCATCCATCCGTTTTTCTAGCCCATTTTAGAACGTGGGCCCAAAAAATTAAGTAGATCCAAATCTCAGGTGGACCACAGTACAGGAAACAGTGGTGATTAAACGCCCACCATTAAAAGCTTCCCAGGGGCCACTTCAAGCAGATCCATAAAGTTTATTTGACATCCAACCCGGTGATAAGGTCAAACATACCTGGATGAGGGAAATTACAAAGATCAGCTTTATTGTCATTCTCTACTTTTTCTAGTGGTGTGGTCCACCTTAGATTTTATTTTCTCAAGTTTTGTATAATGTCTTAAAATGATCTGTGAAAATAGATGAACGGCGTGGATATACAACACATTCATCAAGGTGGGCCCCACAAGGTAAGGGTAACACTTACCAAGGTGTTACACGGGTAACAGCTTATCCTCCCACATTGGCTGGCTACTCATTTCTGACCAAAGGAGAGGATGGGACACGGCTGCTTGTCCATATGTTAGTGGAAAGAAACATCTGGTAGAGTGTGATGGATGATAAGTGGACACATGTAAATTGCTTAGAGGTTAATTAGGATTGTTCAAATAATTTGATTTTTGGACTTTGACTTAGTGGCAACGGCTTTCCCAATTCAATTAGTTTAAATATCTATTGTATGCAGTCGGAGTAGATATGGACAATTTTTACTAACATTATCATTCTGCACATAGCCATAAACTTTGGTTTTTAAAAGGACAGGGTGAATGATTTCCTGTAAAAGGCATTATATTTAGGAAATTTAGATGTCTCTGCTTCTTTGATTATATAAAATTTACATTCCAGCATCTTTTTTCAAAATAATTTTTAATAAACTATCCCCATTAACTCAAGTGTTATTGGAGTTCCTTTGATGGATTTCTGGTGACATAGGAAGGGAATTTTAGCGGACGCCTCACCTTGATTCCTAGTAGGGCACACCGGGATATGTATGTAAGATATACTCTAATGATCCGTTGTCTAATCTTATATTAGGCCTAAGGTCAAAAAAATCAGGGTAATGTGTAATATTGGTGGGCTACACCAAAAGAATCAATTGGGAGAGAGTCATTCACCCTGACTTTTATAAGGCTCGTTTTTATGATTATATGGAATCCACTCCAACTATTAGATGTTACTCCAAAATTTAACCTAAGGGCAAAAAAGAGGGCCTCCCCATGATTCATGTGGGCCACACCAAAGTAACCATTTTAGAGGATAAGCATAGCATTGTACGTTATTTCCAATTGTGTGGTACACTTTAATTGCGAATGGGGCTGATTTTTATTTTATTTTTTATTTTTAGTACTAGGCTTAACATCAGGTGACGCACCTGGATGTCGGGTGAATTTCACATAAGAATTACAATGGTGGCCACCTCAGGCATCCCCAACTTTTGTTAATGAATGGTACTACGTTGATAATTACCTAAATTATTTAGGTAGCTTATTGAAAACATTTTTAAGGTACTAGAATGTAAATTCTATATTATGTAGTTAGTTTTAATAAAATTTCTTAATAAATTTTTACATTGCCTATGCAAACTCTCTAAATTAATTTGGTAGCTTATTGAAAACATTTTTAAGGTATTGGAATGCAATTTCTATATTATACCGTCAATTAAAAAAAATAAAAATTTCTATCTATTTGGGTGGAGACCACATCTATTCTATAAAAGAAACTTTGCATAGAGGGAGGAAAAAAACATGATTAAATCAGATTTACTTTTAAGCATACACGAATCAACAAGAATTCAAAAGCATAGATTTTATAGAGATCTAAACAATGATAGGTGCTCACTTTTTCTCTTACATTCTTTTCTCGAAAAGTTACCCTATGCGTCAAAGAAACTTTTTAAGTATGAAACTATGTTAAATATCTTAGGCTACTATTTTATATTTATAAACTTATAACTTATGTCATAAAGTTTTCATTATTAAAAATGAATCTCTTTAAACAATCCTCATTTTACTTAAAATGTGAGCAATATTGAAAACATACCTAACTATATAGAAAATCCAACCAAGCCAAATCCATTAAGGGCCTGTTTGGATTCACGTTTTGGGTGTATTGTATTATATTCCGGTATGGTTCATGTATTCGTTGGGCAATATTCAAAATACATCCATAAAAAACGTACCACTAACCAATGTTTGAATAGGATGTATTATCCTAGCATGTATGCAATTTTATGTCAGATCAATGTTTGGAAACGACGTGTAAGGGCTTGGGACACCAGCCTGCACTGACTATGAGTTGATGGCCATAGGGCAACCATGGTCGTCGTACTACACAATCAGTGTGGCGATACAGATGCCGACCTGAGTTATATGGTCTTGATTTTGTGGGTTTCTTTCACCACAAAATTCGGGTCGGAATTGTGGGCTTTGTCAGGACTTGGATTGCCTACGACAGGAAGCTAGGTGTGACTCATCGTGATGTTCGTGGAATCAACTCCATTCATCAGTTTTCCCAGATCATGTTACGACATGGGATGTAAGACTCTACCCATCAGATTGAATCACAGTGATGTCGGTTGCCATGGCCGACAACGGCGAACTTCTATCCATTATCCTCTTCCATTGCCGCTGACTTCTATTAATGGCTGAACATACATCTGTTTCCCCGTGTTGCTGGTGACTGATTACTACAACAAAAAACTCCATCAGCCATAGCCAATAGCAGTGCACGCCCCTTGCTTGCCCATCCACACCTTCCAGCACCGCCGAAAGCCATTAATGGCTGCCGCACTTAGAGAAACCCATTTGTGATTTCCAGCAGCAATCGCCTTGCCATCTTCTCTATTGCCGTCTTTGGAGAAGAAGGTAGAGTCAGGGCCATCTCTGTTAGCGGCTGTCCAAAGCAGCAGTGACATTGGCAGTGTAGCTAATGGCTAAATTGTCGTGCAGCAGTGCAGCCGGATCAGCATCAGTGACTGTTGGCGACTATCCTCTAGGTTCCAATTGTTTTATATATATATATATATATATAAAGACGGAGGCGGCTTTGATATGGTGTATTTTCGACTTCAATCCTTCTTCAATATGATCGAGCGAAGAGATGAACCAGACAGTGAATAGTCGTAAGCGGTACTATCCAATCGATGACGAAAAGTGGTTCTAGGGCGTATTCGCGCGTGTAGAACGCGTCGCCCAGCCATTTGAAAACAATCAAAGGACATGTCTCATCAAGGGTCTTAATACGATATTGTACACTCCCAAACATGAATCCAAACACACCCTAAAGTTTGGATGTTTCCTGGTATACACTTCTTAAATGCATATAACCACCCTAATCTCATACTACGTTATTTTTCTAGGTATTGTCTTAAAGCTATTGTCATAAGCCAATCATATTCTTTCCACAATACTCAAAAATAAATTTACAATGTTAAATTAACAAAATAATACATATAATAATTTTAAAATCAATTATTTAATTAAAATAATTTATAAATCATTTGAATTGAACCCATCCACCTTTATACATTCACAGTTTAAAGTATCATTAAAAAAAAAAAAGTAATATATGCTGATATTGCCATGAATAATGCGACTCCATAGTATTAAATTGTAATTAAGTAAATTAATTAGTTAGATTTTATAAATTAATTTACATAATTACAATCTAATGATCTAATTAGATAAGAGTGTCAGTCAAAATCAATCTGTGCTGGCATTATCCATCAACAAGGCGGCTGGATGGGCCCATGTCAGGCTGAAACAGACCGGTGAGGGTCGCTGCAGGACAAAGGGCCACTTGGGTGGTGAACGATACCCATCCGTCATTTCAATTTTTAATCCTTGGTGTACTAGTGCGTGCAGGGATGGTCGTGGGCACATGAGTCATCTGATTTTTATTTTTTTTTCTGAAGATTGGACGGCAATGGAATGTGGGGTCCACCTACTTTGATTTGATTTTATTTTATTTTTTATTTTTTTCCTCACGATGGGACGTGGTGAGCCTCCATCTCATCCACATCCAATCTTTGATGGTAATCACCGCACCCTTTGCACAGATACCACTCTTTAAAAAGTTGATCAAAAGAGACGTCTCCAATGACGTGGACAGCAGAGCGCAGATATTCATGGACCGCCACGATCTGTGCCATCTGGCCACTGAGTGAGGGGAGACCGGATTAGGTGAGGCCGCAGTTCACCCAAGACGGTGATGCCCTTACTGTGGGGCCAACCTTGATGTATGTATTCTATATCCATGCTGTTTATCCCTCTTCGTTTTTTTTTTTTTGTTTTTTTTTTAAAGGTCATTTTAGGCTATTATCTAAAAAAAAATGAAGTAGACCTGATAATCAGGTAGACTGTAGGAATGAATTTTAATTGAATGTCCTACCATTGAAAACATTAAAAACTTCCTGAGTTCAAGTCTTGCCTGGGTGGTAGACTTGGAGGAGTTTGAACACAAGGTCTTGGGTTCAAAACCCATACGTAGCCAAACCACTTGGCGTGTGTGGGTGTGTGTGTCGGATGCACTGTGTCGGGTGCACCTTGATAAGGTCACGTGAGCCTGTATGAAGGGATGGAAAAATGGATGGATGATATGGATATAGAATACATACATCATGGTGGGCCACACCATCTTGGGTGATTTCTGGGGTCTGGCAAGGGGGCTTACTGCCCAGCCATTTCCCCGTATCATTTTAGTGTATATTATAAAAATAAATAAATTTTGGGGTAGATCCAAAACTCAGGTGAACCACACGGTGTGGATTAAATGATCACTGCTGAAAACTCATTGAAGATTAAAGAAATCTTGCATTAAGTTGAAATTTATTTTTTCCTTCCTCTAATTTTATATGATATTATGAACAGGATGGATGGCAGATAAAAATCAAAGAACCTTAGGAAAGTTTCAACAGTGGACGTGATCGATAAGTCATCATCGCTGTTGCTTCATGTAGTGTGGTCTACTTCAGCTTTGGATTTGCCTCATTTTATAATGTATGAGTTTTATCTACGCTGTCTTTTCATTTTTTATTCACTGTAATTCAAAACATGTGCTTTCTCTGCCTGGTGTTTTTTGCACATAGTGATTAGTGAGACTCAGTGGACACGTGACCTATAATTTGGAAAGTCAACTATACTGTATCGTGGAATCACCGTGGACCCACTGTAATATATGTCAGACATTCAAATGGTGAATTTGGTGGTTCACATCCAGTAAATGGGACTGACAAAAATCAGCCGCATTCAAAGCTCAGGTGAGCCCTGCCGTGATGATCAGATTAAACAGTACAAGGTGAGGTTCTACTGAGTGAACTCTGGTCTACCTCAAGATGACTGTAGATAGCATAATAATAAATTTTAAAGAAAATAATTGATTCTGCATTTCACACTTCTATTATTTAAAATAACAAATAATCAAAAATTTTAAAATTAAAAAACTAAAGAAGAAAGAGGGAACATAATAGATAATGAAAAGAATGGTGGTGAACCTTCAACCGTACACATTCACAGTTGTTGACCTTGATCCATATGATCGTAGACAAATACGCATCCATTGTGGGTTCCACAGATTGGATGGTCTGGATAAATGTGCACGAGTTACAAAAGTGATGATGAGTCACCACCAATTAAAAAGTTACTAGAAAACTATCACAGCAACTTGAAACTATTTCTCAACTGTAAAAACTCAAAGTAAACTGCTTAAAATTGGAGGCCACTCTAAATAAATCAAAAACCCAAAATGAGATTAAATAATCCCAACCATTGATTGGTTGATACTTATTTGCTGAAATAGGATAGTTGGATTTTTCTTATTTCACCCATCCAATAAATGTTCACCTCTGATATAATATTTGTAATTTTTTACTTATGATATATATAAACTAGAACCCATAATTTTAATAGTTTAGATTGGATTAAATAAATCCCATGTGTATAATTTCTTTGTGCGTGCGTACCATCTAGCACACTCTTTCAGAGTATCAAAACCTTTCTCCGAGAGTCGCAGTTACCACTTACCACAGCTTTTCTGACATTTTCCAATTAGGAAATGATACATACATTGTGCACTGTATGTATCCATGTACATGCATTTATAAATTATTTAAAAAGGGATATGTGGCATGAAATTAATTAAAATAAACTGTACGAATTAGATATATATAACTTTAAAAGTTTTAATGAACAAAAAATTAGTTTTATTTGATTTTAACTATTTGGTTGGTTTACATTTATTGGACGGCTAAAATGAAAAATATTCAATGGTAGTCTTCTTTCAACAGACAATCAAAGGTTGGGATGTTACAACCCGTCTGAGCAAATACCAGACTTGGGTCTTAAGTATTGGGTCGTGCCCAGGCCTAGTCTGGCCCGGTCCAAAACCAGCCCATTGAGGCGATACAGGTACGTATTGGGTCATGTGTACCGGTTTCTTATAGAAATATTTGGGTTTCAAATCTCTCCCTTCACTCATAAATTTTATTTCAGAGAAAAAAAATAAAATAAATTGACTGGGTGAGTGACTCGGCTCGAGTCATGCTGAGTCACATCGAGTCGAGGGAGACTCCTCAAAACCCAGCTGAATCACATTTAAAAGTGAGTTCCTCACTAACTTAGCTCAAAAGCTCAACCAGTCGACTCAGGAAGTTCTAATGCTTAGTCCATTCCTTAAAGACGTGTGATTAATTTCATTGTGATGAGGATTAATGAAATCAAGTTGGACGCTGGCTATGATGGTTATATATATGAATGGAAAAAATCAGGGAAAGGTATGTATGATGAGTTTTCTTCTTGGAAGAGGTGAGATAGTGAGATTAAAGTGCATTGTTGAGCATGTGAGTGGTGTTTTGTCAAATGTTTTGGTGGGCTCTTACCAATCCATACTTCCAACTATTTTAGCATGTTTTATTCACCTTTGCATTGATGGTGGTGGGTTGGAATTTAAGAGTAGGCGGGGTTGTGGAATCATGTGAGTGATGGTAATGGGAGCCTTGTAAGCGTTCACTCAATGGGGGCCACATGCATCACACATCCACTATCAAATTGGATCAATAAGTTTGTTGGGAGCGGCACATTTAACATGCTTAAAAGTAATGGCAAAGAGCTGTATAGAAATTTATTTTGAGTAATTTCTAATTTGATTGGTTAGGAAACTATGGAAAGATTTATTTATATGAATTATCTTGGTCCTTGTTAAAATATAAGAGACGGTATTAAATTTGATTTATTTTTGTAAGAATAAAAACAATATATAGAAGAAATGAGGCATCTATCACAATTTGAAGAGTTCACCAATTAACAAATGTAGAAGATTCTCGTTCTAATAAGATTATGATCTTAACTGCTCTAACATCCTCTCTCAAACTCAATATACATTGAAAAGAAAAATCAAGTATGAAAAGTGCCGCATGTATTTATTTAAAATTAAAAGAAACATTTAATAATAATGTGGTGAGAAAACAATGAGTAGCACCGAAATGACGATTGGCATCAAACTGATAAGTAGCATGAGGCGAGTAGGCACTTTTAATAATTTTTGGGGATATGAGCCAATGATACTTCTAACAACTGATAATTGATCTAGTTGGCACTTCTGATGGCTAAGATTTTACTTATTAATCTTCCAATGGCTAGGAGTTTAACCATTTTTCTCTTGATTGGTTTATATGTTTTAATAGCAAAAACAGGTCTGGCATGCCTAACATAGAATGAATAAGGTCCAAAATGCACCATACAATAACGAAACACATCTTCTCCAAAAAGGACCATTAAGAAAAGACACGCCATCGTAAGTATATGTAATTTAGTATACTCATAAACAAAGATGAGCGATAAGGTTTACTACAAACGAATCTAAATTAGGAAAGAAAGATGTAAGTTTAGTAAGAATGATAGAGATAGGCTTTAGTTTAAGATGAGTTCCTGGTCGAGATCAAAGATCATGTACAAAATGATAGAGATAGGCTCTGTTTAGTAAGAATATCTAGTGGATCGCGGAGTATCAGGTGAAGGTGCACAAATGGATGAAGATGACATTGGCACTAATTGTAGGATGTATTCCTGGGTTTAATTCTAAAAATATTTATGATTTTCGGCAAGGGTAGGGATGGGTGATATATTTATTGCAGAGGTGTGTTTTTGATAAACAATAGATGGTTGCCACTGGAAATGATTGTGGGAACGGTGGTTTACTGAATTTAATGGCAGTGGGAGGTTGAGATGGGTTTGCAGGAGGCGAGTTGTAGGGTGAGGAGGACAGGCAAGGCTAAGGAGTACAAATTGTAAGAACTCTATTTAGTGGGCCTCACTGATCAACGGTCTGGATTGTTATACAGTTGGACTGGATGATTGAGTAGACCAGTGGGCCCCACTTCAGGTGATGCGCTGTGCAGTCTATCTGCGCAGCTCTGCGTACTAGGGCTGGAATGCTATAGCTATCTTACGCAGACAGTAGTTTGAGTTGAACTAGGATGCTACAACGTGGAGCATGGGAGAGAGAGTTGTGATGGGTTTCAAACTCCCTCTCCACAGACTCTATAAAAGAGAACTGGGTCCCCAATCTTACACCACAGCAGAAATTCGAGTCCCATCTACTGATTTGCAGAAAGGGTGTGAAGGAGAGGAAGATCCTAAGTTCTACAGGTATTCTGGTATTCTTATCCGGCTTCCATGGCGGCGTCTCAGTTAGGTAAGCTATCCGACCCCTGATCGCCATGTCCCATGCACAGACAGATCCGTGGGCCTATTCCGCATCTAGATTAGATCCCACAGTTGGTATCAGAGCCAATGTGCATAGGAATGGATGATCAAATTCGTCAATTAGGGCTTTCAAATTCGAAACCCATACAACAATTAGGGCTTTCTAATTTGAATCCCATATCAGATCAACATCAGGATTTTTTCGAATTCCTGAAACAGGGTTTCGAATCCCAAATCCAGATTAGGGATTTCAGTTCCAATAGCCCTAAAATCTGAGATTTTAGATTCGAACCCCTAAATGCAGACATCCGATTAGGGACTTTTGATCCAGTAATTAGGGATTTGAACCCCAATTACAGAATCCAGAGTTAGGGATTTCGAAATCCCCAAATCCGGTTGATTAATTAGGGATTTCCGGAATCAGATCCCCAAATACAGATTAATTAGGGATTTCGGAATCCAGATCTCCAAATACAGTTTGGGAAATTTCAGATCAGACGCCCAAAATTCTTCTCGTTAGGGTTTTCCATACCCTCACCTGTGTCTTTAAAGGAGGCAGCCATGGATACCCTATTCACCGCCGGAGTTATGCATCATCTTTGACTTCAGCAGATCCGAGGTTACAACCTCCATTGATGGCCGACTGGATCCTTGTATCCACCATTTTCCATCCATGGCAGCGTCTCAGCTAGTTGTGTTCTTCCCTGGCCACGGTAGCCATCATCGTGACTGGAGATTCTTCCCGTTGGTCTGGTGATGGACGTCGGATGTCCGGTCCCAAGGATGGCTGGCAGCGACGACTGCTTCGAAACTATGGCGAGCAGCAGCAGCGGCTGTTTTTTTTTCCGAACAAAAACAGCAGCAGTAGTAGCTGTTTTGTTTTCGAACGGAAGCATTAGAGGCAGGGATTTTACCTACCCGAGTTTTTTGGGTGACGGGTTTGCGAACCCGATTGAATGATAGTCGGGTCTCCAATTCAGGACCCGAACCGGATTTTCTATTATCCAATATTTCTATTAGTGGGCCCTGACATCATTCAAGGCCCATTGGTCCGATAATCTGGTCCACTTGATATCATTCTGATATAATTTTATTTTTATTTTTGGGCCTGGACCATATATGGGTTCAATCATGAGCGTATGATCTAACTCATTCAGGAGGATATGGACCATTTATTATGATCTGACCGTTTATTAATTTGATCAGGAACTTTCATCTGACTTTTAACTCATCTATTCAAACTTATGGCCGGCCATACACAGATCTACCCATCAAATTTATTCAATCCATAATATCGGTCCATTATTAGAATGTCAAGAGCTCGATTTAATCATGCTCATTTGAACAAGTACAGATCAAATGAGAGTCCTGATTAGGCCCTATTATTTGCCTATCACCCATATTTAAGTATTGATATGGACCGTTGGAATGTAAGGTGTGAAACCTATTTATATGTTTCACTTAAGGTCCCTTTATTTCCAAAAAGGTTAGTATCAACTAACTTATGGGCCGCATCGGACTAATTAAGATATAATCCATAGAGAGGCAGGATTATAATAGCAATCCTAAAGTCTATATTTGTAGTTTTGGATTCAGTTGTGTTAGCCACCATAGTGACCTCAATCGATGAAAATATTGCAAGTACAGACTTGTAACATTGGGATAAGTGGATTGCATACAGTTGTGTTCACATTTTCATGCATACGGTAACGAAAACAAAGACGATTACCATTTGGCAGTCAAGTGAACGGGTGAAGTAAATGGTGCTGGTAATGTAAAACTGAAAGACTCATCTCACCCACAGGTGTTGAGTGTCTCAGATTTACATGACTGACATCACTTAGCTTCATGTTTAGGAGAATCACTAACATGTTGTTATTACCTCCCACAGGAGGAATGACGATGATGTAACAGATTCTCACTAAGATGTGATGGTTGGGCCCATCTTCATCTTGGATGATTCAGTCAATGCCTCCCTTAGCAACTAAATTGATTAACTTTGCCTGATATTTATTTACATTCACTAAATTGCTTTGTGAAATAATGAACTAATGTGAGTATATGTATATCTCTTATATTTCAGTCTCAATTCCAACTAATACGCATCAAGTCCCTGCCTTAAATGGGTCTAATTATACTCAATGGAAGAACGTCATTGAAGTTGTACTAGGCTGTCTTCAATTAGATCTTGCCCTGGTAACACCAAAACTGCCAAAGCCATCTGATAATGCCACTGAAGCTGAATATAATAGATGGGTTGCATGGTTTAGATCAAATGATACATGCCTGAAAGTCATTAAATATTCAATTTCTGAATCGATGAAGGGTGCCATGCCTGAAACAGATAAGGCTAAAGTTTTCCTAACTGAAATGGGAAAACGATTCAAGAAATCTGATAAATCTGAAGTAGGCATTCTTCTGAATAAATTGACTCGCTCATCCTACGATGGAAAAGGCAACATCCGTGAATACATTGTAGAGCAGATCGAAGTTGTTTCTAAGATCCGTGCTCTAGGGCTTGTACTCACTGATGATCAACTGGTTCATTTGATCATGAACAACCTACCTCCCCAATTCGGCACGTTCCTGGTAAACTATAACACTCTGAAGGACATGTGGACATTGGATGAACTCATCACACAGTGCGTCCAAGAAGAAGACAGGATCAGACAGATGATAAAAGTTCAAAATGTTAATATGGTAACTTCAGGACAAGGGCATGGGCAAGGGAATAAAGGTAGAAAGAAGAGGAAACAAAGTTCTAATAATGGATTTTCTGGTCCTCCATCTGGAAACCATGAGAATCAATCTGGAAATGGATCTAAACGCAAACGGATTAAAGGCAAACAATGCTACTTTTGTAAAAAGATGGGTCATCTAAAGAAAGACTGTGAAGGTTTTAAGGAATGACTCATAAAGAAAGGTAATCATTCTGTTCTTATCTGTTTTGAATCTAATCTGACCAATGTGTCAGTGGATTCCTGGTGGATAGATTCAGGAACTACTATTCACATATGCACTTCTATGCAGGAATTACTACAGGCCAGGCCACCAACTGATGCGGAGCGCTCAGTATACGTAGGCAATGGTGTCAAAGTTGACGTGGAGGCAATAGGAGTCTCTAGGCTTAAGTTGAAGACTGGTCATTTTTTGAATTTAGTAAATACATTCTGTGTGCCGTCTATAAGGCGCAATTTAGTTTCAATTTCCTGTTTGGATAAGTTGGGATATTCATTTCACTTTGGAAATAAAAGTTTTAGTATTTACTTTAATTCAATTAAAGTTGGAACCGGCTCTTTAGTAAACAACTTATACCAGTTAAACTTGATTGTCTCTCACGTCTATAATATTAATACCTTGCATGGAAATGTAGTGGGATCCAAGCGAAGACTAGACTATGAGAATTCCTCCATGTTGTGGCACAGGTGGCTATGCCATATATCTCGTGAGAGATTAGACAGGCTTGTGCGAGAAGGAATTTTGCATTCTCTAGACTTTTCTGACTATAAAGTATGCATTGATTGCATAAAAGGCAAACAGACTAGAACGAGAAAGAAATGTGCAACCAGGAGTGTAGATCTGTTAGAGGTTATGCATACAGATATCTGTGGACCATTCCCTACAGCCTCATGGAGTGACAACAAATATTTCATTACCTTTATAGATGACTATTCTCGCTTTGGGTACCTATACCTTATCAGTGAGAAATCAGATGCCCTGGATGCTTTTAAAATCTATAAAGCCGAGGTTGAAAATCAACTCGATAAGAGAATTAAAGTTGTCAGATCTGACCGTGGTAGTGAATACTATGGCAGATATGATGAATCGGACGCAATCCAGGGCCATTCGCAAAATACCTACAGGATTGTGGTATTGTTGCTCAGTACACTATGCCTGGTACTTCAGAGCAGAATGAAGTTGCTGAGAGACGTAATCGCACCCTTATGGATATGATGCGAAGTATAGTCAGCAATTCAACATTACCAGAATCTCTATGGGGTGATGCGATCAAAACCGCAGTTCATATATTAAACAGGGTTCTCAGCAAAGCAGTAAGCAAAACTCCTTTTGAGTTGTGGAATGGGAGAAAATCAAGTCTCCGATATCTACATGTTTGGGGTTGTTTTGCTGAGGTCAAAATTTATAACCCGCATGAAAAGAAGCTTGATCCTAGAACCATAAGTTGTTTCTTCATTAGATACCCAGAAAGATCAAAAGGCTATCGATTTAACTGTCCTTCCTACTCCATCAGGATTGTTGAGACTGGGAATGCCAGATTCATTGAGGACACTGAAAACAGTGGGAGCACGAACATAAGAAATTTTATATTTGAGGAACAAAGGACTGTGACTCCTGTCATAGTCAATCCAGATCACGTGGACATTAATAATGCAGTCGATTCTGCAGTCACTGCAGAGCACCACGTAGAACCTCATACACAAACCACTGATGAGGAAAATCAAAATCAGACCCAACAAGTTGAACCATTAAGAAGATCTGAAAGAGAGAGAAGGCCTGTAAATCGAGACGATTACATCGTATACTTACAGGAACACGACTTTGACATAGGGGTAGAAAAGGATCCTGAATCCCTTACACAAGTCAAATAAAGTGCTGATATTTCTCGTTGGTTTAATGCCATGAAAGATGAGTTGAAATCCATGCAGGACAATAAAGTATGGGATCTTGTAGAGTTACCCACTGGAATAAGGCTGATTAGTTGTAAATGGATATTTAAAACCAAACGGGACTCCAAAGGTAATGTCGAACAATATAAAGCCAGACTTATTGCCAAGGGTTTTAACTAACGTGAGGGCATTGACTTTAAGGAGAATTTCTCACCAGTATCAAAGAAAGACTCATTCAGGATCATAATGACTCTTGTAGCTCATATGGATTTAGAGTTACATCAGATGGATGTAAAGACTGCATTTCTCAATGGGGATCTAAATGAGAATGTGTACATGTTGCAGCCCGAAGGTTTTGTAGCTACTGGCGCAGAACATTTGGTTTGCAAACTTAAGAAGTCCATCTATGGGTTGAAACAGGCATCGCGGCAGTGGTACATTAAGTTTCATGAAGTAATTTCTTCATATGGCTTTGTAGAAAACACTACAGATGAATGCATCTACATTAAAACCAGTGGAAGTAAGTTCGTTATGATGATTTTGTATGTTGATGACATTCTGTTAGCTAGCAGTGATACCAGGATGTTGAGCGACACCAAGAAATTTTTATCTCAAAAGTTTGAAATGAAAGACCATGGTGAAGCTTCTTACGTCATTGGCATTGAGATTTGCCGTGACAGAACACTTGGACTGCTCAGCTTGTCACAGAGGACCTATATTGCTAGGGTACTCGAAAGGTATGGCATGTAAAATTGTGCTTCAGGAAAGTCCCCCATTGTGAAGGGCGACAAATTTGGTTTATTTCAGTGTCCAAAGAATGATTTAGAAAAGAATCGAATGAAAGAATTTCCGTACGCATCAGTAGTAAGGAGCATCATGTATGCTCAAGTTTGTATGCGACCGGACATTGCCTTTGTCACTGGAATGTTGGGAAGATATCTATTTGATCCAAGAATGCAACATTGGATAGCTGCAAAGAAAGTATTACGGTATCTTCAGAGAACAAAAGACTTCGGACTCACATACAGAAAGTCTAATCAGTTGGAGTTGATCGGATATTCAGATGCAGACTTCGCAGGCTGCGTCGATACTAAGAAGTCTACTTCAGGATACATCTTCATGATGGTGGGAGGAGCTGTGTCGTGGAAAAGCGTGAAACAATCTACCACAGCCTCATCCACTATGGAAGCTGAATTTATTGCTTGCCATGAGGCATCTAATCAGGCACTATGGTTACAGAGTTTCTTCTCAGGTTTGCGGGTGCTGGAGCATATCCTGAAACCGTTGAGAATATTTTGCGATAATTCGGCTGCTATTTCCTTCTCTAGTAACAACAAGCATTCGTCAAGGTCGAGGCATATCGACATCAAGTATCTTGTTGTAAAGGAAAGAGTTCAGAATCATCAAGTGTCCGTGAAATTCATTGGCACTAAGCAGATGATTGCAGATCCGCTCACTAAAAGGCTCCCTATCACGCCATTTCAGGAGCATGTAACATCCATGGGAGTGATTGATCCCACAGATGTTTTCAGTTAGTGGGAGTTGAGCGTACTTTGATTTTTACAGACACTTAGAGATCTCGTTTTATACAGTTTGTTTGGATGATTTTGATATAAAGATTTATTTCTGCTTATTTATATATATGTGCAAATTTTGAATAAGTGGAACTACAGTTGTGTCTCGTTGGAGACATGAAAAAGCTTCAGGACCTCTTAAGGATAGGCACATATTATCACACTAAAGTGTGTAATCCTTATACCACATTTCCTAGTTCGTAATCTATGTCGTTAAAATTGAAAGTATTTGTGATCGCGCTTAGACTCACTTCTCCTAAATTAAATGTTGTGATGACTACCGTGTTTCGATACTGACTGTTTTGATGGACCAGATTGAATAGCATTACTCATATTATCCAACTGTTTTCATTGGTTAACCATTTAGATATTTTCTTAAAATATCAAAACTTGTTTACAAAATTATTATATACATGACTATCATTGACATTGCTCAATGAGGCCCAAGTGGGAAAATGTAAGAACTCTATTTAGTGGGTCTCACTGATCAACGGTCTGGATTGTTATACAGTTAGACTGGATGATTGAGTAGACCAGTGGGCCCCACTTCAGGTGATGCGCTGTGCAGTCTATCTGCGCAGCTCTGCGTACTAGGGCTGGAATGCTATAGCTGTCTTACGCAGACAGTAGTTTGAGTTGAACTAGGATGCTACAACGTGGAGCATGGGAGAGAGAGTTGTGATGGGTTTCAAACTCCCTCTCCACAGACTCTATAAAAGAGAGCTAGGTCCCCAATCCTACACCACAGCAGATCGAACGGATCGAAAATTCAAAATGAGGGTTGATATTCCTAGCTTCAATGGCCAACTACACATTGAGGATTTCCTCGATTGGCTTTCTGAAGTTGAGCGATTTTTCGACTATATGGACATCTCTGAAGCAAAGAAGGTCAAGCTTGTGGCCTACAAGTTGAAAGGAGGAGTTTCAGCTTGGTGGGAACAACTGCAACTCGCGCGAACCAGGCAGAAGAAAGCACCAATCCGCACCTGGCAGCGGATGAAGCAGCTACTACGTGCTCGATTCCTCCCTAGCGATTATGATCAGGTATTATTCCAACAATACCAAAATTGTCGACAGGGTAGTCGATCGGTGAGAGAATACGCAAAAGAATTTTACCGCTTGGCGGCGCGTAACGATTTGGTCTAGACTGAATCGCAGCAAGTCGCCCGATTTAACGGTGGATTGCGTATGGCTATCCAGGATCGGGTCCAGATGCAGTCCGTTTGGACGATGAATGATGCGATTAAGTTGGCTACTTAGGCGGAAGCGCAACTTGAACGTCCTAACATACGGACCTATCTACCGCAAGGATCCCTACGACAGGTCCGCCCCAGGGAGCTCCGCAGGCCAAGGGAAATGAGCCAGTAGGAGCACGCATTCAATCTCTTATGTCTGAGAACCGAGATCAGGGGAGCGGGTAAGCTAGACCCCAAAGGGGCGTATCGACTACTGCTGGTCCAAGTAGAATCCCGAACTCCTATGCTTGGCTAAGGCCCGATAACTGCTATCGTTGTGGGCAACCGGGCCACTTATCAAATACTTGTCCCCAGCGAAAAGTGGCAAACCTCACTATCAATGATGGTAGTGCTGATAACGCTTATGAAGATCCAAATATTGAAGAACAAGAGCATACTACCGAGGACGAGGCAGATGATTCAGGTTGGATTCAGCAAGATCACGGCGAGTCGCTCGTCGTGAGGCGACTATTATATACGCCAAGAAAAGAAGTGCATCCACAGCGGCATAACATCTTCCGCACTAGGTGTACGGTAAATCGAAAGGTTTGTGACGTGATTATTGACAGTGGGAGCAGCGAGAACATCGTCTCCAAGGTTATGATGGAAAAATTATAATTAAAAACGGAGCGTCATCCCTCTCCATATACAATCGGTTGGATCAAAAAAGTCAGCGAAACAAAGGTAACTGAACAGTGCACCATTTCCTTTTCAATTGGCAAATATTATAAGGATGAAGTAGTATGCGATGTAGTTGACATGGAAGCATGTCACATACTACTTGGTCGTCCCTTGCAATCTGACCGCGATGCCACTCATAAAGGGCGAGATAATATATATATCTTCGTCAAGGATGGCCGGAAGACTATATTGACCCCTATGGATCCAGAGGGACCACCTGAGACTTTTAAAGTGGAGGGTCATTTTCTCTTAACCATATGGGACTTTGTGGAAGAATCAAAGGAAACAGGACAGACTTATGCATTAATTGTAAAAGGGGAAGAACTCGAGCCTACCAACATCCCTGAACGACTAAGGCCCCTGCTACATGAATTCAAAGAAATCTGGCCCGATGACCTTCCCGATGGGTTACCCCCCATGCAGGATATCCAACACCATATCGACTTTGTCCCTGGGTCCAGTTTACCGAATCGTCCCCATTATCGAATGAGTCCGAATGAGTGCAAGATTCTGCAGGGACAAGTAGAAGAGTTGATCCGTAAGGGTCTTATTCGAGAGAGCATGAGTCCATGTGTTGTACCAGCTCTATTAACTCCAAAGAAAGATGGGAGTTGGCGCATGTGTGTCGACAGCCGAGCCATCAATAAAATCACTATAAAATACAGGTTTCCTATACCACGGTTGGACGATATGCTGGACATTCTAGAGGGTGCAAAAATATTCTCTAAATTGGAACTAAGGAGCGGCTACCATCAGATTCGAATACGGTCGGGTGATGAGTGAAAAACAGCCTTTAAGACCAAGGAAGATTATACGAATGGATGGTCATGCCCTTCAGGCTTTCGAATGCGTCTAGCACATTTATGAGATTGATGAACCAAGTTCTGAAACCTTTCATTGGGCGGTTCGTTGTAGTTTACTTCGATGATATTTTGATATACAGTTAAGATGAAACCACCCATATGGAACACCTCAAGAAGGTCCTTCAAGTGCTCACTAAAAATAAACTGTACCTCAATTTAAAAAAGTGCAGCTTCATGACTGATAGCCTATTGTTTCTGGGTTTTGTCGTCACATCCACGGGCATTCGGGTGGATGAGGAAAAGGTGAAGGCAATCAGAGAATGGTCGGTTCCTACAAATATTCACGAAGTGCGAAGTTTTCATGGACTGGCGACATTCTATCGTCGGTTCGTGAAAAATTTCAGTACAATTGTGTCACCAATCACAGATTGCATGAAGAAAGGACAGTTTCAGTAGACTGACGAAGCCGACAGGAGCTTTGTCGAAATCAAGTGCAGACTATCCACGACCCCGGTTCTTGTACTTCCCAACTTCGACAAACTATTTGAAGTCGAATGTGATGCCTCATATGTCGGAATTGGGGGAGTTTTGTCTCAAGAAGGTAGGCCGGTAGCCTTCTACAGCGAGAAACTTAGCGATGCACGTAAGAAGTGGTCTACATATGAGATCAAGTTATACGCGGTGGTCCAGGCACTGCGGCATTGGCGACATTATTTGATTCAAAGGGAATTCATACTTTACACGGATCATCAAGCTCTCAAATTCATTAATAGTCAAGCTAACATTAACCGTGTGCATGCTAGATGGATCTCGTTTTTGCAGGAATTCACGTTCGTACTAAAATATAAGTCAGGGCAACAGAACAAGGTAGCTGATGTACTGAGTTGCCGTGCAACTTTGTTAGTCACTATGAGCAATGAGGTTGTCGGGTTCGAGCGCCTCAAAGACATATATGCCGATGACAACGACTTCAAGGACACATGGGTTAGATGCCAAGAAGGTCACCCCGACGACTTACATATGCAAGACGGGTTCCTTTTCAAGGGAAATCGACTGTGCATTCCAAACAGTTCGCTAAGGGAACAGATAATCCAAGAGCTACATGGAGGTGGCCTCAGTGGACACCTTGTGCGAGAAAAGACGCGAGCTCTTGTGGAAGAACGGTATTACTCGCCGCAATTGGTACGTGATGTGGGAAAGACAGTTCAACGTTGTTATATTTGTCAGACCTCTAAGGGGCAATCTCATAATACAGGCCTTTACACTCCATTACCCGTGCTTGACGGCCCTTGGGAGGATTTATCTATGGACTTCATGCTTGGTCTCCCACGAACACAACGCGGTATAGATTCGGTGTTCGTGGTAGTAGATCGTTTCTCCAAGATGGCGCACTTTATTCCATGCAAGAAGACTCTCGATGCAACACACATGGCGAATCTATTCTTCAGAGAAATTGTGCGGCTACATGGGGTTCCTAAGACTATTACTTCTGACCATGACACGAAGTTCATAAGCCACTTTTGGCGGACTTTGTGGACTCGATTCGATACACGACTTCAGTTCAGCAGCGCCTACCACCCACAGACTGATGGTCAAACTGAGGTTGTGAATCGCACGTTGGGAAACCTCCTTCGATGTATTTTAGGAGAAAAACCGAAGCAGTGGGATTTGGCCTTGTCTCAAGCGGAGTTTGCATTCAACAACATGGTGAATCGCTCGACAGGAAAATCCCCGTTCCAGGTTATTTATGGACGAGTACCTCGTCACACACTAGACTTGGTCCCTCTGCCCAAGTTTCTAGGCATGAGCATTGCAGCGGAACATATGGCTGACAAGATCATGGGCATTCATGCTGAAGTACAAACCAAACTACATGCCTCGAACGAAAAATACAAGAGCAAGCCGACAAGCATCGGCGACAAAAAGTGTTCGAGGTGGGTGACCAAGTAATGGTCCATTTGCGCAAAGAACGATTTCCGACCGGAACGTACAACAAGTTGAAGAATAAAAAGATTGGACCGGTACCAATCATCCGAAAGATCAATGACAACGCTTATGTTGTTGATCTTCCAGATGACATGACAATCTCACGGACTTTCAACGTCGCGGACCTGACCGAGTATCATGAACCAGCGCAGGATGAGAACTCGAGGACGAGTTCTTTTGAAGTGGAGGGAACTGATGTAGAGCAGGTCGCGGACAGTTTCATGGCCAAGATGGATCAGAAAAGGCCCGATCAGAGGCAGAAGTCATCAAGACCATCAGAACCTTAAAACAGGCATATCTCGCAATCCGGAATGAGTTAGCTGACGTAAAATATATGCTTTTGGGGTAGAACGAGCTACTTTAGCCAACCAACCCCGCTACGCCGGTTTACGCAGCCCAGAATTGCGAAAAACCCCTTGATTGACGGTCGTTTCCCTGTTTTAATTTTATTTTTACTATAAATAGTAAGTTTTAGTTTGATTATAACTCTTCATCTGTTGGGCTTTAGGAGTTGCGCCCAACGTGAAAAGAGCTTAGAATAATTAGGGGAACGGTTTGGTGAAGCCAAATAGGACACTTACTATTTTTGGCCGAAAACCTTGCGCACTAGTAGACATCATGACCGTCTATAAATAGTAAGTTTACTATTTATAGTAAGTCGCGGATTCTAAGAGTTTGAGTTGTAGTTTGATTATGATTTCTTTCCCATTGCTTGATACCCTTATTTAAAGGGTTGTGAACTCGTTTTTAATCATTCATCAATCAATTTCGAATTTATTAGAATTTATTTCTATTTCCTGATTTCTTTCCTCGTGGATTCAAGAAGTCTCTGTGAGGAGTCTAGAGAAGTTCCGTGGATTCGGAATAGTTATCCTCTTGAAGAAGACGGTGCTCGACCTCACGTTCTCCCTTGCATCACTAACCCTAACTCGAAGTTAGCTCGGCTTGGTCTTCGAGCCTAACTAACTAGATCGGCTCGGTTCAGTTAGCAGCTTAGGCCAGTTTGAACCTGTGTGACATTTTCTCAAACACATAGAGTGCATCTTCAATTTCTCACAGAATGCAAGACAGTAACAGCACGTTACAGGTATTTCATCAAACACTCGGTGAACAACATCAAAATCAAGATCCAAGGGTTGTAAAGTTTTTTTTTTATTTTTTATTTTTTGTAGTGATTTGTTTCATATCCATTCCTTCTTCGCCACCAACCGATCTCGTGAAGAATGTATGCACCCGAAATGACGCTTCGTTGAGTCATTTCATCAAACACTTAGCAAGCAGCATCAATATCAAAATAATCGAGTCATCGTGCTAATTCAATCCAAGTTGTTTTGAGTAGAGGTTCGATTCGAAATTTTTTCGAGCTCCAAAAACCAGATCAACTTGGTCTGAATCCAATTTCGAGCCGAGGCGAGTCAAGCTTTTGTAAGTCGACTTAAACGAACTGACCAAGCCAACTTGACTCATGTATTGCTATAATAATGCATTTGATGTGACTCATATAAGTAAAAATGTTCACAACCTTTAATTGGACAAAAAATAGAAATATTTTCAAAATAATAAAAAAGAAAACTAAGGATAGAAAAAACATTTAGGCTGACTCAAACTTGTAAACTATTAATAAACAAAAACCATAGAATGAATAAATTTACAAACATGAAACTTATTAAAAGTAGTTAATTTTGAACTAATATGGAACTTTCACCTCGAATATGACCTTTTTTTTTTTTCAGAAATCCACCAAGCCAACCAACTCTTTCAATTGGCACATCTTAATCCTCATATATATGTAGCTTTCCAACATTATGTGATATACATGAATCTAATAATCATTCACAAAATATGGTTGTTGGAAGCTATAATATGCATTAGGTCCTTTTTTTTTCCCATCCTAGCTTAAGTGCTTGCAGTCCTAGCACTTTAATAAAGTCATCCACAATCTGACTTACATCAACAAAGTCATCAGTTGTCATGTCAATGGTCAGGGGAAATGGAGTTTGTCTATACTCACTATAGATTGGATTTTACATAATCAGATGGTAAAATTAAGAGATTTATAATACTTTACTCTTACTTTGATCTTGATGAATGAAGTTGAGATCAAAGACTAAAAATATTAATGATGTGGTTGTTAAAAAGATTCTCATAAAATTGATTCCAAATTTTTTTTAAAAAAAAAATATATGTTTAATCTAAGAGTTGAAAGATTTACCAAGAAATAGTGGTAGGTGAATTGTAACACTTTACCTCGGCAAGAGATAAATTAATATGCATGCATATACGCAATACGAGCAAAAGAAAAATTAACATATTATCCTTGAAGTAAGCATTTTAGACAAAATGATGGTATATAATAGTGTATCTATTTGTTGATTGTAATTAATTTATGTATTGGACTATTAGATAGCATTTTATTGTAGTCAACTTATGTAATAGCCTATTACATTGCACCTATGGGAGTTTATGCTTTTATTGCCGGTCCTTGACCTAACTTAGGTATAAGAGGAGGGTTGCATTAGATTGGCAGCCAATGTTACACCTGTGCCACTACTTCCATCTTGAATCCGAGCACATTAGGATTGATGTAGCCAACTCTAATTATTTGGGATAAGGCTTATGCAATGATAACAACAACGATGATGATACACAATAATAGCAAAAGAATAATTAACATGCATCTTTCGAGTAGGCATTTTAGACAATGAGTATGGGATAAGCTATGATACAACATTTTTTCTACCACTGGTACAAATAAATATCAAATCCTTATAAAAGGCAACTATCTTTGATGAACACCCCATATAAAAATAAGGCCTATCCATGCATACAGAAGGACATGACATCAATATCAATGGGTAGCCCTTGGTATGTCTTCTTGATGAGTGGATTGACTTAATTTTTAATTTTTTGGATGGTATGTCTTAATACCCATGGAGTGAGTGGATCAGCTTCATTTTCTTATCAGATGATTGTTGGTGGGAAAAGAGTGGTTGTATAGTAACTTATAATAATAAAATTTTCTAAACTTGTAGAACTTAATCATCAAAGATGTACTGTTCATCTGGCCAGCACCGTCACAAGTCGACCAATTTCATAATTTCACATGGTGTTTTACGTAAACCCTAGTTCATTTTGGGGTAATAAATATTTTATTGTGAGAAAAAGAGAGGTTATTGTATTTAGAGCTATTTCTTCATTTTTTATTTTTTATTTTTTTTTTGAGAATAGTGGATTGATGTGAATCCATATACTTACCAAAAGAGACCCACATAAATCTTTGAGTTATAGTTTACATCTTTTTTCATTTTTCCTTTTGATCGATATTACTTTGTGTGTAATTAAGAGAGAATCAGTCTCTCAATAAATTTTACAAAAGACTTCTTAATTAATATGAAATTTATACCTGGTACTTTTTATGTAATTACCATTCCACCACCTTATGTCACAACTATCTTACAACCAAATGGGTTAGTGGCTTGGGTGGGCCCCACATGATGTCTATGTAAAATCCATCTGACCATAAGATGCATAACCTATTGTTAGGACAAGGGTCCAAAAATCAGCTCCATCCATCTGTGATGTAGGTGGACCATATGAATATTGGAAATAGTGAATAGGGCAAAGCTCACCCTCTAAATTGTTTCCGTTTATGTGCCCCACATGAATCATAAATGGGTATGGTTTTCATACCACGTGCCTAAATTTTTGTGTGGAATCTAATGGTTTAAGTAGATTTAATATGATTATCTTGGCAAGCTTGGTAAAAATCAAACGCGTATGTTTCTATTCCAACTATTTTCTTAGGTGTGGCCCCTTAAAATCGCTTTCATCTTTTATCTTTGAGCTTGATATGGGACTAAATATCTAAATTCTTTAGTGTATATTACATCAACATCTCGGTGGGGCCATCAAAGTTAAGAATGGTGTCCCTTCCTTGTATTTTTTTTTTTTGGTGAATAATCTCTCTTACAAGTGGAGAGACGCCCCCGCTGAAATTTTGGTGGGTCCACCGTGACATGTACAAAAAATCTACTGCGACAATTAGATGCGTCATTAGATGCGTAATCCCAATTTAAGCTTGGAGCAAAAGAAAAGGTTAACTTAATGATTCAAGTGGGCCACACCAAAGAAAACAGTTAAGAGAAACATCCACCTTTGATTTTTACAGGGTTTACTGTTATGATCATGTGAAATCCACTCCATCCATTACCTTCCACGCTATAATTTAAGCTTGGGCCATTAAAATCAGCCCCGTTCGTTTGGTCCACCTGAAACGCACATGGCCCTTGGCATAACATGAGACAAAGCACCTGGTGGTTGGAGTGGAGCTTCTATAGGGATTGCCTGTGACCCTGGCGTAGAGATATCACTAGTCCAGGGTTGTGTGAGCCTCACAGATATGTTGGTGACAAATCCACTCCATCCATCTGTTTTAAAAGACCACAATAGTATAGGAACCTAAAAATCAGGTGGATCCAAACTCAGGTGTAACACATGATAACAGTGGGAGTGGAAACGTCCACCGTTGAAACCTTCCTTGGGCTGTCCATGAAGTTTATATGCCATCTGAACCGTTAAACAAGGTTATTACCACTCTGATAACATTTAGTCATAAATATCATCCTGATACAAAACTTCTGCCACCACATACGTTCAATCCCTACTGTTTCGTATGGTATTGCCCACCTGAGTTTTGTATCTGCCTGATTTTTAGGCTCATGTAGTCTTTAAAAGATATGGACGGAGTGGATTTATTATGAACATCTCTGTAGCCCCACACAGCCCGGACACAGATGTCGCGCCTAATCGGCTCTCGTTTGTATAGAATGCGGATTGAATCAAATACGGCCCGGACTATTATCCGTCTACATAGGAGCTCCTGTGGGGCCCACCGTGATGTATCTGTTTATCAATGCCGTCCATCCATTTCCTCGGATCATTTGAAGATATGAGCCCAGAACCGAGGCAGATCAAACGCTGAAATGGACCACACCAGAGATGACTCTTGCATTTAATACTATTCACATTTAATGCAACCCAAGCTCACTATTCATTATGGTCCACTTGAGCGCTAGATCCGCTAATTTTGGGCCCATACCTTAAAATGATATGAGAAAACGGATGAACGGAGTAGATAAACAGATTCATCACGGTGGGACCCACAGAAGCCCCTATATAGACAGATTATTGTCCAGGTGGCGTCGGATGTAATCTGCTTCCGTTTATATAAGCATTACAGTAGGGCTTACCCAACAGCCAACCCATTTGGCCGCCCACCGGCTAGCCGTTAAAAATATGTCACGGAAGGTAGTTGAATTATAATCATGTCTATTAGTTAGGTCCAAAAGGCAGCTCCATCCATCAGTGGTGTAGGTGGACCATATGAATATTGGAAATAGTGAATAGGGCAAAACTCACCCTCTAAATTGTTTCCATTAGTGTGCGCCACATGAATCATAAATGGGTATGGTTTTTATACCACATGCCTAAATTTATGTGTGGAATCTAATGATTTAAGTGGATTTAATATGATTATCCTGGCGAGCTTGGTAAAAATCAAAAGCGTATGTTTCTATTCCAACTATTTTCTTAGGTATGGCCCCTTAAAATTGCTTTCATCTTTTATCTTTGAGCTTGATATGAGACTAAATATCTAATTTCTTTAGTGTGTATTACATCAACATCTCGGTGGGGCCATCAAAGTCAAGAATGGCGTCTCTTCCTTGTTTGTTTTTTTTTTTTTCCGTGAATAATCTCTCTTACAAGTGGAGAGACGCCTCCACTGAATTTTTGGTAGGTCCACCGTGATATGTATTGAGAAATCTACTGCCACAATTAGATGCGTCATTAGATGCGTGATCCCAATTTAAGCTTGGAGCAAAAATACAAATAAAAAGGTTAACTTATGATTCAAGTGGGCCACACCAAAGAAAATAGTAAAGAGAGACATTCACCTTTGATTTTTACAGGGTCTACTGTTATGATTATGTGAAATCCACTCCATCCATTACCTTCCACACTATAACTTAAGCTTGGGCCATTAAAATCAGCCCCATTCGTTTGGTCCACCTGAAACGCACATGGCCTTTGGCATAACATGAGATAAAGCACCTGGTAGTTGGAGTGGAGTTTATACAGGGAGTAGATTGCCAGTGACCCTGGCGTAGAGATATCACTATTTCCGGGGTTGTGTGAGCCTCACAGATATGTTGGTGACAAATCCACTCCATCCATCTGTTTTAAAAGACCACAACAGTACAGGAACCTAAAAATCAGGTGGATCCAAACTCAGGTGTAACACATGATAACAGTGGGAGTGGAAACGTCCACCGTTGAAACCTTCCTTGGGCTGTCCATGATGTTTATATGCCATCTGAACAGTTAAACAAGGTTATTACCACTTTGATAACATGTAGTCACAAATATCATCATGATACAAAACTTCTGCCACCACATACGTTCAATCCCTACTGTTTCGTGTGGTATGGCCCACCTGAGTTTTGTATATGCCTGATTTTTAGGCTCATGTAGTCTTTAAAAGATATGTACGGAGTAGATTTATTATGAACATCTCTGTATCTGCCTGATTTTTAGGCTCATGTAGTCTTTAAAAGATAGCCCCACACAGCCCACCGTGATGTATCTGTTTATCAATGCCGTCCATCCATTTTCTCGGGTCATTTGAAGATATGAGCCTAGAACCGAGGCAGATCAAATATTAAAATAGACCACACCTGAGATGATTCTTGCATTTAATACTATTCACATTTAATGCAACCCAAACTCACTATTCATGATAATCCACTTGAGCGCTAGATCCGCTAATTTTGGGCCCGTATCTTAAAATGATACAATAAAACGGATGAATGGAGTAGATAAACAGATACATCATGGTGGAACCCTCAGAAGGCCCTATATGGACAGATTATTTTCCAGGTGGCGTCGGATGCAATCCGCTTCCGTTTATATAAGCATTACAGTGGGGCCTACCCAACAGCCAACCCATTTGGTCGCACGCCCACCGGCCAGCCGTTAAAATGTAACGGAAGGTGGTTGAATGATAATCATGTCGATTAGTTAGGTAGCTTTTGGAAAAACTTTTTAAAAAAGGTATTGGAATTGTAAATTACACTTCTTTTTATCAAAATCCCTTGACAGGTCTTGACGGAGAAGGAGAGAATAAGGGTTTTTAATAGGGGACAGTGATCCATGCCACAGTACCGCAAGGGGTGGGTTTTCATCCGGATTGCATCTTAGATGATGATCTAAACCGTTCATGTTCTCATTATGGCCTAGGAGACCTTATAATCATCTTTCATGGTGATCCTAACTTTTAACTCTTGGGTTTTAATTTGATCCTTTCAAAGTTTACTTTTCAATGCTCCAAAGTAATTTTCATACACAATCTTCCGCTCCACAAATGTTTTTGAGGGTGGCCCCCTAAGCAAAGAATCCAGAATATGAACGGTTGAGATAATTACCAGATGCAATAGGGGGAAGAAAATCGATCCCCCAGGGTTTTGGTGGTAGTGTGGGCACCGTATTACCAAAACCCGAGGGAGAACTCTGGAAAACAAAAGCGGGGCGACGGCGGATTAGGTGTTATCCGAGAAACACCTTTTAGTGGTGTTACCTTTACCCTGTGGCCCACCTTGATTATTTTTCATATATCGACGCTGTCCATCCGTTTTTTCAACCTATTTTAGGACGTAGTCCTAATTATTTAAGAGATTCAAATTTCAGTGGACCACACCACTGGAAACAACGGTGATTGAATGCCCACTATTAAAAATTTCCTAAAGCCCACCGTAATGTTTATTTTCCATCCAACGTGTTGATAAGGTCAACCAGGACTGGATGAAAGGAAAATACAAAATCACTTTTGTGGCCCACAAACAGTATTTAATGATAATTCACCACTGTTTAAAGTGGTGTGGTCGACTTGAGATTTTGATCTGCTTAATTTTTTGGGAGCATGCACTAAAATAAGATTAAAAATGGATGAACGGTGTGGATATAAAACGCATTCATGGAGATGTGCCCCACATGGTAAGTGTAATACCTTATCCCCTCCCATGAGTGGCGGGGTTAAAAGACCAAAGCCCAGAAGATGAGGCCCATCGAGCCAGGCTCATTCAAAATTACCATAATACCATTTGCCGGGTTAGAAGGGCCAAGCAGGGGAGGGAGAAAGTGTTCAAATGTACCTTTTGGAAGAGGATTAGCTGGTTTGAGTAGCGAGTTTTGCTAATGAAGTGACGTCACCAAGTTAGGTGGGCCTCATCATGATGTATGTGTTGATCCACACCGTCCATCCATTTGGAGAAGTCATTTTAAGACATGAAACAAAGAATGAGACAGATTCAAAGCTTAAGCCTACCCCAACACCGAAAACAGTAGGGACAGTGAAAACCACCACTGAAACCTTCCTAGGGCCCACTATGATGTATATTAGATTTCTAACAAGTTTATAAGTTAACACAAACATTAATGAAGAAAAAAATACAAATATCAGCTTAATGGAAAACTTTTATAGCTCCTTAGAATATTTTTAATGATAGGCATTTAATCTCCCCTTGTTTTTCTCCTGGCTGCAACCACTTGAGCTCTGAAACTGCCTCATTTTTTGACTCATGCCTTAAGATTATCTCTCCAAATGTATGGACAGTATATATGTAACACATACATATGGTAGAACCCACGGAACTCGGTGATGTCACTTCAATAGGGGATTTTGCTCCTGACGATGTCAGTAGCAAATCGGCGTCCTCGCGTTTTTGCTGAATCAATAAATGTGGATGATCTTCCCTTTTAACCACCCATTTGAGATAAGGGTGGCAGTGGGCCGGGTAGCCCACTGGACACAACAAGCCTAGTTGGGCTTGGACTTACTATAATGGATCGTGCCCACCTGTGGCCCAATCAATTTCAGCGGGTTTAGTTTGGGCTCAAGTCATTTTAGTCCAACCTGACCGGGCCCAACCTGGCCTGGCCAACTTTATATGTTTCAGTACGAGTTTGGTGCTGGTAAATGCTCAAAAAAGTAACGTGGGACCTACCATTGTTGATGTGTTTTATCCATGCTGTCCATTCATTTTTTCAGATCATTTTACAGCACTAGGCCAAAAATGAAGTAGATCCATATGTTAGGTGGACCACACCATAAGAAACTTGGGGGCCACAAAATTTTTAGATAAAGATGATATTTGTGTTTTCACTTAATCCCGTCTTTGTTACCTAATCAATAAGTTGGATGACAAACAAGAGTAAATGGAAGCTCGGTCCAAAGACCGGTGGGGCTCCTCGGGTAGCGGGGTACCCGACACATTGCCAACCGTGCGTGTTCAACAGACACGTGTGGCCTGCCTGACGAGTTAAAAACCCCGGTTTTCTGGCCGGGCATGTCCAGGGGAAACGGATTGGCTACTCCCCCTTCCACTAGCCCGACTGGTCGGTGTGCTCTGTGGGCCCCACCATGATGTATGTGTTTCATCCATGCCGTTTATCCATTTTAAAGATCATTTTATGGCTTAAACCCAAAAACGAGGTATATAAATCTCAGGTGGACCACACCACAGGAAAACAATAGTGATTGGATATCCACCATTAAAATCCTCCCGAGGCCCATTGTACTGTTTATTTGACATCCAATCTGTTGATTAGGTCATACCGACCTAGATGAAGGGAAAAAAGCAAAGATCAGATTGATCCAAAACTTTTATGGCTCCAAAAAGTTTTACTGGTTGATGTTCATTCAACAATGTTTCCTATAATGTGGTCCACTTGAGACTGGTATATATCTAGATTTTGGTCTCATATCATAAAATGATCTATAAAAATATATGGACGGCATGGATGAAACACATACATCATGGTGAGGCCCACAGAGCACCGACCACCAACCATTGGCAGGGTAGGGGGAGTTGCCAATCCGTTTCCATGTCCAGGCTTGCCCAGGTCGACACATGTGCCTTGGATAAGGCCCCAGTCTATACCCAAAATGGTAGGCAGATTGCCTGCAGGGCCCAGATGCAGGAGATTCCGCAGCACTAAGCTCTGTAGCACCCCCCCGTGATGTATGTGTTATATCCACGCCGTCCATCCGTTTTTCCAGTTCATTATTGGCCATAAGACCAAAATTTATATGGATCCAAATATCAAGGGGACCACACCACAAGAAACAGTAGGGATTGAACGCCTACATTTAAAAACTTCCTGGGGACCAAAGAAGTTTTGGATCAAACTGATATTTGTGTTTCCCCTTCATACAGGTCTGAGTGACCTTATGAACAGGTTGGATGGCGTATAAACAGCAAGGTGGGCCATAGGAAAGTATCAACGGTGACCGTCATCATTGCCACTTTTTCATGTGGTGTGGTCCACTTGAGCTTTGCATCTACCTAATTCTTTAGCCCATATACCAAAATGATATGGAAAAATGGATGGACGGCATGGATATAATACATACAACACGGTAAGCCTCACAGAGCTTATTGCTGCACGAATCAGCCCGGCGCTGCAGACAGGCCGCGTCGGCGTCCCCCAAAATGACATCAACATTCCATATCTGAACCCGAGTCTCGGACTGGAATCGAGTTTGTAGCGGCAATACTGTCTGCCGATAGCCGTCATGTATTGCGTCGGACTGTTTGGACCTGCGTTCTCTCCAACAATACCAAAACATCCCTTCCCCACTTCGAAATCTCGCGACCCAAACGCCCGGAATCGGAATCTCGCCTTCTCGTATGCTAAAGAGATCCTTCCACGCATCGCTCCCGCAGCATCGCCTTTCGATCTCGTCCCTCCACCCATCGATCATGATCTCCTCGTATGTTCAGTCTCTCTCTCCATCCATCTGTCGATCTTTTGGTATTATATGATTTAGGGTTCGCTTGGATGGTCAATTGAATTTTGAAATTAAAAATACATCAGTTCAATTGAAAACTAATGAAGGAAGTGGAGCTGATGCCATTTAGATTCATAACGTAACGATGACCAACGCCTAATTGCAATTTCATGTCATTTGAGCTGCACTTGAAATGATCCCTAACTTTAGTTTTTGGACAAGTACATTAATTGTTGTGAGGCGAGCAGAGTCGAAATCCATTTCAATTGAGCATCCAAACGCTCCCTTAATATTCAACGAAGCCTGCTGGTTGGTATTTTTAAATGCTGGGGCCATATTGTGCAACTTCTAGGCACGTTTCGGAACCCTCAAATGAGAATGTGATGACAACATGGTATTCCCATCAATATCACATTCCATTTCAGGGCCCATTCTGCAGGGGGAATCATGTGGTGGGTACATTCATCAGCATTTATGTGATATGCCAAGTCACTCCATAATATGCGGCTGGGTTAGGGCTCATTTCACATCATTCCAGTTATGGGGCTGCATCCAAACATGCACTCATCAAGTAGGTTGACTGTATGGAGAGGGGATTTTGGGTCTCCCTACCCACTTATGTTTAAAAAATAAATACTTGAAAATCCATGATAGCGTTTACAAAATGGGAAATGGGTTTTTTTTTAAATGAAAATTGAAAGAATTTATTACATTAGTATTGTTTTTATCAAAGTCTTACTTTGTGGGTGCCATTATTTCCTCTTCATATGGATATCCCACTGATTGTTTCAGTAGTTTATTACCAGGAATATGTAAAAATGCTGTTTGATTGTCTGGCAGTGTTTGACTGACATAATTATGTTGGATGTGAATATGTGATATAAATTTAAATTGCCTGAATCTGGAGTTGTTCTAATTTAGCAATTACCTGAAGCAGCACTATTTTGGTAGTATCATTTACATTAGACTTGACCCAGAAATGTGGTTTTCCTAGAAAATATATTTTTCATTTGTAGGCATTTATTGGGGACATGATACTATTTATCATCAGCATTTTTCATGCTGTTTATGGAAATTTTGATGATCATTTCTGCCCAATATGCTGTGCTAGTGACAAGTGGGAACTTTGTGTTGTCAACATTTAGTACCTGTTCTTGTTCTTCATATTATGATTCATGTCCCTTTTGCATTGGAACTCATTTATGATTCTTTGCAGGAGACAATGACAATCGCTGGAGCACAAGCATTAGAAGATGGAACTGTTGAAACGTTTGGAAATGATGATTTGGCATTAAATGCAGCAGTTAATGGGGTTGTGGTACGTTTGAGCATCTTATCCTTTTTCTTGCAATTTGTTTTGATTAAATGACCTATGATTTCTAGCTTTTTAATCTTGTACCAATGTTACCTAAAGCATGAAATTCCCCGCATTTTATGTTCTGGATCGAGCTTTTCGGATTATAGGTCATTTGCAATCCAGTTCGCTCTTTTTAGTAACCCAAGTTAGTGCTCTTTGTTCTTATTATTAAGTTAATGCAAATTTATATTTACAATGTACAATGTTCAAAAAAAAAAATTTATATTTACAATGTAGAGATTTATACCTTTGTTTATTTAGTTATAATGTAACACTAACTATGCTTGGTCTATAACAATAACATTCATCATTTCATATATAAATCGCACTATGAATTCATATATAAAGCTATATTGCATACACAATGTATTGGAGTGGTGCAGAATTGAACATAATCCTACCTCTAGCTTACCATGTATTGTATTAGCGTACCACACCCGTTCCTGTACCACGCACAAAAGTGACCCAGGATCCAGGTAACCTTGTCTTGTACTTTCATATTAAAACTGTATTTGTGAGAAAGCATGACCTAAAAGTTACTTTTTCGTTGCCATTGAGATATAATTCTGTAGAAAGCGTATGCCTAACTCCAAGCTGATTACATTAATTCTTTCACGTGTTTTCCTTTTATCCATCATGGTTTAAAAACTCAACAGGTCAGTTGAATCTGTTTGTTTGAGGATTGAGTGAATAATAGAACAAATCAAATTTCCAAAACACGAGGAAAAACTCTTCTGGCTTATAAAGTTAAAATCTTGAATGAGTATGTTGGAAGTTTTTGTGCGAACTTTGGCACAACCAATGGGAGGTAATTTGAGCATCTTTTCGTCGTCTTCTCTATTTTCAGGTGCTGGTGGTAGAAAATGAGGAAATTTCGCTAATGGGAGAGCGGTTGTAGCCACCTTGGCTTCCCTCAAATGAACCCTTATTCATGCTTCCTGCAAAGCAAGAAGTGGATCTTTTTTTTTTTACTAGGGCTGTGATGGTGCAAAATGGTGGGGAAGTTTGTAGGGATTGCTTGCTAGAAACCCTAGAGATGAGGAAAAAGGGTATTTATTGGATTGTTTAGGCAGATTCGAGGAAGTCGAATGGATGATATTCCATGGGATTGCATCAAGCAGTGAGGCCATCTAGATATACATTAATAAAAATCCTTTGAGAATTTCCTCGGCATTTGTGTGCTTTGCTACCTCAAGCATTGTTGTGAAGCATCCTTTAGCGGAATCTCTTCTGTTAGTAGCATCAATGGGCAAACTTTTGACTTGTGACCATCTCAAGCATGTATAGCTGAGACGAATCTATTTTTTGAAATAGTGGAAGGGGATTCCAAAAATGCTATAACCTGGGCGTCTTCTGGAAAATGCTATAGCTCGGACATCTTGTGGAAAATGCCTTGGAATCTCTTAGATGCTCAGCATGAAGTCTGGGACCTGTGTATAGGAAGGCCAATAGCATCAAGGTGTTCTATAACGGAAACGGTGGCCATTACCTTTACGATACGGGCCATAACGGCTGTTACGGTCTTTTTCTTTAAAAAAATGAAAAAAACCTTTAAAAACCTATATATGCCCTGTAATGTTGATAAAAAAGTATGAAAAACTTGTATCTGCCCCATAATAGACCATTACGGGACTATTATAGCCTTTATAGGAGACGTAATGTGCCATTAACGGCAATTATGGGTCATTTTTTTCGATAATGATTGTTACAGTCGTTAGGACCCCGTAATGTGTAACAGTTGCCACCGTTACCTTTATGTAATGGCCTTTACAGCCCCGTAACGACCTTTACAGCACACCATGAATAGCATTTGTTCATGTGGGAAGAGAAGCGAATGAGGTAACGGATAGCCATGCTAAATCTGGGGCGTCAAGACCAGTGTTCGAAGTATCAGTATCGCTAAAAGTTTCGCTGGCTAGGGATACAGAAACAATATCGATATCGCCGATAATATCGTTGATAACCAGAAATGCAAGGAAACATGGGGAAACATGGTAGAATTTTTAGTGAAACTTCAGGATATGTTAAAATGTGCATATTTAGAAATTTAAAATTGAAAAAAAAAAATGCATACATAACAAGTTGCCATTTAATGGGGCCTTAAAAGCATGTGTTGTTGTAAGAAATCAATACAACCATCCCATCCGGTCTATTTAACCATCCAATCTTCCATACAAACATCCATCAATATTGCAAAATATCAACAACACATGATATTTCATCAAGAAATCATCAACAATTGGAAAGGAAACAAAAGATTGTGGTCTCAATATCTTGCATGTTGCGATATCGATACTATCGAGACATTTTCAATATTATCAATGAGAAATTGAACACTACGTACAACCATGTGCCAACGAAAAAAATATGAAATAAATTTTTTTTCTAATGAACAAAATTTTAATGATACCAATATGTTGGCAATATTATTGAAATATTGTCGATACACTTATGATACAAGCATTACCTAGAATTTACTTAGTCGAAAACATTGGCGATACATTGGCGATATTGATGCATTGGCAATACAAGCAACACCTAGAATTTACATAGTTGAAAATATTGACGATTACATTAATTATATTGATATGTTGGCGATACCTAGCGATACATTGCTAATACCTGGAGTTTCTGATACTACCAGCGTTATCGGTATCACTACCAGTGTTATCGGTATTGCTGAGCTGAAGATAAAGATAATATTGGGGCTATTTCAATAATATCGGAGATTATTCGAACACTGGTCAAGACAATGGTAGGTGATTTACATTTGGAGTCAGGATGTCCCTGTTGGAGAGAGGGAGGTTTATAGTCAATGAAGTTTTGAGTCTCAACATGTGGCATTGAGTTGTTGCTGGCCCTGTTTATGATTTGGTCCAGACTTTTGTTGTATTTGTGGTTCTCTTTTAATAAAATCCAGTTTACCCTTGAAGAAAAGTTAGTGACTATTGATTAGACATAAGCAGGCTTTGGATTAAGGGTTGAGTTTCTGTTTCCATTTTTTATGTGCTTGCTCGTGTTGGATTTTTTTTCTTTTTCTTTTTCTTTTTCCATCTCTTCCTTTAAAGAAAGGTCTCAGTTATCTACACTAAGAACAAGCTTATGTTGCGAAAATGTGTTTCATGTGTAGGAAAGAAAAGAATCTCTTGTCAGAGTTGCAAAGGTCCATTATTCCAAAATGCACCCATACAAATTTTGCCTAAAATGTTTAAGGGGAAATGTAAAGACTTACTATAACACTAAAAATTTTGAAGACAAGATTAGCCTAAACCCTACAGACTTTCTGCATGGACTTTCCTGAATATTTTGAAGGCTCTTGTTTGCATGGAGCATATTCATGTTAATCCAGAATTTCACCTCTAAGTAGGGCTTTTAAAAATGACTTAGAGAAGTAAATGTTCATCCTCAATACTTCTCAAGAAAGCAATAATAAAAAGACTTCATCCTCAATATTAAATAGCATTGTGTAAGAACTTCACATTGATTTCAAATATCTTGAATCATTTTTCTTAGTATTTGGTTATAGTGGGTGGGTTGCATTTTGCAAAAATTTTCTCAAGGTTCATAAGAATTATCTGCACCATTATCTAGTTGTTTCATGGGAAGTTTCCTTTTGTTGCTTGTTGGTCATCTTCTAATTCTGTCATGCTACCTGTTGTCTTAGGTTGTGGACCTTTCCCATTTTGGTCGCATTAGAGGTATATCTTCTTCTCCATTAAGCATCCTGTAAATGTTTCGATGTATCTCTTGTGCTACAGATTTAGTGCTAGTTTGTGGTTATTTTTTATGTTGAATTTTACATGTGTTATACTCATGTGATGCATATATACATGATTTTGTTGGGAAACAATCAATCTCTATAGGTTACTTCTTTAAGAATCTTACTTTATACAAAACTTATAACTTGATAACTAAATCTTGAGATTACTTGTAAACTAAAAAGCATTATACTGTACATGCTGTGCTTAGAGATTTGTTGATGAGAGGCACTTGGGCATGGTAATGCTGATTAGGTATTTGTATTTTTTTTTTTTCACGCTGATTGATATGTTGGAGGAAGATTAACCAAGAGAACATCACTGAGATTCTTTAACCAAATTACTTCATCTGCTGCACTGAGTTTTGGAATGGACATGTAGGACATGAATGAAAGGGCTGCCCCGATGCTAAATGATTAAGAGGCAAATAGGATCAGAGAATTTCAGACTGTCCAAGATATGAGCACTTGGAACTAGGCTCAAGATTTAAAAAAAGAAAAAAAAAAATATGTAGGAAATTAGGAAGCCATGTGACCCCCATTCCAGTTATATTTCAAAAAGGTAATCTTTTGTTTACATACTTAGTATGCAAGATAACTGTTCCACATAGCTAATCTATCTTCCCATATTTGGTGCTAGAGATATCTGGTGCTAGAGTTCTGTCTTAGTATTTGCATCTCTCCACCACCATTTGCCCAACATTCAACATTGTCTTCATCAAAGCCTTATGCAAGAATTACTGTGGGTATGCTCCAATTTATAACAGATCTTTGCCTGACAATGCGTGTCGAAATTGTAGAGATTTTTTTTTTTTAAAAAGCCAGGATCACCTTTCATCCTCGGTTTTAGACCTTCTGCCATTTGATAAAGTTAAACATTTTTGGGGTTATTCCTGCTTCATAGAAAGTGGTGTGGATATGTTCCAATTTGTTGCATTTGGAAACTTATAGGTAAACGCGCAGTAGAACACTAGACTAGAGAATGTGTCTTTGAGAAGCACTATCTTGCATTGGAGCAACGAACTGGTACTCCACTCCTATCTAAATTGCAAGTATTCCTCCTTGTGGAGTAGGCTCCCAAGAATATCAAAATATGGATAGGCATTAGGCAACAATCTTCCACAGCACTCCTTACATTTATCTGCTATTGGGAGTTACTTCAATAAATGGAATGCATAACAATATGACCTCCAAATTCCTCAAATCACCACACGCTATGTCATCCTTCTCAGTTTTGAACTAGTGGTTTGCATTACTAGGGTTGAAAGGAAGATTGTCATGGAGCCAAAGAAAAAAAAAAAAAAGAAGAAGAAGAAAAAGAAAAAGAAAAAGAAAAGGAAAAAAAAGAAGAAGAAAAGAAGAAGAAGAAGGTCATGGGAGCCATTTTCATTGCCCCAGGCCGCACTAGATCCCTACCACACCTCTTGCCCATCTCGACTAATAGCCAACCTTGGCTGCAGGTGAAATTTGTAATTGTTTGGTAATCAACAATCACACTTTTCACTGCAGGCCTATTTCTTATCGCCTCAAGCATCAAATCAATGCAATGGGTTGCACACGGGATCTAGTACATGTACTTCTTCATTAACTCATTTACCTCCACAAATTTGCTCCCATTGTCCATGACAAACTGCACCACGTTTTTCCTGCCAACATCCTTCATCATATATTTCATCAACTCATAAATGTAACGTAAGTTTTTTATCTCATTACTTGCATCAGTGGATTTCAAGAACATGGTCCCCAGTAACCATGTAATTTATGACAGACATCTTCGTCGGTCATAAATGAAGATCTAGTGAGTTGATCTCCCACGATGGCCTGAACTCACCAAAGTATTGCTCTTGTAATCTTACGTGGTATAGGTGGCTTTACATTCTCGCTTCCACATTGTACTTCAACAATCATATTCTTAAAGTGCGGGCTGGTTGTTGCATTTGTTGGCACCAGTGTTCGAAATATCGATATCGCACTATGTATCGCACCCTTGGGATACAGATACGTATCGTTATCACACGGGATATATTGTTTGTATCGCATAATTTATTGCACTTTTTGGGAAACATGGGGAAACATTAAGAAAATGGTTGAATTTTTTAATGAAACTTGGGGGATTGTTAAAAAAGCCCTTAATACACACTTTTAAATCATAACATCTCAAAAAAAATATGCACATAATAAGTTTGCTTTGTATAAGGTCCTAAGCTATGCGATGTTTAACTGAACTAATGCAACTATATTTAAATTGGATGCATGATATTTATAAATATATCATAGTCATGTATGAAAACACAACCAATTCATTGAAAAGCAAAAGAAGAATTGAAGAAGTAAAATTTGAGAAATATACATATCAATGATGGGGACTAGTTGTGGTCTAGACCCACGTAGAGTTGCGTGGTTGCTCGTAATCATCATCTCCATCTCAATGGGACTGGGCATAGTACTGTTGCTCCACAAATCGACAATATTGTGCCTAGGTCATAGTAGAGTAGTATCAGTTAAGATACTCCTTGACATAACGCTGGTACTCATCCTCTCCGAATTGAATCAATACGCCCATCCGTGGGTACTGCGTAATCATCACAGTCTGTAACTGATATGGATCTGGGAAGGGCACATATGAAGTTCCTTGGTATCCATATTGTTGGCCATATCCATACTGCTGCTCATATCCTTGCCCATATGCAAAAGTGAACTCCTGACGAGGGTTGAAAAATGATGTGTCGTAACTGCTAGAGTCACTCGTCGCATATCCACTAGGTCCATATCCATGCCCATACTGTGGCACAGAACTTGAGCTACTCTCCTGTGTTTGTGATCCAGATTCATGTTGTGGCCTATAACTCGAGCTCCCCTCCCTCGTCCGTGATCCAAATCTAGAGCCACTTCGCTTGCCACGAACGCTTGTGTCTCTCATGCATTTTGCCAGCAGCTCCTCCTCAATATCTGAAAGTTTATGAGTCTTCTTTTTCTGCAGTAGCTTTTGACGTGTGTACGTCTTATTGTAAACAAGACGGGGTCGTGGTTCTCCTAGACGAGAACCATGGTCAGGGTCCTGCGTAGAATGATCGAAATTCTTCTCCCCGGTGAAAGGGTTAAGAGGCCTCTTATCCTGACTCACACCCGCGTCGCCACCATCGTCGTCGCCATCATCATCATCATCATCATCATCCTTACTGTTATTAGAGTCATCGTCACCCTTATCGCCGCCATCATCATCACCAGACTCATTCCCCGCATCACTATTTGACTCAGTCTTGGTGTCAGACAATGTCTCCCCGCCACATGTCTCACGTGATAGTGAATGCCGCAGGCTGCCCTTCAGCCTCCTCGTCAATGGGTCGAATGCATCAGTAGGAGACCTTTGCTGCTCCACATGTGCATTAACATTAATCCCTTGTCTCTCTACTTCCGCCGCAACATGTGGCTCTGGTCGCCCATCTTAGGTATCCAAGTCATCTGACCTAATCCACTGGTAAACTGGGTCATCCTCCACATCCTCAGCATATGCATGTTGTCCGACTGTCATCAGGTCTAATGGATCTTCCTGCGCTTTTCTTCTTCCTTCTGTGCGGAGCAGCCTCTCTCGTAACTTCATATTGTAGTGACAATACACTAGCTTCTGAAGCCTCTCATACCCTAGTCTATTACGTTTATTTGTGTGGATGAGGGAGAATGTACTCCAATTCCTTTTACAGGGTGACGAGGACACTGTCTGTGCAAGCACACGGACAGCCAGTTGTTGTAACGTCTCGTAGTCAGTCCCGTACATGGACCACCATTCGCCTGCATATCATAAGATTATTTCATTATTTTAGATTTTTCAAAATAATATAACAGTTAAGTTTACCATAGTAACTCACATGCCATCATGGTGTTCCTTGACTTCACTGCAGGGTGGCACCCAAACATTCTAACCACGTCGCGGAATTTAACAATCTGTTGATAGCGTATAACAACCAGAATAAATATTGAATGGTTGAGATAAAGATAATGAGAATGTAAGTGCAGATCATATTTATTTACCTCACTACCAAAGGTGCCTTTCCCCGGACAGTCGAGGAATAAGTGATCGTACACCTCATGTACAACCCTCTTTAATGAATTATCTTCGAAGAGATTTCGGCTGTAGTGGTATTTGGGATTCAGGAAATACGCTGAAAACCAACATATACACATCAGTACAACCCTCGTTTATTGTTGCATATGGAAAAATAATAATAATAATCATATAGGTACGTACTAGCCTGATGTAGTAGGTGATCAAGCGTCTTTTCTCAATGGTCATTTATTATTGCATGCACCCACTTATATGCATTGAGAGCTTTAACCATGATGGCCTCTTTCATCAGTTGTATGGACGGATACAATGACCCCATTGATGGATTTGTCTCATTGTCCATCATCCTCAACACCACATAAATGGGCTCTAGAATACCCACAACATCATGCATGCAATCCCAAAATAAATTTCTCAGCACCAGTTCCTTGATGTGGTAGGTCACTTTCGTCAACCTCTTTCTCCATTCTTCGTAATCATGAGAGGCGAAAAGCTCTCGTAAGCCTTGTTTGTGTTTAAGAAGGCTACTTAAGGCGATATAGTTTGTGACAAACCGCGTCGCCCCGGGGCGCACTATATCCCCACCACACCTTTCACGCATCGCGGCTAATAACCAGGTGTGGTTGTATACGAAGTTTGTAATGAGTCGTGCATCAGTAATTACGGTCTTCACCAACGGCCTATCTCCGATTGCCTCCAGCATGAGATCGATGCAATGGGCTGCGCAGGGGGTCCAGTATATTTGATACTTACGCTGAATATCCTTCCTCGCCTTGACAAATGCACTCTCATTATCCGTAACAAACTGCGCAATATTTTTCCTCCCAACATCTTGCATGACGTCATGCATTAGTTTGTAAATGTAGTTAGAATCTTTAATCTTACTACTCGCAACTATATACTTTAGGAACACCGCCCATCCCCTGGAATAGACTATAAAATTTATGACTGACATCTTCGTCGGTCCGGTCCAACTGTCACACATGACGGTGTAGTCGCACATCTCCCATGACTGCTTATACGAATCGACGTATGTCTTCATCTCTGCATGTTCATCATCCAAGTACTTCCCCATGATCTGTGCGGGTGTGGGCAGCTACACACCCTCACCCCCACGTTGCACTTCACTTATCTTATTTTTGAAGTGCGGGCTTGTTGCGGCATTCACGGGGATTTAATCGTATATAAAAAACTTTGCTATAAATTTTTTAACTTTTTTCCTCACATCTCCTCCACTAAACATCTCTTTTATTTTCTTTTATGTCTCTCCTGCCTCTTTGTACATCCTCGTATCTGAAGGTAGATCTGGCACCCGCATGCTACTACTCTTGCACATGCCCTATATTCCTCCCCGCCTACTACCCTCCCCTGATCCACCCCTAACACTCCCCCCTATTCCACTCCCCTACCACGCTCATGAATAGACCCCTCAAATCTAGGCCTACTCGTGTCCCACCTCCTATCCTGATCCCTCTCCCACTGATCTCGCATGGACTCTTGAACTGCGCATCTGTAATTGGGATCATCATCGCCATCGAGATTCACTACATCCTTCTCACCTACATATGATGGCCGCCCCAACTCCTCCCTAATCTCCCTCTCTCGTGCATGTCGTTCATCTTTTGACTTCACATTTTTTTTTCAATATGGTCCTCATCTCTTCTTGCACATCCTGTGTGCACTTAGGGCAATCCACAACATTGCGATACCCTCCTGCTAAATGCTCCTTTAAGAGGGTTGCCCCACTACTCCTCGATACATGGGCACATAAATTACAAATACTCCCAAATCGATTATCGAGAATGGGCCGACCGTACGTCCACCCTATATCAGGTTGTCTCCCTCCTCTTCCTCCCGACATATTTTATCTGTAAAATAATATTTTATCTATCCATTGAGAATGGATAGAGCCAAAATCGGATAGATCCACCACTCAGATAGGCCACACCACATGGAACAATAAGAATTGATGCCAACAATAGGTTAGTAATTAGGGGCCACCATAATGTGGATCTTCAATCAAAGCCGTTAATCAGGTGTAACTCACTAAAATAAAGAGAAGGTACAAAATTCATCCTTATAAAAGAAACTCAGGTGGGCCTCACGACATGAATTTATCAATTTGGAAGCAGTTTTACATCGTTCCCATTGGTGTGGCCCACAATAGTTTTTTAATAAGGCTTATATTTTGTTTGTACGAATCATCGGATGAACGGTGGATTTTACATTTACAGCATGTTTTACCCTACAGAGCTGTGACTGGTTTATTCCCAGCATGTTTTCACTTCATACAGGTGTGTATATCAGGTCGGATGGAAAGTAAATGACATTGTGGACTGTGAAGTGACGTCACCAAGTTCTGTAGGGCCCACCATGATGTATGTGTTGTATCCATACCGTCCATCCATTTAGAGATATCATTTTAGGCCATGAAAAAAAGAATGAGTCAGATCCAAAGCTCGAGCGGACCCCACCACTGAAAACAGTGGAGAGAGTGACGCCCACCATTAAAAATTTTAAAGGCCATGAAAGTTTTCGCTAAAGCTGAAATTTGTTTTTTCCCTTCTTTCATGTCTGTCTTAACTTATAAAGAGGTTGGATCTTAGACAAACATCATAGTGGACCTTAGGAAGGTTTCAACGGTGGGCGTCCCTCTCTCCACTGTTTTCTATGGTGGGGTCCACTCCAGATATGGATCTAACTCATTATTTGTCTCATGCCTTAAAATTATCTAGCCAAATGGATGGACGGTGTAGATACAACACATACATCATGGTGGACCCCACAAAACTTGGTGACATCAATTCAGTAGCCAGTCTGGCTACACAACATGTCAATATCTAATCCGCATCCTACGCGGGAGAACTCCCCCGACACCAGCCACGGTCGGTGCTCCGTGGGCCCCACCATAATGTATTTGTTTCATCCATTCCGTTCATCCATTTTTACGGATCATTTTAGGATTTAATAAAAATAATTATAGGGATATAAATCTCAGGGGGACCACACCACAAGAAAACAATAATGATTGGATATCCACCATTTAAATCCTCCTAAAGCCCACAGCACTGTTTATTTGACATCTAATCTGTTGATTGGATCATAAAGACCCAAATGAAGGGAAAAAATAAATATCAGCTTGATCCAAAGCTTTTATGGCTCCCAAAACATTTTTAATGGTCAACGTTCATTCAACACTGTTTTTGTAATGAGGTCCACTTTATATTTCGATATACCTCATTTTTTCTCTCATAACATAAAATGATCTATAAAAATAGGTGGACAGAATGGATGAAACACATACATCATGGTGGGGCCCACAGAGCACCAACCACCAGCCATTGGCTGGTGCCCGTGGGAGTAGCCAATCCGTTTCGGACGCGGATTTCCTGCGAAAGCCTTTCGCAGGAAGTTCCTGCGCTGGGAACCCAGGTGGGGTCCACTGTGATGTTTGTGAGAAATCCTCTTTGTCCATCCGTTTTGTGAGTGCATTTTAGGATATGAGGCCAAAAATGAATCGTATCCAATACTCAAGTGGGCCGAAAACGGGATAATTGAACGTCCACAGTTGAAATATTCGTGGGCCAACAGAAGTTTTGAATCATGCTAATATTTGTGTTTTCAGTTCATCCCAGTAAGAATGACGTTATTAACGATATGGATGACATGTAAACATCGGTGGGTGTAGGGGAGAGGGACGCCCACTGTTGAAACCTTCCTAAGGTCCACTATGATGTTTATCTGAGATCCAACCTCTATATAAGTTAAGACAAACATGAAAGAAGGGAAAAAACAAATTTCAGCTTCAGTGAAAACTTTCGTTGCCCTTAGAAATTTTTAATGGTGGGCGTCACTCTGTCCACTGTTTTCAGTGGTAGGGTCCACTCGAGCTTTGGATCTGACTCATTCTTTTTTTCATGGCCTAAAATGATATCTCTAAATGGATGGATGGTGCGGATACAACACATACATCATGGTGGGCCCTACAGAACTTGGTGACGTCACTTCACGGTCCACCATGTCATTTACTTTCCATCCGACCTGATATACACACCTGTATGAAGTGAAAACATGCTGGGAATAAAACAGTCACAGCTCTATAAGGTAAAACATGCTGAAGATGTAAAATCCACCGTTCATTTGATGATCCATACATACAAAATATAAGCCCGATTAAAAAACTATTGTGGGCCACACCAATGGGAACGATGTAAAACTTCTTCCAAATTGATAAATTCACGCTATGAGGCCCACCTAATTTTCTTTTATCAGGATGAATTTTGTACCTTCTCTTTATTTTAGTGAGTTACACCTGATTAACGGCTTTGATTGAAGGTCCACATTATGGTGGCCCCTAATTACTAACCTATTGTTGGCATCAATTCTCATTATTCCATGTGGTGCGGCCCATCTGAGTGGTGGATCTATCCGATCTCAATGGATAGATAAAATATGTCGGGAGGAAGAGGAGGGAGACAACCTGATAAAGGGTGGACGTACGGTCACACCCTGATCCATAGCTCAAAGAGGTAGACTGAGTGAAAGATACCTCGTTTCAACACTGAGGTCTTGGTATCAATCCCTAGTGGGGGTGGCTTACAGTGAAGTGTGTCTGAATTGACAGTGGGGTGTACTAACAAGCTAACAAAAAAAAGAAGAAAAAAGGGTGGACGTACGGTCAGCCCATTCCCGATAATCAATTTGGGAGTATTTGTAATTTATGTGGCCATGTATCGAGGAGTGGTGGGGTAACCGCTTAAAGGAGCATTTAGCAGAAGGGTATCGCAATGTTGTGGATTGCCTCATGTGCCCACAGGATGTGCGAGAAGAGATGAGGACCATATTGAAAAAAAAATGTGAAGTCAAAAGATGAACGACATGCACGGGAAAGGGAGATTAGGGAGGAGTTGGGTTGGCCACCATATGTAGGTGAGGAGGATGTAGTGGATCTCAATGGCGATGATGATCCCGATTACAGATGCGCAGTTCAAGAGTCCATGCAGGATCAGTGGGAGAGAGATTAGGATAGGAGGTGGGACACGAGTAGGCCTATATTGAGGGGTCCATCCATGAGCGTGGTGGGAGGAGTGGAAGGGGGGAGTGTTAGGGGTGGATCAGGGGAGGGTAGTAAGCGGGGAGCAATATGGGGCATGGGCAGAAGTACAAGCATGCGGGTGTCAAATCTACCTTCAGATCCGAGGATGTACAAAGAGGCAGGAGGGACACAAGAGAAAATAAAAGAGATGTTTAGTGGAGGGGATGTGAGGAAAAAAGTTGAAAAATTTATAGCAAAGTTTTTTATATACGATCAAATCCCCGCGAATGCCGAAGCAAGCCCGCACTTCAAAAATATGATAAGTGAAGTGCAGCGTGGGGGTGAGGGTGTGCAACCGCCCACACCTGCACAGATCATGGGGAAGTACTTAGATGATGAACATGTAAAGATGAAGACATACATCGATTCGTATAAGCAGTCATGGGAGATGTACGGCTGCACCGTCATGTGTGACGGTTGGACCGGACGAACGAAAATGTCGGTCATAAATTTTATGTTCTATTCCAGGGGACGAGCAGTGTTCCTAAAGTGTATAAATGTGAGTAGTAAGATTAAATATTCTAACTGCATGTACAAACTAATGCACGACGTCATGCAAGATGTTGGGAGGAAAAACATTGTGCAGTTTGTTACGGATAATGGGAGTGCATTTGTCAAGGCGGGGAAGGATATTCAGCGCAAGTATCATATGTACTGGACCCCCTGCGCAGCCCATTGCATCGATCTCATGCTGGAGGCGATCGGAGATAGGCCGTCGATTAAGACCATAATTACCGATGCACGGCTCATCACAAACTTCGTATACAACCACACTTGGTTATTAGCCGCGATGCGCGAAAGGTGTGGTGGGGATATAGTGCGCCCCGGGGCGACGCGGTTTGCCACAAATTATATCGCCTTAAGTAGCCTTCTTAAACACAAACAGGGGTTATGAGAGCTTTTCGCCTCTCATGATTACGAAGAATGGAAAAAGAGGTTGACGAAAGTGACCTACCACATCGAGGAACTGGTGCTGGGAAATTCATTTTGGGATCGCATGCGCGGTGTTGTGGGTATTCTAGAGCCCATTTATGTGGTGTTGAGGATGGTGGACAATGAGACAAATCCATCGATGGGGTCACTGTATCCGTCCATACAGCTGATGAAAGAGGCCATCATGGTTAAAGCTCCCAATGCATATAAGTGGGTGCATGCAATAATAGACAACCGTTGGGAAAAGACGCTTGATCACCCACTACATCAAGCTAGTAAGTACCTATATGATTTTTTTTAATTTTTTTATTTCCATATGCAACAATAAACGAGGGTTGTACTGATGTGTATATGTTGGTTTTCAGCATATTTCCTGAATCCCAAATACCACTACAGCCGGAATCTCTTCAAAGATAATTCATTAAAGAGGGTTGTACATGAGGTGTACGATCACTTATTCCCCGACTGTCCGGGGAAAGGCACCTTTGGTAGTGAGGTAAATATGTTCCGCACTTACATTCTCATTATCTTCATCTCAACCATTCAATACTTATTCTGGTTGTTATATGCCATCAACAGATTGTTAAATTCCGCGACGCGGTTGAAATGTTTGGGTGCCACCCTGCAGTGAAGTCAAGGAACACCATGATGGCATGTGAGTTACTGCGGTAAACTTAACTGTTAAATAATGAAAGAATCTTATGATATGCAGGCGAATGGTGGTCCATGTACGGGACTGACTGCGAGACGTTACAACGACTAGCTGTCCGTGTGCTTGCACAGAAAATATCTTTGTCACCTTGTGAAAGGAATTGGAGTACATTCACCCTCATCCACACAAATGAACGTAATAGACTAGGGTATGAGAGGTTTCAGAAGCTAGTGTATTATCATTACAATATGAAGTTACGAGAGAGGCTGCTCCGCACAGAAGGAAGAAGAAAAGCACGGGAAGACTCACTGGACCTGATGATGGTCGGACAACATGCATTTGCTGAGGATGTGGAGGGTGACCCAGTTTACCAGTGGGTTAGGTCAGATGACTTGGATACCTCAAATGGGTGACCAGAGCCACATGTTGCGGCAGAAGCAGAGACACAAGGGATTGATGTTAATGCACATGTGGAGCAGCAGAGGTCTCCTGCTGATGCATTCAACCCATTGGCGAGAAGGCCGGAGGGCAGCCCGCGGCAGTCACTATCACGTGGGACACATGGTAAGGTGACATTGTCTAACACCGACACTGAGTCAAAGAGTGATGAGGGGAATGAGTCCGGTGATGATGATAGCGGCGATAAAGGGGACGATGACTCTAATGACAGTAAGGGTGATGATGATGATGATGATGATGGCGACGAGGATGGTGGCGACGCGGGTGTGAGTTAGGATAAGAGGCCTCTTAACCCTTTCACCAGGGAGGAGAATTTCGATCATTCCACGCAGGACCCTGACCATGGTTCTCGTCCAGGAGAACCACGACCCCGTCTTATTTACAATAAGACATACACGTGTCAAAAGTTACTACAGAAAAAGAAGACTCATAAACTTTCAGATTTTGAGGAGCTGCTGGCAAAATGCATGAGGGACATAAGTGTTCGCGGCAAGCGAGGTTGCTCTAGATTTGGATCACTGACGAGGGAGGGGAGCTCGAGTTACAGGTCACAACATGAATCTGGATCACAAACACAGGAAAGTAGCTTGAGTTCTGTGCCACAGTATGGGCATGGATATGGATCTAGTGGATATGTGACGAGTGACTCTAGCAGTTACAGCACGTCATTTTCAACCCTGGTCAGGAGTTCACTTCTACATATGGGCAAGGATATGAGCAGCAGTATGGATATGGCCAACAATATGGATACCGAGGAGCTTCATATGTGCCCTTCCCAGATCCATATCAGTTACAGACTGTGATGATTACGCAGTACCCACGGATGGGCGTCTTGATTCAGTTCGGAGAAGATGAGTACTAGCGTTATGTCAGGGAGTATCTTAACTGGTACTACTCTACTATGACCTGGGCACAATATTGTCGATTTGTAGAGTAGCAGTACTATGTCCAGCCCCGTCGAGATGGAGATGATGATTACAAGCCACCACTCAACTCTATGTGGGTCTAGACCACAACTAGTCCCCATCATTGATATATATATTTCTCAAATTTTACTTCTTCAGTTCTTCTTTTGCTTTTCAATAAATTGGTTGTATTTTCATACATGACTATGATATATTTATAAATATCATGCATCCAATTTAAATATAGTTGTATTAGTTCAGTTAAACATCGCATAGCTTAGGACCCTATACAAAGGAAACTTATTATGTGTATTTTTTTTTTTTTGAGATGTTATGATTTAAAAGTGTGTATTAAGGGCTTTTTTAACAATCCCCAAAGTTTCATTAAAAAATTCAACCATTTTCTCAATGTTTCCCAAAAAGTGCGATAAATTATGCGATACAAATGATATATCCTGTGCAATAACCGATACATATCTGTATCCCAAGGGTGCGATACATAGTGCGATACCGATATTTCGAACACTGCCAACAATAATGGAGACAAAATCGCGCGATATCGACGATATATCGGCCAATATCTAAATTTTGTATTTTTTGGTATCTTCTGGGGGTTACCGCGAGGGTTTCGTCTTGCAAGGGTGCGATAACGATAATATCAGCCGATAGTATCGATATTTTGAACACTGGTTGGCACATAGTTATAAATGAAAATTTTTGCAGCAAACTTCCCTACCCCTTTCCTCACATCCCCTCCACTCCACAAATCCTTTAGCCACTTCTACTTTTTCCCATCCCCTCTATACATTGTTTGATCTAAAGGTACATCCAACACACATTCTACTACTGTGGTGCATACTAAAATTACTCAACCCCCCTACTACCATCACCTCTCCTGCTTCCATCACCCCCTCGATTGCTACTCCCGCTTCACTCCCCATACCAATTTCCTGCATAGACCCCTCAAAAGTGGGCCTACTCACCTCCTATCACCTTGTTTGATCCCAATCCCACTACTCCCGTAATAACTTATTAACAACACATTTATAATTAGGATCACCCTCATACCCATCCACCTCCTCTACTTTCCCAAGGCTCTGTGCTGGCCACGCTAACTCCTTGAACTCTCTCTCTCATGCGTAACACGGTCATCTCTAATCTCCACCTATTTCCTCAACACCTCCTTCATCTTCGCTCTCACCTACTTCAGAGCACTTGGGCAATCGACAATATTCTGATACCCCCCCACTAAGTATTCATTCAAGCAAAACATCCTTCGCTCTTCAGCATGTGCCTTAATAATTACACCTGAACCCAAATTGATTGTCGGGAAGCGGCATCCCGTGCTGCCAACCAATGTTACGTTACCTCCCATTTCTAGACATACTCTACTTGCAAAAGAAGATTAAGCAGATAGGGTGATAGCAGATTCAATGTCATGAATACATAAATATTAAACCTAAATAACTGTTGATCAATATGAAATTTATTTATTTTTAATTAAAAGTTTTTAATTTCAAAAAATTCAAAAACCTTCGTCAATTTGTAGATCAGCCTATAACATGTATAATGGGTGAAATTGAGGAAATTTTGGATTATTCCCAATTTCCTCCAATTTTTCCAAATTTGCATATTAGAGTGTAATTGATATTAATATCAGCAAACACTCATAAACGCCTGCAAATGAAGGCTAAATAACCGCTAATCAAACTGGATTTTTTGAAATATATATATATATATATATATATATATATATATATATATACACACACACAAAAAATCCACAGACTTTTGTCAATCTAATATCAGCCGCTAGCATTTCCAATATAATTTTTCTATGGTCTAATTGCAATTTAAATGACCAAAATGGGGGAAATTTCACATTTCCTCAATTTTCCCCAAATCCTCGAAATGCAGGTTGGTAGTCCATGATTGAGCATGCAAAATATGAGAAATCTATTCCATCTTAGTTCTATTGATTCCAAGTGATTTACACACAATTTAAAAAATAAAAAAACAAATAAATAAAACTCACTGCTTGAAAATGGTCCACCCACTATCTGATCTTGAATTCAGCAAAAAAAAAAAAAAAAGAGGGAAGAAACAGTTTTTTCTCCAAATTCGAAGAGGGTTGGTCAGATTCACCTCAAGAATTGATTAGAAGTGGATGATTTGACAAAAAAAGGGATTTTGTAAATTAAAATTTTTTTTTAAAAAAAAAAATCGAATTTTTTCGTCACCTCGTCTGTTGCGATGTATTTTTTTCCTCACCTCTTGTCTGTTGCGATGTATCGACGACACTATCATCGATACATCATTATACATTGAATATCTTCGCAATGTATCGATATATCATACATCATGATATATCGCCGACACCGAAAAATGCATCTACTTCAATGGGGTTTCGTATATCAGCCAATATTAATATTGCAAACACTATTGTCTCCAATGCTAGGACCTTCGCCAGGACTTTATGTAGGCTTGTGAGGCAAAACTCACATTCAGTAGAGCCCTGACTGAGTTTCTCATTTTCTTGATTCCAGTATTTTGATCTTAGGGGTTATGAAGTTCCATCATATATGTTTGCATACATGCAATTTAGTTAGGTCATATTGCGGGGTTAAAAGGTTCTTGGACTCAGGAAATAGATCATGTTCTTCTCCTTGGGGGTGCCTTGTCAGTTAAATCTGCTGTCTGAGCTTCTGAGGTTCATTTGTGCTGAACCATTTCAAATCAACTCATTGGCATGGTTTAATGCTTCTATTATTGATTGAATGCAATCTTGACACTCCAAACGGGTGTTGTATCATGTCCCAGCACCTCATGTTATTGCACAAATACCAATGCTGATATGCATGCCATGCCCATGACAAACCTGGATAACAGCTGTTGGTTGGAAGCCTGGCTCCCTTTAATATTCAATAAGGGTACTTCTGTGGACCTTTGGTGCTTATAGACGGTTAGATTCTTTCTAATTTTTTTTCTTCTGCATGAAATTTGTGGATTGAAATAACATCTAGTCACTGGAGAAGACCGAATTCAGTTTCTTCACAACCAAAGCACAGCAAATTTTGAAAGTCTCCATGAAGGGCAGGTGAGTTATGGAACTTCTCATTTCTCCTGTATTTCTAGTCTCAAATTTTCTCCCATGCTGGAGTTCTGGTTACTGATAGGAGCTTCTCCATTGAAGTTGCCAGGGATGCGACACTGTTTTTGTTACTCCAACAGCTCGAACAATAGACATTGCTTATGCATGGGTTATGGTAAATTTCATTACAGGCTCTCTCTTTCTGTCTTTTCTTTTCTTTTACCTTTGAGTTGTTATTTTAGTTGTCATATGTGTTCTGAACTTGTAGCAGTGATTATTTTGATTACAGAGAAATGCCATTACAATGCTCGTTTCGCCAACAACATGCAAAAGCATAATTGAAATGCTTAACAAGTATGCCCACAACATATCTTTTCATTTAGTTATTTTTTTTTATATTTAAATGAAATATATCATACATGGACTGATTCAATTTTTGTGCTGCTTGCTTGATTTTGTGAGAAATTTCTCCTTTTGGATATTCTGGGTGTGAATTCATGGCTTTTTGCAACCTATCATCCAAGGACTCCAAACAACAGGGCACAAGACATGGTCCCTTGAATCCCGCTCTAGTGTTTTGTTGAATATGTTGTCAATTCTAGCATTGTGATCATTCAGGTTGACAATAAATTTGAGATATTTGGACTCTTGAGAAGGAATTTTCTTTTTTAATTGGATGATTCAAGTTGGGTATTTATTCTTAGTCGTGAATGGTTGAGGGATATCATCAGTATGAAACATTTTTGTGTCATAGATCCAAGGCAATGTGCTTATGGAAGCAGATTATAACTATATGTGTGAAAACTATGCCCAATTTTATTCAGATTGGCAAGCCAAACATTGTGTTGGGGAAAGCTTGGTAGATGCTATTGAAAACTTCTTTAAGAACCTCTCTAAATTTGAGTTGGGTTTTCATTCTGAGTATGAGGCAGTCCTTTGTCATGCTCCCCAATTATGGTCTATTCTAGAAAAGGCTTTTGCTAAAACCATTAAGAAAAAAAACCTTTCCCTAAAGAGGAGGTTTTCGGTTATTCCTTGTGTACTTGTAATTCTCTCCTTTCATGGGCAGAAACCATCCCTTGAACCCATCCAGGCAAGGAGCTCTACCAACAGCTCAAGAGTTTGTCAATCTCTTTGCTATGTTTGGGATGACATAAACTTTTTTTTTGGGTGCTGATGTGCTAGCAAACTTCATGAATGGCTTTAAGAAATTAACAGAAGAGCTAGCAACATATCCTTATATTGACGACCTCTACTTTATGCATTACAATGATGTGGAAGAGTTCTTTATGTATCATCACCAAGGTTTTGAATAATGATATCGGGCAGCATATCAGTTGGGCCCAAAAATGATATGATATGGGATGTATTGGTCCGTATTGACCAAAAAATTTCTGTGTGCAATTATTTTTTTTGGAGAATTATGAAGACAAGGAAAAGTGCAAAACCCCGGAATCTATCATTTCTTAATGCTTTTAACATTTATTCAATGGTGTATTAGATTATTCTTTGATAAGAATGTTAGTCTACTGTTTGATCTATTGAAAGTCAACTAAATTAGGCCCTAATTGAACATGGATCAAGCATGCTTTGATTGATTATGGCCTATCATATTGAAATGCAACAAAAAGAAGACAAAAAAGCGGGAAAAGAAGAAGAAGATAATTTTCCCCTTTTCTATTTATTTTTTTATCAAAATTGTTCATTCCACTTCAACTCGCTAAATATCACGCAAATCTTGTGTTTTGAATCTTGATCCCCAAAATAAGCCTAGATCTAGTGTAAAATGATTTTTAAGCTTCATCCATTGTTGAAATGAAGCAAGTAAAAAAATAGAGAAAAGTTGGAAAAGAAAGAAAAAAGTTTGAAATGGGTTGTATTGACTGCATCTACTCCTTATCATGGCGATACAAGGCGTATTAGCCATATCAGCTGTTATGGGCTGATATGCACCCTCCCATTTTTTTTTTTTTGAAACGGACCGGTTCACCCCCATATCTTGTAATGGGGGTGGCCAATATGGTTCAAAACACACTTTGTGTTTTTATGTGGACTATAGATTGATTCAAAGCTGTACAAACATGAAGAGTACATAATGTTTGGTGGTGTTCGTTTAAACACGAACACAAGGATGGAAGTTGTACACACATAAGAACTAGGGGTGTACACCAAGTCGAGCTAGCCTCAGCTCGACTCGGCTCAGCCACTAGCTGAACCCGGCTCGAACTCAGCTCGGCTCGGTCCTGGAGCCTGACTGGCCAGCTTGGCTCAGTTCTGTCAGCAGCTTGGGCCAGTTCAAGCCGAGTTCGCTTGTGCAGCATTTTCACAAACACATGGACTGCACCTACAAAATCTCACTGTATGTAAAACAATGGTAGTGGCTTTACAGGTATTTTATCAAACACCTTCTAAGCAACATAAAAATCAAGAAAAAAAAATGGTATTTGTTTCATATACATACCTTCCTTGCCACCAGCCACGCTTCGTTGAGTCATTTCATCAAACACTTGGTGAGCAACATCAATATCAAAGTAACCGAGTCACCGAACTAGTTCGATTCGAGTTGGGTTTGATCCGAGTCGAGTCGAGCTGGGGCCAGCTCGAACTCATTTTCGAGCTCAAAAAATCAGCTTGACTCGGCTCGAACTCTGCTTTGAACCGAGTCGAATCAAGCTTTTTCGAGTCGAGTCAAGCGAGCTAACCGAGCTAGCTCGGTTCGTGTACACCCCTAATAAGAACTGATTTTCTATTTTCTGAACAATCTACGGAACATATTTTAGGTGTTGTGGTCACATTCTTTTTGCTTTTTCCATGATTTAGGTACATATTCTTTGCTGATAAGGTGGAAATTCACAATATCACTAAGCAGACGTGCTTTTTCATTCTCATTGGGCCAAAAAGCAACCAAGTAATTATTTGGTCATTCAGCCACTTTTTCTTATTTTAATATCATACTGTTTTGGAGGTTGAATTTGTTGTTGTTCTAATGATTACATTGGAATATACTGAAGGTAATGGAGGATTTGAATCTCGGTGATCTTGTTGGACAACCTTATGGCACACATCAGCATTATAGTGTAAGCTTTCTTTCATAATGAACTTGTGCTATCCTCACTGTGTTTCCTTGTTGGATGTGCATGCTTATCGTTATGAGGATCTCTAATACCCGGATGCTTGCATATGCTCTGCATGCCGTGTCAGTCAGGGTAATGCGGGGGCATTTTCACACCGGGCTCGAGTGGGGTGGCCTGTGGGATGCAGGGGCACACTTGGGGTGGGTGGCCCACATAACCCATGAATTTGGGGCCTGCGTGAGGTGGGTGGCTTGTGTAGGGCGGAACCCATGAGGAGAGTTCGGCCGAGGACCTAACCCATGGATTTGAGGCCTGGGCTATGAGATAAAGGGATTAATTTGTCATGCTCTATCAGTTCAAGCTTTTAAAGCAAGTGGCTAATTATCTTGCATCAAATTGGCATTAGAGTGGGAGGTCTCGTGTTTGAGACTCCTCACTAAGGGTGATTAATGCAAGGGCATTTTCACACCGGACTCGAGTGGGGTGGCCTGTGGGATGCAGGGGCACACTCAGGGTGGGTGGCCCGCATAACCTATGGATTTGGGGCCCATGTGAGGCGAGTGGCTCATGTAGGGTGGAACCCATGGATTTGGGGCCTGGGCTATGAGATAAAGGGATTAATTCAGCATGCTCTATCAGTTCAAGCTTTTAGAGCATGTGGTTAATTGTCCTGCATCATAGGGTACCATACTGATATTGGTAACGGATACCTGTAGATTACTTGTAGAGTATGTTCTAACTTTTAACGTAGCCCCATTTTGTTAGCTTCATTTTTAAAGAAAATTCTGTAGTGGCCTTCTTTCATTTCCAAATTTGCTTGCAAAAAGTCCTTGCATTAGTATGATTTCATTGACCACGTAAGGGCGATCCATCTTGATGATGAATTCCACGATAATGAGAAATAGAAATTAATCATTCGATGTCTACTTGTTCTCCCTTATTCAATTCCCAATGAACAACATGATCTTCATCGATTATTTGTTCAATTTGGTCGATCTAATACTTTCTTAACTCATTCATCCTGATTCTCCCACTAATACCTAATCGATGACGAACCTGAATGGTTTTTTTTTTAAGGTCCAATTCCATCCATTTTTGTTGAGGCAATCCTGACTTGTTTATCGGGAACTAATCTAGCTAATGAGATATATGACATTCTTAATCATTCCTGATGCAGGACAATTAACCACTTGCTCTAAAAGCTCGAATTGATAGAGCATGGGGAATCAATCCCTTTATCTCAAAGCCCAAGCCCTACATCCCATGGATTAGGACCTCGGCCGAACCCCCCTCGTGGACCCCATTCTTGATCCTTCTTAATGCAAGACAATTAACCGCTTGCTCTAAAAGATCTAACTGATAGAGTGTGGTGAATCAATCCTTTTATCTCATAGCCCAGGCCCCACATCCCATGGGTTAGGACTTAGGCCGAACCCCCCTTGTGGGCCCCACTTCACATGGGTTCCGCTTCACACAAGTTACCCGCTTTACATGGGTGGGGCCCGCCTCACACAGGCCACCCACCTCAAGTGTGCCCCCACATCCCACAAGCCACCCTACTCAAGCCCGATGTGAAAATGCCCTTGCATTAGTTCATTTCCTTGGCCTTCTCGGCTCGAATCATGAATGGGTTGTCTCCCTCTACTTTTACTCACCGAAACAAGTAGAGTTCACCGAACGTCCGGGGTCAGTTGCAAAAGCACTAATCATATTGATAAAAAAGCATATGTTGTAGTCGTTGTGAATGTGTGTGTCCATATATGCGCATGATAATACAAAAAACAAATAAAACTGGTCAAATGCTTAACTAAGAGTCAATAGTTAAATATAAATAGCATGCTAGGAATTGGAAATTGAGATCTTTATCTATATCCAAAGTTTTGGGAAATGGAGAGTTTTATGCCCATTTGCATCTTTTTGTTTGTATCAATATCCATATCTAGGTATCATAGGTGTGCATGCTTTGGAATAGCATACTTATTTGATTGCAGGCAAATTTTATTTCCTATGGGCGTGTTTGTTTTTCCAATTACAATGGTAAATGGCTGTAAATGGGTAATGATTATTTATCTTGTAAGTGTGTGGTGGCATCACATACATTTTTACTGCAATGATGATTTGACTTCATTGTTTATTTCACCCAGAAATCACTGTAAAAACTGATAGTTTGATAATGTGAAAATGTAATGATTATAATTTACCTTACCTACTTCCTTTACAAGTGTATTCGACTCTCGATTCATGAGTCATAATTCCTGTTTGAAGAAGCACCTGGAAATGATCACGATGTCTCATTTACTTTGCATTTCATAGTAAATTCAAAAACCAAACAGGCCCTAAGTGTGCATTTTTGTTTCTATGTTTACTTGAGAACACTCTCAGCGTCCACCTAGTAGCTACACGCTAGCCAGTGTCCTTTAAATCCACTATTACATTTACTTTTCTGTGTGTTAAACAATCAGAGAAAGCCTCTTTGTCCACGGCTTGGATCTTAAGTCACATGTGAATCATGTGTATCAGAGTTCAGGAGCAAACAAATCATTACCTTGGATGAATTGATCTTTCACTGTCCAGGATTCTCATCCAAAATTGTCAGAGCAAGAGCTGCTACCTGCCAAAGCATCCTTTTCACAGCTCGTATCATTATGTCTTAAGTCTTGACATGATATTTTCATGCAGTGCCTGGAAGTCTTGAATTCATTGTTTTTGAAAGAAAATTTACCACCATGCATATACAAAATTGGATAAATTGACCTAGCAGACACCCATTACTAACACAAATAGTGGGCAGCTTCACAGAAAGGTCCTCAGTGGTTGCAATTCGATATCTTGATGTCCCAAGTCAATGGCCTAAAAATAACGGTGCAATTTATTTATTTTTTACCAAAAAAAATATGAAAAAATATGGATTAAATCCAGAATATTCTAAGCATTCCAAATATGCATTCATTTATAAATTGGAACATACTTTATGGTGGTGTACCAGTCCACTCTTTGGTGAGAAGTTGTATCAGACTGTCTGATGAATTTATGAACCAGATAACTTGAATTTGACTACAAAATTCATCTATTTAATTTTATAAATATCTACTATCAATGATAGATATATTAGAATGAATGTAATATGAAAATATCTTACATTTAGGTGTTTGCAATTATTTTTGAGGGCCAAAATTCTTGCGTAAATAGTGGCACCCCAAATATGTAAAATACACATTAACATGTTCTACTATGATTAACACATCATATGGCATCATTAAATCAGAAAAAGAATCATTACAAAATGATTTTTCGAATTTTCAAAAAAAGGGCCGAAATAAATGCGTAAATAGAAAAAAATATTAAAAAAAATATAAAATGGCACCCCAAATCTGTAAAATGCACATAAACATGTTCTACTATGATTAACACATCATATGACATCATTAAAACAGCAAAAGAATCATTAAAAATGATTTTTTGAATGCCAAAATAAATGCGTAAATAGAAAAAAATATTAAAAAATATAAAATGGCACCCCAAATCTGTAAAATGCACATTAACATGTTCTACTATGATTAACACATCATATGATGTCATTAAAACACCAAAACAATCATTCAAAAAGTATTTTCGATTTTTCAAAAAAAGCGCCAAAATAAATGCGTAAATAGAAAAAAATATAAAAATATATAAATTGGCACCCCAAATCTGTAAAATGCACATTAACATGTTCTACTATGATTAACACATCATATGATGTCATTAAAACAGCAAAAGAATCATTAAAAATTGATTTTTCGAATTTTAAAAAAATATAACATGGCACCCCAAATCTGTAAAATGCACATTAACATGTTCTACTATGATTAACACATCATATGACATCATTAAAACAGCAAAAGAATCATTAAAAAATGATTTTTCGAATTTTCAGAAAAAGGGCCAAAATAAATACGTAAATAGAAAAAATATTAAAAAAATATAAAATGGTACCCCAAATATGTAAAATGCACATTAACATGTTCTACTATGATTAACACATCAAATGCCATGATTAAAACAGCAAAACAACCATTAAAAATTGATTTTTCGAATTTTAAAAAAGGGGCCAAAATTCATGCGTAAATAGAAAAAATATTAAAAAATTATTAAATGGCACCCCAAATCTGTAAAATGTACATTAACATGTTCTACTATGATTAACACATCATATGACATGATTAAAACAGCAAAACATATTAAAAAAGTATAAATACCTATTTTTGACGAATTTCTGAAAAATGGCCCACCGAGCTTTGATTCAAAAAAATTTGTGATATAATGTGTTTTTATCTCAAATACCTAGCTAAGGTGGGTCGAAATTAGTAGTAGAAGGAGTGAAAAACAGTTTGGAAGCAAAAGGTTTCAAAAAAAGAAAATTCACCACCATGCATATACAAAATCGGATAAATTGACCTAGCAGACACCCATTACTAACACAAATAGTGGGCAGCTTCACAGAAAGGTCCTCAGTGGTTGCAATTCGATATCTTGATGTCCCAAGTCAATGGCCTAAAAATATGCCCGGGGCATTCTGACATGGGAAGGCATTGGGTGTACAATACTGGCTAACCTATATTATTCTTAAAGCTTAGTTGTACAAAATATTTGGTCCAAGAAAAAAAATTGTGATATCCCCTATATTTCAACCACCCCATAATATTTATCTCATCATCTGGCTTACTAGATCCCAAAGTCTCAATCAGTCTTTTAAGATACAGTATACTTCAACTGACCTTTTGTTCAGTCTTCCAATGTTCAGAACAATGAAAGATTTTATTTCTGGGATCCAAGTAAAATATGCTTCCTCTGCTAACACCTCTTCCTATCAGTGACTGGTTGGTGCTGAGGTTATATGCACTTTTTTTCTTTTTCTTTTTTTTTTGGGTGGTGGTGCTCATAGCTACAAATTGGTCTCTATTAATATTTGGTTAGGATTAGTCATAGCTACTCATTGACTACTTTTATGGGGGCAAATGCTTACAAATAGCTACTCACTGGCCCTAATTATAGGGGCATGTTTCTCTATCTGCTGATTATGAGGATGTCTCCTTTAGAAAGAGCTCCACCTTTTGTCATCTAATAAGAGCCTTCATATTGCTTTAGGATTATAATTTGAAACAAAGATTAGCAATCAGTGTAGAGAACTAAAGCTCAGGAATTTCCTTCCTATAAATGCATCGGTCTATGGTCTTCAACAAAATGCATGTTATGAGATCACCTGTAAAGTCATAGATGAGCTTGGGTGTTATATTCAACAATATGAATGAGGCTCTGGTTCAAACCTACTGTAGATGAGGTCTCTGCAACACTATCTTGCTCTGCAACACTATCTTGTTTCGGATAACTATCCAAGACACTTTTTTCAAGCACAAGGGAATGAAGTTCAAGTCATGTAAATTTTTGTTCTGCTGAGGCACTCAATCTTGTATACTTTCTAAAGGTCATGATTAGAGTGATAGAGATGGTTTAGTGATTCTTCGTACAAAACATATGTTGTGTCTTTTGTGACGAAGTAAAGTCACACATTTACGCTGACACAAGTACATTTTGATAACCATCTTTTGTAAGTAATGTGTTAAAGTAATGGTGGTTGAAAATGATGGTATTAGTAGAAAAGAAGACATTGATTTAGTTTCGGTTATATACTCTTCTTGTAGAAGAATCACTTTCCTTCATCCATGTGCAGGTGGATGGGATGCCGATAACCGTAGGTGTTGGCAGTCTTCTCTCTGAAGAAGGTTTTTCATTATTGCTGTCACCAGCAGCAGCAGGATCAGTCTGGAAAACTCTTCAAAGACTTGGTGCTATCCCAATGGGGACTGATGGGTGGGAAAGATTAAGAGTTCTTCAAGGTCCTCATCTCTTAAACAATAATATACTGGAAACCTGGTATTTTGGCTTAGAAATCATGATATATTGTGAAAATCAACTAATTGAAAATTAATTGTGCACATTCATATGCACGTCATTCCTTGTTGGTGGATCTGATACCTCTCCCATATTTAATTATCTTTTTTGTCGTATCTTATAACATGTCTTGCCTTCATAAACAAATTTCATTGATTTCTCTTATTTGGCAGCATAAACAGTGATTCAAATATCTGATATGCGTGAGTTCATAACATTATAGCATGTTTCTCATATATTACATGTGCAAAGGAACCAGTCATGGGCTGATAGCTGAAGTTTCAGCAGATTTTAAAAGTGTCTATCTAGAAAGATCAAATGCTGTTTTGGGAAGCTTCAGCCACTTCGGGAGCTTGATCCATGAGAGATGTACCATATGGCCTCATAGCTGAAGTTTCAGCAGATTTTGAAAGTGTCTATCTAGAAAGATCAAATGCTGTTTTGGGAAGCTTTCAGCTACTTCAGGAGCTTGATGTATGAGAGATGTACCATAATAAGAGTAAAAACTAAAAATATCACCATTTGTGGACTGATATCATGTCATATCAACCTCCATAATGGAGATTTTTGTGCAATATAGTTGACTTGCATGTGAGCATCAACCATTCATGTCAAGCATCACCTATTTTCCCGATGAGATGATTGACAAGTGCAATGAAGAATCTGGTGTGGTCATATTGACATGATTAAATTTGATATTTCATTGGTGGATGTGTCCAAGTCATGGTGTCTTTTGGATTTGATGTAATCTTTTACGTTGTTTGAGAACTAAAGAAATCTTAGAAAGTGCCAGCTAGGGCTAGGATGGTGCTAGAGCATGTACATTTTGGAAGGAGAAATTTCTAAGTTACTAAATTTTTAAATGAAAGATCAGAGTGCTTCCTTTGGTCACCCGAAATAGAATACCCTCGAGCAGCATAATCTACAGTGGAATTTTATTTATTTTTTTATTATTATTATTTTATTTTATTTTTGTAAGGTAATGATTTAATCAATTAAAAACAAGCACTAAAGCTCCATGTACAAAAAGTATTACATCCCTGCTAACAACGATCCATCATTTGGATCAAAATCTTTTGTTCAAGAAATCCACCGTATTACATTCATTTTGGCCATCTTATATACATTCACGTCTGCCTTCCAAATAAACATATGCACGCAATCACGGGCCAATCATTTCTCCCATATAACCTCCATCATTAAACTTCGCCAAGTTACCTCCTTTTTTTTTGTTCTGCCACCAAGCCCAAGCTGGTAACAGGTCAGCAATCAATCCCAGCATCACCCATACTGTACAAAAGAAAGCAATAAATCTATCCCACACCTTTCAAGCCAACAGACAGTGATTAAATAGGTGACCCACCGTTTCCGCCTACCTCATGACATGACACAACAATTAGAAATAATCATGATCTTTTCTTAAGATTATCGATGATCGGAATCCTATTCCTTCCTACCAACCATATAAACGCCGCACTTTAGGAGGAGCGCCGAATGACCAAAGGATAACCTCACTCTTACCTTCACTTGGGAGTTGAGTCACATAGCAACCCATAAGGGAGCATTCCATAAACTGCCCTAACGCCTGAAACCCTATGGCTCAGTGGTAGACTCACAAGAGTTTCAACACGAGGTCATGGGTTGAAACACCAGTCGTGGTGTGAGTGCGTGGGTGTGTGTGGGGTGTGTGAGTGCGTGTGATAAAATGAAAATAAATAAATAAACCTTTTCCATGACCACTACATTGAGTCCTCACTCAGCTGCTACCTAAGACATTCCAATAACTGAGCGTACTCCTCCGCTTCCTTATCTGATAGGTTTCTTCTACACGGTGGAGCCCAAACCACTGAACCGCCTGCTAAGGAAATGCATTTGGCAATGGTTACCTCAAATCTTAGGCTACCCTAGCTAGAGATGGAAAAGCTATTGCAAGTGGACATTCCCCTATCCATAAATCCTGCTACAATTGAATTCTTTTGCCATCACCCCCATGTGAATCGGACTCCAGCCTTGAATTTTTTCATTACTGATGCGATTCCCTTCCATAACCTGGACACCCTATAGAGCAACGATGATTTTACCCACCATCCTGTAGGCCATATTTGCTTGTTACCACTTTCCCCCACATACTTCCTTCTTCCCTCCCCGAACTGGATATTTGTTAGTCGTAACTTATTAGTAAGTGAATGGCAAAATGCTTAGGAGGATTTAGGAAAGACGCAGGCCTGATCCAGGACAACTGGACATTGGATAGTCTCACATGACCAGGATGGTTTGTGGTGAATAGAGCCCTAAAATGATGCATGGATCTGTAGCATGCAAATCTGGGAAAACTTATAGCATTTCATGTATAATAATGAGTTTAGTGCAATGTACCGGGAAAACAATGGCATGATAGATGACACATTGACCTTAGAAGAGACCAACTACCATAAAAGCTTATAATAAAACTTACTCCTCTAATTTAGGCATTAGGAACAGTAAAGAAACTTACATCTGTTCTTGTTTATGTTCAATCATTCATAAAATGGTCCACTCACTGAGGATAAGGACAATGGAACAGCAAAAATTCCATTAGCCAACCAAATGGAAGAATTTTCTCCCTTGCATAGATGCTGTCAAGATTGGTAAAACACTTCCATTGGTCACTAATGAACTGGTTGTTATGGAAAATGCTGCATTTATGTAAAGCATTCTTTTCCATCCGAGGCAGTGTTTCTGTGTGCTTCATTAATTTTCTTTAACTAGTTGATCTCTTATGGTTGCCCATGTGGCAATGTGGATTGAGGATGCCTGAAAATTTCCCAGATTGAAAGTTCATAACCCCTTTGATATCTTTAAGCCTTTTCTCTGTTTATTATGTATCGTTGCTGTAAGTTTTTTCTTAACTGTCTATTTCTGGATCTTTTTTCTTGACTGTCTATTTGATCACTAAAAAGGTTGAGATCTTCCAATCAGGGAGACTCTGGGCATCCCCCATCCATGGCAGGGCCTATTATATCTATGGTCTGGATTGCTGAACATGGATGTACCAAATTGGGAGCCTCAGCAAAACTGGGCCTCAAGCCACTATAATTCCTCATTGCTGTCTACCCATCTATGAAATTACAAACTCATCTCTCCTGTTGAAGCCCAGTCCATTGATTGCACATTCTGTACCGGACTAATGGATGAAAGAGGATTCAGAATGAATTCATCTGACACTGATTAATTTGTACAGGGAGACCTGCCCCAGGCAAGGAGCTTACTAATGAATTCAATGTCCTTGAGGCAGGTCTTTGGAGGGCCATCTCTCAAAACAAAGGTATCCTTTTCCTTTCTATGATAGTGGTTGCATATGATCCCAGCAACTGATCCGGTTACTGATCAAGCTGAATCAGCACATTTTCAGGATGTTATAAAGGCCAAGAGACCATTTCTAGACTCATCACCTATGATGGTATTAAGCAGAACTTGTGGGGAATTCATCTATCAGCCCCAGCAGAACCAGGCAGCCCAATTACAGTCGGCAACAAAAAGGTACCCATTTCATCTTCCATATAAGTCTCAAGGTTTTGTAGTTCAGAGAGTGGAATGCTGATTGGAATTTCTAAACAGGTCGGGAAGCTCACGAGCTATGCAATTGGGAGAAGAGATAATGAACACATTGGGCTAGGCTATATCAAGAAGAAAACCTGCTCTGTTGGAGATGTGGTAAATATTGGGGATGTTGTAGGGAAAATTGTCAATGTACCATTTCTTTTAGACATGGGTCCAGAATCCTTGGGCGCTAGTCGTTGAGCGGTTATCGTTGGTATGCAAATATAGATTTTCTTTATATGCAATGAAATAATTTATTAAAGGCTATAACGATGGTGATGATGAAGAATGATGCTGTGGTTGTAATAGCCAATTCCCTGTTTGGGTCTGCTATTTTCAAATGCGGGTCTATATTATGAGCTATGGAAGGGGCAACTGAATTGAAGAAATGTTGCAGTAGGTGAATTTGGGTTAAAAGCATGAGAAATGGTTGAAAATGAGAGTTGGTACATTGCATGTTGAAAGTTTCTGAGTGGGGTGTTCTAAATTGGACACCGACCCTTGTGTTTTGTTTCAGATGTTTCCTCGAGGGTGGGAGAGATTTAGCTGGATTTAACTGAGTTTGTTTTTGTAATTAATGCCAGATCTTTGCCATGTCATGTGATATATAAAGAGGAGACTAGGGCTACAAGGTTAACAGTGCCACTCAGTTTATCATTTAATACCAATGGGGCCTATGGTTCAATGTCTGCCGTGATTGGAAGATCCGAGCTGCACATTATTTGGCCCTTTTCTTAAGGATCCCTATTTGAGTTTTCATCTTGGTTGAATTTGAACTGCTGCTGTACTTTCACTGAACCTGACTGATTGGTCACCACTTGTTGAAGGGTTAGGATTCTCCCAATTTGGGACGCATGCCCATCAACTTGCGCCCATAACACCCATTTCTGCAAGCTGAAAAATCAAAATGGCACTGCACAAGTTTCAGACCACGCATTGTCAAATGCCTCATATTCCAAATTTCATTTATTTTTCTTTTTCCTTTGTTAGCAGGTAAGCTGACAAGTTAACAAATCTACAATAAGTTGAGATGAGTTTGTTCTCCAATCTTGGCTCATGGCTCTCAGATTCGTGCGCTTCTTTTCAGTTTTAGAGTATGCGGTTTTGCAAAACTGAAAGAACATTTTTGTTATTATTGGATGCAGTACCAACTGCTGAGCAGTGAGAGAAATGGTTGGTTTGAAAAATAAGGTTGATGGATATACCCTCCGGAATTTGCTTGGTACAACATGTGGGGCGTTGCATACATATCGTGTATTTATGTAGAGATAAACTTTGATACTGGTAACTTAAAAAGGTATCAAAATTGTAGGTCCCAGTCTAGATGGCTTGTAAATAAAAATAAAATTAAAAAATTACACTAATCTGATTTCCTTTACTGGTTTATCCCTGGACATTAAGGGCCCGCTTTTATACCACCAAATAAGTTACTTTTCTACTTACAGCAGTAGATGAGTAACTTACTTGAGATAAGTAAGTTTGGTTTAAGATCACTTATAATAACTTTTTTACTTAAAGTTACTTGATCACTTCATCTTAATGAGTAGAAACCAAGATAAGCTACTTAAGACATTTGCTTCTCTAAAGTAACTTCTGATGCATTTAGATACCACCAAATAAGTTACTTTTTCTGCTGTAAACAGTAGATAAGTAACTTATTTGAGATGAGTCAGTTTGGTTTAAGATCAATTACAAGTAACTTTTTTACTTAAAGTTAATCACTTCATATTAATAAGTAGAAACCAAGATAAGCTAACAAGCGTGGACAACATTTGCTTCTTCTCTTTCCCTCCCTTCATCTGCTCGTGTAGTAGTATCTGAGCCACCAATCACATGAAACGAATCAAATATTAGCTTGATTCAGAACTTCAGTGGGTCACAAGACGAGCAATAGTGGGGAGTGAGATTCGTAAGATTGTCCTGTATCCAACTTGTTAATCAAGTTCCTCCCACCGGAATTAAGGGACACCAAATATTTTGATGATTGAAAACTCACAAGTTGGCCACATTTCTCAATTTTAACAGGCTTTCCCATGATTTACATAATTATTTCTCATTGTACGGCCTTGAGTTTTATTAAGCTGAATTCTTTGTTTGCACACTGGATATGAGGGGAGAAGCTTGATACACGTAGTCAAATTCACTCAACTACCTTGATTAGCCCCACAAACCTAGAGTGGCCTAACCAGACAACCGTGACAGACCCAACTTAGAAGCCTATCCTGGCTTGTACTTTTGTTGCTGCCAAACAGACCCCTACAACAGGCGAATTGATGGATCACTTGTTCATGCACTACTCTTTTGCTACGTTCTATTGAGAGATTCTTTAATTTTTGTTTTTTGTTTTGTTTTTGTTTTTCTTTCAGTTCTGCCATCTCGGTTTGGCCCATTCTTCTTACTGCTGTTGGTCTTAAAGAGAGAGGGCTGTTTATGGGAGCTTGTTTGATCTTTTTGAGCCCTTCCATCTACAATTGGCCCATTCTTCTTTCGCGTGGCAGGGAACGGCATCATCTTAAAGAGAGAACTTCGACATGAGATTATGGCCCTTCACTAGTTTGTGGCCAATTTGGGCTAAATGCAAATGATAAACATGCTTCCGTGGTTGCCATCATAGCCCTGACAGGCGTTCAGGAAAGCCCAATTAGATATGATGGCATGGGCCCCAATTCTTAAGCCGTTGGCTGCTCTTTTGAATCTTTTGATTCATAATCCACTACTTAATTGGATCCTGCAGGGTTTTGATTCCCCTCATCTTTGCACTTTCTTTCTATTTACTGTGGGATGGAAGATGGGTGACCCACTCGATTGCTGATGAATTCAACCTCTTGCACTCACTAGCTTAGTAACATCTTTTCCATCGGTATCAAGATTTTATTTACAACAAAAAAAGGAAACGGAAGAGAATACATGGTAAATCAATTAACAGATACCGCCCAAGAAGTCATTATGATAGATTTAAGAGCCTGAGAGAACTTTGGTTATAGTGCTCTGCAGTGAAGCAATGGAATCTATAGCAGACTTTGTGAACCAACTGATCCCAACCTTTACCCGATGTTCATCGGTTGGTAATCTCAACAAGTATGCCAACTTCCTGGCTGCAACAGAAAACCACCAAAGACAGTTAGACTATAGGATTGCAACATAAAATGCAGAGTCCCAAGTTGCATACCAGTATGGCCAATGGGACCATCCAATGTTAGGCCCTCAACGAAACTTGGAGAAATCGCTGCGTCATTCTTCCCGAGAATCATCATCTCACCCAGATTCTGGAACCTGGAAATCAAACCGGGTCATATCTCATTTCTGTTATCTTACGTGCAGTCAATTGAAATAGCATTCAGCTTATTGCTATGACATATTAAGGACAATAAATTCAAGTTGTGATAACACCAATTAGAACAGAATCAGTTGTTGAAATCAAGTCTATTTTACATGGACAGTATGATCAGATTCAGATACCATTATCAGACGTGTATAATGTCGCTACATGAATACAATATTTTCAGATACCTGAACAGATGACTATCTCTGATGGCCACATAATGTGAACATACAAACGCATGTTGTCCATTATTGTGGGAAAATAAGGTCCCCCCATGCTCACAATTGTGTTAGAATTCAAGTAACGGCAGTTTCCATTTTCTACCACTAATATGGCAGTGTGGGCCCAAAATTCTTCATATCTATCAGAGGGGCAGCAGTTCCTTGCACCAGTTCATCTTTCAATCCAAGTTTCATGGAATGCCAGCCAAATCTACCTATATCTTGTGTTCTCACATTGAAGCCCAGGCCACACCCATGAAAAAACCTAAAGCTTACATCTCAATGCTAATCCACATGCAACCCAGACCCAGACCCAGATCAAGTCTTAAATGTCTCCAGGGAATTCTTGTTTTTCTTGTGCTGATATCAGAAACTTGAGAGAGGTGGATCCCCTGTATATCACCTGCATCTCTTCTCAACTGCTAGCTTACAGGCTGGCAGTGGGTTGGGTTCATCTGTTAGCCAACCAACCTGGCCCACTTCAGAGCCAGGCAAGGTTTAATTTATCAGGTTTCAGGTTGGGCTTGGCCCAGAAAACATGCCCCATTAGCTCAGGTTGACCCTGGCATGACCCAACTGGCCAATATATTATATCTCTACTTAAAGCAAATAAGAATGGCACAAAAAGTGCATACTCGATTAGAAGTAGAGATGTGATGATAGTCACAACTTACAAGAACAGATTATAAGGCCTGCTTGTGGGGCCCACTGTCGTGTATATGCCAGCCAATCCATTCATCAGGGGTGCCCATCAGGATGAAGGAACAACAGAATCAAGCCATTCCAAAACTCAAATGCGCTACACCAACTGAATTTAGTTGTTCTAGATATGAATTTCACTGTTCCCTCGGGTATTGCTCACATGAGTATCTGATCAGCCTGATTTTTGCACTGCAGAGTAAACTTGAGGCAGTGCACCAGATGGATGGATGGAATGGATCTCTTGCACATATGCATGCCCCACAGAGGTCTACACTATATGCATGTATTTATGGAGATATTAGTAGATTTTGTCAATGTCATCAAACTCCTGACCTGAATGGCAGTAGAGGCCGGTCATTAATTGCTGCCCAGAGATTCCAGCCCGTGAAATCTGCTTGCTGAAAAGCAACCTAAGAAGGTTCGAGAAGAAGGTCAAACTAGAAATAAAGAAGAGCCTCCCATATGTATATATGCATATACATGTGTGTATTAAAAATAGGTCCAACCAGTTGGAACACAAACTACACTCCACCCACCGGATAACTTCCAACCTTTCATGTGTGTGAGACATCCAATCTGTCCGATAAGTTGATCCCACCAAATCAGCAACATCCCCTTGTATTTTGTTATTTATCAATGGCTACAAATTGTTTTCTCTCGCATGGCCCACCTGATGAGTAGACAAGGCTGATTTTTGCAATCAGTAATTCCAATGGCAAGGCCGACATACTAGAAGGGTTCGATGTAGCATTCACTTAAATGGTTGGAAGTTATCTGCTGGGTGGACCATAACTTGTTGTGTAAAAAGTTGGACTTGAGACCTCATTAGAAAATATAGATAAATTGCTTAATTTGAGTGCTGCATTGTGATACATTAGTTATACCTGTGCAGTAGCTGGAAGAAGCCTGCCAGAGGAGTCCCTTAAGGCAGCAGAGTCACCAATGGCAAATATCCGTGGATGGCCCTTGACTCGGAGCATTTCATCAGTCTCTGCTTGCCCCCTGGAATTTACAGGAAATAAATAACCATAATTCCCATGTTCCAATGAAGGAACTAGAGGCTTAGAACCAACAGTCCATAGAACTAAATCTGCTTCCAGAATCCGACTCTCCAGACCCTTTTCAACAGGTTTAAGTTCCAGAATATATTTCTCATGATCCTGTTCTCCGACGGTTGCCTCTTCTTTTCCGGTTTCTGTCAACTTGTCTGAATTTTCAGCCTCACAAACCCTTCTGATGCAGCTCACAAAATAGCCCAAGAAAAGCTGAACACCTCTGGAGGACAGAACCTGATAGAAAATCAATGAGATAATTTCTAACTTTTAGCAGTCAGAATATGCGCATGAGAAATTACATCGCTTGCTAGTAGCTTAGTGAAGTTAAGTGATAGAGAAAATAGTTATATTTAGAAGGAATACCGAACCAGCTTTACAGTAGATCTCCAGAACAATGCACCGTATGCTCCTGTAATATAAATCAGAGCTAGTGCAAGAAAACTTGTAATTTTGTAAGTTTGACAGATTACAGCAGAAGTTAAGAGACCAGCCACTTGTTTTTGGTCCCCTCTCAAATCTACTTTGAGGAATTTGTCTTGTTCTACTAATGATGAGGCAAAAAACAGATAAGGTGCAAGTGAAATTTGATGTTTTCTATCCAAAAGTTTTCACAACTCACAACAATGTGGAAAACAATCTGATTCTCTTTGTGATTGCAAGTTTGGATATAATTCTACAAATTTATGGAGGACTATCATTGGACGGTAGCATTTTGATCAAGATTTCACATTTGGTTTTCTATTTAGCTTCAGATGAATTCATGTCTGTTCACCAAGTATTTTCGGATGCTAGTGAAATCTAGATTGGTGTACTATTGAAAGTTTTCCATGGATATTTAAAATTTTAAACCTTGTGTGTTGATAAGAGATCTCTATTGCAAATTCATTTTCTAAAATGGGTCGATGATTTGATCAATTTTCATTTTCTCTAAGTAGGTGAGCATGAAGTTTTCATCTGCAATGAACTAGAAGTTTGAGAGGATCCCTTTTTGTTTGGTATTGCAGGTCAGTGTGAGGAACTGATAACTTGTAGCTCCCACCACCACGAATGGAGCTCAGTTCCCAACTTCCCATGCACTTTGTATGATTAACATTGACAGCACAGAAGAATGTAAGCATTCTGTTCCCATACATTTAATGGGAAAAATCTGATTAGGAATGTAGCTATTTTCCCATAGAAGAATCATAGGCAGAGTAATATGAAATTATGAAGTGAATTTTTCACAAGAGCAACACCTTGATAGAAAACAGGACAGATCACAGAGTTCACAGATGAAATGATTAACCATATCAGCACATGTACTTCACATTCCAGGATGCATCAAACAGGAATCCTTACTTTTAATGCAGCTTCTCTATTCCCAGGTGGAGCAGTAGGACATATAGTGGTTTCAACATTGATTGCTTGAACTACTCCTTTATCCTGCAATCTCTCTGATATTGTAGCAGCTAACTCAACTCCCGAGTAACCACAGCCAACAACTGCCACACGTATAGGAGATGATTCCTTACCAAACTTCCCTCTTTCCAACATTCTTAGCTTCTTATCGACCTTCTGCATAATGAGAGTTATTGAACATACAAGATACATCAATTAAAACCAGTATGTACATGGCGTAGCCATTTCTATTCAAAGATTTCATAGAACAAATATAGATGATAGACCTGTATCATCAAACTTCAAACTAAACAGAAAATATTAAGCATCTGGCAAAGACGTGGTGAAACACTGTCATTTCATTTTTGAGAATCATAAACAACTCTCATTCTGGAAAAAAAAAAAATCTTACACGTGCATCCTCCAGCGTTGAGAAAGCTAATGCAAACTCTGCAGCACCAGGTACGACATCGAGTTTGGCTTCAGCTCCCAAAGCCAGAACCAACCTGGCTGCCCAGTGGAAAAGAATGTATCATCAGCCTGGCCACATAAGGAACCCAGGGCTACAGAGGACACCTTCACACACTCATGCTAGTATAGAAACCTAAAATCTTCTGAAATTTTTAGCAACTGTGATAAGATCTTATGATTCAGGACCATGAAAATATCTATAAAAGAGTGACCAACCAACGGATGCAGTAGTTCATCCATATCCAGGATATGAATTTTGTAATAGAAACAATTTCCTAGGAGTACTGATGATTGATAACAAATATTACCAGTCATATTCAATAACGACTCCACTTTCGAGATGGACCGTTCCACCACAACCTGATCTTGTTGGCCCATTCATTCCCAAATTGTCAGAAGGGTGCAACAGTTTAACTCTGTCTTGGAAAAATTGGATACTAGTGTTTGCCAATAAGTCGGAGAAGCGGGGTGCTATTTCCCATGCATCTACTTCTGCAATAGAATAGAATAAAGTATTAAAATTGATTAAACCTAATTGTTTTAATATATATATATATATATATATATATAGAGAGAGAGAGAGAGAGAGAGAGAGAGAGATGCTCACCTGCGCACACGTGTCTTGGGCACAAAATCTGAACGGTCTATGTGATGTGGCACCCTATGAAACCCCCAAGGACCAACTTTCGGCCTGATCAAAAACTCTAGGGGGCCATGGCAAACGGAAACAGTTTCCTCCTTTGTTTTGCCTCTATCTTTGCTATGGCCCACCCGAGTTTTGAATCAGGCCAAAAGTTGGTCCCAGGAGGTTTCAAGGGGCGCTGCATCACATGGACCATTCAGATTTTGTGCCCATGACATGTGTGCTACTCATATATATATATATATATATATATATATATATATATATATATATATATATATATATAGTTCAAATACAACCAACTTTTTTAAGCAATTCAGGACTGGGGCAAGCAAAACTGATTTTTTGAATAGGCCTGGCCAGTAAACCCAGCCCAACCAGCTCAAAATCCAGGCCCAGGGCCCGCCTATTGTCAGGCCTGGTTGAAGTGCATTGGCCTTGCAGGAGAAAAATGTTCAAGATGACTGCAAACCATGAATACCTCCCGAAAGAAGCTCATACAGCATCGGCTTAAAAACAAAGCGATCCGACTGATCTACAAGAAGAACCTGGACCCATCATTTAAAATCAGAACCTTTAGAGCCATAACAGAATCAAATGAATAAACGTTGAAATACAGCTAGAGAGGAATAAATTGCTCCGCATGCATAAATTCCAATTTACATATCAGAATTTCAGAAGTCCAGAAATTTTATTATAGAATAGATTTTCAAGGTGACACTAAGAACATTCAATCACCACATGGAGCCAATAAAATAGATCTCATACAGCCAAAGAACCTTGATTTCACCTGAGGTTTCTTGCCACTGGGCCACACGAGAGATTCGAGTCTTAGAGCGGTGTATAAACCTCCAAATCCACCACCCAATATGCACACCCGGGGCTTCTGTAAAACAAGACAGCATCAGTTCATTACAACCAAAGATTGCCTCATTTCTCCTTCCTAATCACTAATCAGCACTTCAGTAATACAGACAATTCAGGTTCATGAAGTCATCAGAACAGCCCAAAACGAAGAGATGTATATAAAAACCATGACGTTTATGTCTAAGATGTTTATTCTATTAATTTTCAAATAACAGCAAAAGGAATTTTGAGTCAATGGGAAAGGAAACACATACAAAGCTTTATACGGGACTCTAATTAAACAAATACAGACTTCATGGATCATTGAAGGAGTTCATTTCCGCTTTATATGTGACTCTAATTAAACAAATACAGACTTCATGGATCATTGAAAGATTTCATTTCCACTCAATAAATTATCGGTGCCAACTTAAAGAATCAAAGATATTGCTCCAATCTCAATATTTGAAACAAGACCTCGCCACAATACAATAATCATGCAATAATATTCCTCCTTATAATTGAGTCACAATGATAAAATGCATACGATGTGAGAAAGCCCTTTTTTTTGTCGGTATGATGCAAGGGAGCCTTTAAAAGCTTTGAACTCAAAAAGTACAACCAACCCGGTCATCTGGCCATGCATACAAAGACAGTGCTGTTTCAGTGTCAGATGTCTCTTTAATCCCTCCATTCCTCCCTGTCGCACTTGACGCAATGATGTGAATGCATCGTGGAGGAAGTCTCCTTAAAATAGATAAGTTGGCTGATCTTCTTGGTGACCAAGGAAGCAGCTTCTCCCAGTTGTTCAACCTTCCTGAAATTTTTTGGTGAATAAGGAGGTTAACATGGTCATAAGAAAGAAATCATATATTCACTTATCCAAATTCAATCCCGATTAGGAACCTAATGCAATCATCAGTTTCACTCTTTCTCATATCAAACACAAGCATAATGAAATTTTCAAAAGGTTAAGATTGAAAGTTCCTGTAATCATTGCCATCAGGTGAGAGAAATACTCATAATAAATATTAGATCAGTAGGCACATCAATTTATTGATTTTTTACATAATTCTATCATTATATAATGTTGGTTCCAAGACCATGCTCACCTATTCATTTCTTGAACTAATTCCACTTGTATATGGATGTTCTAGGCAGATTCTTTGGTAAAAGAAACCAAAAGATGGAGATTACGAAGATGCCAACGTCTAACCCAGAAGGTTCAAAGGAAAAGGTCATATCACTACTACAACAGAACCCACCTTATGCAGCGCAAATTGAAACTGGTGAACCATCCAAATACCAAGAATCTCTTCATGATCGATCAAAGCACAACCGAACAAGATTGCAGATGGAATCCACCACCGATTAAGCCACTTCAAGAGAAAGGTGGCAGATGGATGCGATCAAAACGAAAAATTAAAAGAACTCTTCTCCCCACCCCCATAGAATCCATATCAAAGCCGTATTCGTAAATAAACCCAATTGAAGCGTTGGTCAGGTAAAAAAAAAGAAAAACGACTGATTTGAAGACAATATCTGTCTTAAAATCGAGGTTATGAAAAAGTATTAGGACCCAAAACTCTTGGCAAGTTTAAAACAAAGCCAGCCCGTTGACATATTCAACCAAATCTCTGTTTGGTTTGGGTTAACTTACAAAAAATTCACAAACGGGCATGTTTGGATACGCTACCTAATCAAATCGCGATTTATATTCTAATCAAGAGGTTGGGAAACACCTTTCCTTAAGAATTCATCAAAGAAACGGCAATGCAATTTGAGAGAGAGAGAGAGAGAGAGAGAGAGAGGAGTGCTCACGTGCAACGGGCTTGAGGGTTGCAGAAGCCACCATTGCAAGAGGCGCCATTTCGAGTGATGATGGATAACTATCAGAAGCTCCAGCTCTCATCTGGGAACTCATTTTGGGGAGATTATATACGGAAGCGGACTGCGTGACACACACCACCGACCTCCGTGGTGTGTGTTGACGTCACCAAGTTTTGCGGGTGCCGCCATGATGTATCTGTTATATCCACACCGTTAATTTTTTAGATCATTTTAGAGCATCAACCCTCCAAGGCTCAAGTGGACCACACCACAGAAGGCAGTGGAGACTGATTTTCACCTTTGAAACCTTTCTAGGGCCCAGTGTGGTGTTTTTTTGCCATCCAACTTGTTGAAAAAGTCACACAAACTTCAGGAAAAAACAAAAATCAGATTAATCCAGAGCTTCTTTTAACCCCCAAAGAAGTTTTCAATGGTACAAGTTCAACCACCTGGCATAATGTGGTGTGGTCCACTCAAGACTTGAATCTATCTTATTTTAGGCCTCCAGCTCTAAAAAGATATCGCCAAATGAACAGACGGTTTGGATATAATCATACATCATTTTGGGGCCCACAGAACTTGGTAACGTCGACACACCACGCAATCCGCTTCCATTATATACGGTTGAGCCGGTAGATCCGGGACATGGTACATCCATCTCTCCGTTGTACACGTGTCAAGTTGATGTGTCAATCGAGACCGTCCATCTGGTAGTCCCTAATCCTCTCACAGTTCCAGATGGATCATGTTTTAAATAACTCACTGTTCAGATGAATCTATCGGTAGATATTCATCATTCCCGCGACACTAAATATTGCCTTCACTAGTTTTGTTCTCTGCCGTCACTTTGTTGGCCAATGATCAGACGGCTAAAATCATCAGATCTATGAATAGTTTGAAATAGTTTTTATCCATAGTAGAATGAACTAGATGGACGGTCGCGATCAGAAAGCATTCCTGCCAAGTTTACTGTGAAGAGATTACTCCACTGTAATCCGGTGCTACCTCTCTACCGTGTAACCTGCGTTTCTAGTTCGGACAACGAGACGCGCTCGGGTCGTGGCACTCGTTGCTCCACCGCCTCGGCACCATCTGGAAGCATGAGTGCTGTAAACGGGTCCAAGGCGGGTCGGATATTGCAACATCCTTGCTTGGATATTATTGGACTCGAACATGGATACAGATCTAGATCCAGATATTGTCCAAACAAGTTACAGATACTATCTAAAGAATTCAGATATAAATTGGATGGTTGTTCGTTGGGCATCTAAACAGAAAATCTTTTAAACATATTTCTAATTAATTTCAAAACGTTGAAAACTTACTGGGGGCCCACCATAATGTTAATTTGCCATCCAACCTGTTAATCACTTCACACAGACCTGGATGAAGGGAATACACAAATATCAGCTTAATCCAAAACTTATGTGATCCTCAAGAAGTTCTCAATGGTAGATGTTCAACCACGACTACATTTTGTGGATTGGTCCACTTGAGCTTTGAATCTGCCTCATCTTTTGGCCCATTTCCTAAAATGATCTTGCAAAACAGATGGACGGTGTGGATATAATACATACATCATGGAGGCCCCCACAGAACTTGGTGACGCCAACACACCATTCATTAGGCTTCCAATTTGGGCACCTATCTACAGTGGACCCCGCAATTTGTACCGTTTATTATGAATCACATGTATGCACCATGTATAGTTTCAGAAGACGTGCGTATTAAGTACCATCCCGCTCTGCTGGAGGATCTATCTTTCCAATAGATAGATATGCGCACCACTATCTGAGTTGCAACAGCCTGTAAGGGGTGTGTAAAAGCAAACAGGTACATCTCGGGACCAACTCAATTTGTGATCGGTGCTGGATCTCAGTTGTCCATGTTCGATGTTTTGAATTCGATCAAGATGTGGGTCTTGCTGTGAATGGGCCACTGGAGAAAAATGTTGCCCACATGCACTGGTTTCAATCGGCTGAAAACATAGCTCCACATTTTTGAAAAAATAAATAAATTTGATGGGCACTTCTGTCGAGTGGGCCAATGTTTGTGCAGCCCCTATGAGAGGACAAACCTCAGAAATTCTACTTTGGACATGCTTGCATGAATTGAAGGCCTTCCATCATCATTACATGGCCAGAATTCTACTTTGTACATGCTTGCAAACACCAATAGAGAATAAAAATTCACACCACCCAACCAATTGATCTCACCGCAGACAGTCCACAGCTTACGTGGCACTCATCAGACAATCCTAACCAAGCAATCCACCTTTTTTTTTTCCAATGTAAGCAGTAGAAATGATCATGGCACAAGGATAGAAAACCAATTAGACAAGTGGGGACCATGGTGTGGTAATCCAGACCACTGGTTATGTGCTTTGTGGCCCATTGCTATGCCGCCAATATCTTGGCAGGACAATCTTAACCATCCCATCTGTACAGCCTGCAGAGGAATGGTTCATCATCAGAGTTTGCGGCCTCCAGATAGGCGGTTCATCAGCAGCACCACCACCATCATATTGTCCCAGCCCTGCTGATAAGAAAGACAATTAACAAATACAACAAGCTCCACATTCAACTGAAAAATACGAAATATTTTTGGGGCATGCTCCATTATGGGACCCAAACGGATCAATGGTCTAGGTCACTAAACCATGGACCCGCTTGTCTTAGTCAAAAACCCATGTATACTATGCAAAAATGCAGAATACCATGTATCATCACATGCGTTGACATTTCTCCAAAACAGTTTTAACCTCAGGAACGGACTGTGAGAGCTCTTGTTGTGATTACAGAGTGTTGGGAGCTGTATCAAACACTTGAAGCAAGCTTCACCATTGAACATACACATACAAATATATAAATGTTACAGAACAGCGGAACGTGAAATGAGTGACCAGTGCTGGGGCATAATGGAAGGGACCCAATCTTGCGTGTTGAGAAATGTGCCTGCTAGCATTTTTATGCGCAGCACGGTTTCTCATCCTCATTTGAGCAGTGCCAAGGAAGCATGTGACGTCCTCGTCCTCTGAGTCTATTGCTGCCAGACATCAATAAGTTGCCATTTGATGGTGTGGCTGATATGAGAGCCCCAGTTCAGTAATTGCTGCCTGAAAGAATGGCTAACATGCAGTCAGAAGCATGGGTAATGCATACAAGACTGATTGTACCAGTTCTTGAAAATAATAATAATCAAATAAATGGATTTTGATAGACATCCCCATAAAATAAAAGAACCACGTAGAGTTTGTGTGTGTCAATACATGCATAATCCTCTTCCAATCATGGTTGCAAATGATTGGTTTTTCAGATCATAAATCATTCCACTCTCATTTCTCAAGAGTCATTTCAAGAAGCTCCTTGCCTGGAACCTTGAAAGAGATTTAAAGATTTGAGAAAACAAGAGAACAAAACTGATCATTGTATGTATGGGTGCCTCTAACGCACTATTCTCATAGAGAGAAACGTGCTTGAACATCTTCTTAACCCGAAATGGATGAGGAAAGGTTCCTTTTTGAAGGTACTCCCGGGAACAGATCCAGTGGAGACAAGGTGGGGCCTGTAGCTAGAGCTGGGCAGAATTCGACCCGATCCGACGGATCTGACCTGTACCACAGAAGCAGGGCGTACTGAGTACACTCTGTGGGGCCAACTATCATTCGTGAAATTTATCCACTCCGTCCATCTCTTTTAAGAGATAATTTTAGGGCTTTATCCCAAAAATGGAGTGTATCCAATCCTCAAGTGGAGCACACCACCGGAAACAATGTGAATTGAACATCTACCGTTGAAAATTTATTGGGGGCCAAAGAAGTTTTAGATCAAGCTGATATTTATTTTTTCCCTTCATCCATGCCTTTCTGGTCATATGAAGAGGTTGGATGACAAATAAACATCAATGGGGTCTTATAAAGTTTTCAACGGTGGAAATCAATACTTCTACTTTTTCCTGTGGTATGGTCCACTTGAGCTTTGGATATGCATCAATTTTGGGTTCAACCCCTAAAATGATCTGGAAAAACGAATGGACAGCGTGGATAAACCACATGCATTCACGTGGATATGCATCAATTTTGGGTTCAATCCTATTTCGTGTACAACACACCAGCTGTACAGCTGGTGTAGATACGTGTCGTGCAAAGACGAGCGCAGACGCGCCTTGAGCTCCCAGTTGTACGAACAACTCAAATGAGATCAAAGTTACATGGGCCCCACAATGATGTATTTATTATATTCATACCGTTTATCCATTTTTCGAAATCAATTTAGAGCATTAGAAAAAAAAAATGAATCATATCGAAAGCTCAAATGGACCACACCGAAAATAACAGTGAGGACAATGATTTTCACCATTAAAAAATTCGTAGGGCCCACCATAACGTTTATTTTCCATCTAATCTGTTAATAAGGTTAAAAATACATGGATGAAGAGGAAAAACAAATTTCATATTGATCTGAAACTTCTGTGATCTCCAAAAGGGTTTCAATGGTAAACGTTCAATCCCCCACTGTTTTTTGCAGTGTGGTCCAACTGATCTTTATATCTGTCTTATTTTTCGGCTCAAGCCTTAAGACGAGCTCTCCGAATGGATGGACGATTTGGATATAACACATACCTCATAGTTTGACCCACAGACTCAACTCGATTGGACTCGGTTCAGGTCAGGCCAATAGTGCATCGGATCGGATCGAGTCAGCTAACCCGGACTCGGTCCCAGATCGGATCGAGTTCGGGTAGTTACTTGAAAATTTTGGATCGAGTCGAGTTGGATCCAATCTGGTCCAACTCGACTCGGTGCCCACCTCTACCTATAGCTCAGAGGATTAGAGCACGTGAATAAGAACCACGGTGTCAGGGGTTCGAATCCCTCCTCGCCCACGGAGGATCCAGCTACAGGAGAACCAGGAACGGAGAGATCTTCCCCTCCTTCTGCCCGACTCTTTGGTCTTAAGAATGTTGGTTTTAAGAATGAGTGATGATGAAGTTACAACAGTCAACAGTTATTGTTTGTTTTATGTTTTCGGATGAAAAATCAATTTGCCTTGGTGATTTTGAAAATCAAGACCATTCAAAATCATTTCAACTACATTTGGATTCTCAAGCAATTAAATGCAATAATTCAATGTTTAGAAAAACCAATAAAATGAAAAATGATCAAATGAGGTCATGCCCACACAATAATTCAGTTCAACTGAGCATGCAAAAGCACCTTACGGTGTATCCGACACAACCCAAAATGTAAGGTGCTTCCAAAAAGCAGAATGAAGATTTGGGCTGGAAGGGTTATCCATTCTGTTGTAGTCGGGTTGGTGAGGGTTTCGAGCACCACACTACACAGTTTTTCCGCGCTTGCAGCCACAAATCAGTATCCAGAAATTTTTTAGATTGATCTGGGATGAGGAAAGTAAATACTCCAAAAACACGCACCACCTTAAACCCAAAGCAGAATCAGATAACCAACTGCTCCACATAATTCATTCTACTCACGGTTTGGGGCGCATCCAACAGCAGCCTTATACATTTATTACACAGGGAAAAGCTCACTGGTACTATACAAGATTGATCAGTATATCGTTGATCAGAGATCAGTATTTCCAATTTTACATATGTTTAGTTGAAGTGGGAGTGAAATAACCTCAAAAGCGCCTCGATTTCTGCTGCGGATATCCTGTATTTTGCATCCCCATCCCACTTGGATCTTTCCTTCTCAACTGTTTCAAGATCAATTAGGAATTTTTGTTTAAAAATCATATACCAAACAACATTATTTTATTCATAAAAAGCTATCCGAGTTTATGAGACCTGCTGATGAGCCTGAGCAGCGGAACCCCGCTGCATAGGAATGCCGCCAGGATTAATACCACCCAGCCCTGGCTGAGAGGCAAGATTAAAAGCCGTCATGCCTGCTCCAGGTATCCTTTGCATCCCAACTAGCATCTGCCGAGCAGTGGGTCTAGAAGCCACCACAGAGGCTACACTCCCAGAAACTGTATTTCCAGATGCCTGAACCCACAAAACCAGCATATAAGCAAAGAATCCATGGATCCCCAAAAACTCTAAAACAAGACAAGAGTTCCATTCAAATGCATCATGTCTATGTTTATTCATCTTCCCAAAAGAACAACTAATGGATAAGCATGACAGGGCCCTGTAAGATATGCAGTCATGCAAACAGGAATTCCTGTTCTGGCCAATTACCCCTACATGCGAAGTGATGCATAGATTACTCATTGTATAATATTTGCTGTTCTTAATCCACAAAATTAGTGACATGTTTCCCGTGAATGATGGGCCCTCACATGTGTAGTCAGGAACAGTAAAAGGTTGTCATGGAAAAAAGTAAAGAATGCATACACATCACATAAGCGAATGCATGCACGAGGATATTCAATCATTACACAAATGCAGACACATAATGTTTAAAAAAAATTCTCGTTCGTTGTTCTTTATCCGCAAAATTAGTGACACGCTTCCTGTTAATGATGGGCCCTCACATGTGCAGTCAGGAACAGTAAAAGGCTGTCATGGAAAAAAGTAAAAAGAAGGCATACATATCACACAAGCAAATGCATGCACGAGGATATTCAATTATAACAGAAATGCAGACACATAATGTTTTAAATTTTTCCTCGTTTGAACTCATCTTAACTCTCACTGATCATCCCACCTTCAAACATGACAACACACCTATGTAACTAGCACGCATTTGGCAATTCAAAGCATGACATGTTAAAGAAACCGGCATATCTTGATGTCTCGAATAATAATAATAATAATAACAATAACAATAACAATAACAATAATAATAATAATAATAGGGGAATTATTTGATACTCTGACTGCATATGACGCTTGATACATAGAGAATCAGAAACTGTACACGTGGGGGTATATTAACTCAAATAAAACCAACTAGACTGTACACCCAATGATGCCAACTTACAATCCTGAGAACAAATTAGTTGAACAATTCTAACCTCTGATTCATGAATGCTTGCTTGTGGAAATAAGACCATTGGATATTTTCATTTTTAACCATCAAATAAATGTCAACCAATACGATATTCAGATAATCAAATAAGCACAGTGTTTGCTTTATCATACATCTACATTGGTTAACATAACTTAAACAGTTTAATTTGACTACTTGTACAGTGCATGTGCAATTTCGAAGTGCCTACGCATCATCCATCACACTCGGCTAGGGTATCAAAGTATTTCTTATAATAATTATTAATATGGGTTTTGCTAACATTCCCACCTTCATGGGTTACATTAGCAATGTCCCCAAAGCTTTTAAGTGACACGTAGGATGCCCAATCATCAATCCAGACATTCAGTAGTACCATTGGGAGCAAGACATGGTGCAAGAATCAAATCGATCAGATGATCCTAACCCAATGAATGAGGCTAATTTGTTCAAACTTCTAACCATCTGTTTTTTTACGAGCCATAGATCTCAGGGTTAGAATCATCAAACCACAGAAATACTTTGGAATCATAAGCAATACAAAGTGGGATCTATCAGATGGATGTTCAAGATGATGATTGAACCTATATTGTTCTCCACTCAATCTTAACCATGGCATGCCGTAACAGTTGTTATGGGGCTGTAAAGGCCATTGCATAAAGATAACGGTGCCAACTGTTACATGTTACAGGGTCGTAATGGCCGTTATGGGAAAAATGAACCATAATGGCCATTATAGCCCCCGTACCCTCCCTTTATGCCCCCATAAAGGCCGTAATGGTCCATTACGGGGCCGATATAAAAAATTTCGGTTTTTCATTTCAATGAGAGAGAGAGAGAGATCATAAAGGTAACGGTAGTGGCCATTACAGCACCATTACAGCCACCATTACCATTACAGAATACCTTGATCTTGATCGTCTATTTTCTATGCTATTTGATCGGATGCTTAGGATCATCTGATTGGCATGATTTTTGCACCATGGCTTGTCTAATTGTATGAACGAATGGATGGTCCAGATCGATGATTGGGCATCCCACATGTCACTTAAAAGCTTTGGGGAGATTGCTAACGTCCAATGAAGGTGGGGACATTAGCAAACCTAGTGGTGGTGATGGTGGTGGTAATGGTAATAGTGATAATCATAATAGTAGTAGTAATTATTAGGATGATGATTGATGATCGTAATAATTCTACAGAGATAAGCATAAAATGCAAAGAAGAAAATTGGCTAGTCATTTAGCTGTTACAAGAATAAGATATCTCTATCCACTTCACTAGCTAAAGGCAGTTCCATAATTCATGAAAATAACACCTTCCTAATGAGGTGATGCACATTCAAAACAAGTGACATCTTTTGTTCCCCACAGAATGATAAAAGGGGGGCACACCTTTCGGTAATCTTAGCCATTGGTCTGAGGGGCCATCATGATATGGACCATGCCCCAATCTCTCTCCTATCAGATGAGCATAGTATCTGATGAAAATGGACACTGCAGCCAATTGTCTAAATTTAGCTGGAACAATCAGACATCATCATTCAGTGTAGGAGGCATCTCCCATCACCACGGGGCATACAACATGCATGATTTGAATCACCAAGAGAGAGGGACCACATGTATAGTTTGTAGGACCAAGCTTTTTTTTGTTTTAATTAATCAACATAGTACGATTTGGATCACTCAATCAAATTTCTTTTTGATTAATCAAACATAGTATGTTTCCTCTTTATTAGAAGTAATGTGGTTTAAAGTTCAGCTCAAATGCAATACCGGTTGAGATTGTTGAACGCTGCTTGTCCCTTCAAAATCTGTATTGACATCCACCGGACGAGCGGGGTAATTGACAGCTTTCTCTCCCGGTTGGCAAGGTACCAGTGCACTGAGCATTGATGCGACATTTACCTGGTCAAATTAAGAAAGATATGGCGGAATCTATGCTTCATTCATCATGATACCCTACCGTAAACATTTAAGTGCCATGCAAGCCAAGTGTAATGTCAGAAAATGTTATATACTGCTCTAAAGTTGACTATATCAGTCATATAGTATAACTTAGTATAAGAACCCAAAATTCCCAAATATGGACTTACTTTCTCCCGGGTAGTGGGTCAATACGGAAATACCTGAAAAGCAAAAGGAGAAACCAACAAGTTTAGAGAGAGACATGGGAAGTGGAAGAGGGAGGGAGGGTCAAACAGTACATGGCATACACTCGTAAATTACAGAACATAATTTCCAATAATTGTCAAGTAATGGTTTGATATAATGTGTTTGATAAGCAGATGACCAGATGATTGCTAACATTGAGATTGTTCAAAATTCAAGCTTGCCAATTAGTAGTTCAATAAGGTAATAATCAGCAAAATAGGAACATGATTTCCTGCTCCATGGCGAACATTTACCATAAGTTCAACAAGAAACTCATTTAGATACCTACATGGTAATTTCTCCACCATAACAAGTCCACAATAGCAATCCAGATCACATATGACTTTAATCAGTTCTTATATTGTTTATTTATATCTTTTTTTTTTCTTCTTTTTTTTTTGTGAAAGGTAAATGACCACAATCCGGGTTGCACAATCCAAAAGGGGGGTTTGGTAATTTAGGTAACATCAGGATAAAGAAACCCAGACCTAGCCACAACCCTACCTAAGAAAAAAAAAAAAAAAACTGCACTTTCAGCTGTCATTTAACACAGATCATATATCATTCATGGTACATGTGCTTGTCACAGAATCATGATTTCCTTAGTAAGCACTTTTTGCTTCAGATTGAAAGACTAGAATACAGGTAAACAGCATTATTTCCCTTAAACCTAATTTCCTACCAGTGCATTGTTAAAAATGTTCCCCATATTACGCCCCTGAATTCTACATGAAAAACAGTTCTTTTAAACCATGGACATCCAATATCCACAGTTTTATGCCCTCCAGGACTGTGAATGTGTTGTGCATGGTTTAAAAATTGTCCGATATGACTTGTTATCACCCAAGTCATACCAGTTTTGTGGGAAACAAGGCAAATCAGGACCAGACTCGCTCCTGACTCAATCCATATCATGATGAGTTGATCGATATCCAGGCAGGTCAAGATGAGTTGGGGGCAGTCTGCGTCCATTGAGTCAGTGATTTGGACAGTGTGGACTGCTATACAATTATGCCATTGCACAATTAAAGAGTCACAATCATTTTGTATATGGGGCTGAACTAACACAATAGTCCAGCCCCTAAGACTAAGCATGTGGCACTGTGGCAGAGCTTTGCAGAGCTCTCTCATTTCGAAGAGACAAGGATAGAGGTGAGAGGACAGAGGAGAGAGGAGAGAGAAAAGAGAAACCTTGGATTGTAAGAAGAGACAAACATGTATGCGCATTATGTTATCACATTGTGTTATAACTTGTCTTACTGCGTTGTGCATTGCACACACATTATCATCATCATCATCATCATCATCATCATCATAGCCTCAACCCCACTGCTTGATTTCAGCCTTACAAATCCAAAAGCACAAACGTATAGGAAAATATCTTCTGTACACAGTGCACCAAGAGTCCGTGCGCATGTATCTCCCACCATTCAATAACTGAGGGTGGAATCTACACGCATTTCAAAATGCACACTTTGAAACGCTTATCAGATCGTCTTCAAATGGTGGAAGATGAATGCTTCCAAGATTCCCTCCGACCGTCTTTTAAAGCAACAAGATAATGCTTGCTAGATACCCACCGACCATCTTTTAATGGTAGCACATGATTCCCATGCCGACTTTTGACAAGACCGTCTTTTAATGGTGATGACGAGAGCCAATTCCCTCCCCCTCTCCCTCTAAGATTTGAAACCAGCAGTCCTAGTACATACATGCATCCATCCATACATAGATACATACATGCATGCATGCATGCACACACAAACATACATACATATAGCAAACAACATCTAAAGCATGCTGGGTGTAATAAAGAGGGCAACATACTTGACATTCCAGTCCGGTTGCATAGCCAACATAACAAGCATGAGAAAATGAAAAGATAGTTTGAGGGTTAAAGCATTACTCGTGCTCTAATGCTTGTGCCGCAGTTATACGCTTCCTAGGATCATATCTGAAGAGGAAGAGATCAAAATCAGAAACTGATGCACTCAAAGTCATCATTGTAATCCTTACATGACAGACCATTCGGGAACAACAGCAGTTAACGTGTGTTCAGTTCCTTAAATAGTAATAACGGATGCAGTATGGAAAATATCTAAGAATAAGCCTGCAATAAGTGATAAAGGGCCGCTTAAAAGTCTGAAGGTTTCACATACTCGAGCATTTTTGAGAGAAGGTCGTATGCAGGACTTTTTTGAGACAGATGAACAAAACTAAAGAGACCAGGGCTCTCATTGCTGAAAGAACATGAATGGAAGAGAAGCCATGTTAATCCAACATAAATGAATCCATAAACAAGAGCAAGATCTAATAATCATTATGAGGCATCAAATGACAGAACTTACTACTTATGGCCTTGGATACGTTGTTGATCCGATAGCCAGTGTGGAAGATGAACAAGCATAGGCCACTTTTCTGGTGTAGGATGGCCTACAATAACATAGCTATTAACAAAATTCTGAAAGAGATGACCAATGAGGAGAGGAAACCAGCCTATGCCTTCTTACCTAAGACCTTAAATATCTTATCCAGTTGATCGAGCTGCAAGAGTTATAATCAAATATTAGAAATCACCATAGCAAAAAACCAATACATAATCAGATATTAGAAATCACCATAGCAAAAGACCTGGAATGAGTAATGCCCCATTTGGTAGACACCTAGAACGAGTTCATTTTATTTTATTTACCAGTAATTATGTATTAGAGATCTTAATCTCTAATGCATAACCACTATCAAAATGAGATCAACTCATGTCTAAGCATCTACCAAACAGCGCCAAAGAATATAGATTTTAACCCAAGAACTGCTAATCAGATAAAGAAGTGCACCAGTGTGAAAAAAATAAAAAATAAAAATTGTAGCAGAAACTACTATTGTACCTGAAAAGGGTTGGGTGTAGCTTTGACTTCCACTCCTTGAAAAAGCGGCTTCAAGGTCAGCAATTCAGCAAAGATGCATCCAACAGCCCACATATCTTATTTGCAAATTAAGGAGGCAGTTCACACTCATATATTGGCATTTATTAATCAGTTGCCTATTGTAGAAATTAATAACAGTAACATACAGCAACAGGATACCAACAGCACTGGTATAATGCTTGGCCCCAAGGAGCAGCTCCGGAGCACGATACCAAATTGTTACCACAACCTGTCAGAAGCAGTGGCCACATATCAGCTTATGGGGAAGTAAATTTCTAAATGGTTTGAAGAGCAAATAAACAATAAACAGACAGGCATGAAATGCATGGTCCCAAGAATTTTCAAACATAGTCAAAATTGCATGTAGGCATTAAAAGTTAACCAGTTGCTAGTAAACTGCATGCACAAACTATAAAAGTAACTAGTTGCAAGTAAATGAGCTTATAAAGATTGCAGAAGCTTGGTGAATACATTTTTATCAAATTACATGATGGAAGAGACGAGGTAGCATTACTAGCTCCAAATTCATTATCTAATTCCCAAATGCAATGCAAGGACCCCTGAAGAAAATGAAGTTGATAGTAGTGTTAATGAACTTTCTTAGCAGTACCATTGGCCTGGTTATGCATTATAATATTTTTTACTTGGTTCTTATCCACATTAAGAGACTGGCATGATCAGATCATGCAACTTGAGCAAACAAAGGAAGAAGCCTTTTTTAATATATAAGCATCCCAAGTTTGAAGGGTCATAGACTCCTTGCAGATTAATGTACACTGTACAGCACAAGCTGACAACTCTTTGTAAAAGGACAGTCATATCGGAGTAACTTTTGAGTAGCACCTAGAGGTCTGCTCGCTCAAGAGATGAGAAGGAAACTGCATTCATTTGGCAACTGGCAGATGAAATTTTGAAGAATAAATAAGGTAGCCAGTTCAAGCCCTCCTATCATCAACTGTCATTTTTTCACAAGGAAAAAAAAAAAGAGCAGGTGAGACTCAAAAGTCGAGAGTGATAGCTTCCAGTTCCTGATAGTGCATAGTATGCGGCCTTATGATACGACCTCCGTACAGTGATTACTTTGTCCACAATAATCTGGTCACACATTTTAAGTCCACTGGACAGTCCCACAGGGAGGAACTTGAATCAAAAGGTCAAGTTTTGTGCTATAGGCACATCAAGATTTGGTCAGCACCACTATGAACTCTGCAACTCCTAAACTGGAAGATAAGTTTGGGTGAAAGCTCCAACAATAAGCAACCGACCAATAAAAAAACAAAATAACATACCCCATTTTCAGATAATGGCTTCAAGGGGGCCTGGTATATCCTGGCAAGCCCAAAATCAGCAATTTTTACAACTCCCTGTTCGTCTCCCTCACCCATGACCTGGCCCACATAAATTCTTACATGAGGTAGAATATAGAATGATTTCAAGAAGTTAACTCTCCAAAAAAGTTTCATTTTGAAGAAACATAAAGGACAGCTTATTCCCCAACTATTATCTAAGGGGTCATTTGGATGCTTGTAGAATCTTACTTATGTAAACTCTTAACACAGGTAAACTGCTTCAATCTGTCATGTTTGGCAAGGTGGTAAAGTGTCCAGGTAAACAGTTTTCTGTGTTTGGGTACTGGTAAAATGATGTTATGAATTAGAAAGTGCTGTTATGAATTTGGAAAAATAAAAATAATAATAACAACCGCTAGACTGCAAAGACTTAACAGGTAAACTGGATAACTCTTCTTTGGTGTCAAGGTAATAGCTACGAATAGTCATCCGACTCCCAGGAAAGGGTAGAAGAATGGGACCTGCTATGGGTCGAAACAGATATCTCCAATAGAAAGAGTACCTCTTTGATTTCGTGCGAAAGGTTCTTTTATTCCCCCATGCCTGGCCGGTGTCTATACCTAGCCAGGCCGGGAAATCCATAGACATTTATTGACACGTCTCTAACCTCTTTTGTTTGTCTCGTCCAGAATCTATTTTCCTTTCTCATTCTGATCTAGTTATTGAAACAATTGAAAATGGTCAATTCTAAAGTTCTAAGATGTAACATTTTCGGACTGTTTTTGTGTAAACACTTCACAGGCATTTGCTACCAGTGTTTCAAATAGCGCCTGTAGAGTAGCGGTAGCATACACTACGCAGCGTAGCATGGCCGTAGCGCTATGTAGCGTCCCAAATAGCGTAAATCCCCTGTAGCGTACGCTACAAGGGTCGTAGCGTACACTACAGCTACGTAACATGTAGCATCCGTAGCGTAAGCTACAATGTATTTTTTTACTATTTTTTTTTTTCACGTTTTCTTTGTTTCTAATGTTGAGGAATGTAACACTTGTATTATATTTGATACTTTTAACCTATGGGATTTTTATTTCTTTTCATAATTGTGACTTGTGGTTTCAATTAGACATTATTAATTAAAGTGCTTTGCTTACAAAGTTGTTGATGGGACAATTATTTGATTTGGCTTATATATGTGGATTGGCTTTTGATAAATGATAACTAATAACTTTTTTAAATATACTTATAATTGATCAAATGAATCATCTTTTAGGCATTTTTATATTTTTTTTTTCCTTTTTTTTCACTATCTATTATATTTGTCCTATTTTTAAATTAAAAAATAGAAGTATCGTGTAGCTTACGCTACACACTACGTATTTACGCTACACGCTATAGAGGGCTGAGCGCTACGCACCACGCTACCGCTATTTAAAAGACTGTTTGCTACAGGTAAAGAATTTACATGAGTGGGATTTTACAGGCATCTAAACAACCCCTAAGGGCATAATCTCAGGGTGAAATTAGAAATTTGAATAGCTGGGCAAATAAGTCAGATCCTTACCAGGATGTTAGATGGCTTCAGATCTCTATGTATTATCCAATTACTGCACCCAAAGAATCAAAAGAAAAAAAGTTCCAGGGCCATAAACTATAAAAACAGTATCGCAATACTAAATGCATCCATAGCAATGCCACAGGAAGCACAGCATAACAGCACCAAAATCATATATATAACTATGCAACTGGAAATACCTATTTGAAGAAAAAAAAACTGAAACAAACCTATGAAGATAGTTGAGCCCATTGAGCAGCTGCCAGAGCAATGACTTAATTGTGTACTGATTAATAGGCTGGTTGACCTTTTCTCTGTGATGTCTGATGATTTCCTGCAGAGAGAAGCAATGAAAATGCTGAAAATATTAACAGCACATCAAAATTATTGCCTTCACCAGTCTTCACAATGACAAAGAAGCTACAACACCAGTTACATAGACACAAAAAGCTTGGTGAAGGAATCTCTAAATAAATAAATAAAAACAAAACAAAAGACCACATGCCGGGGCCAAAGTCAGCCGGCCACCCAAAGACAATCAAATTCCAATCCTTGTGGCAACGACTCAAAAGAGATGCCAACGAACTCTGGCTGCACTAAAGCCCGCCCGAAAACCAGTGAGTCGATTCTCCACTTGAGAAGGGGCACAGGGACCACTTTGTCTTATAAAATTCTGACATTCCTTAAGCCATGTGTGCCACAGAAAGTAGCAAATGGGAACATCTTCCAAACAATGTTTCCCTGACTGGAGAAAGAGCCATCAGGCTACCCAGCAGTGACATCAAAAATCGAATGATCAATCACCCACTGATCACCGAACAGAGAAAAGGTAACCAAATTTCTCTTGCTGCCTGACAATGAAGGAATAGGTGATCCACATTTTCATTGTCAGTCCTGCACATGAAAACATATTCGGCAATACCATCTTCCTTTACCTCAAAGTATCTATAGCAAGCATTTCTTCGTGATGCCACCCAAGCAAATGCGTGAACAGGGAGGATGAAGCAGGGTGCCAACATCACAGATCTAGACATCAGGTACTTACCCGAGAACCCTCCATTGATCGATCATTTCCAATTCTTTCTTTCAGCATTTGACAGTCAATACTAGCTTCATAAAGAATGCACATGAGCATAGCAAAGCCCCCCCTCTTCATCATCATTTAGATATCTTCGAAAGATCACATTACAAACAAATGAGCCTCCCACGGTGTCATAACAATTCGCCACTTTCACCTCTTTATCAAAAGCTAGTGAAAAGAAAGAGAAAGGAACTGCGCAAGTGTGAACTTCCAAGCCAGGGGTCTTTCCGAAACCACATTCTATCCCCTCAACCCACCACAAATCTCATCCTCTCCTCAAACAGCCCTCAATTCAAATATATCGACTCTCATATAGTATGTCCATGACTGAATTAAGTAATAAAGTAGCAACATCAAAGAGCATAAATCGCAACCATCATAATTATACAGAAAAGAACAAATTTCCAATGTCACATCCAGAACCAAATAAAAAATTAAATCAGCATGTCACCAACAAATTTTAAAAGAAAACAGTAGATGGAGGATCCCACCAAAAGGATATATAGATAACGCCATAAAATAAGCAAAACATTTAAGATTCAACCAATATGGCCACATGAACCTGTCAAACACAGTCACCACGAAACTCTTTGTGAGTCTTTTTGCCAAGGTATGACGTAACGGCTGTTATGAAACAGTAACATTGGCAACCGTTAGGCGTTACAGGGAAAATGACCTGTAATGACCTGTTATGGGGCTGACACAAGTTTTTTTTATCAAAATAAAAAATAAAAAAGGTGCCAGGGGGCCACCCCAATCATAACGGTAATGGCGGTGACTAATACTATTATAGACGCCGTTACCCTTACGGAATACCTTGCTTTTTACCTAATTCCCACTCCCTACGGGCCGGTTTGTTTTTCAATTCACAGGGTAAATGCAGTGTAGATGGGTAATTATTATTTACCCTTGTATTTGACTGTTTATTACCCATAGCAGAGCCTAGCATGTGCTGATATTTTACCATTTATTAATCGATTTGGAGCCTAAATATGAAAATTTGCACTTTACTATTTGTGAAAAATATGAGAGCTAATTTAAAGATGGGATGGAAGAAATAGAAGCTAATTTGAAGATGTGATTAAAGATTCGGAGGATTATTTCCTAAATTTGCTTTTATTATTAGTAGATTTTTACCATCCTAGGTAGATTAGATTAATTTGAAGTCAATCTCTTGGTTGGGGAAATTCTCATTGAAGATTCATTTAGAGTCTATAAAAGGGGTTGTGGTGTAGGAGATGCGCATTCCAAAATTTTATGAGTTTTTTCTTGAGTTTTGTAAGAAGAAGTTTGATATCAATAAAGTATTTCTCACTCTCTGCTCAAATATTCTCATGGGTGTACTTTTGTCCATTTCTTTGCAATCCAAGTCTCGAGATCTTATTGACTCGATAACTAAGTTGCACCATTTTGGTATCAAAGTGGGTGATCGCTGGGGAACTATTGACTCACGGAGCATGTAATCAACTCATGCACGCGGTATACAACTCACTAATTGAGTGGGGAAGCTCCGGCATGGAGAAATACAAAGACCAAAGTTCGAGCACGTAGACACGTAGGGGGAAGGTCCCACCAAGGTCCTAACCAACAACAGGCAACCCCAGCTTATGACAACAAATGATCAAATCCTTTAGTTGTTGGAACGTGGCAAAAAACTCAAAATTGAAGTAGAAATTCCAAAATGACAAAGATTCACAAAGGCAAAGTTAAAGTCGATATCTGAAGTGATTAATGCATTAATGTTGGACCTATACTTGAATTCACCAATGCATTAATTGATAGATCCGCTAATAGTGGCAGTCACATTGATAGACATGCAAATAAGTCTCAACATTCAAATTGAAGCACCTTTTACAAAAGATGGCTATGACACGAAAAACGAGACACGTTCTAGGATCCACGAAGAACTCTGAAGTTACAACAAACAAGTTAGCACCCACGAAACGCAAGCAAAAGAGACATCATCTACAGTGGACTCCAACAAAGGTTGCGTCGAGCCGACACTTAGGAGTGTACCACCAGCTTCCACCAAGGAAGAAGAAGATTCGTAGTAGAGGTGGTACAAGTCCAAAGGTTGAATTGATTTCCAACTCGATGATGACTTCTTTTAAAGCTAAAGAGGAATGATGAAAGCCCACAGCCCACCAACGCCCACAACCTACCACAGGGCCCAACATGTGCTGATTTTGGGCTGTTTATTTATAGATATAGGGCCTAAATATCAATATTTGTAATTTACTATTTATGGATATGGGGGCTGATTTAAGGATGTAATTGAAGATATGAAAAAATGTAATTGAAGATAAAGGGGCTACTAATTTGAAGATTCAGAGGATAATTTCCCAGATTTTCTTTTACTATTATTAGGCTCTTACCATCTTCAGTAGATTAAATTGATTTGAAATCAACATCTTAGTTGGGGAATTTTTCATTGAAGATTCATTTAGGATCTATAAAAGGGGAGATGGTGTACGGGGTAGGTGTTCCAATATTTTTCTAAATGTGAGTTTTTCTTAAGCATTGTAAGAGAAGAAGTTTGATATCAATAAACTTCTCTCCCTCTCTGCTCAAATGTTCTTGGGAGTGTACTCTTGTCCATTTCTTTGTGATCTAGGTGTTGAGATCTCATTGACTCAATAACCAAGATGCACCACAGGCCCATTCCACACATCCAAACAACCCTTATCCGAATACAGAAACTCGCTTCCAACTAGTAACACAATAACAAATGTTTCATCATTTGATTCTGTAAATCCATTGTTAGGGAAGTTTGATTTACCATGCACATGACCTTCTTCACAAGGTCATCCCTATCATATGGTGCCAGAAAACCATCACAGAGGACATGATGGTCAATTCATTTTCTGTGCATGAGCACATCATTTTATGAACATACAGCCATGATGGAACTCAATGAAAACGGTACTAAAAAGGTACTGAAAACATCCAGGAAATTTGTGGTAGACTATTACTCACATAAAGGTCATGCTCGGCATAGTCGAATGCTAGATAGAGTGACATATCAGCATGATTGATGTGAACATTCACAAGTTTGACAACGTTTTCATGGGAAATTTCCCGAAGCAACTGCACATAATATGAGAAAATTAAATAAACAATTCACAAGGTAAGTCAACAACAATCCTCATAGTGCAATATAATCCAGATTTTCATTGCTATAAGCACAGCAAATAACTGTGTAAATGTCTATATAATAAGAAAAAAAAAATGCAAAAAGAGAATAGCATAGTCAAGGGATGATTCCAGGAAAAGAATACTACAGAGCTAACTTACAGTATGAAAATTAGCAATTGCATTGGCTGTTGCAAAGCAAAACATGGGTATTATCCACTATCCAGCCCGAATAGGCATTGCTTTATTTCAGGGTAAGTGGGACCTATCATTCAGGGATCCAAGCTGTTGGATTGCAAACTTGCCCAAATCCTCCAAAGAATCCTAACATTCCAACCACTGGATTTGGTGCATTCACATGTTTGCAATTGGCTATGTTTCCTTCTCAGTCGCCTGTTTCCATGCCAAATTATCAAATGGTATATGTTGCCACCATCTCCTATCCACAATAGCACCCACCAGATGAACAGTATGGTTTTGGGGGGGTGGACGCTACTGCTTACTGTTTTTGTAAGATAGGAGAGCTGATTTTTTAAAATATGGTTGCTGATTTGAAGATACTCTTAAGGACCTTAGGGATATTTTTTGGGTTTAAATGTTACTATCTTTCGGCCATTCCAAATTGGCCAAATCTTTGTAGGCAAAGTTGTTGATATCTTATAGTCTATAGATAGATTTGATTGATATGAGATCAATCTCATAGTTGAAAATTCTTGATTAAAAATTAGAGGGACTTCAGGTGTCTTTTAAGGGGTGTTTGGCGCAAGAGATTAGCTGGTATTTAGTGGGATGGAATTGCTTTTTTCTAATAAATGCACTCGTCGGTGGATTGTCTCTTAATGCCATGAGATTGAGCCTATTCACTTTGGTGTTTAGGTCATCTAGGAGTTATGGCTTAAATACATGTTTTGATTCCATATAGTGTTTGGGTGTACGTGCAATAAAACTTAAAATCTCGAAAACCGTGTTTAAAAACCCACGTTAGGAAGGAATGTGGGGCCCACCTTGATGTCTGTGAGGAATCCACCCCGCCCATCCGTTTTGCGAGATCATTTTAAGACATGCTACCAAAAGTCAGGCGGATCCAAAACTCAAGTGGGCCATACAAGAGGAAACAGTGGGGAAAGAAATTCCTACCGATGAAACCTTCCCGAGCTCCACCTTGATGTTTATATGCTATCCCAACTGTTTATAAGGTCATTCCTGCCAGGATGAACTGACAACACAGAAAACCTTAGTGTGAAACAAAACTTCCGTGGCCATATGAATGTTTCAACGGTGGTCACTCAATTCCAACTATTTTCTCTCGTGTGGCCCACTTGAGTTTTGAATCCACCTCATTTTTGGTTGCATGCCCTAAAATGATCTCGCAAAATAGACGGACGGGGTGGATTCCTCACAAACATCAAGGTGGGCCCCACTTCCCTTCCCAGCGTAAAAGCTTTAGCAGGAAATCCGAAGGATTCTGAAAATCCCTGCTTGCAACGGAAGGGATTGTGGAAAGCCCTCCTTACTCCATCATTTGAACCGGCGTAGGACCCTATGTTGGAAACCCTATCTTTGATATGATGAACCAAACAAGGGATGATTTTTCTAATCAGGGATTTGAAGTTCCATCCCACTTAATACTAGCCAATCCCTTGTGCCAAACAGGCCCTTAGAGTCTATAAAAGAGGGTTGTTTGTTCTAGGAGGCATGGAGCATTACATTTTTTTTAGTCCTATGAGGCTTCATTTAAGTATTTGTAAAAAGTGAAGAAGTTCTAATAAGATTCTTTATCCCTCTCTATCCCAATATTCTTGTGGGTGTGTTCTTCGTCCATTCTAACACATCAGGAATCAAAATCGCATTGATTCGATAACTAGATTGCATCATTTAGTACCACCTGGTGATTTTTTTTTACACCACATCGTCTCCTAATGACTTCAAAGAGAGTGAGACAAGAAGGATCCACACAATCAGCCCAACTAATCCAAGCGCTCATAAAGCATCTAGATCAACTCATGCATATAGTACACGATGTCACTAATGAAGTGAGCGAGCTAGGGTATGGGAGAATCTGGAAACCGATGTTGGAGCAGAAGAATGCATATAGCAAAGTCCCTAACATGGTCCTATCCAACAAGTTGGTGAAGACACCAATTATCATATTCTTCAATTATTGGAATCTGATAGAGAATCTGGAATTAATGAAGAAATTTTAGAATCAATGCAAAAACTCTAGAATTCCAATCTTTGCATGTAGATGACTTCACTAATTGGCTAAGTGGAAAAGATGCCCAAGGGAAAACTCATGCCCATGACCTCCATTAAGGATATCACATATTTGTCAAGGGAACAAATTGGTAAATAAATATACCATGGAATCTCATACCTTGACATAACGGACTACATTTACAAGTATGAAGATCAGAAAATTCAAGATACATTAACGGTGAAAATTGTTCAAACAATTTAATTTTGGGATAGTGACTTAGCAACAACAGTCTCATAATTTAATTGGTTAATTTTGAGTTAATATATGCCTAACGTACAATTTTTTAGAACCACGCACATAAGACCCACCTTGATGTATGTATTGTATATCCATGCTGTCCATCCATTTTGCTAACTCATTTTAGGGCATGGTCCAAAATGAGGCAGATTCATATATCAAGTGGACCAATAGTGGGTGGTGCCCTAAACGTGGGGAGCACCTCGATATCTTTGTATATCCATGTTGTCAATCTGTTTTGCCAATTCATTTTAAGGCATGGTCCCAAAAATAAGGCAGATCTAAATCTAAGGCAGATCACTAGTGAGTGACGCCTTAAATGTGGGGCCCACATCCATGCATTTGTTGTATATCAATGTCGTCCATCCTAACATAGGACAGCATGGTCTACCCTAGATGTGCGGAATTAAAATTTAAGATAAAACACAAAATAAACAATCAATTTTTAGCATGGTTATTCATCATAAATAAGAATTATCTGAAAGAAAACTCATCAATGATCATTGTCATCCATTACAATCATGTACTACTAAAGATTCAAATCTGAAAAGTGGATCCTACAAAAGAAAGGACTTTCATGTCTCACAAGGGTCAATTCAACTATCCAACGTGATAATCTAATCCTTTAACAAACTGCTAGATCAAATAGGATTATCGGTTGGGGACGTTTGAATAAATCCAAGAAGTAGGAAATTCACGAATAGAATTCCAAATTTTTACAAATAAACTAGATGAAAGAAAGAAGAAATCAGAATAAGATTAAAATGATTAACCAGAGAAAGAAAGTAGCATAAGGAGTATAAGGAAGATGAATGTCTCACACCTGGCTGTGAAAAAGCTCCATAGCTTTATTCTTTTCTCAAAAATAAATAAATTAAAAAAAAATTTAAAAAAAATTCATCTACAATGTTTAGGGATTAACTCCCTTTAAATAGAATTTTCAAATAAAAGGGAAAATACCAAAATATCCCTAGTTACTTGTATTAGAAACAGCTTAAACAAGAAACTAACAAAAGTCTTAGTTTAGAAACAACCTAAGTAGCAAACTATAAAAAAAAAAAAAAAATTCTTAATACTAGAATTTTATGAAAATCAGGAAATTAACTAAAATAGAAATTTCGAAAAATAGAAACTTCTTAAAAAAGAAATTTATGCAATAGGAAATTAATATAAGACTATCAAACTAAAAAACAAAAAAAAAAACTTCAACAAGCTTCTCTTGATTTTCAATCTCATCCTATCCATAGTGATGCTTGTGAGGACTGCTTCCGTTGAGGATAAACTTTAAACGGTTAGATGTCCTCATCACATCCTTTTTGCAACTCATTTTAGGGCATGGTACAAAAAATTAGGCAGATCCAAATCTAAGGCAGACCATACAATAGGGATTGAATTCCCACCATTAAAAATTTCTTGGGACCAAATTTTTTTTAGATCAAGCCGCTATTTGTGTTCTCCCTTCATACAGGTCTATGCGACCTTCTCAATAGGTTCAATGACAAATAAACACAACATTGTGGAAGTTTTTAACAATGGGCATTCAATCCCTACTGTGTGGTCCACTTGAGATTTGGATCTGCTTCATTTTAGGGATGGTCCCTAAAATGAACAGGAAAAACTTATGGATGGCATGGATATACCACACATAAATCAAGGTGGGGCTCATGCAACGAAACAATGAAAGTGCACTAAGCGGCGTACACCACAGAGTATTAAAAAAATTAAGTGTATGTTTGTCCGTCCGTTCGTTTTTCTAGAGAGAGAGAGAGAGAGAACTGAAAAGAAATGAGAAGGAAAAACAGAGGGAAAAGGAGAGGGGGCACACAAGAGGGGGAAGAAATAAGAAGACGAAGAGGAAGCAGTTGTTGTCGCTGCTGCCGCAACAACCCAAGTCGAAGAAGAAACAAGTAAGTTTTTTTTTCTTTTTTTCTTTTTTCCCCCATTTTCTTTAGGATTACCACGCGTAACAACTGTTACAGGACCGTTACAATTGTTATGCCCTATAACAGCGTTACCATCCAAAAAATTTGGGGGTCCCCATTTCAGACCCATATCGCGTAATGGCTTCAGCCGTTAACATTACGTACCGGCCATTACGTAACCATTTTTGCACACCTTGCTAAAGACCATGTGGAGATCCTCCTCTCCCTACATTCCTATATTTTCTTTTTTCTTTTTTGGAGAGAGATCCCTATATATCTCTATTGGCTATCTAAGTAGGAAAAAGCCTGATGCAGGACAATTAATCACTTGCTATAAAAGCTCAAACTGTTAGAGCATAGAAAATTAATTCCTTTATCTCATAACCCAGGCCCCACATCTCGTGGGTTAGGACCTCAGCCGAACCCCCTTCGTGGGCCCCAAATCACATGAGTACCACCTCACACGGGCCGCCCACCCCGAGGGTGTCCCCGCATCCCATAGGCTACCCCACTTGAACCCGTTGTGAAATGCGCATTAATCACCTCCGGTGAAGAATCTCGAACACGAGACCTCCCCCATGGGCCCCGCCCACCCCAAGTGTGCCCCTGCATCCCACAGGCGACCCCACTTGAGCACAGTATGAAAATGCCCCTGCATTAAAGCCTCAATGGTTGATCGTCCTAACATAAATCAAAACTGATTTTCTGATATGTTTGTCTCATGCCTTGAACTTTGATCAATCACTCTCCCAGAGTTTCATAGCATGACTAATAAGTCTAGTCCCACGATAGTTAGTGCAGTTTCATGTCTTCTTGATTCTTACAAATGGGCAACACGGTACCTTTTTCCCCATTCTTTCGGCATCTTCTTTGATCTTACGGTCTTGTTTTGACAACAGTGTTGACCAAAATATGCATGTATCTCCTGCGCATTCCAAAACTCTACCAGTGTACGATCCAATCCTAGGGCCTTTATTGTCTTCATCTTTTCAAAGCTTCTTTTAGTTCAGCGATAATCCTACAAGAGTGTCTATGGTTTACGGCCTCATTTGTGTTTATGATTCCTCTTATCCCTATGCTCTTAAAGTGATTATTTAACGCTATCTGAAAATAGCATCTCCACCTTCCATTGATCTCATTGTCCTTAACCAATATCCGCTGGTAATGATTCGTAACGCATCTCACCCTTCAAAAAAATCTCTTAGTGCATCTAACATGATCTTTGTCCTTATCCTTTATCTCTCTTTTTCGTAAGTTTAAAAACATCTTTCTCACCTTCTCTTGTCCCATCATCGAATTCCTCAAGGTTACCCTCACTACTTTCTCAGCATGCCTATTAAGTGTTTCTATATTCTTCTAATTCTTCCCTATATTTGTTAGCATAGATGTGTGTTAGGATAGACATGTATATGGACGTGTATCTATACAGCCAGTTATACACAGCTATAGGTGTTTAAGAAAGCCTCAATAGGTAGATTATACATATCCATAAAGATTGCCCAACCATTGCAATCCATGTTTTGCCACTTTCCTAATGCACTTAGCCATCTCATTCCACACAACATTAACTTCTTCCCAATGTTGTCGAATCGCGATTGCAATCACAATGATTGCATATGCAACCATTTTTCTTTTTCTTTTTTTTAAAAAAATTTAAAAACATATATACGTGAGAAAATTCAAAAAAAAAAAAAACTACAAAACAAATTATAAGAAATTAAGGAAAACTTCTATAAATTAATAGATAACTATACTTAAAATACATTTGAGATAAATAAAATCAATTAAACAATGAATTAAACATTAAGTGCTTGAATCTTGATCTTCCAACTTCCAAGAGAGGGAATGCAGGAGAGAGAAAGATTAAGACCACTTGAAATTAAGAAATGTAAGAGAAGAAGAGAGAAAGAGAGTTTTGAAGTGAGCATATAGCAAATGGAGGAGGTTTGGAAGCCTTTTTATAGGCAAAAAGTGTTTTTTTAAAGTGCCAGCCATTGGCCAATATGCGATCGCGTATATCGCATACATCATTTATGCAATCGCATATTTTTGCATATGCCACATGTGCAATCGCATGTGCCATGATCACATATGTGATTTGCATATGGATATGCGCATATGCGATCACATACGCGCATATGCAATCGCACATGACAACAATGCTTCTTCCTTAACATTCCACTTTCCTTCTTCCATAAATTTATTGCTTAAAAAAACTGCTTTCTCTCCATTTAAATTGCACTGCCTTGTTTTTTGACAACTACTAGTTTCACTTCATCTCTTCCACCTCTTAATATAAACATCCATATCTAACCTGCGTTGCACAGTCAAACTCCCCTGGTATAATCTTGCAGTCTAAAAACATAATTAGAGATTCACATGGATTTTAGGATTTCTTTTAGGGTATATAAAAGGGGTTTCTTCTAGGAGATGGGGCATTGCATTTTCTAAATTTTGTGAGGTTATAGTAAGTATTTGTAAGAAGTGAAGAAGTTTCAAGTAAGTTGCTTATCCCGTTCTATTCTAACATTCTTGTGCGCTTCTTTGTCCATTTTTGCTATTTGGGTATCGAAACCTCATCAATTCGAAAACCAAATCACATTATTTAGACCGCTATCCTAATGACTTCCTTTAGTTCCCAGGTAGGGAACAAAGGGACTGATCATCCTGCTTCATGTCAGAACACAGCCTCCCTAGCTGCGAAGCAGGAAGTCAGAGATTTTCTATTTGATTATTCATAGGAGAGTTAGATCAAATCAAAAAATTCTAGGGCATCACTCATTCAAGATCCCCCAAAAAGATAACATTATCGTAGCTGCAATCCACATCCACATATCATTTTCAAGAACCCTTAATTACACAGATTTTATATGCTGCTGAAACAGCTAAGCACTAACCCAAGAATACTGTAATCACGAATCGAACAGAGAAGCATCGCAGGAATTACAATTTCAGGAAAAACCAAACGCACAGAGTCTATGAAAATCAGACCTATTGAGATATGAGATGTTAGGGTTGAAAGGCATAGGATGAGATGATGGAAGAGAAATGCATGCATGCTATCCATACCATAATCTCTCGGATGGCAGTCGGAGAGACGCCATCGCCATCTTTGGATTGCTTGAATTTCTTGATGGCAATGCATTTGCCCCTGTTAGACTGGAGCTTGCTCTTGGCGAGGAATACCAGACCGTACGTTCCCTCGCCGATCTTTCCCACCAGATCATACTGCTGCAGCCACGCCGGTCTGTTGCCGCCGCCTCCCCCGCCGCGGTTGTTGCCGCTCCCGTCCCCCATCTCTCTCTCCTTCTCCCTCTCTCTCCCCCTCTCCCTTGATCGCAAAGAAAAACTTTGATACTCTGGCATAGTGAAATAGATGATACGCGGGCATATACAAATCGCTGGCAAATTGCTTACCTGGATCACAAGTAATTCATATTAAACCGTCCAAACAGAAGCAGATGTATTATGAACCAAAATGAGCTTACTTGATCATTTTATTATCAGCCTAGGGAATATTTTATTGTACGATTCAAAACGAAGAATATCCAATGGTCTGATTTCAACAAACAAGTGTACAAGAATCAGAGGTTGGGATTTTTAAGAGATATGATTTTAAAGTCTTTAATTTGAAGACAGCGGGTTCCAAACGTTAGCCGGTTTGATTCAGTTAATGCATACGACGTGTACTATTTCGAAGTGCCTGAGTATTAAGCGCCATACACAGCCGGAGTATAAAAACCCTACTTTTCAGACCGGAATATCCCAGGAAGCTGACTAACTCCGGTCTTTTGCGCTGTATCCGGAGTGAGCGTTCGTCTCCCAAAAACTAATGCTTGAAAGGTTAAATGAAGTGGATCCTATCCGTCCATATAATGGTCCTCTCTGTAGGTGACTCTCTGTTTAAGATTCATGTGGAACGGATGAGTAAATGTGATTAGTAAGTCATGACCGTTCGTTTCAAAGCCTCTGTTTGCATGATTGAGAATGTGGGATCCGTGTGATTTTAAGCTGCGTCCTATCAGTAGAAATGCCTGGTGAACGGACGGACTGGATTTTCAAAAGCACCTGCCACGTGTCAGTTATGAGGGATGAATATCCCCTTTCCTAATAGAGCGAGGGAAAAATCTCCACCCGGAAGGTTCTTGCGTGCCATTCGGTATAAAGTTCGTCCAGATGGGACCTACTGATCCGTGATCCTCCATCATGATGCAAATCTCAGATCGATTAGAAGATCCTGTCCAGAAAAACATAATAGTTTTTGGACGGTTCAGTTGTATATCCTTTATTGACCGTCTGATTGTCCAAGGGTGACCAAACAGGGGATGACCGATTCAGCTGATGAAAGAGAACCAATAGCCCGATGGCTGTTTGGCTTCATGGCAAGGACCGAAAAAGAAACATTCTCTCACCTGAATTCACTTTGCCAAATCTCTTCTTTCTAATGAAGCCATGTTTCTTTTTCCATCCGCCTCAAATTCCTAGAAAGGCATTTTCCAGCTGCAGGTAAAGTATCAGTTGATTGCCTATTAAGAAAAAATGCTAAATTATGTGAAGCCCACGTGAGATGCATGTGTCTTATCTATACTGTTCGTATGTTTTACTGGCTTATTTTATGTCACGAGCTCAAAATTGAACTATATCCAAATCTCATATGGACCACACCATAAGATATGGACATGGATGAAACCTTTTTAAGGCTTATGGTTAGAGGTGTACATGAACCGAGCTAGCTCGCTTGATTCAATTCAAAAAAGCTTGATTCAACTCAATTCGAAGTTGGGTTCAAGCCAAGTCGAGCTGATTTTTTGAGCTCAAAAATGAGTTCGAGCTGACCCCGGCTCAACTCGACTCGGATCGAACCCTGCTCGAATCAAACTTGAATCGAACCAATTCGATGACTCGATTACTTTGATATTGATGTTGCTCACCAAGTGTTTGATGAAATAACTCAAAGAAGTGTAGCGGGTGGCAATGAAGGTATGTATATGAAACTAACACCTCTTTTTTTCTTGATTTTTATGTTACTTAAAAGGTGTCTGATAAAATACTTATAAATCCATTGTTGTTGTCTCAAATACAGTAAAATTTTGAATGTGCGGTCCAGGTGTTTATGAAAATGTTGCAATGAGGAATTCGGCTTGATCTTGGCTCAAACTCGGCTCGAATTGACCTGAGCTACTGACTGAACCGAGTCGAGTTGGCCAGTCAGGCTTAAGGACCGAGCCAAGTCGAATTCGAGCTAAGGTCAACTAACGGCTGAGCCCAACTCGACTCGATTCAACTCAATGTACACCCCTAGTGGCGATTGGCAGAGAGTTCACTCAACATGCAATATGTTCCCAAGAAAAATAGGTTTTTTTATGGGTTAAGCACAAATATGTAATCATCCATCCTCAATTACATTATATGCAACATTTTGTCAATGGAGCAAAAGAGCCATTATTATCTTATAGGATATTGCCCACACGTGCCACTATGCCATTTGTTGATATGTCACCATGCATTCTCTTGTGCTACACATTTATTGTTGTGCTATTCACACCACCATTTTCTTGTGCCACGCATATACATAACACTTCCCGTACACTATAAGTGGCATCGTCCATCTTCAATTACTCCAAACATGCTACATGTGTCGGTGATGTCGATATGCACAGGAGTTGTCATATCTAGCTTTTAGTGCTCTTGTTAGTAAGTGTTGAAATCGAGGTATCTCCACTCTGTCCATCGGTTGAGCTATGGTTCTAGGTGTTAGCTTTTAAGTGCTCATGTATTTAATGTGCCAATGTATGTCAGGTGTCTCATCTATCATCTTGCGATTTCACGCTACAATCTAACTTCAAAGCTTAGATGGATTCATGAAAAGCATAAAAAATAAAATAATACTCATGTGTCAAATGCGTCAATGCATGTTAGGTGTCTCATCTATCATCTTGTGATTTCAAGCTACAATCCAACTTCAAAGCTTAGTTGGATTCATGGAAAGCATAAAAAATAAAACAATACTTGGGGGCTTGTGTGAAATCTTGAGAAGCATAAGAAAGAAAATAATATGTATTGAGAAATGTCATCTCCTGGTAAACTAAGGTGGGAAATGAAACACCATTCTCCTTGTCTGTCTTTTAACAAAACATTCTTGAAAATTTAGGCTCTATTTTGAAATTTATTTTTCATGAAAAGAAAAAAATCTAGATAGTCACCAGCACATGCCAAATTAGCACATGTGGTATAAGCCGCATATGTGGGTGCGTGGCAGCACTGTCCAAGCATCACCCGTAATGTAAACGAAGGCCCAAGCATACCCGAGTCCAATTCCAGTTAAGCCGATTAGGCTCGGTTCGAGCCCAATTCCAAAAACCCAACTTCATGCAAGATCCAAGCTATTCATTAGATGTGTTCCATCGTTTATGATACGACCAGCCAGCTCAACCAAATTAATAGATGGGCTTAAATTTTAGGCCCATGCTCGGTCCTCAGTCCAGTCCAAGCTAGGACTGAAGCAAGCCATACCCGAAAGCCCTACAAGCAAATCCGGCCACTGACAGCCATACATTCTAGTGTTGCCATATCTTCTGGTCCTGGGAGATTTTTCCTAAAATCACCATCAATTAGGCCCAATCACCACCGTTCGATCAGTCACCATTGAATCAGCCAACCGTCATCGTAGCTCATAATAGACACTGATTTTTACCCATCGTTGCCATTGCTGTCACAAATCAAGGTCAGCTACAGCAACCCCCAGACCCAAGCTCAAGCCTAGCCATGTCTGAAGAGGAGCCCAAGCCAAATCGGAACGGATTGCATTTGGCCCACTAATATTAGGTGACATTTCTCAAACTATTTAACATTTTGTATGTTGTCCAGGGCTTTTAATTTAATAGCCACCATCATGGATGGGTCGTGAGCCAAAAGTCACAACAGCTGGATCTGAGCCCTTAGTTCAATGCACAACCAGCGGTCGGTTTCAATGTACAGGTGGGTCCCAACTGGTGAATAGATCAGCCTCTTTTGGGGGGAAGGGTGGTCCTGTCAATGAGTACCAGACTCATTGGTACTTGATCGGTCGCACCCAATTTTAACAGGCCTGGGTCTCACGTTTTGGCTATTTGGGTTTGGGTCAGGTATATGCTGTAGGCCCAGTTAAAGTCAGGTCGAGTCAGGTCCACTTAGTTTTAAATATATATATTTTACGTATGTTGAAAATTCTAACAACACGCATGCAAGAGAGCCCGTTTTCACACCATGCACATGTCAAAGTGCAACATGTGTGAGCATTCGAATCCATTTATTGGATGGGCCCACCATGTAATCTTGAAATCTATAACCAAAGATGGTATGTTGCCTATAAGTTATCATTTCACTAAAATCAATGTGACGTTAGGTGGGCCATCCATAGTTCAACCACATTCCAGAATGGGATGTAGACTTTCCGTAGGTGGGCAGAGTAGGACTGTCAGCATGCTGGCTTGGGCTTGGACCAGGATGAGATTAACCTGAGTAATGCCATAAAAAATCCTGGCCTGAAATTTGGGTTTGTCCTTAGCCAATGAGCCAGACCTTAGTCCCAAGCTCGTTCCGGGGCAGATGCAGACGAGTTTTAATAAATTCAGGCTCGGCTTGGCCTCAAATGGAAAATACTACCTGTTTTGTGGGAAAGGGAAACAAAAGAGAAGTTTCAATGGTCATCCAATGATAGATTCCTATGATTCCAAAAGCATTATTCAAATATAGATTCCCATCGATTTCTTTTTCTTTTTTTCCTCTCCCCTTTTTTACCAACCAACTTACAATAAGAATGCGGCATGCAGCCCACCATGTAAAAAGCGAGAAGACCTTGATTCAATAAGTTCATAAATCTTACGCTTCAATGGTAAACATCTACCACTAGTGTGTCTTTGACATACATCATTAAATTCTTTTGAGTAAACAAAATGTTTAATCAAATGACAAGAAAGGTGATGTAAGACAATTAATCATTTGATCCAAAAGCTCAAATTGATAGAGAGTGCCGAATCAATCCCTTTATCTCATTGGCAACATTTAGTTCCCTTTATCTCATTGGCAACATACTAAATGCAATCCACTCGAGTATAGTGTGAAAATGCCCCATTTGCTATAAAATTTTGAATTGATAGAGAATAGCAAATTAATCCATTTATCTCATAGCCTAGGCCCCACATCGCATGAGTTAGGAACTCGTTGAACCCTTTCGTGGGTCCCACTTCACATGAGTTCGGCTTCACATGGTGTAACGACCTTGGAATTTTTGTGCTAATCTTTCCTTAAGTAGTTGTTTTCGGGGTAATTAGCGATATACTCGATTGCTTGTGAAATTCGCATCAATCACTTTAAATTGTATCTGCATGGCTCTAAACTTGTAGATTAGTTAGCGCTACGTTACTCTGAAATCTGAGATCCATCACTAAATCCAGTTGTTCTGGAAAATTTTTGGAAGATCTGGATCGGACCTGGACCGCGCGTCGAAAGTCCGATGGCGATGATCTTAGGCTGTTGCGGTCACCGAGTTGGGCTTGACCATCACCTCGAAAATCAAGTCCATCTGATGTTCTGGGTCGATTTGCTTGAGCTCGGAGTGAAGAGTGTGAGAACGGTTGGAATTTAATAAGCTTTTTATAAAATCTTAGTCGTGTTGCTTGCGCGATGATTTTAAGCTATCTGACCGTTGGATTCTGACCCAATTTCACCCTCTGATTAGGATAGTTGGCCCAGGCATACCCTAGTGCTTGTGGACCTGATCGAGATCCCGTGACCGTTGATTTGAGTGTGGTCCGCCACGGCTGATCTGAAGAGCCGGTCGGTATGAAAACTCAGCTTGACCTAGATCCATGGTCAAGGAGCTTAAGTCCGACCTTTCGTGGTTATAGGCCCACCAGAAGTGCTTCGTTGGATCGAGAAAGGCTTACTTTGGTTATAACCTAAGTATACCTTGACCCTGGGGTTATTTTCATCAAGAATAAGCCTATTTATAGTCCTTAAACCCTAGCTCTCTTTTCCATACGATTTTTCTCTAACCCTAGCTTGGAAAGAGAGTGGAAAAGAGAGAGAAAGTGACAGAGATAAGTTGGTGAATCATTTTGGATTCTTCTTTGCTCTTCTTCATCTTTGAACATTCACTTTGAATCGTTCTTCTGACGGTTCTGAGTTCATTTTGGGGTAAGTTAATCTAACCCTAACCTGTGTTAGAGCTTAGATTAGTTTTGGTGTTGTTGTATCTCATTCATATCCTTGTTTTAGGGTATTCTATCGCCGTCGACGAAGACAACTCGTATAAATCAGTTCGGTGGTTCTTTCCTTGCTTAAGGTGCGGACTTTAAGTGTATAGGTTATGGTTTTCAAGGCTTTCAACGCCAGTTAGTGATTTATTCTTGTTATGGATGAGATTTCACATGTCAAATGTTGTGTTTACGTTACTTTCCTGATATGCATGTGCTATATTGAGATTTATGTATTCTATGTGTATTTATAAAGTACCGTATACGTATAAAATATGCACTTAAGTTTGCCATGATTATTTGTCATGTATGTATGCTAGATGCATGTATGACAACTCCTTGGTAAAAGGAATTGTCTAAATGCATGTATTCCAACATACGTCATGTATGTTGTTCCATGTATGCTAAGTGTTTGTAGAAATGCATGAATGATCTAAAGTGTAACTTATTACACTAATTGCGGGCATTGAGAAGTGATTCTCAACACTCCTATTGATGCGCATGATTTCCTTTATGCAAGTTACATTCCAAGTTCTTTAAATTCAAGCATCTCCTATGCTTACATTTATGTTAAGTTGATATTCCTCAAGTGCTTAAGTACCATGATTTGAGTTGCTGTTCCATTACTGTTTTACATTCCACATGAGTACCTGTAGTAGTGTAATATGTTTGGGACTATGCCTTAGTCCAGGAAATCGGTAATTGACTCTATATTCGTGGTTGAGATTGCTTTCGCCACGTAGGACGTATTAGACGAACCCGAGCCGTATTAGAGTTGGCGGCAGTGGTTTGGCCACGTGGAGTGTTTGCGCACTCTATGTCATTCAATTCAACGTGCGCTCGTGTTAGTCGAGTTCGTCAAGTAACCCGATTGTCCGATGTATGTTCATCATGTATTGGACGCTATTGCTTGAATTTAGGGTACCGAACTTACCAGTGAAATCCTATTAACTATGGTACTTGATCCGCTATGACTCATGAGCCGGACATGGTGGTATGGGACACCGTGGTCGAGCTGTCGGCCTACATTGGGGTGACGAGCCTCCCCATAGTGACCAGTGAGCAACTAAAACTCGTGAGCCGATTATGGTGGTATGGGACACTATATTCGTGCTGTCGGCCTACATTGATTGGTGACGAGCCCTTTGTAGTGACCTCGAGCATACCTGGATACCGCAATGAGGTGACGAGCCGAACTGTGGTAGTAAGGGCATGAAAGGCGTGCATTGATTGGTGACAAGCCCTTTGCCACGACCTCAAACATATGATCGTATGAGATGTCTAGGATTGACGACCCTAGAATGGATCACTGTTTGGATGGTGACACGAGGAAGGTATCTTAGCTTCCCAAATCCGGCTGTGTGAAATGAACTAATAACAACTTGGTAATCATATCCATGCACCGCATTTGCATGTGCTTTGTAGATGTGGTGCACTTTGAGGCGATGTCATGCGTAACGTAAGATGAAGACGCTGAGGGTGTACGCGTGAGGGCACGCATCATATTGCATACATCCTCGCATTAACAAGAGTACTTAGGATTTATTTAATTGTTCTGCTTTATCATTACTGTTTGATTGAACTGATAACATGTTAACCAATGCCTTATTGTTCCACTGAGTTGTTCACTCACTCTCACGTTTCTGGAGCGGTGTTAAACACCCACCAGACTCTGTCTTAGGCTCTGATGTTGCAGATGTGGATGCGACTTCTGAGGCAGAGCGGGAGCTGGATGATGATGAGGCTGCGTTCTCCTATATGCAGTTTTCAGACGGGTTCTAGCGAGCCTCGGTCTGATGTGCGGGATTATGGGATTATTTTTGGGAACTTAAATGATGTAACTTGATACTTATAATTTTGTTAAATAACACTTTCATACGATCTAGCTTGTATATGTATTTCAGGGATTTACACTTGTACACATATTTTTCTATAAGTCTTCCGCTTGCTTTATTCACTTATCTCTGAATCATATCTGTGTTTTGGCTTAATCTATTCCATGTGTTTATGCACTAATACACATACATCCATCATTAAATATATTTCATACGTGATGTTTTGGAACTTGGGAGCTGAGTTATGCTCGACCCCCGAATTTCAGGGCGTTACACATGGGCCACCCACCTTGAATGTGTCCCCGCATCCCGTAGGCTACTCCACCTAAGCCCAGTGTGAAAATGCCCCTACATTAAAAAATAATGTGATTAAATGAAAACTGTAGACCCCAAGGTTCGACTCCTTTACAATAACAAGAATAACAATCATATGCCTTTTTACAATAATCTACTTGGATTGCTTTGGCTTATCTTTATGTCGTAATTTATTTTTTAAATATCTTGTTTGAATAGCAAATGAAAATTTCATCTTAATTCTCTTCTTGCATGACAACTTTAAATTTCGTATGTGAGAATTTAACAATAAAAATATCTCCCCACTATTTTCAATCTTATTATCAAAACAATTTAAAAGATCTAAAATGATCTTTTTTTCATTTCTTTTTTTTTTTTCTCACCACCCAAGCAAGCCAAGTCTAGGCTTAGCCTTTTATTTTTCATGTCAGAAATTACACCCAGGTCAGGCCCAAAAACATCTACTGAACATGATTCAGAAGGCTTGGCCCGAGGTCCCCACAGAACGGTCCAGCCATTGATAGCCTATAGTTTTGAGCTGGATGAGCACAACCTATGGTTCAATGATCTCAATTATTTCTCTGATTGACCATCACAATGTGCGAACTGTTGATAGATGTCTTAAATTTGAAAATTTCTAGGTTGCTCAACCGGTCGAGGGTCTGGCTTGACTGGTCGACGGTCCACTTGACTGAGCGAGGCCTGTTCGACTCGAAGTCCAGCGAGTGTTTGTTCTTTGGGTGTCCGCACTACTCGACTAGTCGAGGGTCAGGCTCGACCGGTCGAGGGTGCCCTTCGACCAGCCGAAGCCCTGGCTCGACTAGTTGAGGGTTACGGAGATTTTGTGTGGATTTTGCTTTGATTGCGTAAATTTGAAGTGGTTTCAAAGAGGTGCGTAATTGGAGTTTCCTAAACTATAAATATGGGTTTCTACGACTATTTTAAGGTATGCTGAGGCTTTTTAAAAGTTTTCCAAGAGTTCCTAAAAGAGTTTTAGGGTTTTTAAAAGGTGTAGCAAGGGTGATATTAGAGGTTATTTGAATCGGGTAAGTTCTCTCTCTTTGTAATTTCTATTTTCATAGTAGAATTCTTTCGCTTTGTGTTGTTGTTTTTTCCTGAAAGGGTTTTCCACGTTAAATCTTTGTGTTCTCTTATAATTATTTGGTGTCATTGGATTGCTATCTTAGATATAGATCTGTGTAATTCTGTAGTATAAATCCCCAACACAAATCATGCCAAAGACTCACCTCAATGGTGAAATCCCAACTCCTTATTTAGTGGCCGAAATGGACATTGAATGTTTGCCTCAAACCAATGCAAGGTCAAAGATTAGGATCCTCCCATCTGGGAGATAGTTGGGACATGGTCCATCGAAAGTGGACCCCACCAGAACAAAGTTCTGGAACGCTGAGCCACGACCCACAGTCTTACAACCTGGAAACACAGAGGATACCGTGCATGGTCCATCAAACCCTGGGCTTTGTCCTACACAGGAGTGTTCCATGGAAATGGCTAATCACTGTGGGCCCAGCAATAAGTGGTCTGGACCACCGATCTAAGGCCCCACCCTTCCGAACTGAAAAAAGAAAAGCCGAATTCCCAGTGCATGAGAGGAGTCGTATGATACTCAGGTAGTGCACAACGCTTGATACACAGGCACTCAGAAATTGTACACCTGATATATGTTAACTCTAGTGAAACGAACTGAACTGTGGGGCCCACCGTTGATAAGTCACAATCCATCCGATCAGTTGACGAATCCTCACCTCTGATTAGTCAGCGGTTGTTCGTTGAAGTAGGACCACTGAATATTTTTTCCTTTTTAGCTGTCCAATACATGTCCACCAATCACCCATTCATATATTCAGAGAAGGGTAATTTTTTTTTTTTCATGATACATGTAAACTGTCATAGATGGATTTCTAACCGTTGGGCAATTTCGATATTCCGACAAGAGAGCAGGGGCATTTATGGACATCGCAGGATTATTTCATGAGGGAGTATGGGAAGAGATCACATGGGTGGGCCCCACAGCGCATGAAATGACGAGCTCGTCTTTACCAACCATATATTCCGACGGGTAAGATCCAACTATTTGGGCGGTGTCAGGTGGGGTGGGATCCAGATCGCCTAGAGGTGACACGTGGCGTCCAAAGGAGGGTGCATTGCTTGTGGACGGCCGGAGGGATGGAGGAGCTTATCGCATCTGGACAAGGATGGAACCGATGGGGTCCACTCAAGGCGACAGCTAAATTCGAGAGACGTGGGTCCCAGTGAGTGCCATCTGAGACCAAGTCCATCGGGAGAAAACCTTTGTTACTCTGGCCGAGCGTGATGGATGATACGCAGGCACTAATAAATTAGTTAGCTAATGCAAAGGTGGCACATAAGGAACTCAAATTAAATTGTCCAAATCATGGTCCCAGTTTAAGATGTATAAAGAACAAAAAATTAAGATTATTTGATTATCTGACTGTCAGGTTGATGGAGATTATTGTACGCGTAATGAAAATATCCGATGGTTGTATTTTCAACAGAGAAGTGTCCACGAATCAGAGGTTAGGATTGTTCAATCAATTTGATTTTGGGAGCATGTATTATAAAAAGTGTATTCCACAATTTGTTCGGTTTAATTTTAGTAAATATGTTACACGTGTACAAGTTTGAGTGGCTGCCTATCAAGTGTCACACGTTGACAGAGTATCAAATAACTCCCCTAGAATCACGTGATTCGCTACTCGTTTTCTTGCACGGGATACGCGGGTATTAATTTGACAATTGCAGGCAGTTGATAGGCAATCCAGACTGTTGATTTTCTGTTTACGACCATGGAAGGACAAAGTTACAAAATACTTTTCAACAGGGTAATCTTAATCACTCGATTTGTGACATGAGAAGAGAAACAAACAGCCGTCCACATGGATCTGAAAAGAAATTTCCAATATTGACCGTAGGATCTTCTAATCTAGGATGGACATCGTCTATCCACGGTGGCACGCGAAGGATCGCGATCTGAATTATCGAACCATAGGCCACACTCATCGCATAAAAAAGCCCGCGTATATACTGCCCATGGCCACTTGTCGCGTGCCATATGTATCTGTTCTCAGTCCACCTGGAAAAGCGACCGTTTGGCTCGACTTATTTTAAAAGAAAAAGAAATTGATAACCAGATGATGTTTTAGCTAATTCTACACGCGCATGGAACTCTGTCAATCAGCACAAAGGTGCACACACGTGCAAATATGAGGCACGGTGGTGAGGTCTGAGCCTTTTACATGTTTTGAAATAATAGGTAGATCTTCGGTTTGAAAAATGAAGCAGTTTCGCTCTTCGGAATCTCAGATTGAGACAATGTACAAGGCAATGTATATGTTTTTTTCATTGGTTTCATTTGGGTGTGGATGCATTCATCTGGACGTGGTTATTTTATATGATGAGTAGTGTTGTGATGATAATAAATATCTAGTGTTGGTCAATGACATAGATGGTCAGGATGAACCTCTACAGACATCGCTGCATTGTGTTTTTATGACTCATATTAGTATGTCATGTATTAATGATAAAATATTTTGAAAACTTTTTAGATGAGTAAATAAATTCAATCAAGTTTTTTTTTTTTTTGGGTGAGAATCATGAACCCCACTTATGTAATTGTGGTAGTAATGGACTTGATGAGAAATTAAACCCCTCTTATAGAGGTAATTTTTTGATAGAGAGTAATCGACAATAATTCGTATATTTAGAAGTATTTTATTAGCCATAAATGTATATAAATAATGGTAAATAAATAATGATGACTTGCTTTTTTATTTTTATTTACTAAAAAATAAAAAATATTGATAAAATATGAATTTTAAAAATAAACTTGAATTATATCACATAAACTAGCTAAACAACACTATAAGGCATGTGTTTAATTTACCCACGTTGTCTGTTCATTTTGTCGTATCATGTCAAGGCATGAGCAAATTATTGAGATAGATCAAAAACTTCTCTAACTGTTAAGCTTTTACTGATAGGTGTTTCATTCACACTATTTTTTTGTGTTATCTATTGGAACTTTATTTTTGCCTCATATCTTTAGGCTCAGGACCTAAAATGATTTGTAAAAAAAATGAATGGCCGACATTGATACAATACATAAATCATGGTGGACTTGCTTATTACAACTTTGAGTTTTGCTTAAATTTTGAGGTGAAATTCCTATTCAATTGAGAACAACTAGTACTTGTCATAAGTATAACTTTACTACTACTTTACACACATTTAGGCTAAACTAAACAGACCCTAAATGTAAATTAAATATCCAAAGTCCCTATTAAATCACAGAAAAATCACGTGTTTTTATTTCACATGAATTATTTATAAGATTCTAGTGGATTTTGCTTACAAGCTGCAAAACATAATTGATAATTCCAATACATAAATTCCATAGTAATTAGCAATAAATATCAAATATAAGGTATCAAATGACCTCTAAAAATTGATTTTCCCTCTTTGACAATTGAGAATCAAGCGTATACGGTCAATGAAGCACACATGTTGGGATGGTCCAATAACGTGAAATGCCGGTGTTCTCATCTACCATAAACAAGCTATTATGTCATAATCATAACAATGACTAATATAATTCATTTATTTTAGAATTGAGTACAAGACCTTGCACATGATCCACAACATGGATTGTACGGCACAAAGTCCACAGCATGGACAATTCCAATCGTCCTAAAAGTCAATATGTGAGATTAATGTTTGGCAAGTGACATTAAAAAAGAGGAAAATCTTTCTATATGAAAGACTCCTAATGTTTTGTTTTTTTTTTTTTCCTTGTGGTAAGTTCCTCTAGAATGTTTCTAGTAGAAGCTTACCTTGCATTGTGGAATGTGACAGCTACTGTAGTGCATGCATGACAGCCAATACATCTACCATGGGTGCCACACGTGGGCATTGGTAGGATTAAGTTGGATGGATGACAACCAATCCATCTATGCAATGTATGCATGACAACCAATCCCTTATATATACATAGGCAGAGAGAGAGAGAGAGAGTCACGTGTGCACTTTTGCACACGTGTCATGGGAGTCTAATCCGGACGGTCCCTGTAATGCGGAATCCCATAAAACCCCAAAGGATAAAATTTCACCATGATCTAAAATTCAGGTGGGCCATATCAAAGAGAAATGAAAATCAGTGGAGGAAACTGTTTTCATTTTTCATGGCTCACCAAAGTTTTGGATCATAGTGAAATTTAGGCTGGAGGGTTTCATGAAATGTTGCTTCACGTGGACTATTAAGATTTTGGAGTCACATCACATCTGATGAGTTCTCAAAAAAGTTCGCATGAGTTCTGTGCAAACTGGAGCTGAGTATTCAGCTATATATATGGGAAATAGTTTTATGCGGTCTAGCTCATGGGAACTTCCCATGAGGTTTGAGCTGTGTGGGCCCCACCGTGATGCATGTCAAACATTTACCCCATTCTAATTGAGAGGGGGTATCCTCCAATTAAAATATTCATAATCATTTTTTGGGCACAATGAGATGTCTTTCACAAATCTAGCTTGAGATGTCGTTCATAAATCCCACCTAAGTTCCATATATGGCTGATTTTTGGGCGCACCAAGATGTCATTCACAAATCTAGCTCTAGATGTCGTTCACAAATTCCACCTGAGTTCTATGTATGGCTGATTTTTGGGCACACAGAGATGTTGTTTACAAATCCCACCTGAGTTTCGTGTACAACTGATTTTTGGGATATCTCATGATTTAAAGGGGACTTATCAAATGCACGGTATTGATGTTCGACACACATTAAGTTGAGACTCACAAAGCTTAACTTCATGGAAAGTTCCCATGAGCTCGACCGCATAGAGCCATTTCCATATATATATGGAAATGGAAAAGATTTTATTTAAATAATTCATCATTAATAATCTGTGATGCTTATTTTAGCCTTCAAGTGCACGATCTCAAGCATTCTATAGGCTGGTATTTAGCATATTTAGGGTCCTTATAAGTTCCATCCATTACTCATATCAATAATACTAGAAATCTCATCTACCCAAATACCTATATGTTTATAACAGTAATGTGCATTTGTCAATGACGGAAGAAATTTCCCAAACATGGAATGGAGTGGGGAAATATACAATCACCTTCACCCATGTAAGGTAAAAAAAAAAAAAAAAAAAAAACCTAGGAATCTCTTATGTTACCGACTTACCGTTTAAATCTGAAGAGATAATTCAGTCAGCATGCACTGTAGAAATGGAATCGTCAAACCTTGTACATGGTCAGGGGACCACTTGCGCTTTTGAGAAAAAAACATGGACACCATGGCAGTGTGACGGTCCATTACACGTACGCAGCTACTGTATTCTTGAGGTTAGCTAGCTCAATCTAGGCCATGTAACAGCGGGTCCTACATCTGGATGCAGTACGTCCCTAAAATTAGACTTGAGATGAAAACTTAAGAATTCAATCATTTGACATTTAGCTGTTGAATTTGGACCGTTTGATTAGTCCATTTCAAGGCTACAAATCAGATGTCGATGATAATGAAATGAGAAAAAATTTAGGTTCTCTACTAGGCACTAGGAGGGACTATTTGAACGGTTTAGATTGAGGTACTTGAGGAAAATTTGTGCAGATGTGAGGTGCATGGGCACGGACAGTTGCATGCTTGGAGTTGGATGAGTTTGTTTTATTTTCCCGAAAGGTGGACGAGTTTGTTTTTGTCTCAAGCGTGACTCAGGATGGAACGCTTGTCTCTACCCACAGGGGGCCACATGATGAGTGGTTCGATGATCAGAACCGTAGATATTGTGGAATCTATGGACAAAAGAAACTTACGCGGAACGGATGAGTGCGAGCACACCAATTTAAAACAATGAAAAGAAAATCTTCAATGGATGGCATTCAGCTCTAAAAATCAATGGTTAAGATCATACGAAGGATTATTATTTAGGATAATCTGGTAGTAAATAGGATATCAACGGTTCACATCATGGGACCCGTGGTCGGTGGCGTCACACGCTGAAGGGACAGAGAGAACTCTTCTTGTTTCCAGCGACGTAGATTGGTAGTCTACGGACTACCAAAGGAAAGTGGTCCACGGTCTTACAATGGGCCCCAGTCTTATTTTCAGCTGGGCTACGGACCACACATCATTCGAGCGGCTCCCACAGACGAGACAAATCCAGTTCGAATAGCTCCATGCATTTCTTCCTTTTGGTAGCCTATGCGCCAGTACAATGAAAATATCTTTGCTGTAATGATGGGGCCCACCTCGTGGGAACCCATACACTGCATTTCTGTGATAGGCCCCATCAGCTTCATTTTTTCAGTGGTCCAATTAGGTGGGCCGCTGGATTGACAGTTGAGATGGTTGCTTGGCTCCCACGTGTTGAAACGATGGGCCTCACTCGTTCGGTTGGGACACATCAATACAAGGATGGTTCCTATCATTCCAGCACTGGGAACCGAGCAAACCTTCTGATTTGATTACTCCACAGAGCTACCGTACTTTCCCTCACAGAAATTTTCCATCGTAATTTTTTCTGAAAAGAAAGGGTATTTCTTTCAGGAGAAAAGGATTGTATACAGCGGATGTATCGGAAGCACTCAGACATCCAAATTTTTCCGCTAAAATTTCATATGCTACAATATCCAATCCGTGGGAAAGATTGTACACATGATGATGATTCTTTTTTATGAATATTAGGGGTATGCACTCATCGAGTGGGACACAGCATCCAAATCAATGGCCAACCAATGGTATGGTTCATACTGGTGTGCCCCATCTGATTGGTGGATCGGCCTTATTTTCGCATCTGGTAATCAACATGGTGGGGTCCAGATTTTGCACGTGTTGGTACACCCTACACATGACGTTTGGCGGGGAAAGGAGGGCTGTATATAAATACAGCCTCTGTATCTGATCATTCCAATAATTTTGAGAGGAGACGCTGCTCGCACGTGCCAATCCCCAGACACAAAAGGGGCCCTGCATGACATTGGCACACGTGTACTAGATCTGGGCTATTCGCCGACCGGACACACTGTGATCGTGATCTAAGCCGAAAGCCAGGGCAGACAACTTTTCAGGTGGGCCACAACCGTACTTTCAAGTATAGACGGTTGGTATTCCTTTCCCAAAAGATCATTTTCCCTCAAACCGTAGCCCGCGGGAACAGTGGACCACCCTGATTTTTGTTATAGAGAAATTCCACCACGAAGGCCTCGTTATGAACGGCTTAGATCTCTCAAAAGAGTGCAATTACATCTCTCACAAGAGTGCAGTGTTGACACGTTTGGAGCGCTTGTTTCACGCATCTGAAAACGGACGCTTGCAAGTAGCAGTCCGGTATGAAAACGAGACGTGTTACGGGAAACACGTGAGTGGCTGTTCCCTGACCGTGGGGTCTACTTTAATATATTTGTTGTATATCCAGGCGGTCCATCAGTTTTTCAGTGGATTTTTTTTTAAAAAAAAATCATTTTCTAGGCTAGGTAGGCCTGAATTGCAAGCGTACCACACACCGGGGATTGAATTCCCACCATTAAAAACTTCACAGGCCTACAAAAGTCTTGGATCATGCTCGTATTTGTCTTTCCCTTCTTCCATGTATGTGTGGTAAATAAATATTACTGTGTGCCCTAAGAAGTTTTAATAGTAGGCATTGAATGCCCACTGTTTCCTATGATGGTCCACTGGAGATTTAGGCCTACTTCAATTTTGAGACCATGCTCTAAAATGTAATGAAAAAAATGGATGGACAACATGGATTTAGAATACATACATTAAGGTGGGCCCCAAAGTTAGGGCAACACCCGGAACCGTCATCTTATAGTGCCTAATCCACTAACGTTTGGCAATTGATTTGATTCAAGTGTGTGAACGGATTGGGTGCAGCCCTTCCCGTGGGTCCACTTTGATGTATGTATACTATATCTATATTGTCTATCTATTTTGTCAAATCATTTGGCATGAGCCGAAGCACAAAGTAATTTCAAATCTAAGGTGGACCATACCATAGGAAACACCACAAAAGTTTAAGATCAAGCTTATGTTTGTTTTTCTTCCCTTAATTCAGGTCCATGTGACCTTGACAACAAATTGGATGTTAAATAAACATTATAGAGCTTAATTCAGGTCCGTGTGACCTTGACAACAAATTGGATGTTAAATAAACATTACAGAGCTTATGAAGTTTTTAATGATGGGGTGTTCATTTACAATTGTTTCCTATGGTACGGTCCAGCTAAGATTTGAATCTACTTCATTTTGTTCTCCTGCCTTTAAACAATACGGAGAAATAGACGGAGAGCATGGACATTGAATACACATATCAAGGTAGGCTATATGGGGATCCTTACTCTTGCTTGGGTGGTAAACTCTCAGGAGGGTATTCATAGGTGGTGAAATTCTACTAGAGTGAGTGTGTTGGGTGGGTGTGAGTGTGTATATAAAAAAGAAAAAAGAAAAAGGTAGGCTATTATGTAAGGCTACACCTTCTTAGGTGAGGCCTAGGCTTAATCCGCTTTGGATCTGCACATGGCCCAAATCAAATCTAGCCATGTCAAGCCATCACAAAATCTAATTTTATTCTAAAAAAAGATACGAAAGTATTGGTAAGCAGTGAGGAGGATTTTAGCCTTTGGATTGGGGTTACAATGGGAACATACTCCAATAGTTGAAGCCATTCATATGATAGGCCTCACCTTGAGTGAGGAGGTTCCCCCCGAAGCCATTCATATGATAGGCCACACCTTGAGTGAGCCCCCCCCCCCCCCCCAAGCCATTCAAGAGTTGATGAGAAATGACCATTACAATTATTGTGGTTGCTTGCCATTTGAATATGCCTCAAGTTTGACTTGGCTCATGATTTAAAATAAGCTTATAGAATGGATGAACAATAAAGATAAAACACATACATTATGGTGAGCCTTGGAGAAATTTGACACCAGCTAACTGGTGGTGTTGGGGTCACTATCCAAAGCGTGTCTGGTAAGTCTATTACATGTTTACGCAGACAAAGATTAAGGGGTCATTTGGCACCATGGATTGGAAGCGATTAAAGGGGATTTGAGGGGGTTACAAATCCCTAATTGTTTGGCAGTATAACGGAACTAGGGTTTTTAAATCTAGGGGGTTTCCAATCCCCTCTTATAGGGGATTTGTAATCCATGGTGAGAGCTTGATTACACCTAAAATCATTTCAACAGTTGCAGGTGTAACATGTGTGTCATTGTATACTATCATTCTATTGGGCACATGACCCACTAATGATGATCAACACCGTCTAAACATTGTCCATGTAAATTTACATCGACCAAACATTTTCTAGCATCGTCCATGTAAATCAACGATTAAAAATCGGTGGTTAGTCACTCAGACCTGATATTGTGCTCGTGGCCCATCCGAGATTTAGAATTTCATCATTTTTGGGCAAAGCATATATTTCATTGGGCTTATCACAACTATTGTATCGAAAATTACAAATCTCACTGATTAGATATATTAAAATTAATTTAGTAATTAAATTCAAACCCCTGTAAATGTATTATGGACATGTACTTTTGAATTAAAGTTAAGGTGCTCCACACACTGGGAGGGTGCAAATCCAAGGGGTTGCTAATCGTGGGGGTTCCGAATCCAGGAGTTCCAAATCCACACTGCCAAAAAGGCCCTAAGAAATTTCAATTCGAGATGATCGAGGAGCTAAGATATTTCAATCTTAGATAGTTCTTATGAATAAGTAATCCAGAGGATTACCATCAAATAAACGGTCTGTGTCATTTAGAAGCACCACAATCCAACGGTTAATGTCCGGACGTATCCTATTGCAAATGTGTAATACGTGGACACGTATGTATGTATAAATTCGAACCCTAGACGATTCCGTCTTGTAACGGTGAAACCAGAGACACGGTCGGGATATAACAGCCATTTCCAAATCATTGCAAGGCAATTCCGACATTAACTAACAAATAGCTGAGCTGGAGCATATTGCCTTGGAGCAACGTTTCCTACAGAAAGCCGGCCCAGGCCCAGATTCCTCTCTCTCTCTCTCTCTCTCCTTATCGATTTCTCTCTGCTCCTGCAGCTTCTCTGCTAGTGTGGATTCTCTTCTCCAAGCCCTCGTTGAAAAAGAGAAACCACCAAAAGAAAAGAAATAAAAAATAAGGAAAACCTGTTTCTGTGGTCCTTCCTTTTCTGTAAGGAGGGGAGAGAGAGAAGCGAGAGTTTTGGTAATCCACCGCCGAGGGCTACGATCTTCAGAAAATGCCGCATCCGTTTCCCAAACGGATTTCTGGATTTCGCCGTGGCTGATTTTAGAATGCGGCAGTCTTCATGCCACGACCCACCCGCGGGAGCACCGAATCTCCCGTTGGTTCCCACCCGCTGCGGCGCCACTCGCCGCGTTACGCCCGCAGGCAGCAGCTCTGGCGCCGTCGAGAAGCTCCTCCCCAACGGCGACCTCTACACCGGCGGATTCTCCAGCAACGCCCCCCACGGCTCCGGCAAGTACCTCTGGAAGGACGGCTGTATGTACGAGGGCGACTGGCGCCGCGGCAAGGCCGCCGGCAAGGGCAAGTTCTCGTGGCCATCCGGCGCCACCTACGAGGGCGAGTTCAAGGCCGGTCGGATGGACGGCCACGGCACGTTCACGGGATCCGACGGCGACACGTACACCGGATCCTGGGCCGCCGATCGCAAGCACGGCTACGGCCAGAAGAGCTACGCCAACGGAGATTTCTACGAAGGCGTTTGGCGTCGTAATTTGCAGGAAGGACAGGGGCGTTATGTATGGAAGAACGGAAATGAGTACGTCGGTGAGTGGAAGAACGGGGTTATTTCCGGGAGAGGGGTTTTGATCTGGGCCAACGGTAACCGTTATGACGGGCAGTGGGAGAACGGCGTCCCGAAGGGGAACGGCGTTTTCACGTGGCCTGACGGGAGCTGCTATGTCGGGAGCTGGAGCCCCAACTACGAACTCAGTGGTACTTTCTATCCCGGCACCGCACGGAGCCCGTTCTCCCCGCTCGTGGACAACCACGGCCATTTCCCGCTGAGGAAGCGGTCATCAGTCGACGGAACCGCTAGAGGCAGCGCAGTCGAGCGGAATTTCCCTCGGATTTGTATCTGGGAATCGGACGGTGATGCTGGGGACATCACCTGCGACATCATCGACAATGTAGAGGCATCGATGTTCTACCGGGACGGGACAGGGCTGGATCATGAGGTTGTCATTGGCCAGCGACGGCGGGGCCCATGCTGCTTTTCTGGAGAGGCGAAGAAGCCCGGACAGACGATATCAAAGGGGCATAAGAATTACGACCTGATGCTTAATCTGCAATTGGGCATCAGGTAATTTGTTGGGTTGCTCAGATGGGGTGGATTGGATTTCGTTTTGCGCATTGGTTGATGTTGGTTTTGAATTTGTTTAGGTATTCAGTTGGGAAACCGGCTTCTTTTCAGATGCGGGATCTCAGGCCGGCGGATTTCGATCCTAGAGAGAAGTTCTGGACGCGGTTCCCACCAGAAGGGTCGAAGGTTACTCCCCCACACCCGTCGGTGGAGTTCCGATGGAAGGATTACTGCCCCATGGTTTTCAGGTGCTGGTTTGTGGAATTTGTTTAGGTTTTCAGATTTTGATTTTGATTTTGATTTTTTTTTTTTTCCTGCGATGAGCTTCAATGCGACTAGGATTTCGATTTGTCTTTCAATGTCCTTTGAAATCGAATGTCTCTCTGTTTTTAATTTTTGCCCTGTGTGGATGATGGTTTGGTGGTTGTTCAGACATCTGAGGAAGTTTTTCGGGGTAGATCCAGCGGATTACATGCTAGCCATTTGTGGAAATGATGCACTGAGAGAGCTGTCTTCCCCTGGGAAGAGCGGCAGCTTCTTTTACCTGACCCAGGATGATCGGTTCATGATCAAGACCGTGAAAAAATCTGAAGTGAAGGTGAGTCCTTAACAATTTCATTCTACCCTTTATTATGAGTATGTGTACTGTTTATGAATTCACTGGCTGCATAATGAACTGGAAGATGTTTGTGTTTTTGCTCTGTTAGTAGATAGAGCTGCCTTTGTTTGTCAAGCTCTTGGATTTTGGATTATACGATTAAGGTTGCATTTGGCTGACCATTATTGGAGCCGGCAAAACGATTCATAAATTTTCAGCTCCAAAGCTCAGTAGAGTTTCTGATAATCAAGAAATGGGTTGTGTTCGAAAGTAGTAGCTCTTTGGCATCCACATGAGTACCATTTCATAGATTTTGAAAATTTTACTAATGGCAGTAATCCCAAAAACCATGAACTATTTTCCTTGCAGCCTGAGCAAAACATATCCTAGGTTGATCACCTTCCTCTATAGAAATCAACAAGTTTGAATTCAAATCTGAGTCACTGTCCTCTTGATAACCAATGTACAGGTACTCATCAGAATGCTTCCCAGCTACTACCAACATGTTTCTCAATATGAAAACTCTTTGGTCACAAAGTTCTTTGGCGTGCATTGTGTTAAACCGGTGGGCGGGCAAAAGGTATATATCTACCTGTGCAGAGATTGAAATTCTGTTGCTGAGAGTTGTTTATGCATTGAAACGAACAATATCCATTCGCCCTTTTTTGGTGAAAACAAAAAATAGGTCCGCTTCATTGTCATGGGCAATTTGTTCTGCTCGGAGTTCCGTATTCATAGGCGATTTGATCTGAAAGGATCCTCCCATGGCCGTATGACTGACAAGGCTGACGAGGAGATTGACGAGACAACCACCCTCAAAGACCTTGACCTCAATTTTGTGTTTCGCCTACAGCGCTCCTGGTACCAAGAACTTCTCAGGTATTTCACTCTTCTTACAGTGGATTTTTATGTTCTTTTAAATAAACAGTCTTGAGTGTTCTTCTTTCTGGTTGAGAAAATGTGTGTAGTTCTCATAATTGGCTGTGTTTCAGACAAATCGATCGAGACTGTGAGTTCTTGGAAGCAGAGAGGATCATGGATTACAGTCTCTTAGTGGGTGTACACTTCTGCGATGACACCTCGGCTGATAAGATGGGGATGTCACCGTTAGTTGCGCCTCTTGGTAAGTTCATTTCCTAATTTCCTTGTGTGTAAGTTTGTAACATTGAATTTATAAGGTAGTTGAAAAATCTTGGGGATGACCTAGATGATGGGGGCATTTTTGTTCCTTTAATAGGTAAAAGGGAATCATTTCAAGGAGAAGGAGCTTTATCGCAATGGCACATCTTGCAAGCAGAGGGACATGAAGCAGAGGGACATGATACGGACGTGACTTTGTCTGGCCGGTATATGTTTCTCGAATCTTTTTTTGATTTCTTGTAGTTCTAATTTGCGTGTTCTCATTTACACTGGACTTTTTCAAGACCCACTTCTGCAAAAATTAGATAAGAAAACTGCTCATCAATTATTTATTAGTTTATTCATCATAAACAGCTGTGAGAATATCTTTTGGTCATGCTTTCCCAATTAGATGGAAACAAGGTTACGAGTTTTATGGGTCTGTTGAGTTTTATCATTTCGGAATTATTAAAGGGCAGGTTGCCTTGGAGAAATCAGGAATCTTAATTCAAGTAGGGAATGGGGTATAGATTGGATTCTTGTTGTTGTTGTTTTTTTTTTTATTTTTTTAATGTTAATTTATTTGGGTTTGGGGATAAGGACAATGTTTCTTCATATATCCATTGCCAGCTTTTGATTGCCTGTGGCTTATTAAAATAATTTCAGTTTGTCATAAAGAAAATGGAAACAATTAGAATCAGACGTTTTCGTTTTTTGGTGCCACCTGGCATTCGCATAGCTGGACTAGATGGAAATATGTAAATTTTGAATGGTGGAATTATTCCTGGAGTCATTTGTCAGCTAGTTATGGAGAATTGCTTAGGTTTGGCTCCTTGCTGCTTGTCATTGGAAAGGAAGGAAGGCAAAACGACGACCATGATTTTTGAATTATTAGTGGTTTGTCCTAGAGTGCTTATGATTGACCAGGAGTAATTTCATTTGATCTTTTGGTAAAAAGTTCTCTGCTTTAATCCAAGTATAAATTTAGTTACTTGCAATCATTAGTTGAAAGTTTTCAGTTGCCTATATATGTTTTGAACAGAAAGCCGTTGGTACGACTGGGTGCAAACATGCCAGCAAGGGCAGAATGCATGACGAGAAGGAGCGATTACGATCAGTATCAACCCTATCTCTCAAGTGGAAGCGAATCGACGCCTGCCCGTAGCAGCAAAGTTTCCCAAGTGATCCTTTACTTTGGGATAATTGACATCCTCCAAGACTACGACATCAGCAAGAAGCTGGAGCATGCGTACAAGTCCTGGCAGGCTGATCCCACCTCCATTTCTGCCGTCGATCCGAAGCTCTACTCCAAAAGGTTTCGAGATTTCATTGGCAGAATCTTTGTAGATGATAGATAGCGAGTGCCAAGGAGAAAGAAATCCCAACAAAACCATTGGCCATGAGGGAAACAGAAAATCTGGAGATGTCATGGATTTTGGAGAAAAATATTGATCCTTAATTGAATGCGGGCCACACTCAATATGTGAAATACAGGTGTTGGGCCGCGGAGTGGGAATTTCAAAGAATTCGGGAGACGGGCAGGCTAATCTTTGGGCTGAATTTTGGAGCTCAGCCTCGAGGAACTTGTACATGTTTGATGGGGGGAATTGGATTCTGAAATTTTTTTTTTTTTTCCACTTTTTTGGTTACCGAAAAAATATATGGGTCGGAAGGCAAGAGAGAGATGAGAGTGTTTTGTTTAATGATAGATTTTAAGGGGGTATTATTTGGAATAAGAAATGTACAGTGAAAGATAGAGAGGGTGAATTTGAAAATTTTTTGTGGGTTTTCCTCATTTTTTTAGTGGAGTTGTTTTTGTGTTGGCTTTTGCAGATGAGTGAGAGAGAGAGAGAGAGAGAGAGAGAGAGAGAGGTTTCTCATATCTTTGGGGTTAGTATAGTAGCCGTTGTTTTTTGGGTAAGTGGCTTTTGCAGGGAGGAGATGTTTTGGGTGTTTCTCATTTCTTTGGGGTTAGTAACCTAGTATGGTAGCTGTTGTTGTTGTGTTGGATAAGTGGCTTTTGCAGGAGAGAGAGAGAGAGAGAGAGAGAGAGAGAGAGAGCATGAAAAGCAGAGAAAAGCAGGAGATGAAAGATGCTGAGAGTGTTTGTTTGCTTCTTTTTCCTCCTTTATTTTCTGTTCTTTTACTTCTTTGGAGAAGATGAAGAATACGGCAAAGCAAGCTGCACTGAGAATCGGGGTCTCCCTCGCTCCCTCTTTTGACGTGGGGGCATTATGGGCATTTCGGGAAAGGCAGAATTTCATACACCGGCCACATGTGACGTTTGATACGCAGGCACTCGAAATTGTACGAGTGGCATACATCAACTCAAATTAAACCGACTAAACTGTGGATTTCACCATTTCTATATCATAATCTCAAATTCATACTAGTTTAAAAATCCTGACCTCCGATTTATGGACACTTGTTTATTAAGACACAACGGCTGAATATATTTTAATTTCAATCAAGTTAATGTCCACCAATCCGGTAGTTAGCTAGTCTAATAATTCTGATTTTTCCTCCATGTATATCTAAACTTTGGACACTTAATTTGTACGATTTAATCTGAATTACTTGTATGCCCTGTATGCAATTTGGAAGTAAATTTGAAGTGTCTGCGCATCATCTATCACGCTGCTCCGGAGCATCGAAGTTTTTCGGTGGGGAATGCGAGGACAGTCGCTGGAGTCCGTGTCTAATAGGTCAAAGTCTCTCTTTAGTACGCCCGTACGTTCGTTCCCTCTTTTAAAATGTCCAGGGACATCAATGGTAGTTCACCGCTATTTTTAAATGATGGTGACTGATTAATCCATGTGGGTGTATTGTCTAGTGTCTGGAAGCGGATTGGCTGGTGTACCATACACCAGCAGTATAGCTGGTGTGTTGACGTCAGCAAGTTCTGTGGGTCTCATCACGAGGTACGTGTTATATCCAAACCGTGCATCCATTTGACGAGCTCGTCTTAAGGCTTGAGCCGAAAAATAAGACAGATTAAAAGATCAAGTGGACCACACTGCAAAAGGCAGTAGAGGATTGAACGTCTACCATTAAAACCCTTTCGGGGGTCACAGAAGTTTTGGATCAATATGATATTTATTTTTCCTCTTCATCCAGGTATTTGTGACCTTACGTTATGATGAGCCTACGAATGTTTTAACGGTGAAAATCATTATATCTGCTGCTATTTGAGGTGTGGCCCAGCTGAGCTTTCGATATGATTCATTTTTTGGCTCATGCTCTAGAATGATCTCAACAAACGGATGAACGGTGTGGATATAATAAATACATCATTTTGGGGGCCATGTAACTTTGATCTCCTTTGAACCGTTTGTATAACTTGGATCTCGAGGAGCGTCAGTGCTCGTCTTCGATCGAGTGATTGTAGACATCTAAGTGAGTGTCAGATGGATGGTTACAAATAAATTGATTATGATCCAGATCAATTAGGCTAAATCAGATGGATGGTTGAGATTTTTTACACTATGTTCCAACCAGCGGTGGCCAGCAATGCCAAAAACGATAAAGATTTCGGGCACTTGTACACAATGGACCAGCAAAGCGACCACCATTTGAGAAAATGGTGGTGAACTCGTGAGAGGTGTCTCGAATACCACGCCTCTTGGCAACCCTTCCCATTAATGGTGAGTCATTTCCGTACATAGCTGACACCTACGTCCATCCAGACCGTCCAATCTGTGGGCCACATTGTAGTAGGTGGGTCATGTAAAGCACATTTATTAGACCATACGAGTGGTTGCTATTGTTATTAACTCAGCGGTCATTTTTCAACTGGTTGGAAGGACTTGTTTAAAATGATTTTGAAAAATCATTTAAATTATATAAAATTAAAATAAGAAAGTTAAAAAATTTATTAATTTGTATAAGTCAAGGAGTGATGTGAGTCACTCGGCTTGAAATCGAATTTGCTCCCCTTGGATAGCGTCCTAAGTGCAACAGGTTTCCAGAGCAATTGACCTCCAGAATACAACTACTATGATCCGGTCCCAGCGATGAACTCACTGTACACGGGCTTGAACCACTTGTAGTCTTAATCCAAACTAGAAAATACTTGAACACATTTTAAGAGGAAACTTGATTTTTTAATTCATTCCAAAACTTAAAATCAGAAGTCTATTTATAGACTTTGTGAAGACACCCTTAAGGGTGTAGAGACACCCTTTCATAAAGGGTTGTGACAATTGGATTTAAACCCAATTGGTGTGACCCTTAGGCTTCAAAAGACAATTTTTCAAAACAAAAATTGAAAAGATGCAACCTTTCAGACTTAAGTGAAAAGACATATCCATAGGGCACCTATGGCCACAACCATAGTTCATCCCAATGGATATTTTAAAACACTGAATTATTTAAAAATAATTTAAAATACAACAATTCCCTACATGTTTCAAAATTTTTGATATTTTGGATTAAGATGGAAGAGTTGTGCAATGGTGTCGGTGTCACCATAGATTTGAACCGACATTAGAGTATGCATGACAGGTCTATAGGAATCAGGTGACATCATAATCTTGAACCTGATTCCTTTTGATGTAGATTGCAAGTACATGCCACCCACACAACTTTTTCACTACAAGTGATTCTGCGGTTCGGTGTGTTTCGGTCATATAGTATTACCTGGATTTCATAAGTGCTCTAAAGAATTCGCTTAAATTCTCATAAGAAGCGGCATCCACCTCCACACCACCTCCACACCCATATAGGTGAATTCAATCAAGTTTATGCAGCAACTGTATATACCACCAAATATATGACTATGGATTCATTAAGAGTTTTAAAAACTCATCCTTCTGCGTTATTGCTCACACTGTACATCATAGAAGGGGTTCATTTATATCAGTGCAATCGTCTATCTCGTGTCTTGTTGTTTACCCATTGAACCTATATAATAGGATCTCTACTCGTATAGGCTGGGTTGCTAACACTGGTAGCTCATATATTAGGCTCAGCCCTATTCCCTTCGATGTATCATTAACTAGTCTTTTAGATAGTCATTTGGTTAAAGGATTTATGACCCGTAGGCCTCTTGCCTCCACCCATCATTTATCCGTTAAGCTTTCGCCTATTATGAAAAATTCACCATTGTTACCTCCCATAGGAGTATGACCATATCTTAGTCCCATTGTAGTTAATCATCCTTTTAGATCAGCTATGGATCATTGAATTGGTAAGCTATTACCTCATCAACTAGCTACTTAGAAACGAGTCTCTGCTTAGGCGGATTCCTTATTTCGCTTAGTCAAGTCTTTGGCAGTTAGCCGCATCCTCTTTGAATATTCATATCTCAAGCCAGCGCATACCAAACTCATTTTTAACCTCAGAGAATTACGATTCTATCAAGTAATAGATACTGGCTCTGAATACAACCAACTTTCTTAGCCTTGAATGTGCTTTTACTATTCAACCAACTTCACTAGACCACCATTTAATTAACTGGTGGTAAAGTCAATCAAACTTATTATATGTGCAGTATAAAGAGGCTGGAGTAATCTATTATGCATAGACATATGACAACTAAAATAGAGTATAACTTCTATGTAATCATATTGTAACATTATCATGTTATCACATGTTCCCTAACACATGAAATGTTGGCCAATCTATCAATTAGTGATTATAATTCAATACAATCAATGGATATTTGATAACTGAATATGGAGGATAAATGTCCAAGTTCATTATTAAGTATCTTAATCGATGGATTGAACAATGGGCTCCATAGGTGCATAAATTTGGCCAATAGATACATTTGTTGATGGTAAAACAACATAGTTCATCAAACGAACTTATAGTCTCATATGAATACAAATCCTAAATGTCCAAATCTAGTATTCAATGAGAATAATATATCCTGAAAATTCCACTGACTCAACAATCATCTTTTGAATTTAAACCACTAAAAAATTTCTTTCTAATCATTTATTCAATGGTTACCAATTAGATTGTCAAAATATGTAATCAGTGTGATTTCAGATATCTTGTTTCTAAAACCTACATGATGCCAATGTAACACATGTGCATATTGATCCACAACATTCATCATATACTTTTTTTGGTACAAACCTTCATATCAACCCATTTATCAAATATTTATTGACTAAATTGTACTCTATGGGTTAAGTGGTTTATCTAAATGCATTTAAGTACACCCTCACAATTTCATATTTAGCCTAGATAGATATATATATGGCCTACCTGATAAACCTATTAACTAAATTTTGAGTTGAGGATTTCATAGGAACTATTATATGAATTGACTAGATCTAACACATGTGTCCTAGATTGGCATATGATCGGATGAAAATAATATTTTCTTAAAAAGTATTGGATCCTACCACAGAACGATGTTGATGATGGATGTAATTACAAGTGGATTTATTCGTACAAGAAGAAAATGTGAGTATTTATATAAGAATATAGTTATAACTAGTCTCATGGTTTAATTGACTCAATTATTGATTTGATCATGTCCATTGAAGTCATTCCTATCAAGGCATGTGAGAACCATCATTCTATAGAACAACCAATGATGAGCCACATCTAAAATGAATTGTAACTATAATCCAATTGTCATCTAGCGGTGAATTCAAACTATGCATTTAGTGGGTCTTTCCAATCAATTCCCCTAGTTGAAAACCATAAGAGTATTTTTATTTTTATTTTTACTATTCACCTTTTGACCTTTTGCCTTCACATGATGCTATTTTCATCAATGACTAGCATTGATGTATCATCTACATGTGTCATGTGTCCGAGATGAATACCCCTCCATTTAGGCCATTAAAGGCAAAACCCACTAAATAATATTTTTACTCTTGCATGTGCCATATGAAAAATGACATGATTAAGATTGATATTTTGGATCATGGATTCTATGCATGCAGTAGGCACCATAGTAACATAAAGATGATCTAAAGTTATAATTTTAAATAAGCATGAAATCATGTGACAGAAAACTATTCCGGCAATGAGAAGTGTTATGCCTACTTCACATGACTTGCAACACGTGTGAGGGATCCGATTTAGGCAATATATGCATTTGATTATAGACAATGCCCTATCCCGTTTGGCCAATCCACTTATCATATATACTTGTAAGAGAATGCCTTTCTTATTAGCATTCATGTTTGGCTTTTGGACAAAGCCTATTTATCTATAGCCCTACTTAGTAGATGGTCGGGTTCTCTCACACATGCATCGTATTAACATGAGAACTTTTAGAATCTCTCCCTATTTTGCATTTCTCAATTAATCAACAAAGAAAATTGATGAGTCATGAGTAACATCACCCAACTGCATGTTGACATCAACATAACTTAAATTATGCTAAATTAAAAAGGATGTGCACTACTCATGTAACAGTTTATAACAACAATTGTGGAGATATTGCTTTTAAAGGGATTCGCTCCTTCTGCTCACTAAGAGATGATCGTGACCGCTTATTTGAAAATTCTTACGATAATTTTTTATAATACATTGAGTCGATTTGGACTATCTAATGGCCAGTTTGCAAAATTGCACCAACGATCCTAGCCATCCGATTAATAAACTTTGTGCCTAATATACGGTTTTGACAGGAATCGACACCTGATCAAGATGGTATTTCATTATAAAGATGAGAGCATCACCCCAGTGATCCAGATGGTTCATCTAGTGGACTCTTATAGGTGGACAGTAGAGATTAATCTCAGCCATCGATTGATAAACTTTATTTTTTAACGTGAGCCGTTTCTTATTATATAGTAACCAGAGATCCAAACATGATATTTTGGCCCCATGTCATGACATCAAAGGACACACTTGATGTATGTAACGAATATTAAGCATTGAAAATTTTTGGTGCATGCAAAAGTTTAACAATAGACATAACCAGAGGATAGACATTAGAATAATCCTAGCCATACAGAACCTTGGAGATGAAAACGAAAATTAGAAAATCCTTTATTTTCTCTTTAAAATTTTAGGGACTTGTAACCATTAGATCCTCCCATATCCACAACTGTCATCTGTTCTCGCAACGTTTCAAATCTGGAATTCGGGTCGAGAATTACACATACAAACAACAATAACAACAACGAGCCCCTATCATTGTCATTGGAACCATCACATAACTAGCCATTTCCTGTTATCATCGTTTCGAATGGTTGACAGAGAAAATTTTTTCATATTTCAATCAAGATTTGTAATCATTTAGGTTTTACAAGAGATGAGAATTTATATGTCAGGGCTGGAATACAATGGTTTTGGTTTTCAGGTAAAAATCATCAGGAATGCAACAATGTTTCATAATTAACTTGGAAAAGTCCAAAGATTCTACGGATAAGATCATTTTGAATGGAAGATTTTCATGGTACTATCCATCCATGGTGTGCCTATTCGAAAATAGTCTAGATCACCGAACCACGAGCCATTTTAATCAAAATCAAAGGCCAAATGAACACTAGAGTAAGAGAAAATGATTGACCGTAAAAAACAAACAATACAAATCTTTTACATGAAAAGAATTAGAGAAAATGTGAATGAAATTTCCTCTATCTAACCATCATTTCTCTCTCCCTTGATTTATTATTATTATTTTTTTTTAATATCTATGGAAATGGACATTGATCTCCCTGTCATGTGGATGTCCATTTCTCATCCCAGCCTCCTATCCACTAAAAATGTCATGCCCCAAACCTGAAAATCGGATTCACAGGAATTTCGATCACCGAATCCGATGCCGACAGCCTCCGTAGTGCCCCATTCTCGGCTCCCAACACTCATATGCCAGGTTTCGATCTTGGGATTCTACAAGGAGGATTTTTCAATGTACATTTATCTCGTAAGAAGCATAACCACAAGTTTACCCAAATCATAAAGACAACATCATCATCACATATCCACTAATATAAACTTTGAATACAATGCTAAAGGGGGAAATACATATGTCAAAATAAAATCAAAGCTCCGGAAGGCGGCTACATACTCCAAGCTCCACGTTGCTGCAACCTAACATCACCTGCACGCATCTATCATGCATAAGCTTATCGATAGCTTAGAGGGTGATGTAAGTGTATGGACAAGGTAAGTGCTAAGTATTCAATGCAATGCCATAATCATATATATTAGAAATACTGGTAAGATCATGAATCATACGATATCAGAGTAAGCGGAAATACTGACAAGTCCATGAGTCAATCAATATCAGAATATGCAATACAGATCAGCTATGCAAATGAGAAGTCATAAAAAGACAAATATCACACGCCGAAGATAAAATATAATATACAATTCCTGACGAGTTCACGAATATCGTCATTTGTATTTAGGCCATATAAATGTAGAAATATAGTAACCTAAAATGTCATATGCCGCAAGTGTAATGCAATATACGGTGCGAATGGAATGACCATGCTGGAGTGTGAAGTCGGGATGATAGTACGTAGTATCACAGACTATGGGGTCTATCACAAGGGACTTCTATCCAAACCAGTCCCATACCTAAATTTGGATAGACAGACTCAATGTGGTAAACTCTTGATCTCAGGTTAGTCGCGTACCCAACCGAAATCCTTGCCATTACGAAGGTACACAACAATTAGTTGCGCACCACTAACCTGAGTGGATAGTGAATGAATGAATATGCAACTCCTATTCGATAAGTCTACATATTAGTATGGTTTCTCTCTAGGATCATCACCGGGGTTTAATACACTCTACATGCAAATCGCCGCCTACTGATGCGTGACCATGCAAGTGGAAGAGACCTCACCATTCGCTTAGCTAGTAATCAGCTAATATCTACTCGGCACGTCGATAGCGGACCCATTCACGAGTTGGTCAAACTTAGCCTAGCAATGCCCCCTACCCTCGGGCGGGTAAGGCTACACCCCCTTCCAACCGACTGCGACACAGTGGAAGATGCGGCCTTCTAGTATTCGGCCATCATGCGCTCATATATATCCACTTGGTTTCGACGTTGGGGCGTCTCCTGGCCATGGAAGTTTACGGATTTTCACCTAGGGACATCTATGACGCTCGTATGCTAGAACAGATTTTCGGTGTCTCATTTGGCCATCCACGATATGCTTGTAGAGGCTACGACCCTGATGTCGCTAGGGCATACAATGCAAGATGCATGAGTCATACAATCCAGTCATGCATCAATCCTGCGCATACCGTGCGCTCATGTGAGACAATCTCTGCCTGTCAGGGAGTCTCATAACAACTTGCCCAATGACATATGTAATGGTCAACCACATCTCATAACAAACATGCAGATGATGCGTATGAGCATGTATCATGATGCTATGCTGTCACGTACTCATAACCGGTATCAATAACCGGCATCGACAATCGACCTCGACAATTTGGGCATTTAACCAACATTGCCCCGAAGGAATGACCCACATAGAGCCTAACATATAGTGGGCACATGGCCTCATATAAGGGCCAAATATACAACACTATAGGCCTCACTCAAGAGCTTAATACACATCACAATGGGCCTTTCACATGGGCCTAACATACATTACAATGGGCTCTATCGTCTGGCCTTCAATGCATCACAATGGGCCTCATCACATAGGCCTCATATACATCTCATTGGGCCTTAAACACGGGTTGAATACATATCACAACGGGCCTCAAATATGGGTCGCATATACATCACATTGGGCCTCAACAATCGATCTCGATAATCGAAATTGGCCACAATAATCAGAATCGATTAATAATAGGCCTTAATGATCGGAATCGGCAATCGGCCACAACAATCAGAATCAATCGATTATCGGCCTTGATAATCGAAATTGAAAATTGGCTATGACAATCGGAATCGTCAATCGGTCACGATAATCAGCCTCGATCGCTAATCGGTAATCGACCACGACAATTAGAATCGATCAATTATCGGCCTCGATGATCAGAATCGGCAATCAGCCACAACAATCAGAATCAATCGATAATCGGTTTATACAATCGGAATCGTCCTCAATAATAGGCCGAATAAGGCCTAAGGGAAGGTTACAATGTGGACATTAAACCATCATTGCCCATCAATGTGGACATTTAACCAACATTGCTCCCAAGGAGTGGTTCACACAGAGTCATACGTATAGTGGGCCCATGGTCCCACACAATGGCCTAATATATATCGCCATGGGCCTCACTCATGGGCCACATATGTATCACATTGGGCCACACCCATAGGCCTCGAATACATCACAATGGGCCTTGCCCATGGGCCTTGCCCATGGGCCTTGAATACATCATATGGGCCTTACACATATTAAGTGAGCTACATCAATGGGCACACTAATAGGCCTCATACACATTAAGTAGGCTACATCAATGGGCCGCATTTAATGGGCCTCATATATATCAAGTCAGCCATATCACATGGGCCACACCAGTGGGCCTCATATACATCAAGTGGACCGCGTTTATGGGCCGCACCAATGAGCTTCATATATATCGATTGGGCTGCATCAATGGGCCACACTAATGGGCCTAATACATATCACAATAGGCCTTGTCCAAAGGCCTCAAATTCAAGCAGGTGGGCCCCATCATATGGGCACCATCATTTACATTACAGGTGGGCCTAAAATATAAATTACAGGTGGGCCTCAAATATCACATCGGGCCTAATCAAATGGGCCAAGTTGAATGGGCCGAACCCAAGTCATCTATTTTAGAAATCTATATATATATATATATATATATATGAATCATATCAAAAGATCAACTGGACCATACCATATCTAGCCGTGGTAATACTGATTTCCACAGTTAAATTCTAGTGGGCCCCATCATACGGTTTACTTCCCATCCAGCCTATTCATAAGGTCACAAAGACCTGGATTTCGAGGAAAAACCAATATCATATTGGTCCAAACTTTGAAGCCCAAGGGTTTTAATGGTGGACATTCAAACCCACTGTTTTCTATAATGTGGTCTACCTGATTCTAGATCTGTCTTATTTTTAGTCTTAAGTTGTAAGACGAGCTTGCCAAAGGGTTAGACGGTTTGGATGCAACACATCCATCAGAGAGGACCCCACACATGTCGCCAAGGTGGGCTCCACATAACCTACCACATCACAACTACAGGGTTGGTGTGTGGTACACTAGCCAATCCAAATCCTTCACAGGTGGGTCCCATGTGGGGCCCACCATATCATTTATTTTCCATCCAACGTTGATAGGGTCCACAGACTAAAATAAATAAATAAATAAATAAAAATTATTTTTATCTAAGACCTCTGGGACCAGAGGGCTCCAATGGCAGACGTTCAATCCACCACCGCTTCCTGTGACGTGGACCACCTGAGCTTTGTATGACCAGAGGGTTTCAATGGTAGACATTCAATTGGCCACTGCTTCCTGCCGTGTGGACCACCTGATCATCCATGTACGGCTGATCTTAAGGGGGGCCACTGTTTAAAAAGGGGCCATCAAATGCACGGTGTTGATGTCAACACACATCATAGTGGGGCTCACGACTAGGACCTGCCGTCCCTACCTACTTCTGTCCTCAGCACAACAGCAGGATGCTGCTGCAGCGTCCTCTGGACGAGCAGCAGCAGCGCCTGCTTCACCTATATATATATTTTGAAAAACTAATTTTCTGAGGTTTTTCGTAGGTGGGGCCCGCATCAGGTGGATCCACTCCACCCATTGGACTCTATGGCTCAAGAAAGTCCAGATGAGCCCAATATGTGATGTGTTTTGGTGTATAGAAACATAAGAGTGGGTCCTACTAGATTTTAATGGTAAAGATCACTGTTTTCAATGTATGGCCCACCAGAAAATTGGATTGGCCTTATATTTTGGATAAATGCTTAAAATGAGCTGGGGAATGGAATGGACAGCGTAGATTAGACTTATATATCAAGGTGGGGCCTGCATAAGTGGCCCACCCAAAAACCTTATATATATATATATATATATATATATATTTCTGTTTTGCTGTAGGTACACCCCACTGCCTGTTCACACTTTACTGAACCCATGTCTAGCGTCCCTAGACGCTAGACGGTTGCATATAACACATACAAAGGTGGGCCCCACCTACAGGTGTGCTGCTTAGGTGGGCCACCAAATGGTTGGATGGTGTGGGTAAGACATACATCAAGGTGGGATCCATCCGAGTGGGCCACACATCACACAAAATGAAAAAAAGAGGGAGAGAGAGAGAGAGGGACACGTGCGATGGAGGGACCCCAGTACTATGGGCCCTCCCTTATATGATTTACAACATACATCAAGTGGGTCCCATTACATGTGGGCCCACCGATCAAAATCAACAGTGGAGATCCTTTCTCCACCAAAATGCAATGGTCTAGATGACCCTATTCATATAAGGAAAATAAACATCATGATGGGGTCCATGAAGAATGGTCCCATCATGGAATGATCATGAGAATCAAGGTGGGCCATCGGCCACACCTAGGGTCCAAAGTGAGAGCCATATCGTCAATCGGTAGGCCTCACTTGGCCCATCATCAAAGTATGAAATCTAGGCCTATAAAACACCCACCGTTCTCACTTCTTTTAGACTCCTTGGACTCCTTAGCTCCAAAGCTCCAACTTTAATGGAGGAAGATGGGGATTGGATGGCTAAGATGGTGGAGATGGGAGGTAGGGAGGTGGGCCACACATAAAGCTTCTCTCACATGGATGTTGGGTTGCTTGGGAAAATGAGAGAGAGATGAGAGAGAGGTGTGATGTAAGGAGAGAGAGTGATGGTGAGTGATGGGTGATAGGGAGAGTTGACTTTGGAGATGGGTAGTTGTACTTGGGGATGGGTGTGAGTGATGGGTGTGATGTGTACTTGATTGATGAGATTGATGTGATGTGTCGTAGAGATTCCTTTAGTTTTTTACAATGCGCGGCGTTTTTCTTGAATTGAATGCGGGCCCACATCTCCTGGCTTGGGTATCGCCTTGGCGCATAATACGCGGCATCGGAACCGCGGCAACAGCGCGGTCACTAGGGTATCAGTCTAGGGTCGAGCTGACTCTGGAATATGGGATACAACTCAGGATCGCACGCAATTACTATCTACGCGTCACGGGTCACCAAAATTCAACCGGGAGGATCGTGAAAGCCTATAGAACAGTACATGCTAGGATGCGGGTCTTACAAAAAAGATGTTATATAATCATTCTAGAAGAAGCAATCTGTAACGCCTTGAAAATCAGGGGTCGTGCATACACTCGACTCCCGAGTATCACTTATAACCGATTTTCATTAATATGCGTTTAATCAGATTTAAATGCGCAGCCTGAAATTTTCTTCAACACGAAGCACAACCACATAAGTCTACTGAAATGAAAGAGATCAAGTATATATACATGTCCAAAAATATAAGTGGCTCGCATAAGGCATTGCCCAACAAAACCACAAAAAGAATGATATGTTTAAAAAGAATAGAACTGAGCCCACTACTCAGCGATCCAAATTCTACCTATCAAGCCGATGGAGAGCCGCCCATCAGCTGGAAGTAAGACAGCTCATCCACCTCGTCAAGACTCTCGCCGTCAGGCTCCTTGAACTCGTCGCTACCTGCAGCTATTGAAGAGTCTGATTGGTGTTTTAAAACACCGTCCTAGAGTGAGAGTGAGTGATAAACTCAGTGGGTACTATTAGTCTTAAGTTGTAACAAGTAACAGTTATATTATGAATTTAATAAAAAAATCATTCATAAACACCTAACTAATCTTGTTAATGCAGGTGCATGATAAATGATATGATGCATACCCTCGCCACAACACTCTCTCGAGTGACTCCATCTAACGATCGCATATGACCAACACTCCCTCAGAGTGACCTCGACTGCCGAGTCGCCAACCTAACTAATGCGATGCGATGATAATATTAGCCAAGTTCTTAGTTAATTCTATTCATCTAGCAGGTTTAGAAAACTGATGCACCCCACGAATCAAATGCCCTGAACTCGTTGCGAGGCCAAAACCCCGCGATCATTGATCCCGTCGGGTTTTCCATCCCCGACTTCAAGCACATAGGGAGTGCCAAGAAGAAGGGATCACTTGCAGTCACTAAGGGGAGGCGCGTCACCCCAGTGTAGGCCGACAGCTCGGACACAGTGTCTCATTCCACCATGCTCGACTCACGAGGCGGTGGATCTGTTTCAACTTGGTTATCGATGGGCTACAACGGTTGTAAGGTGTTCCAAGTTCCATACATAAGCGAGCAAACATGGTTAACAAACAAGATTGGTCAGTAAGTAGGCTAGAACGCATGAGTCAGGCGAGCACATGACGAACGACATCGGGTGTAAGAGACCCATGTAGTCTAACTACTGTCGCCCACATGCACTTGCCCAAATCTATAGGTTTAGCCTCAGGATAGTCCTACCAATGGGACCGCCTTCGCTCTTCTCATGTTCCTGACCAACCCAAGGGTTTTGAGGGTGATCCATAACATGCCAACTATTAATGTATCAACTAGCATAAACAACACCATATTTTATACTACTTAACATATGATTTAAATCTTTTAACAAACAAAGCTAACATTATCATGAATAAAGGTGCATGTGTGTTGTGTGAGTTATTGAGGAAGTTAAGCACTTCCTACATCTCGTAGACCAAATGCACAAGAGTTAATGAATCATACATATTATAAAGCAACACCATATGAGAAAATCATACAAGACATGAACATGTAATCATCCATTGTAACCTAATCATGTGAGAAGCACGAACAACATCATATGAGAACTTAAGCAAAACATACAATTCCATACAATCTCCAAACAAACATCCAAATCTTAGGTTTGCTCTAGATTCTTCAAATACATCATCCAAGCAATCAAAATCATTAGGCTCATAGTATAGTTGGTGCTAGGCCACCTAAGGATAATAGTCCGCACCTTCGAATCGTTGAAGGCTTGGAAGATGACCTAGGAATGTAGATTTTTTTAAGTCGAATGACTGGAATCCCTAAAGCAAACATTTGTATGTTAGAATCCCATGCAAATCCCTTCTCAACATAAGGGTTTCAAGAAAAGGATTGATGGATCTTACCTAGATGATCAACGAAACGATTCTTGTGGTTGTGGTGTAGGGTTTTCCTTTGGAGAAGGGATAAGTAGTTGCAAGATTGAGTTTCCTTGGCCCCACCTCGATCTAAGGTCCACCTTGCTCTTCTTCACTCTCTCTTTCTTCTCTTCTTCCTTTTCTCTCTTCTCTCTTTCCTTTTTCTAGGGTAAAATCGTATGGGGAGAGGGATGCCCAAAAGAAGCCTCTTTTATAATGTCAGATTTGGTGCAAATGGCCCAAGTGTTGGGTTTTTACTATACTAGTCATCTGGGAGGATTTTTCTAGCCTTTAGGGCCCACTATGGGGTGTACAAGTCAATATATACCGTAGGATTGTTAGCCCTAATGATGATCTACATATGGATACGATCGGCCCGCCATTTGGATGTGCCAATCAACGGATATGATTAGAAGTCTGTTTAACGGTCACCGATGGTCGATCGGGGCCGCGACTATACAGATATGAGGAAGGAAATATCCTTACTCCACATGTGAAGTTTGGTCGCAAATCGATGGTCCAAAATTCTCAACTTTGCATAAGAGTGGACGACCCAATTCACTTAAGTTTCAGCTTATTCCTTTAGAGTATTTGCACTTCTCATGCACTCATCCATTGACTCAAGTTGAGCGGTTCTAGACAGTACCCAGGTCCGACTCCCGCGATGGACGTCAAGCTCAGTAAGACGAATATTATTCTATAGTTTTGATACTGGTGGCCCACCAACGAGAGGTTTAGAGCTTATTCAAAAAATTGGGGCATTTCTGGAATGAATTAAGTATTGAGATTTCTCGGGAGCAATGATTAGGGTTTGGATTAACTATGTCCATAGTGTAGCCTATTTATAACTAGTGAAAGTGGAGGTTTGGCCATGATTACTCTAAACCGTCGGTTTTAGGTTAAAAGAGTAACGGGGTTGATTTGGTCTATTAATCAAGATCTGGGCCTTATCTGACTCAGTTTCGGTTAGATCTTTAATTTAGTTATGATTGTCTTGATCAATTAGCGATGGGTCAGTTAGATTTGGGCCCTATGTGAGTAAATCATGGGGCTAAACTTGATGTTCAAGTGATCAGGCAGATTCATTGGCTTCCTATGGTTGATTAATCGGAGTTGTGTGGTCTTTACTAGTACCACCCCTGTATAAACTAACATTGAGTGCTAATGGTCATTAAGTGATATTTTAAGTTAATTAATAAAAAATTTAAAGGATTTTTTGAAAATCCAAAACAGTGAAAATCCAGGATGTTACACAATCGATGATGGGTTTTCATATTATCATCTACCTTCTTCACATTGGTCAAGATTCATATTTATAAGGATGATTAATGGAATATAAGAAGTATTCCTTTTGAATTACCACTAAAGAAGCATTTACTAACTTTGCCACAAATAGTTTTCCAATTTGATTTCAAATTTTTAATATAATAAAGTGATCGATAAAGTTGTCATAAAGCCTTTTCATTTGCCCATTTTATTTATTTATTTTCGCTGTAGCCCATGTTGATTTAATTGTTCTAAATTATATGTCAATACATCCAAGCACCAGGTACCATATTGCACGCATGACAGGTTGGTGGGTGGTTTGAATTTGACTAAGACGGTTTGATTTTATATAACTCAAAATGTAAGTATACTTTTAAATAGTTTTTCAAAACAAATTCGATTTCAAGATTGTTGGAAATTGGATTTTGGAAAACTATTTAAATTATATAAAATTAAAATAAGAAAGTTAGAAAACTTATCAATTTGTATAAGTCGAGGCATGACGTGAGTCACTCGGCTTGAAATCGAATTTGCTCCCCTTGGACAGCGTCCCAAGTGCAACAAGTTTCCAGAATAATCGACCTCCGGGATACAACGACTAGGACCCGGTCCCAGCAGTGCACTCACTGTACACGGGCTCGAATCACTTGTAGTCTTAACCCGAACTAGAAAATACTTGAACACATTTTTAAGAGGAAACCTGATTTTTTAATTCATTCAAAAACTTAAAATCAGAAGTCTATTTATAGACTTTGTGAAGATACCCTTAAGGGTGTAGAGACACCCTTTCACAAAGGGTTGTGACTATTGGGTTTAAACCCAATTGGTGCTGCCCTTAGGCTTCAAAAGACACAACTTTTCAAAATAAAAATTAAAAGGATGCAACCTTTTGAACTTAATTGAAAAGACACATCCATAGGGCACCTATGGCCACAACCATAACCTGTCCCAATGGATATTTTGAAATGCTAAATTATTTTAAAATAATTTAAAATACAACAGGACTTACTCCGTTCCACCCAGTTCCCATGAAAGTTGTGTTTGTATTAACTTTTTGAACCCATCCATCCAAGGGATGAGCGGATCAGGTGCGGCCCTTACGGTGGGGCCCACCTTGATGTATGTATCATATATCAGTAAAGGCTCACCTTGATTATGTATTATATATAAACTCCTTCTGTTTTGCTAGATCATTTTAGGACATAGCCCCAAAAATACGAAGCAGATCAAAATCTCAAGTAAATCATTTTATAAGAAACAGTTATGGTTGAACGCTCCACTATTAAAAACCTCCTAAGGCTCACCATAATATTTCTATAATGTTTATTTGCCATCCAACCTGTTGATAAGGTCGCATAAACCTGAATGAAGGGTAAAAATGAATACTAGATTGAGCCAAAACTTTTGTAGCCTATAAGAAGGTTTTAATGGTCAATTACCACTATTTCCCATGGTATGGTCCACCTAAGATTTGAATCTACTTCATTTTTTAGCTTAAGCCCTAAAATGATTTAGTAAAATGGATGAACGGTATGGATATACAATACATACATCATGGTGGGCCCACAATGAACGCTGCCATCTTGGGTGAGGATGGGCGCACGTAATTGGCTCCCATCCAACAGAACCTGTAGCAACAAGCTCGTACAGTAATATTTTGTTGCCTTGTCGATAATTTATTTGACACTCCATGGGAAAAAGCATGTGGCTCATGTTATAGATTGATAATGACATACGAGGCACATGGATTATTTGAAGATATATGGTAGATAATGTTAATTACCTAGACATCCAAGGGCACATGCAGGTCTATACACATGGACATTGACACATGTAAAATACTTGAAGGTTGAATATAGCTAGTGGTGTACACGTGCTAACTTGGTTAGCTCGCTCAACTCGAAAAAGCTTGATTCGAAGCTGAGTTCGAGCTGAGTCGAGCTAATTTTTTTGAGCTTGAAAATGAGTTCGAGCTGGCCCCAACTCGACTCAACTCAGATCGAACCCAGCTTGAATCGAACTCGGATCGAACCAGTTCGGTGACTCAGTTACTTTGATATTGATGTCGCTCACCAAGTGTTTGATGAAACGACTCAAAGAAGTATGGCTGGTGGCAAGGAAGGTATGTATATGAAACCAACACCATTTTTTTATTTTTTATTTTTTATGTTGCTTAGAAGGTGTTTGATAAAATACCTGTAAAACCATTGCTGTTGTCTCGAATACGGTTAGATTTTGAAGGTGCAGTCCAGATGTTTGTGAAAATGATGCAATGGCGAACTCGGCTCGATCTTGGCTCGAACTGGCCCGAGTTGCTGACCGAACCGAGCCGAGCTGGCCAATTAGACTCGAGGATCGAGCCAAGCCAAGTTCAAGCTAAGGTCAGTTAGTGGCTTAGTCGAGTTAAGCTGAGGACAGCTTGACTTGGTTCGAATCGATGTACACCCCTCAATATAGCATATATGAAATAGTTAAATATAAGAAGTCTAAATTATAATACATACACCTGTGTTGTAGTTTAATTTATAGATTCTGTCATGTGATAAATGCAGATGTGTTAGAATTGATAAGTGCGACTCAATTCAAACTGAATAACTATGACCCAAAGTGCCAAGATAGGCAGATACACAGTATGTGAAGAAGATTGACTAAGATTGGTCGCTTATTCAGTCACTCAGACAGTTTTTTTTTTAATGATTAGGTGATAGTCAAATAGCAACGTTCATCATCTGAAAATGGGTTACACATTTGCCTTCCATATGAAAGCACTTTCAATACAAACAAAAGAACAACAAAAATAAACTTCTTAGAGTAGATTGTGGAGAACAACTGCAAAACACATTTCTAGATGGAGAACTCTTCTTAATATTTAAACTAAATCCATCGTACGAGCGTAAGCTTGAATTACAACTAAAATTTAACAGGTATTTGATTGCTGCCACAAATTACACTAATAAATATAAATAGCAGGTAAAAGTAAATGATTACACTACGGAATGTAATTGACTAGTAAAAATAAAGGATTACACTAAGAATGTAAATGACAGATAACTAAAATGATAATTGAAAAATATATTTGGTTTGGTTTGTATAGGGGGATTTATTCTTCCAACGTCATTTACTATTTATAGTCTCAAACTAATCGTTTGGATGCTGACGGTTGTTATAGCCGTTTCAGCATTACTGGCTTTATGGATGTTTCTCACATTTTGATGGTTGTTGTAATCGTTTCACCACTAAATGACTTTCTTGAGACTTCCTTACCACTTGTCCCAATAGCCATCGCAGGCTTTCCTTTTTGACTTAACCGTTCCACTTGGACGACTCTCGGCTGTTCAGTCGACCTCTTGGATGACTCTCAGTCGCTGGTTTATTTTTTAATTTCCTTCAGCTGCTTCTTATTTTGTCATCTTATCAACTATGATTTCGTAAAAAATATTCTAAGCATTCTTAAAGATTTTTAAGAGGCTATATCTTTTCTTTACTATAGCAATTGTCATTTTCAATTAGACTTTCCAAGAATAGTAAGAAATAGAGTACAACAACATGTGATGCTTACACAACAAACCTATCACGTGTCATGTATGTGTACACATGGTTGTCACTCTGTATATTTTATGAAAAATGGACTAAACCACACTATCGTTATTCAATTTATAATAATAGGATGTAGATTGTCTACTTACTAGTAGCTACTAGATTGCATCATGTAGGCCCCACCATGATGTATCTGTTTTATCCATGCCGTCCATCTATTTTTTCAAATCATTTTAAAGCATGACCTAAAAAATGAAGCAGGTCCAATTCTCATGTGGACCATATGAAATGGTGGTGATTGAATGTCTACCCTTTAAAACTTCTTGGGGCCACAAAAGTTTTGGATGAAGCTGATATTTGTGTTTTCCCTTCATCCAAGTCTTTGTGACCTAATTAACAAATTGGATGACTAATAAACAATAAAATGGGCCGTAGGAAGTTTTTAATGGTGGGCATTCAATCACCATTGATTTCTTATGGTGTGGCCACTCAAGATTTAGCTCTATCTGTTTTTTTGGTGGGCATTCAATCACCATTGCTTTCTTGTGGTGTGGCCACTCAAGATTTAGCTCTATCTAATTGTTTGGTTCATGCCTTAAAATGGTTTGAAAAATAGATGGACAGTGGAAAAAATACATACATCATGGTAGGCCCACAGGGAAGTGTCGGTGGGGCAATCCAAGTCCTAATAAATAACTAGTTTCCTGGATATGCATGTCTTCAAAGTTTTTTAAAAGTAGTGTCATATGTCTAAATATTTAAATAATTGTCATTCACAAATAATGGACGCAAAACCAGTTTAGATAAGGATGTCATAATAGAACTTTTGCAGCAACCAAATAGAGTTTTGATTACCTGACTTTAGATTTATAGACATTTAACGATGTTATTTGATTATCGGCAACAGGGGAAGAAAAAAATATATCTAAATTCTTTGAGATTTCAATTTTGTTAGTTTACAAATTGGACAGTTAAAAATGAAAAAAGTATCAACTAATCATATTTCAACAAACAAGCGTCCACTAATAAGATATTAGCACTTTTCAATCAGTCTGATTTTTTGTAGGTTTACTTGAGTTAATGTACAGTGGGTGCACCGTTTCTAACTGCCTGCGGCCTACGTATCAAGTGTCATACCCTTCCGGGGGTTGTGTGACGCCCATAGAGATGTCTGTGACGAATCCACTCCGTCCGTCTGTTTTGAAAGATCACAATAGGAGATTATTCTAAAAATCAGGCAGATAAAAACTCATGTAGGCCATACCCCACGAAACAGTGGGGATTGAACGACTTGCGGTGACAGAAGTTTTGTATCAGGATGATATTTTTTCATACAGTATATCTGAGTGGTAAATTTTCTATGAACGGTTTGGATGACATATAAACATTATGGTCAGCTCCAGGAAGGTTTCAATAGTGGACGATATTGTTCCCACTGTTTTGTTGGTGTGGGCCACCTCAGTTTTGGATCTTCCTGATTTTTAGAATCCTGTCCTATTGTGGTATTTCAAAACATATGGACAGAGTAGATTTGTCACGTATATCTCTGTGGACCCCACACAGACCAATCCACTCCCATGCCCAGATAAGTATCAAATAACTCCGCTGCGGCGTATAAGGATGTTTCACGTACAGCAGTTCATCTTTCCTGCGAGCGTGCCACATGTGTGGGACATCCGGTCCGTGCAAAAGGTGGAGTGACCATGGGGATCATTTGGGGTAGAAGGCCTGTCTATTGATTGGACAGGCCAGGCCGTGTAAATCAATGTAAAACCGATGGACGTATATGGCACACCTTAACTAGCAACCGGTCAACCTGATCCTCAAGGCAAAGGATGGCCCACCTTTCGGACGCTGCTGATGTGCCGAACACAAGACACATTGGCGGGAAATACAGGGTTTACTTGACGCGAATTAGGTGGTGGAGGCTTCGGGCCCACCCTGATGTATGTTTTATATCCATGCAGTTCATCGGTTTTTTTAGCTCATTTTAATGTACTAACCAAAGAATAAGCAGATCCGTAGCTCAACTAGACCACACCACAAGAAATAGTGGGACAATGACACCCACCATTAAAACCTTCCTAGGGCCCACCCTAATGTTTATTTTCCATGGAACATGTCCATATGGTAACATGGACCTAGAGGTGTACACGGGTCCAACCGAGTCGAGCCTGGCACTGCTTGACTCCACTTGGCCTCTAGCTGACCTCAACTCGAACTCGGCTCGGCTCATTCCTCAAGCATACTTGCTAGCTCGGCTCAGTTCGGTGAGCAACTCGGGCCAGTACGGGCCAAGATCGAGCCAAGTTTGCACGTGTAACATTTTCACAAACACAAACTACAACTTCAAATTCTCACTATTTTTTTAATTTTTTTTAAACACACGCGCACACTGCCACTCACTGACGCGGTAGTGGGATTTCACCACCTATGGGTACTTGAATCCACGACCAAGTGTTGAAACTCCTAAGAGTCTACCACCCAAGCAAGAGCAAGGACCCTTCTCATTGTATGTAGAACACCAGCAATGGTTTTATCAGTATTTCATCAAACACCTTGTAGGCAATATCGAAATCGAGAAAAAATGAAACATACCTTCCTTGCCACCAGCGAACACTCTGTTGAGTCATTTTGTTTTATCAGTATTTCATCAAACACCTTATAGGCAACATCAAAATCAAGAAAAAATGAAACATGCCTTCCTTGGCACTAGCAAAACACTCCGGTGAGTCATTTTGTTTTACACACTTTGTTGAGTCATTTTATCAAACGTGTGTGTATGTATATATATATATATATATATATATATATATATATATATATATATATATATTAATGTTAGCTTGTTAGTACTCCCCACTGTCAGTTCACACTTCAGTGTTAACCACCCCCACCGGCATTGATACCAAGACCTAAGTGCTATATGGAGGTATCTTTCACTCATTTTACCACTTGAGCTATGGATCAGGGTGTCATTTTATCAAACACTTGGTGAGCAACATCAATGTTAAAATAACTAAGTCACCAAACTAGTTCGATCGGAGTCAAGTCAAGCTCGAGCAAGCTCAAACTCAATTTGAAATTTTTACAAGGTCAAAAAATCAGCTCAACTCAACTCAAACTCGGCTTCAAACCGTCTCGAATAGGGCTTTTTCAAGTCGACTCAAGCGTGCTATCCGAGCTAACTTGGTTTGTGTACAGCCCTATACAGACCTGAATGAAAGTAAAATACAAATATTAACCTAATCCAAAACTTTCATGACTGCCTATAAGTTTTTAATGGTAGGTGTTCAATCATCATTGTTTCTCGTGGTGTGGTCCACTTGAGCTTTCCATCTGCTTTATTTTTGGGTTCATTCCCTAAAACGAGGAGGCAAAACAGATGGACCGCATAGATATAAAACTAATCCATGAAGTTGGGCCTCGTGGTCGTGTCCATGTGTTGGGCGCTGTGTGTCCCCACGTCCATCGATTGTGTTGCCAACACCACCCAGAGGAGCGGGCAATGGACTGAAAGTACATGAAATCCACCCCGTCCATTAGATACTACACCCTTTTTTGGCCTTGATCTCAGGTGGCCACCCGTAAAATTATACCTAAAACCTCCAAATGTACGTGGTATGGCCCACCTGAGTTTTGTAATACTACGATTTCTTGTTAATTCTTTCATGCTGACGAGGCATATCAGATGAATGGATTGGATGGCATATAAAAACCAGATAGGACCCTTCACAAATCTAATGAAGAGAAACCCTTCCCAATTCTTTCCTGTTTCGTTCCCCACATGAATATTGCATCATCATAATTTTTATATTCAACGGAAAAAATCAGACACAATATCTGATAGACGGAGTGGATCTTATGAAAGTTCCACGTAGAATGCATTCGGTGAGAAAAAGTACCACAGAACAAGGTACACCTGCGTGCTTCGGTATAAAATTACGAAAAAAATTTAAAAGGGCGCACGGAGAGGGAAGAGAGCGCATTAGGTGAATTTACGAAATCGAAATGCATGCGTCAAAAGCATCAAAACAGGTGCAGATGGGCAGTACGCAGGAGCAGGCCTTTTGGTGGACCCTTGTTCATCCAGATAAAGCAATCCATAAATGCTGGGCTTGTACGCGTGTTTTTATTCGAGCTTTTATTTCGAGGAAGGGTCTGCAGATCTACGGTCTATATTTAGTAGGGCCTATCTTTGCCTCATTGGTTGGGAATTCACAGCTTGAAAATACCAGCAATCTTGCTCTCCACCGTTTACTTCCCTTCTTGTACACCACCTGTTTGACCCTAGTTACAATAATCGAGCACTGTGGTCCCAACTCGTTAACTGTGTGAAATCCACTCCGTACATCTGATGCCCCATTCAATTTTAACGTCTGGATTTAAAATTCAGCCGAATCCATCAGTGTGGTGGGGCACACCATGGGTAACAGTGGGGAGTAGACATTAACCATAGGTTGTGTGGGGCGTACCACGGTGTGTATATTCGATCGGGTCCATTGGTCAGTTGCAGCACCACTGAATTAACATGTACTTTAAAATAAGCATGAGACAGAACACAGGAGGGATAACTCGCGTGAACTTGTAGAAGTTTGAGGATTAATTTAAAATTGTTCCTCTTGGGTGTGGCCCACCTGATCTTTCCATCAATCTCTCTACAGTTGTTTGAACAGAGGAAGTGCAAAACCTTTGGGGATTGGGTTAGGTGTGAGGCCCTTATCGCGGTGCCCACCTCCATGTATTTATTCTACATCCGAGCATTCCATTTTTTTTTTTTTTTTTGGGATCATTTTAGTGCATGAATTCAAAAATAAGATTCAATTATTTGGTGGACCATAACATAAGAAACAATGGTGATTGACCACTAATAGCCACCAAAGTTTTGGATCAAGATGATATCTATTTTATTCCTTCGTACACGTTTATGTGATCTTATCATCATGTTGGATAGCAAATAAACATCATGGGTGTGTTTGGCACACTGGGCATTAGATGAGACTAGGTGGGATAGAATAGCATTCGATCCCTTGCAATTCCATCTAGCATTCCGAAAGGATTAGGTGGGATGGAATTGCATTTAGTCCCATGGAATTGAATTTGGTCCTGTGCAAGATTTTAGTGGATTTTAAAATCTACTGCATATGTAGGCCCCACATTGATGCATACTTTTATCTATGTTGTCCATCCATATATACCGTTTACATGTGACATTCTAGTTATATATGTGTACATGTGAACAACATCTGTTTTGAATTTGGTCTGTTAATTATAATTCCATGGTCCACCAAATATGATTTTGCTTAATTCAATGTTTTCCTGTAGCAAAATTTTTATTCCAAACATTGGATTGGATGGCTACAATACCATAGTATTTCTAGACATGCAATCATCATATAATGATGATGTTAATCCCATCTAATACAATTCAATACCATTCAATTTCAAAAACCAAACATGCCCTGTAGAAATATTAAGGTGAGCCCTAGGAAGTTTTTAGTCCATATAGAATAAATAAGTCAAGGTGGGCTCCACGGCCGCACCCTCTTGGGTGTGGGTGGAACTGCACCTAATCCGGTCCCAAACTTTTGATAGTAAGGTAGACCGTGAAGGTTGATGCGCATATACTGAAAAATTATACATTCTTGATTAGTAGTTCATTCTTAGTTTTACTGACTCAAATTGAACCGTCCAAAAGTAAAGGCCCAATTGACATAAATTATGATCTACGGTTGAGTGAAAAATAGAGAAGTCCCAAAACATGTACAAGCTTTGATAAAACCAGAATTTAGGATTGTTTTAAGGCTATCACCTATTGATAGTGGGACCCGCAACTTAAGATGGTTTGATTTTGGTTAATGCAATATGCAAAGCAACGTCTCTAGGTACCTACTTATCAATGACATACTTTTATTGATTATGTATGAGATTAAAAAGGTTCTTTTTTTTATTTTTTATTTTTTTAAGATGATTCTAAAATTTTGAAAAAATAAATTTTTTATTTTTATTTAATAAAATGGATTTTTTTAAAGACTTGTTTAATTTCATTTTCATTTTTTTTTTGCCCCGTTCAGCGGCCACACACCCACGCGCACGCTGTAGTGGGATTTCACCAAAGTCCTCAGAGTCTACCACTCTGGAAGGACCGGAACCCTTGTTCAACCGGTACGATGGTGTTCCATCCACATATCTATAGGATGCCTATTTTAATTTTCTCTTATTAGGAATGGAGGCTTTCAAAACGTTGTGTTAAGTTGTTATGATAATTTCACAATATTTCCAAAATATTAGCAGTTTTCACTTTTTGTCGATTTTCTCACAATATTTATTCAACATTTATTTAAAATTTCAAACTACTCACTATAAAAAGTATAAATGTAATTTACAAAATATTGACTAATCAATAACAAATATTTTTAAGATTATTTTATTTTCCTCATAATTTTATGGATAATATACCAAAAAACTATAAAATGTGAAAATCTCTCAAGATACTACAGGCAATTCTCTATGTCAAGATCTGCCACTATGTTTGGAAAGACTCTGCTTTAGAGACTGTATGATGATTGATACCCACGCCCTAAAATCCTGTAGTGGCGACATACGTGTAACTCACTTTCGAAGTTCCATGTCTTTGGCTTTAAGAAGTTCTTGCACCTAAAAGCTAGGTGGACCCACCATGATATTTGTGAGAAATTCACCTGTCCATCCATTTTGTCAGCTCATGCAAGGACCGTAAGCCAAAAAATAAGGCTAATCCAAAACTCAAGTGGGCATAGGACTGCAAATGAGGTTTGAACGTCAACTGTTGGAACATTTGTGGGGCTATAGAAGTTTTGGATCAGAGTAATAATATTTGTTTTTAATTAATCTTAGTAGGAATGACCTTATGAATGGTACGGATAGCACATAAACATTAGAGTAGATCTAAGGGTGTTTCCAATGATAAACATTTCTCTATACACTTATTCCTACCGTGCCGTTCACTTGAGTTTTGGACGCGGTGGATTTCTCAAAGACATCACGGTAGACTCTACCTAGTTTTTGAGCATCCTCTCTGGCCCACCTTAGATTGGGCCAATCTACAAGCAAATGTCCATTAATTAGAGGTCAGGTCATTCAACAGATCTAATTTTAGTGTTACATCCATCTTACAGGATCCAATCTGATTTGATGGGAGCTCCTTTTAAGCATTTTGGAAGAATACAATGGTTCACATGCATGCACTATAAAATTTTATTCCCGGTATATGCCCAGAAGTACCTAAACCGTCTAAATCATAGATCCTCCAATAGGTTGGTGATGAACAAAAATTCAAATGACCGAAGGGCCTTTAACAGTCTCTTGGATGTACACCAATCAGCAGATTAACAATCATTTTAGGGCCCGTTTGGCAGTTAGTATTTGAAATGCATTAGAATTCAAAATTACAAATACGGAATCAATGTGTGGTTCTAAATCTTCAATTGTGTTTTTTGGCAACTTGCAATTGAATTGCACTGGAATCCAAACCTTGCATTTGGAATTCCAAAGTACATTTATAAGATTCAAATTTAATTAACTAAATAACCTTTAATATCCCAAATATGTGTATATGTGTGTAATATTGACAAAATAATTGTAATAAGCACGTTGAAATATATAATTTGGCTAAAATTAAGGAAATTTCACACTTCAAGTGGGCCACAAATATAAGGATTAGAAATAAGCTACTCACCGACAATTTTCAATGGTTTATTTAGGTGACCAACGTTTGGATAGTTTAATTTTTTTTAACATAATTTTAGTATAGCAGCCAATAATTGATTTATTTTGGAGTATTATTAGCATATTATGCATACAATGGATAAATAGCCTAGCAATGCCTTTTGTTACACATATAACTCTCCACTTTTGGAAAAAAATAATTAATGCTTTTTATTATACATATAACTCTCCTACTTTTGAATAAAAAAGTAAATGAGACATTTCATTTAGATTATACTTAAATTACAAAAAAAAAAAAAAAAAAACCAAAAACAAAAATAAAAAAGATAATATCTCAAAACATGCAAAAGATATATATTACAAATACCCTTGATTCCATTTACATTTAAAAATACAACCAAACAATGAGTTTGAGAGAAATTCTCCAAATCCTCTAAATTCCCTCAAATACAAGGTGCCAATGACACGTACAAACTCTGATTATAACGGAGCCGATTAGGTGAGACCGCCAGTCCACCAGGGTGTTTAAGACCCGTGACTATGGGGCCACTGTGATGTATATGACTGCATCTGCGCCGTCCATCCATATTGAAAGCTCATATGAGGACATGATCTAAATAATGAAGCAGTTCCAAATACCAAATGAACCAAAGTAAGGAAATAGTAGTAATTGGCCACTAAAAGTTTATTGTGAGCCACAAAAGCTTTATATCAAGATAATATTTGTGTGGTCTCTTCATCTAGGTGTCTGTGACCTTATCAACAGGTTGGATGGGAAATAAACCTTCTGCTTGAATCCATGAAGTTTTTAACAGTGGGATTCAAGCACAACGGTTTATTGTGGTGTGGTCTACCTAAGATCTGAGTCAGCTTCATTTTTGGGTCAATGCCCTCAAATGAGCTTTCAAAATGGTTGAACGGTGTGGATTTAAGGCACATACATCAGGGTCCCACCCACCTCGGTGGATCCGGGGTCTCGCCTAGTCTGCTCCCGTTTAGTTTTTAACATATTGAAAGTGGGGCCCAGGGCATGAATGGTTTAATTTTGAGTTGTGTACGTACCTCCTGTATAAGGTTTAATTACGTGCATGCGTATCTCCCTACACTCTGCCAGAGTATCAACTCTTTCAATGAGTTACGTGCAGAGTGCATGCGCTCGTCTGTCATATCCCGCCAGAGTATCAGTAAGTCCGGAGCTGTAAAAGTGAAAACATGGTTGGAAGGCGTTTTCATCATCTTATTCTTCTTCTTTTTCTATCTTCTCGATTTTTTGACCAAATAATGCCTCCACGAACGGAAGTAACAGAGCATAATTATTAATGATAAATTACCAAAACACCCTCAATTTTTTGTTTTTTCCTTAAAAATGTGGTGAATGTAAAATTGTGAGGCCCACTCGGTATCTGACTGACATCCAGCCCGTCCAACAGATGCATCTTAACATGATTATCATAAATACTAAAATTATGGGAGATCAAACGATCAGATGGGCCAGATCTTAAAACTAATATACACCACTCAAAAATATCTGAATTCAAGTGTAGATCATCCGATAATTCAATGCACCAGATTTTTGGGTGGCATAAACACTACGGTGGATGTCAAATGTTAGATGGATCGGATTTTATACAGGCATCATGTGGGCTCCACAATTCTCGACTTCATTGACTTGAAAGGAGAAAAACTATCCAATGGCATTTTTGAACTTTCATTCGAAAAAAAACCATCCCTGAATTACTTCGGTAAAAGTATATAACGAGTAACAGAACAATACTCCACTTGGGTACGTAATATGATACATACGAACACACGTCATGAAAATATTGAGTAGGATCATCTCGATCTCATCCGTCCAAATCATATTATGTGGCTTGGATGGATGGATTTCAAACTAAAAATATCACAGATTGAACCAAAAATAACAATAATTTCTTTTAATATTTGAACTTGCAATCTATAATAAATGGGTGTTTATTTTCCATATTCATTTCTCTTGATTTTTGGACGGTTTGGATTATAGAACGTACGTTGTACTTGTATATACAGTGGCTAGACGTGTACGAAGTATTATAGTCTGGAAGACTATGGTAAAATACCTCATACGTACTTTCCTTTCCTAAGATTCAACCGACAATATCCAACTCGGATCTTCTTTCGTGGGAGGTACTGTACGTTTTTGTCATTGCTTCACACGTTTCACAGTCGGGAGTTAATCTAAACCGTTAGTTTGATAGGACACCAGTCAATGGACTATATTACAAAATTATACTGTGCCGGAAATTCTAACTCTTTAACCAATGACATACAAAAGTCATCAATGGATCAAAATCTGTGAAAAAAAGCTCAGCTAATTTGATGGTTAGGATTGTCCCAGTAAATCAAATTTTGGGCAGTAGATGGTGAATTGTTGATCAGGGAGAACGGACGGTTAGGATCAAAATACCCATGTGTCACTTGTACGTTACACGATCTAGAGATACGAAAATGCCGTGCTACTGGATCAACGCTCACTAATCCAGTGCCTCCAGAGTCACAGTGGTTACCGTGCTCTGCATCGCTTTACTTACACATGGCAGATGCGAATTAGATCCAGACCGTTCATCTTGTGATCTCCACCGTTACTTGGACATTGACTAATGATTACTATGATCGGACAATCTGTGTACTTCTCGTCATTGAATGAGAGCTATCGTTCTCTTGTACCTCTGCATCCATTTGTACAGCAATGATTATTCTGGGTATTTATTTATTTATTTTTGTCCGTTCACTGTAAACGACGGACGCGGATTTCCTGCGAAAGCCTTTTGCAGGAAGTTCCTGCCTCTGGGATGCTAGGTGGGGCCTACCATGATCTTACTGGAAAATCCACCGCGATTATTTTAGTACAAGATACCAAAACTCAAGTGGGCCGCACGAGAGGAAACAGAGGAGATACAGTGACCGTTTAAACATTCTCGTGGCAACAAAAGTTTCGTATTACTTCATACAAGTTGGAATGAGCTTATAAACCGTTTGGACGGTATATAAACATCAAGGTGGAGCCGGAAAGGTTTCAACTTTAGTAACTTGAATTAACACTTGCTCCAGTTTTACTCCTTTTAGGGGTATTTGGAGCTTGGGATTAGATTAGTTTAAGTGGGATAGAATTGCCAAAATGTAATGATTACACTGAAAATTGTCCTCTAATCCTATGGCTTGGAGGCCATCCTCATTCATGTTTGGGAAACGGATTGGCTAATCATTTTGGACCGTGCAGTTGGCCCTAAGAGGTTTTTAATGGTGTAATTCAATCACTACTGTTTTCCCATGGTATGGTCCACCCGAGATTCGTATTGACCTCATTTTCGTGATTAAGCCCTAAATTTATTTTTCTAAATGGATAGACGGCATAGATAAAACACATACATCAAGGTGGGGTTCACATAACACCGACCACTAGGCACACCAAACCTAAAGTAGGATTACAGAAACCCTTGCCCCAGCTCTGATTCCAAGAAGAGACTTCACAACCAATACCTTACGGTGAGTCCCAAACAAAACATTGCAATCACCGATGTGATCTTAAAACCCACTCCCACCTAATATCATTTAAACCCATGCGCCTAACACCACCTTATAGCTGCCTTGAGTTTTGGATCTACTTGAGTTTTGGTCGCGTCCTAAAATATTATGAAAAAATGAATGGAGGAGGTGGATTTTACAGTAGCATCATGGTGGACCCTACCTAGCATTCCATTGCAGGAATTTCGTAAAGGAAGATCCTTTCCAGGAAATCCACATCCATGTAGGACCAGCTCAATGTACCGTTTGGATCTTGTCTGTGCTTTTTACAGCTTCTCATGTGGGAAGTGGGTTAGCTATTAACCCGGTAACACTTTTAGTGGGTGTTACCCTAACTTTGTGAGGCGTTCACAAACCTCAAGAAGATCAATATCTCATGTGGACCATTAAAAACTTTTTGTGAGCAACAAAAGTTTTGAATCAAGCTGATCCTTGTATTTTTCCCTTCATCCAGATATTCTTGACATTATCAACAGGTTGGATTGCAAATAAACGTTATAGAAACCTTATGATGGATCATTTAGAATTTTTAATGGTCAGGCACTTAATCACCACTATTTCTTGTGGTGTGGTTCACCTGAAATTTAAAACTGCATAATATTTGGGACCCGTCCTAAAATTGGCTGGGATAGACTACATGGATATACAAGACATCATCAAGTTGGGCCCGGGTAACACCTAATCCACTTCCAATGGGGACCGGATTAGGTGCTGTCCGGCCTCACCTATGACAATGCGGCCTTTACAATAAGGATCACCATGATGTATGTCTTCTATATCTCTGTCTTCTATTCATTAAAAAAAAAAAAAAAAAATTCATTTTTGGGCATGCCTGAAAATGAAGTAGTTCCAATTCTTAAGTGGACAATATCATAAGAAAAAGTGGTAATTGTCCTTTAATTGGCAACAAAAGCCTTTTTCTATCAAGCTTTTATTTGGTTTTTTACCTCCATCCAGGTTTATGTGACCTTGTCAACATGTTAGATGACAAGTAAATATTACAGACTTTTAACGATAGGGCATTCAAACATCCATGTTTCCTATGGTATGATATGGTCTAGTTGAGATTTGAATCTACTTCATTTTTGAGCTCATGTCCTTAAATGTCTGGCAAAATGGATGAATGGTGTGAATGTGTAGAATACATACATTACGGTAAGCCCCACGGCAGGGCCACACCTAATCCGCTCTCGGTCAATGAGAGGCTATGCATTGGTTATCTGTGTGACTAAGCTGATTCTCAAATTTTCTTGGCTATCATATTGATGGGCTAGAACTAAAAAAGTGAGGGATTAGGGAATCAGAGCATAGTAGCCATTCCACCCCTCCATAGAGAGTGAAATATTGTGTAGGCATTGATGCATATTGAAAGTGAAAAAACTAAACCAAATATGCTTTCAAGCATACATGTAATAACATAAGCTTAAAACTAATCCTTTTAAAACTTTTTTTTATAAAGAATGAAAGACAAATGACACTCTCTTTAATTACTCTTTTGATCGGATCCTTGCTCTTGATCGGGTGGTAGACTCCCTAGAGTTTCAACACTAGGTCAAGGGTTCGAGTGTCCATAGGTTGTGAAAGCCCACTATGGCGTGAGTGTGTGGGGGTGTGTGTGCGTGTGTTAAAAAAAATAAATTTATTCTTTTGATCCAACCACATCGCATTTTCACTCCACATGCTAAGAAAGCTCTTTTGAAATTTTGGAGGACTTTCTAAGCCCCTGTCATGTTATAATGCTCAATCTCTTTCTAATTATTCTCTTGGACTAGCCATCAAGTATTTTTTATTCTATGTGCCAATTAAGTTTTTCTGAAGTGTGGAGCTTTGTAGGACTTCTTAAGCTACCCTCATATATTTATAAACCCATAATCATTTGCCTCTCAAATTTTCTTATCACAGAAAGAGATCTATTTTGAGTAATCGTCATAGGTTACTTAAACTACATCCAACGCCATAGTACACTTACTTGGCAATACAAAAATTTTAACCAAGTTAACTCATTTAAATATGGACGTTTTCGCATGTACATACTGCATAAATGTATATGATTATCTTGTCTCATGTTATTATACACATATTCTTCAACATATATACCACCTTAATGCCCACTATCCTAATCTATTATATCTCACAATCATGATTGATCATTAAAAAAGTAACATTAAGCCATTAATTTTACAAAATAATAAATATGATAATTTCAAAAATTAATTGTTTAATCAAAATAATTTACAAAACTAATTAATTTGGTTAACTATGTTAATCAATTATTCTAATTCCTAATATAAGGATAAACCAATAAAGTTCATACATATTTTATTGAGAATCTTAATTTCCATGTAATATGGTTGACTACCGCAATCATCTCGATTTATCTAGAAAGCCCATACATCAGTGAATTAAAGCAATATGCCAAATCCACGTTAAGACCTAAGTGCTCTCAAGCCTGAGAGTAAACATAGCGAGCATAAAAATTACAAGTTAGTACCGGATAGCTAATATTAACTTAGACTTCCTAATCTAGTCATCGTATACATATGCACTTACTTACATATGTTTGGGGATAATGTCCCATCGGAGAGACTCATTATATACATAACAATCACATCAAGTATGAAAAAAGACGATATGTTACAATGCATTTCACATTAAACTTGTCTTTACTTCATTCCCTAAAGATGGAGAATCCGATCAATGAAGTGTCATAACTAATATGTCCTAATCATAACCATTAATCCATATATATGCTTATAACAATGAACACTAAATAAGTTACTAATAAAGAAGATATATACAATTTATTAGACTAAAATAACATACATTTTAACACGTTAAAATTGGAAAAATGATCAACATCCGACGGGCAATAATATATATATATATATATATATATAGTGAGTAATTGTTTATATTTTGTTCACCATATTAGTAATAATGTTTTTCTTTTTTCTTAAAAAAATGAAATTTTAACTAAAATAGCCTTGTGGTATTGTGAAACGTGCCAAAAAATAACCTTTCTAAAAAAAATATTTCTTTAGCTCTGAGAGCCTTTCGGGAATTTTAAAGGGATGAAAAAGCCATTTACATTAAGCCCATCAGCAGTTAAGGAATGATGACGGGAGGGATTCAAATGGGGTAGGTGTTGAGGGTCACATATGGCGTATCAAACCCCAGTTATTACCTAATCTTATGAACCTGATACCGTTTAACGCTCTATTTTAATCGTGTTTGTGCTGCAAGGTGAATTTATGAGCCTGGATTGAAAAATGGTACTAAAACCATAGATTTAATACTCAGAAGTCATCAAGACAAGGGACAAACCCCAGGAGACCAAGATCGAAGAAATTACACACCAGAGATTCGAGAAAATTAGGCCACTCACGTTAAACGGGCCCGAAAGTCATCCAAAATGCAAGATCTTAGCGTTCTCATCATCTGTTTGGCTCGAATCTATATATATGGCCTGAGGACCATAAATTAACCATACACGTCGAATTTTAGCCCTTGGATCCCTGTGAAAGTAGCCCAACAATCGAATCAGCCCATGAATTATCACTTTGGGGCCCACCTGATATCTGGATATAATTCAAAATTGGTCTCAACAGCTTAAATGAGGTGAAGAAACGGATGGATGGAACGGATTTCCTGAAAACATCAAGGTGGTGCCTACTTCATGTGATTAAAGTGCACAGAAAGCAGGGCACTCGCAGTGCACTGAATCCATAATAGTGGTCAAACGCTGTTTGACCCCAAATTCTAGCCAAATTCAAATTTTCTCCTCTGCGTGCTGCGAAACGCTCGAACAGAGCATTACGGGCGATCTTGATGGGCCACCAATACCTAATTATAGGTCCGATCCGAACCGCCCATTCAAATCATACGACGGTCTTGACTCATATCTAGTTGTTCTTGGTTTGAAGAATGCCAACAAGAGGATGCAAAGTGTGATGGACGGTAGAACCATGTCCCAAGATCAATCAAGTGGGCCGCATCAAGGGCGATCAAAAACCATGCATTTCTAACCGAAATTTTGATTTGAATTCAGTGGACGGCGTAGATTTATCAACCAACATTTCTCATGGGCCCGACCAACGTCACAGCGAACGGTTGCGCAGGCTCTGTTGCACATTGCGAGAACTGATTACTGTAGGGCCGTTCTACAGTCGAGGAGATGGTCGATCCGTCTATTTGGATCGTCTAAACTAGCCTTAAGGTGTGACCGACCAGTCTTAAGAAGACTAAACGGCTCAAATCTATCGTTCGAGGTTCTTCCACAGTGTTAAAAAGCAGGTTGAGGCGGGAGCAAGCTGTTTGCTGCAAAAAGAGTACAACTGGCTATCTTTTGCGTGCGTAGTTCCTTCACCGACTTCACCTCTCCACACTCCTAGCCAACCGACCTTGGTGGTCTTATAAAAGAAAGATGTGAGAGAGATTCGGGCATCCTTTGGAACGTGCAGCCGTGGAGGCATCTGAGCTTGGACGTGCATAGAGAGAGAGAGAGAGTTGTTCTTCTTGAATTAGTATTTTTTTATACTTTTTTTTGAGTGTTTTAGCCTAATCATGTCGGGCTAAACCTCTTAGCTAGGGCTAATAGGTGAAGCTTGTGGCGTGATGGGAGAAGCTCTACGATTTTGATTCATGCTGAACCTGATGTTGATCTAGTTTGAATTTAAGGAATACCTTTAGTTTTTAATGGTTTGTTGTGACTTATAATAGATCTACAATGGCTTTGAGTATTTCCTTTTCATGATTGTGATTATGTAGTTAGGAAGCTCTGCTGTTCACAATTGCCCCTTGGACATGTTTGGATGATGGAACCCTTCCTAACATTCATACATCTCTCAGATTGGCTGTGGATTGGTTTAATTCTGTTGTTTACTTTGTCTCATGGGCATGATTTTGTGATAGAATCTATTCTAATTTACATCCGTCTTATCTATTAAAATTTAGATTAAAAGAAGTTCAGATTTGATCTTCATGGTATATCTTCCAACTGGATGAAGATGAGACTCAAAGTCCAGTTGAATTCATGAATTAAGTATAGATCTCCCTGATCTCTACAAGTGGATCCTTGGCACCCTAGTTTCCTACATTTGATTTTTACAAGTTTTTAGTTGATTATTCATCAGTATTCTCCTATTTACCCCTAATTTAAATTTCATCTTACTCTAGTTCTAGTTCTGGTTATTTTCAGATTACGTACAGGTTTCGGTCCCTGTGGATTCGACCTCGGTCTTACCGAGTTTATTACTACATTACAACCCTATACTTGGGGTGTGACCAGTAAACATTGTGGGGCACTATGGTGTTTGTGAGAAATCTACGCCCTTCACATGTTTTTTCAAATCATTTTATGATATGAGCCCAAAAATGAGGTAGATCCAAAGCTCAAGTGGACCATTGTAGACACCACACTCATGCTAGCAACTTGACAAAGTGTGGACGATGCTTATGGACTAAACCTAAACCCTGAACCCTACTTAAAACCTTAGCCATTTCTAAGCTTAACCCAAACCGTAGCCGAACATGAGCCATTATCCTACACCCTAGCCGAACCCGAACCATTATCCCAAACCCTAGCCAAACCCGAGCCATTATCCCAAACCCTAACTGAACCCGAGCCATACCCACGCCATCACCCAAAGTTGAGCCATATTTGAGCCATCTTCGAGCCAAATCTCCAAAAGCAAGCCCCTAGCCACTCTTGGAGCCAAACAAGCCCATCGGCTAAACCACGAAAGCAAACAGAGAGAGGCGGTAATCCAATTACCGCCCGACTGAATTTCGAATAAGTACAATCAAGGGCGGTAATCCAATTACTGCCTCCTCTCGAAAAATGTGCCCCCAAGCTACAGTTGTTACTCCTTTCAAAAGTCAACTATGTTGCGTTATTTGACCCCAAAATTCCTCGTATTTATCATTTTACTAAGCCCTTTAAACCTATAAAGAAGTGTCATGTGGCATCTCCCTTCCCTCCACCAATTCAAAGCTGTCACATCATCATTTACCCACCATAATTTCTAGAATTACCAGAAAACCATCACAAGATGTTATAAATATTGCCTTCCTTTCTTCATTTCAGAAAACCAACAACTACCAACCAACAAAGAGAAAGAGAATAAGGGAGAGAAAAAGAGAAAGAAAGTAAGTGAGTGAGAGTGAGAGGGAGTGCCTGAATACCCAAGCTCCCATCTTTTTTAGCCCACTGCCCTCTAACCTCTTCAACCATCTTTTACCCTACCAATCCCACTTAGGTCAATCCTTTCCAACCATGGTATGCCTAAACATCTAAGCCATTTCAAGTGCAAGCCAAAGATTGAGCCATCATCAATAACATTCATACTTTGTTAAATCGCATCATTACTTTCCATCTCAACCCCCCTGCTCCTTTAAGTTTTCCATTAAATGTATGCTCTGTGACTTGCAAGAACTTCGGATCTTGTCACATTAGAAATTCATGGTAGCCTAGTTATCTTACATATCATGCTTGTATCATCACATCTCCTCTTAACCTCATTTCTACTCTAGACATTTTTTGTACGTATGCTCTGTGGCTTGTCGGGATTCCGGACTCTGCTACATCAAAAATCTTAGTCCGTCTAGTCTCATTTTAATGTTTTACATCCAATCATCTTATCCCCCAAGATCACCTTACCACACGAAGTAAACACTTTACACCCATACGGGCAGAGAAGGTGCCTAATACCTTTCCTCTTTGTAACTGAGGTCCCTTACTCGAAATCCCATGTCGCAGATTAGAATTCAACTGAAAGCAAGAGAGTCTCCAGATTCTTCGGCTTCTACAGATTTTGCAAGTTCTAGCCGATTGCGGGATTTCGAACTAATTGGCTAGTGGTGACTTCAAGTCTACTACATCAATTCTAATAAGCCGATACAGCCCTGAAACAAAGATAAAAAGCGTGGGCGCTGATTTCCACCGTTCACAACCACATAACTGAAAATAGCAAAGATCATACACATGTAGTTGAAAAATTCATGGGGTTGCAAAAGCTTTAGATCAGGCTAATATTTTTATTCTTTTAGTTTATCCTCGTGATAAAGACCTTATGAGCATTTGAGCCACTTTATGAACGACTTAGATTGCATGTAAACATCAATGGAGGCTGTGGAGCTCAGAAAGGTTTAAATGGTAAGCAACCCATTTCCACTATTTCCAGTCATATGACCCACTTGAGCTTAAGATCTATCTAATTTTTTAGTCTCATGTCTTAACATGATCTTTCAAAACGGATGGACGGAGTGAATTTCCCACAAACATTATGATGGGACCAACATGGCTTCCAGTGGTAGGAACTTACTGCAAAGGCTTTTGCTCGAAATACGCATTAACGTCATGGGATGTGATGTGGATTGGGGAGCGGGACCTAGTAAGAGACGACTGGCCCACTAGGCCCCACAATGATGTATGTATTTTATCCACCCCGTCCATCCATTTTGAAATATCATTTTAGGGCATGAGCCAAAAAATGAGGCATATCAAAGGCTCAAGTGAACCACACCACATAAAGTAGTGAGATTGAAAACCTACTATTGAAAACTTCTTTGGGGCCATAGAATTTTTTAATGTAACTCATTCTTTGGCCCATGAAATTAAATTCTGAATCTAATGGATGGAGAGGATTTGACACATATCTAACGATGGGCCCCACAACCCTTAACACATGACAATCTCGACCCTTAACATATGACAGCCACGACGTAGACCCTTAACACATGACAACCACGACCTAGACCCTTAACACATGACAACCTCGACCCTAAAAAAATTATATATGTTCATTCTCCTTTAAGGCAATACATTATAAAATTCAAATTCTATCTCCTTCATTGTCTTCCAAATTATTGATAAAGTGTCTTTAGTCTGGTGCAGTGATGTTTGGTCGACCGAGGAATCTTTGGGTCAACTGAAGTACACTGTAATATTCCCGATTGACTGAGATCTATTTCGGTTGACCGAGAGACTCCGTTGATGTCTTGGTCGATCGAAAGTGTGATCGAGCAGAATGCATATATAAGCACGGGTTTTTGTTTCTAATTTCGTATGAAAGTGTATAAATATCTTTATAATACGGTATTAAGATTAAGAATGAAAGTATAGCTTAGCACGTTTTCAAGAGTTTTAAGGGAGAAGTTAGGGTTTCTCATTTGTAAGTTGTTTCAAAATTTGTAACTTTCTGATTACAATAGATTATTTGTCGCTTGGTGCCATGGTATTTTCCACAAGAGTTTTTCTATGTAAAATTTGTGTTTTCTTTATGGCTGTTTGAATTTTTCTTTTCCTATTGCGTTGTGTGATTTCATCTGAGGTTGTTTTTGTGATGGACAAGTCCTATTAGAGCTTATCGCGTCCTCAACACATATGATAACCACAACCATTCCATTCCACCTCAAATCCCTTCCAACAATTACTCCTTCACATGACAACAACGACCATCCCTCTTTATCCATAATCAAAAGTGGCTTTCATCTCTAAAAAAATATCATTTTATATATAAAAAAATCATTCAAAATGTTTTCCACTTATCAATGGCTTCCATCTTTGAGAAACGTGATCGTCGAAGTAAAAATAACACTCGTTTTAAAGGTTGTAAAAGTTGTTGGTGATGCTCATATGTCGGTGAAGTTTATGGCGGTGACTGTATGCCGGAAAACATATTTGAAAAGGAAAAAAAAGAAAGTTACAGATAAATAGCAAATGAAGAAGAAGAAGATCCGTGGCAAGGACAATTTCATTTCAATTCAAAAAAAAAAAAATGATCAAAGAACCATTAAAGGCATTTAAAAAAAATAAAGGCTTGCTTTTGAGGTTGTTTGGCATGACCACGAGAGTAATTTGATCAGAATCTCTTTTTATTTATTTTTTATTTTTTTAAAGACACATCAAAGACATTCAAGCCATGACCTCAAAGGTTTTTTTTTTTATATATATATATCTAATCCAGCCGGCCAAACAGGCCCTTAGAGTCTACCAGCCGCGAAAGCACGAGGACCTAACAATGACCTCTTGTTGAAACAAACGGTTGAGTGTTGAAACAAATGCTTGAATAGTGCAATCTATTGATTTGAGCTGTCCAATAGGTTGGCACACGTGTCATAAGCTAGCATGAAAAATCACATCGATGGGAGGATTCGAACCACCTGATAAATGGACGGTCAACACGAGGTCATGAGTTATATGATACTCCGGCAGACTTTGATGAATGATACACAAGCATTCAGAATTTATATACAAGGTATACATTAGCTCAAATTAAATGGACGGACATGTTGAACCCACTGTCGATTAGTCGGGCTGAAAATCAGATAGGTTAAACCATCCTAACCTTTGATTGCTAGACACCTGCTTTGAACGGTTTACTTTGACTTACTCGCACGCCACCTATGAAATTTCAACCTAATTTCTAGGTGCCTGTGTATCATCCATCACACTCTGTCAGAGCATAGAAGATTTTTAACTTTTCTGAATGGGAGTTTCACTGCATCATTCTCTTATTATTAAGATGCTAGTTAAAAAGAAGATAAAGGTGGGTGATATTTGAACGAGCCCACATGTGAGTTTTGCAGCGTTTAAAAATGGTGGTGACTCATTCTATTAAGATAGAACTAACGGACATTTATTCAGACCATCCAAATTGCTGGTCCCATTGTGGATGGGTTATATCTGTAAAATCAGACTGATCCGTGGTCTTACCATCCAATTCACGGCTCTCAGATGGATGATTAAAATTAAAACAGTGAGTGGTCCAAGTTGATTTGAAAATTCGTATTTTTATTATCATATTGTCACTCCATATTTTCTTTCCTGTTCCATCCACATTTGGGTCAGTGATTTGGACGGTCTGGATTGTCATACAAGTATGCCGTGCACACGTTTGACAGTGACCTCTATTTCTTAAACGATGCAAAACTAATAAAGAAGTATGTCCGTCCGCATGAACCTTTCTTTTGCTGTGGTGAATAAGCAGGGTGTCCCCCCAATTCTAAAAGTGGATGAAGGAAAGAAATGGATGGTAAGTTCTGCGGGCCACCATACCAAGTTACTCACCTGTTAAGTGAATTTATTGGTCGCAATCCAGCACAATCTGCGATTTAAAAGAGGTGGGCCATATTGATTTCACAATGCGAGTCAGCGTGCGAGCTACACATGAGCAGTAGACAATGAAAAGAAGTTTGCAGTTCCATTAATAAATTTAGAGATGTACAAGAGTGGAACGGAGTCAAGCTTGGCACAGTTTTACTCGGCTCGGCTCGGTCCTCCTCGTGCCTGACGGCCCGCTTAGCTCGGTTTAGGTAGCACCTCAGGCCAGTTTAAGACAAGTTTGAGTTGGTGGGGGCATTTTTCTTAAACACTTTAAGTACACTTTTTATTTCTCACTATATATAAAACAGCAGCAACAATTTACGTGTATTTTATTAAACATTCAGTGGATGGCATGAAAATCAAGACCCAAAGGTAATTTTACCATATAAAGTTTTTCTTTTAATAGTGATTTGTTTCATATCCAAACCTTCTTCGTTACCAACCGATTCCATGGAGAATGCATGCACCCAAAACAACACTTAATTGAGTCATTTCATCAAACACCTAGTAAGCAACATCATTATCAAAATAGATGAGTCATCAAACTAGTTCAATCCGAGTACAATTCAAGTTGGGGTCCAATTTGAATCAATTCAAGGTCGGCCAAGCTTAAACTTGGCTAGAAATCTTTTCAAGCTTAAAAGATCAACACAACTAGGCTCGAACTCAATTCTTAACAGAGTCTAATCAAACTTTTTCGCAGCAAGTCGCGCGAGTTAACTGAGCTAACTCGTTCATGTAAAACTCCATCCATCGCCGATAGAGACTAGCCAACCAAACCCTACCGTTGGACTGCACTCACCCATTAGGTTCGTGGCATGATGTCAAGGTCATTCCACTCCTGAGTCCCACCATATATATATATGTGTGTGTGGCCAAAATCAGACTGGCCAATCATTTGATGGATGGCTAGGATTCACAGACAAATGAACATCATATGAATAAATGTAAGGTCGTTTCTCCTTGCTTGTTAAAGAGGAAATGAGCCATGTCAGTCAATGGTTCACTCCACTGTCTTCTTTGTCCACATTGACACTTAAATGGGTGGACCCCACTGTCTTCTTTGTCCACACTGACACTTAAATGTCTGGACCCTACTGTCTTCTTTGTCCACATTGACACTTAAATGGGTTGGTGCAACTCTCCTAATTAAAGCTTTTTTTGGCATCTTAGGCCCATTTACAACTGGGGTATTGTTCTTAAGGACTGATGGTGACCGTTCATAGTAATGGTCCCATAGGAGCTGGGCATTTAAACGGTCGCGATCACCATTCTATTCGATTTCCAGCCATGATTGGACTAGACACCTAAAATTGAGCCACTGGACCATATCACTGGGATGGTCTCAACCGTCCATTTTTCAAAATGAATTATTTCCATCATTATCTCATATGTAATTCAATGCGGGCTGTCTAAAAAATAATCAATAGCTCAATCAACTCCAATCCTCGGGACAGATCATCCTTTCATCAGGATCGTTGGTCCCGGGCCCATTCACAAAGTACCCAGAAGATGGACGGTTTTGATAATCGTGACCATCCTTACCGTTTCTTTTGCAGGTCACCTATTGTATAGATGGCCACAGTCCAATCCTTGATTTTTGGGATATGGGCCTATCCCTGTGATGTCCCACCAGAACAACGGCTCCAATCATCACATACTTGCCACGTGCACCATTAGAAGAGTAGCGCATGGAAGTTTTATTCAGCGCGCTGCATAGTAGCATTCCTCTGAAGCTAACTGTACATACAATGTGCGGTCATGATGCATCAGAACGTGAATGCAGTGTCCATTGCTCTGGATTGAGATCTGAACCATGAATTTGAAGCTGCCCACAGCGGATCGGTGATCCCAAAATATCTCCAGCATCAAACGATTTTAACACTTGGATCCACGGCCAACAAATAAAGGGAGAAAACACAACGGTTCCAAATAAGAGTCGTCGATAGGATAGATAGAAAACTCAATTGACGGTGAGGATCAACATATCATTGGTCTCGATCCACCAAAAACATGGCCCTACTTGTGTGAAATAGAGATGTACAGGAATCCTACTCACCTTATGTTGCATGTAACTTCGGGAATTACCTACCCGACCGAGTTTGGTAAGGACATGCAGCCTACAGGAATATGGGACCCGACAAGAACCAAACACACAACCGATACGGATGTTTCGGATCCCATTTCACCGACATCGGGTAACATCACACGAGTATTGATACAAGTTAGCATTTGAGTTTGTGTTTGGACACCATCAATTTAGTTGGACTCAAAACAATGTTAGAAAAACATTGGCACATGATTTTTTGGTTAGGTGTTGAAAGGTTAACTCAATCATCCCCACCTATTTCAAAGTGTGCCACACATGTATAGTTATCCAAGCCGTCCAAGTTGTGTGGCATGTTGTGGATGGAGAAGATCTAAAAAATCAAACTGATCGAGCAATACTAACCATCCAATTGGGGGCTATCAAATGGAGGAGGGAATTTTTTAACTTGTGGTGAACTATCATAGGATAATTCTTTTGGAAAGGAGATTAGAGGAGGATCTTTGGTGGAGGAGGATCTTTTCTGATTGTGGAAGAATAGAAGGTGGATGAGGTATTAATTATAATAAACAAGCTGGTGGGCCTGGATACAGTGCAAGTCTGCGTTCGGTTGGGACCATGTAGTAGCAATCCAAGCCGTTGAATATGGATCTCATACTGGATGCCCAGAACCAAAAAATTTTAACCCTTCAATAAATGACCAATAAATAGATATTAACGGCTAGGGTCTACTTGGATTGAGTTACATCAGTGATGTATTATAAGTGCAACGAGTCTAAATTTGTTTACCATTCTCCTCAAGCCTCTGACTTTGATTGATAATACTCATGTTTTGATAGGCTTTGTAAAATTATAATGATGATATGTTTACATTACTTTAATATTAAATTATATAAAAATAATAATAATACACTAATGTACATGTTTAGATAAAAGATTTTCAACCCAATATAGCGTAAAATTGGATTATCTCTTATTAAATTTATATTTGACCATCAAATTATATGGTTAAACAAATGTTGTAAAATTATAATAATGACACTTTTATGAGACATTATTGATTAAATTCATAATCCAAACAAGCCTTTTATATATCTAAAGTGGTAAACGTAGAGCAAAAATTTTCAGAGAATTATTGTCAAGTTTTAATTTAATTAGTTTATTTAGTTGTTAAGTATGTTTTAATCAAATGGAATTAAGAAAGTGGTTAGAAAATTTATTTCATAGCAGAGATTTAAAAAAAAAGTTATTTCCCAAAAGGAAGTAGTTATATCTTTTAGTCTCTTCCACTATTTCCTCCATGTGGTCTTCTATTTTGTTTTTCATTCTCTTCTGTGCATGACAAGATCCAAGATCCTCGTTACATTCCTATTAACTTGGTTGTATGTGTTTACACAATTTTATTAATCATAAGGTAAGATGTGTGATCGAAAACTTATATTTAGATTTTGTGTGCGATTATGATATGCGGGCATGTCAAAGTCATATTCAATTAAATGTTTGACTGAAGCGCGGGTGGCCCTCGTACCAAAACGAATGTGTATGATCAGACTCAAAAATTCAGTTATTGAGTCAGCCACCAGTAGTGATATGCAATCAAGAGATATGCCGAAAGTTAGGATTAGTCTTCTCTTATGGATTCTTTTTGCGTTACAATTTCAAGACTTTTCTTTCATTAATAATTATAATTAATATTTCTTAAAAGAATGAAAATGTAAACAAGTAAAATTGAAGGCTAAAACTCAAAAGTTGCGCTGATGGAGCAATACTCACCATCCAACCAAGGGCTATCAAATGGGGGAAGGAATTTTTTAAACTTGTGGTGAACTATCATAGGATACTCTCTAGGAGGGATGTTGTCATTTTTAACGTTTGGAGATTCTTTTGGAAATGAGATTAGAGGAAAATCTTCATGGAAAAGGATATTTTTAGTTGTGGAAGCATGGACGCGGATGTCCTGCGAAAGCGTTTCGCAGGAAGTTCCTGCGCTGGGAACCCAGGTGGGGCCCACTGCGATGTTTATGAGAAATTCACTGCCTTCATCCGTATTTTGTGTTAATTTTAGGATACTAGGGAAAAAATGAACCGGATCCATTGCTTAAGTGGGCCGTTGACGTGAGAATTAAACGTCCACCGTTGAAATATTCGTGGGCCACATAAGTTTTGAATCATGTTAATAATTGTGTTTTCTGTTAATCCCAATAGGAATGAGGTTATGAACAGTATAGATGGCATTTAAACATCACTGTCTACCACAGGAAGGTTTCAACGGTCGGAATTTTCCTAACCAACTGGACGGAGTGGATTTCTTACAAACATCACGGTGGGCTCCACCTCAGTTTCCAGCGCAGGAACTTCCTGCCAAAGGTTTTCGCAGGAAATCCTCGTCCTGGAAGCATAGAAGGTGGATGAGGTATTAATTATAATAAACAAGCTGATTGGCCCATTGAGTATAGATCCCATAGTGGATGCCTGCGACCCAAAAATTTTAACCCTTCCACAAATGACCAATAAATAGACATTAATGATTAGGGTCTACTTGAATTAAGTTGCAACAGTAATGTATTATAAATGTAATGATTATAAATGTTTTGATATATCACCTCAATTCTTTTTCTTTGATTGATAATATTTGTGTTTAGATATGATTGGTAAAATTATAATGATTATATTTTTACATTACTTTGATGCTAATTTGTAGAGAAAAATATACTGATGTATGTATTTAGATTTTTAAAAAAATAAAAATTACTACATTATAGTGTAAAATTGTACAACCTCTTATTACATTTGTATTTGACTGTCGATTTATATTTTAAAACAAATGTTGTAAAGCTGTAGTAATGACGCTTTTACAAAGCATTATTGATGGACAATCCAAGCAAGCCCTTTGTATATCCAAGGTGGTAAATAGAGAAAAGATTTCCAGAGTTATTGTCAAGTCTTAAGATATTTAGTAGTCAAGCATATTTAACTTAAATCAAATTAAGAAAGTGGTTCGTAAATTTACTCCAGAAATAAAAATTAATTTTTTTAAAAAAAAATCTTATCCCTTATATTTTTTAATAAAATAGTTTATATCTTATAGTTTTTCAGTTTTCTCCTCTTAATACTTTCTTATTTTATTTTATTTTTTCTTCTTCTCCATAGATGCCAAAACTCTCTTCCCCATAATCTTAGATATATGATTTTCTACTAAGTTTAGATAATAGAATATTAGGTACCAATTCTCAAACTTGGAGTACATTTCCAACCATTCAACAGCTAGGATCTTCTAATATCGGAATTTGCTATGCATTCCATACACCGTGGGGCATTGAATCATTATAGTATGGCCCCATTTCTACAGCTGGAGATCGATTGAGATTTTTTATTATTATTATTATTATTATTTTGGGTACAAGTAAGTTTTACAAGGAAAGACAACCAGGACCGAACCCTCCATTATTTGGATCCCATGTCTTTGTTGTGTTTGCTGACATTTGGGATTGTGAACATGTGGGGCCATAGATCAGTAATCCAAGCCATTGAGTTGATAATCCTCCCTACAGACGGTGGATATGTAAAACAGCAGCCATATTGTTAAAACCTTTCAAACAATGGCCTACAGTTTGATGGTTAAGGAAAACATACTAATAATCCAGATTTAACAAAAAGTAATCCCTCAACAAAGAAGGTTGGGATTTTCTAATATGGGTTATTTTCTGAGAATCCCATGTAATCAACTCAACGGCCTTGATCACTGAATTGTGGTCACTCTTGTCTTGTGTGCGACTCGGATTGTTTTGTTGCAAGCCCCCCTTTTCCTCTTTTTTCTTTATTCAGGCAGTTAAAATGAAAAATAGTCAACAACCCAAATTCAACAAGGAAATTTGTATCAATCAGAGGTCAGGTTCACCTAATCAAACAGATATTAGGGCCATGCCTCATCTAGAACAGGTCATCTATTTGAGTGGTTTGGATTTACTTATTTGGATGGCACATATGCAGGTGGATAAAGTACAAGTGCATGTCTCTCTCATTCGGCCAGCTTATCAAATACAAAGCCCCTACATCTTATCTGCTGTGCAAACCAGATGTTCGACCGAACATGAGGTGAGCCCACTCCCCTCCCATTAGTGTGGTTCTAGAAAAATGCAGTGGGCCACCCCCACCCATGTGAAGTCCTTGGACGGCAACCTAGCATGATGGGACCGTTTGTGTGTTTCTAGTAAACATGAAGTGGTGATGCAACTCCCAACTTGAACACAGACCATATAAAATGCTTTTATGTGAGAGAGAGGGTCGTCGCAGACCACAGTGAATTGCAAGAGCGTTGAAAACAGAAGTCTTCTTACTCATAGAGAACTGATAATGGGTGGGTCCCACACGTTTTTAGGGGTGGGGATGGATCAGGTCACCCCGTTGATTAATTGGCCTGACGTACTTCTGAGGTGGGTTTGAGCTAAGCCAAATTGGCAGTGGACATTGTTTTAATAAATGGTTGTCTTGTAATCATATCGGAAATTACATGAAGGTTGGCTTGGATTCATGGAAAGCAAAGGGAAGAAAATAATGTTTCATCTTTTACTTTTATTTTTTCTTTAAGTCTTTCTTAGTGAGAAATTATGGGAAAATAAATTTCTCAATTCTCAAGGGTTAAAGCCCAAATGCACCGATGTTCTTTTTTTATTTTTATTTTTTAAAATTTTTTCTTAATCTTTTTTTAATTATTTATATATTTCAACAATGAATGAAACTTAAAAATTAATTTTAAACTAGTTTATTTGAATCTCTTTTATTTTTTTGATGGAGTTAGCTTGTTAGTACACACCCCACTGTTAGTACCTACACGTTATGTTGTTAGCCACCCCTATTAGGGAATCAATATCAAGACCTTGGTGTTGAAATGAGGGTATCTTCACTCAATCTACCACTTGAGCTATGGATCAAGGTGTATAGAAACAGTATCCATCTACCACTAAGCCATTGAGCCATATCTCAAATTAAATTTTACTCAATTACTTACAAAAACATCAAAAGAAGTCATAGACCAACATTTATTTGACCCACCAAATCATGATTAATTTGTGTTTGATTAGAGCCTGCACACACATACACACCAACGCACCGAATCTCACAGGAGCTTATAAGCACTTTTTATACATGTGATGTGGGTGCAAAATCTTAACATTCCATATGATGTGTCACCTATGAAAACCTCCAAGGCTCAACTTCCAACCTGATCCAAAACTTTAATGGACCATGGTAAAAATAAACAAATACCTTCCTTGATTTGCCAGTCTTTACTGTAGTCTAACATAGTTTTAAATAAGGCTGAAAGTTGGATATTGAGAGATTCATTGGGTGCTCCATCACATTGACCATTCAGATTTTATGCCCATGACACATGTGCAAAGGTATGCACAGTTGCTCACATAAAAAGGCATGCTGGTGAGCATGACATACACACACAATAGAATTTTATCGTGAATTTTTTACATTTTCCTAATAAAAACTTCCTCTACGAGCCAGCACATGTGTTGGATCAGCTGATAGCATCACATAGTGCTTGACAGTACGTTGGAGTCGTGTTTCGAAAATGGGGGTCGAGCTTGGGTTGAACCCTACCCAACTGGGCAAGCACGTATAACTTATCAATGGATTAAGGAGATGTCAATCGAACCCCTAGTGTATATATATTTGTAAGTGTCTATTGAACTCAGTGTCGTCGAGCTAGGATGGATGGGGTCGGTCGAGCCTGACTTAAATTCTAATTAAGTAGGTTGAGTCAAGTTGGGGTCGGGCTTGATAAATTCTCAGTGGGTCAGGTCTGGCCACTAAGCAATCAAATTGCAAGTCAGGTTTCAGTCAGAACTCCCGGCCCGTTGGTCAATGGGTCAGACTCCGACGGCCCCGAACCTGACTCATTTCCAAGCCCCCCCCAACCATGGTGGCCAATAACCGTCGGATTGCAAATTCCTAATGGCTGGTTCGCTCTGTCATAATCGCACTTACTACCCAACGGAAGTGGGCCCCACCTGCAGGGCTGTTGTTGTGAGTACACCCGTCCATCACCCACTTAAAATCACAAGTCCCAAACACGTAGAATCTCTCACATGGATGTTAGTCGAAAGGCCCGCATCATGCGTAGGGATGGATGACGTTGACTCGTGAGACTGGTGTGGGAAGGTTGTAGTTGCACCATACACTGCAAAAGTACGGTATTACATATGCGTGCAGATCCCTAGCGTACACGTGGCATACATATTTCTAGTCTACTTGTTAAAATCATGGTCCACTTTGGACAGATGTGAACCCAGAAAACACGCTGACTAGAAGATTCCAACCACGTGGTTATTAGACATTTGCTAACGAATTCCAAGTTTTGAACCGTCTGATTAGTGTCCAAAAAACGGATGGTAAGATCATCCATGAACTGTGTACTATTCTCTACGGACCATCCATCGTGGGTTTCACGATTTTTACGGTTTGGATGGAGGCACCTACGTCCACATGTAATATTTGTTTGTGCATGTGTGTGATAATATCACACTCTGGCTGTTTATGGTATAAAAACCCTTTTTAGCACAATAATACAAAACTCCATGACACGTGGCACGTCGAGGTGGCTACTCCCCCTGCCACCAGCCAATGGCTGGTGGTCGGTGCTCTGTGGGACCCACCATGATGTATGTGTTTCATCCATGCCGTCCATCTATTCTTCCAGATCATTTTATGGTATGAGACAAAAAATGAGGTGCATCCCAATATCCAGTGGACCACATTACAGGAAACAGTGTTGAATGAGAGTCAACCATTAAAAACCTTTTGGGGGCCATAAAAGTTTTGGATCAAAATCATTTTTGTTTTTTTCCCTTCATCTAGGCCTTTATGACCTAATCAACAGATTGGATGTCAAATAAACAGTACAGTGGGCCTCAGGAGGATTTTAATGGTGGATATCCAATCACTATTATTTTCCTGTGGTGTGGTCCACCTGAGATATATAATTTTTGTGTTCAGGCCCTAAAATGATCTGTAAAAATGGATGAACGGAATGGATGAAACACAGACATCATGGTGGGGCCCACAGAGCACCGACCATCAGCCACCGGGCTGATGGCAGGGGAGCAGCCAATCCGTTTACGAAGAAAAATGGGAGGATTTCAATGCACACGTGGCTCAACGTGATGTGTCCACACATTATCTCTCACCATTTCCGAATTCCGATAGCCGGAATCTATTCGGATCTTGAAAAAGTAAACTTTGAAAGGAGGACCACGATTAACTCAGCCACACCGTCCAAATTACAGGCCATCATCTCCAAATAAAATAAGACTGATTGGACAATATTACAATCTGATTAATTTGTCGAATTCCGACCAATATCAAATTCTTAATTCAACGGTCCACTAAATGTCCGCCGTTCGTTCATTTGAGGAAACAAATCAGTGATATCTAAATTGGGAACCGTGATATTCATGTTTTTATTTAAGGGATTTGTTTGCCACGTTCGCCTGGGTATCAACCATCGCAGTTTTTCTCCTCTCGCCGTACATTCTGAGTATGTATGGTTTTCAGTTAATCTCCATCATTAGACGTGTTCTGTGATGATTGGTGATTTGAATTTTGATTCCCCCCAGTGGCCTGGACACGTCCAAGAAATGGCGTTATGAATGAATCACATGGATGGATCACATGCAAATGGACGGTCCAAATTAAATGCTCTTAATGGCTTAGGAAGTTGGTATTTGTCAATTAAAGAGTAATTACTGATTTACGTCAAGGAGCCGTGGGTGTGAGGGACCATCGGGAAAGAGGTATGATTTGATACTCTGGCAGAGTACGGGGGACGCAGATTGGCTCATGACCGGGTGGCACGCATCCGTGGGCCCACCGTGATGTTTGTGTTTAATCCTTGACTTCCATCCATTTTGCTATGTCATTTTATGGGCAGTTTAGCTGGTGACCTAACACGAGCCAGATAGCCGGTGTAAGCTCTATGGCCCGACCATGATATATGTGTTTTATCCACTCCATCCATCATTTTGTTAGATTATTTTTAGGGCTTCATCCATCCAATTTGCTCGATTATTTTTAGGGCATGAGTCCAAAAATAGGCAGATCTCATCTAAGGTGAACCACGCAATAGAAGAACAATATTGATTGAATGTCTATGGTTTAAAACCTCCTTAAGACCCATTGTAATATTATTTGCCACCTCTAACAGTTGATAAGGTCACACAGTCTTGGAGTAAGGGAAAACATAAATATTAACTTGATCCAAAGCATCCATAGCCCCTAAGAAGTTTTCTATAGCACGCATTTGATCCTTTGGATTTGTATCATTTTTGGGCTCATACTCTACAATGAGCTATAAAAATGGATGAACAGCATGGATAAGATGAATACATCAGGGTGGGTCTCTCAAACCTTTGACACTAGCTAGTTGCCTGGTGCTGGGTTACCAGCCTAACGGCATGCCTTATTTTAGGGCATGAGCCAAAAATTGAGGAAGAACCGAAGCTCAAGGGGACCTCACCACAAGGAACAACAGGGGATTGAATGCTTACTACCCAAAACTTCTTGGGGCCACATAAGCTTTGGGTCTAGTTGATATTTGTGTTTTCCGTCCATATGCATGTATAATAGCTATTTACATATAAGAGTATTCGTATCTTTCCAATAAAATATCCTTCCCCTCTCTCAAACCAGGATAAAGACATCTTAGGATAAAGTTTTGTTGTCCATTTATTTTGCTAAATCATTTTAAGTTATGAGTAAAAAAAATGAGGTCAGTTCAAAGCTCAAAGAGAATACACCAAAAGCAATGATGATAATGACACCTACCATTAAAAACTACCTAGAGCCATTGAGACATTTATCTACTATCCAACTTATTCATAAAGTCACACAAACTTTGATGAATGGAAAACATGAACGTCAACTTGATCCCAAACTTATGTGGCCCCAAAGAAGTTTTAATGGTGGGAGTTTAATCCCCACTATGCGCTCCACTTCAGCCCTGTATCTGCCTCATTTTTGGGCTCATACCCTAAAATGATTTGCAAAATGGATGAACAATATGGATAAAACCCATCCATCATAATGGGCCCCATAGAGCCCTTGCTTAGACCAAGCCCCTCAAAGCAAAGGCAAGATGCAATCCTTCAATCCAAAGGCCAAGTTTGAAGTAAAAGTAAAGGAAAAAAAATGTTAGTAGGCAGATGCTTGGGAAGATGTTAGGTAGCTGGTTTTGAGAGAGGACAAAGCGAGTAAGAAAAAATGAAGAGTCACCTTCTCCCGTACAAATTGATGGATGAGCTTAATGTGCTTAATTTGTGCATGGAAAATAAGATTGACAGTCATGTAGGGTGTGTTTGGATTGTAAGTCATTTTCCTTCAATTAATTATGCCTTAAGTAGTTTATCGTAGTTTCTACTTTGTGCATAAGTATGTTTTGTAAACAATATACTTATTAGGTAAGAAGCCCCCTGTTAAAAAAGTTAATTTTCCTCCATTAATCCCTCTCTTTTTCTCAAATTTTCAAATCCTTTCCTGGTCGCAACCTAACAAAGGCTTTAAATCTCTTAACATCTTTCTTTCTTAATATCTCATTCTCTCTCTCCCCTCTCTCCCTCTCCTAGCTGCGGCAACCGCTGCTAGATCACATGCAACAATCTTCCTCCTCCCTCTCAACTCGAAGCCGTAACTCTAACTAGTAAAAAGGAAGAGACCATGATAAAGGGAAGAAGATGTACAATAAAATGCAATTTTATTATTATTATTATTTTTTTTGCTTAAGCCGATAAATAATATTAAGGTGTTCACCATTTTTCTTTTTCTTTTTTACTTTTTGACAATTTACCAAACTAACTTTTGTAGCTTAAATAGTTGACTTGTTGTTTTCAGCTAAACAAAATTGACTTATTCCCGCACACCAACATCACAAAGAATAAAAGAAAGCCAAGTAAATTCTGCTGTGGTAGAGGCCACAGAGCAATAGCCAGCTTCAACACTAGAACGACGAACGGTCCTCCATTTCTTAGTACTCAACGAAATACAATTAGATTTTCTGAAAGTACAGAAACCAACGCTAGAACTATGAGTATTAGGGCAACCAGCCCAATCAGCATTAAAAACATGGAAGACAAAATCTCCATTTGTTGAAGATTTTCTCAAGTAGTCTTAAACTCTTAATACATTCTATTATAACCAAATCTAATACAACTGTATTGAAAAGAAAACTAAACAGCTAGTGTACATGTTTAATGGCCACTTCCACCTAGTAAGACCACTTCCACTAAGACTTTCTAAATTATTTATTTATTTATTTATTTTTTCTCATAATCAATCAATTCTATATTAATCTTCATGGTAGCCAAAAGAGAGCTTCTATGATAAAAGGAAACTAGGCTTCAAAACTAGATAAAAGAGAAAAAAAAGGTTCAATCCAAGATGAAGATAACTCACATAAGCATCAGCAGATGTCATCACTTTTGATATATTAATGTTAAATAGAAATGTATTAATTAATCTTCATGGTGGTTAGTTTCTATACCACCAATGTCCTACGCAAGTGGTATGTTAGCGAGAAAGATTGGATAGTACCCCAATTCGTGGTACTGTGCAGTGATCCGTCCTGAAATGGGATCAGATATATATACTTAGGCCAGTTCCTCTATATAATTTGTACAATACCTTATTACACAAGCACTTGTGTGGTGTCCACCATGAAGTGTGCATGATATCAACTCCATCACGTTCTCTGTGTGGCTCAAAATTAGCCATTTATCCAATGCTATGATTTCATCAAGCTCTACCTTCTTAAGGACATGGTGGGTGTGATTTTTGGTTAATAAGTGGGTCCCACTCCTGATACAATGCCAATGTTTTGAGTCCTTGACAGATGTATAATACATTATTCAAATTTCAAGGTAGGTTGCATGGTATAAGGGGTTGATATCTGATACAGGACAAAATCAAGAACACCCACATACATGTGAATGGTGGCTAGAAAGTTTGATCTAAGCTTCCAATTAGTGTCATAGCTTCCGTCGACGATGACTTTACAATACGTGACTTTTTCTGTGTATATAATATGTTGTTGGAAAAGAATAGATGGGATCTACATGATGACAACACTACCAAATATCATGTTTTAAAGTTAGTTTTGAATTTTAAGTTAAAATCTATTAATTTTAATAAATTTTAATATTTGTTATTTTTAAGATATTTTAAAATTTGGAGTCCTAAAGTGGCTTAAAAGTATAAATATTTATCATCCTAAGAAAATTATTAATTTCAAGAAGTTATAAATTTTATATGGTAGAAATATGAATTTTATTTCTCATTTTTTAAAGATTTTTCTCTCAAAAGCTATTTTCCAAAAAATAAAAGGAGGCGTGCTCTCATTTCTTCAATCATGCATGCACCCTCTACATTAGTATAAGTTTAGAAAATCTGCATAGATTAAAAAACCCAGCAAGGAATCTTGAAAATCTTCTCAGTTTAACGTGGACAGCTGTTCTACTTCTTCTAACCGTTCCTATGCGGATCACAAATTAAAACGCTGAGACAGACCTATTGTGGAGACTTTTAAAACCAAGTCCATCCACGGTGGGCTGCAAAAGACCAACGGTCTGAATTAAGAAATCAAGACCACCAATTGTCAATTTAAAACCGCCTGCTCCGCAAAACGCGGGATCGGGTATTGTCTTGCTTGTCAGTTTCTCAGAATTCCTCATCATGCCATTATGGCAAGATTGGTGGAGGATAACGAGCGTATCCCGTATGGTCTGAATTCAGACCACGATGCTTCGTTGATGGACGCGGATTGCGTCCTACATCTGCCAAGACCGACTTGTACTTGTAAGGGCTCCGTGGGGCCCACCGTGATGTATGTGTTTTATTTTATCCACGTTGGAAGCGGATGGACTGGCGTATCATATACACGTGTCATGCAAAGACGAGAACTCTGAGTTGTACCAACGGTTCAAAGGATATTAAAGTCACATGGCCCTACAATACTGTATTTATTATATCCACACCGTTCATCCATTTTTTGAGATCATTTTAGAGCATTAGACAAAAAATGAATCATATCAAAAGCTCAAATGGACCACACCAAAAATAGCAGTGTGGATAATGATTTTCACCCTTAAAAAATTCGTACAGCCCACATAACGTTTATTTCCTATCTAATCTGTTGATAAGGTCAGAAATACATGGACGAAGAATAACGAAAAATTTCATATTGATCTGAAACTTCTATGACCCCCAAGTGGGTTTCAATGGTTGAGGTTCAATCCCTCACTGGCTTTTGCAGTGTGGCCCAATTGATCTTTGGATTTGTCATATTTTTCTGTTCAAACATTAAGACGAGCTCACCAAATGGATGGACGGTTTGGATATCATACACGCCCCATGATAGGACCCACAAAACTTGCCGACATAAATACACCAGCTATATAGCTGGTGTGTGGTACACAAGCCAATCTGCTTCCATCTAAGATGTCCATCTATTTAAGCAGATCATTTTTTAGATTCAAGTCTCAAGTGGACCACAACACAGAAAATAGCAGTGATCGATGCCTACCATTGAAAACTTCACGGGGCAACAGAAGTTTTTATCAAGCTGATATTTGTGTTTTCCATTCATACATGCCTATATATTCCTATTAATAGGCTAGATGTAAAATAAACATCATGTGGGCCCTAAGAAGTTTTTAATGTTGCTGTCATTATCATCACGGCTTCATTTGGCGTGGCCTACTTGAACCTTTGATGTGCCTCTTGGTCTCACGCCTTAAAATTATCCGTTAAAATAAATGGACGACATAGATAATACACATGCATTACGGTGATGATACAATCCTCACTCCTAATAGAGAACAAGGTTAAAGATACACTGGCATAGTGTGAGGGATGATATGCAGGCATTTTGAAATTGCATTCGTAAGATAAATGTAATTTAAATTAAATCGTTCAAAATTTGGGTCAGATTTTAGATGTATGACGAACCAAAAGTTATGCTTATTCGATTGCTGAATATCAGATTGGCGGACGGTTGAAATGAAGAGAATCCAATGGTCCAAATTTCCGAAAATGGATGTCCACGATTTAGAGTTGTAGATTTGTTTAAACAATTACTTTTGGGCCCGTGACTTAGAGAGTTATAAAATTTAGTCGGTTTACTTACTTTTGAGTTTACATAAGCCTGAGTATCAAGCATCATAAGCTGCCGGAGTATCAAATATGTGGGACGTCAGTTCTATGAAAATCAGGTGATACAACCAATAAATGGGCCACACCTGTTATGTTGAATAAGAGCGTCGGTTATCCATTGATTTCAATGGTGTGGTCCACCTCATGAGCAAAACGTTGCAACCTTTTGTCTTGGGTGATCTGCGTGGTGGAACCTATTAGTTACATGGTACTGATGTTTTAGAAAAGTGGCATGTTATTGGGAAATAGGGAACGCTACCACAAGTTACGGTACATCGCCTGTATATGATGATGAGTCCACTCGAAAAACGATGACCGAAAGCCAATACTGAAAGCAGAAGTTCGTTCCACCAGCTGGCTGTAATTTAATTTTTGTACCAGGAAATATTCGTGGCCCCAGAAAGTTGATGAACGGCTCAGATCACTCACGTAGGCCATGTACTATGCTGGGACGGTTGCGCTTCTCGATGGGCCGCACATGGATGGTAAAAAATCAAAGATGGATTCATTGTGCTGTTGAATCAGTCAAATCGTGGGATGCGAAATCAATGGACAGACTCCTATGCAGATAGTTTACCACCATTTAGAGAATGGTGATCACTGTCCTCCTCCCACATGGCACCCAAATACGCCTATCTAGACCGTCCGAATAGTGGTGTGCAGTAACAACTGAATAAATCTCTACAAGCACACTGATCACGCAATCGTAACCGTCCAATTGATGGTAATAGAATCGATGGTGAAAAGTAAAATAGTTACCTGGATTATGCTCCATTGTCCATCGAAGACGGAAGCGGATTGGCTGGTGTACCACACACAAGCTATATAGCTGGTGTAGATACGTGTCTTGCGAAGACGAGCGCCAACGCTCGTGTCCAAAGGAGATCAAAGTTACATGAGCCGTTCATCAATTTTTTGAAATCATTTTAGAGAATAATCCAAAAAATGAATCATATACAAAGCTCAAATGGGCCACACCAAAAATAGCAGCGGAGATAATGATTTTCACCGTTGAAAAATTCTTAGGCCCACCACAACGTTTACTTTCCATTGAATTTGTTCATGAGGTCACAAATACCTGTATGAAGAGGAAAAAAATTTCATGTTGATTCAAAACTTCTGTGGCCCCAAAAGGGTTTCAATGGTAGACATTCAATCCCCCACTGCCTTTTGCAGTGTGGTCCACTTTATCTTTAGATCTGTCTTATTTTTAGTCTCAAGCCTTACAACGAGCTGGCCAAATAGATGGACGGTTTGGATATAACACATACCTTGTGATAGGATCCACAAAACTTGCTGACGTCAATACACCACCTATATAGCTGATATGTGTGGTACACCCGCCAATCCGCTTCCATCGAAGACAGGCTGGACTGTCCTGCGGTGGGAGAGTCACCACCATTTGATAGAATGGTCGTGCACCAAATGAATAGGTCTATAGGGATAGAGGCGAGGCGTATTGCGTTAGGTAAGGACGAATAGATTCTCTGGTCAGCTGGAATCAAAACAATAAGGAATTTAGGGGATATGAATCTAATGAGGTCACAATCAAACGGTCGACATTTCAAGCCATCTATAACTCAAGATCTTCAGATGGCGTCAGCGAAACGTCCCTTTTGATTTTGATAAGATTGCATTTGCATAGCGCCTCGTTTTTTGGAACTCTTTTTAGTTGGACCCAAAGCACATCGAGCCCCTCAACCACCTTCATCTTGTCAGCGTAATCCCAGTTACCCGCCTAGTGGGGCCCACCTTCGATGATCCAACTTCCCATCCCTGATTTACATGGGCCACCAAACTATGCTAGAATGAGGAGCACGTGGTCTACCTAATCATGTTAATCATGAAGTATGAAACCAGGCTTTAATTACAACCGTTCATTTTATTAGTAGAGATCCTTATTAAAAAATGGGTTGGCAGTCAATCAAATCTAACATAAACCCTTAGACCGAGCCCAGTAGTTGCAGCCATAACTCATACGAAAATCCGGCGGGTTGGGTTGGTGCTCAACCCTGAGCCCAGCCCAACCCAACGTGCCTATACCTCAACTTTAACTTAACCCAACCAACCTCGGGTTGATAATTCTCAACCCAAGCCCTACCTAGGCGGCCACAGTTGGGTAGATATATGCTATTATTTTCATTATTATATTAGTTTATTATATTTTCAATACACATTTAATTTTTTGTACTTATAATTTTATTAATTATATACGTAGTTATTTATTGTAAAGAAGTTCATTTTTTTTTCTAAACAAATAAGTTAAAATATAAGATAACTACTCCTTTAAAAGTTGGATTGCATGTCAAGCAATCTATTTGGGAGAGAGAAATCCGGCGTATCTTGTTAGCTTGAGTCATCAGAAAAATGACGTGGACTAATGAAACCCGATGGTATTGGAATTTCATGTGCCTTCAACATAGATGATCTGCACTCAATTATAATTAATTTATAAAGAATTTATATATTAATCAAGTTCAGGTTAGGGTAGGCACCCCGAGACCTTAACCAGAGCCCAACCCAAGTTTTATTGGGTTGGTGTTTGTATGGCCCAAGCTTGAGACCAAACTTGATACATCCTGCCCAAGCAAAACCCAATGTCGGGTCGATCATGGGCCAGTCGGGTTAAACCTGCCCAACTTTCAGCCTTACTCATACCCATTTATCAACTTAGCAACTGACCCAACGACGAATGGCCTAAAATAAGACCATCTATTTATTAAGTGGGCCACATTATAGAAAACAAATGATAACCAATGGAAAAGCTTTAAATTCATTTCGTGGCATATATTATGGTTGGATTGGCTTGAACTTTGGGTGTGCATTTTTATGTGGGGTGACCTTGTTGGATGAGTTTGATGACATACACATTAAATACTTCATGGTGTACTATGAAACTTTTATATATATTCACTAGTGGGGCCCACTTAATTTTGAAATTGCTTGACTTACCTGTTGATTGTATTGGATGGAATAAAAATAAGTGTACACGTTCCAACTTGAAGCTTCTGAGGTGGGAAACTCATCCCTAATGTCCCAAATTGTTTCCTTTTGGGTGGCTATTTGAATTATTAATTAGGCGATATTTAGGAATCTAGGTCTAAAATTGGGGCCAGTATTTAGTGGACGGTTTGGATGGCACTGGCCCATCACAGTGGAATCCATACAAGTCAAACCTGTGGTAATTACTACAAGTTATAGTTCAAACAATCATTTCCCTTACCCTGAAATATCGCTGAAAGGAAGATCCTAACCGTCCCTGATTTGAAAAGGCTTTGGCCCCTGGATTTAGGGCTGTCAATGGGCCAAGTCCACCCTTCCGGTTTGGGGCTGGGTAAGTATTTAGGCCGGCTTTAAGCACATCATACATGATGTGACTCCAAAATCTGAACATGAGCAGTCCATGTGAAGCAGCACCTCGTGAAACCCCTCGTGCCCAACCTCCATCCAAAACTTTGGTGGGTCAAGAAAAATGAAAACAGTTTCTTCCATTGATTTGCATTTCTCTCTATTATGGCTCGCTAGAATTTTACACAGGCCGAAAATTTGTCCCTTTTGGTTTCATGGGATTCCACGTTACATGGACTGCTTGGATTAGACGCCCATAACATGTGTGCAAAGGTGCACCTGCTTGGTAAGCATGACACTCTCTCTCTCTCTCTCTCTCTCTCTCTCTCTCTCTCTCTCTCTCTCCTTCCCACGAGGTCGGACTCCATAAGCCCCATGATGATGTGTGATGGATATCTATGCATCGCATTTGGTAGGTCTCTTCTAGATTATGAAATGTGCCAAAAATCAATCATATCTAAGACTCAAGTAGGCCACACCAATTTAAACCATTAGAAATCATTACTAAAATATCTAAAAATGCTTGGTGAGGCCCACTTTAGTTTTAGAATGGCTTAAAATTTACCTCTTATCCAAGTGGGACACACACAATGGAATGGCTCGATGTCTAAACTACATCTCATTGGGTCTTATATACAGTCAGAAAGATTTCAATGGGCTACATCCACTCTCAGCTCTTTCCTATAATGTGGCCTACATAAGTCATGAATTTTTAGTCCCATGGTTCACCATGGAAGGGTGCTTTTGATTAATGGAATGGATATCTATCACCCCTTCATGGTAGGGCGCACAGAGCTCGACCTCACGGTAACTTTTCCATATATATATATATATATATATATAAGGCTTATATAGGGGTGGGCATCGAGCCGAGTCGAGTCAAGGTGGGCCAAGCTCGGCTCGGCTTGTCCATGCTGTACTCAAGCTCAACATTGAAGCTTGGCTTGTTTGCCAAAGCTGTCGAGTTGAGCTAGTGGTTCGAGTCGAGTCGAGTCGAGTTTACCTTGAGTCGAGCTCGAGCTTGTTGGGTGAGAGAGTAATGTATTCTGCTCTTGATCCTCCTCCATTGATTCAGAAGAGAAGCTAAATAAAAAAAAAACTAAAGATGCATTTTATATGACGCTCCACCAAGTGAAATTCATTTTTGGTTTGGTCCCACAATCGAAATAGAGTGTAGTCCATCTTTCAGTAGTCCAGAAAATCCATCTGTGTGGACCCTATGATAGAAGAACCATGGGCTAAAAGCATTTTCAATTGTATGTTCTGAATTACCCATCATCAAGGCCATACTTTCCAATAGATAGGATTTTGAACAGACTTGGGACCACAAAAAAGTAGGACCCACCTGTATTATTGCTACTCAGACAAAAGCATAGTTTCCATTACCTTGTAGATGATTTGAAGACTTGTAGCTCACAACATATTCAGGAAGGATATGTTTATTCATTTGAGTGCTCCATATAATATACCATTTTAGATTCAAGCGATCGTCGACATCAACATCAAACTCTTCGCTATTGGGGTGAAAGCAAAGAGATCCCACTTCAACTTTCTCTGCATTCTCAACAACTTTAATATATTTATTAATCGAGCCGAGTTGAGCTTGAGCTCGAGCTGAGTCAAGTCGAGTTGAAATGTCTCCTGGTCGAACTCAACTCGAGCTTCAAATAATTAGCTTGACTCGGCCTGAATCGGCCATTTAAGCTGAGTCAATCCAAGCTTACTCGAGCCGAGTCGAGTGAGTTTTTCGAGCTAGCTTGACTCGTGAACAGCCGTAGGCTTATATGCTGGTTTTTGCTAGTTGTTAAATTAAAATGAATGTGTTTAAGAAGCATATAGCCCACTGGAAGCACTCAATCTGTCGAAATGAAATTTTGGCCGTTCGGGGAGATATTTGAACGGTTTGGATTTTTGGATGATAAAAATATGCCCATATGCACGCTTGCACGTGTACGGATGAGAGCGTAAAACATATAAGTTCCTGATTATCAGGTCCCATGTAGCTTGGGATTTTTACGCGCTACGTAAAAGAGATGTAGTAGATTTCGGGTCCTTTTTTGTCCCCACGTTGGATGTGGATCCTTGCTGTATCCTTTTCCCAACCGCTGGTTCACATGTCACAACTGGATGGTCAGGATTGTCCAGATCATTCTGCATGCTTCTGGGCCAATAACGAAGGGTTTTGCCCAAAATGTCTGAGCAATCCTAAACTCGGATTAGTAGCCACTCTTTTCTCGAGAATGGGACCATCAGATTTTATTTTTTTTTATTTTTTCATTTTTTTCATTTTTAACCGTCCAATAAAAGTCTGTCCCAATCCGATCGCCTGATTATCAAATAATTGTAAATTTTGGCCTATGATAAATCCATACTGGGACTCGAAATTTGGACAGTTCAGTTGAAATGCTGTTGGCAGCGCTCTAGGCAAAACAAGCGCCCCAAACGTGTTGACCATCACACGTGCTAAAAATCTGGAATCTTCACAGCTGCAACCTCGTGTGTCCCAGTCTAAAAATCAGGTGGGCCACAGTAGGCCATGCATGTTGGTAGATTTGTAGATTGGCCGATTGTTGTACTTGTGAGGTCCACCTGATGAGTTGACAGTACAGATTTTGGGGAGATGGAAATTTAACTGTGGGCCCTGATATGACGAACGGCTAGGATGGGCACGCATCCATAACGTAGGCAAGTGTAGCATTCACGTATTGTGACGCGTGCAAACGTGGGTCTGCAAATAGCAGTGCTCAACCAGGTATATGACGAAAGGAGGGAGGGAGGGGTGCTGATGTGGCTGGTGATATGTTAAAGACCAGCAGCGGATGTAAATGAGCCAATGGTCCAATGGGCCCACCTAGCACCTACCCCATCCACATTGACCTGGCTTTGGCTGAATATCAAGAATATTGCAATTGGCGCTTTGGATAGACAGGATGGGCTTTGGGTTAGGATAAAATAGCTTTTCCTTCCAAGGCAAATCACGACTCTCTATCTATGCCCATTTATGGATATTTAGGCCCAAGCATTATGATCAATGTCAGGACCAATGGGGTGGGCCCACCCCCTATTTTGGGGACGAAAAACAAACAGGTTCGGCCCGAGAGCCAGCCTTTCAAGGAACTCAACCCATCCCATCCTCGTTTCGTTGGGCTTTTTGATAGTGAGAGCAAGAGATTAGGATTGACTGTGATGGACGGTTTGATTCGTCACTTAGGATTTCGCCGTCCACTAATAGCACATTTGCATCTCTTAAGTCTGATAAGACATTGAGTAGCTGAGCTGAGACCTGAAATGAGTGCAAATTTCACAGTATGGATGCCAGTCTTTCCATCCTTTTTTTTTTTTTGTTTTCTTTCTGGCATTTATGGGCCAGGCCCTGGCCTGTGAGATCCATCATTTCAAAAGATCTGGCCCAATAGCTTCGCAGGAACAATTCAAAATCTGGGCCTATGACAACCATCGGCCTCGAGTGTGGAGACTTACCTGACACTTGGGTCTTGAATTTTTATTTTATTTTATTATTTATTCATTTATTTTTTATGATCATGCACTTACATCCTCGTTTGCAGTGTTTTAAGTCAGATCTATGAGCATCTGTCATATAAAAAATAAAATCACAGTTAGAGCTGGGCAGAAACCGACCCAATCCAAACTGAACCGAAGGCCTGGATCAGTGTGGTTCGAGTAGGATCAGGCAAATATAACCGTTCATCAGATCGAGTTCGGATCAATATCAATCCAGACAAATCCGATCCAGACCAGATCTATTAATAAGTTATGTAAATTTACTATTTTACCTTAACCACACACACACACACACACACACATATATATATTATTTTAGATTTTTTTTTTTTTTTTTTTAATTTATCAAAAATAAAAAATAAAAATCAGGACCAATTCGAACCGTACCCAATCTAACCCAACTCAGTTTCCCTGACCGAGATGAACTCAAATCAGATCAGGCCAACAATGGCCCGGATCGGTTTAAGTCGGATGTCCCGGACTCGGTCCTGGATCGGATCGAGTTCGGGTCAGCCTATGTAAATTTCAGATCGAATTGAGTTGGATCCAATCTGATCCGACTTGGTCCGATGCCCAGCTGTAATCACAGTTACACATGAGTACCTACTAGTTCCACAACTATACATAAAACTCAAGAATTCAGTATATAAGTTGTGTGCGGCTTAACATTGCAATTTTTTTCATAGTTATGTTTAGTTGTGAAAACCATTTGTACTCATGTTTATAAATTCCAATTTCTTCCCATCGGGAACAACTTGCATTACATCAAATGCTCATGTTCCGCCACTTAAAGCTGCAAGAAAATGCCATAAACAACGAAGTAAATGCAAGATGGTCTGCTGAATAGCATCAGGACGGTACAGGAAGGCTATACTGATGTATTGAGTCCTCTAAGATATTGAAATAATTAAAAGATAAAAAGAATTACATAAAATAAACAAATTCCCGTTACATCAAAAATTTTGATTGATACCATTTTATGGGTAATGCATCAGCTTTGTATTTAACAGGCATTCTTCAATGGGTGAGGGGAAATACTCCCAATCTCCGATAAAAATAGCTCAAGATATACCTTAATGAACTTTGAAAGTGGGGCACCACATCCTGATGTAGGACAAATTCAAGAACAATCTCAACATCCAATATTGAAAGAAACCAGGCAAGAAAGTTTGATCTAGAGTCTAGTGCACACTATAGCTTCAGAGGCCATAACCTTGTAACTGCTTAATTACCGATTTTGTGTATATGATATATAGTTAAAAAGCTATCGGCAATTGGTGGTCTTCGACGAGGAATGCCTAGTAAGCACGAGTCATTAGCTCGCGTTGATTACGTCCCTTCCCTTTGTACACACCGCTTGTCGCTACTACCGATTAAATGGTCTGGTGAAGTGTTCGGATCACAGCGACGTAGGCGGTTCGCTGTCGGCGATGTCGTGAGAAGTCCACTGAACCTTATCATTTAGAGGAAGAAGTCATAACAAGGTTTTCGTAGGTGAACCCATGGAAGGATCATTGTCGAAGTCCATCGAGTAACAAGACCCGCGAACCAGTGACCCTAACGAGACGCGCGTGGCTCGGGGAGTGTAGCACCGCTGGCTGGCGAACCTGCGAAAGGATCATTGTCGAGACCTGTTGAGCAGCGAGACCTGCGAACCAGTGACTCTAACAAGACGCGCATGGCTCGGGGAGCGTGGCGCCGCTGGCTGGTGAACCTTCTTAAGTGTGTTTGGGGACAGGAAACTCCACATCTGTAGGCATGGAGTCACATGGGTACTCTGCATCCATAGCATGTCCATGGCATTTTTGGTGATGATCTGCTTCACATTCAGCCAGTGCTTAGCTGGCTGCATGCTGTAGACATCAACTATAGGCAAATCCCTACAAATTCCCCTTTCCAATTACTGTACACTAGTTGTGCAAGGTGGAGGGTGACGCCAGACTGTGTTGGCATGTCTAGAGTCTGTTGGTAATCATGCATTGATAGGTCCCCTGTTATTCAAGATAGCACTGGGTGGGACCATGCTAGCATATGAGCCATCTCAATGATGTGACACCATACTCTATTTTCATAAGATGATACACACCAACTAACAATCTGCCACGCACCACATCACATGCCCATATTAAATGACAGCAATGGAGTATCAATCCTCATGCTTTATTTGTGAAGTCTCTATTACTCGGCAATCGAAGCCCAAAGACAAATGAATTAGCTCATGCTTAACTAGCCAAGCAGATTAACATCCCCGCATCTTCTTGTCTCTCCCATATTTTAATGAGTATTTCACATTTTGGATGAAATTATGAAGATTGACCTGCTGGATCATAGGTAGTGAGTGCCTCTTGGTAGCTGGAATCAATAGTTTCTCTACAATGAGAGACCATTAATTGATGAATAAAGAGCCGAAGCAAGGGCAGCAAGGGCAGCAAGGGCATCAGCTAACCTATTTTCATCTCTAGGAACATGCTTGAACTCAATTTCTTTGAACCACTTGATTAGGTGCTCAGCTAGTGCTTGATAAGGCATGAGTCTGGGTTCCTTTTGTCATGGAGAACCAAGGATGTCAACTACCAAGAGCATGGTTAAGAGAGGAAGGTTGATGTCTGGTGGGCAGCTAATCATAAAAATTTCAGCAATCCATCATCTAAAAACCAACCCAAATTGCTGGAAGAAAGTCTTAGATGAAAGACAATGATCACATCATTGAATCTGAGGGCATCCTGCGAGCTTGACTTTGCAGGAGAAAGCATTCTCAACATCCATAGCCATGAGAATACCTTGCATCCATAATGTTTTAAACACATTTCTAACTCTTCACCATGAGGAAGCTCAATGACCTTTGCATTGTAATGTTTTAAACACATTTCTCATCCTCCACCATGAGGAAGCTCTAGTACCTTCACATTGTAGAGCCCATGGCCCACAGCCTACAATCCTTTCCATCCTTACTCGTATAAATGAACAATGTCTTGGTACTGTAGGGGATGCTCTACAACCTGACATTATTATGGGGCACACTCCACAAACTCTTAGTCACGGAGTCTGTTAGCAGTTCAATTGTGTTTACCATTCACACCTTACACTGTCTGCTGAAGATACATCCATACCATTTACGTTTCGTCACCAGAGAGTCACCAAGGCATATGAAGTTTCAGTCATATTTGTAAATTGCAATGGCCAAAACATGGCAATGTTATTGACAGTAGGGGCATGAAACCCTTATAAATGCATCTTTAATGCTCCTACTTCAAGCGATTTTACCTTGTCATGCTTGACCAAGAAGAGAGACTCACTCTCATATATCACATGCCTCGCTTTTGGAGGACACCAACATATCAAGAGACTCGTAAGCATCCGTGGATAAACCCATGTTTTGTTTCTCAGTCCTACTATCGAACTCCAAACGCACCCATGCATATTCCATAATTTAAGACCCACTTTCATTTGCATCATGCGCTTGTATCCTACCCAAGGGCTGTCCGTCAATCCCCTTCTGATGTCAAAGCAGCCACCAACACGGCCTTTCTTAGCAAACATGGAGCCAATAGTTCCTCTGCAGTCTCTGGAAGAGAGAATCAATCCAAGCCATCCAGCTTTGCCAACTCTATCACCAGTAATCATTGCAAGAACAAACACCATCTTCAAAATGGTGAAAATGGGTTGCATCTCTAACAATGATTGCACGGTTCACAATCTTTGTAATCGATTTTATAAACCAATGACAATCTCCACATACCCTCAAGTTTTTTATCACCACTATCTCCTCCCCTGCCTTTGTGTTTAAGAGCCCAAACACAATCGCCAGCTTCTCACTGTGAACTCCCATTGCCATTACAATATCGTCACCTTCGCCACTTCCATTATTTGTATCACCATTACCATCCTTTAATGCATTCAGCGCTTTCACCGAATCCTCTAACCCATCCAACATCCTGTAGATATCTTTGGCCTGAGGATGCAATCTATCGCCTGCTAAAAAGAGGTGAATCCTCTCCTTGTGCTCAACGTAGCTACACCCAGGTTCCTTCTTAAGCCTTCTCTCTCTCACCATCCCTTGAATCCTTGCCACACCATCCAAGTTTCCTGCTTCCACATATATATTTGACATCAAAACATAATAACCAACAGACCCGCATTTCGCATACATGGTAAGCAGACAATTCTCAACGGAGGCATCGACATCCGTACCGAACTTAATATTGTAGGCATGGAGGGACATCCCAGAACCCAGCAACATCGGGAGAGCACATGATGGTATCAAACTGAGCATTGTCACTACTGTGAAGGGGATGCCAGTACGGCGCATGCGGCGGAAGAGAGCGAGGGCTTCCAAAGGTCGGGAATTGAGGGTGAACCCGGAGATAAGGGCGTTGTAGCAGACGAGCAAGCTGGTATTAGACGGGACCTTACTCTTACCCGGGTGGTAGACTCCCAGGAGTTTCAACACCGGGTCAAGGGTTCGAGTACCCACCAGTGGTGAAATCCCATGGCGTGCGTGTGTGGCGTGTGTGTGTGGGGTGTTTGTGTGCGTGTGTTAAAAAAAATAAAAAAAATAAAAAATAAAAAAAGCTGGTATTAGACGGGGGAATTTCGTCGAACAGGTTACAGGCCTATTGAAGGAGGTAGCATTTCGAGTACATTGAGATGAGAGACGTCTGGGCGAAAGGGTCGAAGAGGCATCCGGTCTTGATGACGTGACAGTGGATCTGAGCGCCGGACAAAGGAAGTGAGAGAGCAGCGCAGGATTTGATAGCAAAGGGGAAGGTGAAACGGTCGGGGGAGTGTCCAGAGAGGAGCATCGTGCGGTAGAGATGGAGGGATTCCAAGAAGTGGCCCTCTTTCGCCAACAATCTCAAGCGAGAGTTCCATGAGCTGCTGCTGCTGCTGCTGCTGGAGTTTCTTCTTTGGAGAGAGAAGCAACAACGGATTCTCGTTGTGGTGGAAACGATGGAGCGTTTGATCATGTCATGAAGGTACGTTGCAATTGTGGCACTGGTGGGCTTCTGGGCTCCTTAACTATCCAACCATTAGCAGCACTAAAATGGTGGGACCCACAGATTGGTCAATCTGGACTAAGTATATGTGGATAGGCTGGCAATGGATCGGAAATCAGTACCATTCCCCACGTATCGCCTGATATAGCTATATCGTTTATGGAATTAAACATTGGTCGGATCAGCCTATCAGCTGGCGAGTGCAACCCCATTTCTCTGAGTCTCTGCCCAATCCATTCACTACTTATATAAAGGCATGCAGACAAGAATGTAGACAGTAATGGAACCTGAAAATTGTGGTCGGGCCATTTCCAGTTAATAAGAATATAGTCCGTTCCCAGCTATTCATTTTCCATTGTGTAACAAGTAACAAGAATGCAATGCATTTTAACTGCCCGTCTCCGGATGGATTGGTGTAAGTTCAGGTCACCCACGACAACCCCGAATATCAAACCATGAACAAAGAAATGTACAAGTGAAAACCACATTAGCAGCCATTCGCTCAAATGGGTTGGACCTGATCAATCAATCATCCATTCATTCTTACTTGGTTTTTGTTTTCTTTTCTTTTTCGAATATTGCTTATACCAAGGCTCCTTTCAGTTATGGGTTTTTGGACCTCCTTCCAATTAATTAAATGAAACTTATGACCTTCCTCCCTTCCTTCCCATGGGAAATTTCTTTGGATCCTTTATAGAAAATAAAATGAGAGAATAGACAATGCATGCTTCATAAGAGTGACTCTGCCCCCAAGTGACAGATACGACCTTTTCCACTTAGAAAACTTTTTCTCAATACATTCCAAAATGGGATCCCAAAAAGATGCTTCCATTGCTCTACCCCCAAGAGGAAGACCTAAATCAGCCCCTTTGCAAATGACTTGACCAAATGCAAATGGACAATTCTAGCAGGTATAGAATTGGCATCTTAGGTTTTCCTACTAATTGGTGCTTCTTTTCCATCCTTTCCTTTTGATACTTGTATTTGTATTTCATGGATGATATAGTATTACTTTTCAATCATTCAGAACATAAACTTTGATGTATGTATTTCACTAGATTCTTTTTTCCATTTATTGTCCTGTAATGACTAGTGGTCAAGTTACTTTCTCAAACATCCATTTTACTTGGAGACAGGTCAGTCATCACCCAATGATTGTTGCGTGCCACTGTGAAGGCAGAGGATGGAAATTTTGGGGAGATAGTAATCTAAAAAGCAAATTCTGGGGTCGTTCAATTCAACTTGATCCTGTTGGTGTTTTAACTCTCGAGTTTGATGATGGTGAAATTTTTCAGTGGAGCAAGGTAAGAATCATGAATGAAATATGCTAGGTTTTGTTTCTTATTGAGGTGCAAGTTGAATACTTGCTAGATTCTTTCTTCAGGTCACAACGTCCATTTACAACCTTATATTGGGGAAGCTCTATTGTGATCATTATGGTACCATGCGAATAGAAGGAAATCGTGAATATTCATGCAAGCTAAAGTTTAAGGAGCAGTCAATCATAGACCGAAATCCTCACCAGGTGATTAATTCATTGCCTCGTCTCTTTATACTCTTACATGGCGATTTTATATACATTTATTCCTTTCCTCCATATGAAGTTCATTGACGAAAAAAGAGAGTCAATCTTTAGCATCAGTTAATTGTCAAAATACAAGCAATATTGTACACGTGTTAGCATATTGTTTTCTGTTACCTTAGAATTTAATTTGTTTGGTGTTAAAAGAACATGATACAGCTGTCCTATGTTCAGTAGGCCTGTGTTGTTTGTGGACTGCAATATGGCTACGGGGAGTTGAGGATGGCATTAAGCGCATTTTATTTGCTCTTGTTTAATTGTCATGGAGCATATTCTAAAGCACTTCTTTCTTATTTTATTTTAAGTAGCTTGATTAATCGTGTTTGTTTGAAAGTAGCTTGTGTCAATAATTATATATTAGAAAAAGCTTGTGTCTAATAATCATGATGATACGTGTTAAGAAAACAAAGGCAAGAAAGACTTGACAAAATATTTGATAGGAACCATGAGCTGGTCTCTGTACAAGTAAGACTTCCCAGGTGCACAAGATGGTATATGTCAACTGACTTTGAGATATTTGACTAAAGGACCAAAGCCCCTTACGTAGATACAAGCCTTGGATCATTTTCTACATATGGCAGATGTTTGACAAAAGCATCATCCAATAACATGATATAAAACATAATAAGCAAACTAAGCAAAATGTTGATTCTGCATTTTCTACATAATTCAAATTCATACAAAGAAACTTCTGAAAGGCTTGAGTTTGTGTTCTTAACATTAACCCCCAAATTCTACAGCTAAAAATATATATAATCTTTGGGTTGATGCCTTTCTGATGATCCAGCTATATTTCCTTTCGCAGGAAAATAGGTCATAATAGCCGAACTTGACGTTCATTGAATTATTGGAATGCCAAACCCAGAGAATCCAGCCAGAAATATTAAATGAGGTGTTCTGGGAGTGTGGAGACCCAAGTGCAATTATGCACCAGAATGGTGTACACAACTCATAGTTGATGGTGACGAACTGACAAAGATTTCAACAAAGAAGAAAGGTTATGATAGAGGTTCTTGACTATCCTGACCTGGTGGAAGATGAAGTATCGCCGTAGGGGCCTTTTGCTTGACCTGGCAGAGTACGCTGATTGCATGCGCACATAAATTGTACACATGGCGTACACATATCTCATACGAAACCATCCAAATTGTCAGCCTTACTATGGAGGGGTTATCCCAAAAAATCAATTGTCCAAATTCAACAAACAAACGCCCATTAAACAGAGGTTAGGATTCTCCTATGAATCTGATTGCCAGGCTATAACTGATCCACAGTTGCTCCCAGGATTTGGGCAGTTTGGATTTGGTTACACATGTGCCATGTGTACGATGGGTGAGTGCATGTATATGACTCTCATACTTTGCCAGCTTATCAAGTAACTCCTCTCTTGTGCACTGCCTAGTTGCATGAAGACCTGACATGCACCTGCCATTTTCCATCTTTAGTCTCAGACTGTTGTACCCATATGCATGTCTTGGGATTTCCCTATTTTGTCGTACTCCTGTATCTTGGAGTTCAAATTTCCACACCACCTCAACTTGCATCTGCTTTGCTGCTTACAAGAGCAATGTACCTTTCAGTCCCTTATATCAACCTTTTCATGAAAGCAGTTGTCTAACCTCCTAGATGTCATCTTGTCTCTCTTTGTCATCAAACCACTGCTGATAAACCTTACATCTCTAGTTTGTGGGATGCTCTTGAGATAACATTGTCTAAGGTTGCTGCATTGCAACTTTATTGTATTTTTTCAGTTTTGGCATAGAACTTAGGTACAATAGGACCTCAATTAGGCCTTAATTGTCATGGTGCATAAGGAGTCTAATACTTCAGAGCAATATTCATTACATTTTCTTAGCTTTCGCGACTGCTGCTTGTTTGACAATTTAGGTTCAAGAGCCAAGGCTCATAGGGGGTATAACATAGACTTGTATTTGCTTCAATCAACTTGTATGCCACATTTGAGATTTCTGTTATACATGTTAGCTTGTCAGTGGAAAAGTAAGATTTCTTGAATTTTGAGCTCTGACTAATATGGTAGAAATCATTACTAACTCTCCATAGTAAATCGTGTGTCACCATTATCCATAGACATGCAGTGGTGGACACGGAGAATTCTAGATGGTAAATTCACTGTACATCCATACAAATATATCAAACATTAGAATGTTATGTTTTGGCAGTATCTTGTAATTATTAGTCTCCTCCGCGAGATTCCTTGTTTTCAATAATGGGCCCCTCATCTTCTTTTCTGTTTGTTGTAGTTTTGGAAGCCTTGTGTCGGATTTTGGTGAGAGGTCAATCTGGGGTGTTTTTCATAGTTTTGAAGCGGCTAATGTTCTCCAGCATGTTAGCCATCTCGAATTCGTTGATGATACCCTTATCTTTTGTGAGGTCAATGGGTCCATGGTAGATAATCTCAGGAAGATTATGTTTTGAGGTTGTGTCGGGCCTTGAGAGTTAATCTAGGTAAAAGCAAGTGATGCAGGACAATAAACCACTCACTCTAAAAGCTCGAACTGATAGAGCATGGCAATTTAATCCCTTTATCTCATATAGCCCATGCCCCACATCCATGGGTTAGGTCCTCGGCCGAACCGTCCTCGCGGGCCCCAAATCACACGGGTTCCGCCTCACACGGGCCCCAAATCACATGGGTTCCACGGGCTTCCCACCCTGCGTGTGCCCCCGCATCCCACAAGCCACTCCACTCAAGCCCGGTGTGAAAATGCCCTTGCATTAGCAAGCTTCTTGGGATTCACAATGGAGGATGTTTCTAGGTTGGCTGGTATTTTTGGGCATTGGGCTAGGTCTCTCCCTTCTTCTTACCCCAAATTTCCTTTCTGTGTTGGGAAGCCTACAAAACATTTGCAAGATAAGGTGATCTCCCATTCCTTTGGGTAGAATCACCTTACTTAAGGTTGCCCTCTCCAATCTCCCTCTTTATTTCATGTCTTTGTTCTGGTGACTTAAGTTTGTCATTGCTAGGATTTATTTATTTATTTATTTATTTTGAGAGATAACGGTTGTCATTACTAGGATTGATAGGCTTAGGATCCAAGGGAAATTTTCATTTATTGAACTAGAAGGAGGTGCATAGGCCTTTTGCCTAAGGAGGAGCTGGAATTAAGTGTCTCGATGATGTTAACTCAACTTCGCTAAGCAAATGGGTTTGTAGATGGGGGGTGGAGGGTAGCATGTGGAGGAACATTATTGTTGGCAAATATGGCTCTGGCATGGGTTGGTGGATGAAGGATTCGTCTCTTCATCGAGCATCCCATCTTTAGAAGGTTGTTGCTCAGGTTGTGGAAAAAATGCTTGATTGCTTGGTTTTGCCATTGGGTATGGAGTTTAAGTCAGATTTTTGGATGATGTTTGGTGTGGGGAGTGCACCCTTAGATCGGATTTTCCTAGTTTGGCTGGGCTGTCCTATTGTTGATGTTTCTATTGTCCACTGTTTCTCAGTCTCTATGGATGGGTGTGTGTGGATTCCTCTTTTTTTTTTTTTTATTTAAAGGTAAGGATTTTATCACTGCAGAAACAGGAATAAAACAGAAACACCTGTACTTAGGGAGCCCAATCCCTGGACATGACAAGCACCTGGGAAAAGACTCCATCCACGGCTTCGGAGAGATTCCTAAAACATTGATTTTTCTTCCCAACCAGATCGCCCACATCACAGCAAGAAAAAGGATCCCCCACTTTCTTCTTCCCATCACTCCTCCAGGATCAATGTGCTATTCACACATGAGCACTTCCATGGTCAGGGCCATCACCCACGCCACTCCTGAGAGTCTGAGAATGCTCTACCAAATATCTGACGAGAAGGGACAGTGAATAAAGAGATGATTCATTATTTCCTCGGAATGAAAGCAAATGAGGCAAACGTTAGGAATACGCATTCCACGTTTTTGGTGGTTGTTGACAGTGTGGATTCCTCGTTGTCGACGATATCTATTTGATTCAAAGATCGATGATGTGGTTCAACTTTTTTCCCTCTTGTAGGTGATCCAGCCTTCTCCAAGAGTGAATTGACTTGCTCATTTGGATGATTTACAAGGCTAGTATCTTGTCGATGAGGTCTCCGTATTCTCTCACCTCCCAATCTGTGAATTAGAACTTTTGCAGCCATATAGGCCCTGTCTAGTCCTCTGGTGCCCCTCCTAAAGTCTTAGCTTTCGCCTGGCTCGTTGGCAGAAATAAAGTCCTTACGATTGACAGTCTCTGCAGAAGGGTTGTGATGTGTTGCCTAACATTTGTCTTCTTTGCTTCAAAGACGCAGTGTCAGTGGATCATCTGTTCATCCATTGTCTCTTTGCAAGGGATGCTTTTAGTATTCTACTTGCTTTTAATGTGTCCTGGGTGATGCCTAGCTCAATTGATGGTCTGTTTCTCTTTTGGCATGAGAGAGGGCCAGGGATAAAGAGCATATGCAGGTGGAGTGTCTCTATGCTCACCATTCTCTGGTGTCTTTGGGGCGAGAGGAACGATCATTGCTTTTGCATTGGAAGTACTTATCTTGGGGTTATTGACCATGTTAATTTGTGTATCAGGGATTGGGTGCCTTAAGTGGTTTGATCGTATTTTTCTTCTATTCCTTTTGCTTTCTTTTCCCCCTTTGGCTTGTTGGCCCTGAATAAATTGCACTATCTTAAAAAATGATAATGATAAACCTAAAGAATATTATTTATATGTAAAGGTGCAAAAAATTTCAACAATAACAGTAGCAGCAGCGACAATAACAAAATAGTAACGATATGAGCTATATACCAATATAGCTGGGATAAGGCTATAATGATGATGATGACAGTGCAAAATAGCCAGGACAAGGCTTTGATGGTGAAATCTATGGCATCCTTTCATGCACATAGTGATGATTGTGACAATTTGCCGCTTATGAACAATGTTGGCTTATGGTGGAAGTTCAATTGCAGGTACAAGGTATAGTCCAAGACAGGAATGGAAAAACGGTGGCCACACTACTTGGAAAGTGGGATGAGAGCCTGCATTATGTGTTAGGCGATCACTCTGGAAAGGGCAGAGGATTGGAACAATGGTATGAGGCCTGCTTGCTCTGGAAGCGCAGCAACCCATCTCAGTTCCCCACCAGATATAACTTGACACACTTCGCCATTACACTGAATGAGCTCAAACCCGGATTGAAGGTAATGATGAAACTCGCATGTGTTTCTAACTCAAGCCCATATTCCTGCTGAAGTCTAGATGCTTTTTCGGTGGAAGGAGGCCGTTTAACTGAAGATGTTTTTTTCTTTTTTCTTTTTTTTGTATGCAGGAGAAGTTGCCCCCCACAGATTCAAGGCTAAGGCCAGATCAGAGGTGCCTGGAGAACGGGGAATATGATATGGCCAATGCGGAGAAGTTGCGACTGGAGCAGAGACAACGACAGGTGAGTTTCTGTCTTATGTATTCCTATCTTCTCTCTTTCCTTCTTTCTTCTTTCTTCTTTCTTCTTCTTTGAATTGCTGTCTTACAACTGCATTTCCATTCTTTTTTGTTCTTGTTCTTTTCTTATTTCCCCAATTGATCCTTACTATTGTTTCATAGAGAAATGCCAAGGCCACCTTGCAGTGCTGGATCTCAGACAAATCCTACTTGTGCCATGTATGTGAGATCCAAGCCATTGATCAGGCTGACTGTACTGAACATGCATCATGGCCTGAAAATCAGGCCAGTTGGGTCATCAGGTGGGCCTACCATTTAAAAAGAAAGGGGTTGCAACTGCACGCTGGAGCATGTCTATCTCTAGTCCATGAGCTAAGGACCTGAGTCCAGTTGTAGCCCAGCACGTTGCCTATGAACCAAACGCCCAGCACACCAATGTTAAATAAGTCAGGCCAAGTGTTATTGGGCATTTAGGCAAAAGATGCAAAAGCCCAGGCACAGGGTCACTTTGATAATAGGACTGAATCAAAGGCCCCAGTCCCGACCATGGGACTTGAGATCCGTAAAAACCTGGCCCACCACTGCTCAGCTTAGTCGAAATGTGACTGTTGGAAAACAGACAGTTTGAAGGAATGGCAAGTGGTCTACATCCATGTACACAAATGGCTCACTTGGTGACTAGACCAAGCCTAGCTGGGGCCATGGCACATGCATGGCAGGGCCTGGATTCCATGCCCTTGCTTATAATGATTGGATAGTACATGCCATAAGATCATTTAATTTTACTATGGTAAGTAAAAAAACATGCATTGATGATGGCTAGTAATGTGGGGGGATTGGTGAAACAGGCGAGGAAGATGCAAGAGCAGGGTTGGAAGCCACGGTGGTTTGCCAAGAAGAAGGGAAGCGAGACGTACCGGTACATTGGTGGGTACTGGGAGGCTAGGGAGCAACACAAGTGGGAGGCATGCCCCAATATCTTCAGCCAAGCGTCGACCACTGATCAAATGTTGGTCTGAGAGGTGAGCCAAAGGCTGTGTGACCTGTGACCATTCGCCTTCTGTTTTTCTTCCTCTTGTTGATCTATTCTCTTTTGGTTCTCCACGGATTGGAGCATCTTGAGATGCTGGTGGCCAATGCGAGTGCTCTCCATATTTTGAGCAGTTGAGGTGCTGAATGGCAGTGCAATACGTGTGGAGCTGAAGGTGTCGCTGGCAATGTAATAGAAGTTGTTGTTGGCTCTCTTTCTCTCTCTGTGAACATTTTCCTGTGAGGAAAAAAGAAAAAAAAAGTATTATTTTCTGAACATTTTCCTATGAGGAAAAAAAAAGTAATATTTTTTCATATTTTTCAATATTCAATCCAGTTTTCATTCTCATTTGGAGTGGGTCCCACTGTTCTAACTAAAATGGCCTAATTAGGCTGGTGGGGAACCCATTGGTTGCAGAGGAAGGTTGCACTGCTGCAGTAAAAGTCGTAAAGCCCAATTTGCAGATTTTTCTTTTGGGGTTAACAGAGACCAAAGTGAAGAGTGGACCAGCTGGGGAATTGACGGGGAATGATCATTGACAGTCTATGCATGTGGGCTTAGAGGGCAACATGGGGGTTTGACGTGGGGTGATCATTTTCTTCGAAAAAGAAAAGAAAACAAAATCGAAGTAAGAATGGATGATTGATTGATCTGGTCCAACCCATTTGAGCAAATGGCTGCCAATGTGGTTTTCACTTGTACATTTCTTTGTTCATGCTTTGATATTCGGGGGTGTCGTAGGTGACCCGAACTAACACCAATCCATCCGGAGACAGGGCAGTTAAAATGTATTGCATTCTTGTTACTTGTTACATAATGGAAAATGAATAGCTGGGAACGGACTATATTCTTAGGGCCCGTTTGGATGCCTGTAAGTTCTTTTAAGCTGTGACTTACTTGTAAGTCACAAGTGAAAGTTACTTACAGGTAACCTATTTGGATGTAAGTTAAGTTACTTACAGGTAACCTATTTGGATGTAAGTTGTAAGTCACTTATAGGTTTGGATAACCTTACAGGTAGAAAGTTGTATATTCACATCAAGCAGAGCTTAGATTAGGGAATTGTTCTAAAATATTATAATCATATAAAAAAACATGGGATCAAATATATTATTTTGTTAAGCCCATCAAGATGAATATTTGAGATAATTATTAAGCTAAACCAATCATCAAGTGGGCTATAAAAGCAAGGCCACGAATTCAAAATATCTATAATATGGAGTAATAACTCAATTTAAACATTGAGAATAAACTTTCTCAGTGATACACTCAGCAACACAAACAAGGTGGGCCTAAAATCCCCGATGGAGAAACGGTTGGGCGGAGTGGATATATAACACATCATCAAGGTGGGCCCACGGCAGCGGTAACACCCACTACCGTGTTACCAGTAATGCAATCAGACTGTGTACTGAGTTGCTGGTATATTTTTATTACACGAAGTAAATCCAGTTGGGCCCACTGTAAATGTATACGGTTTATCCAATCAGTCCATCCATTTTTTTCATCTAAATGTAGAAGTCGAGCCATAAATTTAAGCATATCCAAAGCTCAAGTGGACCATACCCCAGGAAACAGTGGAAATACTGATTTGGACTGTTGAAACCTTTCTAGCGCTCATAGTGATCTTTATTTGTCATCCAACATCTTCATAAAATCACAAACACCTGGATGAGGGAAAAAAAAATTCAGCTTGATCCATAACTTCTGTGGTCCAGGTCGGATGTACCGGACTCAGTCCCAGATCGGATCGAGTTCGGGTCAGCCCATGTAAGTTTCAGACCGAATCGAGTTGGACCCAATCCGATCCGTCTCGGTCCGATGCCCAGCTCTAATCACAGTTACACATGAGTACCTACTGGTTCCACGACTACATATAAAACTCAAGAATTCAGTATATAAGTTGTGCTGCTTAACATTGCAATTTTTTTCTTATTTATGTTTAGTTGTGAAAACCATTTGTACTCATGTTTATAAATTCCAATTTCTTCCCATTGGGAACAACTTGCATTACATCAAATGCTCATGTTCCGCTACTTACAACTGCAAGAAAATGCCATAAACAACAAAGTAAATGCAAGATGGTTTGCTGAATAGCATCAGGATGGTACATGAAGGCTATACTGAATCACTGATGTATTGAGTCCTCTAAGATATTGAAATAATTAAAAGATAAAAAGAATTACATAAAATAAACAAATTCCCATTACATCAAGAATTTCAATTGACACCATATTATGGGTAATGCATCAGCTTTGTATTTAACAGGCATTCTTCAATGGGTGAGGGGAAATACTCCCAATCTCCGATAAAAATAGCTCAAGATATACCTTAATGAACTCTGAAAGTGGGGCACCACATCCTTAGCATCATGACATGCTGATGTAGGACAAAGTCAAAAACAATCTCAACAGCCAATATTGAAAGAAACCAGGCAAGAAAGTTTGATCTAGAGTCTAGTGCACACTATAGCTTCAGACTGCCATAACTTTGTAATTGGTTAATTACCCATTTTTTGTAAATGATATATAGTTAGAAAGCTATCGACAAGATTTCCATAACTTTGTGAACCTTCTCGAGTGTGTTTGGGGACAGGAAACTCCACATCTGTAGGCATGGGTCACATGGGTATTCTGCATCCATAGCATGTCCATGGCATTTTTAGTGATGATCTGCATCACATTCAGCCAGTGCTCAGCTAGCTGCATGCTGTAGACATCAACTATAGGCAAATCCCTACAAATTCCCCTTTCCAATTACTGTACACTAGTTGTGCAAGGTGGAGGGTGGAGCCAGACTGTGTTGGCATGTCTAGAGTCTGTTGGTAATCATGCATAGATCCCCTGTTATTCAAGATCTAGCATATGAGCCATCTCAATGATGGGACACCATACTCTGTTTTCATAAGATGATACACACTAAATAACAATCTGCCAAGCACCACATCACATGCACACTGACGTGTAACAATATGCATATTAAATGACAGCAATGGAGTATCAATCCTCAGGCTTTATTTGTAAAGTCTCTATTACTCGGCAATCGAAGCCCAAAGACAAATGAATTAGCTCATGCTTAACTAGCCAAGCAGATTAACAACCCCGCATCTTCTTTACTCGGCAATCGAAGCCCAAAGACAAATGAATTAGCTCATGCTTAACTAGCCAAGCAGATTAACAACCCCGCATCTTCTTGTCTCTCCCACATTTTAATGAGTATTTCACATTTTGGATGAAATTATGAAGATTGACCTGCCGGATCATAGGTAGTGAGTGTCTCTTGGTAGCTGGAATCAAGAGTTTCTCTACAATGAGAGACCATTAATTGATGAATAAGGAGCCAAAGCAAGGGTAGCAAGGGCATCAGCTAACCTGTTTTCATCTCTAGGAACGTGATTGAACTCAATTTCTTTGAACCACTTGATTAGGTGCTCAGCTAGTGCTTGATAAGGCATGAGTCTGGGTTCCTTTTGTCATGGAGAACCAAGGACGTCAACTACCAAGAGCATGGGTAAGAGAGGAAGGTTGATGTCTGGTGGGCAGCTAATCATAAAAATTTCAGCCAATCCATCATCTAAAAACCAACCCAAATTGCTGGAAGAAAGTCTTAGATGAAAGACAATGATCACATCATTGAATCTAAGGGCATCTTGCGAGCTCGACTTTGTAGGAGAAAGCATTCTCAACATCCATAGCCATGAGAATACCTTGCACCCATAATGTTTTAAACACATTTCTAACCCTCCACCGTGAGGAAGCTCAAGGACCTTGGCATTGTAATTTTTTAAACACATTTATCATCCTCCACCATGAGGAAGCTCTAGTACCTTCACATCGTAGAGCCCATGGCCCACAGCCTACAATCCTTTCCATCCCTACTCGTATAAATGAACAATGCCTTGGTACTGTAGGGGATGCTCTACAACCTGACATTATTATGGGGCACACTCCACAACCTCTTAGTCACAGAGTCTGTTAGCAGTTCAATTGTGTTTATCATTCACACCTTACACTGTCCACTTAAGATACATGCCTACCCTTTACTTTTCTTCACCAGATAGTCACCAAGGCATATGAAGTTTCAGTCATATTTGTAAATTGCAATGGCCAAAACATGGCAATGTGATTGACAGCAAGGGCATGAAACCCTTATAAATGCATCTTTAATGCTCCTACTTCAAGCGATTTTACCTTGTCATGCTTGACCAAGAAGAGAGACTCACTCTCATATATCACATGCCTCCTTGCTTTTGGAGGACACCAACATATCAAGAGACTCGTAGGCATCTGTGGATAAACCCATGTTTTGTTTCTCAATCCTTCTATTATCGAGCTCCAAATGCACCCATGTATTTTCCATAATTTAAGACCCACTTTCATTTGCATCATGCACTTGTATCCTACCCAAGGGCTGTCCGTCAATCCCCTTCTTATGTCAAAGCAGCCACCAATGCGGCCTTTCTTAGCAAACATGCAGCCAATAGTTCCTCTACAGTCTCTGGAAGAGAGAATCAATCCAAGTCATCCAGCTTTGCCATCTCTATCACCAGTAATCATTGCAAGAACAAACACCATCTTCAAAATGGTGAAAACGGGTTGCATCTCTAACAATGATTGCACGGTTCACAATCTTTGTAATCGATTTTATAAACCGATGACAATCTCCACATACCCTCAAGTTTTTTATCACCACTATCTCCTCCCCTGCCTTTGTGTTTAAGAGCCCAAACACAATTGCCAGCTTCTCACTGTGAACTCCCATTGCCGTTACAATATCCTCACCTTCGCCACTTCCATTATTTGTATCAACATTACCATCCTTTAATGCATTCAGCGCTTTCACCGAAGCCTCTAACCCATCCAACATCCTGTAGATATCTTTGGCCTGAGGATGCAATCTATCACCTGCTAAAAAGAGGTGAATCCTCTCCTTGTGCTCAACGTAGCTACACCCAGGTTCCTTCTTAAGCCTTCTCTCTCTCATCATCCCTCGAATCCTTGCCACACCATCCAAGTTTCCTGCTTCCGCATATATATTCGACATCAAAACATAATAACCAACATTCATTGGCTCGAACCCAATAACACTCTCGAATGCCAACTCTGCCAGTTTGATGTTGCGGTGGATCTTGCATGCACCTAGGAGGGCACCCCAGACAGCACCATCGGGCTTCACTAGCATTGATCCAATTAGCCCACATGCATCCTCAAGCCGACCTGCACGTCCAAGAAGATCAACTACACAAGCATAATGTTCAGGTCCTGGACGCAGACCATAATTCTTCTCCATCTCCGAAAAATACTCCAAGCCCTTCTCTGTCAGCCCTGCATGGCTGCATGCCGATAGGACACTGACAAATGCCACAGAATCTGGTTGGATACCTGCCGCTCGCATCTCATCAAAGAGTCGCACCGCTGTCTCTCCATAGCCATGCATCCCATAGCCAGAAATGATTGCAGTCCAAGAGATAACATTCCTGTCAGGCATACTATCGAATAGCTTGCGAGCATGTGCCAAATCCCCACACCTTGCATACATATTTATCAATCCGTTCATCAGAAAGACATTGAAACCAAACATGCTACGGGCAATGTACTGTTCAACATCCCGGCCAACACGTCGGGCACCAAGGTTTGCACAGGAGGAAAGAATGCTGACGAGGCTTACAGGGTCAGGCTGCACTCCGGACCTTTCCATCTGGCGAAAGAGATCCAAGACATCAGCAGCAAGGCCGTTCTGAGCATACCCAGAGATCATGGCATTCCACGAGATCAAACCCTTCACAGGCATTCCATCAAACACCTGCCGAGCAAGATCAACAGACCCGCATTTCGCATACATGGTAAGTAGACAATTCTCAACGGAGGCATCAATATCCGTACCAAACTTAATATTGCAGGCGTGGAGGGACATCCCAGAACCCAGCAACGTCGGGAGAGCACACGACGGTATCAAACCGAGCATTGTGACGACTGTGAAGGGGATGCCAGTACGGCGCATGCGGCGGAAGAGGGCGAGGGCTTCCAAAGGGCGGGAATTGAGGGTGAACCCGGAGATGAGGGCGTTGTAGCAGACAAGCAAGCTCTTATTAGACGGGGGAATTTCGTCGAACAGGTTACGGGCCTGGTGAAGGAGGTAGCATTTCGAGTACATGGAGATGAGAGACGTCTGGACGAAAGGGTCGAAGAGGCATCCGGTCTTGATGACGTGACAGTGGATCTGAGCGCCGGACAAAGGAAAGGAGAGAGCAGCGCAGGATTTGATAGCAAAGGGGAAGGTGAAACGGTCGGGGGAGTGTCCAGAGAGGAGCATCGTGCGGTAGAGATGGAGGGATTCCAGGAAGTGGCCCTCTTTCGCCAGCAATCTCAAGCGAGAGTTCCATGAGCTGCTGCTGCTGCTGCTGCTGGAGTTTATTCTTTGGAGAGAGGAGTGACAACAGATTCTCGCTGTGGTGGAAACGATGAAGCGTTTGATCATGTCATGAAGGTACGTTGCAATTGTGGCACTGTTGGGTTTCTGGGCTCCTTAACTATCCAACCAGTAGCAGCACTAAAATGGTGGGACCCACAGATTGGTCAATCTGGACTCATTATATGTGGATAGGCTGGCAATGGATCGGAAATCAGTACCATTCCCCACGTATCGCCTGATACAGCTATATCGTTTATGGAATTAAACATTGGTTGGATCAGCCTATCAGCTGGCGAGTCCAACCCCATTTCTCTGAGTCTCTGCCCAATCCATTCACTACTTATATAAAGGCATGTAGACAAGAAAGTAGACACTAAGAACCTGAAAAATGTGGTCGGGCCATTTCCAGTTAATAACATATATCAATGCACGTTTCCCTCTGTAAGGGCCTGTTTGGATGCCTGTAAGTTGGGTAAGTGGGAAGTCACTTACAGGTGGTGTTTGGGGGAGAAAAATCACCTGTAAGTCAAAACTGCAGGGGGTGGGGTTGAGAAGTCACTTTCCTGTAAGTCACTTACAGGCTCAACGGTCGGTTTTTTAAAAAGAGGGGAAGAGGGAGAAACGCACCAAAGGGGATTGTAGGTTTCGTCTCTCCATCCCAAGCTCTCTCCTCGTCCCTCTCTACAATCTCTCTCCCCCTCCCTCCCTCTCTGCAATCTCTCTCCGTCTCTGCAATCTCTCTCTGTAATCACCGCCTTCCGTCTCTCCTCCTCCTAGAACGGTAGGGTTTCATCAACCCTTTTTTTTTCTCTTTAAAAACGGTAGTGGCCTGACGTTAACAAGGCACGCGCACTTATACGCACCTGCGCATGTGCGCATTTTTTCACACGTGTCATGGACCGCTAATCCTAATGGTCCATGTGATGCAGCATCCCATGAAACCACCTAAGACCAATCTTGGCCCTGATTTAAAACGCTGGTGGGCCATAGAAAAGAGAGATGCAAATCAAGGCAGGAAAATGTTTTCTTTTTTCATGGCCCACCAATGTTTTAGATCAAGGTAATAGTTAGGTCGGGTTTCATGGGGTTCTGCATCACGTGGCCCGTTCAGATTTTAGACTCAAGTCACGTACGATGAGTTGTCAAAAAGTTCTCAAGAGGACTCTTGCCAACTTGTGCGCTGCCAAGTATTATGCGGGAAGAGTGCTGAGTAATGCGTAGACTGCGTGGTATATCATGCATTTTATCATTGAGTGCTGAGTAATGCGTAAACTCTGTGGGATCAACCATGATATATGTGTTTGATCCGCACTGTCCATCCATTTTAATACTTGATTTCAAGTCCTGATCCTAAAAATTAGCTATATCCAAAGATCAAGTGGACCACACAACAGAAAATAGTGTGAATTGAGTGTATACCATTGAAAATTTCTGGGGGGGGCATAGAAGTTATGGATCAAGCTGATTTTTTTCCCTCATCCAGGTGTTTGTGATCTTATGAACATGTTGGATGACAAATAAAGATCACTATGAGCGCTAGAAAGGTTTCAACAGTCCAAATCAGTATTTCCATTGTTTCCTGTGGTATGGTCCACTTGAGCTTTGGATATGCTTAAATTTATGGCTCGAATTCTACATTTAGATGAAAAAAATGGATGGATTGATTGGATAAACTGTTTACATTTACAGTGGGTCCAACTGGATTTACTTAGTGTAATAAAAGTATACCAGCAGCTTAGTACGTAGTCCGATTGCATTACTGGTAATACGATAGTAGGTGTTACCCCTGCCGTGGGCCCACCTTGATGATGTGTTATATATCCACTCTGTCCAACCGTTTCTCCATCGGGGATTTTAGGCCCACCTTGTTTGTGTTGCTGAGTTTTTTTACTGAGAAAGTTTATTCTCAATGTTCAAATTGAGTTATTACTCCATATTATAAATATTTTGAATTTGTGGCCCCACTTTTATAGCCCACGTGATGATTGGTTTAGCTTAATAATTATCTCAAATATTCATCTTGATGGGCTTTAAAAAATAACATATTTGATCCCATATTTTTTTATATGATTATAACATTTTAGAACACTTTCCTAATCAAAGCTTTGCTTGATGTAATATACAACTTTCTACCTGTAAGTAACTTACAGGTTACCTGTAAGTAACTTAACTTACATCCAAATAAGTTACCTGTAAGTAACTTTCACTTGTGACTTACAAGTAAGTCACTTACAACTTAAAAAAAAACTAAGAGGCATTCAAACAGGCCCTAAGAATATAGCCCGTTCCCAGCTATTCATTTTCCATTATGTAATAAGTAACAAGAATGCAATGCATCTTAACTGCCCGTCTCCGGATGGATTGGTGTAAGTTCGGATCACCCACGATACCCCCGAATATCAAAGCATGAACAAAGAAATGTACAAGTGAAAACCACATTGCAGCCATTCGCTCAAATGGGTTGGACCAGATCAATCAATCATCCATTCTTACTTTGTTTTTGTTTTCTTTTCTTTTTCGAAGAAAATGATCACCCCACGTCAAACCCCCATGTTGCCCTCTAAGCCCACATGCATAGACTGTCAATGATCATTCCCCGTCAATTCCCCAGCTGGTCCACTCTTCACTTTGGTCTCTGTTAACCCCAAAAGAAAATCTGCAAATCGGGCTTTACGACTTTTACTGCATCAGTGCAACCTTCCTCTGCAACCAATGGGTTCCCCACCAGTCCTAATTAGGCCATTTTAGTTAGAACAGTGGGACCCACACTAAATGAGAATGAAAACTGGATTGAATATTGAAAAATATGAAAAAATAATACTTTTTTTTTCCTCATAGGAAAATGTTCAGAAAATAATACTTTTTTTTTCTTTTTTCTTTTTTCTTTTTTCCTCACAGGAAAATGTTCACGGAGAGAGAGAGAGCCAACAACTACTTCTATTACATTGCCAGCGACACCTTCAGCTCCACACGTATTACACTGCCATTCAGCACCTCAACTGCTCAAAATATGGAGAGCACTCGCATTGGCCACCAGCATCTCAAGATCCTCCAATCCGTGGAGAACCAAAAGAGAATAGATCAACAAGAGGAAGAAAAACAGAAGGCAAATGGTCACGGGTCACACAGCCTTTGGCTCACCTCTCAGACCAACATTTGATCAGTGGTCGACGCTTGGCCAAAGATATCGGGGCATGCCTCCCACTTGTGTTGCTCCCTAGCCTCCCAGTAACCACCAATGTACCGGTACGTCTCGCTTCCCTTCTCCTTGGCAAACCACCGTGGCTTCCAACCCTGCTCTTGCATCTTCCTCGCCTGTTTCACCAATCTCCCCACATTACTAGCCATCATCAATGCATGTTTTTTTACTTACCATAGTAAAATTAAATGATCTTATGGCATGTACTATCCAATCATTATAAGCAAGGGCATGGAATCCAGGCCCTGCCATGTATGTGCCATGGCCCCAGCTAGGCTTGGTCTAGTCACCAAGTGAGCCATTTGTGTACATGGATGCAGACCACTTGCCATTCCTTCAAACTGTCTGTTTTCCAACAGTCACATTTTGCTGGGGCTGGAAGTGGACTAAGCTGAGCAGTGGTGGGCCAGGTTATTATGGATCTCAAGTCCCATGGTCGGGACTGGGGCCTTCGATTCAGTCCTATTATCGAAGTGACCCTGTGCCTGGCCTTTTGCATCTTTTGCCTAAATGCCCAATAACACTTGGCCTGACTTATTTATCATTGGTGTGCTGGGCATTTGGTTCATAGTCAACGTGCTGGGCTACAACTGGACTCAGGTCCTTAGCTCATGGACTAGAGATAGACATGCTCCAGCGTGCAGTTGCAACCCCTTTCTTTTTAAATGGTAGGCACACCTGATGACCCAACTGCCCTGATTTTCAGGCCATGATGCATGTTCAGTACAGTCAGCCTGATCAATGGCTTGGATCTCACATACATGGCACAAGTAGGATTTGTCTGAGATCCAGCACTGCAAGGTGGCCTTGGCATTTCTCTATGAAACAATAGTAAGGATCAATTGGGGAAATAAGAAAAGAACAAGAACAAGAACAAAAAAGGATGGAAATGCAGTTGTAAGACAGCAATTCAAAGAAGAAGAAAGAAGAAAGAAGAAAGAAGGAAAGAGAGAAGAAAGGAATTCATAAGACAAACTCACCTGTCGTTGTCTCTGCTCCAGTCGCAACTTCTCTGCATTGGCCATATCATATTCCCCGTTCTCCAGGCACCTCTGATCTGGCCTTAGCCTTGAATCTGTGGGGGGCAACTTCTCCTGCATACCAAAAAAAAAAAATCATCTTCAGTTAAACGGCCCCCTTCCACCGAAAAAGCATCTAGACTTCAACAGGAACATGGGCTTGAGTTAGAAACACATGCAAGTTTCATCATCACCTTCAATCCGGGTGTGAGCTCATTCAGTGTAATGGCGAAGCGTGTCAAGTTATATCTGGTGGGGAACTGAGATGGGTTGCTGCGCTTCCAGAGCAAGCAGGCCTCAGACCATTGTTCCAATCCTCTGCCCTTTCCAGAGTGATCGCCTAACACATAATGCAGGCTCTCATCCCACTTTCCAAGTAGTGTGGCCACCGTTTTTCCATTCCTGTCCTGGACTATACCTTGTACCTGCAATTGAACTTCCACCATAGGTCAACATTGTTCATAAGCAGCAAATTGTCACAATCATCACTATGTGCAAGAAAGGATGCCATAGATTTCACCATCAAAGCCTTGTCCTGGCTATTTTGCACCGTCATCGTCATCATTATAGCCTTATCCCAGCTATATTGGTATATAGCTCATATCGTTACTATTTTGTTATTGTCGCTGCTGCTACTGTTATTGTTAAAAAATTTTGCACCTTCACATAGAAATAATATTCTTTAGGTTTATCATTATCATTTTTTAAGATAGTGCAATTTATTCAGGGCCAACAAGCCAAAGGGGGAAAAGAAAGCAAAAGGAATAGAAGAAAAAGACGATCAAACCACTTAAGGCACCCAATCCCTGATACACAAATTAACATGGTCAATAACCCCAAGATAAGTACTTCCAATACAAAAGCAATGATCGTTCCTCTCGCCCCAAAGACACCAGAGAATGGTGAGCATAGAGACACTCCACCTGGATATGCCCTTTATCCCTGGCCCCCTCTCATGCCAAAAGAGAAACAGACCATCAATTGAGCTAGGCATCACCCAGGACACATTAAAAGCAAGTAGAATACTAAAAGCATCCCTCGCAAAGAGACAATGGACGAACAGATGATCCACCAACTCTGCGTCTTTGTAGCAAAGAAGACAAATGTTAGGCAACACATCACAACCCTTCTGCAGAGACTGTCAATCGTAAGGACTTTATTTCTGCCAACGAGCCAGGCGAAAGCTAAGACTTTAGGAGGGGCACCGGAGGACTAGACAGGGCCTATATGGCTGCAAAAGTTCTGATTCACAGATTGGGAGGTGAGAGAATACGGAGACCTCATCGAGAAGATACTAGACTTGTAAATCATCCAAATGAGCAAGTCAATTCACTCTTGGAGAAGGTTGGATCACCTCCAAGAGGGAAAAAAGGTGAACCACATCATTGATCTTTGAATCAAATAGATATCGTCGACAATGAGGAATCCACACTGTCAACAACCTCCGAAAATGTGGAATGCGTATTCCTAACGCTTGCCTCATTTGCTTTCATTCCGAGGAAATAATGGATCATCTCTTTACTCACTGTCCCTTCTCGTCAGATATTTGGTAGAGCATTCTCAGACTCTCAGGAGTGGCGTGGGTGATGGCCCTGACCATGGAAGTGCTCATGTGTGAATAGCACATTGATCCTGGAGGAGTGATGGGAAGAAGAAAGTGGGGGGTCCTTTTTCTTGCTGTGATGTGGGCGATCTGGTTGGGAAGAAAAATCAATGTTTTAGGAATCTCTCCGAAGCCACGGATGGAGTCTTTTCCCAGGTGCTTGTCATGTTCAGGGATTGGGCTCCCTAAGTTCAGGTGTTTTCTGTTTTATTCCTGTTTCTGCAGCGATAAAATCCTTACCTTTAAAGGAAAAAAAAAAAAAAGAAGAGGAATCCACACACACCCATCCATAGAGACAGAGAAACAGTGGACAATAGAAACATCAACAATAGGACAGCCCAGGCAAACTAGGAAAATCCGATCCAAGGGTGCACTCCCCACACCAAACATCATCCAAAAATCTGACTTAAACTCCATACCCAATAGCAAAACCAAGCAATCAAGCATTTTTTTCGCAACCCGAGCAACAACCTTCTAAAGATGGGATGCTCGATAAAGAGATGAATCCTTCGTCCACTAACCCATGCCAGAGCCATATTTGCCAACAATAATGTTCCTCCACATGCTACCCTCCACCCCCCATCTACAAACCCATTTGCTTAGCAAAGTTGAGTTAACATCATTGAGACGCTTAATTCCAGCTCCTCCTTAGGCAAAAGGCCTATGCACCTCCTTCTAGTTCAATAAATGAAAATTTCCCTTGGATGCTCCACCTTGCCAAAGGAAATCCCTTCTAAGCCTATCAATCCTAGCAATGACAACCGTTATCTCTCAAAAAAAAATAATAATAATAATAAATAAAATAAAAATAATAAAAATAAAAATCCTAGCAATGACAAACTTAAGTCAACAGAACAAAGACATGAAATAAAGAGGGAGATTGGAGAGGGCAACCTTAAGTAAGGTGATTCTACCCAAAGGAATGGGAGATCACCTTATCTTGCAAATGTTTTGTAGGCTTCCCAACACAGAAAGGAAATTTGGGGTAAGAAGAAGGGAGAGACCTAGCCCAATGCCCAAAGATACCAGCCAACCTAGAAACATCGCCCGCGAGGAGAGTTTGGCCGAGGACCTAACCCATGGATGTGGGACATGGGCTATGAGATAAAAGAATTAAATTGCCATGCTCTATCAGTTCGAGCTTTTAGAGTGAGTGGTTTGTTGTCCTGCATCACTTGCTTTTACCTAGATTAAATCTTAAGGCCCAACACAACCTCAAAACATCTAATAATCTTCCTGAGATTATCTACCATGGACCCATCCACTTCATAGAAAATAAGGGTATCATCGAAAAACACCCCAGATTGACCTCTCACCAAAATCCGACTCAAGGTTTCCAAAACTACAACAAACAGAAAAGAAGATGAGGGGCCCATTATTGAAAACACTAAAACATAACATTCTAATGTTTGATATATTTGTATGGATGTACAGTGAATTTACCATCTAGAATTCTCCGTGTCCACCACTGCATGTCTATGGATAATGGTGACACACGATTTACTATGGAGAGTTAGTTATGATTTCTACCATATTAGCCAGAGCTCAAAATTCAAGAAATCTTACTTTTCCACTGACAAGCTAACAGGTGTAACAGAAATCTCAAATGTGGCATCCAAGTTGATTGAAGCAAATAGCGTACAAGTTGATTGAAGCAAATACAAGTCTATATTATACCCCCATATGAGCCTTGGCTCTTGAACCTAAATCGTCAAACAGGCAGCAGTCGCAAAAGCTAAGAAAATGTAATGAATATTGCTCTGAAGTATTAGACTCCTTATGCACCATGACAATTAAGGCCTAATTGAGGTCCTATTGTGCCTAAGTTCTATGCCAAAACTGAAAAAATACAATAAAGTTGCAATGCAGCAACCTTAGACAATGTTATCTCAAGAACATCCCACAAACTAGAGATGTAAGGTTTATCAGCAGTGGTTTGATGACAAAGAGAGACAAGATGACATCTAGGAGGTTAGACAACTGCTTTCATGAAAAGGTTGATATAAGGGACTGAAAGGTACATTGCTCTTGTAAGCAGCAAAGCAGATGCAAGTTGAGGTGGTGTGTAAATTTGAACTCCAAGATACAGGAGTACGACAAAATAGGGAAATCCCAAGACATGCATATGGGTACAACAGTCTGAGACTAAAGATGGAAAATGGCAGGTGCATGTCAGGTCTTCATGCAACTAGGCAGTGCACAAGAGAGGAGTTACTTGATAAGCTGGCAAAGTATGAGAGTCATATACATGCACTCACCCATCGTACACATGGCACACGTGTAACCAAATCCAAACTGCCCAAATCCTGGGAGCAACTGTGGATCAGTTATAGCCTGGCAATCAGATTCATAGGACAATCCTAACCTCTGTTTAATGGGCATTTGTTTGTTGAATTTGGACAATTGATTTTTATTTTTTTTAACTGCCCACTAGATGTCCACCTGTCAGCCAGTTACAATCATACCTTAGTGATATTTGGGATATAACCCCTCCATAGTAAGGCTGACGATTTGGATGGTTTCGTATGAGATACGTGTACGCCATGTGTACAATTTATGTGCGCATGCAATCAGCGTACTCTGCCAGGTCAAGCAAAAGGCCCCTACAGCGATACAACTTCATCTTCCACCAGGTCAGGATAGTCAAGAACCTCTATCATAACCTTTCTTCTTTGTTGAAATCTTTGTCAGTTCGTCACCATCAACTATGAGTTGTGTACACCATTCTGGTGCATAATTGCACTTGGGTCTCCACACTCCCAGAACACCTCATTTAATATTTCTGGCTGGATTCTCTGGGTTTGGCATTCCAATAATTCAATGAACGTCAAGTTCGGCTATTATGACCTATTTTCCTGCGAAAGGAAATATAGCTGGATCATCAGAAAGGCATCAACCCAAAGATTATATATATTTTTAGCTGTAGAATTTGGGGGTTAATGTTAAGAACACAAACTCAAGCCTTTCAGAAGTTTCTTTGTATGAATTTGAATTATGTAGAAAATGCAGAATCAACATTTTGCTTAGTTCACTTATTATGTTTTATATCATGTTATCGGATGATGCTCTTGTCAAGCATCTGCCATATGTAGAAAATGATCCAAGGCTTGTATCTACGTAAGGGGCTTTGGTCCTTTAGTCAAATATCTCAAAGTCAGTTGACATAAACCATCTTGTGCGCCTGGGAAGTCTTACTTGTACAGAGACCAGCTCATGGTTCATATCAAATATTTTGTCAAGTCTTTCTTGCCTTTGTTTTCTTAACACGAATCATCATGATTATTAGACACATGCTTTTTCTAATATATAATTATTGACACAAGCTACTTTCAAACAAACAGGATTAATCAAGCTACTTAAAATAAAATAAGAAAGAAGTGCTTTAGAATATGCTCCATGACAATTAAACAAGAGCAAATAAAATGCGCTTGATGCCATCCTCAACTCACCGTAGCCATATTGCAGTCCACAAACAACACAGGCCTACTGAACATAGGACAGCTGTATCATGTTCTTTTAACACCAAACAAACTAAATTCTAAGGTAACAGAAAACAATATGCTAACACGCGTACAATATTGCTTGTATTTTGACAATTAACTGATGCTAAAGATTGACTCTCTTTTTTCGTCAATGAACTTCATATGGAGGAAAGGAATAAATGTATATAAAATCGCCATGTAAGAGTATGAAGAGACAAGGCAATGAATTAATCACCTGGTGAGGATTTCGGTCTATGATTGACCGCTCCTTAAACTTTAGCTTGCATGAATATTCATGATTTCCTTCTATTCGCATGGTACCATGATGATCACAATAGAGCTTCCCCAATATAAGGTTGTAAATGGACGTTGTGACCTGAAGAAAGAATCTAGCGAGCATTCAACTTGCACCTCAATAAGAAACAAAACCTAGCATATTTCATTCATGATTCTTACCTTGCTCCATTGAAAAATTTCACCATCATCAAACTCGAGAGTTAAAACACCAACAGGATCAAGTTGACTTGAACGACCCCAGAATTTGCTTTTTAGATTATTATCTCCCCAAAATTTCCATCCTCTGCCTTCACAGTGGCACGCAACAATCATTGGGTGATGACTGACCTGTCTCCAAGTAAAATGGATGTTTGAGAAAGTAACTTGACCACTAGTCATTACAGGACAATAAATGGAAAAAAGAATCTAGCGAAATACATACAGCAAAGTTTATGTTCTGAATGATTGAAAAGGAATACTATATCATCCATGAAATACAAATACAAGTATCAAAAGGAAAGGATAGAAAAGAAGCACCAATTAGTAGGAAAACCTAAGATGCCAATTCCATACCTGCTAGAATTGTCCATTTGCAATTGGTCAAGTCATTTGCAAAGGGGCTGATTTAGGTCTTCCTCTTGGGGGTAGAGCAATGGAAGCATCTTTTTGGGATCCCATTTTGGAATGTATTGAGAAAAAGTTTTCTAAGTGGAAAAGGTCGTGTCTGTCACTTGGGGGCAGAGTCACTCTTATGAAGCATGCATTGTCTATTCTCTCATTTTATTTTCTATGAAGGATCCAAAGAAATTTCCCATGGGAAGGAAGGGAGGAAGGTCATAAGTTTCATTTAATTAATTGGAAGGAGGTCCAAAAACCCATAACTGAAAGGAGCCTTGGTATAAGCAATATTAGACAGAGAATTTAGGCATTGTTGAGTAAATGGCGGTGGAGATTGGGGAGGAGCTGCAATCCTTGTGAGAAATGTTATTTTGATGGGGGGGTCGATCTAATGGATGTGTTCTGAATGATTTTTGCAAGGTACGTACGCAGTTTGATGATGACAACGTGATATCTCGAGAAAAGTGGGAAAAGAATTTGCCAAAAGACTTTAGGCAAGCATCACATGAGTACTCTCTTTATAAACTTCTGTTTTAATTATAAAAAAACCAGAGAAGTAACTTACCCGGTTGCATTGTTCACCAGCGTGGTTGGCTTTACCAATTCTAATGGTCCAATTCATGCCTGAAATCCACTCACAGCTTCTAGGTGCTGAATGGGCCAGCTTTCAACAGAACTTGCTGATTTAGCAAGTTACAATGTTTTAGTTTTTTCATCAATTTCAGTAAGGAGTCTGAAAATAGCAAATTTCAGTATGTTCATTAGGGGTCCGAAAATATCAAATTTAGGTATGTTCATTACTTCAAAGTGGTAATGTATGGGTATCTTGAGTTGTATTTAGCGTTGCTATCATTCACCTTCCTATTTTCCAGGTCACTAATGTGGAGATCTGTGTTGATGGGGAGAAGAGAATAGAGAGAATAAAGGGCAACACTCCTAAACCCACCGACCATTCTCTGAACTCATGAAAACAAATGACCATGTGTTTCAGAATGAGGAATTATTAGTGCATGATAAGAAGAATCTCTCACTTTTTAGAAACAGATTCGACTCTCCCATGGATGCCATACAAAATGTTCATTCAGATCTTGTAATGGAAAGAGAATCGACTGTGGACTCCCAAACACAACAAGATCCAATACAAGCACATATCCTTTTTTACTCGGTTTCCTTTCATTTGACAAAACGTAGTAGTCTAAAAAAGTGAGTCGTATAATGGTTTAAAAGAGCAATGACCAATTTATGGAGGAAGATTCATTCTAAGATGCCACTTCAGCCCTCAGAAAATGTCATTATAATTATTTTTATGCTAATATGGACAGTTACAAAACACCCTTAACAGGGTCATGGCATATGGTTACGTAGTCTTTCTGTTTTGTCACTGTTATTTGGAAGGCTTCACTTTCACATTATCCATGAAAATGTCAAAAGTCGAAGTTTGAATCTCAATCATTTATGGTTAAGTAGTTAATCAGATTTTTGAACCAACAATATCCAGCATTTCTGGATACACATTCTCCAAGAAGTCTGAGCATTCCTAACATTATAAGATCTCCTTCCACAAGAAAAGACAAGCATCGGTGCATGAAATCACCATTGAGGTAAGAAAGAAACCCATGCCAGTTGCAGTTGTACCATGTGTGTGTGTGTGTAAAGAGAACTATAAATTTTAGCACATGGTAATTGCAGCAGATGTGCATGTATGAGGAATATTTATAAGTTGACATATGAGAAAACAGTCGGGAAAATTTGACCAACATGATATCAAGTCCAAGAGTTTTTGGGTTTTAGAGAAACCTTTTCTGAGAAAAAACGTAGGCCTTTGTCTGGATAGTCAGCTTCGTATGTCTCCCCCAAAAGTGGATTAAATGGCTTGCAGTTTCTTCCTTCTGTAGAAGCATATCCAGATACAGCAAATGCAGCAACATTTAGAATCCGCATAAGGCTATTTCCCTGCAGATTTTCATCCAGCATGTGAATATTTGAAGTAAACAAAACATACTTCCAACAAAATGAGTGGGCTTTCTTTAGTTTCCATTAGAAGTTGAATGGCATCACAACATGTACATGGATAACATCACGAACTAATATATCATCCTGATAAAAGTACTCTGTACAATGACCAATTCAAAGCAACAAGAACAGAACTTTCCACAATTTGAGCAGCTTGGCACTATCATATTGATGGTGGTTTCCGGCTGATTCAAATTGCAGACCCCACAAGGGTCCTGTCAAATTGTGAACCACACAAATGTGTCTATTATTCTCTACATGCATCGATTAGCATACTTAGGAAGTTATTTTCCAAGGTTTTATTCAAATTGGCAGTAAATCTCCTTCTATTAAGGAACTTGTTTAGCAAGCTAAGAACAAGTTATGTTTAAAACAAGAAATAGTTGTATGAAGAGCCTATAGATGCAAGCCATAACCATGGTTCTAGAGACATGTTAAGATCACTAAATGTTTCAGAATTTCTGCTAAATAATTGAGTTTTTAGCAGAGAGATTCTTCTATCATTTTCTAAAGGCCTGATGCCCTTATAAGGTAGTTATAGCCTTTGAACAGTCACATCTCTTAATTTTCTATAATTGCATTGAAGTTCTTTGAGAGAGAATTTCAAATCTGGTATGTGCAATCCACCTTTAACTTACGGTTTGTACAAGTGCCAGCAAAAAATGGCTCTGATCAGTTTTTCTCCGACAGGCACCACAGGTGGTGTCAACCCATAAGCATTCAGTGGAACTACCACCAACATCTACCATGAGCAGTGAAAATGAAGCCCAGTTACATGGCAGATGGAGCTGATCACAGTTTACAATATCATCCAGTACAACTCTGTTGTGGGATGGGGTAGTTCATTGTTTAATATTAATATATTGTCCAGTGCAACTTGGTTTCATCCAAGTTGTACCAGTTTTGATCCACAACAAAACAAATCACCAGTCCGAAATGGGACCACAACAAACTTAATCAAAATAAGTCAGGAAGAGCCGTACTGGTTTCAGTCCCCAGGCGTGTTGCACTCTGAAACCGCTATTTAAATCCACGAAGCTGATATTTGAGGCATCATACTTTCACAGTAAGGTGTGAAATGTGGATGGTTTGGATCTTGCACATGTGTGCCTAGTTGGCACATGTAAGCAGGCAGTTAAATTGATGCCTCCGAAGTTGATTCTTTCAGAAAATATCCAACAACTTGTTTCCCCAACATGATGAAATCATAAGGAATATTTAAAATTGAACTCTTTTAGGTTGCACTCAAAAGACCCTTAAGAATGGACAACAAAACTAGTCAACTCCAAACAAAAATATAATTACATCCCAAAATTGTGTCACAGGTCACTAAGCATGATGTTCATTGGGGACATCCTTGAATTCAACAGAAAGGCTTAAGTTTTTCAAATTCTTTCTTCAATGAATTCGAGTCATGCAAGACAACCTTTTTTTCTAAAGCCAAGACGCATTCAATTGCCACCCTACAACCTTTGTAACAAGGACATAACATATTCCAAACAAATGTTATGCTAGACCCTCATCAACTGGCATTTAGGGAAAGGACCTGATTCAAATTCTTCTCATAATACAGTAATATAGCATGCATTCTAAATAATCTTCTAGCTTACTATTAGCCAACCCCAATTAGTTGGGATAAGGCTTAGAGGATGATGATGATTTCTAACTTACTATTATAGGATCTATCTCCCAATTATTTTATGTAACAGCATTTATATGATACTATATATTTCAATATTATAATGTAAGTGTGTAGGCCATGGTTATGGAAGGAAGAAGTGTGAAAGAAACCAAAGTAATAGAAATATGGAAGCGGCAATTTCAAGAAGCTTGTGAAGATACATTTCTTCGAAATTCCTCAACATTGAAACATACACCATGACAAGAAGAGTTGAAAGGAGGAGAAAAATACATGCTACTTTTATTTGCTTGCATCATCATCGCCGTCATCATCTAAGCCTTATTGCAAGAAGTTGGGATCAGCTACATGAATCAATTTCCACCATACCACTTTATCATGTACCATATCCTCAGTTAACCATGGGTCCTCTAGTCTTTTCTTACCACCTCTATAAACATCCTTTTGGCCGTTGCCCTTTTAGAGCCTTCAACTTGAACCAACGTACTCCTAACCGTCGCAGTTGCTAGTCTCCATTGCAAATGGCCAAACCATTAAAGTTTACTTACCTACTGGTGTTACTCCTTAGTTCCACCAAATGCATTCATTTCTAATTCAATCCATCCTTGTCCTGCCACTCATCCATCTCAACATCATCATTTCCACGATGCTCATCCTACAAACATGTTGTTCCTTAACTGCCCTACATTCTGTCGCATAAAGTGTGGCTGGTCCTAGAGTTATCCTATAAAATTTCCCCTTCAGTTTGATGGGTATGCGTCAATCACAAAAAAAAAAAATTGCAAAGGCACATCTCCACTTCATCGACCCAACTCTAATTCTATGAGCAATATCCCATTCAATCTCTCCTGACTTTTATTTGCCTATATAAAAAATTAAATAATGTACAGAAAAACCTATGTAAATGCTACACTATATAAAATTGTGTAACACATCAAAATCACAAATGAACAAGTCTCCATCAAGCAACCAGTATTGAACAAATTAAATGCTAAATACTAGATTATGACAAACATGCAACTTAATGCTTTTATCAAGCATATAGAAGTATGCGTGGTTAAGCATAAAATTGTGGACATTATTTGATGATTCAAACAAGTTCCAAACTTTTTCAACAAAGTAAAAACTAAGTTTTGGGCGAAACAAAGTAGTCAATGAAATCTATTACAAATTTACAATTCAACGGATTCAAGTCACAAAATGGTATTAGTGAAAACTCAAACACAATAAATCATCATGATTTTTAATTATGTTAAAGGATTCCCATCAAAACTTCCAGAAATAAAATATGCCATGTCATGAACTTACCTTTTTACCCCATTCATTCGCTTGGTCAATTAGGAACGAGTATTCCAGATCTTCAAAACATCTCTGTAAAGAAGATTGAGGCTCGTTAAAGTACACAGGAAGACAAACTTTCGTAAGATCCTTTCCAATGTTATCTTTAATCATTGACCAGAGGCTGACTCCCTTCTCTTTCTCAACTGGATCGGGCAATCTTTTTCGTCGTTTAACATAAGGGTAGTTAAATCCCATAGATCTTATTGAAGCATCAATACCATTCTCAGAATCAATGGCATAATGCTCTTCATCATCAGAATCAAATGACGACCTCTGAAAATCAGACTCACTACTTTTAAAAGAACTTGACGACAGAAAATCGCGTGTATCAAAAAATGCATTTTCATCATCATCTGTTTCTTCCTCCGCGGCATCTTGTCTTTCATTGTCATCATCGGATTCTGTGATACTACCTTCTGGAAAAAAAAAAAGACATTTTGCATGCACAAATAAGAATAAAATAAAGCATATTAACTAATACTGGACAAGAAACCACAAAACAAAAATAATAACAGCTCCGAAGAACAATCTAGAGGAACAAGATCACTAAACAAGCACATCATGCAAGCATATCAATTTCAGTTAATGCCTTATATAAAAGGCAAGCATAAGTTCAAAGCAACAATTCTAAAGCAAGCTTCAATTTAGGAAGATTTCTTTGGATGAGTCAAAGAAAGAAGTACAATAATAAGAAAGTTAACCACCGAGAAACCATGAAGAAAAATGCTCTAAAATTGTTAGAAGCATGTTTGCTCTTTTTGCCATGTGAGGATGGTGCAACTACCATGCAGAATGGCGAGTGTCAAGAACAGTGGATACTCTGAAAACCAAATAGTCAGGATGTAGACAAGAAAAGATTGGTCGTAGCTCACAAGTACAGCCGTTGTCGTCATCATGGCCTTGTCCCATCTATTTGGGATCAGCTTTTCACATGAATACTTGGAGAAGGTTCAATGACAAGCTGCCCCAACTGACATCAACCCTCTTTTACCTGGGCTGGGGACCAGCAGGCACAATACTACCAGGCAGAGTTGCTTCACTCATCCAGTATAATCATGTTCAAAATATCTCCCCACCAATATTTGAGGGCTCTTTAGCGACCTGTTAAGTTGTTATAGTTCACTCTTAATTTTAACTAGCTAGTCCTGAATTTAAATCCAGGCCATGCAAAGATTATTTACCAACTTCTATGGTGGAAAATCCATGGCCACAGGCTATTTGAGTGGTTATGTTCAGGACCCTAGACAATGTTTCTTTAATCCTTTGCACTTTTCGAAGTTTGTTGATAAAAACTAGTCTATTGGAACTCACCCTTCTTTATTAGCTTAGATTTAAATTGAAATTAACCAAACCAAAACAAATAATCACATAAATATTTTTTGACGAATCTTTTTTTACTTTTATTTTCTTTTTCTAGGCTTCCTCATCTCAATAATTTGTTTTCCTCAATGTTCCCCGTTTTCTAGTACAGACACACTATGGTGTCTATAAGTTCAACAAGTCACCTCTGACACTCACGGTTACTTGGGCATTTAGCACTTGTGTCATGTCCAAGTTACGCTATATATTATGCGGGTCCCTTTCTAAATCCATTTTTCTTTTAATTTGCATATGAAAAAATAAAACTTCCATCAAGTAAGATTTAATAATAGGAAAAAGATAGATTCACAAATGCCAAGAAAAGTTGAGTAAGAAGAAAAGATTGGCCAAAACATAGATTTACAGGCTTGTAAAGATAGCAAATGAAATGGGTGAGAAATCTAATGATCATGTATAAAATTAATGGACTGCCATTTGACATGGCTTCTTACCACTACATTTGTCATTCTTCAGTCTTGAAGCAGACCTATCTTCCTTTGACTGCCTTTGGCTCTCATCAACTACAGTATTCTCCAAATCAACCTTTTCTGTCTACATAACAAAGTATTAAAAGGTGGCTTTTCAGTATTACCAATAAGAATATCTGAGCTAAGGATACTTTATGCTGTAAATCAAACAGTCATGACAGTTGGCATGAGGATGTGATATATCCATCAAAAAGGGCTCTCGAGAAAGGGGAGAAAAAAATCCTAAACATCAAGTGAAGCCCACCCCAGGTTGGTTTTTGAAACCAAAACCACAGAGGCAACAGCAAGAGAAATACTGCCCCATCAGGTTTTCAGGAGTGTAGAGTTCAATATGGAGGCAAGATAGTCAAATGCCACCCCATCCTAGTGTAGTATCATATTACTTGTGGAAGCAAAAACACCAACGCATGAGTAGAAACTCCATTCTGTTTAAGTGAAAATCACAATCTCCAAAAACTCAGCGTTAAAGATATTCCAATTCATACAGGTGTGAAGTTGCACTGATTTGGTTTTCTTGGACAATGGGGATGAACTATTATTGATCTACGTGTGGTTGGCTTTAATTCTTTTACAGGGTACTTTCTAAGCTTGAATGTTGGCAGCATAATTTATCATACAAGGCACAATTCCTTCACTTCAAACAAATGATAACTAAGTCCACATATTATATACTTACAAGAAATTTATTTTTAAAAAAAAAAAAACCTACATAAAAGGGTGGTTTCAGTATGTCTTGCCTTGTTAGTTTCTCCCTATATGCATTATTGCAACTAAAAAGTTCTATGCAGCAACATCCTTTGACATTAAGGCATTCAATATATGAAACTTGAACTTCCCAAGAGTCTCTCAAAATATTTCAGGCAACTTGCTTACATTGCAGGATGACTTGATCAGACAAACACATGCTGACACATGGCACCATCACATAAAAATGATGAAGAACTTTCCCGTGCCAATGCTGTCCAGAATAATGACAGCAGCTCAGCAGTTTGGTTCAAAATCCCAATAATCAACAGATACTTATACAAAAATGTATACCTGTACATGCAGAATCCACCCATACTAACCATTCATACAGCTCATCAGTCATCCAAGAAGCAAACAACAGACGGACATTTACATTTCGTGGCCTTTTCAGACTGAACCTAAACTGCTTAAGCACCACCACAGTTTTCTTTTGTCAAAACAATAATACCTAACTGTTTAGGATCACCTCTCTCCAGACAGAGACATGAGGTGTCAAATGTAGCTACCCAGGGAAAACCCGACAAGATAACTGCCCATACAGTTATAAATAACAATAGTTTATGAAATATTACTTCTCAGTAACACAAACTATGTTAATAAATTATTATTTAAAAAAAAAAAAGGAACAAAAAAATAAACAAATCACATTTATATAGCTTGTAAGGAAAAAGTGATTCAACGTTTTGTCTAGAAAGCTGGGTTAACAGGATTCAACACAACGGTTTCTTTTTCATTTTTCAACAAACAGTGTCCTTATTAAGTGGGTGCTTATATGAATAGGATGTATGCATGCATGCAAGCATGCATAATGATTCAACTGAAACAGCATCTTCCAGTGACAGAATTCTGGAGAGTACTATAAACAATTAGGAATGTTTAACGAGTCAAATGATGCCAGCATTTTGCATGGTCACATAGCACAATACTCTAAAGTAATCCCTGGAACAAAGCGCATAAAGAACAAGAAAGGGAAGCTAAACAGATAGAAGCAAATGCATATAGATCGCTTAAATACACAGAAGTGTTCTCGAAGTATTAAAAAAGTTGATGTTTCCTCCTGATCCACAGACTTTTCGAACAAACAATCGCATCTAGATTTCATGCAAGAAGAAATTTCCAAGTATTCAAAAAAATAAAAATAAAAAAAGAAGAAGAAGGAATCAAATAACAACTAATTCCATCAATTCAGGTCTGTTTGTTCATATTTCAAATACCAATTGCAAGAGGGCACCAGTTCCATTTTTATATATTCAATTCATCTTTAAAGAATGAAATAAATATAAAGGACTACAACAGGCATTCTACTTCAAAATTAATACCGCAAAAGGGGAGAAAGACAAAAGAATGTATCATACAAGCCATCAAAGAATTCTGAAATTCCAGAGTTGATGAGATTTTGATATGGAGTCATTATACCTCTAGCTGGCGCAGGGTCTCAATGAGGAGCGATTGTTTCTGCTTGAGAAGCACCAGCTTGTCCTGCAGTTCAGCGAACTCATTCCTCATAATCTGCTCACTGTCCTGGATTGCCGCCTCATTCAGGCCCTCCTCCAATAGCCGCTGCCTTAGCATATCTGTCGAACAGACAAAATTGTCGACCGGGGCCATGAGCTCGCTGTTCGACATCCGTGGGAACATGTCCTTCACGGCCTGCAGCACATCCTTCCAAGCAATTCGATCCTCGCGGGACTCAGCCCGCAGGTGGAGCCGCTTGGTCCCAGTGAAGATCGAGAACCGCTTGTCATCCGATCGGCTCTCACGGATCGACGAAACCTAAAACAATTACAAAAAAAAAAAAGAGGAAAACATACACCAAATCCAGAACCGTTAAGTGGAATCCTATCTTCTAACGGATAGAATGAGCAGAATCCGACCTTGAGATGGACTTCGCCCACAGGCTTCCGGCGGGATTGGGAGATGCCATTCCTGTAGCGGCGCATGCGTTTGACAGATTCCTCACCGATGAGCCTCGATCCCTTCTCCGTCTCTTGGCTGAGATCGATCTTGTCCGGACCATGGATTTTGTAATAGGATAGGACGCCGTCCTGGAGCACGAACCACCGCGGCCGCCATCCCTTGCCATAATTCACCCACTTGTAGAGAATTCCGGAGACGCCGTTGCCAACGATGTCATTCAGCTTCACCTCACGGTGATCCAGCGTCGACGATGGCTCAAGGTGGCCCACTGATCGGGACGGCTGAGATGCCTCAAGGGGACGGGGCCGGGCATGGCCGTTAGCAAGATCGACGGATTGAGGGGAGGTGCAGAGGCTGCGAGGAGCAGAGGTTAGGGTATCGGATCGAGGCGAGGTTGGCATGTCGAGAAATTCAGGCGACGGAGTGGGTGGCGTGGCCGCGTTCCGTTCCGCGACGGGTTCCGTTGACACGCAGCAGAACGGATGCATGTCGTCCGCAGGGCGGGGATCAGATCATTTGGAAGAGTGGAGAACAGGATCGGGATCAGGAGATTCCGGTGGCCGCGGGGTCACCGAGACATGCGGTTAGAGACGTGGGATGGATTGCTGTCTGCATTGAGAGAGAAGGCGGGGAAATCGGCACGATTTTGATTTTGACGGGTAACGGGGAGGAGAATGCGGGTATATGTATACAGAGAAATGCTTTGTTACTCGGTCTTTGTCATGGTTGATACGCAGGCACTGAAATTACTTTAAAATTGCATGCGAATGATTCAAATTAAAATGTCCAGATGATGGTTCCAGTCTAGATGTATAATGAAAAAAATAATTACGATTGTTTAATCACGTGACTTTCGGATATTTGGACATTACACATCAAATAGAAAAAAAATAAAATAAACGCCGATGGTCTTGCGGAGTATCAACATCCATGCACAGTTTTTCAGTTGCTGCATACGTAAACTTATTTCACAACCTAAAGCTATTAAAATAGTGTCTCTCTCTACGGATGAGTCAGATTTAAAGAGATTAGCGATCTAGTTATATATCCATGGTAACCAATTGTACGGTTAAAGTGAATAGTTTCTCCGTCCAAATTAATCAAACAGTTGATTTATGGTAAATGGATATGGCCATCCAATCATTGTGAATTTTAAAAATTATTCAATAGATAAACGATCCCGTTGTTTGGACGGTTTGGATTGAATTATTGATATGACACGTGCGCATTGACGGTGTACACGTGTATGGATAGACTTCTTCTGCCGGAGCATGGAGTAATTCTTCATTTATATGTGTATAAGCGTACGTCCTGGTTATTTATGTACGCGGTACGGATATAGCCGAGGGAGGCGGCAACTCCAAGAAGTCCGCGACGGAACGAAACCGACGATTACACCGGCGGGAGCCGGGTTCCGACGAGTAACGGCAAAGGCGAGGCGGGTTTTAAAAGGCGGTTGAGTATTGAAGGGAATTTCGTTTGGAGATTCGGGAAGAGATGCTCTCTCTTCCTGGGAAATGATATGGTAGAGATGATACTACTGTAATATGGTATATACATCCTCCACGGTACACGTGGCTAGGGACGTATCAGGTGGGAACTGTCCATCTAGTAGTCTCTGCCGTGGATGATAGATTTTCCAACTAAATATATGGATGGGATGATCCTATCCATCCGATTAGTGGCTTCCAAAGCGACAGTAGGAAACAAAATGGTTAGTGGTTTAAATTTAGTGTTGAAAGTGGATAGAGATGATGGCTGAGATTGTCTGGTGCGGCTGAATTTTGAAACATGTGCCTGATAGGAACAGTATATGAACGGGTCCGATTGATGGCTAACCACGCCAGGTGCGGTTGCGAAGATATGGAATACCATCTTACGGGTCCACTTCGGGCGGTATGGGGTGTTGGGAGACTGCCAAGTGCCAAGTCGTGATGCCGCTGCGAACCGTTGACTGCTAGGTGCACTCGCACGAATGCATTTTTGCTACTCCCTTGTCACACGTGGTGATGTAGTATACGTGTGAGGAATCCAATCGGGTAATCAAGAGGGGCCAACACAGATTACTTCATCCCAAACGAGGCTTGTGTGATCGTCACGTGGCCTAGAAATTAGAAAGATTATTGAAAGAAATTGACCAACGGTCCATGTTCATCGTACACCTGTGGTCCACCAGTGATGGGCAGCTTGGATTTCGTCAAGTGTCTAAGTTGATCTTCGTGGTCTAAGAACGGTGTAAAGGTGGCCACACAGTTCCCCCACCACGAGGAGATGAACAGCCTGGATATGGGCGAGTAGAGCGGAAGTGGAGCAATCTCTGCATTGACACGTGGCAGGGTGATGTGTCCATCGTACGCGGATTGGATACTGACCGGTTGAATAGCGAGATTAGCTACTGAAGTGACGTCACCAACTTCTGTGGGACCCACCATGATGTATGTGTTGTATCAACACCGTCCATACATTTGGAAAGATCATTTTAGAGCATGGTCCAAAGAACGAGGCAGATCCAAGGCTGGGGTCGACCCCACCACAGAAAACAGTGATAAGAGTGACACCCACCGTTGAAATCTTCTCAAGGACCACCATGATGTTTATTTCAGATCCCACCTGTTTATGGGTTAAAGCAGACATGAAAGAAGGGAAAACACAAATATTAGCTTGATCAAAACTTTCGTGGCGGTGGGCGTCACTCTTCCTACTTTTTTTTGTGGTGGGTACTCTGGAGCTTTGGATCTGATTAATTTTTGAATCATACCCTAATATGATCTCTCCAAATGGATGAACGGTGTAGATACAAAAGATACATCATGGTATGGCCCACAGAACGGGGGTGACGTCACTTCACTAGCGTGTCTCGCTGCTCAACGTGTCAGTAGCTAATCCGCGTGGCCTACAGAGACCTGTATGAAGGGACCACACAATATCAGTTCCGTCCAAAACTTTTGTGGCCTACAAGAAGTTTTTAATGATTAATCACCACTGTTTCCTATGGTGTGGTCCATATAAGATTTGGATCCGCTTCATTTTTTAGATGGTACACTAAAATGAGCTTTCAATATAGATGGACAGCGTGGATGTAAGGTACCCACATCACTGCGGGCCCCACAGTCAAGGATCCACCGAAGCCGCCGTTATTTTTGATACATAAACCGTACGCTGGGGTCATGCATATGGGTGGACCTGCTTTACACATACATATACTGTAGAGAGGTGGCTCTACCGTATCCCGGTTCTTCCGGCTCCACTGAATTATCTACCCTGTTGCACCGTTGATATAGACGATGGGGCCCACTGATCTCGCCAAATAGGGATCCAGACTTTGGTAGCCCGCCCGACCTACTTAGCCTCCTTTGATGATCGGGACCAGTCATCCCTGGGCCCACATGCAAAAGTGCACCAATTTACGTATCCGGTGGACCCCGCACTTACCTGCCAATGAGTAGTTGTAACTACGTTGGGCCGTACTGATTTTTTTAACGTGTTCCCTGTGGGCGCAGATTAGCTAATGAAGGACGTCACCAAATTATGTAGGCCCACCATGATAGATGTGTTGTATCCACACCGTTTATCTATTTGGAGAGAGCATTTTAAGGCAACAGTCGAAAAATGAGGCAAATCCAAAGTTTAAGTGAATCTCACCACAAAAAACAGTGAGGATAATGACACCACCGTTAAAAACTTCTTGGCAGAAGCATCATGGTGGACCTTAAGAAGGTTTCAACGGTAGGAATTTTCCCCTTATTATTTGTGGTGGGGTTTACTCGAGCTTTAATATATCTCATTCTTTAGCTTATGCCTTAACATGATCTCTCGGATGGACGGTGTGGATGCAACACATACATTCTCGTGGGTCCACCAAACTTGGTAAATTAAATTCAGTAGCAAGATGTCCACACAATAAATGCTTCGATCACCGACTGCGGGTTAGATATTCCCCGTTTTATTAATGACTGGGAAGAGAAACCGCTGCATCAGGTAGCTCAGGTTAGGCCGTCCAAATCACGGGTCCCACTTTACATGGATCCAGCGGATGTCATAATTGGTCTATTAAAGGACATCAATGAATGGTCCAAATTGAAGAATAGAAATCATCAAGGGTCAAAATTCAATCCAATTACAGGTTGTGATCTATCTGCAGTGGGGCCCACCATCCGTGCCTTTTGTGGGAATCAATTCGTATCTGTGATTCGAAATTTCAAGGGAATAACAGTAGTCGAGTACGACTTATGGTAGTTGTTTTAATTGGAGACATAAGACAAAAGTAGTCTTTGTTAAAAGAAATGGATTTCAAAAGCATGGTCGATGTAGTTGGGATGCGGATTTCATGCCAAAGCCTTTGCAAAAAGTTGACGTTGAAGGATGAAGGATGCTGGGTGGGTCTCACCTGCTACACCTCATTCATCTGTTTTGATGGCTCAATTTAAAACGTGTGACCAAAAATTAAATGTATCCAATACTCAAGTAGGCCACATGAGAGGAAACGGTGGGAATTTAATAAGTGCCACTGAAAATATTCTCATGGTCATAAAAGTTTTCTATCATACTATCTCTATGGTGTTTTCACTCCATCCCATTTAGTAATAATTTTATAAACGATTTGGATAGCATATAAACATTAAGGTGGAACCCAAAACGGTTGGAATTTTTTTCTCAATTTCCCTCACGGCGTGACACACTTGAGTTCTGCATCTACCTTATTTTTTACTGCAGATATTAAAATTAGCTCGCAAATTGGATAGACAGAGTAGATTTTTCACATACATTGCGGTGGCCCTACCTAGCATCGAAACTTCCTGCAACAGGCGTTCGCAGGAAATCTGCGTCCGTTGATGCTCTATGCATGCCACGTGTACAATTGCCGGAGAAATGCGGTTTAAATATAAATAGCCACCTTACCACAGTATAACCCAAAATTATAAAAAAAAAACCGCATGACTAGCCCGGGTGCCAAATCCTTAGCTTATGAACCTCCGCCCTGCATGGGAATCTAAGCCGTTCATTCAATGGTCTCCATGTGGATGGTCCCAATAATAATAATAATAATAATAATAATAATAATAATAATAAATCACAAGAAATGGAGAGGAGTGGGCGTCATCGTACCCTAAGAAAAACTTTGATACTCTGGTAGAGTGTGGTGGATGATAGACAGGCACTTAGAAATTACCTAGAAATTGCATGGAGATGTAATGTATGAGTAAAAATTTAATATTATTTCATTATCTGACTATTGGATTTGACGTTTAAAGATAAAAAATATCCAACAGTTCTATTTCAACACCGAAGTGTCCACGAATCAGCGGTTAGAATTGTTCACCGATCTTAATTTTTAGACGGTGCTTAGCGGCAGTGATTTTTTAATATTTTCTGATTAATTAAAATTAATATGTGCCACGTGTATAATTTGTGATTGCTTTCGCATCAAGTGTCACAGGGAGCTTCAAATGAATCCCCTGAATGAAAATAGACCCAACTGTTCATTTAATATTGACCGTTGAATTCAAATAGCCAACAAGATCGCTCTCTTTTATCCAATTTGAAGGCCTTCAAGTGGATGGGTACAAAGGTCATTCAATGTGATTTTCGACACATGCTCCATCCACTAGGGTCTCCAGAATTTAGACGGTCGGGATCAAGGCACATTTTTTTCTGCAGGAACGTGGAGGGTTGAGAGGCGTCCAAGAAAATTGGCCACTGACAACTCTCTCCCTTGTACAGATGGAAGCAGAAGCGGATTGCGTCCTGCGCCTGCGTGGACTATAATCCGTCCAGTATGGCTCTGTAGGACCCACCATGACGTACAAGTTTTATCCACGCCGTCCATCCATTTTTTCAGATCTTTTTAAGGTATAAATACAAAAATGAAACAGATCAACGGCTCAAGTGAACCATAACACAGGAAGCTGACTATGGGCCACCCTGATGTTTATCTGCCATCTAACCTGTTCATAAGGTTATTTGGACCTCAATGAAAGGAATCATTTTTTATTATCTTAAAATAATTTGGAAAAATAAATGAACGGTGTGGATAAAACTCATACTTCACGGTGGGCCCAAATAGCATTGCCTGGACGGATTACCGTACACAGAGTGCTGGACGCAATTCGCTTCCGAGAGAAGCACCGTTTATTTTCAATCCAGAAGCCGTGCGGCCCAAAAGTGCAAGCGAATGGTCTTTTCTATAAACCAGATGGGTGTAGATGTCAACTGTGCCTCACCCGCACGATAAACGCGTGCCACGTGGCGTCAGCGACCCGGGACTCTCGTGACAACTGGCTGGACGAGCCAGGATATGACACGTGGCTGAACGGGGTGGTTGATAACCACCGAATTGCGTGAGTTGGTCGGACACAGGGCTGGAGTCGCTGGCCCTAGCGGGTAAGTTTTACCTCTGGCAAACGGGAATCCTACAGTACACCTGGTGCGCAGTTACGCATCATTTTTATGTTACTCCCGACAGATTTTTCAATCCTTACGTACAGGCATTGAAAAAGGGTGTGTGTACTACGCTACAGATTCGCCCTCAGTAATGTGCGGGTACGCTCCGCTCGTGATCCGGCACCAAGTTCTAAACAGAGAGAAAAAGCGGCCCCCTCAGTATCTCTCCCTCTCTCGTTTAAACCTTTGTCAGTATTATAACAGAGAAGAAAGCTGCACCGTTGGATTATCAAATGGAGAGAAGAAGACCGTTTTGGGCCGTTTCAATACCACCAAATAAGGTTTTTTTTTTTTTTTTTTTCTGCTTATGTAAGCAGGAGCAGATAAGTAACTTTTTATTTAAAAGTATTTAATCACTTTAGCTAATTATTTTTTAGCTTTTTTACTTTTCATAAGTGGTGAGAGAGAGGCACAAGGAAGACGCAGGAAAAGATAAGTTGATAAGTGTGTTGTTTACTAAATATATTTATTTTCTTCCTAAGCAGAAATTAAGATAAGTTACTTGAAGTATAAATAATTTATCTTCAGCAACTTACGGCCTGCTTAGATGTCACTAAATAAATTATTTTTTAACTCATATTAGGTAATTAAGTTAAATTTTTTACTTAAGTTAGTTTAATAAGCATTATGATAAAAGTAACTTAATTATGTATGAACACACGGTCAAGGGTTCAAGTATCCATAGGTGGTGAAATCCCACTGGTGTGAGTGTGTGTAGGTGTGTGTGGAAAAAAAAAAATGTATCAAAAGCTACTTCTCCTAAGAAGTAATTATTTTTAGTATTTTTAACTTACGATTTTTTTATTTCTCTCTCATAGTCCATGCTAAAGGAGGATCTTTCTCAGGATCCATGTGAAAGGAGGCCCCACGTGGTGGACTGGCCTCTCTGAAGGTGAAGCTCAAACAAAGGACAATCCACATAAAGGTGAGCCCCACATGATGGATGACCTTATATTAACATAGATCCACATATGCATGATCCGCATCAAAAGTCATCTCATAATGATAAAAAACCAACAACCAAAGCGGGCTGGTATGATGGATAACCCACTTCAAAGGTGGGGCCTACATGATAGACGATCCACATTAAAGGTAGGCTCCACATGATGGATAGTGGACATTGGAGCTAGCCTCATACGATGGATGGCCCATATTGAAGTGGTCGCATGATGGATGACACATATTGAAGTAACCCTATATAATAGATGGTTCACATTAAAGGTCGGCTCATAATAATGAATAACCCACATCTAAGACAAGCTTTGCATGATGAGGCAACCCACGTTGGTGGGGCCCATGTGATAGACATTCAACATCAAAACTGGGCTCCACATGATGGGCAACTAATAATGGTGGGTCGCACGTGATGAATGATTTGCATCAAGATGAGCCCCACATGATAGACGATCCACATCAAAGGTCAACCCGAATGATGAGTGGCCCATATCCAAGGTGGGCCTTGCGTGATAAACGGCCCACATCAGAGGTGGGGCCCACATGATGGACGGTCCACACTCCACATTAAAGGTGGGCTCCACTTGATGGGCAATGGATTTTGAAGGTGGGCCCCACATGATAGATAATAACATTGATGGTGGGCTTCACTTGATGGATGACCAACATCAAAGGCGGGCCCTACATAATGAATGATGCACATTAAAAGTCGGGAAGGCAGGCCCTACATAATGAATAATGCACATTAAAAGTCGGGCATAATAATGAATAGTCCACATCCAAGGTGGGCCTCGTATGATGGACAACCTACATCAAAGGTGGGGCCATACAATGAATGGTTCACATCAAAGGTTGGCCCCACATGATGGATGGTGGATATGAGGGGAACCAAAAAAACTTAAGGGATATTACTTATGATATTGAAAACCAAACATATTTTTCTACTTTTTAGTTGATAAGTATGTTGGTTACCAAACGTATTCATTGGTTGAATAAATATAAACTAAGATAAGCTACTTATGACATTAGTAGCTTATCCAAAGTAATGTATGATCCAAATGCCCTCTTATTAAGAAAGGTGAAGATAATGATTGCCAATAAAAAATAAAATTTAAAAAAAAAAAAAAAAGATGCAACGTAGTGTCTTATATTAAATTGTCCGAAGCGTGGCTCCCATTAGTTGACATTCAACGGAAGGTATAAAATAGAATATATTTGATCATCTTGCTTCAATAAAATGCAAATGGACAGTTTGATTTGAGCTATAGCATATGGGGTCCGCACTGTCTAAGGTTTTGAAGCATTGTACGATCTCAATTAATCAATATTGTCCATACAGGGAAAGGATAAGATGGGATCATCGACTATTAGATTTGCTAAGTTGTACAAGTTTAGATGCTTTATTGTAATATACTTTTCTTTGTTGGTATCTATTATTTCTTATTTTGTATTTTTTGTTGATGTATTTGGCATTTCCCCCTAAAGCATTTTGAATTGATGTAACTTTATTATCAAGATAGGATGGTCGGAAAATTGGCTTAAGATAGGTCTGATGGAAAATTTAGCTCGGAAATCAATTAATTGAGTGTGTGCGTGCGTCCCTTCTTTGACTCTTGATAGATTTAATTTTGCCATTTTTTGTTTTGTTGACCTTTTTATAGCCATTAGATGCGGCCTACATTCCTTTAATTGTTTCCATTATGAAAGACAGCTTTTAATATTACTAATCAATGTTGAGTCGTTTCATAATCGGTGTTTTACTTTTACAAAAGGATTTTCTTGCTTAAGGTTTTTAATACAACTTCTCCCTTATCTCTTTGTTGAAATTTTGAATTTTGTTTTTCTTTTCTTTTCTTTTTTATTTTATTTTATTTTATTTATTTGTTTTACTTTCTCCAGGCATAAGAAGGAGAGAGTTTATTCTTTATAGTGGTTTAGTGAATCTGGTGTTAGATTTTTTTAACGGCTGAGTGTTGTATCCTGAGCATAACTCGTCGGGAGCCTACTGCATTAACAAATCAAATGAACATCATAAACTATCTCAAAGAGAGCGACTTTATCCACACTTCATCTTAGCATCAATTCTGGATTCATTAAAATTTTTATGGGTTCTAATTTTCGTTGATTGATTATCCTGAAATATTTTCTATTTACATATGTGATAACATGTTCATGATATCAGAGCACACCCATCTTATGTTACTTCATCACTAATTTATCCTTGCTTTGATCATCACCGAGTAAAGTAGTTTTAATAGTTAATCACATTTTATGATAATATGATGGTCCAAATCTTACAGTCCATTATTTGATCAACATAGGATTTGGATATATAATGGATGAGGTATATAGTAGAATGATTAGATCATGGGTATATTGCATGTATGAATTCACAGGGCTTCTTTCACATTAAAGTACACTAAAGTTCATAAGGTAATAGAGCATTATATCTAGTATATATTCTTAAAACTCTAATTCTCCTTTTGTGTGTGTGTGTGTGTGTGTGTGTGTGTCGGGGGCTTAAAAATCAGAATTTTGTGGGCCACACCACATACAATAGTTGAGACGGGTTATCCTCCCATTAAAACATTCATAATCATTTTTTTGGGTCCACCGAGATGTTGTTCACAAATCCAACCCATCCATTATGTGTGTCCCACTTGGATGAGGGTTAGACCAAGTTTCAGATCCATCCAAATTTTAGGTGGGCCTCACCAAGTGCTTTTATATGTTTTAGGCATGTCTTTATTTGATTTTAGATGGCATGGCCTACATGAGTGCCTTATATGGCTTATTTTTGGGATATCCCATAATTTAATGGGGACCCATCAAATGCACGGTGTTGATATTCGACACGCATCATGGTGGGGCCCACACAGCTTGACCTCATGGGAAGTTCCCATGAGCTAGACTGCATAGAACCATTTCCATATATATATATGTGTGTGTGTGTGTAAGGCTAGATCTAAAGTACCAAAAACCTTATCAAGCCTCTCTCATTGCTCAATGTAAACCAACATATGTGAATAACACATCACCACTAGGCTACGCGAGAAGTTTTGGCCCAATCCAATCTCAAAAGAATGAAATCCATCGTAAAGAGACTCACGCATGGATGATCAGATTTGGATATAAACTTATCACATATATACCGTGTATATAACCAACGAGTTACACTGCATAGGGATGGATAGGCCATCCATCATACTAAGAGTTTTTTAGATTTAGTGATTTTCATAAATTTTCATTTAGGCACAATAGTAATTTTATACGTTAGAGAATTTTTTAGAGATTCTAAAATTGAATCCTAAACCAGTAAGAATAGAGAAAGAGAAGAGAGGGAGAAGAAAGGAAGGAAGAGAGAGAGGTGAACACGTCAGTCTCTCTTCTCCCTCTTATGCAAGATACCCACACAATTCAATTTGAATGGCTTGAGCACCATCTTCTAAATTTGCATTTTAAAATATGACCTTAGCTAGTCTGTATTGTTTAATACTCTATAAAAGATTAGATGTAAAGATTATAAAAGAAAATTTCAAAATACAACTCAATAATGGCAAAAAAAAAAAAAAAAACTATAATCTCTTTAAACTATACAATAAATAAATAAACTTAGAATTTAATAATTACTAATAACTAAAAAATAAAAATTAATAATCACATACCATATAAACATAAATATTAATGAAGGAAAAAAATGGTTTAGATCAGATCACGTGCTCTAAAATAATTCATGACTTAATTTATATAGTTGGAGACATAGTAAAATTGAAATGGTCGAATCTCTCAATCCCAAAATCCATTTGCGCTAAAATTTATTTCTACATATTCCTCATTCAAAGAACTACAATCTAATTCGTGTAAGCATTTAATGAATGTCAATAGTTTTGCTGAAAATTTTCAGAAATCGAATGTTATCGTGGAACGACAGGACCACTTTGACACCACATGTTGGATCAATTTGATGGAAACACAGTAAAAACAGAACCTTTTAAAATACATTATTACATTAATCCAACAGGTGGCCATAATTTCAGATTTTCACGATACAAAATGTAAAAGAAAATATCTAGGCCTTACATTGTTGCAATCAAAATCATATAATGTATTTTTCTTGGTGAAAAAGCCGACGACGATGCCTTTGGCAGAAGAGGTTTCTATCCAATTTATCTCATATATGGAGTGAGAGAAAAAAACACCCTAATCCATAGCTCAAGTGGTAAATTGAGTGAAAGACACCTCATTTCAACATTGAGGTCTTGAATGCTAGTTGGGGTGGCTAACAGTGAAGTGTGAACTGACAGTGGGGTGTACTAACGAGCTAACAAAAAAAAAAAAAAAAAGTGAGAGAAAAAAAAAAGCGCTGTGTATTCTCTAGTAGGTCTTAAGGAAGATGTGAGAGCACATCTCAGTAGTTCTACTATTCTCATTCACATTCTTATAATAAAGTCATCACAAACATCCGTATTAAAAGAAATGTGGTACGTGAGTTTTTTTGGAATATATCCCCATGTATTAGGTCGCCAACTTTAGCTTTTGTTGAAACCGGAACATCTTCCAATGCCATCCACACCATTGATACAATGATCTTGGCTTTTTGTATTGGATGGATGACAAATGAAAGATGTTAAATTAAACTACAAATTCTGTTAATATTAGCTGTTTTACTTTGAATATGAATAGCCATTTGACCTTTCTATATAATCAAACAGTTCAAATATTTAATTGGAGAGTTTTTCATGGGCATCTCCATCCAGGGGAGCCACGTCACTTACATTAAAAAACCAAAATCCCAACTCATCAGGTCCCAACTTGTCTTCTTATAATACCCCAAATGTATTAAACAAATCTTGAGTTCGGAAAATCGTGAATGTCCAACAGTGGCCCACAAAGGAACAATCAAGTAGACGGTCCATATTCATCCTACATAGACGGTGAGGCCCATTTTCTGAATGGTTTGGTTCATCAAACTAGATTATGTGTAGCCAACTACGAGCGCCGCTTGGCTGTGACCTCGGAACCAGCTATGTGGGTGGGACCCTGACTGTAGAGCTTACCTAGATGTATGAATTGTATATCCACGCTATCCATCTATTTTTTTCATATTAATTTAAAGCTTTCTCCCAAATAAGTAGTTAAAGTTATCAAGTGGACCACACCACAAGAAAATTTTGTTATTGAACATTAAAAACCTTTTGTGGCCTACAAAAGTTTTGGATCAAGCTGATGTTTGTTTTTTTCTTTCCTTGTATCCAGGTCTATGTGACCATATTAACCGTTTGGATGGTCAACAAACATTATGGTGGACCCTAGGAAGTTTTTAACGGTGGCTGTTCAACGACTACTGTTTCCTATGGTGTGGTCCACCTGAAATTTTTATTTACTTTATTTACGAGACCATGATCTAAATAAGTTGGAACATCAGATTTACGACGTAGATATACAATGCATTCATTGAGGAGGACCCTACGGTCAGGGTCCCACCCACAAGGCTGGTGGGGTTGTAGCCAAGTAGCGCTCACAAACCTCACCTTCTCGCGTTCACGGGCCTCATTTTAGACCTTCTCGTACGAAAAGAATGGAGTAGCCAGAAAAAACTGGTATGCCCTTCTCAACAATTCACAACGGCATGATTTTTTAGGCCAAGGTCTTCTTTCATGCCTGACGAATGGTTCTGATATCAAGCACGTATGCCCGAGATGAGTAATGTGAGCGACGTCCCTGCGTCTATCTCACGCGAGTTAGCGCGACATCGTCACCTCAAGCTTCGCCAACTTTATCTTCTCTGCAGACACGTGCGAGCAGCGTAAGACGATCGGTGTCGACCAACATCAGGACACGCGATAAAAAGAAGAAGACGAATAGCAGGAGGATATGGAGGCGTTTGTTTGGATAAGTGGAGTGGGTGTTTAATCACCACTGTTTTGCCATAGTGTGGTCCACCTGAGATTTAGATCTGCATTTTATTTCTTTTTTTGCTCATGGCCTAATAATGTTCCAAAATGGATGGGCAGGATGGATAAAACACATACATTATAGTAGGTCCACGGAGCACTGTATAGCGAGCGTAAGTGTGCAATCCGTGTCACATACTTGGGCTATTACACATGTGTGCACCATGATTTCACACGTGGCATATATGCACCTTAGGGGTTGTTCGGATAGAAATAAATGGAGGGAATTGGAAGTAAATAGAGGTAAATGATATTTTAAATGTGTTTGGATAAAAGTAAATGTATGCAAATGAAATGAAATAGAAGTAAACGGACTTTTAAATAAAATCTTTCCAACGAGAGGATTTAGAAGTAAATAGCCGTGCAATAGCTTTTTGAGCTCCATTCGAAAGTCACATGGCTAAACAAATGTGGTACTATCACTAAATCACACCAATAAAATGACCCAAACTATTTAAAGGTTGGCCATCTAAATAAACGGTTAAAAAGTATTGACAAGTTACTTGTATGCGATCGCTCATGTTTATAGCCCACTCAAGATTTAAGATATATATATATATATTCCTAAATTTATATATTTCAATGGGCTTAATACAATCAATCTATTAAATATTACAGATGTACACTATTTTGAGATATTAAAACAGATTTTAGATATTAAATGTGTTGCTGTGATATATTAAAAATTTCTAATGAATTCAAAATTCTCCTAATTACTCCTATTCAAATATGATTTTTGAATTTTAAATGCATTTCATTTACTCCCATCCAAATGCATGCTGAGTAAATCATTTACTCTCAACTCATTTACATCCAATTTCATTTTCCATTAACTTCCATTTACAAGCTCCCAATCGGGCTCATAGACAATTTAGCAGCACATAAAGATAAACATATCCGGACCTTTGGTTTTAACCAACTCTATGATAGACCTGAATCTTATGTAATGCTTGCCTAAGACGAGCAGATTGGGTGAGACCCTTGATTGTGGGTCCCACCTTGATGTCTATGACTACATCAATGTTGTCCATCTGTATTGAAAGCTCATTTTAGAGCATGATAAAAAAAAATGAAGCAGATCCAAATCTCAGGTGGACCATAATACAAGAAAAAATGATAATGAACCATTAAAAGCTTCTCGTGGGCCACAAAAGTTTTGGATCAAGCTGATATTTGTGTGGTCTCTTCATCCATATCTTTGTAACATTATCAACAAATTGGATGGAAAATAAACATTCTGATGGTCTCACGGGGTTTTTAATGGTGAGGATTCAATTACTTTGGAAAATCTACTCCATCCATTGGATGAGTTCCTTGATTATGGGTCCTTTAGCCCAAAAACTAACCAGATACAGGCCTGTCAGGTGGGCTACACCTAGATCTATACATGAATCTAGTTAGCTCGGTTAGCTCACTCGACTTGACTCAAAAAAGTTCAATTCGACTCGGTTTGAAACTGAGTTCGAGTTGAGTTGAGCTGATTTTTTGAGCTTGCCCAAGCTTGACTCAACTTAGATCGAACCCCAACTCAAATCGAACTCGGATCAAACCAGTTCAGTGACTTGGTCATTTTAATATTGATGTTGCTCAACAAGTGTTTGATGAAATGACTCAATGAAGTGTCGGTTGGTGGCGAGCAATGTATGGATATGAAATAAATACCTTTGCATCTTGATTTTTATGTTGTCTACTGAGTATTTGATGAAATACGTGTAAACCGATGCTACTATTTTACATTCCATGAGAAATTAAAGGTGCACTTCATGTGTTTGAAAAAATGTCCAAAAAAGCTCAATCTTGGCTTGAACTCGGCTTGAACTGGCCAAAGCTGCTAATTGAACCGGGCCGAGCTGGCAATCAGGCTTGAAGACTAAGCTAAGTCGAGTTCAAGCTGGTGTCAGCTAGTGGCCGAGCCAAGTCAAGCTATGTCAAGCTCGATTGATCAGTTCGACTCATGTACAAGTCTATCGACACCATAGGACAAAATGGAGATGGAATCCCAACCATATGTTTGTTTCCAGGGCTACCATTGTGTGTTTCCTTTCATCAAACCCCTTCATCACGTGTAACTTGCTAGTATTAAGTAAAAAAAGAAAAAATCCTCATCCAAAATTAGGCAATGCACAATCACATTGTTCCCATCCGCCCATCTATTATTAATATTTTCTATCGGGACGAAGCATTATATACATAAGGATCATCACGTGATGTACGGAACAGATTCCACCTATGCAATGCCCCAAAATGCTTGGACTTTCTATAGACACTGAATTGCTGATGAAGCTCCCACCTAATAATTTTCATTCATGGCTGGCAAAGGTCACTGGCGTTTTCCTACATTTCCGCTGTTAGTGGTTCTGACAATCCGGGCTTATGATTCGGCATCAAACCATCGTCTGACATGCGGATTGGGTACTACCCCCACCAGGACCTAGCAAAAGGCTATTGGTTCTTGAAAGGGCTCTGTAGGACACACTTTGATGTATGTGTTTTATCCACGCTGTCCATTCATTTTAATATATCATTTTAGGGGCATGATCTCAAAAAGGAGATAGAACTAAGGCTTGAGTGGACCACACCATAAGAAACATTAGTAGAATCACAACCACCGTTGAAACCTTACTAAGCGTATCATGATGTTTGTTTGTCGTCCAATCTGTTGATCAGGTCAGACAGACCTAGATGATAGGAAAACACGAATATCGGATTTATCAAAACTTCTGATTTACAGCCTAAGTATATAGTTCTTCCATCCCCACTGTTTGTGGTGGTGTGGTTCACTTTGGCCTAAGATCTGCCTCTTTTATAAACTCATGCCCTAAAGTGATCTATCAAAATGGATGGATGGTCTGGATAAAACACATACATCAAGGTAGGCCCCACAGAGGCCCTGTTGGGACTGTCCACGTCCCATTGTCAGTTGTATCCGGATGCAGATTGCATCCTAACCCCGCCGTCTCCAGCTGGGAACGGGCAAGAGGTTTGAGTAGCCCCCGTGATGTATGGGTCTTATCACACTGTCTATTCATGTTTTTTTCTTATCATTTTACGTTATAAACCTAAAAATGAGTCAAATTCAAGGCTCAAGTGAACTACACAATGGGGATTAAAGTCTTACCGTTGAAAACTTTTGGGGGGCCACAGAAGTTTTAGATGGAGCTGATATTTGTGTTTTCTCTTCATACAGGTCTATGTAACTTTATGAATAGGTTGGATGGTAAATAAACATCATGGTGGGCCCTAGAAAAGTTTCAAAAGTGAGAATCATTATCACTGTTGCTTCCTGTGGTGTGGTCCAATTGAGCTTTGGATATGCCTTATTTTTTGTCTTATACTGTAAAATAATACTAAAAAATGGATGGATGGTGTGGATAAGACCCATACATCATGGTGGCCACTCAAAGCTCCTGCCCGTTCCCAGTTGGAGGTCCGTTGTATCCCCCCGCTGATGAGTTATGCCCCAAAAATATTCTAGATTTGACTGACGACCGTAGTGGCAAAACAAAGGACATTTCGCAGTTGAATGTGGACCGTTGCTGCATCTCTTTCCAATAATATTAAGTGTTGGCAAATGGTCCCACTGATTATAATATCTTTGCACGGTGGGACTAAAAATATCATCGATCTTGATTACTAAATCACGGGCCTTATTTGTCGAAACTAAAAATGCGTGTCTTTTTAAGCAAAAACATGTGCCGCGAATCACTTCATTCCAGCTGTGCGACCGGACCAGCGATGTGGATGAGACCTTGACCATGGCCTACCTTGTTGTATGAATTATATATCCATGCCATCCATTTTTTTTCTAGATTATTTAGACCTGGTTCCAAAAATGAAGTAGGTAAAATTTTCAAATGGACCACACCACAGGATACAGTGATCATTAAACGCTCACAATTAAAAACATCATGGGGTCCACCGTAATTATTATTGATCATTCAACCAATTTATAAGGTCATGTGGACCTGGATAAAAGGACAAAAAAATAAACAAATATCAGCTTGATCCAAAACTCTTGTGGCCCATAAAAAGTTTTTAATGGTCAATAACTGCAGTTTCCTATGGTGTGCTCCACTGGAAATTATTATCTACTTTATTTTATGGGACTATGGTGTTATAATAAGCTGAAAAAAAGAAAGATGGAATAACAAATGCATACATCAATATGGGCCATACCACTAGGGTCCCGCCCACATGGCTAGTTCCAGGCCCAAAAAAGTCACGCTCCATCATTCCTCCCTCTTGAAAGAGGAGAGATTGAGTTATTTCCAGGTGAGTTTGTTTTCCAGAACATTGATCAAATGGAGTCTAGCCAAGCCAGTGGATAAGCAAGCACACAAATCTAAATGTTGAAAAAAAAAGGAAACAAATACAGGCTTGATTTTGTTGTACTATATTTAGAGCCATTCTGGAAAAAGCCAATAAGATAACAACATGTGGCATTGCATGAGAAATATGTGGTGGATAGATATATCTTTAGGATACTTGACATGTTTTTTTCGAAATCATACCTGACGTAAATCCAATTTTATACGACATTCGATATTCTACTAAGTGACGTGGTCAAGTTATCCAAAAATGTAACAAGCGAAGAGAAAAATATAGTCGATTAGTTCAAGATACAAAATGCAACTGAGAGGAATAAAATTTGTCCAATAGAAGATGAATAGTCACAAAAAGGAAACATAACAAAAGAATGATTTAAAGAAATGTTTTTCAACTACTGTAACCAGTGGAGTAATGGACGAATCATCTAAAAGAATAAGTTGGAACTGAACTCTATAAATATTAGAGAAAATCCATGGAGCAAGATATCACCAATCATTTACAAATCAAACCAAACAAATCTATCAATTTAATTTCTTTATCTCAGCTTATCGTATGAGTAGTGATAATCCAATAGCGATAATTCTTAGCTCTACTCTTTTAATTGTAATTCAAATTTACGCTTATACGTTGGATTTGTCCTTTATCTAATATCACGCAGTTCTTTCAAGAAACGCATTCTTGCAGTCGCTCCTAATGATCGATTGTGAGTTTTTCCTTTTGTTTGATTGCATTGGTATTTTGAAAAATTATTTCTTATAAAAGGCACAAAGCAACCCATCTTAAGAGGAAGAACCCACTCTCTGATGATCCCCCGATCATTATAAAATTTTATAAGTGGCGAGCGATGTTCTCTAAATCTAGTCATATACATTCATAGTGGACGTATTTATTTATTTTGGCACTTGGGGTCAAAGTTGATCGATATCGATCGAGCAACTTTATCGATTCTGATACGCCCGCGCACATTACACCTGATAGGAAACAAACTGAGCGCCAACATTGTTTACACGCTCGGTGGGACTAAAAACTACTTGACTATCATCAACATTCATTTTGCACTGACTCTGCGAAAAGAACAATTTTAACATGCAAGTATACTTATCGATGCAATAATTTCTTGGAATCATGAGCTAAATAGATAGTCGTAATGCTTCAATAGTTGCTACTAATGCCATTGTAGCCAACGAGCCTCCTGCTCATGAGGATGAGTTGCAAGCTCAACAAGTGCTTAAGCAAGTAAATCAACCACATAGTTCGGTGCCTATTACTCCAAGTCTAGATAGACCAACGACATCCCGGGTTGAACCTTTCGAGATTATGCCAGCTAGGATAGTTGATATATAAAGGGGGATTCATCACTTCGCATAATTGTTGTGAATTCAAGTTAAACATTCACGAGGTCATATTAAATCCTTTAATAGGTGGATAGTTTTCCATACCAAGAGCATGAATTGGTTGGTTGCTTTGTTTGCTGAAAGAGCATCTGTTTCACCTTAGCAATATATCGCTACTAGTTTTGTTAAAAATCAGGCATCTATACCACTAACATGGCCAATGCCATAGACACTTCCTTAATTTGCGACGAAATACACCATCTATTCCAATCCTTGGTCCAATCCACAACTTGCAAAATTCACTAAGACTGGTAGATTTCATACATCCTGAACGTATTCTTATCCATAACGTGCAAAATTCACCACCACCAGTAGATTTCAGATGTCTTGAACGTGAGAATAAGAATTTAATCCCTGAAACTAGGAACCAAGGGATATTTAGGGGGATAATATTTACCTATAAATCAACTGTATAATGAAGAACTATATCATGTTGGTCCAAAACTACCTTTAGCTGCTGCATAACAATATTGGGAGCGTAATCAAATTGTTCAACTGGTTCATGAAGCAGCAAGCCAAGTTCTCGACATAACTACTACTCCAGTTTATCAAAAGCCATATTCTGACTGGATCAACCAATAATATTCATTATCGAGGAATTATTAACCTGACCTTACACCGTTTACAGGTGATACAAGCCAATTGACCGTAGAACACATATATCGATATACCATATAATGTGGATAATTAGCCACTAATGAGTATTATAAATTATAACTTTTTGGTCATTCAGTTATTAGTATAATTTTCACACAGTATTCCAATTTACCATCAAATTTCATATAAAATTAGCAAGAGATGTAAGAAAAGTTTTATGTTTAGTTCTTCGATAAGGATAAAGAAATTTTTATGGCCAATCTTGCTTGTTTTCAGCAATTGCTAGGAGAATCAATTGAAAATTATATCGCTTGATTTAAGAGAGCAAAAGGCCGATATAGGGTAGCTAAGACCAGAGTAGAATTTGTCTAGTTAGCTCAACATAGGGTAGAATTCAAGCTTCAAAAGAAGTTTATTGGAACGAAATTCACAGATCTTTATGATTTGACTAGAAAGGTGTCTTAGTATGAGGTCTTGCTTTAGGAGTCAATGTGAAAAAAGAATTCATCAATGAGATTATATTATTATGATCCTAATTATGATGTTGCAGTGACTGATATAGTTGTTAAATGACATTCATATGCTCGACATTAGTTAAAGCAAAGCCAATGACATCTTCTAATAAGAAAGTTCAGAGAACCTACACCTTTGATATTGCTCACGCTAACGAAATCTTTAATATCATGTTAGATGATAAATCTATCAAAGAATAATATTCATTATCGAGGAATTATTAATCTGACCTTACACCGTTTACAGGTGATACAAGCCAATTGACCGTAGAACACATATATCGATATACCATATAATGTGGATAATTAGCCACTAATGAGTATTATAAATTATAACTTTTTGGTCATTCAGTTATTAGTATAATTTTCACACAGTATTCCAATTTACCATCAAATTTCATATAAAATTAGCAAGAGATGTAAGAAAAGTTTTATGTTTAGTTCTTCTATAAGGATAAAGAAATTTTTATGGCCAATCTTGCTTGTTTTCAGCAATTGCTAGGAGAATCAATTGAAAATTATATCGCTTGATTTAAGAGAGCAAAAGGCCGATATAGGGTAGCTAAGACCAGAGTAGAATTTGTCTAGTTAGCTCAACATAGGGTAGAATTCAAGCTTCAACAGAAGTTTATTGGAACGAAATTCACAGATCTTTATGATTTGACTAGAAAGGTGTCTTAGTATGAGGTCTTGCTTTAGGAGTCAATGTGAAAAAAGAATTCATCAATGGGATTATATTATTATGATCCTAATTATGATGTTGCAGTGACTGATATAGTTGTTAAATGACATTCATATGCTCGACATTAGTTAAAGCAAAGCCAATGACATCTTCTAATAAGAAAGTTCAGAGAACCTACACCTTTGATATTGCTCACGCTAACGAAATCTTTAATATCATGTTAGATGATAAATCTATCAAAGTTCCTTATAACCATAAAATTTTGAGAATTGAAGAAGTGAAAAAAATTAATTACTCTAAATGACATGGAACTCGGTCACATTCTACTAACATATGTATTACTTTTAGGAATGTTATTCAAGACAACATCGATAAAGGGCTATTGAAGTTTACTGAAAAAGAAAGAAGTGATATTGATACTAATTCATTTTTTTTCAAATATGAAGATCAATATGGCCACCATTAATTCTCAGAGGTTAATTCAACCGCGATAAAAGATTGATCTCGGAACTCACATGGGTTAACTTGAGGAGCAAAAGGATAGTAAGAGGACTATGAGGCCAGCCTATGGTCAAACAAACCGAAGTACGTTTGGAGGCAATAGTTTCAAATTATTAGTACTTTTGTGAGAAATGTAAAAGGCTGACTCGATCAAACGGGAGATTTTATTTACCAAAATATCAGATAAGACAATTAGTCAATTAAAATTATGAGGAAGGAAATTTCTTTTATCCAAAAAATGTTAAACATGTTAGCGATCACCCTTGGCCCGTCCTAGTGTAAAGAATGGTTAAACCTTAGCATGCTCGAGGAGTTTAGAAAAGGCAGACTCATTCAAAATTCTCAATAGTACCAGAAGGGATGACTCATACTTATAAACGACTTTCGACAAAGGCAGCAAAAAACAAAGAAAAGATAATTAGCCGTTGTATGGGACAAATCTCAAATAAATGACCCGCCAACCCGATTGAGGCTGACAATACCAAAGGCAGAAGAAAAAGAACAAATATCAGTTAATATGTCCAAGCTTCATATGGGACTTGACTCAATACAAAATCAGAATTATGATAAAGACTAAACGAATGCGGAAGGATTGACTGAATATTTAAATGATGAAGAGTTCTCGGATGATCTTCTAATTGAAGAATTGTTTGTTAAAGTAAGAATATTAGAACCAGGATCTTCTAAATTGAACGAAGGAATCAAGAATGAAGTGCAACCAAATTCGGAGACATCTGGGGGGTCAATGTCCGAATTCGGTAATACAATTTAACTTGTTCGTAACGATTACACTGGATTGTAATATGGTGTTGACATTGACATTGAGTTTACATGCTAAACTATCTCAACTAAACTGATGGAAGGAAACATGGAAGAGTTAAGCCCTCATATAATCATACAACATGGTTCCTTTGACTTCGCAAATGAATCAAAAAAAATATCGACTGTTACGATCAAACCAAGATCTCCTTCTAAAAAATAATTATTGAAAGATCGATTTTCATAATGACTTAACATTTAAAGTCATTATATATTTCTGTACACTTATAAAGGTGTCCGATCATTCGAGATCTGGTCGATAATGGAGTTACTGTTAACATTCTCCCAACGAGTAAATGTAAAAAAAAATATTCTACGAGTAAGTCATCACTCATTTGTACACTGCGGATTATAGGAACTCAATTTACATTGTTAGTAAATAGTACCATCTTTTTGCCATATTCACTATTGGATTATACGGTCTGGATCGCCTCCGCATTTGTCACGTCCAAGATAAATAATATAGAAGCATTGAATCAACTCCACGTGGTGTTTTTGTCCATACATTGGATCATATTAACACGAGCTCCATGATGCATGTTGCTAAGGGGTCGTTTGGCACCATAGATTTGAGCGGGTGAGGGGATTTCAAATCCCTTGGTATGTTTGGCACCATAAAGTAACGGGGGGTTTCAAATCCCCTCAAAGACGGGGGTTGAAATCCAAGTTGAAAGTTTGGATTACATCTTAAATCCTTCCCAGAGTTGTATGTGTAACATGTGTGTCACTAGGCTATTAATCTATTGGGCACATGGCCCATTGATGATATCCCAAAAAAATTAGATTATCAATTGCATCACTACAATTACTTTAATGCGATGAGTTGCATCGTCCAAACATTGTCTTGTAAATCAATGGTTAAAAATCATTGGCTAGTCACTTGGATGTGATCTTGTGCCTGTGCCCATCCAAGACTTGGAATTTCATTATTTTCGAGCAAAGTATATATTTCAATAGGCTTATTATAAACATTGTGTCAAACATTACATACGCATATTAATTAGAGATATTAAAGTTGATTTAATAATTAAATTCAAACCCCTATAAATATACTATGCATTGCTATTTTTGGATTACAGGGGATTATGAATTCAGGGTGTCAAACACAACAAGAGGATTTCAAATCCAGGGGGTTCTGAATCTAGGGGGTTCCGAATCCACGCTCTCAAATAGGTCATAAGTGTATGGTGCATCTATAGGCATTTTGTTTACACCCTTTTTCGACGCCATGACATGGGCCAATAAAAGGCGACCGCATGTCGACACTAAAGAATTAGTACTAGCAAAAAGCTTACTCACATCTAAAAGTATTGTTAGTTAAATCTTCCTTTGTCATTACATATTTCGTTATTAATGCAGAGTCACAAACCCATACACATACCTTTAGGAGAAAAAAAATAGACAGATACCACGTGACAATAATTAAATGTGTCAATTAATGAGGCAACATACTCAACATGTTGATAAAAGACTCACTGATAGAGCATATTCAATCATACAAATGTTTATGATACACTTGACGAGGCCGTCACTCACAATCCTTATAAAATGAGAATCTTTCCAGAGATGTTCAGAGAGCCTGTAGTTTTCGTGAAGTTATCAATATTCGAAAATCAAATCATACCCGAATAAATTCGGCTGTAGATTGATCCCAAATTAGGAGAGTTTGACACATTAGCTGGATGATTCAATTGGGATAAAGAGAATATGAGAACTAGATCTGATCTTACCCGATAATAGATCAGTATCAAGTGTCAACTCCCTCCAGTACTCCAGACCTCCAGGGAGTAAGGTTAAATGTAGGAAGTGATTTGATCTTGATCGTCCAACACCTCAATTAGAGATGTAGGAGGTGGGCCACCAAATGAGTGGCCATGATCAATTTGAGGCCCAAGATTAACGATCTCCTAGTTAATTTGATTAATGGGACACTATCATCTCCCATCGAAGGGATATTGACTATGAGAAGAAGATCTAAGAAGCCAGTCGTGTTGAATCTGTTCAGTCAACTTTCTTATCAGGAAAACATTCTAAATAAGTGAAAGATCCAGGATCAGTAAGAAAACCCAGTGAGAGTTTTGCCGCATCGACAAGCTTTAAAAAGAGCAATCAAAGAAGAGTTAGAGGCCCTGCGCCAAATACATATATCTACTTTTTAAAGTATCCTTCATTTATCTAGCCTAGCCTACTTTATCATAGTTAATTATTGCATAGCGGCTCCTACTATGGTATCATACAAGTAGATTAAATATCTACAATATTAAGTTGTTAGATCATGATCTACTAAGTTCGGGCTTAACTGATCATACCAATTTAGTCATATCCTGATGACCAATCGCCTCGATCTCTATTCCCGTAAACAATCAATAAGTTAGAGTATTGATGAAAGAGCAAGTCCTTGAGTCTATTGGCACAAGACAAAAAATAAAGGATACATTCGGAAGAGCTACCCTCTACATTTTTCAAGTTGTTGATTGCTGATCACAACCTATGATTGAAAGGATAGCTAAATCACTGTGTATAATATCTAGTCAATCTAACTTAACGTGAGGGACACGATAAAAAAATTTGAGTCGAGTAGACTCTTGAACACCCGCACACTGTGCACACACAAAATCCAACTACAGGCTATCGATCATGCATGTGGCCTGTTGTTTGGAATATATTGATACAACAAAATTCATAGCACATGCTTAAGTAATCAAGACCATCCATTTTATGGGCCCACTTTGGATGAGCTACCCCACCAAATCTTTTGTTATTAAGTAATCCAATTACGGTTAGTCACCACTATTTCTTTCAATGGTTATCATCTATATTTTTTGGGTTTATGGCCATGCACTCTGTGGCCGCTAATTCGGACGGTGTTGATGAATCCATCCATTACTGTAAATCGCGATCCTTGGCCTTCACGGTACATGCGGCAATTTAATTAGTTTCTACGTGCATGAGAATGTTATTCAAATATCAATTGCTTTTAGAAAACATAAAACCGTAGGTGAGTGTGGCCCACTGCAGTATATGTCCAGAATCCAACCCCATCCAGCCAATCACCCACGAAGAAAATAGTACGCCTCAAAAGTCAGGTGGGCCCACAAGCAGCTAGTTGCACGCTTCCTCCATCAACAACTATTCGTGGCCGTGAGATGTTCCCAAGAGCAGACGTGCCTCTCCATTTCACCTCTGCAGACGTGGCATATATAGACCAAATCAAAACCGTTCATTTTGCATTTCCAACGATGGTTGAAAATGCACAACGTTGGTACAAATCTATCCATTCAAATGGTTACATACCAACGGACACAAAAATCCAAAAAAAGCAACGGCTTATATTCAGCCATAAAAGGTCCATTTATTCAATGGTTTATATAGTCCAATCATAGAAAATCCTGGTCAGTTCCCAATCGATGCGTGGTCCCGATCATTAACACACGTGTACCATGTGTATTGTATCCAATCCGCTCCCGTTAGAAATGACAAGAGTCTAGTCAAAAAGAAAGAGCGAAAGGACTCTTCCTCTGCAGGTCCTTGGCTTTATTCAAAAAGCTATTCCCTATACTATACAGTATTGCCTGCAAAAGGCCTACCTTGTTGTATGTTGTAGGTATATCATCCTAACCGTTCATTATGTGAGATGGGATTCCCTAACAATCAAGTCTATCCAATCATTAAGTGGGCCGCACCAAGAAAACAAAAAACACCCAAAAGCTTCCTAATTCACATGGGCACACATGCATGTTGGTTGGATTGGCCTGATTTTGGAGCGTCCAAATTTCATAGTCAGTCAATCCTGTTAGATTAGCTGGATACCATAGATACAATATAGTGGGCCCACACATGATCATTGTAGAATAAGCTTAAGAAAAGAAAACCCAATGCACGAGGAAGATCTTCAAATCAAATGAGCCTGAAATTCAACGGTGCATCTCTCTCAGCCATAATGCAACATCCTTTGAATGATTTGGTAGAGAAGCGAAATGTCAATAGCAATGAAAGTCGCGTGATGGAGAGCTTGTAGTTTTATACTTCTATCGTTAGTTCACTTTATCTTTTCATCCTAAGAAAAGTGTAGCCGTCTAAAGATTGCTTCTAGAAAAATTATCAGTTGATTCTCTGTCTCTCTTGCGCGCTTGAAAAGAGATTGAGAAGAAAATGTTGCTTACAGGACTAGAGTCAGGTGAATGAATGTGAGAGTATTGTAAACTAAAGGATGTTGAGATGGAGGAACAGTGAGGTAAAGATATTGGAAATGGATTTATCAGAAGAAATTTACAAATATCACTGCTAATAGATGATATTAGGATGAGAGAAAATAGACTTCCCAAAGTCAGGATTGTTTGGTTTTTTGTCAATGAGTAATAATTACTTACTATGGTAATATTGGCTCAATCTCCAATGTTGATACTGACAACTGATATGTTTGAATGTATTCTATGGCATCAATTGAGAGGAAAAAGGCAGTGCCCAAAAATTGTGGGGCCCACCATGACATATGTGCATAATTCATGTATTTGTCTGTTTCGCAGATCTAAAGCTCAAGTGGACCACCCCGCAAGAAATAGTGGAAATTGAACACCCACCGTTGAAAACTTCTTGGGGGCCACAGGTTGGATGACAAATAAACATCACTGCGGGCCCTAGGAAATGGAAGATTTCAAAAATTGTTCCTATGATTTGGTGAGCTTGATCTTATAATTTACTCCATTTTTTGCTCATACCCTAAAATAAGATAGCAGAATAGATGGACAGTGTGGATAGGACACATAAATCACGAGATGACAGTGCATGTGATCCCGACAAACTGGGTGGCATTATGAACCCTTTTAGGTAATAAGAAAAGATTTGAAGACTTCTAATTTAACTAAGTATATATAGTCTATATTATATGGTGGAATGTATAATAGAATTGGGTAGTTGGCATCAATTAGGTGAGATAAGACTTTGATGATAATGATGATGATGATGATGATCACTGAGAATATGATAGCAGCCATATGATTCTGCTTATAGAATTGGACCAATCTACTTAATTTTAACCATCCATTTGATAGGCATTTATTGGATGGTTAGGAATGCTTGTTTAACGTAATTTTAAAGATCTGCTCCATTCATGATGCACCCCACAATTTTAAGTAGTGCCTGAGCACCACATGTAAGGAGGATAAACCACTACCATTTTAAAACGGTGGTAAACTAGCACAGGAGTTTGCGACTACAGGAATCATCCATGCTCAGGGTGCTACCTTATGCGGGCCACGTTAAGAAAGTTATACTAAATGGATGGTTTCGATCATCGGTATGTATGGCTGATGTGGACCATTTAAAAAAAATCAAAGACCTATGTTCAGCTGGACAAGCCAATGGTCAGGATAATCTTTACAGTTTGATTACTGGACCATATACCGTTGAGAATAGCAAGCAAAGAATGGACGGTTCTGATTATCTAAACATCATGTGAGTTCCACTAAGACACATGTTGTTAAGAACGCGGATTGCATTAAGAAACTGCGAATAGCACCTCATTGTTGACGGTGCTTTGTGAGCCCCACATTGATGTGTGTGTTTTACCCATGCTGAACATCCATTCTCGATCACTACTTTAGGCATGAGCACAAAAATTAGGCAAATCCAAAATTCGGGTGAACCACACCACAGGAAAACAGTGGTGATTGAACACCTACCACTAAAAACTCCATCCAAGCCGTTCATTAGGTCACACAGACCAGGATGAAGGGAAAACAAAAATATCAGGTTGATCCAGAAGTTTTATTGTTCAATCACCACATTTTCCTATGGTGTGGTCCACCTGAGATTTGAATCTACCTAATTTTTGGTCTCAAATGAGCTGGCAAAATGAGTGGACGGCATGGTAAAACACATACATCATGTTGGGCCCACATAACACCGTCCATTAGCGTCAGCGTCGGTATGCAATCTGCATCCCGCTGCTGATCCCAAAGGCCATTCTCAATCAGTAAACGGTCCAATCGAAAAGATGGAATCAGATGATTAAGCCATCCTGTCAGCGTGATTTCAGTATATGCTCCATCTCTATGGGGCCCACCATTTGGACGGTCCATATTTTAGTACACGTATCCCTCGTGTACGGATATGAGTAGACATCATTTTACAGAATGGTGATGTCCAATTAGTCTTGACTTCGACGCACGTTGCCTTGTTGTGTTGGAATGCAAACGGATTGGAGAGGCGATTTGATTGCTAGGATTAGGACGCGGATTGTATAGTGAGGAGTTCACCACCATATATCCTGGCGTGGATTGTGTGGGGCCATCATGATGTATATAACTTATCCACACCGTCCCTCCGTTTTTACATATAATTATAGGATATGCAATTGAAGCATATATAAATCTTAAGTGGACCACACCAGATAAAACAGTGGGAATTGAATGATTACAGTTGAAAACTTATCGGGGACTGAAGTTTTGGATCAAGTTGATATTTGTGTTTTACCTTCTTTCACATATGTGTGATGTTATGAATAACTTAGATAGCAAATAAACATCACGGTGAGCTTAGGAAGATTTTAACCGTTGGCACCATTACCTGTGGTGTGGTTAACTTGAGCTTTGTATGAGCTTTAATTTTGGGTTCATGTCATAAAATGAGCTGGGAAAAAGGATAGACGACGTGGATAAAATACATGTATCATAGTGTGGGGCCCACCTTGATGAATTTTGTAGGGAGTGGATTAGGTGTTACCCATTACCATTAGTGTGGGGCTCTCAAGTGAACCACAACAAGAAACAATGGTAATTGAACACTCACCGTTGAAAATTTTCTAGAGCATACGGTAATATTTATTTTCCATCCAACCCAATGATAAGTTAAAAAGACTTCATTCAAAACTTTTGTGATCCACATAAAGAATTTTATTGTTCATTTACCATTGTTACCAGTGGTGTGGTTCACTTGAGAATTGAATATGCTTAAGTCTTGGGATCACGTTGTAAAATGAGGTGGAAAAATGGATGGACAAACAATACATTCAACAAAGTAGGCACCCAACGGTAAGAGTAATACCCACTAAGGTGTTACATTGTATGGCATCGAAACCTTGTCTATATGGGTAACGATGACGCCTTACAGATTCTATCCGAGTAAATGGCTGTAATCCAGCCGTTCGAGGTAAACGACTGGAGTGTGGTCCACTCTACCTTGGTATATTGCAACCGTCCACCATGTACTGCCTGGATAATTGAAAGGAACTATCTTTCTGGTTTTTGAAATGTTTTTATTATATTAAGGATGTGGGTGCACCTTGCTAGTATAAATACCTCATTTCAACACTGAAGTCTTGGTATAAATTTCTTAGTGGGGGTGGCTAATAGTGAAGTGTGAATTGACAGTGGGTGGAAACTAACAAGCTAACCCATTAATTTAAAAAAAAAAAAGAAGATGTGGGTGCACCGTTGTCATTGTATGGCTGCACCTACCATACCGTTTAAACGGTCATATTTGGAAGCGGATTTCCTGGAATGACTTTCCCAGGAAGTTCCTGCGGTGAGATGTCAGGTGGGGTCCACCATGATGTTTATTAGAAATCCAACCCGTCCATCTATTTTTAGAACTCATTTTAGGACATGAGAGACCAAAATTTAAGAGGATTCAAAACTCAACTGTGCCATATAAGATTATACAGTGGGGAAAGGAATTCCTACTGTTGAAACCTTCCTGGGCTCCATCTTAATGTTTATATGCCATCCAAACCGTTTATAAGGTCATTTTTACTGGAATGAAGTGAAAACACAAAAAAAAAATTAAAACTATACAAAACTTTTGGGCCATATAAATATTTCAACAGTGGTCACTAAATCCCTACTGTTTTCTCTCGTGTGGCCCATTTGAGTTTTTGATTCATCTTATTTTAGGTAACATATCCTAAAATGAGATCTAAAATTGGATGAACAGATTGAATTTCTAACAAACATGACAGTAGACCCCACCCAGAATCCTTAGGCAGGTACTTACCGTGAAAGGCTTTGGCAGGAAATCCAAGTCCGTCATATTTCTGGTGGACGCGGGACGCGTCGCCCGTCTCTACCCCCGAACGGGCAGTTACGTGGGCGGGCCCACCATAATGTATCCTTACATCCAAGCCGTCCATCCTTTTTCTCGGATCATTTTAAGGGTGATGATTAGCTACTGACAGGTCGAGTAGCAAGATTAGCTAATGAAGTGACGTCACCAAGTTTTGTGGGCCCCACCATGATGTATGTTTTGTATCCACTCCGTCCATCCATTTAGAGAGATCGTTTTAGGGCAAGATCTAAAGAATGAGTTAAATCCAAAGCTCCATTAGACCCGGCACAAAAAACAGTGGGGGTAGTGAGGCCCACAATTAATAACTCTTACAAGCCACAAAAGTTTTAGATCAACCTGATATTTGTGTTTTCCTTATTTCATGTCTTTTTTAACTTTTGAACCGGTTGGATTTCAAATAAACATTATGGTGAGCCTTAGGATAGTTTCAACGGTGAGAATCACTCTCCCCGCTAATTTCTGTGGTGGGGGTCCATTACAGCTTTTTGTCTGCCTCATTCCTTAACTCATGTCCTAAAGTGATATCTAAAAATGAATTGGCGGTATGAATATAACACATACATCACAGTCAAGCCCACATAACTTGGTGATGTCACTTCAGTCGCTGACTCGCTGCTCAACCCGGCAGTATCTAATCCGCCTCCTCGTTTTAAGGCATGAACTCTAAGAATAAGGAAAATCCAAGGCTCAAGTAGACTACATGAAAGTGAGAAGCGTAGTTGCATTAAATGCATGAAGTATTAAATACTAGTTGCATTAAATGCAAGAGTCATCTTTAATGTGTTCTATTTGAACATGGATTTGTCTCATTTTCGTGGTCATGCCGTAGAATGATCTTAGGAAGGAAATGGGCAGCTTCGATGTACAGATGCATAACAGTTTGCCCACCCACAGAACTGCTCGATCGGGGCTAGAGACGGGCGGCGTTAGGACGCAGTCCGCGTCCATTTCCAGTTGCTATAGCAATTAGCACGTCACCTGCGACCATAGAACCAGCCATTTTAGTGGGATCCTTACTGTTGAGCTCACGTTGCTCTATGTATCATATATCCCGTCTATCTGTTTTTAAGCTTATTTTAGGGCATTGTCCCAAAATTGAAGCATATAAAAATTTCAAGTGGACGACACTACAGGAAACAGTGGTCATTGAATTAGGACCATTAAAAACATCCTAGGGTCCACCGTAACCTTTATGGACCATCCAACCTGGTGATAAGGTCACACGCACCTGGATGAAAGAACAAAAACAAATATAAGCTTGATCCAAAACTTTTGTGACTTATAAAAGGTTATTAATGATTACGACTATCTCATGTGGTGTCGTCCATCTGAAAACGACATAAATCCTACCCGAATACGGCCGATTTGTCATTGTTGACTTCGATGGCCCTGCACAAACTTCGAAGGCCGCTTTACTGCTTTACTGCATGCATGCGTGGCTTCTGTTCAACCGTCTTTGGCATAATTGCTCTCTTTACACCACACTACAATCCAAACTCTCAATCCAAACAGCTCCAAAAATGTTTGCGAGATTGGGGCAATTCATCAGATGGACCCCACCCAATACATGATCAGAGGCTGATGGTTTAAAATTTTGACCGTCAATCCCCAATTGATGTACCATCGTGGCTCACCCCAGCAGAATTAATGCCTGATTTTTGGGCCAGAACACCATTGGCAGTGGGGCCCACTAGATGAACAGTCCGGATCGAGAGATTACATCCCACATTAGCACGTGCCATTTTGGTAGGGTAAACACGAGTCACTTGATTCATGTACAACCAAGCTCACGCTATGGGATCTTTAGCATCAGATGCTAAGTAGAAGGTGACATATTCCTACAATCCACCAGCGAGAATGATCAATGAATCTGAACCGTCCATTCTAGCTTCACCTGTAATGGATGTGCAATATTTAAAAAATACCTAACTCTAGCTAAGAATTTGAAGCTAGCTTGGATGCACTTCTTCCAAAGATAGTGTCCGAGACAAAATGAGTTTCAAGCCGGACTTGGGATTGATTTTTTTGTATTTTAGTGTTTATTTTAACAAGTCAGGGATGAAATGGAATTTGCAAACTGTATAAATAACGCATGCATCATCAAATGCCATTTGGATCAAAATAGTGTTTAAGCCTAAACTTTTCTTTGGGCTTGTTTGATTGCCGGGACATTGCTAAATACCCTACAAAGGGGGTAATAATTATTTCAACGTGCATTTACAATATTTCACCCATACTTGAATTGACTACCTACTTTTTTAACACAGAATATCCGTGGATCCCATTGTGATGCATTTCGCTTATCCACACCGTTCATCCATTATGCCAGCTGAATTTATGGCATGAGCCAAAAAATGAGGCATATCAAAAGCTCTAGTGGACCACGCCACAGGAGAAAAGTAAATCCGTTAAAAACTTTTATGGGCTAATGTTTCTTTTGGTGTGGGCCACTTGATTATTGGATTTACATAATTTTTTGACTTATATTTCAAAATGTTGTGATAAAATGGATGGACGGAACAGATATGTCATATACATCACTGCGAGGTCCAAAACTTTTAACTAGCCCTTTTGAACCAGTTTCAAGGCAGGAATTCTCAAAAATTTCCAAATGGACGTAAGTGTTATGATTAGCCATTTACTAGTTATTTGTACTTGCACCGAAAAATCAAACAGGTCCATAAAGGGTGTATACAAGCTATCCGTAAAATAATAATAATATTTTCATTACTATAGGAATTTTTTAATCATAGACTAGTCTACTTTTATCATTGGCTAAAACATGGGCATGCTTCTGACTTTTAAGAGACATGAGAGAGGATATCAGATCTCATCCTTGATAAGGTGAAATAGGTGCTCATCATTAATTAGTAGGAGGTGACCTTTTGGTCAAGGTGGAGAGAGCGGAAGAATTCCATGCAAAAGATGGAAAACACATACCATATTAAATATAAGCCAAAGCCTTAGCTCAAAATACCTAGTGGTTCGACTTTGTGAGGAGTTGATATGCACATGGATTGGAGGGGATTTGAAACCAACGGTGAAAGCTTGGATTACATCTAAAATCCTTTCAAGAGTTGCATGTGTAATACGTGTCATTAGAGTATTAAATTATTTGGCACATGACCCACTAATGATATCACAAAACAGCTATATTGTTAATCGCATCACTATAATTACTTTAATATGAGATCAGCGATGTTCAAACATTGTCCATTTAAATCAACGATTAAAAATTATTGGTTAGTCACTTGGACATGATCCTGTGCTTGTAGCTCATCTGAGATTTGAAATTTCATCATTTTTGAGTAAAGTATATATTTCAACAGTCTTATTACAACCATTGTGTCAGACATTACATATATTCACTAATTAAAATTATTAAAGTTGATTTAGTAATTAAATTCAAACTCCGGTAAATATACCATGCATCGTTGCTTTTGAATTAAAGTTGATTTCCAATTCAGGGTGCCAAACACAATAACAAGATTTCAAATCCAAGATGTTCTGATTAATCCGGGGGGGTCCCAAATCCAAGCTCCCAAATGGCCCGAGGCTCTCAACCACTGTCCATCCATTTTCCCAGGTCATTTTAAGGTTTGAGCTCAAAAAATAAAAACCCTAAGACTTATTTTAAGACTATACAAACCAGGATAAAAAGGAAAGCACAAATACCAAAAAGTTCCATAGACCAAGCGATTCGATGAGACTCCGTACTCACTCAAGATGGTGCAGTCCTTATGGTGGGGCTCACCTTGAGATATGTATTTTGTACTCACGTTGTCAATCCATTTTAACATATCAGTTTGGGGCATTATCTAAAAAATGAAGTAGGTCCAATGACGATGTGGACTACATACAGTAGAATACAGTGGTGATTGACCATTAATAGGCTACAAAAGTTTTGAATCAAGTTGATATTTTGTTATTTAATTAACTTCATACAAACTTAATTACTTAACCTTACCAACAGATTGGATGGCAAATAAACACTATGAAAACATTAAGGTGATCTCTAATAAAGTTTTAATGGTAGGGAATTAAATCACCACTATTTCCAATGATACGGTGTACTTGATCATTGGATTTGGTTTATTTTTTATATAATGTCCTAAAATTATCTAAAAAATCAGATAAACAGCGTGATACTTAATGCATACGTCAAGGAATGCCCCACAATAAATACCCCACCGTCTTGGGCGAGTCCGGATCTCACCTAATCCTCTACAGAAGAAGTTTTTATTTTTTTATTTTAAAGGCATTTAATTCTCATTGAATCGTCTGGTGTGGCCCACTAGAACTTTGAATGTGCCTCTGGGCGCCTGTTCTAAAATAAGCTGTCAAATGGATGAACGGCAGATATAAAACACATACATCACCGTGGGCCCCCCAAGTCAGGTCACCAAAGATATTCCTAGTGAACCGGTCACCAGGCAAGGACACGTGCTCTGCATGTGCCCAGTGCTGCTGCTTAAGCCACTCCCGTTGGTGGACCACCCAACCCATGATGCACATTGATGTTCTAGTAGCTAGATTTTCAAGTCAAATCCCGGTAATGAAGGAGAACTGATTTCAGTATTATCGAGGCACATGTGATGTGAGAACCTTGGACGCTCATTATGTTTGACCCACTTTCTTGGAAAATTCAAAATGATGGTAGTATCTTTTCCATCCATTTGATGATCTTTAAATGGACCGTCTGGATCAGAGAAGCTCCTATTTACTTCAGTTAATAGAGCCCAAATCAACGGTTACAGACGCCGGTCCACATTGGATAATTGGATGATCCTAACCAACGCTATGAATAAAGACCACCCAACAAGGGAGGTATTTTCGTAAATAGAATGGACGGTCCAGATCAATGAACAGGCTGTCCACATGCCACGCTGTTACCAAGAAAATATGGACGGTCCAATTCAATGAACGATCCACATGTCATGTTGTGATGTCATAGTCGGCCTTGGGCATATGGCGAACATATCAGGTGTGCAGTGCATATAAAACATCTGAGCGGTCAAAAAGTTATGGCCTACCTCGTAGATAAGCGAAGTCATCATCAGGTGGGCCACGAATGTACATTGAATCAATTCATCTGTCCATATTTTCTGGGTTTTAGAAGCTTCTAGGTGCAGGTGCACCATGTTGGAAGCTACCAGTCTAGATGGAAAAGAGGCCCAATTTGGTGGACTATCAATTCAGGTGGGCCCAAACTTCCTTCCGTCGAGTGTCATGGTGTCATGTCTATTTACTTATAACGAGGGACTAAATAAATTGGTAGGCCGATGGACTACCATTTATTTCCCGTTGTTTCAGATTATGGAAAAAATTGTATACTCTTGCAGGATGATGTGTGATGGCTACACATCCTCTCAACGACGATACATGTGAAATACATGTAAATTGAAATGACGCATTTAAGACGTATGGGCGAAATTTTAGATGGGCCATGTACGAAAATTAGACTGAAATGGGGATTCCAACTGGCGGAGTGGATGGAAATCTAATGGACGGTTAAGGTGAAACTATTGAACGGTCATAATTCAACAATCATTTTCCGCCTATCAGTAGAAGGTTAAGATCGTGAATTCAATCTGATTTTTGAAATGTAATATATCTATAATGGATACCATGATTTGTACGGTTTGATTTCATTCAGGTCCGTGTATGTTTGTAGTTCTTGAGCGCGCGCGTAAGAATGGTCACGCGCTGCCAGAGTATCAAATAATTTCCTTTACTTACGCGTCCTGGACCGAGATTCTTTTGAGTGAACCAGACCGTTTATATGATGGACCTTACTGAGGATGGAGAGAATACAAGAAAAAAGAAAAGAAAGAAACGCTCAGATTTAAATATTTCAACGTTTTAATCATTCAAAGGCTTAGAAGACGTGCATGTTCAAAGGAAAAAAGTTAAATGATATGAGGGTTGAAATATTCCAATCTAAAAGTTTTTATTCTTTGAATACCCCATCCAAGGTAGTACCCATCATATAAACGGTTTGGATCAATGAAATATGAGCCCAGATATAAAGGCTAAAGTCACAGTGTATCCTATTGCAATACGCCGGGATGTACTGTAGCAAACCTAAACCGGAAATGTCCTGCCCTGCCAGGATGGGCTTGGTCCTGGTAGGGGCTCTGTGGGACCCCAAGTTATGTATATGGTTTATCCAAGCCGTCTATCCATTTTAACAGATCATTTAAAAGGTTAGTCCCAAAAAGAAGACAGATAAAAAGCTCAAGTGGGCTACACCACAGGAAACGGTGGATATTGAACGGTTACCGTTGAAATTTTTTTGGGGACAATAGAAGATTTTGATCCATATGATTTGTGTGTTTTCCCTTCATCCAGGTCTACGTAGCGTTATGGACAGGTTGGATGGCAAATCAAAGTCACGGCGAGCTCTAGGAAGGTTTCAACGGTAGCGTCATTATCAACACTGCTTCCTGTGGCGTGGTCCATTTGAGTATTTGATATGTATCATTTCTGATCTCATAACTTAAAATGATCTTTTAAAATTAATGGACGGATTGGATAAAATCATTAATTACGGTGGGACCCACAGTGCCCCCACCAGGACCGAGTCCGTCCGGGCAGGGGTAGGACGCAATCCGCAGGTTGTTGCGGCCGAATCATTGCATGCGGGGAAATCCTTAGAACGTTACTTGCATTATTTTTCTCCCATGTTGCTAAATCCACACGTGTGCACAAGGTAGTCCATGTGCACGGCAGGAGCACGAAATCAAGGCCGTCCATCATGCAGGTCGCACCATTTCTACACAGTTTCCCAGAAATCAGGTTGGCTCTCTCTTTAGGTACTCCACGATATTAGAAATAGTCAGAAAGCTTGGAAAAACTCGTCCCAGGTTTTTATAAACGTCCATTTATTTTGTAAACTATGGATCACCTATTAATCTGACCAGTCCTATTTTTTTTCCATCACATCAGGTCTATTATAAAATCCAATGAACGGGTTGGATCTCATGATTGATCCACTGGGATATTTTCTATGCTTGCGTGTTGATGAGATGCCACATACATGCGTGTAGGGTTAACAAAGCATTTTCATTCGCGAAATTTACGACCATGGACCCCACTTTTTATCCAGTGGATATTCTCGAAGCAATACAAACTTAACATACGACACTTAAACCTCCTCGTACGGACGACAAATTCCAAGACGAAAATACCCCACCTTTGCACGGAAACGGATTGGCTACTCCCCTGCCACCCACTGATGGCGGATCGCGGGTGGTATGTGGGCCCCACCATGATGTATGCTTTTCATCCACACCGTCCATATATTTTTCTATTTTATGGTATGAGACCAAAAATGAGGTATATCCAAATCTCAAATGTACCACATTACAGGAAACAGTGTTTAATAAGCGTCAACCATTGAAAACTCAAGTCGAGCCCACTATGATGCCTGTGAGAAATTCTTCCTGTTTAAGTTCATTCATAGGTTCACAAAGACCTGGATGAAGAGGAAAAACAAATTTCATAATCATTCGGAACTTCTGTAACCCCTAAAAGGTTTTCAATGGTAGACGTTCAATTCCCCACTGCCTTTTATAGTGTGGTCCACTTGATAGTTAGATCTATTTTATATTTCGTCTCAAGCCTTAATATGAGCTCGCCAAGTAGATGGACAGTTTGAATATAACAACGACCTCATGATGGGACACACAAAAGCAACAATAAAAAAAAAAAAAAAAAAAAAGACTTCCACAGCACCATCGCCGGTAGGGTAGTCTTACAGATTTTTTTTTTTTTTTTTTTTTACAAGGAGAACTTTTTCTCCCTTACATTTTTCTCTAGTAAATAATTATATAAATATGTATATATAAGTATATAAAAATATTTTTCTATATTTTAATTCATTTCTTTATCTATTTATTTAACAAGCATATCTTCTAAACTAGAATGATTTTATTTTTATTTTTTTATTTTTTATTTTTTATTTTTACAGGCACACACACCCCTACACATGGATACTTGAACGCTTGACCGGGTGTCGAAATTCCTAAGAGTATACCACCCGAGCAAGAGTAAGGATACAAACTAGAATAATTTACTTAACATATCACATATGATTTTAGGGTAGGAGAAATTGAGTGGGGCAAACATGAAATTTAGCGGGATAAATATAAAATTAAGCGGGGCAAACATGAAATTAAGCGGGGCAAATTAGAAATTGAGTGGGGCAAACATAAAATTCAGAAAGGCAGACATGAAATTCAGCAGGATAAACATGAAATTGAGCAGAGCAAACTAAAAATTCAGCAGGGCAAACATTAATTTCAGCGGGATAAACATGAAATTCAACGGGGCAAACATGAAATTGAGCAAGGGTAAACTAGAAATTGAGCGAGGTAAACATGAAATTCAGCGAGGCAAACTAGAAATTCAACAGGGCAAACTATAAATTCAATAGGGCAAACATGAAATGGATTGACATTTTTACAGATCAATTTAATGAATTCTCTTAATGGTTTTGGTGGGCTAGATATCCCACATTCATTTTTACACCAATTACAAATTAGATAAATTGGAGAAGTTTAAAAACAATTGTAACTCTATCATGATTTTGGATTAGATGCCTCAATTAAAACCATTTATAGTTTGCCCCGCTCGATTTCATGTTTGCCCGCTCAATTTCTAGTATGCCCTGCTCAATTTCATGTTTGCCCTGCTGAATTTCATGCTTGCCTCGCTGAATTTCATGTTTGCCCCGCTCAATTTCTAGTTTGCCCCACTCAATTTCATGTTTGCCTCATTCAATTTCATGTTTGTCCCGCTGAATTTCTAGTTTGTCCTACTCAATTTCATATTTGCCCCGCTCAATTTTATGTTTGCCCGCTCAATTTCATGTTTACCCCGCTGAAATTCATGTTTGCTCCGCTGAATTTCTAGTTTGCCCCGCTTAATTTTATGTTTGCCTTGCTCAATTTCTAGTTTGCCCCGCTCAATTTAATATTTGCCCTGCTCAATTTCATGTTTGCCCCGCTAAATTTCTAGTTTGCCCCGCTCAATTTCATGTTTGCCCTACTGAATTTCTAATTTGCCCCGCTCAATTTCATGTTTGCCCAGCTCAATTTCTAGTTTTACCCGCTCAATTTCATGTTTGCCTCATTGAATTTCATGTTTACTTCGCTGAATTTCCAGTTTAACCTTGAAGTGATTGAAATTGACCACGAACTGAATGAAATGGACTTTCGACCATCAACTCAATGAAATCTTCAAAAATAACTAGGTTGGTTGGCTAAATTAGCTTCTCCTATACCAAAATCATATGTGGTACGTTAAGTAAACCATTTTAGTTTGTATCCTTACTCTTGCTCGAGTGGTAGACTCTCAGGAGTTTCAACAGCCAACCAAGCATTCGAGTATCCATAGGTGGTGAAATTCCACTAGTGTGAGTGTGTGGGGGTGTGTGCGCGTGTGTAAAAAATATAAAATAATAATAATAAATCATTCTATTTTAAGAGATATGCTTGGTAAATAAATAGGCAAAGAAATGAATTAAAAGATAGAAAAATATTTTTATATACTTATATTTACATATTTACATAATTATAAATTAGAGAAAAATGTAAGGGAGAAAAAGTTTCTTGTAAAAAAAAAATTTGCCCGACTCTCGCAAAGTCTTTTGTTTTTTTTTTTTTTTTGCTGTTGCTTTTGTGGGTCCCATCATGAGGCCTTTGTTATATCTAAACCGTCCATCTATTTGGCGAGCTCATATTAAGGCTTCAGACGAAAAATAAGATAGATCTAACTATCGAGTGGACCACACTGTAAAAGGCAGTGGAGAATTGAACCTTTACCATTGAAAACCTTTTAAGGGTTACAGAAGTTTTGGATCATTATGAAATTTGTTTTTCCTCTTCATCCAGATCTTTGTGACCCTATGAATGAACTTAGACGGGGAGGATTTCTCACAAACATCACAGTGGGCTCCACCTAAGTTTCTAATGGTTGACGCTCATTTAACACTGTTTCCTGTAATGTGGTATACTTGAGATTTGGATATACCTCATTTTTGGTCTCATACCATAAAATGATCTGGAAAAATATATGGACGGCATGGATGAAAAGCATACATCATGGTGGGGCCCACAGACCACCGGCGATCCTCCATTGGCAGGTGGCAGGGGGTAGCCAATCCGTTCCCGTGCAAAGGAGGGGTATTTTCGTCCTGGAATTTAACGTCCGTACGAAGAGGTCTAAGTGCATATGTTAAGTTTGTATTGCTTCAAAAATATCCACGGGATAAAAGGTAGGGTCCATAGTCGTAAATTTCTCATTTTTAGTCCTTTCCTTTTGGGTAACGTACTAGGTGCGGCCATTACTGTGGGGCCCACCTTGATGTATGCATTCTATATCCACTCTGTACATCCGTTTTTTTGTCCATCCGTCTTTTAGTCATTTCCTTTTTTGAGTGACGCCGAGCCGCACCTAATCCGCTACCGGCAAATATGTCGAATTTTAGGACGCCGATTAGAAGTGACATCACCAAGTATGTGGGCCCACTATGATAGGTGTGTTGTATTCACATCGTCCATCCTTTTGGAGAGATCATTTTAGGACATGAGCTCAAAAATGAAGTAGACCCAAAGCTGGCAGACTCTATTTCAGAAAACATCGGGGATAGCGACGCCCGAGTAAGAACACAAATATAAGCTTGATTTAAAACTTTTGTGGCCGCTGAGAAGTTTTTAAAAACAAGCTTATAATCCATACTGTTTTCTTTGGTGGGGTCACTTGAATTTTGGATCTTCCTCGTTCTTTTGCCCATGACCTAAATGATCTCACAAAATGGATGGACGGTGTGGATACAACACTGGTGAGGCTCACAGAACTTGGCGACGTCACTTCAGTAGCGACATAGCCACCGAAGCCGTCGGTAGGTAATCCACGTCCCAAGATGCACCGTGGGGATAAAAAAAGAAGGGCCCACTTATCATGCGAGCCAAGTGGAAACGGATTGGCTACTCCCCCTGCCACCAGCCCGGTGGCTGGTGGTCGGTGCTCTGTGGGCCCCACCATAATGTATGTGTTTCATCCATTCGGTTCATCCATTTTTACATATCATTTTAGGCTTAATCCAAAAAAAAAGAGAGGAATATAATTCCCAGGTGGACCACACCATAGGAAACAATAGTGATTGGATATCCACCATTAAAATCCTCCTAAAGCCCACTGTACTGTTTATTTGACATCCAATCTGTTGATTGGGTTATCCAGACCTAGATTAAGGGAAAAAACAAATATCAGCTTGATCCAAAACTTTTATGAGCCCCATAAAGTTTTTAATGGTCGACGTTCATTCAACATTGTTTCCTATAATGTGGTCCACTTGAGATTGGGATATACCTCATTTTTGGTCTCATACCATAAAATGATCTGAAAAAATAGATGGACTGCAAGGATGAAACACATACATCATGGTGAGGCCCACAGAGCACCGACCACAAGCCAAGTGTACCAACTAAAATGGACCTTTAAGCCATCTTGTCATGAGCATCTATTTGTTTTGGACGGTTATGACTCTCCTATAAGTGACAAGGGCAGATATTTTTAAACAGGGAGTCTACGCATTGGGGCCCACTTATTGGACGGCTCTGATGTACAACATTGGCTGATGTGGAGACGTGTGGAAGTAGGCCACCTCAATCATGACAACAATTCATAATAATGAAGCCCTGCCACGTTGGTTGACTTGACTCAATCAAGACTAGCACTTTTACGGAACGAAAACATGTGAAAATTGTCCAATCAGGTCTGCCAAATGCATCCCGATGTATTACACTAATATATGTCGTGATCCTAGCCGTTGGATTTTGGGTTGTTTTTAAATGAACCACAGGATTCCCGAAATCAATCTTAGAATTGAATGTTTCGACCATTTCGTTATACATAAGTTATGGTGACCGTTCATGTTTAATGCAAAAGAGTCGAATTATCAAATGGTTGAAGTAATACAACTGATAGATATTATTTGTTAAATTTGAACCATATAAAAGTGTGACTCGTCGAGTAAACGGTTTGGATCATTGAAACGGTCCAGATTCAATGGCTAAAGTCCCGACTTATCGTACACCGACGTATCGTACATTATGCATTTGCGATGTATCTGGGCAAACCTCTTCGGGGAAACCAGCGAGGTCGTCCCACCTCAGTCGCGACGTGGATGCGGATTGCGTCCTCGTCCTGTCTCTAGTTACGAACGGGCAGATCTGGAGGGCCACCGTGATGTACTTTCTTATCCACGCCGTCCATCCATTTTTGGATATCATTTTAAGGTATGAATCCAAAAATTAGGCAGATCTAATAATCAATTGAACCACACACAATAATAAGCTTGTGTTGCATTAAATGCACAAAAGCATTAAATGCAAGAGCCATATGTCGTGTGGTACATTGATCGTTGGACCTACCTCAATTTTGGAATCATGCCTTAAAATTATTTGAGAAAAGAGATGAACGGTGTGGATAAACAGACACATCACGGTGGGCTCCACCCACAAATCTGCCCGTTCGTGGCTGCAGACGGGCGGGGGTAGGACGCAATCCGCGTCCGAGCGACGTAGGCTCAAGCATCAGTAGACCAATACCAACCATCAGTCACCTTTGTTGTGCAACAACGAATTTATGTGGGCTCAGCATGTGGTATGCGTGGCATCCACTCCCCTTATCTGGTTCATTCTTGAATGATATTCCTGATGCCAAAAAATCACCTAAATCCACAATTAAAGTGGACCACACCACAAGAAACAGTTGGGATCAGATGTAAATTTAAGTTTCTGCAACGTTGTATTATACCATTCATCAAATCTGTTACTCAAGTGTTAGTCATCAAGATGAAAGGAAAATACAAAAAAACAACTTGAGTTTTGGATCTGACTTAGTTTTAAGCTAATGTCCTAATATGAGATGGCGAAAATGATGGACGGAGTGGATTTTTAACTGACATTGTAATGGCCCACAAGGTTCGTCCGGAATGGGGTGGATGAGGATTCTTATTTAGAAGAGTATAAATGTTGGAGGGTTCTCAAAGCACTATAAGTTATTGTTCTCTTAATTGAATTGGGGCACTTAGATAACCTAATCGATTGATCTGGACTGTCCATTAGGTCCAACATGTGTTGCATGTGCTACCATGCGAATATTACACCACATGATGGTCTTAACTATCTGATTAATGGCCTCAGGAATGGACGATGAAGATCATTATTATTTTTTTTTTTTTTAAAGGTCTAACCAACCATGAGATCAATCTATAATCCCTCCCATCATGGATTTCTTATAATTCTAAATACTAACATCTATTAGCTATGCTGGACCGTCCCATCCTTGGGTTGGAAACAAGATCACTAAAAAAAAGAAGGCCGAATCTAGGATCAATCTCACTTTTGCATGGTAGCCCTTGCCATGGACCAATATCAGCTTGATCCAAAACTTTTGTGGCCACAAGATGATTTTAATGGTCAATCACCACCTTTTCCTATGGTGTGGTCCACCTGCGATTTGGATCTGCTTCGTTTTTGGATCCATGCACTAAAATGACCTGTAAAAATTGATGAACGGCGTGGATATACTACATATACATCAAGGTGAGCCCGGATCTCTGACACGTGTGCCATCTGCATGGGTCTATCAAAAGATTCGAGCCCTTTTGGCAATATATACAGGGAAGTCCAAAATAGATGAGGAATCCATTGATTTGCCCCAATCATGATGAGCCCGTACAGATGCATAATCAGATAATCCGAACCGTCCATCAGATGGATTTCACTATTCCTGAGATATTTATTCAAAAGTTACAAAAAGTGGGAGACAGTCCTGGCCACTTGATTTGAAGGTTGGATGGCCTACTTTTGTTTTTAATCACCTGTTTGAAGGTTGGTGGTGAGATAGATAAGATTCTCAACCAATGTAATATTGATAAACATGTCATTGACTGCATGGCCCACCACATGGACAGAGAGAATCAAAGGACGGTGCCAACCGCACGCCCATGACGCTTTTCTTGTGTGGAATGACAGAAATAAAAAAGGGATGTGTGTCAGAGGCCTTATCACCTCTCTTTGAATACGTCTCTTGGACGAGAAAAGAGCCCATCGTCGCTGTGAAATGAATGATCAAAGAATCATAAAGTCAAAAGAAAAATCTAAATTAATGCTATCCTTACTTTGAAAAATCAGACAATGTGTGGCCAATCTCTACCAATCTTAATATGAGAACATGCGTGATTTTTCCTGGTTTTTAGTTTGTACAAGTGGGGCCCATGGTTCAGTGATTAAGACCTTTGATAAGATGGGCCTTGCTATAGATGGCCCAGAGAATTTTAACCTCACCATAGCCCTACTCGCATGATCTGAAAACTCATAAGAAAACTACATATTCTTGGGTTGATAATCATTGATGATCTTGTCCCTTCAACCCTAAATTTCTCATTTAAAATGCATTCTTTGTTTTATTTATTTATTTGGACTGACTTTGTTTATTTTATACCATCTCACTAAGCATTGTTTTTTTTTTGACTGACTTTGTTTATTTTATACCATCTCACTAAACATTTTTTTTTTTTTTTTCCTTCTAGAAAAACTTTGATACTCTGGCAAAGATTGTGATGAATGATATACAAGTACTTTGAAATTACTATGAGTAACTCAATAAACTATCCAAATTAGGCTTATTTTGTTGGGGACTCGCGGAAGCATATAAAATCAAGCAAAATATTTCAATTGTACAATCAAGCTCATTCCCAAAACTTCGAATTTAATGTAGAAAAAACCACGATACGAAGTGACAATTATGCACTATGAAAGTAAAAAATTACAAGAGGAATAGATTATCTGATTCAAACAAGCCTTGAGTCTCTTAAGCTTTGCTCTTGAAACCTTTGGAACGAATTACAAAGCTCTCTCTATACCCAAAACTTGATTACACCCATATATATAGCATATACAAAAATCACAATCGAAATTGGAAACAAATCCCGTACTTACGCAGTTCTGCGTATACGCTCGATGACACCTTCAATGGCATCGAGGACGTTTTAGCGACAAAACATGAAAATTTTGAATTTTTTCGATGGCATCGAACCCCTTCGATGTCATCGAGCAAGACACCACAAAGTGTCCAACAACCAATATAAATTTCTAAATTTTCTCAATGGCATTGAGCAGCTGTCAATGGCATGGAATGATCTATCGATAGAATCGACAGACCATGTTGCTGAAAGATTTGACACACCAATAACATATTTGATTATCTCAATATTGTATTGGTAGATATTTATTGGACGGTTAAAACTTAAAAAACATCCCAACTCCCATTTGAACAAACAAGAATCCAGGAATCAGAGGTTATGATTGTTCAACCAATATGATTTTGGGACAATGACTTGGTATCAGTGGGTTCCATCAATTACTCAGTTTAATTTAAAGTGTCCAGTGTATGGTTTCTGGGTGCCTGCATATCAAGCATCATACTTGCCAGATTATCTAATAACTTCATATGAAACCCACAATGATGTTCACATCACCCAAATATCTGGCTGATCAAATCACTAGATGGGCTACGAATGAATTTAGATTATTTTTTTTCCTGGTGTATATTAGTTTTATAGTTTTGGCCATCTTATCATTTGATCTCCTATAGTTTTGGTCCTTCTAGTAATCATGGCATGGTGCATTGTTGAACAAATTTGATGTCAGACACATATCTCATGGACCCCATAATTTTCGACGGTGAAGATATTAGCATTCCATATTGAAAGCAAATTCAAATGAAAGGTAGCATACAACCAGCAAGTAATTTAGACTATGCTGGTAATATGTATTTTAATTTTATTTTTTTTAAAATAAAAAAATAAAAAAATTTAGCATCTTGAGATGGTTGATTTTCAGAGACAAGTTCAGACCATACAATAACTCATTTGCTAGATGGTGAAGAGGAATCAGCGTTCATCATTGCCCACTTCCTCGGTATCCTGATTATTCATCTGCTGCAGCCTACGGAAGCGGTAGCAAAAATATCATACCTGACGGATGATTCCAACCACTGATTGATTGTTTTCTTCCCACTGAAACTTTTAGTAACTGTTGATTTGTAATCCCCACAAGTCCTCCCAATGGGAGCTTAGGACGAGCAGTACAGCCTATCAACGTTAGGGTTCAGTAGATGAACCGTCCAGATATCATACGTCACATGTAAAGGAGTGGGCCGCGCATGTCTATGAGAGAGGAAAAGAAAAACTAAAAAATAGAGGATAGTTTTCCCTTCTAAATCTAAATTACAAGTTTTTCTTCTCTTCCTCAATTGGATTTTGAGCTGGGTTGAGAGCAACAGCCACTATATATAGCCAGATCCACATCATTCATCACATGGCCCACACTATAGATTCTATGGGCCCAAAAATGGGTGGACCTCTCACCTGTTGTGAGGGACGCAGGTTAAAGAAAAATGACCAGCTAAAATTCTTGACCCTCTACATTAAACATACTTTAAGGCCAGTTTGGATTCAGGCCGATCTATGTCACCGCAACTAATCTATGACATGTTGTGAGAGGTAGCTGTCATGGATATGGTGTTACTCAATAGTTGTTCCATCCCTTATTTATCAAACACCTTGGAACATCACTTAAATCATGTTGGGAACTTAACAAGATTAGTTGATGGGGATGAAGATTTTCTACAATCAAGGGTTGGAGGGAATTTTTGAAGTCCCTGAAGTGGTCCAATGAAAAAACATTTTGACAAACATTTTGTACATATTAGATGTGGGCCTCAACAGTGAAAATGGCATAAAAGCCTCATTTCACAGAAGAAAATATTTACTTTTCACCGTAGGGTTTCGATCTAACAGACATAACGCTTTTTCATTAGGTCACCCTTGCAGCCCTAAATTGCATGCAACGAGCACCTTGTTGATGGTACATTTACACGTGTGCATGCACATTTGGCACATGTACCACATTACTTGAGGCGCTTGAAGATAGATGGTCACAAATATGCACTGTTGGATGCTTATATGACAACCACAAACACGTACAGCTGTCCATAGGTAATAGTCCAGACAACTTTGCCAATCCAAACAGCTGTATGAGAGAATAGGCTCATCCTTACAGATGATGAGTGGCTCCAATCTCACACATTAGTACACGTGTGTGTGAGAGAGAGATGCAGTTGCGAATTTTAGCGATTCCAAAAGGGGATGATAACAGCCCAGCTGGAAAAGCAATCCGTCCTTCTACCTTTCGCTGCAGCCTTTTCATGCAGAGTTGAATGCATTAAAAAACCTCTTGAAATTTCCAGACTTGGTAAAAACCCACTCCCCCTTTCAGAGAAAGAGAGAGAGAAAGAAGAAGATTGTTGATATCTAGATCCTAGAGGGAAAGGGAAAATTCAGTACCGGCTTTATCCATAAACAGGTGGGTTCCTTTCCCCATTAGTCTCATTCGTGAAATGGTTAGCTGGCACTGAACTTCCACAATAGGACAAGCAACACCACCCAAAACTGTGGAAGCAAGGCCCACTTCCCATCACAGTCCCATCTTGATCAGAAGGTGTTAAGGTTCGCCCACATGGAACTTATGCCGTGGGCATTCGAGACCAGTGATAATTTCCTCAAGAAAATATTAATATGAGAGGAATTCTAGTATGCAGGTCGCTGCATCCAGTTCTATTAAGAACCCTCCATATGGTACACGTGGGAAACATCTGTTGATCGATGCTGCTATTCCGGTGGGCCACCATGTGGATAGAATAGGCCAAATCACAGAAGAAAGGGGGTTAGTCAACATCGGCAGCCGGTTAGAGCCTGTGATTTTTTGCATCTAACTAGTCCACATGGTGGTCCACCAGCTCAACAGTCCTGATTGTGAGACATGTTCCACACATTTACCATGAGGGAATTGCATGGAACATCTTTGCAGGGACCTGCAAATCTGCATTCCTCAATTCATAAGATACAAAACATGTTCAGACAGGATTATTTGTGTGTGGCCATTCAATCATATGTAAGATTATTCAAATCCTTCGAAAACTGGCAATGTTCGGTGATTGATTATTCATGTAGGTGACGGGCACCACTAACTCGAAAAAGAAAATCCAGAAGAATCTGGCCCATTAGAAAACATAAATAAAATATTACAAAAATTCATAAGATAAAGGAAGCACCACATGAATATTCAGCAGCAGCATCTTCACTGCACTTTCCTTCTCACCAATCCTTTGAAGAAGTCAAAACTGCACAAACATCGACAACCTCTCACTCATACAAGTAGTAGTTGTTAATGACAACCAACATCATATAATACAACTGTTACAAAATAAATAAATAAAAGACGCCAATTGGAGAATATAGACTACTATAACATATTCTAATAAGGCCATTTCTAAGCGGCAACAACAGCTGCAGTAGACTAGACTTGGATGCAATCAGAGGCCAAAACTATGACGTCAGGGCTAACAGATTTCCAAGATGGACGTACTGTAATCAGAAGTTCTTTTTCTACAGGTGCTACCACACACCTTTTAATTAATAGGCCTTACAGCTGTGGCCTCCTGTGGGCCATTCTCATGCAGCATCAACATTATTTGAACCATAGTGGCACTTTCGATGTACCTAATTTCTTTAAGGTGACGCACGAGCATGCTATGGCCAAGATTTTGAAAGGAATGGAATCCTGACGTGCTACAAAAATTCAATGTCGTACACTACAACAACCTTGTGAAGACAGGCTTTCTCAGTGTTGGCTGGTGGCCTGTTGGTGAAGGCATGAAAAGCCAAGGAGAATGATGAGCATAGGCATTCATTAGCTGGCTGGTTTGGAGCAGTTTGGATTGGATTGATGCCTACTTCATGATTTTGGCAGGCTTTTTTTTTTTCTTTTTTCTTTTTTCTTTTTTCTAATTGCCCAATTCATTAAGTGAGGTATTGGGTGTTTGTGTTACTGTCTTTTACCCAATTCATGAATTAAGGAATTTTGCCGACCCTAATTAACTGGGATAAGATTTAGAAGATGATGATGAATTAAGGAATTTGCAAAATGGCCTTAGTTCTTTAGGAGGTGGGGGCAAGTGATTCTTGAGAATCCATGAGCAATCAGATATTGGATTCACAGGATGGTCAGTGCAAATTGACGTTGGACCCATACGATCAATGTGGACTACCAATGTGTCTAGCTATAGATCAAATGATTAGCAAAGGGGGGAAGTGATTCTTGTGAATCCATGAGCAATATACGTTAGATTCACAGGATGGTTGGTGCGAATAAATGGCAGGACCCACGCAATCAATGTTGCTAGCAAGGGCTTTAAGAGTTGACTGGGACCGGCTCATTCAGTCCTTGGTCTGAGTCGCAACTTGGCCAGATGAGGGGTGACTCACTGTGTCAAACCATATCGGATCTGACCGAGTCTGAGTCGACTCAGACGAGTCGCATGGGAATTATCCAAATCTTAAAACCATGGCTGCTAGCCATCAATCAAATGATTGATTTAGCAGTGATTCTTTGGGAGAGATGGGCAATCAAGTAGGGGAAGGGATACTCGAGAATCCATAACCAATAAAATGTTGGATTCAGGCTGGTCGGTGTGAACCAATGATTGGGCCCTTGCAATAAATTGCAGTGGTTATTTGAGAGAGATCGAAAATCCAAGCCAAGGAACATGACAGAGGGTCCAAATCTGCCTTTGAACTTCTTCATTATGCTCAATCCGGACCAAGGTGTGCCATAACAGTAACTGTGGCTGTAACAGTGGGTCCTTACTCTTGCTCCGGTGGTAGACTCTCAGGAGTTTCAACACCCGGTCAAGGGTTCAAGTACCCATAGGTGGTGAAATCCCACTACGGCGTGAGTGTGTGGGGGTGTGTGTGCGTGTGTAAATAAATAAAATAAAAAAACTGTGGCTGTAACAGCCGTCATCATTACCGTTATGATATGGGCCATAACGGCCATTACTCTCTCTCTCTCTCTCTGGAAAAAAAAAAAACTAAAAAAAACTAAAAAAGAAAACTTACATTGGCCCTGTAACAGATCGTTACAGGGGCCATAATGGGCCATAATAAAGGCCGTAATGGCCGTTACGGGGCCAATATGGGTAATTTTTTCCGTAACGACCATTATGAACCCATAATGCATAACGATTGGCACCATTACCGTTATGTTACTGCACACCATGAAAAAGGTGATCGACTGATTCAGCACTTGCCAGACCCATCAAGCAAACATTAGGTAGCATCATCCCACGTTACCATTATGATACGGAGCACCGTAGGACCACATATGCTGTGTGTGCTTGAATTCACCAACCCTTCCCTGCTTATGTAGCTCACAATAGAAGGACTGGACCGAGAAACAACCAGACTTGTCCTTCCGCAAAGCCATCTGATCCCATTCCCCACTCACTGGACAACACAAAGGGATATGATCTAGCAACGCCACACGTTCCTCCACCTCTTCCTCCCTAAGGAATGTGTGGCATAGGGGGGGACAACACAACAGCCTCACCACAAATTGAAAAGCAGCCCACTACCAGATCCTCATGAGCTGTGTATTGGCGAGCAATTCTCGGGAACAAAGATTGCAAGGACACCTCACCAACCCAAATGTCCTCCCCCAAACCAATACTCCCCATTCCCAAGGGCAAAGCCCATCGCTTCAACAAATTTTGACTTCATGGAAATAATCCCTAACTAGATTGCCGTGGTTCTATACATGGAGGATTCCCTAATACACCATGCTCCCATAGAGCATCCATACTCACTAGCGATTTGTGTCCCTCCACATTGTACCTTCTCCGTCTCGAACCTCCACAACCATTTGCCCAACAACACATTGTTCATCAACCGTAAATCCCTAATCCATGTTCCTCCCTCATCATAGGGTTTGCACGCCTACCCTCATCTTAATGGACGAACCTGTTCTTCCCTTTTAAACCCTCTTTTTATTATTATTATTATTTATTTATTTAAAGATGAATAAATTTATCAAGCAAAGACGAAGAATAGAAATGAGAAAACAAGGCAAAACAATAAAAAGAAAAACTAAAAATACAACAAACCAACCCCTAAACTGGAAAAGCCTCGACACGGATTAAGCCGCCTAGTCCCTAAAAAGCATCAGAACCCTATAGAACACACCAATTAGAGAAACCCTACAAATGCGGATGCACCAATTGTTCCTTTTTGTCCAAATGGCCTAAAGAACCATTAGAAGAATGATTCTCCATTTCTTTCAACTGAGGGAAGCTCCATCTCCCACATGCCACGAACAGAAAAGAACCCCGATGGAGGGCATCACCCACGAAACTCCCACACGATCCAGAACCCTTGACCAGATGTTCACACCAAAGAATAATGAAGGAAAAGATAATCCACTGATTCAACCTCTTGGAAGCACACGAGACGCGTTGATCAAGATCATGCCCCTTTTCTGAAGATCATTGATAGTGAGGACATAGTCTTTTCCAGCCAACCATGCAAAGGTTGAGACTTTAGGGGGAGCCTCCACCTGAATGACAACAGTTGACTAAAGAGGCATGAATCATAAGGGACTTGTAGAATGACCGCATCGAGAAGTTACCCAAACTAGGTAGGCTCTAAACTAGAGTCTTTCGATCCAGAAGAGGGAAAGAACCCCTGCAAACGAGATAGAATGGCAATCAAATCCAGGATTTCAAAATAAGATAGGTTCCTCCGTTTAGGAGGAAGCCAAACACCATCCTCGCCTTGGCTCGAAAAACATTTCGCCCCGAAAATGTTTGCTCCTGGACAGAGAGAAGCCAACACTAGGAAAGCAGATTTATGGGCAGACCTACCACACCAATTACCAACCCAAAATCTTATTTTCCCTGTTGTTTAAAAGAAAACTCAGGCCATCAAAATCTTTAGGGGCTACCCTAGCGATCCCTTTCTAGATAAATGAGCGATAAAGGGAGGGTCTGGCCCATCAACCAAAAGAGGCTAAACCATATTTTGCAGCAAGATTGATCTCCAAAGACTAGACTCCTCCTGACCAAACCTCCAAGACCATTTACTTAAAAGAGCTTCATTCACCAAATCCAACCGCTTAATATCCACTCCCCCTTCTAAGTAAGGGGTGCAAATGCCCTTCCAATTTAAAAGTGGATATTTTCTAGAGGACCTCCCTTGCTAGAGGAACTCCCTTGAGTTTATTGATTCGGAGGATAACCGATTTTGGACAATGCAACAAAGGCATATAATAAAGGGGCAAATTAGAAAGGGAAGCCTTTATCAAAGTAATCCTTCCACCTATCAAGAGGAGCTTGCTATTACAAGGGGAGAGCTTCCTCTCCATATGGTCAAGATTTTATCCAAAAGATATGAGGCTAGTTTTCCAATGCAGAGGAGAAGACCAAGGTATGTTGTAGGAAGAGTTCCCACAACATCTAAAAGATTTAGAAGATCGCGCCTCAACCCATCCAACCTCACCAACATTGACTTCGAGCATTGGAATTAAGACATGAAATATATTGGCAAATTCGGCAAGTCTGCTTTAATGAGAATTATCCAACCCCCTAGCAAGAGATACCTACACTTCACCTAGAGGATTTTCTTTCGAATCTTTCCACCACTACGTCCTACAAATGTTTAGCCAGTTTACCAATGGTCCCAATACAAAGCAACAACCCCAAATAGGTGAAGGAAAAGGAACTCGCCCCACACCCAAACAATTTAGCCAATTGCACAAACTCCTCCCTCGGCATACAAATACACAACATCACACTCTTGGCAATATTAACCTTTAACCCCAACACAGCTTGGAAGCATCACATCACCATCCTCAATTTCTCCACCATGGATGTTTCGGCATCACAAAAAAGTATCGTGTTGTTGGCGAACTAAAGATGGGAAATCAAGGTGCTCCACCTTTCAACAAAGAAACCATGGTACAGACCAGTCTCTTGCCCACGCTCCAACATTTTGCCCAAAGCCTTAGCTACCACTACAAAAAAGGAAGGGAGAGAGCATATCACCTTGCTTGATGCCTTTCAACTCTTAAATAATCCTTTTAGTGATCCACTAATCAGTACCAGAAACCTAGTTGAATTACGACACTCCTTAATCCATCCTCTCCACTTCCTTCTGCACCCGATACACCCAAAGCGTGTAGTCCAAAAAATCCCAATTCACATGGTCATATGCTTTCTCAATGTCCAACTTGCATACAACTCTTTTCACTCCTTCCATATGTTTGGAACCAATGCACTCATGAGCAATAAGAGCACTATCTAAAATTTGTCGACCCTCGACGAATGCTCCTTAGAACTTTAGATTTATCCCTTGCTAGAAAACCTCAAAATCTAGACACCAAGACTTTAGCAAGAATCTTATACAAACTCCCAATTAGGCTAATAGGTCCCAAGTCTTTTAAAATTTCTGCTCCCGACACCTTTGGAATTAAGGCAATGAATGAGACCCTAAGCTCATTTGAAATCCTCCCCCGCACTGAGAATTCCCCCATGAATCTCATCACATCCCTTCTCACAATCTCCCACAAGATCTAGAAAAATGCTAAGGAGAACCCATCCATGCCCTGTACTCTATCCTTTCCCAAAGAATCCACAACTTTCTTAAGTTTCAAAAAACGACTTCTCAAGAGAGACTGCCCCATCCCTAGAGAGGCTTTCAAAGAGCAGGTTATCCATATTTTGGTCTCCACCCTTCATTTGTCAAGAGTTCTTTATAGAAATGGTCCACCGCAGTACATACTCTTAACTTATTCCTCGAGCCTCTTGCCCTCCACTTCAATGTTGCTCATCTTGTTACATCTAGCCAGAGCACCTGCTATGCTGTGAAAGAATCTTGTATTTTTGTCGCCCTCCTTTAACCAGGTGGCGAGTGACCGCTGCCTCCACTAAATCTCTTCCTCCTTTAGGTGACTCGCACAGTCTTGCCCAAGCCTTTGTCGAAGAATCTTATCTTCCTCCGATAAGTCCATTTCCTCAGCCTTGAAGTCAAGCTCCTGAACTTTCTTAGAATTTCTTCAAACCTGATCTCCCTCCCATCACTTCCCTCTTCCACGCAATAATTTTTCCTTTCAAAAGCTTCAATTTCTGGCTTAACTTGAAACCCACATAACCCTCCACTTCAAATGAACTCCAATCTTTAATTAAATCAGAAAATCCCTCCACCTCTAGCCACATTAACTCGACCTTTTAATAATAGATACAGATAGTTCACCTTCACCAACATTGACAGAATAATATGAATCATTGGAGCAAAGTACTTTGTAAGAGATTAGGTAATCCAAGGTGGGACTTGTGCAATGGACAGTCTTGTTTAATCATTGGGACTGTTGTTCTTCCAATCAGTTGGAACTTCCGTCTTACCAGTCACCAATGAGATGATTAAGATCATTGGATCAAATAAATTCTTCAGAGACATCAACCTGGGGTCAACATGATGGCTAATCCAGAAGAGACCGACTGACTCTTTTAATTCCCGCACTGATCAGATGGTTCAGATTGTCTGATAGAAGTGATTCTAAAGAGGTGCAACCCAAGGTGGGGCTCACATAACGGACAATCCAAATTGAGCATCTGGCCACTTTCATATCTGAACCATCCATTTATTGGCCATCAATTATAAGTTAGGGCATTCAATTGAAGTGATTCTTGGGAGATATGGACAATCCAAGTGGCCACATCTGACGAGATATCCAAATTGATCATGGGACCATTTTGTTATAATCAGCCTGACCATTAATTTCACTGACAATTGATCAGATAGTAACAATTGCATAATCAAATTATTCTTAAGAGAAATGAGCAATCCAATGTCAGGGCCACATGATGTAAGGACCATTTCAATTATAATCAATATGAACAATTCATTGAATTACCCCTCGATTAGATTATTAGGAAAGTGCATTTTTCAATCTCTTTAAGATGATTGATCGTCTAGGTTAATTCCTAGTAGTTGCAACAGGCCAGGCAAGGTTGTCCCTGGGACAGTGTCCAGCCCAACAAAATACTGTTGCAACTACTAGGAATTAACCTAGACGAGAAAAACCCAGAATATGGAATGAATGTGAATAATAGATGGTAGGGTTAAAATGGGTTGGGCTGGCCCAGGTCCATGCCCAGCCCACTTGAGGCCAAGTGTTTAGACCCACAAGTTGGACCTGGGCTTAAATCTGCTAAAAGGCCTAGTGGACTATCCTGTTAGCCCAACGTATTTAACCTTGTCAGGATCGGTGTTCAAGATATTGGCAATATTGTTGGCATCACCAGCTGGGTGATGCCAAAACTCCCTTGAATCTGAATATTTCTAAGTATCACCGATATTCCAGTGATTTAACCCCAATGTATTGATATGTGATAATATCAGCAAAATATCACCCGAAGCCCTCTTTAAAATTTCCCTTGTATCAACTGTATTGACAATATTATCACCGATGCAGCTCAATGTGAGGGACAAGAGAGCATGTGTAAATGTTCAGAAATTCAAAAAAAAAAAAGTTTTTTTTTTAAAGAAAAAACTCTATTATGTATGGTTCCTTTTTGCATTTTTTTTTTTTTTTTTAATTTCTAAATATGTAAACATGTATATTTTAGCATCTCCTGAAGTTTCCATGAAAATTCCAACTTTTTCCCCATGTCCTGCATCAATGGTCAGCAATGCATGTAATGGTGTACCCATACTACAAACACCAGTCAGGTTGCATAATTATCTAGAATGCCGGCAAGACTTGGCCACCCAGATCCTCAGTGGGTCTGGATGAGCCAGGGTCCCCTCACCTTAGGCTGAAGCTTAAGACCTGCAGGCTGGGCCTGGGCTTAAATCTACCTAAAGGCCCGATGGACTGCTCTAGCCCGATCCAACATATTTAACTTGTCTGGCAGGATAATTAGCTAGAAGGTTGTCAAGACGTGGGAAAACCAGATCCTCGGCAGGTTTGACTAGGCCAGGATCCTTGACTCAAAGGCTGGGCAGGAGTGCTGGACAGACAGCAGCCCAACTTTGCAAACCTAGATAGAGAGATGCAACTGAGAAGCAAAGGAACAACATAGGACTGCAGGATGTGATAGATAACACTGCCCAGGGCCTCTGTTTTATTGAGTCCAAGGTGTCTATTCAGTCAGCCTTCTTGAGTGATTGGTAGGGAACTATTTGTTCAACACCATTAGGTTTGAATAACAGTAAATGACTAAACTCACAGTGCTAATGGTTTAACTCTTGAAGGGTTGTGAGTCAGACAGGGTTTTGGATCATTTCTCTCTCAAATGATTGCTAGTAATGGTTAAGTAGCGGTGAACTAACACGGTTGTCTCATACAAGGAATTAGGATAAAGAAAAATGGAGGCATGACTAGGACCTTGACTCTGGCACGTCACATCACAAACACAACTTGGCATTCTCATTAGAACCAATAAGAAGGCTTCTCAAAACTCCACTTGGGTAATGCTGACATCAGCAAGCAACAGGCTGCAAGCTGCAGAAAACTTGTCAGCAGATTCGGGCCATCCATATTTTTGAGGAATCATGGACATCTCCTGAAAATATTTAAGGGGTTTTATAAAGTCTCATCTTGAGCAGGAGTTTCTATTTGTGGAACTGTTTTTTGAAAGACGCCGTTTTCAAATATATTTAGAAGGTATTAGTAATTGTTGTCTCTCATTTTTGGGACTGAATGGGATTTTTCGAATTGTCGCTATTATGTTATAGTTTAAGTGGATATAAGACTAGCAAATTTAGTTCGGGAAATTTTCAACTATTTAGTTGTTCCTCCTATCAGCATCGTCTTTTGAAAGTTTCAAGTTATTAGAGGATGAAAAAAAAAAAGAAGGGGGGTAGGGGGGTGGGTTTACTTTAGCAAGGAAATTAAGGGATGAGATTAATAGGGAAAGTATGGCTAGAAATATTTGAAGGAAATTTTAGGGTTATGGGAAATCTTTAAATGATTTTTGTGAGCTTCAAGGGACATTTTAGTTGTATCTGCTATTGGCTTCCTTTAAGGAACATGAAATTCAGTTGCCTCTGTGTTGGTGCAAATCTTTTCATAGTGATTTTTGTGGTGAACAAAGGTTGTGTTTCCTCGAAATGTCTATTGCCTTTGGTATGTGTAAAGCTCATCACACGGTGACTTAAAAGAAGGGAATGTTGAGGAATAAATAAACAACCAAAACATGAGTAGGCTGTAAATTAAACACAAATTTCCATAAACGCTAATTAGCAAAAAAAAAAAAAAAAAAAAGAATAAAATAAAATTTGATTCTATAGGTGTTGATTCTATAGGGATTCACCCAATCAAAGGATGGCTAACCAAATAGACTAATAACATTGATTAGACGGTTAAGATCATCATACTAGACTGATTTTTCAGAGAGGTGGGCAATCAAAGGCAGGCCCCACATCTTGGATGGTCCAGATCAACGAATCGATCTTATCTATTACAATCAAATATGGATTGTCCATTTCCTATCCATTGATCAGATTGTCAGGATCATCCAATACAAATGGACTGTTAAGAGGGATTATCAATCAAAGGAGAGCCCTTCATAATGTACAATCCAGATCATAAGAACTCTATTATAATCACAATGCACTGTCCGTTTCTCTTACCACTAATAAGATGGTTGTGACCATTTGATCAAAGTGACTTTTAAGGGTGACGAGTAATCAAAGGTGGGGCCCACATGATGTGCAGTCCAATGACTCCGACTTCTCTATTATAATCAATATGGGATCATCTATTTTCCTAGCAATTGATTGAATGGTTAAAATCATCTAATCAAAATGATTTTTTGGCGAGGTTGATATCCAAAGGTGGCCAGACATGATGGATAGTCCAAATCAATATCACAGATCAACTATTTCCCATCCATCAGTTGGATGATTAGAATCATCCAATTAGATTAAGGATAAGATGGACAATCAAAGGTGGACCCCACATGATGAAAGGTCCAAATCAATGAACTTTTCAAGTATAATCAATAGTAATATAAATTACAAACCTTCAACTTTCCACACCATTGCTCGGATGGCTGGAATCATCCAATCAAAATAATTTCTGACAGGGATAGGGGAATAAAAGGTAGGCCCCATATGATGGACAATGATTGGACCTTATGAAAGAATGAATATGGAGAGTCCATTTTTTAGGCATTAATAACTTAATCAGACATTTAAGATCATCCAACTAAAGCGATGATTTGGAAGCGATCTGTACTGAAAGGTGAGTGTCACATGATGGACGGTCCATATCACTAATAGAATCTCTTTTAGCATAAGAAATATGGACCGTCCATTTCCTCTCTATTGATCAGATGATCAAGATCATCGTATTAGAGTGATTTTTCTAAGGGATGGACAATCAAAGGTGAGCCCCAATACATGAATAGTTAGAATCAATGACTAGACCTTTTCTAGGAAAATCAATATGGTTTGTCCATTCCCACAACTGTTGACGGTTGGGTAGGATAATTCCATCAGTGTCACATTTGAAAGGGATGGTCAATTAAAAGTGGACCCCACATGATGGATAGTCCAAATCAATGATTGGGAATTCTCTACTATAATGAATATCGACCATCCATTTTCCTAGCCATTGATCAAATTGTTAGAATCATTCAATCAAAGTAGGTTTTGAGATAGATGGCAATGACAGGTGGGATGCCCGATTGAGGGATCAGATCCATGATTGGACCTTTACTACATTATGTTTTATTTGGACCTCCTATTTTGATGACCATTGATTGGATGGTTTTGATCGTTCCACCTCAACTGATTCTAAAAGGCTTGACAAACTAATGCAAACCTCTCCACCATACTAAAAATTTGATTAGGCCCCAACCAAACAGCAATATTGGAAATCAAGAATTCGACAAGAACAACCAAACAACGGATGTGTTAAATTATGAACTTTCAATTTCCTGAAGAGACCAATTAATGAACTTCCAAAATTCATAACTAACGAATTTTATGCATCCAAACATCCCCAAAAGCTTTTCCTTTTTTGCTTTCCAACACCTCAAAACCAGTCAAAAGAATTATGCTTCTTGACGAAAAAGCATGATTTTTTATTTTTTTTTTTTTGAGGGGGGGGGGGGGGTGGGGGGGATTAACTTTTTTTTTTTCCAAAGATAACAAGATTTAGATTAGAAAAAAGAAGGGAAAACAGAACAAAAACAGCAACCAATACTGCTGAGATAGCAGACAAAGGCTACAAGCCAATAAACGAAAGGTTGGAATCCTTCAAGGATTCAACAAGGGTTGCCCATTCAATGATTAGCGATTTAGCTCTAGATAAGACCCAACCCACAGAATTAGCAGTCTTGAAAACATCTGCCGTTCCTCTCCTCCCAAACGCACCACCAAATGGCAAGAAGGGCCATTTTCCACAACTTGTTTCGTTTCCTTCCAAGCTTCACCCCTTGCCAGACTGAATCAGGAGGGCGCCAGCTGAGACCGAAGCAAGCCCGAATAGCAGCCCAAATGGCAGAAATGAATGGGCAATGAAGAAGCAGATGGTCCACCGATTCCTCCGCCTTCATGCAGCACACACAAATGTTAACTAAGAACATCCCTCTCTTCCTAAGATTATCCACTGTCAGAATTCTTTTCAAAATGACCACCCGGCCGAACGCAATGAACTTGGGAGGGGCCGGGAATTTCCAAATTTGCAAACAATGATGATCTGTGGAGAGGGAGGAATTGTCCAACTGAAGATAAAAGGAGCGAACCGAAAATCTGTTAGTCTTGGACATGTTCCAGAGCAGCAAGTCTTCGATAAGAGGGTTGGGATGAACCCTGTAGATACACTCAAGGAGGTTGAGGTCCACGTACTCTTGAACCTCCCAGTCTTGTAAATTTCTCCTGCAATCCATTGACCAAACAGCCTTTCCAGCAGCAACCGAATAACAATCAGCAACCATAGCATCAGGGTTAACAGCGAGAGAAAAGATTGAAGGAAATTTGTCTCTAAGAGGGGCGTTCTCCACCCAGCAATCTTTCCAAAAACGAATTTTTGATCCTTTGCCAAGCTGAAATTCCACCCCACGCAGAACCTAGTCTTGAGTGGAAATGATGCTTCTCTAGATCGCGGAGGCTTTGTATCGAGAAGAAGCGTTCGACTACCAACCACCAACTGATTGCCCATATTTACCTTTTATTACTTTGTTCCACAAGCTGTTGCCTTCCAAACCTAATCGCCAAATCCATTTGCCCAACAAAGTCCTGTTCATAAGCTTCAAGTTTTTTATACCTGCCCCACCTTGATTGTAATGCTTGCACATGGATTTCCACTCCACCAGATGAAATTTATTCTTCTCTCCCTTGTTGTGCCAGAGAAAATCTTTTCTTTTGTGCTCAATTGTCTTTAGGACTGAAGGGGGGCATTTGAAAAGCGACATGAAGTAGATGGGAAGGTTCGAGAGTGCCGCCTTAATAAGAGTAATGCGACCACCGAACGATAGAAAACGACATTTCCATTTAGCCAGAAAGGAATCGAATCCTGAAATAAACTTGTCCCAGGCTGATTTAGGAGGGGAGCCAAAGCACAGCGGGAGGCCCACAAACGTGGAGGGGAGGGAGCTCGCCGCATAGCCGAAGAAGTCAACCCATTTGTTAACTTCCTCTCCATCCAGATTTATGCCAAAATTTTTGGATTTAGTCAGGTTAACAGACAAACTCGAGACGGCCTCGAAACAAAGGATGGAGGTATGGAGGTTGCTGATTGTATTTCAGGGTGTCCTATATCGGTTACGTATCGGTTGATACGTAACAGTAATGGCCGACACCGTTAGCGATACAAGGTTGAAATGGGCACCCCTTCAATTTTGTGACCGTAACGGCCCCGTATTACGGCCTCGTAACAGTTGTTATGAGCCTAAAGAAAATAGGAAAAATTGAAAAAAAAAAACTTTTTTTTCCTTGTTCTTCTCCTTCTCCTTCTTCTTCTCGGGCTGCGGCTGCGGCCCCTCTTGCTTTCTCCTTCTTCTTCTTCTTCTTCTCGGGCTGCGGCTGTGGCTGCAGCTCTCGTTTTCTTCTTCCCTCTCGTTTTCTCTTTCTTTCCCTATCGTTTTCTTCTTCTCTCTCATTTTCCCTTTCTTTCCCTTTCATTTTCCCTTTCTTTCCCTCTCATTTTTTTCTTTTTCCCTCTCATTTCTCTCTCCCTCTGGAAAAAAAATGAATGGGTGCGTGGCTGTAAAACAGCCACACACCTTATTTGTTTAAGTGGTCTGCGGTGCATGCCACTTAGTGCACTTGCACTGTTTTAGTGCATGCGGCCCACCTTGATTTATGTATTGTATTATATATCCATGCCACTCGTCAGTTTTTCCTGATCATTTCAAGGTATGGTCCCTAAAATGAAGCAGATCCAGATCTCCAGTGGACCACATAGTAGGATTGAATGCTTACTGTGCACTTGCATTGTTTTAGTGCATGTGATCCACCTAAGGTTTAAATCTGCCTGTTTTTTTGGATCATGCTTTAAAGTGAGCTCGCAAAATAGATTGACGACATGGATATACAAATACATTAAGGTGGGCCCCAATTTCAAGGCCTCACCCACTAGTGGTCCACCTTAGATATGGATCTACCTCATTTTTGGACCATGCCTTTAAATGATTTGATAAAACGGATGGATGTCATTGATATACAATACATACATCGTGGTGGGCCCTAGTACATGGCCGTAAAAATTGGCCATGAGGCATGCATTAACTCAAAATTAATAAATTAAATTATGGCACTATTGTTGCCATGTCACAATTCCAAAATTAAATTATTTAAATGATTTTCACCGTTAATTTGCAAACACTTGTTTTTTTGAAATAGGATCATTTGATATTTTTCATTCATCACTGTTCAATAAATATCCACCAATCCATTAGTGAGATAAGTGTCAATAGATTGCATGAATTTAACATTGATTTGGGGCATCAAATGGTCCACCAAATCAGCTCTAAATCGACAACACTATTTACTTGAATATAATTTCAAATTTTTTCTTAAGATTTATTAGGAAAAATTATATTAATTTGTTAGATATATGAATTATATAATTGGACATAAAAGTCCCTAAATTGTATGTTGAAATAAAATGTACACAAGTCACAACTTATGTAATACACCAATACCTACAAACCTGAGATATTTTGGTATTAGATTCATTCTAATTAATTCATATTGATATTATATAGTTAGATAATTAAATATAAAATATTTATAGCTAATACCAAGTTGTCTAGTTCATAAGTTCATCAGACAGTCTAATATAGTTTCTCACCAAAGAGTGGACCACTACACTTCCGCAAACATGTTTCAATTTATAAATGAATGCATATTTGGAATGCTTAGAATATTCTGGATTTAATCCATATTTTTTCATATTTTTTTGGCAAAAATAAAAAATAAAATTGCACCGTTACGGGCCGTTACACTCCCGTATCGCCGATACACCCTCGTATCTATATCGGTATCGGTGGGCACCGTTACACCAACCGCTACTGATACAGAATACCTTGTTTATCTAGAGAGGCTTCGCTGAAAATCAGGGTGTCATCAACAAATTGGATGTGAGAAATGGGGGTGGAGAGGCCCTGAATGGGGATACCATCTAAGATCTCAGCTTCTTAACCAGAATGGAGCATACTTGATAAGGCTTCGCCGACGATAAGGAAGAGAAAGGGAGATAAAGGATCCCCTTGACACAGGCCACGAGAACTCCTGAAGAAGCCGAAAGGAGACCCGTTGAGAATAACAGAGAACCGAGCTGACGAGGTACACTCACCCATCCATCTTCTCCAAAGAGGCCCAAAACCCATTCTGGCTAGCATGAATTGCAGAAATTCCCAATCAACATGATCGTGCGCTTTTTCGATATCTAATTTGCATCCAATGAATTTGCGACCCGATCTGTGAGCAGCGTTAATACATTCATTAGCTATAAGAGCAAATTCAATGATCTGCCTCCCAGAAATGAAGGCACATTGATTGCCGGAAATGATCTTGTCGATATGCTTAGACAAATGAGTGGCTAAAACTTTGACCAAGATCTTGTATGCCAACCCAGCAGGCTGATCGGCCTAAAATCCTTGAAAGACGCTGCCCCTTGGAATTTCGGGATAAGAGCGATGAATGTAGCTCCAAGATTAGCAAAAAGTCTGGCCCTGTCGTGAAATTCGTTAAACAATTCCATCACATCAGCTTGAATAACCTCCCAGAAGGTTTGAAAGAAGAGGATAGGAAATCCATCAGGCCGAGGGGCTTTATGACCCCCAAGTGAGTCGATGGCCAGCTTTACTTCTTCAGAGGAAAAAGGGACTTCAAGAGATGAAGCATCAGCAGGCGAGATGGGGTTAAGATGAAGGTGATAATCCCAGGACGTATGGGGTGGGCGGATCTGAGGAGGGATTTGAGGTGGGAGATAGCAGCTTCAACGATCACTTCTTTTTCTTCCACCCGGATATCATCAACCACTATACTGCTAATCTTATTGGATTTGGCGTGCATACTAGCCAAAGTGTGAAAATATTTCGTATTTTTGTCGCCCTCTTTAATCCATCTCGCCCAAGCCTTTTGTTTCCATGAGATTTCGTCTTCGAAAGCTCTTGCTGACAGAGCCTGAATAAGGGAAATTCTTTTAGCCAGAATATCAAGAAACGAGTTCCCTCCTTCAATATCTGCATCAATCTGCTACAGGGAAGCCATGAGGTTGGCAATTTCAAACTGTCTAGAAAAGAGAACTTGGGTCTTCCACTGATTAATCTTATCTTTCGGCATCTTGAACTTGGCACACAATCTGAACCCAGCAAAACCAACAACACTAAATTCCCCCCACCAATTAGTGATCAATTTACGGAATCCGGCAATTTTTACCTAGGAAGCGTTGAAACGGAAAGATTTCAGACCCCAGTTAATCTCCTCAGCAGATTAAAGAATCGGCAGTGATCTGAGGTGACTCTCGGAAGGGCCGATTGGGAGACTGAGGGGAAGATCAACTATCACACACCTCACCACTTAAGGTGCATCAAGTGCATTAGTTACACATTGATTTGTATGCCTGAAGGCATTTTGTGAGAGCCTCGTCGAAAGGCATTTTGGGAGAGCCCCTGAAGGTAGGCCTGGGGTTGCGTCTCCAGTGTCTTTTCAAACATTGCCATCACATGCGTTAGAAATCTCTTGACTGAGTATTGCATGTACTTTCAGTTTATCGTAGACAACAAACAAACTTCATTTCCACCTTTCTCCACACTTCTTAAATATTTAAGTTGGGCAAAGAGGGATCCGTAACATCACATTCTCGGGCAAGAAAGAAGATCTATCCCGCATAACTAATCATTTTACTGAACATTTCCTTCTATTTGTTACTCATTCAATAATCCAACAGGAGAAAGAATATGGGCCTGAAAAATACCTGTTACCATCAGGATGAAGTTCATATTTATTGTTGTCCTCCCCAATAGCCAATAAATATCCCGATGGCGTCAAACCCTGCATCAAGCAAGCAAAAGTTACCTAGATGACCACAAGTTCAGGTTCTTACAATGTTTTCAGTCTACTTCACCTGAATGGTAACTACAATGTTTTCAATGGATTGTCCCTCATTCCTTTCCTCTATGACAACCTTCTGCCCACTGCATAAACAGAATAGAACAGAATATGAAACTAGGCCTAGTTCATCACACACACGCATGCACGCACACACATGAAAGCAGACGTGAGCTACCTGCATTGCAGTTCAACCAGTTCGAGTTCAAATTCACAGTTCTTAGTTTGATACTTTGAAAAATTACTCAATTTGTTGGGCCAAGGAAATTTAGTTTGTGTTTCAATTCATCTGGTTCATAGGTTCGGTTCCCCTAGTTCAATAGACTATTGCCATGCTGTACTTACTTTGAAATAATTCGATCTAGTTAGTATCAATAGCACTTGAGTATGGCAGAGCCATCTCTATGGTACACATCGCATGGTCATGTCCTAACGAGGGTTTTCCAATCGTTGGTCCTATCTTGGTGGCCCATGTTTTTAAAATCACACCTATCAGAAAATCCAAGCAATCAATTCTTCACTGTTTCAAAGTTTAGAAAATCCAAACCATCAATTTCTTCACTTTGTTGCATTAAATTTCAAGCAGTAACCATTTTTTAGTCATGTTATCTCAGGATCACTTATTTTTTATGGAATAGAGTTAGCCAATCTTTGTATATCTTGAACTATTGCCATCCAAAGCAGGGGCATTGAGATGTACAGTCCTAGGAACAGAGCCATACTTCAGGTTATGAGGGAACAGAGCCATACTTCAGGTTATGAGGGAACAGAGCCATACTTCAGATAAGCTCTTTTCAGCCATAACTTTTGTTTCGTTGATTGTGGCCAACCTGATCAGTGGGCCAACCTTCTTGTACCAAGATTATCACACAGCAGAGCTGCGGAACTCTCATGATGGATGGCTTGGATCTCATATCAGCGTGCCATGCTGGCACACCTGGTGGCATGTACACGAATAGCCCTTACACAAAGTGTGCAGGCTTAGCAAAGCTCCTGGATTTATGCATTGTGAGATTAACAGCCTACGCACAAATTCTTTCCAAAAACAAAGTGTACAGAAAACAAATTATGCATTCAAAGTTTCAAACAGCACAATCCAATTCAACAAGGATAATCGGAAGACAGATAATCCAACTGCGATCTAGGACACGATCTAAATCACAGTTTGAGAGTAGGAGCAGCGATTTAGGTAATATGGTTGAGATTGTCCCTTAAAGTTGGTTGAGATCGTCCTTTGCATGGTTAGTGGCACTCAAAACACACGCACGCAAAGACACAACTTTATAGAAAAGCAAAACACGCCACTGATAAAAGATCTTCACCGGTCTACAGAAATTGCCCAGTATAAAAGTAATTTCTGTGCATGCCAAATTTTGGCAATGCATCGGCAATCTTTGCATCAAAGAGAGAGAAATTTGTGTTCCAATAATTAAAGGGAACCCTTTAAATGCATAACCTTTGCAGGAATGTCATGGAACACGTTTCCTAAAATGGAATAATATGTGTACAAATTTGAGGTGTCTAAAGAAAGTAACTGTTTAACTGAATCACCAATAGAGCTGGGCATCAGACCAAGTCGGATCGGATTCGGTCCGAAATATATATATATAGGCTAACCCGAACTCGATCCGATCCGGGACCGAGTTCGAGACATCTGACTTGAATCGATCCGATGCACGGTTGGCCTGACCCGAACCAAGTCCGACTCGGTCAGGGAAACCGAGTCGGATCAGGTTGGGTACGATTCGGATCAAATTTTTTAACAATGAAAAACATTATCCTCGCTGCTATTTTCGGTGTGGTCCATTTAAGCTTTAGATATGATTTTATTTTATTTTTTCAAATGCTCTAAAACGATCACGAAAAATGGAAAAACGGTATGGATATAATAAATACATCATTGTGGGGCCCATGTAATTTTGATCTCATTTGAGCCGTTCATACAACTCAGAGCTCGAGGCGCGTAGCTCTGTTGATGTGCACAACACGAAGTTGAAGCTGTGTTGACGTGCACAGCACGATATTGAAGCTGTGTTGACGTGCACTTTGCATATTGATGTTAGCAAGTTCTGTGGGTCTGATCATGGGGTATGTGTTATATCCAAACCGTCCATCCATTTGGCGAGCTCGTCTTAAGCCTTGAGACGAAAAATAAGACAGATCTAACTATCAAGTGGATCACACGAATTGTTTAACGGTGAAAATCATTATCTCTGCTGCTATTTGTGCTGTGGCCCAAATGATCTTTGGATATTATTCATTTTTTGGATAATGCTCTATAATGATCTCTAAAAATATATGAACAGTGTAGATATAATAAATATATCACTGTGGGGCCCATATAACATTGATCTCCTTTGAACCGTTCATACAACTCGGAGCTCGAGGAGCGTCAGTGCTCGTCTTCGCATGACACGTACCTACAGCAGCTATATAGGGGAATGGATTGGCTACTCCCATGTGAGATGAAATGAGCTATTTAAAAGGTAGACAGATGGTACGTATTTGATGTGCATGTGGCTCAAATGATGCCCCGACTGGTCTGATTTTCATGCCATAGAGCATGCATGGTGGGGTGCACATGATCAACGGATCAGATCTCTGTATACGTTCTACATTGATGCGTGGGGAGGGTAGGATTTGGAATCCTACTCACGAGAGTAGGATAAATAAAGGTAAGAAGAGAGTGGGGGTGGTAAAAGGTGAGCCCGTGGTGCAAGGCATGTTGTTGTTCACATGAGCCCACCTGCATTCACGTAGAGAGAGAGAGAGAGAGAGAGAGAGAGAGAGAGAGAGAGAGAGAGAGAGAGAGGGCTCATGACATGATGCGTGTGGTTTATCCACTCCAGATCGGATCGGATTGGATCCATTCGGAGCGGGTTTTGGATCGGATCGGTTCGGATTGACCACGATCCGAACTCAATCCGAAAAAAATTTAGATCTGAATGGCCCAACTCGATCCGCACTGATCCAGGCCGTCGGTTCGGTTCGGATCGGGTCGGATCCACCAGATCGGGTCAGACATGCCCAGCTCTAATAACCAACCAGGAACACATTGTTTTATTGCATCACTAAGTGGGAATATAATGGAATATGCCCCCTAAATTACGATATATCTCCATAAAAATTTGAGTTGTCTATGCAAAGTGAGGAGGCCATTCTCATTGGAGGCTTATTTGGAAGGGGATGCACAAATGGTAAAACAAGCAACAGACTTTCATCTAGCACATGACAAAGAAAATTGATATATTGTTGTTAGAAAAAAGAAACCAAACAGTTTTAGATAGCCAAGTTCCAGATGCCTAGTTTGATCCTTGACATGCCTTAGATGCCTTAGGTCCTCGATGATCTAGTATTTTATCGAATTATCAAACTCTTTGTTTGATTTTTGGGATATGTAGTGTCAATAGGGGAACCACAGGATACTCTTTTGCATGTTTCTCGGTATGAGCCCCATATCTTGGAAGACCATGAAATGATAGGTTGCTGCCTGTTCTGTTGGTGAAGCTGAAAAGAGCATGCAAGCCTTAGCCTGCATGCAAAGTCATCTAGTTGAAGACTCTTCTTCCCGAAATTGGTGTTGAGACTCTTTATCTCCCATGGAACTCTTGTAATGTGACATCATAAATGAACCATGACACTTTAAACCTTGAGTTCAATGGATGGACAGAACAAGTCAGAATCAACTGTCGTATCATTAGAGACAGAGTGGAGCCACCCTGACAAAGTTTATCTCCATGCATTTTAAAAAATGGATGACTAATAACATTACATTAAAAGTCGATGCTGGCAGATGGAAAACCCTACCTTGTAAATCTGTCCTGACAGTCAAAACCAAAATTTTATCCACCCAAAAGATAATGCCTAAATGTCCTTCCAATATTTATAAAAGAACACCTGGAACTTAATCATCATTGTCAACCACGTATGTTGACAGTCTAATCTGAACAGAGGAAAACTGGGGTGATGGTTTGTAATGTATTGATATATGAAGCCTCATCATCAGATCCCTAGTGTTATTGGTCCTTAATGCTCGTTTTGCCCTTCTCTTTTAATAAAAGGATTATTTAACTTAAACACAGAAAGCCAAACAAACTACTCTGAATGATAATAAATAAACGAGTGAGTATAAAAATACAAAAAATGACTGCATGGTGGAATTGTTTTGCACCTGTGTAACCATGTCTTGTAGTACAAGTCCTCAAGAGCTTGAAACCCTGAATTACAAAGTGGCAATGTATTATAGTATTTTGCTCCGTCTTAATTCAAAATAATTCCATAAAGCACTATAGAGGGGGAAAAAAGAAGAAGAAAAAAGTAAAGCCACCAAGGCACAGGAATGATCCAAGAACATTGAGAAACTGAATCTTGTCGGCCATGATAAATGTAACACTGAAATTGGTATTGGGTAGGCCCTAAAAGGGCAAGGGGAAGCCCAAAATGATGTGGGTAGAAGTAGTAAGAAAAGACTTGATGATCAACCAATGGTTCAACTGGAGGTATGTCCCTTGATAGAGTGGAATGGTGGAACAGGATTCATGTTGCCAAGCCCAATTAATTAGGATAACACTTAGATGATGATGATGAAATTGGTATTGGTTATGGTTAGGGCTGTCACTGGGCCAAGCAAAACCAACATTTTTTGTCTGACCAGTTGAAAATCCAGGCCTATGCCAATCCTAGGCCTGGCCTGTTCACAGTCCTAGTTATGATGCATCAATGTGAAACAGGTTTACCAGTTTCTATAAATCCAAGTTGAAGAAATCTTTAAAGTGTTTGAAATGGTGATATTGTGAAAAGAGATCAAATGTGAGATGATGATAAAAACGAAGAGGAAGAATCAGTCATTTTCAATTACACCTACCATGAGCATTTTTTACCTAAATGACCCCAATGAAATACTTTAAGTCAGTCATTCTAATGAGTTTGTATACGGGATTGACCACAGCTTCACCATCACACAATCGAAAGCAATACCATACCCCCAGTTTAAATCAAAAGATTTTAAAACCGTGACAACATTATATGAGAGTTGCAGCTCGATCAAGTGATTTGTCATTTTCTCACAGCACGCTGTCTATGATAAGTTAGCATTAAATGTTGAAATCACAAGTCCAAGAACCACCCTAACAGCAGAAAGCAGCTACAAGGAAGTGCAAAACCATAACACATTTGGTAAAATTAGCAAAAAAAGAAAAGAAAAGAAAAGAAAAGAAAAGAAAAAGAATAAACAGAATTGGAAATGAGGAAAACATAAGAATGGAAAGATAGGAAATACCAATCTAAATGAAAAAGAAAGAAAAGATGGTATGATCCTTTATATTTAAAGTTTAGCCAAGTTTAAGTTTCCTAATTTGTCGCTCTGCTCTCTAGAAAGATATCATATTGGCTCTATTAGGAACCATCATCCTTTTGCTATAATGTCAAAAGATCTCATGTATGAATGCCGATGCAGAATTCAGAACCTTTGGGTTTGATGAGATATAGTTCACATTTGAATTCAAAACCCAATTCTAAGACAACAGTCTCCTGGTCATTTAGCTTAGCCAGCTCTTATCAGCTTTTGGTTAACATGTAACAGTTTTGACCTTCGTTCATGCATTGTATTTGGGCTGCATGGCTCTGCCTGGTGTTTACCAGTTTTCTTAGGCATTCTTCATTTTGGTCTGACACAAGCACAGTTGACTTCAATACATTCATGGGTTAACTTTCAACCCAATTTAACAAAAAACACACCAGGAAAGAACCAAATCATCCAGTGAAAGTGAGTAGACAAGGAAAACAAAAGGGAAACAACAATATATAAATAAGCAATAGTGGAGCTATGAAATTGAATCATATCAGGGAAAGATTATAGGATATAGATTCACCTTGGCTCATGAAAACATCAAAAAGAATTTCAAATTTATTGAAAAACTCTGCAAGAATATGCTCCCTCTTTAGCTGGTATGTGGAGGTCAACTTTCGTATCATTGCATTCAAGCATGTAGTAGGTTTCTCGTTATCCACATTCAAGCCAATTCCTGCAAGGATATCATGTCATTCGACAACTTAGCCATGACCTAGTTTAGAAAATGAAGTATATTTCAAATGTGAAATGAAGGACAACAGGTCAGTCAATTTTAAAAGTCCACAAAAAAAAAATAATAATAAATAAGAAAAAGAAAAAAAAAAGAAAAAAAAAAAGGAAAAACTGTCAGTATTTGTCTATATGGATTATGGGTTAAAGACAATGAGGCATCACAAGGAAAACATCTCCACAACATCAATCCAACTTAGGCATGTGCGAGCAATACTGATTACGAAAGAAAAATAGATTATCAACAGAAGAAACAGGCGCTTTTACCAGCACTGACATTGAACTTCTTTGATTTATATGTTGAGGTGCACAGGATGCCTCCAACTTTAAGGCCATTTAAGTAAAGATCATTCGGCCACTTTATTTTAACATCAAGATGTGGCAAACCCTGAAATTAGACCATTTTCCCAAGCTAAAGTAAATATTAACTTTAAAATACAGAACATGAGATACAAAATTAAAAACTAAATCACAATATTCAAGTGCAAGATCCATGCAAAGTAAGAACATGTCAAATGAAACACATACTCATAAGTCGAGGTGGCAATGGGCAACACTTGGGCTGGGTGTAGGCTAGCACAAGCCATGACCCATTTATTAAAAACAAGACTATAATCCAGGCCCAAGCCCAACCCCTAACCCAAAATGAGATTACTAGCCCAAACCATCAGCAGATTCTTAAGCCCAAGCCCAGCTCAACCCCCACTTGTAGTAATGTGTAGTTGGAAGGCTCAAACATGAGACCCTTTGCAAGTACTGATGTGTCTCTATCACTAAAGAAAGCATGCATCTATCGTACACTGCCTATCTATTAATATATAAACAAAATACTTTGTTGTGGGCTGGGCCTCGCCATGAAGATCACCCTGCACAAAAATCAGCCCAATCCACTCAAAATGGCAATCAGCCTTCAATTGTTAAATATGTTGTGGCCAGCCTGATGGGTCAACTAGCCTAATATTCTCAATAAGAAATCTTCATGGTGCTACCCACACCTTTTGGAAGGCTCAGATGTTGTGAATACATGAAACATTGGCACATGTGTGCAAGGAGGATGGCAAGGTAATGCATCACTTGAGGTGCATTTGAACATTCCTTGTGTGTACATGTGTACACAAAGACATGCATACATCATCATCATCGTCATCGTCATCATCATCATCATCATTGTCAATACCCTCCCCAGCTATTTGGTGACAACTTCCAAATCCCATTCTACCAATCACAAGAGTCAAAACAGGAATTTTCATGATTTCCTTGGCAAAGGTTTGACGACCAGCTGCCACCTAAGGACTAGAAAACATGCATACCAATGTTTTAAATAGCGGTAGCGTGATGCGTAGCGCTCAGCCCTCTATAGCGTGTAGTATAAATGCGTAGCGTGTAGCGTAAGCTACAAGATACTTCTATTTTTTTAATTTAAAAATAGGACATATAATAAATAGTGAAAAATAAATAAATAAATATGCCTAAAAGATGATTCATTTTATCAATTATAAGCATGTTCAAAAAAGTTATTAGTTATCATTTATCAAAAGCCAATCCACATATATAAGCCAAATCAAATAATTATTACATCAACAACTTTCAAAGCAAACCACTTTAATTAATAATGTCTAATTGAAACCACAAGTCACAATTATGAAAAGAAATAAAAATCTCATAGGTTAAAAGTATCAAGTACAATACAAGTGTCACATTTCTCAACATTAGAAACAAAGAAAACCTGAAAAAATAATAAAAAACTAAAATAGTAAAAAAATACATTGTAACTTACGCTACGGACGCTACGCGCTATGTAGTATTTGGGACGCTACGTAGCGCTACGGCCAGACTACGCTACATCGCATACGCTACGGGCTCTATTTGAAACACTAATGCATACACATGATATATGAATATATGGATATATGAGTAAATGAGGAATTGTACAATCATTTGCACAAATTATGCACAATATTTGTGGATTTCTAGCCTGAATAAGTAGGCCACGTTTCAGTGATCCAGACAGTCTGCTAGTGGGCCCCAACGGTTTAAAAAATCATCACATATGACTTGGTTCCATCCAAGTCATATCAGTTTCAGTTAGGAATGAAATTAGTCACCAGGCTGAGACAGGACCGAAACCATCCAAACAGAAACACATAGCAAGTAATAGTGGTTTAGGCAGCATGGCGAGTCGCACTCCAAAACTGCTATTTAAATCTGTGCCCCACCATGGATGAACAATCATAATCATCATCCCCAACATTAACGGGCTATGCCGCAAGAATCTCCTAGATCATAGGAACTTAGCCATCCAACCTTAGGCCTTTTCAGTTTAATGTGTACTGTTGCTATATTTCCTTAGCCTTTTGTTGGTGGCTGGGTAGGATCTTTCCATCAAGGACATTTCTGGAATGGTCCATCCACTATTAAGCCCAAGAAGGGGAAAATGAAATTCCACCTGGAAAGAGAAAAACCATGCCCGAATCATCTTTATCTTATCTTTAAAGCCATTCCATCTTTAGCTTGCTTCAAAACCAATTTCTATGGACACCAAAAATGTCACAGAGCAAGATGGCCATCTATGGTTATAGTTAGCCATTAGTGGAGTGGGTTTTCTCAATTCTCAAATGCTAGAACAAAATTTTGGAGAAAGAAAGATGCTTCCGGAAGTAATGAATCCAAGGGAATTTACAATAGCCCTATGCTCATTGAGTGAGTCTCATTTGGGTTGCATTTGGATGCACAAGCAAATTGAAGAGCAAACGTTCAATTTAATCAAGAGGAAATGACAAAAAACTAGATATTTCCTAGTATCCATGATAAGGAGCCCTCAAATTGCAGCTCGTTTCCTTTGTAGTCCACTTCTTCTTCTTCTTTTTGAAGCGTACTTTTCTAGTCCAACTTGAAAGTAGTGTAGTTGTAATTTGCATCCAAGACCCTCAATAGGAATGTTAAGGGAGCAAAATACAATTTGGTTATTTCAGTATTTCCACTATTGGAAAAATAACTACATTTCATATTGATAGTGTGGCCGAACACACTCCTTGATCAGAACGAACGCGGGCCATGGCAGCGGATAACGATGTTAGAGGGTCTTGAACCTTGATATTGCTCATGTTGATAGGAAGTAGACATTCTGCAGGATTCCCCAGCTAATTTTGAATTTACATCCATAAGTCTTGTCTAAATTCATAGTCAACATAAGATAGAATTCAATGTCCTCAAAACTCATTAACCAAAGATGGCACTAATTGAAACTGCTTACAATTTTTTCGCAGACTGTATTTATTGCCTCTGTCATTGCGAGCGACACGACATACTGCAAGAGAGGCACGATGTGTCCATTCTCCATTTGTAAGGTAAAAGAGAACATTAGGCAGCCAATTGGAGAGTCCCACGCATTCTTGGATCGACCTAACAACCCCGCGAATTCAAAATGTAGATGGATTATGCAAAAACCAAAAGAAAAAAAAAATAAAAAAATCTAGGCCACGTTTGGATGCACAATTGAATCGAATTGCGAACACTCAGTTCAATCAAAAGGAAATAACACAAATTAATGTGTTACCAAGCATTCATGAACAGAAAGTAGCCCTAAGTTGCAAATTGCAATTTGGTTACTTCTTTCTTGCACTACAATTGCCATTTGATTCAATTGTGCATCCAAACACACCCTTAGCCAAATTTCTCGCAATATGAGTTCAAACCTCTCCCTTTGAACTGAATGTCAGTAACACAAACTGAGTAGAGAGGAAGCTCGCAGAAATTCCTGTACGCGAACTAAAATATCAAAAAACAGAGCATTTTTCTAAATAGGATGAAAAATGGAATTTGTTGGATAATTACTGGGAGACGAGATCGTGCGTCGAAGGCATTCGCGGGGACCAGATGAGGAACCGGCCGAACCGTTCGGTAGAGAGAGTGTCCATATAGGATTCGATCTGGAACGTCGATTGATCGTCCTCGCTGGGCGTATGCATCTCGGAGCGGAGCAAAATGGAAAGCGGGTGTCCGTCCAGAAGCTTGAGATTGCTGGAGTTTCTGAGGGAGAGAGCGAGTTCGTTTTCGGAAGAGGATTTTCCGGACAAGACAAGAAGAGATGGCGGGTTTTCTTCCATGCCTGAAGAGGAGAGAGAAATAGACGACAGAGTTGAAAATGTAGGAAAAACGAGGGGTATTTTGGGAAGGGAGCGAAGGCTGAGTGGAAGTACAGAGAGGTTGAAGATGCTAATCATCAAGCTCCTGAATACCCTTGAACGGGACGAGGATTGCTTACTAACTCCGCACGCTATAGCGTGCTGAGTAAACTTTATGGGACCCACCTGATATCTGTGTCTTATCCATGCCGTCCATCCGTTTTTAGAGCTCATTTTAGGAAAGAAGCCCAAAATTGAACCATATATAAATCTCGAATGGACCACATAACATGAAACAGTGGGGTTGAATGCCTACCATTGAAAACTTATCGGAGCCACAGAAGTTTTGGATCAAGATGATATTTTTGTATTGTTTTTTCCCTTTATCCATGTCTTTGTGACCTTATGAACAGTTTGGATGACAAATAAACATCACTGTGGACCCTAGAAAGGTTTCAATGGTGAATGTCATTATCCCACTGTTTCCTCTGGTGTGGTACATTTGAGCTTTTGATATGCATCAATTTTCGGCTCATGTCCAAAAATTAGCTGCAAAAACGGATGGACGGCGTGGATAAGACATATACATCATCACGGTGGGCCCCACAGAGTTTACTCAGAATGGTGTAGCTTGCTGAGTTTCTCACTACGCAATCCCGGTCCTGTTGAACGAGAAGCATTGGACTTTCCGACTACTCTCGCTGGTTTTTATTGGTTCGTTTTGCCTCTGTCGCGACTCAGAAACAAGCGTGTGTCGCCACCCAGTGGGGCCCACACACTGATTGGTCCGATCATTTAAACCGTCCATATTCTATTTAGTAAAGTAAGCTATGTTTTCTATAATCTAACTTCATAATGATCCTAATCTTTGATTTCTAGAGTTCAATTAGAACCATTTTTCTTTTCATTGTTATAAATTCATCCGCATATGGTGATGGGCATCATTATCCATTAAGTATGTTCTCTTTTATTAAAAATTCACAGAATGGACGGTTTCGATCATCGGACTTCTGAATCTGTGGATGCCAGTGGATGGCGACTAACGCTGTTTCTATCTCGCGACGGAGGCAAAACGAACTCAGTTTTTATACGGTAGAGGATAAAATGTTTGATACTCTGGGAGGGTGTGGTGGTTGATACACGGGCATTAAGAAATTGCTTATGTGGCATATCGTTAAATAACTTTAAACCGTATAAATGATGGATTCTGTTCCATCCGGCTCTTAGAACCAAAATTACACTGATTTGGTTTCTAAACGTTGATTGGTAAGCATCCAAAAACAGTGAACGGTTCAAATTCAACAAAGAAAATCCCATTGATCTGAAGGTAGAATTGTTCTATCAATAACGTAACCTACTTCCACTAAAAAAGAAAAAAGAGGGCGGTTTCACTTGATTTTAGGTGTGCCACGTGGAAAATTCGAGTGCGTGTGCATCAAAGTATCCATTGCTGAATTGCGGAGCGGGTAGAGCGGGAACGTGCTTCACCCATCAGCCGTCAGGACACGTTTCAAAGTGACGAAGAAATCTGGACCGTCCACCTACCGTATCCTCTCAGGGCGCGGATTGGATACTGACAAGGTCAGTAGCCAAATCGCTACTGAAGTGACGTCACCAAGCTCTGTGGACCCACCATGATGCATGTGTTGTATCCATACCTTCCAACCATTTGTAGAGATCGTTTTTATAGCATTACAAAGAGAATATGAGATAAATCTAAATTTCAAGTGGACCCACCACAGAGGGAGCCGTCACACCCAACCTTTGAAACATTTATAGGGCCCACAGTAATGTATTTTTGAGATCTATCCTATTCATAAGTTAACATAGAGATAGATTAAGTGAAAACAAAAATATCAGCTTCATCTAAAACTAATGTGGCCCCTAAGAAGTTTTGAACGGTGGATGTCACTGTCGCCACTATTTTCTATGGTGGGGTCCATTTGAACTTTAGATCTATCTCATTCTCTTTATAATGCCATAAAATGATCTCTAAAAATGGTTGGACGGTATGGATACAACACATGCATCATGGTGGGGTCCACAGAGCTTAGTGACGTCACTTCAGCACTGATTTAGCTACTGACCTTGTCCGTATCCAATCCGCTCCCATCCTCTCATGGATGGCTCGTTACTCAAAAGTCACGCCGACTTATTGTCCTATCCCTTACTTTTCTCAACTGTGCCGTTCCGGTTGTCGCCTGTCAAACAGTTTCGTCTACCATCCGTTGCTTTGGAGGTCGCTTATGAGATGGTTAGATCGCCCGATCGATACATGCTTGGCCCACTCACAGGTAACTAGATGAACGCCCAATACAAACAACCAAAAACAAAGAGAAAGAGGAAGAAGTAAAAAATTAGATAAACGTTGTAAGGACTCGTTGGAGAGCTTGACGTAAATGGGAAATGGAAATGACTTGGTCATAAACGACTCTCTTTAAAGAGGAGTAAACCATATGCATTTGATATCTACATATTTTATTTGGATAAGAGTGAAGTGGAAGAATTGAAATGCATATGAATTTTGTAATATATTCACCAAAAAACACGTTATATCCAAAATTAGCTTTAATATTATAATTTACTCTATATATATGTGTGTGTGCACGCGCGTGCATGATCTTTGACAAAATAATTATAATAAGCTTATTAAAATATGTAATGTTGAGGTCAAAGTCTGGACCACTCTTCGCAAACCTTCCAATGAACCCTGGTCCTACATAAAGGGGTGAGCAAAGGAGACCCTGGCTCAGCCGAGGGACCCTCCGATGCCTAAGTCAGGCTAGGGAATCTGGGTCTAAGTCGAAAGTAGAGAGATGGTGCGAGATATTGCGTACCTGTAGCAATGGGGTCCCCGATTATTTATACTTGTGGTTCGACACTCGGAATATCCACATCTGGCTTCAGCCTCGGCGTCATCCAAGCCGAGGCCGAATACTAGTAGTCGGGACTAGTCAAATACCCTTTGCTTCGGCTCTGAGCCTCGGACTAAGATGGCCTCGGTTCCAAGCCTTCGACTAAGACTGGTACGTAAATTGACCGTTTTGTTGAGTTCTTAAACGATGGCAGCTCGGAGCCGAGATGGGCCGAGAGTGGACTCGTCCCCTCTTATCCTTCATACATTTCCGAGGTCTCCCCTCCGAGCTCCGAGGTCCGTTGCTGGCTTGACTTGTTGAGTTGAATTTCCCCACAACAGAAGCCCCCTACTCTTGTAGTCCAAGCTCGGACTCAAAAGAGTAAATACATGGAGAAATGAGACAACGCCTTTGTATCCCTGCTCATGATGTCGATTGGGATGATCGGGGCGCAATTAATGCGATACATATGCCTCAAATCTCGCGTGCTATACGGTAGCCGCAACCCTTCAACTTTTATCCCTTTGGCGAACGACACGTGGCGACGGTTACGATTCGCAATCGGTGGAGTAAAGCACCACGTGTCTGCGGAGGGGTGAGGAGTCGCTTGCACCATTAATGGCATTAAATGCTGAGACGACTCCGACCTCAAAGCGTGGGTTCGGACGTATAGCTTTCTTCCACGTGTCCCTTGGTGCTAGTGCCGAGTCACCTTGGCTTCGGGAACGGGCATTTGCAATGATGACACCGAGTAATGAGGCGGTTATATAAACCCCTTCCATTCCCACTCTCACACTTCTCGCGCTCTCACTTCTCATTTTCTTTGTTCTTTCCTTTCGAATTGCCCTCTGTCGAAAATCGCCCTCTGTAGGAAATCACCCTCCGCTGGAAATCGCCTTCTGCCAGAAAAAGAATTTTCATCGTTGGATAAAAAGGTTTCCGACCATCGGAGAAAAGATCTTGCTTGGAGGAAGCCGTCGGTATTAAGAAAATTTCTGCTGGAGGAAATCGCCTGCAACGCTGTAAGTCTTCCATCACTTTAAAGCATTTTTCTTTATATCATGTCGAGCAACTCTGACGAAGTAGAAGAGGTTCGAGGAGTAAGTTTAGACTCCGAGCCAGAGACCACCTCATCAGGACTTGGAGAGTTCGAAGGCCCTTTTGAAGTCGTACCCCTTGGCACTTCGGTCCCGGCCCAGAGAACCGAGAGTCAGAGGGTCAAAAGCCGAGGCAAGAGACCGAAGAGTAGAGGTGGGCATGTTGGACCCGATCCGGTGGATCCGACCCAACTCGACCCGACTCGGTACCGTTCCGAACAGAACCGACGGCCTAGATCGGCCCTGATCGAGTCTGTCCATCCAGATCCGATCATTTTTTAGGTCGGATTCGAATAGTGGTGTATCCGGACAAAACCGATCCGAAACCCGGACCGAAATGGTCCGACCCGGGATGTAAATATCCCTCTATTTTACAAAATATCCCCATATCTTTTGTTTTTTGTTTAGCGCCGAAAAATCCCGCCCAATATGTACTTGAGCCCCCAACTCCATCTCTCTCTATCTCTTTTATCTCTGTTTATCCCTCTCTCTCCCTTTCTGTTGAAGAAGAAAGCAAGAAAAAAACTAGTTAAATATCCTGATCAAATAACTTTTTTCGTGCCGTTGAGTTTCGGAGATTTTCTGGTAGATAGCTGTGTACTTAAGAGAGAAAGAGAAAGGCCGATGCAGCGGACATTGATCGAAGAAGGTCGGTTGTTTACAGGCGGCGTGACGGTCAGGCCAAAGACAGAAGCGGAGTGTTTACAGGCGGCATGACGGTCATGCCCAGAGACAGAAGCGGACTGTCTTATTAAATTGTGGGTTTAATCACGAGGTATGTGTTATATCCAAACCGTCCATCCATTTGGCAAAATCTTATTAAGGCTTGAGATAAAAATATGATAGATTAACTATTAAGTGGACCACACTACGGAAGGCAGTAGGGGATTGAACGTTTACCATTAAAATCCTTGTTGGGTTCACAGAAGTTTTGGATCAACATGAATTTTGTTTTTCCACATCATTCAGGTCTCTGTGACCTTATGAACAGATTGGATGGAAAATAAACATTATGGTGGGCCTACAAATTGTGTAACGGTGAAAATCATCATCTCCACTGCTATTTATGGTGTGGTCCAGATGATCTTTGGATCTGATTCATTTTTTTTTGCATAATGCTCTAAAATAATTTCTAAAAATAGATGAACGATATAGATCTAATAAATACATCACTGTGGGGCCATGTAACTTTGATCTCCTTTGAACCGTTCGTACAACACAGAGCTCAAGGACCGTCAGTGCTCGTCTTCGCACGACACGTACCTAAAGCAGGTGTATAGCTGGCGTGAGCTATAAGACCATAGGCAGTAGTGTACTTTTGCTTTGCTTTGCGTACTGTGATACTCGTACACTCCTATCGTACTGAGTAAACTCAGTTGGGCCCACTGCAAATGCATGTGGTTCATCCACGCCGTCCATTCGTTTTGCCAGATCATTTTATGGGTTCAACCCAAAATTGATGCATATACAAAGCTCAACTGGACCATACCACTGGAAAAAGTGGCAATATTGATTTCAACCGTTGAAATTTTTTTAAGGCCCTCAATGATGTTTATTTGTCATCCAACCTGTTCATAAGATCACAAAGACATGGATGAAGGGAAAAAACATATATCAACTTGATCTAAACCCTATGTTGTCCCCAAAAATTTTTTAACGATAAATGTTTAATTCACACTGTTTCCGGCGATGTGGTCCATTTGAGGTTTGGATTATACTCCATTTTTAGAATATGCCTTAAAATTATTCTTCAAAAGATATGGACGGAGTGGATATAATGCAGGAATGTCACTGGAGCCCACTAAGTTTACTCAGTACGCTTGCTGTACTAACTACGCAATCCGCTTCCCTTAATATGAAGCTTCTTCAGGAAGCTTTCGCCGTGAAATATCTTATCCTATTGGGTAAACTACATGGGACCGTTTTAAATTTTTTTTTGGTTTATCCACTCCGTCTATCAGTTTTTTCAGATCATTTAAGGAGTTGATGCTAAATTTTAAATATATCTAGTAATCAAGTAGATCACACCATAAGAAATAGTGAGAATAAAGATTTCTACACCGTTGAAAAAATGAACGATCGAACCTCGCCCAATCCGATCCGACTAGTTTTCCTGACCGAGTCGAAATCGGATTGGTTCAAACTAATAGGGATTCGGATCTGTTCGAATTAGATAACTCAAATCTGATATCGGATCTGGTCGAGTTCAGGTGAGGCTCTGCAAATTTCGATTAGGGTCAGATTGGACAGAATCCGATCCGACTAGGTCCGATGCCCAGCCCTACCGAAGAGGGCTCTCAGAGATCCCCCAGAGCAGTTAAAGGCAGGCCCCTCGGGAGGTAGGTCGAAACCGTTAGTCCCTGGGGGCTCGATCTTGGTCGAGTCCTAGATGGCCTAGCTCCGCAAAGACTATCAAAGTTCTGACTCGGTGCACATCCGAGTCCTTGCCCCCACGGACCAAGCAGGCTCTCTAGCTGAGGGGGAGATTGTTATCTTCATCTGTGCCCTTCAATGCGGGGTTCAATTCCTCATTCATCCATTCTTGCGCGAGCTGACCACACAGCTGGGAATAGCGCCAAGGCAACGAGTTTCGAACTCCTGGAGGATCCTCGCCTCCACCTTTATTCTCTGGCATCGGGCGGGGAGTCAGAGGGTGACGCCGGATGAGTTCCTGTTTTTGTACAGGGCCAAATATAATAGGTCAAATAAGGCCTGGTGGTACTTCTCGGCTAGGCCTCCATGCGTCCCGGGTCTGGTAACCTAACTTCCCACTTCTAATAAGGACTGGAAATGGAAGTGGTTTTAGGCCTTGGGGGAATGGGAGACCCCTGCCTCTGAATTGGGCGGATTGCAGGTCCGAGTCCCTACTAAGTTTGCCAACCCAGGTCGGACACTTCTTTTAGTCATACTGTACACTTGATCCATCCTTTCATATTTTAACTCTAAGCTCTACTTCTGTTTATAGCTCAACCGAAGGGGGCCCCAGACCTCTCTGCTCTTCAAAAGCAACAGGTCGCCCGAGCTAGATTGCTCCCCGAGGACCAGCGCATCTGGTTTGAACTCATCACCGGGGAGAACTTGGTGTCGTCTGGCTTCTGTAAGATCCAGCCCGCTCTCTTCGCTTTGGGTAAGCGAGGTAAGAATCTTTGAAAATTTGTTTGTTAACATTCAGTAGATTATACTTGGGCTGATTCCCTCTTTTGGATAGGAATGGAGGCAGGCGGCTCGAAGAGGAAGAGGTCGATTGTATCGTGCCCTTCGATGGACGTAGTCCTCTCATCTAAGCCAAGGACGAAGGTGACGCCAAAGAAGAGGAAGATTTTCGAGGCTGAACCTACTCTGGCTGCGGTCATGACCTCTACTCTCGGAACCAGACCTTTTTCGGTTGCAGCCATGACCTTCTCAGCCAAAGTCGTGCCCGTCATGGCCCCATCTGAAGCCGTTCCCATCGCTGCCCCGACCCCTGCCCTTGAAGCACGAGCCCCCGAGGCCCCTGTTGGAGTCGAGCCTATCACCATCTTGACGCCGTCTGCAAAGGAGCAAGCCCCCGAGGTTCCGCCTTCAGCGGTTGTGGGCCCTCCCGGGGTGGAGAGGGAGGTAGTCGGGGAGACTCCTGACACTGTCGTCCCTGCACTATCCGTAGCTCACCACCCTGCCGCTGAGGCTGAGCTCTTAGCCGGGCGAACCGACGCCTTTGTCAGATATACCACCACGCCTGAGGCTGCTGCCCAAGCTTCCATGGTCAATGGGGTCAAAGGAACTTCCGAGCCTACTCCAGAGACTTTGCCTCCCGGTTATCACATAGCTTTGCTGAACCCATGGGTAACCAAGCATGTACCAGAGGCGAAGATAGCCGACACACTCTCCCGACACCACGTCAACTTCATGAATGATTACGCAGCAATCTGTTACCAGTCGCTGCCAATAATGGTGGAGGTGAAGGAGAGGTTGAAGGAGATGGAACGACTCGAGACGTTGAAAGCCGAGTTTGTGGTGAAGAAGGCAGAGCAAGAGGCATGGAGGGCCGAACTCGAAGCACAGAGGGCCGAGCTGGAGAAACTGTTGGAGGCTTCGGCTGTGGAGCAAGAGGAGCTAAGAAGGGCTACTGCGGAGGGTCGAGCAAGGGATCTAGCGCCCCAGGGCGAGGTCAACAACTCCAAGCTCGCTTGGATGTGGCTAACCCAGAAGTCAAGCGTCTGCGCGGGGCTAACAAGGACTTGGAGTTTAGGGTCGTGGAGGCCAAGTCGGGGCTCGAGGTGGCGAAGGAGAGACTCAAGACGGAGCAATGGTTGATTGCGGGCCGGTTGGCCCAACAGCGGATCGTCCTCAAGGTTGCGACATTTGTAGACTGGGCGACCCTACAGGAAGAGCTCGAGGCTCGAGCGGCCTCGCAGGCTGCCGCGGCCGTAGCTGAATACAAGGGGTCAGCTGAGAGGGACAAGGAGCTGGACAAACTGTATTACTTTGGCTATAACACGGCTTCGATGCTTCCCTTGTTGAGGTCCGAAAACTTCATCCGACCATCGACCTTGACGCTCTCACTGCAGACGAGGCTAAGGATGCTGAACCGGTAGCAACAGATGAGCTTGAGAGTGTCCCTCCTATCACAAAGGCCGCCCTTGATGTTCAGCCCCCCAGCTCGGTGGCTGGTCCCTCTACTCGGAGGGAGTGAGACTTGTATTGTATTTTTTTATAACATAGATAATTTTTTGATGATAAATTTTTTGAATGAATGATCTTTTAACCTCTTGGTAGGGGGCATATTCTCATGTGCTGATTGCTGTGATGATTCATTGATGTTAATGTTTAAGAATCGACCCCTTGAGAGGCCAACCCCCCACGAATTACGCGCACCCCTTGGTCATTTTCATAGATTTATCATTGTGTGATGAGTCGACCGCTTTTTCAAAGGGGTAGGTCATCTATGAACTTTTCCCCTGCGTATGAGGGGATCCATTAGTGGATTTCATGGATTTAACGTTTCGACCCCTTCTTTAAGGGGATCAGTTCGTTAAGTTAGCCTCTGCTTATAAGATGTAACTTTTTCCGTTTATAGATTGCATAAGTAGACAATGTAGAAAAGGATGAACTTTTATTAAAGGCCTTAACAGGCTTGTCGCTCCGAGAGGTACATTTATTGAGGGCTTTCAGTGGCTAGTAGATTCTTACAGATAGTAAATCTTTAAGTGTTCGGCATTCCAGGGGTGGAGGAGCTGGCTGGGTCGATTTGACCACACGGTAAGACCCTTCCCAGTTGGGCCCGAGTGTCCCAGCCCCCGGCTCTGCTGTATTTTAGAAGACGCGGCGGAGGACAAAGTCCCCTGGTCGGAACCGCCTTGTCTTGACTCTTGAGTTGTAGAATCGTGCCACTTGATGGTGCCTAGCAGTGACTCGGAGTCTGGCGACATCTCTGGCTTCCTCGAGCAAGTCGAGGATTGCTATAATCTGCTCTGCGTTTTGATCCTCCTGGTAGCTTCTGACCCGAGCCATTGGGAGACCGATCTCAACTGGGACGATCGCCTCCAAGCCGTAGGATAGCGAAAAGGGGGTCTCCCTAGTAGACAACCGAGCTATAATCCTATAAGCCCAAAGGACGAATAGGAGTTCCTCTGCCCAGTTGTCTTTCACTTTTTCAAACTTTGTCTTAAGATAGTGCTTGATGACCTTGTTCATGGCTTCCAATTGTTCGTTGGACTGCGGATACCGAGGTGAGGAATTAAGTGTTCGAGATGTCGAGCCCCCTGCACATGCCTCAGAACTTATCATTGTCAAACTGATTGTCATTGTTAGAAACGATGGTGCGCGGGATTCCGAACCGGCAGATGATGTTCTTCCAGACGAAGTCGATTACTTTCTATTCGATGATCTTAGCTACGGGTTAGGCTTCGGCCCATTTAGTAAAGTAGTCGCCGCGACAATAGCGAACTTCACTTGTCCTTTTCCTATGGGGCAGAGGTCTGATGATGTTGATACCCCACTGAGCGAACGGTCACGGCCCGCTCATGGGGGTCATTTCTTCTGCAGGTTGCCTCAGTATAGCGGGAACCTCTGACACTTGTTGTATCTTCGGACGTAATCTTTCGAGTCTTCTCGAATGGTCGACCAGAAGTACCCTTAGTGGAGTATTTTTAGAGTTAAGGCTCGGCCACCTGAATGATTTCCATAGATGCCTTCATGAATCTCACCTATCACATAGTCCGCTTCCTCGGATCGGAGGCATCTGAGGTAGGGCTGTGAGTGCCCCTTCTTGTATAAGATCTCATCCAAGACAATATATCGGGCAGCTCTAATCTTCAGGCGTCGGGCCTCCAATCTATCCTGGGGAACCTCACCAGATACAAGGTAGTTGTAGATCGGGTCCATCCAACTTGGGGTAGTTTTCATCGGATTGACCATTTCCTAATCCGTTCGGTCGATGATTGGGCTCTCCATGAATTCCATGAGGATAATCTGAGGAATCTTTCCTTTCGTGGCCGAGGCTAACCTTGTAAAGGCATCGGCTCAAGAATTCTTGCCCTCAGAATCTAGTTGATGATGCAGCTCCAGAACCTTTCTATTAATTTTCTGGCATCGGCCAAATAGGCCACCATCCTAGTTTCCTTAGCTTCATACTCGATGGAGATATGGTTCACCACAAGTTGAGAATCACACCATACTTCAAGGGACTGAACCCCCAAACTGGTTGCCAGTCTGAGTTCTGCCAATAGGACCTCGTACTCTGCTTCGTTATTAGAAGCTCTGAAACCAAGCCTGATGACATACTGTACAGTCGTAGAATCGGGAGCGACCAGGACAATTCCTGCCCTGGCGCGCTTGGCATTGGATAACCCGTCAACATAAATGACCCACCTCTGCTCCGACTCCATATCCTTGATAGGTGGTGGAACAGGTGGGGTCTCAAGAGCTGCTTCTGCTTCAGTGTCTGCACTCGGAATGGTAAACTCAGCTATGAAGTCAGCCACAGCCTGACCTTTGATTGCGGTCCTTATATGATATTCGATGTCGAACTCCCCGAGTTCTATCGCCCATTTTGTCAGTCGGCTTGAGACGTCTAGCTTTTGAAGGACTTGCTTGAGGGGGAGTCGGTCAGGACAACAATGGCGTGTGCTTGGAAGTATGGGCGCAGCCTCCGTGCTGAGAAGACCAAGCTGAGTGCTAGTTTCTTCATGCTCGAGTACCTGGTCTCGGCGGGTACCATTGCTTTACTTATGTAGTAGACAGGATACTGCTTGCCTCCTACCTCCCTAATGAGTGCAGAGCTGACAACCAGGGAAGAGACCACTAGGTACAAGAGTAGGGGCTCGCCCTCTTCCGGCTTCGACAGCAAGGGAGACGAACCCAGGTATTGCTTCAACTATTGGAACGCCTGCTCACATTTAGGGGTCCACTCGGCTTTCTTGTGACCCTTCAGTTGCTAGAAAAAGGGGAGACGCTTGTTTGTTGTTCTGGAGATAAACCGACCCAGCGCTGCTACTTGACCAGTCAGATACTGGATCTCCTTCGTTATCCCAGGCGAGTTTATATAGAGCAACACTTTGATCTTTTAGGGATTCACCTTGATGCCTCTCTGGTTGACTTGAAACCCAAGGAATTTGCTCGAACCGACTCCAAAGAGACACTTAGCCGGGTTCAGCTTCATGCGTTACTCCCGGAGGATTGAGAATGTCGCTGCGAGGTCCGCAAGGTGGTCGGATGTTCTGACGCTCTTGACAAGCATGTCATCGACGTAAACTTCTATTGTCCGACCGATCTGTTTGGTGAACATCTGGTTCACCAATCTCTGGTATGTTGCCCCAGTGTTCTTCAGGCAAAAAGGCATGACTCGGTAACAGTAAAGTCCGTTGTCGATGACGAAGGAAGTCTTTTACCTGTCTGGGGTGCATCGAGATCTGATTGTACCCGTAATAGGCATCTAGGAAGAAGAGTCGCTCATGTCCAGCCATGCTGTCCACCAGCTGATCAATTCGAGGCAAGGGGAAGGTATCTTTAGGACAGGCCTTGTTCAAGTTTGAGTAGTCCACACAGACCCGCCACTTCCCGCTTGATTTCTTCACCAAGACCACGTTGGTGATCCAATCTGAATAATGTACTTCCTCGATGAAGTCGATGCTGAAGATCTTAGAGACTTCATCAGCTATGGCCGTGTACTTCTCAGCGTCGAATGCTCTTCTCTTCTGTTTCACTGGTTTATGATTCGGATCCACTTTCAACCTATGAACCATGACGTCAGGAGAGATGCCCGGCATATCCTCATGTGACCACGCGAAGACGTCCCTGTGCTGTTGTAGGAAAGTCAACATCTGGGACCTCTGCTCGAAATTCAGCGAAGATCTGAGTTGAACAATTTTTCTTGGGTCGGCTTCCTCAAGCGGGACGGTCTCCAGGTCCTCCTCGGGGGATCTTCCGTAGGAGTTCTGGGGTCAAGGACGTTGATGGTGAGGGCCTGCTTTACCGACCATTTCCTCACAGCTATCGCATAGCATCTCTAAGCTTCACGTTGGTTCCCTCGGAGGTATCCAACCTCACCTTCGGTGAGGAACTTCATCATCAGATGGTACGTGGACACAACCGTCCTCATTGCATTAAGGGAAGGTCGGCCCAAAATGACATTGTGCACCGACGACACATTGACAACAAAAAGTCCACAAGAAGTGTGACTTAATGCTGTCCTTCTCCTACTGTCACGGGGAGAGTGATGGCTACCTCGGAGATTACCTTATCTCTAGCAAAACCGTGCAGTGGGGTTTTCATGGGTCGAAGGCGTGACCTTTCGATCCCCATTTTCTCGAATGTTTTGGAATAGATGATATCGGCTGAGCTTCCTGTGTCGACTAGAATGCGGTAAACCTTGTGGTTAGCTATGGTCATAGTCACCATGAGGGCATCATCATGCAAATGTTGGATTTTACGCACGTCATCCTCTGTGAAAGTCAGATTGCAGGGGCTAACTCGGAGTTCTTTCCTCGGCCTCTCGGCTAGGTGGACGTAATGCTCAGGGTCTGAATTCTGAGAGTGGGCTTTACGAGCCTTGTTCGAGTCGCCTTCACCGGATGAGCCGCTGTAGATAGTGCGGATCTCGGCCGATTCTTCTGCTGGCTTGCTCGGTTGTTCTTCTCTTCGGGCTGATCTTTCCTCTTTGGTGTATCGGCGCAAATGACCCTTAAGGATGAGGGCCTCAATCTCATATTTGAGGTCTATGCAGTCGCTCATGTTGTGACCGTGGTCGCAATGGAACCGACAGTACTTGCGCTTGTCTCGGTTCTCTGCATCGACCTTCATGCAAACCGGCTAGTTCTGGAGTTTCTGACCCCTGATGTCCAATAAGATCTGCTCTGGAGATGTGTTGAGTGGAGTATAGGAACGGAATTTGCTCTCAGGCCTCTTGCTCGGTCGGTGATCGTGAGAGGCTTGATCATCGGGCTTCTTGATAGATGATTGAGACTCTTTGTTCCTCAGTCGCTTCCCCTTGGACGACTGCTCAACCACTTGAATGTTCCTGTAGGAGTTAGAGAACTCCTCGGTATTGGTATACTTCTGAGCTTTGCTGATGAGCTCGGCCAAGGTGGTCGGTGGATTCTTGCCGATCGAGAAGGTGAACTTCCCCTCTCTGAGCCTGTCGAACATGGCCGAGAGTGCATTTTGTCATCGTAGTCTTCTATCAACAATGCCTCTTCGTTGAAGTGAGCAATAAAGTCCTTCAGTGACTCCTTGTTCCCTTGCTTGAGGGTAAACAGATGGGTAGTCGGCTTCCGACTCTTCTTACTAGAGATGAACTGGGTAAGGAACAATCTTCCAAGCTCTGCGAAGGAGCCGATCGACTTTGGTTTAAGCTGTCGATACCAACTCCAATCAGACCTGGAGAGGGTTATTGAGAAAGCTCTGCACATCATTGCATACGTGGCTAATTGGATCTGTATTTAGGAACGGTAGGACTCCACATGCTCCGACGGGTCTCCAAACCCAGAGAATTGAATGACAGGAGGCATCCAGAACCTCGGTGGCATCACCTCATCCATGATCTCTGAGGTGAAGGGAGGCTCGGTCTTTTCCATCATCACCTGGACTGCAGTTGGGACGGACACAGACTGTTGATTTTTCTGAAATGTCTTGAACTGATCACGGAGTTCCTTAAGCTGAGCTTCCCAAGGATTATGATTCTCAGCTACTATCTCTTGGGAGGCCCACGCCACCTCAGGCGTTCTACCCTATCTTCTCCTGTCTAGCCGATGGTGGAGGTTGGTGAGGGCCAGAGTCGAAGTGACAGACACATATGATGGCTCAACATCCCGAGTACGTTCCAGGATTCTGGCGGATCGTTCCTGGGACACTGCATTGCGCGTAGGGTTGGGAGCTCGTGCGGACTATGCCTGGGACCCTCTGGCTCGGGAACTGACTTGTTGTAGTCGTTCCTCGGGCGCCGGAGTGGCTTCCACCATATTGAGGAGTGGTTGCTAGTTTTGTTGCGCTTTCATTTGGCTAATTTTGTCCTTCAGCATCTGTACTTCATTTTGTAGCGCCTTATACTTTCCTCCTCGGCTCCGAGTCCGCTGAGATGGCCGTATTGGAGCCGATTCGGTATGCAGCAGCGAAGAAGATTGATGTTGTTCGCTAGGTTCGGGCTTCACTACCGTAACCTTCTTCTTCCCTCTTGCCATTTCTGATAAAACTTTCTAGCTTTTTATTTGTGTTTCCCACAGATGATGCCAAAAAATGTTGAGGTCAAAATCTGAACCATCCTCTGCAAACCTTCTAACGAACCCTGGTCTTGCACAAAGTGGTGAGCAAAGGAGACCCTGGCTCAGCCGAGGGACCCTCCAATGCCTAAGTCAGGCTAGGAAATCTGGGTCTACGTCGAAAGTAGAGAGAGGGTGCGAGATATTATGTACCTGCAGCAATGGGGTCCCCGGGTATTTATACTTGTGGGTTGGACGATCTACGTCGGTTAATCTCGGCATGATTTGCTCAATCAACAGGATATTGTGATCGTGGAGATATTATCCGCAATCCATAGATCATGTAGTGTATCGTGTCTAAATGGTGCGTATCTGTTGGCGAGATATTCGGTCACGTCCGCGTTTCGATAGTTTCCTAGTTCGGCACTAGGAATATCTACATCTGGCCTCAGCCTTGACCTCATCCAAGCCGAGGCCGAATACTAGTAGTCGGGACTGGTTAAATATTCTTTGCTTCAGCTCTAGGCCTCGGACTAAGATGGCCTCGGCTCCAAGCCTCGGACTAAGACTGGTATGTAGATTGACCATTTTGTTGAGTTCTTAATCGATGGCGGCTTGGAGCCGAGATGGGCCGAGAGTGGACTTGGCCCTTCTTATCCTTCATACATTTCCGAGGTCTCCCCTCCGAGCTCTCTCTGGACTCCTCACAGAGAATTCTCGAATACACGAGGAAAAGAAAGCATAAAATAGAAATAAATTCTAATAAATTCGAAATTGATTAATTGATGAATAAAAACGAGTTCACAACCCTTTAAATAGGGCTACCAAGCAATGGGAAAGAAATTAGAAGCAAACTACAACTCAAACTCTTAGAATCCATGACTTACTATAAATAGTAAACTTACTATTTATAGACGGTCGCGATGTCTACTAGTGCGCAAGGTTTTCGGCCAAAAATAGTAAGTGTCCTATTTGGCTTCACCAAACCGTTCTCCTAATTATTCTAAGCTCTTTTCACGTTGGGCGCAACTCCTAAAGCCCGACGGATGAAGAGTTATAATCAAACTAAAACTTACTATTTATAGTAAAAACGACATTAAACGGGAAACGACCATCGATCCAGGGGTTTTTCGCAATTCCGGGCTGCGCAACCCGGCGTAGCTGGGTTGGTTGGCTTCGTAGCTCGTTCTACCCCAAAATCATATATTTTACGCCGATAACTCATTCCGGATTGCAAGATACGCCCGATTTAAGGTTCGATGGTCCTGATCACTTCTGCTTCCGACCGGGCCTTTTCTGATCCATCTTGGCCATGTAATTGTCTGCGACCCGCTCTACATCAGTCTCCTCCACTTCAAAAGAACTCGTCCTCGAGTTCTTGTCATGCTCTGGTTCATGATACTCGGTCAGGTCCGCGACATTGAAAGTCTGTGAGATTGCCATGTCATCTGGAAGATCAACAATATAAGCGTTATCATTAATCTTTCGGATGATTGGGACGGGTCCGATCTTCTTATTTTTCAACTTGTTGTACGTCCCGGTCGGAAATCTCTCTTTGCGCAGATGGACCATAACGCGGTCGCCCACCTCGAACACTTTTTGTCGCCGATGCTTGTCCGCTTGTTCCTTGTACTTCTCGTTCGAGGCATGTAGCTTGGTCTGCACTTCTGAATGGATGCCCATGATCTTGTCCGCCATATGTTCTGCTGCAATGCTCGTGCCTGGGTGCTTGGGCAGAGGGACCAAGTCAAGTGTGTGGCGAGGCACTCGTCCGTATATAATCTGGAATGGTGATCTCCCTGTTGAGCGGTTCACCATGTTGTTGAATGCAAACTCTGCTTGAGACAAGGCCAAGTCCCACTGCTTCGGTTTTTCTCCTGAAATACAGCGAAGGAGGTTTCCCAACGTGCGATTCACAACTTCGGTCTGCCCATCAGTCTGTGGGTGGTAAGCACTGCTGAATTGAAGTCATGTATCGAATCGATTCCATAAAGTCCGCCAAAATGGCTAATGAACTTCGTATCACGATCGGAAGTAATAGTCTTGGGGACCCCGTGTAGCCGTACGACCTCCCTAAAAAATAAATTCGCCACGTGTGTTGCATCGAGGGTCTTCTTGCATGGGATAAAGTGCGCCATCTTAGAGAAACGATCTACCACCACGAACACCGAATCCATGCCACGTTGTGTTCGTGGGAGACCAAGCACGAAGTCCATTGATAAATCCTCCCAAGGACCGTCAGGCACAGGTAACGGGGTGTAGAGGCCCGTATTTTGAGATTGTCCCTTGGAGGTCTGACAAACATGACAACGTTGTACGGCTTTTCCCACATCGCGTACTAACTGCGGCCAGTAATACCGCTCTTCCACAAGAGCTCCCGTCTTGTCTCGCCCCAGGTGTCCACCAAGGCCACCTCCATGTAGCTCCTAAATAATCTGCTCCCTTAGAGAACTTTGTGGGATGCACAATCGATTCCCCTTGAAAAGAAAATCATCCTGTATATGAAGGTCACTGGGGTGACCCTCGTGACACTTCATCTAAGAATCTTTGAAGTCCTCATCCTCGGCATACAGCTCTTTGAGACAGTCGAAACCGACTACCTCGTTGCTCATTGTAACTAGTAGTGATGCACGACGGCTAAATGCATCAGCCACCTTGTTCTGCTGCCCTGACTTGTGCTTCAGAATGAACGTGAATTCCTGTAAAAAAACAACCCATCTAGCATGCACACGATTCACATTAGTTTGACTATTAATAAACTTTAATGCTTGATGGTCAGTGTACAAAACAAATTCTCTTTGAATCAGATAATGCCGCCAATGTCGCAGCGCCTGAACAACTGCGTACAACTCAAGCTCATAAGTCGACCACTTCTTTCGGGCTTCGCTGAGCTTCTCGCTATAGAAGACTACCAGCCTGCCTTCCTGTGATAATACGCCTCTAATTCCAACGTATGAAGCGTCACACTCATCCTCAAACAATTTGTCGAAATTAGGAAGCACCAAAACCGGTGTTGTAGGCAAACGATGCTTGATCTCATGAAAGCTTTGTCAGATTTATCGGTCCATTGGAACGGTCCTTTTTTCATACAATCTGTTATAGGCGCGACTATGGTGCTAAAATCTCGCACAAATCGATGATAGAAAGTCGCTAACCCGTGAAAACTCCTCACCTCATGAATGTTTGCCGGGATCAGCCATTCCCTAATAGCTCGCACCTTTTCATCGTCCACACGAATGCCTGTGGATGTTACAACAAATCCTAAAAGCAACAGGCTGTCAGTTAAAAACTACACTTCTTCAAGTTGAGGTACAACTTGTTAATTTGTACGATCTGTAGCACCTGCCTGAGATGTTTCCTGTGCTCCACCTCATCCTGGCTATATATCAATATGTCATCAAAATATACTACCACAAATCGCCCAGTGAACGGTTTTAGAACTTGATTCACCAAACGCATAAAAGTACTTGGTGTGTTTGATAAGCCGAAGGGCATGACCAGCCCCTCATACAACCCTTCATTAGTCTTAAATGACGTTTTTCACCCATCACCTGGTCGAATACGAATCTGATGGTACCCGCTCCTTAGATCTAGTTTAGAAAACACTTTAGCCCCTTCTAACATATTGAGCATGTCGTCTAACCGTGGTATTAGGAACCGATATTTGATTGTAATTTTATTGATTGCCCGACTGTCGACACGCATGCGTCAGCTTCCCTATTTTTTTAGCGTTAATAATGCTAGTATGGCACATGGGCTCATGCTCTCTCTCAAGAGACCCTTACGGACCAATTCCTCCACTTGCCCCTGAAGTATCTCACACTCCTTCGGACTCATCCGATAATGAGGGCGGTTGTGCAGGCTACCCCTTGGGACGAGTCTATGTGATGTTGGATGTCCCTTATGGGGGGCAATCCATCAGGTAAATCCTCAAGCCAGACTTCTTTGAATTCGTTTAGCAACAGTCTTAAACTTGGAGGGATGTTTGAGGGTTCCTCTTCCTCGCCCTTTACTACTACGGCGTATACCTCGCCAGTTTCCTTGGATTCCTCCATGAAATCTCGAATGGTCAAGAGGGAACTCCCCTCCACTTTAGAGGCTTCAGGGTGGTTCTCTGGTGCCATAGGGGCAAGGATTATTTTTCGACTATCCTTGACGAATACGTAGACATTATCTCGTCCCCGATGGGTCGCATCACGGTCCGACTGCCAGGGTCGATCGAGTAACATATGACAAGCTTCCATATCGACCACGTCACAAAGTATTTGATCCTTATAATTTTTGCCAATTGAAAATGAGATAGTGCATTGTTCAGTTACCCTAGTCTCATTCACCTTTTTTATCCAGCCAATTGAGTATGGGGAAGGATGTTTCATCGTTGGTAGCCGCAACTTGTCCACCATCACTCTCGAGACGATGTTCTCGCTACTACCACTGTCTATGATCACATCACAGACCTTTCCGTTGACGGTGCACCGAGTACGAAATATATTGTATCGTTGTGGATGTAATTCCTTTCGTGGGGCATACAGTAATCGCCTCACAACTAGAAATTCGCCACGATCTTCGCCCGTCATTTCATCGCCACCTACTATTTCTTCAATGGTTTGTTCATGTTCATCAAAGCGATGGTCTTCTTTTTCGGTCTCATATTCAGTGCCCCCTTCGTTTATAGTCAAGTGTACTGTGGGATATTGAGGACAAGTGTTTGATAAGTGGCCTGGTTAGTCACAGCGGTAACAATTGTTCGACCTTGACCGAGCATAAGGATTTGGAATCCTACTCGAACCCACTATTGTGGGTGCTGCACGTTGAGGTCTGGATGAGCCGCTTCCCGTATCACGATTTGCGGTTGTAGGAAGTTGAGGTACTGGGTCTTTTCCTCGTGGCAGCACTAGATCCTGCGTGAGACCCATCATAGGGGGTCGAGTTGAAGGATATGGACGAGCAGGAACTCTTGCAAGCTGTGTTTCTGCCCTACCTGTCGATTGAACTGCTTCATCCACAGTCCTGACTAGGTACATCTGAACTCGATCCTGAATTGTCGGTCGTAACCCACCTATAAATCGTGCCACATTCTGTGACTCAGATTCTGACAGATCGTTTCGTGTGTAGCCAACCGTTGAAATTCTTCGATGTAATTGTGATTGTTCGATTTCTCTGTCGGCAATTTTGATATTTTTGGAATAATATCTGCTCATAATCACGGGAGAAATCGAGATCGAAGAAGACGTCTCATCCATAGCCATGATGAGATGGGCGCCTTGATCTGGCAGGCTCGTGAGAGTTGTAATTGTTCCCACCATGCAGAAGCACCAGATTTTAATTTAAACGCTACCAATTTTACCCTTTTATGATCTGGCACGTCCATGCAATCAAAATATCTCTTTACTTCGGCTAGCCAATCGAGAAAATCTTCTATACGTAATAAACCGTTAAAACTAGGAAGTTCAGCCTTACCTCGATAGTCTCTTTCAGCACGATCTAGATGATCACCTCCATGGATTGGTCGTCGAGCAAAACCCTTATTAAAGTCCTCATCGCTAGAACTTGAATCATCTGGTGTATCCCTATGGTTTGCCACTGGTAGTGCTCTACGAAAATCGGGATTGTGTCGTACAACAACCATGGGTGGTGGAGCCACCATGGGTGGTGGAGCCACCATGTGTCGTACAGCAACCTAGGGCTCGAGGCGGAAGTAGTGCATCCGCAAGACGGTCGAGAGTTGCCTATAGCCCTTACATGGTCAACTGACTCTCCCGGTGGAAAGCTTCCATTCTTTCCGAAAGATAACGAATCCCTGGATCACCGTCCACAGGTTTTTGATTCATACATTCGTTGTTTGCCATCGGCTCGAGGGAAATCCTCGCTTTGATACCAATTGATGAAGGGATGAACATGATGAGGATAACTACCCCGAATCCATGGAGCTTCTCTGGACTCCTCACAGAGACTTCTCGAATCTACGAGGAAAAGAAAGCAGAAAATAGAAATAAATTCTAATAAATTCGAAATTGATTAATTCATCAATAAAAACGAGTTTACAACCCTTTAAATAGGGCTACCAAGCAATGGGAAAGAAATTAGAAGTAAACTACAACTCAAACTCTTAGAATCCGCGACTTACTATAAATAGTTATCTTACTATTTTTAGATGGTCGTGTTTTCTACTAGTGCGCAAGGTTTTCGGACATAAATTTTAAGTGTCCTTTTTGTCTTCACCTAACCGTTCTCCTAATTATTCTAAACTCTTTTCACGTTGGGCAACTCCTAAAGCCCGATAGGATGAAGAGTTATAATCAAACTAAAACTTACTATTTATAGTAAAAACGAAATTAAAACGGGGACACGACCATCGATCCAGGGGTTTTTCGCAATTCCGGGCTGCGCAACCCGGCGTAGTTGGGTTGGTTGGCTCGTTCTACCTCCAAAATCATATATTTTACATCCGATAACCCATTCCGAATTGCAAGATAAGCCCGATTTAAGGTTCGATGGTCCAAATCACTTATGTCGTCGACCGGGCCTTTTTTGATCCGAGATGGGCCGAGAGTGGACTTGGCCCTTCTTATCCTTCATACATTTCCGAGGTCTCCCCTCCGAGCTCTGATGTCCATAGCTGGCTTAATTTGTCGAGTCGGATTTCCCTACAATATATACTTAGGTAAAAAAAAACTTAGAAATTTCAACATAAAGATCGTAGCCAAGTAACTTGCTAATGTTGCAAGTAACTTGCTAATGTTTTTTTATCATTCATTTATATTATCAATCTTTGGATGATTCAGATCATTCTATCAATATAATTTTAGTAATGTATCTGATAATTAAATTATTTTAGAGTATCATCAACATGCCACGTCAACAATAGACATGCGTAGCAATATATTTGTTCACTCGCGTGACTCCCAAAGAAAGCCAAAAAAGTTATATCACCCTATTTATTTCCAAATCTCTCGTGTGAGCGAATTTTATTTACAGGCCTGTTTACTCACAATTCATTTTATTTTCATGCATTTACTCTCATCCAAACACACCTTAAACCTAATAAACATCCATTCACTCCAATCTAGAAGGCTTCTAAATCACATAAGAGGTGCTTTACACCTTTGTTGGCTCTCTTGCTTTAAAAATAGGAAAGAGGAAAAGTCATAAGGTAGCCTCTGTTTTGGGCCAGTTCAAAAAATTAGCCAACTTTTAAAATCTTTTAAAAAAACCGGTTCATCCTTCCTACCATTGCTAGTCTTTTACCTTGAATATGTTCGCTACAATTATATACGATATACTGTATTTTCAAAAAGATCAAAGTTCCCTCAATCACTCCTCCAATGCGAAACTCTTTATCTTTTCCTCTCTCAAGCGCAAATCCCTCCACCAGAACTTGTACCTTTCGGTCATGGCTTGCCTTTCTCCGCGTCCCATTTCTAGATTCTCAGCCGCAATCAGCTTCCAAATGTCTCGGCTGCACTCCTGTAATGACAGGTATCCGTTCGTGATTGGCTTTTCCACAAACAGTTAGAAGTGGGGTATAATAGGGTTGATCCAACCATTCACTGAATCAACATTTCGACTGAGCCGTTGCTCTTTTTTGTCGCTTACTATTTATATGTACCCCATTGATCCGAGTGTTTGGATCATCCAAACAGCAATTTGTACCCCATTGATCCGAGTGTTTGGATCATCCAAACAGCAATTTTCAGACCATGGGCCACTCGCTATCTGTAAATGAACAGTTACGCAGCAATCAAACGAAGGCACGTTCTCCCAACGATTCCTCCCTTTCCAAAGAAACCCAACGAAAAGAAGATACCTTTGACTGTAAAAAAAAAAAAAAACAAAAACAAAAGAAGAAGAAAGGAAGAATACTTTTGTTCTTTTCCATCAATCACGTAATTATCTTATGCAAACCTCTTATAAATCCTTGAAATCACTCCTGTTCTTTCCAACCCCATTCGCTCATTATCCCCATCCATCCCCATCTACATTAGTCAAATGGGAAATGAAATTTCCCTTCAGAAGGCCCCACCCACCCAACCAATCCGACACCCGGTCTCCCGCGTCCCAGCCCACCTACGCCGGGCCCACCCCCATGCCTTCGACCCCCTAACCCTCTCCCTCGGTTTCATCCACAGCGACGACGAATGGAATGACTCATTCGCCTTCAAATCCAACTCCATCTTCGCCTCTCTCTCCAGACCTGACTCCGCTTTCGAACCCCAAGAGCTCTGGAGCTGCATCACCAAACACCTATTAGAAGCAAAAAGCATTTCTCCCATCATATCAAAAATAAAGGATATACAAAATAAGGAATCCCATGATCTGGATTCGATGGAAATGTTGCAAGCCCTACAAAAGAATTTTAACCTATTTAGACTTGTGGGAGATGTTGTTTTCCTAGTCTCATGCTTCCTCACCAATCTTCATACCGACCTAGAATCTCTACGAAGTAAATATGGAGTAGCCGCCATTAACGATGTTGTAAAACTCGACAACCAGTTACCGCTCGAGCTCGTTTTGGCAATCGTTACAGACCTTCCTTCTGCGCTGAAAGCCACCGGATCCGAAAAATCGCAGAACAGTAATACAAACGAAGTTTCCACTTCTAAACCCGAAACATTTCGGGTCGGGTTCTCAGAGAACGATTTCCCGCGAGTCATTCTAAGTTTCTGCCAGTTCTACTCGCCTTTTCGGCAACCCAACTCGCCAAATCTCGACTGGGGTAAGAAAAAGACTCTGTTGGACTGCTTACACGCAACCATTTCCGGCGACTTTGATTCTAAAGAAGCAAAAACCAGCACGGCTCGGTCTGAAATATCAGACCCAGATCGCCCAACGGCTAAAGAGATGGTTCGGGTAGGAATTCGGTTCGAACCGGAAGGGGTTCAGAACATAGCCGGAATCCGTTTCGAGAACGGTGTTATCCGGTTACCGGCTCTGGTTTTAAATGAGCGGACGGAAACGGTTATACGGAATCTGATGGTTCTAGAAGCTTCTTACAAGGAAAAGCCGGTATCTGCTTACGTCCGGTTCTTGAATAGGATGGTGGAGAGCGGAGAAGACGTTGCGGTGTTGAGAAAAGCGGGAGTTTTGCAGGGGTATTTTGGGAAAGATGAGAAGGTGGCGGAATTTATAAAGGCATTGGATGACTTTCACTTCATTCCTGGCTATCACGTTCTTCCTATTCAGAAGGCTTTGGATGATTTGCAGACTCATTACGATGGGAAAGTTAAGATAAAGGAAGGGCAAGTTCTTTTAGTTGAGAAGATTGAGAAGAAGGAAGAAGATGTTGACCGTTTGTTGAAGAAAATTGAGGAGAAGGAAAGGGTTGTGAATCGTCTGGCTGAGAATATTGAGAAGAAGGAAAGGTATGTGAATCGTTTGGCTATCTCAATGGCTGTAGTTAGTTTGATTGGGTTGATTCTGCGCCTTGTATTTGGGTCGTTGAAATGATTAATCAGAACCGTTGTTACAGTGGGCCAGAATAGTACGAGAAAGTCAGGTATATCGAGTAGGCAGAATGTCACTCCAAATTCCATTAAATGTGGGCCACCTGATGAATGGCCAGGGTTCTTACACCGCCCCATGTTGGCATCTATGTATAAGTCCATGAAAATAAATCCATGTATTCTTTATGCAGTTGTCCATTCAAGATTTCATTGCAAATTGGAGGTTTGGCATGTTAGTACATGCACAGATGGGGTGTTGCACGTGCCATGGGTGTTGAGGAAATGAAGTGGAGATGAGATCATTATCTAGGGGGAAGTGGATTAGCTTGACTATGTATAGGATGCCCATCGCGTCCAACGGTCCATCGTAAATGAAAATATGCACGTGGACGGGAAGAGGTGTGGGATCCACATTTAAAAGAGTTGAAGGCACGGGAAAATGGACGTGGATTTCCTGTGAAAGTCTCTCAAAGTTCTTATGTTGGGATGCTAAGCGGGGCCTATCATGATATTTGTGAGAAGTCTGATAGTTAATCCGTTTTGAGAGCTCATTTTAGGGTGTGCCACAAAAAATGAGACAGATCCAAAACTCATATTGGATGGACACGAGCTTAATTAGTACCTCAAAAGCATATAAACTTGGCCCGGCCATATAAGTCTTTTCTAATCATTTCAAATCGGCTTAGCACCTCAAAAGCCTATAAATGCAGATTCCAAGTAGAGCTTGAAATAGAGAATCATTTCAAAATATTATAATCACATGATAGAGTTTGGCATTAAATATGTTATTTTGTTGAATTTATTTAAATGAATTATTAAGTAAGTTATAAAAGTGAGTTTGTGGTTTTAAAATACTTAATACGCCCTGAATGTCTGTACTTTTCTTCACGACTTTTAATATAGTTTCTTTATATATATATATATAAAAAAACTTAAATAACTACATGGCCTAATTGACAACTATGGTTCCATTAAAAATTACATTAATGTAACCTGGTTTAAGCTAGATGATTCATTTAATGATTAATGGTTAAGATGATTTTGGGGGCATGGTCCATCCATTTACTAATGTTAAGATGATTTAAAACCATGTGCCCCACTTAAGGAAAATCCGTCTTTATTGCATGCAATGGGGTTGAGGAATTTGGAGTTGAAAATTCCATTTTCTTCTTTTTCTATGTGAATAAAAGGGCTCAAAGGGCCATGATAAGCATATTAAAAAAAATCTAGCCTCATTCCTTGGCCTAAGCCATAAAATGAGCTAGCAAAACTTATGAAAAGCATAGGTATACAAAACAAACATCAAGGTAGACCCCACCATCACAACCTCACTAAATTGGGGCCATTCAAATGCAAGAGAGAAAAAAAGAAGCACAGAACCCTACTGTCCACCGACTAGAGAGAGAGAGAGAGAGAGAGAGAGAGAGAGAGAGTATTTGGAGGAGGATGGAGAGCTGTAAACCTCTTTTCCCTATTAAATTGTTGCTTTACTGAAGGTGCCATAATGGTGGTTGTAGATAAGTTGTTGATGTATTTTTCCCATTTTTCTCTTCTAAAAAATCACAATGTTGAGCTTGTAAGTCATAGGGAAGTGACTTCTCACTCCCAACCCTCTACAAGTTTCTAAAATTTTTACTTGGAACTCATAAGCAATGTAAATTAAACTATACAAAATTTCACTCCCAATTTAGATATGGACAAAAAATGACACCGATTTGATTATCAGAATATTAGATTGGGGGACATTTATTTGATGGTTAACAATTACAAATATCCAATTGTCCTATTGCAACTAACAAGTGTCCAAGAATCAGACATTAGGATTGCTCAACGAATATGGTTTTGGGACTTTCCACAATTTAGTTGGTTTAGTTATAGTTATGCATGTAATGTGTATAATTTCTGAGTGTTTGCATGATGCCAGCTCAATTCAAGGAGAAAGCCAAGCCCATCAACCAGGTCCAAGCATGATTTCCAGCCCATGATAAAAACCCAACCGTATATTAGTCTTTTTGGTGCATGGCTTTAGGACACTGTTGCATGCATAAAAAATGGAAGATTTTGAAAAGGTTTCTTGCATGATTTTGAAACATGTTTAATTTGTTTAATTTTGTCTTAAAAAGTTGTTCCATGCATTGGTGAACGATGGTTATTAATGTATTCATGAGAGGTGGTTATAATTGGTTTATATAATGACCCATTTGTAATGAGAAAGAAATATATATTTTGAGTAATCCGTCCATCAGAATGATCCACCGGTAGTTTGCGAAACAAATGTACGGCTCTGAAAAACCTAACTAAAGTTTTCTAATCCATTCATCTGTTTCCAATATTGGAGTCCCCTGCTGGTTGGACTACATTTAAACATATATGGGGTCGGACAACCTGATGGATGGATTAGATCTCTCACCTATGTGCTATGCTGGCACATGTGTGGCATGTACACGGGCTTTATCACACGTGTGTGTGCTTAGAAAATTATTGGTTCCTCTGGGTGAGGAGTATTAGTTCCTCCATTAGCATCGTTGCTGGGGAGTGGATTAGGTGTAACCCATGTGGGGCCCACCTTGATTATTATTATTATTATTTTGTATATCCACACTGTTCATCCATTTTCCCATATAATTTTAGGATGTGATCTAAAAAAATAAGTGGATCCAAAATCTTAAATGGACCACACTACTGGGAACAGTGATAAATGACCATTAAAAGTTATTTATGGTCAACAAAAGTTTTGGATCAACCTATATTTATATTTTCCCTTCATCGAGGTCTCTTTGACCTTATCCACATGTTGGATGTAAAAGAAACGTTATGGTGGGCATTACTGTAGACTAAGTTTTTAGTGGTGGATGTTCAATGACCACTGTTTCCTGAGGTGTGGTCCACCTGAGATTTGGATATGCTTAATTTTTGGGAATATATCCTAAAATGATCTGAAAAAACGGATGGACAGCACGGATGTACAGAAAATCATTAAGGTAGGCGTCACGATAAGGGTGACAGCCACTATGTCAGCAGCATTTCTTGACCTAGTTAAGCAAGTGATTCTCATCTTTTACCATAGACATACCAGACTGTAATGTTAGGTAAGGAATGTTTGGCTTATGGTTTTTCCATTTTCGTTCTTTTTCAGTTAGGCTTTGTATATTTCAGAAGTCCATACAGCAATTCATCCCTTAGCTGGACTGCAATATTACACCTATGGGAACTAGAATAGTTAGAATCCCATTTTCTTTTATTCTTTTCTTTTGCATTTTTCATTACATCATTCTAGCTTCTGGCACAGGACACACTAGTTATTCACAAAGGAGATGCCCATGTACTCTTTATCACATGGTTGGCCGCTTGGTACGTGCAGCTTTCTAATGACAGATATGCAGCCTCTTGCTGTTAGGTGGGGCTTCGGTGGATGATCCCTGACTGTGGGGCTCATTATAATGTATGTGTCTTACATCCACGCCGTCCATCAGTTTTGATATATCATTTTTAATTAATAATCCCAAAAATGAAGTAGATCCAAAGATCAGGTAGGCCACACCACATGAAGCAGTGGTGAATGACAATTAAAAACTTCTTGTCAGCCACAAATTTTTTGGATCAAGCTGATATTTGTGTGTTACCTTCATCCAGGTCTTTGTGATCTTATGAACAGGTTGGATGGAAAATAAACATTCCAGTGACGTCCAAGAAGTTTTTAATAGTGAGCATTAAATCATCACTGTTTCCTGTGGTGTGGTCCACCTAACATTTGGATTTACATGATTTTTGGGATCATGTCCCAAAACATGCTTTCAAACGGATGGAGAGTATGGATTTAAGACGCATATATACCTCATTACCGTGGGTCCCACAGTCAGAGATCCACCCACTTATGTGGTTCCATACATTCACCGAAGCTGAGCCCAATTGCTGTCTACACAAGCAAGCGATTTTCGTCAAGAAAGACGTCCACATCTGTAACGAGGCAATTAAAGGGCTTCCACCATTTTCTTTTACGCAGTCAGACTTATGTCTTTATTTGGGTGAAAATGGTCTTAATTCAAACCTACGATACCAGCAATAGTCAGCTGCTAATAAAGCCCTGGCTCTATTATCCTCTAGCGGATATTTCTCCAGAAGACATCCACTGCCTCACAGATCCCTTGCCAAGGGCTCTCCCCTTGACGCGCGGATTAGGTACTACCCCCACCTGTTCGGAGCTCGGGACAGGCCACTGATGGGCCACCGGGATGTGTGACTCTTATCCAAACCGTCCATCCATTTTTTTCATATTATTTTAGAATATTATTCCAAAAATAGCGAATATAAAAGTCTCAAATGGACCACAAGGTGGGGGTGAAATTCCTACCGTTGAAAAATTCTTAGGGACCATGGAAGTTTTCGATCAAGATGATATATGTTTTTTAACTTCATCCAGCTATATATGACCATACCAAGGGGTTGAATGGAAAATAAACGACAAAGTGGGCCCTAAGAAGGTTTCAATGGTGGGCATCCTTAGCACCGCTGCTTCCGGTGGTGTGGTCCTCTTGATCCTTGTATTTGTTTTATTTTTGGTTCGGTGCTCTAGAATGATATGAAAAGAGGGATGGACGGTGTGGATGAGAGTCATACAATACGGTGGCCCCTCAATGGCCGTCGTAGCCTCCACCTGTGTAGAGCTCCGAACAGGCAGGGGTAGTACCTAATCCGCGCCCCCACTTGACTGGATAGAGCCTGCCGCCAGTTCAACTCTTGTACAGGTTTTAACCCTCAACTTCTACTAAGGTGATTAGAACCATCCATTCTACTTAGGAGGTTCCATCCTTCAATAATCAACATGAAAGGATGATCTTGACCATTGATTTGTGGATTTGAATGACAGCCATTGTGTGAATGGTACAAATTCACCTTATATATGCTGAGAATTTGATATTTTTAAATTATAGATTTATAATTATTGTAAAATAGAAGGAAAGAAACCGAAAATATTACGGACAAGCTTAAACACATGTGATCATGCAAGCCTTAAGCATTATTCACTTATTCTTAAAGTAATTAAAACTGTTGATAGGTTGCAACTGTTGATAGGTTGCAAGTAAATAGCTTATACGATACGATGAGCCTATATATAGTTCTGTGTTCAGAAAGCACGAAGAAACAACTAATGAAACTCGATAAACATAACTTCCTGGCAAATGAAAACTTAAAGGAAAATTCTAAAGGAAAACTTAAATAAGATAGAAAATGAAATTTAGCTTTGCTGCATTAGACCACTACATCGGTTTGGTTCTTGCTAGCTTAAACCACCACACTAGTTTAATTCTTGATGGCTTATTGGCTAAGGTTCGTATTGAACCAGATGGCTTGATCAGAAAATACTTGGAGCTTTACTGGTTCACATGAGGAGATGCGTTAAATGGTTTTTGTTGTTGAAATGAACCAGCCAAGCTCAGTTTATATAGGCAAGAGTAGCTAGACGTTTTAGTCTAAGGTCATAATTATAAATTGATCGTTTCTGACTATTGTTGAGAAACTAGTCGTTATTTGGCAGCTTCTGATCGCTTTGTATGTGTAAAAACTAACCACATACTAGCCATTTAGACATGGTGGCTAGTCGTTTATGAGTGTTTTGTATGTAGAAAAACTAGCCACAAGCAAGTCTCAATGCTCCTTTGATTCACCAGACCAAAAATAAGGTAGTCAACACCCTATTTATTAAGAAAAAAATTATCTCCTTTCCACTATGGGACTATTCCTAAACATACATTAAAAAAAACAAGTTTTTTCCTAAACCTTTTATATATTTATATAAGTTTTATTTAAGCTATTTTTAATCAAAACATTTTTCATTTGATATATATATATATATATATATATATATATATATATATATATATATATATATATATATATATGGCTACAATAATCCTGTTGTAGCTTCTTACTGTGACTATTTTAGGATAGTATCTAGAATATCGATGGTCGGATCATTAAATCATCCCTACGTTTAGGAATGACAAGAAAAATTTCAATGACTCATGTCCATCACTTGAAACTAAAAGGGAGGATCATCGGAGAAGCATGGTTATGAGATAATAGTTTACTCACGTACATTTTAAATCATCAGAATATGGGACCATCTTGGAATGTGATCCCCACTCCCAATGCATGACTCGGGTAAAACGAATAGACTCACCGCTGAGAATCAATTCCACTAGAATAACGGCTGACCCAACCTCATTTTGGTGATCCAGTGCGTATGGGGGCATGGAATTTTCATGCCTCTATGCTATATATCTACCGTGCATGTGGCACATTTATACCATGATCTAAACTTAAATGGCTCTATTTTAGTTAAATTTGTGCAAATAAATTAGGTGTCGGGCATGTCGGAATTGTGTTCGACTCGAATTAAATTGAGTGCTTATAACCTAAAGTGCCAAATTAAGTCGTGAAGATTGATTTGACTATGTAGCCACCAATTGTTACAATGATTATGGGATTTGAAAAGGGGAGGTTAGTCATTCTAAATGAGATCTTTTTACCTTGAAAACAAGGAGTTTTCTTTCAATAATGACAACATAGACTGTGTTTCTTAATAAAGCAATGAAAAATAGACAAATTAAAGATAAATTCTGGATCGTCAATTTTATTAATTAGAATATCAAGGAAGTACACTTGGCAAAAATGAAGAGAAAATAAACAAGAATATATTACCTATGTTGGCCTGTGCTCATAGAAATGACCATAAAAATATCCAACCATCATGAGATGGTTGTGATGTGAGGTCAGCAGGATGTGATCGAAGATATTCCAAGTAAAAACTCAGTAATTTAAGGATCTAACAATGAAGACGTGGATATTTAAGCTAATCTATCGGCGTACTGCAATAGTACACTAGACAATAGCGAATTTAAGTTAAGAACGAATGACTGTGGACTTGCTACGGCATGATTGGATAAAAGTGGAGTTAACTAAGTTAAGACGCTAAATTAATGTGTTTATGGAGGGCGATAGAGATAAACAAGGTAAAGTTCAAAGATTGTGTGTAATTGTATTGGCGTGTGGCCTTGAACTCATTGTCGAGCCATATATAGCGTTCGACAACGTGAGAGATCTTGTGCAACTCTCCTTGATCTTCCACGTAAGTGTAGTCTATCACGTTCGAGTACATGTACAAGAGTGATCACATAAGCCTCTTGTTGTTTTGGTAAAGCAACATGCATAGACTCTTGCATATGAAGATTTACTAGGAGAAATATCCACAAGGATACAATAACGTATTGGGCCTGAATATGTCAGTCCCTTGGGAATTCTTCAAGCTCTAGAAGAGGGGACCAAACTACGTTTCAAAGATGATCTTCTACCATCTAGAAGAGATATTCATTTATTTAGTAGTGGATTATCTATAACAATCAAGTTAATTCTACTAAGATATTCAGCAATTCCTTTTAGCTAGTGTCTTGTTCTAGCTGATCTTAACATGTATTTTTTTTTCTTGTTCTTAAAATGGATCACTATTTCTAGTCTTCACATTATTGATATATTACCTTTGTAGAAAATTACTTTTGGTAGGAATCTACCATTTAATGCTTGTTAGAAGGTTGCTTTAATGAGACTTTAGCATTCAATACTTTTTTCACACATACATATTTTTAACTAACTTCTTTGAAATTTACCTATACCATGTAAGTGTATGGCTACATCGTCTGAGCTATCTAGTCTAGCCCTGATTGGCCGAGTGTAAACATGTAATGTTCAGCACTTAATTATTCACACTTTGAGTGAGGCAGTGATATTTTTTGTTACTAATTATTTATATGTACCCCCACTGATCCTCGTACTAGGATTGTTCAAATAGCGATTTTTGGCCCATGGGCCATTCACTATCGGTAATAAACCGTTTTGAGTGTGGTCCAAGTATTCAAAGTACACAGCAATCACACGGAGACATGCTACCTCCCGTGCTCAATAAGTTCCCGGCGATTCCACCCTTACCAAAAGAGACCGATCGAAAAGAATATACTTTTGTTGTTTAAAAGAAAAAGATTTTTGTTCTTTTCCTTCAATTTTGTAATTGGTTTCTTCATATCTCTTATAAATCCTATTCAATTTCTTTCCAAGCTCATACCCTCGTTATCTCCCTGCATCCTTCAAATCGTAAATACAATGTCACTCCAGATGGCTCCACGCACCCAACCGATCCTGCACCTTGTCTCTCATGTCCCAGCCCACTTACGCCGAGCCTACCCACATGCCTTCGACCCACAGATACTCTCCCTCGGCCCCATCCACAGCAACGACGACTGGAATGACTCGTTCGCTTTCAAATCCAATTCCATCTTCGCCTCCCTCTCCAAACCCGACTCTACTTTCGAACCTGACGAGCTCTGGAGCTCCATCACCAAACACCTATTAGCAGCAAAAAGCATCTCCACCATCGTCGGAACAATAGAGGTGCAGAAAAAGGACGCCGTTGAGATGAATACAGAGATCTTGCAACGGATGCAGAAGATTTTTAAAGCAACTACAGTCGTGGGAGATATCGTTTTCCTAGTCTCATGTTTCCTCACTGATCTTCATACCGACCTGAAATCGCTACAAAGTAGATTTGGAGTCGCTGCCATTAATGATGTTGTGAAGCTCGATAACCAGTTGCCGATCGAGCTCATCCGGGCAGTAGTTGCAGAGCTTCCTTCTACGCTAGAAACCACCGGATCCGAAAAGTCAAAGAATACTGAACCCGAAACATTTCGGGTCGGGTTTTCAGAGGATGATTTCCCGCAAGTCGTTCTAAGTTTCTGCCGATTCTACTCGCCTTTTCCGCAACCCAACTCGCCGAGTCTCGACTGGGGTAAGAAAAAGACTCTGTTGGACTGCTTACATACAACCATTGCCGGCGATTTCGAGTCTATAGAAGCAGAAACCAGCACGGCTTGGACTGAAATAACAGAGAGAGAATGCATAACTGCTAGAGAGATGGTTCGGGTAGGAATTCAGTTCGAAACTGAAGGGGCTCAGGACATTGCCGGGATCCGTTTTGAGAATGGTGTTCTCCGGTTACCGGTTCTGGTTTTGAATGAGCAGACGGAAACAGTTATACGAAATCTGATGGTTCTAGAAGCTTCTTATAAGGAAAAGCCGGTATCTGATTACGTCCGGTTCTTGAGCGGGATGGTGGAAAGCGGAGATGATGTGGCGGTTTTGAAAAAAGTGGGGGTTTTGAAGGGGTATTTTCGGAAAGATGAGAAGATGGTGGAATTTATAAAGTCATTGGATGATTTTCATTACATTCCCGCACGCTATGTTCTTCCTATTCAGAAGGCTCTGGGGCATTTGCGGATTCATTACGAGGAGAACGTCAAGATGAAGGAAGGGGAAGAGGACCGTTTGGGTAAATACATTGAAAAGGAGGAATGGAATGTGGACCGTTTGGTTGAGCATATTGAGAAGAAGGAAGGGCATGTGGACCGTTTGGTTGAGAATATTGAGAAGAATGAAGGGAATGTGAACTGTTTGGCTGAGAATATTGAGAAGAAGGAAAGGGATGTAATTCGTTTGGCTGAGAACATTGAGAAGAAGGAAAACGATGTGATTCGTTTGGCTGAGAATGTTGAAGAGAAGGAAAGGTATGTGGACGGTTTGGTTGAAAATATTGAGAAGACCGAAGGGCATGTGAACCGTTTGGCTGAGAATATTGAGAAGAAGGAAGGGGATGTGAACCGTTTGGCTGAGGACATTGAGGAGAAGGAAGGGCACGTCAATCTTTTGGTTGAGAACATTGAGAAGAAGCAAGGGCATGTGGACCATTTGGCTGAGAACATTGAGGAGAAGGAAGGGCATGTGAATCGTTTGGCTGAGAATATTGAGGAGAAGGAAAGGCATGTGAACCGTTTGGCTGTGAACATTGAGGCGAAGGAAGGGCATGTGGACCGTTTGGTTGAGAACATTGAGAAGAAGGAAGAGCAAATGGGCTGTTTGGCTGAGAATATTGAGAAGAAGGAAGGGCTTGTGAACCGTTTGGCCGAGAACATTGAGCAAAAGGAAGAGCACGTGAACCGTTTGGCTGAGAACATTGAAAAGAAGGAAGGGGATGTGGACCGTTTGATTGAAAACATTGAAAAGAATGAAGCGCATGTGAACCATTTGGTAAAAAATATTGAGAAGAATGAAGGGCATGTAAATCATTTGAGGGAGAACATTGAGATGAAGGGAAGGCATGTGAACCATTTAGCTGAGAACATTGAAATAAAAGAAGGGCTTGTGAACCGCTCGGCTGAGAACATTGGGAAGAAAGAAAGACATGTGAACCTTTTGTCTATCTCTGCCATTGCACTTATTGCAGCTGGGTTGCTTATGCGCCTTAGATTTGTTCTGCGGAAATGAATAATCAAGGACCATTGTTGCTGTTTTTATTTTTTATTTTTTTGATTTCAATTACAATTTGATCCAAGCTTATGTATAAGCCCCATGTACAAGTTGTAGGCCAAAACACAATTTGGTCAGGTATTGTGTGCATTGAATGTTACTCCACGCCTGATAAATGGCCCAAGCCTACATGTTAGTGTCTATGCAATTAAATCCATGTACTCCCCATGCAGTTGTCCATCCAAGATTTCCTTGCAAATGGAGGTTTAGCATGTATAGTACATTTACGCAGGGGGCATGTCACTTGCAATGTGCATGGAGAAAAAAGAAGGGAAGAGAGGGGAGATCATCATCCACAGAGAAGTGTGTTAGCTTGACCATGTAGGATGCCAAATGTGTTTGACGGTTCGGTTCAGCATAAATGAAAAAGCACCACATGCGTGGGCAGTTAACCAAAATGGTCATTTTATGTGGTGATTTTTTCTTTTCTTTTTCACTGTGTCCCGTGCATGATATGTCCATGTGGACTGGTGCATCCAGCGCCTTGCTCTAGCTATGCGTAGTTGACGCAGGGATGAACATGATGAGGTTGATCACCGTCTTCCTCAGGAGACATCTTGAATCCATGAGCTAAAATAAAACTTGAAATAATTTTAGAAAGTCAAAATAAATTTATTGAATATTGATAAATGAAATAAACGAGTCTACGGCCCTTTAAATAAAGATACCAAAACTTGGAAGAAGTTTATGAAAACTATAACTAAAACTCCCTAAAATTCGTAACTTATAATTTATTATTTACAGTAAGTGTCCTATATGGCTTAGCCACGTTATTCTCCTAATTTTTCTAAACACTTTTCATATTGGACACAACTCTTAAAGTTCAATGGATGAAAAGTTACAATCAAATCAAAACTTATTGAAAATAGTAAAAACAAAAATAAACATGAAATTCAATCGTCGATCTGATGGAATCTCACAAATTTGGCATGGGCAATCCAGCCTTGACAGGTTGGTTAGCTAAAGTAGCTCGTCCTACCCCAAAATAATATATGGTATGTCGAGTAACTCATTCTGGTTTGCAAGATAGGCTTGTTTTAAGGTTTGATGGTCTTGAAGACTTCCGCCTCCGATCAGGCCTTCTTTGGTCCATCTTGGACATGAAAGTGTCCGTGACCTACTCTACATCAATAGTCATAAGTGGGCATGTCTATAACTAGTTGTGCACTGTGTTGGGAAGAATTTGATGATCCCTCCATCTTTTGTGCTGCCTTTGAGGCCAAAAGGAGTGAATTGAATTGGATGACTCAAGAGCTAGTAACACAACGTGTCAATGATGAATAGAAGGGTAGAAGCAATTGATAAAACTTCTTTGATGACACACGCACACACACCCCACACACTCAGGCCAGTGAGCTTTCACCACCTATGGATACTCGAACCCTTGATGGGGTGTTGAAACTCCTAAGAGTCTACCACCCGAGCAATTGATAAGGCTTGCATATGGTACTTTCTGTTGAATATTTATATAGTAATTTCTTCTATCTAGGCCTTTCTTCTGCTCTTGCTTTCACTATGTATTCAAAGGTAGAGTAGCTGGTTCGTTCTCCTTTATCGGTGTATCTATGCTCTCATCCAAGTGAATGCGCACCTCTACATCGATGGATCAGCGCTCGTGTTGATAGGCCGAGCTTTTGAACTGAAAAATTTGTACTTGTTTCTCAACAGATCTGCAATTTGATATCATCTATGAGTTGGTCTTGATTTACACTTGTTTTTATTTCTTTCTATCTGCAATATGAAGTGTGCTTGTCTCTTTACTTGCACTCATTTTTTATTCTTTCTATATTTTCTTAACAAGGATTAATAACTGAAACTTCAATGCTACCTGCAAGTTCAACCTTGTAAATGATGGAACTCTGTACACATCGTCTTTAGATGGGACCATCAGTTGCGCCGACTTGGAGACTGGAATGTCACAGTTATTGATGGACCTTAGCACAGAGGGATGGAATGTAATTATTTTCTAGACCAAATTGAATATATATATATATATATATTTTTGTTATAATGCATTCTGTTTACCTGGATCCACTTTAAAACCTAAAAATCATTTGGATTCAATGAGTTATTGGGTCCTAGTTGTGACTTGAAACTCAATCAAGTTTTTCAAGTTGAAAAAGTTTATTCCAGTATCAGATTTTTGAGCTAGCATATAAGTTGATAATGTTGAAGTATTTTCACACTGAGCTCGAGTGGGGTGGTGTGTGGGATCTAGGTGCACACTCGGGGTGGGTGGCTCATGTGAAGCGGAACCCATGTGAAGTGAGCTCATGGGGGGGTTCGGCCGATGTCTTAACCTTTATCACTTCTATTTTCAAAAAAGATGGATTCATACTCTTTTATTTTTATTTCAACTTCTACTTTAATTTTATTTTCTTTCTATTTGAGTAGTCTTCCCCACTCTTAGTTTATTACACTTCCTCTTACTGCCTTTTTTTCAGTCCTCTGGAGTTGCCTTATCAGGTGGGCAATTTTCAGATTGAAAATAAACTGGCCATTCTAACTTCTTTTCTTCCGCAACCTGATCAGGATTCAGGATCAAGACTGGATTTGGTGGGTTTAATTGAACCTTGCAGGGAGGCTTGGGTTATGAGATAAAGGGATTAATTCATCATGCTCTATCAATTTGAGCAAGTAGTTAATTGTCCTGCATCAGTTGAAAATGAAAAAGAAGAAGAAAACACAGAATTATGATTTTACTGTTGGTTCTTGATTCGTTCAAGTTGACCTGAAGTTTATGATCTTTCTATTGTGTTCATGGAAAATGAACTAGATTTTGCATCATTTGATGCTGTGCTCATTGAAATGTATCCTATGCTTGTAGGGTGGATCTGTGTTCAAACCAGAGACTGGGTGGACCCATTTTAATTCAGAAAAAGAGTCCTAAGGTTGTGGGGCTCCACTGTAATCCTGTTCAGCCAGAGCTTCTTCAAACTTGTGGAAATAATAATTTTGTGAGCATTTCAATCCATAATAACCAATTCTCTCCTGATCAGTGATATGAATCCAGTGAGGATAACGTCATATGCTACAGCTCATTATTTTACCTTTATATATATATATATATATATATATATATATATATATATATAGTTTCCATTTGTCCTTGAAACAGTTGCATATTTTTCAAGGGAATTGTAAAATATTGGTGCAGGTTGACCTAGAATCGGTTGTTGCTGATCAGTCTCAAATTCAGTTAGGGCATCTTCAACCTCTTTTTATTTTATTTTATTTTGAAAGGGAGTGCATCTTCAAACTCTTCTTCTTCTTTTTTTGGAAAGATGGTGCATCTTGAATTGCCACACACAGGCAACTTCATTCAATGGGAGGTTTCACCTGATTCAGAACCTTTTTAGATTTTAATTAGTTCATTTTTATCCTCACTTGTTGTCATGGTTTTGAGGAATGAAGTCAGAGCAACAACATGCATTTTCTTTTAGGATTGGATATAAGATTATACTTTTTCTGATTTCTGACTAGTGTCATTATGCATGGGTCCCTTAATCACTATTCCTTTCTGTTTATGGCCCATTAGGATGGATTCAAATGTTTCCTTAATAATGTTTCCTTTCATTAAAATATGTTTTTGGTTAAATACATGGAAATGGTAGAAAGGGTGAAGTCTTTTTTGCCATCACCTTTATAACATCATAATTGGAGGTCATTTTAATTAATATCATATGTGGAAACACGGTAGTGATCCGATCACAGTATTCAACCATTTACTAATTGAACATTTTGTGTAGTATTCAACCATTTACTGACTCGTGTCCTTACTCTTGCTCCGATGGTAGACTCTCTGGAGTTTCAACACCGGGTCAAGGGTTCGAGTACCCATAGGTGGAGAAATCCCACTACGGCCTGAATGTGTGGAGTGTGTTAAAAAAACAAAAAAAAACCATTTACTAACTCAACTTTTTGAGTGAGTTGTTTCATTTTATTTTTTATTTTTTGTTGTTGCTTACTATTTATATGGACCCCACTGATCCGAGTATTAAGGTTGTCCAAACAGCGAATTTTGGACCATAGGCCCATTCATTGTCACCAATGAACCGTTTGAGTCTCATCCGAAGTATGTATAGTACACAACAATCACACGGGGGAGGGCTTGGTTGTGTAGTGCAGAAAACAATATCGCGGTGGGAACCATATCGACATGACAAAGTTCCTTAGGCCCACCATGATGTGTATGTTACATCCACTGCATCCATCCATTTTGATAGATCATTTCAGGGCATGGGGACAAAAAATAAGTCTCAAGTGGACCACACCAAGGAAACGGTGTGGTAGAACGCCTGCCATTGAAAACTTCTTAGGGGCTACAGAAGTTTTGGAGTCCCCAAGAAGCTTTCAATGGTAAATGTTGAATCCCACTGTTTCCTTTGGTGTAGTCCACTTGAGCATTGGATCTCCCTGGCTTTTGGGCTCATGCCCTGAAATAATGAAAAAATGAGTGGACGGTGTGGACATTAGACATACATCATGGTGGGCCCATGGAATTTTGCCACACCAACCAAGCACGACCTGGTGATGTGTTCTACGTGAAGGTTGATTGCATACTGACATTTGGAAACAGTATAGTGCTATGTGGGCCCATCATGATATATTTCTTATCCTGTTTAACAATTTTTTCAGGTCACTTTTAAGGCATGAACTAAAAAATGAGGTAGATCCAAATCTCAAGTGGACCCCACCGCAGGAAACAATGGGGGATTGAACACCTACCATTAAAAACTCCTTGGGAGCCACAAAAGTTTGGAGTCAAGCTGGTACTTGTGTTTCCCTCCATCTAGGTCTGTATGACCTAATTAATAGGTTGGATAGCAAATAAACATTACATGGGCCCTTGGAAATTTTTAATGGCAGGCTTTTAATCACCACCTAATCTTATGGTGCGGTCCACCTAAGATTTGATTTGACTTATTTTTAGTTCATGCACTAAATAATGACCCAAATTGATGAATGGTCTGTATAAAACACATACATCATGATTGTGCCGCCAGAGCACCAACCAGTGTCAATGTGCAATCCGCGTCCGTTCGTTCCACGCTATCAAATCTGAGTTGGAGGGGCGGTACCTCCCACGCTCACAGGACGTACAGTAGTATGATGGGCCCACCTTGATGTATTTGTTGTATATCCATGCCATCCATCCATTTCGCCAATTATTTTTAAAGCCTGGTCCAAAAAAATGCAGCAGATACGACTCTCAAGAGGACCGCACCACATGAAATAGCGGTCATTGAACATTCACTATTGAAATTTCTTGGGGCCCACCATAACTTTTATTTGTCATCGAATGTATTGATAAGGTCACCTGTACCCTGACGAAGGGAAACACAAATTTCAGCTTTATCCAAAACTCTTGTGGCCCATAAGAAACTTTTAATGGTTAGTGTTTAATGACCATTGTTTGTTGTGGTGTGGTTCAGTTGAGGTTCAGATTTACTTCATTTTTAGATTTCTGTCAAAAAAAAGAGCTGAAAAAACAAATAGACGGTGTGGATATCATCATGGTGGCCCCACAGTGACCAACCATCGGAAGCGGATTGCCTACTGAGTAACTCAGTACCCTTAGCGTACTGAGTAAACTGTGTGCGGTCCACTGTTATTTATTTATTTTATCCACTCCGTTAATCCATATTAAAAGATAATTTTAGGGCTATATCCCAAAAATGAAGCAAATTAAAATCTCAAATGGACCACGCTACAGGAAACAGTTTGATTGAACCTCTACCATTGAAAATTTTTTGGAGGCCAAAGAAGTTTTGGATCAAGATGATGTTTGTAGTTTCTCTTCATCCATGTCTTTGTGATCTTATGAACAGGTTGGATGACAAATAGAAATTAATTTGGACCCTAGGAAGATTTCAACGGTGGAAATTATTATTCCACACTGTTTCCTGTGTAATGGTCCACTTGAGCTTTGGATTCATTTCAATTTTGGTATCAACCCCTAAAATTATCATTAAAAATGCATGGACGGTGTGGATAGACCACATACATTACCAGTGGGCCCAACCGAGTTTACTCAGTACGCAATCCGATATCCCAACCATCATACCCCACAGCTGGAGGAGGGATAACACCACCGATCTTCTCTCCTGTCCCGTGAGCTCCCAACGATTCCAACCTTTCAAAGGAGATGAACGAAAAGAATATACTTTTATTGTTAAAAAATGGTAAAGAATAATTTTATTCTTTTTCTTTAATCGCGTAATAATCTCTAAAAGCCTTTTATGAATCCTACCGCTTTTTTCAAGCCCATTCATTGAACCCATTCCATATTTCAAATGGGAAATAAACCGTCACGCAGACGCCCGCCGCCGCCGCCGCCGCCGCCACCACCCCCTCCGCCTCCACCCCCACCCCCTCCGCCTCCGCCACCGCCACCACCCCCACCTCCACCTCCACCCCCTCCACCTCCACCGCCACCACCTCCTCCTCCGCCTCCGCCTCCGCCACCGCCACCACCACCACCCCCACCCCCTCCACCACCACCACCTCCACCTCCACCTCCACCCCCTCCACCGCCACCACCTCCTCCTCCTCCTCCCCCACCCCCTCCACCGCCACCCCCTCCGCCACCACCTCCTCCTCCCCCACTGCCTCCACCGCCACCCCCTCCTCCACCACCTCCTCCTCCTCCCCCACCCCCTCCACCACCACCGCCATCACCCCCTCCACCCTCGCCACCTCACCCTCCACCGTTACCTCCACCTCCCCCTCCCCCTCCCCCTCCTACCCAACTAATCCGGTACCCTGTCTCACGTATCCCAGCCTACTTGCGTCGGGCTCACCCCCATGCCTTCGAACCCCAAGCCCTCTCCCTCGGCCCCATCCATGACGATGATGACTGGAAAGACTCACTCGCCTTCAAATCCAACTCCCTCTTTGCCTCCCTCTGCAGACCTAACTCTGCTTTCGAACCTGATGAGTTTTGGAGATCCATTATCAAACACCTATTAGAGACAAAAAGCATCTCCGCCATCCTATCAAGAAAAAAGGTGCCAGATAATGACGCATGTGAGCTGGATATGGAGTTCTTACAGCTCTTGCGGACAGATTTTAAAGTAAGTAGAGTCGTGGGAGATGCTGTTTTTCTAGTCTCGTGCTTCCTTGCCGATCTTCATACCTATCCGGAAACTCTACGAAATAAATATGGAGTAGCTACCATTAACGATGTTGTGAAGCTTGACAATCAATTACCGCTCAAGCTCATTCAGGCAGTTGTTGCAGAGCTTCCTGCTGCTTTAAAAGCCATCGGATCCGAAAAGTCAAACAATAATAATACAAACGAAGTTTCCACTTTTGAACCTGAAACATTTCGGGTCAGGTTCTCAGAAGATAATTTCCCGCAAGTCATTCTAAATTTCTGCCGTTTCTACTCACCTTTTCGACAAACCAACTCACCAAATCTCGATTTGGGTAAGAAAAAGACCTTGTTGGACTGCTTACACACAATCATTTCGGGCGAGTTGGAGTCTCAAGATGAGGAAACCCGGATGGCTCGACCTGAAATAATAAAGACAGATTACCCAACAGCTAAAGAGATGGTTCGAGTAGGAATGCAGTTTGAACCACAAGGGGCTAAGAACATATATGGGATCCTTTTCAAGGACAGTGTTCTTCGGTTACCAGCTCTAGTTTTGAATGAGCAGACAGAAATGGTTTTACGGAATCTGATGGTTCTAGAAGCTTCTTACAAGGAAAAGCCAGTGTTTGATTATGTTCGATTCTTGAACGGGATGGTGGAGAGTGAAGATGATATGGCAGTGTTGAGAAAAGCAGGGGTTTTACAGGTGAATTTTGCAAAAGATGAGAAGGCGGCAAATTTTATAAAGTCATTGGATGACTTTCACTTTATTCATGCGGGCTATGTTCTTCCCATTCAGAAGGCTTTGGAGGATTTGCAATCTCATTACGATAACAGCTTTAGCGAGAAGGAAGGGGAAGTGAACCGTTTCGATCAGACATCACCACCGCCACCTCCCCCTCCACCGCTAGCGACACCACCACCTCCACCTCCACCTCTACTGCCCCCTCTTACCCAACCAATCCGACACCCGGTCTCACGTGTCCCAGCCTACCTGCGTCGGGCTCACCCCCATGCCTTCGAACCCCAAGCCCTCTCCCTCGGCCCCATCCACGACGATGATGACTGGAAAGACTCACTCGCCTTCAAATCCAACTCCCTCTTTGCCTCCCTCTCCAGACCTGACTCTGCTTTCGAACCTGATGAGTTCTGGAGGTCCATTATCAAACACCTATTAGAGGCAAAAAGCATCTCCGCCATCCTATCAAGAAAAAAAGATGTGCTAGACAATGATGCCCGTGAGTTGGACGTAGAGTTCTTAGAGTTCTTACAGCTCCTGCAGACAGATTTTAAAATAAGTAGAGTCGTGGGAGATGTTGTTTTCCTAGTCTCATGCTTCCTTGCCGATCTTCATACCTACCCGGAAACTCTACGAAGTAAATATGGAGTAGCTACCATTAACGATGTTGTGAAGCTCGACAATCAATTACCGCTCAAGCTCATTCAGGCAGTTGTTGCAGAGCTTCCTACTGCTTTAAAAGCCACCGAATCTGAAAAGTCAAAGGACGATAATTCAAACAAAGTTTCCACTTTTGAACTTGAAACATTTCGGGTTAGGTTCTCAGAAGATGATTTCCCGCAAATCATTCTAAATTTCTGCCGCTTCTACTCGCCTTTTCAGCAAACCAACTCGCCAAATCTTGACTTGGGTAAGAAAAAGACCCTGTTGGACTGCTTACACACAATCATTTCGGGCGAGTTTGAGTCTAATGAAGAGAAAACCAGGACAACTCAACCTGAAATAGTAAAAAAAGGTTACCCAACAGCTAAAGAGATGGTTCGAGTAGGAATCCAGTTTGAACCAAAAGGGGCTGAGAACGTAACTGGGATCCTTTTCAAGAACGGTGTTCTTCGGTTACCAGCTCTAGTCTTGAATGAGCAGACGGAAATGGCTTTACGGAATCTAATGGTTCTAGAAGCTTCTTACAAGGAAAAGCCGGTATTTGATTACATCCGATTCTTGAACGGGATAGTGGAGAGCGGAGATGATGTAGCAGTGCTGAGAAAAGCAGGGGTTTTGCAGGTGAATTTTGCAAAAGACGAGAAGGTGGCAAATTTTATAAAGTCATTGGACGACTTTCACTTCATTCATGCAGGCTATGTTCTTCCCATCCAGAAGGCTTTGGAGGATTTGCAATCTCATTACGATGAGAGCATTAAAGAAAATGAAGGAGAAGTGAACCGTTTCGGTGAGACCATTGAGAAGAAGGAAGGGCACATGAACCATTTGGCTGAGAACATTGAGAAGATGGAAGGGCAAATATAAGAACCATTTGGGGCGAGAACATTGAGAAGAAGGAAGGGAATGTGAACTGTTTGTACGAGAACATTAAGAAGGAAGAAGGGCATGTAAACCATTTGGCTAAGAACATTGAGAAGAAGGAAGGCATGTGAACTGTTTTGATGAGAACATTGAGAAGAAAGAAGGGCATGTGAACAATTTGGCTGAGGATATTGAGATGAAGGAAGGGCATATGAACCATTTGGCTGAAAACATTGTGAAGGACATGTGAATCATTTGTCTATCTCTACCATTGCACTTATTTCGATTGGGTTGCTTCTGTGCCTTGGATTTGTGTTGCAGAAATGACTAATCATGCACCATTGTTGTTTTTACATCTATATCTATGTACAAGTCCTGGGCCAAAACACAAGTCCCATGTTAGCTTCCAAGTCTATGTAAATAAATCAATGTACACCTCTCATCAGTTGTCCATCAAACATTTCCTTGCAAATGGAGGTTTAGCATTTATAGTACATGTACACAAGGGATATGTCACCTGCAATGCACATGGAAGAAAAGAAGGGAAAGAGAAAGAGAGGGGAGATCATAATTCATGAGGAAGTGTGCGCTAGCTTGACCATCCATATTCATAAGGAGGCGTGCCTATAACTAACCAAGCACCTTTGGATGGAGAACATGGATGATATCCAGGACATCCATTGTGTGCTGCCTCATGTTCACCTCGAAGAATTAGAAACCCAGGTAGAAATCACTGTAAGGAAGAGTTGGGATTGGACACCTATATTAGCTGTGTATGGTGGTCACCGTGGTTAGCTGGACCATACCACATAAATTTAGAGGTTCTATGCAGATTTTACATAAATTTAGAGATTCTATGCGGATTTAGAGGTATAAATAGCACCCCAAGTACCCTCCTCATATATAATATAGATACCATACATAACACGAGCAGCTTTTTGTACATTTCGAGGGACAGTATAAGTCATTTTAAACAAAGCTATGGATAACTTTGGAAACTAAAAAAGGTAGTTGTGGATGTATGATCCAGATTTCACATGCCAAAGGCTCGTACCGGCTAAGATTCTATTGTATGCTGCAATTGGACAAATTTACCCTTTCAATTAATTTAAAAAGAGATGCAGGTTTCAGTTTCTCCAAGGGCATCCCCTCGCATCCACTTTCCACCCTTTTGTGTTTATGATTCATTCATAAATAGCATTAAATGATGAAATCACAAGTCCATGGACCTACCTGAAAGCATAAAGCAAACCAGAAGGAAGTGCAAAATTATAACACATTTGGCGATGTTAGCAAGAAAAGAATAAATAGAATTGGAAATGGGGAAACATAAGAAATGGAAAGATCGGAAATACAAATCTACACGAAAAAAAAAGGATAGAAAGAGAGAAAAGAAAAGAAAAGGTATGATCCTTTATATTTAAAGTTTAATTTATGTTTACTAATTTGTTGCACCACTCTCAAGAAAGATATCTTATTCGCCCTATTAGGAACCATGATCCTTTTATTATAATGTTAGGTCTCATATATGAATGCCCATGCAGAATGCAAACAGCCTTTCGGAGATATACTTCATGTTTGTCATTTTTCTGATACTTTTACATAATTTTTTTCGCTTAAAAAATTCAACTGGGATAGTCCAATATGGGCAAATACAAATACAACTGGTCCATACACCTCTTGATACTGATATTCAAAACCATGGTGCAGAAAGATTTAGACAGCTCACACACAAAAAAATGATTTTATTTATCCAAAATATGGCATTAGTTCATCCTTTTGCATAGTCATCATCCCATAGAACCATTGAAAAATTTAAGGTATGTACTCTAAATACAAATTTTAATAAATTGAATTATGGGACTGATGCTACATTCCTCAGGCACCTTAACCTGGTTGCACCAGACTAGGTTTTTTTTTTTTTTTTTTTTTTAAATACCGAATACTTAGCAGTTATCAAATACAATCAGATCATCTTGCAAATACAATCATCATCCAGCTTTCCAGACGTGCCATCGTCCAACTTTTTTTTTTTTACAATTTTCAAAGATAACGATGCTTTTGTTAAGAAGGTGCCCAGATGTGCACACAAACTACAACCCAAACAACAAAGAACAATTTAAATCCTTAACAGACAATGCAAGATGCCCACTCCACAACAAGGAGCTGGGTACATTATGCAAGATAACAAGCAACATGTGCGTGGCATCCAAGCCGTCCAAAATGAGGGCCTCACCATGAAGATCACTCAGCATAAAAATCAGCCTAATCTAACTCAAAATGACAATCGACCTTGTATGTACATGTGTACACAGAGACATGCATAAATCATCATCATCATGCAATCGTTTGACGACTAGACAACATGCATGTGTACATATGGATATATGGATAAATGAGGAATTATATGATCAATCGGCCAAATTAGGCACAATACTCGTTGTTTTCTAGTCTGAGTAAGTGGGCCATGTTTCAATGATCCAGAAAGTATGTTAATGAACCCCAATGGGTCTAAAAAATCACCACATATAGCTTGTTGTACAATCATCATCATAGCCTTGTCCCTGAATTTTCTTTTTTTTTGGGGGGGGCAACACTAACAGGCTATACCTCAGGAATCTCCTAGATCATAGGAGCTTAAGCATTCAACCTTAGGCCATTTCAGTTGAATGAATTGTTGCTATATTTCCATAGCCTTCTGTCCTGCACCAGTTGTTAGCCCTTGTTTGAAAATAGAACCCAACAAACAGTTCTTCCCATCATGTTTCTTCAGTTTTCCATCACCACTGTCCATGTGATGGCCACTTCTCATACGGACAGTATCGGCTATATATCTAAAATGATATTGAATTATGGCTATCCATTGACAAACGAACGGGATCAGGCAATTAACACCCCTTCCTGATCCAGCGTGCTGAAGCTAAAGCCAGTTATGACAACACAAACACACCACACCAGCCAAAGTTGTGGGATCTGAGCCCTTCATAGCATGGTCCCGCTTTACAAATATAAACTCCAGTAACGGAACATGGGCGGTTCGATCAACAGACAACCTCTGCATATTGGCCACAGTGCGTGACGGATGCTGATGATCCCCAATGGGGACAAAAAGCGAAACTCGTCTTGCCTGAGTGGCAACTAAGGATCACAAACAGGAGTCACCCCATGGGGTCAGGTAATCAGAACCATCCATTTACTGGGATATACTTAGGACGTTCCATCCTCCAATAACTAATATGAAAGGATGATCCTGACCATTGATTCGTGGATTTGAATGACAGCCATTGTGTGAATGGTCCAAATTCAGTGGACATAAATCAATGTTTAGAGGTCGTTTGATTGATGGTAAATGGTTGTAATGTGGTAAATGGATGCACACAGGCAAAAGGGGTCATTTGGCTGATGGAAAAATGTTAATCAGATGGAATTTTCATTTGGGAAAGGCGAGTTATTTGATACTCTAGCAGCATATGATGCTTGATATGTAGGCACCCAGAAATTGTACACATTACATGCATTAACTAAAGCTAAACCAACTAAATTGTGGAAAGTCCCAAAACCAGATTGGTTGAGCAATTCTAACATCTGATTTTTGAACACTTGTTGGTTGCAATAGGACCATTGGATATTTGTTATCATTAACCGTCCAATAAATGCCAACCAATCCGATAATCTGATAATCAAATAGGCATGATTTTTGGTCCATGATACATCTAAACTGGGACTGAAATTTTGTACAGTTTGATTTGCAATGCTTGTATGCCAAGCATGCAATTTCTATGTAATTTCCAAGCGCCTGAGTATCATCCACCACACTCTGCAAGAGTATCTAAAATTTTCTTTTGGGAAAATGCTGCCCCCATCCGCTCTGCTTGATACCTACACCCATACTTTCTACATTTTGGTTGTACGTTACTACAGAGTTGTATTATCGTATACCCAAAAGTAGATAGTTTGGGTGTATATAGCAAATAGAGAGGGTGTGAAAAGTGACTCTCTTTTCATTTTAACTGCTGGACCGATAATCAATCAAAATTCATTAAGAAAATACAAAAAAAGGTATGAAATTGGTATCATGCGTGGGAATCGGATGTAGGGTTGGGATGAGAATGGGAAATCGATGAAGGGATAGAGGGAGACGAATGGAGAGATGAGCACATACCTGGAGAGAAGTCTCTGGTCGCAAAGAGACAACGGCCTTTGTCAGGAAATGAGGAAATCGTCAGGCCATGCGTTGAAAGTTCCTTCTCCAGATCCTTCATTGATTTTCTTTTTCAGTCTCAAGTTGATAGCGAGCGAGAGAGGTTGCAGCGTTTTAGGCAGAAGAGATGGAAAGGTTGGGGTTGTGACAGAGTTATTTTTTCCATTCTCGCGGCTTCAGTATACAGCGTGTGTTGCCGACGGGGCTCGGAAGCGGATTGGCTGTTTCTTGTATCATGGTCCACCAGAGTTTTGGATCTGTTTCATTTTTGTGATCATACCCTAAAATGATTTTTTAAAAAACGGATGGACGGTGTGGATATAAGGAACATATATCAAGGTAGGCTCCACGGTCAGGGATCCCACCCACCTCAGTGGAAGCCGCGCCTTTAAGAATGCTTCGTATCCGGACCGGATGAGGTGTTACCCGGGTAACACTGACCATGCGGGGTCCACTTTGACAATTTTTGTGTAAATCTATGCCGTTCATTTGTTTTTCCAAATAATTTTATGAGTTGATCACAAGATTTAAGCAGATCCAAATCTCAGGTGGATCATATCACTGAAAACAGTGGTGAATGACCGTTAAAAACTTTTTCTGGGATCAACATGTGGATGGCAAATAAACATTACAAAAATATTACAATGGGCCCAAGGAAGTTTTTAAAGGTAGGAGATTCAATCACCACTGTTTTCTGTGGTGTGGTCCATCTGAGATTTGGATTTACTTAATTTTTAGTACCACGTTGTAAAATGGGCAGTACATCATCTAGGTGGGCCCCACGGTAAGGAAGCGGATTGGCTGGTGTACCACACACCAGCAATATAGCTGCTGTAGGTACGTGTCGTGTGAAGACCAGCACTGACGCTCCTTGAGCTCGGAGTTGTACGAACGGTTCAAAGGAGATCAAAGTTTTATGGGCTCACGGTGATGTATTTATTATATCTACACTAACCGAGCTAACTCGGTCAACTCGGCCTGAAAAAGCTGGACTCGACTCGACTCATTCGAGTCGAGTTGTTTTTTACCGTTCAAAAATGAGTTTGAGCCGGGTTCGAGCTGACCCCAGCTCGACTTGACTCAGATCGTACTTGGCTCAACTCGAATCGACTCGGTGTATGTGTGTGTGTGTGTGTGTATAACCCTAAAAACCCTAAATCCCTTTCCATTTCCCCCCTTTTCAAAATATGGTCACTCAACCGCAGCACCCTTTCCCTGCCCTGGCCTTGCTCGTCCCGACCTACGCTCGAGTCCCCGACCCTCTCTCCCTGCTCGTCCCAAACCTACGCCCTGACCCCTGCTCGTCCGCCTCTCTCTCTCTCTCTCTCTCTCTCTCTCTCTCTCCCCCTGCTCGTCCCAGACCTATGCCCTAGCCCCTGCTCGTCCGGCACCCCTCTCTCTCTCTCTCTCTCTCTCTCTCTCTCTCTCCCTCCTCGTCCTAGACCTATGCCCTAGCCCCCGCTCGTCCGGCGCCCCCCACCCCCCCCCTCTCTCTCTCTCTCTCTCTCTCTCGTCCCTCCCGACCAGCAAGGTCAGCAACTTGAGTACCCGACCTCCGCCTCTCTCTGGTCGTCTCACCGTCCAACCAACGACGTCCGACTAGCGACCACCAAAGGCCCTCCGTCTCTCTTTGCTTGTGTCACCGTCCGACCAGCGACCAGCAGAGGCCCTCCGCCTCTCTCTGCTCGTCTCACCGTCCGACCAGCAGAGGCCCACCGCCGACTCGCCCGCTCGTCGTGCTTGCCATCTGCCCGCTGATAAGCACATGAACCCCATATTTTCTTTTAAGAAAATTTAATAAACTCCATGATTGTGGCCAAATCTGATCCATTTGAATGTATAAATGCAGAATTAACCTGGACCCATTTGAATGTATAAAATGTTTGGGTTGATGTAGTGGGACCCATTTGAATCAAATCTTGTAAATGGGTCTAACCCATTTGAATTAATCTGGACCCATTTGAATTAATCGACTTAATCACTTTTAAATATGTTTTAGGTGGCCCTATCTCTAACATCAAAGCATGGTCCAATTAGACATTGCCACGGCAATCCACTACAGTAAAAGAGGTGTTTTTAAGAAATTGAATGAAAGGGCATTCGGGTACCAAAAGACCTCTCTGCCCAAGGCTTTTACACAATCTGGGCCTTTTGTTTTGTCGGTGTGGGACCCAGGGCTGGTGACCCAGACCATTGATCTGTTCTGTCCTCGGTGGTGGGCCATGAATCTGCCTGAGTTTCGAAGATTCTAGCCACCAATCTTGATACTTTTTCCTTCCTAATATCTGTTAATGGCCACAAATTGAAAGTTTGGGATTGTCCCCATCAAGGATTCTTGTTTGGCAAGCATCCATGAATGATGGGCCACAGCGGACCAATGGTCTGGATTACCGAACTACAAGCTCTGTTTATCATAATTGAATGTACAAAGCCTCAGTTCAAGCATTGTAATTAAAATGGACCGTTTACTTATTTACATGACCTTGTCCAAGCCCATCATACACAATGTCTATCTATATTCATGGTCCCAATCGTGGGTCCCACCAGAAATGAATGGATGAAATGGACAGGTTAATCCAATCCAATCCCATCTGATCATCTGAAAAATCTAATTTCTCATTAGAATGAAAAGAGAAGCTGATAAAAACAATTTTATCATTAAATCTCGCCATGATCTTTATCAACCATGGGGATTCCCTCTAAAATGACTTTATAAATTGCAATTACAACAAAAACTAACTACCACCACATGATGAATGGGCCATATTCTATTTTCTACTACCTTCTATTTCTCTCTCTCTCTCTCTCTCTTTCTCTCTCTCTCTGAATTGGGGTTTCTTTTCTTAGCACCCCACAACAAAATCAGACCATACACTATAACCTACACATCACGGGTGCACCCATTGGCTCAGGAACTCACTTCATAGAGCCTGGGCTTGGATTTGTTAAAAATCGACCACATGACCTGAACGTCTTCTTATGCACATGCCATCACTTCCCCATGCAAATCCATGCCAGGAGAACCATGCACTGAAAGAACACAACAGATGAGCTTTTCTTTAGTTGCAGACTCAAGATAACAGAACTATAGCTACTTAGATCATCATGTGGGAACATGTGACCGTTGGTCAATCTCTATTAGCCGTCCATTCTTTTTCTTTAAAAAATGAAATGGCCCACCTTAGGACTAGAAATTGAAAAACCCAAGTGGGCCACTTTATGAAATTGACCATAGATACCATGAAATGAAAAAACAAACACTAGAAATTAAGAGAAGAGTGCTATGGTGATGATGATGGACCTGGTTGGGACTTCTCTTTGGTGTGATTGAAGAAGGTGCAAGCTTTCCTGAATGGAGATGTTATGGTGCGAACCAAGAAGCCTGTCTTGGAAATTAGTACCTAATGCTGCCTGTCTCCCATCACATCTCCTGTCCATCGCGGCTTAAATTATATGCCTTTAAAACCATCTCAAGTTGTTGGAGATCTGATCACTGTTCTTGCTGTTGCCATTCAAATCTACCATAGAAATTCATGTCGGTGGTTACTGAAGAGAAAATCTGAAAGTGTGGGCTTTCAAATAGAGCCACACTAGTGTACCTCACGCTATGTACCTAACGAGGCAAACCGAGAGCCGTGTGGTTGAAACTTTTATGAGATCCACTGTCCATCAGTTACACTGCCTCCTATCATGATGTCCAAAACTCATGTACACCACGGCATTGGAAATAATTGGGATGGAACACCCAACACTAGTTGTGTGTAGGGCCCACTGTGGTGTTTGTATGCCATCCAATCCATTCACCTGTTCTGCTGCAGCGTGATGAAAGAATTACCCAATAATCATAGTATTCAAAAACTCAGGTGAGCCATACCACATAAATTAAAGAGTTTTTAGGTGTATGTTGAGGGTCAAATATTGCATATCAGACCCCAGTTTTTACCTGGATTTACAAACATGATACTGTTTAACGGCCTGGTTTAAATCGTGTTTGTGATGCAGAGTGTACGTATGAGCTTGGACTGGAAAAGGATGATAAAACCATGGATTTACGCTCAGGAATCATTAATCTAAAGGGACAGACTCTAGGGGAAGATTGGGAGAGAGCTAGAAGAAAAAAAAAGGAAAAAGTTTGGAAACGGGGACAGGACAGGGACGTGGAGTGCACGGCTGACCTTGGGTTGGAAAAAAAGGGCTGCATGTCAAGGCTTGTTCTGCTGCTGCTGTGCGTAGAAGAGAGGATGCACGTGATCTCAGGAGCAGGCTTGGATGATTGAAGGAGAAAACAGGGAAATTCTTTGGTTTCCTTTTTTCTTTTCCTTTTATTGATTTTCTTCCTTTTCTTGTGTTTATTTGTTTATTTTAACCCATTCATGTGTGGCTAAACCCCTTAGCTAGGGCTAAGGGGTGAAGCTTGTAGCGTGATGGGAAGAATTTTATGCCTTTAATTCTATTTTAAATTGAATGGATTTGGTATTGGGTTGATTGTGAGGGAATATTTTTAGTTTTTTTTATGGCATGTTGTGACTGAAATTACAATGGGCTTGCAATGGCTTTGAATATTCCTTTCCTTTTTATGTTTATGAAGTCAGGAACCCCTGTTGTTCATCATTGTCCCATGGGCATGGTAGGATGACAGTACCCTTCCTAACCTTCATAATCATGTTGATTGATTGGTAATTAGATTAATTCTGTTGTTTGCCTTGTCCCATGGGCATGGTTTGGTGATGGAATCCATTCTAATTCATCCATTCTTCATCTCTTGAAACCTATATCAATGGCAGTACAGTAAAGTTCCATAATTTGTGATCCTGGCATACGATCTCCCTGATCTCTACAAGTGGATCCTCTGAATCCCTAGTTCCCTTTCTCAGAATTCCTGAAAGTCTTAGATAATTCTTCCACAATTATTTCTTAAATTCTATTTGGTGTAGATCACATCTTAGTCTAGTTCTAGTTCTACTTGGTTTCAGATAACGTACAGGTATCAGTCCCTGTGGATTCGACCTCGGTCTTACCGAGTTTATTACTACATCACAACCCTGCACTTGGGGAGTGAACAAGTTTTTGTCGCCGTTGCCGGGGACTGACACGTTTTTCTGAAATTAATTAGTTTTAGAATTAGGATAAGATTAGGATTTTATTAACTTTAGTTTTAGATTTTTATTTCTATTTGATTTTTAGAACTAACTTGTTTCCTGTTTTGTAGGATCCTGACATAAAATCTCTAAATTGGTAATTCTTTCCTAAATTCTCTACTTTTTCTTTTTATAAAATTAGGGTTTAGATTTTAGAAACTTTCTAATTCTAGTATCCTCTGTTTCCGTAGGAAATAGTGTATTATTAGAATTTAGGTTATTTAGAAATTGACTTTCTATTTTGGTTCTATTAACTTTCTAATTCTAACACTTTTTGAATCTAATTCTGTTTCTTAATTTATTTTTAGGATTTTTGTTTAGAAACTAACCTTCCTATTTTTTAGGCCCGTAAGATAGAAATCTCTATTTTGGTACACTCCTTCCCTACTCTCTATTTTTCAATTTTTCTTGTAGTAATTTACTTTTTAGTTTAGGCTTTCCTAGTTTCTTTTAGAACTTAATTTACTGTTATTTTTCTTTTAAAGTATCGTTTCTCTCCTTTATAGAATCTAACTTATTTTTGTTTTATTTTGCAGTCCTTAACTTAGGAGCTTCAATTTGGTAATTCCTTTCCAATTCTCCCTCTCTTCGTTTTAGATTTTTTTTTCCCTTCTTTAGGATTAGGCTTTGAATTGAGGGTGCGAGTGTTTCATGCCCAAGTGGGCCCGTGACGACACTCGACGTCTCTTGAACCGAAGGAGGAGTGGTTGAGGGGTTGACTATCCATCGCAGGATTAGACACCGCTCGAAATCCCCGGAGTTAACTGAGGTTATGGTGAAGACCAACCTCCTCTACTTCCACCCAGGTGGAGGATACCCAGGATGAAAATGAGGTGCAACAGCACCCCGCCTCGTACTTTACGAGATTTTTTACAACCGGCGGGAGTGAGTATGCCCTCATGCATGATTTTTCCTGAAAACACAGGACAAATGGACATCAAGCCAGGAGTTATCCAACTCCTTCCCAAATTCCATGGACTTGAATCAGAGAGTCCATATTTACATTTGAAAGAGTTCGATGAAATTATAGCTACATTATGTTTTCCTAATGTATCTGAGGATACAATTAGGCTGAAACTCTTTCCTTTTTCCTTGAAAGAGAAAGCTAAGACGTGGTTACATTCACTGCGTCCTAGATCCATTGGCACATGGAACGATATGCAGAGGGAATTCATAAAAAAATTCTTCCCACATCATAAAACGATTACCCTCAGAAAAGCAATCATGAACTTTGCCCAAAAGGAAGATGAAACATTCTTCCAATGTTGGGAAAGGTTCAAAGATTTAGTCAGTTCATGCCCACAACACGGATTTGAAACGTGGCGCATTACAAATTTTTTCTATGATGGACTGACATCTTCCATGCGCCAAATGGTCGAGACAATGTGTAATGGAGAGTTCATTAATAAAGATATCGACGAGGTATGGGACTACCTCGACAGTTTGGCTGAAAAAACACAATTTTGGGACTATTACCCAAAGTCGAACACCACGTCTAGGCCAACTCAATTAAAGGAGAAAGGTGGATTATACCTCTTGAAAGAAGAGGATGATCTCAAGTGTAAAGTGACTACGCTCATAAGGAAAGTTGAGGCCATGGAAGGAAAGAAGGATAAGGTCGATGAAATTGTTTGCGGCATCTGTGATTGCAACATTCACACAACTGAAAACTGTCCTACAATACCTGCCTTTCGAGGAGTGTTGAATGAACAAGCCAATACCGTAAATAACTATCAAAGACCTTTTTCCAACACATACAATCCTGGCTGGAAAAATCATCCAAACTTTAGTTGGAGGAATGGACAAACGGCGACTCCTCCAGGTTTCTTCAATCAAAATCCAAATCAAGTGAAACCTCAAGAGGAACCGGTTCAAAATCCCATACAAGAGCTGGCTCAGGCAATGCGGGGAATCACAGATTTTATGCAAAAGATAGATTCTCGTATGACGGTTATAGAAAAGGGGATGCTTCCTGCACAACCTCTCCCCAATCCTAAACCGCAGTACGAGAATAATGATCCCAGCTCTTCAAATCAGATGGGACATGCTAAATCCATCACCACTCTTAGGAGTGGGAAGATCATTGATAAAACTCTTCCGGTTAGGCCCGAAAAGCCTCAAGAACCAAAAGAGGACAACAATGATGGATCCAGTGATGTCCCACAAAATGTGGAACCGGAACTTCTAGAGAAGCCAGTTGCTCCATTCCCCCAACGGTTGGTTTCACCAAAACCTCTCTCTAACTCTCAGGATATCCTAGAGGTGTTGAAACAGGTGAAAGTCAACATTCCTCTGCTTGATGTCGTTAAACAGATACCTTCATATGCCAAATTCCTAAAAGACTTATGCACGACCAAGCGACGGAAAATTATTCAAAAGAAAGTCTTCTTGACTGAGAAAGTGAGTGCCATCCTGAAGTAAGACGTGCCGCAGAAATTCAAGGATCCCGGTAGCCCAACCATATCATGTGTAATCGGGAACCATCGAATTGATCACGCACTTCTTGACTTAGGAGCGAGCGTCAATCTGATTCCCTACTCGGTATACAAACAGTTAGGTTTGGGTGAATTAAAACCCACCCTAACCACACTACAACTTGCCTGATCACTCCGTTCGTGTACCAAGAGGGATAATTGAGGATGTGTTGGTCCAAGTTGATAGATTTTACTACCCTGTAGACTTTATCATCCTGGACACCGAACCCATCAATAGACATGAGCACTCAAATTCCTGTCATTCTTGGTCGCCCATTCCTTGCCACATCAAATGCAATTATCAATTGTAGGAATGGTATCATGACTATGTCTTTTGGAAATTTGACATTGGAGTCAAACATTTTTTTTAATAACGGCAGCAACTCAGAGGATGATGACGATTTCCACGACATTAACATGATTGACTCTTTCGTGGAAGATACGATACCTCTGACCTTATCCTCCGACCATCTAGAGACGTGCCCGGCCCACTCCCATGATTTTGATGATGACATGATTAGGGAGACGTGCGCCTTGCTTGATATTGCACCGGTACTTGAAGTTAACCGATGGAGGCCACAATTTGAAGAATTACCACAAACCGATGTAGTGCCTCTACCGTCTAACCTCAAGCCGCCGAAGCTTGACCTAAAACCTTTGCCCTCCGATTTGAAATATGCATATTTGGGTCAAGATAAGACATACCCGGTGGTGATCTCTGCCCACCGGAGAAAGAACAGGAGAGTATGCTTATATCTACTCTCATTGAGCATAAAGGAGCCCAGGATGGACGATAGCGGACCTCAAAGGAATCGATCCCTCGATTTGTACTCACCACATATATCTTGAGGATAATGCAAAACCCGCCGGCAACCACAACGTAGACTAAATCCAAACATGAAGGAAGTGGTTAAAACCGAGGTTCTTAAACTATTGGACGTGGGTATTATATACCCTATATCCGATAGTCGGTGGGTGAGTCCAACTCAAGTGGTCCCTAAGAAGTCCTAATCACCATCGTAGCCAATGCTAATAATGAACTCGTGCCAACTAGAGTCACTACCTTGGTTGGAGAATGTGCATTGACTACGGAAGTTGAATACCGTCACAAGGAAAGACCACTTTCCCTTACCATTCATTGATCGAGATCCTGGAAAGGTTAGCTGGTCATTCCTATTACGTTTTTCTTGACGGGTATTCGGCTACAACCAGATAGAGATAGCCCCTCGAAGACCAGGAAAAGACCACATTTACATGTCCCTACGGCACCTTTGCCTATCGAAGGATGCCATTCGGACTATGTAATGCCCCGGCCACCTTTCAGCGATGCTTAGTATTTTTTCTGACATGGTGGGGCAATATCTAGAGGTCTTCATGGACGACTTCTCTGTTTATGGTCCATCTTTCAGCAAGTGCTTGGAAAGTCTTAAATGTGTGCTGAAAAGATGTGAAGAAAAGAACCTGGTACTTAATTGGGAGAAGTGCCATTTCATGGTTCAGAAGGGAATTGTCCTTGGGCATATCATCTCGTCCAAAGGAATCGAGGTAGATAAGGCAAAAATCGATCTTATCTCTAACCTACCTCCACCCAAGAACATCAGAGACGTGCGATCCTTCTTAGGACACGCAGGATTTTACAGGAGATTCATAAAGGACTTTAGTCTTCTCTCTCGCCCTTTATGTAATCTTCTTCAAAAGGATGCTCCGTACGAGTAGATGAGCAATGCCAGGAAGCTTTCACCAAGCTTAAAGGCACGTTAACCACTGCACCTATCATGCAGCCACCCGACTGGAACCTCCCTTTTGAACTTATGTGCGACGCTTCTGATTATGCTCTTGGGGCGGTCCTAGGCCAGAGAAAAGATAAGAAGCCCTACGTCATTCACTACGCAAGTAGGACTCTAAATCCTGCCCAAGTGAACTACTCGACTACGGAAAAGGAACTCTTAGCCGTAGTGTTCGCCTTGGACAAATTTAGGTCCTACCTGATCGGATCCAAGATCATTATATATACAGATCATGCGGCACTGAAGTATCTTCTTTCTAAGAATGATTCTAAGCCCCGCTTGATAAGATGGATCCTTCTACTCCAAGAATTTGATTTGGAAATTAAAGATAAAAAGGGAGTAGAGAACGTAGTGGCTGATCACCTTTCTCGCCTTAATACCTCTGATTCCCTTGAGGCGACCCATATCAATGACATGTTCCCTGATGAGCAGCTGTTCAGAGTCTCCCATTCACCTTGGTTCGCTGATATTGCTAATTATCTTGCTACAGGTGCCATACCGACACAGTGGACTGCGCAAGATAAGAAGAAATTTTTCACCGAGGTGCGCAACTTTTTCTGGGATGATCCTTACTTATTTAAATATTGCCCAGACCAAATTCTAAGGAGATGTGTACCAGACGATGAGCATCAGAGCGTCATCTCCTTCTGTCACTCAGAGGCCTGTGGAGGTCACTTTTCTGCTAAAAAGACCACGGCCAAGATTCTGCAGTGTGGCTTTTACTGGCCCACTATGTTCAGGGACACTCATGAGTTTTGCAAAGCTTGTGAGCGTTGTCAGAAATTGGGAGCGTTGTCCCGTCGAAATATGATGCCTTTGAATCCCATCCTTATCATTGAAGCATTCGATTGCTGGGGCATCGATTTCATGGGACCATTTCCCCAATCATTTGGAAATCTGTATATTTTGCTCGCCGTGGATTATGTCACTAAATGGGTTGAAGCGATTCCGTGTCGAAAGAATGACCATCGCACGGTCATTAAATTCCTGAAAGAGAACATCCTTTCTCGATTCGGAACGCCTCGAGCCATCATTAGTGATGGGGGCTCACACTTTTGTAATAGACCATTCGAGAGCCTAATGAAGAAATACGGTATCTCTCATAAGGTGAGCACCCCATACCATCCACAGACAAGTGGACAAGCTGAGATTTCCAATAGGGAGATCAAACACATTTTGGAGAAAACGGTTAACCCAGATCGTAAGGATTGGTCAATCCGATTGACCGATGCTTTATGGGCATACCGTACTGCATTTAAAACCCCTATTGGAATGTCTCCCTTTAGACTTGTCTATGGAAAAGCTTGTCACTTGCCTGTGGAGTTGGAACATAAAGCGTACTGGGCGATCAAAAATCTTAATTTCAATCTGGACAACGCTGGCTCGATACGCAAACTTCAATTGAATGAACTTGAAGAAATCCGGAATGATGCGTACGATAATTCGAGAATTTACAAGGACAAGATGAAAGCATTTCATGACCAAAACATTTTGCGAAAATCATTCACGCCCGGTCAGAAGGTCCTTTTGTATAATTCTCGATTACATCTCTTCCCGGGTAAGCTTCGATCTCGTTGGACCGGCCCTTACATTGTTGTTACTGTTTTTCCTCATGGGGCTGTTGAGATAAGAGATCCCGACAATGGCAAGGAATTTAAAGTAAATGGACATCGTTTAAAGCCATTTGTCGAGAAATTTGATTCAGAGGACATGTCCATGCCTCTGACTGATCCTGTTTACCAGGACTGATCTCCTAGTCTGATGGAGGTATAGGTAGGTTTATCGCTTTCATAGGATTATGGTAGTTGCTTTGGTCTGGCTGAAGACGTTAAACTTAGCGCTCCTGGGAGGCAACCCAGCTTTTCAACTTATTTCATTCATTAGTTCAATGTTTGTGGGTAGCATTGCCGCAAACCCTCACGAGACTACAACTCGTCCACTAGGGGTAACCTAGGGGTTTAAAGGCTTGTTGCATACGCTAAATGCAATCGAGAGCACCTACGAAAGTGGTATAGGTAGGATTTTATTTTGTGTTATTTTTTTCTCTCGTGCTGATTGGTGCTCAGGCTGTGATCTCTTGAAAAGTGTCTCTCTATGTATCATCCAGGTACTATCTTCCCATTACTTCTCATTTACTCTTTTTGTCCCATGTGCATTGCATGACTATTTCTTTTTACATTGAGGACAATGTAGATTTTTGGTTGGGGGTGGGAGATTAGGTTTCCTAATCAGTGTTTTCTTGGTCTTGAACAAAAAATTGTGAAAATTTTTAAATTTTTCTAGAATTTCATATGAATTTGAAGCGATTTTGACGACCATCTTGGACTTAGAACTTCAAGATATGTGATGTTGGTACTTCATGACTCTTGGATTCAGTTATCTATTAAATTTCACAGCTAAGTTTGAAGTATTAATCCATTATTTGTAAACATTGATTGAGTCATGAATGCGCAGGACACATCTCGCTTGTGTATTAAGGTTTTAGTTCGATATTAAAGGATTAACTTGGCAATCACTAAACATGAAAGGAACCAACTTGAGAAATCGAAAGGATTGGGCAAATGATCTTTACCTTAGGTTTGCTCCCTATAGGTGTAGATTTAATTTCCCATGAATGATATGTGAAAAAGTTGGGTGTACAGTCTTTACCTTAGGTTTGCTCCCTATAGGTGAAGAGCTGATCATTCTTCTTGGCGTTACTTCTAATTAAAAAAAAAAAAAAAGAAAAAAAAAAAAAAGAAAAAAAAAAAAGAAAATTTAAAGAATAAAAAGATAATGTGTAAGCCAAAGAAGAGTTAACATGAATTCGCTCAGTTGTTACCAATGATATCCTTAGATATCAAGGTGAATCTTAATGTTGACAAGTCGAGATTAGATTATACATTCATAGATCTCAATGGCTAGAATCGTTCTAATTGATGGATTAATATTTGAGCTTGATTATGAAGTACCGGGAGTTTGATTCTAAGAGAAAGCACTGCCAACATTCATGAATCTTAGAATTCGAATATCTGAATTGTTTTTCATAAATCTCTCGAGTTTGTAGAAATTGGTCTGAATTTCTCAACTTACTTTTCGCATCTTTTGCTCGGGACTAGCAAAATACTGGTTGGGGGTTGTGTTGAGGGTCAAATATTGCATATCAGACCCCAGTTTTTACCTGGATTTACAAACATGATACTGTTTAACGGCCTGGTTTAAATCGTGTTTGTGATGCAGAGTGTACGTATGAGCTTGGACTGGAAAAGGATGATAAAACCATGGATTTACGCTCAGGAATCATTAATCTAAAGGGACAGACTCTAGGGGAAGATTGGGAGAGAGCTAGAAGAAAAAAAAAGGAAAAAGTTTGGAAACGGGGACAGGACAGGGACGTGGAGTGCACGGCTGACCTTGGGTTGGAAAAAAAGGGCTGCATGTCAAGGCTTGTTCTGCTGCTGCTGTGCGTAGAAGAGAGGATGCACGTGATCTCAGGAGCAGGCTTGGATGATTGAAGGAGAAAACAGGGAAATTCTTTGGTTTCCTTTTTTCTTTTCCTTTTATTGATTTTCTTCCTTTTCTTGTGTTTATTTGTTTATTTTAACCCATTCATGTGTGGCTAAACCCCTTAGCTAGGGCTAAGGGGTGAAGCTTGTAGCGTGATGGGAAGAATTTTATGCCTTTAATTCTATTTTAAACTGAATGGATTTGGTATTGGGTTGATTTTATGGGAATATTTTTAGTTTTTTTTATGGCATGTTGTGACTGAAATTACAATGGGCTTGCAATGGCTTTGAATATTCCTTTCCTTTTTATGTTTATGAAGTCAGGAACCCCTGTTGTTCATCATTGTCCCATGGGCATGGTAGGATGACAGTACCCTTCCTAACCTTCATAATCATGTTGATTGATTGGTAATTAGATTAATTCTGTTGTTTGCCTTGTCCCATGGGCATGGTTTGGTGATGGAATCCATTCTAATTCATCCATTCTTCATCTCTTGAAACCTATATCAATGGCAGTACAGTAAAGTTCCATAATTTGTGATCCTGGCATACGATCTCCCTGATCTCTACAAGTGGATCCTCTGAATCCCTAGTTCCCTTTCTCAGAATTCCTGAAAGTCTTAGATAATTCTTCCACAATTATTTCTTAAATTCTATTTGGTGTAGATCACATCTTAGTCTAGTTCTAGTTCTACTTGGTTTCAGATAACGTACAGGTATCAGTCCCTGTGGATTCGACCTCGGTCTTACCGAGTTTATTACTACATCACAACCCTGCACTTGGGGTGTGAACAGTGTAAGGTTGGTCCACCTGAGTATTGAATCAGCCTGATTTTTGTGAACAAAGCCAAAACTGGGTGGTATACCTGAATGGATGCATGAATTGAATATATGTTATAAACCTAAGTTACAAAGTCCTACCTGATCCATGGATTTATTTAGATTGATTGGATAATTCGATCTTGTTAAAGATCAAGTTAGTGTAGAATATGATATTTTGGATTACTCGTATAGTTGTATGACAAATCCCATATGCATGATATGTGAAGAGATCTAGTATATGTTTATCTTTTATTTATAGTTTCCTAGTTTCTTTACTTATAATATTTCTTTTTGTTTCCATTTGAAAGAGATTAGAACAGTATATTATATATGTGGACTAACAGCCCGTTTGGTAGAAGAGGTAACACCTCTAGCCGTGCTATTTTAGCAGTAGTTCTTTTGGAGCCGCTTTCACGTCGGCCCAAGGGTCCTAGCGTGGAACTACCAGATCTGCCCGTTGAGTCTAAAAGAGACGCAATGTTTTTTGTTTTTGTTAGTTAGTTTTAATCTATGCTTATACCAATTGCCTATTGGATATATTTTTATTTATTTTTTATTGTGGTTGTAGTATAGGATAATCAGTTGCCCATTTGAGAATTTTTATGTTGCCAGATATAAATTAAGTGTATTCTTGGATGCATAAAAATTCTCAAATTGTCCCTTTTTAGACAGTTCAATGTTGGATAGATAATAATATTTTCATTTATTCTAATTTAAATGCACATGTTTGTTTTGGTTCGTCTCTCTTAATTCTCTCTGGATATATTTCTTGCATTTATTTCTTCATCAAATATTTACACTTTGTGTGGATAGTTGACGTGTGAATGAAATACAATATTAATATATTCCGGATAGATAAAGGGAGATGCTGCTGAAATTTTGGCTTGACATTTGAATTAGATAATGAAAGCATTACTATCTATTCAACATTGAATGAGTAACTGATTTAAACACTTAAGCATTTGTTGAAAGTTTAGAAGACATTTATACACACATGATACACTACTTATGAAATTCTTTACTAAGGTTAGATGAAATTGTTTCATATATTTAGAGATGACTAGTGAGGATGAAGTCCCAACTATCCCTGGTGTTAATGCGTCAGCCACATCACCTCTTGCTGTTGAGGGAGAGGGGTCTTCGGTTGCACATAAAGGAAAGAAACAGTCAGCTGTCTGGGATGATTTTGAAGAAGTAATAGTTAACAATGTTACTAAGATCAGATGTCTGCACTGCAAGAGTCTATACAACAAAAATACTGAGGGGTCGACTACTCATTTAAACAGACATAGACAAAGTTGTGCAAGGAGACCTAGAATTCCACCTTCAGGCCAACAATTGCTATCGTTTACAAAGTCCAAAGGATCTGCTTCTGAAGGTACACTTGCCACTCATAAATTTAAAAAAGGGAAGCTGAAGGAGTGGTTTGCAAGGCTTATTATCATTGATGAGCAACCATTTAAAATGGTAGAAGGTGAAATATTCATGGGATACAGTAAATTCTTTAATCTTCAGTTTAATAAGGTCTCCTGTGTTACTGTGAAGAGGGAATGTATGAAGATGTATGCAAGTGAGAAAATGAAGTTAAAAGCAGTTTTAGATTCAGTTTCAAGGGTAAGTTTGACTTCTGATATGTGGACGACGCAAAATCAAAGAAAGGGAAACATTTCATTGACTGCACACTATGTTGATGAAAATTGAAAACCTTGCAAGAGAATATTGAACTTTCGCCACCTTTCACCTCCTCATTCTGGTTTAGTTATTTCAGATTGCATTTACAACTGTCTACGAGATTAGGGCATTAAAAAAAAAAGACAGTTCATTAACTTTAAATAATGCTTCGACAAATGACAATGTAATATCATTCATACGTAACCAGTTAAAGGCAACCGACAATTTATTTTTTGAGGGAAAATTATTTCATGTTCAGTGTTGTGCACACATTCTGAACCTAATTGTACAAAAAGGGTTGAAATCGATTGACCAAACTATAGAGAATGTGAAGGAGAGTGTGAAGTACATAAGGGGTTTGCCGTCAAGATTGAGTATATGAAATGACATAGCTCAACATTTGAATTTGAAGTTTCCAAAAACGTTGAAGCTAGATGTATGCACATGTTGGAATTTGACTTTTAAGATGTTGGATTCGGTCATTGAATTGGAACATGCATTTCCAGAATATGCAGCGCGTAATAGAACATATGCTTGGTTGCCTACTGAAGCAGATTGGAGCAAAGCGAAAGAAGTTCACAAAATTTTAAAGATTTTTTATAACTGTACGAAGATATTTTCTGACAATAAGTTTCCTACAACAAATATGTTTCTTCCAGCTGTGTGGAAGATCAAGGAAGCCCTAAAGAAAGCTGCCGGTGAAGGTCCACTTTTCTGCAACTCATGACAGATGGTATGCAAATAAAGTTCGATAAGTACTGCGATGATTGTCATTTGTTAATGTCCTTAGTTGTTGTTTTTTATTCTCGGTGCAAGATGAGTTATGTTAAGTACATCTTCATGAAGATTTATTCTAGTGAAAAGATAGTATCTGAAACCTCAAAGGTTCATGACGCAATCGAAGTATTGTACAATATGTACGCAACCATAGGGTTCACACCTAGTGTTAACGAAGTTAGATCGCATGTTGCTTCAAGCTTCGATGATGATTACATGTCTTTCTTAGTAAAAGAAAATACAAACACTGAAACGAAAGAATCAAAGTTAGACATGTATCTTAAAGAGTCAGTCGTACTACGGAAGGATTCAGACTTCGATGTTTTGGAGTGGTGAAAAATGAGAATTAGTGAAGGAAAATACCTTACACTATCGACAGTGGCACGAGATATTTTGTCAGTTCCTATTTCAACCGTGGCATTGGAATATTCTTTTAGCACAAGGAGTAGGGTCGTGACCAAGATTAGAAGTTCTCTTGCACCAGATACAGTAGAAGCATTAATTTGTACCCAAGATTGGTTGTGTCCTAGTTTAGGAGGTTATGATATTAATGAGGAAGAGGAGGAGAATGTTTTTCAAGCCACAACACATGAAACAACAGTAACATGAATGAAGTTAGATTAACATTTCTTGTTAATTTATTGGAACTTGCAAATGATATAATGGGTACTCTTTTATTTTTATTTTTATGTTATGTTGATAGATGCTATGCGTGTAATGCATTAATGACTTTTTTTTAATTATTATTCATAAATTGCTTTTGTTTTATGTCGGTATTTCATTATTGCTAAAATACTTTTCCAACACAATATATAAATATGTTTTCAAATGAACCATCGATTGATGTTTGGGACTATGGTTCCTTAGTCCATTCTCCAAAGTCTGGAAAGTTGAAGATTTTGTGTAATTTGTGTGGAGCCAAGTTTGCTAACAAAACTAATCGGCTCAGATTACACTTATCCTATCGGGGTGGAGATGCAAAATCGTGTCCTAAAGCCTCAAAAGAAATTCAAGTTCTTTTCCAAGTAGTTCTCGATTCAAACAAAAAAGCTTCCATTCCTCAATCAAAACTTTCTGAGGTAAAGGAGGAAGCTAAATTATTAGCATTGGAAGAAGAACAATTCCAACTTGCCTTAAAGTGCAGTATGGAAGAGGCTTATACACATCAGTGATGTCCTCCAAGACCACATGATGTCAAAAAAGGTTCAAGCTGAACGAGTAAAAAGAAGAACAGTAAGAATTCAGCTAAGTTTCTCTCCAGTCTTACTGCGTTTTACAGGACAATGGGAACTACGTATAAATCTTCTCACAAAAAAAGTTTGAAAATTTTAATTCAAACTATACAAGAGGAGAGCGATAAAAAGCTATCTTCACCTTCTAATTCAAGAGAGGTGAACGAATATGTATATGAAGATTTAGATAGCAGCTCGGGCTCAGCAGATGAATCTCCTCTATAGTAGTCACTAGTCAGTAGTATCTTCAGTTTGTATTTGATGTTTTATTTTATGCTTTGTATGTTATTAAATGTTTGTAGATATAGTAAAATTATAATTTTCACTCAATACTTTCGACTTCACTTCCTTGCGACGTTGTATAATCGCGAAAACTAAATTCAAATTCAAATTCGAAAGCTCGAAACTCGGCTCGAAAAACTAACTCGAACACGGCTCGAAAAACGAACTTGAATACTGCTCAAATGCTCGAGCTCGAACTCGGCTCGAAAGCTTGAAACTAGCTTGAACAAGGCTCGAAAAATGAACTCGAACATGGCTCGAATTGTCGAGCTCAAACTCGGCTCAAAAGCTCGAAAGCTCGAAACTGGCTCGAACTCGTCTGATTGCTGACCGAGCCGAGCCGAGCTAGACATGCTGGCTCGGTCACCGAGCCGAGCCAAGTTCGAGCTGGGTGTGCCTGGTGACCGAGTTGAGCCGAGTTAAGCCGAGCTCGACTCGGTTCGGCTCGATGTACACCCCTAGGTGTACCACACACACCACTGACCTGACTGGTGTGGGTACGTGTCGTCTGATGATGACGGGGCGTGGATTAGCTACTGACAAGTTGAGTAGCGAAACTTGCTATTGAAGTGATGTTACTAAGTTCCGCAGCCCCACCATGATGTATGTTTTATATTCATACCATCCATCCACTTGTAGAGATCATTTTGAGGACAATATCTAAATAATGAGTTAAATCCAAAGCTCAACCCAGCACAAAAAACAGTGGGGACAGTGACACCCACCATCAAAAACTTCTGAAGTCTACAAAAGTTTTAGATCAAGCTGATATTTGTGGTTTTCCTTATTTCATGTCTTTTTTAACTTTTGAACAGGTTGGATTTCAAATAAACATTATGGTGGGCCTTAGGATAGTTTCAACGGTGGGAATCACTCTCCCCACTGTTTTCTGTGATGGGGTCCACTACAGATTTTTATCTGCTTATTCTTTAGCTCATGCCCTAAAATGATCTCTCCAAATGAATGGACGGCGTGGATACAACACATATATCATAGTGGGGCACACAGAACTTGGTGAATAGCCAACTCGCGACTCAACCTTTTTTTTTTTAACACACGCACAAACACACCCCACACACTCATGCTGGTGGAATTTCACCACCTATGGGTAGCGGGTACACTCCTCGAGCTCTGAGTTGTACGAACGATTCAAAGGAGATCAATGTTACATGGGCCCACGATGGTGTATTTATTATATCCACACCATTCATCCATTCGGAGAAATGATTTTAGAGCACGAGCACAAAAATATTCATATCTAAAGCTCAATTGAACCACACCACAAATAAAAGTGGGACAATAATTCTCACCGATAAAATAATCTAATGTCCACCGTAATCCAATTTGTTCATAAGGTTAGACAGACTTTGATGAAGAGGGAAAAACAAATATCATATTATCCAAAACTTCAGTGACTCCAAAGGGTTTCAATGGTGGACATTAAATCCCCCACTACTTTTTCCGGTATGGTACACTTGATTTTTGGATCTTTTTTATTCTTTGGTTCAAGTCTTACTACGAGCTTTCCAAATGAACGGACGGTTTGGATATAACACAAACCTTACAATGGGACCCACTAATTAACCATCAAGTATCTAGTCTTTCTTGACAATCTATTTCAATAATATCAACGGTTGAACTTGAGTTGCATACATGCCACATGTACGAGTTTTGATTGCATGCGCACTAATAACAAATCTCTATCAAAGCACCAAACCTTTTTTTATCGGAAGAAACTTTGATGCTCTGGTGGTGCTATGGATGATACTCTAGGGAAAAAAAACTTAAAATTTGCATATAGAAGATATAAGTAATAGGGGTGTACACGAACCGAGTTAGCTCGGTTAACTCGCTCGAAAAAGCACAATTCGAATCGGTTCGATGATGAGTTTGAGCAGAGTTGAGCTAATTTTTTGAGTACGAAAAAATTTCGAACCAAGTTCAAGCTTTCCCGAGCTCCACTCGACTTGGATCAAACCCCAACTCGAATTGAACTCGGATCGAAGTAGTTTGGTGACTCGGTTACTTTGATATTGATGTTGCTCACCAAGTGTTTGATGAAATGACTCAACAAAGTGTCAGCTAGTGGCAAGGAAGGTATGTATATGAAACAAATACCATTTTTCCTTGATTTTGATGTTGCCTATAAGGTATTTGATGAAATACTTGTAAACAACTACTGCTGTTTTACATACAGTGAGAAATTGAAAGTGCACTACATGTGTTTGTGAAAATGCCGCAGAGGCTCGAACTGCCCCGAGCTGCTGATCGAACCAAGCCGAGTTGTCCAGTCAGGCTCGAGGACTGAGCCGAGCCGAGTTCGAGCTGGGGTCAGCTAGTGGTCGGGCTGAGGCCAACTCGACTCGGTTCGACTCGGTGTACACCCCTAATAAGTAGGTCAAATTAAATTGTCCAAATCATGACTCCTCAGTTGAGATGTACCATGACAGAAAGTTACACTTATTTGATTATTTGACTTTTATACTGTAGACAATATTTGTTGGACCGCGAGAAGTGATCACGAATCAAAGGCTAGGATTATTCCTTGGTATCGATTCCCTAGGGGGGTGGCTAACAGTGAAGTGTGAACTGACAGTGTTGTGTACTAACAAGCTAACAAGAAAAAAAAAAGAGAGGCTAGGATTACTCCCATAGCTGATTTAATTGGAATTAATTTACTACGTGTACATGTGCCTGCGCATCAAGCGTGGTGGCATCTCTCATTCTTTCTGTTAATTCACATGTGATCAAGAGATCTGATCCTTTGCATGTCCTTAGAAAATTATATACTCATTCTCCCATTGTGAAAGTATGTTACCCAGAAAATAGATTGTTCCAAACATCACGTGCGTTACAATATGAATTTGAAGGTTTTTGAATGATTTATTCATGGTCTTCATGGCTTGCTCTTGAACTTGGCGTCATCCCATCCGCATGGTGGGGTTGATTTAATGTGCGTATTGGATGGCCTACACACAATGCAGTGAACCCCACACATGCATTAAACTATAAAAGGTAAATCAAAAGATTAATAACTTTTATAGTACTCGAGTGCATCGATTTTCAGACGCAGGTGAATAACTTGTAAAATAAACTTATTCTATAATTACTTTATAAACTTTACGTGGAATTATAAAGAACTATGCTATGTATCGAGTATAGAGATCAATGATATGAATAAACGGTGTACTTAATTGGAATGTCATCGTTATAAGCATGATGCCGTAGTCTTCTACACCTTACACCTTTAGAGAAGCACACAGATGGGAATAGAAGTTTTTGTTATATATAGGATTGGAAATCCAGCCTTGTTTATATAGTTTTAGAGGGTTGAGGAGTTTGGAATCTATCGAAACTCCTCTCCCTGAGGCTCCACATGAATTTGGTAATCCTAGTTCAATTAAAATATTGTATTTGTATCACAGTTATAGTGCATCACCCCTTACATGACTTTAGATGTATCACAACTGAATGGGGTCCACGGGTACTCTTGATCACACTATCCAACCCTTAGGACAATTTAGACCGTTGATTAATAAGGCCACCTTATAAAATTCCTACATTATCCCACTTGGGCAACATTGATCAATATCAATGATTGATATTTGAAAAAGCCATTTGAAAACATGTTTTAATTTTGAAAAAACATTGAAATAGTTAACCAATATAATTGTTGGATAATATGGGCAATCTAGTCCATCAAGATCACTAGTATCAGATCGTGGTAGCCATCACAACATTTAATTTAAGCGAAGTAAGACTAAGCGCGGTCACAAATACTATCAGTCTTAACGACATAGATCAAGAATTAGGAAGTGTGGTATAAGGATTACACACGAAGTGTGATGATATGTGCCTTATCCTTAAGAGGTTTTGGAGCTTTCAAAGGTCTTCAACGAGACACATCTTTAATTCCACTTACTCAGAACAAATTATGCATATTTAAAGAGAAGTAGAAATTAACTATATATCAGAATTATCAAAACTTTATCAAATGAGATCTCTTCAATATCTATAAAAATAAAAACGCTCAACTCGCACTAATTGAAAACACGTACGATCAATGACTCATATGGATGTTATATGCTCCTGAAATTGCGTGATAGGGTGTCATTCAGTGAGCGGATCCGCAATCATCTATTTAGTGTCGATGAACTCCACAGACACTAGACAATTCTGAACTCTTTACTTCACAACAAGTATTGAAAAAATCGATAGAAACTCGCCGGAATGAAAGTAATGACGTCGAATGCATGTCGTCAGCTCACCAGAGTGGATCCCACAGAGTTGGCACCAACGGTCCTAATTATCTTTTAGGGCAATGGTCCCCACTCTTCAAAATAACTTCCGTAATAACTGAAATGGGCCTTCTTGTCTTACATACACATTTTGAGATCATTTTTGTAGGGCCCACTATGAATCTCCATTTAAGTTATCCTGTGAAAATAGTTTCAAGGCATGGTCCAAAGATTGAGGGAAGAAGACATCAAGAGGGGTGCCACAATAGAGGAAACAACTCTGACTAAGTCCACTGATATCTCTATTACAATGTCAAAGATAGCCTAGATGAAGATGAAATCAACACCCACTGATATTTCACGATTCCCCGAAACAAGTTAATAAATCAGACTAAGCAAAGAGCAGGACCCACAATCACCTCTTCCATTCAAATTCTGAGGCAAGCCACTGCTATGAAGAATGAGAGAGAGAGAGAGAGAGAGAGAGAGAGAGAGAGAGAGAGAGAGAGAAGAAGAAGAAGAAGAAGAAAATGCCAAAATGGCCTTTCCCACCCAAGGGCCACACCAATTGAACCCATGTATATTGCGGGGTCCACTGGCTTGTCTCGAAATAAATCTAAGTTGTACATGTGAATAGGGTTTTAATTCATGCAATAGGACGAAGTTTAAGTGCATAACTCATGACGGGTGGACCATACCAGTGGAAACAGTCTGGAATTATCGCACATCACTCATGCAGTTGTCGGCCATATATAGCTCCAATTTTTTTTTTAAAATGACCCTATTGTGGGTTCACAGCTGTCACATTAAAGTGAACAGATCAAAATGGCACAAGAATGGCCCCAATCGTTGATTTAGTGGGGTCCATGCCTCCATTCTCACAAGGCTCTCTTGACTTCCGCGACATGCTAATGTCTTATGAGGGAACAACTAGCATAGAGTTATTTTCATCATTCAAAAATGCAAAAATAAAAAAAAAATGGCTTCAACATGCTGATATCATCTCCTTTATGACATCATAATTGGAGATTATTTTAATTAATATCCCCGGTGGAGTAACCCAACAATACAGTAATGATCCAGCACGTACAGGAGTTCGTGCCTCTATGCCCTCTATTGTCACATGTATATCATGATCTAAACTATAAATTCTCTAGTCCCATGAGCCGATGAAAATTAACCAAAATAAGTTTGATCATAGTGTTCAACCATTTACTAATTTAACATTTGGCATAGTATTCAACCATTTACTGATTCAACTTTTTGAGTCAGCAGTTTCACTTTTTTTTTTCTTATTATTATTTTTTTCTGCTTACTATTTATATAGATCCCACTGATCCGAGTATTAGGATTGTCCAAACAGCGAATTTTGGACCATAGGCCCATTCGTTGATTCTCTTCTAAGTATGTAAAGTACACAACAATCACATAGGGGCTCCGCTACATTCGTTGAGTCTCATCCAAGTATGTAAAGTACACAACAATTACACTCGGGGCTCGAATTGTGTAGCATTTAAAACAATACCCAGGAGGTTGGTACCACATTGAGGGCCCATCATGATGTATGTGCTATATCCACTGCCTTCATCCATTTTAATAGATCATTTTAAGACATGAGAAAAAAATAAAAATTAAGTAGTTCCAAAGCTCAAGTGGACCACACCAAAGGAAACAGTGGAGTTGAAAGCCTACTATTGAAAACTTCTTATAGGCCACCGAAGTTTTGAAGTCCCCTGGGAAGCTTTCAATGGTAAATGTTGAATGCCCACTGTTTCTTTTAGTGTGGTCTATTTGAGCATTGGATCTCTCTCAATTTTGGGCTCATGCCCTAAAATAAGAGTTTTTTCGTACTGTACTCCTCAATTTTGAGCCATGTACCTTATTAAGCCCCTTAAAACTTACCTCCCAAGACTACTCCCCTGCTGTACGGATGCACATTTATTGGACCAAAATGCCCCTACTTTATCCAAAATGTTATTTCTGAAAGTTAGGGTTCGCTATGGCTACGGATTATAACTGTAGCTATTGAAGTTAACCGCAAAGTGAATGGAATTGACCGCGAAGTGAAGGAAATTCACCACGAAGTGAATGGAATTGGTCGCGATGTCACGCCTCAAACTCAGAAACCGGGCTCACAAATTCCCGATTGCCAAATCCGGTGCCGACAGCCTCCGTAGAACCCTATTCTCGGCTCCTGGTACCCATTTACCAGGTTCCAATCTTGGGATCCTAAAAGGAGGATTTCTAATATCAATTTAATTTATAATGAGCATAACCATAAGCATAACCCACAAACAATAACCATAAGAACACCATCACAAAATTCACTATGATAAAAAACTTTTAAGTACAATGCGTCTGAAGGGAATACAAGATAATGCAAGAGATAGAAACTCCAAAAGCTCGTCTGCACGCTCCTGCTGCTACTATGCTACGGTTGCGTCCTTACGTCACCTACACGCATCAATCGTGTATAAGCTTATAGAAAACTTAGAGGGTGGTGTAAGTGTGCGCACAATATAAGCGTGCTCAGAATGCAAGGTTAGAGTAATGCGGAATCATGCTGATGAGTACATGAATGCAATCAGTCATACCAAGGTTATGCGGTGCAAGATAAGAATGTTATCAGCCATAACACGACCATGTGATGCGAGATGTAACTCAAGCATGCCAATCCTCATCATATATTAGTACAGTTCTCATTCTGGATAATTACCGGGGTTTAGTACACTCCAAGTGGCACTGCCGCTCTCCTAGCCGCACAGTCCAAGTGAGCGTAAGAAACCTCACTATCCACCTGGCTAATAGTCTACCAATACCTATCTGGCATGTCAATAGCGGACCCATTCATAAGCTGATCAAACTCAGCCTAGTATTGCCCCCTACCCTCGGGCGAGTAAGGTCACACCCCTTTTCAACCGACCACGACACAGTAGGAGACGTGGTCTCCTGGTATTCGGCTCTCGTGCACTCATATATCTACTTGGTCTCGATGTTGGAGTCATCCTCTGGTACCATCGAGTTTAGAAATTTTCACCCAGGGACATCTATAGCGCTCCGATGCTTAGTAACAATGTTTTTGGTATCCAATCTTGTCACCCACGATGTGTCTATGGAGGCTATGGCCTTGATGTCACTAGGGCATACAGTAATCACAATCACACTAATGCAAGTACATGAATCATACTATCAGACATACAACAATCCTGCGCGTACCGAGCGCTCATGTGGGGCAACTCCGCTTGTCAGGGAGCCCATAAACTATCTGCTTGAAGGCATATGCTATGATCAGTCACTTCTCATATCAGGCATACATATGATGCGTATGATCATGAATCATGGATCTATACTATGCATGTTATGTGGTGATGGGCTCTAATTAAAACGAAGATGGACCTAGACGACCTATATGTTACAGGTATGGGCCTATTAATGGGCCCTAAGGAGAGAGTGACAATGCGAACATTTAACCAATATCATCCTTATAATGTGGACATCAAACCATCATTGCTCCCAAAGCACGGCCTGCCATGAATCACACATTGCATGGGCCTTATATAGATCTTGTTGGGCCTCGACCTAAGGGCCCAAATACATCAAATGGGCCTCAAACCATGGACTCATATATCTTAAGTGGGCCTTAGTGGGCAACCACAAATACATTAAGATGGGCCTCAACAAATGGCCTTAAAATAATCTCTAAAATGGTTGGACAGTTTGGATGAAACTCATACATCACGGTAGGTCCTATAGGGATGGAAGGCATAGATAAATCACATACTTCATGGTGGAGGTCTACACTGATGAAGGGTGTGGATACAATACATACATAAGTGGGTTTTAAGTAGGACCCACCATAATGTTTATTTTCCACCCAACCTAGGGCCCAACATAATGTTTATTTTCCACCCAACCTAAGGCCTAACATAATGTTTATTTTCCACCCAACCTGCTGATGAGGTCACAAGGACCTAGGGCCCACTAAAATGTTTATTTTCTATCCAACCTGGGCCCACCATAATGTTTATGCGCCATCCAAACTGTTCATAAGGTCACTTGGACCTTGGGCCCACTGTACCGTTTATTTGCCATCCAACTCTTCATAAGGCCACGTGGACCAAGGTAGGGCCCACTGTAATATTTATTTGCAATCCAATCTATTCATAAGGTCACATGGACCTTGGGTAGGGCCCACTGTAATATTTATTTGCAATCCAATCTATTCATAAGGTCACGTGGACCAAGGTAGGGCCCACTGTGATGTTCATGCCATCCAAACTATTCATACAGTCATGTGGACCAGGGGGCCCATGGTGATGTTTATTTTCCAGCCAACCTGCTGATAGGGTCACGTGGACCTGGGGGTGGGCCTGGGGCCCACTGTAATGTGGTTCACAAATCTAGTCCACCCATTATGTCTGTCCCACTTGACTAAGGGTTCAGACCAAGTTTCAGCCGCATCCAAATTTCAGGTAGGCCCCACTGAGTGATTTTATATGTTTTAGGCATGTCCTCACATGATTTTAGATGGTATGGCCCACCTGAGTTTCGCATACGGCTGATTTTTGGCCGGGGGCCACTGCCCTAAGGGCCCACCCAGTGCACAATGTTGATGTTCGAAACGCATCACGGTGGACAGGTGGGGCCGTGAGGCCCAGCCTGTCTGCCAGCGCCGCAGGCAGCGCCTGCGCGTCTCTGGCTTGTCAGCGGCAGCAGCGCTGCTGATGTTGTTATTGTTGTTTTTTTTTTTTTTTAAAGTTGAAATTCTACAGTTTTTCCCATGTGGGACCCGTATCAGATGAATCCACTCCAGCCATTGAATTCTACGGCCCATGATCGACGAAATGAGACCAATATGCAATGTGTTTTTGACAAATAGAAGGATCAAAGTAGGTTTCAATGGTAATACTGCTATTTCCTATGGTATGGCCCGCCCGAGAATCGGATTGGTCCCAAATTTCGGCCCAACGCCTAAAATGGGCTTAAAAATGGGATGGACGGCATGGATTAAATCAATACATTATGTTGGGGCCTACATAAGCAGTATAGTTAAAGGTTTTGAACCAAGTTGGTTTTGTGGTTGCACGTCAGTGCACCTTTGCCTCTTTTTTTTTTACAATTTCAACCTGGCCACGTCTAGCGTCTCTGGACGCTGGACGGTTTACAATCAACACAAGCCTCATGGTGGGTCCCACATGGACGTGGCCCACCATGCATGCATATATACATTTTGTTATATTAATTTAATATAAATATAATATATAATATGCCATTCAACCCATCATGTGGGACTTCCCATGTCCCAACAGTGAACCTCACCTGAAATGTGGCAGGCCACTCCATTTGATGGATGGAGTAGATTAATCACGATTCGGTGGGGCCCACTTCATTTTAGGGGAGGATAGAGAGAAAAAAATATAAAGAAATAGAGAGAGATCGGTGGAGTGCAGGGACCCCACCACTATGGGCCCCTCTTTAATCACAAACACATACATTAAGTGGGTCCCATCATAAGTGGGCCATCAAATTGAAAATCAATAGTAAATCACCCACCTCTAAGCCTCCTCCTTGCTCCCTTAGCCTTCTATGCTCCTTGCCTTCACTTTTGATGGTGGTTGATGGGATTTTGATGGGGTGGATGAGAGATGAGAGGGTGGGCCACACTTGATGTTTTTGGGAAAACTTGGGAATGCTTGGAGGTGTGAAGCTTTGACTTGCTTGCGAGATTTGAGAAATGAGAGAGAGAGTGAGATGATGGGAGTGATATGGATGGGTGAGGTGTGATGGGTGATGGGTGGAGTGATGTGTTGTAAGAAAGGGATGGGTGGAGAGAGAGAGAGAGTTGACTTTGGGTAGCTTGTGTAAGAGAGAGGTAAGGATATGGTATGGGTTGCTTGTACTTGACTTGATGTGTGATGTGTACTTGATTGATGGGATTGATTTATTGATTGATGAGACATGTTGTAGAGATTCCCTCGTGGTTTGCAACGCGCGACGTTTTTCTGAAAATGAACGCGGGCTGACATCTTCTAGCCTGGGTATCGAGTTGGTGCGCGAGTTGCGGCGTTGGAACCGCGGCGACGGCGCGATCGCTAAGGTATAGGTTTCGGTTCGAGCCGACTATGGTATGAGGGACTCGGCTTAGGATCGCGCGCAAACGTCGGATATGAGTCGAGAATTGCCGAAATTCGATCGGAAGGACGCAGAAGCATACGGAACGGTACAGACTAGGGTACAGGTCTTACACGCGAAGTGAAGGAAATTAACCGCGAAGTGAATGTAATTGACCGCGAAGTAACTGAACTGAATGGAATTGACCTCGAAGTGAAGGAAATTCACTGCGAAGTGAATGAAATTGACCGCGAAGTGAAGTAAATTTACCGCAAAGTGAAGGAATTTGATCGCGAAGTGAATTTAATTGACCACGAAGTGAATGAAATTCATCGTGAAGTAGATAAATTGAATGAAATTCACCGTGAAATGAGTGAAATTCACCGCGAAGTGAATGAAGTGAATGTAATTGTCTGCGAGGTGAAGGAATTCACCGCGAAGTGAATGGAATTGACCGCAAAGTAAAGGAAGTGAATGGAATTGACCGTGAAGTGAAGGAAATTCAACGCAAAGTGAATGAAATTGACCATGGAGTGAATGGAATTGACCGCGAAGTGAAAGAAATTCACCACGAAGTGAATGGAATTGACCACGAAGTGAAGGAAATTCATCGCGAAGTAAATGGAATTGACCGCGAAGTGAAGAAAATTCACCGCGAATTGAAGGGAATTGACAGTGAAGTGAAGTAAATTCATCGCGAAGTAAAGAAATTTGACCGCAAAGTGAATGAAGTGAATGTAAATGACCGCGAAGTGAAGGAAATTCACTGCGAAGTGAATGTAATTGACCACGAAGTGAAGAAAATTCACCACGAAGTGAAGGAAATTCACCGCAAAGTGAATAAAATTCACCGCGAAGTAGACGAATTGAATGCAATTCACAGTGAAATTCACCGCGAAGTGAAGGAAATTCACTGCGAAGTGAATGTAATTGACCGCGAAATGAAAGAAATTCACCGCAAAGTAAATGGAATTAACTGCGAAGTGAATGAAATTCACCGCAAAGTGAAAGAAGTGAATGGATTTGACCGTGAAGTGAAGGAAATTCACTGTGAAGTAGATGAATCGAATGAAATTCACCGCGAAATGAGTGAAAAGTGAAATTCACCACGAAGTGAAGAAAATTCACCGCAAAGTGAATGTAATTGACTGCAAAGTGAAGGAAATTTACTGCGAAGTGAATGGAATTGACCGTGAAGTGAATGAAGTGAATGGAATTCACCGCCAAGAATGGATAAAAAAAACTAACTTAGACACAATCCTAGCGTGTTTACACGTGCAAGGAGATGGGAACTGCATTGTCACTTCACATCAGCCGTACGTTGCTCGAGGTGAAACGAAAGGTCTACCCTGGCGTGCTTGCATAGGCATGCAAAGAGCCAGAGTTACGCTAATTTATACCTTTGTGGAAAAACAATTCATTAGATCTACTCCGTTCATAAATTTCAAAATAAAATTTCAACCATTGATTCTGAAAATAAATCAATTAAAACATAAGTAGATGATGTGTAGCCAACCCCAATTAGCAGGATTCATGTAACCAACCCCAATTCGCTGGGATAATGTATAAATGATGGTGGTGGTGAGAAGTTTTGCGATTTTTTATAGGCATCAAGGCATGTCATGGTCAAGGACACCAAAACCTTGAGACTCCAACCTTTGAGTTGCATTTTATTTTTATTTTTTTAAAATTTAAAATAACTTTTTTTTTTTTTTTTTACACACGCACACACAACCTTTGAGTTGCATGCCAAGAACACATTTGACCATAACTGTCTTCCATTAACCATATGATTTGCCATTTATTGTTTTAATAGATTATAGTTTCCCTGGCTTGTTTGGGTGATCTTAATAAAAGACTTACTAAAAATCACAAAACATGTCATTAGTTTTGTTGCAGGTGGAATGTATACGACCCCCTTGACTAAAGATTTACAGGTTGAGTAGCCAGACTCACTACTGAAGTCATGCAACCAAGTTCTATGAGACCCACCATGATGTATGTGTTGTATCTACACCGTCCATCCATTTGTAGATATCATTTTAGGGCATGATAGAAAGAATGAGCCAGATCCAAATCTCGAGTGAACCCACCACAGAAAACAGTGGAGAGAGTGACGCCCACCATTAAAATTTTCTAGGGGCCACGGAAGTTTTTGATCAAGCTGAAATTTATTTTTTCCCTTCTTTCATGTCTGTCTTAACTTATAACCAGGTTGGATCTCAGATAAACATCATAGTAAACCTAAGGAAGGTTTCAACGGTGGGCGTCACTCTCCCCCACTGTTTTCTGTGATGGGGTCCACTCCAGAGTTGGATCTGACTCATTATTTGTCTCATGCCCTAAAATGATCTCTAAAAATGGATGAATGGTGTATATACAACATATACATCATTAGGTGGCGGCAGCACTACCGCCGGACTGGAGGTACTACGGCAGTCCGCTGGACAGTCCGGGCGGCACTACCGCCGCCCGCTGAATGGAAGCCGATTGGCTGATGTACCCCACATCAGCTATATAGTTGGTGTATTGACGTCAACAAGTTATGTGGGTCCAATCATGAGGTATGTGTTATATCCAAACCGTCCATCCATTTGGCGATCTCGTCATAGGGCTTGACCGAAAAATAAGACAGATCTAAATATAAAGTGGACCACACTTTGCAGTGGGTGATTGAATGTCTACAATTGAAACCCTTTTGGGGTCACTGAAGTTTTGGATCAATATGAAATTTGTTTTCCTCTTCATACAGGTATTTGTGACCTTATGAACAGATTGGATGGAAAATAAACGTTATGATGGGTCCTACGAAATTTTTAAAGGTGAAAATCAATATCCCTGCTGCTATTTGTAGTGTGGTTCAGTTGATCTTTGGATATGTGTTTTTTTTTGGATAATACTCTAAAATGATCTCAAAAAATGGATAAATGTCGTGGATATAATAAATACATAACCCTGGGGCCCATGTAACTTTGATCTCTTTTGAAGGAGCGTCGGCGCTCGTCTTCGCACATCAGCCAATCCGCTTCCGAAAGGAATGGCGGGCCATTTTGGTCCGGTAAAAGTGCACCCGTGTAACAGGGGTTTAATTTGGTAAAGTAAGTTTGGACGCGCATAATATGGTAGGTGGCTTAAAAGTGAGATGTACATTAGTAAAAAACTCCCTAAAATAATGAAAAAATGAGTGGATGGTGTGGATGTAACACATACATCATGGTGGGCCCATAGAATTTTGTCACACCAACTAAGCAACCATCTGGTGTTGTGTTCCACGCAAAGGTTGATTGCATACTACATTAGGAGCCAGTAAAGTGCTATGTGGGCCCAACATGACATGATGGCTTATCCTTTTTAACAATTTTTCTGGCCATTTTAATACATGAACCAAAAAATGAGGTAGATCTAAATCTTCTATGTGAACCTTATATGAAATGAAGGGGATTGAACACCCACTATTGAAAACTTTTTAGGAGACACACAAGTTTGGAATCAAGCTGCTACTTGTGTTTACCTTCATCCAGGTCTAGATGGCCTAATTAATGGGCCCCAGGAAGTTTTCAACGGTAGGCTTTTAATCATGACCTTTATACTATGGTGACCTTCATCCTAGGGTGTGGTCCACCTAAGATCTGGATTTGACTCGTTTTTAGTTCATGAACTAAATAATGACCCAAATTGATGAATGGTTACATACATCGTGGTTGGGCCCAAAGAACACCATCCAGTGTCAATGTGCAATCCGAGTCCGTTCTACCCTATTAAATCTGAGTTCAGGGCGGTACCTCCCATGCTTGCAGGACGCACAGTAGTGTGATGTTTTGGGCGGGTGGGGTCCACTTTGATGTATTTGATGTATATCCATGCTGTCCATCCATTTTGTCGATTACTTTTAAAGCCTAGTCCAAAAAAATGCAGCAGATGTGAATCTCAAGAGGACCACACCACATGAAATAGCTGTCATTGAATATTCACTATTGAAACTTCCTTGGGCCCATCATAACTTTTATTTCTCATCCAATGTATTGATAAGGTCACCCATACCTTGGGGAAGGGAAACACAAATATCATCTTGATCCAAAACTTTTATGGCCCTGAGAAGCTTTTGATGGTAAGTGTTTAATGGCCACTGTTTGTTGTACTGTAGTCCACTTGAGCTTCAGATTTACTTCATTTGTGGATGTGTAAAAAACAAGAAAAAAAAAGAAAGAGTTGAAAAACAAATGGATGATGTAGATATCATCAAGGTGGCCTCGTAGTGCCCAACACATCACACCCTACAGCTTGAGGTGGGCCAACATCACCTATCCTCTTTAGCGTCCTATGAGCTCTAAACGATTCTGAGAGACTGAACAGAAAGTATATACTTTAATTGTTTTTTTTTTTTTTTTTCAAAGGATAATTTTATTCTCTACTTTAATTGTATAATTAGCTACAAGAGTCTTTTATAAATTCTAACGCTTTTTCTAACCCCATTCATTGATCCCATTGCATCTTTCACATGGGAAATTTATTTTCTTTCCCTAACCCTCCATCGTCACCACCCCCGCCACCTCCCCCTCCACCACCACCACCCCCTCCGCCACTGCCACCTCCACCACCACCACCTCCACCTTCACCTCCACCTCCACCCCCTCCGCCTCGCCACCACCTCCACCTCCACCTCTGCCCCCACCTCCTCCACCGCCACCACCACCACCACCTGTAAGACCCGTATCCTAGCCCGTACCGTTCTGTAGGCCTCCGTGGTTCTCCCAATCGAATTTCGGCGATCCGCGATCTGTTATCAGTGTTTGTCCGCGATCCTGAGTCGTGTCCCATATATTAGAGTTGGCTTGACTCGAAACTTGTACCCTTGCGACCGCGCTATCGTTGCGGTTCCGACACCGCGCCTTGCGCGCCGAGGTGATACCCGGGCTAGGAGATGTGGGCCCACGTTCAGTTCGAAGAAAAACGTCGCGCGTTGCAATCCCTAGAGAACATCACATCAATCCCATCAATCATATCAATCAAGTACACATCACTCCCATCACTCACACCCATCCCCAAGTACAACCACCCATCCCCAAAGTCAACTATCTCTCTTACACAAGTACTCCCATCACTCACTCACCCATCACTCACATCTCTCTTATCTCTCTCATTTCTCCCAAGCAAGCAACCCATGTTCAAGCAGCCCCATAAGAGAGCTTTGTGTGGCCCACTTCCTATCTCCATCCCCACCCTCCAAAACCAATCTCGACTGTTAAATCTCATCCATTTGAGCTCTAGAATGCGTTGATGGAAGGAGAAGTCCATGATCAAAGGTGGGTGATTTTATTTTGTGATTTGAGGGCTCACTTATGGTGGGACCCATCTTAATGTATATATTGGATAGACAGGGGCCCATAGTGGCGGGGCCCCTCCGCTACTCCAATTTCTCTCTCTCTCTCTATCTATCTCTTTTGTGATGACTGTGTGGCCCACCTGAATTTTTGTGGTTCATCCAGCCGTCCAGATTATCTGGATGGTGCTATAGTGGGCCAACCCGATGATGGATGTGTTGTTCCATGCCCTCAATCTGACAGCTATGTGGGGCGCACCATGATGCGTGTATTTTGCATCCACACCATCCATGTGGATAGTGGGTCCCACGCTGCATGACGACAACAAGTTCTGTGGGTCCTGTCGATGTATGTGTTAGATCCACCACCGTCTGTCTATTTTAGCTGGATCGCGGGCCCACCTTGATGACCGTAATCTCGACCGTCCAGGCATTGAGCGTCCAACAGCAACTGCTGCTGGACTGTTTGAAATGATGAGAGAAGGCAGCTCCTTCTTAGAGATGGTGGGTCCCACACGTGTGGACCCACCTTTAACATATATGTGTGTGTGTGTGTTATCCATGCCGTCCATATGCCGGACGGGTGGGGCCCACCCTGTTTGTATTGTGGCTGCACCGTCCAGACATTTGGATAGTGCTGTGCCACCATGATATATGTGTTTCATCGTACCATCTATCAGTGGCCCACCCCACGTGTGGGCGGGACCCACATTGATGTATTTATTATATCTGCACTGTGCAGATCTTCTGGACGGTGGCAACCCACCTTGTATGTGTGTATACACTGTCTAGGGACAGGGACTGGACGTATTTTAAAAAAATAATAATCATATAAAATATAATATAATATACATATATGTATGTGCACATGAGTGGTGGGCCCCATGTGGGACCCACCTGGATGTATTTGTTATATCCAAACCATCTGTCCATTTGGAGACAGTGGGGCCCGCTGCTGTTCGACGTCAGCACGTTATGTGGCCCCACCACGATGTATGTGTTGTATCAAAACCATCCGTCCATTGTGGACCTACCTTATAAGTGTTTTACCCAAGCTGTCCACCTGTTTTACTAGTGTGGACACCACTATGATGTATTTATTTCATCCACACCATCCAGATTGTGCTGGACGATGCTGGACGATGTTTGGATGGTGCTGATGTGCATAGGCAATGTTTGGATGGTGCTAAATTGCATAGGCAATGTTTGGATGGTGCTGATTTACCTGGACAATGTTTGGACAGTATTGATCATCATTAGTGGGCCATGTGCCCCATAGAATGATAGTGTCCAGTGATACACATGTTACACCTGCAACTATTGAAATGATTTTAGATGTAATCCAAGCTCTCACTTGAGGCCCTTTGTAGTGGATATGAGGCCCATTAGTGCGGCCCATTGAAGCAACCCACTTAACCGTATATGAGGCCCACCCATTGATGCAGCCCACTTGACCGTATATGAGGCCCATTAGTCCTGCCTGTGGATGTGGTCCACTTGATGCATATGAGGCCCATTGGTGCTGCCCATTGATGCGGCCCACTCGTTGTATATTGGGCCCTTATCGTGCGGCCCATTGTGACGTGTATTAGGCCCATGACGTGTGGCCCATTTGATGTATTCGAGACCCAGATACATGACCAATTTGATGCATACGAGACCCATGTGTAGGGCCCACATGTTATGTATTTAAGGCCCATGAGTAGGGCCCGCTTGTTGTATATATGAGGTCCATTCGTGCGGCCCATGTGATGCGGCCCACCTGTTGTATTTGAGGCCAACCATGACGTGTATTAGGACCATGTGATACGGCCCATAGTGATGTGTATGTAGCCCTTGTATGAGGCCCATTACGATGTATATTAGGCCTTTGTGTGAGGCCATGGGCTCACTTTATGTTTGGCTCTATATGGGCCACTGCTTGGGAGCAATGTTAGTTGAATGTCTACATTAATGGGCAATGATGGTTAAATGTCCACATTATGACCTTCCCTTAGACCCTTTGTTAGACTAATTACGATTATCAAGGCTGATGCTGATTATCGAGGCCGATTATCGATTATTGGTGCCGATTGCTGATACTAATTATGAGTATGTGACTGCATAGCATCATGATACATGCCCATACGCATCATCTGCATGTTTGTTATAAGATGTGGTTGACCATTGTATATGTCATTGGGCAAGTTGTTATGAGACTCCCTGATGGGCAAAGATTATCTCACATGAGCACACGGTATGTGAAGGATTGATGCATGACTGGATTGTATGACTCATGCATCTCACATTGTGTGTTGTGATTACTATACGCCCTAGCAACATCAGGGTCGTAGCCTCCACAGGCATGTCGTGGATGGCTAGATGGGACACCGAAAATCTATTATTAGCATCGGGCTACTATAGATGATCTTGGGTGAAAATTCCTAAACCTCCGAGGCCAGGAGACACCCCAACGTCGAGATTGAGTGGATACATGAGCGCTATTAGGCCGCGTCTCCCACTGTGTCGTGGTCGGTTGGGAGGGGTGTGGTCGTACTCGCCCGAGGGTAGGGACATAGCTAGGCTGAGTTTGACCAGCTTGTGATTCGGTCTGCAATCGATGTGCCAGGTAGATATTGGCTGACTACTGGCTAGGCGGATAGTGAGGCCTCTTCCACTTGCATGGTTGTGTGTCCAGTGGGTGGCGATTGCATGTAGAGTGTACTAGACCCAGGTGATGATCCCAAAGATGTACAGTACTGATTTGTGGAGTAGGAGTTGCATACGCATTCATTCATTCATTCACTATTCACTCTGGCTGGTGGTACGCAACTATTTGTTACGTGTACCTTCACAATAGTCAGGATTTCGATTAGGGCACGCGACTAACCTGAGATTAGGAGTTTATCACATTGAGTCTGACTGTCCAAATTAGGTATGAGACTGGTTTGGATAGAAGTCCCTTGTGATGGATCCTATAGCCTGCGATACTACGTACTATCATCCCGACTTCACACTTCAGCTTGGTCATTTCATTCGCATCGCATATTGCATTACATCCGCAGGCATATGAGATTTTGGGTTGTTATGTTTCTACACTTATATAGCCTAGACGGACTCAATAGGATTTACCTATTGCATTGTACCCTCGGCATCTGATATTTGGCTCATTATGATTTGCATTGTGTACTCTGATATTGTATGACCAGTGGACTTACCAGTATATTTCGTCTTACTTTGATATCGTATGATTCATGATCTTGACAGTATTTTCGACATTGTATGATTATGGCATTGTATTGAACTTGACATTTACCTTGTGCACACACTTTCACCACTCTTTAAGCTTTTTATTGTGCACGATAGATGCGTGCAGGTGACATTAGGTTGCAGTAGCGTGGAGCTTGGAGTATGTAATAGACTTCTGGAGCTTTGATTTCGATATATATAATTCCATTTCAGCATTGTATTCAAATCTTTATATTAGTGGATATGTGATGATGATGTTGCCTTTGTGATTTGGGTATACTTGTGGTTATGCTTATTACGAGTTAACTGTACATTGAAAAATCCTCCTTGTAGGATCCCATGATCGAAATCTGGTGTATGGATGCTAGGAGTCGAGAATGGGGTACTACGGAGGCTGTCGGCACCCGATTCGCAGATTGAAAATTTTGTGAGCCTGGTTTCCGAGTTTGGGGCGTGACACCACCTCCTCCTCCACCTCCACATCCGTCCCCACCCCCACCCCCTCCACCGCCACCACCACCTTCGCCCCCACCCGCTCCTCACTTACCCCCTCCACCACCACCACCTTCACCTCCTCCCCCACCCCCTCCACCGCCACCACCTCCATCACTTCCACCTCCACCTCTACTGCCACCGCCACCACCCTCGCCGCCTCACCCTCCTACCTAACCAATCCGGTACCCGGTCTCATGTGTCCCAGCCTACCCGCGTCGAGCTCACCCTCATGCCTTTGAACCCCAAGCCGTCTCTCTCGGCTCCATCCACGACGATGATGACTGGAAAGACTCACTTGCCTTCAAATCCAACTCCCTCTTTGCCTCCCTCTGCAGACCTAACTCTGCTTTCGAACCTGATGAGTACTGGAGGTCCATTATCAAACACCTATTGGAGACAAAAAGCATCTCCGCCATCCTATCAAGAAAAAAGGTGCCAGATAATGATGCCTGTGAGCTGGATACGGAGTTCTTACAGCTCCTGCAGACAGATTTTAAAGTAAGTAGAGTCATGGGAGATGTTGTTTTCCTAGTCTCGTGCTTCCTTGCCGATCTTCATACCTATCCGGAAACTTTATAAAATAAATATGGAGAAACTTTATAAAATAAATATGGAGTAGCTACCATTAATGATGTTGTGAAGATCGACAATCAATTACCGATCAAGCTCATTCAGGCAGTCGTTGTAGAGCTTCCTATTGCTTTAAAAGCCACCGGGTCCAAAAAGCAAAGAGTAATAATACAAACGAAGTTTCCACTTTTGAACTTGAAACATTTCAAGTCAGGTTCTCAGAAGATAATTTCCTGCAAGTCATTCTAAATTTCTGTCGTTTCTACTCACCTTTTCGACAAACCAACTCAGCAAATCTCGATTTGGGTAAGAAAAAGACCCTGTTTGACTGCTTACATACAATAATTTCGGGCGAGTTTGAGTCTAAAGAAGACGAAACCAGGATGGCTCGACCTGAAATAATAAAGACAGATTACCCAACAGTTAAAAAGATGGTTTGAGTAGGAATGCAGTTTGAACCAGAAGGGGCTAAGAACATATATGGGATCCTTTTTAAGAACGGTGTTCTTCAGTTACCAGCTCTAGTTTTTGAATGAGCAGATAGAAATGGCTTTACGGAATCTGATGGTTCTAGAAGCTTCTTACAAGGAAAAGCTAGTGTTTGATTATGTCCGATTCTTGAATGGGATGGTGGAGAGTGAGGATGATTTGGCAATGCTGAGAAAAGCAGGGGTTTTACAAGTGAATTTTGCAAAAGGAGAGAAGGTGGCAAATTTTATAAATTCATTGGACGACTTTCACTTCATTCATGCGGGCTATGTTCTTCCCATTCAGAAGGCTTTGGAGGATTTGCAATCTCATTACGATAAGAGCTTTAACGAAAAGGAAGGGGAAGTGAACCGTTTCGATGAGACACCACCACCGCCACCGCCACCCGTATCACCCCCGCAGCCTTCCCCCTCCACCGCCACCTCCACCATCACCTCCACCACCCCCTCTTACCCAACCAATCTGACACTCGATCTCACGTGTCCCAGCCTACCTTCGTTGGGCTCACCCCCATGCCTTCGAACTCCAAGCCCTCTCCCTCGGCCCCATCCACGACGATGATGAATGGAAAGACTCACTCGCCTTCAAATCCAACTCCCGCTTCGCCTCCCTCTCCAGACCTGACTCTGCTTTCGAACCTGATGAGTTCTGGAGGTCCATTATCAAACACCTATTAGAGGCAAAAAGCATCTCCGCCATCCTATCAAGAAAAAAAGAGGTACCAGACAATGATGCCCGTGAGCTGGACGTAGAGTTCTTACAGCTCCTACAAACGGATTTAAAAATAATAGAGTCGTGGGAGATGTTGTTTTCCTAGTCTCATGCTTCCTTGCTGATCTTCATACCTACTCGGAAACTCTACGAAGTATATATGGATTAGCTACCATTAATGATGTTGTGAAGCTCGACAACCAATTACTGCTCAAACTCTTTCAGGTAGTCATTACAGAGCTTCCTATTGCTTTAAAAGCCACCAAATCTAAAAAGTCGAAGGACAATAATTCAAACGAAGTTTCCACTTTTGAACTCGAAACATTTCAGGTTAGATTCTTAGAAGATGATTTCCCGCATGTCATTCTAAATTTTGCTGCTTCTACTCACCTTTTCGGCAAACCAACTCACCAAATCTCGACTTAGGTAAGAAAAAGGCCCTGTTGGACTACTTACACACAATCATTTCGGGCAAGTTTGAGTCTAAAGAAGAGAAAACCAGGACAACTCGACCTGAAATAGCAAAGATAGGTTACCCAACAGCTAAAGAGATGGTTCGAGTGGGAATTCAATTTGAACCAGAAGGGGTTGAGAACATAGCTGGGATCCTTTTCAAGAACGGTGTTCTTCAGTTACCAGCTCTGGTTTTGAATGAGCAGACGGAAATTGCTTTACGGAATTTGATGGTTCTAGAAGCTTCTTACAAGGAAAAGCCGGTATTTGATAACATCCGATTCTTGAATGGGATGGTGGAAAGCGGAGATGATGTCGCAGTGTTGAGAACAGCAGGGGTTTTGCAGGTGAATTTTGCAAAAGACGAGAATGTAGCAAAATTTATAAAGTCATTGGACGACTTTCACTTCATTCATGCAGGCTATGTTCTTCCCATCCAAAAGGCTTTGGAGGATTTGCAATCTCATTACGATGAGAGCATTAAAGAAAATGAAGGGGTAGTGAACCGTTTCGATGAGACCACTGAGAAGAAGGAAGGGCACATGAACCATTTGGCTGATAACAATATTGAGAAGAAGGAAGGGCAAATATAAGAAACATTTGGAGCGAGAAAATTAAGAAGGAAGGGAATGTGAACTGTTTGGACAAGAACATTAAGAAGGAAGAAGGGCATGCAAACCATTTGGCTAAGAACATTGAGAAGAAGAAGGCTTGTGAACTGTTTTGATGAGAACATTGAGAAGAAAGAAGGGCATGTGAACAATTTGGCAGAGGATATTGAGATGAAGGAAGGGCATATGAACCATTTGGCTGAAAACATTTTGAAGGACATGTGAATCATTTGTCTGTCTCTACCATTGCACTTATTTCGATTGGGTTGCTTCTGCGCCTTGGATTTGTGTTGCAGAAATGACTAATCGAGCACCATTGTTGTTTTTACATCTATATCTATGTACAAGTCCTGGGCCAAAACACAAGTCCCATGTTAGCTTCCAAGTCTATGCAAATAAATTAATCAATGTACACCTCTCATCAATTGTCCATCAAACATTTCCTTGCAAATGGAGGTTTCGCATTTATAGTACATGTACTGCACATGGAAGAAAAGAAGGGAAAGAGAGGAAAGATCATCATTCATAGGAAAGTGTGCACTATAGCTTGACCATCCATATTCATAAGGAGTGCCTATAGCTAACCAAGCACCTTTGTATGGAAAACATGGATGATATCCACGCCATCCATTGTGTGCTGCCTCATGTTCACCGTGAAGAATTAAAAACCCATATAGAAAACACTGCAAGGAAGAGGTGGGATTAGATACCCATATTAGCTGTGTACGGTGCTCACCGTGGTTAGGTGGACCATACCACATCAATTTAGAGGTTGTAAGCAGATTTTACACTGTTTCCTACAGTGAGACACACCTAAGCTTTAGATCAGTGTGATATTCGGGAGTAATGCCTAAATAGGGTTGCACACCTAATAAACGAGCATGGATCTCATCATCATGAAGTTGCTCATCTACATCAGCGAATAGCCACACTCATTATCTGACTTTGCGTAGTCACGCTAGTGCTTTCAAGAAGCGTGCAAGCTACCCGTAAGAGAAGGGATGCAGGGAAGGAAGTGAGGTCAAGCACTGTCTTTCTCAAGGGGATAACTGTTCCGAATCCACGGAACTTTTTTGAACTCCTCACAGAGACTCCTTGAATGCAGGAGGAAAAGAACAAGAAAATAGAAAATTAATTCTATAAAATTCGAAATTGATTGATGAATGAAATAAATGAGTTCACAACCCTTTAAATAGGGATACTAAGCAATGGAAAAAAATTCAAGAATCAAAGTACAACTAAAACTTTTAGAACTCTTAACCTACTGTACATAGTAAACTTACTATTTATAGACGGTCGTGATTTCCACTAGTGTGAAAGGTTTTTGGCCAAAAATAGTAAGTGTCCTATTTGGCTTCACCAAGCTGTTCTCCTAATTATTCTAAGTGCTTTTCATGTTGGGCGCAACCCCTAAAGCCCAATAGATGAAGAGTTATAATCAAAGTAAAACCTACTATTTATGGTAAAAACGGAATTAAAATAGGGAAATGATCATTGAACTGATGGTATTTCATAAATCCGGCTTGCTTAACCTAGCATAGTGGGGTTGGGTGCCTAAAGTAACTCATCTTACCCCAAAATCATATATTTTACGTCCGATAACTCATTCTGGATGGCAAGATACGCCTGATTTAAAGTCTGACGGTCTAGATCACTTCTGTCATCAACCGGGCCTTTTCTGATCCATCTTGGCCATGAAACTGTTCGCAACCCGCTCTACATCAAGAAGATATGGGGTTCTTGATATTATTTTATAACATAAAATAATAGCCATTCTATCTTTTGTGGGAGAAATTTGAACCATATAACGGTAATACTATATTTTTTAGCTTCTAAAATATCCTCAACTTCATTTGAATTAACTTCTTATCTTTTTACATTTTCAAAATTATCCAAGGTAAGAAAACTAATTATGGGTATAAAATTGCACCCCAAGTACCCTCCTTATATATAATATAAATATCATACATAACAGGAGCAGCTTTTTGTACATTTCTGTTCTCACAGAGTTTCCATGGGGTTGATAACCTTTGAATATTGGAGGGATAGGGGAAGTCATTTTAAATGAAGTTAGGGATAACTTTAGAAACTAAAAAATGTAGTTGTTGATGTATGATCAAGATAACTATTGTACCCTTTCAATTAATTTAAAAAGAGACGCAAGTTTCAGTTTCTCCAAGAGCATCCACTTTCCACCCTTTTGTGTTTATGATTCATTCATGAATAGCATTAAGTGATGAAATCATAAGTCCAAGGACCCACCTGAAAGCATAAAGCAACCGGAAGGAAGTGCAAAACCATAACACATGCGATGTTAGCAAGAAAAGAATTAATAGAATTGGAAATGGGAAACATAAGAAATGAAAAGATGGGAAATACAAATCTACACCAAAAAAAGATGAAAAGAAAGAAAAAAAATAGTATGATCTTTTATATTTGAAGTTTAATTTAAGTTTCCTAATTTGTTGCACCACTCATCTTATTCGCTACATTAGGAACCATGATCCTTTTATTATAATGTTAGAAGATCTCATATATGAATGCCCATGCAGAATGCAAACAACCATTCAGTGATATACTTCATGTTTGTCATTTTTCTGATGCTTTTCAGTAATTTTTGTCTTAAAAAATTCAACTGTTATAATCCAATATGAGCCAATACAAGTACAAATGGTCCATACACCTCTTGATACTGACATTCAAAACCACAGTGCAGAAAGATTTAAACAGCTCACACACAAAAAATGAATTTATTTACCCAAAATATGGCATTAGTTCATCGTTTTGCATAGTCATCATCCCACGGAACCATGACAATTTTAAGGTATGTCCTCTAAATACAAATTTTAATGAATTGAATTATGGTACTGATGTTATATTCCTCAGGCTCCTTAACCTGGTTGCACCAGACTAGTTTTTTTTTTTTTTTAAACCGAATACTTAGCAGTAATCAAATACGATCAGATCATCTTACAAATACATTCACCATCCAGCTTTCCAGACGTGCCAATGTCTAACTTTTTTAACAATTTTCAAACATAATGATGTTTTTGTTAAGAAGGTGCCGAGATGCGCACACAAACTACAACCCAAACAACAAAGAATAATTTAAATCCTTAACAGATAATGTAAGAGGCTCACTCCATTGTTGAGAAATAAACATAAATTTTGTAAGACTATTATAGTATGGTAAACTAATAGTGTAAGAGTAGAAGCTTCAAGAGAGCCACCTAGAAACTTTAAGAGAGTTATCTAGAAGCTTCATAGTTTAAATTCGTATGGAAAATGACATGGGTAGTTGGAGTAGATAGAATCTCATTAAATGTAAAGAATTGTGTAGAAGGGTGTTGAGGGTCAAATAGTGCATATTAGATCCTGTTATTGCCTGGATTTCCAAACATGATACTGTCTAAACAGCCCGATTTAAATCGTGTTTGTGTTGCAGGGCGTATTTACGAGCCTGGACTGGGAAAAGGTACTTAAAGCATGGATTTAATGCTCTGATGACACCAGAGCATGGGACGGGCACCAGGAGACCAGGATCGGCATATTTGCATGCCAGGGATCCAAAGATAATCGAGAAACTAATGCTCAAGTAGCCTAAAATTGGTACAGAATACAAGATCACAGGGTTCCCACCATCCGTCCAACTCGAAACTTTATATATGGCCTGAAGACCTTAAATAAGCCGTACAAATCAAAAATCAGCCATTGGACCGCTGTGAAAGTGGCCCAACGGATAGATCAGCCCCTTAAAACCTTAAGTGGGGCCCACCTGATATCTGGATATTCTCCATTTTTGGTCTCAGCTGTTTAAATGAGCTGACAAAATGGATAGACGGATAGGATTTCTCAAAAACATCATAATGGACCCCACTGGAGTATGCGTGTGCATAGTGCACAAGTGCACTGGCCGTGCACAGAAACGAAAAGTCGGTCAATCCGACCCTTGACCGGCTTCTTCTTCCAATTTAAACCAAAACGCAACAGCGTTTACGCCGTGCGTTGCGGTTTTGCGTTGTGGGCCCCACTCATCAGCGAGTTCGAAGATCGGAACCATCCATTGCATCCAGAGGGTGGGTGTAACCCACGTCTAGGTGACCTTCTTCCCCCATGCGAGCGTATGCGCGTTTCCAGCCGTTAAACGCAGGATGGACGGCAAAAACAAAGATTCAGTGGGCCTCATCAACAGAAGGAAAAAATGCACCTTCCCGACTGAAATTCCGAGGGGAACCCAGTGGACGGTGTGGATTTCCTTGATAAGTCCGTTTATGGACCCCATTAACGGCACTGCGGAACGCCTGCGCGAGCTCTGTTCCGCAGCAGAGGCTGCGGTCGATCCAGGTGGGCCATCATCGCTGATCAAAACAATGATCCAGACCGTTCAAGCTTTGAAACAGGGGATTTAAACCCTTCCTATGTGGTCAGATTTCGTGGACTGGAGGATCTTTCATCTCAGTCTCGGTCCAATCGCAACCCATCTTTGCAAATTCTCAGGTTGCGCGTCTCGGCTGCGAAACCTGTAACACCGCCTCTTGCGCGGGAGGACCCTGCAGCCGACCTTCAAGGTGATAAAAAGAAGGGAGAGAAAGGGGGATAGGGAGCTCAGTTGGGTTTTTGAGAAAGCATTGAAGGAGGGATTGAAAGAGAAGAGACGGGAGGCAGGGACGTGGCTGGAACGTGATAGAGAGAAAGAGGCAGTCGGTTTCTTCTTTTCCTTGATATTTCTTTTGTTTGCTTTGTTAAAGGTTAGCCGCATCATGACGGGCTAAACCTATTAGCTAGGGCTAAGAGGTGAAGCTTGTAGTGAGATGGGAGACTCTATTTGTTGATTTTACTATTTAATCGTGAATGGAACTTGATTATGGTTTAATTATTAAGGGAATGTTTGTAGTTTTTAATGGTCTATTGTGACTGAAATTACAATGGGTCTGTGGTAGCTTTGAGCATATTCCTTTCCTTTCATGTTTATGACGTTAGGAAGCCCTATTGTTCACCATTGTCTCATGGGCATGGTCAGATGATGGTACCCTTCATAACTTTCATGCATTATTGATTGGTTGGTAATTAGTTTAATCCTGTTGTTTGCTTCTGTCTCCTGGGCATGGTTAAATGATGGAATCCATTCTAATTCATATACCTTTCATCTCTTGAAAACTAGATCAAGTAAGTTCAATTTAAATTCAATAATTCTTGGTGCAGGCTTAAGATCTCCCTGATCTCTACAAGTGGATCCTCTGAATCCCTAGTTTCCTTCTTCCGAATTCCTTAAGTTATTAGATAATTATTTCACAAATTATTCCTCAAATCATAATTGGTTTAGATTTCATCTTAGCCTAGTTCTAAATCTGGTTATTTTCAGATAACGTACAGGTTTCAGTCTCTGTGGATTCGACCTCGGTCTTACCGAGTTTATTACTACATCACAACCCTATACTTGGGGTGTGAACAAAGGGACCCTAATTAGGAGCTATATATACATGTAGGTGTCTTAATTATAACACAACAAGTGAAGAATATCCAATATAAGTGAGCTTTTCCATCTCCAAGTCCTTCCTCTTGTCCACTTCTAGCTTGTTTAGAAATCTAAGTGTGTTAAAGGCTTATTCACATCCAACATCCACAACAAGGAGCTGGGTGTGTTATGCAAGATAACATGCAACATGTGCGTGGCATCCAAGCTGACCAAAATGAGGGCCTCACCATGAAGATCATTCAGCATAAAAATCAGCCTAATCTAACTCAAGATGACAATCGGCCTTGTATGTACATGTGTACACATATACATGCATAAATCATCATCATCATGCAAATATTTGATGACTAGACAACAAATTTTTATTTGAACTTTATTAATTAATATGGAACCTTTCGCTATACAAATTTTTTGGGCAGGGTCACAACAGGATGGCCCATGGCTATCATATAACTCCTAACTTCACTAATTACTCCCCTGATCCTATAAATAAACTAAAAGAAAAACTACGTAGATCTACTAGAAAACACCTCCCCTAACCATCTCCCATTACCCTATGGGAACCACAGGTAGCCGTCTCCACTAGCCCCCCTCCATTTTCAAGGAGAAAAATTGAAGCAAGCACTAGAAACAGGGTGGCGAGCTTCCCAGGATCGCTCACTTTATCGCTCCTTTTTAACATTACCCTGCCCAACCTTATCCAACCTCTGATAAGCCATTGAAAGTTATGGCCTCTTGAGAATTGCTTCTCAATTTTGCCACTGAGTCAGCCACCCCATTAGCCTCCCTGGCGGTATGCTTTACTATTATTAGCTGCCATGCCTATGATACCTTTAGAGTCACTCTCTACAACTATTCTTTGGAAGCCCCGGTTTAAGCAAAAAGAGAGGCCATCGAACATAGATTGCGCCTCAGCTTGGGTATTAGTCCCTTTGCCATAGCCAGTCGAGAAGGGGAAGATGAAGTTTTTGTAGAGAATACACCATCCAAGATTCCGTCCAGCACAACAAATCAGTCCAACTAGCAACAAATCTCTTCCATGCTTATCTGTAACTATATTTAGTTAGGATAATATTTGATTGATTCTGTAAAATCTGTAAACATGTGTGTATATATATCACAAAGAGTAATGAAATAATTCATTCAACCAAACAATATTTTGTCCTTTTATGGTATCAGAGCGTTCACCTCCAATGAGAAACCTTGATTCTTCATCAATGGCTGCACAAGAATCAATCACCACAACTCCCATGGTAACATTCGTTGTACCTTCCTTTAATTCAAACATGTCGTTGATCACCATTGCTAATGCACAACTCCCTCTCAAACTCACGCCCTTAAACTATCCAACATGGCGTGCCCAATTTAATTCTCTCTTGACGTAATAGGCTACATAGATGGCTCAAAACCATGTCTTTCTGACAACTCAATCACATCAATTATTTGGAAGCGCCAAGATCAACTTCTGTTACATGCTATCCGTATCTCAGTCTCTGACTCGATTCCGACCCTAATTGCATCTAGCAAATCCTCCAAAGAAGCATGGGACAAACTCAAAGGCCTCTATGCGAATCGCTCTCGCTCACGTGTTATGAGTCTTAAGGAATGACTCACTCGACCCCGTGATGGTAAGTCTATTACTGAACACCTGCAAACCCTCAAGGCCATCTCTGATGAGTTAGCTCTCAATGATATTCCTCTACTTGATGATGATCTTGTTATTCACATCCTCAATGGAGTTAGTGATGAATTCAAAGAAATCATTGCTAACATTCGTGCTTGGGAAAATCCCATCTCCTTTGAAGATCTAAATGATAAACTTGTTGATTATGAAGCCTATCTCAAACGACAAGAAGCCCGCAGTGAATCCCTAGTGCTTTCCACCAATGCAACTCACCGTACAAGCAACAATTCTCCTCACCATTTTCCCACCAATCGTGGTGGTACTTGCGGTCGATCCCAACAATTTCAATTCCCTGCTAATCAAGGCTCTCCATACAACTCCAATTGTTCCAATCACTTCTCGCATTATACCAATCAAAGGAACTCATACAATCCAAATCAGCGGACCAACCTCTCAAGGCTGTGGCTACAAAGGGTTCTGTCAACTATGTGATCAACAGGGCCACACTGCCAAACGATGCCCTCAGGCTCGTCATTTCTCCCATTCGAAACCAACAGCCAACTACACAGCCACCGGATTTTCTGCTTCTCAACCTTGGCTTGTCGACTCTGCTGTAACAAACCATGTCACCTCTGACTTGCAAAATTTATCTCTTCACTCCCCCTATGATGGACCCGACAATATTGTTATTGGTGATGGCTCAGGTTTACGTATTACTCACTCTGGATCTACATCTCTCTAGTCCCTTCAAACCCTTTACTTTATCCAATACCTTGTGTGTTCCTTCCATGCAAAAAAATCTTATCTCTGTCTCTCAATTTTGTAAAACTAATCTTACATCTATTGAATTTTTTCCCTCTCATTTTTTTGTCAAGGACCTACGCACGGGGGAGATTCTCATCCGCGACCCGAATAAAAACGATGTGTATGAATGGCCTATGAGTGTACACATTTCTACTGCTCAGCCCTTCGCTATGATTGGTGCCAAGGCTCCCATGCAAGACTGGCACAAATGACTTGGTCATCCATCGTCTCGCACCCTTCAAGATGTTGTTAAGCAGTTTTCTTTACCCTTGTCATCTTCGTCTACTATCTCTACCTTGTGTTCCTCCTGTCAATGTTCTAAGAGCCATAAAGTTCCGTTTCATGCATTTTCTCTTAAAAGTCGTGCTTCGCTTGATCTCATTTACACTGATGTATCGGGACCGACTCCGGTTAAATTAATGGATAATTTTAAATATTATATTATTTTTGTTGATCATTTTACCAAATACGTGTGGCTGTATCTTCTCAAAAATAAATCGGATGTTTATTCTCTTTTTCCAACATTTAAAGCTACAGTTGAAAATTATTTTAAAACTAAAATTATCTCCATTTACTCCGATGGCGGGGGTGAGTATAAAAAACTCGGCTCTCTTCTCTCTAGTTATGGAATCATGCACTTAACTACTCCACCCCACACACCTCAACACAATGGCCCTGCTGAATGTCGACACTGCCATCTTGTTGAAACCGGACTCTCCGTACTTCATCATTCCTCCCTACTACTTTCATTTTGGTCTTATGCTTTTCAAGTTGCAGCCTACCTAATAAATCACCTTCCCATACCTATTCTTGATAATAACTCCCCCTTCACTGCTCTCTTTGTTGACACCCCTAATTATTGCAAGTTGCGTGTGTTTGGTTGTTTATGTTATTCATGGCTCCGCCCCTACTCTCGCCATAAACTTGACCCTCGTTCTTGCCCATGTGTGTTCCTTGGGTATTCTCTCACTCAAAGTGCATTGTTTTGATCCTTCCACCAACCGCCTATTTATCTCATGTCATGTCATCTTTGATGAATCTGTATTTCCATATCCTTCCTTTTCTTCCTCTGATCCATCTTCATCAACTCCATCCACTGCTTGGCTTCCTCATCACGATACAACATCAACGCCTATTATTCGTGTACTAATCTTGTATGGTTCTTCAACTCATGGGCTGCCTATCCCTAATACCTACATGCCTTCATACCCCACACCTCCACTTATTAGTGCTGCGGACTTATCTCCTCCATGTGTTTCTCCTACATCACCCTCAATGCCTCTTGATTCGCCTCACCCAGCCCCTCTCAACCATCCTGAATCTAAGCCTACCCTATTTCAACCCATATCTCAACCTGTGGTTGAGCCTTATCTTTCCCTGCCTCGCACTCATTCCATGACCACTCGTGCCCAACACAATATTTTCAAACCCAATCCCAAGTTCCTTAATATCACCACCAAGCATAGCCTGCCAGAATCGCTTGAGCCCACTTGTGTCACACAGGCTCTTCGTGCACCCCACTGGTGACATGCCATGTTCGATGAATTTAATACCCTGCTCCGCAACGGCACGTGGGATCTTGTTCCCTCTCACTCCTCTCAAAATCTTATTGGCTGCAAATGGGTGTTTCATATCAAACACCATCCAGATGGTTCTATTGATCGCTACAAAGCTCGCCTCGTTGCCAAAGGCTTCCACCAACGTCCGGGCATTGACTACACTGAGACTTTCAGTCCGGTTGTAAAACCCACTACTATTCGAATTGTACTTAGCCTTGCCCTTCACCACAGTTGGAAAATACATCAACTTGATGTAAATAATGCATTCCTTCATGGCTCCCTCTCCAAAGAGGTTTATATGTCTCAACCACCGGGGTTCACTGATCCGACACTTCCCTCCCATGTTTGTAAGCTTCAGCGCGCAATCTATGGCCTTAAGTTAGCCGCACGCTCTTGGTACTAAGAGTTTAGTTCCTTTTTGCTCTCCTTTGGATTTACCAATGCCAAATTAGACACCTCACTCTTCATTTATACCTGCAACGGTGCTATCATATATTTTCTTGTATACGTTGATGATCTACTAGTTACAGGCAGTAATGCAAGCTTTGTCTCTAGCTTCATTGATGCTCTCTCCTAGTGGTTCTCTGTCAAAGATTTGGGGTCACTTCACTACTTTCTCGGGATTGAGGTTACTCACACTTCCGATGGTCTTTTCCTTAGTCAACATAAATACATCTGTGATCTTCTTGTTCAGACTCATATGGATGGAACCAAGGCCGTTAGCATTCCTCTTCCGACCATTGGTTCACTTACACTTCGTGATGGCTCTCCTCCAACCGATGCTACCCAATATTGCAGTGTCATAGGGGCATTACAATATCTCACTCTTACTCGTCCGGACATATGCTTTACTGTCAACAAACTCTCTCAATTTATGCATAATCCCACGGATTTACATTGGACAGCAGTCAAGCGCTTACTGCGCTATCTCAAAAGCACTATTTTTCATGGTTTATTCCTTCGGCGAAACATTCCCAACTCTCTCCATGCCTACTCAGATGCTAACTGGGCTGGCAATATTGATGATCGCACATCCACCATTGCATATATTGTTTATCTTGGTGGCAATGCCATCTCTCGGAGCTCCCGCAAACAACGTTCAGTTGCTCGCTCCTCCACCGAAGCCAAGTATCGTGTCATAGCCTCCACTGCTGCTAAACTCACTTGGATTCAATCGCTACTACATGAACTCAAAGTTCCAGTCTCTCAACCACCAGTCATCTATTATGATAACGTAGGGGCAAATTATGTGTGCACAAACCCAGTTTTTCACTCTCGCACGAAACATATTGCTATCGACTTTCACTTTGTTTGTGACAAAGTATCTCAAGGCCTCCTTCATGTTGCTCATGTTGCCACCGCTGATTAGCTTGCTAATGCTCTACCAAACCACTATCTCGCCAATGGTTATCTCTTCTTCGGTCTAAGATTGGCGTCTCCAATTGGAGCACCATCTTGCAGGGGTACGTAGAGAATACACCATCAAAGATTTCGTCCAGCATAGCAAATCAGTCCAGCTAGCAACAAATCTCTTCCATGCTTATCTGTAACTATATTTAATTAGGATAATATTTGATTGATTCTGTAAAATCTGTAAACATGTGTGTATATACATCACAAAGAGTAATGAAATAATTCATTCAGCCCAACAATATTTTATCCTTTTAGTTTTCACAGTTATCCCTTATGAGTCTGTCACCACCAAAAAGGCCCAAGTTCCCTCAGGAGGAGCCATCCACATTAAGCTTGACCCATCCAACCTCTGGTTTAGTCCATCTCACCACCACAAGGTTAACATGTTGAGGGGCCAAGCCTTCTATCCTCAAGGCTTGCATGAAAATTTGACGAGGGAGATATGTTGAGGGCGAAAAGGGAAGGCTTTCTCCGATCTTTCGCAACCAAAAGCAAATGTGATAGATAATTCTCCCATGTTTCATACAGATTCCATCCAACATACTCTCATTTCGCTCCTTCCACACTTCCCAAAATAGAAGGCATGGGAGAACACCCAATATAAGAGAGAAACCATATGGCGAAGGGGCGGACAAAGTCTTGGAACCAACAATGAACTGCTCTCCCAGACGCACCTTAATTGAATTGTTATTTATTCTATCTTATATTGTGCTACATATGAACCATGCACACTGGGTTCACTCACTAGACTTGCCAACTAATGTTGTGGATTGACAACCGTACAAAGACGAATGAAATAGGAAAATTGAATCCAATGCTGGAGAATGAGGCTGTGCTGGTGGATGAAATTTAGGACCAATGGTCGTATCTAGCGGAAGATGAACTTGCTGCACTGAATGGATGATCTGTTTATGCAACTGATTAATAGAAGATTTTGTTTCCATTCATTGTAGTTACTGATGATTAGATTAAAATCAGATTGTTTATAACTATGCTTTTATTGAACAATATTTTTATGCTAGTTGAATAAAGTCTCAAATGGGTGGATATGGTTTTATTTTGGGTTTTATTTATATGGTTGCGAATACGATGGAATGAGTATCTGTGAAGACACGTGATTGTGTGGATGTATGGATTTTAATGTGGAGATAACTTATAACACATTAATTTATGACTCTTAATAACTGTTTGATTATTGGAATTATGTGCACTTGGTATACGAGTCATGGAACGTAACTCGAGTATGAGGTGCACGCTTTGTATCCAAATTGATGGGCGTGATAGTACACGCCAGGCATGTATATTATGATCTAAACCAAACATTCTCCTGCCTTATTCATCAATGAAAAATTAACCAAAATTTATTTAATTGGACTATTTTTACCTAACCTATCATAGTCAATTGCAACAGGTAGAATGCCGTCAAGTGTCAGCATACTCGTTCGAAGGGAAAAAATAGTACTTATAGAATGTAGCAAAGAGATTAAGAGGATCTCGAGTGCATCTCTACTGAAGATGTGTCTTACTCTAGGAATGCCAGAATACCCAAAGATGTATACACAACTGAAATTCTATAAGCAATCATCTTCCCAGCGACATGTAACAAAGAAACATAAGCTACACATACATAGAGCATCCAAAGATCATGTGCAACTCAACACAATACGAGGGTAGTGATACCCACATGGCTCGATTTAATTGACCATATGTTACTGTAGACATCTAAGCGATGCACTAAGAAGTAAAAGTCTTCTTAAAATAGAAACATCACCATATATAATAACATAATAATTGGTTAACCCCATCTTAAAATATAATCATGACAAGCCAAGGCTGCTAACATATCAGAATATCGATCTTAAAAGCCAATGGATCATATATAAGGCCACCAACTAGCCTAGGTCTATACAAGTAGCACAAAACAAAGAGCTACATGCCTTTACCAATCTAATCAAACAAATTTATTTTCATCTCAATATTGCTAATCAATCTTTTGTCCCAACTGAATGCCTATTCGATCTTAGCTCAGCCTAGCTAGGCCTCTCTACATTTGTCCAATGCCATGCTACATCAAGTCTAGATCAATTAGCATAGCTCAGTTTAGTTCTCCACTTCTGTCAAGTGTATCGCTACATTAAGTTGGATTTAGCTAGCTTAATAAATTATCTACAACATACTCCAATCAATAACTCACATGGATGTTACATGCTCTTGAAATTGTGTGATAGAGTGCCCTTCAGTGAGCGGATCTACAATCATTTGCTTAGTGCCAATGAACTCCATAGACACTAGACGATTCTGAACTCTTTCATTCACAACAAGTATTGAAAGAGTCGACAAAAATACGCCGGAATGAAAGTAATGACACCGAATGCATGCCGTCAACTCACCAGAGTGGATCCCACAGAGTTGACACCAATGGTCCTAATTATCTTTTAGGGTAATGGTCCCCACTCTCTAAAATAACTTCTGTAATAACTAAAATGGGCCTTCTTGTCTTACATGCATATTTTGAGATCATTTTTATGGGGCCCACAATGAATCTCCATTTAAGTTCACACAAACCATTATCTTGTGGAAATAGTTGTAAGGAATGGTCTAAAGATTGAGGGAAGAAGACATCAGGAGGGGTGCCACAATAGAGGAAACAACTTCAACTATGTCCCACCGATATTTCTTTTACAATGTCAAAGACGGCTTGGATGAAGATGAAATTAACACCCACCGATATTTCACGATTCCCCGAAACAAGTTAACAAATCAGATCAAGCAAAGAGTAGGACCCACAATCACCTCTTCCATTCAAATTCCAAGGCAAGCCACTGCTCTGAAGAATGAGAGAGAGAGAGAGAGAGAGAGAGAGAGAGAGAATGGCCTTTCCCACCCAAGGGCCACACCAATTGAACCCATCCCACGTATTATGTGGGGTCCACTAGCTTGTCTCGAAACAAATCTAAGCCGTCCACGTGAATGAGTTTTTAATTTATATCATAGGACGAAGTTTAAGTGCATAACTCATGACGGGTGGACCATACTGGTGGAAACAGTATGGAACGTGCAGTTGTGGGCCGTATAGAGCTCTAAAATTTTTTTAAATGACCCTATCGTGGGTTCACAACCTTCACATTAAAGTGAATGGATCAAAATGGCCGAAGGATGGCTCCAATCATTGATTTTGTAGGGTCACTCACCCATTCTCACAATGCCCTCTCAACTACAGTGACAAGCTAATGTCGTACAAAGGGACAGCTAGCATAGAGGTATTTTCATCATTCCAAAATGCAAAAAAAGTACCGAGGGTTTAAAAAAATAATGGCTTCAACATGCTAATATTATCACCTTTATGACATCATAATTGGATGTTATTTTGATTAGTATACTATATATAGTAACCCAACAACACGATGCTGACCCAGCACGTACAGGAGTTTGTGCCTCTATGCCATCCATTGTACATGTGTCACATGTATATCATATCATGATCTAAACTAGAGATTCTCCTGTTCCAATGAACCGGTGAAAATTAACCAAAATATGTTTGATTGTAGTATTCAACCCTTTACTAATTTAACATTCTGCGTAGTATTCAACCATTTACTGATTCAACTTTTTGAGTTAGCAATTTCAATTTTTTTTCTCTTTCTATTTATATAGACCCCACTGATCCGAGTATTAGGATTGTCCAAACAGCGAATTTTGGACCATAGGCCCATTCGTTGAGTCTTTTCCAAGTATGTAAAGTACACAACAATCACACCGGGGCTCTGCTACATTCGTTGAGTCTCATCCAAGTATGTAAAGTACACGCCCCCGCTACATTCGTTGAGTCTCATCCAAGTATGTAAAGTACACAACAATTACACTGGGGGCTCGGATTGTGTAGGGTACAAAACAATACCCAGGAGGGTTGGTACCATATTGAGGGCCATCACAATATATGTGCTATATCCACTGCATTCATACATTTTGATAGATCATTTTAAGACATGAAAAAAAAAAAAGTTGATCCAAAGCTCAAGTGGACCACACCAAAGGAAACAGTGGGGTTGAATGCCTACCATTGAAAACTTCTTACAGGCAGCCGAAATTTTGAAGTCCCCGGGGAAGCTTTCAATGGTATATGTTGAATTCCCACTTTTTCTTTTAGCGTGGTCTCTTTGAGCATTGAATCTCTCTCGATTTTGGGCATATGCCCTAAAATAATGGAAAAATGAGTGGACGGTGTGGATGTAACACATACATCATGGTGGGCACATAGAATTTTGCCACACCAACTAAGCACCCATCTGGTGTTGTGTTCCATGCAAAGGTTGATTGCATACTACATTAGGAGCCGGTAAAGTGCTACGTGGGCCAACATGACATGATGTCTTATATTGTTTAACAATTTTTCTAGTCATTTTAATACATGAACCACAAAATGAGGTTGATCCAAATCTCATGTGAACCTTACATGAAATGAAGGGGATTGAACACCCACCATTAAAAACTTTAGGGGCCACAAAAGTTTGGAATCAAGCTGCTACTTGTGTTTACCTTAATCCAGGTCTAGATGACCTAACTAATGGGCTCCAGGATGTTTTTAACGGTTGGCTTTTAATCATGACTTTTATCCTATGGTGTGGTGCACCTAAGATATGGATATGACTCATTTTTAGTTCATGAACTAAATAATGACCCAAATTGATGAATGGTTACATGCATCATGGTTGGGCCCAAAGAGCACCATCCAGTGTCAATGTGCAATCCGCGTCCGTTCTGCGCTATCAAATCTGAGTTCAAGGCGGTACCTCGCATGCTGGCAGGACGCACAGTAGCGTGATGTTTTGGGCGGGTGGGATCCACTTTGATGCATTTGTTGTATATCCATACCGTCCATCCATTTTGTGTCCAAAAAATGCAGCGGATATGAATCTCAAGAGGACCACAACACATGAAATAGCTGTAATTGAATATTTACTATTGAAACTTCCCAGGGCCCATCATAACTTTTATTTCTCATCCAATGTATTGATAAGGTCACCCATATCTTGGGGAAGGGAAACACAAATATCAGCTTGATCCAAAACTTTTGTGGCCCTAAGAAGCTTTTAATGGTAAGTGTCTAATGGCCACTGTTTGTTGTACTGTGGTCCACTTGAGCTTCAGATTTACTTCATTTTTGGACGTGTAAGAAAAAAGAGTTGAAAAACAAATGAATGATGTAGATATCATCAAGGTGGCCTCGCAGTGTCCAACACATCACACCCTACAGCTTGAGGTGGTACAGCTTGAGGTGGGCCAACATCACCTATCCTCTTTAGTGTCGTATGAGCTCTAAAGAGAGACTGAACGGAAAGTATATACTTTAATTGTTAAAAAAAAATAGAAAAGGATAATTTTATTCTTTCCTTTAACTGTGTCATTAGTTACAAGAGTCTATTATAAATTCTAACGTTTTTTCTATCCCCGTTCATTGATCTCATTGCATCTTTTAAATGGGAAATTTATTTAGTTCCCCTAGCCCTCCATCGTCACCACCCCCGCCACCTCCCCCCCCTCCGCCACCGCCACCGCCACCTCCACCGCCACCACCACCACCTCCGCCACCACCCCCACCCCCTCCACCTCCACCACCTCCACCTCCGCCTCCACCCCCTCCACCGCCACCACCTCCACCACCACCCCCACCCCCTCCACCACCACCACCTCCACCTCCGCCCCCACCCCCTCCACCCCCTCCACCTCCACCTCCACCTCCGCCCCCACCCCCTCCACCACCACCACCACCACCACCTCCTCCCCCACCGCCACCACCTCCACCTCCACCTCCACCGCCACCACCTCCTCCCCCACCACCACCTCCACCACCACCACCACCCCCTCCACCGCCACCACCTCCACCTCCGCCCCCACCCCCTCCACCGCCGCCACCACCACCACCTCCTCCCCCACCACCGCCACCGCCTCCACCTCCACCACCACCCCCACCCCCTCCACCGCCACCACCCCTTCACCTTCCAGCTCCGCCTCCTCCGCCCCCGCCCCCGCCCCCGCCACCGCCACCACCACCCCCTCCTACCCAACCAATCCGACACCCGGTCTCACGTGTCCCAGCCTACCTGCGTCGGGCTCACCCCCATGCCTTCGAACCCCAAGCCCTCTCCCTCGGCCCCATCCACGATGATGATGATTGGAAAGACTCACTCGCCTTCAAATCCAACTCCCTCTTTGCCTCTCTCTGCAGACCTAACTCTGCTTTCGAACCTGATGAGTTCTGGAGGTCCATTATCAAACACCTATTGGAGACAAAAAGCATCTCCACCATCCTATCAAGAA